>NC_139914.1:6139873-8621688 GCF_905171665.1 Trachurus trachurus
ACAGCAAAAGTGATACCATGGGTCACACTGGTGTTCTCAGCCGAGCAGTAGGCCTTGGTAATTAGAGAGGGCACCCTGTAACTGGAAGGTCACAGGTTTGATGCCTCTGATGAACATGTTGAAATGCCCTGAAAATAAACACTGACACGCTGCTTGCAGATGACCCCTCACACCCCGACACCCTGCGGAGCGGTGCATGTGTCCACATCCACCCCTCCACTGATGGAATGAAGGAATAACATTTCTAATTGTAGTTGCTGCAGTTATTATTCAGCAGCAGGATAGTTTTAAGGAAGGTAGACAGTTTTTTTTTCAACAGCAAAATACATCACATTTCATTTAACTAAACACAGCAAATACTTCAAAAGGGTTATGTGTTTTCTCTGCAGCCGGGAGTACAGTAGATGGTTGGTGATGTTCATGTGCCAAGACTTCAGGTATCATTTTGATAAGTACAAGAGGTGCTCCCTCTTCAGAGCTGCCTGGGCCAGCTGGCTGGGCTGGGGCTATCTGGTTAGCATGCTAACTTTAGGAGTAAGTGATAGAAATGTATTTAGCAAAATAAGAGTTATCATTTGCGTCTCTTTCCAGCTCTTGGCAAGTAAAGCAATGAAGCTTGATGCTGAACTCACAACAGCCATTAAAGCTAATGGGCTAAAGGGAGTGGGCAGAGTAATCAGTTGAGGAAAAATAACCAAAACAGTTACCAAAGGGGCCAACAACACCACCAGGGGCCTTTCACCCCAGGATATACTAGAGGTCAAAAATCAACTGACTGATGAAAACTATAATGACACAGGCTCGTTACTGAACAGGCAGAGACATGTGGTAGAACAGGTCATTACACACAAATGGTAAGGTACGTACTATAGGGAGCACCTCACCACACTACATAACACTGACTATGCAATAGCACGATTGCACTGATATAGTGGGATGTGTTTGCTTCCCTGGCCTTATTCTTACTCCTCTGAATCCTTCCCCTTGGTCTTGCAAAGGATTTTACCTCCACCCCCCCACCCCCTCTGTTAGAAAGCTAATATTATCCCATGCTACATCATAGCTGAGTAACAAAGCTCAATACACCATGAGAAAACATAATGCATCTTGAATGGCCAGGGGAGTTTATGAGCGCCACTAAAATATAAAGAATCATAAATTAAGTTACTCATATTAAAGGAAGGAGGGAAGCTAAGATACTGTGAAATATAGACATTTATTTAGTGGATAAGCAGTGTTTTATGAAATGATTGTAACCTAACTGAATAAACCTATTTATAGTTTATAGTGAACCAACTGCAAAGAAACATACTGTTCTGGTAGTAATAAACCTTTTTGTAAAAGCAGCTGTGCATTTAGAGGCTTATACAGTTGCCCTGAGCTCAACAAACTGGAACATAAGAATTTGCACGAAAATACACAAATATGCTGCAAAATGTGAAAATATCTTCATCAGTTTGACAACATGTGCTCTCCAAATTCACAAAACACAACATAAGTGTTTCGAGGGGACACTACAAAGTGATGAACCTGCCTGTGACTCTGTGTTTTTCGCCCTAATTCTGATTTTGAGAGTGAATGAGAGACATAAGTCAGAACCCAATTAGGTCTTTGTGTTATTATGGTGTATGTGTGTGTGTATGGTGTTTTTTTGTTCTGGAAGAAGAAGGAAAACCCAGAGTGCTCACATTGTGTTCTCTGGCTGTCCTCTGACCCAGAACCAGCACTGACCAATTAGCTGTACTCCGACTCCACTACATCAGAGATTGGCAGAAACTCTCCACCAAACACACCAAGCGTGGACAGGCGAGCTCTATTTGTAGACCCAGTCGCTACCCCAAAGCCGGATTAGAACACTTGGCTCAGGTGAAATGTCCTGGCTGCCCGCAGCACTAAGTCAAATGTAACCCACACTTGTGTGCGGCACAAATCTCGGTCGACAGAGTTCATGTTGGAACAGGAAGGTGAGGCCTGACAGAAATGGGAAAATTCGGTGTGTAGGCTATCACCCTGGAAAAAATGAAATCTTAGCTAATCTTAAAATATTCAGGGCATGTTGTAGCTTTAAAACGACTTTGACGTTGAAAGGATGCTAGCTGAATTCCATTTGGTATGTTGGAGCTCTGTGGCCAACAGCACAAGGCTGTGATAATGCATTACAGCAGCACATTCACTCCCAGGTGTAAATTTGAGTTTTATGTGTGTGTGTGTGCATGTGTGTCCATATATGACATTTCCACTTGGAGCAGAATCAAAATATTGCTCAGCTGTTGGAAGTTACAAACGAAAGTCCTGTAACTAGTTGGTTCAGACAGCTCATGTTACAGTGTGTGCGTGTGCTGTCTTCAGTGTTAATGCACGGTACAAATGCACAGTGGGCGGTGGGGGTGGGGGGGCTCTGACCACCTTGGCAAATGCATTTTAGTGCACACTGTGTTGTCAGATCAGATTTAGCAGAGTGTGTGTTGCAGGTCGGCACATTGCTGGATGTGTAGCATCACTGCCTTCAGGTCTTTTCTTACAACATTACAACACAACTGAAGAAACACTGTGGGATCTCATTCAGAAAAGTGGCATATACTAAATCACTGAATATAGCTACATATAAAGACTGTGGGATTATTTAATTATGGGTTCTGTGTGCAGATATCCACTTCAATATTTAAGGCGGCATGCATACCACCTTAAATAATTAACTTTAATTAAATTCTATGTTGAATTATTAACATTAGGGAGTGGTCTGCGCAAGTTTGGCTGGACAAGCTGTGGCTGTAGCAGCATGAGTGCATGCTCAGAGCACTAACAAGACTCCCTGACAGGCTCACACACAAACACATGCGTAAACACATCTTGACAAACTTCTCCATTGGATGCTGGTCGCCATCCAAAGGCTGTAGGTGCGTTCCCCAGCTCCCAGGTGTGAGGTAGTGAATCTATCCAGCACTCTCTCCTTGCTGTGCAGAAGCATGTGCTTTGAATTAATTCTGTTTTTTTTCTACTTGTGTTCAGTTGGATTTTCTTTCTCAAAAACACCCTTATTAAAATGTGCACTAATAATCAGGAGCCTTTTCAAATCAGATGAAGCTCTGTTTTTTTTTCGTTTTCGTTTTAAATGTGTGTATATTTTCTTGTAACAATATAGATTGCCCTGGCACTTGAATGGATTTCAGAGAGCCAAACACTTCGTTCAAAACAATTTGTGTCACTGATTTATTTTTTATTTTATAATTCTCACCAAGCGGCTGCTACTGCTACCACTTAAAATTAATGATTGGATACAAAATATCCAGTGATTTTTGAACAATAAAACTAATTTTATACTATCTGCATCTGCATCCTATAATGGCTATTAGGGGTTAGGGTTAGCTCTGCTCCTTTGCTGTTCTCTCACACACGTGCAGCGAAGTGAGAACTGTTAAAGGCCCAGAGGGTCACAGGCTGAAAACTGCCAAATCTCACCTGGCAACAGCACTCCCCGGAGCTGCAAACACACTTATCCTTTCGCACAACACCACACAAATTGTGTGACACTTCCACACAAAGACACTTAAGTGTTTCACAAGGCACAAGGTGCTTTTGTCTCCGTCCAAATGCTTCATCTTGCAGGTGGGCACAGACACAGATAATAAAGCGGCAACATATCAAAACAAGGCTGTGGCCCCGGCTGTTTGTGTTCTCTGCACAGGCTTTTCTTTGAGGCGTTTAAAAGCCAGTGGCTATTATTTTTAATGATTGTTTATTGAGACTAATCTGCCACCTTAATCAAAGGGACCTTTGCAATCTGTGCGTCTGGCACTTTTTTCTGTTTATGCTGCTGGCTGTTTATGTTGCAACTAAAAAACATATATCAGCCAAATGCATTTTCAGTCACTCAGACACTGCATCAGGATAATTATGTAGATCTCCACAGTCTATTTGCACCACTAAGTCCAAAATGTTGTTGCACACACCTTTGCTGAAGGTCACCAGAGGACTGAGATAATGGGACCTAAAGGCTTCATTTATTGGTACTATATGATTCACAGTAATAACAAAAGGGACAGAGCAGCTTTTTCACTTGGATAGAATCATAAAATTGAGTTGTTGTTGTTGTTGTTGTTTTTTAACCTCGAAGACACAAGTGACTCGCAAACAACTATCAATGAGGCACGGAGCAACTCCTGAGCATGTGGTTGCACTGTAATAAGACACATTGTACAGAGTTTGTAAAGAAGTTGGTATGCCATGAAGGTCGAAAATGAGATTGTTGCCTTTTGTGAGCACACTTCTTTTTTATTCTTCTGATCTCTTGAAAAATGTGAGACATTCAGAAACTATGTCTTTTGAGTTTGAGTTTCAATAGGCTTCATAATGGAGCAACTATGTCCTCATGTAACACCACTGCTGGAAGCTATGAGGGTTAACATTACAATGCCCATATAACCATATCAGTGACACCTTATTACCCTCTTTAAACAAAGCCTCACACCTGAAAAAGCCACAGAAACCTGCCAGCTTTATTATTTAAATAATCAAGTTGATACTTTTTAAATGGGATGAAAAGTTTGTGCGTGGAAGCTCCTTGTCTGTCCTTGGTCAAGTCGGCCTGTGATGAATCATGCATCGGATCAAAGTGGAGCTGCCGTCCTCGTGGGGGCAGAACATTGTCTGCCACCGTCCTCATTCCACCTGCTGCCCTGCGTCAGCGGCCACAGGTTGGCTTCCCTCAGAGGATGTCACCGCTGCTACTGTCCCCTGCAAGACCAAACTGTACAGAAGTGAGTTTTATTTAGTCCTCTCCAACGACAAGCCTCTTCCACACTCCACTGCCTCCGCAGCTGGTACTTGTTGGCGCCCATCTGTTAAGGGTATTGTTTATGTGGTTGGTGATCCAGAACTCATTACCATCCCACCTTCCCCTATACACTATTGTTCTTACTGCTAATATGGAGACTCTGATGCAATCTGTCTTGAGTTGCAGCATGATTTTTGTGCTGAAAACTGACTAAGGACAAGAGAAGAGAATGCTCCAGATGTCGGGATTTGTTAGAGGAGGGTACAATTAAAAAACTTTGAAAGAGAAAATGAAATTTGAAAGTTGTCTAAATACTTGGAAAAGTCACCAGACATCCTGTGTATCACAGCTCGAAAGCTGCTCTAACATCTGCTGACGTCTGTGGGTTCATCATCACCTCTTCCTGGCATTTAGAGCCACCTTTCATCAAGCTAAGGGCTCATGTAGACTCATGTAGTGTTGAACAGCCTGTGATTGTAACTTTATTTCAAAACCACGGATGGTATCTCATCTGAAACAGGACAGGAGGGGGTAAAAGTTAGAGGCTGTACCTTCTCCCCAGCTTTAGATGACAGAGATGTACTTCACAGCCCTGCTACCAATGCCGTGCAACACTAACGGAATTCTGCAAGTCTTGTTTTATATGAGAGAGTCTGCAGGCCATGTTTAACCACGCATAGACAAATTCTGTGCAGCCCTTTGATTTAGAGGAGTCTTCTTAAGCAGCAGCTTCCACTATACAGTATCTCTCTCTTCATATTTATTCATGTGAACATTGTCAAAGTGCAGCTCAGGCTTTCAGCTCTGCCTGCTCCTGTCTGCTCATGGAAGCAGCGAGCACTCGGGTTGGCAGGTCCATATGCTGAGAACAAAACAAAAAAGGTGCAGGTATAAAGTATAATCTAAGATTAAATATTCTTTTTTTTTTTTTACCTGTAAAGAATCTTCATAATATCTTTATAATGCCATCAATTGATTATGGTCCTGGTCTAGTGGTTGTTACATTTCTTTGCCAAATTCCTTGAGGAGAAAAAATATAACTTGGATTTTACGCCTATAAAAACCAGAGCTACACATTGGTGTGGGCTGGGGGGTGTAGCAAGGTCAATAGCAACTGTCCAACCCCATCTAAAGTTCTTGTGGGAGGCAGCCTACTTCCATCAAGACCAGACATATTGTGCTGCAGAGCAAATGGTGCAAAATCAACCCACAGATGGCGGAAATCCAAGTCTTCCAGGATTCAATAGCTGCATGTGTAACTTTAATTTTGAGGTTAAAGGTTTTGGGTGCTAATTTAACAGGTTAACAAAGGGTGTGCGGTTGCTCTTGACTAAATTCATTGACATTATTGAAGTGTAAATAATTCAAAATACAGCCTCAGTCAGGATTCAAGGACAAGGTTCAGTAAGTGGGATGTTTTTAATCCTTTGTTCTTCAATGTGGAGCCGTTTCGTTGAGCACCTTCTTGCAAATCACTTCTCAGTCTCTCAGGAGATCACCTCTATCATTGCAGTGGCTACTGCTCATTGTTGACCAACTTTAGTGTGTGTTTGTTGACACTCAACCCAACTGCATATAGACGGAGGTACTCTAGTTTGCTTAATTAGTGCTGATGACAGTAATCAACCCCAACTGATGGGCTTATCGGAAAGTGAACTGCGCCACATTGATTAGCCTTCTATGCTGCATTTGATACAGCATACCAGTGGCAGAGTGCCATTCGTATAAGAGCTGTTTATTTTGTTGCCGAGCACAGCAAGCATTTTTTTAATGAATTCTCGCTTTTTTTTCCTGACCCCCCATCCCTTCTTTGAATAAACTTAACCGACTGTTCAGAAATCAACCAATTATTGGCCCATCAGGTTGTTGTCTGCTGCCCCAGGTGCCGGATGTGCATAATACTGTTGTGACCACTCCACATAACGCTCCTGAAGCAAATTGCCTCAGTAAATACCCCGTGTATATCGTAACAGGTAATATTTAAAATTCTGCGAGAGCAAGTCACCCAAGCCTTGATAGATGTGTCTGCCTGCTAAGTCGATGAATAATGCAAATGAAACTAATTCCCCCCGACCTGGTGCCAAGCCTAACACACATTTATATGCTTTGCTGCCGAGAGATGTGTGAGATTCCTGTTATGGGAAGGAAGAAATCTGTATGTGTAATAATGGACTTGATAGACCTTGGCCTTCTTTCCTTTTTGAGAATTTCGATGCACCTTGTAGAATTAAATCGCACCAATTGCTTCCAATAAAGACTTAGAAAAAGTACATACAGTACAGCAGACCTTTTGTATATTATGTGCTGTCTCTTTGGTGCGAACTGTCATTGGGGCATTTGAATTGTATAACATGTGCAGAACATTTTTTTACCTTTTCTCCAGGATTGTGGGGTGAAAAGTTTCTTTTGTAATATTAATGAATGGTGAAGGAATGAATATTCTCTGGATGGCAAATGGATAGAAATGGCAATAAACCAACCCCTGCTTGCTGGAAGCCCAGTTATCCATATCCCCACAATGAGGACTGCAGAGCAAATGTCTAACTCCTTTAATAAATGAAGCCAATTTGTGAACGGTAAATAATTGCAAATGCTATTGTTTTGTCATGAACCATGAAGTTATATGCAAGAAAAAGGAGCTTTACATCCTACCTTAGCCAGAGCAGCACACCCCTCTACTGCCTGTGTCCATGTGTGACAAATTGAATGTCTTATTTAGAAAAATTTGCAGCAGATGTTTCTACTGTTGTAAGATTGAATAGAGCCCAATCATAAACACCTATTAGATTCTTACATTTCCGAGAAAGCATATAAATCTTCATTGGCCAGTGATGTCCCACCTTCACATAGAAAGGGGGTATATAATGAAATAATGTTGTGATTGGCACAGAGCAGCTGCCTAATATGCAGAACACTTGATCTGCAATCCCCAGTAGTCTTCAATCAGAGATCCACTCGTTTGTGTCAACAGATCAAATCTTGCATGTTATACTGTACTGTATGTGGATATTTTATCCATGCAGACGGTGTGCAAACTAAACTTGGTCAGTTTTTGAGTGTACTGAAGATAGACGCTATTCAGTGAACACATGAGCTCAGAGCTGGGGAGACATTACAATACAACTGTGGATGGTGGTGAAACAGCTCCAACAATGTCTGGAGATGAAGAGAATAAGTATTAAATCTCACAAAAACACATTCTGGATACATTTTTGAAATGGCTATTGTTGTGAAAGTGTGGGAGGTGTACATTTTCTGCCATGCCAGAAACATCTCAGTTCATGACTTTATATTTCAAGAATAAAAAAATAAGTTTTGGGAGGAAACCAGCCTGGAAAATAATCTTATTATTTGAGTTTAACGACAGTTTGGCAGAACGAAATGAGCAATTTTTCACAGTTTGAATAATCACATTGGCAAACTGGAATACCAAAGATAGAATTATTCCTGTCTAAACTTTTTAATTTGAGTCATATCTAGTCCGCTCGTTTAGGTGTAACTCCACCACTGAGATTATTTCTGCCCCTGAAGCAGCACTTCCTCTCAGACACATTTCCTAGCATGTATCCTACAAGCTAAAAATAGAGCCATTCAATGGCTCAGCCCCATTGACATGAACATGACGTTCAAAACAGTATGCAAAGTTAATCAGTCAGCCAAGATGCTACCTGTCAGGAATGGTTTCAGTCCACTCACCTAGCCATTTGTTAATAGCCTATGACAATCGCAATGAGTTTTCCAACTTAAGATTCAAAACCAAATACCGGTGCCTCGTCTCCTGCTAATTCAAAAAGCCTGAAATCAATTTGATGGCTTTGGATGGTCCCAGTATCTCTCCCCACTCGTTCAGCTGGGGCCACTTGAAGGGGAAAGCGTAATTCAACTACCACTCTATAAATTCTATTACATGGTGCTGGGTATTGCTGTGAAAGTGCTATGTCTAATGAAGAGCTCGTAGTACCTGACAGCCAGCTTGGAGTTTCTGCTGCAGCGCACCAATCAGAGCAGAAAGTGGTCTTCTGTTGGGTAGGCTGGGAGGGGGGGCAGAGTCAGGGTGTATGAGTGTGCTAGAGACAGATATAGACAAAGTGTGCGTGTGTTATAGGGGCCCTGTGTACATGTCCACAACACTAAGAGCTAGAATACATGTCACACTCATCTGCGCTCTGTATTTCCTCTACCGGACTCTGGACTTCAGAACAGCTGTTTCTGTGTACTGTTTAAAATATTAGCACTGTTGCTTCTTTTATTTAACACATTTGCATCCACTGTATAAGCCTTTCATGTTGCACTGTCTTCATATATAATTTATGTCACATATATCTGCATGCTTGACTTCACAGGAGTTCTCAGAGACGACAGATGACCATATGTTAACAAGACTGAGAGTCCACGCGAGTGGAGCTGTGAGGCTGGCATGCCGACAGCAGCTAAGTGCTAAATATGCTCTGACAGTGCTATGTTTAGCAGGGACGGTCATCATGGTCACCATCTTACAGTAGTTTGTGTGTTACCAAGCCTGATGAAGGATGGTCACATGATCACAATTCATCTTCCCAGCAGGACCATAGTCATTAAGATCAAGATGCATCAAATATTTCTCTGTTGAGGATGCTATTACTCTAATCCTTGTACTGAAATTTGTCAAATATAATAATAATGATGATAATAACAATGTTAAAGTGAGATTTACATCCATTATTTCTCAGAAAACGATATGCCTGCTCTGCCCAACACTGCAATCAATTTCAATGAATCCCTACAGTAGTTGGGGATGTCAGGGGAAGTGACTAACACTACCTTCCATCAACAGCTCCAATTGAGGCGCCCTTGGGCAAAACTCTCAATCTTCAATTACTCCACTGGAGCTGCTCAGTGGCCAAGAGAAGAGGACGAAGGTGTGTGTGTGTATGTGTGTAAGTGTAACTGAATTTACTGAGGAAACGATCTCTATTAGCAATATTATACTGGATAGTAGGTGAGACATCTGTTTTTTAATTTCTCTCTTTTTGTCATTTTAGTTACACACACACACACAAAGAAAAGAATCAGTCAGTAATATCACAGTTTGTGGAAAGTGAAAAACTTGACATTTAAGGAGATGAAGACAGAATTTTATTCAAAGCAGTAGCAAAGAAAAACAAAGTGGTAATTGAGGAGAGGGCACGGTTGTCAGAAATGATAAAAAGTGACACTTGCAGCGAGCGCAAAACAACAACAAGACTCCAAGAAATCAATGTGGTTTATTGTCTGGACATTTCCTGAGACTGTGGACAGCTGAAATGAAAACGGACATTTGGATTCAGCTCGTAATGCCGGCAGCGTGCGATGCTCAGTGCTTAGGCCTCTAGTGACCGAGAGTACATGCAAATGTTACAACCCCCCTCTTTCCCCCCCTCTATCCACTCCGAACATCCATGAGAAAGAGTGGGAATGACGCATCAGGCCATTTGCCAAAGCTCTGTGGCAGTAACCGCACAATACACATGCAAATACACAACACTTCTCACCAGCTGCAGTGATTTCTCATTTTCTCTCATTGGATTTCTTTTAAATATTCTCCATTTGTCCATGTTTTGCTCGTTGTCCACGTTCATGTAGAAATCCCAACAAATCACGATTTTCCCTTTCTCTGTCTTTCCTCATATCAAACCTACTCAAACCAGACAAAGACACAAAGCTGGTCTGTCTTCTGTTAAATGAATAATGAAACAAATTTTTCTATTCCCCTTGCAAACAGAGAGTGAACAAACAACCACAAGCAACAAGCAACCAGCAACCTGGCTCCAAAATGCAATATTTCTACGTTCCTGCCTGCTGTGTCTGGAACATCCCACGTACGTGCGTGCACATACACATACACAGAATATATAAATACACATGCAAAAAAACAAAAACAAATGGAGCTGTGCACACACACACAAACACATTCACACACATGTACAGTCTGACTCAGCTAGTTTTTATTGTGCTGATGTATGCATGGACACTCCAGAGGATGGGGGTCACGATGGGGTCATGTCATTAATCTGCCCATGTGTATTTCCAGATCAGCTGCTTTCGAAATCTCTATGGGAATATCAGTCACAAGCAAGCATCTACAGTAATTTGTGTACATGTCTTTGTGTGTGGGGGTGTGTGTGTGTGTGTGTGTACATGTGTGTGAGAGACAGTTTGCTTGCATCATTGCATCACACCTTCAAAAACAAACTGGCCAAGCAACAGCTTTGGTTTTATATTGTGATTTGTGTGTGCAAACATGGTGTTGACAACTGTTAGAAAAAAGCAAGAATTTCACTCTGGAAGACAAGTGCGTGTAGAAAAAAAAGATAAGATGAACAGACTTTCGGTTGTGTAACATTTAGTTTTCAACCCAAGTATCGACTCTTTCTTTGTTAAACCCAACATCTTATTTATTGTGCATGCTATTTTTACTGATATAACACAACAAATCACTGCATGCAACATTTTGTGAGCCAAGTTTGCATGTATCAGTGTATATCTAGAAACAAAGACGAAAAAGAATCGCATTTCATATGCATAACATTCAAACTCAGGGGACACCAAATTTAACACAACAGTGGGCAACATTGTGACTTTGAGTCAGAAGGATGGGTCAAAGACTGTATCCTACATCTACCATAATGTAATTAGTTTCATCTTTGCTTAGATCCTTCACTTCCTGCTTATACAGTAAGAGGACATTATACAGCTGTCTTCATGATGAGTAAACTGATTATGCAAAACTGGTGGAGTGCCCCTTTATGGCAAGCTGCTGCACTAAAGTCAAGAAATGTAAAGTTGAAACAAGGTGGTTTGATGTTGAATTAAATCTTCTTCCAGCACTAGAAGCAACATTTGCAGTAATGTATTTAAGCATTTGCATTTTGTATTGAAGTGTACTCATACTTCACTGTAGCACATGAAAAAAAACAAAAAAAACTTCAAGGCTCTCCCCTCAGTGGATGAGTTGTGTTTATGTTATATTCCACTGATAAGAGCTGTACTTGTGATGATTCCCCAGTGTCAGAGGTGATATTTGTTTTGGAGTAGTGTTTCTCTGTGGGATCCCAGTGGTTGAGATTGGTAGGGGGGTCTCCTCTGTGACTGTAGATCACTGCTTCACTCCAGCGCTCAGTTTGACAGCTGTGAACTGAGGAGAGGGATAAAATAAAACATCAATCTCTGTTTGAGAAGTTTCATTAGAAGATGTGTGCACCATGTGAAATGTAACACCAGCCCTGAGGAGATGGAAAAAAGTCAGTTGTAGATACGATTGAAATTTTGCTTTTCTCACAAGTAAGAGTACAAGCTTTTCACTGCTGTCATTTCATGCTCTTGTGTAAACCGCTGCCATGCACACCGGGGCTTTTCTTTTCATGAGGGCACACAGGCAGATACAGGAGGTGGTGCAAGCTCATTTGAGTGTGACCAACAGATTTCTTCTTATTTCATGACCACAGGCGCTGGCCCAGCAGGGGTGCACCGGTGGCACAGTTGGGAATGGGATTGGATTAGGTGGAAAACATTATCAATAGATGTCGTAAGGCCGGGCATTGATCAAACCCAATCAGATCAACTGCTCTCATCCCAGAAGGCTGGCCAATTTTTTGCCTTGAGGCACAAAGACTCTTGTAAAAGAGACAGGCCATGCAACATTACTGCTGTGTCATATTGAGTGTGTAGTTTTAAGTAAGGCTGTGCTTTTGCCTCCAGTGGCTTCACTTTAGAGGAGCTTCATGTAAGATTTGCCATTGCAACATGGGTAGTAGAAGCATTAACATTCTATTCTCGATGGAATATTACTGTACAGGTTCATTTTTTATTCCTTCACTCACCGTGAGTAGGAAACTTTCTATCTATCTAACTTCCTATTACTTCTTCTCATTGAGTAAAGTTAGCATGCTAACCAGCACTGAATACCTGTATCACTGCTGTTGGGAAGGGTAAAAGGTCAAGCTCAATTTTGGTGCAAAAATTTGAACTATGTACAACCCCAATTTACAGCTTTCACTCCGTTCTAGTGTTCTCTGCAGCAATATCGTCACCAGTGAAGTGATTGTGCCTGCTGTAACAGGGAAGGTGTGAGCAAATCCACTTGCGCTTGATGAAATTACCACTTTGCCCAGTGAGGTCTGCACTTGATCTGCTTGCAGTGTGAAAACAGAGCCTTTAGTCTTTTCTAAGTGCCAAGTGCATTAGTTGACATCGGACTGTTGTGCACCATGGCATCAACCCCAAGGGGTGACACTTATGCAAATTGAGGAATGTTGTCAGAGGATAATTAGAACCTGTATGGTGCTGAAAGCCTTTGTGTTGTTCTAGCCCATGATCTCATAAAATCCAAGAGAAGAGTGATGGAAGGATACCTCAAGTCTATACCATGCTTCATAAAACTGACTGACAATAACACAAAGATTTTTTAATATATGTATAATCAGTTAAAATAAGCTGGTTGTAAATGGGTGTTAATTTGCTCACGTTGGAGCTCTCTTTGAAGAGTGTCAGTTCTGAGAGGAATCAGCAGGCCCTGTGTTCATTTTTAATTTTGGACTTTTCTGCTTCCCTATCACTCTGTGCTGCATGCCCTTCAGACAAAACCCAAATTGTTAAACATATCTTTAAAAATGGGAGAGCATAAGAGCTGTTATCCAAATATAAAACTCAAATGTTCTAATTTTGCAGCACAAAGCAATCAGCAAGGAAAACAAGCTGTTTCCTCACACTCACCTCTGAGAAGCAAATTGTTGTTTCTCTCCAAAATATGATCTTTTTGCTCTCATCAAAAATTGATCATTGGCAAACAGAAACAGTGTACCTCTTCTGTCCACAGTGGTTTTGTTTGACAGAAATGAATGTGTTTGCTGATTTCCCCTAGCATCGAGTTTCAATACTTTGTCTTGAAGATGGATGTAGCTTTTATGAATTGTCAAACGTCCTCAGGCACGCCAGACGGGCAGTTTTGTTTGTGTTTGGTCTGTTTTATATATAAATGTGTGTGCGTGTGTGTGTGTGTGTGTGTGTGTGTGTATGTATGTATGTATACATCTCTGGTGAAACAAACTAAAAATAAATCATCATTCGCAGACATCCAGCTGTCTCTAAATACCAAGCTGGAATCTTCAAGGCAGAGATGAGTGCAATGACTGTTTTTGTTTTATTTATTTTTTAAATTCTTTTTTCAGAGACCATGCATTGAATACATTCAGATTTCATACACTATCATGCACTCCACAGGAAGCTTCCCCCCTCAATCTCTGATTTAATGGTTTTCTCTGACTCAGGATAAGTTTCAATTCAGTTCCTCCGAAAAGGAAAAGTGCAATTTACACATATGCGCTTAAAGCAGATTGTTGTTTTAAAGACACATCAACAGGGCAGTTGATACAAATGCATCATTAACTTCTGAGATGTGTAGATTTAAAAGAAAAAAAAACTTTGTATAAATAATGCACAACCCACTGAATGTTACAAAGGTCTTGTGTGGTGTAGAAAGAGCTGGCATCACACGCACACTTCATTTATTCATTTACTGAACAAGAGCAAGGTCAGATTCATTGAACTGTGTCACACATGGCTCTGCCTGCTGCTGTGGAAATGCCACTTGTCCTGCCTCCATTCTCCAATCTGCCACACCTGCTCATCAGCCTCATCGCATCCCACTGTTGATCTGTTGACACATTTCCAGCGTTAGGCCCGATCATGAGCGCCAGGAACGACGAACAGACGTGTAACATGTAACATAACTGACGAACAACTATTTTGTGTCTAGGACGCTGTACGACGCCAGACAGAAAGTCTAGCATGTTTGAATTTTCCCTGGTTTGGACTCTTGACTCTGCCCTGGTAAATGCAACACCTTTGTGCCCCTGACCATGAGTTTCGCCTGTCTTTGTCCTGTTTCATGTCTGCCCATACGTAGGCGTTTGGTGCGCCCTTGCTTCCACGACCTGACCTCACAACAATCCTGTCTGCCTGCTCCCTTTGAGTCTGTCCGCTGCCTACGCACCTGCTGATCCCGGGCCCCACCTGCTCTCCAACGGTACCTTCACGAGGCCCTGAACCCTCCGTGTCCCCCAGATGCTACAAGAACAGAACCACTATAATCTACCAGGGCCATTCATATACTTGTTGCCTGCTGCGCCTCATCTAAAATCTGCCACACCATGTCAAACGGTACCTCTGCTGAGTTTCAATAAAGGTCATTACCAACTGCTTCTGTGTTGTGCTGCATATGGGTTTTAAACCACCACATGTTACATAATTGCGTTTTTCAGGTGTTTTGGGTCGATACCAAAGGTGAGGGAAGATGGTGGCAAAGTTAATGCTGTAATCATTTACAGAGTGTCCCGCCACACCTTGGTGTAAGTGCAGCACCTGATTTCTATTGCCCTTCTGAGGCCATTATGGCTGCTAACCCAATAACATAATTGACTGTGTACTGGGCTTCAGGGAGTGGAGCTACAGTATCTGCTAGCAGTTTCCTTGGTGGAGGTGATAATGGAGGGTGGGGGTGTCCATGGCTGTGGATGCAGCTGACTGGATGAAATACCAACACTGTCAATTCCAGTTGAACCAGGCCCTTTAAACAGATTGCATCCTCACAGCGTTGCTGTTTTGCAGAGCTCGTATTGTAGCTGATGGCATTTTTGGCAGGTTGTTGTACAGTCTTTCAGAAGCTGTTTTCATTTGCCTCAAATTTAGTGCATTCCTCTGAGTTTTGCATATTGGCTTTTGTGGACTGAGTCACTTCCACTGCTTCCCATTAGTACTGTGGATAATGATCTCAGAAATGAGCGCCTTTAGCATGCTTTTTACAGCTGTGCATGCCTCTTAATACCTCTTTATTTGGATTTCCTTGCTTGATGGAAACTGAACAAGAAAAATGAGCGATAAAGAAAGCCATGCATTTAATAAGTCAACTTAAAACAACACATGATGGGGCTTACCATGGGACATCACTATCCCTTGGGAGCAAATGTCACTTAATTGGAAAGTATTGATTTTCTAACATCCATTTGCTGCTTGCCAGCTACCAATCAGAGTTCACTTCCTGCGTCTATGTGAGGATTCCCCTTCATAGATCTTGATTAGCTGTTTCCGATTAATTGCTGAGACGAACAGGGAAAATCCTGCGTTTTTTTTCCCCCTTTGATGGAAGGGATTCATTGACCAGGGCAAAAGAGTAAGATGTGGTCAGTACAATGTCTTCCTGTGGTGTTTAAAATAACAAAAAACCCTGTCAAGATTGAAGTAGCCAACACAAGAGCCACAACTGCCTTGAGAACTGTGGGTTTTTTTTTTTTTCAGGTAGTTTGTAGTGTTGGTACAATGAGTCTAAACAACACAGGGTGAATCATGACAGAAAACAACCCCCACTCTAACCACAATATAGACCACTAGTGACTAAGACAAAATAACCTTTTCTCACATTTTATACCTATATCTATCTAGTCTATGAAGTATAATGTAATAATGCATAAGTCAGTTCGCTTAGTGTGTGCTTTTATGTTTCATTTAGTTTTGCTACTTTTTTGTCCAACCTTTATTTTTCAATGTTTCCTGTAAAACTCCTGAAAAATAACTTTAGAAACATAGAAACAGTATAATACTTTGGATTCCACATGGCAATTGAACACATCTCTCCTGTGTCACACTGCCATGTTTTATTGACCCATCATTCACCCCAACCTGACTTTGTTGCTCGTAGGGTCAGGGGTCATATAACCTGCTGCACAAACACCCTATGGGTTTGTATGGCAGTCAAAGACAGTCATTAAGCTGTGGTATGTCTGCTGTTGCTAACATTCATTTCTTGCTGATTAGTTTTTGAGGCTGTTTATTGCTGTCAGGTGAAGTGTACAAGCATGGAAAGGCTGATTATTGTGCAAGGTCAAAATACATAAAAAATAATAAGATAATGTCATGGTGTGTTTGTGTTGTGTGAGTTGATTTAATGTGTGTGTGTGTGTTCACACATATCAAGACTACTCCTGTAAACTTTGGGGAGAGTGGGAAATCCACTTTTGACCCACACCCGTGGCCCAGCTTTTGTCCTGGCAGCCAGCCTAGCTTAAAGCACTGTTTAAAGTCGTACTATGTATGATTCAAAAAAACATTCAGGGAAAATTGGACATTATACACTGAGGCTGAGGCCTTTGACTGACCTCAGAAAAATGTTGGACAGCTGTCAGCCATAATCATCAGCTATCAAATCTGCCTCAAGCCACCCGGGTGAGAGGTGAGAGATGCCTCTCTGCCCCGCAGCAGTCGCCGCAAATTTGGCTCGACACATACAGACGGATTTTACACCCTGAACCTGTCCTGTCTCCTGTAGAGTGAGATTGTAATCCATTTGGCCACCTGGGGGACAAACGACTCTGGAGGTTGGAGGAGAGAAAAAATAAAAAAATAAATATAAAAACAGACCCAAAAGCAAAATTCCTTGAACCAGAAATGACGAAGGTTGGATAACCCTGTCAGGTAAAACATAACTACATTTCAAAAGTGAAGTAAGAGATTTTGTGATGGTGGAGGAGGCAAGGAGCCAGTCAGCTTGGCAGCTGATGGATGGTGACCACACTCCATTCAAGAAGTCAACAACCTGATACTAAGTACAGGAAAAGCAGCAGAAAAACAGACTCTCAGTATCCTGGAGTGACCTTGTTACCACATATCAGATACAGACTGTGCTGAGCATCGTGTGCTCTGGCGTGAGAAAGCACACCCAAATCCATGCAGCAAATAATTAGTTTTAACACAAGAAACAGTGGTTCACAAAAGGTATTCATATGCGAAGGCCATCTCTGCTTTCTGCCGTCACCCAAGTGTTGCTAAGCACCAGTGCTGTTTTTGCTTTTTAAAATCCTTTGGTGTGTCACCCCCTTTTTCAAGCGAATGCATAGTACCAACAGAAATATGATTGCAATTATGGTAAGCTCTGTAATTGTCCAGTGGAGTGTCACAGTGGATTGGAGTGGCAGATCAAGCTTCATATTGAAGGCAATGGTCACTCTGTGTCTCAGTCTAATAAATCAAGCGCACCTTTCTCACCCTCCCCAACCTTTCTTGCTCTCATCGTGGTCCCCATAGTCAGCGTCCTGAAAGAAGAGTGACAGTTATCAGAAAGGTGGCGAAGGCTGTGAAATGAAAAGTGGTCCTGAGGGTTAATTCCAAAAGCTAAAGTCTTCATTGTCTTCTGCTCATCTCTCTGCTGTAAAGCATTTCACATGGCTGGCACGCAGACGACTCCATAAACTTTAACCTGCATTTTAAATGAGTGGCGGAAAGGACATCTCTCTCTTCTTTCCCTCCTCTCGAGACCAATCGGTGGTCGCTTTGTTGCCTGATGGAGCGATGGAGGAAAAGAAGGATAGATGGGGAGGAGGGAGGGAGCAAGCATTTTGAAGAGAGTGATTGTGAGAGGACAGCGGTGGCAGAAGATGTCCTCTACACAGTGATTAATTCCAGACCCAATGTGATTTATGGCCCCACCACGGCTGTTTTGTAGGTCACTTTGGTGCCACATCACTCAAGCTGTGCAAACAACAAGTCCGATATCAGTGTTGGTTAACCGTAAAGGAGGACACACATGCATGCCCACGTTGAAAATGAAAATGTTTTTTTTTTGCTTTGAATTTAGCATTTGCCATCATATCAACTGAAAATATGAGTGACTCAGGATGGAAATATTCAGCTGTAGGCCTACAGGGACTGTTGTGGAGAGGGAAGTAAATTAAAGACATGATAGATGTTTGTCCTCTCAGGTTTCTCTCTTAACTCCATAACTACACAGTGTAATTTGTTTAATCATTATGTTTGAAGGGAACATTTGCTGCTTCATTTGCAGTTCACATGGAAAATAATAACTTGATTATTTTTTTCTAAGTTAAGTAAAGATCATCTAAGGCAGGAGTCGAACCAGCGATCAACACCTCAGGTATTACCAACATGGGATGTGCTCTAACAACTCGACCACCAACCTCCCCAAAGCCAACTTGATTTTAACTACTGCTTATGTGTAGACAACAGAACTTCACATAGGGAAGGGTCAGGTGTTGACCTGAGTTTGCCTCCTGTGTCTCATTTGCTGTCTCAAGTCTTTGTCCATCAAGACAAACTTTTTCAATATTTTATAACTAAAAGCGATGACTTTTCCTTAACCTCAGCCAAGTGCTTTGAATTGCCACGGTTTAAGTTGCAATGAGACTCTTAGGAAATATAAACCCAACAGTGTCAGTTGTTAAAAGAGGATTTTCACATAACTTGCTGCTTGTGGTGTCAATAAATGGTGCGAAGAAATGGCTGTAATGGTTACTTGCTTCACCCTACACTGTGTGTTTTGCAGGGAGCACTGCTCCGAGGGGCCAAGGGAAGCTCAAAGTCAAACACAAAAACATGATTTTATTTTTTGAATGCATCTTTTCAACATAATGGTCCTCTAACAAGCGCAGAAAGTTGTCTTCAAACAGCTGAGTTAAGTGTCATGACATTGCTTACTCACCTTTCCTCTGCCGCTGCTCCTACATGCTGGTTTCTGCTGTGAGATTTGTGGAGCAATTACAAAAAATGTGATGAGAATCCTTCAGCAAAAAGAAGGGGAAACGAGGCTCAGGTTAATGATGATGATTGCAATTATAATTTAATAACTTTGTGATGCTAACAGATACAAAAGCAGTTTGGCGTCATTTAGACTAATCAGCAGACAAGAATGCAGTTGGCCCACGTCCTTCAGTTGACAGTATGAATTTTTCATTTGCTATTTAAACAGTTACAACAAGTGTGTATTACCCCTGACTCATACAAATTTAACTTCAACAAGGTGGAAAGATGAAATTGTTCTTTCTGTGCACATGTTTTTGGAGTGACTTAATTGACTGAAATTAAAGCTACCATTAAAAACTCAAGTTAAGGGGTTGCTAAGCAACAACAAACCCAAAATCCATTTCTTCAATTATTCTGCTGATGACGTTAATCCTCTTCTTCATTGTAGCTCTGGGATTATTGATGGAAATTTCAAATGAGAACGGATTCAAAAAAAAAAATTGTCAAGTCATCGGAGCAAATAAGTTTGTGCAGAGATGATATCCCAAATACTTCCCACCATCACTTCTTCTGGAACAGTGCATTCATTTTTTTTCATGTCATCAGCAGAACCAATCAGTGTCAAAATAGTTTTTGCATATCTGTGGCATGTGGACAAGAGATTTCATTTCCCTGATAGAAAAGACAAGTTAGTTTTTACTTTGTGTTCCAATTCTGTCCTGCTCTTTATCTCTTCATCCATCTTTATATGTGTGGTGCAGAAACCTTATAGGATGGCTCAAGTGAATTCTAATACTGAGGCAGTTTTGAGAAAACCATCAGTGGACTGAAATCAATACCATGCTGGGTTGATCTTTAGCTTTGAGTCCAACCTTCGCTTCACAAGGTCCTTCCACCAGTGAGGCCCGCTAGATGTTAAAATAAAGCATGGGGAGAACTTTAATGCCCAGGCCTCAAAGGAGACGCCATGAGGCGTAAAGAAAAATCAGCCAGCTTCAGTCAATCTGCACATTTTTGCTCTTTTCACTCAGCCAGCTTCTAATCAAAGTTGTTGCTTTGTTTTTTTCTTTTGGCAATATCTTAAAGCAGTGCATATTGTCAAACTATAAACTAAGCAAGGTCATCCACTTTTGGGGGAGATGAGAAGGAAATGTTTCAGAAGGAGAGGGAATAGGTTTACTGTCAGTAACAGCTCATTTGGCTTCAGTCAGCTTTTTTCTGACGTGAGCAGGAATCTCATCCTACTTTTTTTTTTCCTTTTAAGAAAAACTGATCAAAACCTAATCTTAATAATAAAATCCAGTGAATGCACAGTATAGCAGGAAAGATTGAAAGTAAAACCAAAATCATGAAGCAGAGTGGTGAAGTTCTGTCATTTGATTGATAGTTTTTTCCATAATCCTCTGTTGGCTGTCATAGTCTCATGATTCCTGCCAACTTTGGAAACCACAGTTGGATTTCTTTTTCTTTTTTTATCTTTGTAATGAGTAAGGCTAACTCTAAAACTAGTCAAGCAATAATCCTTGCAATTGCATTTGGTTGAGAGGTGACAACGTTTCAGGGAGAAATTAACTGGTTGTCCTTCATTTCACATCAGCAGTGTATGAACGTCCCAGCCAAATTACAAATTACAAAAGTAATGAAAAAGAATAATACTGTGTGTGTGTGTGTGTGTGTGTGTGTGTGTGTGTGTGTGTGTGTGTGTGTGTGTGTGTGTGTGTGTGTGTGTGTGTGTGTGTGTGTGTGTGTGTGTGTGTGTGTGTGTGTGTGTGTGGAGCTTTATTTTACCAGATCACCTGGGCCTACTATGTCTGACGATATCAGATAAGGGTCTCAAAAACAAGTTGCTATGGCAATATTAATCTGAATCATCAGGCTGAGTAGAAAAAATTACAGTCTCATGCGTTAGTGAGTGTAAGCATGTTAAATTGCCTTTAAAACATTAGCATGTTAGCATTTGCTCAAAGCACCATTGTGGATTAGTACATCTGTTAGCATGCCTGTAGATGCCTGTAAACAGCCAATGCTACATTTATCAATGCATGCAGTTTCCCTTATGGGAGCAAGACTCACCATTTATACAAAGGCACAGAAAAAAGAGTGCGTGTGCATGTGTGTGCAAAATGTATAATTAGGTTGTTTTCTCATGCTATATGCTATTAAGTAAATGGGGTCATTTAGGTCAGGAGGAATAACATACCCTGCAGCCACTGTAATACCGTCCCTCCCTTCAATGCGTGTCTCAAACCCATTAATAATCTACACTCATAACCACTCTGGATACAATACTGATTTATTTTGTGACTCAGAGTTACGATGCCTTCAGCAAGGACAGCGCTGAAGAAAAAGCATTCAGGCCTGAGACCTGAAAAGCCAGAATATCTTCTTATGCTCTCCCATTTTCCCTTTTAGCTGACTAGCAGATGTTTGTTTGCCCAAGCGGGAGACTGGCACTGGAATGCAGTTGGCTTCATTAACATCGTCCACAAACCTCCAATTGATTGCATAATGTATACTGAGTGGAAATAAGGTCAGGCACGTGCAGTGCCGTTTCATCCAGCGTGGCCATTCAGACTCAGAATCATAAAAAACCATCAGCAGTGTGTTTACAGTCAGCCCACAGCATTTGGATTGTCGATGTGAAATGCAATATTAAAATGACAGGAACGTTAAGCCGGAACACTTCACACATACTTAAGACCACCGTAGACTTTTATATGAGGGTACTGTATATTGTTACCAAGACACAGATGATGTTTTCCAGAAAATCACACAGTGTAATAAAAGCTGGATATCTAACACATCTCAGCAGTAGAATTAAAGAATTCCTGCAATATGATGGTTCCCTGACATCCGAGGATCAAGTGTCTCTTGTGCGACTTTCATAGGAAATACCTGCCTTGACTTTGCAGTGACACAGACAGAGGGAGGCTGAAATCCTCCAAGTTCAGTGATCATTATCTTGGTCCACAATTTAATGGCAAAATGAGGCAGCGGCTTGAAACTTTCTTCCCTTGTCTATTCATCCATTTATTATAAAAGTTAGACAGGAAGCGTGGTTTCAAGGAAACGCCTGATTTAACTTGAGTTGAAGTTTGATAGGAGCATTGTCTGTTTTTGCAGAGTTTAGAGATTACTTTGTACTTGTTGTTATTGTTTAGATGCATATTAAATATTGTTGAGTAACAAATGAATACCAGTGGCACAAATTAGAAAGACGGTAACATTTGCTGCTTTAATCACATGCCTCGGCTTGAATGAAATGAGAAAATGTTTTTGTCTAATTCTATAAAGCCAGTCTAGCCAGTCTCATGAGTCGAAATAACTGTTTGTTTGTTTTGTCTTTTTCTTGGATTCATATACTTTTGCATCAGCTTTGAAAAAACCGGTCCCAAACAAATCAAAAAACATGTCTGTCTAATGCAGCTCTATTATTTAGTATATTCAGCGGTCTGTAAAAAGCTCCAATCTCTGCCTCATCATAACCGAGTGTTACTGTCCCCACTGTGGCTGAATGTATAAGTAATCACCTGCTCCATATTTCTGATTCAAATCCTCATCTGATTCGGATGAGCAGCTGGAACGCTTAACATGTCTGGAAATTCCTATCATCACTAATAATAGGTGTGTGTAGAATAACTCTCATGATAATCCAATGCTAAAGTAGCTGGGGGAACTAGGATGCAAAGAAACTCATTATATGAAGACATTTTTAGCCTGGATGGGGTTAAATCCTCCCTTGTGTGTGTATTTTAGGGTGTTGAAAATACACACCTGCATAACAACAGGCTTGTGTTAATGGAAAAGGACAAGTGAGGAACGAGCGTTACACCAACAAAGTCGTTACGAAACGAGGCAAGGTCGTATGACACGTTGATAGACACGCTGTTGTGTGTGATGTGTGTAGTATCAGTGAGAAGTGGGGCTGCCTCTCCTCACTCACTGTCTGTGTAATACAGATGAATGGCTCTCGCTCGCAAGCAATCAAGACCTATAGAAAATCAGAATATTGTATTAACTGGTATTTGAGGACCAACTCTCATCTGTGGCAGACATGATCTGCTCTTCTGTTTCCACGGCAACTCCCTGAGAAATAATAATCCTTGTAGTTTTTTTATTTTATTATTAGTACATTTTTACATGTACCAACCTATCCAGAGGTCAGATGTTCCCAGTTCAACAATCATCCAAAGAAGCAGAAACACCTTAGAATTAAACGCTCTTATCTAGCCTTACCTGACACATTACACAAATGTGAATTCATTACATCATCCACCTTGGTTATGTAATCTGGCCGTCATACAGGCATAATCTTCTCTTTGTTTTGGAGATGGAGTTGTCCTTTTTTTTCACTTGTGTTGTTTATATGTTTTACTGATAAATAATCCCCCCAAAGCGGAGACAGTGTGAGGTCAGCAACTGCATCAAAAAGGAGCAGATGCTCAACTAAGCCTCGTTGCTCTTCCCTTTAGGCGAACCATATAATTGGAGCTGCGTTACAAGGCTGCCTTCACGCTGCATAGTACAGACGTACAGACTCGGCAAAACAAAAAGCACAAAACCCTAAAAAAGTTCCAGTGGCAGATATCTCTCTCACTCTGCAGTGTGTCTGCTGCCTCTATAATGAGCATTAGCAGACTTCTCTACCACAAAAGCTGCACGGACTGTAAATCCTTTAAGAGTTGAGAAGAAATCAATCATGTTAGAACTTAAATCATATTCTGCGGTGCAGTTTTAAACCAGGAAACTATCTTTCTTACTCTATTTTGAAGCCAATTATTGAGAGTTTTTGTGGGAAAATGACACATCTGTTGCCTTTGGACTTCCAGCACTAAATCAGCATGTGGTAAATGAGTCCCTCTGGAGCTTCAGATAATTAAGAATGACTGAAATTTAGTCTCTTCACATATTAAGGTTACTGGATCCTTTTGGGATCATGAGAAGTCCTGAAAGACTTTAACAGGGGGCTGTGAGGGCAGTGGGGTAAGATTCAATAAGCTTGAAGATCACCGAAACCAGGAGATGCAGTAATGATGCTGCATGACCCATTTCAGATGAGGTACAGTGAGACAGAGCCAAGATGGCCTCTGGAAAGAGCTTTCTGCTGCTCAGTAACTTACTTTGTCTTGAGAACTGAAGACCAAGGGGCAGCAGGAGGGCTGAGTTATGAGCCTGCCATCTCAAGATGCACCTACCTCCTCTTTGCAATCCCCTAATTAAATCACAAAGGCACTCTTTACATGTTGAACTATGGAAGCTCTGAAGGGAAGATATATATATGAGAGAGAGAGATTTTTTGTGTGTTCTTTAGGATGTAAAATCTGTGCGATTTTCCTGTCAAACAATATAGAGTTATCTCATGGTCACATATCCAACGATCAGGATTCTAACTGATTCAAAACTAGTTTTCTTTCACCAGAATCATTTCACTACATTTATTTTCTGTTTGTGGAGCAAAAAATTGCAGAAAAACGATTGCCCTCTAAAAATACTCGGAAAAAAAGAAAAAGTACTGTAGGGAAATGATCCTTGCAAAGACAAGTTTCACTTTCCTCTCAGGGTTTCAGTACTATTCCACTACTGCTACTACTACTCCAATTCCAAATTGTTCTGTAATAGGTAGGACTGAGGAACTAATAGTTCCAGTTCCCAGGATCAAGGTTAAGTTCAGTATTTGTCTGACTAAGATTCTCACATTTAATGGCACATTACCAAGTCAAAGCAATGATATAAAGGAGGAGAAACTTGAGACAGGGAGGAATAAAAGAAGGAAAATATCTAATATTACAGTACACATGTGTCTCCCGTGTTCTTCTGTGCTGCCTTTCAGTCTGAGTCATAACCCCTTTTCTTCACCCTCTCCTTCTCCTCCTAGTATGTCAAAGACACTCTGAAGTAGACAACTGTGCCTGGAATTATATTATTTTTTCCCTTTGGCAAAGATCATCACACTTTAACAACATCCATCCACTCAGGGCAAAAAGACAAGAGCGAGAAGAAGAGTGTGAAATGAAATTTAGGACTTCAACAGCCTTTAGAAAGTTATTGCCTCTGAGAGAATTTGCTGCCTTGAGTATTTACAACTGGCTGTTATCATTTAATAACGGTCACTAGTTTGTAGCCTACAGGATTCACTGAGAATATTATTACCAGCACTTTGCTTTTGATCCTGTTGTTGTTGTGTTTTTACTGTTGCTGCTGCTTTTGTTGCCACTGTCATTTTGGATGAAAAGGGAGGGTCAGAGGACAAACAGCTATGACGCTGTACGGAGAGCTGACTGCATTATAGGAGGCCAGCAAAGAGCAGTTCTCCTCATGCTCTTCTCAAGAGATTAAATGATATCTACAATCTGAATTTTGTCAGAATGAGGGCTAAAAAAAAAAGATACCATACAATCCTATTGTTGGGCTTTCTCTTGTAAGGTCAACCACACTGAATCCAAAAGGAGCATTTCTGCCCCTGTGGAAGTAACTGAATCACCCCCTGTCACAGCTAATCCCATCCCCTGGGCTGGAAGTATCATTAAAGAGCTACAATAACAAGTGGACACCACAAGTGAAACACTGTGCAGCTGTGTGATTGCAGAGCCTTAATGGCATACAGAACTCTGATGTATGACGTATTCAGAAAGAGAGATTTTTAATTTGGAAATTGGTTCAAACTCAGACAAACTCGTATCTGAAGGTTTCTGGAATTCACTTTCAGTTTAAATTCATAACACATTTGGGCTGGCTGAATGGAAAGTGAACACAGTCTATCTCCATCCTCAGAGCGAGGGATTGAGGTTATAACCTGGGCCTCCGCTGCACTGATGGAGGTGGAGGGAGGGGATCTTTGTAGTGAGTCGGTTTATAGTTCTGCATGAGAGCTGTTCATACTTGTCTGATGGCGTCACTGCGTCAATGGGTAGATTTGATCATTTTGTTCATCATCTGCACCCGTTCACCACATATCAGTGTACAGAAAAGTCTGTGGTAAGCCTACAGATTAAACTGGCCATTACCATTTTAGTTTTCATGTATTTATGAACTTCTTCACTTGTTCTGTGTTTATTCCTCTAGTTTCCATTCCTCTCACCTCAAAAATTGCGAGAAAAGGAAAATAAGATGCATATTGAGTGAAAATGAACCTTTGCATAAAATTGAGTTGAGTGTACATTCAGTCTTATTCATGCTCTGCTTTGAAGTACATTTTCGGATGTAGCTTGTGCACATGTAATGACAGAACTCCACAAGACATGGTTATGAAGAATACAAGAGATTTATCAAGTGTCCGACCCAAAGAGTGAAGTAGAGCGCCGCAGTCCTGAGTCATTCCCGTCTTCTCCTTGGCCCTGCTCTTGATAGCAGCAGCAGACAGTGACGGATTGAGGCTATGACCCAGTGATGGACTTCCACTGCAGCTGTCCGGGGGGTCTCAGACTGAAGCCAAGCCGTTTTGATTTTAGTCCTGGTCGAGATCAGCTCACCCCACGTTGGCCTCTCTGGTGGCAGGGAATTCAAATAAAATTGGGGGCAGTGCAGGATGTCGAATTCTAAAACACTGCATGAAAGCTGTGACTTCCTCAGTGACGGCTCAATTTTGGTACACAGACAGCTACACAATGTGCCTCTAACTTCTGATTACTGACACAGTTTAAAGAATAAAGCTCTGTGATTTCTTTACTGTTGAAAAGACCATAGTTGTTGACCAAAACCAACTACACAACTTCACACACTCTACACTCTGTGGACCCATTGAAAAAGCCTCTCAAATTTCCCAGCAGTTTTCATTAAACAATACAGCCCTGTATTTGGGCACTATTTCCAACTGTGGATTAATACACATTTGTCTCTCTAGTGAGTTTTCTTTGGCAGGAACATGATTTAAATAAATTACAGTGAACAACGGTTTGTTTCATCAGTGTGTTATTAATGGTTTTTGGATAAAAATGACACAGAGGAATAAGCCTCACCAGGGTTCAGCTACACAGCCAACGCTTCTCTCAACAGAGCCATCAATTTACTGTTTATGGTATTTTCATGTGAGATGCTGTCAGTAAGAAACAATGAAATATAAAGCAACATACAGTAATTTGTGGAATATTACCAGCCTTATTGTATTATTGCTTTGAATCTGCATGGTAGTCCTTGGCTGGTCTCTAGGCCGGTCTCATGCAAACATGAATAAAAGGCTGTTTCCACTGAAATCTGTCCTCGAAAAATAATGAGTGGGTCAATAAATATACTTGATTATATGGTCAGTGGATGGGAGGATGACCTGACCTATTTTACTGGTTGCAATTTTCAGCTGTTTTGTTGTTCTGTGCGTCATATTTCACCTTGTTTTTTTTGTTGTCTTTTTTAAATATATGTATACAGTATGTGTATTTTTTGCAGTTATGAAGTGAGATCTTGATAATTGTGGGTGCGGTGACACACACACATAAGTGGAAACTGAGTTGGGAGTGGGTTGGACTGAGCAGTGCAGTGTGCGTGCATGACAGAAACTGAATTTGCCACTTATAGGCGCACCCCCCCCAATCCACTTTACAATTCACCAGCCACTGCACTCACATTTCATCTACAGACAAACTGTTTGGTCTCCAAAAGGCTTTTGGAGAGATTACATATCTTTCCTTTCATAAAGATGCCATTAGTGTCTGGGGAGTAATGGGAGCCACTAATTTGATACTATGACCTTAAGCTATTCATCAGCTCAGAGGGAAGAGAAGAATAGATGATGTGGGAGATCACATTATAATTTGGCTACAGGATCCAATAGTCTAATGACAGCATTATCTCAGACAGCTGCAAAGAAAATGTTTAGAGATGCAGGAAACAAAAGCAGGGCGTAGTGAGGCTGAGTGTTGCAGGCAAATCAATCTGCTAGTCCAACTTCTCAGCAGGGAGCAAATATAATATTCACGCAATTTCAGAAATAGGAAGACATCCTGTCACTGTGTCTGCTTAGCCCTCAAGCAGCCCTTAAAAGTCAGAGTAAGGAATGATAATTGTTTCTCCAGAGGAGGGTAGCAATAGCAAAAGCTTGAATTGCTGCCACATACACCAAGGTTGTTCCCTTTAAATTAAAAACAAAACAAGTCCAGAGCTGGGATGTGAAAGGGAAAAGTGGGAAGGAGGGTTGGGGGGTTCGATATTAACACTTAGGCAAATTGTTAACACAGGTGTTTCCACAGAGAGGTCAGGGCAATGAAGTAGTTACAAATCTAGACACGCATCTGAGCAAATAAATGAATAATTGAGGGCAGTTATCCAATTCACCCCTTGTTTAGATCCCCTGGACAATTCTGAAGCATTAAGACTGAAACAGGGCCAACATGTAAATGAGATGTGTGGCAGTGGGTGGTAGATGGGAGACAATGTCAGGGCTTTGGACAAAGACAAAGTGTTTGATGCTTTTGATTCTGTGTTTTTTAACCACTTTTAAAGGATCATTATGATGTTTTTGGCAAACAAAAGTTATTTTGATATTTATCACAGAGCTCTGTGTTTCATTCTAGACAGGGCAATGCTGGTTCAGACACACTGACTTTTGAATTATGCATGCTCAGTTTGTCAGCACTGGCTTCATCTGTGTTCATACAGGTCCATTTCCCCTGTTTAAAAGCTTACTCATATTTGTTTTATTTATTACAGGTGCTTGTCTTTCAGAAGCAGCAGTACGAGTGTTCGTTATTGGGTCATGGCGTTCCATTATGACAAGTTAAATTAATTGTAATGACAGTTATTTAATTGGAATCAACTTAATTGTATATGTTGTGATTAAACAATTTAATTAAAAGTGTGTAAATACATTGACACTGGAATTACTAAGGGAATTAAATTAATATTTTCTGAGTGGCAGATCTAAAAGTCCATAGACTGTATGATGCATTTTGACTTACTGAAAAATAGTAAGTGAAGGCAACTTAAAAAATATATCTGTAGTTATATCAATTATGTGCAACCAGCTGATACAATATTATTGACTAAATTCAAGAGGTTACTTTTATTGATTTTGATTTTAACAGTAAAAAAAGGGCCTTGAAATTGAAGACCATACATTTTTACTGTAATAACTCCCATTTGGGCCAGCTTGCTTCTTTTTCTACTGTCAACATGATATCTATAAAGCATGGATCAAACGCATAACTACCGCATGTAACTGCTTCTATATAACTCCAGAAAATGACGCCAGTTGTGATATATCTCCCATGGTACGGCTGATCCAATCCACAAATCCACTGCTGATTTCCCCTTTGCTGGTGTCCAATTACAGCAATAGATTATGTGTCCTTCTGCAATGTGCAGACCAGGACAGAGCACTCTCAGAGGGCTCTGAGGCACCCGTACAGCCGTCTATCATTACAGATAGCTTCCGTCGAGGCCAACCCTCCCTGCTCGTGATGAATCCGTGACCATTCAAAGCGTCATTTGAATCCTGTCGGCCGTGCCTCACATTCTCTTGACCCCCGTCAGGGTCGGGACCCCTGTTTGGTCAGCTCGCTCTTACCTCTTAGTTCATCTGATCTCTGTAGACCAGAAGCAGCAAGGCGAAGGGGACTGATAGATGCACTGCACGAAGGGAGTAATGTATTGTGGTCCTTGCAGGCAACAAGATGAGGTTTAAATGATCTAGTACGCGGGGGTTTGTAATCTCACTGATCAAATTTGCTGGGGATCCTCTCCCCTCTGCCATCTATATATGGAGAAGTAATGGAGTCTACCACAAGTGAACACAAGAGCTGTACTCCATCAAGGGCCCTCCGACTCTCTGCGGCGTATCTCAGCCTGCCGATCTCCAACCATCCACTCACACAGAATAAAGAATGCAGGGAGCTAAAGGCAACTACAGGCACTGCCTCTTCCCTTCTTTTTGTGGTGTAATGTATGACCAACATCATACAGCAGAATCTTGTTTTACATAAAGGCCTGGTGCACCTTTTTTTTTCTTGTTCATTGTGGCATTTGCAAATCGTTGCTTCAGCCTCGCCATCGACTTGTAGCCACGAGCTGATAAAATAATGTACAGCCAAACTGTGTGTGTGTGTGTGTATTGTCAAACATTCGCCCCTCTGTTCGCCAGCAATTATTCTAATTACATACTTTGCAACTGTGCAATTCTCTGGAGAGGCTGTTATGGTGACAAGTGAAGAGCTGCATTCACAGGCATTGCTTCCATTCTATCCTTGGATTCTCTAAAGCCCAAAGAGGAGGGTGCTTGCTTTGTATAGTAAACAAGACTTCAGCGGATTATGCTATAAAGCTATTCTGTGGTTAGAGGTCCTCAGACACGGGGCACGTTCACCAAATCCTGAAACATTGCTGCTGACATTTTATAAGCCTAATAGTAAACAATGTGGAAATCAGTTAATGTGATGTACAGTATGTGGAAGGCTACCAAACAACTGTCAGCCAAACAAAGTGCACCAGTCTGTTTGTCTCCTGTGCAGATATCGAGTGGTATAGTGATGCATGTGGAAAATCAGCTTTCTCAGCATAGGCTCTCCAAAGAGAGGTTTGAGCGGATTTGTCCTGTAGTGAGGGAGTGTACTGTAGATACGCTGGGGGAGAGGAGCTAAGTCTTTGTTTCATTTTAGAAAAAGCAGAACTCACCACCAAGTCAGTGAGAAGATTTTTTAACGTACTTGAAAAAAATACACCTTTGACATCTCAGTGGTTTTTATAAAAACACAACTACACAAACTAGTAATTTCCAATTTTTCCCCTATAATTTTCATGCGCTACCTTAATTTTTTTCCATTTGAACAGTTTCAACAGGATGGTTTCCCAGGTCTCATTGCTAGAAATCATCAGCACACAGCTTTGTGACTCTATGGGTGTTTATTTCACATCTTATTTTGAAGGGTTTGGGGGTTTACTCCAGTAAAGAGGATAAAAAAAAGTTTCCCGTCAATAATCTCCTTCTGCTTTTTGATTTGTCTTCATTTTTAATCCAGATTCCACTTTAACAGATACATGCGAAGGAAATGACTCTGCTAAACAATGGCTTACATCTGTGCACAGAGCCGGCAATGTGTCAATTTGGTCAAATATTTCTTAAATCCATAGTTGAGGGTGTTTTTTTGAATAATAAACAAGACTCAAGCGGATTATTCTTTAGACTCTTTCCGCTGTTGGAGGTCAGAAGACTGAGGCCACGTTCGACAAATCCCCCAAGCTTTGCTGCTGACATTTGATTAAGCCAAATGGAAAACAATACGGACACCGACTCTGACGTCTGCAGTGTAGCTCAGGGGAGCTTGTTTATCATCCATCCGTCTCTTTCTTCATTTTTAATCACAATCGGATTGGACTTGACTGTATTCCCAATTGACGCTGCAGTATGTGACTGAGTTTAATCATGATGTCATGCAGTTTATGTTTTCCTTAAGAGGAGGGAAGAAGGAGAAAGGAAAGCTATATGCGAAGGAGAGAAGAAAAAGTAACAAAAAGAGAAGAAAATGAGACGAGACAATGTGACCCAAGCAATAACAGAACAACCATGTCAACACAGTGTGGTTTCTCCTCTCCTGCTGAGAAGAGGCTCAAACAAAGGAGGTCCACATGCAGGCTTCCTCAGAGCAAAACAATATTCTGCATAACTCCTAAACAGCATCACTCTTTCCTCTTCCCAACTCCACTGAGCCCTGTCACACTTATCCTGTGACCCTGAAAGCTGGTCTCAGGCTTTGAAGCACTGCTATTCGTGCAATCTGCTCCTAATGACACTCCTCAATAGTCCATTGAATATTGTCTGTTGGACGTATTGCCATTGTCCTTTGCTCTCTTTGGAATTTCTTTTGCCAGTGTGGCTTTTATATTTCCATGGGCCTGATTCCCTCCATGAAAGACGGCTTTATCTGAAACTGCTGTTTGCTTGGACGAGAGGGCAACAGCTAGTAGAAATTCTGCAGAAATCAATAGGCAGCTTTCCATTTTTCTTGTTTTATTAGACTGAAAATGGTGTGGTTTAGTTGCTAAAATGACTAAATTAATCAAGATGATAACTTGTTTCACGGCTGAGGAGCTACATCTGCCTTAATGCAAATTAATTTTAATTTCAGCTATTCAAATACACTCAAACATGAAGCTTTTAGAGATAATTCTTTTCTTTTTTTTCTGCAGTGGAAATGTAGGTATATGGACAAATAAAGATCTACATACAGATATCACAGTAGATTATTATCCATATTGTACAGTGTACTGTAGTAAAATAAGACCATGATTTTCAATCACATGTTTTGTCAACATAACCTTGTATTTACATATGGTAATCAAGTGCCATAGGAGCGATCAATAACATGATAAAGGCAATTGCTCCTGGCAGTATGCGTGCATGTCTGTGTGTATTTGTGTGTCTGTGTGTGTGTGGCTTCGCCAACCAAACCATGTCCTTCACCTTGGCTCTGCATATCGGTTTTAAAAAAAACCCAACACAATTTCCCATCTTTTATGAGATTGCCGCAAACAATTTGAGACCTCCTCAACCTGTGTGGTCTATTTTACTGCTTACTCTCACTGAATAAAATCAGCATCCCTATGCACATGCTTAGAATTTACTGCAAGCAAATATAACAGGTTATTCCAGTTTGCATTTTTCTCCCCACTCTCCCCACCTTAAACAATACATTACTGTCAGTTTGCAAAATGGGACACAACTTCCTGTTTCTCAGTATAGCCCTGTGAGATTTTAATTCTTTTTGCAGTATTTGAGAGTTCACCATCCTCCGAAAAACACTGTCAACACACTCCTCAGCCTTTCTTGTTTTTTTCTTAACCTACTCCTGACAATCAACGCGAAGGTTTCTGATCTGTTATTCTTTTCTCTTCTGCGCCTGCCCCCACCAAAAGCCCTCAAATGAATAAATGATCAAAAACGCTAACAGTTGACATAAGTCACCTCTTTGATTATTGAGTCTGATGTTGGGACTAAGGCTTTAATCAACAAGAGTAGAGTTTCATCTATAGATAAACATGGCACTTGATGATAAAACCCCAGGGGACACATCAAGACGTCCCTGTAAATGATTCCTTTTGAATAAGTGTGACAATGTAGCATATCCAGGCCAATGGTTTTTGAAGTGAAGTACTGTACTGTTGCAAATCAACAAAAGCAGCGTAAGCTCTGTGGGTAAAGAAGCAAGCTTATATTACAAGTCCTGCTGGGAGAAGTGACGGAGAAGCACTCTACTTTTCTCCCAGCTTGTCTTGAGTATGATTCACCAGCTGAGCTGCTCAGTCGCTTCAAATCCAGTCAAATGTTTGCAAAACACCATTTTTAACAAAACCTGTGTCACAATTCAAAGAGATTCAAAAAAAGAGAGAACAAACACAATGGACACTTTAGGTTTTGAAGCCAGACCCTTTGTGTTTTGGTTCCTTAGACTGCAGCAAACCCAGTTGGATGTGTGTGTATGTGCATGTGTGTGTGTTTGTGTTTGTAGCTCCTCTCCAGAGGTGAAAACAAGACTATCTTTATTGCAGGGAGCTTGTTTGACTATTTACTTGTTAGGAGTTGACTCACTGAGATTTTTCACTTCATTAGCCAGTTCTTCCCAACACTAGCTCTAATGGTTAGCATGCATAATTGCATGTATTTTCTGGGAGACAACAATCTCTCCCTGAAAACACAAGCAAGTAAAAAAAGCTTTGTGTTAACAGTTGTTTGAAATAGTTATGGAACTTCTTTGTTTATCTTGCATAGTGAGGGAGTTCACTGTGTGAAAAGATCAGCTTTAACTTATTGATTATAATAGGTGTGACATGGAAACATCTATTTAGTGTTATGCAGTTGCTTCATTAAATTTGTTTTCTTGACTCATGCATCATCAATAAAATATGAGAGTGACCTTACCCTGGATAAATTGCTCAAGGTAATGTGGCAGGGTGAAAGGTACAGTAAGTAAGTGTTGGACCTGCTAATGATCCCAAACCATGTTGTTGTGTTTTGTTGTGTTCATTTAGAAACAGGGAACTACAGAACAAGCGTGGCATTGTCCTCCAAAGAAAATATCTAAAGCAACTCACATCAACATATTCTAACGCAGTGAAGTACTGCATCATGTATTCAAAAAGTGCAGGGACATCAGGTAAAGAAGTGCATCTTAGGTGCTAGTGGATGTCAAGGTATTCTGGTGATGCTTCTAGTGTCAGAGTCGTCAACACGTAGCATCGTCCTAAAAGTTCATCAAACATCATTTGTACAATGGGCCGGCCTTCATCTCCAGCCTCAGCATCTGCTGCTGCTGCTGCCCTACATAATTGTACTTGCTCTGCTCTTGACAACTTGCTATGCAAATTTAATTGAAGAGATAAATCACATGGCAGTGTACCTGCACCAGTTCATAGAGATGTGCAATTAAAATTTAAGTCGTCCATTACCAAGTCTTAATGTCGTCTCAAAACCAAACATATCTTTCATCTTTCAGCTATAAAAAGTTAACATCATCTGTGCTTTTGTTAAGTCTGACTAAACAACTCCACTGATGTCATCAGGCTTGTGATTTATAACAAAAGGCCTAACGGGAGGAGTGAATGTAGAAGTCACAGATGAAAGACCCTCAGTATTTTTAGCCAGCCCCAGCATGCACCTGTTGGTCACGCAACATGGCATGTGTGTTTGATTTGGGACACTTGCCGTGTTCGCCGGGTGGTGCATCAAAGCCGTGATTAATTAAGTTAGATGTGACCTACATTCACTGACCGTCTGCAGCTGCTGATTTGGCTCTTTTCATTTTTGTGGTGTTTTCAGACAGTTAGCGTAACCAGAGTAGGCGTAACTATACGTACTTCCACTTCTCATTGCAATGTAAAGGCAGCGTAAAACTGATGTAGTGGTTACGTAAAATAGGTCCAAAATGTGATGCCGAACAACACGTTCTTTCTCTCCCTGTCTGCTGCTATTTGCCAGTGACTGAACAAAATGTCAGAACGGTGCACCTGGAGAGCGCCAGGCAGATGGAGAGGAGTCTCTGCTGGAACTCAAACCTTTTGACAGCATGGGAGTTCAGGAGGCTTGCACAGAATGCCCAAAGGGAAGTGAACAGACGCCAAAAAAATCTCCAAATCAGACCCACCTTGAGGTGCATTTATGTGGAAGAGAGGAACAAAGGTCAAAGGTCTGAAGACAGCTGAGCACATCCTGTATAATCTGTGTATATATTTCTTTTTTTGTTTTGTTTTGTTTTGTTTTTCATCATTGATTACCAGGTGTAGAGAGTGGGCAAACAAAGACTGGGGTTGGTGGTTGGTTTGTTTTGAGGAATATAGAAAGGAAAATATTCATTTTACATGGTTCAAGTTAAAAATGTGCACAGAGTCGATAAGTATTCTTTTCATCGTAAAAGAAGACGCTGTATGTGTGGTTAAAACATGCACAAGTTCCAGCATAAGGAACGCAAAGGCTCACAAGTACCTATTTGGATTGTTTCTCAAAGATTATATGCGCATTGGAAATCTTGAAAGTCCATTGGGATAATATTTGCAGTAAGAATATTCTCTATGAAACATCTTCTATATGTTATAATGTTGCTGGATGATATACGGTAATATTCCTTCCACAATTCTTCCCATAACACACACTGTATGTTGGATATTCTTTTATGGTTTGCAAACTTTTCATTCATTTGTATGGTTTGTTATGGATGGACGGAATATTTTTACCCTTAGTGAAGATTGTTAGCAGACCACATGTGCTGTATATACTTTTATTGGTTTGGGCTCAAGTAAGTGCATCTTTTAAAATGATGGATGAAAACACCACCTGCTGAGGTGTGTTGTAATCCTCCTGTTCATACGTTCCCAAAGACTGTGTCTCTCTAATAAAAACAACAACAACAAAAAAGGATCACCAGCAGTAACTTCTCATCGGCTTTACATCTTCATGAGCAATCTGCCCTTGTGAGGCTCTTCCTATCCTGGCTGTTGTGAAATTAACCACTCTGTGTTGGTGGGCTGGCAGGCTTAGATTCTTTTTTTTTCTTCCCCCCCAATTACGTTCAGTGGAGAGGGAAGTCTGTGGGGGCTCAGGTCAAGTTCTGTTGGTTTCTACCCCTTAAGGGCTTGTTATGGATCTCAAACTCATCTCTGAGCTGTCTTAACTCCTGCGGTCAACACAGTTTCGACCTTTCCATCCAAGAGCACTTCTGTTATGGGATGTCGTGGGTGGAGAAGGGTGGGTGGGTGGCGGAGGAGGGGGCTTTATTCCTATTTATTTTTTCCCCAGCGCTGCATTTATGTTGACAGTTAATTTAAGCGGATCAAGGTGTCCAGTTGCCTTGTCTAAAGCAAAAGCTTAGTATGACAAATAGCAGGGCAGTAAACTCCAAAGTCTATCTCTTCAGCTGCACTGCCCACTCTCTGTCTACGAAGATTAACCTTTCCGGCTCTGGTGACACACTTTCGATTATTTCCATAGTCGGCCTCAGAGCAGCGTGAGCGGGGAGCGCAGCCTTGATTCACAGGATCCTGACAAACATCCCCAATTCAATTTGAGAAAAAGAAGTGAGACCAAAGACTGAATAGCAGAGAGAGAGAAAGCCAGAGAGGGAGGATAATGGCTGCCATGCCCAGCAGCTATTCAGTGGATCAATTAAGACTGCTTTATTTGACAGCTGTATGTCTCTTCTCTTCTTATACAGGGGGATATGACTCAGTCTCACATTTTTAAATGTAATGTAACCATGACAGGTACTGGTTTGAACTTTCAAACACTTATAGAATAAATGTCTTCTTTGCTAATTTGTGTCACTCAAACTGCGAGATCAACTGAGGTTAAAAGCAACGCAGGGAAAATAAAGATAAAGTTATACAACTTGATGGAGTGTCCTTCACACATCCTCACATCTCCTTGGCCTTGAGTTTTCTTTTTCTTTCTCTTTTTTGTATGGCATTCAATCATTTGAACAAAATCAATTCTATTTGAATGTAAATGGTCCATTTCATAATGTGCCCTAGATGCTTTTGTTATGCAATGAAAACGGGGAGGGGGGATATATAAGAAGTCCTCACTCTCATTGAGACAACCTTGAAACTTAGCAATCATTCACAAAATCAACCCACACATCTAATCACCAGCTCCCAGCCTTGGCCATGATTTTCCTGGGAAACAAAAATGCTTGCTCTTTCTGTGGCCTTCTCTTTTTTCAGAGTGTTTTTTAACGTGGTGTTGGCCTGATCACTTTGCAGTCCGCTCCAGCTAAAGGTAATTAGGAGGAATGTAGTATGGGCAGAATAGTGCAGCTTTGATGGCTCCTTGCTGAGCAGAGGACTAACCACTGAATCAGCATGCCCCCAGCCCGTATATAAAGCCATATTATGTCTTTATAATGGGGATACTCAGGGAAAATAAGACATGATTTTGTGGTGTTGACAAAAACACAAGGTTTGGGAGATCCATGCACAGCATCATTTCATAGAGCTGCAATAATTTCTGTTTCTAGGTAGTTATCACTGCATGTGCTTTGCAAAACCTCATGAAATTATCTCACAGATGTGACAGTAGAAACTGTGTTGTAGTTGCTTTTTTTCCACATTAATTCCAAAGTTTGTTTTTTGTTTTCCTTTGTTTTGTTTTGTTTTTTTCACCTCAACTACTGAAGCACCTGTTTGGAATAACCATGTTCAGATGTGAACTGATACTACTGTACTTTCAGCTCTAAATGTTTATGTCTTTAGTTGTATGTTATCAACCATTGTTATACTATTTCAGAGGGGCATTTACATTTGATTATGTTGAAAAAGTATGTATTTAGACAATAAATGAGGATCACATTGTACACCATTCAGACACAAAGACTGCTCTTGGTATTGTTTCATGGTTTCATTCAGTCATGTCAGAAGGAGAGACTTTCTATGCAGCAAGCCACAATAAACCATTCAGCTACTGATGCAATTTGTTGAGAATGTCCCTACAATAATAAATGAGACAGTTTACAATCAAGATGTTGATGCGTGACTGAAATGTGAAATATGAAAGCATTGTTAAACAAATGCATATCAGCAACTGCTGTCAAAGACTATATTCTAATGCAGCTTTTACATCTACATGGGTTGTCATGTATAATCCAAAGGTCTTTGCACAGGTCAGGAAGACTATAAGTAGCACAGTGCACAAAGAAATTATGAGAATGACTAAGGTGGCCTTGGGCTTGAGTGAGCGTATTTCATTTCTAATCATTTGTCAGGGAACATCCTGTAAGGAGACTAATGTGACAACTATCAAAGTACGCTGACTGCTGAAGCCTTCATTCATATTGTGACAATATATGTGAGATGTTCACAAACTGAGGCATGTGGCATACATCTTGCACATAATTTTTTTTATTTTTTTGTTGCCTATTAATGGAAACAAGGCTTAAATAGCATCAGTAGTATAACTTAGATTTAATGGTTTTCTTACAGGAGTTTGCTCTAGTCTCAAAGTCTGCAAATGCTACATGAAAAGTGTTTCATATACATTGGTAACTGTGAGCCTATTGTGTATCCTCTCATGTGATGTAATTGCAAGATTTCTGAATATTTTAAGTCAGACACCGACTCTGGTCACCGCACGCTGCTCTTTTATGTTACATTTATTCCATTCTGTGCCACTAATGTGCAAATGTGCCAAGTGCAGCACTAACACTGTGCTGCTGCAGATGTAGCATCTGCTCCTTGTGTCTGTGAGTGTTTGTGAGTGCGTGGGTGGGTGGGTGTTTGTCTTTCACTTCTTTGTAAAAAGCCTGAACGTGCTGCTTCAAATTAGCCGATCAGCCATCTAATCCTTCAAAGACTCTGGCTTCTAGGTGGCCCATCCTCAGACTGCATTGCATGTTGCTGAGTGGGTCCTCTCATCACTGAGAGCGGCTTCAGAGAACTTGGTCGGCCGTCTAAACTGTGAGGCAGCAGATGCCTCTTGCCGTCATTGATGACCTCTGAAAATCTGGGTCCCCACTCTGACCCTTGAAATTATATTTATGGAGTGTGCCTACCCTCTTGACCAAGTCCCCGGGGGCTTCTTCCTGTACCATATCAATTCTCCATCTGCTACAGTAGACGTCTTTACTCTGTCAAATATTCCACAACACAATCTCCTGTCCTCACATACTGACTACTTTTCCATCATCTTTTCTTCCTCACACTCACAGGTCTACATCTCTGCTTGACTAGTTGACATATCAAATTGGATGCCTGCCCGCAGCTTTGAGCTTATCACTAGTGACAACAACATAGTGAATCCTGCCCAGACCACTAAGCATCTCATCGTGATCCCTGGCAGGAAATTGTCATATACAGCCACAAAACCCTCTTGCAGATTTGTGCTCTTAAGCATTGGTTAGAATAGAATATCCACTCACTGCAGACACAGATCTCTGTGTCTCATCTCAGACATCCAAGGTATTTCCATCAGCTAATGTAATTCTGCAGCTACATGTAGTCTTCAAGGCCTTGAAATTCCCTGCTACAAACACCTATGCTCCATTGCATCAGGCACATGTACTAACCTGTACTAACCCCACTAAGCCTTTGCTTTCCTTCTCACTGGGAAATAGTGGGCTATAATTTGGAGCAGACCTTTTAGAGCTGTATTTCTTCTCCAGATGATCCCAAACTAACTGAAGATTGTTGCAATGGTTCTCCGTTCTTTTAATTATTTTGCTATTTTTCAGTTGTTCCTTATCTTCTGCTACATTTCTCATTGTTTTATTTGGTGCATTCTCACTGCACTTATGCTGTACAGCAGCCGTGTAATATATTGTAACTGAGATACACCTGGGACATGCTCTGGAGCTTAACCTTGAGGACATCAGCCACCTGCAGCTCAGTGAATCTTCTGACTGAGCTGTTGGGTTACTAAAGGGATGGTGGTGGAAGTGAGAGATAAAGACAATATAGGCCCAAGACAGAAATGAAAAGAAAATCCTCACTTCCATCTATTGTCGTAGGCAATGTGGTGGCGCTGGCTAACAAGATGGATGAGCTCCCTGCACTGGCCAGGACGTAAGCTTGGGGGATTTTAATGTTCACTGAGATGTGGCTTTAACTCAGGCTTCTCTACTGGACTCTGTGGGGAGTTTTCCATGTGAGCAAACTGAGGTAAGTGAAGTGGTGAAGAAGGGATGATGACTTACTATTTATACTTTTTTTTTTTTGATGGTTTCATTCAGGGGGATGCTCCATATTGTGAGTCTCAAGAGCAGATCTGCTTTACTGGTTCAACCACATTACCTGTTGCAAGGACTTTGGCTGATTGTGTTGCATAACATCACCCACAGAGATCTTGCATGATTACAAACACAATATTCCAACATGTTGATTGATGGTCCTTTAATTTTCTCAGTCTGGCTCTCGGTCTCACCCTTCTCAGTTCCCCCACTTTATAAAGTGTATGGCACTGGGCTGTCCATATGGCAGAGTTAAAGGTGCATAAAGCTCCACTGTTTTTTAATCTGAGTTTCACCACTGGCTGTGGACTTGAAGACAGAACACACTTATTTATTTGATTGCTAGAAAGCAACAAGATGATATGAATTGTTAAAACTGTATCAAAATGCCACAATTTAGCATGCATGAAAAGCTAAATGTATCATCTGTTCTTTGACCTCTTTTGTCATGAAAGTTTTATAGATACTCTGACTTTCTCTACAACAGACCACTGCGGGATTCACTGCAGTTTGCCTACAGAGCCAACAGGTCAGTGGAGGACATTGTTAACACAGCGTGCACTTTATCCTACAGCAGCTTGACAGCTTTCGAACCGATGCCAAGGGCACAGTTTGTGGACTTAAACTCTGCGTTTAATGCCGTCATTACAGAGCTGCAGAACACCAAGACCCTCCCAGCTGACTGTGCCTGTTCCCATCTGTTGGTGGATCACCGGCCTCCCAACTGGTAAGACACAACATCACAAGTCAAGCTTGAATAGCAAATGTTCAACACGTTCACTCTCAGCAGCGGCCTGCCACATGGGTGCGTACTCTCTCCTGTGTTATTCTCATTCTACATTGGTGGTGGCACCTCCAAAGACCTCTCTGTGAAGCTCCTAAAGTTTGCTGACAGCACAACTGTTCAACTGTTCACATTGACTTATTCATGATGGGGACGACTCAGCGTGGAGACATGAGGTGGAACAGCTGGCTGTCTGGTTCGGCCAAAACAACCCGGGGCTAAATACTGCAAAAAGTGGGTATGCTTCTGGAGGAGCCTCCCCTCCTCTGCTTCCCATCAGTGTCAGCACTGTAGCTTCAGCCTGACAAAAGCTCAGCAGATAGAGCACTTCTACTTTGTGTTCATCTGAGACATCCACCCAGTCTGACAGAACCAGGCAGCGTCACATCATCAAGTCAGCAAAGGAAATCATTGGCAGCAACATGACCTGTGGAGCACCAGTGTCAGGAAACATGTGACCGTGCCCCCCCATCTGAGGAGTGGTAATGAAACCGTCAACACCAAGACACTTGGGGCCGGATTTACTAAGATCTCAGATAGCGGGCGCTATATTGTTTGCACCCGCTATAATATTGCGAGTTTGGTTAGTGCACGCAAAACAGGTGATCTACTAAGAGTAACCCGCTAAATGACAACACGTGCAAACCGCAATATGTAAATGAGGGTTTTGCGCGTGTAATCGTTTCCGCCATGGAGAGAGTGGACAGAGAGCTGGACGGACGAAGGGACAGAATGACATTTGATCCGATGCATACAATGACAGCATGTGTGTTCATCTCTCTCGCGCTCTGTTTAGATAAATAAACACAAATCGCTACATGGCCCGACTCGTCATATAGTGACGAACAGGCAGCAGCTGCAGCGACAATCACACACCTGTAATATGTGTGTGTGTGTGTGTGTGTGTGTGTGTGTGTGTGCCGCCCATGATCGAGTGGATTAATAGAGAGCTCAGGTGGGACACACGGATCTAAACACTCTGACCACTGACCACAGGGATCAAAGACGGGTGAAGGCAGCGGTGACGTCTCTCAGTCCGGGACCGGGACCGAGAGACGGAACTGAGCAGCCAGGTGAGAGGAGAGGAGAGGAGAGGAGAGGAGCGCACTGCTGGACAGACGTGCCCCGTGCGTAACAGCGCGTAAAATACTTTTAACACGGCTGAAAAACTATTACAGAATTACCCAGACGTGAGGAAATGCAGAGATGTAAGATCATGGGGCTCTGACAGGTATCAAATCAATAAACGCATACGTTTTGGCAAAGTTGTATCAGTTAGTACATGGTTTTCAGAAGTGGTGAATAAAGACGCAAAAACAGCCACCGCAATCTCTTCCTGGTTTGGTAAATCACATTGCACGCGCTAAATAAATCTATTTGCATCTACTCCTCCCAGTATTTTGCACGTTCTGGCTGAAACGCCCATATTTACATATTCATCGAGGCAAACACGCTAAATGGATCGCACGTGCTATTCTGCCCGTGTGAGGGACGCAATCCTCGGTGCGTCCGGTTAGTAGATCAGGTTCCACATGTGTTTGCGCGTGCAATCACGTTTGCACACGTTTTAATACACGCAAACCTTTAGTAAATCCGGCCCTCAGAGTTTTCTCCCTAATTAACAAAAAATGTTCCCACCCTTCATCAACCCATCTCCCCATTCCCTGGTAGGAAAGCAGATCGCAAGCAGAGACTGTTTTTTTTGCTTCAAAAATCTTACCATCAGTAAACTTGACTTATATCACTGCTAATTACCAAAATGATGTAGAAAATATAATGTTGGTAAGTCCACTTCTTCTCCACATACTGATCCCTAACAGCAGAGAGTTTTAACTTCAAGCTTTAATTGCTAATTAATAGCTCCCTGTGGGTAAACAATGTAAATACATCACCCAACCAAAGAATTTCTTTTCAGCAAATATGGAAAGTCTATGGGGTCTCATTAAGCAGTGATGGCACACTTGTCTCTCTCAGCTCAAAAAAAGGAAAAATCCCAGCTTTAAACATGAGATGTATACAACCAAGGAATAGTCCACCCAGCCACCAGGGCACTGTTAGATTCCCTAATTTCTCGAAGAACGATGCATTGTGTCTATTAGTTGTGCTCATTAAGTAAAGCAATCGCAAAATCTGGGGATTTAGTTATAAATCACAGCTGATCATCTCTCAGATCTTGTACATGCTCCCACTTCCATATGGCTTGGCATTCATAATGAGAGATAAAAAATAAGAGCTTTAGACCAAATGTATGCACAGTGAAACAAAGAACTTATTTAAGGCTATTTTGTTGTTGCCTTTATGATTTTATCTAAGTGTTTTATTGCTTTAAATAAGTTGAAATCAATAGTCAACCATGGGACCAAACAAAACTCCATAACCTTGGAGCCCCTAACACTTATTTTGAAAGGCATTGTATAAATCAAGGATATCTGGTGATAGAAAATTTGAAGAAAATCTGCTGTTGTATTACAGTTTATATAGGACTGCAAAATAGCACTTTAGACACAGCTTTCAGGATAATAAAATAGACTTCTCTCACACAGTCACAGTCATTACTGTATGTTAATGATCAATGGCAGTGACCTTTTTCCTTTAGTAAATGAATGGGCTGAAAGGACACTAGATAAAAACAATACACATCTTAAAGCTGAGTAGAATCTCAATGCCGACGTTCTGGCCATTCTGTGTTTATCACACTGAAGAGAAATTCTGCAAACAATACACCCGCCTTTATATCACTATCACCTATTTTCATTCTGCTCACAAGCAACATCCACACTGACAATATACTCTTAAGTGAGTAATAGCATGCAATGGCTCAACATTCATTTTGAGCACTTTGGTATCTTCCTCTGTTCATCCTAGGCCCTGGAAGAGACAAGCAACAGTGGAACCTATTAAGATGAGAATGATTAATGTGGCCAGATGAACCCTGTACTGTAAATCATTCTTAAATGTTGATGCACAAGACACTGTGTAATTACATGATCACAAATGACCCTGACAAAATAGTCATGGGAGTGCACTGGAGATGGTATTTAATGTTGATTTATGACAATGATGTGGTACATGTGCTGATCTGACTTTGGAATGATGCCTGGATTTTCTTTTTTTTTTTTTTTGGGTGGGGGTCGAGCAGCGAGCCCTGTTTCTATTCAAAATCCTAAACACACTCACTCGTCATCACAGTGGCAAAAGGAGGGGAAAGTGGCTCAAATGGAAACAATTTCACTGCTTTGATGGTGGTCTTTTTTTTAATGAGAATGTCTTCTGATAAAATTGTTAACTACAATACAAAACATTATTTAAAATGGCTAATTATTTTCCAAGTAATTGTGGTCGTGTTAGCTAGCTGTCATACCGTACCTCATACATTTTAAAATTTCTGATTTATGTTATGGCCACTCATACCATTTATCAAATGAAATCAAATGATCCCAGCTGCTGCCAGAGGCCAAATGCTTCCACACAGTATGAGTGTAGCAGCCACCTCACGACAGACTCAGCCATTCAGTTTCCCTTTTGTATACAGTCTGTTGTATACAGAGGCTGTTTTCAAGCAATTATCGAAAACAGCCTCTGTGTAATACAGAGGCTGTTTTCAATAATTGCTTGGATCCTCTGAAGGATACAGCCAAAAGAGGAGGGTCCCTCAGATGTCCTGAAGGCCAGTCTGACCCCTCAAAAACCGACACTGTCTAGTCTGACGGATGAAAACTAATGATGCATTCCAGCGGCCCTCATCAACTCATAATGTGAGCATGACATTTCTCTTAAACACATGATGGACTGTTGAATGCACACATATATCTTCCGTTTCCTGATAATTTATTCCTTGTAGTGGCTTTTTCATTGGTCTAGATCAAGCAATATAAAACCAGTGATCGGAAGCCCTGAGTACCTGATGGATTTACCACGTGATATTTCCCAACTTTATGAGCAGAGGAAGAGTGCCTGGGCTGCTTCATTAATTAACAGAGAGCTAAATGTATTATGCGATACTTAGGGAGTCCTCCACTTGTGTCCCCTACATTTTTGGAGAAAAAAAATAGATTTTTTTTCTTCTTTGAGCATATGAATTGGGACATCCTTCTTGATGTGCTATGATGTATCTGGTCTAGAAATGAAGACCTTGGAGGATCCAGCTCATGAACTGGGACACAGAAAGTGTCCAGAACTACAAATAGACTGGCGTTTAAAAGTGCAAGGAGCAGTGAGGAGAGACCTTCCTGGAGGGCAGCAATAGATTTGTATGCGTGAAAACGTATACATATTATCAGGGAGTTTTGTCTCACATACACAGCTGAGTGACCAACAAACAGAGCGAGACAGACTTATTGTCTGACTAACAGATTGGCGGACAGACATAGAGACAGAACAACGTAAAAATGGAGGAAGGAAGATCAAAGCGGTTTACTGACAGAAAGCCTGACAAACTAAAATGATTGACAGGCTGTGAAACTGGTGAGCAGACCTCAATGAGACTCCAAAAGGTACTTAATAGAACTGATAGGATACAAGTTCTCTGGATATGTGTGGATGCATGGAAACTGTGATAACCGCTGGACAGCTTCAACTTAATCAAGGCCTTCAAACGTTGTAAGGGAAAAGGGAATAAAGGAAGTGTTCTGCCTATTCTCATTCAACTCTAGATTGAGCTGTTTATCAGAGGGAAGTGGTGAAATTGTTGGTGGAGTGACAGAAAAGAGAGTGAAAGTGAAAGACCAAAGGGGAAAAATAAGAAGCTGAGCGAATAAGTGCTATTGTCATATGTCAAGCTTGCTTGGGTCCCTTTGCCTGATTGCGAGATGCAACAGAGCTACAGTATACTATTGAACCACTGTACCCAAAATAGACATTTTTGACAGGCACATGAAGCCTCTTAAAGCTTTTATCACAGTCACTTCAGTGTGAGATGATATTTAGTGCAGTGCTGAAACTAACCTTTGCAGCGCGCTTAATCTGCTGCTTAAACCCTTACTGTCCAGGTGCAAATTCAAGTGAAAATAATGAAGGCTGCATGTCTGGTTATGAATGAACAGTTTAACATGCAAATTCAAATCAAGAAGATAATAAAATGCAATATAGGCTCATTCCTGTGCAGATTTTTGTTAAAACTCAAATATTAAAATACCACAACTGACCGATTTGACCAATTTAATTCTCAACGCTGAGGCAGGATTTCAATTTGACCCTTAACAGCATCACAAGACAGAAGTTCAAAGAATTGCCCAGGCACTGAATTACAAAATTATAAATTCAGATTTTGTGTGCCTTTGTTTTGGAACATTAAAAATGGATTCACTGATTTGTGACCTTATGTATTATTCAAGTGCATCAGCAGCTTTGTGAGAGAACATGTTGTGAGTATTGAGTAAACAGTAAGGTGATCTGCTCAGTTAAGGTCATTCTAACAGGATGATACTCGCCTTGTTGTGTTAAACATTATTGGACAGGACATTTAATTCAGTTAGGCAAGGTATCATTTTGACCTCTGAATGAAATTAATAATACAAATATTGCCAACACATAGGACTAAACCCTCCTTCTCCTGTGCTTGCTTCAAAATTCTGGGACTTGAGGCAAACCAGTGGACATCAAAGTGTCTTATGAACCCATTCCTTTTTAAGTATAACATGCCCACAGCGTCTCCACATCACACACTTGTATGATGGGGTTTCTGTCAACAAACATGTGGTGTAACACACAAGGTTACTTTCCCCAGCTCTGGTAGCCCACTTCACTAAATCACCTTCAGCTGACACACACACACACACACACACACACACACACACACACACACACACACACACACACACACACACACACACACACACACACACACACACACACACACTAGCTAATAACTTACACCGAAACCTGGCCCCTTTCCAAATCTTTAATGGCATCCTAGTTCCTTTAATTAGAGGGTTGACTATCAAAAGCCAGTAATAGGTAGCAGTGATAGGCCTACTAATAAGTAATAATTTGCAATAACACCTCTCTTGGTCCTTGTAAAATGCTGTTTCAATTCTCTGAATAACCAAGAAAAGCCCCCTAACTGTTACTTTTACTGTTAATAAAATGAAAATAATAATTACAGTAATTGAATATCCTTCTGGGTTGGAACAGCTGGTAAATATTTATCATTACGTAGCCTATTATGTGGGGCGCGTTCCATTTAAGAAGGCGGGGCCCTGGGCCGTGGTCTTGCCCATTCTAGCCCACAGACAGAATTGCAGACATTCCTAAATGGAACGCGGCCATTGTTGTAGGCCTAATTAGTCGCACCTGTGCAGGTCAGGACAGCTGCCTCTGAGTTAACGTCACTTGGCGGAGCTAATTTAAGACGGTTTTTCTGCAGAAAAAAAACAAAAAAAACAACAACCGGAGGCGGAGACACTTCAAGATGGACAAAAACGGAGACACAAAAACATTCGACATGAATTGTGCGCGTGTTTACAATGCAATGTCAACAAATGCTGTAGGCTACACAAAAACAAGCTAGCCAGCTGTGGAGGAAGCGCCTGGGACGTCTGAGGACACCATCAACTTCTGGACATTTGGATACCGCAAGAGACAGTAGAGTTTAGAGTTTAGAAAATTAACTCAGAGGCACAGAGATAGGCTAGTAGAGTTTAGAAAATTGAGTCAGAGGCACCAAACCTTGCGGCTAATGTTAGCAAATAGTGAGGGACAGAGCTCTGCAAGCTCATAGGACCGTAACTGGGACATTTTTGGACATGGACGTGGATTCTTCTGCTGCAGGAAAGACAAGAGAGAAGACCTCAGAGCAGTGAGTAAGATAACATTTCTGTCTGTTTTGCTATCTCTCTATTAGCCTGTATTAGCCTTACTGAGTTATTACTGTTGACTTGTCTTGCATTTATCATGTTTGTTTGGACACCGTTGTGTCCTTATTATTGTCAGCACAGTTGCATGATGCAGCCCACCAAGGCTCTGAATGGTTTTGCACTTTATCCCTTCACCTGTTGACTGGTGTTAAAAGTTTGTCTGACATTTTACATCAGGTGCGTTTGAGTAGTAGTGTTGGCTGAATATGGAATTGCAGATATTAGCCTACTTAGTTGCATTATTCATCAATTTATGCAACGTCTATATGCTGTCATTAAGCTACACGTTTCCATGGGAGCTGATCATCCTTGTTGTCATTAGTTAGGATAACCTAGCATGTGATTTTTATCCAACTAGAAAAGTCTCACCTCACATTTAGAGGAGACTGGACCCTGAACTTTGTGTGTTTGTGCGCTGATGTGAAAGAGGCCTGGTGGTCTCTATTTCATCTGAAATCTGTGAGGACTACAAAGTAATGCAAATGCAATGTGGATCAAAAACATCAATTCAAACAAACACTTCAATAATACATTAAATTAATAAATAAATAATGTAACAACAATTTTAAGTCCATTAAAACAGGAGAAAACATAGGTTAACAGGATTGAGGATTTAATCTAATTTGTACTTTTTTCTCCTAATGTGCATTTATTAGCCTATTATTATTAAGCCTATTATTATTGCTGTTTTATAGCGGTTATTGCCTCTTTCCTGACTATGTGCCCTGCCGTAGTATTAAAGCAATTTCCCTGCAGGCATCAATAGAGTTTGTCTGATTTTGATTCTTTCTCTCTGTTGACATTGAGCGTGACTTACAGCACACTCATCCATGTCGCCTGTTGAGTCTTGCTGAGGGGTGTGAGCCAATAACTGGCCGACATTGGGGGTGTCTAGTCAATTTAGGCTGTTGGGGATGTTGCATCTAGCTGTGCGAGTCAAGCGCTTTGATAAGCCCTTGAATGAATTGTGAACAGTGTCTTATTCAGGGAATAGATGGCAGTTGTTGCAGAGGGGTGGATTTGCTTTTGTTTTTATGAACCTAATGAGGGTGATGCCTGTGACTTGTGCACATATCAAGCCCTCAAGAATGCCTTCACGATGTTTTCCTAAGTGTACTGTACGTCTTGATTAGCATTAAACCAATTCTCTGCCAGTAAATGATTATTTGCAGAATATTCAACATTTGCCTGTGTTGGTAAACATAAATGATGAACTAAAGCTCATTGCTGTGGAGGCAAGAACAATGTAAATCTGATGAAATGAAACCGAATTAGTTAAATTTGGATCAGACAAGCTTATTTCCATAATTAGCCAATTGTGTTTGGAGAGTGACTCATTTGAATCTGCTCACTGTTGAAATATGCATGTCTTGAGTCATTTAAAACAAGGACTTATCTCTAATACAATATGCGTGCATGCTGTGGTTCCCATGAAAGTAATGAAATGTCTCTTTGTTGATGAACATATGCAGCTTTGATTTGTAAATTCAGCTTAAGCCTGGAGTGTACCCATGATACAGTATGTCATAAATGTTAATCCAAGAATGGCTGAATAAATAAATCACCATTCTATACTGAACCCTGCTTGTATGCACAAATCCTGAACACTGATCAAAGACACAAAGAGATGGCCCTTCATTAAAACCAAAGTTATTGCTCACTTTCCTCTAATTTTATCGCATGTTTGAAGTTTTACTTTAGAGAACTGAAGTCAAAGAAACGCAATACATGTCATAACTGGAAAAGATGGAGGGCAGTACATCAGATCCGTTGGTTTAAAATTAAACATCCATTTCATTATTCAAGTATCAGATGTTTTATGGTGCACTTACTTTGGTTTGAAAAACTTAATTTGACTTAATCGTGCAGAGACAACAGCATTGGCTGAAAGTTTCATAATGGAGAATGAACTGCTGTTAATTTCTCATAGTTGTGTGTAGTGGTGTGTTTGTAGATCTGTGGCTCTGGCCTTGCTCTGTCTCCTTCTTGTGATGCTTCCCTGCTGCTCTTGGCTGCCATTGGTGTTATTCAGCAGATCCACATTGGCATTCATTTGGAGTCATGTTTCAAGTCACCTGGTGAATATAAATCAAATATGCACAATTCTTTTCACTCTTCTGTGGTTTCCAGCGACTCCTAGAGAAATATGTGGCTCTTTAGTTGCAAAATACTCCACTATGTTCACCAGGTAGCCACTAACTTTGTCTGTCTGAGTTTTCTCCCCCGACGTTTGCTTTCAGTGCCTGTAAGAGTGATGGTAGTGGAGTGGAGTGCATTTGTGAGGTTGTGACTTTATTTTGAGGTGGCTTGTTAGCATTGCTGAAGCTTATTTAAATGTCTTCTGCAAGTTGCAGTGCACTGGCCAATCATACAAGGTATTAAATCCCCTCTTATAATCTGAAATGTATGTCATGGCCTTGGTGCTATTTCAGTGTGATGTATGGTAGATACAGCCTTGGAGGAGGCACTGTCAGAATAACTAAACTCAGAGCAAGTATCTGAAAACCCATTGTAGCTCTTGAAGATGCCATGCATCTATTTATCTATTTATTTAATACACTAAATCCACCAAACAAAAGGTGGTGATACAGTATGCCAATTACCTGAATATGAAATACCTCCACTGTCGTTTATGTTGTGGTATTCTGAAGTTTACTCATTATCATGAAACATCAGTGTAAATGTTACTGATGGATTGCATCATCAACTTTTCTTACACTTGCTACTATATTTTGGGTTGAAACATATTTTTAGGCTTATCCACCGACTAAACTGAACATCAAAGTAATGCATGACTGAATATGCTGAATAAAGTAAGAGTGATCGGTTATCAACAAGCATCAGCAATAATTACTTTTGACTATAATTCCAATTAACACCATGGGTGGTTTCATGTTAAATACTTAAAACCCAGCCTTATCTCCCTGCCTGATTTTTTCTTAAAATAAAAACAAAACAAAAAAACCCTTGTTCATAAGATGATGGAATCTCTCTCTGTTTTATTTCTATCGTCACCCACCTCCAACATATGGTAAACGCATAAACCAAGATGTGAATCACCTATTAACTCTGTTGGTATCTGTCAGGTTATGGTAAATCATTTATTTACAGGTAATTTACAGAGTCAGTACAGAGCGCTGTCAGAATAGCTAGAGTCTGCCTCAGGGTGCATCATTCCAAGCAGCATTTTATTCAGACTGTTGAACAACTTTCGCTTTGTCCACTTGATTAAACAAGGCCATTCAAATTTGGGTGCACACCAAACGGCCCCACAGAGACTGCCCAAGTAGGCTCTCTCTCAAGCAAACTGGCCTGCAGTTCATTAAAAGAGACCAGAATCTGAACCAGCCACAGGAAATGACCCAAGACGAATAGAGGAGAAAGTTGTTGACATGTAGGCCTAATACCCTGCTGTAACTCATGTTTGAAAGTCCTGTGTTAAAAATCAGTCGCAAGAACAAAGGCGAGCTACAGGGTCAACCGGCATTATTCTTCTCCTGCTAAAAACCTGTCTTTTCTGAATTAATACAATCGCCATCAGAGAGCAGGGCGAATTGACAAAAAGCTCAGACAAGTTTGTATTTATTCCTGCTCACTGCCAGAATCACCTTGTGTTAAGGTTAATTCATTCCTGTGCACCACAGACCAGTGTTATTTATTGTTACAGACCACATGTTCCCACAGGAACAATAGTGAGGTGCTTCAGTAACTTAGCTGGGTCTTCTGAAAGAATATTCAAAATTCACTTAGTCATTCAACTGAAACTCTGGATAATGTGTTTATGTAGTTACTATATAACTACCATTATCATGAAGAAGACCTGAGGAGCTGGCTAGCAACGTGACAGATCCTATAGGCCTACTCCCCACATATTTTCTTTAGGTTGTGTCAGTGTTATACAATCAGCACAAACAGTCTAGTTGCAATTGTTTAGTGTGTGTGCCTCCCATATAGTAACGAATGATTCTCACTGACAGCCTTAAATGCTCGAGGGATCAGATGAAAGGAACCAAACAGTCAAGCTGTGCTCATAGCCTGTTAGTTCTGTATTGATCAATAATGTAGAATTGGGCCATATATTCTCTGAGAGTTCTGCTTCAGAGAAAAAACTAACATGACCTGTGAAGAAAATCACCTCTGAATTTACTGATCAACCCTAATGTAATGTTAAAATAGAAAGAAAATGTTTGCAGCAAGTTTGGTGTGACTAAATGGGTTACAAATAAATCTAATCTCTTTAAGCTCTAAGAGTCCCAGAACTATGATCCCACTATTCAAAGCTATCTCTTTCAATCCCATGTGGGATATAGTTCAAAACCAAAATTTTACTGCCCCTCTTTAACTATACTCTTATATTTTCCAACCAGTCGACTTCCATTACAGTCATGGCTAAAACAGACTTGACAATTTTAACTTTGTGTATTTTTGACTCCCTGCCTGCAAAGTCGTTCCTTTTGATGAAAGCTATGTTGGATGGTGCCAAAACCCAATGTCTCACTGCCCCTTTCCACTTTTCTAAAATATTCAAGTAGCAGTGAAGATCAAGGACAGCCCTGGATTTCAAAGCCATCTTTTTTTCCCACACAAACCCCATGTAGGAAAAGGCACCATACTTGAACATTTCACTGCAGAAAATGTTTATTTTCATACTGTTTATTCCATTCAACAATCAATTTAATTGCACTTACTCCTCCACCATGTCTTATACTAATTTACTGTGCAACATAATGTATACAGTGTTGACTCAACTTATTTTTGTATCACTGTGGAGTTCTAACAAGAACGATTTACAGTGTGTGAGTACTTCAAAAGCCTCCAATAAGCTCCGGTAAAGAAGACCGTTATAGTACAGCATTTCTTTGTTCTTGGACACAGCGTTATAAATCACACTCTGAATTGTTATGTAATACCTGCTTAGTGCTGAGTCTTAAGTGTGATTAAAAAGCTGTGAAAACATGGGCTATTCACATACGGTGTATGATCCTGCAGAACGTGTCGCAAGACATTATCCTAGATGCGTACGACAAGATTTTCTGATTCAAAGGACCGATGTTTGCTCTGACATGAAAGTGACAAGTAATTTGGTGTGGACCAAGTCACCTAGAGGGAGCACGGACATGTGGAGAAGACCCATCTGGTGGTGTCGATCATAGCAGATGGAGCGGGACGATCAGCCAAGTGGCCTCTGTTGTCAGCGCCATTCACAAATAGCGCAGTGCATTGCAACTTCATGAGCTGATTAGGAAACAAGACACAGGCAGAGATGAATTGGCCTCACCCGCTGCGTAGCATTAAAGGACACGTCTGCTTTTCCCTCCTTTCAAATGACACAGGGATAGTCCACCCTTCTGGTGCATTTTTCGCTCCTTGTAGACATGAGGAATGGCCACAGAGATCAAAGTACAGAGTGTCAGTGGGTCCACAGGGATGATGCACGGATGGGATAGAGACTTGGCCTGCTTACATGCTGCAGACTGTTACTACAGAGGGGGGTCGTCTGGGCAGAGGGAAGCAGCGACTGTTATCTTACACATGCATCCCAGTGGGGGATCTATATAGAGCGATCAATACTTTTTGAAGTCATAAGTAGCTTCCAAAGCCCACATTTTCACCTGATTTGGCTCCATGACCTTGAGGTACAAGTAATGTTCAGACAAACATCAGTGATGTGGCTATACATTGTGAATAGTTATCTCTTAGCAAGTAATTTACCATGAAAATCACAAACATCACAACACTTTTTACGGCCCAAGTATGTGGACAGCCATGGAACAATCCCTGTGAAAGTGCTCTTGGGAATTGTTGTGTATAGGGAATGGCCTTCCCTCCTCTGAAATCCCATTGGTACCTGCATTAAAATGTCCAATATTGCTATTACTACCGCTGTTACTAATCATGATCATATTTAGAACTAAGTCCAAAGCATGATAGCAGCCCCAAGCCATAGCCTGTTTTTCTTCTTTCTGAGTCTGGTGTAGTAGACATTTGACTGGTTTGCACAGACGATCCTGACCTCGACCTCCATCCAATACATGTGGGATGATTTGGAATTTCAACTATGAGTCTTACAATCCAGCATCATGCCTGATTTCATGTTCTGCAGTGCATACAGTATCTTACTGAGAGCCCTCATACAAGTGTGGGGGATGTTGTACAGAAGCATGTGAAGTCCCATAGTTTTGTAATGAGTTGTTTAACATGTGTACATACTCTTGTCCACATGGTGTATTTTAAATGCTACAGTTACACATGTATATTTCCAAAAAATCAACGCCTCTGGGAAAGTCTCGGGGTGATGAGCACTTCATCTCTAGAGCCTGTAGAAATTTACATTTTTTTCCCTAATATAATTCAGGGCATACAGTAGATGGTGGGATAATGACCCAAAGTAATCTTGGGACAAAAAGAGGACATACCGTTAAAGGTACATTTAAAAATACATTTTCTTTCATTATCATTTTAACAAATGACTGACAGTGGGTCATAGGAAGCAGAGCACTGCAGCAGCAGCAGCCAGCAGTAAAATTAAATATGTGCGAGCATCCACAAAGTCTTTAACCATATGACCTTTATCAAAAGTAATTTTCAGCTGGGGGTTTATCATATTCCACATGGACCCCATGCATAATACACCATTGGTTAACAGAGTTCAGCTAGTTATTTCTCTGCACTTTTTGTTTTTCCAGTGATGAACTGTATCTCTGTGCTCGAATCTGATTAAAGTGCATCATAAAAAGCACAGAGATTGAGGGCTGATGTTTTTGTTGATGAGCGCCGGGCACCATCAAACCCATCAGTACAGCCAGGCGCAGTTATCACTTTTCCCCATTTTACATCTCTGGTGATCAACAGTCTGTGCCTATCCAGTGGGGTAATTGGCCGTACATCTTCACCAGTGAAAAGGTTAATTAGTATGCTATTATGTGGGTGATTGAAAGCTATGATAAATAATGCAATGGGTTTTACTCAAGATGTGTTTGCTGCAGTATGCTGCAACCAGTAATGCTTGGTTATTTGATTATCTATTTATTATTGGTAAATGCAAAAATATGCACGGCCTAAAAAGATCTGTATGGCTGTAATTATCAACATTAATTATACTGTTTTGTTTATCATGGTGCATGCGTACACTAAATTTTAAAATTGAATTGAAACACTTTGTGATTCACTAATTGCATATCAATTCACTATATCTAAGGACTCTAAATATTTATTTAATATTGAATATTTATTTCAAATTCCCTGGGCTCTACACAACAACTACAAAGATTTAGTACACAGACAGAAATCCATTCACCTGTGATAAACAAAAAAAAAACACACACCCTTTCAGCCTTTCAGCAAATAACAACATTATGAGGCATTTAGATGTTGAGGTGCATAATTTAACAAAACTCTGACGATTACCAGGGCTGCATGATTAATCCAATAAATCTTGAAAAGCAATGCTATTCTTCCCTTATGTGCATGACCTTCTGTTCTGGTTTGACTTCAAAAAGAGGCATATGCATCCACATTTGGATGATGGAGCAGCACTATCTCGCTCTTGCTACATCCGTCAGAGCAGAAAACACATACTCCATTAGTACCCAGCCTGTGTGCAGCTCTCAGTGTCTCATCACAAAACATAATGGGCACATTCCTTCATCCATCCCATGTTTCTGTCACATGCACAATACTGTGGTATAAGCTGAAGTCAAGATAAACAGACATGCACCCAGAGTTTAACTATGTAATTAGGTTGTGCTGTACTTTTTTTTTCTTTTACATATTGCATAAACAATTGAAAAACTGAGCTATCTGTGAATGATTAAAATATTAACACAATGGCACTAAGGCACAGAAATGCATTTTAGCGACAAACCTATTCAGAAAGTTTTTGTTGTCTACACCGAAAAAAAGACAAATCAAGATCTGTTGAACTTTGCTCCTGTTTAAACCCAAATGACCCATGAGAATGAATATATTTTACAGTTATCCTTCTACCATTATCTCCAAAATCATTCAGATTTGCTCAGTTTTGTTCAGTTTGGTTTGTGAAGAGTTTCATACTGACTCACTCAAAGTTTGTACTTCCTGCTTTTATTCTAATATTTAATGACAACCTTCTAATTTCCTGTCAATATTACAGTACAAATCCATCCATGATGGGTAATGCAAGGCCATGTCCCAACTATCTGATTCCCCAGTTCATATACCAATTGTACTATGAATAGAGATGTGATGAGATGTGGAAAGAAAGTGAGTTGATACCAGATTCTCAATTGTGTGTGCTCAGAAGTCTTTTTTTTTTCCATCTGTCTAGAAAAATCTGGACTCTCCAGTGTTAGATAATTTGGTTATTTGGTGTCCTTTAGTCCAGGGGGACCAGAGGCCCACTAGCTGGGTATCATGAGTGTGCTGTGTGTAATCTGATGTCACATTGCATAATCTCTGGAAACTGTTTTTTTTCCCAGTCACCTCTTACTATTGTTTCTGGATGTTGTTTTACAGAATTGAATTCCTCATTGAATGGTATGCACACAATCAATTGTTTGGTTTAGTCAGGGCTGGTTTTATTAATCACCGTGACAGACTCTATACAATGACCCCATTCCTTCAGTATTGATATCCTAAAAACGTGGGCATCCTGCAGAAGCAGCCCTCCATCCCATCATTGGTCCCTGCCCACAACCATGTCGTAAACTATACGCAATTGTTTGAATCTCAATTATGTAGGCAGTTTGTAATCTCTGCCAGAAGGGGACTGCTTAATCACAGCAGTGGGGTGAGATATCACTGTCAACAGACATTTGTCTACCACGTTGGTAATCTATAGCCTCGTTCCCAATCATGATCACATTATAAACCACACATTGAACAAGTGGAGACAAGGAGGATACAGGTTTTTTTCATGCTACTCATACTTTTCCCTGATTGAAATTTCCATAACATCCTGGGGGGGAGTCGTTGCCATGTATTATTCATCTCAAACAACCCTTAAGCATTTCATAGAATCACGTGTGAATGCACACAGGTGCACTTTTAGTTTAGTATGCATGCAGATGAAAAAACATTATTTTTCTATTAAACAGTGTTGTTGAAACAAACATTATGTCATCAGCATTAGCCGGAGATAGACTGGACCTGGACTGATACTCCAAAGCCACAGGCAGCGCTGTCATGATCATTTTAAGCTGCATTGATGAGAGGTCATAGCATGAAAACAGCGTCTGTGTTTACTGTGCTATGCAGCGCTGACCTTGCCCTTAAGGGCCCCCTGAGGGCGATGTGTTAATGGGGCCCCTCTCTGCTACCGACAACGCCTCTTTATAAGGAAGCAGAAAAAAAGACACCAGCAACAGTAAATGTAAGCATTTCATAGAATCATGTGTGAACACACACACATTTGCAGTTTTAGATTCATTTGCACTTATAATGTACAACATTATTTTTTACTCAGCAATCGCCAGGGATTAAAGTCAGAGGTTCAAAGACGATCAGATACTGTCATAGTTCCGACCATAAACGGCGATTCGGCGGCGTTATTCTCATGACTCGCCGCAAAACCGAAAGTAAGGAAACGCTGGTCGGCTCGCCCAGCATTTCCACCTCCACTAATAATAACAAAATAACGATAGAGACAAAACGATATATTTATTGAAAATGGACCCATTAACAAGTGTGGGTAACGTAGATTCATCCACATTAATATGAGACTTTTTTATTGTCGCGGAATTTTTCATTCTGCCGATGGAGAAAATGTTTGAGTTTATAACTAAACTAGGTCCATTTTAATGTTAGTTTTGGTCTCAGAGGCTTCATCATCTCATTTCAGGTGGAAAACTGTGGTAATATTGACACGTGATAGGATGTGAAACTCCCTTGCATTTTGATGGTTTACTTCCTGCTATGTGGGTTTGCTTGTTGCCAACAGTAAGCATGCCTGACCTTTAGGTTTTAATGATACCTGCTAGCTTCTGTTTTTGAAATCTTTGTCTTTAACTCTGTGTTTGAAGGAGAGTCGTGACCTCATTTGACCCCAGTGTCATCTAATTAAACTGTAATTGCATGACAATGAAGCATGATGAAAGGAAGGTTCCTCTAATTCAAAATATTTACAAAGACTAATGAATGATACAAGTGTTTGACATGCACAAGCAGGAGTGAGTTTTTCTCACGTTCCTCATCTAAAAGCACTTCCTCACTGTTTACAATATTGCCAAGGGACTACAGATGCAAATTAGCTTAAAGCTAAAATCTGGTATAGTGCATCAAATGGCAACATTTATGTTTTAACTGTACATTGTCCCTTTTAAATAAATTAAAATTGAAATTGAAATTTATGACTTCAGCTGAATTGCCACATAGTTGTTTTACTAGTAGTTATACTAATCAGTTTGACAAGTGAGTGATTGTCTTTTTTTTAGTTTTTAAATTTACAAACTGTTAGTAGAGTGACACTGTTTCATTTGGGAATGTCAAATTGGGGCCCACATGGTTGTCTGCTTCAAGATTGCTCGCAGTGGTCTATTGGGTGTAGAACGCCTCCTCAATGTCCCCATGGCAACAGGCCATTTTTAAGGGACATACATGGAGTGGGGCCAGGGAAATACCAGTAATCTTACAGATTATGACCTCCTTGAGTAGGATAGAAATCCTTGAGTAGGGTAGAAATCTGTGATAGGGAAATACTACTACACCAACAAAAAGCTTGATGCAAGTGTAGTTGATGCATTGTGTGTGCATTCAAATTTGATTCCTGCTTTTGTTTTCTATGAAATCCTATCAACAATTCAGGAAAGAAATGTTTAACTTTCTTTCAGCACATTGTTATTATGTCCATGAAGCATTCGACACAAATATACGGCAGCAGTACAAAGGAAAAGTCTCTAACCACCACATCCTATTCAATTTCACGTTCCATGTTAAGGCCACATATAATTACTGCAAACTTATCTTGTCATCGTATCGCGTGCCTTCAAAGCCCAGTCAAAATGCATATATGCTTTTGATCTAATATCTCTGCCATTTTATCATGTTGCAGCGGGATTATTGGGATCACTGTCTGTCGGAAGCAATCTGAGGCCCTAGATAGAAGCATGACCAGCCAAACTCTGTTTTTCTGCTTGGTTAATCCGACAGCACCTTCTGAGGAGATCCAATTAAATCTCTCCTTCAAAGAATATGTGACTGCTGGAGCATAGATGAGATGAGAAGGATGGGCGGGAGGAAAGGAAGGATAGAGGGAGGGAGGAAGGGGTCTCCGATCTTCTGTTTTAATCATTCTAGATCAGTGTCACACTATTTAACCAGCCTCTGCAGCAGAAGAGTGTGTTTGGGAGAACAGTGGAGATTAAAAGGCTTGGGTCTGTGTATGTGTGGGTACACGACCACTGTGAGGAACGGATGCATGTGAGCTAGAGGGCTGAACTGATAAACTCATCATATATCTGTTGATTAAAGGTGATAAGATGAATAACATCTTAGATCAGATTTATCAGCGCCTATAATTACAGATCTTGGAGGGAATTTCATGGTGACATACTGTATTTACACCTCACATTTCTACTTGAATTTCACAATGTAGAGGAAAATATTTGTCTTTTTAGGAACAAAAGCGATAAGAGTACTTTGTTTTTTTCACAGTGCTTTCACAATGCCACTCAAGCGTTTGAAGTGCACTTCTGACCATGAATCTCTCTTGGAATGTTAGTCACTTTGCTTGGCAAATTACTCAACTTCTGTAGCAGCAGATTACTGTGTTTCCGTTTGGGGAAATACAAAATAAATTGTTTTGCTCGAATGAAAATTATTCCCCTTACAAGACACCCATACATTATGTTATTGCCACGTCTTTGAATTCATTCCAGAGGACCATGTTCTCTGCATGCTGTAGCAATACAGTTTTATCAAGTCTGTGACTACAATAATTGTTTGGTAGTGGGCTCCCGAGGGATGAAGAGAATGGCATCCTCTTTGGTAACAATGCCCCGATTGATCCGCTGATTTTCATTAAAATACATGATTGGTAGACTTGAATTAATGTTTCTTGTCACTGAAGACCTGATAACTGATCACGTGTCCGCGGCAGAGAGAGTCATTTACTGTGTTGTGTGCAGTCTCTGATCCCACCTTATCCAATCAGCTGGTGTGCAACAGCAAAACATGTTGTTTGTGTGGTTCTGATAACATTCACCATCTGCAATGCATGCCAAAAAAGAATCGCTGTTGGTCATTGATCAGCTGATCTCACTTACACTCACTTAGATGATCAATATCAATGCAATGTGATTTAACTAGTTAACATTTAATAAATAACAATAACATAATAAATAATAGACAAGAAGAAAAACACTGTGTCTCCAAAGCAACTTTTTCCCTTCTTCGTGACATTCCCCAGTCATCTTGTAGTCAACAGTGCATGCCGGAGGCGGCCTCTGCCGGAGTGAGTGGCCAGTAATTATTATACGCATGACAGGTATTTTCCTGCTAATTAATTTTAGGATAAGCAGGCAACCGTGCATGTTTTCCACTTTATTAAGCAGTGCTGGTAAAGTGTTGACAGTTGAGGGTGTGTCCTTGTTTCAAAGCTTGCCAGGATGGATGGATAGATGATGAAGGGATACCAGGGGGGATGAGTGGTGGGAGCGTGAAGAAGTGTGGGTCTGAGACTCAAACTTTGAGATGAGAGAGATACAGGGGTGATTGCACATATTAAGTGTATAGTAAGGACTCTGTGTCAAAGCTGAGATCCCACTACAAAGTATCAAGCCTCTAAAGCGCCAGAGGTGCTGACTCTCCCATAATGGGGTTTAGACCCTCTCTGTCCTCTCCCTCATCCACACGTTTGTGCGAAAAAAGCCTCTTAGGGCTCAAAACCGCTTTAATAGAAACTCCTCAAATTTTTTTGCTGGAGTGTACACTGAACTCTTCGCCACAGCTAAAGAGATCCAGAACACAAATGTAATGGCTTCCCATCACGGCGTGACAGCTGCTGCGAACTACGCACTGTGACATCCTGCAGAGTAGATGGTCCACTGGAAGTGATCCCCCACATAATCTCCAAATAAGCTCTAATTGTCAGATTGAAGTGTGTGCAATTGTCCCAACTGTCTGTGGCACGCTGAGCACTCTTATGTCTGCCTTTTATTAATGAGACACACACTTACGGTACCATTTCAGATGTCTTACTAAGTCAAGATTGCTTTAGATAAAAGGCTGAAATGCTTTTTGGCTTTTAACCAAAGACTGATCACTTTAATATTAGATAAGAGCTACTTCAATTTGGATTCTTTAATTGTAATGTTTGTTGTTTTTGTGATTTTGTGCAGGTCATTATTACAACTTGGGTCTTGCTTCTGCTGTCTAATTGCAGGATTACTTAACATGTCTATGCATTTAAAATGTCCATCCAAGTTTACAAATTATTACCAACATAGGGAGCACAGAGTATTGTTGAAATCTTAATCTTAATTAAAATACTGCATCACATAAATGTACCTGTGAAGTTATGCTATATGATGTAGTACAGCTGAACTTTGATGCATTATTTACAGCTTGAATTAAAGCAGATATCAGTGGAATGTTTTTGTTAATATAAGTCCTAAATAGTCCTATTTTCCGTCAGCAATCACTTACATGAAGTATTTCAGCCTAAACACGAGTCTCTCCGTCACTCTGCTCTGCTGTAACCCGAGGAGAAAATTTTCCTTGTGGGATACAAGTGTTATCCAATGAGGAGAGAGAACGGCATGAAGGGCTGTGTGTGCAGCCAAGGGATGCGCGTGAATGTGGTGACGTAGCACGAGGACCAATTGATGCCTGACAAGGGCGGGGGCTGCTAACTCATGGTGCGTTCAAAGAAACTCGTACTTTGTGTTTTTCCTTCCTGTGAAGTCATACCAGTTCGATCTGGTACGAGTTCACGGGTCGGAAGTTACGAGTGGCCGTTATAGGGAACTTTCACAGACAACAGGATGGTAAAAACACGAGCTACGGGTTACCTGGAACGCTACCAAGTCGTAGTTGTGACTTGAAGCTGTAACTTACGGTTTCAAAAGCCTGCCTTGAACGCAGCATTAGCCGAAACGGCCGCAAAGCTGATATCTGCTTTAAGCCTAGTATCATAGCTGTGAATTCTTCAAATTACATTGGAGTGGCAATTCTGCTTTTAATGTGGAAAACTGTGCCAAGTGATGAGCTGTGGGACATTTATATCATCACGCTAATGCACAACTCAAGTTGTCATTTTTATGAATTGTCAATTCACATTGCACAATGCTCTATGTAAATGCATCTCAGATCTCAATGACCTTATGCATCACAGGTACACAGCATTAATGGCTAATGATGTGCCAGGTGAAACGGAGCATAGAACACACATGAGGCATGCTCCGGCTTTTATTTCCACCAGAACAATCTTGTGTGGCTGTGTGGAAATTTTAAGCTCTTGCCTTCTTGCGCACACAAAAAATATTTGCGGAATGCAGAATCTTACATTATATTTGGCCAAGGAGATGTACAATACAATATTTGTGTTACATACTGTACAGCAGCCATACATTAACACTGTGCTTCAGTTTGTCCCACAAACCTCCACACCAGAAATCATTTTTATTTGCAAGCGTAAACAAACACAGTTTTGTCACTACATGAAAGGAAATCTTTGTTCTAAAACAACACAGTGATGCAACTTTTTTTTCCTCCACACCCAGCAGTCCCTGTCTCTGTGAGGCTCTCTCCTCCTCGGCTGCAAAATGACGGCACATTTGCATGACGAAAAAAGAAACACGGGTCCCTTTGATATGCCTCTCCTCTCCATGCTTTCCCCTTAGTTCTTCTTGCAGGCCTTGCTCACTAGGGACAGATAATTGTCAGGAATCTTGCTCACACTTCCTTCTCGTTCCTCTGCTTGGCAGTAATGATGGTAAGCCTTTTGAGGTGCAACAGGGCTGGGGAACCAATTACAGATTCTGAGTTTAGCAGGCTTCAGGAGGGAGAAGGCAGAAGGACCACACTGCTGCACTTTGTTAGGTAATAACACAGAAATTAGCCATTAACAGTGGGTTTATTTTCTTTGAGATCTTGCCCTGGATGAATGCAGAGGATTCTTTTGTGAGCAAATTTGCCTGAGTCGATGGAACCAACTAATACGAATTGTTTAATTACAAAGACTGCAAAACGAGGAGATGATAGGAAATGAGGGGATTTTTGTCGTTTGAGGCAATAGAGTTTGAGGCGTCTCTCCATTTTAAGCTAGATAATCCTCTAAATCAAGTCAAACATGTAGCCTTGTCCTCCTTCTCAAAGGAGGAGAATCAATTACTAACGCAAAACCATAATCAGGGTTTCTCAAAAATCTTTGGAACAAATGGGTCAACATGTTGTGCTGCATGAATAATGGTGCACTCCTTGCACTTTCTGCATTCCTCTTCATTCCCCAGCTTGTTCTCTTCTCTTCTTCTTCTTCTTCTTCTTCTTCTTCTTCTCTTCTCCCCTCCCTTCATTCAATCACGTTCACTCTCCCCACGCACTCGAGAAATGAATGCCTCAGCTGCAAATTTCCATCAAACTTGTGAAATGAGTGCCAAAAACAAAGACTGCAGCTGTGTTTTTAACCAAGGGGAGCCTTTTGTCTTAGGGACAACTTGTGGTGCCATAACCTCCCCGAATCCGTCTCCTCCTCCTCCTCCTCCTCCTCCTCCTCCTCCTCCTCCTCCTCCTCCTCCTCCTCCTCCTCCTCCTCCTCCTCCTCCTCCTCCTCCTGTCTCATCGGAGTTAGAAGCCGGGCTGCCACACTGAAAGATTCGTCTCCTTGTGAGACATGGGAGTCTAAATGTTCCATTCCATCGCTTACATTTTCACCAAGGCTTATTATGCCCACGATAAGACCTGTGGCTGCACACATAGGAAATATTGATTATCCTACAAGGCAGCATCAGGGACACAAGATCCAGTGGCAGGGGGCTGACAAAAACCCGCTCAAGTTCTCCTCAAATATCACAACTGATAGTCAGTGTTTTGCTCATAATACAGAAGAGTCGGGATGTGTGCTTTTTGAGGTCGTATGCAACCCTATCTTGACAATGACAATCTCAATCTGTAAACGTGTCTTGCGCTGTTTCTGTGAGATCCAGCAAGAGGGATGCAAAGTCAGGTTCGCTGTCATCTCGATGTGAAAACATGGGGCCGCTTATGGTAATTAAAATGTCCACAAATCCAAGACAAATTTGCAGAAAAAGGCATTTTTAGAATGTTGGTAGAACTCTGTGAACTGGAACTTACCCCTTTGGGATGATTTGAAACGAAATGCCCCTGAAAAAAGTTAACACTATCAAATACAGGTAGCCCAAATTGTTCACAAGGGAAGTCTTTACTGTATATGAAAATATTTTGCATATTATTATAAGTAAGCTTGTTTGATTCTTACCGATTACATGGTAGGAAGAGGGTTAGCAGCCGGTCAGTGTAAAATCTGCTTCACATTATTACCATGTTCTGTGCAACCTTCCTCCACAAGTTAATTATGGAAAAAAAAGTTCGTTTTTTTTTCTTTTTGGAATGTAAATTATTCCTCTGGGCAAAGAGTTTGAGCAATTTTTAAGCCCCAGATCCAGATTATTTGAATTTTGCACAAGTACTTTCAAGGTAAGTTGGAAAGGAATATCTTCAGGGGCATTTTATGTTTCTGGTCCAATGGAGTGTTCTGTTTTCTCAGGAATTCTTGAATAATTGAACACTTAAATAATTTTGATAAAAAAATATAGCCAGTAAGACCACAGTGAAAAAAAACTGTTTACTGACAATTACATAGGAAGTTGATTTTAAATATGATCTCAGAGTTTTATCAATGGGTTTATCAATCACTCTCAGAATCAACGTCAGCAATATGACTCCCTACTGTTCATTTTCCTAATCAACATATTGCAGATTGTGTGGCCTTGCTGTGGGGAAGGTGGCAGAGAGGACAGTGAGGCTGGGGGCGTAGGCGGAAAAGAAGTGAAAGATCTTCAAAGCATCTGCTTTACAAGTCTGATGTATTCTCACTAGCTGTGTTAAAATCCTTTGTGTCTCATTAGGCTGCGATTTTGGGACGGTGCCTTTGTGCACTGGACAAATTCTGTTTGAAATGCATGGGGAGAGAAATCTCTGTGCTGTCGGCAAACCCATGGGCTCGGGCTTTGTTAGTGAAGAGAAGAGGGTCACTTGTCTCAGCCAATAAATAGTTGATTTCATCTCCTCTTATTAGAACAAATAAATATTTATTATGGTAATTCTTTGGGCCCCAAACATGTATTGCTGTCACTTGCTGACATGAGAACTGTCATGTGGACTAATTTTGTTGTTTAATAAATTAATTTGAATGATAGGAATTTTAAGAAGCCTACCATCAAACAAAGCGGGAACAGCAAGAGGAATATATATCAAAACAATCACCACCCCCATCAATGGCAACATCAATAATAACCTTCGCTAACAGCAAAAATTTACTAATGACAGCAAGACAAAGAGCAACTACAAAAAGATTATGACACCAGGAACTGCAACAACAATGGCAAAAACAAAGACAACTGTAACCAAAACCCCCTTCTTACCAATGACAATGGTGTTAAGAACCACAGCAACGTAGTAGCAATATTAAAATGAAGACAGTATGATATAAATGACAGCAATGATAACATGTGAATATAATACATGAATTACAAAAATCTATTTAATAAAAGATTCTGTTTTTTGTTGTTTTTTACATCCAAGTATTAGAAGTCAGACACCCCTGACTGTGCTGTCTTGGCTCACAGGGTATACCAAAGTGCATGCAAAATACACAGTCCATATTAATGGAGTTGTTTTCTATGCTCTTTTGCTCCCTTGCAGCAGAGAGATCTAGCAAAACTAATTTAAATGCATCTTTAATCATAATGTAATTATAAGTTAGAATATTAAAATGCTGAGTAAAAGCTGAATTTTCACCAGTTAATATCAGTGATGTCTGTGGTGGTTTGATTAGACCAGAAATCTTTGGTCAACATTCCTGTTAAGCCAGGCTTAATAGAAAATGCCCATGTTTAGCCTCACAGCCAAATGGTAGATTTCATGTTAATCATCATTTTTGTCCAGTAAACCAAAATACGTTAAGTGAATTAGAAGGGCTATATTGTGTTGAAATAGAAATGAGTTGGGGCTGCAATTAGGATGTGAAGACTTGTGTAACACTGCGAACCTGCCCTTTACATCTCCTTACTGTTCATTCAGCTCTTGTCTTTTCTAATTGCACAAGGGCTGGCTGTTCATTTATTCACATTCAATAATAAGGGTTATAATTGAGCTCAAAAGGAGGGCTCAGTGAGGTTCACTTCCCAAAAAGGATGTCTTTTTTGCTTCTTCCTCATCGTGGTGTGCAGCCACAGCTTGAATGTGAGCGCTGATTTGTGTTCCCTGGGAGGTTACTCAAGGTTTGAACAAATTCCTCACTCCTCATATTAAAATCTGCCTGTTATTTGTGGTTAGTTTTGGTTGTGTTTAATGAAAAAGCGCAACACTTTTGATTCAGTCTTACTTTAAAATGGAGCAGGTGGTGCGCTTGTGAGTCATTCAGACTAAAACACTTTGCACAGGGCCTGTGTGAGCAAAACAATGATTATGTCTGAGACAGAGGTGAATCATCATCACTATCTCTTGAATTTCAACTGCTGAGCTGCTAAACAAAAAAAAAAAACAAGTTAGTTTAAAGATCTTTAAAGCCAAAGGGAGTTGCTCACTTAATGGTAGAATTAAATCTTATTCTGGAATCTGGACAGAAATCATCATTGAAATGAGCATATGGATGCATAGTACTGCCCATAGCAGCTTGAGTGTTAACCTTTCCAATATGAACTGCATATGCTTTCATGAGCCACTCAAATATTTAAAAAAAAAATTGCAAAGTATCTCATAATGCTTCCTGGCTATACGAATTATGTTTCACAAACAGTGATTAGTGGCTAAAACAGCACATTAAGTTTTTTTTTCTGCTTTTTGCAGAGACTCTTCAGAGTTTTGGGTGATGATTTTATTCTGATTCACTTCTTTGACTTTATTCTTAATTAGCTCACTTCAATTGTGGCACTACTTTTAAGTTTTAGCTTTCCACCCAACTCCCTCACATCTTGCAAATCCTTACTGCACACATCTGCACACAGTACCCACAAAGATTGTATTCCCACCACATAAAATGTATTACCATGTCAAAAAGGAAGTCCATCAGACAATTTGCTGCCTAAACCCTCCAAATGCCAGACAAATCATGCAACAAATATTTGAACTAATGCATGCTTTATTCAACCAGCGAGGGGGGTGGCATCTGAAATATTGATGAACAAGGAAAGAAAAGACTAAATGAAATTTGCATGAGGTTATGAATCAAAGATCCACAGAGGTTTTGTGTTGACAGGAAGGATGACCCTCCCACCCCACCCCTCACCCAGCAAACACACAAACACACGTTTTTTTTCCCCCTCCAATGAAAACCACAGTTGTACTGTAAGCAGACCTGTGGCTGCAAGCCGATGCGATGGGTTGCTCAAGCAACTGAGAGACGCTGACGATGAGGAATACTAATGACGAACAGGATTCCAGGATGAAATAAATCACACCGGAAGATGTTGCGCGACCTGCTCGACTTATGCAAAATGCTTACACATCTTTGCTGAGGGCGTTTGCGGTGAGAGTTTATTAAACTTACTCTCTGTGCTCACAGCCATCCCACTGTTCAGGAACATTTTTCTCAGCTGTCACTTTACTGACAGATGTAAATTAGGCAGAAAATGCTGGAGCAGTGTCTTTCAAAGCCATGCCACGGATAGTAACACTGTCTTGGAAACACAGATTACATCTTCTGTGACAACACTTGCTACTGGGAATGAAAACTATTGCAATGTTATATTAATATTAGCATCATGTTGTTGCATCTAGAGTGCAAATTGCAACAAACACAGCATTCCTTTTGACAGCAATTTATTTCTTGTTTATGTGATGGATGAGTGAATTTTTAAAGGGCAGCGTCCTGTGTATGTGTGACACATCACTGATCTTCTCAGACCAACAGAAGAATAGATGCCCTGGATTATTTGCCTATTTTCTGAGTTGTGCAAAATACAAGTCTTTTTCTCAGCTTTGATTTATCTGTGATGTGCTAAGTTCATTAGCAGCAATCACTGAGGCTTGTCAGAACCGCGCTAAAGTGATTTTGTTAATGACTCTGGAGATGGATCATCCTGATGTATGTAGACGTCTCACAAGGAAAACAGAATAATGTGGCTGCACTTGAAACTCCAGCTTCCATAGATTCATCGAGTGCTTGCTCAGAATAGTCAATACCTGCTCATTAGCTAGGGAAACATCAGAAAAAAGTTGTCAAAAGTACAGTCTTCCTCGTTGTAAAGGTTGAATCATGAAAATGCAAAGAGCTAATACCTTCACTACACAGGGAGACGAGAAAACGTTTTTGGAAAATATTGAAAGTCCCTTTGCAGTGTGCAGATTACAGGCCTAAAGATAAAGCTGTTAAGTATATGTATTTTCATTGGTATTTATATTGCCCTAGTTATAATTTTTCACATAGGATTTTCTATTATTCAAAATCTAATTTGTTCTTTTAACATTTGCATGCATACACATAAAAAACCTGTATTAAACTTTTATGCAACCTACTTAAAGTGGTATGACTGGAATGTATCCTTCTGTATAAATAATACATTTGAATACATCCTGTATGTCATGTTGCATGACTTCTGGGCTGTATGTTATGACCCATGTGAAATTAATAGACCGGCAACATGCATCATGCTGTTGTTATTGATTTTAGATGACACAAAGAATAAGCATCCTACACTGATGTGTGCTGAAATGTTATCATTTTAGCGTTAAAGGCCCCAGCAGACACACACCCCCCTCAAGGGCCTCGCTGGAGAGAATCTAGCCTTCTCAGTGCCCTCCCTCTCTCTGTCATACACACATACAGTAGCACTGGCTCCCATGGGTGCCACTACACCAGCATAACCATTAGGCTGCTGCATTGATCTCCACTCTTCATATAATGGGGCAGCAAAACAGACACAATGCAAGCAGCTCTCCTAAGGAGCTTAGTTCTGCTGCAGCCACTGTTGATGCAATTAATGTATTATTTAGCAGAATCAGTGATTAGAACATGCACAATTCGACTTTTAGCGTGGCACAATATGGGATGCTGTCATTTCCCCTGACTATTGGCGTGAAGACAGATTACATGGGGAAGGGAGTAATTGTGAAAACACACGTTGCAGCACACTCTGAATGTGTTTGTGTCTAATAATTCCCCACAGGAACACAACACCAATTCAGGACACAATTACAAAAATCCAGAAATGAAACATTTTCTCCAAGTGGGCATTTGTGATGACTGTGATAAAAACCCTCTGTTGTGATTACATGTCATGCAATTTGTGGTGTGTTTAAGAAGAAAGGGCAGGGTATTGATTTTAACACTGCAGAGTTTATCAACTGTTTAATTTTCACTATAGGCCTGTGAAAGGCTGCTTTCTATTGATCCAGACTTGAAAATGATGAAGGCTTTTATGACAATCTACTACTTCTTAGCAATAGCTCATAAAGTTATTGTGACAAGATGTGAAATGGTGATTCGACAAGGCACATAACCATCTATTTCATACATGTAGGTAAATTGCAGGTAATAAAAAAGGCGTTTTACCTACACTGAATTAAAAAAAAATTCCAGTTGGTGTTGTGCCTACTGTATGTTGTTTCTATGTCGTGCAGGGTTTGACTTAGCTACACTAACATTGGACTCAAACATAAGACTGTCATGCTCTGAGGCTTGTTTAATTGGTTATTTGGCTAGTAGGCCTCTGATAGCTGCATTAAAGCTACCAGTCAGTTTTCTGTTATGGAATAGGTTTAATTTATGTTTCATATTGTTCTGCAGCACAGTTCTTCTCCACTGACTAGACTTGTAATAGAAATGCTGTCTGTGCATTTGGAAAGCCACAACCTTTATCTCCGGGGTTCAAGATGCTACTCACAATGATAACTGACTTTAGAAGAAGGCTATGCTGGATGTTGCATCATAACTAGCAAATATATATGAATGAATGTTATATGAATATATTGCAGCAAGTTTTAGTATGGACTAGGGGTGTAACGGTACACAAAAGTCACGGTTCGGTACGTACCTCGGTTTGGGGGTCACGGTTCGGTACGGTTTCGGTACAACAGACACTAATTGAATGTAAAACTAAAATCTGTCTTGTGTTATAAAAGTAAAAAAAAGAATACAAAAAAAAGAATATAAAATAAAACAAGTGCATTAGGAGTGTATAATGCCATTCATTAATTCTAGAGGGAAAAAAAACTTGCACTTGACAACTGTCAACTATTATTCAAATTATTAAATTATTATTATTAAAAAATATATTATTATAAAAAATAAAAAAAACAAGAAACTAACATCAATGTTGGTTTACACAGTTAAATTAGACTAGATGCCAGTTACTTTGGTGATGTTTCTGGTCCTGTCTGTGTTCATAAAACAGAGGCAGCTACACGCACATCCCAAAAACAAAGACTAGGTGCTGGCCACCAAGAAAGACACGGGTAAGGAAAAAAGGAGACCCCTTAAAAGCTCCCGTGACAGTTTAATGTCACTCACGTTTCGGGCGTCAGCCCTCCATCAGACATAGTGTGCGGTCTCCTTTTTCCTTACCTGTCTGTGTTCATGTCATGTTAAAAGCAGCGAGATAAGTTGTTGCCATGGATGTATTATATTAACGGTTGTTGCACACAACTTGTCTTCACCCCATCGGGGTGAACATGCGCTAATGTGTTTGATGCGTTTCTAGCGACGCAGCGCGCATCCGTGAAACATCGCCGACGAACTTTGTTCGATCGACAAGTCACGAGCTGCTTTTTATGGTCGCGAGCCGCCGCCGCCGCCGTTGTGTTTCATTGAGAAGCCACGGTGACATAAATGAAGCAGCAGCTCCTCTAACTTCACCCTCTCATCACTTCTCTTCTTCGTCTGTTATGACGGTTGCTGGCAGCTTCGAGGCTCATTACCGCCATCTGGGTTGGAGTGAGGACTCCACTTTTTTATTTTTTTAAATTTTTTTTTATAAATATTCATTCAGACGTATTCGTCGTGTGACTGTGTGCACCGAACCGTGACCCCCGTACCGTGACGGCACGGGACGAATACATATACCGTTACACCCCTAGTATGGACAGGTAACATTTGTTGAAATATTTGAGAGAAAGCTCAGAAGCACCATGGCATAATTGAAAATAAAAACACAATTTGGGTTTAGGTTCACTCCTTTCTGCACTTGCTACGGTGAAGCTTTTTTAGACTGTCTACATCTGATCTATTGACTTTTGACCCCTATTCAGTCAGTGACATGGTTGACCCCAGGAAAAACTGAGTAAAAGCTCACATGAATAAAAGTTTGTTGTTTTATGAGCAGCAGATTTTCATGGAAAAAGAAAATGGACTACATTATTTGTCAACTTTCTTCTTTTTCTCACATGCCACTTGTTATTAAGACAAAGACAGATTGCTCAGACAGCCGAATATATTTATCTTTACCTATACATTTCTGTCTCGAGGATAAAACCCTTTGAACGGTATACTCAAAGCTCATTCCCATCAAATTAGAAGCGGGCGTCATGAAAGGCAATACAGACATCTCCAACACCTACATACACCTGTCTCGCAGAATAACACCTGTCAGGGATGGAACACACTCTTGCTGGCTGAGATGTCTGAGTTGTGGCAGTCTAATTCAATCACAGTTGAGGCCAGAGGCAGCACGTTAGCCTGGAATGTATTTAGTAATCAGCTGCACAACAGGAACTCAATAGCACATGATAAGAGCCCTTTACCCAAATGTGTTCAACTCTGTGTTAAATTCACCAATCAGTGTGATACGTTATAGCCAATATTTCTCCTTTTCATTACATCTTGATCGTATAGCAGGTAGGGTTTATGAATAGGGTTTTAAGCAGTGCTGTAATATTATGCAGTCAAACATTATTAAGGCTGCAAGTCTCTGAAGGCCAAGACTTATCTGATCCTTTGAGCATATCCAATACTTTGTGTGGACACACAATTCGGCAACATACAGAGCTGCATGTGGATCACCTTGCCAGAGGCATGTTGACAAAGATTGAATATGAATAATCCGGGGTGGATTTCAGAAGATGGATATCATTTGATAAGAACGAACATATGTTATGGCTGTATTCAAATGAAGCTCAGGTGAACATCATGTGTCATGGTGAAATATCAGTTTCTGAGTACTTTCCCAAAACAGAACTACTGTAATGAGAGCTTCAAGAATCAGGATGAAGGTAAAAAAAGAAAGAAAGAAGGAGTTTTTGCCTCTTCTGCCCTGAAGCCTCTTCTCTTTATATGCTAACAAATGCACTGCCCCAGGGCCTGAATTACGAAGGAGAAGATTTTCAGGGAATAATTAACTAGTTACATTACAGCTAAAGTTACAGTAAGCAAGTGTAGGAAAAATTAAAAGGAAAGACAGCATGAGGGAAAATCCAGAGAGCAGTGAATGATTAATGTTACTGTCAAAGCAGAGGCTATGTCATAGCAATGTTCCTGATTAAAACTGTAGTATGTGTTATGCTGAACCCTAATCATCATTAATTGTACATAGTTTGTACACTTCTTGCTGAATCAAAATAAAACATGTTTGTTAAAAAAAACTTAGATCTTTAGAGATAAAGACAATATGGTGAGTTTCAGTGTATGTCTCATAATAGACTGGCCTTGGATCAGACCAACAGAGTCACAACAGAATCCATCACCAGTTAAACCATAAAGTTCACATGTCCAACAGCTAAGCCTTCTCCAGAACAGCACAAGGATTATTCTAAATGTTAAAGAAAACGGAAAAGCAAATGTGTCTTTTATGTTAAAATAACTTTAACAATAACATCTGCAATTTAGAGCTCATGCAGTTTCTGCATTTGACTGTAATTTTCTTTTTTGAATCTAATAATGGCATCATTTTAAGATTCATCTCAAAAAATAACTGTGACTGCAGCTTGCAAGAATTCACACAGTTTCTGCTCTTTCAATTCCCTTCTGTGAAATGGGATAGATCATTAATAGTAATTATTTATCATTCAAACTGGATTTTAGATCATAACACTTCAGGCTTTGCCAGTTTAAGTTGTCAAGTAATCTAGTTTTAATATTAAATACTCAATTTTCGACAATAATAAGGGCTACTTTTGGCACAAGAACCCCATGAAACCCATTGAAAATCCATAGAAAACTATAATTTACAGGTCTGAGCTGTGTGATGATTACATAGTATAGTGGCTTTTCTGTACATTGAATTGAGATGCCAAGATGAGAGGGACAAAACTGTCTGGAACCACAAGTAAAAGCAAATCGGTATTTATCCAAAAGGGGGAGGGGATCGAGTGGCTTACTTCCTATTTATTCATTCAGAGCATCATCTGCTTGGAGTGTTCAGAGCACACTCCGGGCAGCGTAGCTAAGAGGAGGGAGTAACAGAGTGCTCAAACGTTTACATCAGCGGGGAGTGATACCCACCTGACTGGCTAAACTCCCGACTAGGCTCAGACTCATACTGTGAAATTCATATCAAATTGAGGGGTTTTCTACTTGAAATAGTCACTTTATAACACAGAATGACCACTTCAACTTTGGACTTTTGCTGTTTTAGCCATGGCAAACATAGAGATATGATCATGAGCAAAATATGTAAAATATGTTTTTGTATTGACCTGAATGCACCCAGGACACCAACATTCATCACAGCCATTTGATAACTGAAAAAGCTCATTTAAAACTTCCACCGATGCCTATGTATGTATGTACTGTGTGTATGTATGTACAAACCTCACACCAGTTTTCTCATAATCCATCCATGGGTTTTCTACACTTGTGTAAGCTCTGCTGCCGTGACAATGCACTAGCCTCACCTCCTGAAACTGCAGCTGTCAGCATCTGTTGATTTGTTTTGATTTTTCTTTTCTTTTCTTTCTTTTTTTTTGATGAATAATTTAGTTCACCAAACGCCTTGAAAAATGGCCATAAGTCACTGGTTTTGCTGGATCAGTAATCTAAAACCAAAACATATCAAATTAACAATAATGTAAAACACAAAGCAGGAGTTCACTCCCGCTTATTGCATTGTTCTCTAAAAGAACCTGAACATTCTGTCTGTAAAGACCGGTTACGCAATACTGGATTTACTGACATATCTTGCATGTATTCCCTAAGCTCCCAGTGCTAATGTTATAAAGCTTCATGATTATATAACCAGTACTCTGTTATCACCTGGACATTCACACATAGACTTCTCACCTTTTTCAAGCTTCATAACATCACAAAAGGATTCATTTTTTTTATATTCTTGCAAGCCCTCACTCAGAAAAAAAGATGTATCTTCAACAACAGCTTCTATCAGAAGATACACAGTAATCCACTGTCTTTATTTTATTGTATAAACGTTATGGCAAAGTCATACCTTTTACCCTCTTGAATCTTGAGGCTGCAAGGTGCCTTAGCAACAGCACCGCAGTTATTCCTCCAATACTTCCTGTCAAGCCCAAAGTGCCATTTTCCAGCTGAGCCTGGGCACCAACAGTTTGGACTGAAATTATTGTAAAGGGACTGTGGCTCCTGTGTACTGGTAATACTTTGCAGTGAGACATGCTGGGTACTGAACCAAGGCCATCTTTCCCTTTTTCTCTTGCTGTATCACATAAATTCAATGACAAAAAGACCTTATACTTTGATCTTTACTGGACCCTTTTTATATGATTTTGAGTGCAATAACATTGGTTGATGTGATTAAGGGTTGACCGATACCGTACTATATGCATCAGTTTATACAGTACATATAGCACAGAGTGTGTCATGTATGAATCATTTTTCACTGTTTGCTCATCAAAGAAAACTGATGTTGAACATAAAATCATCAAGCCTTGGGAATGTTAAGTCATCAAATCACGCTACACAGTTAATTTAGACATATTCTATTTACCCATTTTAAATGCAAGTAAGTGAAGCGTGGACTTCATCCTTAAGCAAGCATACAGTTAACATGTTCTGGGCAATGCGTAGAAGCATGAGGCCATGTTCAACACCAGAGACATCACACATTAGTGTGTACTGTTATGGTCACTCTATATGTTAACAGATGGCTTACAACGTTTCCTTATCCGGAAAGTAAATTGCAGGGGTATTGAGCCTTTTGTGATGATTCTGCTGCAATTTTCCCCTCCACAATGCCAGGCCAATGGAGCATCCTGTCCTTATCTGGCCAGGTCCTGGCTAGAGTTTTTGAAAGATGTTCCTTCACCTCCATCTAGTTCTTGTTCAGCCAAAAAGATAATAACCCCTCCCTCCTTCTCTACCCCACACCGTTGACACATAATCACAGCCCTGACTGAAGTGTGTATCTCTAAGAGCAGATTCTCATGCTTATAATAGGAGAGCATAGTGCATGTGAGGGCGGATGCGTGTTTTCCTTTCAACGTGTCCTGGGCTGCTGCTGCAGCTCTCGATGCCGTAATGTGTTTTCAAAGCAAAGGGCTTCGGCAAGATTTACTGCGTACCCAAACAGTAAGATTGAGGTGAAAGGGAATACATGCTGTCACAGTTGGAAACGATGTTGTCTTTCATGAAGAGCCATGCAGCCAGCCAATGGCTGGAGTAAGATTACCAACAATTACCTAACATAATAAATGGTCAGGACAGGCTTGGAGGGGGCCAGATGCTGTGAAATGGGTAGAATTTTGTTGACATTTTCCTTTGACTCCCTTCGTGTGTTGATGCAGAATGCTTGGGGGGGGGGGGGGCACAGCTCAAGGTAATGTAATAACTCTTGCAGTGCATTCACAGCCGTATTTCCCTGCATTGGTATGTATATATTCTCTTTCAGTCACCCATGCCGGCTGCACGGTTCGTCTTCACAGAATCTCTTATTCGGTTTGTGAAGTGACAGCGTTGCTTACAGCGACACTTAACCACTTGGAGAAAACATCAATACAACATCATTCTTACCCATACTGCATATTCCTATTTCTCCCTCTCCCTGCGAGTCCATCAAGATGAAAAGGTCAAACAAAGAGCAGTGAGAATTACCGTTGGCACTGGGTCATCCCTGAACCAGATGACCTCATAGGTCACCAAACCAAATGGGAACAAGATAGTTGTGTTAAAGCGCAGAGGCAGCCAAAGCAGCATCAGTTGAGTATTAACTCATGTGTTGTTGAGATGCAAAATCTTACCTTTAACAGGATCAACTCCGATTAGCTACTTCTCCCAAATGAGATTTCAAACAGAAGGGAGAGAAAGACCTGAATAAAAGAAAAAAGTTGTTTGAGTTTGCCTACTTCACAAACAATGGCCCATATTCAGTGGATAAAAATCAAATGGCAGCTGCATCACGAGATAACATCATCTTAGATGAAAAGGCATACGGATTTGTAGCGTAGTGTTCTGGCTCACCCTCCTTCGCAGCCATGAGCTTGTTACATGGCGTGACTGGTTTGCTCTCTGCAGCCTGCCAGACACTCCAGGCCCATGTCCAGACACTCCAGCACGAGTACAGTACATGCGGACGGTCATGTTACTCGGAGGTTGTGGAAGTGTGATGGAGACAAGATTTCTTTTTTCTTCAGTGGTTTTAGCCACGTTGGAGGCAAATTGGAGGAAATTTTGGACAGACATTATTCATTCTTTTTATATATGTTTTTGTTTTTATCACATCATTTAAATAATTTACTTGACTGGATCCACACGTAGTTAAATCATTTTGTCATTATAATGCCCTGCAGCAATGTGTAAAAAATCTGATCACATAAGGTGTTTCATGACTTGAACAAATAATTCAAATGATAAATGTTTCTTTGTTAAATAAAAGAGAAAAGTTTGAATACTTTTGATTTTTTTAAATATTATTTTAGATTGTTAGCTTCTGCTCTCTAACTGTAAGGAATGTAAATGACCACATCTGACAAGAAGTGCATTAAATGAAGTGAATTAAATAAATTATATGTGGAGAAGTAAATCACTCATGGGTCAGATGGTGGGGCGCTTTGAAATGATTCTTAAAGAATCCTTTAATCTCCACTCTTGGTTCAGTCTTGTATTACGCAGACAATTAAAAGACAGTGAAATCATATGCTCATGGGTGAAGCACCAGCACCGTAAGGTATTAATTTTGTACTTTGGACAATCTGTCAGTTAAAATCCACATCGATCTTTTACAAAGAGTGACCCGTGGCATTTAGAATTTAGTTCTCAGCTAAAATTTGTCCCTTAGAGAGATGGAGAGAGGTGCAATTGAGTGGGAAAGCTTGAGTGTGAAGCAATGCTGTCTTGTTTCTTTAATTAAAATCATGTTTACTCTGAGACATAAATTAATACCCTTTGCTCCGCACTGCTGGTCTATATACAAAAGCAAAGCCTTATGTGTCTAATTGTTACACAACAAGATGAAGGAAGATAGATTTGTTTTATCCTATTTTATCCACTGCCTCTCTTCTGTATCATTACAGTTGCATTGTGTACTGTACTAAGGGTTTTTGCATGGATTGCCTCCAGGGTTGGAGAGTGCACTGCGTCTAGAGGCCTGAGCTCACACTGAGGCAAGAAAAGAAGCAGAGATATTGATTGAACTCTGTAAGCCACCCACCATAGGTATTCGGAAGTTCTTGCTTTTGTTTTTTGACTATTTTATTAGCCTCTCTTTATATACAGACCGATTTTGTGTTAATACTCAAGACCAATTTTTAATTAATAAAATGCTTAAATTGCATTCATTTTCACAGTTTATATCCTAAGCTTTTCTCCGTCAATTTACTGACAAAACCAAAACCAAATTTTATTTTTAAAAACTTATTCAAAAGGAATAACTGGAATTTCACATTGATGCAAGTATTCAGACCCCTCACCCAGTTCATAGTTAAAACACCTGGGAACGATTACAGGCTCCAGTCTTATTGGGTATGATGCAACAAGCTTTGCTCACCTGGATTTGGGGATTTTCTGTCAGTCTTCTCTGCAGATCCTCTCAAACTCTGTCAGGTTGGATGAGGACTGTCTGTGGACAGCCATTTTCACATCTCTCCAGAGATGATGAGTTCAAGTCAGGACTCTGACTGAGCCTCTCAAGGACATTGACAGAGCTGTCCTTAAGCCACTGTTGTGGTGTCTTGGCTGTGTGTTTAGGACCATTGTCCTCTTGGAGGGTTGTGAGATCAGGGTTTCATTTCTGTAATTTACTCTGTTCAGCATCTCTATATCCTGACCAGTCACTCTTTCCCTGCCACTGAGAAACACCTTCACAGCCTGATGATGCCTCCATATGCTTCACAATGGGATGGGCAGGTTGACGAGTGATGTTTCCTGCAGATATTACACTTAGAAGTAAAGCCAAACTGTTCAATCTTGGTTTCCAAACCAGATGATATTGTTTTCCTCAGTCTAAAAGTACCTGAGGTGTAGTGCTGCACGATTTGATGAAAATGTGCGATTGCGATTATTGTGGACTATATTGCGATTTGCGATTGCGATTACGATATTATAAATGAATGGTGTCATGAGTCTGCTTGCTTGAATATCAAGGACAACACAGAGAATTACAATCATTTCGTATATTTTTCAACTGAAAACATACAAACATGACACAAAAAATACAAAACCTGAACTTTATAGTACTGCATTTTCTCCCCAAATAACTTATATCAAAAAATAAATAAAAGTTTGAAAATAAAGGTATTTCTGCAAATTTGTAAACTCAAACTCACTTCTGCAAAATTCAAACAGAGACAAATGCCTATTTCTTAACATAAAGGCATTCTTTAAAGTGCAAAGGCTGTGTTACTTTACATTATAACTTGTCAGACAAATGCCTATTTCTTAACATAAAGGCATTCCTTCAAAGTGCAAAGGCTGTGTTACTTTACATTATAACTTGAAGGCCTGTGGAGGCCTTTCTCTTAACACGTAGTACAACAACAATAAAATAATACAAAATACTCATTAAATAAGACATTTTGAATCCTCAAAAAATGACATTAAAGAGGAGTGTAACAAAAATCAGTGGTTAAATTTCAAAATGGGCTATAATTTGTATCCCATTACAACTTTCTCTAAAAGTAAAAAAGTCAATCAAACCAAAAGCAATAAAAATGGTACCACTGTACATTTGTTCTTAAATTAGCATGTTTTTCTTCCACTTTGTAAAGGGGTACAACTACCACCACTTCAGAGGTTCTTTGATAAAAAAACCAACATATCCACCTTTTCTGGTTTCAGACAGGAGCGATGGGCTGATACAACATTACCGCTCACACTGAAAGCTCTCTCTGACGCAGAGCTTGTTGCTTGTATGCAGAGATATTTCTGAGCTAGTTTGGACAGCAAAGGGAAATTCATTTTGTGGTGCTTCCACCATTTCAGTGGATCTTCTTCAGGAACTACAGCAGGCATGTAAGTGTATGTGTTGAGTTCAGTAGTCACTGCATCCCTACACTGTACCAAAAAGGTAGTTGGTGTTGATGTTGTTGATGGCATGCATGTGCTGTTCTGGAAGAAACTGGCTAAAGATTTCTTCTTAGCTTTAGCTGCAGGTGGTGAATTGTCCAAATCCGGACTATCCTCCATCACCATGGTGCGCTGAGGTTCAGGCTGCTGCTGGTGAATTTCCACCACCTAGAAGAACAAGAAGAAGAATATTTTTTTTAATTTATATAGCACACTTTAGAATAGCTACATAAGAATCATATCATGGCAGCAAAAGAGAAAATTATTACTTATCACCTCAGAGACCACTCGTTCCTTTATGGTCCTCGTCTCCTCTGTGCTCATTTATTTTGCTTTGAACCTTGGATCAAGGAACGTTGTGATGTTCAGCAGGGCCTGTGTAACTTCATATTTTTCATTGAGGTATCTTAGGATTTTAGCTTTCAGTGACTTGGTAAGGTCGGTGTCCTCTGGGTCTTCGGCCAGTACTGAGGTGTTCAGAATACGGAGAATGGGTTTCAGGTATGATATGCTTACATATTGCTCAGCTGACAACGCATCCGTGAAGTCCTGCAGAGGGCTGAGAGCCCTGTTCATAGATTCCAGGACATCCAGGTCTTGCCATGAGGGCAGCAGCTGTCGTGCTTTGCGGTCAGTAGACAGAACCTTGGTCAAGGCACGTTGTTGTTCCAGGATTCTTGATATCATCTTCTGTGTGGACCCCCATCGTGTTTGGCAGTCTGTCACCATGGCATGTTCTGGGAGGTTGAGCTCCCTCTGTGCCAACCTTAAAGCTTCTCTTTTCTTCCAGCTATGGGGAAAGTGGCCCACAAGCTTCCTGCATGTTCCAATAGACTTGTTGGTTCAGTGAGCTTCACTTTTTACAGCATTTTCTGTGAAAGAGAAGAGTGAAAGACACCAATGAACCTCTCCTTTCTCCTTGTGTGTGTGTGTGTGTGTGTGTGGGTGGACTTAAGCTAGTATGTGAGAGACATTTTTTTTTTTTTTTTCCTTGTAGCATTTCTTCATGATTTTTGTCAAATTGAAGTCTAAAATAATTTGATTTTCAATGAGTGCATGGATCATTTTTTACATTGACACTACATAAGTACTACATAAAGTGCTGTGCTATGTAGGGCTGATGCAGTTTCAATTTGATCATATAAGGCAAGTTAACAAGATACAGATAGTTAAAGGTGTACAGAAATGGCCGTTTGTCCTGTTTGTCGCGCCGAGTTGTCACGAGCTGCAACACGAGTTTACCCGAGTGAGGAAAACGAATTTGATTGGTCGTTATCGAGCGGGCGGGATAGCAAAGCTTGGGGCGAGCCCGAGCTCCGTGTGTGTGTGCGTGTCTCAGACGTTTGAATGACGGATGACGGATCCAATATCAGTGGCTGGTGAATCGTGTACAGGCTGACGTATAATCCGTGCGCCTGCATTATCCAATGCGAAAAAAAAAATACACACTTTCATCCCGGATTTACTCAAAAATAGAATTTTGCACAAAGTTTGGCCTACATCGTCTGATAGATGAGTTATCACATTAATTTTATGACCCAAAGTGGGCTCAAATTCAATTTTCTTTTCTGTACACCTTTAAAATGATCAAATAAACAAAGAAAGAGCAAACAGTAGATAAGTAAAAGAGTGTAGAAAATAATAATTAACTTACCAATAGCCAGATGGAGTCTATGGCCAAAAAAGTGGAATCTTTGCCACTCATTAAGCTCCACAGCCTTTATGACGTTGCTAGCGTTGTCTGTAGTTATGGTAACCTGACGTTCCTCACACAGACCCCATGCTGCCAAAGCCTCCTTCAGACCAGAAGCGATATTCTCTCCCGTGTGGTCCTGGGGAAAATATGATGTTTGCAGGCACCGGCTTTTTAGTTCGAAGTCATCATCAATAAAGTGGACGGTCAAGCTAAGATATGGTTCCATGGTCCTGCTTGACCACAAGTCCGTTGTTGTCGAATAAAACTTGACTGTGGCCATTTCCATTTGAACCTCACTCCGCGTTTATTGTAGAGCTCGGGGATGGCGGTCTGGGAGAAAAAGTTCTGCGAAGGTAGCTGATATCTCCTGTCCAGCGTGTGGATCATTTTTTGAAATCCCTCCTTGTTAACTGTATAAATCGGCACCATGTCTCGTGCCAAATAGTGTGTTATGGAGTCAGTAATTTCCCTGTGTCTTTTTGAGGTATTTTCGTATGGTGTGACACTTGCAAATGTATCCGTAATTGTTCGTTGTTGTGGTCGTTTCAGGCGTTTTTCAGTTGTATCTTTCACGTAACTTTGTTGGGCTTTCATTTGCATGCATTCCTCGTGTTTTTCGTTATGGTGTTTAAGGTGTTGATACAGATTTGTCGTGTTGCCGCGGGACGTACTGACTTTAGCTTTGCATGTTTTACACAGCACATCTTGCTGTTCAGTGTCGTCGTACCTGAATCCAAAGTATCGCCATATAATAGAAGTTGCATTTTTTTTCGCCACCAACTGAGCTTGTTCCTCCCGTTCCTCCTCGGCGTCCATGTTGGCTGCTCTGCTGAAAGCCGGGTAGTCACGTGACTATACCTGCAGCTGCACACAGTGTGGCTGTGGCGTCACCGTGCTCCACACCACACGGGAGACAGTCCCGTTCATTGTAATATTTGTGCTGATATGACTCTATTTTCATGTAGGCTACATGTTCAATGTCTATATTTTTCAAAATGTAAGATAAAGAGTTTCTTTCTTTCTTTTTTTAAAGAGAGAATCCTGTTCACAGGCACACACATGCATTTGTTTACAAAATCGCAAATCGCAGTCTTTTATGCGATTACATAATTGCACAGCATGACATCGCGATTGCGATTAGATTAATCGTGCAGCACTACTGAGGTGCTTTCTGCAAACTTGCATTGAGAAGAGAATCCCTTTGCCATAACGCCAAAGTTAATGGAGTGCTGCAGTGAGAGCTGATGTTGCATCTCCACGTAAGATCTATGGAGGTGACCACCAGATTCATGGTCACCTCAGACCCTGCAGGCCCCTTGTTACTCGAGAGCTCAGTTTGGCTGGGTGGCTCTAGGAGGAGTCCTGGTTTTTCCACACTTTCCATTTAAGAATTATGGAGGCAGCTATGCAGCAGAAATAGTTTTGTAGCCTTCCCCGAATCTGTGCCTCGACACAATCCTGTCTGAGCTCTGCAGGCAGTTCCTTTCTCCTCATGGCTTGTTTTTTGTTCTGATATGCAGTGTCAGCTGTGAGATCTTATACAGACAGCTGCGTGCCTTTCTAAGCCATGAAAAGGAGGAGTTTTTACTTGTTCCCATTCTCACTGCATTATGGGAGATTGAATGTTGATCATTGAAGTAAGGAATAATCTTGGCATAATCAATTCTGCTTTTATATAATTAATTACATATATACCCACAATTTTATGTAATGAGTTCAGCTATGCTATGATAGTTAGTCCTCCCTTAATGATCTCTTAGATGACTATCTTTCTTGGCAATATTTCTAAAGTGAGTGTATCTGAAAGCAGCAAGTGGCCTTGCAGGCTTAAATTTTAATAATCTTCCTCGTAAATATTCTGTAGAAACACAAGATCAGTGGTGTAATGAAAGCAACAGGCAGTCTCTCTGACTGTGCCTCCGAAGCTATACATCACACAGCCGACAAGATACGGATTCTTTGTTACTAAAAGTGCTCTGATCATAAAATGTCAACCGTCGCTTAGGCTGTAGTGGCTCACAATGACATTTATCAACTATCTCATAGAGAGCTGATCTAGGACCTGTTTGCTATACCTTAAAGAACACAGAATGATGGATACACACACAAGCCATGCCTATATGCCGTAAATGAGTTTAGAAACGGATCTCATCTCAGCACATTGCATTGCAGATTCATAGACGGGTAAATGCTGCATACATATAAACGCAGCGTCTCACTCAAACCTCTAATAACTGTTGATTTGTAGTGCCTGGAAGCTTCAAATGTTGTTTGTGGCTTCAATACACCTGTTAAGTAAATCAAAACCACAAAACTGTATCTGTAAATAATTCCTGTCCATGCACAAATGACACACAAGCGTCCTTTTCTTCCATCATCTCCAACCCTTGCTTTACTCTTGAATTTGCACTGAATTTGTATTGCTGGAGAATTGTTCTATAGTATATGATTATAAATCCAAGAGAGACTGGATCATGTGATAAAAGTTAAAACATAATGCAACCCCATGCAGCTGCACCCATAGAGCATTGTAATATGCACTGAAGCATCCAATATATCCTCTAAGTAAAGCAGGAAAAAGCCCAATTATGCAATAGTACAAAAGGGTTGTTATCTCTTCACTGGTGGCACCCTCACATGAGAGGCTGACATTTGATCCCAGCAGAGAGCTGACAATGACAAGGGCAAAAGATTAAGCCACTATATGTCAACAGTTATTCTATCTCTTTGACTTTGAGATGCTCTTCAAACTCTCTCTGATGGCAAGTGCCACATAGTAAGACTGTGATGAGAGATGTTGCAAGGTTAACATTATTTATTTTAGCAACTAAATGTTTTGCAGGGACACCATTGCAGGGATTTTGATGTTGTGTCACTTGGTCATATTGCTACCACAATAATTAATGTAGGTATTCAGAGAATTAAATCTGACCTGATTACTTTTTCAATTAAATGCTTGGATTTGGGGGACAAATTGTACTTGCAGTCAATTCATTCAAGTACCTCAGTTCAGCTTATCCAGACCCAAACCTTTTTGCAAACAAAAAATAAATAATGCAAATAATACAATATGAATGTGATGGGACATGTGGGTCTCTCTCTCTCTCTCTTAAACTAGCAAAGACATACGTTTTAATGTTTTATTGAGTTGGTTGTTATTATTTCATTTGTGTGACAGGTATTTAGCTTAAGGAATATTTTAGGAAGTCTCTGACCACCAAGGAATACTCTCTGCTAAAACACAAACTTGAAGTATAGTTGGTGGCAGCTTTTCTTACCATGAAAACTGCCTAAGTATTTATTGCAAGGGCTAGGGTGTTTTATCAGGAGATTTCATGCAACAAGGAATTCCATTAAAGTAGTCAGGAAGAGTTGCAAATACAGCCCAGACTGCAATATGTGAAATATATTTGTGACTGTGTCTTTTAAAGGGATAGTTCACCCTAGAATGATATTTCGCTCATTATCTACTCACCCTCATGTTGACTAAGGGCTGGAAGAATTATCAGAGTCCACCGTCCCTTCTCTTAGTTACAGGGGGTCTCGGCGTAGCAGTGAATTTCAATGCAACGGTTGCAAAGGGACACCGGAGCTCTTCGTAAAAAAACACACACAAAAAAACATCCAAATACCTCCATGATGCTCGTATGTAATGTCCGTCTTGTGCTGAAGCCCCAAATTGCGTAATTGTCCCGAAAAAAATTAAATAAGTCTATATTTTAAGCTTGTTTGTAGCGGAAGCTTCTCGTCTTCTTCTTCTTCTCCTCTTCCTGGTCCGTCCAAATATCGCGTGATTCGCAGTAACCGCACTGACGCCGGCGCAAATCACGCGATATTTGGACGGACCAGGAAGAGGAGAAGAAGAAGAAGACGAGAAGCTTCCGCTACAAACAAGCTTAAAATATAGACTTATTTAATTTTTTTCGGGACAATTACGCAATTTGGGGCTTCAGCACAAGACGGACATTACATACGAGCATCATGGAGGTATTTGGATGTTTTTTTGTGTGTGTTTTTTTACGAAGAGCTCCGGTGTCCCTTTGCAACCGTTGCATTGAAATTCACTGCTACGCCAAGACCCCCTGTAACTCAGAGAAGGGACGGTGGACTCTGATAATTCTTCCAGCCCTTAGTCAACATGAGGGTGAGTAGATAATGAGCGAAATATCATTCTAGGGTGAACTATCCCTTTAACACTGCACTTAACAAAAAATGGGAGAGACAAGTTGTGAAATAATCATTAATTTACATCAATGAAAAATGCTGTCAGTGGATGTGAGTTACACTACAAGGCTGAACGCCAGTTCACTGTATAGGCCTACCATAAGGATAACCACTGCTCACTCCCCACATGTTTTCTCAGGGCTGTAGAGGGCTATGTTCGTAAAAAAAAAAGTGTTTATTCTGCTGGGCAAGGGTAAACATCCCTTGGGCCCATCAGTCACTGCTAGCTGTTTGAGTGCCGTCCAAGATGGCCTACACACAACCCCCCCCCCCCCCCCCCCCCCCCCCCCCCCCCCTGCTGTTAGGGCTGGGAAAACCTGCATGCCCCATGTGATGTTCCAAACGTACCCATCTGCCAAGAGTGGTCGGTGTGAATCCAACACTAAACTCTCCCTTATTTCCAGAATTTGTCATTCCACTGGGAGCAGTGCTGGAGAAGAATACCTGCTGTCACAACACAGGAAGTAAAGCCAGGCTGTGCCCATCCTGAATTCAAAATAATGCCCTGTATTGACCAAATTGAAGGCTGAATGGTTATGCAACAAGAAAGTCAGCGTGTTGGCTTAAAGTCAATCTGTCAGTCAGTCGTCAGTGCAAGCCCTAGTTCATGAATTTGTTCATTTAGCTATTCAAATTCCATCTATTCACTCTTTTTGCATTCGCTCAGTGTTTTATTCATCTTATCTGCCAGAAATGCATTTATTCTTCTACATTCATTCAAACAGTAAATGGTGGAGGAAGTGACTGAGTTAATGGCTGGGATTTGCATACTATAATTGTATCAAATGTAAATCTGTTTCCAGGATTGTTCCAGACGTGTATGAATATATAAAATCTGACTTTGAGTTATGATATGTAAAGAAAATCCTCCATCCACAGATGCATCATTAGAAGCTTTGGCAGCTAGAGGTATCTCTAATGAGAGAAAATGAGACCCTTCTCGACGTTATTTGACCCAGGTGTTGATTATAGGTTCATTCCCCATTGCTTGTCTGTTATGCCTTATTTAGACATGTCAAATCGTTTTTATGAACATGTCAGTTCACCCAGTATAATAAACACGGAGAAAACATGGCCTTCTCAATGAAGCCAGCAGGATACTCATACATTTCACACTATTTCATCAGTGTGTCCATTTCCATTAACTCTCTTGGTGGATGACACACACTATTCTGCAGCTGAGAGGATACAATAGATCAAATTATTTGTGTTATTACAAGATATTTCGTGATACTTGAACTTCAAAAGACTCATTATGATTAGACCATTATCTAGTCTAAATATCCTGAATATTATTAATATACACTTTATAAGTATATTACAACAATATATCTTGTAGCTGTTGTCCGTGAAAAGGACACAGTAACTTGGGCTATATTTCTGTCTTGCAGTTTGCTCATATTTTTTTTTAAAGTATATCAAGTGAAGACAGCCTCATTAGGTAACATTAGTCATCAGATGCTAAACTAATACTTACCCTTGGCTTTATTTGGAAGTGTGAACACCCATTAATGCCAGTGATAATCCCTTAGCCGGTCAAAGGTGGACTAAGTACTTGTAAACTTTGATAGTTGCTTGTTTAGTAAATATATTTCCATTCCATTTATTTCAGTGGGATGATCATTTAAACACACTTTTGTTTTTCTTCCACTCATCAAATTCATCAAATTAATTGTGGTTTTGACTGTCCATTCAGAAAAAAAATGATAAAAGGAAATCAAGGGAAGATATCAAAAATTGCCTAATTAAAAAAATTGCTGCTTGGCAAATTTCATCCCTCATATTTGATGAGGATAACATCTGGTCCAATTTCCAGCAGCTAGGAATACAACAGCAGGAAAGACAAAACAGGAAAAAAAATCTCAAAACAACAAAACTGTGAAAATAAAGTAAATAAAGAACAGTCTCTCAACCTTGATTGCCTGTTTTGTATGACAGCCAGATGAAACTCACCCTCAGAAAAGTACAGCATGTTGAAAGTTATGGTAATCAAAGTGGTAGCAATGGAACACCAAAAGTAATTTTTCTCTGGCACACTCTGGACCTGGCATTATTTCAAGGTAGGAATTCAGAATTTATGACAAAAGCACTCAGAATAACATAAGAGTGCTGAGATTCCTTCAGCTATTCAAGTGCAGATTTAATGGCGCGTACACATACACACTTGAATACAGAATGAAGGGCAGAAGCCAAACTCTATATGCATAGGTGTGGAAGACTTGCGAGACGAGCTCATTATGCAGTTTGGAACGTACTGTATCATCGATTAACATTCATCATGCTCAATCTACCTCAAACTCCTCGTTGGCTTACCTTTGCTGCAAATGCAAAGCAGCCCCCTCCCTTCCACTGCCAAAACCATGTTTGCAGACAGAGGTTAATGGGAGTGGAGCGCTATGTCACTGTATTGCCATGTATTAAGAAGACCTGCAGCTGGAAAGTTCAGGACAAGTGATGTTTACCCAGCGATACCTTAACAACATGTCACGTTGATTTGCTGCTGCGAGGGTCATGCAGGAAGGAACTTTGCTGAAGTCTGCCACTCCATGGTGCGCACAAATGCAAATAAGTATGCAGCAGAGTCAAATGCTGCGACGAGGAAAGGCAATTAATACATACATCATACCAGCATAATGTTACTGGCCATGGTGTTTACACATACAGTGTTATTGATTGGTTTATCTTGTGCTGTACAGTGTTTCCCACAGGTTTGCAAGGAGATTGTGGCGCGGGGGTGTGTGATCGGACCGTACAACGGGGGTAGGGTGTTCGTTTTTTGAGTTTCGCTTTTGCCATGCATCACTGTCATGCATGCGCGCTTGTCTGTATGTGTGTGTGAATGACAATAACAGAGAAAGAGCGCTATGCGGAGATGAATGAACGGAACAATATTGCGTTGGTCGAGCCAAAAGCAGAAAAATCTATTCATGGCGGGCTGCCACGAATAACTTATAAGTATGGGAAACACTGGCTTTATGTGAAAATGGAAATTGAGAGTAAAACACATACCGTATCTAACAAAGCCTCTCAACACCTGCAGATAGACATGTGAGAGAGAAAAGAAGGAAGGAATTAGTAGTACTGGCTTAACCAAACAGTTTCAGCCTGCTTCTAGCACTCAGGCATAAACAGAAATTCCTTAATGAGAAATAATTAAAACTTAGGTAGGGAATTTCATCTTTCAAAGCATGACGCTGATTGAGAGAAAATTTCACTTCTTCCTTATCTGTGCATTGGCTGACTGCCTAGAGATTCACTTCAATCAGCCACTATAACGTCTGTGTATTTATTTGTTTCCTGAAATGCAGAGAAATGCACTTTGGCTAATTTGGGGAATATCATTTGATATTTAATGGTGAGAAAGCTAGGGAAGCTGGTACAGAGGGGAAAAGTCTAAGTATGTGATTGTGGGCCAGAGTATGTACACTTTATATACAGTCACACACACATACTGGATATTTTATACAGTTTTTCTTTTTTTCCCCCCAAAGTGCTTCCAACAAAATTCAGGTAAGCTAGGTTAAATGGCCCCTGTAGCCCGGATGACTGATTTAAAACTCAAAGGCCACATGCCTAGCACCCTCGGGCCTGTAATTGCCATCACTATACTGACAGCTAGAAAATGACACAAGAGAGGGATTATCTTGTGGCAAAGGTTCTTGTGTGCAGCAAAAGCACACGGTTGATTGCATTAAGGTGCCCATGGAGCCCGCCCCTGTGGAGGAATCAAATAAAACAAGCTGTGGTGGCTGTACAGTGTGTGTTTTAGGGTGGTTCCAGTTAGAAACTGCTGTTAATCAGTGGTGACCAAGTTGGAGATCAATAGGGACTGGGCTGAAGGATGCATACAGTGTAGCTCTAAAAAGACAAAACAAACATGTAATGATTATTAAGTTTAAGTTATGTTACATGTTACTGTTATTATTTTGCCCTTATTGTGTTGCGATTACTCCCTTCTTAGGCCTAAATCATTAGGCCAAAATGTGAATTTCATTTCATTTTATTTGAATGTCCAGCCCCTAAGGTGTCTGCTGAGAAAAATTCTGGCCCTTCGACAAATACTGTATAGTTGGTGACCCGTGGTATAAGGTGATAAGTTGATTGGCCATAAAAATCAGTAATGATGTATATTTATATCCATCACTCATGCATCATAATCCCTGAAACAAAGTAGTTACTTTGAAAGTGGTGCCACAAATAATAAACCGTGACACTTCAGAAAAGCATCCATGTTATTTGGCTGCTCTCTGCCTCTGTTTGCTCATAAAGTAGAAGAGGTTGTACACCTGCTGTTGTTTCCCTGCTCTATCTCCTGAAGATCGTCAAGGTTGCAGTCAAAGCCCATCCTCATAAATCTGAAGTTGTCTCTCGCCCCGCTCAATAGCCCATTTTTACATACTTCCTACCAGACTACCAACACTGAACACAGTACAAGCCACGGACGCATAAGACATTCATCACCGATGTGTTGATGAAAATGAAATCAATCTATCTAATGATATTGCCAGTGGAAAACATAATTGTCAATGCGCTACATACTGCACAAAAACAAATTTATTTCACATGCTTAATTGGAAATTTAATTGTTCTAGTTTCAATTATTCTGCCTGGGCCCTATTTGGTGCATGTGCAGTGTAGATTCATTTGCCCTTAACAACTTTATGGATCATCAGTTGTTACTTTCTTGAAATTTACGCTATGGTAATCTGCAGCAGTAAGACATTGCCTTTGATCTAATGGGAAATTAAATTGTATTACTTTGACACTCCCCAAAGTAATCTGTGACATGCAGTATATGAACTCACACTGAAATAAAGTGAAATTATTGAGATAATTTAAGTTCAGTCAAATAAATTAGCAGTTTTAGTCTATGTTGCTGTGTGGTTTTCCAGATGAATATTGAACATGTCAATACTGCTGGGACCCAAGGAAGCCTACAAACACAAGGCATGTGATGTTACTATGGCTACCAGCAAATACGAGCTGTCACAGCATTAGTTGTGGCTTTACTGGGTTTATAAAGGCAATTTTGTTTGTTTATTACTAGTTTGAGGTGCTTGAAATCATAATGTCAAGATACAGTTAAAGTAAATGCGGTTTCTATGGTTTGAGTGGTCAGGCTAAAGCAAGTTTAAACATATAGTAGATGCAACTTGGCAGTTTCTGGTGCAGTAAAAGTTACTTATCAATAGACCAACTTTGTGGTAAACATATGTTTGCTCTACCGGTATGTAAACATACCATCTGCATTCTTCTATTTGTGTTGGAACTGGATTAGCAATTGGGAGGTAAAATTTATGCTGGCTGGTAATACTTCTGCCACTTCTTTGCCCATTTTTACCTCAGGGACATCCAACTGAATTTACATTTTAGTGCTTGCATCTTGGATGCTTTCTACTGTCTTTTCTTGAAATAGACAAGGCAACTTTTTTTTGCCAGAATTCCTGCAACTCTTGTGAACAGATAATAAACACTAGATCATAGTTTCAGTAAAGGCTTCAGTGGGCCAGTCATGAGAATATGCAGTGAGCATCCAATGTAGTAAAGAATGTGAAAAAAAGTAGCCTATTACTTCTGTACCCCTCTGTACTCTACTGTAAGTAAGTGTGTCAATGTTACAGGGTGAAATATTTCCCTTGAGATTGCAGTGGTATTGACCTTCACAATTATAAAAGATACACAAATTTACTCAACAAATGGGGAACCAAGTTCCACAAAATAATTTTAATCAGATGTTGACCAACCCAAGAGTAAATAAACAGAAGGAAATTGCATTTGAGATAGGCATTGTTAAGCTCCTGCTTGGTAACTGTGCCTAATTCCAAACTATGGACCCAGCAGCAGTCAGCAGGGACTGTTACTGCAAAAGTAAAATGCCTATACTGTTCATTAAAAAAGAAGCCTATAAATACTAAAGAAAACAAAACATTCAAATACTAATGCCTGTATGTTGTGTGTTTTTAATATTTGCCTATAATTGACATTTATTAGATGAGAAAAAAATCCTAGTTGCAAATTGGGAGGCATTAACGAGCTAGAAATACTGTTTCCCAGCAATCAGTGGTGACCTTTCCATTGTGTTTTTGCACACGTTAATTGTATAAATTTTTAGCATGACATAGATAAACCTTAATGATTTCTGTAAACTTCCTCCAAAACACAACATGAAGAATTAAACTGAAAAATAACAAAGTTGAACCTCCCTCAAGAAAATTCCTTTTGCAAAAATTGGTAGAAGCACAAGATGATAAGTATTGTGTAGTGTATTCTTTTTTCCTTCTATTTTCTATTAACAGTGCCCTGACCCTATTATGGGTGATTAAAAGATGAAGTTTCCTCAGGCAGTCTTTATTACGAAGCATCAAAAAGGAAATACTCTAAAACCACAATTTTGTGTTTGAGTCGCCCATTCATGAACACTTACAGCTGGCTAGTACCCACTGTACACTATGAATTGACATTTATGTTAACATCTGAATGTGGTGCTATAGTTCTTATAAACATTGACTGACTTTTGCAGCAAGGTTGTTAAATTTTGTAATCATATCATGACGGTGGAGTATAGTGACCGGGCGGTTGCCTTAAGCTTCTACCAAGAGACACTGAGCTCAAGTTTTAAGCTAATGTTCCAACTGTGATCCCATCTGGTCTTTTATCAATGTGTCAAGGATGATGCACGGCAGGAGGGGGTTACAGCGTTCCATATTAACTGCTTGTGATATTGGTTGTGGTCTCATCTTTAGATAAGTCAATATCTCAGCTTAGGTTGGCATGTCACACAGTGCTGTCCGTGGCAGTCAGCCAAAATCCCACTGATTTTTAAAATCTTGAAAAAGTTCATTTCCCATGAGCCTCCGTGCGGACGGTGAAATTCTTGGACGAAAGTGAAAACATTTGCCAAGAATGTTTTCATTAATCAAGAACGAAAGTTGGAGGTTTGAAGACGATCAGATACCGTCGTAGTTCCGACCATTAACGATGCCAACTACCGATCCGGCAGCATCCGGGAAACCAAAACTAGGAAATGCTGAGCGAGTCAACCACTAAATAATAATATCAAAATAACTACAAAGACAAAACGATATATTTATCGAAAATAGACCCATTAACAATTGTGGGTAATGTAGATTCATCCACATTAACATGAGACTCTTTTATAACCAAAAGCAAACTTCTTGGGGTATCTTTAAATATAAAGCATCAAATTGGATCTGTTTTCTTTTCAAATAATTTCCTTAAACAGAGTGGCACTGGATTTACACGCAGTGCTCAAGCAGGAGGAAACTGTGGCTGATAATAGTCCCTCAGAGATGTACTAAGTAATATCCATTCTTATTTTGGACTCTGGTGTATTTACAGCAGAAGAGCTGTGTTTGTGGGATCAACTCAAAATCAACTGCACCGTCCATGTTCATGGTAAAGGAGCGAGCTGCTGTGGGCAGCAGTGTGACTCACTGATGTGTCTTTAATAGCTTTTGGACGGCAGTTTAGGTCTGTGCCACAAAGAAATAAGCTTTACCAGGCTTTGGCCAACAGGACCTAGTTGACAGACTAAACTTGTTGGTTTTGGTCTTTTTATGGAATTTACTGACAACATGAAAAGTGTAGAGTGTGTGTTTTCAAACTATCTGGGAAGCCATGAAGACTATGGTTTAAATTTAGACTTTTATTATTAAGACTTATTTTTAGTGTTAGCTAGTATTTGTTCTTGGTATTGCCATTGAACTAGGATTAAATTGTAAGCACAAACATATGAAATTGGTAAAAAGCATGGCAAGTACTGTAAAGCTTCTATGGATTTATCAGATTTCAGCAGATTCCAAACTGGCAACGTTTTGTTTTTGTATAGAAAGAAACACATGCATACTACATATCTCAGAATTCTATATTTATGCATTTCAAATCATTTTTGAATGCAGCACTAATGACATTTACAGTCTGCTGAATGATGGGATAACACTGGTAGGTATGAATAAGTCTATTCAGTGAGCAGAGGGAAAAATGGTGGCAGCTGGGCGATTTTCCTCAGTGCATGGAATTCATGTAATGATCAGCCATATAATTACCATTATGATGGTAAGTGAGACACTTCTATAGAAATGGACACCTCACATCAGTTGACCAGCACACTACACTTGAGTCCCTCTCCTTGTGTAATTGGAACATTTTCAGCTCTTGGTATCAGATCATGGAGGATGCTTTGCTCATGCTTAGATCCAGTCAGATTCATATTGGTTCATAATGACACACTATGGGAGATGATAAATGGATGCAAATCAGTGGAACCACACCATTTTCACTTGTAGGAATCAGACTAATTGTAGTGTCTGTTCTGTAGTTTGATGTGTCAAAAAGGGCTTTTAATAAGTCTTCCTTTAGAACTGTGTAACTTCATTGGCTGGCCGTGTGCTCCTGATTTAAAACAAACCCAAACTGAGTTTTCCATGTGAACGGCATTGATTTGTTTACATTGATCAGTCTTCGCAGGTGTTAGACTGCTAAGACTTCAGTATGTTGAATTGATTTAATCCCCTTCCTGAGACGTTTGAAAAAACAGCCATTTGTTATGTTTTCAAGGAAGGGTTGTATGTAGGTTCTAGCTGTTTCCTAATTTAAGCACAGGGTAGAAATCAAACTGATGTTCTTAATGAAGAGCAGTGACCTGCTGCCTCGCCATAGTCATATACTTTCAGGTGGTTTGTCAGTGCTAACACCACTATGACAAAACAGCAAAGCATATTTTTTCAGCAACAACATGCTTGGTGCTTTTTTGAGCTGTAAGTCATTTTTTTTAAATGGAAAGTATATACCGGTATATTTAATTCAAGATAACCTGTATTACACTTGGACCGGATTTACAGCAAAAAGAAAATTGTTGCTGTTTGTTGTGAAGGAAATAGCCAAAAGAAAAAGCCACCAAAATTCCAATTAGACAGAATCTGGATCCACAGTATCTTGTGAGGGGGCAGTTTTTCCTATCACATGTCCCCTTTACCTGATAAGATTAGGTTTATTCTTAGTCAGGTCTTTCCTAAAGCTACATTAAATCAATAATAGTTTGATGTGCAAGAAAAAAAACCCAGGTGTCTTTCTCTATGTGGGCCTGAACAGGCAGGAACAAACATTCAGCTTACATCAGGTTCACATTTTCTGTGTCCAGCCCCACAGGTTTGTCAGCTGCTTTTCTCTGGAGACAATGCAGTGTTCATGGATAATTCAATTTAGACTCAAGGGCACTTATGCCATTGTTACAGTGCCAACTAATGCAAATCTTAACAAATGTCCTGCCCGTACGGAGACATGGACTTCAATTACCTGAGGGAATATTCCACATTGGCCCCTTGTGGAGACAGAACATGGAGACAAAGCTGGCGTTCAAGTATTTTTTTTATTATTTTAAGAAGGTCAGAGAGACATGAGCTGAGTCAAGGAAACAGTCATTTTCATTGTGACTATTACACTTCTGTCCTATGTTGATATGATGAAGCAATCTCTCTAGATTAAATCCCTCACTGAGGCCCCCTTGTGAATGTACGCCACACATGACAGCTATCATTGAAGCATTATTGGCTGTCTCAGCCTCATAGCTCTCCTTTACATAAATGTCATCACATACCCGTCGAGAGAGAGAGAAAGAGAGAGAGAAAGAGAGAGAGAGAATAAATAAATGCAGATTTCGGGTATGAAACAAGTATCACATGCACAGTGAATTGGAATAAATCACATCAAAGTCCCACTGTGGATTCATTTCAGTGGTGGTGGTGGTGGTTTGTGTGTGCATGTACACATGGTGGTCATCACCACAGCAGGATGCAAAGGAAAATCACTCCAGGGGGTTTAGGATGAGGGTTGAAAAGGAAGAAAACCCTTTAGCTGAATTAAAGTATCCCTCCCAAGTGGTACAGATGCAGTGTGAAATTTAATTACAATTCTAACATCCCTGGTTGAATTATTTTCACTTGCACACGTTTGAAATCAAAATAAATAAATGTAAAAGAAGGAATAAAAGGACCCCATGGTGCGTCTCTCTGCAGGAAACATGTCTCCTGTCATTCTGCTCACCGACATTCTTCATGGCAGAGAAGCTTAATGAATTATTTTTGCCCCTTGTATCTCCCCTTTGAAGACGAGGAAAAAAGTTTAATTGACACTCAGTCTCACCTTCTCTCAAAGAGGACTCACTGTGTCATTCTCAGGGGAGTCGCACATTAAATGAGACGGAACAAAAGGAGGGAAAAATTCTCATTCTACAAGAGTCTTGAATGTATCTAAGCATTGCCCCAAAAAAATTGTTCAAACTTAATCCTATCTGCAGCAAAGAAAAATTGCTGAAAGCGCCTTATAGAATTGAAGATAACCTTTGAGTCTTAACCTCAGATGACTGCATCAAATTGCCCTCAAAATAAATAAGAAGAATTAGGCTGTGTAGTTACTAATTTTACTGCTACCAAGAGATGAAAACAGGTCATCACTGATGTGCAATGATCCTTATATCATGATTGTGGAGACCGGCTGAACCTCTGTGGGCTAACTTGAAGTCAAGAGACACTGATCTAGCCTTAGCTGCTACGCCAGTCTAATATATGCAAATAATTAATCAGCCCTCTCTCTCTTGATCTCATTCTAACAAGTTGCTTTTGACACAGTGGCAGTTCCCAAACGAGTCCATTAACGCACTTACCTCAACTTCATTTTCAGTGATGTTGACATTTTTGCATGAGAAGTCTCACCCTGAGCGGCTCTCTGGCAGGGGACTTAGCTTCTTGCTGGGCACACACGAGGACCACTGCAAACATATACGCACAGACACACACTCGCACACATCTTTCCTCTCTCTTTCTCCAGCTCTCTCTCACATGGGCACACACACTGAGGGAGAAATGATTCTGTGTCCCACAGCATTAGCGTCTCCACCGTTGTCAATCACTGCAAGTGAGCATGAACACCCTTGAAACGCTCACTGACAGCTTCCCTGCAACATGGAACAGTCCATCCTCATTTTAGCAATATCAATAACAATCCCAAGCTGCTGTCATTAGCACTCAGATAAATCAAAAAGAAAAGCTCATTTTAATGCTGCACCCCTTTCAGGTGCTGAAACTGCAGTTGCATAAACACCACCAGAATGAGGAGCAGTTTTTCATTTATTTTTAATCTGTTTTGAAATGTGTATTTAATGAACGAATCACATCATGGCCTGGTCAAACACTGTATCTCTAATTTACAGTGCCCCTTCAATGTTTATGCTGCCTCAGGTCAAGCTCCCCTGGTGCTGTCATCTAAAACTGTGACACTTCTAGTTGAGCTTTGTTTGTTTTTGCAGCGTTAATCTGTAATGACCTTTCTGACAGATTCATATTTGTTTCATCATTCAGTATATTAACAGTCAAATTCAGTTTTTATGTGAAATATGATCCTCTCCTGATGAACATAATTTCATTGTATTTTGACCCTATACGCACATAACTTAATTCCCCTACCTGTCCACTTGTTCAAGAGTTGCTTCCTTTCCTTATCAACAGTGGCAGTAATTATTAGCTGCTTTGACAGCTGGAAGGGTTGTTATTCTTAAAAACTGGGTCTATTGCCAAATGCTATTAGGTCAAACTTTGATATATAAATGCTATGGCATCTGCATCATAGACAGATCAACAGCTAAATTAAAGGATGGAGGAAATGAGACACTTAACAACTGGTCAAAAGCCATAAACTGGACAATAAATTGCCTGCAGCAAGCAGGTCAACTCTTGATTGTAATAAAATATTGTAACTTGTAAATAGAGACATTGTCATAAAAAAATAAGTGGTGGAAAAAATGGCCTGCATAGGTCCACCTAATAATCATATATGACCTTGCCTCCTATTGCTGGATGGAAATCCAAAGGGCACACAAATAGAGATGGTCATCTGGGAACAGGGCGATAATGGATCTCAATGATTATGAATTGAATGGCTTGGAAAATAAGTCAAAGTGTGACAGCGGACCAGCTGTGTGGCTGTTTCCTGATGCACAAAACAACAGTTTATTTCCACCAGAGAGACAGAAACATAGAGAGAGAGGGAGAGAGGCGTGGAGGATGGGATGTGGGGGGGTGGCAAATCCGCTGTTTTGCTTTTCCCCAGCTGCCTCAGCTGGGCTTTACAAGCTGCAGCTGGTATAGTTGATCAAAGCACATTATCATTATTATAAAACATGTTTTGGAAAGCAAATGCAAACAAAAGTATAACCAGGGAATCGACCCTTCATTCCACAGTACAGTGCAGTGTGTGGTCTGTTTATGCACATAGGACATCCAGTCAGTGATCTCGTTGAAATGCACATTGTAGTTTTTGTTTTCCTTGCAATATGTATGCTGAATTTCCCGATTCAAGGCAATTATCTTTAAAAAAAGATGAACATTTCATCAGGCAGCAGTCCTGAAGAAAAGCATCCATCCATGTGTTCATCCATTATGCAGCCAGAGGTTTTCAAACTGTTCTTTGCTCACAGAGGCAATTATAGAACAATTAAGGTAGTTCCTCTTAAAGTTTAAATTAAAGCTAAGGTCACAAATGGGATACACACTGTTGGGCTCATTGTGACATGCACTTTCTGATTCATCATTACCTTTAATTTCCATGATGGATAAATGTCCATAATCCACTTTAAAATCATGGGGTAAAGTAGGCTCCTTTCTCATTGACATGAATTGGATGCACCAGTAACTATCATGGGTAAGGTGATTAGGTAGAGCTAAGTCATCCTAGAGCAGAAGTAATAGGCCTAATATGAGTTATAAAATGCACTAATATGAAATGTTATTGACATTTTTTCATTGCTCTGTCATGATATTACAGTACACAGTACTGTATATTACATAAATTGTGCAGGAGGCTTATTCTGCAGCATACATGCATAAAAATGCCTGTCAGCAAAACTTTCAGTTTCTCTCCTTTTGTGTAAGCCCTTACAGTACAGACATGGAGGAAGTGTGCATTTGCAGAAAGACCCTGTTGGATTCAAACCTTGCTGTGAGGTGACAGTGCTTAACGCAGCGCTGCCATGCTGCACAGCTTTAAAACATTAATGGAAAAGTCATAGAGAAGTACAAAATGTCAAACGCAGTAATTATTGCTCTGCATGGCGGTGACAGGAAGACATGCTGAGCTGCAATCTGTAAGACAGCTGACTTTGAAACCTGCATGAGCCAGGGATCGATTCCTGGCAGTAGCTGCTTCTCGAATGCCATCTCTGCACGCCTTTAGCCCACCACTCTGTGTGGATAAAGAGGAAGTATCTGCTGATGTGTTGTATTCTTATCTAAAGAAACAGTGAGATAATATCCTTATTGTGACTGAGAGACTTATTTCTAATGCAATTGTTAATTCCACTAGGACTCAGAGCGACTTAGGTCGCTTTCACACCAGAGCTGTTTGGGCAGGTGTGAAAGCTCATCCGAACTCTGGAGCGGACCAAACAAGTGAACCCTGGTCGGCCTGAAAACATGGGTCTCGGTTCGCTTGCAAGTGAACCGTGGTGGCGTTCATATGCAGTGTGAACGCTCACTGGACCAAACACAGGACCAAATGTAGAGTGTCGCAATACACAGTGCATCTATACACAGTGCGTCTGTAACGTTAGCAACATAAACACCAACGTCCGTCATCAATCGTATTTTCCTCCGGTGCCATTTAGAGTGAGAGAGTAAGAGTGAAATGCTCTCTGCCTCGCTGCCTAACTTGATGGTCATATTAAATGACTTGCTGAGCCACGATTATTTGATAAGTAAAAAGAAAAACAACAACAACAAAAAAACAATTATGGTGGTAACTGTGGTTCTATGAATGACGGCCAACTAGCTACATACATTGGCGTGTGGCGTGTATGAAATAAAACAACTAATTTAACATGGTGATCCATGTTTGCCATTTGTTTTTGCGGGTCAGGAGGGAGGGATTTCCCCTGCAAATTTGTCCAATGGACGAGCGCCCATTTAAACTGTGACATTATTCAGAATGTCTGGTGCGCTTCAGAAATGGCAGTGTAAAAGCAGAACCGATAAATGCAACAATGTTACAACTTCCAGCTCCTGTCTGAGGAAAGGTTTTCAGCCCGAAACGTCATTCCCCACTTTTTGGGTGATAATAAATTATTGATTTGGAGCTTTTGATGGCGTGCAGACTTTTCTTTTTCTTATAATTTACTTGTGTTGTCCGGCACCCAGCGTTTAGATTTAGGGATGTGCGTGCTTTTTCTATTTTTTCACAACTTTCAGCTCCCCAATCAAACAGAGTCCTCTTGGTCAGGTGTGAAAACGACCTTAATGTCCTCTTTTCTGATCATTTCCAAAAGCAAAAACCAAACCTAAACCAAAATTCACATTGTTAGGATTCTAAGCATGAACTAATACATTTTCCCTCAATTCACTTTCCCACATCATGAAGCTCTGATGTGCATCGATCACATAGATGCTGCTTGAGCAGATAACCGAGCTGAGCCAAATGCGTCATTCCGACAGGGAACGCACCACAGTTCACAGTGCTTGCACAAATCAAGGCGAAAGTGCTCATCTGTAGAGAAATCTAGGTTTGAATTGCTGTTGACATGCAATGTATCATGGTGTGAGACAAACCAAACATCTGCCTGGTGGGGGGATTTAAGGCTTTCTGTCATGCCATATAGACAAGCTTTACATCATGTGTTATGTTTGTGTGTGCAGTGGAGAGGCAGTTACTGCACATTTGTGATCGTTTATCAAATGAGATTGCAACAGATCAGATTTAATCTCATGATTTCTAAGATTTGAAAACAAGGCATTAAAAACAAATGTTTGCATTTTAAATATGCATAATTTGAGATATGACTAGTTGTAGACTTACAGTTGTTGTCCTTTTATAATAATTAATTTGTTGTGTGGCTTCTGTAAACTAATCACCCTAGATGTTGACCCTTGATATGAGAGTCATGTGTGCCACTAACTGGCACAGTTAGTGATGTGGTGCCAAAATGATATGTCACTAGTCTTTTCCTCTTTTTCTTCTCCCAAACAAAAAATTAGCTACTTGCAGCATCCATACTGTGATTTGCTTATGTAGTGACATTTTTTTTAGATGTTGATGACTAATTGGTGAATAATGTGCTGATATGATTTAGTCCTATTGATCACAAAATTTTGCATAAACCTACAGTACCTATGTTTTTTTGTGTAGGCAATGCTACATATAATCCATCACAAATCTGTAATTATTAAAATCCACTATTTTAGCTCTGGTTATACAGAAAGTGAAATGTGCAGTAAATGTGATGTGCAGTAAATGTGAAGCTCATGTGTGACTTTGAGAAGTAAGTAATGACCAAAACACTGGCTTCGGTCTGGTTATTTAAGGGTCCTTAATCTGTTTGACTCCAGTCTGAACAGGACAGTGTGATGACTTCACTGTACAGTTGTCCATACATGTCAGAGGACAGGACAGGCCAGGATCATTTCCAGCCACCTGTAACACAGCAAACAATTAATGGATATACAGTACAGTATAGCTACACTTATTAAGATGAGAAATGCAGCAAATCACCAAGGCTCCTTCTTTCTTTCTTTAAAAAAAAATCAGTATTACTCCCTAGAACTTGAATAAATGGATGATTTCTGACCTCAGGATTATTTTCCTTTGTCTGTGTTTAAGAGGCACTCAGATTGACTCCCAGAAAAAACAAAACAAGTTGCCACACAGTAGTGGTGCACCTGGGAGCTGTTCTCATGCTGCGCTGTTGTGTAGCATCTCCTTCTTCTTACCTTTTTATGTTCCCCCATGAATCCCTTATGTGCTCTCAGGAGCACAATCAAAACAGCCTTCTGGGCATTTCGCAATGATGTATAGTCCTGGGGAAGTGCAGAGGCGAGGTATCTGTAATACGTAATTTGTGTTGTGATACGACTAAACAAGTCCAAGGTCGTCCATTGGTGATTAAGAGACACCGTCGGATGAAGCTTGAATTTCCATTCAAGGTTTTCTTTAAATAGTTGTCGGCTAATGGCAAATCAATAAGCGAGCGAAGGATGATTAAACATTCCGTCTTTGACTAATGACGTTAAGGCCTGAGCTCCTCATAGCATTAACGCTGCTCAAAAACCCTTACAAATATGCTTGGCAGATTTGTACCTCAAACAAAGGCACACAAAAAAATTTAAGCAGAGTGTATATCTGCAATCATGGCTTGTGAGAAGACTAGGGCTAAAGGTTCAGCAGATCAGGCTGCATATAAACGGCTCCATCTATTTTCAATTAAAAGATGCCATCGATTCGGGCCTATTGGTATGCATGGGAAAACAGCAGATGAGTGAGGAGTGTTCCTAGTTGTTTTCACCACTGAGAGGAAAGTGAAGGGCACTGAAGCAAATCGAGCCGTTTTGTACACACACGTCTTAACACAAATTAACCAAATTATAAATAAATTTGTCATACTCAGGGTGGGGATTCTGGATAAAGGGAGATTAAGGGTAGCAATGCGGTAAACAAAGATAATCCCAATGCTCAATAATGCAAGTCACCTCCCTCTCAGAGGATGGAATATATTTGTTGCCACTTATGTACAACTGATCTCTAGAGGCAATCACTCTCAGTGAGTGAGTAAGTCGGCAAGCTCTGAATCAGTGTTTCATTATGGTATGCTATGTAATCAAGAGTATTAAATTATTCAAGTTGTACTGTTAGTTGCAAAACATTTTAGGAAATAATCTGATAAATTGCTTTAATTCTGTGTGGCAACTGGCCAAACCAGTCTACGATCTAATTTACTCATGATAATAATTATTTTCTGGAAGCAATTGGACTGGTAATATTACTAAACAAGCGCTTTACATCACCATCAGCACTTACCGGTACGTCTTTTGAAGATTTCACTCCTTCTTTCACCATCACACTGATGCCATCTATCCTGTGCGTACATTTAGTAACATCAGTTAATGGTAACAAGCATTTAATGGATACATGCTGCTAAAACATGAATTATTCATTCTGCTAAGACAGTGTTAATGCTTCACTCGTCACATTATACAGGACCGAGTAAGTATAGCTAACATCACAATGTAATTATTACTGTTCTCAATGATTTCCTATGCCAGATTAAGCAGATATATATACACAAGGTTTTCAGTGTTATCCACATGTTTATCCTTAATTTGCAAATTACTATTCATTGTGTAGAATAATTTAACATTAAATAATAATATTAAGACCTAATTATATAACTGAAGTGATAAATATTAATTTTTAATTCAGCTCTTATTCATACTTTAATGGTTTAGTCGTACACTTAATTAGTTTGATAGTATTTTAATAATGTGGTAATGTTAGAGGCGCAGAAAGTAGAATTTTTTGTACTGTTACTTTGGGGTAATTGGTTTTATTTCACAGTAACATTGGCCTGGTGGCATTTAACTGGATGTTGGCACTTTTGTTTAAACTTTTCATTTTGCTCAGGCCAGAAAAACATTGCCACTGCTGATTGGAATTTCAAGTCACTTCTTACCTCCTCTTCTGTCTTTTTCAACCATTCATTAATAATGGGACGACAAGTAAACAAGCAACGTGGCAAGAAGTTCAAGATCAAATAGCCACAATCACAAACCAGGTTGATCAATTCTGCTTTGTGGCAGTTTCTGTTGGTCACCAAATGAGGTCAATAAAGTTATCAGCTTTATTGATCTTCTGAATTTAATCTGAAAAAGTAGGATCAAAGCTGAAAAGTCATTCACGAGGTTGCTTAATTGCCTACTTTTAGGAAGTTGTTGTATTTGGTAGACAAGAAATTGCCAATATCGAGATGCAGCCGTAACAGATTCATAATATAATGAGAAGTCTTGTAGGAACTGCTTTACTCCACAGCTCATTTTTTTTTTTTTTTTTTTTTTTTATTTAACCTTTATTTAACCAGGAATAATCCCATTGAGATTCAGAATCTCTTTTGCAAGGGGGTCCTGGCCAAGAAAGCAGCACAGTACATCCACATTTAGACATCAACAAAACAAACATAAAAACAGCTAAAACAATAACAGCAAATCGCATCAATACATTATAATCACCAGCTGCGTTCGGTGGGAGAACATGTGCATTCAGTAGTTAAATAGTCCTTGATCCTAGCTTTAAAATCTTCCATACTTGGGAGATAATCCAATTTAAGATGACTCTGTAATTTATACCAGGACGAGGGTGCAAATGCTTTGAAGGCACTTTCCCCAAAGACAGTCCGTGTACGAGGAATAGTATACATTATCAATCTATCGTGCCTGAGACGACAGCTTCTGGTGTTGACTTTAGGAACCAAGAGAGAACACAAATAAGGAGGCAAGTCACACAGGATGGCCTTATAAAGGAAACAATACCAGTGTTCCCATCTACGATTGTACAAAGAAGACCAACCAACACTCTCATAAAGACTACAGTGATGAGTACGAAAACCTAAATCTGTTACAAATCTTAATGCTGCATGATACACCGAATCCAGCATTTTCAGAGAGGAGAGATTTGCATGCATGTATAAGATATCACCATAGTCAAGTATTGATACAAAAGTTGCCTGAATCAGTCTTTTTCTCGCATTAAAGGAGAAACAACTTTTGTTTCTATAATAGAAACCAAGTTTAACCCTGAGTTTCTTTGTAAGACACTCAATATGATATTTAAAAGACAGATTTTCATCCAAGTAAAATCCCAAGTACTTGTAGACTGAAACTCGTTCAATCACTTTTTCATTTTGTATAACATGAGTGAAATGACAACATTAGTTTCAGTGTGGACGGTGTTTCAAGCAACAGAGAACATGGGCTGAGTTTCGAGGTTGCAGCTGTATTCTAACCAATGGTGGTTTGGCATGGTGGCTGCATGAAGTATCTCTTATGATGCAAACACTGATAAAGTAAAATGTAACTGCATAAATGCCCAATGAATCAAAAGACACTGTTTACCACTTGGATGCATTTGTGACTTTCACAACAGTAGCTTGAACTATTACCTCTCTGTATCTGGTTTTAATCATTACACTTGCAGCTGCAGACAGATTACTTCAGAGTGATCTTTTGCACATCTTTAATAAGCTATATGCTTTACATAACTACCATTGTCTAATGACTAGTCATCCATGAAAGCAGACTTCAGAATGTGCTCCATATAGGACCTCAGAGGATAAAAACATTTGATAAGAATTATACCGTCTACATAATAATCTCTTCTAAATGCCATTATAAGAGTAAAATGTTGGTATGATTACATTAAAAAAATAAAGTCATTCATAGCCTTGATAGCAGCACAATGATGCTAAAAATGTCCAAGCATTTTCATGGCGGCATTTAGTTGCTGAAAAATGGCAGATTTTTAGCCCTTTACCCAGTGTAGAGACAGTAAATCAACAAAAGTACCCCAGAGTATTTCTACCTAATGTCTGATCCAATGATGGATTTTACAAATTAGCATGAACTATGCATGCAGTGGCCAGAGGCAATTAAGCATTCAATTTGTCATTTCTCATGCATTTCACTGTACAAGCAGGATCTATCAGATAGATGGCACGCTGTCGGCAGTATGCACTGTTTGGGGTTCACGTTGTAGTCTGGGACTTAACTTTCTTTCTCTCTAATTTTTGCACATGGCCATTTCAAAGTGTTGTTTCATTTGACTGACTTTGAGTGACTGGCCACAAAGTTTTGTGTGCGTGAGTTTGTTAGTCTCTAACTACATTAGTTCAGGCGATAACCAGCTCAGGAAAGCAGCCTGAAATAGGGTCATGTTTGTTTCAGCCAATAAAAAAAAATCCAGTTTTCACAAGGTTGACAAGCAAATAGGAAAAAAAAAACAGAGAAGCAATTATCAGGACTCAGGGCTATGAAACTCCTCATTCTCAGTGAAACTACCATCGCCAGACAAGGCTCAACTTGCAAACAAAATAGGACTCAGAGGTGGAGACTTGGCATAGGATTAATGGCCGGTGTTGGAGGCCACTGGATTCCTATGACAAAGTAATGAAAGAAAGACGTATGGTGGGAGTTCAGCCTGGCCGAGCTTGGGGGCCTCCATCCCTGACAAACACATTATGTGCCAGATGAACTGACGGCAGCAGAATACAGAAGAAGACTGTCAGTGGAAGAGACCCACACAGTATAAACTGTGCTACATTAAAGACGGATCAGTAACTCAAAGAACACAAAGGGCAATGTTCAGATTTCCTGCAGCATATAGCTTGTTAGCTGCATGGAGCCAGCATTCGTCTGGCCTTTTCAGTAAAGCATTATTTATTTCAGTACAGTATTACTCTTATTATTCATATAAACTGTACTTTAAAGGCATTATCTATACTCTGGTTATAGTTAAATGCTGCTGCCATTACATCACAACTCAATAAAGTGTAAATAGTATGTTCCTTTTTGCAAAGCAGGGCGACCAATCATTACAGCCAATCAGAAACAAATTAATTAACGCCATGGCTTACTAGGGATTTTAAATGTGTTACATCAGCTATTAACATCCAAGGCCATGTTGTGTTGTATTTCAGGCCGTGCTTTGCAAATCTAACCAACCTGTGTGATACATCAGTTTGAAAGCACACAAATCTAGCGCACAGGAGTTTTTTCTTCTAAAGAATAATGAAACATTTAGATGCATTACAAAATAATGAGCTGCCTGCTGCCAGCCTCGGCTACCCTTTTCTGGCTGCCCTCTACCTGCTGTGTCTTCTCTGATACATACCCAGGAGTGGCATGTTGCTCTTCTCTGCGGTTATCCTCTCCCCCCTCCCACCGCACCCTACCATTAGTATCAAGAATGGATAAGGTGGAGCAGCAGCTACCTGTGGTCACAACCCACAGGCTGCGAGGCCTGTGGGTGTGTAGCCCTACATGCTGAGGGAGGACCTAAGGCACAAGGAATCCATGGTCCCCCGAGACTGTGATGCTGAAGATAGGAAGACTGTGTTTAAGTTTCCCAAGTCAAACCTGATTTGAGCAGGTGTGACTGGGTGTAGTGTTGTGTTTGTCACAGCCCTGATGTGGCCAATACAGTGTGACATTATAACTGTGTATCAAGAGCCACTTGTGGCCTTTTAAGGGAAGTAGGTGATCTCTGAGGAAATTATGGAGTTCCTATAGGACACAACATTTTAACTTTTTTATCAATATTTTTCCCAGCAATGTTCCTAGTAAACTAGAAATAAGAGACCTACCACAGTCATAAACCTGTAAAGTACAACAAGCTAAGTTAATTTCACCCTCATAGATTCCTCAGTTTTGGCGAGGGTCGAGTCTAATGAAATATGGCTCCATATAAAGAACAAGGTAGCAACCAGATTGTGAAACTTCATAAAGATGATGGAGGACTGTGGAAGAGCCTTACTACCAATGACAAAAGGTGAAATGTATTCCTATTCACAATTCACACACTTTTAAGTGCCTCTGACTTGGTACCAAGACTGCCTGAATGTTGAGGTCGACCTGTAGATAGAGGCCAAAAAGAAAACCATTGCTCACAAAACTGCAAAATGAATCTTTGCCAAAGAAAAGAATCCTGATAAATGTTGGCAGCACATTCTTTGTCTGATTAAACCAAAACTGAATTTGTTTAGCTCAGATGTGGTCCGGCATGTTTGGTCAAGGACCTGGCCAGGACTACCACAGTGACTGCACAGAACTGTGAAACATGGGAAATGGAGTAGTGTTCTTTGTTATCTTTGTACAACATGACAGAAACCAGACACCTGACACCAGCCATGTCTGTTTTTCAGAGTTAACGGAGTTAACAGAGTTAACAGAGTTAACAGAGTTAACATTATACTGTATTTGGTCTTTTGCTGAAAATCAAAACGATTGTTTCAAATGGAAAGGATTTAAAACTAGTTAACATTTTACTTATAATGACAAGGTTTAAATTTGGACTTGTTGTGTGCTCACACTGATCACACTGGAGCAGGTCCAAAACCTGATCCACCTAAATAACTGTGAAGGTACAGTAAAAACATTATGATGTAGCTACAATATACAGTAATCCTCACAGCCACGGGAAGATATAAGTACACAAAAAAGTATCTTGATGACAATGCCATATTCTTGGATGAAAAAGTGACTGGGCTCATTGATGTGTTGGTACCGGCCAGCTGAACATTCGTACAAACATTTTTCCTCTCCTGCATACCTCGAAATAGGTTTCCTGGCAAGTGATAAACAGGTGGGACCGTGGTGACGAAAATATTACACACTTGGCTAACAGATCAATAATAACCAATTGGCCAATTGATCAGAACAATAATTCTTAAAGCACAGGTGCTTGGTTAGCGGGAGAAGAGATAGACTCCAATAAACCCATGAGTAACAATCAGCCCTCTCCCTGCACATGAAATCTAACTTGACAAGATCTTAGTGATGAACATTAATAAAGTGACTCAGGTTGTAGGGAAGGGACAGTGAAAATAACTCATCGCAATACAGCACAATAAGGCACATAATTAAGAGCCACTAAGTATGATATTGGGGCCTATTTTTTTGTTTAACTGTAAACAAGCCGCAAAACTTGAGATCATTGCTAAAGGAGGTCGACCTTGACATGTGTTGTCCTTATATTTATCTCTTGCACATGTAGCAGAACAACCGCTGCCGTTTGTGACGGCAATTTTGTGTGCCATTTTTTGCTGTCTGTTGCAATGTTCCTTGTTATAACCATTTCAATATAGAATAGAAAATACATAGTTAATTTAGTTCCAGTAGAAACTAAATGGCAACATCAGAACACAGTCTGGAAGTTGAAATGCATTAAGTTATGTAATTCCCATGTGTCCTCTATTAAACCTGTCAAAGGCAACGCACTGTTTTGAAGTGAACACACAGGTACAAAGGGAGTAAAAAAATATTTCTAAGACATGTTCTATCATTTGCGTTACTAATGTGAAGTAGGGCTGGACGATTATGGCAAAAATCATAATCACGATTATTTTGGTCAATATTGAAATCACGATTATTTACACGATTATGGGGGGGGGGGTACAGGATTTATAGCTTGACCATGCTACATTATTACCTTAAATAAACAGTGCCAATGTGTGTTTAAGGTTTTTAAGTTTATAATTTTAAATATTTATTCAAAATGTATTTAAAACTTTTTTTTTTTAGTTTTATGATCCAGCAGCAGAAACTATACAGGGTGTTTAGCCTAACTTTTCTACATTTTTACCTTGAATAAACAGATTTGGAGTAATTGTCATGGTTTAACTTATTAAGAGGGAGAATGGAGGCTCTCTGCTTCCGTGTGTGTCGCTTATTGCGTCTCTGAGATGAAATCCAACCTGGGAAGATCAGAGCCTCCGCCCCGCTGCGCTGTCCCAGCTCTCGTCACAAACGCACCCCATAACTTTTTTTTTTTTTTTGACGCGCCCCATAAGTGATCTCTTGTTTATGACAGATTAAACTACACAAATACACGTCGTAACATTGTATAACGTTATCCGCCGCTCTACAGATTGCTTTGTAAACATATGCACATGTAGCCTACGGGCCGCGGGAAGAGGAGGAGGAGGAGGAGGAGGAGGAGGGTTGTTGTTGTGCGGCTGCTTTGAGGAGACGAGCGAGTGTTTTAAATTATTATTTCCCGTTCATTCGTCCTGAGCGGTGGCCGCTGCTCTCTCTTCACTGGCGCTGATTTTTAAACGCCGCCGTCAACACACTAGTGGACTCGTCCACAGCATTAACTGAGAGAGGAGTGCAGTGCAGGCGCGGGGGCGGAAGCGCGTATGTGTGTTTTTCAGAATAAAACACCAATAGACCAAAAAAAAAATCGTTTATCTTCGATTACAGTGTTTTTATGATCGTGAGAAGCCAAAATCGTAATCACGATCAAAATTCGATTAATCGTCCAGCCCTAATGTGAAGTGATAATTAATTACTAAAATTGATTAATAAAACTAACCTCTGTGTCACACGTATCATAAAATGTAGCCGGAGCCCAGCATTGTGTTAATAGATTTTACAGGGATATGTAATATAATGAATAATTTCATCTTAAATTGGTTTTACCCTTCAAAGCACAATTTAATATTTTGATTATCACAGCTATTGTACATTGTTTAAAAAGACTTGGACCCTGTCTGTTACAGTTCCAACATTCAAACAATAAGGTGGGCAGAGTAACAAATTTTAAGAATGTAAAATACACTTGATATTGTATATAGTGCAGTAATGAGGACTGTACATTTCCTTTTAAATTAAACTACTGCAGCACTATTTGTCATGTCTTCCTATCACCTTCAGTCAAGTTTATTAGGCAAAAGCACTAACCAAACAGCAAGTGAGATATTGTCAATGTACCATCACTGAAAAAGCTGCAAAAGAAGCCCCCGATCAATATGTTTTTATTTTGATTGTATGACATTGCTTTTAGCCCATCTGATCTGTTCTTCAAAAAGCTTTGTCAAAGGAAACAATCTATACAAGTCCTGAGGGTTTTAAGCGAATAGAATTTTCACCTGCTTTGGGTTAAAATGGTTTTGGATAAGACATTATCGGGGGGTCGGGATTTTCTTATCACTTTGTTGAAGGATTTTGGAATCATAGAAGTTGGTCTGTAGTTTGGCAGTTCCATATCCCTGCAATGAATAAAGTATAAGTCTCAGTATGAAATCAATTGTTTGTTCTCTGCATCTCAGGCAGGGAGAAATTGTTTTGCCTTGGTAACTGTCACCAGTTTCACGGTTCTTTTATTACATCTCTTGTGGCAGTGCCTGTGCTGACAGAGAAATGCCTGAACCTGTAATGAGTGTAGATCCATTTTTAATCATTAGTTTGACAGTGATGATACAAGAGTCTTTATAGCAGTTTGCTTTGTAGAAGTCCCAGTGTGTACTTTGTTGTTTTGTTTCTATAGATGCGTGAGGAAAGATCTTTTATGTGTACTCCTGTATTGTTTTCCATACAACTGTTTTCAGTAGGAAAGTGCTTTCACTTGACAGCATTTATACATTTTATATTGTAAATATTGTCAATATTTTTACTGATTCAATTATTTCTATAGCTGGTTCTGGTTACAGTTAGCTTACAACTCTTTCAGATATTGTTAATTTCGTTAAATAAAACTATGACCAATATTCGTCAACAACCTTTTTTTCAATGACATAGACCAGTGACTCTCAAACTTTTGCGTACCACACACACAACCAGCAGTCATGCTGAAGAGCCATGTGAAATGACTTCCATAAATAGAGATAAATGAAAGGAAAAGAAACAGAGAATGTGAGAAATGCAAACAAGCCTCCTGGAGATGCTATTCATGGAGAAAGACTCAATATAGAGTAGGGCCTGAACTGAGGCGACTGAGGGGTCCTAAAGCTTGACAAGAGGTCCCACCAATTTCACCCCATTCATGCATTCCATGTAAACACAGCTAATGTTCATCTGAATGTGATTTAACCAGGTTCTTTGACTGAGGCAGTGTCAGATGGAAAAAAAACTAAACAAAAAAGAAAAAAAACAGCAGCAACGTCTCACTGCCTGATTGCTAACAATATTGAGAAAAACAATTGTGTGAGTGGCAGGCCAAGACAGCAGCCTTCACAAGAAAATAAATTGAAATTTGAAAATAATATGTCTATTTTGCGTCACTGGTGGGAACAGATTCATTTGTTGCTTTGACAATCTGTTATTTGGAAACAAAAAAATATGACTTCATTTCATCGCTTGGTAATCACTGTAATCACAAATGTCAGTGTGTGTGTGTGTGTGCCTGCATGCAATACAGTACTATGTGAACAGATAAGACGGAAGCAGTGAGGAAGAGGGAGAGAGAAGTGTGGGCTGAGGTCTCTCTTCCACCCCACAGTGTGGTGTATAAGCATGTCTGAGGAAAAGTACAGATTGGTAATGACTAATGAAGGGAATGCAGAGTAGTCCTTCACTCCATGCCAACAGCTTCTCCTCCACTGAAGCAGGTAGCTTTCAGCCAGAAGTAAACTTTAAAATGCAATTATTAATGCAACAAGATGGTATTCATAGATGGCAAGCAAATGGGCAACAAATACATGACTAACTAAAATGGCTTTTAACATCACAAGTCAATATATGGTTGGACTAACATGTCGGGACACCAGCCTGCTTTTCACTGGCAAAGCCCAACTGTTGGAACCAACAACCATTTTCAACTCATTTTTAATCGGTTTAGAGTCCCTCATGCGTGTAATACACATTTATCATGAATGAACAATGCCAGCCCACCCACTGAACACAGCAGCCCATCACCACACATGCCAAAACATCCATTTATGTTGACCACAAAAATTACTTTTTAAAAAATGTATTTTGACCTTTTCTTTTTCCCTTTTTTTGACCAGCTCATCCTTTTCCTACATTGTATGAATGTAATAATGCTGCACTGTGCTCACACAGAGCTAAGCAGATGGTGAGGGTTTTGCTGTTGTGGGGGAATATTTGTAGTACTCAGGCAATAGTACACTCACAGATACGGTAATATGTATATTTGTCAGTTTTTACAGCGAAAGCAATAGTTGACAGCTATAACGTAGAGAATGATGGCAATTTCAATCTATTTACTTCCAATTTTCACAGTAAACCGATTGTTTTGCTTCATTATACAATCAAGTGTATAGTGTATAGCAGCATGAAGTGCCCTATTGTAAGAGCCATACATCAAAGAAGAGTGCTCTTACTCCACAATCCACTAGCAGAAAGCTGCTAAGGCATACACTTGATCAACAAGATAGTACATTTCAGACCTTCTTTTCCTCCCACTGCAGTAGTAATAACTGCAGGACAACTCATTAAAGATCTAAACATTTACTTAGATTGGTTCAAATTATTCCATCTCAAATAGCGCATGCCATAAAATGGCTTTTACACATAATGTTGCTTTCAACATCATATCTTGAATTATTATTCTTTGAATAACATAACAACAATTCTTTGTTTGAAGTTGAGCTTTATTTATGGTGAGAATATATGTCCTGGCAGTAATCTTGTTCAAAACACAGGAAAACCTTCAACAAGCAGTGGAATCTGATGGGTTTTTCATGAATATTAGACATAAGGATATGGAAGGTCCATATTATTTGACAGGCCACATTCCACCCCTGCTTTTAGATCCCCATACAAATAATGGATTGATATATTTAAATGAACAAAGTCTAAGTATTCTTTGTCAAATACACATTTCAGTCTCACTGCTTTCATCAACCTACAGACTGCAGGATGAGTAAGGATGACTAAATCTCTGACTGTCCATAAAGCTGAGCTAAAATGTGGCTCAACTTCTTGCCACAGGCCCAAGGGCAAAGTTTTGTTCTGACGTCATGCAGAGCTTCCTCATGGCCGAAGAAGTGAAGCTAACTCTGAAGCTGGAAGGTGAAGTCCAGGCTTGTCAATCATTCATGAGCACACTGCTCTCTCCTTTCACAATGTTAACGTCTTTGGAAATGTAACTGAGCTCCTGCATGAATTATGAATAGCTACTTGAGTTGGACCTTGAATATCTACCACAATGTGGTGGTTTAAATATAATGTTTGTAACAAATATCTATTTGCTGTCCTTGTTGCCCAAGCACCTGCCCAGGGGTGCTTGGACTGTGTATGAAACAATGACAAAGTGAGAATGACTCACTTGTTTTTCTGTGTACACTGATTGAAGCTTTATTTCCAGAGACTATTTTTAGTGTTGTTCAGATTCTTATCCAAGAATATTTTCTCATAACTCACATAATTTCCCCATTTCGCCCAAGCTTCACATTAAAAGAAAACATAAGTCAGTTGGCTCACCAGGAGGGTAATGCATTTAATCTATAGATCAAAGAACCCATCTATAGGCATAGACGTGATCTTTGTAGTGATATTTCCAGGATTTGTCAGTATTCCTCTCATATTACCAGGGTCATTAAATCCTCTGCTATTGGTTGCTGTGCTCCAGCCTGGAGCTGTAATAGCCTCCTGGTGTCAAGCTGTGAGTGGCTCACCTTTGAACAGCTCTGCATGAGGTGGCTAAAGCCCTTTCATGTCAGTAATCATGGGATGCATAATCATAAAATGGTTGGGATTGCCTGCAGTATAGTGATATGAAATAAATGACTGAAAGCAGCTTTGGCTAAAATTGATTATATTCTTTTCTTTTTATTCTTTTTGTATTTGTCAAAAAACTTTAAGGTATGATTATGATCCCAAAAACGTGTGTCAAAGCAGGTATACGGGTTAAGATTGTGGAGGGCATAGAAGCCACTTGGTAAGCTTAGGAAAGGTTCTTCAAGGTTCTGCAGTTAGTGGACCTTCATTGCCATGGCTACAGTAAGTTAGTTACAGTTGTTCTACTAAGTGAAACCCCTGCTTCTTGTTGACCCATTCATCTATGTTGACCTCCCAATGAGGACTCCCAAATTGTGGTCATAGTGTGTAGTTTAAATACTGTATGTGGATACTATAAAGAAAAGAGATTGGAGTTGCACTTATGGCATTGCATTACCATCAGTGTAAATTGGCTTGTAACTTCCAAGTTGAAGTAGCTAATCACTTATGTTTTGCGGTAAGGATTATAGCTAAAAGTAACATTTAGCTATCAAATATCTTCCTGGGTTTCTAACATTACTTTCTCAGGTCAGGATCACTTATCCCATTCCTTGATCAACCTCCATGATGCTGCTACCAGTGTCAGCAAAACCACCATAGTTAAGACAGATTGTGCTTACAGAGAAAATACAAACTTCCCCTACACCATTGGCCTTTGTCAACAGATTTGTCATCCTTGAATGACCCAAATGTAACATTTCTACATGATCTGGACTTTTGTTTTGACCTATGATTAATCTACCCCCACAGGAAGCGACATTATTATTTTTTTCTTTCGCCACCACACAAATCTTTTCACGAATGATAAAGTCTCATTTATAATCACAGGTACTTAATCTTAGGAGTCATTGAAAACATCTGCTCAATAAATTACTTGCATGAAATTAAATGGTAAATGAACACAGAGAGTATCAAGGATGATCGCTTTTTGCTCCTTCGCTATCCAAGGTAATGAACACATAAATTAGATGATATTTAGGCAAAATTAACACAACTGCTATTAACATGAAATGGGTAAATATGGAGGTGCAATGTCACGTTAGGCTCACCATAAACAGAGGAGGGAGGCAGTACCAATTCCACAGTCATGACAATTCATCAAACTATAAATGCAAAAAGAACATTATTAACTTTGAAGTGTTGGAATGGATGTGGTATTTCTGGAAGAAAGTTGTATGATATTGAAGTAATATACAATGCACTCAGGTTGCACACATGGAAAGGAAATGTGATACTGTAGATGTCCCAGCCACTCTCATGTTTTTTTTTGCAGGTACAGTATGTACATTAGTAAAAAAAGAAAAAAAAAGTACAGTATATCGCACCGAGGTTGCCAAAAGCTCTGAGCTGATAAACTGATAAATCCTCCCTGTAGGAATTATGTCTTTTAACATGTGCTTCCTAACATGTCAGAGACACATTCAGATGTGACTGGGGCAAAGAAAGCCTGTGGTTGGGATTCATTATACGTGTACACACACACACACACACACACACACACACACCCCCACACACACACTCTTGTGATAGCATGAAGCGCTTCATATATAATGTGATTTTTCTAGCCACTGGCCCCTCTCGCTTGTTTACCCCCGGAGCATTAAGAGGGAATGAAAGGAAGAAAGAAAGGAAAAGGAGGAGAAAAAAACAGAGCAGAGAAGAAGTTTGCTGGAGACCTTTGCCACGGTTTTGTATCTTCTGGCATTTGCAATTAGCACCAGGCTGCCAACTGACACTGAGAAACAGATGCTGTCCATCCATTTGTCACCAACTCTTATTTCTTTCTTTGTTGAGTGAGATTGTGCCTCTGCAAACTGTGTGCGCATGTGTGTATTCATGTGGGTGTGAGTGTGTATCCTTCTGAGCAATGGAGCTGCCCTGTAATGAGGGGATGACTACTTGTCTTGAAATGCTCACTGTTAATTATGCTCCCGTTTATTGTGTGTGTGTGTGTGTGTGTGTGTGTGTGTGTGTGTGTGTGTGTGTGTGTGTGTGTGTGTGTGTGTGTGTGTGTGTGTGTGTGTGTGTGTGTGTTGCATAAAATGAAAGGGGCGGATAATGGGAGAAAGGGAATAAGGGATCAAAAGGCAACCTAAAGCATAGGAGCAGCATATGACACATAACACAGTTGGGTCACATTTTACTGGATGAATGGATATTAGCAGGCATTTTTTGAACATACAGACACACAAATTATAATTATGTGAAATATAAATGTGTCCTTTTTCTCAACTGCAACTGTGTACGGTTTTTCTAACTAAATAAGTAGAGGAAGCATCCCATCCTTAATCAGATATTCATCCAGTAAGTAAGTGTTGGACAGCAGCTCAACATCATGTGTGCCCAGAGGTATGAATGTTTTATAGTCAACACTTTAAATTTTAAATCAGCTGTTTTGTGGTTTGCACTTGGGAATCAAACCTGGGTCATTAACCAAGGCTTAAGGCTATCTGTTGCATAATACCAAAGCCATGTTCACAATGACTCTCCCTCTTAATGGGGCTCCAAAAGAAACAAAGTTAACCCTTCACCAACCATTCATCATTTTTTCAGAGGAATAATGTAGGCTTCAATTAATTTTAAATTGGCGCTCTATGTGAGTGTTGGTAGTTTTTTAAGTTTATTTTAGTTTAATCAATTGAATATTTAATTTCTTCTGTAACCTGGTTTAACATACGTTTGAAACAAACCCTTATTAATGATATCAGATACTGTATAATGAATAGCACATTAGCTTCATATTGGTATATCCATGGATGATCCCTGTGTAAAAAAGAGTTATCATGAGCCACAATAAAGCTTAAAAAAATAAGTTTTAATCAATTAAATATGCTACTTTGATGAAAAACATGAACAGAACATAGTGTAACATCAGGTAAAGATGAGACTTGTCATTTCCATTAGGTTGTTAGGACACATCTCAGTTGAACACCATCATTATGTTTCCCTCTCTACAAAGGGCTTAATCTGAGTGTACTAGCATTACAGGTGTTGAAAATAAGTACTCCACTGCAGCCCGCCACAAGCTGTTAACACTACCAGCTTCTGTAATGGGGCTTCACATGTCACAATTTGGCAAGCCAGGAGAAAGCATAATGTATTTCTTCATGTATGATTTCATTCGGGCAATAGTTATGACCATTTATTAAGCCACTTTCTCCCATAAGTCACAAGCAAAGGTTCATATTTTTGGGTTCACTATCAGGCCCAGGGAATCAGGCCACTATCAGGCCACTTTCACAGCCTCTGCATGGTTGTGAAAGATTAACAAAGTGTAAATCAAAGTACTTTACACGTGAGGCATGATGGCCGGGATCAATCACTGCTGGACATTGTGGACAAGCCTATTACAGCAAGTGCCATGCGGTGTAAATCTTTCTCACACAAATGTGATGGTGATCTTTGGGATCAGAATTCATGAGTGAATGGTTGCACAATTATAGTTTTCTATTGACACACAGGGAGTAGGATCAATAAGTTTAATCTGTTAAATATTCAAATCATTCGATTTCTTTAATTAAAAGTTTTAGAGTGAAATATAAGAAAATGTTGAATTTTCTTTAACTACAGCCTGTTCGCTTTCTCAGTTCAAAACCAAATAATTTCCATAAACTCTGAAGTGACCTGTTATTGTGGCAAAGTAATTTCCTTATTCTCCACTGCCTGCTATTCAGAACGACTTGGGTCTATTACAGCTGTATAGGGTACTTTCCACCACTGTCTGTTTGACAGAGCCATCGCTTTAGGTCCATTACTCTCTGTATGCTCTTTCTCCCAATAATGCCACTGCAACCATTGAGAGGGATCTTAATGGGAAATGATATGCTTGTTGGCACCTCAGTGTAGTAATACTGCAGTGACCCATAACATGTCATAATTAAATGGAAGGAGGATGAGATGGGAGAAGGAGAAGAAGCGTCCGCTCTTCAAGAAATCCTTTCAAGACATAAAATGGCTTTCTATTTTGCTCTATGGAGAAGCTATAGCTTTATTCAATAATAAAAAAGTAGTTTGTGAATGTGTGAATTTGTAAATACATTTGGCCTATTAAAAAAAAGTCTTTAATAAAATAAAGAATATTGGCAACACATGTGATCCCACTAATGGATCGGGTAAATCAATAATGACAGTGTCTGCCATTGAAATGAATTTAGCAAGCATTCTTATCAGAAAGCTAGAAACAATAGTCATATTTTTGTTTTTAGCACAAAAAGACTATAGACTACTGTCTGAATCTGTGGCTGCTGTGATTGCTATCAACACGTTTTTGAGCAACATGGACACAGTTTCTAGTAACACATACACACACTTACCTTCCCAGATTCTAGCTTTGGGACAAAGTTGTTCACAAATATTGACTGGACTTTCCAGAAGCACTGTATAGTGGTGCATATGGACTCTATTTCAGTATATACTGTACAGTAGTGTATCCTTGGAGACCCATGAGCACTTTGGGAAGACAGTATGCTTTCCACCTACAGTATGCTCATTCACATTTGCAGTGCCAGCTAAACAGTGAATGGTGCGTAAGGGAAAATGGAGAAGTGGAAGGTGCAGGGGGGTGGCTCTATAGTTGCGCAGGACAGACTCTTTCCAAAAGTATGATTGAGCTAATTCTGTCTGTTTAAACAGCAAGTGTGACTTCTTACTGAGAACATATAGGTGACCATATAGGTGTATATATATAATGTCTTTGTTGGGAAGTAATTCAAACAGCTCAGAAAACACAATTTTGTATTTTTTGTTTTTTGTCTTGAATTGGTTCAAACTTAGTTCAACCATCAACTAACTTTTGACTTTGGCTTTTATGACTTTGTTGATACTTTAATCTTGGTAAAACCTGCCAAGCCCTGCAGTACAGCACAGTTGAATTGTAATTATAAACATCAGTCTGGTTAAAATTTAGGCAGGCTGTTTCAAGCGCAGAAAATAACCAAACACTCTTATTATCCCTCTTGGCACAGCTAATAAAAATAACCCACATAGGCATGATCTCTTTCCCTCGCTCTCACTCTAGGACCAAAGAGGAGGATTCATGCATAACATGTTTGACTAAAAACATCCGATTACAGCTGATTCAGCTCTTCCTCTTCAAGGTCCACAGAGGTTTACATTCTCACAAGTTAATCACATTAAGTTCTCAAATAATCATGTTTGTGTTAGGCCTCACAAACATGCGGAACAAAATACTAGCATATTTGGTAGGCTTCATTCCACTTTCTTGTCATCATTCCTCTAGATCCTGGTGAACAGGCTTTGCTCAACATGAATATAAAATTCATTGCTAAATCTCCCAGTGAGTACAGTACTTACTGTAATGTAATGTCCACACTAAAATAAGATTATACTGGAATAAATTATTCTATGGCTCTTGCACAGTTCAATCAATATGCAAAATTGAAAATAACAACAGCTCCCTTTAGAGCTTGAACAGGTTACAAATATAAAGAATATAAATGGTTCACCCAACTACTACAGGGGTTTTCGGTCTGAGGTGTTGCACTGTACCTCTGAGCTCACATGTGATATGTTCCACTAAGACTGTAGATCATGAATTTGTCCTTTCAATCAATATCCTTTCTGAGCTACTACAAGTTGAGTCAGCATGAATCACTTCAACTTCCCCACGAGCTTACTTAATTGCGAGCATCCCACTCAACAAATGGTAAGCCTAAACACTTCAACTGCAATCTTACATTATTAGTCACTTACGGTCTTGTTAATAAATGTTAAATGCTGCTATGAATTACAAATAATTTCTTAGCAATGCTGTAATGGGGGAGTTTAGCTTAAATGAGTTACGCATTCTTGTTTGCAAAGAGATGCAGGATTGGTTAGACTGATGATTTTTTTTAAGCCCACAGCTGAAATCACACCTACTGTAAAAACCAATTGCACATAATGATCATGGTCATTTTTTTCTATTATTGATGATGTATAGACAAAATGTAGGCAGATGCACAGTGACTCATTTGTGGTCATGTGGTAAGACAAAAGAGGGAAAGCAAATGTACAGAGACCATTTCAGTGTTTGGTAGAAATGGGTGCGTTAGGGAGTGGAGGTGTACGTGAAACTTTTCTACAGAAACCATGGCAGAAACTTTTCTTTAGGTAAAAGTAAAGGTGAGGAACAGAACACAATAGATTGAAAGAATAAAGAAACAGAATGAAGGAGATGAAAGGTGACGGAAGGAAGTGTCCAATGCTTCGAAGCTTAAAGCACAGTTAAACAAGTGTGTTTTCATTCTTTGTTTAAAAATGTCAATGGTTTCCAATGCCTTGATAGTTTCAGTGTGACTGTGCCATGGCCTGAGGCCATAAGTGCTAAAAGCTGCCTCACAACTCATCTTAGGTTTTAGAAACTACCTAAACACCAGCGTTGGGAAATATTTACTAGGGCTGAAATTCATGGATTTACTCGATTAACTCGATTACAAAAAATAGCTCGAGGCAAAAACTGCAGCGGCGCCGGCACCTGTAACCCCCCCCGCGCTTCCCCCCGCTCCACAGCATCTCCCAGACCGTCATATGTAAACCTACCGTAACTTCTAAAAAAAACCCAACAAAGACCCGACCCGGTCCACTCCGCAGGTGTTGAAGCCTTGACCTGATGCAGCTGGACTCACGAGCATTAATTCTCGGCTGGACCACGGCAAAATAAATAAATAAATAAATAAAGAAGCCCGTGGTCCGACCTGACCCAATTTTTAATCAGAATTTTAATAGGATCCTCTTGCAGCAGTCAGGAACAGAAAGCTTCTTGGAAGTGGTTGTGATTCTCAAATCATTGGCCACATTCACAAGTGTTGTCTGTGTTGTGGTGGGCCATGAGTGAAGTGTTCCACTGATGTGCCTTTCCACCTAACTGTTTGAAGAGCACGTTTTCGAGCCCTTTCCCAAGGAAATCTTCAGTTCAAAATAGACTGATAATTACCATGAGCTGAAGGATCGAGGACACTGTTTACAGGCTTAGGCTTTAGTGCTGGAAGGAGCTGCTTTTTGCGAGGAGCAGTGGGCTCCATTGACTTGTGACTGTATCTGATGAGCAGCGTTCAACATTTATTTTTTTCCCTTAAATACTGAAGATGGAGGAGAGTCCAGGAGGTTGATGTTGTTGTGATATGAGTGTTGGTGTGTTCACTTAGATTTATATATATAATGGAGAATGTCACCATAACTAACATCAAACATATTTTTCTTTTAGCAGAATTTCTAGTTTGCTGCAAGATATTATTGTTCTAAGGCCTTTTTATTTGGTGACATTTTTTGGTGATGCTTTTTATTTGGAAACTGCCACTCAATCATAAGCTGCAGCTTTATATTTTTTGTTGTTACACAGTAGGTTATACTTTAAATTCTTGTTTCTAGGTTAATGAGAATGTTTATGTATGTTAAAAAAATAATTGTTAAGCTGTCCTTGGCCATAAGAATAACATCTGAGGAGTGTTAAATTGAATGGTATTTTCTTTTGATATAACAGGAAAACACTGTCACTAAGACCCCATGAGGTGTATATGCGGCAATTATTTAAATGGGTACAGGCTTTATTATCCTTGGGATGTTGGCAAAGAAGAGAAAATACATAAATATAAGAAAGTGTAAAAGTGCAGCAAAGCTCCAAGACTCTTCATCTTTAAGAATAAATTAAATATGAAACCAGCAAACTAAAATCATGAACTCTTCAAAGCTCATAAGGAGTTTCTCCAAGTTAAATATACTGGGTAAGTCAATGTGTATAAAACCAGCTCTGTCCATGTTTGGAGGTTCTCTTGATTGAATTGTAGTCACACTCCCGAGAAGCCAGATGTGTTATTGCACAAGTCTGTTTATAAGCAGCTTTATAAGCAATTAAAAGACAAGCATGTGTCTGCTACTTTCACCCACAAATGGAAAATAGGAGTGTTTCACAGTGGATAGTCTGCATTACTGACATGTCAGCCCTATTCCTCGCACTTTAATCAATGCTCAAGTTGGGAGTAAGTGTGCAGGGACTGTAATTGCTCAGCAAAGCATGTTAAAAAAAAAAAAAAAAAAAAAAAAAAAGATAAATTCACCAACAAAGCAACCATGTATTTTTTTTTTATTTTTTTTTTTACACAATTATTATTATTATTAACATGGCTTTCTAAAAGGAATAGCTCCGGTGATGTGTCCATATCCACATAGACATATACAAAAGGGACAACATGTGAGTTGGAAATAAAAATTCCAAACTACCATCTCACTGTGCAAATGTCTATTCAGTGTCAGATCTGGGTTGCTTAATGACATTAAGTGTTACAGACAGTTTTCTACACCAGGAAGTGTCTGACTCACTTTATTTGAATGCTGATGAGACGGGAATGGGGGCGTCCAAGTGGCATGCTGATCTGGATAGAAATACTTATTTATATGCAGGCCTGATAGTGACTTTAGTCAAACAAAGAACATCTTTCCCTTCCCTCCGCAGTCTTTTAATGACTTGGGGATTTGTAGATAGAAACAAACACCAGGAATAAGGCACCATGATGGATCCATAATCGTATTTTCATTGCTGGAAACTTTGTTTATTTAAGAAGACAGGACATGCAAGAATGAATGCAAGTCCAATTTAACACAGGAACATAAAAGGAAATTATATAATATTTTATGCTTTGGACATCAATACTGTATAATTAAATATAATGTAATATGTGACGTATATAAATTCATAATATTAACATGAGGACTTTTGCATGTGTACCATTGATATGACCTGATATTGTATCACATGATCTTTGTGGTAAACAAATTTTTTCCATACATAACTCCAGACAAGATTTGACTTGTTTTGCAACCATGCTTGGTACTAACATAGGGTAAGACAAGCATCTATAATGCATTAGTAGTAGCAGTATTACTTTATTGATCCCACAGCATGAAGGTACTTTATCACTGAAAGGCCACACGTGGTTCAATATACAGAGTAAAACACAATCAGGACTTTGTCCATGTAGACTGTACATAATTGTGTCACATGCAGTAAATAATGATTCACTGTGGAGAGAGATGTTTGCCATGTGCTATGAATAAATAGCCACTTTGTAGATATTTCAAGAAAGAAGCCCCTTTGCCAAATAATTCCTGAGTGTTAGAATTAGTCGCTGTTAGAATTAGTCGCAGCATTTTCATAAAAGGTGAGGGGGCATTTCAAACCATGGCTAAAACACCCACAACTCACAAAATGCAAATAGACTGTAAATTGTATTGTTTGAGGTAATGTGTTGTAAACCTAAGCCTGAAACATATGTTTAAAGTGTAGATTTGATTAATTGTGCACTAATGTAACACACCCTTTTTAATAATTTATAGCATAAATTAGCATTTAAAATAGATAGACTCTAGCTCTGGAGTGTTATATCCGAAAAATTTGCATTGTTAATATCTACGCTTCAGCAAAGAGGCATAATTATTATGTGTGAGTATGCTGTTTCCTGTCTGATTACTGGGCATTTACGTATAACTTTTGTTTACTTCTCTGGACTACAACAGGTCAGTGTATGTGTCATGAAAAGATAAATGATTTTCCCAGTGTGGACATGCAGCTGCCGGGTATGAGTAACCAAGCAGATAACATTATTCTGTACACTTACCCTCTTTAAATCAGTCAATTAACTCAAAGGCACACATACCTGTCTGCTTAATTGTGTCCCCAGTGCTTAATTATCCGCATAAATTTTAGGGAGATGAAGCCTGAATCTACCAAATGAGGGGGGGAAGAACTGCTAGAGCTTGTTAGTGCTTGGATATTGATGTATAATGAAAGACGAGATGCTCAATATAGAACTATTTGGAGGTAAAATTGGCCGCAGAGCTCAAACTTCTGTGTTTGATCAGAGTTTTGAAAAGAAAATGTACTTTTTTTGCCATATAGAAAATACAGGAGTGTGGATTCATTATTTTCTCACCTGACAACATAACAAGTCAAATGTAGGGCACGCAGCAAAGTAAAAAAATAAAAAATAAAAATAAAATAACAGTCCCCCATGTTGAAGCCTGATGTTTGTTGATTCATTTATCTATTCCAAACTCCTCCATATTATTGCTTCATTATCCCATCACAACCATTCATCCACTCATTTTCTTTCACTGATCTATGACTGGGTCGTTGTGGCAGCAGGCTATTCAAGGTCCAGTAGTCCAGATGTCCTGTCCTGTTTTCCAGCTCCTTCTGGGGGATCCTGAGCCATTCTAAGATATGTAATCACCCCATCATGATGTGGGTCTACCCAGTGGTCTCCTGCCAGTTGGAAAACCCCCAGAGGAAGGTCCTCAAGAGTCATTCTGATCAAATTCCGGCTCTTTTAGCTGTGAAGGAATAGGTCTAGTCTCAGCTCCACATGGATGTCTGACCACCTTAGCCTCTCTGTAAGGGTGGGATGGTGGGAAAATATGAGTGAAACATCAGTTTATCTCTGTGGAAAATGCAGTATGGTTTGTCTGGACAGAGAATGTAATCCAAGGCAACTGCAGGGAGAAAGTCTCACGTGGTTTATAATGACATAATGAAGAGATGGATGTTGACATCTGATAGCTGGCTACTCATGTTTGCTAAGCAGAATGAACAGAGAGTCTACTGCGTAAAACCAGTGCTCATGTTTAACTATTTCTCCAGGGCTTGTAGCTGCTACGGTATGAAAATGAGAGAAGGTAAATTACGGACAAAGCAGGAACGAGTCCATCAGGCTTAACTAAATTTACAGCTGAATGGAACAGGTTACTGCCAACAGGCTGATAAATTTCTCCTTCAGTGCCTATGCCAATACAGCTATTCTGCAGACAAGATGTATAAATACATTAATGCATCGCTCCGTGGTATAAATACTATGGAAGAAAACAAACATTATTTGACCTCATGAGACAAATTTACATGAGGCTTCTATATATTCTATAGCCTCAGACTGGAACTAAACCTTTTGAGAGGTACGGATTTCCATTTTTCCTCCAGGTCCAGCGTATTTGTTTTTTTTATCTGGTCCCTGTGCAGTGCCAGAAGTGGTCAAGTGTTTTCATTGAAGCCTTAATGGATGCATTCTCCACCCCAAACTCAACTTTTCACCTTGCCCGGTGTCATTTGGCAGGAGATCAAAAGGAATCAGCACAGTTAATGAGAGACTGGTTGGGCCCAGGGAACAGAATGCTAATCAATGCGGGCATCCAGATTTAATTGAATATTGTGAATATTGTAACTAATTGTAAAAATTCTCGGACTATATGTCCCCATGTATCTATCTGTACCCCAGCCACATGTTTGAGCTGAATGTAAAATCTTGAGTTTGGGAATTTATGCAAGTTGGGCACAAATATTCATTTGGGCTCAAGGAGGAACTGATTAGAGTTTAGTAGTCAAAAGGTCAAAGTCACTGTAACTTTATAAAACATGTTAAGGTTCAGAACTAAAAAATCCATATACTAATTCAGACACAGTTCAAGTCAAATGTTAATAAAAGCATACAATTTGGCAATAGCAAGGGGAGATTGACAGACTGCAGACTGTTAGCCTTGTGAGACAGTATGTAGGCCAAAGATCGTGGATGCATTATTATATAAAGTCATTTATGGAAAGTGAATTGGACCAAAACCATGCAGCATTGCCAAAGTAACTTCACTTTCACAAGTTTTTGACAAAGGTCAAGTCCTGGCTGCAACAATCAAAGACATTTCCCTCTTTGGCTTACCCTGACTCAGCCAACGTTGACAACACTATTTCACTTAAGCTCTTTCTCCTGATTAAAATGTTCTCCACGGTCCTGATAATTAGCCTGTTAATTGCCCCTACTTTCAGAAATGCATTTGAGCATTGAATTGATATTCAACACAAATGAGTCCTTGCAGGTTTCATTCAACGGGTCCCAGCTGTTGGATAAATTCACCGCCAATAGAACTCATAAGAGAAACACTATCAGATTTTATGAGATTTTTCTTCCTTTCATTATTAGATTCATGGAGCATTATAAAATAATTTAAAAAACCTGGGGTGTTTAACTTTTGTTGGCTGGTATGATGGATCTCAGCCCATGCAAACAGGATATTTATGTCATGTGGAGTCCCCTAAAATTGCCTATAGTCATGGCCACTCTATAGTTAAGGACCCCCCAGCCCTCCCTTTTTAAGTATTTACCCATTTACCACACTCCTGCAACAGAATCAATAATGAAATTGGTGATTATCTGCTCGACATGCCTTTCAAAGCAAAAACCTTTGTCACTTTACCACAAGAACAATTTCACCCCAGCTCACCCATAAATATCTAATAAGACACACATGCATGAATGACGCTCACAAACACAAACACAGAAGGTCACTTTTCTGCTGCTCATGTACATTTCCTCCCTGTTAAATTTGCATAGCATAGAAAACGGATGCCCCCCCCCCCACCACACCGCCCCTCCAAAATGCTTTGACAGTTTGAGGCTAAAACCCATCAGGCTGCTCAGTTCCACGCATGAAAGAATTCCTGTTAAGGCTCCCACTGAGGAAAATGGGCCCTGCCCCTTAATTTACCGCCTGAGTCAAGGAAGGGCCTCTTGATGCATTTAGAACTAACTAGCTGAGCTCAGAGACTCATCTCTTTGCTCTTTCCATTCTATACTATATTCTTCCCTATTTAATAAACTACAACTCATTCTGCCCTTTCGACTACATTTTTACTGTTTTGATTCTGATTTGCTCATACTGATTTTTACCCAACAGCTGGGAAATGAATAAATCCGGCACAGTAATGTTAGTGGAAGCTGTTACCAAAGTCATTTTCTAGTACAATAAAAAATAAAAAATAAAAAGAATAAAAAAGAATAAAGTTTTCAATCTATCTAAGTTACAGAGTCATCCAAAAAAAAAAAAAAAGATTCAATGAATCAATGTTGGTTGTAACAGTTACTTTTGAATGATATGCTGATGCTAAAAAAACAAAGTAGAAGTAAGTAGTTTGTGGGCTGTACTTATCATGTTAAGTTAAGTTACATGATGCAGCAAAATGCTTATGCTCCCCTATTGGAAACAAATGACTACAACTACAAATGTCTCAATAGCAGTAAAGCGTCTAAATAAAACATTAACTATTAAGTGGCATGTGGGAGGGAGTGCTTCGCACAGACAGGAATTTCAGTGTAGCTCTGCTCTGTCCATGCACTTTGCAGCCAAGGGGAAAGTTCATAATTATACTGTACAGAAGCAGCCAAAATGAATGTTTTTTTTTACTTGGCTGCCTGAAGGACTACTTGGCCCATGTCTTTATTCATACTGTATAATCTGTTGTAAATCTTCAGAAAGTTGTTAAAGTATAGTTTATAATTCAGCAATTCTAATATACTTGCAGATGTTTTTGAGCGTGGGTATCAGAAACAGGTGGTAAAAGTGATAATACAATTGATGACTTTGTTGTTGTCCTAACCCTAGCGCTGATATTTCTGTGTTGTTAATGAAACATGCTGTCACACTCAGACCGCGTGCACGGCAGGGACGCTAACGAGCAAGGCCAGTTTGGTTTTGAAACTTTTCATGTGCCGTGGCTGTGGCTCTGCTTCCAGAGTGATCAACCTGATTGGATCTCTTCTCCATTTGTTCCTCCCAGCATTTTTGTCCTGTTCTAATTATTTGACTGAAGTGTTAATTATATTTTGTCATCATCTTGGTCATCATAACTGACTTTTTATTTAGTTTTATTTTTAGTTTTTGTCCATGAAAAAGGTTCATTGACGAATATTTTTCATCATAGTCTTCGTCAACAAAATGAACACTGCTTGTAACATAGTTTGAACTTTATACACTACTTTGAGTGGGTGGTACTCAGAAACAGTATCACCTGCACCAGTCTGATTTCATAGACTTCCCAATGAATGTTTGCCTACTTTGTTCATTTTTACCGCTCACAGCTGCTGACTGCTCTTCTTTAGCTTCGATTCACATTAAAGTCTTTCACTGGCAAATCATGAAGGCTTTTATTGTGAAGCGCTGTATTTGTCCCTGTGTTTATGGCCGACTGCCATTGTTCACTGTGCAATAGTTTTGTGCACAACAAGATATTGACATTTTCAGCTTTTTTTGTCAGCGGATCAATTTTAAATATTACACAGGGGGCAATGGTTAAAAAGAAAACAGACATAATGAGCAGGAGGCGGAGGACATGAACATTACATGGCCCTGTTGGATACAGTGGTAGTTGGCATGGTACAGCATGGTTGTCTCCAATTAAAGTAAAAAGACAAACAGTTTTTCAACTGATGCCTTGACATTTGCTAATTGTTTTCACATAATAACGACAAAATGAAACAATATCTTTATTTGTGGTCAGTTTTCAACGGTTGGAACCCACAGTTATAAAGCTGCCATATATTTTGTATTAGTTGACACCTGCTTACTTTATACATCTTACTATATCATACTGTAGTTGTCCTTCACATGGTTTCATTTTACAGTAGGTTTTACTGAGTAGCTGACACACCAGTAGTGTGGAGGCAGGACATAATGTGCACACTCACTGTGGCACCTCTGCACAGTTGGTAATGCTGCTGTTCTGGAGCAGCAGCCCAGTGAAAGCATCTGTCAGTGAGCCAGCTGTGCAAAGTTTCCCATGTCCTCATGCCATTTTCATCTTGCCATCAGCGTCTCTCCCCATCTCCACTCTGAGAGCAGGCCATAGTCAGTGGGACCGTATCCATGGAAACGTGCAATTATCCAAGACATCAACAATTCATGCTGAATAATTTTATCAGCGACCAAATGGGCACGATAGCGGCAGCGACCCCCCCCCCACTCGCGCTGTTCCATCTACCTCATTTAGTTGTGCTCATCAGCTTACGTGTTTCAGCGAAATGCATGTTTGTGGGAGTAAATATAGCATACAGGCAGCAAATTGCTGCACACGGGTTAGTGTCAGACACAGACGTATCAGTGAGTCTTCCCTCTAAACGCTCTTCCCCTTTGCAGCTCAGACTTGAGAACACAGTAATAAGGCTTGTGATTTAACTGTCTTCTTCCTCATGATCGACTCGGCAGCGACAATATTATTGACTGAATTACTCCCAGGATTTGCCAGCCTTCAGTCTTAAAAAGATAAGCCAAAAAAAGAGATGTAAATTAGGAATTAATAGGCACACATGCAGACCATCAACACACCCTGACAAGCCAGGGTGGGAGACAGCTGTGGCAGTCCTGTTGGCAGACTAGAGACAGTGATATGGTCAATATTCTTGATGCAAGTAAGGCACTGGGGAGCAGTTTTAATAGAGAAGAAGGGAGTGACCATTATTATTTAAAACTACAAAACTACTACTACTAAACTCAGAGCCTGTTAACAGCATTGAGAGCACAACAGTTTGATGCAATTTTGCTACTGTGGAGGTTTTCTAACTGGTTTGGGTAAAACCTCTGGGTGGCAGACCCAAAAGACAAGAGTTTTTTTCTTAAAACATAATATACAGCGGCGGGGGTGGGGAAATTCACTTTAATTGGGCGCACGTGGCACATGAAGCAACAAGTCTAGTGCTGAATGTCTAGCAGCTGATGATCAAACGCGGCAGGTAACACGGCAAATGCTGTGATAACACTTCTCTTTGGGGATGAGTGCTAACGTCAGTTAGGGCAAGTTCGTCTGGGGATATTGAGCTTATGCAACTATGTGCAAGACAAACTTTAATCTTTGAACTGCTTGCACATTTCAGTTAATTTGTCACCTGTCTTTACGTATGCCTTTTTTCGAGAACCGCCTTATTTACTCATGACGTCAGCCTCTTAAACCAGACTAAAGCTTGAATTAGCTGACCAACTCTCCTATTCTCCACCATCCAGCAGTTCTCCCTCTTCTGCTCACTGTCTTCCCACACGGCTCCCTCTCTCGTTGCTAATCCCTGTTTGAATTAAGACCAGGGGGACGCCTGTGGTCTCCTGACCTGTAGAAATCCATTAGCTTCAGTGTTAACGTGAGGCCACTGTCTTCTCATTACAGGCTAGATCCTCGTCGCGCTGACTGAGGAGCCCAGGCCCCGGCTACATGCTGACGGATAGAAAAGCTGGAACTGCACAGCCACTGTCTCAGCATCGCCTCAGGGAGAAGGTAGGGAGACAGGGAGGTGGGGGGAGTTGTCTCAGATTACATAAGTCAAAAGTCACACTATTAGGGTGTGTGTCTGTCAAGAACATACATCCTCAGCTGAGAGCTGCCTTGCTTAACAGACCACGTCTGAGTGTCTAGGGTGTGCTAGTGGTTATAGGGAGCACTGGAGTGTGTGGCTTTTAGCTATCCTCCTGAGGTAGAGCGTGCATCTCATGATTAGAGTTCCTCTATCCATTCATGCTTATTGAATAAGACACAGATGACTTGGAGAAGGTTAACGGGATACATACAGTATGACACTGTTAGAAAAAGCATAGAGGTGAATAATGAAAGATTTATCTGGATGGCAAACTCAGTGTGTTATAGTGATTTTAAATGATAGAGCAAGAGGCAGAACTCATTTCAGTCATCATGGATACCAGAAGGGAGCACACTGGTGCAGAGTGTAAGGCTCAGTGGGCCTCCAACTATAAACTAATCTACTCTAATGCAACTGCCCTGTGATAAATCCTAACTTCATGAAGGTTATCATATTGTTTAACAGAGGTGTTGAGTATGACTCAACTTTTTTTCTTGATTTGTTGACTCATGGAGTCTTTGCTCTTGTGAGGGCTTTGTTGCATGAGCAAGTTCGAAGACTTTCGCAGCTGAACAGCTGCACAAGTACAAGTGCACTTGTATGCACAATGGGACATTTTTTCTATACCCTTACTTTTTCATAATTCACAAAATATGTTAAATAATATATTAGAATCTACATGACGCTGTTTGTGCCTGCAGCAGACTTCAGACTTAAAGTTAACTTAATACAAGACTACACGTTTAGCAGCCATACCCTGAAACAGCATGAGCATTCCTCACTGATGTGCTCATCTAAATAACCTTGGCCAGTGTTATGAATAATTTCCTCCTTGAATTAACGATTATGTTTGTAAAGACAGAGGCAGGGATGAAGAGATTTGTTTGATCTGCTTTGAGCGCTGGAATGCATGTGTGAAAGTAAAATGGAAATTGGAAAATGGAAAGGGCAGCGCAGGAATAGACTTGATTTCTGTTACTGGGAACAGGGCTTCTGCAGCCACAACCTGCTGACCCCGCCTTTTTTATTATAGAAATATTCTTCTTCCTATGGAACACAAAACGACAAACATGAAATCAGCATTTATCTCCCAAGGCGTTACCAAAATAATCCATTAGCAAGAAACTAGAGTGGATGATCCAGCATTACACAACTAGCACAAGGAACAAATTCCATAACTGCATATTGTGTAGTGTGCAGCATGGGCACTGAAAAGTGTGTGTGTGTGTGTGTGTGTGAGAGAGATTCTGTCATTTTGTGCCAGTCATTGTAAAGAAATGAATTTCATTGTGGGCCTGAGTACCCATGATTTGCAGTACTTAAATACATTCTGAGTCTTGATCCGAGGAATGTTTCTATTCATTATCCTCTGCAGACATTACAGTAGTATCTATGGGAAGTCAGGGAAGAAAACACACCAGCACATTCTGCTAATTTGCTCAGTGTGGTGTTTTTTTCAGTGAAATGCAGAAAGAGGCTGACATAGAGAATGTTTTGCTTAGGTATACTATAGTGTTAAAGCTGTTTCTGTGGCTATTTTGAGAATGATTCATGTTAGGATTTTAAGCATTTCCAATGAATTATGTTTGTAGTGGGCAATGTGTAAACCTTCACCATTAGATCCTTATGAAGTACGTATTAATTATTCTGGTGTTTACAACAGCAGCCGTCTGTCTTCTTTTATTTATGTGGATGACCACAGAATGTGCAGCATCATTTGCCGGCCAAAGTCCTCATTTTCCCTGCTCCTGTTCTTTAGGGCTTTTCTTTTTCCTTTAGGATCACGGAGACATTCCATGCCATACAGCCTACACGGATTTTCAACATTATTGTGTCAGATCTACTTAAAGGCTTTCCGTGAGCCTGCAATAGGTTTTCTTTTTTCTCTTAACATTCAGATTTAAAGTCCTATCAAAGGGCTTCATGCTGGCCATGTTTAGCTGCACTAGTAAAGCGCTATTTGTCAAAGCTATTTGAGTTTTATTGTTAGCCAACTCCTCCTCTTCCTCCAGGTATCCCTTTTTCCATGTAAAGCCACACAAAGGCACACAAAGACTGTGTGAGAAATCTGTCAAGACAAAGTCTAATCTATAGATATACAGAACACGTGCATGCTTCAGTGTGAGGTTTGATTACTGCATGTGTTCAAAGTAACTCTTTCTTCTCCCGGTTGACACTTTTTTTAAAAGAAAGAAACAATCTATGATCTGTTCTTTTGTCATCCCTTACATCTATTCATGGCGAACTAATATTACACTAGAAATGACTCAGCAATAAAATGAATGCACCTCTATTTTCATCTCATCCAGACCAATACTGATGTGTGTCTCCTACTAAATATGCCTCTGCCTGAGCTTATTTACACCACAGGACAGCCTATCACACAATCCTTAATTGCCTCAAATTTATCAGCCGTTTCTTTTGCATCATAAGTGCTTCTGTTCCACATCATTTACACAACTTTCATTAAGGCACACTGCTTAAGCAGACTTGTGTGGCCGGATAAACACATGTAGGAACGTGTATGTTTACACATGTGCACACCATTGCTTGTAGAGATTTTCCTAATGGACAAAAAAATCCAACTTGCAGTCATGATCGCAGCCTCATTGCCCATGAATCACCTCCTGTGTCTCTTTTCTCTTCTCACAATGTGAGCGTACAGTATTTCACTATACCACAGACCATTTATCTGATCCCATCCCTGCCCTGTAATTGAAACTTTTATTGAGATGAAGGGGATAATAGTTGTAAATGTGCTAACTGGCGCCTCACACCCCGGACGTAATGTAAAACCATCCAAAGGCATAAAAAAGTCCAAAGTGTGAAATGCTGCCCACTCTTGTGTTATGTATCACACGGCACCATTAGGACACTCACGACTGGCTGACTGCACTGTATGGCTCACCCTGTGTCTCTGCTGCTGAGTGCAGTCGAGGACATGCCCCATTATTAACAAGCACCCCAGTACACAAGACAGCTTGCTCCCCTGTTATGACTCTCTAAAAGTCTGTCTTTGTTAGTTTTAAAAGGAAAATGGGTGCTAAGCACATCAGCCATGCCAATACAATCATGAGGCATGTGCTAAGACATTTGTGTGAGTACAAGCAGGAAGTATATGAGGAGTGTCTTGTGTGGAGGCAGCAGCTTGTTATTCCAGGGATACTCTGTGAAGGCTGCTAGGATTAGGCTTTTCACTTTTTCATGTGTCAAACAAAAAGAGAAATAAAATCCCCAATAGCGACAATACATGTCTACCTCTGATACCTCCCAAATACAAAATAAATAGTTTCATTTTTAAAACGGATTCAGTAATTTCTTCTCTCAGCTGGGCTCTGTAGTTTTTAATCAAACATTACTCAAACCAGAGTCTAAATTGTGTTTTTTTGTTGGACTATTTTCAGCTAGCGAGTGACACATTGGTTTCTACCGTATAGCAGCAGGGGTGTGTGTGTGGGATCTATCCAAATTACTGTTCCCATGTTTGTGGTAATGAAGGAACAGTGCTACGACGGTGCGGCTCATTGTGTTTTTAATAGTTTTGGACAACAATGCAGCTGCAAAGAGACAATATGAACATTTATTGCATTTTTGACAAAATGAGCAACGTTAGAAAAAGATGAATTCAAAATACTAAATACTGAAAGAAAAGTTCATCAGAAGAAATCTGGAGTTCTACACAATAAAAACCATATTATCAAATGAACGTACGCTGTATTTGGTCAGTAGGTGAATGGCATTTTAAAGTCATTTTACTCCATGAGGACAGTCTACTATTGGAAGTCATTCAGAGGTCATAGCAAGTTAAAAATATGCAAAACATTTTGATGGCCTGGGTCATCTAAAACATGAATATGCATCAAAAAGTGGTTTTATATATCCCAAAGCTGCAGTCGCAATCACAGGGCACAGGTTTCCAGTCTGATCTTTCACCCTGACCTGCTGGCCATGTCCACGCAAGGAGAGGTGAGCGTTTGCGCTCCGTACTTGATTTGCTCAGCGGAAACCCAACCTTAGACTATGCAGTGTTTGCAGAATCACCTCTTTATGAGCTCCAAAAACACCTCAAACATTTGATGGATGGCTCCCGTGAAACCTTGTGGCCTCCAAATAAGCTATAATGTAATTCCGCTTCCTGTGTGATTTCCCTCCGTGACCCTGTGCGAGGAGCAATCAGCAACTTTCAGCAAAACACAGTGCCAAGGTTCAAATATCCCGAAGGTGGGAAAAAAATATATACCGACTGGAACAACATGACCCTAAAATAGACCAAGGCTACCTTCCTGGAAAAATGCTACACATTGCAATAGAAAAGCTGCTTAAGGGTGTTTATGACAAGACAAAGGAGTGAAGTGACACAGTAGTAGTAACATGACGTTTTTGCTCTGATGCAAAGCCTTCATAATGCTTAGCTTGGCTTTAGTGTTGCCTTTAATGGCCTATCAGGATTTTTGCTGAACAATTAGAGACAGATTGAGGAACAAGTGCCTCATCAGGTCAGATCCATCTCCATTTAACAAACCCTCTGTTTTACCATATGTGTTGTATCTAATGGGTGAAACTGAACCACAGCGTAAGCTGTGGGAAGAAAACTCAGTGGCCTGCCAGCTCCAGATGATTGGCATGATTAGGTTTATCACAGGAATACCTGTTATCAACAAGACCATAATACTTTGATAGATCATTACTTTTACAGTGTATACACAGAGCATTAGGCTAAGGCTAAGTTAATAGAATAATTAAAAGATGTAAATCAGCATGGTTGGTTTAAAACCGTGGTTTCACAAGTTGTGAAATTGCCTTCGAATGTTTCACCAAACTGAGGCAAAACTTAGAAAGAATTTATTTACAACAGCTTGAATAAGCAATGGGAAGTGGAACATATAATTTTCAACTTTAATCACAGGGATGAGTCTGTCAAGGACAAATTACACAAAAGCATCATAAACACAAACAAAGTCGAGTTGCCTCTTCTCCTTCAACCCCTTGAACTGCTGCATCTCCGCGGCCAGATACATTTTCTTTTCTTTTATGCAAAAAACAAAAAAAGTTTGTTTTAATAATCTCAACAATTAATAATGAATGTGCTACTTTCCGAATAATGATAACTGGAAGGAAAACAATTATTTTAAAATATCCATTTACAGGCTGAATTGCATCTGACTTGCATCATCATCATCATCATCATCGTCATCATCAAAAAAAAAAAGATGATCAAAGGTCTATTTATTTATAATTATAGAAATCTGAAGGTATCATCTCTATTTTTGAAAACAAACAAAAAAAGCAGGTTGTGTGTAAATATGATTAAATGTAGCTGGTGCTGTGACTTGGGTGTGTTTCCTATCTATATTAAAGGCAGAGGAGTCGGAGCCTGTGAAGTCTAACCACACAGACAATTGCATTGTGTGTGTCATGGTGACACCACACTGAGTGGAGATCTGAGAAAATCATCTCCAACCTTTGAAGTAACTCTTTTCTCCACTTGTGAAGTCTTGCCGCCTCAAAGTTCAGCTCGTGGAGGGGGAACAGGCACTGCCACAGAGGAAGAAAGGGGGGCTACAGCCTTCAGGGTCAGGCCATGCATAATGGATTGAGCTACAGCCTAACTTATTGTCAGGCTCCAGGAGTGTATGTACATGCAAATGAATGTGTGTTTGAACCTATGCGTGCATGTGCAATGTGAGAAGCAGGACCTACACATCATTAACACAAAATTAGCTAATTATAATTGCGTGTCAGTTTCCTTTAGGTCAACTCTGTGTTTGAGTGAAGAATATAAAAAAAGAACCCCTCCCCTTTGTCCTGTAACCCTTCAATCCTCAAATTTGCCAGCCATAATTATTAGAACATGGCTGTACTATTTGCAATCGTCAGATACAATTAACTAGCACGGCCTGATAGCAGTGTCTCGGCATCATAAGTCGTCAGAGGAGAGACAATGAGTGAAATCCTCTCTGGCCCCACATGAACTCTGGCTGATAATGATGTGCAGCATGTAAAGAAATGCAGCTCTCTCATAATCTGTGTCTACACAGATACGTTTAAAATTTGGCTGAGTTCAGGTAAGAGTGAGATACTGAGAGAAGTCCAACGGGAGGGTGGTAGGGGGGTGAGATGATGATGATGTTAAAGAGAGTACATTGAGTGACTGAGCAATTTTGTGCTTTGAACATTTTGTTTTTCTTTTTCACCTCGTGAGTGAAGAACCCTCCGGAAACCAGAGACAGAGGAGGACTGACAGACGAGAATAAGAGGAAAAGAGTGAGACATCAAGTAGGAAGAAGAAGGCGGTTCTCCGTCTGACTATTGATATGCGACACAGATAGCGGATTTTGTCCGTGGCTTGACAGCGATGCCAGGTCTGGACTTTTGGGCCTCTTAAGTCCAGTTCACTCCTGGGTCAAAGCCGAACAACAGCCGTCTCCTCTTATGATTTGTTTCGCCCCGACACTCATATTGAATGCAGACAAGAACTCTTTGTCACAGCAAAACAGCGGATCAAAGAGCTGCGTGCCAGAATCCATGGCTAGATAATAGTGAATGTAATCAAAATTCACAAAAAGAAACATATTGCTTGGCAACACTAATGTCTCCCTGAAGGTTTCTGAATAACTGTGGAAATGCCCTTGTAGAGCCGCATAGCTGGGTGATTTTAAATCTTCTGTCCGTCACTTCTGAAGGAGTAGGAAAAAAGTTCAGGCCCTGGTAATAACACATGTTTACCTATATTCATTTCCATATATATTAGGTAAACAAAGTAATATGCAATAAATGATCAATTGAAAGTACATTATGATTATATAAACATAAATCAGTTTTAGCTCCATGAAACGGGATTACATAAAAATGTTTCCCCTCCTCGACACCAAAGAATAGTTAGAAACATGAGAAGTTATTTGTCAGGCAGAGAGGGATCATAAAAATGTGCATAATGAATTTCAAATTAATATGTGCAACTTATATTGCCTGACTAATGCCTGGGTTTCACCATCAGCAGTTTTAACAATATATATTTTACTAATATGATGATGGAACAGCCAATGATCACATTTACTCCTTGTTTCAGATGCACTTTTGAAATATCTTTATATATATTTATGGGGTTCGAACCCGCCGGCCGGCTGGGGCCCTTCTGTGTGGAGTTTGCATGTTCTCCCCGTGCATGCGTGGGTTCTCTCCGGGTACTCCGGCTTCCTCCCACAGTCCAAAGACATGCAGGTTAGGATAATTGGTGACTCTAAATTGCCCATAGGTGTGAATGAGAGTGTGAATGGTTGTCTGTCTATATATGTTAGCCCTGCGATAGACTGGCGACCTGTCCAGGATGTACCCCGCCTCTCGCCCAAAGTCAGCTGAGATAGGCTCCAGCTCACCCGTGACCCTAGTGCAGGATAAGCGGTATAGAAAATGAATGAATTAATGAATATTTATATAGTAAAGTGTGAATGTGCTTGTAACTATAGTGCACTCTTAAACTGATACTGGATTTTGAAGTGGTGAAAAAGACAGATAATGACTGAATGTTCATCTTAGTTGATGTTTTAGATGTGAGCGACGTACATGAGGCCACACTACTTATTGTTGATACTGTTCTGATGTTTTACGGCGGTCACCAGACAGCATGTGGTGCATCACCCTGACCATCTGTGGATTTGCATCTCATGCAAGCAAGAAGAAGAAGAAGCGTGCAGTCTGGTGTTAACTCAGACTGGACTAGGTGTAACAAGGTGTATTCAGTCACATCTGGATTTTATGTGGCCATGAAATGGGCCCTATGTGTCCATGTTGGCATGCAGTACTTCTGTCTGCTTGCAACGCACATGAATCCAGTCTCATGGGGTTTAAATTCTGCACAACATCATATTAAACAAGGCAAGCATGGCAGGCATGCTCGTTATCATTCTCATTCCCAACATCACAGGGGACCTGAACTACTCATCTCCACACTGAACTCAGGCCTTAGCAGAATAATACCGAGTGTCAATATTGGAAATGCTGGTAAATTATGCCGCTTTCCCGTCTTGTGGCTACAGACCTGTACTCCTGATCAACACCTCATTAAGCACACTCAGGTCTGCTTAAAGTCCAATTTGGAGCAGATTTCCCAAGACAGACAGATCCCATGAACATGAGTGAGGTCAATACACACACACACACACACACACACACACATGCTCACAGTATGAATAACAGCAGTGCTTGCACAGGTCCACCTCCTTAGAGGGCCCCGAAGGGAAAATGACTCTTTTTATGAGTTTTAAGGTGATTACATTCTTTCATTTGCACTAGCCATGGAAATTGTGCTTCTCTGTTTGCACTTGTGTGATGGCCAGTGTGAAGCAAATTGGTTTTGAGGCAGATCACATCAGGGGCATGACAATACATTCAAATCCAACACGCTCTGTGTAGAAGAAGGCAGATGCCTTACCACTGGTGAAATTTGATCTGAGAAAGGAATAATTTTCTGCATCTCTGGCCCAATGGAGGCATCAGTTCATAACCATGACAACCATGGGAAATACAATTATTGTCTTACTCATTTGAAGCAAAGTTTACAAGTTACAGTACAGTAAGGGGTAGTATCACATTTACACATTTATCACTTTTCCAGTTTGTCATAAAACAGTATTCATGTGTCCATACAGTAGTTGGTTGGGCTGACAGGTAGGATGATAGACTGTGGTATGGCTCTACAGCCGTCATGTTTACCTTACCAGTGATGATATAGATTGATATAGAGTACCATTTTCAGAATTATCGTAAAGGTCAGAGTTACCGTGTCCCATCATAATATAATATTGTCGTCCATCCTTAAGACAAAGAAGGAAGAGCAGCTACAGTGGAAAGTGCAGGTTTAATGTTCTCCCTGCTATTTGTCAATTTATGCACTGTGATGATTTGCACAACCATAACCACTGACAATAGAAGATATGCAAATTACTCCCAGCAATCGGCAGGTTTTGTTATCCCTTCTTTATATTCCTCTGAAGGAGATTTTTCTGGTGCCTCGCTGAGAATTTACTCAGCTTTTTAAAAAAAGGGGGGGAAATAAAGGAAAAGGGGGTAGAAGGCTTAAATGTACTTTGCTAACTTTTATTCTTTAGTGAAAGTTAGAAGAATTTCATGTAAGCGTTCACCACTGTGAAATACATGAATAACAATACCGGCAAGCCTTGTATGTCGCCTCTATTTTCAGTAATGAAATGTGAAAATGAAAAATACAATGATCATAAGAAATCTCAACCCCCCCTCCATGCATTTAGCGGTGTGCACGTGCAGTATTAGTTCTTTGCTTTCTGAACCATATGTTCACAAATGTAATGAGCAGTGTCACTGTTCCTACAAGTGCAAGGCAGTTAATATCATATCGTAACACCTGTTCTCATCAAGAGACTGAGAGAACCACAGAATGTAAAATAGGTTTCACTACGGCCAAACAGCTTTGCTCCGGAATCCATTCTTTTTTTAAAGTATATTTTTAGGCTTTTTATGCCTTTTATTAGATAATACAGTTGAGAGAGACAGGAAATGAGGAGGCAGAGAGAAGGGGAATGCTGCGCAACTCGGCTCCATACTTTCCCTGAATCCATACTTTGAGGTGTATGGTTTGTATTCATAAGGAGATTTAAAGAGTAAATTTTAAGATTTATTTCTCATGTCAGACCCTAATATTGACAGTAGTACTAGTATCCCTGTGGCCTGAATAAATGCTTGTAAGTTTAGGACACAGAATTGACCATGACCAAGGAACCAAAGCAGGAGATGAGTTCAAAGAAAAAGTTTTGGTGAAAGAAAAGGTCCATCACTTACTTGAATGTTAAAGAGGTCTGAAATGTTTTTAAAAAGTCAGTTTTCAAACATGATCATCGTGATTACAAAAAAGAAGAAGAAAAAAAAAACAGCTGAAGGGCATTCGGACAGATAACAGGCGCACCAGTGGACCCTCTCTGTTCACACGCCTGCTCCTGGCAAAACTTCATCATGGCAATTGCCTCCTATTTACTTTGATCTACCTCGACTGTGACAACTGGGGATTAGTGGATAGTCAGGGATACGATGTCGTGGAGGATTTAGGGATAGATTTTTGATTTACTAACGCTGGTCCCGTTTGTTTCTGGATGAGACATGCGGGAGTTGACCTCGAAAAAACTATTGGATTTGGGTATCCTAGCAACGGCTGGAAAATGGAGCAGTAATTGTGTAAAAGACGGCGACAGAAAGTCTGTCACAACAAGTACAGTTTTACCAATCCTTCCTGTGTCCTCAAAGGAACACCAAGCTATGTTTTCATTTGCAGTTGGAAATCAGATTTCAGATCAATATTATTTGTCAATATTTCTCTATTTGCTAGAGTATATTCACACAGATGCAGATGGCCTTATGTACAGAGATGTTGGGTCTTTTCTCGTCCTTCATAGCATTTATTCAGGCTTATTAAATATTATGCATGAACTTTTATGGCCTTTGTGTGAACTAGCTCATCAGCCCAAACCCATTTGCTTATGAAAAAGGCATCAGATCTGAAAGCTTGCCTTGGATTTCAAAGATCAGCAGTGGTGAGCCCAGTCAAACAACAGACATGTTTGATTACGCCGGCCTTCTGAGTAAGGCCCTCCTTTTAATCTGGCCCCTACACGGCGCCAAACTCAGCAGCTCTAAAGGGCCAAATCCCAAGATCGAAAAAGCTTTATCTCCAGATTTCCAGCCAAAACTTCCAGCAAATCCACAGCTCTCCCCGTCCATCTGTCCCTCCCCCTGCGCCTTGGATTTTTTTTTCATGCTGTCTCTTGTATTTCTTCTCCTGTCATGAATACTGATTTTTATTTGATAAAATGATAGTCTTCATTCAGTGATCCAGTTGCTAACAGTCTCTGATCCTGTTATATTTAATGCATGGATGAGAAAAAATGTGTGTATACCAAAGTGCTCTACATACCCAATCTAGCAAGTTTGATTGGTTTTATATGCTGTGTTGGTGTTGCACAGTACAGTAAATAATTGTTTCTTTGTTTTTACTTAAACTTTTTTTAAGTTGAAAAGGAAACATACAGTAATGCTAACTGTTCACTCATTAAATTTACACGGCAAGATGTAATGTTTAACTACAAATAGTTTACCATATGAAAAACAGGTTGTCAGTGCCACAGCAGTGTGCTGTTTGCTGCATTGTTTGTTCTCGTCTCCTCTCACTCTGCCTGTCTGTCTCACTCAGCTCTCTATACAACTGGTAATAAGCTGTGTAAGTGAATAACGGCAAAGATGTCAGCCTCATACCTCCTTTTTTCCCTCCATACACTTTGGAGAGACCCGTAATCCCCAGAGGAATGAATGGCAGTGTTACCAATCATACGCAGTAGAAAATAGCCAATCAGATCCCTCACTGGTGTGAGACAGAGATAACACAGGAAACATTTTTTTGCCCATTTATGTCACAGTGTGAGAAGAGGGAAAAAAAGTGACAAGTCAGATTTGACAAGTGACAACTGGAAATTACTGATGGAACTTTGCTGATGTCAGACGTCGAATTATTGATTACATTTCAAATGGTGTCACAGACGGACATGCGTGCACACACACTTTCCTAAAATAGAAAGAGAAGAATGAAAACAACAATCTGAACCGAAATATTACAGACAAAAAAAAAATATATATATATATATATATAGCAGTCCTTTCTCAGAGAATGGTAATTATTATAGTCAAAATACTTTTTGCTTTTTGTGTGCACATGTACAGTAGGAAAAATATTTATGATTTTCAGAATGTTGATAATATGATTAAAAAGAAGGTCCAATTAATTGCAGACCTCAAATGAAATATCCTCAACTATATATCATGAGGATCATCATAACAATATAAAGTCAAATGAAATATAATGAATAGAAAATATACAACAACATTTTTCAACAACAAATCTTGTTCTTACAGGTGAAACATTACGTCAAATGTGTGGTAGAACTATATTTCCATGTAAAATCTCATGGAAATATAAACCTATATGTGAATGCATCATGTAAAATAAAATTGCACATGTATAAATTATAAGCACAGGTAAATCACACTTGAAACTAGAATAGCACTCCGTTAAGTCTCTACATCCACCTGCATGAAAATCTTGCAATATTAAAATAAATTGAATCTGAACCTTTAACTACATCATGCTTTTCCTACTTTCTGTGTAATCCTGCTCTCAAACATATAAATAGACAGACATACAGACACACAGGAATGAAAACATGGCTTCCTTGAGACAGAAGGAATAAGTGCTAGTTGTAGCCCAATAGTGCCAGGTTCCCTGCTTCTCCACCAGCAGGAGCAAGAACATATTACATCATTAGTAGTGCGTCATTCTGTACTGAAGCTGATTTTGTCCTCCTTCATCTTTGCCTCTACTTTCCGCACACATACAGTACTGTACATGCACATGTGCACTCACACTCTCGGACACACTTTTGTCTTGTTTTGTTTCTCTTAATTTTACTGAACTTTCTTTTCATGCTCTCTTATTTTTTTGTTTTCTTTGCTTGCTACTTTCAGTTTGTCAGCTAAACTACAGTACTGGATGCTGAGCTGCAGCTGAGTATCTGTTTGTGAGTAAAATAAACTGCACAGCTTTGGTCCTTCAATATACTGTACCTAGTAGCATGTGACATCACCCTCTGTCAGTTCTGTCAATCACAATCCGTGTTTGTGTGCATGTGCTATTCCATTTGTTTGTCATGATGATACAAGAGCATTAATCCTGTACAAATGAATTAATCATCTTACACCCACACTGTATATGGCTTAAACAAATGAGTTAGTACAGAACTAAGCTCTCATGTTGAACATGTTATTAACATATGATAATGATACTGTTGTACAGTAGCTTCCTTTCCAAGACAATTCTGGCTCACTCATGAAGTGACTAGATTGGTTTTTAATGATAGCTTACCTGCCTGAGATAAGCATGATGTATAATGAATGAGATGAGAAAATACTGTTGCATTCAGATACATTTGATGCCTTTGAAGTGAGGATAGTATAATTTTATATGTAGGTGTACGGCCTTGTAGGAAGCCTTGCAGAACTCCTGCAGTACAAGCTCATAATGCATTATTCACCCAGGCCCACTGGGTTCAGGATTAAAAAAGGTAAAAAAAAAAAAGATTTTATCCATTTGAAAGTATTGTCAGAGAGAACACTGATCCCCCTGCCCCATTAAATTAACTTCCTACTGTAACTTTGAGTAAATAGCAACATGCAGGAATGGTTCAGAAATGTGGGTAAACAGCCAACCACTGTTGCATTGTCAGTGAATGTTTTATATTCACGTTCACGGTCCAAGGTTGTATTTTTTTCCTGATTAAGTCATATTGTTTGAGATATCCACTTCTTCTTAGTTTCAGCTTTGCTTCAGTGTCTCTTCTCTCCTAGTGTCCTCTTCCTCTGTGCCAATTCATTCCATGTGAGCATCTCCTAGTGTTCGTATTCCCGATTTTCCTTGGTTTTTGCTTGCTTTGTTGACTTTGCCTACTGCCTAGCCCTGATTTGGGTTTTGTTTGCCTGAGCTGCTGCCTGTCTGTGCGCTGAACCTTTTTGCCAAAGACCTTAATTTCTGCAACCTGAGCTATCTATTCCGGTGATGCCTCTGAGTCCCTTTCCCTGTGGTTTACCAGTTACCATGCAATGATTCTCAAGCTTTTGCCTCTTTAAAACATTAACACCAGGCCTGCCTGAGATTTTAGGGATGACAGGGTGAACATAAACATTGTAATTTAGGGGCAGAGACTACAAGATTAGAAGAACACAGGAGACTTAAGGATCAATTTATGTAAATAGTGTAAAAAAAAAAGGGGGGGGGGGGGGGGCTGTATAGATAAGATATTTTTAAACCCTCAGGTCATTAGGATGCCTGCCAACAATACTGTCCTTTGATTATCTTTTTGTTACCTTGTACTCCCCAGAGAGAGGTGGCTGTAGCCAGCACCCAAATCCTGACCTCAGTAAAAATACGAGCTGCCTCTCAGCCCACTACCTCAGCCCAGTCCCCTTCACTGTTCACCTGTTTGTTCGGACCGGGTAGGAATTTTTAATTTTTAGGCCCGTTGAGACCTATATTCCTTGTTTTTTGTTTTTCCCGGGTAACCTCCTCAACAGTTGCTGCGTGCATGGCATTTGGTTACAACTTTGCACTGCTCCGGACACCATCTCAGGATCTATTTTAAAGCTGGTGAATATATCTGGTTTCATGGCACAAAAGTAACATGACTCAGAATGGAAAAGGAGTGTACTGTATCATCACCAATATACTGTAACAAAGCTGCATTTAGCCGCTCTCGTTGCTGCTGAGAAGCTCCACTTACGTTCCCAGGTGACCGTTTAGACTTAAAACTAATGCAAATGATTCACAAGTACTGCACTGGAAGTTATTTGTTCAAACAAATTGTCACCCCGAGTAAAAACACTGCTTATTAGATCACATAGATTTTTTATTCATACTTTTATTTTATTTTTTAGCCCAGAAGCTGTGTCCAATATGGCACCAATAAGCTTTAGTGGAACATATGCTCTAACTGGCTACATATTTGATTGTTTTACTGAAAACAAAAGTCTCCTGATTGTCACTTTCTTTAGTAAGTTCAGAGGGACTGTACTTTCTATTTTGGTGAATGTGCACAAGGGAAATCAGTCAGAATTAAACACTAATTAGATACTGAACTTATACAGAGCAAATTCTTTATGAGATTAGTTAGCATATGGTTTGTACCTGAGAGACATTAGATCAACTGAGTTTCACAGCTGTGTGTGTATGGAGTCTGTGTGAGTTGGAGTGGTTCCAGTTTAAGGCAAATCTGTTTCAAACTAATAAGAAATATGAATATTACTGCATGAGTTCAGGTGCTGCTGAGAGACCTTTATCTGTTCATATCCAAATAATGTGTTTGTATGTGGTTGCATCCTTTACACAGTGAGGCAAATTGATGCTGCAGGGCTGCTAAATGTTGGCTCTAATCCCTTTTTTGGAACTGATAAGTACAGACTTTATAAGCTCGCCTTCGTGATGTTTTTAAGTCTGGGGTCATTTAATTTCCCTGTGTTGAACAACAACATCTTTTACCTCCTGAAGTAAGTCTGTCTGAGAGGAAGTGTGTTGGCACCTGCTGTCGATGAATATGTTGTTTATCTTCATTTACAGACACGAGAAAAAACAGAGAAAAATGAGAAAAATGATATTTGTTAGGACAGGAAGGAAAAAGTGAAGTTCTTTACACTGGTGACCTGTCACTATAGAAGCAGGAGTTAAAAATGTGGCTTTTTTTGTAACAGAGGCGCAGTTGAAATGAAAATCCTGTTTCCCTGAGCTTTTTACTTGTCATTACAAAGGAAAACAACATATCATAGCCATACAAACGGCCGCCACAAACCAAAACTGACAACTCATGCCACCTTATATTCTTACTCGTGTCACCAGAGAGAAAACTCTGACTTTTTTCTCTATCACATTTAGTACAAGAGCCTTTTTATGTTGCAGCAGAAAATAGCAAAAATAAAAATCCTGAAGGCAATCCGTCTGTGGTGGCTTGTTTTTTTTTAACTCAAATGTCACCCAATCGAGTCCAGTTATACGCAACTTTTTCATTAGGAGGCAGAAAAAAGGGGGAAGAAAGAAAAAAAGGAAAGAAAATGGAAAATCCCCTCCAGGGTTGTTTGTCTTTGTGATTCCAAAACTAGCGGCGGCCCAAGTTCGGAATTACAACCACCACTGAATGCTTGGATGTTAATTAAAGAATGCAAATTTCATGTTTCTGGTCCAAGGCTGACACGCACTCAAGGCCCAGAGGTCCATGAGAGAGAAAACACACACACACATACACACAGACCCCAAAAGATGCACACAAACACCAAAAGACACAAAGTTTTGAAGGCTTATACTCATGCAAACACACACACACGCACACACGGGCGTGCACTCACAACTGAAGGCCCTAATCAGTCTCTCCATTCCCCTTTGTTCTAAAAGATAGAGATAAGACAGTCGGCAAAGCAAATGACCTTATGGGGGTAAAACTCAGGAAGCTGATTATACAGAAGTTACATGTTCATAAATATGTTTACCAATATGCAAAGAGAAGGCACAAAGTGGGTCAGAACTTTTCGGGGAAAGTTTGCAAAGGGGAATATAGGCTGCATATGAATACAAAGTTTGTATGGAAACACCAACAGAGAACGGAAAGAGACATGCACACGCCCTTTTATTCTTTATTATCCTTTTGCAGGGATCCCTGTAGGTGACACACTGAGTCAATGCTCCTCAAACTGTGGCAACTCTGAATCATTAACAGTGCTATAGTTTTTCTAATTGGCAGCCACTTCAGATCTCTCGGTTTTGTTACCAGCCAACAAATAATCTCCAAATCGGATTTCACCAGTGTATTTTTAGCAGATAAGAGTGACACAGGTGTCAATACTTATTATTTTTCTCCACTTCTCACCTGTTTATTCCCCTTCCTGCAAATTAGTTGAAAAAACCCTGCCCTCTAAACTCAGTGGAAGCTGCATTTACTCCAAAATGTGAAGCTGTGTTTTTTTTTTAAACCTCATTTCTCACTAATTCAATTAATTTAGGTTTGCAGCTCAGTGCGGCTGGGGGAGGTGCTGGATCTCTTGATTTCAGCTACTTGAAGGTAGAGGAAATTCTTATATCATTCCTTCCTATAATTAAGAACAAAATAGAGATCTGTAGAATTCAATCAGAATAAACTTTAATTGCAGATGCATTTGGTCACAGAGGAATCATATTATAATGCCACTGTAATGTATAATGGTTATAATTAATGGTATGCAAGCTTAGAAAAATATGGGCCTATGAATACATTATATATAAAGTATTACTTTAGCTGATGTCAGCCTTGCCTAAATATCATAACGCTGAGGCTTTCTCTAACACGTGCACGCACATACACATGCACGCACGCATGCACACACACACAAACACACATACACACACCGTAGCTATAGTAACATGAGAAAGTACAATACTTGATGGAAGCAGGAGGCCACTTATATGAGTCAGAGTTTGAACCCTATTCAGTGACTGAGCACACTCACTTTACCTTTAGATGCTCCCACACCTGACAGCTCTGACATCACATGGCTGGGCCTCTTTGGCATGTGGTATGATTGCTTTGGCATCTGACATGAAAAGTTGTGCACTGGAGCGCACCTGTGTGTGTGTGTGTGTGTGTGTGTGTGTGTGTATGTGTTTGTGTGTGTGTGTGTGTACTGTACTGTAGGTGTGTGTGTTCACCGCGCAGTTGTCATGCTCTGTCACTTGATGTGAGTTCCTGTGGGACATGTGTGGTGCCTATTTGACACAGATTTCAGCTCTTGTGTGGGTGTGCTTCATTTACAGCACATTAGAGAGACATAAATAAACATTCTTATGGTGTCACTCACACCATAAGTTGCAACAAGTGTGCTTCACATTTTATGTCCCTCAGTCCTCCACTGAAACTCCCCATCTTCTATCCTCGGAGAGTAAAATTTCAGCAATGATTTCTATGCATACCGTATGCTGTTAAATTCTTGGCAAACACAAAAGATTATTGCTTTTTTCCCTCAGAATAGCTTAGTTGAAGTGTGTGTGTGTGTGTGTGGTTTTGGGGAAATATTGCTGGAGATTGTTAGAGATATTGCTGAGTTCTTAAGTATGCGTAGGCTCATTTTTTTTTTTTTTTTGAGAAGTCAGCGCAAACTATATGGAGAGTCTATGGAGATATAGTTTCATTACACTTGCATAATCAAAATACTTTTTCCTTTCTTGCTTTATGTGAAGTAAGTGTACTATCAATCAAACAAACAAGTGAAAAAAAAAAGAATGTACTGTATCAAAACGCACATGAATATTGCAATAGTATATGACTGGGTCTATGAAGGAAAAAAACAACAACAAATGCTAAAACAAATATATGTGCACGCGAGCAGGCACAGCACAACTTCACAACGCTTTTAATTCAGTCATAAAAGAAAACAAATTACCTCATCCACTGTGACAAGCTAATGTGTTGTGCTCCACAGCTCTTAAGCCCTGCAGGCCAGAGCTCCAGCACAATGCTCATTTTTCCACCAGATACATTTCTCTCTCAAAATGCTGCAAACTTTGTAAGACACAGAAAGCCTGTTGGCAGGAGAGTTTAAAGGCACAATCTGTACTCAGCCCAAAAAAAAAGAAAAAGAAAGCAAGATATAATAGTTCCTCTGACTGAAAGCTAAAGGAGCGATTTGGTCGAGCTGTTGCCTGAATTCACCATCAAAAGCTGAATAGAATATGACACGAAAACTGCATAGTTTCTACATCAGCGTGTTGCTCTTTTGTGTTTGAAATGAAATGGAGCAATGTGTTAAATTTGCTCACAGGATACGTTTATGTAACTGTCGCTGTAAATCCTTGTTACCTTTGCTAGAAGGAAATTATGTATTTTTCTCTCTGTTTGACTTGAGGCAGGAAAACACAGGCAGTGAGTGAGTGAGTGAGTGAGTGAGTGAGTGAGTGAGTGAGTGAGTGAGTGAGTGAGTGAGTGAGTGAGTGAGTGAGTGAGTGAGTGAGTGAGTGAGTGAGTGAGTGAGTGAGTGAGTGAGTGAGTGAGTGAGTGAGTGAGTGAGTGAGTGAGTGAGTGAGTGAGTGAACAACTTCAAACAACACCTTGTTTGTAGTTTCCAGTCCAGCAGATTTAAAGGAAGATTATGGGTGATTACATGTTGTCATATTTTCATGGTTTTGGAGGAAACTTTCAAAATAAAGATTTTTTCTATAAACCAGTATAATTCATTATGCTTTCTTCGCAAGGTATCAAATATTCCTCTGCATTTACTTGTTAATCCATCCATCTGGTGCTCTACAAGGGCTCAAGAAAAAATACCCAGAATTGTGTTGTGTGAGCCAGGTCTGTGTGGATGTGTCTCTTGCACCATCTGCCACGCACCTCCATAAAAACTGCTTCCTGTCAAAGAACTCCATGATAACATGACAAATGTGTCAAAAGTCATACATCATTTATATGTGATGGCAGTTTCCAAACTTGAGTAAGCTGCTTAGATTGCACGGCTCGTTTCTCTGGAAAAAACAACAAAAAAATGAAGCCAGTCGAGCTCTGTCACAATATTCTCTACCTGAATCAGCCCAATGAGCATGAAGGACAGCGGGGCAAATTTAACTGTCTGTGAAGACAACATTCTGTGAATTTATGACCCTTGACCTTCAAAGAGTCTCTCCAGGCATGGGGTGTGCTGCTTGTGGTGCAGTCTGGGATGCATGAAGGCGTTAATGACTCTTGACTCTACAGTTTGGCTATGTCAGCCTGGCCAGCTGTGTATTAATCTTCATAGTAGCTCCTTGCGTTTGCACCCGGCTGCTTGGATGTGTCATACAGGGGGAAGAGAGAGGTCGAGGGAGGGGAGTTGAGAGTATGTGTCTATGTCTTTAATCCTGGCCTGCTTAATTATAAATCTCTCCAACTGTCATGTGCTCCTTGCTAGTGTCCCAAGAGTTTCTGTTAATATTTCATGCCACTCTCTTGTCCCCCAAGCAAAATGGCCGACTGGCAATTAGGCCCTACTGCAGAAGACCCTTTCAGGGGTGAGTAACTCTCGGTGGATGTGAGGATCTGTTTATTAGCAGAGAAACAGAGAGCTTTACTCTCTCTAACCTTGACAAAAAAAAATGAAACCAAGCCTTGGATGGGAAATTCGCTCCAAGAGTTATTTGTTAAATGTTAGGTTGAACACATGTAACATGAAATAAACTCAGTAAATAAACAGAAAGGAAACAGAGTGTTTCTGTCAAAAAGTGGGGCACTTAAATGAGACCCACGGACACAGACGACACCCCATCATGCCCATTTGTAATGGATTATGGTCGGTGCAGCCATTTTGCAGGGGTCACCACATCTCAGCAGTGTGTCTGCCCTTTACCGACTTCATGTTTCCATGCAGATGAGTTATTTTGGAAACATGATTAATTCATCCTCATCTAACCACTCACTACGGCGTCAGATAGATTACTGGAACAGCAGGAGAGGTAGATGGAGGGAAAGAGACAGCAAGAATGATGAGGGAGGAAGAATGAAACTGAGAGGGGAGTAAAGAGGGAGCTGTGGATTTTGGCGTGACAGCGATAACGGAAGTTTGAGATGAAGAGGACATAACATAAACTCTGCACACAAACATACACCCACATACAAACAAACAATTGCACTTGACTTGGCTGTACTCTACAGATCAATACTCATCTCTTCCCCTCCGAGCAAACAAAACTTCAGTGCATTGCTCTGGCAAACAGAGACTGCAGAGATCCCATGAGGACAGAAACCACCATGGTGACCCCACCGAGTCCTCAACAGCACAAACGTGACCTTTATCTTCTTCAGAGAGCTGGTCGTTCTTCCCTTATCGGCCTGTCTTGAAGCCTCGTCTGCTTTCTCTTGTGTCAGGCAGCTACATCGACCTTTATTTAAGCCAGCACAGGGCTGGAGTCTCCTCCATTCTCGAGTCGCCACCTCCCTCCATGACTGCCCATTGCCCCTGACCAAAATGTTTTAACTTTGAAGTGACACTGGCTCTATGTTTCTCCAAGTTCAGGACATGTCTTTATTCTGCAAGCTTACCTCTGCAGGTGTAGTCTTCTAGGAGAGTAAATAGCTGCTCTGTAATAACATAGCTGTTCAATAAAGCAGGGGATCTTTTACCAGTTGATGACTGCTGATTTAACATAAAGTTGGGTTGTGCTGTCATATAGTCAGAAGAGGAAGAAAAAAGAATGTCCTGACCTTTTTGTAACACTTAAATGGGTGTTACATACGCTTGTATAGTAGAAGCTGGAAGTTTTCAAAGTCAGATAAACAAAAACAAAGGTGTGTATTGTGTGACATTTTTGATTAAAGCTCTTTAACTCCTGGATCCAACATATCCGATAATGCAACTCAGTAATTGCCAGTTCCTGACACTCTCTCCATTTTAAACTTGTAGTCTGGAGGCATCATGGTGAGCTGCCATAATAGGCATAAAAAAGCAAAGCTGATGACATCATTATAGGTTGTTTTTATCAGACTATAATGCCCCTGCAGGTACAGCAGACATTACCTCCATTTTCACAGCGGTAATAGAAGCAGTTCAGAGCACAACAGGTGAACAGATCTTTGAGGGAACTTAGGTCTTGTTTTAAGAGCTGAAAGTAGTTTTGCAACACATGCGTGACACCTCCTGAGAGCGTCACGTGTTCCAGTTTCCAGAGATCACAAGGACAATGTCCCTGCATCCCATTTCTTCCTCTCTTATCTGTTGTAGTGGCTGCAGTGTTTATGCATTTGTGTTTCACTGCATGGACGATGATCCATTAGGTCAGGCATGCAGCTCAGCAGAGCGACTGAAATGGCTTTTTAATGCCTTGATTAATCCCTCATGTGAGATATTTCACCTTACAATGCAATCAGAAGATTATTGCTCATTAATGATAGAGAGGTTGTGACTTTGGAGTTCTCTTATCGCTTATGTAGGACTGTCACAATCATGACATTTTAGTTGATGATTAATTGCCATACAAATAATTGCAATTAACATTTTTTTTCTGATTTTTTAAATTGTATAAACCTAAACATAGTTTAATAATACACTACACGTTATTAAAAAGAGCCATTTATTGGCATTAAAGATAGAGTCTAGATTTTTATTTGTTGCAGTTTGTAAACAAAACATTCAAACTGGGCCCCCTCTCGGGCTCAACTGTGTAGCCTCCTTCCCCAGACAGCAGCAGTTGTAGTTGTCAGGACCATAAAGGAAAGGGAATACAGTCCTAGTGAAGCGCTGGCCAGGAGCCTCCAGTGTTATGCTGTAACGAGCAGGAGGGCCGTTGTGGTGAGCTGGGAGTTGGGTGCCGCTAGAGAGAGAGAGAGAGAGAGAGAGACGTGGAATCAGACGGATTGGATATAATTTTAATGGACAAGAGAAGGCCGGTAAAATGTGGGTGAGGTCAACAATACAACGTCGCCATGATGACAACATATTTTATTTGCCACGTGCCGTTCCGACGGGCCTCTTGTTTCTTTATCCAGTTCTGTGCAACAGCCGTTGTCTGTCTGCTGTCCGCACGATTCCATGTGAATGCAGCATAAAGAATACTATTCAGTTACAACCTCACTGCTAGATGGGAGAATTTTTTACACAGTATGTATGTACTGTATGTAAGGCTTTGCAAATAAATCCATGATAGATGCATATTGAAATGCAGCTGTCGATTATTAGAAGTGGAGTGTCGCAGTTTGTGATACTCATGTGTGATTAAACCATAGCAGAAGAAGGGGGCACAGCGTGATGGTGTCATTAAAAGAGCACAATTCAAACCTTAAATGTTGGAAAACAATGAAGAAATAGTGATGGAAATATGACATTTCTATTAGTTTCATACAGCTTTTTTGTACAGATGAATGGAAACAATTTTAATGATAATGCAAAATAATTGCGGTCAGCTCAAATAACTGCAATCAGGCAATTATGTAATAATTGTGACAAGACATTGGCAGCTTGGAAAGTCTAAATCTGAATGTAATAAAGTACAGGAGAGGTGAAAGTCTGAAACTCAAAGCTGGGAAACTACAACAGCTTTGTTGAGTTAGATTTTTTTTTTTTAATCTTGCTTATTCACTTAAATTTTCCCTTAGAGCTTGAATATTAACTTGAAATTGCATAGCAACTTAACTAGCCTTGTAGCTAATGTAATGCGGAAAAAATACTTGTATGTGAAGATCCAATTTGAAACTCACAGGAAATAGATAGTGCCTTTTGTCAGCATGGTCTTTTATCCCATAATACATGAGGAGGCTGTTTCCAGACATTTCCCACGTGTACGTCATGCTATTACATTGGCAGAATAAAATGAACGCTTTCTCTTCTTCAGAGATCTATACAGTGCTTGACACCTGCTTTCCAACCTTGCAGCACTTCTCATTGTTTTATCATTATGCAGAAAAAAAAAATACTCATTATGTTTTACAGTCCCCTTGTCTTTATGTGAGTGTTTGTGATGCAAATTCCTCAAATGTTGGCTTCATCATGTACGCTCACCACCCCCAGGTACCAGGAATTAATGAGCATTTCTGTGCTCCACCTGAGCATCATCATGCAGCCTAGTGGAGCGGCCAATTTCCCTCCAACTGGCACTGCCCTCCTAGTTAGCTGCAAAACCCCCCTAAGGCAGTGAAGGATTGTTTTCAGCGGTTAATTGACAAGATCCTGGTGGTATTTCACACAAGCATTGGTGAAGGTGTGTGTGTGTGCGTGCGTGTGCATGTGCCTTATATGCCACTCCATGCAGCCTTGTCATGCATCGCACTCTGACCTTCCTACTGAGACATTTGTTTTCAACTAAAGGTTGTGCCACTCGCCAGCACATGCCTTATTTATAGAGTTAATTAGACACATTTAGTGGCTATCTTTTAATGTGCTTTTCCAATTAAAGCTTTGTCACCTTGATTAGCTGTTAATGAGTGAATAGGAGTGAATGTACAAATGCAAGTGACTGCTTTTCATAATTGTTATGTTATTACATTTTAAAACTTATTTTGCATATACTCGACGTTGTAAGAAATGCGCAGAATTGGAATTAAGAGCTTCTCATGCAGTGGCAGCAGTGGTGAGCGAGTATTACTGAGTGGAGGGAAAAGGAGGAGAGGAAATGGCCCTGAACAGAATGGGCCCGCTGTCTGCTTGTTGCTGTGTCTGTCTTTTGGTTTGTGGCGGAGTGACAAAGAGCCTGAGGGGAAAGTGATTCTGAGGCTCTGACTTTGCCAACAGGCAACTAATCCCCCACACAAAGCTCAGCTGACCTGAAGCTGCCTGTCTGCGGCATTCACAACTCAGACACACACGAAGACACCTAAATCCATATGGACATTTTTGTGTCTTACACAAACATATACATGCTCCCCCAACCACAACACACGCACACTCCGTGTCTGCGGTTTTCCAGCAAGCAATTTGTGCATGTCCTTTAGTGCTGTTGATGCAATATTTAACAGAAGTGCAGGATGAAAAGAAAATAATTTAAGGTTGGATGTTGCAACATAAGCTGCTTCCTTCAGCGAGACTGAAGCTCTGCAACCAAACTAGCTTTCACAAGTCAATGTGCAGAAAAACAGCTGTGAACACTTGTGGCTTAAATGATGAGGGGACCTCGAGGAGGCTTCACAGTCCAACTCTGTTCTCACATTTTGAGAGCTTTTTGTGTCTCCAAGACAACTTGGCAGGAAGAGCCACGACAAGGACTAAGCTTCTGCATCTCGGTAATCACATCTGGCTAGCAGCAGCCCTTCAGAGATGTGGCCCGCTGATAAAAATACTCCTTGGATGTAAGAGACTAAGTGCAAAGACTCACAGGTAGAGAGCTGGAAATTAAGGCAATTTTGGTGCTTCATTGGTGATGAAGAAGGGTTGTGGTATCCTCAGCTTGATCCTCTTATGAAAAATGTACAGGGTGTGAGCTGGGAGACAGGTGCATCAGAGGGCATAGAGAGGAGAGACGGTAGCATGTACAGCATGGTAATGGAGCCGCACCACTCTCAGACAAAGGAAGCTTGGACAAATTCCCATCAGGAAACATGGAGACCTTGCTGATTGGCTTGGGTTCCAAAAAAGGATTGTAGCTCATTCCCAAGAAATATTTCTTCTAGGTTGTTTTTCGGCTATGGTGAAGTCTCCATTGGCAATTTAGCTGTAATTGCTCCCTGCATGCTGCCTGTAATCAGATACATTTAGTACAAAATATGTTCTCAGCTGTACCTGAAACCTTTCACAACCTATTTGTGAATCCATGCAGTAAGGTGCAGTTTTCACAGCCAGGTGAGCAATCTGGTCATGTCTTTTTTCCTTGAGCAACATGGTTGTTATTCCTGCAACAGTGAGCGTGTTGGGCACCGGTGCCATGCTTCAGACTCCGATTGGTTCAGATTCTGACAACAGCCTACAGCAGCTTCACTCACCTCCCTCCCTGCTCGTGTCTGTTTCCCGTCTCCTACCTTCACATCTACCTTCGGCTCCACACTCCGGAGGCATTAAATCTGGGCAAATTAGCTCGTACAGTCCTCTCTAAGTCATCAGCACTCTAATAGTGCTGTTACCATTCGCCGCACACGCCGGGATGATTCCTCGATGGATGTAATTCCTCCTCCGTGGAGAGAAAAAAAATAATTCTAAAATATTATTATCCTCTTCCCTCAGGTGACAAAGGATTTTATTTCTATTCAGAATATGTGTGTGATTTCAGGCCCAGATCATAATCTCCATGTAAAAATATTGTTGAAGAGCATCTGTACAGTGAAGCCCATAAGAGTGAAAGTCTTATAGAGAAACTCAATCCAATGTGTCCACAGCTTGGCAACAAGATAGAGACTGTGTCACCCATCAAGCCAGTTTAAAAGCAGAACACTGAAGTAGACAAAGAGTTTTTATGACCTTGAGTTGGTGAATTGATTTGACTCACAAAAAAGTCACACTGTCATCTGGACCAACAGGCACCCATTTTAAAGATGTCATTCATACTAGCTATAAGTACTAACTTATTCAAAGGGTTAGTTTTTTCACATCCTTAAAGCCGTGACCTACAGGGATGATGGACGGACCCTGTATCGATTGAGCCATGCTGAAAAGCAAAACCTCATACAGCAACATGCTGTAGATAACGTTTTTGCTAGATTATGTGCCAGAATTACAGATAACTTCTACTTATCCACACAAGCAGACATGGGTACAAATTCATGCATGCACACATGGGCGTTCAGACACAAGACAAACACACATACACCAGCAAAGGAATCTCCCCAGAGAAGTGCTGTGCACACAGTGTTTACTGCTCTCTTCAATTATTGATTAGTTGTTTTCCTTCTGTTATGAGAGGCCACCCCATATGAACAGGCAGAAAGGCCTGCTAATAAAAACTGCAGTAGGACTCTCTCTCTCTCTCTCTCTCTCTCTCTCTCTCTCTCTCTCTCTCTCTCTCTCTCTCTCTCTCTCTCTCTCTCTCTCTCTCTCTCTCTCTCTCTCTCTCTCTCAAACCAGACCACACTTTATTGACCTCGGCCTTCCTCTTAAACAGGACGCTCCCTTTTCTTGGCATTGTCTCTCCTACTATCTCTTATTTGTCTCATTTATTTTCATGTTTCTCTCTCTCTCTCTCTCTCTCTCTCTCTCTCTCTCTCTCTCTCTCTCTCTCTCTCTCTCTCTCTCTCTCTCTCTCTCTCTCTCTCTCTCTCTCTCTCTCTCTCTCTCTCATATTCAGACAGATCTCTCCATTCCAAGGCGCCTTCATAAACTGGACTATAGACAGTGCTCAGCAAAATACCCACATAAGCCATCGGTTAACACTGAATTATTAACATATTACAATATTTACAATTGCAGGTATCAGAACTGCTCAGAGTGCAGTGTGATGCAAAGTCTTGGAGTATGGATATAGTGGTGTTAGAAATGTGTAGCACTAATAAGTCAGTCTAATAGATGATTAACGATGGTTTTCTTTTACAAGGGCCTATAAAGTCTGAGTAGTTGAAGTTGAACTGAACTGACTGGAGCACATCATTGCATTGTATGGCCGGTGGTACAAGATGTTTTCCCTCTATAAAGTCCCCCACACACTGGTTATGCACTGCTAATGGTTGAAGGCATCTGTCCCTTTGCAACATTAAACATTTGAGAGGACCCATCATGCTCTTAAGATTGTATTTCACTCAGAGTAAATGGACTGCACTTCTAAAGCAGGCAGTCTTAGAGAGTGCTTCACAATACATGTCACATTCACCCACTCACACACGCAACTTTTCATAGATCACACCCATACACACACTCCTACACTGATGATACAGCCATCAGAAGCAATCTAGGCTTCACAGTCTGGCAGAAGGACACATTGACATGCAGACTGGAGGAGTGAGAGGACCACTGACCCTCTGATTACAGACAACCCACTGTAGCTCCTGAGCCACAGCTGCCACAAAGTGTGACATGGGTAGATATAATGAGAAAAAAGAGAGTAAGGGTTAGTGAGAGCCCAGGACATGTTTGACCACTAGGGCTGGTTTTGATGACCACTAAAATGATTCTAATGAATTAAAGAGACCAAGCGAATCTCAAATGAGAATGGCAGCCAAAGGTTACTTTTAACTAAATAACTAAATAAAGAATGAATGCCTTATCAGAAAGTGGTTCTGAAATGTGTGGAGCAATGGGTTGGAGTCCTCAGCAAAGCTCTGAATCCCTACAACCTTCAAGAAGCAAACATACACCTACATGTAACTGCTGTATGTAATATTTATTGGACCTTGAATCCACCTCTGTGTGGATTCTACCATCATGTGTTTTTAATCCTAAATCCTAAAAAAAAAACACTTAAGACCTGGCAAAGAAAAAGACGGGTAGAGTATCTTGGGTTCCCAGCCACATGAAGATCTCAATTATGGCACACTGGATGTGGCACTGCTGCTCCTGACGACAGAAGATAAAGTGCAGTAATGGAAATGCCATCCTGTTACAGAAGCGGGGGCTCCGGTGTCGACACGAAAACAAAACAAAGTCAATATTGAAGAGGCGAAACAATGTGGAAATAGAAAATTGTCAAACGGCAGTCCGACTTGGCAGGGGGAAAACAATCTCAAATGGCATGCAAAACAATGTCAGTGATGGGGCTGCTGTTTTAGTCATCTGCTTGAGTGTCTGTGTGTGAGTGTGTGAGAGAGAGAGAGAGACAGAGAGAGAGGGAGAGGGAGAGGGGGGATACAGAGCATGTTTACTTCCGTAGCCTTTTGTCAAAGGCGGCATAAAGAAAGGTGGCATGTGGTATCTAAAAGGCTCCACACGCAATCCCAGCTTGCCCACCTGTTCCGCTCCTGCTTTGATTTCAGCTTGAGAGGGAAGCAGAGAGCTTCTTGCTGAACAAGCTGAGCATCCAGGACTGGCTGTGAGGTGCACAGAAACAAAGTGAATTTGCCTTGGTTCCTTTTTTTCCCTCCTTCTTCTCCTTGTATGCCAGAAAGTAAGGAAATCCACTTGTTTCAGAAGTTCACAGGTGCGTTTAAATTTGTGAAAAGATTCAAGAATTTGAACGTCAAAGCTTTTACAAACCTGTGTCCTTCTGGCTGAATTGTCACCATGCCTGGGGACTCTTTTCCCTGCATCTAAGAGAATACGAGGTGGTTTTGGGGCGGGGGGGCAAACAGGAATCATTCGTCTCCCTGAGGAGTTAAGCAAACTGTGAAAAAGATGAGACGGAGACAGACGAGGGAGAGAGAATGAGAGATGTAGACAGAGACAGAAACATAGCATCAGAGAAGAAGAGGACGAAGGGGAGACAGAGCACTTCAGGGCATACCCAACTTAGACATGGCCATCATAAATGATTAAAGGCCGATTTCCCATTCCGACAAGCCTACCAATCTTTGCACAGTGTAATGGAAGCCAAAGTGAAACGAGCATGGAGCACTGCATTTGCATCAAGCAATCATCAAAGATGTGTTTAAAGAGTCCAGGAGGGGCAGGCAGGAGAAATGGTCGCACAGAGCAGTTTTATACTATTATGGTCTGTTTAAATGGGATATATTACCTGTTTACCCAGCTGCTGAGGGCAACCGGCATTTTGTTTGAGGTCATCCCACTAATATTTCTCCCACCGGTGGACGCGCTGGCGGTGGTGAAAGTTGCGATTCCGTCTTTATAATTCCACGGTGTGATCCGTTGGGAGAGGGAGGGGTCGTGACCTCGGAGGCAGAGGTGGAAATTGCACCGGTGGGGCAGTGAAGAGGAAGAAGGAAATGAATGATGGAGCTGAGAATGAGATGGAAACGATGAAGTCATACATAAAGCACAAGACTATGTGGCTCTGTGGATCGAGAGGCTCGTATATTCTCAAATATTTTATGGAATTCAGGAGAAGCAGCCTCAGAAAATGGCTGACAAGAAGAAAAAAAAAATCCTCTCACAAACATACTTCACACTTCCTAACGTCAGTGACTGGAGAGGTGATGTCTTGAAGTGTCACATGTTGACAAGTGTGTGAGGTATGGTCCCAAAATATTTCCTGATGCACTGAGAGCTGCTCTGGAGGTGACTTGAAGGTTGCAAACACCATTTTTAGTCTCACGTTTGAGGCATAGCCCCAAGCAGAACAGAGCTGTGAAGCAATGAGTGTGTATCAGTGAGGCTATGGATGATGGATTATATGAGTAATGATATTGATGGCCACTGGCTTTCCCATACAAATGAAGAGTCAAATGAGTCAAACCCTGAGCAGTCTCATATTGATAAATCATATCACCTAGTGCCTAAAAGCTTTGGTGCTCAGTCAGAGAAACAGATCCACCTTTTTTTTTTTTTTTTTGCCTAGCATCATTTTATGCAGTCTTTTCCAATACTGGTGTTTCCAAGTGATGGTGTTTAGGAGAAAAAAAAATCAGCAACATGAAAATGATCTTCAAATTCTCCTCGGCCTTCGACTGTCGGTTAAACGCTGCTCTGTAGTTGTGCCACGGAGCAGGCAGCAACTCATCATGCTTGTTTTGCATCTTTATGGGTGCAGCACTGGCATGTCCGCTGTTTTTAAATCTTGCATTTGCTGCTGTCTGAAATGCTGAGGGGCGTGTCACATGTCCTGGCAGCTCATACAACACCGTGCTGACTGATGATACACTATGGCTTGATGGCTCTCATAGACTGTCACCATACTATAATATTCTTGACCTACAGTCCACCCCTGTTTGCTATGCATCCGCTGTTAAATCCCCAAAGTGTAGTGGCACATTTTCCTTCCCTCTGCATTTTTACATTGTCCTTTTCAAAAGGGTCAAACTGTTTGTCTTTGTTGCTGTATGTATGTTTCTTATATTACTGTTGTGAATCAAAATTGCTTAAACCTTGTACCATGTGCCCTATGAGAAGATAATATTTCTGGATGAAGCTGTGGTTGAGATTCTGATCCTGACACAAATCAGTCATTCTAAGTGCTTTGCTGTGTCTTGTTCATGTAACATCCTCCAAATGAGCGATGTGACAGGACTTGATACAATGTCAAAGTCTATCCCGCGGGTTCAAGACCAGGCCACAGCAAAGCTGGAGTATACACAAACAAACATGGGGTCGGCACAAGGTGAGCAGCAACCTGGTTAAAAGGCCTTTGCTGTTGACTGTCAGCACTGTCCTTAATGCACCCACTTATGTCATCCATAATGCACCAGAAAGCATACAATTAGTTTGAGATTATGGTAATAATAATAAAAAACATATACACCCTCTCCATATATACCGTCTCATGAGGAAGAGGCTGGGCCTCAAAGATGAGTAAATAATTCCTTAATAGACAGAACAAACAGCTTCGAGCTGACAGGTCAATTATGGCTCCACTTAGGTGCTACTCAGCGTAATATGATAGGAGACATGCCAGAGATGGTACACGTGTCTGGGTGTGTGCTTGTCCACATGTATTTCACTGTATATGATGTGCGTAGCCATTATCGAGAAGCACAGAAACATTGCAGCTCAGATATTGCCTTTTGTCCCAGGCTAAATTTAGTGCAAGGTGTCTCTCCGCCTGCCTTTAATATCACTGCTCCGAGACAAACCCCTAATTAGGATTTGTCTGCCTGATCCCGCCAGGCATGCCCGTATCCATGTGTGGGGGTCAATTTGTGGCTGCGCTTAAGCGTTCATAGAGGCTGTAGTGTCTATTTAAAATGCTCTACTGTGTGTGTGTGTGTGTGTGTGTGTGTGTGTGTGTGTGTGTGTGTGTGTGTGTGTGTGTGTGTGTGTGTGTGTGTGTGTGTGAGAGAGAGGGAGAGTGTGAGAGCATGTGTGTTCTCACAGAGCAAGGGCATTAACCTGAGGCTGATTCATATTGTCCTGCTAAGCTAGTGGCTCTCCACGTAATGCTGAAACGAGACAGATTTGTCATAATAGGGATGAGCCAGTCAGCCAGGGCCATATCACAAGAATGGCCAGCCAGGGTCCAGGAAATAATAAAGTACCTGAGAGACTGTGACTTCTTTTATCTGTCTGTTTTTTTTTCTTTACTGTCCCACTAATGGCAATCCCTCTCAGTTCATGTGTATCTGTCTCCTTTTATGTCTTGTTTTCTCCCTCTCCCTCTCTTCCTGTTCTTGCCGTCAACTTTTTTTTTCTCTTCGTCCTCAACCCGCCCCACTAACTCGCTAACTCTCCCTGTCTCTTTCTCTCTTCTCCTCCATCTCCTGCTTCCTCTCCCTCCTTCTCTCATGGGGAATAATATATATCAGAGCCCAGCAGAGCCCTGCTCCACTAGTTGCCACGGCAACCGACCTCATCACAGCATCTACTCTCTGTCTCTCCCCATTCTTTCCTCTTGTCCTCCATCTTTTTTTTGTCTCCCTCTCCTTCTCCTTTGTCATTCTCTGTCCTCTTCTTTCCATCTTTCTGTCCTTTAAGGGTAGGGGGTACTTAAATTGTAAGTGGGCTGGCCCCTCTGTGAGGCTTGCAGCAAGGTGAATCGTTGGAAAAACTGAAACATTGACCCTGGACATTGTCTGTTGAAGACAGTTCAAAGACAAACATCTATATGCATATGATACTATATAGAATACCTCTACAAAATCCATATGTGATCTAATTTGAATCAATGGGATTTAAAGCAACACAGTGTAGTTTTTCGACCTTAAAATACTGTTTCTAATCTCATTTAAGTGGTAGAAAAACCAAAAACGTTTAATAATATGAATCGTGCTTTCCTATTCGGATAGGAACATAGCGCCACTGCGGTCCTGGTTCACTGCAGCTCCACTGAGCTCCAGAGACCAAGCTCGAGACCAAGCTCAAGCCCAGTCTCCCTGCTCCTTCCACCCACACATGACCGCTCTGTGCTGGGCTGCACGGCCGACCAGCCTCCCCTCCAGAGCTCCGGTGACACACAAAAACCCTCTTTGCTTGGCACCGGCACCAGCAACAGCACTGGAACCGGCGATGGTACCGGTACCAGCAACAGCAATGGCTCACAAATTCACGTTGGCTACTGTGCTTCTCCGGGGATACAGCATACAGTCCTATTTACCACACAGGGAGCAGACAGTTCCCATTCTCAACCAGATTAGCTACTGTACTAAATTTAACAGTGAGTTGCTTTAAATGGGCACTTTATTAATCTTGCACCAGAATATCAGAGACAATTGGGACAAAACCTTGTGATATATTTGGGTCTGCTGCACTGATTTGTACTTTTTTCTTTAATCTGTCTTTGGCAAATTTATGGAGATGTAATGCTAAAAATCACTGGAGGTTGGCAGGGGTCAGTGTTGGGGCTCTGGGCCCTCCAATCCACAAAATATTCTCTTTATATCCTTTGCTCTGTGCATGGGGGCGTCATCAAAACATGGAAGGACAGTCTCCAAACTCACACAAATGAAGCTCATTGTGTCTGAAATATCATTGTGTGCTGTAGATTCACCCTAATTGTAGCCAGTAGGCTTTACATACTGTACAGTAAACCATGAAACAGCATCAGAAACATGTTTTTTTTTTAACATGATTTTTCCGTTTTTCTGCTTATTGGGTGTGATATTATATTTTCTCTGACATGGCACCCAGTCCTTCACCCCATATAGACACACACACACAGAGACAAACAAACTCACACACCTCCATTCACAGAGGATTCAGCCATATTTCAGAGGGCGACAAGGGCAGGGGAGCCTTTTTCCTGCTGTGGGAATTTATGTGGCATCATTATTTAACCTAATTGCATTGAAGACAAGTGGAGGGCGGCATGCTTTCTCGGAGTGGCGAGTACCGAAGAAGCATTCATCATGTTTGCACACATTACACACACACACACACACACACACACACACACACACACACACACACACACACACACACACACACACACACACACACACACACACACACACACACACATTAATATTCTGCACGTACATTATGCAGTGTGCTCACATGCACAGACAACATAAAGGAACCTGTAAGTAACAGATTGGTTTAGGACTGTATATGTAAAGTGCACACATGTGAGCATAGATCACACACCTCACTCACACACAGACCTACAGTCACACATACAGATACAGACATGCCTGGAAACATGCCTTATCGCCTCTCTATTTCTCACTCCTCTCTCTATATCTCTTGCTCACTCACAAACACAGACATACACACACGTACACACTCCTTACCATGCAGAACAACAAGACAGTTGTCCTCCATCTGTCAATGTTATTCATGAGGAAATGGAGATCTGGGCCATGAGTGATGAGTTCTCCTACAGAAATGGCCCGGCCAAAACCTCTAGGAAAACCACCCAACCCATTTATGAAAAATATGAATAGATATATAAAAAATAACCCACAACTAAACATTCAAGGCACACAAATTAGTGGTGAATTATTGTGGAGGGATTGCGGGATTGGGCTGAGCCCACTCTATCATGCCTACACCTTTATGCAACAACATTTCCATAATACATAGTGCAGCTCTGCTGGAGATAAGAAATGAAATACTCAAATGAACTGCTGATGATTCTCTATTTTATAGCACTGAGTACATTTCATATACATATCTTTTGTTATGTCTTCAGTATGATTTTTTTTTTTAAGGGAGATGCTTTCTTTCTTTTTTAAAAGCATATAGAGTGGCACAATGGTGGAAATAGAAGTGAAGGCCAAAGTTATTATCCAGTGTCCTGCTTCAGTTTTGGTGCACTACTGTACAATTCAGACACAGTCAGTTTCAGTTCTCCCTCTAACTAAAGTATGTGGTATTATTGGCTTGTTTAAAGCCAGTTACATGTCTGTGCAGAAAAAAAAAGAAGTTAGTTTTAGATTCAGTAGTTTTTCAAAGGGAGATTTGAGCTCTTGAACACAGTTTGATTTGTAATGTTTTTGGATTAGTTTGGAGAGAGTTCAGAGAGTACTGTCACCTCAGGTCATGGATGGTGGTGGTGTTGTTGGCCTCAGAATAAGGAGTGTGATGGTGGTGCAGTAAGAGTGTGCCTGCTTGTAGATGACTTTGAGTCTGAAGGAGTGTAAATTGACTATATTGTTGGCTAGGAAGCTATGATGCAGCACAAAGAGTGCTATTTCAGTGGTCAAGTCTGGATGTAATGAAAGCATGTCTGACTTTTCCAGCAGCAGAAAAGCAGGTGAAGCAGTTGAAGGTGAGCCGTGTATTTTTTTAAGTGGAAAAAAAGACAGCTTTGATAAAGAGCTTCAAATGACATGTATGCAGTGTTCTTACAACTCTGCAGTCATATTGCCACCAGAAATGACTAAAACTGAAAATACACTTTTCAGAAAAACTATATTTGTGAAATAAAACAATGTGAATATGAGCATTATATATACAAAGAAGGTAAAATCTCTGTAGATCTGTTCTAGAAACAGCAGCCAGAAACTCTCATCTCCCAGTACGCCAGTGAATTCAAGTCAGGAGACTTCATATGGCTAAGTGCTATATAATTACAATACCAACAGTGCAGTTTTACATTCCAATGATGATAATGTTGGTGAGAGCTGTATGAAGTGTCACTGTCACTGTCCCTGTGCGACTTTATTTGATGATTAGAACAAGACTGTTGAGTAGTATGGCAGGTAGAAAAGCAGCTGTGTCTCTGCCAATCACAACATAAAGTGGGAGGATGTTATCTCTCTTCTCACTCATTGAATCCTGCTCTGTCACAATATCTCTTTCTCCCTCCCTCTCTTTCTCTCTCTTTGTACGTGAGTAATACGTCTCCATAAAACATCTGACACAATGTCACCCAACTCGCTCTCTACTTGCATCCTGGACACTGCCATTACACAGATGTCAGACACAGCAGTGATATCATCATTAAAAAAAGAGCTGCCATGATTTTCTTTTTTTACACACACCCTCACATACACACTCTCCCCACTCTATGCTTGTGAGTAAGCAGGGAATGGAAGAGGAGAGGTTCGGGGGAGTCAGATAGAAGTGCAATTACACTCGCTGATGTGCTTTGGCCCATATTATGATGTTGGGGGATGATAAGACAGCAACAGCACATGCCACACACACACACACAAACACACACACAGACAATAGCCCTGGCTATGATGGATGTCTGCATGCAGACCCACTCCAAGCAGAAAACAGATGAGTTCCCTTCCTCTCAGCCAAATGGCATACACATCTTAGATGGTTCCAGGACATGTATCACGTGAACTCATAACTACAACTTCATTGGCAGCAATACTGATAACACTGCCAGGGGTACAGATGATAAAACCAGACATTAAAAAAACATCACATGCTCATTTCATTTATGTCCTTCAGCTCATTCAGTCAGACTTGATTTGTCATTGATAATGCCTAGTCTAACCTTTTGAAGCACATCCAGTACCAATGCCAAGCTCTGTGAAAAACCTGTATCGCAGCAGGAATCAGCTTGCTGGATACTCAGCTCCAGGTGATGCCTTGTTTACCTCTGAGAATGGGGCTTGGTTGGTGAACACTTCAGAGCAGAGTCTGTATCACAAATGCATCTAAAGCTATGTGATATCAAAACAAAATTGATAGATTTTTGCATCCAGACCTGACGCAATCATTCAATTCAGTCCCATTCCGCAAAACATTAATAACCAATCAGAGATGAAGAGAGAAAGAACGATCTAGTAAGAATCATGCCTGTCAAGCTCTTGAAACTGATGATGAATAAATATTATATGTTGACGAACTGATGGCCGTTATCAGTGAGGACACAGGGATAATGGTGTCAGTCATCTAGCCACATGTTTGGCAAGGCGACCAGCGAAACAACCTCTCAAGTCTGTATTACTCCGTATTTTCCACCCTGTTAACTTTCCAGCCTAGTTCTGCAGCAGTCTGAGTCAGTGGCTGTTTCAGGGTGAAATAGCAATTTCCACTTCCAGATGCACATCTATGATTGCCATGACCCCCATCCCTCCAGTACAGCCACAAAATATGCCTTTTGCATTTTGACTTACCACCTTCTATCTCTGAATCAGTCCAAATACGCCAGCTCATTCACCCAACCTGCTACTAAGCCCATCAACCACCAGAATTTAACTTTTTCTTTTCTATTAAAGAGTAATGTGCATCCTCACTGGAAGCTTGTACTTTTCTTTCCAGACTTTTAATTTCATTCTAGTGCAACTATACCTGCAATCTTGTTTCTGAAAATAACCCACAGCTTTCTCTGTATACTGGTGTGGACTGAAAGTCATCATGCTCACCTTTTCATTATCAATACCTTGGATGGACAGCACAATTTCTGAATCACTCAGCTTGGTCCCTAATATCAAAATGGAAGATAAAATATCTGCTGTTAAAAACATTGTTAGGGCACCCAATGAAAGTCCGGGTAAGGAAGTCAGAAAGTATTGAGAGATCTTTTAACTTAACTTTACACTGCATGCCTCATGGTAAGGCATGGGCAGCCATAAAAGAGTCCCAGTAACTGGAGAAAGGAGACCACAGAAAATAGAAAATGGTAAGGTTCAGGAAGAGGGGGGATGCAGCCACTGAGTGCTATCATACCCAAGCAGTGAGACAGACAAAGGGAAGCCTGAAAAACACACAGGTTTGGTGCTGGCCCAAACTGAATTTTTTCCACTCCTAATTTTGCGACTACAATATGAATTAAATTAACAATGGTCCTTGCTGCCTCCAGAAAATAATATGCTCATAGTCCAAGTTCAACTAATCTCTTGCCTTCTTATGCCTTCTCAGCTTTTACCAAACTAAAAGAAATCCGTGCAAACAACTGCATGACAAAGTTTATCTTGCGTAAACAGTGCACTAGGACGGTGACTTGCTGACATACCATTGCTGTGTGCACACACTCTTTAGGCCATTCTGTACTGCAAACCACAACAAGCCCACTACTGTACTCAACTGGACCGCTGCTGATACCAGCTCTCTTACACACTTTCTGTAGGAAAAACTATATAAATTACCACACTTTACTACTTCATTGGTCATATGTATCTCTATATAAATTGTGGCAAATATCATGATATGTATATACTGTATAATTCAACATCCTGTGTTGTTTTATTGAGGGAAATTTAAGTGAAAGTCTATTATACAAACTGTAAAACTCTAATCCAACAGAATTTACAACTCAATCAATTTAGACAGATAAATCTGTGAAACAACCAAAACTATTGTTGCATTGGAGAGTCTTGTGCTCCTGTACAGACCCATTGCTCATAGTAAAAAGGGGATGTTTTCAGGGCCTTTAAACTTACAGCATGTTGCTGATTCTGACCAATAAAACTGACTAGTTTCCACCACATAGCCACCACAATTTATGCTTTGAAATGGGACCAAACACCGCTCCTCAACAGAGTAACACAATTGGAACGAGGAAGAAGGAGGCTCAGGCCCATTTCTGACTTATTTGCATTTTTGCTGAGGTTTCATTGTGTAGCTGTTAAATGGTAAAGTGTGGTAAACATCTGCTGTATGATCTTATAGCTTCAAAACAGGGTAGTCATAAACCATCATAAGGAAGAGCCTTGTGCCATACACAAACTGCATCAGCAGACCCAGAGTGAGTCTACCTGTGAAAGTGCCTTGCCACAACATTTTTTTCCTTTTTTTATGTTGCTTTGTCAACATCAGCTGCCAAAAATCAGCAGAAGCAAAGCATATGTCTTGAAATATGACTAAACATTTGTGTGGTTATTGTATAAATGCTAAAAGAGGCATAGCCTGGAAGCAAGGACATGTTGGTATTTAGCGACATGACAGATTCAGATAGCAGGATGTTTGCTGACAATACCCCTCCTTGGGTCAGCGTGAGGTCGATTACCCTGATCTTTTTGCACAGCGGCAAGGGTAGTGACAGTGTGTGCCATGCCTGATGGCCAAGGCTGTGTGACAGGTCACTTCCTAGAGCCACACAAGGACCCAGTAAAGACCTATGGGTGTAGGAGGCATGTGTCTTAGAGTGTTGTGTGCTCTGTGTCAGCTTGGTCACCCACACCCTTCATTCATTCAGCAGCAGGGACGGGCAGAGCTTATTCCAGCCTCGTTTTTATATTATAGATAATCAGGTTTTTAATGCAAAGTAGGGCTCTGTTGCGCTCTGGGTAATGTAGGCACCACTTTGTCTAAAAAAAAAAGGTGAGGTAAGTTGCTGTAGTGTCTGCACTCAAGAATGCATTAAGTCTGGCATTTAGTTATGTTAGCACCAATTACACTGTTGAATATTGAAGTGTCCAGAGACCTTTGTTATCTACATTCCCCCATGTCTTCTAACTTTATTTGTTGCTGGCAGAACCCTTGGCATCACTAGTTTCATTTAAAATAGAACACCGAGTACCAGTTTATTCCAATCTTGCCAAACACATTCAGGTAGGTTGAGTTTAAAGGGCTAAGACTCCTAAAGGCAACGTCATTTTTTTAGCATGATATAATAATTTGAGGAATATTCAACCTTGGGGAAGAATCATTTCTTTTGAAATGGCCTTGTGAGCACTTAAAGCCCAGCTGCAATCACTCCCAATACATCAGTCTGGTGTCACACCCACACAATCTCATGTCACAGAGAAGATGAAAATGCCATGAGCGTGTGACTGATACCTGCCCAGATCCTGGCAATGGTGTCTGGAGAAGACACAGTAAACACGGTAACATGAATAATTTCAGTATAGGTGCCAGGGTCTTGTTATTCACACAAGATAAAATGAAGAACCCCCCCCACCATGATTTATTCAGCGATGTATTGCGTTTCAACTCTCGGTCATCGCCTGATACTTTATGAGGAGACAGGAGTTCAAACACAGTGGGAACTTTAATTAATGATAGGAACAGCGTGTGTTTTTCTTGTGTGAAAGTGAGGTGAGATGTCTCGAGGAGTGAAATCCATGTTACTGGCATGGTGTTTTGGCTTTTGATATATCTTTGAATGTATCTGCACTACCTTAAAAACAAAATGCTTCCTATTTAATATGTTTTTGATTCTGTGCAATTGCAGAGTGTGGCTCTGTTTCTGATCTCCTAATAAATTACACAGACACTCTCGTGTCACAAGGACGAAAGTGCCTCGGCCAGGTGACGGATACCTGCCCACATTTTGTTAATGGTGCCATTCTGATGACAGACGGTTGCGGCAGACAGCTGTAATGCGACTTCATCTTCTGCTAGTGTCATTACATGCAGCCTATCACAAATCAAGGCCTTTCCAAGCCCTGATGAGCAGAAAAAAATAGTTCCTGATGAAATACTTATTCATACAGGTAATCATAAATCTGAAGAGGAAGCAGAAATGCACGTAAATGGCTCATAGAGGGGTTTTAGTCTACTGGGCAAAGAATTTTTTTTTATCTCTTTTTTTCTTTTAAATGAAACACACTCATTATCAAATGAATACAAAGAGAGTTGGATGATCATTTCAAATAAACCAGCAGTTATTCTTTTCATGTTGTTCCTCTTGAAACTTGTAAATCAGAGTTTACATGTTTTGCAGCAGTAAATGAGTTCAAAGCCTTCTGATATACAAAGGGATGATGGTCATCTTTAATCGTCAGAGATGTTGGATCTAATAAAAGAAGCTCTTGTGCACAATTAATCAGCTGCTTTTCACTCATCAAGTGTGTCATCTTTTCATTGAATCCCTTATAGCTTCACTAATATGTTTGCCTATATTGGTAAGGAAGCTCAATAACACAGATACCGGTATATGAATTAAAACATAAATTTAAGTGTTTCATTGAAGCAATCCAAAAGTAGTACAGTTAATTCTGCCCTGATCTTCACATTGTTATTCTACTCGTTTCCTCCCATAATTCACAGCTATTGAAGATTTTTTTAACCCAATTCCAAGCTTATATGTAATTCTTCTTTAGTGACAGCACAAATGGAACATCATAACACAATTGTATCTTGTGAGACTGGGCTTTACTCTTTTGGGAAAATGTTAGCATGTCATGTTCAGGCATTTTAAGCATCATTCACCACATACATCCTGCATATCATTTAACCATGATGTGGTGAGGGTTAGGGTGCTGGTCTCACCTGAAATGATATAGTGAAAAACAGGTGAAAAAGCAAAACAACATGCCGTGTTAACATAAGTAAACTGACATGTTTATTATATATATATTTTTTTAGTGAGACTAGGATATGACATTGTGTTAAGGGCAGTGTGGGCACTGAAAATCTCAGTTACATACAGTATGAAAGCCTTGAGAAGACAATGATGTTCAGGAACAGACAACAGACAATGAAGTACATAGTGCACTTCTCTTTTTCGGTCTTACAAATAGTTAGAAAAAAAGGGAAACATGTTTATCTTGAGGCGCTGGATGGCAAGAAAATTGGCTTCTATCTTTTTTTTTCAAATTTTCTGCAACTCAACTCTTTTTTTTCTATCCACAAAAGTAAAAAATGATCTTACTCATGACTCATAACCTCTGAAAACTTTTTTCAGCTGTTTGATAGAATAGTTTTGGACCTAACAATAACACAATAACACACATACAGTAGCTTTTAACATGAAATCCAATATGTTTACTTGAGGAAATCGATCCCCAGTCTGGATTCACCATTTATTAAAACTGCTGCTGACGTGTTTTATTAGGTGCACATTGGAAAGTACCTAATTCAATAAATAAAAATGATAGGGCCCACTGCCAGAGTCGGACAGAAAACAGATGAGGATTTCCACTTTGTGAGGACGGAATTATTCATTATTTATCTAAAAATTATTCATTATTTATCTAAAAAAAACTTAAACACAAAATATTAGAAAGATGTGGTGCTTCTCTAGATGCTGCCATTGCCAAAATAATGCAGTTTGTTCAAAGTGCATTGGTCCTGCACCTGAAAAAGGACATCAACCATTTGACATAGGTGTGTAATTAGATTTTTTCAGTTGATTGACACATTTCAGTGCAATATTGAACAGAAAATACATTCTCACTTCTCATTCCCATGTTAGGTTGTTTTTCAATGTGAATGATGTAATTTTAACTATTCACAATCAAATACTTGGAGTGTGGCAGTGACAGCACAATGAAAGGGCTTGATTGCTTGTTATTAGAGCACATTCAGCCACTTGAATAGGGTCTATTAAACTGTAGCCAATGTAAAGCTGTTGAATTAATGGAATAAAGGACAGAAATGAAAGAGTTTTTTTCTTCTAAAGTAGGCAAAATGATCTGTAATTACACGTAAACAATGCACTGTCACTCTCGGTATAATGACATTTGGATACTTTGAAAAAAAAAGATTTTAAAAGAAGCAGCACATTCATATTTAATTGAAAAGAAATCAATATTTAATCATTTTGAGGACATATAGCCCATATTTATTCACATTATTGACTTACGTGTGTTATCAATCACCCTAACCTTTCCTACAGTAAGGCAAGTGTCAAAAAATGCTTTAAAAAAAAATCAAAAATGGAAATTCAGACATTCGCAAGTGTCACCCAACATTGATTTCACCCCAAACCACAGTCATGGTATGCCTGATTTTGGCTTCTCAACTTACTCCTAGAAATGCCACAAGCAGGCCAAAGCTCATTAATTTGACACTGCATGAATGGAGCTCAATTATATTCAATAAATGTTTAACAAAAGACAAATCTGAGGCATCGTTCATTATGGCCTGCAATTGCAAAATACCCGCAGCAAGATCCAGGGGAAAAATAGTTCAATCCTACTTTCTTTGCAGTCAAAGGAACAGTTTGTTTCCTCACACAGGTCCACATGTCAGAGGGAAAGAAGCAAAGAATAATTCAATGATGGTCGGAGGATTTGTTCACATCAGGATTTATGTTTTTTGTAAAAATTACAAAGTCTTCCCCCCTTGATGAAAAACAGACCAGACACCATGGAGAGGTGGACAATCGGGATATGGCTGGACAATCATTGTCGTGCACAGTTGTGAGCCACCACTGGAGATTTCAGTTGAAAGTCTCCAGGCGGGGGACAGAAACTCGGGGGGTTCAGCCACTGGCAGGGGGCAGAAGTTTTAAGGGGGGACAAACATGAGGCCAAATCAGGCATAAAAAGCAGCAGAGGTGACAGCCTGACGAGAAAAATCTGAAGTCAGAGCTACAGAGTCTACAAGACCAGGTTGTGGGCTGAAATGTGTCCGACAATCGCTGGTTTAGTTCAGCTAACTTCCTAATTCCATTTGATGTCTGTTGAGATGTAACCAAATTAATTAAAGTTTGCATGACCGCTGTCATTAGTAATTCTGCTGCCAGCAAGCAACAGAAATTCATGGTCAAGGTCTGCTTAACATGCATGCACCACATGTCAACAATTGCACTTTGAAAAGAGAATAAGCTGCAAACGAATTCACATCTAAGACTGTGCTTTGCCCTCACTTCATTGTGCTTTCCAATTATGAGCCACCAGTAGTGATAACATACCATTAGTAATTAGTGTGAGTTAATATTAGGTAACAAAAAACATGTGGTACTTTTTTTTTCAACATTAAGAATATTGAAGCACTGTGTATTCATATGGCCTGAGAAAACAGGGGTTTAAAGAGTTGACTCTGCACTGTGGTCTTTGTTTTCACATCTCATACTCAGCTTTGCCTCCGTTCCAGTGCCATCCATTAGAGAATTAAGCCCCACTCTGCACTCTGTTGTCAAAAGAAAGAATTGAGTTTAAGAACCCTGGTAAATTCTAATTATCATGTATAAAATATACCACCGGAGTGAAATAAAACCTAGACTTGGGCAAGCTGAAAACCAACTGATATTTTACTTATTTTGTATGCAAAGAAAAATAAATTACCTGAAAGTAACAGTGCTGAGGGAATGGGTTTCCACATTTTATTGCAATTTTCTCAGTAGTATAATCACAAGGCTACAAGTCAGAAAAAATAAGGAAGGGGACATGGAGCGATATTATAGAGGGATATTGAAAACTCCCAGAAAAGCTCAGTCTGGTTTCAGAATTTCAAAAGAATAGTTGGGTTTCACACACATAGTCCTCAAAACACACAGCCTTGGCTTTAAAACGACATTCTCAGCATGGCGCTTAACACAATCCTTTCTTGCTGTTTGCTGTCATTTACATACAATCCTTTCAGAAGGAAATCTTTCTCCTTTAAACACTGGTTATGTTGGAGACAACCAGTTTCTAACCACAGATTGACAGTAAGTCAGAGTTGTTGTTTTTTTCTTATGACGCAAAACTAAAAACCTAGTACCAGAATGCCTGGCCTAAAACAAGCGTCTGTCATCGACTGCCTCCATCAAAGTCTACAGTAGCGCTGCAGCTCCAGTTGTCCCAGTTGTGATTTTTCCCTTTGCATGACACAGATCTGGTGGCATCTAATGAGTGTAAAAAGAAAAGCTGCATGGTGTCGCATTTTATTTCCCCCGATCCTGTTCTACACCAATGGATATGGAGTGGGAGGAAAAAAAAGGAAGATCCCAAGGCCTCTGACCTACATGCAAGTTGTATACAAATACTGGCCAGAAGTCATCAGCATTGCCATGGCGATGGGGAGACATCTCACAGTACTAGTGTGCATCATTCACGTGAGACGGCTGTCACATTTTCACTGCCCGCAGCAGCTTGGCTTTAATCCCAGAACCAGGTTTATTTGCGTAGAGGAGAAACCAAGGAGAGCAGTTCAGACAGGAGCTATTTTCTTGTTTCTGTTTGTCTTTTTGTCACTGGAGCCATCGTCTGATCATCATCATCATCTCAAACTTGCAGTTAACTTGTACAGGCCGTCATTGGACTGATTTCCATGTCAGGGCATGTGTAGATCAAACGTAAAAAGGCTTTGCAGTGCGGCCTGCAAAATGTGTGTTCTTTTGACTTCTGACAGGAAACTCATGTTTGCGTGAAGAGACATGAAATGTACAATATTCACTGTAGAAGACACACACAAGAGCGTAGACAATCTAACACCCTCCCACCCTCCCCCTCCTGACCCTGTCGCTTCTAGGATGACAAATCGCCCACAAGTCTGCCAGTCACGTGACCTCGTCTGTTTTGGCGAAGCAGCGCTTCTGACAGGCCTTCCACAAACACTGACAACACGGATGTCATATCTTATTGACCAACAATCCATGCTGGCATTTAGCTGTCTGTGTGTGTGTGTGTGTATGAGGGAAAGAGATTTTCAGTGACCTCCGCCCATGCAAAATAATCTCTGATTGCATTTGGCAATCAGCAAACATGACTGATATATTTTCTTTATCGTTTTGAGTTTAAAGGAAAAAGATTTAGAGCAGATGAAGACAGATGTCTGAAAGATGTTTGCCGTCATTCCCTGCAAAAGCACACCACTTAACAACTGTTCCTCTTTTACAGCAGCGCCCTTTAAATCAGTCTCTCCTTGTATGTGCTTTAGATTTATACTTTCTCGGAAATAAATTGGACCCTGCAGCGTTCACAACAGATTTTATGCTACTGAGCAAATTCTGCAGCAGTTGTCATCAACATTTCAGATGCACCGTGAAAAAAAAACAAAAAACAAGCAGACTTCATATAAATTATGACATTGGGAGATTTTGCACATGAGAAAGTGCTTTTTTGCTGCAAACTGCTGAGAACCAGTTTGATCCAAGATGCTTTGACTGAAGCGAGAATTTAACAGACATGTGAGCATCTCCCGGATTAGAGTAAAAAAAAAACACACAAAAAAAAAAAACATTTGCAACTAAAGGTTTAATCAAACACACTGTGACTTGAAGGAATCAGCTTGCAATCAGTCATGGAGCTGTTTCTTTCCACTCCAGGAAACAAAAAGGATCAGAATTCCTTTTCTTTGATCTTTAGCTCTTGAGTGCATCTTTTACACCAGCAAATATCAAGAGACCTGTTTGAGAACATTGGGATGTTTTTGTGTGAATTGTGTTTTAAGGCGTGTTTCAAATACAATGAAAAAACTTGTCAGGGATTACAAGCAGTATCATAAGCTCACAAAGCTAGATGATAAAAGTGTGGAAAATAAAGAGTGATCCACGGTTTTCTGTCTTGTTTAGCACAATAACTTTAATGCAAAAAACCATGGGTATGGCTTTAGTGAAGTAGTTACCCAGGAAGACAAATAAAAAAAAAAGAAAAACAGAGAGAAGAAAAGTAGAAACCCACGACAACCAGAGTAACCAAAGCCTGAGAGGAACCAGAAAACAAGTATTAGGGAAGATTGGCTGTTTCGGTGAATGTTTGAACCTGGAGCACCTTGAAGTTGGAGGCGCCAGTAAACAATTTTAAAGTGAAAAGGTTTTATTGAGAGAAAAGTTGAAATGCTCAGGAACAGCATGCCTGTGGCTCACAATAAAGTGCTGCTACACTTGGGGGGGGGGGGGGGGGGGGGGGGGGGGATGTTTTCCTGTCCCCTAACTGTGTCTTCACAAGTCACTCACTTATTGATTTCAGGGGACAATTTACCCTGAATGTATAGAACCACACAAGGACATCACATTCTCTGAACTGTGTCCTCCACCTAACACGAATAAAAGAGAAAGTGCTGTGCAGTTGTATGGAGTGGGCAGTATGTAGGTCCTTTATTAGAAACTTTTTCATTACAGTTAAAAAGGTAATAAATTGCTCCAGCGCAATCATGTCCCCTCACTTATCTCTTTGGTTCAAATGCAACAAAATTTGGGAAATGGGATTAGCATGATAGAAGGCCAATTAGCATAATGGAATAGAGTGCATGCTTTAAGAAATGGTGTGTGTAGTTGTGAGTGACGCAAACGCTTTTGTTGGAAGGTAAACTAATGGAGTGGCTGAGTTTTTGTCAGATTTAAGTCACAAAAATCAGGAGATTGTACCAAATGTTATGTCAATATAGATGTTTGTGGACCACCTCATGTTTCTCCTCTGCTCTATTCCCAGTGAATGGGGCAATTGTATTCTGGTATGATTTCATCCATGGCTATTGAGTGGAAATCCAGGCGGGGAGCCTTGACTCTACTTACGAGATGTTGGAAAGCACTATTTGTATTAATAAATATTGATCCTGCTATTATGGATAGCACGTGAACTGTGTTGTGGAGGGATTTTCAATTGAACTTGGAGCAATTACACCTCCCCGAACAAATCAAACCAAATGCTTGCTTTGGAGAAATTGCAAAACTGGCCTCTGGAAGGTCCAGGCGGGAGCTGTGATGTACAAGCGAAACAGCACATCTTAAAAGTGACTCCTTGGTGATGGGAAATAAGAGGATATGGAAACAAAGTGAGTGAATCATTAAAGTTAATTGTGGTTTATTATGGCTTAAATTTTGTGAAGAGAATCTGACAGGAAATTTAGTGGCCTGTCAGCATGCTGCTTTTATGACATGTGCTGTTTGATGGATGTTAATCCTGAGCTCAGAAAGAAACCGTTCTTATGCCTTTAAAATAATAATAATTTAAGTATAATTAGAAAACCTTTCTCAAATTTAACCTCAAGTCTGGCACTGATGTCACACACCATGCTTTTGGCTTCCCCTCCTTGTTACAACAAATCTCTTATTGGCCAAAAATTAAACAGGTTTAAATGTAGATATCAGACATTGGTGCTGACATAGAGCTATAAAGATAGATGTTAAAAAATTCTCCACACAAACATAGTCTGAAGCCTGAAAGGTGTATTTTTGCAAAATATGTACATGTCTTTTCTCTATACCATCTGCTTACCTGAACTGAACATGTGTTCATTTGCATTTCCAGTACATCATAAAAAAAGCCTCAGACACACAACAAACAAGCGCTCCTTCTCTGTCCCCATCTCACACAAACGCACCCACCTTGAAGGAAACTTGTTATCTGCACAGTGCATGTTCTCATTGCATATCCAATACATCATTTGCTTTGCACGAACCAAGACGCCTGTGCCCTACTTCATAAAGTGAAGTCAGGGCAGCTTTCACTTGAGGGCATATGAGTCACTATTGACTAAGACATGGTATTCTTCACAGGCCCACCCACACTCTCTAAGCCAATAATCACACCAGTGCCGTCTAACATCTAAAAGAACAAACAACCCCCCCCCCACCTTAAACATTAGTATATTTTTTACTTTTATATTAAATGATAGGTGCAGGTAGATTAAAACTGACAGCTTTCATTGTTCACACTGTGCCAAGAGTTTTTTCAAAAAGCATTAAGAATGGCAACATAAATACACAACTCGTGAAAATCAATACATCTTTTTCTTATGCTGTCACTTGGGGAGGATCATACAAGGTTTTGAGGAAGCACAAACAACAGTATTTTACCTTTTTTCCCTCAGATAAAGCAAGGCAGCAGTGGCCCAATCCACAGACCAAAGACTAACATTTACTCTGATTTACTCTAGGGTATACAGTAGCATGCAAAGGTTTGGGCAGCCCCCTGGTCAAAATGTCTGTCAATGTGATCAGATACAGTAAGCAAGTGGAAGATTAAATGATTTCCAAATGGCATACAGTTAAACATGAAACACTCTTTTGCAATAGTTTAAGCAATATCAGTGTATTATTTTTGTTATCTACAATTTTAGAGTGAGAAGGGGAAACAAAGCAGCAGCCTGCAAGAGAATGGGAAACCCAGGAGACTTGAGTTCTCAGATAACTTTGACCAAGGTACAGTATCAGGCAAGGTATTTACTATTTACTACAGCAGAGGATGTTGTTATGATGCCATGCAAAGCCCTTTGAGACAAGACAGATCTTGTGACCTGGAGGACATGACTATGTTAATTCTTTGTAGTACCACTTGAGCAACAAGTGTTGCTGAGGTTGACCACAATTGTAGATCAACTGTGCTTTGACACATAAATGAAAGTTTAACGGTCATTGTGGCACTGGAGGTGCGACGTTGTGTGAGTCAGCATACAGACATGAAAGAACCAACTTGATCAGTGACACAGATCAGTGGTTAGGGAGCCATGACAGCAGACTGGAGCCGTAATATTATGGAAATGATACAACTTGACATTAAGCCTCAGTATGTGACACTGGTGTGCCTTTCCACTCATTTATCACATCATTAATTTTCACTTAACGTCTCAAACGGCATACAGAGAACTTGCTGTTAAGAATAATTTGTGATCCTTGAAATCATGAAATCCATACTCTTGAGGTTGCAATACTTCATGTAGGAGAAAAAAAGTCCTTTTGGAAGCAGTTCAAAGACAGATGAACAGTGGTGGCTGCAGGCGTGTATAAGGAATAGATTTCAAGAGCTCACCCTCTCTTACACATCATGTATGAAAGTACAGCCATTTCCCTACGAGTAGCTGTTGCAGTTTTTCTGCCGTGAATTATATAAATGTCTGATTAGCAGAAATTACATTGATGTTGAATGCAGCTCCACGTTTTACTGTTGGAGCTGTGAGGCTACTGCAGGTGTAATGAATAGCTCAACAGACAACTGTGATTTGTCATGTTTTGCAGGAGTTCAGTAAGAACATTACAGCAGCTAAGCGGTAACAGCACAGCACATATGAGCGCCATTCACCTTGGATAATCCATACATAATACATACTTATATTATGAGCTCAGACAGCCATGCAGTGCTTCATAAGGCAAAGTCAAGGTAGCTGTTACTCCAGGGCATGTGAATCACCATTAACTAAGACATTGCACACAGCGTCCAGGCCCACCCACTCCGTCTCAGCCATATGTACATCACAGGCTGCGTCCAGCGCTGAAAAGGCCTTTAATAAATATACAAGGGAGGCAGTGCATCAACTTGACAGGGCATTGCCTGTGCTGTCCATGGAAAAAAAATAATGATTCATGATTCCCAATTATGTTTTAATTCAAATCGGAGATTAGTGCTTGGTAAGGGGCAGGCAGCGTGGTGGTGGGCTTGGGGAGCGGTTGGCAGGAGCCGAGATAAGGCGACATCTGTCTGTAACACCAGGCCAAAAGAGGGGGAATGGTGGGTGACATTGACTGGACCTGATGTTCAGAAACACTCACACACTCACAGACGCATATGCATTTAGACTCACACACATGCACAGTGTTTATAAATCACTGCCCATTAACAAAGAAAGAATTGATTTTATGAAGACTAGTGGGAGCGATGCAATTTTTATATTGTTCAAATCAGAGACCAATAGAAAAGCTTTCTTTATTTACCTCAATTAGACGGACTACAAAAGGGCTAGAACATGAATGGCTCTGTCTGTGTGCGTGTGTGCGTGTGTGTGTGTGTGTGTGTGAGAGAGAGAGAAAGGTAAAAGGTTTTGGATTTCTCTTGGCAATTTGTTTCTTGGCAGTATTCTCCAAATCACTCAATACAATCTCTCTAAAAGTTTTCATTTATCAACTGTTTTCCCTTCTTTTTTCCTCCCCCAACCTCCTCCCACCCTTCTTCTACCAAAGGCTTCAGAAAAAGCGAGTCGGGGCTGGGCTAAATCCTTCATTCATTAATGAAAGGCATCCATTACTGTCGAACGACGACAGAGTTAATGTAAATAAATGAATTCTCCAACCCACTTAACCGTGGTTTATTATGAGCGAGCAAGGCATAATTGTGTTTCTGATCAGTTCAGATAAATTCAGACGCACAATACCCCCACCCCCAGTGCCACTTCTCATTTGCATGCCAAGGTCTGCAACTGAGGGGGATATATCACATGGCTTATTACCAAAGCTTCAGCTAATGACACTGGAATATGAGAGGAAATATATTTAGGCGAATGTGGTAATGCTTGGCTTTGTGGGGGAAAGCCTCTTAAGTAAATCAGTGGCTGCTGCTTCTGCTGCTCATAAGTTAAAAAGATCACATTCTTGTGTGTTTTAATCATAACAAACCCATCTGCTTTGGGTGTTTTAATTCAAGCCAACCTATAACTCTGAGTAAAATGATGTGATTCAGTTTCAGCGCCTGCAACCCCGACATGAGGTAAATGGCATTTCAGGAAATGTCGGTTCCAAAGCATAATGTAAGTGGGGTTTTAATAGAAAAAGGGAAAGAAAAATGCAAGTCTGAGATACAGTTTAACTCAAAGTAGTGTGTCATGAGGAGACACATATTTAGCATAAGTTGTTCCAGTGGGAATCCAGCCTAGAACAGGTCAGCGTTTGTACCACCAAGCAGCCGAAGATCCAAATTTGTTGATGCTGTTATGCTGTTACGCACATGCTTTAAATTCACTCATCTTGGAAGAGAGCAGGTCTCTCACTGATGAATAAAAAGCCACTCAGTGTAATAGACACTCATTAATCACCTGTATGCTGATGGCCTCTCTCGCTCTGACACTGACCCCACTGATGGTGCACACGCACAAGTGCTGGAGAATGACAGGGTGAGCTCGGTCAAATGGACGTCTTTGAGTCTCTCCACTGCGACTGTGAAACACTAGGTTGTGGAATTTTCTTGTGTCATCTCCGCCACACGGAGCTTGGCGCACTTGTACAAGCTCTGCCAAAAGGCACGTAACAGTTGTGTGAATGTTGTTACTGTAAACTCTGCCCACTGTTGTGAACTACTATTTCAGAGACTGACAGGCTGGAGGCTGTAATGTGGTTTCAACTCGTCACGTTTTGCCAACTGTTGCGTGTACTGCGGCCCTGCTGGTGTCACACACATGCTTTTTGTGCTGTCAGCCATGAGCAGCTTTGTGTGCGCAGAGACAAAACTGTCTCAGTAATTCATTTTTAGTGCAGCACCGAGGCACAGGTATGAGAACAGTTAGGGAGACGTATTGCTACTGTACTTCTGTAAGAATTTATTCAGGCCTTTATGTTAGACTGTGACATTCTTTTGCTGTAATGTCGGCACACTTAAATGCCACATAGTGTATGAGCCTCAGTCACAAGCCCCACAGTTTGTGCAGGAACCTTTTACTCTGTGTCAGTGGCAGTGGTGAGGTGTGTATCTACTCATAATTTAAGAGTGAAACATGATGCTGTTATGAATGTCTTTATTACATTTTCTTTAAAAATTAGCAGCTTTCAGTGACTCTAACCCTACAACCCAGAACAGTATTAAACATTTGTCTATCTCTCTGTACACCTCCCCATGTGCTCCTCCCACCTGAACCATTTACATCCTCACACTCAAATGTTTTATTTGTGGGAAATAGTGGGGCGGATTAGCTGAACAATCGTTCACTTTGTGATAAAAGCATGAAATTTGGTGGATGTGTTGGTGAATATGTTTCAAACAAATCTGGATATTGGGCCACCCCAAAAGCGCCCCCTAGTGGCCGTGGCAGCTATTTGTTATGCAAATAAATGAATGATGAATAAAAACTGCCCTTTTAATAATACCAACTGGCCATGTATTGTATATTGTTGGAAAGCCTGATTAGTCACCTTTACAACGAGGTACAGCTTGTAAGGATCGTGCGTTCATGGAATGAGCAACGGGGCTAAACGTGTGGGTAGCGCCCACCAACAATGTGCATCCCCTGTGGGGCAGATTAGCTCAATAAATCACAAGAATTGTTTATTTTGTGGTAGAAGCACAACATTTGGTGGAGGTGTTGGTGGATATGTTTCAAACATTTCTGGTGTTTAAGGCCCCTTAAGATGTCTACTTAAGATTTTGCTTGTTGCCCGGGTCAACTAATGTTCCATGGGGGTTTTTTGCCGGCCATTTTGAATTTATGTCCGCACATGGCGAAAAAAACGTACATTTTCATAACTCCTAAACCAGACATCATACAAAGACAAATGAACACACTTTTTCATATAATTATGACACCAGGAATCAAATGGAAAGGTCGCTGAGATGGTAAAACCATTCTTTATCAGAGAAAAATGAACTCTCCAGTAGTGTTTTTGTATAAATCAATTGGTCGATTATTGAGCTAATCTGCCCCACAGGGGATGCACATTGTTGGGGGGTGCTACCCACACGTTTAGCCCCGTTGCTCATTCCATGAATGCACGATCCTTACAAGCTGTACCTCGTTGTAAAGGTGACTAATCAGGCTTTCCAACAATATACAATACATGGCCAGTTGGTATTATTAAAAGGGCAGTTTTTATTCATCTTTCATTTATTTGCATAACAAATGGCTGCCACGGCCACTAGGGGGCGCTTTTGAGGTGGCCCAATATCCAGATTTGTCTGAAACATATTCACCAACACATCTACCAAATTTCATGCTTTTATCACAAAGTGAACGATTGTTGTAAAATATTGAGCTAATCCGCCCCACTAAAAGACAAAAATGGCTGCCACAGCTCCTTCATGGAGTTGTGACTTAATGTGAAAGCAAAGTGTGTGAAGCTCCAGAAATGCTTGTAATATTCCAACCAAGTAAATTCAATAATTGAATGAATGATTGATTAAGGAGGCACTTGTTATTGATATTGATGCAATACATTTACTGTGCTAATGTGGCATAAAATTGTAACCACGGAACTGAACTTTTTTTTCTCCACTAAATATTTTAACTAGTTATTTTTTCCCCTGTCTGGGAACTGTTGAAGTTTATTGTCTAAAGGTTCCATTCAACCATTAACTCATTTGACAAAGTTAACAAGTTATGATTGTTTAATTTGAGATCTTGAGAAAATCATTCCAGGTTCAGTTGTGATAATACAACAGACTACCAACTTCTCACACCTGGCCTCCTGAGACTAACCCTGTAGGAATTACACAATAAAGTTAAACAAAAAAAAATGGTGGCTAATAAATAACAAGGACTATGGACATTACAGTGAATACACACTGTTAGGCAAAGACTGAGTCTGCAGATTCTGCACTCAGTGGTGCATTTTATCTGTAATTAATTTAGATAGGCTTTTCTTTTCTTTTTTTTTCTCTTTCATTCTTCAGTGTTTAATTGAAGTCACTAGGTTGCAACAGAAAACACTGCATGATATACTTCCATTAAGACATGCTGTTGCATCTACAGATACCTGTTCAAACATGTCCAATTATGATATCCTGATACTCCCCCCCATTACATTCAGACCAGATTTATTATCTCAAAATGAATGAAATAATGAATTTAGAGCAGAAATCCAAATGAGTTATCTATTAAAGCAGCAGCATGACCCAGGTCAATCTTTTTAGTTGTTTGTAAACCCAGTTTTTCTGTTGTTTCCCACTGTTCATTTGTAATGGAAGCGTGATTGGCTGTTGTCAAGTCAGATCAGGTAAAGTTTAAGAAGTAGTGTACTTAGTCATATCTCACATAGCTGAATGTTGAATATATGAAATAAGTTTAACTGCAACACAGTTCCTGGGACTCGGGGGACATTTAGGATATTGCACTTCCATGTTTGGAATGATCTCAGAGTGATTCTCTGCGCTATAACTCTCCTTAACCTATTCTTTTATATCCCTCTGTATCCACACACATACTTTCACTGCCATACTGCAGTTTTAATGCACAACAATGCCTGTAACAGGGATCACATACATTTACAAGCTCTATGTTTGTTATTTGAGTGTCTCGTGGGGGAAACGTGCCACAAGTTTAGGACTCAACATTGCAGTTTGCATTTAAACGGGTGCAAGCAGAGCACGTACTGTAGAGCCCATTGTGGGAATACACTTCTAATGAATCGGGAAGAAAACAATAAGCGTTCAGAGGTCGTCTGTGTCTGAGTGTCTTTTCAATCATCACCACCAACGACTTCCCATGACAGCATCCATTCGTCAGACAGTTTCCACATATTCTGTTTGCCATTCAAGCCACTGCATGTCATGTCAGCTCAAGAGCAGGGCAAGTGTTGTTTGTGCAAGTGTATACATTTGTTTGCATGTATGTCTGCGTGAATGAATATCTACATACACACAAAGGGAAAAAAGTCTCATTCAAGTATGTTGGTGTCCAGAAGCACACATATACAGTAAGCATACATCAGTCATAGCAGAGATACATTTCAGCATAATGTGAAGCTGTTTCAAAGAAAGGCATCCCCTACTCAGAAACCCCTTATTGCATGAATAAATTAGTACATAGAAAACACCAGCCTAGGAGAGCTATATTCATATTGTCACATTGCGACTGTAGTGTTTCCCAGGCAAACTAGTGTGTCAGCTCATCTGCTCTGCCAGCTATCCCCAAGCTTCTCAAGCCTAATAATTTACAGACATACGTATTAATTTTGCAGACTGTCTCCTAACTTGCCGTTGTGGGGGCGCCGTGTGGCACAGTGGGTTGAGCAGGCGCCCCATATGTACTGTAGAGGCTATAGTCCCCGCTGCAGTCGGCCCTGGTTCGAATCCCACATCGGGCGGCCCTTTACTGCATGTCATTCCCCCTCTCTCTGCCTCCCCGTTTCCTGTCTCTCTAAACTATGTGATCAAATAAAGGCAAAAAATGCCAAAGAAATATACTTTCACTAAAAAAAGAATAAAAAAATACTTTCCATTGTGACCCAGGCTACATTCAAAAGGTCAAAACTTTCAGGGTCACTCACCTCTGTTGCGGTGATCCTTGTTTACTGTCCATCACGTATAGATAAAATAAATGGGGAAATTTATTTTATGAGCTTCTTTTATCCGTACAAGTTCGAAAAAGGACAAATCAGGTTTGAAGTAGCCAATACGGAGGGGATCCTACTTCATCTCTACTTTGCATTAACCATTAGCCTGACTTTAAGTCATTCCACTGTACAGGGATTTCCAGCTTTTAATGCAGATTAAAGATTCACTACCATTGTTCCTCCCTGAGAGCATTGCAACAATGATTTGCAAATGGAGCTGTGAGCTGCATCCCGTGCGCCATGAAATACGGGGGTTTTGTAGTGTGCGAACATGTGCGTGCCTTGTGTATGTGAATCTGCATGTACTTATTTGTGCACGTGTTGGAGGTGTCTCTCTAACTTATTTATGCTGGGTGGGGAGATGCTTTACACAGCAGAGGAGAGGCTGCAGAGTTCCCTCATCTGTAACAAGCCTTTGTATCGACACATGCTCACTTCTCATCATCAAGTAGAAGAATGGAGGCTCAGAGCTTATCGGCATAATTGGGTGCCATGAATGCTGGCTGGCAGTTGTTGGACCTTTTTTTCCATCCTTTTTTAATTTCCTGTTTAAAAATTCAACTCTCGTATTCGATATTTAACAAGATACAATAACCGTTTAGTATAAAGGACTGAGAATATTGCAATTGGCATGTTTGAAGGTAACTGTAGATGAAATACTGCAATTATTTATTGTTCAATAGGAACATATAGAATGTAGATTAACTAAGTGACCATGGTATCAGCAGAGGACTGAGGCAAAACTTGCACTAGTACGACTACTACTACTTCTACTACTACTACTACTACTAAATTACCACCAAAGTAAAGCATCCTGAAATCTATTCATAGTGAGTTCTGTGAATTATATTGAGTTACCAAGATATTGCTTGCCCTTCAATAGTACAAGTACCACTAATTTAATTCTATTGGAGTACTTCAAGTGACATCTGTGGCATCACCAACCTAATTCATTACACTCTGTAGTAAGCTACACTAGCAGTGTAGCTCCCACCCCTGGTATTAAAGGAATAATATTGCAGGGCAATACACTTAGGTTATTATTCAAAAGAAATTCATCTCAGTGACATTAAGATCCTCCTTGACAATGAGATCTAAATCTCAATGGGATTTACCTGACGTAATCCTGATTTAATAAACCCTCAGGTTATATAGACATACATACCGGTAGATGTCTTTTTTAAATATAAATGCTGTAAATTCGAGTGGACTTTTTACTGGAATGCATGGCATGACAATTATTCCTTGTTGAATCGACAGTTTCATAAGAAGATGCAGAGAGCAGTAGACTCAGAGTCCCAGTAAAAGTCAGTGAAAGCTGCTCCTGCATGCAGGCTTCACCCCCTGCGGTCGTATTTATGTTTATGCACCGTGTCCCCAGTCCCAACAACCATGATGGCCCCAGCACTGATGCTTTCCACACAGACCCTGAATGTTAATGAAAGTAAAAGGCTGAAAAAAAGAGAAACCATCAGGAAATAAACTTTGTCTCTCTGAGTAGGTCAAGCATTACAAAATGAGGAGAGTTTCAGAGACTCAAAAGTTGGATGGAGGTTAAAAAAAACTATTTTGACTGGTAACATTTTCCTCTGAGCTGCTGATTAATTCAATGTCTGCTTGTATTTAGATACACCACCTTCGCCTTAACCATCTCCTGTAGTATGCACGCTGCAAGGTTACCACATCATATGGCGCTGTACCTCAAGAGCTTGTGGGGCTGCGTTTGCATGCATATATAATGAATAAACAAAGGCAGGCGAGGAGGAAGTGATAACATAGACGTATCATGGAGATAATTATAAAGGGTTTTGGCAACAGCCACTTCATTCAGCCGCATTAGAATATGTGTAGCAGCAGTTCACAACTCCATAGCTCATCTCACTGCCAAGGATTTTAACTACAATCTATTTAATTTTACTTCTTCACCTTGCCAGTTCCAAAGCAACAAAAATGAATAGCAGCTTTTGAGATTGCACACCAGTAACTTCAGAACCAACTGCGATGAGGGTTTTAATTTGCCAGAGTGACCTTCAGATTTACTGGTCCGCTGAGTATTGATGAAACCATAAGGCTTCTAGAAAACTATCATAAAATTCTGTTTACTGCTTATTGGCAAAGGGTTTCTACTAATTCTTTTCTTTATTTATACACTTTCTCTACACCTCCAGTTTAAACAAATCATCCACTTTAAACAACAATATTGGTCATTTGTCCCTCCCTTTCGATACAGCCCACAAATGGTAGCAGCCTGACCTTCTTCACCTTGGTAACGATAATGTGACCAGTAGCACCGTCTTAGTTTGATATGGGTTTCAAGCCGGAAACAAGCAATAATCCTGTGTTTTATCAGTCCATTCACCCATCCACCTGAACCCCTCCTAACATGTTCTTTGTCACTCATTCGACTACTTCCTCCTTTGATCCCATTATAATTACTTCCGGCGGCTGGAGTTCGCCTAACAATAAAACATAACTACGTGTCATAATGAGCTTCACAGTTCATGATCTTTTAAGCGCTGTGGGTGGTGTGTTTTCAATTTGGGGAGTCAAACCACCCACAAAAATGATGTTTTTGCACGGCAGACACAGGGTTCAGTGCTTCATCATTTTACACACTGTTTACCCCCCCATGTGTCCTCCCATCTCAGGCAAAAATGTTGAAATGCCACAGCAAGGCAGGGACTACACTTCCAAACACCCAAAACAGCACTTCATAATTTATTCCTCCACATCCTTTTAAATCTCCCCCAAGGAATTTGTGTTTGTGTGTGTGTCTCTCTGTGTGTGTGTGTGCGCTCACTCTTGCATATACTGTATATGCAGAACCTTTTAACACTTGAGCAATCCCGGTGACCACTAACATCAGAGAAGGATAACTCGGACCCACCCAGCAGATCACTGTACGTATGACTGCACTAAGAGTGCTTCCCCAGCCATGCGAAATGAATGCCAACTTAATTAATTAGCATTATTAACTTTTTACGAGAAATGAAACCTTAGGTAAAGCCTGAGTCTGCATACAGGAGAGTGAGATAAAAGCGATGCAGTTAAGTTTATAATGCCACCCCTGCTTTGTGATGATAGTGATACTAGTGGCACCAGCGACTTCTTATAGCTCCTCTCACACGGCAGCATCTCAGTGGACCATAATCACCACATTTGTTGTGTGCCGAGCCTCTGAGAAACTGTTAACGACCCTGTAAACAAGCGAGCCCCACCTGCCTAGCTAGCACATCGCTAAATGTCACAGAGAGAAGAAAAGCAGGAGAGAAGCAGTGTTGTTCACTGCATTAGGCAGCGTATTGTTTCTTTCATTCTGGTATGATGGGACACTAGCTGAAGGGGCCACATCAATTCAAATCCATAAGTTACTGGAGGTCAAGGTTTAGGGGTCATTCATGTGCATACACACATACAGTATGTATTGAGTGAAACAATTTATTTCTGCCCCCAAGGCACCAGGAATCTAACCAATAAAGAGAAAGCAATAAAAGAATTCAGTCAACACCAATACATTTAACTATGGGTGGGGGGGTCAAAAGGCACAACCTTTGACATTTTATTAGCATTATATCAGAGGGATGACAGTGAAAATATGAATCTTATAACAATATAACCATCACTGTATTGGACAGGCTTTTCAGCAACTACAACACCACCACACTTTCTCCACTCTGTGATTTCTTATGATATGATATGATAAAAGAGATATTACTCAAAAGAGAGAATTACAAAAGCATGAACCTGGAGACAGAAGGTTGCAATACTGCTCCGTCTGTCTCTAAAGATCTTTCTCAACAGTTTAACAAAAGTGACTGATTTCATATTGACACCTATGAGCTACAACATTAAAACAGGTGACTGGTTTTAATGTTGTGACTGATTGGTGGCCTGTTTTAAGAGTGCACTCTAAACCATTAGTAACTTGATTTAAAACTTAATTTGTAGTTTAAATTATTTCCAACAGTCGCAACATTAAAAACCAGTCACCTGTTTTAATGTTCTGGCTGATCGGTGTACTGTGACTGTAAGCAGTGACCAATGGGTATCGCATGAAACTCTTGCTCACTGAGGCCCAGATACCAGCTGTTCTTACGTAAAGCCTGAGGCAGAGTGATGTTTGGTGGCTCAAGTGAAAAAGGTGGTTTTATTTCAGTTCTCCTTTTTTTCTGATCTGTGTGTCTCAGATGTTTGTATATCTGTAAATGTAGTCATTATGGACACTTATTGCAATTGAAAACAGTACTTTTCAAGTCATTTTGCTCTGGGCAGCTTAGGGAGGATACAATCAGTCATAAGTTCTGATGAAAATGGAAAAATGCTATATTTAAACTATTTGCAATCATTTCAACAGACTACAACAATGGCTGCCAAAAATGAAATGTAATTAGACTTTCCTCAGCCATACAGATTACTGGCATATTTTAAAGACAAAAGAAAGAACCATTCAAAATCACGATTAAAATTCTGCATTCATTTTAATTATAGAAGTCGGAAGACTTGTACAGAAGCAACAGTGAGTTAAAAAATACAATTAGCCATGTGTGAAACAGCATTTACAATGTTTCTATCAGAATGACAGCATTATCTGCTGAGGCAGAGAATGGGGGAACGTTTGCCTTCTGAAGAAGCTGTGAAGTTTCCACAAGGCTTCACCCAAACGAATGAAATGTTTTATTAATTGATTTGCTCGATTTGCCTCTCGTCCTTTTTCCACATTAGCATCAATTACTTTTTTGTGTCTGTGAGGCATTCTGGAGAAATTGTCTTTTCTAGCGATGTGTTGCATATCAAGTACATCGACATGAAATGTGCACAGACGTAGCGACAAACTCTTTCTCTCACACACATACTGTATGCACGCAAACACACACACGCCTCATCATCCAATCAATGGAGCTTAAATTGTTTGTCCTGTTCCCGGTCGTCGTGACACCAAAACAACAGGATTTTCACCTAGTTCACAGCCAACTGTGGCTGTTTTTGTTTTGATTTGGGATTTGCTCAGTGAGAGTCGGAGACAGCAGCCTGAGCAGTAGCACTGGAGGCAGATGATGTTCTTGGGGGTCATTAATTAACTCATCCAGAGCCTTTATTAGCTCCTTAATGGATCTGGTTAGAGCATATCAGGGCTTTGATTACCTCCCGTTGGCTATGCAGAGAGGTTGACTATGTGTGTGTGCGTGACTGCGTGTGTGTTTATTAGAAACTGCAGGAGCTTGTGCTGATGTGTTGAAAGTGTGTCCCATGCATACATCATGTGTATGTGTGTGTGAGTGTTGGAGGATGCGTGGGCATGTGTCCATGCACATAAACAGATCTCTCTCAGAGGACTTCAGACCAGCAAAGGAAGCAGAAGGGATGAGTGAAAAAACAGGATGAACTTCTTTAAGGACTTGACTTGCCTCGCCTACAAATTTGACCTTGCCGTGACCTCTTTTTGTACATTAAAGCATCCTGCAGTATAGTGTGTGTTTGTCTGTACCTCCCATGAGACGACTGCAAAGATAGAGCAGAGTTCAAGTCGATGAAATGGAGCAGATTGTGCGTTGACGATCCATTGCATTTTACTCACCTGACCGCAGCGGCAGAGTAAAGCCTGACTTCATGCATGTCTCTAGTATAGTGCGGCTAATATTGATTGACATTTGCAATGTGGGGCAACCATCTCGCTGCAGTATGGCTGTGTGTGTATGTGTGTGTTTGTAAAGTAAGCCTCCAGGCCTTTTGAGTTGCCTGTGGTGAATGTTCTTAATTGAGAGACAAAGGAGTTTTGTGCCTCCTGTGCTCTTCCTCTTTCTCTCTCTCTTTCTCTCTCACACACACATACACACTTACACACTTACACACACAGGACTCAGCAGTGTTTCTTCGATATCAAACACATGTCGCCCTCTCCCTGGGTTTCCTCACCGTCTTGCTTTCAGTTCCTCGCCGAGGCTCCACACTTTCACCCCCAAGGCTTTTCATACCCCCGTGCAAACCGAAAGCTCCCACAGAGGGTGCCGGATTGATCGTCGGTCCTTGAATCCGCAGGAGAGATGTGAAGGGACCAGATGATTTATTAAGAGGGGCACGGTGTAGGGAAGAGGGGGATTGGCTGACTCGAGTGCACGTGAACGCAGATTTTGCATGCAGTGTCACATCGGAATAAATGCACCCACACACACAGGCACCAAAGAGCTAATCTCACAGTTGGGAGGTAGTAGTAGTGGTACACTGGTTGAATGGCTGTGTAAGAGAAGTCAATGAGGTCTGTTTGATGGATGTACATGTGAGAGGGGGCAAGTCTGTGCATGCTTAGGGACTCGGAGCAGATATGTAGAGGAGGGATTTCCATATTCATTTGAATCACAGACAGTAAGTTAATATATGAGAAGTGACACACATAGAATGGGTTGCAGTTTGTTAGTGAAAGCGCAGGTGGCACATTATTTGGGGGAATGCGTATAGGCTGCAGTTTGTATTAGAGGAACATGTAAGAAATGCAGGGATGCAAAACATGTTTTGATTTGTGAATTTTTAATTTAAACTGTTTATAGCCCCATAAATCCACAAAGGGCCGTTAACACCTGTGACAAATGACTGGTTCAAAGACACACACACACGCACCTCCACTGACTCTCTGGGTCTTCTCTTCATTACCTCACTTGTGGTATTTACAGCTAGTCAGGTACATACTTCTTCAACAATCTAGTAATTGGCACCACAGCCCAAGTGCCTGATAAGACTGCATGAACGTGGATGATCCTCTCGCTTTTTTTGTTTTTTTCCCCTTCTTCTTTTTTTCATTTTTTATTTTTATTTTTTAAGACACTGGAACACACTCGGTAAATGGGGTCACTCTGCCGCTCATGCGAATGAAGTGCACGGCTCTCGGTTGCTCAGAAGCAGATGCTTTTTAATTTATGTTCATAAAAATTACAAGAAAGAGCAGCCACACAGAGCTGCAAATACAATTAACCAAGGCTGAAATGGAAAAATATAACAGGAAAACATGCAGTTAAGAGCCTTTGGGTAAAATATTTTCAAGTAAATGCAAGTAGATATTAAACATGATTAATAATTACTGAAATATTAATTATTTTAGTCATTTTGTTTGAAGCCAAAATGCAAAGTATTTGGTCTTTCAGGTTATCAAATGAGAGTTTGTTGCTTAGTAGATTGAATACAGTATATTAAAGGATTACTCGATTAATTTGGAAAATAATTGGCAGATTAATTTATAATAAAAGTATTTTTTTATCATCTTAGCTCATCCTCATCACTCGTGTGCTTGTTCAGATGCTTTCAACTGCGCCACAATGACACGACAATTACAGTAAGCAAAAAACTTGATTTGGTGATGAAGGTCATGTCATTCAGCTCCAGCAAAAGTGAAGTAGTTGATGTAAACAAAGACAAAAAAACAGCAACAAAAAACCCCAACCAAAACTGCAAGCAGTTCACAAGCAGAAACATACACCATACCAAAAAAAGACTTGAGCAAACCTAAGACTTCTATACAATGCTCTTTTTATTTGTTTTTTAATGTTTCGTTGTGCACATGCATGTGTTGTGTGTGTGTCTGTCTGTCTGTCTGTCTGTCAGTCAGTCAGTCAGTCAGTCAATAAGCTTTGCTTTAAAAACCTCAATCGAACAAGCCTGCCTGATGTAAAGCAAAAATGAGTTCCACAGTGTTGGTGCCCGGTAGGAAAAGGCCCACTCACCAACCTTAAGTGAATGAAATATTCACACTTTTTTTGTTGCATTTTAAAGCTTTAGTTTTGTAGTTTCATATCAAGCTTTTGGAAAAACTGGACAGATCATATATTTATACTTCATTCATCACATCTTTTTCATTCATCTCTCCTTTTATTTTATATTTTGTTTCTCTTTCAAAATTCCTGATGGTCTCATCTTTTCATAACACTGTTTTGTTTCAATATGGGTTTGTAACATCAAAGAATTTGATTGCTTTTGCAAAACATTGCAAACATAATGAACACAGCTTCCTCATCAACTCATAGTGCCCCTGTCAACTACTGACGTGTGTTTCACAGTTGACTGTGACAAATTGTGCGATCCACTGTCCTCTGAATAACATGCTCAAGGAGCATTAGGCTAAGTGTGCATTATGTGTCATTTTTCAGGGGTGTGTCACACTTGTTTACTCATAGTGCTCACAACTGCAAGCATGGCTATTCTGATATCTGTCAGTGACCTCACTCTGTTCTCACGCCTGTACTACAAGGTGGGATTCAAGGTTTTCAAAGTAAATTCAGATTTAACTTGGGGGTTTTAGTACAAAAGTTAGTTGAGTGAACAATATCTTTTTTTTTTTTTTCATGGACCACACAAGCTACTCCAACTAGGTAAAGTGTCAGCCATGTGCAAATGCCACGGTTAAAACCGCTCCATTACATCTAGAAACCATCTCTGACCTCAGCTCCACAAAAAGAAGCTCAGCTGAGCGTGCCGGTAAACATGAAAGCTGTCGTCTGGAGCTGCGTTAAAATAATTGCACAAAAGACATGAAACCCAAATGAGTGATTTTTTTTCCCAGTCAAATCCTCTGCAGAGTTAATTATGTCTATTCAAAAGTCTTTCTTTGGTGACCTTTCCTTGCAGGGCGAATGACACCCAGCTCTGCTCTCTGTACAAAGTTTATCTTCTTATCAAGAGAGCATTTCCATTTAATTCCACTTCTTTCCCACTCTCACCTTTGATACAGCAGTTCAGTATGCAAATGATCATCTTCATATTGTTAGTGAGGTAAATTAGCATTTGCTTTTTTGCCATATTATCTCACGTTGAGTTTACATAAACGTTCATTGTCGGTGTAGCAGCGGCTCTTTGAATTATGCATAAGGCCCTTCCCTCGGCTGAGTCCTGGAACTTGAGATCAGCATATTTTAGATATTTTCTCTGCACATTTGGCATTAATATGTATCCCTCATCTGAAACTGTGATAGTAGCACCTTTTGGGTGTGCAGAGCCTGCACTCCCCCTTAACACAGCTTTAAAAAATTGTGCAAAATACATGAGATAAACTTCCATGTATTTGTCAAAACAAATTCTTTAACACCATGCATCTCTGTAGTTTGACAGGAGGGAGATGGCACACCGCTGAGCTGTGTTGTGTTGAGTAACCTACTGTTAGAAATGTACGCTGTAATGCATAATTTTTTGCTCTTTTAGGCAAGATTTATTTCCTTATCTTTCTGCATAGTTGTGCATAATAACATTGGTCCGGGGTAAAGGCTCACTAAATGCAAAATGAGAAACCACTCATAATTGGAAAGTATGAGTGCCTTTTTAAACATGACAGAAATATATAGCAATTGATAATGTAGGAAACAGCAGAGAATTGTACATAATCATTTGCATGGATGTACCAAAGCATTTGCAACTCGTTCAAAGAAATGAGAAACTGATGTGCACAAGTGACAGTAAACTACAAAAGTAGTGTTGAGAATTTCACATCTGAGCTGAGAAATGTACCAAAGCATCTGAGAAAAACTGTAACATCCATCTTTTCTTAGCAGCAGGCACATTTGCACACCTAGACTGCCCCCTGGGTAATTCTGCTAACCATGCCCACATAAAAACACACCAATCAGAAAAAGCTATTCAAATAAAGTGCAGCTTCATAAAACATCTTCATTAGTATTAAAGCAATTTACTGTGTGGGTACATTGAAAGGAACTGACCATTTGTTATAACTCTGAGAGGGAGAAGATGGACATAATGATGACATTGAGGAAAACAGTGGCCAGACTGAAAGGAATGAAAAATGGATTTGGATGGATAAAACAGTGGAACATGATTGTAAAATGACTGGGATCTGAATAAATGAGTGGCCAGTGATGGTTAAAAATCGATCATAATTGTCATTGCAGGGCTTTAAATGGGAACATTTTATAGGAAATCTGTGTGATATGAGTACCCACATTTTTAAGACATTTGAGCATCGTTGTCATTGTTCCTGCACAGTCAGCTGGATTCTTGACCTGAATTAGAGTATAACTGACCAGGCTAAATAGAGAAGCGTGAAGGAAGTGGCACTCCTCTACTTTGGACATAAATGCACATCGACTGCTTGACATCAAAAAAATGAGTGTCAGTGGTGTGATCATACTCATGTGCAACTCGGAGGCCCAAGAGGGAAATATTTCATCGGTACCACGGATGCTACAGAATTTGAAATCAAAGCTAAAATTCACTGGAACATGCTCCTGCCTTATCTTAGCTGTCTTTATCACTTACAGGCAAATGTCGACTGTAAATGGTAACCCACCCCCTGAAAATGAGCTCAAACTCTGCAGCTTGGCTGAGCTAGCTTTGCCCCCTAGCATCCACCAAACATAGAAATTTCCCAGAGAGACATGCTGTGTGCCGGGTTGCCAGTCTTTTTATCAGGTTCCCAGAGTCTGGCAGTGTACACAGGCAGGTCTAGGTGAGGTAAATTAATTCTACAAGTAGAAGCAGCGAATACCAAATAAACCCCAACTAAAGTGCCCTATTGAATATGAGTCATAAGCTTTGATAGCTGAGGTCTAACACATTATAACACATTACTTAGTGACAAAAGCTATAGGAGTGTTGAGATTAAAAACAAACAACACAGTAGTTTCCACCACATATGCTCTGTATATGAGCTGGGAATAAATATGTGGTATTGTTATTGAATGAATCAAACCTTGGCTGTATGCAGTTTGTAGAAATGCACTGCAGCACTAACCCTTCTCATCAGTTTAAAACCTTTCAAACACATTGCCTCTGAGAAAACATTAGCTGAGTGTGGCCAGTATAGCAATGAAAGCAGGGGCCAGGGGTCTCAAACTCACCTGGGACCAAGCTGGGGTGGAGGCACGCATGCTTTACCTTAATATAAAAAGGAGGCCTATTTACTAGCATTACTTAAAACACTAGTACTAAAAAAAACTTCAGAGGTAAAATGTTCAAAGTCAAAGGACATTGTGCAAAATAATGGAGACTGTGTCTGTGTACATTTGACGAACATTGATGCAAGTATAAATAGCCTGTGGAGTTGGATTCAGCTACTTTATATAAAGTCAGTACATATTTCAGTGTATGCAATGGTTGGGGATTGATCCTCTTCATTGGTGAGTCATAGCAAATGTGGTTGTGAGATGATAAATAAATGGGAGAAAGTTTGGCTTCTCAAATATGTACTGAAATACTTTGGACTTCTCAAGTTTGTTTTTCCATTTGAATTATTAACTATCATGATTATCAACTGAAAAACAAATTATTTTAACTCTTTAGGGCTCGATCAACTCCCCTGACAATAAGCAGGGATAGAAGGAGCAAGAAGTGGCATATCTGCCTTCCACTCAAGCCCCAGTCTAATTTACAGAAGGTGACTGAGAGAAAGCTACTCGGCAACCTCTGCCTCTACAAATGCATCAGTTTGTTTTTATTAAACGTTAATCCATACATCTTATCCGCTGCAGCTTTAGCTTTATGACACAGATTGGGCACGATGCAGTGAGATCAAAATCCATAACCTCAGTCACCTGACAACATGCTGCCTATTGAGTTAATCGTGTTGCACTTATTGTTTGAGTCCCTTGAGCAAATATGAGTCCCTAACTGGGATTGACTGGAAAGCATCCTAAATACAAATCTAATTTGAACTGATCGTGTGCAATAGGACAGATGTAGTCACAATCATCCACCAATGTTACAACTTCCACTGCGTGCTGCTTTTTTTGACTTTGCATGAAACACGTAGAACAGTGTGTTCTGCTTGGAGCTATTATGTAACATTTCTAGTTTCAAATTAGGCAATGGATGTTCTGCTATCACTTACACAGATGGACAGATGGAGTTTCACGCTGCTGTGCTTGTGTTTCACTCATAAACTTACAGTAGGAGCTGTGTTCACTCATTACACAACACTTCAAACTATGTTATTCCTGCATTTTTTTTTTTAAATTGTGGTTTATCTTTCAAAACATATTAAAGGAGCAGAGCTGTGTCGTTCTTGATCTTTAATACATTAGAGAGAAGAAACCATTGCACTCTGAAATTCTGACGGAGAAACAAGTGAATTGACATTAGAGTATGCAAGTTGCTATATTCTTCCCTCCCAAGCTGTCAATTAGTTGTTTCATTTCATGGTTTTATTTCATCTCTACAAGTTGTTTTGAAGCCAATTATTATTTATTTTCCATCATATTGATTACATTACAGACATTCACACATTTACATTTGGCTGCTGAGTTGCTCTGGTCAAGCACGTAGCAGGTTAAACACCTCGCTAAAGGGCACCTCAGCTGTAGTACATGAGTGAGAGAAACCTTAAAACCTCCTTGATTTAATTCCTCACCAAGATCTTCACATGTATTTCCTGGATTGGAATTAATGACCTACAGTTCACAAGGCCGCTTCTCTCACATTTAGACGACCACGGCCCAGCCATCCTAATTGCGATGGGTGAACAGTCAGATGTACTCGCATAATGAGCTCCAGTGCCAGTCCACAGATCATCTGTGATGAAAAAGTTGGAATTGTAAACTATTTATGGGACAAGTCTCAATATTTTGTACCAGCTGGTACTGGAATAGAGACAACGCAGAGGGAACTGTCCCTTATCAGGAAAGAGCTCAGCAGGCATTCTGTCTCATTCACAGTTTGACAAACATTTGGCTTAACCCCCAGTCAATATGCAATTACCCATGGCCAAGTGCTTACAATAGTCCAAAGCTACACAGAACTGAATCTGATAGTGATTCATTATTCATGTGAGCCATGCAATATTTATATCCTGATAAGAGTAAATAATTCAAGTTAGGATGATCAATTATGTATAGATTATGTATAGATTTGGCTTAACTGAATGTATTGTTTCTATAGCCTTTGTCCACATGCAGCCCAAAGGAAGATGCAATAAGTAAGAAAGAACGGATTTTGTCTGTGTCAAGGTTTTAACCGTTAATCAGCGAGCATTCAGTCAATAGCAGCTCATTTGACTCTATAGATTCAAGCAGCTTAATCCATACCCTAAACTCTCAGTGCTCTCATGGATCTTGCAGCTGTATCCGTTGTGGAAGTCCCACGGTCTGTGTGCACGCCTCATGCCACTGCAATTTAGAACTTCATTATTGCTCTATCACTGAGATTAATTGCGCAGAAAATTCTCATTTTCTTCACTTCTGCCATCAGAAGACGCGAGGTGTGATGTGCCAGACGGATGACTGAAAGACATGAGTTTTGCCTTTTCATAACAACACAATATGTTCCAGCTTGCACATGTGCAACCAGTACGAGCACGTGTCTGTGTTGTCGGCTTCTAAATCACTCCACTGCAGCAGCTGTGACTTTGGTTTTAATACACAACAGCCAATTTACCTGCATTTACAGCAATTCCAACACATATAATATTGTGTCATTTCGTCTTTCTCTCTCACGTTATCCCAATTATAAAACTAATCAACTGTTATAAAAATTCTGATGGAAATACAGTATGCATTATACGTAACACATTGCTGCTTAATTGTATTAACTTAACTTTCCAAATAATATTGCCCCAGACACTATATAAATCTTCAAAAGAGCTTATTTGTGCGTCTTTTATTTTCCAAAGAAAAACCTGCCAGAAAAAAATGTCCTGATTAAGGAATTGCAGCTCAACTGTACTTCCTTAAGGTCCAAAGCAAGTAAGTCATGCTGCCAATAGATACACATATGTGTACAATATTACAAGTCATTTTTCATCCAAACAGTGGCAGCTTCCCATCAGGCAGTTGTGTACATTGGCTTGGCTCTCAGCTTTTGCAACTTACTCTTTAAAGTCCTGTTTTGGCAACCTTCAGCTTTCAAGCAATTAGATAACCATAATGCATAATCAAACCAATCACCAAATTACAGAGACAGTGGCAACATGCAGGCACTTTAAATTACACCGAACGCCTTCTGCCTTTTATGTTGCAGGTTTGTATTTTACTTTGAAACGGAAAACACATTATCATCCTATATGTTGTCAACCAGCCATGGATTTCATTTCTGCTAATAATGTCTCTTTGCAACTCTTCAGCCTGACCTGAATATAATGAATAGATTTTGTTCCTATAGTCTGATGTGTGTATGTCAAGTGCTGTGCTTTTTAACTTGAGGATGTTTGACTCACAGCCAGAGAGCATCTACTATTCCTATGAGTCATCAGTCTCCTGCAGCCTGCGCCCTGGAAAACAAGCCCAGCCCACAGTGGCTCCTGTTCATGTTTGCATCTTCCCCTCATACTGTACTGGTAAAATTACAAGAATTCAAAGTGCCACAATGACAGCGCCATAGCACAGCTCACAGTCAGCTTGTATATTTCCCATTAGCTGTGTGAACGTTGCGGTAGCTGCAAGCTTTTAGTTCATGCTCAAGGTTATGTTTATCAGGTGCTGACACTGAGGGGAAATGGGCTGAGCTGTGCTGCATGTGTCACTCAACGATTCAGGCCGAGTCTTTACCCAGTGTGACATATTATACAAACTGCTGGTTTTACCTTCCAATGGTAATGGACAGATGTGCCTTTTAATGTTTGTAACTTATTCATATGGAGTGTTTATCATATTTATCATAGATAGCCCACTGGAGACCACATCTATTTTTTACTTGTGTGTGCTGTGAACACAATATAGTTTTTTTATTCAGTAGTTTATTTTCTCAATGAGCATCAGTTGTTGTGGTCTCTTGCTTGCTTCAATCAGTATGTTTACAGATATTTACTTTGCTGTTAATGATTTATGCCGTAGCAGTGAATATGACATGTAATTTCCTGGGTCATTTAAGTCTAGTCCAGACCAATCTTTAATTGAATTAGTGATCACTATCCCAGTAATGCAGTGCATCAAGGAAAACAACTCCCTCCTGAAGTTATGGCAAAGTGAGTGTAGTTTGTGGCTGTGGTGTGGAAGACAAAGAAACACAATGATAATCCAGTTGTATTTGGTAAATGTAATTGCTGAAGGTCCTTTAAGCTGTATCTCAAATCCCCATCCCTTCATATACAGTACTTTAACAAGTCATTTGTGTACTTGAACCCAACCAAAACATGCACTCTCCTTTATGTATAGTTACCATTACCACGGCAACAAAGTTTCAATAGATTAAAGTTTTCCAGGGACACTGTACACTGTATTTCTTAAAATGCATTCTTTGGTCTTCAGAAATGTGTCCACTGGACACAAGGCTACGTTTTTCAAATTTCCAAATTTACTTTTTCAATTTGCACCTTGTCACTGCTAGTTGTCATCAAGCATACAGTTCAACAGCAAAGAGGTAAAAAACAGAACTTGATCAGTGAGCAAAGGGATTCATTTTTATAATGAAACTGCACTAAAACCAGTTTGTAAAGTGAATGTTAATCATTCCCAGTGACTATAAGAGAAAGACATTTGGCTGTAGAGGCTTCTTTTCTGTTTGAAAGAGCTTCCAGAGCTGGATTTTTCCAGCCAGGGCGAGGATGTGCTGTCCTCGGCCAGTGTCCCTCAGGAAGAGCAGGTGAACAGGGTGAAATATTGACCAGGCCTTCTCCCATACACACACATATTTTAGTAGAACAACTTGTTGTGCCTCACATCCTGATCGGCAAAAATAAATTAAGCTAAATTAAACTTAATTGCTTTTAAGTGCAATCCAGCTCTTGAGTCATTTTTAAGATAATTGCATCAAAATATCAGATCATGCACCAAATTGGGCAGGAGGTAAAACAGTGCAGGAAGGAGGGGGTGGAGGGAAAATATAAGAAATGAGAGAGGCAGTGGAGGAGATTTTAGGGAAGGAGGGGGCAGGGGGGAAGAAAAAATATGAAACAGCAAACAGGATGACTGCCTCTGAAAAACTGGGTGAGGTGAAGATATATTTGATTCTATTTTTACAGGATAACTCTTTAGCTGTGTGATGACAAATGACTTTCTCTGTGTCACAGAAAACAAAGTGCCCCACTGGGAGCCCTGTGCTATTTCATGATTTCTCTGACCCTGGCAGTGACAAAGTGAAAGTAAAGAGAGAGAGAGACTTCTAAACTGGCCACAGACAGACTCGCAGCATGAAAAATAAATAAAGTCGGCTCATGGGGTGTCACGGCGTATGTTTACATGCATGTGGCAGGTACAAGTGTGCTTGTGTGAGGGAGTGAGCGGAGCAGGCCCTGATAATTGATTAAAACAGCATGGAAAGATTATACAAGTGTGTCTGTGTCAATACCCAACTGCATAACTACTGAACAGAATGTGTAATCAATGCCATTTGCTCCAGGAAGGAAGGACAGGTATTAATCCCATGAGCTGTGCCTTGCATTTGACATTGTTGACTCTAAATACTAACCTCAATTTTTCAAAAGGGCCGGGAAATCAATTTGTTCTTGAGATGCTCCGACCTCTTCGCCCACCTTTTGATTCTTTCAAAATTCCTATCGATTAGTCCAACTTACAAGGCCCTGGCCACATTTGCTGTAGCCTTTTCTTTGGATTATTGGATTTGGATCGGCTCGCTTTGTTTTCCTTTACTTAAAGGTACATTAATCAGTATTTATTGATATCAACAGCGAATTAAATGACTCACCACTAATGTAAAATGTGTTGCTGGTGACGTTATCTGGGATTGGTTTTGGTCCAAACTGGCAGAAAGCTGGAGCTGGGGGGGGGGGGTGTTTGATGAAGGGAGGCAGATATATTTCTTAATAATGAGAGCCCAATCGTTTTTGTAACCTTTAGCCTATTTAACCACAATGATCACCTGGGATTTAAGACTCTACAAAATGGGGACTTGAAACTACACAAACACAACAGGTACATGCATAACATGTCCAACATCATGTCCCTCTGTCTGTCACAAAAACTTTCTGTTTATATATATCTGTTGACTGCTCAGACTGATATTCCCCAGATTTTGTTCTGTCCCAAATTATTGACTCGGTTGGAAGAATGTCATATAAAAGAAGTGAAGTTGTTCATTTTTATTGGTTCAAACAAGGAGAATGTTATTGTAAAATAGAGTGGAGATCCCAGAGCCCCTTGTTGCATCAGTTTTTATTCCATCTTTTGTCACTCCCCAAAGCTTTTTTTGGAAGTGCAATATAATCACTGTAGAAACTCTTTCATGATTGCTGGATCCAGATAATGACTCAGAGAAATGTGCAGCTGGGACTGTCCAGCTTCTGCTATTCCTCAAGTCTTTGACGTGCGCCTCAACAGTCTCCTTCGGGTGCAGACCTCATTTAAATATTGAGGATTAACCCAACAAAAACACATTTGATCCAAATCCATTTTTTTTTTTTTGAATGTATGAACCTCTGGTGAGGTTTGATGTTGCACTTAGGCACAGCACAGCCAGGCCTGATAACATTGATTTCTCTATGATTGTCTGCAGAACCACTCTGACAAATGTTGGTTTCCATCCAACTAAAAGAAATAAATCAGACCTCAGGCTCCTCTTCTGAGGGTTTCATGTGAAAATATTAGCAGTGTTAATGCTCTGCTAGTCAAACAAATGGGAAGTTTTACTGTGCATATCAAACATTATATTATCAGAAATTAAGATCTGTCTAAGGCAGCAACCTCTGCACACATCTATAAATTACCAGGGTGGAGACTTATCAGAGCCATTAGAGCAAAGAAATATCAGGGAGATGGATTACAGGTTAAGACTGTGGCATTAGTGAATAATCCTGTCACTTGAAATAATTTGAATATTGTGTTAATGATGCTATGAAATCTCTATTTTTCAGGTTGACAAAAGTAAAAGTAAAACAAGATGGACAAGTGAGGGGAAACAAATGTGACTGGAGTGAACAACATTGAAGTAGGCTATAGAATGTGAACATGGTCTGAGATTTTTGAGATAGGAGTAACTCAACAATTTCTCTCAAAATGCAAAATCCACCATTTGGAAAAATCAATACCTCAGAAGATGAATTTAGCGTTGGCATGAAAGCAAAACACATTATGGCTTGCTGTTAAAATTATGAGTTGCTGAGTCACTACTGAATAATTTTCCCGTTGCTCAAGAGATATCTATCTTTTTGGATCACAGAGCAGAGTTTTGAAATGAAAGCTTTTAACTGAATGGGACAGAGGCAAAGGAATGTTGATTTAAAATGTTGATGTTGTTACTGTACAACACAACATCCCAACAAGCAAGTGTAGACACTTTCCCAACAATTTGATGTATATATTTGTCTGATTTCACAAATTGGTCCTTGATTGCTTCCCGATGTCTCAATGCATGATTGTCTCATTGAATGTGATTAATTCAGATTTAGAGGTGAAATGACTTTGGTTTGTTTTGGGAGGTCTTTAATCTGTGGCACTTGGTTGGGGTTAAATGAATTAATGCGAAAATTGCCTTCTATGATTAGTTCTCCAAGAAGCCCTTCACCTAGCCAACAGGCAGGAAATAGGGCTGCATCTGGGGGGAAATTAACAGGGATGTACAATGAACATGGCATCTCAAACTGAGACTAAATTATGAGCTCAGTGGAGGCAGAAGTGCTGGAGAGACAGAAATATTCAAGTAAGCATGCAGTGACAAACACAGCTTTCATCTTCTGTCTAGAATCACATACCCATTGTCTTTGACCTTAGTTAAATCAAGTCTTTTCTCTGTTCATGAAGTCATTTTCTCACATGAACTCGAGACAATGTCCAGATGTCCAGATCCCAGGTGGCCCATTTACACATGTAGTGCACAATAGGGGATTATCTGTGTGAGATGAGTTCTCACCAACTGGAAATACTCCATTTGGTTCAGATGAGGTTGAGCGTACAGGGGGTAGGATATGATGCGATGTGGAAATTGCAGTGTTTGTGTTTACAGTGTTTGTCTAAGATGGCAGATGAGGCTAGCAGCTCATATTTATGTTCTTCCACTTCCTCACCAGTTCCATGATAGAAAAGTCTTTGACTCGCCCACTCACTCGCTGTGAATCCTCCAGATAATGACCTGCTCTATTAATACATGGGCTCAATTGGACATTACTATGCCTGCTCCCTGGTATAAAATGTGTGCAGAGTCTGTTCCAACTGATTTGGACAGTTACATTCTTGCATACAGCTCCTTTGGGCACTGTCTAACTAGTTTCAGGTTTGCAGTGCATGTGTGAAATGATTATGTGAAGACATCAGAAAATAAAGTAAGGATTCCTCTTTGCATCCAGTTAATATTTTAACTTTTAATAAATTACTTAGAATAGAAACTGACATGGGGAGTTTGATCAAGATGCTTTAAGGTAAATAAAAATGTTGCAGGGACATATCATTATTATCTCAACCTTATGATCTGCCAATGATGTAACTGCTCTCCTCATGTGTTTTTATCACTGTGACATTTACTATAATCCCACACAATTTGAATCTCTTGACTGGTGATTTTTTTCTGTGCCAAAATACAACCTCTAATCTTCTTTCACACATCTGGTGATCAGCATCATGACTGATGTAACCAGGGATGATCAGGTGCTTTCTGTCTTTCAACATACCACAGACACTTTGATCAGGTTCCAGTTTGTTCCCAAGCAAGTGTGTGATCCATAGGTTGTCCGTCAACATCAGTGAAACTGCTGATTCCTTATGATGCCAGGAGGCTTTAGGGATTAGCTATGTTGGCTTCAGGTCTTGCCAACTATGTCCTCTTAGCCCTTTGTCTCATTGTCATTTTTGCCCTTTTTTGCACCTTCTCCCCTCCAGTTCCATTCCTCCATACAGATGGCTATTAGAAGCTGGTTGTGAGCTAGGCCTTGTAATGATAACACATCATTCTAACATCAATAAAGCACATGCAACTGCAGGGTGTCTTACAAGACATCTTATTCTGTCATCGTGAAATGGGTGTCATACCACCCACCCACTATAATTCCTTTTCATACACTACAAAGGCTTTGCCCTCTCTTGCAGGTCCCTATTGATGATAATTGTCCCTCCTGCTGTGGTATTGATGCAACACGAGACCAAGACATGTAAGTAATCATACCACTTTTTTCCCGTATAGATGAAACTATTGCTTTGTTCCAGGACTTAGACACTACAGTCATTCAGCTCATACTTCTACTATTTACAAGCATGGCAACAGTACAGGGTAGTGGGTGATGTGTGTGACACACTGAGGGGATCTGTAATGTTTTGACATTTGCGTCTTGAGCAAACAAACAGAGAGAATGTACAACGATGGAGAGAGTGGTCATCGTATTGCAACAACTCTTTAGGATGGGTCACAGTGGGAAATCATGACGACCTTCTTTTTCTTTTTTTTTGCCTCAAATTCAGTAATTTTACCATTTAGGGTTTCATCTTATGAGACTTTATGAGTGGGCAAAAAGTGCACTCACTATCTAAGCCAGAGCAAGCATCAGTGTTGACTTAATTGACACTGACTTAAGAGGTATGCCAGTGAGCTCAAGGGGCCACTTTGGAAGCCTGGATAATATAAATAGGAATATATTGTAGGGTAAAAAACTATCTCTAAGTGTGTTTGTCTTTTTCCAAATGAGAACCGGTCTCGGCAGAACAAGGTTACATGTGAGCCCACTCAAAGTATTTTCAAGGGTCCGGAATTGTAACTATTTCTAGTTTAAATGAACCTGATAATAGCTTTAATATTTGTGCCTGTTAAAAGCAGTAATGCCTCCTCAAGGACTGCAGCAGGTACATTACACTTGGAGAGAAGTCAAAGAAAAGTATAGTTCTGGTCACATCTTTTCACTGATTTTGTCCAATTTCATATAATCAAAACGTTAACATGAAAAGAAAGAATAAGATGTCAGTGAAGAAAATATCTAATAAATATATAGAGAATAGATATATAATAATTGATTAAGATCCTGCATGCCCTTGATGAGTAACAAAGGAATGTAATTGGCCTTACATATTACAAAAAAATCAGTCCTACTGCTGCTGTAATCACTGCATATTTTACCGAGTGTTTACAAGGTGCGGACATACTGCCAAACGAAAGGGAACAGGTTGCCTGTCTCATATGTTTTGCAAATGAGCCTGTACAGTACTGATGTATCTCGACTTTGGAAGTATTCCTCACAAAGTAAACATGGCCGCAAACACAATTGTCTCCCGTGGGACTCACAGCAAACGCAACAATATCAGGGGGGGCTGCAGGGGGATGCCAAGTGAGCACAGTTTGTGGTAACAGCCATTACACTTTCAAATGGGAATTGCCTTGTGTTATGTAGCAGGCTTTTTTTTACTCTCTTACATGCAGATTTCCCCCCGAAACCATTCATTGATCATGGAAATTAAGCCCAAGCATATTTATTTGCCAGCCAGACTCTACCACTCAAGTCGGCTCAACATTTGTTTTCCTGGTTGTCACCATGTCTCCGGGGAGCCGCGTGCCACCTGTTCTGTTTCCGGGCGGAAAATGATTGTGAGGAAGGGGGAATGGAGTATTTTTTTTGTTGTTGTTGTTTTGCCTCAGGATTTTCAGTGAGAGTTTGGTGGCACATTAGCCTGCAGCTCTGACTCTCACTGCACCGTGAACAAGCTAGAAACTTTACAGCAAAAAATGATCGATGAGTGGCTCTTGGCAGAAACCTCTCAGGGGTGTTTTCTGGAAAAATCTACTTTTTTAATATTAGGAAAACCTAGTTGATGTCTTTCTTTACTTCTTTGATGCTTACATATGTTTGCCATTTCGTAAGATCTAAATACTACACTTTTACTATGGAAATATAATATTCTTTGTGTAGCACATTTGCCACTGACACTGCATTGTCAGTGATTAACAATCCTGTTTGTGTGACCTGTCATGCCTGAATTAAAACACAAGAGATATGGGCTTGCTGACAGACAAGTGTCAGTTTTAGTGATCAATAAATCAATTAGCAGATTAATCAGTTAATGTTCTGATTTACAACTGAAGGTGAAATTGACAAACAGCTGCAGATTTACATTGAGAGAGGTGTCTGACACCAACAAGCCCTGGTGTCTCTGTTCAGGGACACTGATTGTAAAAACCTGTGGACATGCTTTTACATTTTTGTTCCATGGTTCGAATGTCATTAGTGTTTCTGGAATAAAATCAAATGATAAAAATAAAAAAAAAGAACACAACGTATCTGGTTTAACTCAACATTACATCTAAATGCAGTGCTAATATTGTAATTACAACTATCATCTCCCTAAGGGATCTAATGTGTGTTAACTTCTTTTATCTAAATTGTATTCAAGCCTGCAGTACTCAAGCCTCCAGTAAAGTTCATATACAGCACAGTGCCTGAGTAGTTAGCACTGTTGCCCTGTAACAAGGAGGTCTCAGCCGTGGGCCGTGCAGTTTGCATTTCCTCACTTGGGTTTGTTTAATTTTCCTCCCACGGTCCGTACACATGCCGGTTAGAATGACTGCAGACTAGCCGAGCAATAAAAGGGAGTAGTTGTCTCTGGCTGTGTGTGAAGGCCAAAATTCAGCGGCATGCGACCTCAGTAAGATGTCATGTCAGCAGCACTGTTGAAAATAATATTCTGGTTAGTGTATATGTAGTTCAGTTGTTTTCAGCCATGCCAGCTACGTGGCTCTGTGGATGGAGGCAGTCAGTCAGTCATTTCAGCACTTTGCTTCCAACTGAACTGCCATTAAAATACTCAAAGACATTTACGCTCTCCAGAATATCAGGCTTAATAATTTACATTTAGCACCTTCGTATAGTTTCTCTTCATGGTTTTGAGTGAAACGTCTTTAACAGTATTGGATGGATTGTCATGGAATTTGGTTCCAATCAGGATTAACTGTAATACCTTTGTTGATCCTTTAAGCCTAAAAAGACTGTATTAAATTAGTTTAGAAGGATAAGACAATGACGAAGATGGCAAAGCAAAGTATGACAAAGTAAAAGAAAAAAAAATGTTGTAAAAGTCATAAAAAAACAAGATAATGATCTGTGAAGACAGGACAAGAATTGTTGCAGTAACAGTGAAATACATGATGTTGTCGTGTAGATAATGGAGCATCCAGATGCACTTTGTTTACCGTGTGTGTGTGTGTGTGTGTGTCGACCTTTTGCCCTGTGAGGGTGTTTACAGTCTCTCCAGCCCTTCCTGCCATCTGTTCCCCTGGCAATTTAGATGCACCACTGTCCACAGTGAAGCAATGCATGCAGCCCCTCCACATATAAAACACATATCAAACCAGAACATATTGTTTTACTTGTTCAGTAAGGACCCTACAGAAGAGCAGAAATATATTCCATACCAAGTGAAAGTCTGAAACTAACTAACATCATTTTCTGAGCACTTCTGGAAAGGTCACACTTGATTGCAACACTTCTCTATAAATTAGACCCCTTGTGGAGTCCTCGGTGCAGCTCTAGAAATCCAGACAAGGAAACAGAAGTTTGGAAGGTAACAAGTCTTACAGATGGTTTTTATTTTATGCTGCCAAATATTGTTGTAATTTGGTTTTATTCTGGTTCTGTGGGGGCAGCTTCATGTTTGGGCATGAACCTTTGCCGCTGCAACCTTCAAAAGCGCAGCAAATATCGGGCTGAGACATGGAGAGAAAGTCAAGTCAAATGAGTAGGGATGGAGAGCATAGAAACTACAGGGAAGGTGGTGATGAAAAGAGGAAATGACACACACAGAGAACCGGCTGAAGAAAAGGAGGGTAGAGCGGAGAAAAGAGCATGGCCTTCTGTAATCAGCCCTGGTTAAGAAGCAGTATGCCGTCTGTCGGGTTTCATTTTGTTTCCATGCCTCTGTGCATTTTCTCCCCCAGTCCCCGTGCTGTAATCATGTTGTCTTGGAGAACTTCTATAAAAAAAATCACAAGAAATGTTCTGTGTCTTTGGCTCATATAGTAGGTGGTGCTTTTCACTTCCCATCGTAGACATTCAGACTAAAAATGTGCACAGTGTTCCCCCATTTCCATTCGTGGACCCGGTCTGTTGTCTGTCCTCGATCAAACGCTTTCGAGTTGACAAAGCAACATGGTGTACAAGAGTACACAACTCCTGCCTTTGCATGCCCTTGATCCAGATGCAAATAGGCTTGGCTTTACTGTGAGCGCTGCGATGTTGGTTTGTTCTTCTTGTCAGAGTAGTCTCTGGATAGCTTCCCTTCACCATGACGGCACTAGAAGATGGATCATTTGAATATGAATGGGGGACATGGAGCTTGCGTTCTCTTTTGGAAGAACCGAGTGTTCCCGGGATCCAAGTGCCTTCAGTCTCAGAAAGTTGTTCTACTCCCCCCCCCACCCTCAGAAAATGTGACAGCATGAGTTATGATTTTCAGTTACAATGATGTTATTCCATAAAGAGTGCAACAGACCAGAAATACCACAGATCTCTTAAGTTGCTGATGGCAAATAAAACTCCTGCTTTTGACTGCTCTTGTAATTGAGTGGATGGAGGTTGGTGTGTGAAGAACAGGGACTCCGGCTTATTTCTGACTGTGCATTTGCTCTAAGTTATTCTTTAAAAAAAGGGTTAGTTTAATTGGCATGTTTCAAAGATGCACCCTATCTTCAAAGACATCAAAAAGGCAGTGGTACATGATTGGAGGGTGACTTACTAAAATCAAATCTAAGCTTTTTTAATTACCTAAAAGCTGATGAAGCCATGTGACATTTCACAACATACTTTGATGTAATTCATTTATATTGTTCATCACAAGATCTGGTCGTTCTCTTTGATAATTGCTCCAGTCCTCAAAGAGAAGCCCAGCCAGTTTACATTGTCAGTTTTCTTCGAGGGTCAGAAGAATGTTATTTTGATTCGTGCATCTCTTCCTTTTATCACTGGGGCTGTTTCTACTGACATAGACAAAATGAGACTCCCCATGGGCCAATTATTTTAGCTTTCTCATTGGCAGTGCAGCTTCACCATTAGTGCAGACTTATGGATATAGCTAAAGCACTATATGATGTCCTCAGTTTGTGTGTGGGTGTGTACATGGATTTGCGTGTGCATGTTACAACTGACGGGGCGGTGTGTCAGTGTGCTTCTATTATGAGTCTTCTTCAGAGTCCTCACAATGAGAGCTCTGTCTCCAGAGGGAGCCTGTCCAGCTTCACCAGAGAAGCCAAATAAATAAGATAGTTCTGGAGGGGGGAAAAAAAGAGAGAGAGGAGCCGTCAAAGAAACATGAAGAGAGCACGTCCAGGCCTAATGAAACTGGCAACACAAACACAAAGCATTACATGTTGATCACATGGTGGAGTAATGATTCCATGTCCTGGACTGTACCAATTCCAGCCAATTTCAAACAGGTGTTGACTCCAACTGAGTGGTCTGTGCCTACGGCTGTCTACACAACAACACATTTCATTTAGATTGGTGGGAGCTATCAAGGTAGGGAGGGGAAAACTGGCTGTTGAACATTGAAGTGCTTCCGAGAGTATCGTCCAACCAGCTGTTTTTAATTGAAAATACTGCTATTGTAAAAAAAAAAAAAAAAAAAAGAAAAAAGAAAAAAAAACTACTTCAAAGGATATAAGTTTTACAAAGTTCTTCAATCCATGCTTTTGCTCATTTTCAGATTTTTCCAAAAGAAAACTGAAAATGAATTAAAAGTGAAATGGATTCAATGAGCACACACACCAGGTAGAATAAATATGTTATCAGTACAACATGCCACAAAAAAGGGAGTGTGTGAAACATTCAGTAACACATGGGGTTTTGGGACTCAATTTTGCACTCAAGCTAAGCCGAATTTACTCTTTTTCTGCATGCCTACATACCATAAAGCGATTTCGGAGAACCGCCATTTAAGTCTAGGGGTGTAGGCACCACTATGTTTCTCATTATGGAGTAAAAATCCATATCGAGTGCATGGCTAAAGAGTCTTCACTTGTATGCAGCATCTGAGGGGCAGACAGTAACAAAACATAAATTTCACACCTTCCACGGGTGCAGGGGTGAAGTGGACGCTTTGACAAGGCACACACTCAGGGACAAGGGCCTGACGTAGAGCGCTCTTCACCCCCAACAAGTAATAAAACACTCAAGCAATGGCCTCTTGCTGCCATGGTAACAAATGTCCATATAGGTTATCCTCTGTGCATCGGAGGGACGAGGTGAGCTACCAGTGTAGGAGAAAGTAAAAGATGTAACCTCAAATCGGAGGTCAATTATATTGGAAGTTATCCATGGCTTAGAAGAACAGGGACATTGCTGCCGTCACACAAGATAATAGCTATTACTGACAGGTTGGTAAAAGTCGTGGAGTGCAGCACTGAGCTATAATTTCTTGGAGGCTATATGCCAGTGGTGTCAGCTTGCATCTATAAGGTATTCTTCTGTGCAAAACAGAAATAAGGGGGAAGGCATTCTTATAGGTCAAAGACAACAGGCCTCTGGAAATTTTGATAAATAGTTCCTGGCAAGTCTTTTGTGCAGTGCTTTTCTCTCCAATTTGTTTATTTGTTCTGGCCTGTTGTGATGCATTACAGATCTATACTGTTCCTAATCCTCTGCAGCACTGGCTTTGGCAGCATTGGTAAAGGCACACAGAGCGTCTAGCAGCAAACTCCGCTCCCTGCTAGTTTGGGTTCAAGTCCTCAAACTTGTATGGGAAGCATCCAGAGCACAATGCAAAGACTGTACGTGTGTGTTTGTGAACAGGACTGGAGTTATGTGCAGGAATCAATCTCTGAATCTGCGGCGTGTGAGTGTGTGTATCTTACAATAAATAGTGCTGTAAAGTTTACATTCTGCTTTCTCTGCAGCACAGCAAGGCCATAAAGATTACAGCTACAGTCAATCATTTGAACTGAGAACAATCCAGAAACTACAAATAACTTTAATACAGAACAGGAGTAGTATCTTTCTCACTGCGTTTCCTCTCTCTTCTGCAGGTGAGCTCATTCTTTGTTAACAGCCTCCTTTTTTTCCCTAAGACTTTGTTTCTGTCCTATTTCTAAAGAAGAGAATCTCTCCTTCAACATCCACTCCGTCTCTCCCTTCCTCTGATTCCTCCTTTCCTGTCTTTCTCTCCCCTCCCTCTGAAGATGGCCTTCACACAGAGTGATGGGGAAAATGAGCTCGGTGAGAGGCCAGGCCAGCGCGGTGCAGTCAGACAAAGAAACGGGCGGCAAACTGACATTTCACACACACACACACACACACACACGCCTATGGCTACATTAATTGAGGGAAGCTCGGCAGGTGTGCTCAGGTTGCGCTGTCCGCTGTCGGGAAGTGCTGATGCTTCAAAAATGACCACCGCTGGTAGTAATGCTCCTGTCATGCATCAGTCAGTAGTGCAGCTATCATTACAGGCACGCAGGGAAGGGCAGAGACTGTGATTGGTGAGAGTTGACTTATAGGCAAGGCAGCACGCCGCAGGAGAGCATAAATCTCTCCTGAGATATAATTTGCAGCAATAACTTCCCACTTTTAATGCACCTGACAAATGAGGTGAATTTGTTTACAATTGATCCATTAATAAAAACACAATGTCAGCACACCAATATTTGAAAGTAACACATTTTGTTCATCGAACTTCCCTTTTTCAACAATCACAGCCTTGTTCTGCAGGATTGTTACTTATTTGGCCTTGCCAAAGACATACACAATAATCTTGCAAACCCAGGTGTCTACACATTTAATGAAGTTATTTACTGACAAGTGTACACACTGCAAGCAATAACTCATAAAAGCTACAATAGAAGTAGTTGTGATAGAAACACTGTTTATCTGGCTGAGGAAATGCTTCATGTATTGAGGTAATCAATAGTAACGCTTTCCCCCAGTGTCATGGAAATATTGCATTTATGTTTGCTTTATGCAGGTTTTCTAACTCGGCCAAGTGCAAAACCTTACCTATAGATATTTAGATCTTTTTTTTTGCTTAAAGCATTTCCAGACGTGTTTTTCATTCTTTCTGCTGGCATGTTTAAGAGTTCTAAACGATCACACGTGTACATAATGCCTCCAGGAAACCACTCTATGCCCACACTCCTAAGTCCGACACCCACAAAGTCTTTTGAGTGTAGTAGTGCTACAAAACTAACTTGAATACTGTGTGACAAAGTTGGATATCTTTGAGCAGTGTGGTTGGTGGCTGACTGAATCATCTTTTCCCCTCGGGGCTAGCCGTAGCTGTCGTATATGCTCACCTTAACTCATATTTGTCTGAGCTGCTGCTGGTACAGTACCAGCTCTCACACGTACTCACTGTCCCATGATACTTCAGGTGGGATACGCGTTCAACTGCAGCGCATACATTCACCACATTTGTCACAATGCATTTGATGCTTGTTAGCATGTTAGTTTATGGATATCCAGTAACTCCCGCCGAGAGAGTCGCTGCTGCAGTTAAGAGAAGTTTTCAAACTTTAAATGCCTGTTAATATTAGTCGTTGTTTTTGATTTTCATTCAAAATCCAATTATCACAGTAAATTAAGTAAAAAAAAATGGCATTGCTATTGGCCATTACATGCTCCGGATCTGAGGGCTTGTCCAAACTGGCTCCAACATACAGTACAGCTGTGTTAGTTGATCATCTTTAATAAAGAGGCAGAGAAAACAAATGCATGAGGATGAGTGGGAGGAGACTGTCTCAGCTGTTGTCATGTGTTAACAGGAATTACACTGAGGTGTATGTTTAAAAATGTTGTGCCCAGCAACTTCAATTCAGAGCAGAATAACATACTGTACAAGACACCTGACATTTTGTCTCACTACTGCAAGAAATTCATGACACAGCACACCTTTGAATTACAGTACATGCTGTGTGTTAAGATATCTTTGATACTTGAAGAGAGATGCACTGAATGGCACTTTTGGCTACAAAGAGACAATTCATCTGCAAAGGGCTTCTTACCCAGAGTGAAATCACAAAGGAAAGCTTAAAATAACAAAATTAGCACAGGTCACCCACTTATGAGAGCTATTCTGAAGGGTGGAGGGGCTGCCCCTAATAAGGGAGATAGTGGCCCTTTAGAGGAGAAGCAACCATAAACACGGTTATTGCTCTATTAAAGAAAGTGTAGTGAGGATGAAAATTCAACAGCCATTTCCAGCCAACCACGCTCGGCTGAGAACTTGAGGGTCATGGCTAATTGGTTGGTAAATTTGAATGCAAACAGTTGCAGTTGCCGTCCAGTCATGGGGAAGACTGACAGGAGTAAATGAGATCAACAAACAACACTTAACGATTATGCAACTCATGAGGGGATCTGCTCCAATCATCATGATGCATCCACTCTTTGAATTCAGAGTGTCCCTTTGTTTTTGTTTTGTTTTTTAAAAAGGAAGCTTTATTTCATGCATTTTTCCTTGTATACCAGCCAGTGCTCTAAACTGGTCAAGTGATAGAGGACTGAATCATCTCTATAGTGGGAGTTGCAAGAAAATGTGATTAACATTCAACAAGTACTGTATGACTTTTCATGCTGGGGTGGAGTGCTAATTTCCTCACCCTGCCAGATTTCAGATGGGACCTTGCTGCAAAGAAGCTCCAACCTGAGGTGAATCTGGAGACTGGAGTAACTGTTAACTCTTGATCTAGACAAATGGCGACCATTTGCTCCACCATACAGTACCTCCAAAATAACTAAACTCCAGATTTCTGTGAAATGATTAACTTTTCACAGCAGATGGCTCTATATGAGTCACCCAGACACTTGTTGTTGCTGTCTGTGAAAGTTCTTTGATTTGGCTCCAAGTATTAACTGTCACCGTGGAAACATGACCAAGCTGAATAACACATTTCACAGATGTTTGCAAGCAGGCTTTTTTATCCCAGTTTCAATGGTTCAAGGTCCGGTTTGGTTCAGTAGCCTGCTTTGGTATTTCAACTTCTTTTGATAACTATCAAATGAGATACAAGTGCCATGCAATAATCTTACACATAAAAACATAAACAGAGTCTGACTGATGTAAAAAATTAAGCAGCCCCTCACCAAATCCTCCAAATTTGACTGTATCTGAAAGTGAGCCACCTCCTCCAGAGAGAAAAAAAGGGAAAGAAATCCATAAAATCAATCTGAGTGTAAGCAAATCCAAACTTTACTCCCAACAGCGCCTTGACAGAAATGAAACGATCCCCTCCGCTCAGTTGTTTACACTGCTGCCGACTGTCTCAGATACAATTGGGTGAGAAAATCATACATATTGCCCGCATTCTGATGAGCTGTTATCGGCCAATTATTTTCCTCCGGCTGTCAACAGAAATGAAGCTGTATTTCTGCAAGCATGGCTAACAACCCACAGGGAGGCCTGTCTGTGGTGCATGCTACTGGTGTGTGTGTGTGTGTGTGTGTGTGTGTGTGTGTGTTTTGGGGGGAGGGGGATAGCGCTACACAAGACCACCTCCTCATCTTTTCCCTTCTTTTAGTATGTTCTTGTTCACATTCCAGCACTCTTTTTTTAACTTTCCTCTAGCTTTCATTCCCTGAGCTTCTTCTTCATTTTCCCTTATTACAGTTTCATGGCTCTCGATAAGTACATACAGCTACGTCTCTGTTTTTGGTACAATCTGTTCCTCAGTCCCTTTATTTTCTGTCCTCCTCTCATTTACACTGTTCCTGTCCTATCACTGCTGTCTTCACATGCTCCTCACGCTGGTTTTTAGTTCAGTGTCGTGATTTCTCTTTTTTTCTTCAGTTGTCTTGTCTCCTTCATAAACCCCCCCGCAGAAGAAATTAACATTTGCCAAAAAATAAAGTCCCATAAATGTGCACAATCCATTCCAGGCACGCACAGCCATCTACACAAAAACACACACATGATGCACACAGGGGCAAAGTAAACAGAAGCTTGCAACTGACACAGTCTCAGATTCGGTGCAAGGGAGCAAAGGCATAACAGGCCAGAAACAATTAAGCACAGAGAGGAGACGGGCCCGCTAGTGAGGGACATTTACATTATTGAAAAGGACTTTGAGGGGAACAGTGGAAGCTGCATGCCCAGAAAACACACAGGCTGCCTGGCTCACTGTCGGACATTCCAAATAATGATCCCTCCTCTGTCTCTGTCTCTCTTTCTCCCCCCGGTCTCTGTTTCTCTGTCTCCCCCTCCATCCTCCCTCCCTCATTCTCTCCCTCTGTCTATTTGATGTGCCCTCTGGTATCATCCAAATCACAATCTAATCTTTACAAATGGCATACCTACACAACCGCGTGATGCGCCGCTCTGAAACTAGGCGCAAATGTAAGAGGACGTCTATTGTGCTTGACATTCCCCTCCCTCTCCTGTCATTTCATCATGTTAAATGTCAAAGTGTGTGTGTTTTTGTTTGTGTAAGCACATATAAGAATGTGTGCAACTGATCTCTTGTGGGGATGTTGATGTGTGCCTCAAACACCAGACGCATGTGAAGGCTGTGTGTGTTTGGGAAAGTACTTCTTAGCATTAGCTCAGCGTTTTTTAGTGATTAGATATGTTCGACACACACTTGTATGTGCCTATACAAGACTGGTGAACACACACGATTGGCTCCTGGCCACCCAGTGGCCCTAAAAGGATAGGTGACATAGTTGATGGACTGATCTAAATATGTTTGTGTCTTTACAAAAATGTGCTCATGATTGTTGGTGTGTGTCTGTTTAATTTGTGTTAGATGTATTTGTACATGAAAACACACTTAAAGTGACATTTTTGGATCTGTGTGTGTGTTCTTACATGTTGCTTTTGCACAGGCGAGTCGGGAAAGAGATGTGAAGTCCAGAAGTGTCTGTGCGCTGGCATTAGACTTGTGGGTTTTATGTGTTGCAAAGTGTGTACGTTTGGGCTGAAATGCGCTTGTCCTTGAGGATATGTGTGTGAGCGAGTCTGACTGGGATGGGAGGAGACGTGGGACTCAAGGAAACGGTCGGCTAAAGCCAGCTCACAGCCAACCTGCCCCCTGGAGGGGAAGAATTCAGAGCGCTGTTCTTAGCAAGAGCTTGTCAGCCGAAGAAGCCGGGGGTTCAGAAATCACAAACAATTTCATAATCTTTAAGAACACACACACATCGAGGCGCATGGTGAGCACTTGGGTATTGGTGAAAACTAAAATGCACACAGATTTTCAGTAGCAAAAAAGCTTTAAATAACATCACTGTAGAGATATATTACCACATCAGTGATTTTATCAGGATCTGATGATGTGAAGGCCTGTTTCTTATACAGCCAGGTTCTTCTCAGCTGAGTATCCTTCTCTCTGCTTCTGCAGGGCCTTCACTGCAGGATAACATACAAATCTAACTTCTGAAATTGACAGAAATAACATGTGACGTTATTTACACGCCATGTAGCCTAAATGCTTCCTTCTTCATATGAACGAGGGAGGAGGTGAGATCCATTCACTTCTTTGCCTTTATGGCTGCAAAGTAGCTCGACTCGTCAGGCTCAGGCTAATTTTAGACATGGGGAGGCACTGACCTTTGATTCAGGGAAGTCTGATAGTTGCTGTTGTGGTGTCTGCTTGTTTGTGTAACTGCCTGCTGGAAGAAAACAAGCAGCAGAGTAGCAGGATGGTGCATGGCCGGCAGTAGGTTCAAGGACAAGGACAAATACGCCATTGGCATTTTCAACCTGTGGACTGCAAATGTGTTGTTGTATATAGACTATTGACATTATACTTGTCACACTCTCTAATGCACAGTGAAAACAAATCAGTACATTTAGCTTCCTTCTCTGTGTCCTGGAGCTCCAGTGTTGTACAAAAAACTATTAAAAACACATCACTGCTGCACTGGGTGATGTGTTTCTTCATTATGATGAACGTAGGCTCTGTAGTTGTTCAGAATCGATGCCAAATACACTCTGTCTGGCTCCTGTAAATACTCTCAAGAGTATCAAATATGTATTAATACACAGTAGAAAATAGTCCCCACAAAATGGCACACTAGTGATGTTTTGTTTATGGAAAACTCCAGTGGAAAATACTTTTTGTTTTTGGCTGCAACCCTTTTTCCATGGGATCCATTCACTAGAACTTCATTAAATCTAAATTACCCTTTAATAATCACACAGTGTTTAGTTTGTAATAAGTAGTGGGACTGTTAACAGCAAATACTGCAACTCCATGGTTTTTCTTTTGTTTTTGTGGTCGAAGTCAGACGCGGAGATGGACACAGCATATGTACAAATTGATTTCAGAAAAGACATTATACAATATAGTGCAATGATGATTTGAGCAATTCTGAGCCATTTTGCTGTCAAGTGACTTCTATTTGAAGAAGAAAGCTGTTAAGTAGCACTTTCAGAAAGCTCCAGTCTATTGAGAAGACAGTGGCCACAGTCTGTTAACAATGATTTGTGATCTGTGTTTTGTGATAAGAATGAGAGCTACCAGGTCTGAAAGAAGTATCCAGCAGCTTTCAAATGTGAACATGCATGTACAACGTTGGTCAGTCCATTCAACTCAAACACACTGTCATTGTGACTTATAGAAGAGGTCAGGATTGAGAGAACACACCTGCAGCATAAATAAATGAGTTCTATTAATTTTCCTTTTGGAATAAATTTTTTTTTATCTGTGGCAGTTGTCAGACAAGAACATTGAGAACAAAAGACTGTGATTAAACACATATTTCAAACAACATAATGCTCCAAAGTACATCAAAGTGAAACAAATTTCCCATGGTGCAGCCTAATAGAGTCTTTTAGCAGACACCTCCCTCCCCTCACTTATTTCAAACCCCACACCTTCAGTTTAGAAGGCAGGTTTTCTGTTACGTTAATAACCCTGAATTACATCATCCGAGTTATTTTCCCAAACATCAGAAAGCTCCCTCCAGAGCTACAAATGGCAAAATACGGCTGTTTCCATGATGAATCAGTGGACTGACCCTTTAAATTGTAGAAATGACTCCCAGACATCTCTGTGTACATAAAGATTTCCATCAGGACTCAAATTGGACGATGCAAAATGCTCCCGAGTCCTTGCTGTTGTTGCTGCTGGCATTAACTCCAAGCAAACTCGTCCTGCATCCTCATAGGCATTCAGCTGAGGAATAATAAAAGTCAGCGCCATAATAAATTGCCTCACTGTACCAGTAACACCAGGGTAAGACAAGAAGAAATGGTGGGAGGGCCCTGTGGTAAATATCGAAGGAGAGCTTCAATATTTTTTTTTCATTATACAACAGCCGCTCAGTACTTAGCACTTGGCGTGGTTCTAACTGCTTGTGTGGAGATATAGTGTGTGTGGCATAGATAATTCAACCCAAGTGATTTCCTCAGCTGTGCACAGGTAGCTTGTGAACCTCTTCACCCTGGTCTGATGAACCTCCTCTGTGCAGCGTGTGTAAACGCACCCCTACACACACACACACACACTCACACACGAATACACACATTTCTTTGTGTTATCTGTAATGGCAGCACAGGTCCTAAGTCCTAACACTGATGCTGCTGCACATGTATTGATTTTTTTTTCCTTTTTTTTAATTCTTTGATTGCGCTCAGTTTTTCAGTGACAGCATATAAGAAGCCCCCCTCCCTGTAAAAAAACAACAACAACAACAACAACAATGTACCAGACAAAGGAGGAGCCAGTATTCAGATGTGGGCATGCAAACTGTCCGCTCACATAAAACAAGGATCTGCAAAGACTACACTCCAGTCCAGTGCACGTAATACACAACTACACACTCTCAGACATCTCATTCAGATTCTCGGCTGCCTGCCTCCACCACAGCGCTGTTGCTGGGGAGTGGCTTGCTGAAATATCACCTTGAGTCTTGCCATTTCCCAACCTCATTTACTTTATTACAGCAAGTGTCTGCACTGAGCAAGGGGAAACAAATGAGAGAAATAGAAAACTGGAGATGGGAAGAAATACACACACACACACATGCAGTTGTGCCTCTGTGACTTCAGAGGACATCAAATGGCTTACATTCCTTAAGACTAAACCATAACTGCTCCTTACCTAACCTTAAGACTTACCGGTACAAGTATTATTATCAGACTCGCGTTCTGTCCCCATAAGTCCCCATAATGTGAATGTGTAAACAGACATAGGTCCCCACTACATGAGTATTACCTGGACCACACACGACACGCATTCTTATGCCCACACAGACCATTATCATCAGTCTCATGAGGGACTTCATGCAAAAGCGGAGGAGAGAGATTAATAAATCTGTATGAATGTGTGACGGTGGGTGGAGTGTGTGTTCTGGGCTCCACAGGAGTGGAGGTGGGGATTGTTTAGCACTCGTAGCACGAGCCAGAAGGAAATGACATAGTCAGGGGTTGCCACGGCAGTGCAGGAGATGCTTTCTCCCTCCCCTCCGTCTCTCCTCTCCAGTCATCCATCATCCCCCCACCCCACGCTCATACAATCTTCCATCTTCCTCCCTTCTCCACTACTTGCTCACTATCTTTGTTCCTCTCTCATCTCCATGTGTCTCTTTATCCCCTCGCTCTAGTCCTTGTCCTCTCCCTCCTTCATTCCCCTGCCGTCGTCTGGCAGAGCTCTCTATAAACATGCCAGGGACGGTCCTCTTCCAAATTGTCTTCCTCTGCCTGAAACGGCCGTGATGATTGCATTCTCACACTACATTGTAAAAACAAAAAGATAACCAGGGAAAAAGAGAGGGAAAGAAAAAAGGAAGTAGAAAAGCAGCTAGTTGCTGTACACTGTGGCCCTTTTTAGTGGGCCGCTGTAGGGGATCTGAATTGCCTGTCATGCAGGGGACTTTTGAGCTGGGAGACAAAATACAATGGAGCTGTTTTGACGGGGGTAGATGCAAAGCAGAAGACCGTTCTACACAATGCCGCGCAGTCATTATGATGTCATGACTCATCGCTTGGCGGCCTGTGTCGTACTGCAACAAACTCACACACACACACACTGAAACTCGCTCTCACACACAGGATGTGGCCCACGTAAATTATAGCTTGATGGTACAAATCAAATGCAAATTGCATACACAAACAGAGGGAAACTGAGTGGATGTTAATGATATGACAGTCAAATGTGTTTTGAAATGTCGTTTGGCAAATACCAATTAAAGGGCAAAAAGAGCAACAATGTGGAGAGCTTTTTGTGTTCAAATGATGCTGACAAAATATTTGATGCTGGCACGGATCTCCTTTGATGTTCCTTTTTTCTCTATTTATAATGTGAAGTCATCAAATGCTTTGGTCAGGTTTGAAATATCCCTTTGTGTTTTGCAGCAGAGGCTTCGTTTTAATATGCATTCATGGCATTTACACACTGCAGAATGATTTCAAGGGTGCAGTTTAAATGAGGATTATTTTCTATATGTTAACCTTGTCAGGCCTATACTGGCCTGTCATCCCTAATGTATACATTTGTACATCTATGGCATTTTTTTACTACAATAACTTTGAATATGACATTAAGGTTAAAGTGAAAGGTTTAATGTCAGTATTTTAATGCCAGCTCTTAGCCTTTTACCCTCAACTTCAATGACCTAGCTGCTCACTGCTGCTCTGTAAATAAGGTGATGCAATTAGCAAAATTTCTTGTGTGAAAGTCTCCACCTAAGAAATCGGCTTTTGGTGCTGGGTTGGTCTGTGCAATATAAAAAACACAAATAAGTAAAGTTAAACTAAATATTCTTACTGTATATCAGGTATACATTTTAGTAGTTAGCAGCATCCACAGCTCCTTACCCTTAATCAGTGCATAGTGACATCTTAATACAGGAAAAAGAAACACAATCTTTAGAAGCAGCCGCAGCGGAGGGGCTCACACACACTAACACTCACACACAAGTGTTAGAGCTTGAAGCCAGGAGGCATCACTGACATTTTTGGGATAAAGGACTTGATGAAACCTTGCCGTTTCACACACACACACACAAACACACTCACATTGGCCCTGTGAATAAATGTAAAGTGAGAGCGGTGCCAATTTCTCAGGAACCCAAATCCCGCCCAAATCCCAGCATGAAAACATTTGTGTTTGACACCGCGCGGCTGGCTTACTGATCAATAGGAGGAGAATCTGCAAATCCTGAACTTTCCCTTTTCCTGTAATGCTCCCTGCTCTCCCGGAAAGTGAGCTGAACTCTTGCTTTCACCGAGTCTTTTTCGGTTCACATGATCACGACGTAGTCTTGACTCATCTAGGCCAACTGGCAGAATAATAAGCAGAGAGGGATAATTGGTGGGACTTTAAGAGAACTGAAACTACATTGTTGTATTAGTGCCACTTTCACTCACTCAGATGAAGAAACACTGCCAGTGATTAAGCTTCTGGTGGATATGTGTGCTTGCGTCTGTGTGTGTGTGTGTGTTTGTGCTCCTTGGCTCCACTGGGAGCCTGTAGCAGAGCCTTAAATTATACATATGTTCTCATTCCATTACCAGTGGCAACTACTAAAGGCTTCCCAGCATTTCCATTACCAAAATGAAGGGATGCACGCACTCACTTATGCGTGTGCATGCTTAAGCAGGACAGTTTTGAACTTGAGCTTTTTACTTATGCATTCACACAGAGACAGTTCTGACTAAAGTTCAGGAAATAGTATTGGTTTTAATAGACTCCTGAGCTCATGTGACCAAACAGTTGCCAGTTCAGATCCATAAACAGGCATCCAGAAATCTGGATGGGGACAATGAATGATTAATGTTCTGTCCTCCCTGAAGAACTGCCAGTGAGATGCCATTGAGGACAACATTTAATCCACTTCTCCAGTAGAGCTGCTCAGTGGCCAGTGGTAGTGGGCTGTTCCCAGTATATGTGAGGAAATAAACAAACATAAATGATCATTTAAAAGCCAGAAAATCATATTTTCAGTTTCAGTTTCAAAGTGCAACATGAATATTTCACAGAGGTGATATGACTCCTTTTTTCCAAAGTCACATGTGATGCATCTTTAATGGGAGATACAGTAATCTGAGAGGCTCTGCACATACGTTTGCATGCTGCAGCATACATAAGCCAATAACACCACTTAAAAGCATTAGCAAATTATATATCACATGCACAGAGGATATAAGTGGTGATGTTATTACTGCCTCAATAGTCATTAGCAAATGTGAATTCAGCTTTGCACAGCACCTATTATTTTCTCTTTCTACTATAATTATTTTCACTAATATTTCAGACATTGGGACAAGACATATTGTAACATGTATTAACAATTCAGCTATACTCTACTCTGCTATGAGCCTTTGCTTTGCTTTACTTCCATCCCACTCCATCCAGCTGGATACCAGATCTTTAAACCTTCTCCGGTAAACACCAGTACCTTGCTGTGGCTTCTTCTCATCAGCTTTCAGATCAGATCAGAGTGGCAGGCTCTGAGGAGAGGTGTTATCAGACAGCTGAATGGAGAGGCCCGCTCGGCCGACGCTGCAGTCGTTTCAGTCCGGCTACGAGCTGAGACAACATCAGACAAGGATTAAATCAACAAACCTGGCTGACCCTGGGTGACCAGGCGGGCTACTTACAACTCTGTGGAGAGAGGAGTATTTAGCCTGTTGGGAAGGAGACACAGGGGAGAAAGAAGCAAGGGAGAGCGAGGAGAGGAAAGCGGGACAAATGAATGAATGAAGGGAGGCACATTCGAGGGGACAGTTTTGCAAAAAGGTTCAGGAAGCAGCCATTTCCAATATATCTGTGATTCATGAAAAGAATATGGAATAATAAATGAGTATCATGCCAGTTGAATAGTGCCCATGACTTGATGATATGCATGTTGTTTTTGACATTGTGAGACATGAGAGAGAATCACAGACATTACAGCAGTAATAAATTATAAACTGACCCAGTTTGACAGCACTAGATAGTGTGATTCTGACGCTGCAGTGAAAGTGGATGTCTGGTTTGCTTCTCCAGGTGCAGTAACTGTCTGTTCATGTCAGCGGCATTTATATGAGGAGCGTTGAGTGGGATGGACATGCTTGCAGCTTCAGATGAGACTTGCATCAGAGGGCTGGTTTCCAAACATACAGTATACCTTTCGCTTTAAGGAAGTCGGGCCACATTGTCGCGTTTCTTAAATTGTGTACAGTACATGTTCTAAAATAAAACACTCATATTTTAATATTACTGTATGTAATACCTAATGTTTCACCTTAAGAAAGCAGGTTTCCGATTTTGTATTCCAATGATTAAAACTAGCCTTGATGAGCTACTGTATTTGATGAAGTCACAACTATTTGACCTTGCCGTTTTTGCACCCAATTCAGTGCCAGCGTGAGAAAGAAATTTAAACAAATTGCACAGCTGATGTCAAAGTGTTACATAAACGGTCCTTGGCTCTTGTACATTTAGCACCTCTCTTCATTTTTCTTAAGCAGCATGTCCACAAGGCATCTTTTACTGGCAGGAAAGTACTGAGGGGGCCATGGGAACAAGTGCCTGGGTGGTAGAAAAAGAAAGAAAAACACACTAGTACCACACAGGTACTTTTAGCTCTGGGTAAAATGCAATAATGTTTGCTAGCTGGGTTGTGTAGACAGCACTATGCTACCACAGGTAAATACACATAGAATACTCTTTGCGAATGCTCATATTTACACTTATACATCACTGTATTGTATTTACTATCATGTGGATTTGTATATTTAATAATTATACCATATATTTCGTGTCTACATGATAGTGGGGTGTAGATGCACATTGCAAATATTGGATTTGTAGTCATGACCAATCAGATCAGGGTGGACTGAATCATGCTAGTTGTTCCCCTTAAGACTATTTGGAGTTGAAATTGTCAGAGGGAAGATAAATACATTGGCCAAAAACAGTGAAAATAAAAATAAAAATAAGGATGAGTAAGGTGTATCCATTTTATCCAACTTGCAGCGCAGAAGAACAGCTCATCTCGAGTTCACCCCAGTCTTTCTCTGTTCAGTACACCAACATCTGCGCTTGTTGAATCTTTTTTCTCATCTTTTTTAATAAACTACTGCATAAATGAGGGACATAAATTGTTATTTGCTACAGTAGATGTCCGTTGCACACAAAAGAATTTTTTTCCAGGATTTAGGGGCTTTAACTGTGACTAAAATTGTATCAAACTGTTATTGAATATACGGTATGCATTTACCTTTAATGCATCTAGCTCCTAATAAATTACATCTACTCTATCACATCAGCTGAAATGGCAGTTTGCACCTCAGTAGCTTTCATGTTGTCCCAATAACTTGTAAGCACTCCAAACCTCACAGCAGTTACTGTTTTCATATGCAGCAGGAGTTTTCAGCACAGGTTTTGCCCCATAGGGCAAAATCACTCCAGTCAAGTAAAATAAGCAATTTTGCAGTGGGTTTTGGAGATTAGACTGACTTGAACTTAAGTCTCATTCGCAGTTGCACAGATAGGAAGTGAAAATGGGTTGTTGGTCGTTTTATTCAAACATTCATGATTCAGCTGAACTACTTTATCAGATCTTTTCATAATGGCAATGTGGTACAGAGCTGCGGGTGGATTGAAAATAGGTTTCAGTTCGTAAACAATCTGATAATTTACTTGGCTCCATAGAGAAAGAGGGGAGGGGTAGAAAGCAAGAATGAGGGAAACACAGTTAGCAAAACAGAGATGCTGAAAAGGCATGAGGATGACTGTGAATTCAATGATAATTATAGTGTTGGGATGAGAAAAAACTAAAATCAACATCAAAATAAGGTCTTGATATGGATTCCTGCACAGGTTGAGGTGCTGACAATATCACTCCCTCTTATCTGAATCTGTCACAGAGCCTATTCCTCAATTTTAGTTCTCTGGAGAGCAAGAAGAAGTAGAAGAAGGAGGAAAAAACTACCCTGCACTCAATCTCATCCACTGGCAAAGCCATCACTCACACGGTCATATTTGAATTAGATGTCTAGACATACAGTTTGCCAAAGGACTACTCTGCTTTGTCGTCGAGGGTTTCCGTGCAGCCCTTATCCTCTATCAAAATGATAGAGTCACAGAGACGATCCCAGGCTAGAAATGAATGTGGGTGTAAATGGATGCTATCTTGAGGAGTTTCCTGGGACTGTGCGGCTGCAGCCGTGTAAAGCCTCTTCCTCAGGAAATGCACGGGACTGGATCGTCCACATTGTGAGACAGAATCAATATGGTGCACAATGATCGTGTAACATTTGACCCAGCAAGAAAAACATTGGCGATACTGTACGATAATGGATGAATTACAGGTCAACCTGCTTTTCCACTTTCCCAGCAGTATAAATATTTATGATGCTGATTCCTAGCATTGGCAGTTGATGCATTTTATAGCTACTGCTTATTTAAATAGGGGCTAAATGCTTTTGTGAGACATTTAGGAATGGGAACTATCCAACTTCAGGTCTAGTCGTGTCCTGAAACCTCAGTGGTGACCTTGGGTCTGACGCTTAATCAGAATTTCTTGCCCACTTAGAACTACTATGTAGATGCAGAAATGGGACAATGCTGCATGGGCTTCATGCACTTTATCTTAATGTACATCTGTTAAGCATTAGCAAGCATGTTAACCTTAGGGTATATACTGTATTAAGCACATTTTTATATTGATCATGGATAAAGAAAAACTTCTTTCAACCAAAAATTGAAAAAATTGAATTCTGCCACATTTGTTGGCCAATTCTTGATATTTTTCACATAAAAAAGGGAGTTCTGGGGATCATCAGTCTTGGTGAGATTCATTCTCTGGAGACCATGAAAGCCAGTTATACAGCTGGGATATATATATATATATATATATAAGACATGACCATATATATATATATATATATATATATATATGGTCATGTCTTATTTTCATGAACTCAGTGAATAGTATTTACTGTAGTTGAAGCTCCGTTGGTCATAATTACATTCCCCTCTTGAACTCCATTTCTCCACACTGTGACGCTCACCATCTTTTATCTTTTGCATCAATAGCTATGTGTGTCTAACATGACCAATTAATCAAGACCCAGTGTCACTGACCATTGCACATTAATTGATGATTGGCTATTGTGCCATATAAAGATCTGGCCACAGAATCAGATAAAAGTCGTACCAGGGGAGGCCAATACCGTCTGTGGTCATTAAGTGAAGTCATTGGATGTGTTCACGACACCACAAGAAAACAGTTAATCCTGGCATCAGTGATCCATCGCCCCTTTATTCCCACCCTCTGCACTGATCACTCACCTATGCTTGTATTCCACTATATGCTGACAGATCGCCCATGCTCCTGCATCCATTTTCACTCATCTCACCCTCGCGGAAATTGTACCTCTTCTCTGATTAGAGAGTATTATTTATGCACTCATCATCCTCTGTCTTTCACCTCTCTGCTGCCAAGGAAATAGACCAGCTCAAATGTTTCATCCAGACGACTTGGAGTCTCAGTTTATGTGCAAATTTGTGAGCATGAAAAGGTGCACCCGTGTGTGTGTGTCTGTGTGTGCGTGTGTGTGTTTGGGTAAGGGTGGCAGTCAATTAAACAAACAGAGACTGTCCTTGGATAAGCTTTCTGGGTTTCTCAAGCACCTAGCTTCGATTCAGGGAACACTACAGTTCTGTGTATTCAATTCCCAGCTGTATAACTGGCTCCATCATACACGCTGTGCACAGAAAGAGGGAACCAGAGAAAGAGAGAGCAGGCGAGGGAGGTAAAAAGATGGAGTGAGGGAATTGGAGGGGGGAGTGGAAGAGACAACATGAGACCTAGAAAAGGGAGGAGAGAAAGAGGGGATACAGAGAGGAGGGAGAAATAAAATTCACCACACCACAGTGCCATCTAGTGGACGCCTCCTTTCATCCATCCCTTCATCCCTCCTTCCTTCTCCCTTCATGTTTCGCTGTTTCTCCCCTCGCCCCGCTATATTATCATACAGTTTGTGTTTCCATCTTGTTTCCCACACACACATTTATACATCTCACACACCTACATGCAATTGTTTGTGAAGTGTGCCCGTGTGCAGCCGTGATTCAAAACAAGCAATGTCCTCACAAACACAGAGAAGAAGCCAGTCCAGAAAAACACTTGTTTGCCCGTGACGTCCTCTTGTCCTTGTTTACTTCTATATTTCTGTCCCCTCAAATGTTTTTTTAACTCCTGCTTTTTGTTACCCCTTTAACACATTCCCCACCTCTCGCTCGCTCTCCCCTCATCTCTCCCTCTCCGGAGCGCCACCACCCAGACTGTAAACAGGGGTGATGGATTACTAATTGTCCTGCTCTAGATGCAGTGGGGTGGAGACAGCTGCGGGTGGGTGGATTGGGATGTTCTGGTGCTGTGTGTGTGTGTGTGTGTGTGTGTGCTTGTGACTGTGCATGAATGTGAATCATGCAATCAGAGCAGATAACAGGGTTTATGAAGGAAAAAAAAAAAACCTCAGTTACCTCTCAAAACACACGATATTGCAGCGTGTGTTCTGTGTCATGCACTGAGATGATGTGAGCCTACATGACAGGACATTTGACCTTCATACCAAGCATATGTTCATGACTGAACATTTGCAGTTTGATACCTTGCCCATTAGTTTTGCTTTGATAGTTGTAATTAGGCCCCCGGGGGATCTGCTGTGATCTAAAAGCAATAAACGCCGTCCTGCAACATATTAATAAAGCAGGGCTTTACTGCAAAGGTGGATTCCTCAAGTGGCGATCTCACTAAGATATGAAAAGGAGTTTAACCCTTTTAAACCTGTGGTTATTTTTATTGTTTTGTATTGTTTTCCTTTTTTGGTCAACGCTGAGTGGATTCTTCCAGGCAGTATCAATTGTTATTCACTCTCTCTTTCTGGCACAGTGTAGTGTCAACATCATTTGTTACTCTTGTGCTAGCACAGCATATTTGACATTTAAAAAACACACTGATAAAAAAAAAATGTCATTCAAGTTGCCTCAGAAATCTGAGAATCTTACGGTTCAGTCACAATTTAAAGCTCGCCTCTATCATCACCGATTCAAAACCTAATGTTTTGTCGAACATGTGCGTGCAAAGAATCGATGCTACGCTTGGTGTGTGAGTGTTTTTTAATAAAAGCTAACAAACACACAGATTTAGTGGCCGTTTCTTTTGATGTGCACTGGTGGTTGCACTGATTGCCCACAGTGGTAATTCCAATGTCATGCTCAGGGTGGACAGTCTGGAGGACCGCCATGCCACATTAAAATAAAAGCAAACCAACACAGACAGGCCAGACTCAATATGAAAACAGACCAAATGGAGGAATTTAGCGAAGCTACCAGTACTGACTTCTTTGTTAAACAGTCAGTCTGATCTCTCAAAAATCTCTCATGGATGTTTTGGGAATTGACACCAATGTCATGAGTTAAACATGAAACTACAGCCAAGATTAGGTTAATTTAGCATAGAAATGGCCAAAAGCTGGCCAGGCTCTGTCTAAAGGTAAAGAAAATCAGAATTTCTTGATGATTTATAAGCTCAGATAGTAGCCAACTCTATCTTCATATTTAGCATACTGACATACAACTGTCAATGTCCAAATTACTAATTCATTCTTTCAGTAAATAATAAGTTTACAAGTTTACAGCCTTGGAACCCAGGACTGTGGCTCTAGAGCTGCACGTTTCGAATTAGCTTCAGCTCATATTGAATGAGCAACAAATTAATATCAATATCATCACAACCCTGACATATCATATATAATTTCCTCATTAAATTCTAGAGACAACACACAACTTACTGCCCAGGTTGTGATGCAGGCTGTTCAAACTGTAGTGCTTATTGGTTTTACAACAGTACTGTACTTAAGTCTTAAGCCACACTAAAACCCAGCTTGAGTGCTGTATGTGCACATTTACCCACACACGTCCGCTTATCTTCATCTACACCTTCCAACTCGTCCTCCCCTCCTCTGCCATGCTTCCTTCCTTTCTCCATCTCAGTGGTCACATCAACCATCAATTAAACTGAGGGCAGCCAATGGAGATGTTATCTGTGCTGCCGTGGCTTGTGGTGGAGGGGAGAACGAGTTGATTGCCCTAATGAATTATATATGCATTATTGATAAGCTCCACTTTTGCCTGGCTTCTATAAATATATATTTATATAACCTGTCACTGTGTCTAATCGTCACCGGCTGGCCCGTGTCCTCAAGCTTCTGGCAGGGAGGGTGGCCCAGGAGTGGTGCCAAGTGTTTATATGCAGGTTTGCTGGTTGCATTATCAGGGAAGGGACTGTGTTTGCATGCTGACTGAAAATCTGGTCATTGGACAAGTTCACTCTTACCCCAAATTAAAGTTCCTTGAATAAATATTTTAAGCAGACAAGACAAAAATGACTCTTCATCTCCCCAGTGCCACTGAAATGGCATGGATACATGGATGATTGATTGACTGAATGATTGATTTTGCCTGCTAAGAACAGCCCCCATCTTCTTCTGGCAGCTATCGAGCAGCTCCACTGCTCAGCAAATGTCATTCATAATTAAAATGTACAAAAAAGATGAGTTCAGCTTCAGGAGTTCAGGAGGCAGCCCAACAGGCCTGATCTTCTTGACTTCTTTGCAGCTATGGGGATTGATTTGATCAATCACCACCACGCCCTCACAAAACATCCTCTGGGTTTTAGCTGATGGTGAATAATTTAAACACAAACTTTGGCAGCGTCAACCAGTCATATTGTGGGGTGGCTTAGTGGAGCACGATCAACATTTATTTATGGAGTTCTAATCTGAACAAAACCAGTTTCCTCATTAGCGCGTCTAGCTGCTGCCACATCAGATCTGATTCACAGGCTCTTTCATCAGTTGTTTTTTTTAGGAGCGTAGTCATACAGAGCAGTTTTGAAGTACAGTGAAGTACAGTAAGAAGTACACAAGCTAAGGATGTACACACAGCATACACCGAAGGCTCTGTCTCTCTCAGATGTACACACACACAGGAACAGAGGTACTAGTCTGATCCGGGGCGAGAGCAAACACACACTGCCTATGTCAGACAAATAAAGTTGACTCAAAGCGTTTGTTCTGGCCTTTGTCCTCTGAGTTCTCACAACAGGACACGGTGCTGTGCAGTGAGTTGGTTTCTAAGTTATAGTCTGCCTTTTTGCATTTGTGCATGGATTTTAACATGCATGTTATCGTGTGCATGTCACTGGTCGCTGACGAAAATGCTAATTTGCGTTACCTGTCAAAACAGACAGAAACCCAGACTTCAAATTGCATGGTTCTTTTCATTGACTTGACAGTCAGCCATGGAAAAATCTCTATTGTTTACTGTTTACCAGCAGTCCCGTCAGAGACAAAGTGATATGTCACCAATAATGTGGTTTTGCGCTCTGATTGGAGCATCACGGTGACAAGTCTGTTGCTGACTCCTGCAGTCGAGAGCAGACCTCTCTTTTTCTCAGTCCTCTGATCTTAGTAATCAAGAAAAAAAAGGAATCCCAGTGCTGTCAATTGTAGTGACATTTCCTTCTGTACATCTTACAGGCTGATAGGAGCTCCACATTTAAGTAGCTCCAAAGTACAGTAGGTCTCCTTTCAAGAGGAAGGAATAGCTGTAACTGTCATCATTTCTGCACCGAAGCCCCTTTCATTTCCCCCCGTGGTCCAAGAAATTTAACTTGACATTCTGAGATGCATCAAGCCCCTTTTAGACCCTTGGTTTCCATCTGCTACCATTTACTTTGTCTTTTTATCCCTCTGTCATGATGTGGCCCTGTGCTCCAAAGGAAAAAAAAAGAAAAATCAAAAAATACCCTCCATGCTCCGCTGGCAAGGTTTTGCAAAAAAGCAGCTGCAATTACATTTTGAGTTGTGGGGCAAGGGGGGAGAAGGGAGGGAGGTAGAAGGGGGAAAGAAGAAGGGGTGAGGATATCAGGGGGTGATTGGTCATGGCTCCCCCTCCCAGCTGAATCTCAAAGAGACAGAGAGATGAGAGGAATGGGATTGCCCGTTTTGTTCCTGGATAGAGGGAGGTCCTCCCAGGACCCACAGCTTTGAGCCTCTCACATGGCACCGATAGACAGAACAGGCATGCGCACACACACTCACACACATATGCAGCCTCTTTACTTTGGTCAGTACACCCCTTAGGACCAAATGATGACTCAGTGCTTTAATAGTATTTGCAGGGGATTGATGCCCAGAGAGGAGTTTCCTCGCTACAGACTGTTAGAGAGCAAGAAAAGAGAGAGAGTGGGTGTGATAGTGACAGAAGGAGAGAAAGGAAGGGTATAAAAAAAGAGAGAGCCATCAGAATCAAAGGTGCTGCAATTGAACCACGACGACTGTTTCACAGCAAACTCATTATTGTTCTTGGCGGTGAAAAGAGACGGCCTTATTATTCTCCTGTGCATAACAGGAACTCATAGCAGGAGATTGCTTGCAGCATTTATGGAGTAGGGATAATACTTAGGTGCTTCGTGTCCTCACCTTTAGCACAGTCTTTTCTTCACATAATCCACATCTTTTAAGTATTCTCAAGCTTATTTTGCTTGTTAGTACTTCTCATTCTGCTGGAGAGAGGTGATGATGGCGGAGCGGCAAGGGGAGGTTAACGATTGAGAAGGATTTTGAGGCGAGCAACGAGAGAAATTTAACTAGTAAGGCTAAAATAAAAATCTAAATACACTTAGGTTTCTGCATTGGTATATTTTCCTTTTTATTCTCTAGTTTTGTTTCTAATCTGACAATTTGGCATGAATTAATAGCTGTGCTGTCATCGAAAGCACTAAAGCCTGTGCACTCAACGCTTCAACACTGTTTAATTTCTGACAGCATCCTTTCATAAATGTAGCTGTTACACGCACTAGTTATACTTCTGTAATATAATCTGTTAGATTACCTGTTTAAATTTGAAACCCAAAAAACAGCCACTAGAAAGCCTCAATTATTACTTTTCACACAAAAATGTAAATGTACTGCACTAAGCCAACATTTTCTGGAGGGGATTATGTACATACAGAGATAAAGTTCCTGAACTGTAAAGCCCCTCAAAGGCAGCTCTTTATGCTCGGCCATTATTACAGTGAAAAGCCCAGTCTAGCCTGAATATGATCACATCCACTGGTCCGGGTGGCCTTTCCTTGAACAGTAAATGATTATAATGCCATTGTAATAAAATACTCACACATAATATATCCTGCACTAAGGTTTCTCACTTGCTGTACAGTGGTTGCTGTATATATGTAGTTAGATTTGTAACTAGAAGGATATAACGTGACGATGCATTGGCACCATTTGGGTCCTGGAAGCATGGAGCCTGGTTATTGAGGCATTAATGGAGATGAATGATTATATTAAACATTTCTAATCAATAGGTCCAATGGAAGCATGACTTCCTTCATGGGCCTGATTACATTTATTCAGAATGTTTGTCATATCACTAATCCAACAAAATCATTCCTGTCCATATCATATTACACAAAAATGAACAAAAGCGGCAGTCATGGGCTTTGTCTGAACCGTTGCTGGCAAGAAGATGCTTCTTGGTAATTACAGTGATGATGCTTCAAGAACTCCTTGACACAGCTGCCAATTAGAGATGCCTTTTATATCAGAGCTGTAAAGGACATTGTGTACCTAGATTACACATTAAGACTTTACCCGCATTAACATGCATTAGTTTTTGTAAGCGCTGCTGCCCCCATTTTAGTCTGGAAAGGCAGAAATTGAGATTTTTGAATGACGTAAACAGTCATACTGTGGTGGTCTGCTATTCTGGTCGGCGGTCACATGCATGTGACCATCAATGGCATTATTTGTTAGAATACAAGTCGGATGTCTACTGTTGCTTTAAACTAAAATCCTTAAAGCATATTTTTTCTGTTTATTCATTTATTCATTGAGTTAACATTCATAAAGAATTACTTACCTGCTGTTCTTGTGTATCTCGGCAGAAAACTGCTTATTCATTGGGCTTTTAAGCATATGCTGAGTTGTTCTTTGCACTAAAGTGTGGATAACAGGTAAATTATATCCACACCTCAAATGTGTCATGGATTTGAGAAAAGCTTTACCAAAAGTTCTTTCTTTTTTCATTCTGAATGAACTGAACAAATGGGGCTGGGTTGTTTTACAGTGTACTGATTCTGTAATAAATGGAGATTTTATTTTGTAAATGCATAAGAGAGGACGTAAACAGCAGTTTAAGGCTTTGTCTTTGAATAATTTGCTTCAAAGTTTGAAAAGTTAGAATGTTTTTCAGTCCATTGCCTCAGCGGTCTAAAACAACTCCAAGAAAGATGACTTCTAAGACTTAAGTCTGTGGGCTGCATCTGCATCTCATGACAGGTGGCTAAACCTGAGGTTGTGTGTAATCTCGTATTTTTCAAAAAAGATAATGAAAAACCAAAACATACACAGCTCCAGCACAAGCTATTGACTAAGTGTTTGCCATGCAAGGAAAATAAATGTTGAGAGTTCAGGTCATCTATTTTTCTGCTTCCACACACTGCTGCGGTTGAATTGGTGCGGGCCATTGCCATTAATACTGTGAGCACCAACTTAGGAGGCAGTCTGAAGGTTCCTCTATCAGTAGGGCTGCTATCACAAGCACTTTATGCCAAGTGGCTGTGTGCAAATATGGAAGGTGTTTTCTACATGTAGCCTATATTTCCATGATTTTAAGGAATGAGGATCTATTTTTAATTCCTTTATTTGCTGGTTTATTTCTCAGGAGTTTGTACACCACAGAGGCAAAACAAGGGAGAGCATTAAACCCTCTGAATTCTCTTGAAAAAAATAATCAACCGAGCTGTGCAATAAGAGCAACAAAGGCTAGCGTAATGAGCACAAGTCTTTCACAGCACTATTATCAGCCAGTGCGGAGAGATGAGGACCCTCGCACAATTACAAGTCCCACACTTATCTTGTCGAAGCAGATTCTGCAGGGGAAAGAGGAACGTGTGTGTGTGTGTGTGAGTGGGTGGCAGTAGAGTCTATGGCCAGGCCTGTAAAAAAAAAGCTCAATAAACTAACAATCTCTGATGGTTCAATAATCCATAGAATTCCTCAAACTCACCCTTAAATTTCTCTTTTGTCTGATTCCTATCATGTCATATGGGAATCTCATTATCTCAGACAGGCCTTGTTACCCATTATAAAGTGCTGAAATGCCATGTAACTATGATAGATTGGGTCATATGGCATTTATTATGGCTGCAGCATCTGTGTTAAAGGGTAAACCCACACTGAATCACGCAGGACAGGAAACTGCTGCTGGCTGATTGTGCCATTGTGGGACATCATGTCTGTGGGATATTTTTTCTAAGCCTATTTTCCCACAAAATGCCACTGCTTGTTAAAGCAGCTCCGAGGTATTAAATTCATCCTGTAGGCCTTTATATAATTAGTTTTTTTGGTAGACAAACAAAGTTTACATTTGGTTTTCTATCTAAAAGCTTTGTGTGTCACTGAGGCTGAATACATTTGTTTGATGTTTTTAAATTTAAAATCAACCATAGCTACACCAGTATTCTTGCTAGCGGTTGTCTTCTTTCTTTGCCTTCGTCAGTGTATTACCACATTTCTGATTAATGTGGAACCATCTGAAGCAACGGTATTCACTGAAACTTTAGCTTAAACTTCACTTAAAACATTGTTCCATAGCACTACACATGATCAAAAATTCAACGGGAGTATCAAAAGCCTGTCGAAGATGTCTGGGGCGTGTTAAATGTATTCATTATCACAAGTCTTTCACTTAGAATAGATAACAAAGTAAACCTCCAGAATGAAATTAAACATTGAAAAGGTTTTGCTGCAGTAAAAGTTTAGAACCAACCCACAGCACTGCTCTCGATGGGAATTCCATTTTCAAGCATATTTTCCTCCCGGTGCCACCACAATTATTGACTCACTGTGGAATTACTGACGCAGACATGTTGGTTCTCAAGTCCAATAGAGTCCCATGTTGCTTTCTGAAACCAATGTGCGTCGACTGCCATGGAAGATGTGAGGATTTTTCCTCCAAGCAAACTGTATCGCAGCCATTTTTACTGATTAACACTTTGAACCACAGTGGAGAGAACCAGCTAGTGGAATCAGTCTTTGCACACAAACAAACAATAGTAGGATTCATTGGTTGGACCTGTGAGGTAGCAGGTTAATCTGTCTTTTCACATCATATGTCTGCTTTTATTCCCCTGTCTTTCCTGCTACTGTCTTGTTGAGCAGTGTAAATTATTGAATACGCTTGAGTGTGTTGCTGTACTGTACAAGCCACTGTTCATATGTGTGTGTGCGGCATTATAAACTTTGTGTAAAAGTTGATTTCTGTAGAGAGAAAAAACAGTCTAAACAACCCAGTCTTATTCAGGCTCACAATCAATATAGTTGTCTTTCCATCTATTCAGGGTAGTGTGTTACACAACATACTGGACAGAAGTGATCACACATAAAATGAGTTAGAAATCAATCATTGTGTCCTTGGTGTTTAAGTTAACACAAAGGATGCTGCAGACTGTATGCTGTATGGGTGGGCTGTATTGTGTGCATTCAAGGGGGTAGTGGTTTTTCAGTGTTTAGTAAAGTTAACTTTGGTTTGGTTGTGAGACTCTTCTTCGGTTCTTACAGCTTCTTTGACAGCAAGGGAGTTGTCAGTTTGCTTTAAGCTTTCCTCCCACACTGCTTCTTGTAAATCTTTTGTTCAGGTGGGACTTAACAACGCCAGTGTAGCGGGCTTTTCACAATATCTAATCACAGCCAGGCCATGCAATACACCCACTAGGCTGCAGCAAAACAAAAGACAAAATGTCCATTCTGGATCTGTTTTTGTGTGATCTTTCTCCGGCCTTGGCAAAGGAGATTTTTTTTCGACGAGCTTGAACATGCTGACTTTATCGTTTAGCTTCCCAATGCCAACGTTCAGCTCTTTTGTCTTGTCAGAGGAGACAGACTGTTGTGTGCACTCGACACATCATGTCCTCTGTCGGCTGATTCATTACAGCCTGAGAATTGGCTCATTGCTTTGGTGTCATCTGCACACCCTAAGCTCAAGCATCGCATACATATGATCATGTTGCTCCACAAAGGAAGCATCAGACCAGTGGCAATAATGACAGTGGATGGGGGAAAAAACACAGGCAGGACAATGGGGAAAAGCCAGTGCTTTAATAGAGAGATGGAGCCCTCGAGCCAACAAATCACTCCTCTACAGTGACCTCTGACAATGTGTGATTTAGTAATTGACATTCCCCCTCTCATGCTGACCCTGGCTTCTGGCTAATGGTTCACTCAGCAGTATTCACACCATCCAATTCCTAGAAGATCTTCTAATCAAAAATTTTGAACATAACAATTTGTTGATATATCATCATTTGAAGCTTGCTATTTCTCAGACATATAGTTTTCTCTACCACATCATGTGGCCTTGTCTTTTTCTGATTGGGGAAGTTTTGCACCAAGCCGGAGAGAGCTTGTTTGAAAACAGTCACGATTTCCTCGGCCATCAACTTTGGAGAGTTTCTGTGGCCAATTAATTGGGATGTATGGAGAGATTCTTCCCTGCAACGCCACAGCCAAAAGAGCCGTTAGATGTTGAGCAGCTCAGAAGAAGAAATGCTGCAGCCTTAGTCACTGATCATCGTGGAACAACTGCAGACTGTTATTGGAGATTACACAACGCTATACTTTTTTTCCTGCTTAGCTTCAAGCCATGTAGCTTGTTTTTATATTGTTCACTCCCATAAGAAAATGATACAAACACATTTTCTTGTTGGAATTTTCATCTTCATTGATAAAACTTTGAGTTGGATCAAACACATGGTGTGTTAACTATGGAGCAGAAATGTCAGAGAGGACAACGCCTGCTCCTTGGTTGGCGCCCACAGACTGACACTTTTAATACCACTGCCAGAGAGGAAATATGGTAGGTGACCTAACACGGAGGCTTACTACTGATGGTCACAATGAGAAGGCTCAGTGTCAAAGCCATTACACAAGCCTCTGAGAAAACACACACACAAATCAACCTCTGCCGGCATGCCAAGATTCTCAACTCCACAGACAGCCTTCGGGGTGATTTCCCTTTTCATCAGCTTTTCTCTTCTTCTTCCAACCAGAACCAGTTAGAAAGATTGGGATTTGATATGCTGTCACTCAACCCCTGCCTGATTTGGATGACAGGCGGGTTCATGAGCTGCTGTGGAGCTGATGCACACCAAGCGGGGAGGGGGAATTTCGAAGCTTCGGAAGATTCCCCACTGAGCAAAAAGGCAATCATTAGGAATTAGAGAGGGGAGGAGGAAGCAGGAAAATAGTTCAGGGGAAAGGGGAATAAATTTAATGGCGAGTCAATGGGTATTGATTTTTATGTAAATTCTACACAGCAGAGGAGCGCCTGTTCAGTCACGGGCTATCAGGATCCAAAATAAGGTTAAAACAGATGAGGGGATATTATCCACTATTCAGTCCGTCCACTGTTTTTCACTTTTCTGCAACTCTCTCTGTCTGCCCTGCTACCTCTCCGGTCACTGACAGTTCCTCATTCACCAGCGCTCCTTCCTTTCTGTCTTATTCTCCTTCCTTCTCATTCTCTCCCTCCCTTTTCCATCCCCTTTGTATTACTGCCAAGCAGTCAAATGGATGTTGGCATATTTTAGAGCCCTGTTGTCCAACTCTCTCTCATGCGCAGGCCAAGTCTGTGGCTCAGCAGAGTGCAACTTGGCAGCCGACGAGACAAGCACACTAAAGCAATTAGCACGGCCACCAACAGTCGCTCGGTGAACTGAGCGTTGGTTCTGTTCAGGAGTCAAATGGGGAGTATTATTTATATCCAAAGGTCAGCCACCCTCCCTGTCAGAGGATTTCAGATCTGTTAATGCGGGACGTTTACACTGCAGATACAAAAAAACAAAAAAAAACATAAAAGAAGTCAAGGCGGAGCGGTGTTAAAAGGGCAGGGCTGGGACGGTGCCACCTCTCCTTCACAGGCACAGCAGAGGTTGAAGATGGGCAGTGTTAAAAGATCAGGATTTTAACAACCTCCCCGTTCACACACAGACACACACACATACAGCATGCAGCTCACTGAAATGCACGCCCAAGCAAAGAGGTCAGTCATAGCGGTGCACTGTTAAAGGCGGCGGAGTATGACAACCTCAGAGGGGCTGACCGCCCTTTCTGTCAGAAAAGATGACCCTCATCTCACAGTCTTTGTTCCGAACAAGAGAGGAAGCAAAGCGGACAAAAATGACAGCAGAGCCTAAGAATAGTATGTGCTGCTGGGATACCTGAGAGTATCTGGCCTGATGTGATGTGCCTGGCATGAATGTACTGTAAAGGCGTCTGTGCAGGTCTGCACTGCATCAGCTGGGGAATAATGTGGGATTGTGGGAGTCGTGTGGACATCAGGGCGTGAAAAAGCTACATTTTCTTAATAAGCAGGTCTCCCCAGGTGTCCATGATGTAAACTTAATGTGGTCTCATGACTTTTTGTACAGTTTCATTGTATTATTTTACAGCCCAGAGAGTAAAAACTTTGAGCATCAACGTAATTATGAACTTCCTGTGGGGAAGATTCACTAAAACCACCAATTAAGAACATTCCCAGGTGACTTCTACAGAGAATATATCATATCCTCTGATTTTCACTTTTTCTAACGTACCGTACCCCTGAACAATTTCTTTGTACTCCAGAAATTCACTAACTAATACTAAATAATAAAAGAAAGCACCTTCTCTCTTTCTTTGGCGCTGGACGGTTCAATACATGACAACCCTGATTTGTAGAGAGCTTCTCTCTTAAATGGATCCTGCTGACAAAGTGAAGTAGCGCGTAAGTGTTGAAGCCACTGATTGATCTGAGTTTGACTGCTTAGACCCATGACAAGGCAAGGTGGGATCTGGACAGATCCTTGAGTATCACTGAATAAGGCTTTGAATGTGGTTTATAGCTGGTTCCCTTGACATTATTGCTTCCATAAAGATGCCACCTGTATGATTTTATACATTTGTAGCTGTATCGGTGTCACCAATCAGTCAGTGACTTTCAGTGAGTTTCACAATAATGTTAGATTAAGGTTTTAAGTCTCTGCGTCTGCAGCTGGAGCATCAGCCGCTAATGCAACTTGTGATTGATGATGACCACTCTTTTTTAGTGAGTCGAGGGCCTGGGGCCGACAATGTCAGTCAATACCTGCAATATTGCCTCATTTACAGCAGCTGTCAAAGTGACTTACACCCATGCACACGCACACATCCACCCGCACACAAACACACCTCCCCCACTGTCAAAGTAAATTGGGTGCATGTTCTCTAAACCCTATTTATGGGTCTCCCATTGTTTTTCTTGATGCAATGTCTGACACGGGGAAGAAAGGGCAAAATTCATCCACCCATCATCCGGGAGAGAGAGAGGAAGGGGAAAAAAAACATATATACGTATTTGAAATAAGTAGAGACAGAGATGTGCAGACAGGACAAAGAAGATGGAAAGGTTGAAACAGGCTGGCAGGCAGAAGAAAGAGATGGATGGATTGAGAGACAGAGCAGGAGAAGGTGAGACAAACATAAAGACAGACAGAGGGATAGACTGCATGCCATGAACTCAGCTGTCACTCCCCCCCCACCCCACCCCACCCCACCTCCACACACACACCTCAGCTTCCTGTCACTCACAGCTGATGACAGCCCCCATCCTGTCTCTGCCTCTGTCACCTCAATCACACAAGGACCTGATACTGTCATCACACTCTGAGCGTCATATCAAACTAGTACACTGCTATGTGTGTGTATATATTTGTGTGTGCCTGATAAGGTATGTGACCCCATGCTGGGGGAAAGTGTGTTTGTGCAAGCACCTGATTGTGCGTCTGCAATTTGACAAGCAAGCCTTCTTGAGAGAAGTCTGTCTGACTGTTGGTCTATCAGACAAGCTCCCGTTCTGAGGAAAGCCTGTGGATTAGGCCGGGCCAACAAATACACCCGTCGTAAATCTCAGTTGCTTACACCAGGACAGTGAACGCTTCGATCCTCAGGCTGCGTTGAATACAGATCAAAATCCGTGATATTTGCAAAAAGCTATCAACTCTAAAGCTGATGTAAAATCCAGCAAACATGATTGATACTGAACCATCAGTCAGGCTTTTTTTTGTTTCTTTTGAACTTACTAAAAGATATCCCGTGCAGAGTATTTTCCATGCTTGAACAGTAGGACATTAATCAATACTCTTAACAAATTGAATGATGAAATGTAAGATATATAAGGAGAAATATAAGGTATATTATCAAATGCAATACTAACCAATTAGTGGAACAGCAGGGACACACTCATGGACAGCTCCAGCTATGGACACCAGCTTGTTCTTACCATACCAGTCATGAAGGACGCATACATAGTTAATGCCCTTGTAGCACAGGTCACAACAAATTGGAAGTCCACACAGAGCCTGGGGTCCACCCTCCCTCTGATCACTCAGGCCCTCGCAGACCCTCGCGGAAAGTATAACACCATATTTATAGAACTGGAGTCACAGTGTGTAATATTACTTTTTTCACAGTCACCTTCTATGGAGGCTTCTCTGGCTCAGGGGGATGAAGTTGATGACTACACCCCCGCTGTGACACTGACACCATGGCACTCTGGTTATGGAATAGGTCAAGGTTCTGACAAACATATGCTCGACACAACTTGATATAGAAAACCTATTTGACTGGAGTGGCTCCAAGATTCTCAACGCTTAATTTAGCCTTTTCTGTCAAAAACTTAATAAACACTGACTACAACCAAGTGGTACCTAATTAATTAAAGTATGTTAAAACCTTGGTTTGTTAGTTGTTTTAGTGCTGGCTTGTTCCCCTGAGCTGCTATTTCCACTGCCGCTCACTTCCTGTGTGCTTTGGTTGCTCCCCTCAACCTTCCAGAGGCAGCGTTCATGCCCTATTGAAATCTATGCACATATTCAGAGAAATGTCCTCTCCTGCCAGTGAAGGGAGTCCCTTTTTTATAATATAACTTATGGATTTATTCATTAACTTTCATTATGTCCACTCAGAGGACATGGAGGAGACAAGGAGGAGAGGAGCGTGTGTGAGTGTGTGTGTGTCAGTATGCTTGAATATGGACAATGATGTGGAGGATTATGGCTAACCTTTAGTTTTGGACATTTTAAGATGATTAATTTGCCACTGTGTTTTTAGCTGGAGGGCAGATGCAAGCAGAGAAAACTTATAATTGCCTCAGTACACCGTACCCTTCTCAATGTCAAGCCTATGATACAGAGCCCCTATTCAATAACACCTAATCTTGAAGGGATTTAATCAGAAAACTGATATTTGAAAGTGTGAGGTCATCTGAATTTAGTTATTCCCCTTCCACTAATATATTTTGTGGTTTGAAAATGCTTTTTTTTTTCTCCTTTCTTTTTTTCCCCCCACAAACGCACAATAGCTGCAGAAAATCACTCAGAAAGTCGTGTGTGAAGTGCAGAATAGCTCCTCATGCACTCGGCCACAATTCTACATTACTGTATATAAAACTGCAAGACTATATTTTCAAACCCTCTGTAAATGAAATTAAACTAAACAAGAAAACATATAGGCATGCTAAGATAACATCACACTCACACTCCAACCCCCCAGCCCTAATTATAATAACAATTTTCTGATAGATTATTACTTTGAGATGTAATCCAGATAGTGGTTTAATCTGCATTGCCTTCCTGCATGGTAGATTTTGCAGTATTTTTTATTTTTGCCACATCTCCATCATGAAGTGTGGAAGGTTTAGGAGTCAGATTAATGAAGAAGAATTCTGGAAACTTTAAGCCAAGATATCCTGAATGTTCCTCCCTTTTTCACAATAGCTGCATCCTATACTTCCCATAATGCAACATGATAGGAAAATAAGTTTTATCAATGCAAACTTGAAGTTACAAATCTAGATTCCTCAAGACCAAACTAACTGAAGTGGCATCACTGTTACATCATTCAAGGGTCTGTTATTATAAAATAATTTTTCATGTCATGTCACATATATTAGATAATCACATGTATGTTATTTAAATCATTCTATAGTCTGTGGGCCCTCACAGAAAAGGTCTAATGTAGACACTGGAGGGGCCAGCAGCACAGGCAGAGAACTGAGACTGCGTCCAGCCTCACAGCAGGATAAAAGCTCTGATCTTTTGGAGAGCCCAGCTCAACCCTGGCCTCACAACTAATTAATAGTGTTTTAAAATCAGTCCTAAAACGATCAGCTGCCTGTGCTGCTAAGAGATGGGGTGATATGAGCACAATTTTTGGGGCTGAGTTTGGAGCAGAATTTAGAACTAGCTGTAGGCGGTGGATTGATTTTTGACCGAGGCAGGTATACAGGGAGTTGCAGTAGTTGAGGCAAGAGGAAATAAAAGCATGGATGAGTTTCTCCACGTGTGGCTGAAATAAAAGACTTAACCTTGGCTATATTTCTCTAACGGTGCAAACATGACTGCACAACTTTCTTTGCCCGAGTTTCAAAACACAAAGTTCTTGGCTGAGGACTAATTTACATAATTTTCTAGTTAACTGAGGCTTTCCCTGATTTGCGTGTTTTTGTGAAGGTACAGTGGCCTCGGGTTTTGTATGATTCAACTGGAGGAGGTTGTCTGACATCCAGTACCAGTATTTAGTTTCAGCAGGTTTGCTGTCTTGATCTGATTGGGACATAAAGATGTTGTGTCATGGGGGTAACAGTGAAACTTGTTATTATATTTCCAGATGATGTCCCAGGGAGGAAGACAATGGATGGAAAACATCAACACCGGGAGACTGAAAGATACGGTAGGAAGTTGCTTTACTATTTTAAGGGCGTGGCAGTGATTCCTGCCAACCTCTCCAGTCTGAGTTATGAGTTGTTAGTATCTAAGATCAAATCACCAGCGCCTTCAGCCATTAGAAAGTCATTATCAACTTTAACAAGAGACATTTGTCTCATGTGAAAGATCTACAGCCACAAAGAAATAATCTATGCAATATCTCATTATCTTGTATGTACTGGTGCTTGTTTGAACACAAAGTTTGCAAGATCCTGGATGTGAAAGACAACTCTATAGTGGTACGATCAAATTTACACTGATCAAATTGTGTTGAGGTTTGACTCTATAACAATTTTAAAATAGTGTTTTAAAAAACACTCAGAGACAATCAGAGATATGGCAAAGTAAGCTGTTCACATATTATTAGTATCTATTAATTCCCACCTGCAAAGCTGTGAAAACTAAAACCTTATGTGACAGATTTGTTTTGACTATGTGAATATTACCTTATTAATGTGACATATTTCTTTTGCAATGGCTGAGAAAACAAGAAAACCAACTTTTAAACTTAGAAATCAACTTTTTACTTGCCCTGTTCCACTTTTTCTGTGTCTTTGAGAGATACACAAGCTACTTTTAAACTGCAACTTAGTGAATGTGTAATCAGGAGCAGTCAGTGTGGCTCCACTCTTTGTATATCCCTCCTTTTCCTCCGGACTCCTTTGTTTACAACGACCACTTTAATTGCCAGTATATTCATATGAAGAGAAATACATTTTAATGCCTGATATCTTAAGTCTTATTAATATAATACATGTTTCGATCTGCTTCAGCTAGTGTGACATCTCCAGAACAGCAGCAATTAAAACAGCAACAATATAAATAATACCAGCACACAGCACACATTGCATCCATCCTTACCCATGCTATTTTATCCTCGTCTTGTTGCACGCCTCTTGTGCAATCCTTGTCCTCATTTGCATTTTAATTCCTGTGCTTGTGCGGCTCGGCGTGGCTAATCCTGTGCTAACCTAAATGAGGCCTGTGTTCTCAGCTAAAGAGTGTGTGTTCCTGTCTCGGGCCTCGCCGCTTCACTCTGAAAACCCTTTTTCGTTCCTGTCAAGGATGCACACGAAAAGTTCCCGCACACGTGAATGCCATGCACACAGCCGGCCACTGCTACGCACACACACACCCGCACACACTGCTGGCCATGTAAGCTCAGACACACAGACAAGGAGACACACACATTTATAAAAAGGTTGGAAATCTTTTGTTTCTCACACCACATTTCCTGTCCTCCTGCAGCATCATATCTTGGTGAGGAAGATAGCCAATTAAATCACTCCTCACACCTTGTGGATATGCTATGCAAATACTCCTGCAGCTGAGGGAAGGAAAGAGGTGACAAATTCTGGCTCTCAGCTCCCTCTCCCTCCTCTACCTACAGTAAAAAGGTGCTTAGATGGAAAGAGGATTACAGCTTTGCTACCCACCTGAGACGCCTGTTGGGGGCTTTATTGTGTTTGTGCATGAAAAGCCCTTTTACTAAAGTGCTGACGAGCCATGGCGAAATGCCGAGACAGAGTGAGAGAGATGCAAATTGTGCTGTTGGTGAGTGCATCCTGATTGTGTTTAGATAATGCTTAACACAGCAGCTGTTCATTTAGGTGTGACTATGTGTGTGCAGGCAATCAGGGCCGCACATAGACACAGATAGGCGCAATTTTTTTTGTGTGTGTGTGTTTGTTTATGTGAAGTCAGGTTTCACTGTGTTGTCTTGCGAGGTTTTTATTTGTATATAGGTGGTGTATTTGTCACCAATTCTTTCATCCTTAGAAGCTCTCAGCTTCCACTTTGTATCCCCAGGTCCCAGGCTATGCATTTTTAGCAGCACACCATTCAAATTTAGTCATCTTTTAACAACATCTTACATACATGTCTCTCTTTTCTAGCCCGAGTCAGCTGATATTGACTAATGAAGTTTTTACTCATTTGTTAGAGTAATACATTTGGAGCAACTGGTCTCTGCAGACCTACAGTAGTTCTCCATGCACCAGTGTGGTTCCTCATTGGAGACCTGAGGACTTAGGGTTTTCCCTCGAAGGCAAAGGCATGTATGTCAGTTCAAGGATCTTCACATCTGCGACTGTTCATCTTGGTTCTAAAAAGCCGATTTGACACAAATGTGTTGGGAAGTCTGTTCCATTTGAAGGTTTTCACCATATGAGCCACATAAGCTACGGCTGTCTGGCGTTCCTGACAGAAACCTGATGAGCCTGCTGATCCACCGGCAGTAACATCAGGTGTTTGTAAAACCTTTTTTTTTACTCCCCTCTGTTTCCCGTTTGATCAAGGTTGTTGCCTGCTGGGCCAATCATTTGCCTTTAAATGCTTGCACTGGTGTGTGTCCAAGTGATGAAAAGAGAATGAAAGTTGTTTTTGAAAACACAGTGTGCATTGCCGCAGCCACTAATATTGCCACAGTGCTCAATGTGTTATTTTGAGAAATTTCACTCAGTCCATAAAGTTTTTATTAGGCTTTTCCGGTACATAATAAATCATGATTATATATACTCTGACAAGATAGATAGATACATACAGTACTGTGACTTGCTAGCTCTAACTAAAAGGGATTCTCAATTCAGTGTACTAGTAACAGGGAGGGCTACACATCCTGTAATAAAGCAAAGAAAGGAGTCTAGTGTCTTGTATAAAAGCTCTTGAGGATCTTTATCAAAGTCTGGGAGAGTCCTTGGGAACTGCAGCATTTTCACAGAAATCTGGTGTTGCAAGCTGGGGCGTGTAGTTTAAAAGATGTACATCTTTGCCAGGCATTCAGAGTGTTATGAAAAGATGCTACCGAGCTGCATTATGTACTGCAATGGAATTTTAGAGTGACATACACTGGGGACTAAAAGCAAGAACATCTCAACCTCTGTTACATCAGATTTGACTGATAATCTGCTACTTTAAGAAAGTTGGGCCCCAGCTTGTCCCTATAGTTAGAAATAAGTAGTGCATAATGTGCACCCTGTCTGGTGAGTCCTCAGACTTTAAATCAAAAATATAAAAAATCTGCAGATTAATCAGCAATGGAAATAACTGGTAACTGTAGCCTCCACTGTGTTAATCTATAAGCACTTTTTCTGGTGGAGTTTCTGCTTGTATCCAGCGTTTGTCTCCAAACACACAGTGCGTGTCACTGAGGCCCAACAGATGCCTTGAATGCATTTCCTCCCTCATAAAACATTTGCAAAGCTGGTTTTAAATTGTGCATGTTTGCCTGCTCCAAGTCCCTTTCTGTCTCCTTTGATGCAACATCTCTGTTGCTGTATGTTGATCAGTGGCATAGTGTGAAACACACACACATCAGTGGGTATCCTGCACAGTGCCAATGGGACCCACTTGTAAAAGCAGAGCCAGCATTGGTTCAAAAACTTCCGCAGTGTGCCTTTAAGGCGCTGTTATAGAGAAATAGAAGTAAAACATTCTCTTTGTCTTTCTCAAAAACCACCTTTGTGTAAGTGCAAAACATACAAGGCAGTGCTGGTAAAGAGAAGTCACTTTGAGTGAATTTTGACAAGTAGGCTATGTTGTTTTCCACTGAATCCTTTTTTTCTTGATATTTTTAATTCTGTGGTTTAATACCATTTTCTAGACGATCAGACATGGAGCTGAGGTTGAAAGGAAATGTACTTCGTTTTCATTCCACATAGAAAAAATAAATTAAATGAGAAAAAAGAAGTAAATTAAATTTTCATTTCATTAAAGTTAATCTTTGCTATCAAACACCTGTTTTTTTTTTCCGCCTGACTAAGTGGCACCATGTCTGTGCACTGGGAGCGAGAAGAAGACGACAGCAAATGCACTCCTAATGAAATGGGCATTCTGCTAATATTCTGACTCAGTGCTGTTACAGCTGCGCACACACACACACACACACACACACACACACACACACACACACACACACACACACACACACACACATCAGTGAGGGCTGCAGTCTCAACCAAGTGCCAGTCATAAAATGAAAGATTGGCTGCTAAGTAAATGTGGACATTCTGTTTTGCAGCATTCAAATTGATAATTGTTTTATTTGGACATCCAGCTGCACACGAGGATTTACTGTAATAAGAAGTGAGGGATAAAAACTCTTCCTTTATTTATTTATTTCTTGTTGTTGCTCTTTTTAGATACAGCTCAGTTGGAGACCCAGCCCTCCTCACTCATCTTCATTAACATGGCTCACAGGAGAGACCAGGACAATGCCTCATTTGCCAACCCCTTTGTAACCCCATTTAGCTCCCCACCCACCGGCACACATGCCCCCATCCACTCTCACCCTTTTTCTCTCACTGCCTCCCTTTGCCCCCCTCCACAACCCTCCATCCTCCTCCTTTTCACATCCGTTATTTAGCCTCCACACACACACACACACATGCCCGGCACGGGCACAGGTTGTGCATCGAAGCATTTAGCATTCAGCTCAGCCTCCGCTCTCAGGACAGGGGGCTCTGCAGGGACATCACAGCATTAGAGGCTTTTAACATTCTATAGACGACTCCGCAGTGAGAGAGAGAGATGGAGAGAGAGAGGGGGGAAAGAAATACAGAGATGGAGAACAATGGTAAAAGCAGATCAGGGTGGGGGGAACAGCGGATGATTCTGAGGACAAGGAAAAGTGGAAGGGGGAAGACAAGGAGACGGAGATGGCAGGCAGTTTTTTGTTTGTGTTAAACACTGCAAACCAAAGTGCTGTGCTCCTGTGTCGTTCCTCGAATCCTTTCCCCCCGTGCAATTATGGTGCATAGCAGATATTAGAGTGTGAGAAAATAGTAGTGTAGTGTGTTGTGAATGCATGAGTAAACATGAAGAATGTGTTTTTCATCTTTATCCTGCCAGTGACAGGTCTCGTTCTGAGCCCGGTTAAGTGTCTGGAAAGACAGATTGCATTGTAGGGTGCGGATATATGAGACCATATTCAAATACATCTCCAACCAAGTCTAACACTCAAATATGCTCTGCTCTCAGGATGCTTGTGTGGGGGCTGTGGAGCTGCTGTAGGTAACACATATGGCTGTGGCTGGAGGTCTAAGCTTTTCCATACTGAGCTACATCTGACAATCAATAGCTTTTAGTGCAAATACACATCCAGAGAGTGGGCTATGGTGAGCTCCAGACACTGGATGTCTTGTCCTCTAATAGCACATGTACTGTATACAATCCTGTTTCACTCTGAAGTAGCATACAATGGAGAGAGCAAAAGTCCAGCACAGCCTTGCAGAAGATAAAGAGCAGTGGTGAAGAATAAAAACTGAACCTTGGCTTTATTTAAATCAATGCTGTGAAGTGTTTTTGTAAATATCCTGCAGTCTGTCTCCAAGCCACAGAAGCTGGTGGCTCTGCCTTGATGAACCTTCCAATCTCCACGGGGAAACTTGTATTATAACAATAAATCCTGCATCACCTTAGGTTACAAAACAAACAAAAGCATATCTGGCTTCGGGATAAGTGTGACAGAATAATCTCTGTTCAATGTATTTAACTGGAATCCTAAAACACATTAAATCCACTTTGAAACTGCTGCAGTATTTTCTACATATTATCAATTGATCATCAGGTGATGTGTATTAGGACCCTGTGAATACTGTGGCTATGTCAACTACTTAGTAATGGATTAGGCTTGGAGGCTTATTCAGATTTATGTGACATTTAAATATAAAATTAACTAGAATATATTAAATGTAATACCAAATTCTGATTTTTCCACCAGGAATATGTCCTTTCACCAGAGAGAGAGGGGGGGGGGGGGGGGTATGTATATTTGAGCAGTTGAATTTAGAAAGTAAGAAAACAGTTTGGACCTCTAATCCATGGCCTTGAAGCACATCACAACAATAGCAGCACATTTCTAACATTAAGCTTCTTTTTCCTCAAATAAGTGACTTGACTTAATCTAAGTGTAGTCCCATTGTATCGAGGTCGATGGTGACACTAAAAGTTGAGGAATACAGTGATCTGCTGCTGAGCCTCGTCTTGTAAAGCTTAGAAAACTGGTGTTTCACAGATATCATCCGTCAATCCTGTCACAATGCGAGCAGTACTCTGATGCTTTGAATTCACCTTTTAAATACTCATATGCAGGACCTTCACTGTTCTATAACTTTACACAGCCACTGTTATACAGGACACCACACATATTCAGTAGATAAATCCCCTTCCAGACATCAGTTTCTATCAGCAGGAGTCACCTTTGTGTCCTACAGACTACATCCTGTTGGTATATTTCCATGAGTTGCTGGCCCAGGGAGCAGCAGCAGGCACTGAGAGCTCTATATCAGGCTTTTGCATCATATTAAACGTCTAAATGTAGACTTATCTCCTACCTAGAGGCTACAATAGCTCAAGCAAAGCTACTGTATACCGGCCTTATACCAGTCCCAACTGGCTGATTAGCATTTCCCCAGGGCCACAGAGTTCAGCACTGGGGCTGGTGCCATATACTAAGAGCTGGCTATATATTTTCAAAGGTCAGGAATGCACTGGGTGAAAAATGTACATTACAGGAGCCACTGTGCAAGTTATTATACTTGATATAAAATAGAGAGAAATGGAGAAGTTCATGAAGTATGTCCTGAAAACTTAAGAAGCTTTTCAGCATGAATGAGAAACATGCATTTTTCTTCTCTTAAAATGACTCATAACATTGTAGAGCAACTCCTTTGTATTTTTAAAACTCTTAATTCCTAATGAGAAGTGTGTTACTGGTTATTCAGCCACGAACACTGTTTTTGCAACCCTGCATTTTAGTGTTGGAGAAGTAGTTTGTGATATCTAAAATCCTAGACATCATTCGTCCTCGTCTGTCTCTATCCTGTCTCGCTCCCGATGGTGAGGCAACACTGTTTTCTAACTACAAATAAGATCTCTCCCTCTTCCTCTACCTTCCTGTTTATCTCCCAGCTGTCTCCTCCTTTCAGCGACGCTCTGATTTCCCCGTCTCCTTTCACCTTTCTCCCCGTGTCTCCCCTCTTCTCCTAAACAAAGTCAGCATGGGTGTGATTGGGCCTAAATTTGCATTAACAAATCACAGCTCCGACGACAGCGGCACTTTTCGCATGATTCAGCTCCGGGTTAGTGCGTGTGTGTGTCTGTCTGTCTCTGTCACATCGACACCAGTGTGTCGAGTGTTTGTGTGTCGACTTCCCTCAGCGGGCGTCCTACTTCCCAGCCACCAGTAAGACCCACGCACGCACATTCTCACACATACCCAAATGTGCTTGACGTATTAATGCGTTTGGAAATATTAGTGTGCTTGCTACAGCGCCTGCCAAGGATTACTCCATCTGCAACAGCCCCTGCCAACCCTAATGAGAATTCATGTTACATTTTAAACAGCCCAGAAGACGTCAGCTGCTTCACTATCATCTTTTCACTCCTTTCAGCCCTGTATTCCTATTTGACTCTGTGGTGCCAAATTCAAATTTATTTCAGTGAGAAGAAAGTACATTGTAAAATACCTATGAAGCAAGAGAATGCACTTAATCCAGCAAATGTGCGCACTGAGTTAGTTTTGCAGTTTAATGGAGCAACTGTATTATTCAGATAGGCTGGTCTCAAGGTTTGTACAAATGAGAAATGGCAAATGAGCGTGACGCTCGGGCAGAGTTTCAACTCACATGACGACTTAAAAGTACACCCAGCTTTCCAAAAGAGATCCAAGCGAGGCTCTGTTTATGAATACTGGTGTGGGAGTAGTGTTGAGTGTGCGAGCTGCTTGTGTATGTGTGTTATAATGAACAGTAAATACTATTGAAATCCCAGAGTTGTATGAGTGTATTAATAAGCCAGCAAGACGCGCCACGATATATGTTTGTGTGGCATCATAGGTGTGTATCAGGCCAGCGTCTCTGAGAATATAAAAGACACTTGGAGGCAGATCGGCATAGCTCTGTTAGTTTGATTCTCTCTTCTCAAAGCATGAACAATCAGCAGGACACCGGCATATCGTGATAACAGGCAGGAGAGGAAATGAAAATGAGAGCTGATGTGAAAATAAACGTGTGGTTCCTTCCTGCTCCTTTTGATTTTTGTTTTGTTCTGTTTTGTTTTGTTTTTTCCTTTTTTTCATCAAAATTGATTCTGGTAAATTAATTTCCCGCTTTATTAACATTTAGAACTTGCAAAACAAACATGTATTGCTCCTGCTCTGTGTGCAGTCCATATGTAGCTTGGCTACACATAGCTACAGCTGCATAGGGACTGAGGTAAAATTAATGTCATTTTCAGAGAAAATTTGCTCCCCAAGACGCCTGAAATGACACCTTATTCACCTGACATAGCACTGTGCATTCTATCCACCTGTTGACAGATGTGTTGCCTAACACCACCAACACCATTGCTGTCTACTACAACACACCTGTCTACTATCTTTTTGACTGCATTGGTGAATGGTTGCCATGTAGGTGATGTCTCTCCATCCTCTCCTCCTCCTGCAGTCCCTGCCATTCCCACCCCCTCCTCTAGATACCCTTGGTTGTTTCCTGCCCTCTTTCATTCCTCTGATTCTGTTCCTCCCTTCACACCTCTCCCTCACCAACCTACAATGTGCTTTCTTCACTCACTGAGCCCTTGCATATGTAAACCAGCCACTCTCTCAGCTGTGTGTTTCATAGTTTGTTGAAGGTTGAAATCTACTCACAGAAAAACAAAAGCAACTGAATACATTTGTTTGACACTGGTCTGTTCCACAGAAATCCCTCATTCAGACACACTTCACCAGTGTACCCTGTTTCCTTTTGATCATCACCAACTATTCTGTAGAGTTTGACTGCAGTTTTGCGAGGACAAACGCAATTGATAAGAGATGATGTCAGTACGGTGCACACTTGTCTAAATACAAGCCCACAGCTATTCACAGTTTGTATTAGAGCAGAGACAAAGCCCCAAAGTCTCCGAGATAAAAATCAAGTCAAGGCGTCGTTCAAGGAGGTAGAAGAACAAGATTTGTCAAAGCAATGTTCTCAGCACAGCAGGCTCTGCTGTGAGAAGGGTAAAGGCTGGGAAGCACCATGACTCAAAGTGCATGGGGAAGCGATGAGGAACACAATGGTAACCTGAACAGAGCTTCACCAGAATCTACAACAAGGGGATCCATCCCTGGGGCTCTTTATGGCAGTGACCAAATGGATGGAGAAAAAAAAGGCCCAGAGCACTCACCTACAGCTTGGAGAGCAGTTTCTGAAAGACCATTAAAAAAAAAAAAAAAAAAACATTTTACCACTTGCTGCTGGGCCCCATTTCCTCCTGGCACTGACCTGTCATCTGTCGAAGAACTTTGACCTGTAAATTTGCACCACTGACCAGTAGCAAGTCATCTGAAAAGGGCTGACCTTTGAGGTTGCAGACCACAGACCATGGCGCAAATTTGTCTTGTGAATAAATCGTGCAGTTAGCAGCAAAGCTAAGCAGTAGATCAAAAAAAAAAGCAAGCCAGCAGATTACAACAGCTCGCCAGGTACAATATTGTACCTCTAGGGACAGTAGCTATCACCATGCTTTTGGCCCCATCTAAACAATTACCTCTGCAATTCAGCTGCTAAGACGAGAAAAGCAACTTTGTGAATTATCCTTAAGTGTATGAGCCAGAGCCTGAACTTGAACACTGAAAATATGTGGATAGACCTGGAAATCACAGTGTTGTTCAACTACTGGACCCAGTTTTAAAGTGACAAACACTGACCAAAGCACGTGTTTTGATCCTGTTTTTAGGAGCACTAAGGGAGCTCCAAACTCATTATACAGAATAAATGATATTCAATGATAATTTAACCATTTTTCTTTTACACATCAAACAAACAAATATATCTGTCCTTGAAATCCCCCAAAGTAATCTCCATATGAAGCGTCTCCTTGTGTGGCCCTGGCTACAAGGTTGACAAACTGGAATCCAACTTTGCTCCACAGAAATAAATTAATGACAAAATCCCAGAGGGAGCTTCCTGAAATAAAAAGAAATCTGGCGGTGGAGGGGGGGGGGGGAAGAGACAAGGTTTTCAGCTTCACAAAGCAGGAGCTTTTGACAGCTAAAGATGAGACTGGTCTCCTATTTCTTTTCACCTCTGCTATTCATTCCCCTTATTGGGCTCTTCTTTCTGATCTGTCTCTTTCCGCCATTTCTTTTCTTTTCTTTTTTTCCCCTCTTTGCCGCAGCGTAAATGACCCTGGAGGGTTGGCAGGCTGTGAGCAGAAGCTAGTCAATCAAGATCTGAGAAGAGAGGGAGAAGATCCAAGACATCATGCTGGATTTCAGACTTCACGCGGCTACCGAGCGCGCGTGCATGTGTGTGTGTGTGTGTAGGCGTGTGCACTGCAGCAGGGGGTTGTCAGCACAGGTTGGCCTGACACAGGAGTCGGTTTCAGAGGTTGCCTAGGAAATGAGGCGGAAACGATTCCACTAACTCCATTCTTAAGACAGACAGGGAAAGTGACTTTGGGGAGTTAACAACCACTCACATAGGACAGGCTGAGCTGAAGTTTTTTTTTTTTTTTTTTTAAAAAGGACGTCTGATATATTTATATATTTATCTATTTTTATTTTTTTCTGCTCTGAGAGTTTGGAGAAATGACCTAGACGTGGGTAGAGAATTTGTAATTACCTCTGGAGCATGACGTTTATCTCATTTCGACACCTTGCCTGCATTATACATCCTGGAGACAAAGCAAATTAAAAATGCATGGTGGTCTGGCACCTACCTACAGTTCAGGAAGATGTTACACAAAGCAGACGGTTGGCAGCAAGGGGAGAAATACAGTCTGCAGAGGCGGTCTAGTTTATAGTTTGCAAGTGTTTTCAGCCTGATGACTTGATTTCTCACCTGATGAGTTACTCACCTGATGAGTTTAGCTTACAACCTGATTTGTCAGTGTTTTTTCGCCATATTCACACATTCCCCACCCTGATCGAAATGAAAGGTCAGATTTACTTGATGTCCCAAGGATGCCATCGGAAACGATGGGGCATTCGTCTTTCTGCTAATGAACTCAGGGAAAAATCCAGGTTTACTTTGCTGAAGTGAAAGAGGCTGAATCAAAATATGATTAAAAGCTAATTAAACACACCATTAAATCTGCAATGAATGTGGTTGCGTGGAGTGCACAATGAGGTTCATGCATCACAGCAAGCTGTCCAGCTAGGCATGGGCTGCTTTCATTTGTCACCGCTGTGTGGCTCTGGTGTGGTGTCAGCATTCACAGAAATAGTTTTTCTTTGTTGATCCACTTTCTGCAAATATGCACAACTCTGATATCTGGTCCTCAGATGCACCACAAAGAACCAAGAAAGAAGTTAAACTAATTCTGTAACTTCCCTGCATGCACTGGAGTATGCTCATATTATCTTTGACAGTGATTTCCTTTTTAATCAGCTGCTTTTATAAAAGTATAACTCTGTTCCTATAGTGAAGAGGATCAAATAAAACACGGCTTCATCACTTTAAAGCAAAATACATATCTAAAAACATTCTATGGAAAAGAAGAAACTGTGTGTGTTCAAAGAAAAGCCATATGGAGTTGAATTCCACCACACACTGTAGATCTGCGCAGGGTGTTTTGGCAACTATCTCCGTAATGTGTAGCACAAAGCATGCTGTCCTTTTTTAAAAATTAATAAGATGCAGTGCAAGTTATTGTACAACCCTCCCTTCATGCATGTAATCAGCATCTTTTCTGCATAAATCCCACAGGGGCTACAATAGACAGCTCCTTTGATGATGTAATAATCTGGCAAAGCTGTGTCTTTCATGTTGCTATACAGTACATTTATATTTAGGCCTTAATGGAACCAAAGTACATTAGAGGATAACTAAACATGTATTTCTTTATATTTATCAGTGTATGTATGTGTACAGGGCAGTTCAAGCCACGTCTGTGAGCATTCAGGTGAACCAGGGCTTTTGTTTTACTTCACTTTTTTTCCTGGATATGACACATTTCTGCATCATTGCTCTGAAAGAAACATCTCCAACATCCATTTTCAGGATCGGAAGAAAAAATGTCCTGTTAACGCAACAAGGCATTTTCCAAATTAATCAATGGGTTTTAAATGGTTTAATTGGCTTTGAAGGCAACATTTGATCAATCCATAAAGAAGCACTTAGATGTTAAACTAAAAGGTGTTACATCACCAAATGTGTTTTATGCTTGATAAACACAAACTAATCCTGTTCTCTTACATCAGGTCAGAGGTTGAATATCAACTTTGGATGTCCCAGAACGTTGCCAATAAAACTGCAAAGTTTTTTTTTTAATGATTTAGGTGAGCCACGCTTTTTAATATTTCCCTCTTGAAGTACCCACACATTTTCCTGTGGGTGTCGACTACAGAGCTGTTATTATTGCAGAAAATACATACAGTACCTGTAAATGTTCTTCTAATGAGGCGTCACTCGTGGGTGGTCAAGTCCACCAGTGTGCACTGACCATCTTCTTATCCACACATCAGCATGAAGTTTCCGTCCATGTATTACGGAGCCGTCTGTCACGTTGTGACACTCAACCTGTTGGGAGGCAAGACTTAGCTTTTAGCTGTGAGACAATTCAGTGGAGTGAAACGGATAAAGCAGCAAAAGTTAGACAGAGGAATTTTCTTGTCAGCTTCAAAAGTCATGTCCTGCTAAGACATCCCCCCCCCTTTTCTCCCCCTCTATAGAAAATACATATTTGTGCACTAAATTGCTCATTTTTCTGTGCTCCTGGCTTTGCTCAGAGCTCATAAAGTAATGTCCTTGTTCCCTAGACACGCTACGAGCTGCTTAAAATTTATAGTTTGTTTTTCAAATTAAAATTTTAAAAATTAAAGAGAATAACCTGATTTTGGCTAAATCTAAGCAGCACTCACAATCTATTCATCCAGCCTAACCTGTACACTGTAATCCAAGTCTCAACCAGTCTGTGTTATTGTGGCTGTTAAAATTCATTTTTTCAACACATTGCTGGCTGTGATATGATGTTTACATCAAATTCAGAGCCGACCGTCCATGACTGCAAACACCTTCTACATATCAGATGCCACTGATCTTGTCGCTGGTGATGGAGGACCTGTGTAACATGACTACATGGCATGAAGGGAGATAAGATATTGCTCCATCCATCTCCTGCTCTAGGTGAGCTTTTGAAGAAGGAAGCTTCATGATGACATTGTTACCACAGCAACACATGCCTAGTCAATGAAGCTAAAATACGTCAGTCCAACTTGATCAGACTTAGAGAGAAATTTTCCTTACAGTCAGACTATGGTTTGTTAATGCAAGACAAACTCTTGGCTTAATGGACGCTGCAGCCTTCATGTAATATATTTACACCCACTGTATATTAACTAGATGCAATTAGAACGATGTTCTACAGTCATGCACTTGATCTTTCTTTGACTCTTTCCTTTGTGTGGAAGAGTTGCAGCGATCCCTCAACTCATTAGTGTGCAGGAACATCCTTTGGTAAACATGTGCTATGTCCACTTGCTGTGTCCTGTCATTATGGTTGTCCCTCTGGGGGCAAGAAAAAAGTTCACACATATCATTTCAAAAGAAAAGCATAGACACACACCCATGGAAGCTTTTCTAATCACCCCTGTTAAGTATTTGGAAGGATATTTTGAAACGCCATCTATTCTTTTCTTCTATATTGGAAAAGATACATAATGTATAAGGCCAACTAGAGCTAATTAACTGTTATGATGGCCTTTTACAGAATGTATGAATAAAATCAATAGTAATGCTAAATCTTTACTTACATATTCTACTCATACACATTATGAATGTTATTAGCTGGTATTTTTTGTGTGTGGCTCAGAGGGCTCTTTTAATTCACAGCACAGCACTGAATAACAAGTACTCCAGCTCCCTCCAATTGTATTGTAAGGTCTTTTCTCTGCAGTTTTACTTAAAAAAAAAAAGTGAAAGGAGTTGGGGGAGGTGGCAGGAAAGGAAGGGAGGAGATATTGCAAAACTACAAAGGGCTATTTAGCTCCTCAAACAAATAATGTCAGTGTCAGCATAAAACCAGAGATGTGTTTTAAATCCATCCCAAAAGATAATGACCTGGACACACCTCTTCGTCAAGCAAAATAAAAGTACTGCTTCATCAGCCTGTTCTTTTTATTATCTGTTTTTGGCATCGAGGTGTGTTTACAAGACAGCTCCTTATTGTGTTTCCTGATCTTATCCTTTGCTCCCTTTCATTTCCGTCTGGCGCCTTTCATTTAGACGCCACGACGCAGCACCTCTCTTTGCCAAGCCTCGTCAAAAGCCCGGTGCTAAATATGCAGTGGTATCAAAGGTGCTCTTTCCTCCCCCTCCCCATCTCACCATCACTACCTCTCTACTTCTCACTCACTCGTTCCTTCCTATCTTTCCTTCCCCATCGCCTTTTCACTCAAAGCTCAAGAGCAACCGGTGCTCTCAGAGGAAATACAGACCCTGCCAAAGAATTCATTGAATTTGTTGTACAATTGATCCCTCAGAGGCAAGCTGGGGTTGAGAGTGGGATAGGGGGGGGGTGGAGAGCTGGAGGTATGGAAGGGGTCAGGAGAACAGGGAGGGAGGGTTAATGTGAAGGGCTTGCAACTGCATCAGGGGAGTCTGATTGAAAATAACACGGCAAAGTCTCTATTGGAACAGATCCTGTTCAAATTTACTCCACCCACCTATCTACCGATGCTGTGAAGTAGGCAAAATGAGAGACACCTGCTTTTTTTATATTTATTTATTTCACTCGAGACCAAAATTTTGTTCTCCACAATGACTGACAACACTATCCAGCAATTGATCTCAAAATTCAAACTGTCCACAGAGACTCTGAATGTATTATGACAATGAGTGGAGGTACTGTATCTTCAAGATAACTATTAACCGTTATGTTATTGGACTTCTGGTGAAAACTTTCATGTATCTCATCCCTTTCTGTTGGTTAAATATGGAACCGTTTTGAGACATTAAAAGAGAAACATACATCCCGCCCATCATCCACACACACGCACACACACATAGATTCAGTGTTATTACAATATTCAACACATCTAACCACAGTAATTGAAATAATAATATCTGGATGGCTCTGACAGGATTTTTGATGGAGTTTCAGCAGAATAGCAGGCTAATGGTTTCCACATAGATTTGATCATTAGAGGGAATGAAAGCTAGCTTTTGTAGGGTGCTGGTGATTATCCACCTGCTCCATTCTGAGCCGAAGAGAAATTGGACCTCCAATTTGTATCTGCATGGCTCGTATTCATTCTAAGGTCCACAACAGCATCAAAGGGGGTGGAGTGGTGCTTGTTCTCACATGATGAGACACAAGAAAGCCAATCGTATTACTACACAAAGCATAATGATGGGAACTGATGGGCATCAAAGGTGCTTCATTTTATAATCTTTTATCTGATTTCCTTAATGCCACTGCCGTACAGTGATGATTAATCATTATAATGGACACCATTCATATGTTTCAGATGATAATGCAAACAACAAACCTTGACATAGTGTACGGCCTGAATTGTTACTGTTTTTAATGACCTTTTGGCGAGAAAAGGCTTAATTGTTTTTCTTTTTTTTTTGTGTGTGTGTTTTTCAACATCTTCCAAAATCAGGAGAAAAACTCTTTAGGGGAGTTAGAGAAAGCAAGATAAATGATGTATCCCAACAGGAAGTAGATTCCAAAACTTAAGTTCTAAGGTTTCCAAACTCACAGCGTTCTGTGTTTGGAGAATAACCAAGAGCAGCGGCTAACTGCCTCTCTTCAAAGGCACTGAGACGTGGGAGGAGGTGGTGAATACCCCAAATCTAGGCCATGTTTTTGGCATTAAGATAAAAATACATATCCCCCTCCTTTTATTCCCCTTAATTGTCATATTTTCAGCTTATTGTTCATCATGAGTAGTCTACAGGTAGCATATCTGGCAGGTTTTTACAAGCCTCAAGGTATCTATAAGGGGCTGAAATCCCTCTGCTTTTTTGGCTCTGTAGAGTGGAATATAGCTGGGATCACGAGCTGCGCCTTCCCATCCGCCGGGCTGATTGGAGTATTGGAGCTGATTCCCCCTGTTTCACTCTCAGCCTAACTAGTTCTCATAGCTCTTTGAAGTGTCTCACCCGGAGCTCTGGCAGTCTGCAGGAGACAAATCTCCAGACATGCTGAAAGAGGAGGAGCCGAGGAGCTGAGACGCACGTTCGGCACGCGCCCACAAGCTGTCCGCATACACAGACATATGTCACTATGCATTTCTATATGAGTCTATTCCAATATGAACATACTAATACACTTTTTCACACAGGCAGCCGATTGAACCTGTATCCTGAATAAATGTCTCAGAGCTCATAACTGCAGCCAGTACTACCTTAATTCACTTAAGGAGAAATGTGGCTGAAACTCATTTCATAATGTTGTTCATCATAATAATGACACCTAATTTATTCTATAGTATGATTTCAACTTGTTTAAGAAAGAAAGTATTTTAAAGAAAAGTTCCTGAGTCGCCTGAAATGACTTTTAATTGACTCCAATGTGCTGTTGCACTTGAAAATCTTCACTGATTCTCTGGCTTGAGTCTCACTTCCAGTTGGCCCCGCTGCAATTTAGCCTCGTTTCCCCCAGTAATAATATTACAATCATTACACAGATGACTATTCCTTCCACTTCTCAGCCTCAAATGCTCCTAAAATCCCCACACCTCCACCTTGAAATGCACTTCCACAGTGCTGTGAGCTATACGCCCCGAGCTACAATCCATCCGGGCGATAATTCCATTACCATAGAGAACATAGCATATAAGGGCATTGCTTCCGCGGCCTCAAACCACACCAACACTCGATGTGCTGCACCTCCACGTCGCCTGTCCCATAGGCTGGACAGACATACACACTCAAATGTACACACCAGAGGAACCTGGCTGCTGTGTGAGTTTGTCGTTTAGATTTTTTAAAGCAGAAGTAATAAATGAATGACCAAGTGTACCACAGGAAACAAGATGAACTTCAGTTTGACACTTACGTTGGATTGATTCATGTTTAGGAATTAGGACACTTCACTTTTTTATGTACCATGACCCTGCTTAAAGAGATGCTCACCACTATGATTCGTCAGATCTCACAAGATGGGATCATTTGGTGTTAATTGCACACTTCAGTGCTGTCAACAGTTATCAACTGTTGTCATTTGCAAAAGCAGCTGCATCTCAACTATCACAGAAAAGAAAAAGATAAGCTTATCACAAACTGCAAAAAAGCCATTCGCTTTGACCTCTGACTGGTAATTACATTTTTCACGTTCACAGAAACGTACCTGTGGTAAAATGAGCAAATAATCTACAGATTGTTTCTGTTAAAGGCACAAAAATGAATGAAATGTTGGTTCATTAGAGAGAGTGAGAATTTGCTGCTGTAGATCTATTAAGATTGTAACTGTTGTCCAACAATCACACTGAAGCAGACAGAGGTCAAAATATGAGTGTAAGTGCAGTGTGAGAGTTATTTACTGACTGATTTGATGATTGATGATTACATTCAGATGTTTTGGGAGTAGTGGGCAGGAGCACTGCCTTGTAAATTAATGTTTATATAGAGATCGTGTTGCTGAAGAAGATACATATTAAAAAAGGCCCTGGTCAAAATCCTGCTGTGTCATGCAGAGTGATATAGCAAATCTAATCGCAGTTGGAAGCAATTATTCAAACTCACCATGTCAACTGTTCTGTGAAAATGAACTGGAAGACTTCTAACCTTGAGTATAACACAGTCCATCTCACCGTGAGCTGCAATTCCACCTCGAAATTATACTATCACAACTGAACTCTTTTACCTCCAAATACAATGTGACTCACTCGGCTGGAACCCCACTGCACTTTTTTCCCCCTTTTTTACCCCCTGCATAGTTTTAATCCTGCATGATGGTATTTCAAAACTGTACTGGACACATACTTTGCACATCTGTTGGTACATGCATACATACATACGTAAACGGTAAACTTAAGTGGATGCAGCATTACTATTCAAGGTGTTGCCAGAGTATTTACGCCCCTTCCTCTGGTGTGCAGTTTCAAAATTACTAAGCCAAATGGATATTTGACTCAAACAACACCCTTAGGATGTTTATTCTGCACTGCACAACACATTCAGCTTCAAATCAACCTGGAGTAATAGCAGGGTTTAAAAAAAAAAAAAAAGAAGGTGATTTGCACTTTCAAGCTCTGCCGTTAACATGCCTGATTTGGGTCTGTGATATAAAGGTGCTCTGATTGTGGGATGATTTGGTTAAAGGATGGTTGGAAAGGGATCTGCGTGGTTACATAAATCCACACCTTGGGCGATGTCTTATGTTGGCGCTGGAGAAGGGGATGGGTGGAGGAAGCAAGAGCTTTGCAAGCTGTTGCACACAGGGACAGGGAAAAGATCCCAGGCATCTTGTTTGCATTGTCTTTCGTGGCCATTGTTTGTGAATGTCAGGCTGCAGCTTCCAGCTCTCAGTGTGCTTGGAGAGGGTTGAAGCTTAGTGCTGTGACACACACATACACACACATCTGGGCGTGCACGCATGCACACACAACACACACTTGCTCACACGCACACGTAGTTTCAGCTTCTCTAAAGTGTTGCAGAGGGTTGAAGGGTAGCTTACAGCTTTTCCCTAAAGCCGCAGTCTGTAAAAGCTCCATTATAGTGTGTGCATCGCTCTCTGCTGGCCAATTGGGTGAACTGCATTCACACAGCTGACCCATATTGTTCTCTCTTATCTTTGCATACTGATTTTTTTTCTGTCAGTTGATACAATTTTCATCAGTTGTTTTTGAACCATCATGTGTATGTAGCTATACTTTTCTGCCTCATGCTTTTAGAGACCTCATAGTGAGAAACAGAACAGGCCTAATACAATTAGGATGTTTAAGTTAGGTATCATTAGAAGTATTAAGGGTTGATTTAAATGTAAAAAGAATGAGTTGCCTGATCATAAAATGAAAAACACATTGAGGAGAAAGAGTTTCTGCAGGAGGGGAAGATGGAGTGATAGTAGAAATCATTGATTCAGAACAGGTATCTATGTAGAGCTAATCCTGGATCAGCTGGCCTGCTGTGCACTGGAATCACAGATTCTCTACAGGTCAGTCAAGTAGTTCCAGGGGTCCTATGCCAAATGAGGTGTTTAAGGGATCAATAAGAAGTGTAGGGGATTTGTGAATTTCAGGGTCAGTTGTTTTCTTTTAAAGAAAATTGTTGGCATTTATGAACAAGGTTCAGATTTAGAAGTTGAACACAATATAATAAAAGCCCATACTGTTGGCACAGACCACACAAGCACAGTGTGACTCTGTGCTAGTAAAACTACAAGGACCACTGAGTTTTGAGCTTATCCCTGTCACCCCTCATCTACTTCAGGCCCACCACGGTTCAATACGTACTGTGTGTAGAGAGGTATGTAATTGAATGTTGCCTATACCTTTCACAGGTTCAGTTCAGAGCCAGACTGAAACTCAATCAAATACCAGGCACAAAAACAGCCTCCTCAGGTCTAAAGGCATCCATCAGTGTGAAGTAAGCAGCATCATATCAGCTGGGATTTCCTGGTTTTAGCTTTGATAACAGGCAGCGTGAAATGTGAAGAGATGAAAATATATTTCCTCTTCAGAATCTTATTATAATCATTGCTCATGTAAGACACTGAAGTTTAAAACATGGACGTTTTACCTGACTGCTCTAAGGTCGCTGGCATTGTTTGTGACTGATGTGTCAATTTCGGAAAGATGTTTTCCAGACCCATTTTCTGAAGGGATTCCTGCCAGCATGCCTTGGCATTTATGCAGCAATAAAAACATTTGTTTATCACCCTCTATTTGTTGCAGGATCAGGCCTTTCTTTCTGATTTGTAATGGGTACATGAGCCATGAAAGCCCCGGATTTCTCCTCAAAGTGTATTCAAGAGAATGAGGGGTGGTGTTTAATACAATGTGTGACCTCAGGGACAACCGCACTGGGGAATTACACATTGTCATTCACTTCCCTTGCTCACCTTGCATTTGAGGTACATTTATTTAAGTCCAGTCAATTATAAGGCGAGTACTTGCAAGAGGACATATTTCACTATCAAATCAATAACTGTTACAACAAAAATGACCTCCATTTTCCACTTCCATACCAATTTGGATAAAAATATATATATATATATATATATATTGTCATTATTGCACAAATGTTTGAATCAGTGGAATGACCTCTACACTCTGTGCATGGGGATATTGGAAGCTCTCCCCGGGAGCAGTTGTTGATGCAGTAGCTGTCACTGTTTGAAATCCTAATTTGCTATAAATCAGTGAACAAGCTTATCGCCAACTGAGAAAATTGCAACAACCTTTTATTTTTATGTCTTGGACATTATTTATTTTTTCTATCTTCCAACGACCATAAATGACTGCGCTGTGATGGCACGGAGAACCTGAAAGTATGAGATGGATTTGAGCCCTTGCTGTGATATGCAAATATCCATACATTGAAGTGATATTCCTGTGTGGTGCAGTGTGTGTGTGTGTGTGTGTGTGTGTGTGAGAGAGAGAGAGAGAGTATTAAAGATTTCTCCAGACTTAATGGGACTGCATCATTAAGATTTAACTTATTGCCCAAAGCTAATATAACTGGGGGGAGGGGGGAAGGAGCGTAAAGTGAAGAAGTACACTTAAGAATGAGGTTGGCTACTTTTCTTTTAACTAATGGAGTATACAGCTCAGTGATTCTCTGAAGAGCAAGAAAAACATTAGCACCACAGACAAATATCATCGGTTATTTAAGCAATATCACATCAAGTGAGGTAATGCTTTTAAACAACAGAGCTTCATGCACTGTATTAGTCTGCATATTATTTGGCCCAAAGAGTTTAAAAACTGGAATGGTACTGCACACTATATACATGTAACCTCAGTCCAGCTACTTTGTATATGAATGTATCTGTAAGAATCCACTGGCATGTGTGGTTGTGATGGGTTAACAGCTTGATCAGACAGTACCTTGCTCCTTCATTTTTTGCTCTCCAGATGATCTCTGGTAACTTTTTTGCATGCAAATAGACCAGACTCATAAATCACATTTCACATCATATAGTCTCTCTGTTTTGCATGACTACTCACTGCCATGATCTCCCTCACCTCAAGTCCTGCATCAGAGAGTTTCTGTGTATATAAGATTAGCAGAGCACCCGTAGAGTGGATTGATACTTGTAGTTAAAAGTCCCAGTACAGCACTTGCAGTATGGACTGCCATGTCATCCAATCAAATTACTTGGTTGGAACTAAGTGTTGTATAGCCTAAATGTCATCATATCTCTGTGAACACTAGCACTACCATTAGTGAGCTCATTTTGATGCTATTCAGTATTTCACCAAGTGTCTCAATACAAACAGCAGCCATTGTTTGTTTTTTTGTGAATTTTAATAGTACATGTAATTGCTCTATTGTGTATATTTATCAGCCAGGCAGACACACTTGTTATTAGGAGGCAGACGTGACAAGAGTTTACTCTGACAGCCATGTAAACACTCACAGCCTCACAGTGGTACTGCTTCAGCTAGAAATCCAGGCCCCCTGGCAGCTACTCAACAGTCCAGCTATCTCCCAGAGTCCCTGCTCAGCATCATTCAGGAGAAGCCTCCTCAAGATGTCCCAGAAGTTGTTGGTTCAGAGTTAAAACCCCACTGCATAATGCAAACTGGTAAATGTGAGCAAGAAACTGTGTGTGTCAGCGGAGGGGAACTGAAGTGGTCTAGTCTTAATGGAGAACACAAACCACCTGCCTAACCCGGATGTCAACACAATTAGTGCCAAAAGTCCCTGGAAGAAGTTCATCAACTGTTGCCATTTGGAATTGAGCAGAGTCATTGGTGATGGATTTGGAGGAGGGATGTTTTTGGTGGTGCTGTGTGATAAATAGCTGTCTTTGGAATTACGTATGTGTGAGTCAGTAAGATGAACTAGACAACGTACTGTATCCCCTTGGATCTGCAAACTCACACACAAACATACATGGCACACAAGGACACACACACATCAGGCAAAGCAAAATCAAACTCTTGCTCAGCCCGGATATGAACATGATTCAAGGAGTCACCTGGGAGTGTCATTTCTAAGTATCTCCAGTGGGACTCGCCTCAGGTAATCCATAAGCAATTATTCTGGGGAGACAACAGACAGGCCTGTCATATCCATTCTCCTCTGTGCAAATGCACTCGGGCAAGAACAAACGCTTCCATGAGCATGCATGCAATACACACACACACCCATACACATGCACACTTGCACCCATTTGCACATCTATATACAAATATGCTACTTCCTCTCACCTTTTCTCCCTCCTCTCTCTCCTTCACACACAAGTACAGCTAATCTCACGCAAGTTCACCGAATTCTCGTCTTCCCTTTTCTCACATTCTCATCCTAACCTTCTCTCCGTCACGGACACTCACAGAGGAATTGAATTACAGTCCTAATGAGGTCTTGTCCATTGGCCACTTTGTTTCCTTCATGAACCTAAAGGGGGATTTAGGACACAAGGCTGAATCTATTTTTCAGCAGGATTACTGCTAAGTGCTAAAATTACAGTGGATCCCTGATGAGACTTGGACAAGATGCTTATTGAGTTGCATTATGGGATATCTGGGATCTATTGCTATGGAGTGAGACCAGTTCATTTAAACTCGTATTCTAACTTAAGTTTATCTATTTCCAACTGATATTAATCAGCATGATCTTGATTTCAACTACATTAGGGTGAAATTTACAAATGCAAATGGTATCAGGTCTGTCACTGTCTCAAAAAGTCAAGCTCAATTGAAATTGAACCTGTTTGTAATTTATTTAAACTCATTAGAAGGTAATCCATACATCATAGAAAAGGTTAATTAGACTGCAGATGTTAAGAGCACACACTGCCCTAACAAGGTAAACTAAAATGTTCTGATATTATAATGTTTGAATATGTAATTTATCCCCACAGTCAAACAGAAAAAGAAGTGACAACTTTATAGGTGCATGGCACTGGTAGACTGTTGCAAAGTTCAGGGGTTCAAGAATCAGGTTCACTAGATGTTTTATATCAATCCATGGATTAATTCTATTAACTAATCTTTGGTCAACCTGTTTAGTTCTGTATTATCTTTAGCTGAAGGCTCTGAGGACAACCTGTTGCACAGTTTTGCTGAAATGCTGATGTCAGCTCATTGACTCAAGCTTGTGCTGCATGCTAAAGCTCTCCTTTACTTTCTTGTTTTGCCACTTAAGTTTATCAAGATGTCCCAAGAAGCTGTGTACACCTGCTGCATGTGTAAGCATTTGAGCAACACAGTGGACCAGCAGAGCCCCCGCTCTAAGTGATCAGATATTCTAATTTGAGCCCTTCGTGCATTTCAGCCTCTTAACCAAACTTTTTATTCTAATGAGTGATTTTACAATAAGGAAATGGTGAAATGGTGAGGTTTGCATTAACTGTTTGTTAACTGTTGTACGAAATTTTAAGCCAACGATGAAACAAAACCTTCACTTTTAAAACTCAATTTGTTTATAACAAGTTGTGCTTTCCTTACAAAAATGAAACGTGATGTGTTGCTGATACAAGCGACACTCCCTTGAATTTTAAGAACAGAGATGAATTACACCCGAGTCCTTATACGACTTGAGTTGAACGCTACTCCACCGGCATTCCTTTAGAGAAATGTCTGACTCTTAGTTTGGACTTAGTCAAGGGAAAAATGAGTAGAAGTGGCTCAAACGCTTAGCTAACACCCTGTCCGTGTCTGCTACCCTTTAATTCATGCCTTTATCGTTTCTCGTCGCTTGGTTGCTCCCCTCTCTTGTCTCCCTTATATATTTTTTTTCCAATTACTTGAGTGCACAAAGGCCCTCACCCTTTTGGAGTGCAATAAATTATCGTCTCTTAATTAGGCAGCGAGGCGGTAAAAGCGTGTCTGTCCAAGTTTGTTTCAACCTGACTGAAGATTTTATGATTGAGAGGTGCAAACTAATTGGATTCTTGACTGGCTGTCTGGATAAAATTGCAAGACTATCAAAGAGGGATTGAGTGAGTGATTGAGAAGGTAGAAGAGAATGCAAGTTGTGAGTCAGGTGGAACAAGAGAAACCCAGGAAAAGGAGAAGTGCTGAACCAGATGGGTTGTCACAAAAGAAAGAGGATGAATGGGAGTGGGAAGCAAGAAAGACAGTCAGAAAGTCAGTCACTATAATTTCTTACACTCAAAATCAGGTTCACACAGATTATATCTCTCTTATTTTTACTGATACATTTTGTAGTTTTGAGGACTGGAAGTGCAACTTTCTACTTCTGAGCAAAAGTTTTCAAAAACCCTATCCTTAGTATAATCATTGTTCCTTCCTTTAGCCTTAACTGTGCCCCGGGCTTAGTCAGATCAATGGACTAAATTGTTCATCACAAAAGCCTTTGGTGCCCTGTGTGGCACCACCTATTAGAATTCAGGACTGATGAGAATATATAAAAAGTCTCTGATCAAATTCAAATAAGAATGCAAAACATTTGTTTTGGCAAATACAAGTATCTTTGGAGCATTGTTATGGGAGGAGCAAAACCAAAGTGCAAGGCTGACAAGATGCTTTCAGGGGATGGTTAGCTTGGCATTGACACCAAGGCCACAGTGAGTAGGGATTAAGACACAGAGTTAGTGCTGTTGCTTTTAACTCATTAGCTTCATGCTTAAAATTGAGAATAAGAATTGCATTCATTGGTACCCAGACCTAGTGGTGCTGAAGAAGACAATGGGATATACCAAATCCCCCAACAACTGGTCTGCTATTAGCACATACTGTAAAAAGACTAATTGCAGGCTAAAGTGGACCAACCTCTTTTTAGCTTCCTAACCTCAACATCTTGAGAGTGAAGCCAGGCAATGAGCACTGGGCCTTCTTGGAGGATTTTCCCGAGGTCAGCAGTGGGTATGCCTAGCCAGACAGCCCCTGGGGCTACTCCACCTCCTCACAGGTTGGGCCCAGCCAGGAGCCAGAAACCTCACAGCATCCTCCCAGACATACTTAAGCCAAGCGAAGAGAATCATTCTAGACCCCAACCAAACCCTGAGGCACCAGTGCTAGCGCCAACAACCTGGCCTTCACGGACATCAGCCAAGTTCCTGCTGGCAGCCAACTCCACAGCTCCGGTGGTTTTCAAGAAGCTTGACCAGAAGGTGGAACAGTTTGGCAGCAGCGTACCAAAGGAGATGGTTGACTTCTCAGCAGTAAATCTCTGTGAATGGGGGCTGATATGGTCTTGTGTCAGCCATTCAGCAGTCAGAGAGACAATCAGAGCCCAACGGAGAGGTCTGCAGCTATCCACACCCCTTTCCATCTCATTGCTAATGATTGATCTGAAACCTGTTAGCCACAATAGCTAATATCTTTACCATAATAATGGTAATTTTACCGTCATGGTGGCAAGTATTTTTGTCACAGTGGATTTGAGTCTTCTGAAATAACAGCTATTCAGTATGTAATGTTTCATAATACTACAATGGTCAAATGATCCCTTAAGGATAAACGGCACTACTCTTACTGTTGACAATGGACATGAGGATGAGTGTGCTTACTCCTGGTTGAAGGACAGCTCGCTCTTCAGATACTCACTTACAGTACATGTAGCTATAATAATGAAATGAACATGTGAGTTTGTCAACTGTAATTATGTCATCTATGACTCAAGCATATGTTTTCAGTGTGCACTTTGACATTTTTTCCCTATACTACGTTTCCAAAGATCTCCAAGTTTCATACATTTTCATGTAAAATAGAAAACACTGTAGAGCTGTCATATTCTGTACACTTTACTGCAGGTTAGAGGCAGGTGTTTTGTCTACAGCCGTGTGCCCTGCACAAGCAAAACCACAGGTGGTTATTAAGAAACAGTCAGTTTAATTTCAGGAAGAGAAAAGGGCTGCTCTGTTTCTGTATCACTTGGAGTGTTTCTGACACTTTGACAATAAACCTATACAGGGTTCCTTCTGGCTAGACCTTATTTTTGCATATAGTCAGCATTGAGGTTAACACAGACACACTAACACACTTAGCCTGGCAAATGAAACCCATTTATGAATAAGGAAAAAGACTGACAAGCTCTTGATTGCATATTGATCTCTTCAAAGCACTCGTGGCACATTATGTCTGCAGCCAAGTCTTACGACTTATTCTAGCACATTTTTCCTGCCTGTGCCTTAAAATAGACTGAATTATGGTCTCTAAAAGTGCAGACACTTGTGAATACCAGTCTCCCAAATACCATCCAAAATGAAGACGTGAAAGACTTACTGACACTTGTGTTCAAGAACGACCTGTGTTTGTTCATGGAATGTATCGCATATGTGTACTAAATTTATATGAGAAGATGAGATAGTGTGATCAATGGATAAGGCTACTGAAAAAAACGATAATGATATGTCTCTATGTTATTCCTATTATCTTGAATCCTAACAGTGACATCTGCTGGAAATTTAAAGGATTAATTTCCCTTCGCTAGAACACAGTCCCTTTAGAACAAGGCTTTTTTGCACAGCCGTCCTCAAATATGCATGCAGAGTTATAAACAAGTAAATGTATTCTATTTAGCATAAAATGCATTTTCTAATCTTAAAATGACTAATTGTACATTATGTCCCATTTGTCTCTCAACAGAGGTTTGGTTGGTGCATCAGAGTTTTGAGAGCATGTGTGGTATTTTCAGTGAAACAAATGATTTAGACCTAGTAACACAACAGTGAGACTCAGCTGTATTTCGTCTTTGTTGTTAGTGTTCTGTATCAAATTCTGTCCTATTTTCACATCTACTCCTGGGGGAGTTTCTATTATTGCTCCTCTGCTTGTGTCTCAAAATACTGCCATTGCCTGTTTGCTTGATATGGCAAATTGTCACCAGCAAGTAGCCACTGAAACATGCCTGAGCTCTCTTGCCACACACACAGACTCACAAACACACACATCAGAATGTTTCAGGCCTATAGAGTACATCCAGGGTTCCCCCAGGAGAGCAGAGTCTGTGTCTTTTGGAGTCTTGTCTCTCTGTGTGCTGTGGGTTGGCTGTGAAAAAAAATCCTCTGGGGACCTGAGAGCCTGAAGACTGTCCATACAAGTGCAGCTGCAGCTGTGTGAGCACAAGCAGCAACACACTGAACCAACTCTGGCTTGATGATCTGTACAAAAGTGGGGCAGTGTTTGCCTAAAGCACAGTGAAGTGGTCCTGTGAAGGGAGGTCAGTGGTTCAAATCCCAAGGCCTGTGGGGAAGAATTGAATGAATAACAGTTTCTGATTCTTGCTAAAATATTTTCAAGGTGCCCTTGAGGCAAACAAAAAGAAAAAGAGAATAGTCAGAGCTGTTTAAGCGGCTGGACCTTCACCAGTCCCCCAGTGTGACTATGGTGGTACATCATCATATGTGTAGAAAAACAGCACACAAGCTCAGCAAATCCTTCCCTTGACAAAGGTTAATGAAATAGTTGGTCCTCAACCTTTGCGCTACATTTCAGCCGAGCAGCAAAATCCTGAAACACATAAAGTTACTGTATTGATTGTTTGAAATGTCACACAAAGTCTTGTACTGTATGAGAACACAAGAGGTTTCAGTACGCACATTTAACTGCTCAACTTAGCTGAAATTGTATTAAGCGGAGGAAAAGGTCAAAGTTTATGGCCAGTAAATTTTATTTTTCAAAAATTAAATATAGACTTTTGGGAATCTCAAAGTGTAGCTGTAGTGCAGTAAACGGAAAAGTGGTCAATTATTTCATATATTGTAGAGAACGGTTATCACTATGGGATATATTATGTGCATAACAGTCTCAGAGGCAGGGTTTGAGCAGATAATTGCTCTCTGTGGACAAACACATTTCAAGAAATGACACCATTTATGCACAGAAGCACAGATGGTCCCACATTGTGACTCATGATTTTATACATTTAAGAGGCAGTTGTGTCATTGATGTAACACTTCACTAATTATATTCTGTCAGTAACTCAGGTTGTGTAGCTTTGTTTGGCACCATTGTGTTTAACACCATTTAGATAGGAATTCAGGGAATCTAAACGTATATTTCCATCAGCATCTTGGTGTGTGCAAAAGTACTTTGAAGATGCTTTGACTGAGTCCCCACAGATTCCTCAAGCATATATACCATATCATCACTGCGTGGCATATTTTATAGACCAGCAGTTTTAGAAAGTAGCACTAATAACTGGTATTGATGCATTTGGCAATAACACAGAGAGGTCTGCCATAACCATGGTGGGGTACACAGCGGTTATTTGCTCATCATGACCTGTAAATTGACTTTTTGCCCTTTTTATTGTTTGCTCAGTGGAGCGCTGGGGATGCTCACTTTTGCCTGCTCACACCAGTGAACCGTGTGAGCGACAAACAGAAATCAGTAGCTGATGTAGCAAGTTGTTGAACCCTGGCGTCAAAGAACAATTACTCCTGGAAAACCAGGAAGAGCCCCTGGTGTCCGCAGGAAGTTCACATGATAAACTCAACAACTTCCTTTTCCACAAGGAACTGGAGTTGGAGACTAAACTTAGAGTTTGACATTAGCATCTGCTTGGATGATTCATCATGAGAAAAAAAGAAAAGAATAACACAGACACTATTGAGAGCTTTGATGCAAAGTTGTACAGCATCTGTTCCTCCAGTAGTTAAAGTTCCTGATAATGTGGTTATAAAAAGGATAATCATATTATTCTCCTCTTGTGTAGTCAAGATGAATAGTGTCTGCTTTGCTGAATAAATCTAGCTAAATCCAGCCATACAAATCCAAGGATAAAGATCAGGCCATCTGGGCATGTATAACTAAATATCATGTAAAAATGTAGTTTAGTGCAGTGACGTTTTTGCAGCTTTAAATACTTGAGAGACTGACATGAATTAGGCTTTTTACCGGATAAAGTTTGAAAATAACATTGTCATGCTTACAGCAATAAGTGCATTACCTTCCTTTAGGGCACCAGTAACTTTACACAGACCAAAATATCATGGTCTAAACTTATTGAATTTGGGACTGCTTTGGTTCCCCCCTTTGTTTGTGCGTCACCCAGAAAGAGCGAAATGGCTCCTGGCATTTCACCCGGTCCTACTTTATGAGCTCTTGACATTCTCACACTGCAATATTACTTGACTGGAGAAAGAAAGAAAAAAATCATACTTTAATGCGAAAAGGAACGTTTATTTTTGACCTTTTCATAGACATATCTCAGACGACAGTGATGCAAGCACTCATATCCTGTTTTCCATAAAAATGTCCACAGAGATAAAACATATAACACCATGGTAAATTTCAAATGGAAGCATTAAATTAAGCACTATATATCTGTATCCGATACAATAAAACATACAGTTCAAGTTATTGCAAAGGAAGCACAGAATATAAGAATAGATTGTTGTTTGTCTCCCATATTTTAAGTGTGCTGGATGTTGAAACAACGCAACATTGATGAATACGACCAAACCATTGCACTTGCACTGAGGAGATCCATTTTGTTACATACATTTGTCACTACATGATCTAGAATTGAAAATATGCTGTAATGGTTTTGACCTATGAGCATTAGTGGCTATGGATCATTAACTTATTTTTGTCCTTTTTAAATAATTTGCTTCAGCCAATGACTGATGTAAAGAGTGACTCACTGACATAGCCATTAGGCAGAAGAAAAAGGACATCCCCATATGTTAGTGGTGTGTTATCTTAACTCGAAACGAAAAGAGTAACTGACATTTCCAATCTGCTGCATGTGGATTTGATGAAATAAGACCTCAGTGTGAAAATGACATATAAAACGGAATATTTCTAGAAGATAAAATGGGAAGACAAGCTAATTAAGGGGTGTGTTGGCACACCAGAACAAATATCTCTTACTAAACAGTTTGTTTTAGAGAAATGTGACAAAAATTACACCCAATTGTGCTTTTTACCCCTCAGCTCCAATAATAACCTGGGGCTACAACTGTAGCACAACTCACATATTACATAACACATAAAATTGAAATGGCAGGACTTTTCTGGCAGCCCAAAAAAGGGAAATTAACACAGTAAGTCAAACAAAACACAACACTTTGCCAATATGAATGCATGTTAATTGCACCAGAAATGAATGAAACTTTGAAGCTACAAACCCATGAATAAAGTATGAACAATGTGCAAAAACAAGGTCTACATTTAAAGGAATACTTTGCTTTTAATATTAGCATAATGCTATTTCCTCTATATGTCACTTTTTTTTAAAAATAATTCAGCATTTATTACGAGTAAAGTTTTATGCAAAGACAAGTGAACAGACAGCAATGGCTACTTTGGTTCCTTTTTTAATGAAGGAGGGGAAGATAAGGGGGAATGCCTATGAATTTACAAAATGTACACCTGCTCTTTCAGTAACTGTGATTGATTAAAATTAGGGTTTTGTGTCTATGTACTCCTGTCAAGTGTGTGAATGTATGCAGTATGTAAAGGATTTTCAAAGTGCTAAATCTGATAAGATGGTGTTAAAAAAAATAGACAGATTTGTGGCTTGCTTCCTAGTTGCCATTGTACAAATATGCCCACCGTAGCCCAAAGTGCCATAAAATAGGAATTTCTGGTACAACAAGGTCCATTTGTCCTGGTTTCATCTGCGCTGACTTTCAACATCTCTTTTTGAGTCAAATACACCATGAACCAGCATCATACTTTCCATTATAAATCACAATAAACAATTAAAAATCACTTATGAGAAGCTTGACAACGTAACACCTCAGGAATGTATCCATTTGCACATTAAAGCTGCATGGGGTAACTTTGCACAAATAGTAGCAGGATATAAATATTGATTGTGAGAGTTGTGCCATTGGCTTACTCACAAAAAAATAGTTGGTCTGTAGTGGTTTGTACCAATGAAAACCAATGGAAAAGAAGAAATAATCAAACACTGGTGGATTCAGCTTTTTAGACAAAGTGCTTGTTGGGAGACAGTGCAACTGGGTGTGCAAATGCTCACATAAGCAGAATTTAAATTTGGGCAAATGCAGCAGATCTTAGTCAATTTAAGAGGATAGGACACTTTTCCCGATGCAAGCATGAGAATTATCACAAATCTTGCCTAGTGCAGCTTTAAGATAATGAGGCCAGTATATGCTGATTTATTTGTGTCTGTAGCTTTCAGTTGTTGGGTTCCAGTCCCTCTAGATGGTCAGGGATGGGCAGACCAGTGAGGACCGTCAGACACTTATTCCACACGTTAAACACAGGACACACGGGCTGTATGAAGGAGACGTTAAACGTGTGCAGGTGCTGGGAGCCCACAGCATCGTAGAAGGTCAGGTATCCAGCGTCGTAGTCCAAAAGGATCCCGACACGTCGCAGGTGGGGCGAGGGCTCAATGGCCAGCTCCTTGCTGTTGTGGCGAACTACCCAAGAGTTGTTGCAGCGGCAGAGCACCCAGGAGGCTGAGTTTTTGCCGATCCACTCGTGCTTGGGGGCTGATTTGTAGGCTATACCCACAGCGTACCTGAGGAGGAGCAGATTGTTATCCAAAATTGAAAACTTCACACTTTGACCCTTAAAGATAATCTCTATGTCATGACTCACCATGTGCTCCCTCCAATCAGAGCCTCCCAGTAGTGACGCCCACTGTCAATATAGACATTTCCCACTACACCATAGCTACTCTGACTCGAGAAGCGATCTTGGCTGTGGCCTTTCTTAGATGTAGTTTCGTCCCGCTCCACCGTTAGGTTGTCATGGGACACTTTCAACTTCTTGTGAGCAGATTTTGGGTCAAGCTTGAATGGCTGGCCTGGGAGAGGAGAAGGAGAACAAAGGAAAATATATTCTATTCCTGACAGAACAGGTCATTTATTTTCAGTTCAATTAAATTTCATATGTCCCGACAGAAGTATTTCAAGCTCAGCAAGTTAAGCAAGTGACATAAGAAACCCAATAAGCAACTTATTCTTGAATGTTTACTCATGAATTTCTCCTTAAAGGTCATTTCTATATGAAGTGCTCAGTTTCACTCGTCAGTGGCTTACTGTTGGTCTTCAAAGTTCCCGGTTCACTGCTCCTGCTTCCCGCTTGGTTAATGGCCTTGACAACAAAGATATACTTGGTGCCGCTCTGCAGACCATGCACTGTGTAGTGGTTCTGCTTGATGTTGGGAACAATCATCCAGCTCTCCAATGAGTTGCAGAGACCTGGGAGGAGAGGGGAAGAAGGGTGAGATAAGGAGGAAGAAGTATGGCAGAGAGGTAAAGGTACAGTGCACTGTGTACCAGTTAATTTAAGGAGATGACGTGTACATATTAATAAGTGTGCATTGTAGCAGATGATATCATAGATACTGTGCTGTCTTTGAAAGAAGAAAAATCAGTTGTTTAATTTCGACAGCAGGCATGTTCAGCACAAGACAGCAACATCTGAGCAGGAGAAAAACAATTTAAAGTGTCCCACAGAGTGATATACAGCTGTGTGAAAGGACAGTGCACTAAAAGGCTGGTTGTGTGCAAGCCTGTGGCAGTGGGAACAGGTGAGAGGGTGTGAAAAGCCACAAGAGGAAAGCATTCACACCTCGTTGGCTTCAGAGCTGCACTGTGCTTCTCTTCGCTGTGTGTGTGTGTGTGTGTGTGTGTGTGTGTGTGTGTGTGTGTGTGTGTGTGTGTGTGTGTGTGTGTGTGTGTCTTTCTTTCGTGTGTGCTTTAGTCAGAGGCAATTCAGCACTGCTGCACCACATTTTCCTTCCATGTCATGGCTTTGTTCACCTGAGGAATGTGTGTATTAATTTACAGCCATAGTGCTGCTCCTTGTTGGCCACCCAGAAGTGAAAACCAGTAAAACAATCTCCCATAATGAGCACCTTCAATTCTCTGCCAAATGTTACACTATAACACTATCCCACCATTTTCATCAAGACCTGGACCTACTGTACCAAAAATGTCCATTGTGAATCAATAGAAACACCTGAATTATATTCCCAACGTTACTAAGCCACAGAGTAACAGCACAACTCTGCAGCTAAAATGAGACCACTATATCAAGTGAAAGCTGGATAGTGAGTTAGTTAACATTTGCTGGACCCCAACAAAACATACAGTACATATAGATCATTCCTTATCCGTTATCTCTAATTAAAAATGTCAATTGAATCGGTAATTACTTTGCAGTTAGCTCAATCCAAAGATAACCAAAAGCCTAAGAAGCATCAGCATTTTTTTTGGTAATAGGTTTTCGGGGTGTATCTACAATATAAAGTTGTCTCTCTGCCTGTCTTCATCTGCTAAATATCTATTTTTGCTCCAACTCCAACAGTGATTGAATGATCAAATGGGACTGAGAAAAATGTTTTGCCATCAAAGTAACTACTGTTCATATTCCTGTTGGTACACTTGAAGTAAATACATTCATTAAAATTAAACACCTTGCAACTTTATTTGATCAAGCCTGTATTTCCAAGTGTATCAAACTGAAATGGCAGATAGGAAAGTTAGTTAGTCACTATCATCTTGACACACATTTCCCCCAGGAAATCCAAACCAGAAGGCTGCACAGAACAATTACACACAGGAGTTAAGGATGTTGTTTTTGTGCTGTTATTACATTAACTCTGCAGGACCGCTTCCCTTCTTGCATAGTGATTTGCTGAATTGGGCCTGGGGGGATTTTTCTGGCACGTGATTAGACGCCAACAGCAACACCCCTGACATTATTGGATGTGAAAACAGGAGGAGAGAAAAATCACACCATCTCGATGCACGGAGGAGGAAGAGATGTAAAAGTAACAGGGGAAATACAGTGTCACATTAGTTTAATAGGCCAAGCTGCCAGTTCAAAAAAAATGCTTTAAAGTGTAAAGGAATGAAGGCAGAGGCAGAGGTGTAACCTTTAGAGGTAAGAAAGAGAAGAAAGGGGGGATCTCTCAACAAAAGAACATGCAGTAGAGTAGGAATGATAAAAGACTTTTTGTCATGAGGTATATCTATTTGAATCCATAAAAAGAATAGATGAAAGACAGAGAAAATGCAGTTTGATTGAAAGGAAGCAGCGGAGCTCTCTTCAGATGCCCTGACCCCATTTTCCTCCTTGTAGTTGTTGCTCACTTGAGTGCGCTCATGATTTTCTGGGTCTTGTGTGTGAGTGACTTAAGTGTGCGTGGATGTCAGCATATACAGATTGTCTGTTGCTGTTAAACAAGACATTGTGTCACTATGCATGTGTCTGGGGTGCTGATTCATTCTCGGCTGTCATCTCTCCTGATCCAACATCTCACTCCTTCAGTGCCACTTAAACCTAAACGTCTTGCATGTGTCGACTCTGAAATATCTCTGTACATTCACTGATGTCTCGTCTGCAGAGGGCCTTGTGCACAGTGTGGATTTTTCGCTGCACAATTGTCAAATTTTACTCCCCTTTCATTCTTCACAAGCCACAGTCATTTGATGTGTGACAACATCTGAGAGTGATAGTAGCATAAAGGCTAGAGGGTTCACTTCAGGAGATTCCGCTTCCACTTCACTGCTATCTCAGCTTTTAGAAAGGCACTTCAACTTCCTGCTGCCTGAGGCGAGCTAGAGGCCACCAGTGAAGCAGCATGATTGTATGGAGCAGATCTGAGGCCTTTAGATAGTCTGTAAATGTCTTTTTAAAAGATGTACATCCACATAACAAATGTATTGATAGTGTTTACAGGCAGGATGTGGGACAGTAGTCGGCGCCACAGCTACTGTAACTTACTGGCAATGTTAGACTGTCCGGTGAAGATGGCGTACTGGAGCTCGTAGGACACCACTGTGAATTCATCATCAGATGTCCAGTGGACTGTGATGGTGTCGTACGAAGCCGTGCACAATTCTTCCCTAATGCATGGAGCACTTGGAGCTGTGTGTGAGAGAGAAAATATAAGTCAGTATCATCCAACAGCAGAGGCTCTAATGTTATGTTCTGTTTGTGTATAATTGCAAATCACATTGGTGAAAATGATTGCATACTCAAACGTTGTCTGTTTCTATAACAAAAAGTCGCCCCAAGTAATTTAGTATGCATTCATTGGGTTGCATTTATGAGTGTAAAAGCTTCATTACACAGAGGAGTGAAGATGTTCTTTCCAGTAGAGTGGTAGGTTGAGCATTTAAAATAATGAAATAATCAGATAAAAAGCAGCTCAGATTAAAGAGTAAAGGGAGAAGAGTAAATATCCTCTTCGCAGTAACAAATGTGAGTTACATAACCAGAGATCCTGATCTCTTACACTCATGTACTGATTTGGGTGAACACTTTATTGTGTTATACCTGCTTTTGTTCTATCGAATAATAAATTAAACACGTTTGTATTCAAGTCATAAAGCCGCTAGTAGAAAGGATAGACTGAGGTAAAGAAACAAAGATACAAAGGCACAGCTTAAATTGATTTTAAAGCCACTTCCCCTCTCTTTCTGTGTCACTCTCCCCTTTTCCCTAGCCTTCTGTCATGAGTGGATGCACATAGTGGAGTGATTCAGACTGATTCACTTAGTGAAAAGGCCCTTGAGCGAAGCCCTCATGCATCGCAGAGAATAAATTTGAGCCAGCCATTTTCACAGACCTTCAAATCCACTCCTCATGATGCCTTGTTTTTTTGTCCCCAGCGTGCTCATTTTTCATGGGGTGACATTTTGATGGGTCCTCACAAATGGGACATCAGAAATTAATGTTGAAAACTAATTTTGGAGTTAAAAGGCCAGGGGCCTGTTCCGTCAAACCTTCAAATGCAGTGCCTAAAGACAGAAACTTCAAAAGAAGTCAAAATTAGAAAAATCATAATTTGAAGCTGGAATAAAATTGTAATTACAGGACATTTTGGGGGGTTGTATGGTCAGCAAGGGCATGGATGAAAGGCCTAGAAATAACATCCAACAAAAAGAGACATTTGAGTTGTGAATTTCACCTTGAGGAAAGTCAACATCAAGTGATGAAGGTGCACATGCATTGGGATTCCTGCTGCCTTTAACTGCACACTAGTGCAGAAGTCTGTCTGAATATAATGAGCTTGATGGAAAACACAGATATGTACCAGTGAGATAATCCAGAGTCTCCAGCAGCTTCTTCTCTCTGGTGAAGTCCAAGGCGAAGGTGTCGAAGGTGTCTGTTAGGTTTATCTCCGGGATCAGCACTTGTGTTGATGCGGTTGCCATGGAAACCCTAGATCATTACCAATCAAAATTGGACATGTTTTTCATCCTCTTCTTATGTGATTTAGATAAACAACTGATAAAAAATGAATTTGCCGTTTCAGATGTGGACACTTGTCATGCAATTCCCCATGTCAGTTGTACTGTACGTCTTGATGAATGGAGAATACAAATATACTGGTACTGTAGCATGAGTAATTCCAGCAGAAAAGTAATCAGCAGCATAAGTGTTTGGTATTATCTCTAAAAAACAACTGACAGTGATAAATGACTGCAACATCGTGAAATATGAATATCAAGCATTTGCACCAGATCAGATTCGCTGATGGGTTATCACAGATTCTTAACATAATTAGCAAACCGCTCAACAACTGCTTAATTTAAAAAAAAAGAAAAAAAAGAAAAGAAAAGAAAATCTGCTTCAGTTCTGACTGGAATAAACCCCCTAATTAGTGAAGTGCTGCAGATCAGATTCTGATTGGAACATTGTTCTTGTTTGAAGGACTGAAGGATAATGGTCGTCTTTTGTATCATTCTTTGTTTCTCCTGAGGATGCACATATTGGACACTGGGTTTTGTTCTCAGTTGCCAAATACATTTGTTAGACAGCTTAAGCATGAGTAAGACTGGGCAAAATAAAAGATATCTTCTACTTGTCTTTGCTGTTGCGGAAGTCAAGGCCAAAACGTTCTCACATTGTTTCGCAACATCTATGTGTGCAGCATTTAACCTCCCCCTCAACTTGGATATTATGTGACCAAGCTGAAGAACTCCCAGCATGTGTGTGGGCTGTCTCTGACCTCTCGTTGATGCTCTTGGCGGTCTGCAGGAAGCGAGCGTGGTCGGTTTCTTTCAGAGTCTGATCGGCCTGTGTGATGAGGGCCGAGGACCTCTCAATGCACTGCTTGCAGTTGGAGATCTGTTGGGCCAGCTTCCGAAGCCTTTGTGCCTGAGAAGAACGGCAAAGGAAAAGAGAGGTTTTTGAGAACGGTGTTGTTGGGATAGATCAAATAATCAAATCAAGAGCGTGTGAAAATGTCCGTATCCAGGTTAAGGTGCTCTCGGATCATTAGAGATGAGAACATAATGAGATCAGACAACAGGAAATCACCCAAAAACACAGGGTTTTATGGGTACAAGGAGATGGATGTTAACATTTCAAAACTACTCATACATGAAAAGGTCAGAACCAGAGTTGACGGATGCAGACAGTCATCAATTTCTTCATGTTTTCTTAACTGGATGAGCATCACAGCAGATAAATTGTAGCAAAGGGCATGAACATATCCATCATGCGTTGCTAAAGTTATACAGGAGCTGAAAGCTGATTTGTTTTGATCTTTGTACTTGTTTTTGGGTAAAGGGACTGGAAACTTGAAGGTTAACTTTGCCTCTGTTTCATTGACCAAATAAATCAGACTATGTGTGTGAGAGAGAAAGAGATAGGGACATCCAACTACATGAGCTAAGCTTCTGCCATGTCCCACTGCAGTTGTACCAGACCAGTGTCATTGATTCTATTGCATGCGAACCAGGGATTTCATTTCCCCTTGTTTGCCCCTCAGTTTCATTCCCTCTCCCTACGAGCAGAGATTTTACGAGACAGATTGAGGTCAGTGGCTGGATTGAGGTCAAAGGACATTTCATCAGCAGTTTGGCTTATAAGTAACCTGAAACACTGTCATTTCAGCCAAAAAAGCACAGAAATATGCAAAGTCATCATGTTAAGAAATAAAGACATGAGGTAAACTAACAAGAGAAACTCCTAAGAGCTTTAATCATGATTAGCCCTCCTCTAAAACGCAATTTGTAGAAATCTGTTGGCCTAACAATAAATATCTGTGGATGCATCTCTGTGTCCACTGTGATACAATCCTAAAAGCTGCATTACATGGTGAGAAAAAATCTCCCTCATGTGTTCCAAGTCTCATTAGACACAGCTTTAAAAAATCATCTGGGTTTAGAAAACAAGTAAATACGCCCGCCCATATGCTCTGGGATCTACTTTTGGCCAGTCGGACTGTTATCACCGTCTGTTTCGCATGTGTTGAAGGGCTTGTGTTTCAGGCAGCTGAACAGTCTGTTGTCTGTTCATGATGTAAGGATCAGATCAAGTGTCTGCAATCCAGTATTGCATTTTGACACAGAATGAGGTCTGGTAGTAGTGTGTTTGAATAGTGATGGTGTTAACAGCCAATCAAATGGAGCCCTTTGGATTATGAACGCCCATCAAACTAATGAGAGAAATTGATTTGTACCACAGTGGCACGGTAGATTTCATCTACTGAAGGAATAGTGGCATTAACTGGCTTTTATATTTATGCATATGAGAGAGTAATATTAGATCTGCAGGCTATATTTGTCCCTTGGTGATCATTGTACCTCATTGATGGAAGGAAACATCATCCTAATGAGTTGCTGTAAATCAGTAGCTACAAAAGCATCAGTATATTGGCAAATACGGCATCAATAAAAACAAGCAGATTATACTGTTTGCAGTGGAATAGCAAAATGACAAGTGGCTCCATTGGTAGTTTTGAAATTGGCAACAAATACAAGTTTATTCACTGTTTGCTACACTAAAAATGAGGTGAGAAAAGTGAGCAGATATGAAGTGTAAGATGGAAATACATAATTAAACAGCATACTAGGATAAATCCTAACTGCTGTCACACTCCACCGCCCTCTGACTGTTCACCTTACCTTCCCCTCCTTGATCTTGCTGCCGATGATCTGCCTCCTCTGCTGAATAATGTCAATCAGGAGATCACACTCCTCGAGGAGCTTTCCCTCCTGGCGGGACGCGTTCACCTGAGAACCAATTTTCACAGTGTTTTATATAAACAAAGCAAGTGGATGAAGGTGGATCTGTAGTCGATATACTGTACAGTGCTGCCTGAAGTTTGTGAACTCTCCAAAATGGACTTCCAGAAGACCTCTGGTTTGTCCATGTGATCTCTGGATGCAGAGTGCCCTGTATTTCTCAAACACTTGAGGAGAATGAGGCCTATTCAGCCATTCTGCCTCCTGAGAACCGAGTGACAAGTAAAATAAGCAGGAGGCCATTTAGTAATTAGAGGTAGACATGACACTCCAGACCAAGGAGCTGTGTCCAAAATCAGCCCCTATTTACAGTGTAGTGCACTTTATTCAGATACTGAGTGTAGTATATTATGTAGAGAGTGAATTTAGTAACAAGAAGTAGCCTTTCTTCCCTCATTTGTGGCCATTCTGAAGCAAGCTGGGGATGATACACTTGATATTGAGTGACTGATACCAGGTAACTTGCAATCCAGGTTTTAATATGCATATTTAAATCCCATTTAAAAACATATGCTTTACCGTATATATAACATATCATGGAAACAAGGTACCTGCCAACAGTGTAATTAACATTTGTTATAATGTTTAGTTGAACTCTTGCGAGCATAATTGGCATTGTGGAGCTTCAGGCTCAGAGATTATAAAGTCAAGTGTTGTCATGACTTTCTATAAAAAATATATTTATGTGGCTGTGGGTTCAAAGATCCATTTGGCTGAAAACCCACTGATGGCAATTAAAGTGGAGAAATATGATTTAATTTAGTTGGAAGGTGTTTGGGAAAGTGCAGCTGATGCTGTTGATTACATCCAGGGTCTCTCTGCCATTAGGGTCTTTAGAAGAAAAATGGCAACCAGCTCTATTCTCTGAGGCATGTGATTCAGTTTGCTGTTGGAAGCGTTGCAGTCACAGCAGGCCATAAAAGTTGTCCAATTCTAAAGCTGGAGCTTTAACATTATGTGTGATTTCTCATTGTGGTCATTTCAGCACCTTGTAAAGTGTTTTGTTGCTGCAGCAAAGTGATAGCATGGGGAGCAATGAAAGGGAAGTATGTGTTGCCAAGCCAACAAGAGATTGCAGAGTTATTCATACACATACACACACACACACACACACACACACACACACACACACACACACACACACACACACACACACACACACACACACACCCTCTTAAACGCGCACACACACACATATGCTGACAGGTGTTTTAGTAATGACATCATGGCGAGTTATTTGCCTTTTCTCAACAGAGCCAAACAAAGCTGGACAGGACTTCCTCAATATCCTCAATGTCCCTTCATAAACAGCATTATGTGATTTTGGGTTGTTGTTTTTTTTTTTTCTGGGATCACGTTGCCAACAGAAACAATTTGCCACCTGGATTACATCTCAGAGCTTATGTGAGCCACGCTGAGCTGAACACCTTAGCTGTGCTGTGCAGGGGAGCTGCAGCGATGCAGCACATCTGTCTTTTCAACACTGCTAATTGGTTTCTTCGACATCACTGTGACAGCTGTGGGGAAGCTTAAGGTTTCAAACTGTTTACTCTGTGAAAAGCGTGTGTACTGTATGTTATCTCTTTGTGGCAGTCTATGCACCAATTAGTAAAGTTATGCAGATCTAAAAACAGTGGGCTTTTGGGTGGAGGCTTCTTTGGAATCAAAAGAAGACACACACTTAAGTTCATCTGCTCTTTTGGTCTCCAGCTGATTTTACTTTTGAATGTGCTAATGAGTCAGGAATCTTTTCCCACAACTGATAAACAACAATTTAACTCAAATTTGTTCTGAAATTGTTTCTCCCTAGCGAAGATTGATGTTAAGTTTCCAATGAAGCTCTGATTCTCTGTGGCAAGAACACAATGTGAACAAAGAGGACATGCTCATTTGTCTGGAAAAGTCACCCACAAGGCTACATTGACTCACACATGTTGCCACATATACACTCTCCACAGTTCAAAGCAGCACAGGAAGAGCATATTATCGAAAATTAAAATGAGGAAATTCTAATAATAGTAACAGCACTGTGACCTATTACAGACCGTGACCAGAATATATCATGTGTCTTGTAAAGATGTGGAGCATCTAATGACTGTGGGCAGAGCCCTATGGAGCATATGATCAGTCTGACAGACTGCATCCTTACAGGGACATTATGTGAGTCACTTAACCGCACTCACGCACGACACGACTCAAACCTCCAGGACGTTCAAACTCAAGCCACATTAACCAAACTTTCTGCAGAGGCGGAGAATATAAACTTTACTGGCCAAACTTATTCACTGACCCTCCAACACTGTGTTTGTTGAGTGTGTGTTTTTTCTTCTTCCCCCCGTGGCTTTGGGAAGTTAGATTTTCCAAGCAAAAGCTGTAAGCCCAGCAGACCTAGCTTTTTCCGAGTGGTTTGGAATATTAAGTTGCTCATTTTCTTTTTTGTTTCATGTCAACACAATATTTGAGTTCCATTTTCTTAAAGACTCAGTGTTGCAAGATTACAAATGCTGGTAATATTGTGGTGCAGTAACATTAAATTACACAAACAGGGATTCGTTGGAACTGGATGTGATGTTTGGATCAGTTCAGCACGGTTGCCATCCTTAACATTTTAAATTAGTCAGAAACAAACTAATAACTTATTCAACTCCCCTGCAGAAATGCATCTAAGTCTTATCATCAAAGTATGTGTGTGCATGTATGTGTAGTTTCTATACAACATTGGGAGTGTGAAAGATGTCAGGGAATCTCAGCGTTTCTCTCCAGAGAAGCTTTGGAATAGATGAATCTGATGTGAAATATTCAGAAAGCTCCATTAATGGCTTCCTTCACTTTTTTGAACACTGTCACATCATCCCTCATCTGTGGATTCATTTACTGAGTTTATGCATTCATGCGTTTCTTTTTCTTGATCAGTTCTTTTTTTTGGTATTTTCCATCCCCTGCTTGTGCAAAATGAGTTTTCTCACCTGACGACCATGTCCAATCGCTTTACACTTCACACGCTCTTTTTGCCCTTTAAAGTGTGTTGTGGAAGCCCACCACATGTATAGTTGTGACTGTAACACAGTGTGGATTAAATAGGTCAAGCATTTTAACCCTTCATGTGCACATTATTTATTCATTTCAGTTTTTTTAAAGTGGAGTGTTTTGCTATTTTTGGTCTTTTTGTGATGGAAAGGATCATACGTTGGCATTTTTTTTAAATTCCTGCATCAGCAAAGTTTGCCTGCTTAGCTCACAACAACATCCTTGCGTGATTATGACACAAAAACATACTCAGACACACAGATCTCAGCACTTCAGCAAAAAATAAATAAATCTTGAATCTCCATAACAAATACCAATCCCCTTTCCTTGCAGTTTGTACTGTAAAGGTCTCCCCGGACACAGAGGCCATTCTCCATTATTGCTAAACTAAGATGTCACTGTCTTTTAACCCTGTGGCATTGCTCTACTTAAAGCTGCATAGTAGGCCAACATAACATGAACCGGCAGGCTTAGCACAGATTTGCCTTCTGTAGAGTTCAGCACACAGACGTTCACACACTTTGTTTTTATAATATGATAAGCATATTAGACCTACCAGATGTTAAGTGATTGCAAAACCAATACGACTACACTGCTCACACCACATTACTGATAACTGCACTGCACTGCAGTAGTTCAGCTTGTATATACGTATATGTAAAGCTAGAACATACAGCACAGCATCATGCTAAATCTGTATCATCTCTCATTGATTAGGAGTAAAAGTAATTAAATCATTCTCATGTTATTCAGCTGTTCACAGTGACTTTAGCTGGTCACCTAGCTTCATGCTAAGCTACAGCATGGTCTCTGTCCTGAGTCATGATCTGGGTATGTGGTGCCGGAGGTTGAAAACCTAATGTGCTTCTATGAATAAATGCATTCACCAGTCTTGTATATTTGTGTGGGATTTTACAAACACAGAAATCAGTGATGCATCATTTTGCAAAGAATAAAATTAACAAATAAATAAACATACTCGTTTGGTAACATTACAGATTTCCCAAAGCAGATTAATTGTGTTACATCCACAATGAAATCTAAACACATGGAACAATAACCAGTCAGAGACAATGTGGGTCTGTGTTGACCTCAGAGGACCACAGGGACTCACCTCCACATGTTGACAAGTCTGGATGAGTTTCCCCATTAGTGACTCCAGCTCATTGTTCCTCTTGATCAAATTAGTCAGGTTGGAGTCCAGGGCTTGCTGTAGCAAACAAAACAAAGACAAAACAGAGTCAACAAACAGAGAATACATGTCTGGGATACGGAGGCAAATAAACAGAAATGTAGGGCAGAGCTGTAAATCAAAGTTGAGATAAAAATGCAACAAATAGACCCCCTTAGGTTTGTCTGCTTACAGGAGACCAAAACTTTGCAAGACAACCTCAGGTGCTACATCAAAAAAACAAAACAAAAAAGTTGTAAAGCAAGTAAAAATAACAGCCACAGTCTAGAAAATGCAAGCAAATATTCCTCGGTGCACAGTCACTAAAGAATAGCAAAGAAAATCAGTGTTTTCCCTTCTGCTGCACAAATATCCCCAGGTCTTCTTCTCATTTTGAAGGCGTGCATTTTCAGGTCCACGTACCTCTGAGCGCGGGTGATAACCCTCATCCCTGTACTGCCTCCTCATCCTGCCCCGTCTGAGCCTCCGACAGAGGAGCCTACACTAGGAGAGGATGTGACTGGGACAGCCACTCCACTGAGCACCAAGCCATGCGCAAACCCGGCCAAGCAGCAAATTAGGCATCAAAAGCTTTCCCTATGAGAGCACGCAGCAGCGCTCTTGGCTAACGAACCGGCAAACAGGTGACAGCACGTCAGCACTGTCCCTTAACGCTCCTCCCTGTTTTTTTATCTTCAACCCTCCCCCTTTTTCCCGTTTTTTTTCTCGTTTTCTGTTTTTTATCCGCTCGGGCACAAGCTGTCTCTTTTCCTTCTAAGACCGTCATGTTATTGCCAAACCGAGCGTGCTTAAGCCGCTCTGATGCCACGTCTCCACTGTCCTGTTCAAAACTGTTTTCCAAATGATTTTAGGCTCAGACTTGGTGAATGCTATGATTACCTGCAGGTCTCAAAAAAGTGGTTGTGTAGGTGTGTTGGAGCAGCAAGGCCGGGACAGCTAAATGTCAAAGAAAGCGTTGCCGAGACACAGGTATCAGAATAAATTTAGCATTTGGATAAATCCTTTTTTGCTTCTTTTTAAGATGCAAATTCAAACTGTTCTGCTTCAAATTAAGAGAGCCAACTAGCTAGACACGCTACATTGTTATCTAAATTCGCTTAACCTTTAACCACTTTTTGAGCGGCAGTGTAAACAAAGCTAGGTTTTGATGCTGTGTTGAGGATTAAAACGGAGTTACCCCAGAGGGGATATTGAGTAAGCAACAGCGGTAAACACAGATAGAGATGGCAGGATTTGTGTGTTTGTGTGTGTGCACTGTAGTGACACTGGGGGGAGGGGGGGGCAAAATGGATGGCCTTAATACGGTGATGACACACAAAAGCAAAAGCAGCATAAAGGTCTACTCAGTGTGATGTTGTCGTGGTGTTATTGTCCATAGAGATAAAAATAAACTAAACCTCTTAGAAAACGATAAGGAACACAACAATAAGTCAGCATCAGCGTCACGTGTAGGGTGTGCATGCAGCAGACGCGTACATAGATGTGTAATTACCTTCCACATCTCTCTACTTTACATCTCTGCACACACACATACAGTACTGTACAATCTTCAGTACATGAAATACACCCTGACATGCACAGAAGGAACAACAAACAGCATTTAAAAAAATGAAACCTGCTGTCAGTTTCCATGCTTCCATGTGTATTTGTGTATTTGACTCCTTCTGTTGTGTGTGTGCTTGTGTAGAGCCAGATTTGGACATGCAGGGGTTAACCTCCATCTACAGTGTCCATGCTGCCAACTCGTATTAATCTTTAGGGAGCTGAACTGCCTGGCTGTCAGGCTGATCACCTGTCAATCCTGCTTGTTTATCCACCATATCTCTCTTTCTCTCTCTGTCTGCCTGTCTTCTTTGCTGTCAGTCTGGCCCGAATTTCCACGAAAAAAAAGTGTCTGCATAAATTTAATCTGTGCTTGACCAACTGAGCTAAACCTTGTTGATTTGATGAGTTTTTAGATATACAGTAAGCCAATGCTTTCAGATTATATTGATTTTTGAGCTGCATGGATGCAAAATCAGTTTAACAGGAAGTTATCTCGCCTAAAATATATTTTCCCAGCTTTAGTAATGTATTCTCCCACTGAGATTGTGGCACTTATTAAACTAGTTTTACACTGGTCTGGAGAGAACTCTGAATTTCCCTGAGGAAATCATCTTTCCAATAAATAACAGGATGTTAAGATGAAGTTTGGTCTCTAGAGGAAGTCAGGATAGTTTCAGATATCTTCCATGTAAAAACAACTTTACTGTCATTATATTTGCATACAATGAAACATAATGTTGTTATTCCAAGATGCAAGGTGCAACTTCCTCAAAATACTTCAGTTATACTGCGACATACAATTAGTAAGTTGTAGCAGTTCAGCCCATATTGTTTCATGTATTGTAAACATGCTGTACAAAGTAGTTGTGCATGCAAGTTATTTTTGACTCTTAAGTATCAAATTAATATCAAGGTTAATGTTGGCAGGTATGACAGATGAAAGGATGGCAGCTGTGCTACTGCGTTGTAAATCCAGTTTTTGCATATGTCTCTAATGTATGATGCACCACCCAGCGCCATATAAAGTAGATGCAGTTGTCTGCTGAGCACTTATTAAAACCAGTATTACAACATGCATTACACAGAACAAGCAATAAATATATGTATCCTAAGATACAAGAACAAACACAACAAAGCAGAACCAATAAAACAGTCATAAAATAATTTAATAGGTTGTTCAGTGTATGAAACCCAAAGTGTTAAACCTAAACACAGGAACAGCCAGCAGGCTGAACAACTGTTAAGAGGACAGCTATTTAAAAGTACAATCTGGAGTCAGACTATAAAAAGCCTTAAGAGGTATCAATAAAATCGAATTGAATTATATTGTAAATTAAATGGGAAACTCGTAGTGGTGCTGAAGATGGAGTGATTTCATCATTCTTTTCCTGGTTTTAGTCAAAAGTCTGTGAGCTGATTTCGGCAAAGGTGTCAAACATAAAATGAAAACCATGTCTCACCCTCATGACAAGGTGTCTCTAATCCACAGTGAGTTACATGGCTACGTGGCAGCGGAGGCCAACGGTGTAGTCAGAGCAGCAAGCATGTAAATACACTTCTAAAAATAAGATTTGTTTTCTTAAGTGTGGTCAGCTGATGTTTTTTTTATTCAAAGGAAAGCTAGTTCCCTCCACAACATCTGCTCTTAATCAGTACGAAGCTGTAGCACGCTCAGATCCACTCGCAGCTCCTTCTTATATCAGCCAACAAGAATCCGCTCTTTGAAAACACACTTTGCATACGTTTCATCAGCTAACGTCTTCCCTCTCGGCTTAAGAATAAAAGTTGTATGGCTCCATATTTCAGGCTGTATCACTTTTTTCCCCCCCTTTTGATATTTTCCTCCATTGGACTAACTCACACAAGAAGTGGTGATAAGAAGGTGTGCGAGGGGATCACACACAAACACACACTCCACCATAGATGGAGACAGGTAGGGAAGTGAACTTCAGAGGAGCTACATCTTTTCAAGATTTGCTGTGACACTGAGCAGGATTGTGCTCTCAGGAATCCTCACCGCACTGACAGAAATTCACTCCATTCTTTTCCTCATTGCTCATATGAGTCTGTATGTGTGTGAGCGAGAGAGAGACAGAGAGAGTGTGTTAGAGAAGGATCTGAGGAACCTTATTCACAAAGAAAGAAGAAACTTGGGGCAAGTACAGACAGCAAAGGTGGATAGTTGGAGAGCAAGATAGAAATTAAAGCAGGAGTTGTTGTTGTTGTTGTTTTTACTGCTGCGCCTCAGTGTGTCCACCCATCTCTCCACACACATCTACACTGTCTTATTACTAAGTCATTGTTGTATTGGGTGTTCTGTATTTGATAGAGGGTGCCGGTGTCTTTGCTCGACACCCACTTTCCTACTCTTAAGCTCCCCTGTAAATTGGAAACCGTGTTTGTATGTGTGTGTTAGTATCAGTCTGGGAGACAATCAGATGACTCTTGCAGGAAAAAAAGCAGCACTGACTCAAAAGCAGAGCACTGCAGAGAATAAAAGAAAAGGCAGAAGGAAAGGAACATTGTATTGGGGAAAATTGGGAAAGTGAGTGTGTGTCTTTGTGTGTGTGTGTGTGTGTGAGAGAGAGAGAGATCGTGTTTGATTGAGAGACACGAAGAGCCTCAAGCAAAGGGAACAATCAGTGCCAAACGCAAAAAAGAAGAAAAAAAAAAGAGTACCCTGCACAATGCACTGTAAATCTTCAGATAATAGCTTTCATTTACTTCAACTGAGAGAGAAGCAAGCCTTTTGAGGCAGGCTGTGTTCCAGACAGCAGGAGCTGTCAGCTCTTTAAGGAAGCCTATAGAAGGTTTTTGTGCAAGGAGAAGTAATAGTCAGTAATATAACCACTCCTCTAATGTAAAGTGATTCTTTTAAGCTTTATTAAAAGAAAGGGTTAAGATCATGTCTTTGTATTGTTTTGCTGATATTCTCTAGAGTTAGCCACAGCCCACCTTGACTGGTAATACCACTCTGTACCTCAAGAGGCAGTAGAGAAGCACTCAAGTCCAGTCTGCCCTCAGTCCCACATGAGGATGGGAGGAGGACATCCTCCACCACTGCCACCTCTACATCTCACCTGTCTCTCTGGGTCTCTGGGCAGACTGGGTGTGAAATCATCATCAATGCATCAATAACCAAAGAAAACAACCTGCTAGTTAATATGTAAAACATCATTCCCTGATGGATTAAGGTCCTGGCAATATGTTAACAACTCCCCTGTGATGAGGTTAGATTTATTCGGGCGTGAGGGCACAGATGTGGTTGTGATTGGCTCTTGAATGACAGCGCAGCATTGTGTGAGTATCAAGCCCTTGTTTTTTATATTAGAGGTCGACCTCCCACTTTCTGGTAATATTCTGCCCTCTATTTGTCTGGAGACTTCTTCCATATTAATGCCCTGACTGGGTGAAAGTTTCAAGTAATCACACCCATTAGCACTGATGGATATGATGTCACAGTGTGCTGACACACCCTTAAGTACACTTCTACATCACTTCTGGAGGTCAGAAAAGCCGCTATTGCACTTTCATGATTCACTTTAAGAGTAGTTTAATGAAGCCGAGGTTGAAATATTTAATAATATTAAGGGAAGAAGTCAGGGAATAAGTGTATTCACAATATAAAATATGAATGCGACAGCTGGAGGACATGAAGGTAAATATTGAGCGTTTTTGCAAGGCCGTGAATTAAATGTAATGTTTCGTGCGTGCTCGTGTTTTATAGTGCATGTTGGCGCTTGACAACCCCAAAGTATGTTGTTGCAACACTGAAGGGACAGCTGATTAAAGCAAAAGGATTACTACATAAACACAACACACCTGTGATTTGAGACCAGCATTGGCACACGCACACACACAGCAGAAGCAGCAGCACCCATCTTTTATCCTCAAGGTTCTTTCTCCTCAGACCCAGAGCCAAGGACTTTAAAAGCTATTTCCAGCTGCCTTCTTCGTCAATTTCCTGTGACGGGGGTAATTTTATCTCTGAAAAAGGATGGGTGTTCCCACAATAACCTCCATGGCTCTTATCAGACACACAACCACTGAAAAAAGGAAAGTATTCCAATCATCTGATATTCTTTTTTCCTCCCTGTGCTGAGTGCAGAGATATCTCAAATTCCTGCAGATCAGAGCAAAAAGTGATATGCATGAAATGGTGTGGAAAATGTGACAGTTTCAACTTGTCAGACTCCAAAGTGAAAGAAAAACATCATCTCTGAGTGAAAGTGGGGAAAAAGAGACTGCCTGTTACATCTTAAGTAGTTCAAGTGTAACCACTGGGTTAGCTGACGCTGAGGTTTCTCTGCCTTTTTGTTTTACTCCTCTCTTTTAAGTTCATTTTCTAGACCAGGACATGGTCCAAATGCTCTAGTTAATGTAAAAGTTTATATTGTTGACATTACTTTTGTTACATAATCATAATTGAAAGTGGCTGTTGTCAAGATTCGTCAGCAGTGTGCAGTGTGTGGTTTATTGCATGCTTCTACTTAATGTGTGCCACAAAATGCTGCCACACAGATTTAAAAATTAAAAATAAAAAGGAAAATTTGTTTACTGAGATGAATTAAGGTTAAGTGAACTGACATGTACAGAACTCAGCTTCCTAGTTGGAAACAGAATTTGGCCTGAGGCAGAGATACATTTAAAGCTTTGCTGTAATTGAAGATGCAGCAAAACAAGTACATGATTTGAAAAAGCAGCAGTAATGTGGTTAGGTATGATGTGCTTTAACTAAATTGTTGATGTATAATGTATCCCATAATAAGCCTTTCATCGTCAACTTGAACTCATGTTTGTAAAAGCTGCAGCTCATCCGTGGTTTTAAACAAAATTATTTTTAAGGGAAGGGATGCAAAACAAATCTCTATTTACTAATCAACTAATCATTTATTCAATGAAGCTGCATGTTTTCCACAACTCAGTCTTACATCAGTAGAAATCATTTGATATCCCGGTTGCAAATATCAGAGAAAAAGCAAGTTGATGGATTTAGTGATCAGAGGAAAAAAAAAAACTCCAGTGCACAGAGGAGAGCACCACACTGTGTAAACTCTTACAAACAGTACACAGTCTGTTTTACAGGGCTAATATCAAAAGGTGCCATATTGCCATATTGTTCACTTCCACTTAAATGCTGTGCCTTGGGCCTGTGAAGGTCATCAAGGCGAACGGGGTCTAAACCCATGGTTTATATCGGACTCACGTCATGTGCCAGCTGGATGTCGACAGAGGTCTGAGAGTTGAACAGGTGCTCAAATCCCCTCCAACTTTTGGCAGAAATGCCACATTTGTTTTCTGTGCAGGAGGCAGGAGGTTGTGTGTGGCTTTTTTCAGATCTGTGTGAGGCTGCAGGGCAGATGGCATGGGAGGGTTAGGTCCCGTGTGTATGTGTGTGCTGACATGCAAGCCTCAAGTGCTTGGCTCTGTGTGTGTATAGGCCACAGCACAAAAGTCAATGAAGCAGTTACACATGCTTTGGTTACCCATCTGTTCTTAATGTCCTCACAAAACATTGCAACTTGTGTCAAACAGCAGCACATGATTTATTTATTTGACGGATTACACATAAAGTAGCAGCAGCAGCAAAGAAGTTCACACTGATAAATCCAACAAGGCAGATGACAGACTACAGAGTTTCTCACTGTCTCTATGAGCCTTTCTGAGTTTAGCGTTGTTCGTCAGAGCCAGGGAGAGTGTTATTTACAACCATTTCTAAAATGATTCATTTGGTGTTTTACTTAGTCAAGAAACCAGGGTTGACTTTTGGAAGGAATCTGAATATTTAGCTGCTTGTGAAAGCTGTAAGCGCAACAGTAAATCATGTTTTTTTTTTCAAAATTGCAGAATAACAAGCATATTTTTTGGACTTTCTCCCAAAGCTGCTAACTCCTAACTCTTTTATTTCCAAGTCGTGCTTGATGTTGAGCAGCTCAGCTTGTAAAGCAGAAGGCACCAGGGACGAGCAGTGTGTGTGCTCCTCAGGCAAAGTATAGATTTGCACAAAATGTAAATCACATGCTACAGTACTTGCACCTGTGCTTCACACTGGAAGCGTTGCATGCAATCTGTAAGTCTTCCTTCATCTTGGGTGGGAAAACATACATTATAGTGTATGTGTAAACAAGGCTTCCCAGTAGGCATGCCATGCTTGTATCATATGGGCATGTTCTGTGCATACACAGGTAATAATTAAGAACCTGTGATCATGTCAGACTAAGAAGAAAACTCCCATTGCTTTGTTTCATTTTTATGTTACATCACATAATTAGCCTATACGATAACTGCTGGGTGCACTGACCTGTGCTACGCTACGCTATCTCTGTGGATGAACGTGGGGAGAGAGTGTGTGGGGGGGCATAGTAATTAGAAACAGGAGCATGATAATTAGATGATGCACTGACCTGTAGCTTTACTGCTAATTATTCTCCTCTGTTCAGATTTGCTGAAACACGCGAGATGAGACGGAGTAAACACATGCAGCAAATCTGATGGCAAAGGACGTGGAGGCTGCTTCAACAATAAATGGTGCCAACCAGCAGAGGGCCCATAATAATAGATGAGATGGGGCATTAGCAGCTACATGCAGATCTAAGACGACTCCAGGGAAATAAGCAATGTGAGGTTATTTTTTTAATTAATTTCTTGAGGAAGGAAGAAAACAATGAGAATACATGGTTCTAATCACCTGCGTGTTAAAAGGGGGTTTTATAACTCAGCATTACACTATTGCAGTCATATTTCAGGAACAACAGTTTCAGTGCCGTGGAATCAGTGCTTTCCATTGTAACACTGCAGCCATGCCTCTCTCTGTGGACATATTAGAAACTACTTCACACTTGAACATGTGTTTCAAACCTCTGGTAAAGGAGGGAAACCTGTTTCTCATAGGACTCGCACCATGACATTTCATTTAGTAAGGTGAAACCACTCAGAGTGAGCATGTAGTGGAGTTATTGCTGGAAATGTTCCCTGGGTAAATGAGGCCTTGGAAAAGTGCAATGTATTTCCTCGCTCATTGTTCTGTGAGAATTCTGCTCAGCTAATGTTTGAGATAATCAGCAGGCTTGAAAAAAAACGTTTTTGTTGGAGGGATTAATCAACAGAAAAGATTTAGTTTTGACCCAGATGGTGACGTGGCACCTCTGCAAAGATGAATCAGCTCAACAACTTTTTTGATCAATCTTTTGCTGCAGTCTCTCAGAGCACACACTGACGACAAAGCAGCCACTCCACACATTTGAGAAGCTGTAATGACAACTTTTGTTTGGCACTGTTGCTTCAGAATGATTGACAATCTGCTGCAGACTCATTTTCTTTAAAAATCATTGAAAAGACTGGATACTCCACCAATTTCATGAATTAAGGTCAATTTACTTGTCACTGGCAGCTTTGAAAACAGCATTATGACGAGAAAATAACCCAATGATGTCATCAGGGTTATCAGGTTCCTCCAACTTTGTTGAAGGACAAATCTAAATCTGTGGAGTAGCCATTTAAGAAGAGTGGTATTTTATTAGAGGGCTGATTATGAGATTAGCTGCATCCGCTGGACATTTTCCTCCGAGTGTGTGCTCTGTGTAACACACACACACACACACACACATAGACACATACTTCCTCTGTGGCCATTACCAGCATACTGTAATAGCCATGCTCAATTAAGCACACCTACACCCAGCAGGCAATTGTCACTTGTTAACCTGCAACCTCATTGGAGACACCATGCCTCGTCACTAATGACATTCCCCATATTCACTGTGTGTGCATGCTTCTAAATACCCTCCTGGCACACTGGCATGGTTTAGTGATTATGCTAATTGCTTAATTATTCAGGGGAGATAATAAGTCAGCGTGAGATGATGAAATCTCACTTGATAATCGAGTTAGATACCTGGGTAAGGATAAGAGGAAATTTCATACTGCAGAGCAGAATAAAATTAAAGTTTAAAATTCATTATGTGTTAGATAAGGAACAGGATGAATCTATATCCTTATCTGTCATTAAAGTGAATCTGTTCTAATGGCAGCATGTTTTAATTAGAGTACCATTGAAAGACATTGGACATATTCTTTGCTAAATTTCAAGCGTGAAAAACCAAAAAAACTTGTGCTCACCCTGAGTTTTTCATAGCGGTCGCTCAGCGCTGCCACCTGGTGGTCCCTGTGCCTTCCCACCAGCTTGCACAGTGAGCAGATGAGCTGATCATCAGTGACACAGTACATGTTCACCTTCTCCTCGTCGTGCTCCAGACACTGGAGCCCTCTGAGGTGGCAGTCTGGCATGGGCTCAATGAGCCGGTGGCCGGTGAACGGCTTCTTGTTGGGGTGAGTCGCTCTAAGACATTCCTCGCAGTAGGACACCTCGCATGTCACACACGTCTTGACCGCGTCCTGCGGGGGGTCCTGCTCGCAGAACTGGCACTGAACCGGTTCAGGAGGCGTACCTGGGCTAGACATGGCGGCGCTGACGGGGACCAGTGCCAACCGGTTGCTCCCTTCCTCGCCGGGAGAGTTGGGCCCGCTGTGGGGCGCGGGCAGCGGCAGTGGTAGAGGGAGCCCGGCCGAAGATGAGGCTCGCTGAACTCTATCGATAATGTTCTGCAAGGTCACGTTTCTCTTAAGTCCTTCTAATCCACGCTCTGGACTCAGAGAGATGACATATCTACAGGTGGGGCACTGGAAGGCGCTGATGCTCTGAATAGATTCGTTAGTGGTGCAGTGGGAGACGAGGATGCGGTGGGCGCAGCCGAAGCACAGGCTGTGGGCGCAGGGGAGCAGAAGTGGGTCTTCAAAAAGCTCCAGGCAGATTGGGCAGGTCAGTTCTGACTCCAGAGTGTCCATCCTGCTCAGAGGAGGCCAGGCGGGACCAGGCGCAGCGTCAGCGAAATCCAGAAGAGCCGCTCAGCTGTCTGGAGGCCAGAGACAGAGAGATAGATGGAGCAGAGCAGAGAAAGAGGGAGAAAAAAGGGGGAAAGAAATCACAGGGATTTGTGATTAAATGGTCTGAAACGGCTTACTCCTCACTGCTTTCTTGTGAGGGCTTATATCTCAATGGAGCAGACCGCTGAGTCGACTTTAAGAATGCCAGTGTTAAGTGTTGGGCTTTTTTTAATGTGCATCAAGTCTGAGAAAGTTGCGGAAGCTGATATCTTCATAGCATAGACAAACAGAAACGGTTCAGTTCGCTTCATCAGCAGATGCTTAGATCTGACACATTCTGCCTGTGAAACTTCCACTTGTGTCCACAGATGCATGTGGCATTTAAAATCTCCTCAGACAAAGCTGCTGATCGGACTGAATATTAAATAACAGAGGGTGTGTGTGTGTGTGTGTGTGTGTGTGTGTGTGTGTGTGTGTGTGTGTGTGTGTGTGTGTGTGTGAGTGAGTGACTGTGCTGCAGCAGACAGATTCAAACCATTGTTGTGTTGGCCTTGTTGAAATAACACAGGGAGGGAGGGAGATGAACTGTGATAACTAGTGCAGCTTTGGAGTGAACAGTTGATCTTCAGGGTAACACTTTGTACACCTCATTGTGGAATACACAAACACACACACCCTTATACACACACCTTGACTTGGCAATTACACAGATTTAATTTTCCAACTGATGATGACTCATGAGATATAAAATCCACAGAGGACCATGATTACAGTGATATTAGCACATTTCATTAAAATAGTCCTGCGCTAAACATTCTGTAACAGATTTGCAAGGTCAGTTAAAATGAATGAAAATAAAGCCAGTGGTAGTGGGGAACTTATTTTTTTAGGTTGGAGTAGGATTTCTTCTAATAACAGTATTTAACACTCAGCATAATCTGGCGGTGGTGGAAGGGTGGGGTGTTTTTGCTGCCTGGTGCAACAGTGGCAGCTGCAGCCACGCTCTGTAGTTGGTAATTAGTGCATACGTCTGATTTCCACTCCAACCCTGCTGCTGTCTGTGTGTCTCTAGAAGGGGACAGTCACCTGTGCCCATCGTGGACAGATAACATTATTACACATACAGTAGTTCATTTTGCAGTAGAAATACAGTACAAGTACCAGCTTTCGAGCCACACTGTGGTGACAGCAGGATGCGTTGAAGCTGGAGGGGAGTTATATTAGTTGTTAATATTTCTGGAGGATACTCATTTTAAGATTTGAACTGATAAGCGTATTATTGAAAGTGTGCAATGATGAAAAAGACAGATTGGAAACACACAAATCACAAGTTAAAGATGAACTAACTAACTTCAAGCAAAGAAATTCAATGTACAAGTTGTGTTTTCTTCTGCTCTTTCTTCATATATATTCAATTTAGCCAACGGGCTGTAAATAAGGTGACTGTCAGTTTGTTTCAGCTAATGGGGATTTTGCAACTGCTGAAAAAAAAAACCTTGAATGTTAGATGAAACCTAAACAAACCCCTTAGAGAAACGGGATCACTGCATAAGCAATTTTATATAAGATTGGCAGAAATGGACTCTATTGGAGATAATACAACACGGATTTTGAATAAAACATGACACTTTTCTTTTCTATATTTTGGATGTATTGATGGAAAAGCTACAAAAAAAAGCAGAGGTGACAACAAAAACAAATGCGTGTATCTGATGCAGGAGAGACATCCGCACTTCTCCCCACAGTGTTGTATTTTCAGCAGATGTCACTGTTTACTGAGCTAAAGGCTTGTGTGCATCTGAGGGGACGAGAATATCCCTCCTATTCATTCTCTAACCATCTTTACGCTTGGTTTCCTTTCATCTTATGAAAGAAAAAAAACAAGTGCTGCAGATAAACTATCCTCACTTCACTCTCTGCTGCAGTCCAAGCACTTTAGCCGTCCATAATATTCAAGGCCTGATAACATTCATTAGTAGTGCAGTGATGGGAGGAAAACTACTGTGCACAGAGAGCTGTTTTATAAAAATATGAGTCAGCTTTGATCTCTTGCCTCTAAATAAGACAGGGGCGACATAGTGCTGAAGCCATGTGAGGATGTGCTGTTGAGGACAGATACTGATGGAGGTAATTCAGCAATCCCACACCTCGAATGAAATGAAATGTGTTTGGAGTGCCTGTAAACACAACAAATCCTCAGAGACACACACACACCCATATTTACACTTCCAAGTCCCTACATGTCCATACACATCGATACACACTCACATTCCCACAGACAGTGCAGCACCACAGAGCCTCCCTCAGGTGTTTACATTTCCAGAGATATTTTGTCGGTGAAGACTGAAGCTTGTTGACAGTCCGGTGAAACTTGAAGAGGTGTTAGGAATGCACTACATCATGTTGTTGTTGGCCTGTTGGTCAGTTTGCCTTCTGTCCCTAGACTAGCATGCCTCACATGGATGGAGAAACACTGTAGCTCTGCAGCTAAATGAGTTTTGCTGTCAAATGAAGAACCAAAGTTTGTGTGAGAGGGAAGACACTGAAAGTTAGGATCGTACACCATGATGGTGTCTGTGTGTTCTCATTTTATCTGCAAACATTTGACGGTAATGGGGCTTTTTCACTGGCTGACATCTTTGCAGCAAAATACAGTGTCCCTGATGGCAGGAAGGTGTGATGGTTCGAGTCCAACCTGTGGCCCTTTCTCCATATAATCCCCTCTCTCTCACTCTCTATTGCAGAATGTGCATTGCAGAAGCATGTGTTGTCATACTGATGAAGATGTATGAATGTGTGGCCCATTTGCATATTTGCATGTGTTTTCTGTTAGTAAAGTGCACTGGGCTTCATAATGAAGTTGTTTTGAATGTTTTTAGTGTCTGCACAGCACTAAACAGAGCAGCAACACAACTAGCTGCTGAACAAAGTGGAGAAATCAGCAGTTTTTCTTTTTCAGAAGATGGCAGAAGAAGGGGAGTAAATACTGGGCTTTGATTTGAGCCTAATGACACTTTGTGTGTAGAAGGGGATTTGTTTTCAGCATTCTAAGTTTGGCGTTAGATAATCCAGAAAATAAGACTGTTTTGCAGATGCTTCTTCCAAAATCAACAGCAAAGTAGATATAAATATGCTGGAGACAATAACATACACCAGCAAAAGCTGTAATCATTGTCACTAAATGGGCAGCCTTATTTTGGCAGTCCGTTCCTGCAGCTGTCCTCTGAGCAACGTAAACAGCAGACAGCGTTTTTACAGAAGCAGAGAAAGTAGAGAAAAAAGAAGTTCCTGACAAAGCTGGAAAAGTTGGACACTGATGGAGCTCTGACATGTCAGTACTTTACAGAGGGAACGCTGGATACACTAAGGGATAAAGAGAATAAATCCACCACAAACACACACAAACTGAAATTTGTGCCAGACATCCACAGTCGCACAAACCCAGAGTGGCAGGTGAGACAGGGTGAAATGCCTCTCAGCATACCATAGGTGACACTGTTGAACCGTGCACGGAGGTGACGCAGCACAGAGCAGAGCAGAGGAAAGTGTGTGTCACAGAGGGAGAGCAGGAGAGAGGAGCATAGAAATAAAGGAGAAAGCTGGAGGGGAAGAATGGAGGTGGGAATAGGAATGCCAGGGAGTGAGGCGGGAGAAAAGAGGATTCAGATTGGTGGTGGAACTTGATAAAAATCAAGGCAAAGTTGTTTATTTTTCCCCCATCACTTTGTGCCTCATAACTGTCAGAGCTGCTACAGTAGTGTGTGTGAAAGGCTTATCTCCTGTGCTGACACCACGGAAACGTCAGTACCAATACTCTTCAGTGGGGGGCAATACAAAGCTGAATGACTAGAGGAAGAGACTCTGCCTGCGAGCAGCAAATGATGTTTCTTATCAATATATTTCTATACTGCAGTCATATACTGCACTGTACAACCACAGCCTGTAGTGTAAAGTATGGATGGAAAGTATTTCCTCTCTGCTCCTCCTTAACTTTTGAATAGCTGTCAGTCTGCTCTTTGCAAAGAAAAATATGTAAAGAAAAATGTGAAAAACTTTCATAAACATACTGTTGTTTATTCCAGACCCTTTTACTCTCAGCCTAAAACCAAAAACAGAGCTGTGAGGAATGAATTACACAGTGTGTCTGTTTGCTCTGACATAAGCTGCTTGTAACATTAAAACAAGGGGAAAAACAGCAACAGTAAAGTCTGGTATTACATTTTTCATACTTATATTTTTGGTAACTAAAAAGCTGCAAACAGCTGCTCAACAACCTCTACTTGTCTACAGACAACAATATGTGAGGGGCACTGTAACACAAAACAAGATGGTTGACATCCCTGTATCCCTCTGTCTTTCTATTGTTGGCAGTTTCTATTTCTCTTCCTCTGACTGTCGAAAAGCAGACAAATGCTACATTTCTTATTTCCGGGGTTACAAATGCCATTGCCCTGATGCCCCTCAAATGTCAGGTGTGTTTTTTTTGAAGGAATAGCTTCTATAAGGTCTCTGATCCATAAATGTCAGCAAATAACCTTTTGCAATTGAGCGTTATTTAGTGTTACGTCGGCATAAATCCCAGGCACAGAATATTTGAAGGGTGCACACTGGCTCTATGGAAAACAAATAAGCAACGTCCATGAGAACAACTAATAAAGCCCATTAAGTCCTTCAACTTTTCATCCTTCTTCCTGTTTATATTTGGGTCGACTTCCCCATTTGTCTGTGCTATTCTAAATCTTTCATTAACTTTGGGTCTAGGCGGGTTACTGCTTTCTTTTCCACTCACAGTTTAAGCTGTTAAAATTTTCATAGGAGCTCTCTCTATCCATTTTCTAAAAACTGATTCGACAAGAGCACAATGCGGACAAAAAGAAAGGAAGACGGGAAAAGAGGTGAGGGTATCAGGGAGTTTTTGAAATGGAAAATAATGTAATTCTTTTCCAGCAGTTCTGCATAATTATACAACTTTGCCATTATAATGATGTTCTGTTCATAATTGCTAATAATTATGGACCGTGTTCCAATGTTTTATCAACAAAAGCTTTTGACTTTGTTCTCTTTGAATTCTGCTTCTGGGAAATTTTATTTCAATTATCTTCAGCAAAATTAAGATTACAACTACAAACAGCTTTGCCCAACAAACTGAGCTACAAAAGTATTTTTTCCTCCATGGCTTTGCCAGTTCATCCCCAGAAAAAGACACAAAATCATTCAGAAATAATGACAGTGAGCAGCTGAAAGCTTTTTAACCACCCCAAACCAACGTTTGGCTGGGTGTACGGGTGAATTTGGTGAGTTGACGTGAGCCGCTGTGGCAGTCCGCGGAGTAGAAGCGAGAAGTAGGTCATCCCCATTGACCTAGCTCACATAATCACCATACACTCTGTGTGTGTGTGTGACAGTATGATTGTGCTGTTTCAGTTCTTTAACTCACAAGAGACAGAAAATAGCAGTGAAATAGTGGAACAGAGCGAAAGAGGGCAAGGCATCTGAAGCTGAGCGTAAACATGATGGTATCTGCCTGTCAGCCTTTGTGATGACACATTTTGGGAACAACAGCAGCATATGGTGCAATTTGGAGATTGAAATTCATGTATGATCCAAAGCAGATTGAACAGGTGCAATCTAGAGTTTGTTTTTGTATCATGTGACCTACATCACCTACATATCAACAGGGACAAATAACCAGTGTTATTATTCACTTTCTATTAAAAATGAAATACTTGTTCGTGAATTTCTACCATAAACCCGCACTCTCCCTGTTTCTCCAACATTTAAACCTTTTTGAAACTTTTTTTCTGCAGTCTGTCGTAGAATTTGTAAAGATCCCTCAACTGCTTATGAGATTTGCGAATCACAAAAACCGTAATCTTCTTACAAAGCAGCCACAGCAGATAGCACACTTATGACAGATTAACCCTCGACCTCGCAGAGTCGTCGAGAACAAGTTGTCTTTTCAGGGTCATGCTTTCCATGCCAAGGTCATAGTAAATTTGCTCTGCAAATAGATTTTTCCCCTTTCTTTTCTTTCTTTATTACAGCCATGCAGAAACAGTGTGGATATGTTCCCCTGCCATGTGAAGCAAAGGCAAAATATTATACTACAACATTACAGCATTTCCTAGTAAAATATTTGTCTTGGCCACTGCTTGTAGGAAGTAAGTGATAAATCTTGCAGCGCTTGCTCTGGAAGAAATTCATTTCATCTACTCCACACCACACTGTCTGGCAGGTGGAGGTGCTGTGAGTCCAATTAAGACAGAAGAAGAAAAAGTATACATGATCGTGCCCAGAGCAGGAGCTAAAGAAGTCCAAATCCTACTTTTATGCTGGTGATAAAAGACCGGGGGCCTTAGATGTCAAATTTAAAAGAGAATTAGATTTCGAAATATCTCTCATCTCTCCACATCCCTCCTTCTCTTCTTGTCTCCTCTCCTCCTCCACCTCCTCGCCTTCCTCGTCCTCTTCCTGAACAGTATGAATCTGCGTTCTCTGGGTCGTTAACACACATATATAATGTCATTATCTGATTCCAGACGCCATGTCATGTTGATCCCTAATCCGCTTCCTACCACACCAGCCGTGACCAATCACAGCCTTTCATGTTCTAAAGCGGTCAGTCACACCTAACGGGATTGGCTGGTTGTACTCTGGATGCTGGGGCTATTAGTGATTATTATAAAGGGTGACATTTGTGATTGTGTGTTGTTTGTGCGTGCCTGGATGCACGCTTGTGCATGTGTTTGTGTATGGTGGGGGTCTGTCTGGACTGTTGCTTGTGTGACCCAGATTGGGAACAGCGCTGCATGTGAAATTAGATGTGATGTTTTGGGGGACGGAGATTATAAGGGACAAAAACAAGTCTGGTGTCGTCAAGGACATATTTCATCAGGGTGAATGATCTTCACACCCATCACACACATGCCCACACACACTTACACACACAGTGACAAAGACGTTTGGTAAATAACATATCCTAGGGACTGAAGAAGAATTATTGGAGTGTTGATGGAGGAGAAGCTGAGACTAAAGAAGGCGAAAACGTGGCTGTCATTGGGAATATTAATGTTTCCTTTAAACCCTTGATGAGAAAAAATGTGACATCATCCCAACAACATGTCAGATTAATGTGTTGGATTATTACAAGTTGATTGATTGTGCATCACAATTTAAAGATCAACATCTAAGTGGAACTTCTACTGTCTTAAAAGCCTATCAAATTGTAGAGGCAGAGCTGCTATCTGCAGTTTTTTTTTAAATCATGGAGCAAGTTAACTCTTTTCCTTTTCTGTATTGCAAATGAAGACTAAAAGTATAATATATATATTTTTATATATAATTTTTTAAATCCCCAAAGATTCTATTGAAATATAGCAATAGCCTCTTCTTTTCCAACCTCTGCTACTACCCTTATAATTTGTGTACAGTCCCTTATTGTTTGCTGTAGCTTGAATAATACACCACACCAGTGAATCTGTCAGTTTTTGTATCCAGATGTGAAAGCTTAGCATTTCAGACTTCACTTTTACTCCACTTCTCTCCCCTTTTTTTATTTATAGAGATATAAATCCCACTCACAGTTTCTGATTTAGCTCCTCCTTGTTTACGTTCATTTAATCTTATTCGTGCGGCAAGATGAATAGAAACGTTTGGAATATGATGTGGAATGATGGGAGATTCACAGCTGAGCCCATGTGTGTGCTCTATTTCCTTTAAGGGCTCTACACATTTAGTTAATACTCCCTTCCATTATCAGTTCCTCCATAATGCATTGATGTTGCCTCAAAATATGTGCTTAGGATCCCTAGTGGAGATGAAAGTGATTAAATAGTGGTTATTCCCTGAAGTGTTGAGTTATCATTGCAACTTGGATTGGATAATGACATGTTTTCAATATGGAAACAGGCCCAGAGAGCTGAGGTAAGCTCATATATGCGTGTTTTAACACAGCATAGTGCAATGAAGCCGAAGCATGCAGCATCTGCATGGCTTATGCAGGGCAGCTGCAGGGGAGTCATGTGGCACAGTCGGATTGTCTCATTTGAAGTGAACTTTCTTGGGCATTCAAGTGTTACTGGAAACACATCCTCTCATGTCCTTATCTAGTGATTTTCACTGAATCCTTGCAGGTGAAATGTGGCGCTGCGGCAAGTATATTTGAACTTGTTTGGGAATTCATGACTTCATGTTCCATTTGTGAACTATTTTTCTTTCTTCTTGTTTCAACACCCTTCTGGGGAATTATGGAGGCATTTTTATTTGAAACAGGTTGAAATACAGGTGGTCTGCACCGTCTCAAGGAACCTGTCTGTGACCACAGTTTGACCCGAACATACCTAAAGTGACCCTGCTAACCTACATCATAGAGGACATACTATATCATAATGCATAACATATGGACATCTTAGGAATGTGTTTACAATAGCACATGATTGTGAGCCCTCTGCATATTTTGAGTGTGAACGATGACATTACAGAGCAAAGTGGGACCTTAGAGGAAGGAGGAATGAAAAAACATGATATTGGATTTTGAAGAGTCGACTCTTGTGGCAGGTACTCCAGAATGAGGTGACCCAGCTTTGAACATCTGCTGGTCTGTAGCAGATTATCCAAAAACCCCTCGATGCATATCAAATGGCCATGACACATTCTCAGACTCTCACACATGTGAAAGTTGTTTATCAGGCAGCGCTCCCACTGCTTATTAAGCTTCTAAAGGGGAAACTGTAGAAGGTTTCACAGGGCGGCGGCTTTACTTTTGTAACTTTTGTGCATAGTTTTATTTGCACTTTCTGCAAGCTAAGCTGATGCAACCTCTGCAGTCAGAGGAAAACATTTAGAAACATCAAATACTTGCACTGCAAAGACTTCAAGCCACCATGGAAGCATGTAGCAAAATCTGCTGTTTTATTGCCTTTATCTCTCAATTCTATTATAGGAAAAGTGGAGCAAGCTAGGATGATAATATATTTATAGTTCCAATGCTAAAAGTTCTGGGTAATACCACACTGTGAATTTGTAAAGTATCCCTATGCAGAAGCTCCTGACAACTGTAAAGTAAAAAAAAAAAAAAAAAAAGTTTGAGGAACCACTTATCCTCTCCACAGGACTGCACAAGCTGCCAAGTCTCACTGAACCGATTCTGCTCATTGTCACAATTTCTGAAGTCTTCATGGCAACATTGCACTCTCATCTTATTCGGTTGGTGATTAAAGAACGCACTGGGGTGAATAAAATGAACTGAACTGGGGTGGAAATAAGGGGAGGATGTGAGCAGGAAAGAAAAAAAAAAACTATTCCAGTCTGTCTTTGTCCTTTTTTTGAAGGATGTTTAGATAGCAATTAGTAGTTTGCCCCTCAAGCGTCTGAAGTGGGCGACTGATGACGCTTTGAAGATCAAATTAACCAATTAATGACGGATAAGACTCTCATGAGTTTGTACCTCCCTATTTATTATCAAAGCCATACACTTGTGAGATAACAGCATATTTTGGAAGGGCGGTGTAGGTGGCTAATGCTATCAGTAACAGGCAACAGGCAACAAAGTTTTCCCAAGAACGTTTTTTTCCCCTTGCAATTAAATGCAACACTCAGAGTAACTGTTTAAAGATCAAGAGAACACCTTTACCTCGTACTGAGTTTAAACTGACAGACGTGTCCCACACAGGATAAGGACATGGCAGCACGCCCTTCACTATATTTGTCTGCACGGTTCCCACAGTCAATCTTCAGGTTGGGTTAGGGAGGGAGGGGAGTTGGGTTGGGGGGGGGTTGAAGGATCTGAGAGCTAACATGCTTTTCTCAAGCTCGCCACAGCTGACAATACCACTGAAATGTGTCAAGGGAAACAGGAAAAGAAACAGCAACAATGCTATTGTTGCTATATTGGTCGGCATCGTGACAACTACAAACCAACCTTCAGACAAAGCTTTTTTGTACTTCCTAGTCTCCATTTGTCAGAGCGAATGGAGGATATGGCAAACTACAAGTTTGTGTGCATCAAAAGTATGACAACTTAAAAGGTTTTTTTTAGAACAAATCCATAAATATAATCCTCACCATCACTGCAGGTGAAAACTGACACTTTTATATCGACATTTGAAGCTCTCTGAAAAAAACAAGTCCAAAAATGTGGTGGTTAAGGGTAAAACTGTGGAAAAGCTGCCACAAAGGTTACACATGTTTCTGTTCAAATCAAAGCTACACTCATTCCTTTAAGTAGACCTATAATCTACAGTTACAGTAGCCAAGCCCTCCTTAAGTTCCCATTGTTTTGCACATCAAACACTGACCCTGGATTTTCTTGATCCCTGTGACCCATGGCAGGTGAGAAGGATCAGCAGTAGAGCTGAGCCTGTGGCAGCCAGCTGTCACACACACGCTCCAGCACACTCACTCACACACTCACACACATAAAGTACATGCCTCAACACACAGGAGATGCTGTGAAAATGAATAAGCTGACCTCTGGGAGGCTCATAAGAACAGACAATGACAGAGCTGCAACCAATGTGAATGGAGGGCTAACACGTACAGTGGTGTGACCTGCATGTGGATGCACAGTAATTAACATGTCACGTTAGAATTTAGGGAACAAATGCCATCCAGCTAGACGTGTCCTCTCACCTCAGCTGTTAAATTTACACTCGCAAACTTCCCTCCGTCTTAAGTGCAGGAAAGACCAAACATTCAGGACCTTTTAAAGCGACTCCCCTTCGCTCACACACTCGCACGCACTCCCAGCACTCAAGTACACACACATTTTTAAGCATCCCTCAAGGCACTGTCCCCTGTCTTTATGTGTCTTGGGCTTCAAGCGTCCACCAAAACACACACACAGTGGCTCTATGAAATTGGGTCACACAAAACAGACTCTCACACAGCAGTATAACCCCACCCACCCACGCACACACATAAACACTCACTCAAATGAATGTCCTTCTCTACTTAATATTCAAAAATGTCAGGGTCAGTACCTGTTAACCTGTCAAGTCTAATACTCTAATATAAAAAGCATACCATAAAATCCCCCACCATCACCACCCTTAGAGCAAATCTGTTAATTGCAAATGTTTTTTCAAAACCGAAACCCATAAATTAAACTTTTCATAAAAATGAAGTTGCTCACAGCTGAAAGCATGACACATTTAATCAACCAGGATAGAGCAATGCATTCATAATCATTTCAATCATATAGTATAAACAGACTCCTTGTTGCAAACATAAAGTTTCCCCTTGACCATCATACAGTACAGATGGCTCCACAGCACTCATTGGCTGGGTCCCGAAGCCACTGCTCTATCATTATCATTCCAGTAGTGCTGGCACTCAACTCTTCCACTCCTCGTTTCCACTGAGAATAGTGTCTGAGCTGAGATAGAGGGTGAGAGCGTGCGGGAATCCCCCAGAGACTGGAACAGATGTAAGTAAACTAAGAGGAACACAAACTGAGACAGGCCCATTTTACAATGAGTATAAGAAAAGAAAACAAGCTTCCCTGCCCAAGTCATCTTCCCCTCTTACCTTCCACATGATTAAAATCCCATCATCCACAAACAAAGTGAAAAAGAGAGGAAGAGAGAGAGGTGGGGAGAGAGAAGGGAGGCTATCTTTGGCTCCCTCTCTCCTCTGTGGGATGCAGTAACAGCAGCAGCGGCGGCGGCGGCAGGAGCAGCAGCGGGCAGCGAAGTTAGGAGTCAGCGAGGATGTGGGTACGTCTCTGTGGCTGTGTCATCACCTCTCATGACATGTTTCCTCCCCTGCCTGTGTAAGCCTTTCCATCCTGACCCGGCTCATAGAGAGAGAGAGAGAGAGAGAGAGAGAGAGCAGGGACAAACTAGTGCGCCGCCCCCCTCCACATCTCCCCGCCCCTCCGCCTCCTCCTCTTTGTCCATCCCTCCCCCTCTGTTTCCCTGTATTCAAATCTGCCAGTGGGCTGCCCTGCCTCTAAGTAGGCCAATCACTGAACCAGTGGGGGTGGAGTCTGGGCCGCCCGTGTGCAAGTGTGAGCGCAGTCAGATGTGTCACATAGACATATGTGTGTGTCTGTTTGCCTTTGCGCATGTGTTTGCTGACATGCAATCATGTATGTGGATGGATGTCCAGAAACCAGGCTATGTTCTGAGACTTTTCACTCTCCATTAACCGTCATTATATAATTATTCCTCTTCACGCATGTACAGTCATGGTTGCACCTCTCCCCACCTCCATGAGTTGAATTTTTATAAGTCAAAATATTTTCTGTAAATTTTGCAATCACATCTTTATCGACTGACCTCAAAGGTCAAATTTTACTCTCCAGCTCTGTGCTGCCAATAGAAACACTACAGTGTATCATCTGGTAATAGAAGTCAGCATTCCTGGTACAGTGTGTGCAAACACTGTATTTACCTTCCAACTTAAAACCTGCAAGTTCTGCACATTCAGTACTCAGTATTGTTGGGACTAGCTACTGTAATTGCCAAGTTTCAGCATCACTGCACACTGTTGCTCACAGTTTGCCATCACTTTGCTCCCTGTTATTCATTATCAACATCAAAGCAGAAGTCAAGGATGAAGTTAGGAAAGTTTAGTCAAAGCTGAAGACCAAAAAAGAATGAAAAAGATGAGGGGGAACACCATTTACATCCACCAGCATTACCCATACTGTAATGACTCCCATCTATACAGCAACAAAGTCTTGTTAAACTCAAAACTCTCAGTTTCTCTCTTTAAAGTTTTATCCACTAATTAATCTCCATCGTTTCTATTTTGTTGTTCTTTTGATCTCAGTGCAGGCATTTGACATTAAAACCCTTTAAAGACAGGGAGGATTAGACCCATTTAGCTGCTGAAGGCTTTTAATTTGAAACATCTGTGCCGGAAATGTTCAGCTCACTGATAATAGTATATGCCACACTGATAATATGTGGTAGTTTTGATAATTACAGTGTTTTAACTTTTAAATAGCATTCATATCAACATATTTATGAAAATGAGAATTTTCTGGTAGTTAACAGCAAGAAAGTTTCTGAAAACCAAACGAACATGGAAGACAACAGGAAGAAGAGTTGAGTTTGCATTTAGCAGCACAAGCAATTAAAAGGAAATATCTAACATAGCAGAAATGTCTGTGTTATCAGGCTCTTTGTGAATTAATTGTATATTAACCTTTCATCTGTCTCCACATTTGCAACCAAGACACATCCTCAGCAGCAACTCACCCTGTGGGTTTTTTAAATGTCTCCCTGTTGTCTCTTCGTCCCTCTTCACTTTGAAACTTCAGCTGTTTTTGCCGCTACTCAAAAAACAACCCCCTTTTTTTATGCGGCCCACAAGGAAAGCAGCTTAAATTAATCTCCAAGATGCAAGTCAGTCATTTACCCTCCCACACAAGGCATGCCGTCCTGCCATAACTACAATCTTTGATCAACAATCCCCAGCATTCATCAGCTGTCTCATTGGAAACTGCACCTCCCCATCATGTCTGATACGCTGTCAACAATGCTCTCAGTCCTGGCTATTGTGAATAACGAAAAGCAGAATGAAGCCAGAAAGATGGAAAACTATCAGCTTGAACCATTGTTTAGATCTTCACAGTCTCCACCACGTGAATGCTTTGAAAGCTGGCTACTCATACACACCAAATAATCCCTACATTTTGCCTCAGGCGAGTGAGTTAGTGTAGAAAATGTTTTCTCTCTCTCTCTGCAGAGGGTTGTGGGTTGAATGCCATGCTGTTTGTGGTTCCAGAAACTGTGTTTTCACCAAAAAAAGAAAAGAAGAAGTTTTATGCATCAACTGAATCTGCTTGTTTGGGTCTGTTAGGTTCCAAACTGAGTGCACCACTGAAAAGCCAAGTCAGACAGAGATTACAATCAGAGTGTTTTGGAATTTCTAATAGGTCACTTAAAATGTGCTTTTTACAGATCCGACTCAAAGATCTTAAATTGGAGTTGTTTAGTGGATTCGGTGAAAAGTTTCAACACCAAAACTTTTCCTGAAATGTTACACATCTACAACTTCCAGTGAGACCTGGAGATAAGTTGTGTTGTAGCTGAATTATATGGAAAAATATTGAATGTGGTGCATGGCTATTAGCAGAAATGTTATGGGTGAATGGCATTTTCCATTAGACCTTCAATATATTATTGTGTGATATTTGGATTTGGGTATCTGTCCGTGTATGTGTATGTGTGTGTGTGTGTGTGTGTGTGTATGTGTGTGTGTCTGTGCTGTGGTGGGGGTTCTGGCAGTGTGTCTGGAGTGGTTGGAGTGGGATCAGTCGAGGTGAGGCGGCCGCTAAAGAATGTACTTCTGGAAAAGGGACGAGAAAAGAGTTTCCATCTTGGGTCAGTTCTCTGCAGCAGCAGGACCACAAACTTTGTGAGCACTCTCTACTAGTTCATGTGGATATGAAATGTTCCCTTTGTGGAGCAAGAAGAAAAACAGGCACACACACAGTTAGGACAGTGATTCAACAAGCAATATACCTTTACAGTCAGACTGTACATTTTCCAACTCCCCTATTTCATACACTATTGGTGTGTCATCAGAAAATAGCTGCAATGGTTCAGTGAGTCAGCTGCCTCCACGTCATGAACTCAACTTAAGTTTTAGCTGTACCTGCTCCAAACAGCAACACTCTAAAGTGAGTTGGCAAGGAAGGGAACGGGAGAAGAAAAGATCAAATATGGATAACTTCTCACTCATTTTTCTGCACAAAAAGTGACAAATAGTTATGGAAAGGAACAGAGCTTTAAAGAGACCCACCAAACTTGCTCACTCATCTCTACATACCTAGAGTAGAGTAGCATGTGGCAAAGTTAGGCCGAAACAAATGCAAATAGTGACTGTCTGACTCTGATGTTTTCAGACTATAAACCAGCCCACAAACCCACATGCATGACTCAGCTGTTGTATTCATGGGAAAATCCAAAAGTGGACACAGTGCTTGTTAGCCTGTGCATATCACTACTGATTCCTGCTGCAGTTCTGCTAAGTTACGGTACTTGGAGTTCCTCTTAGTGTTAATGATTGTCAAGCATTTTAATCATAAATGTTGTTAATCTGGGATACTAAGTTGGTAAAGTTGTGTTTACTAATCACAAACTGATTTTCCTCACTGCAGTGAACGTTAGTGGATTTCTGTATTCAGATGTGTTGCGTGCACTTTGTATTCCTAAATGCTACATATCAAATCAAGTGGTGGTTACTTCATTTGGATTTATTTTAGTGTTTTCTGAGGTGTTGCCGTGCACCAATCTCTCAGGACCACCTCAGCAAAAGTCAGTTCAGTTTGTTTTTAATTACGTACGTTCAGGTGTACTGCGATGTCTATTATTTTGTGTGTGATACTCTGCAGTCAATGCATCACATATTGCGATTTTTTTTTTTTTTTGCCTTGCAGGGGTTATGCAACAGTACTTTTCAGAATTAAAAGACACCCACAAGGACTCTTCTTTCATTCATGTGTGCCCACATACACAGTAATTGCAGTTTTGTGAAGTGTCCTCTGCGACAATGCTGCAAAGTCGAGTGGCAGTTTTTCACCTTGAACTATATGTTCCCATCTTGCCCCTGGTGGTATTCCAGAGCGTCTAATGACATTGTGCAAATAGAAATGGAGGGTATTGAGTTCAGAATCATAATAGTTGAATATGCCACACAGTCACATTGGACATGTAAGATCTACAAGAGACATATTCTGCACAAGGTACAAAGTAGAAGGAAACACAGAGCATCCTGAATGTAGGAAACAGTTTAAAACTTAAAGAAAGTAAATGTCAAAAGGAATTTTTAATTATAAACAAGAAAGAAAATCTTCTGTTCTGCCTGTGCTGCAAGCATAGTGAGAAATCATTGAGATGGTAAATGCAGTTTTGTGTCACATGTTTGATGTTTGTCAAGGCCGTGGTTTTGTGCTCTTTGGAAAGTTTCCTGTGAGGTGATATCTGTTGTTGTTACCTGGCACGATTTGTCAGCATTGTATTCTTGTCACTTGTTCAAAATCGAGCAACAGAGAAATACAAGAAATTGGGGCAATTAAAGCTCTGCTCTGGAAAGCAAAATCAACATCTTTAAACTTGTACTGTTGAAACTTTTTTCCTTATGTTAGCTGATGCTGTTTCTGTAAAATACAAGAGGGGGAAGAAAACAACCCTTTGACTACATAGTTGCCCTCCGTCTCCAACCCTCTCATGGCAACTCTCTGACTTTCCGAAAGCTGGCCTCTACTTTGAGTTTAGAGAGGTTTTATTTTTAACAACCAAGAATGAGAGGAATGCGGTGGAGTCCGTCTCCGCTCTCGGGGTGAGACCATTATGGGGATAAAGCATGACAGGGTTATGACCAAGACCTTTTGTAGAGGGCACCGTCGCTGTGGGTAGCCTGGCTGGGGTTCTTAGGATTTATCCCCCACATATGTGACCACAAGACTTTGATATTTCCAGTCAACATCCCAGGTAAAATAAATGCAAAAGGACACTTTCTGTAGGCCATGCAACAGGGCAAGTCAACATTTTGTCATGCAAGCACTCACACACCCATTAAAGAATCCATACACACAAGCTTCATCAGCATATTATCTTCCAGAGGCATCTTTACAACCTAGATATACTGTCTTCAAACCTCCCCAGTCACTGATCGCTGTCTCAGACTGAACATTAGATATGCATTCACAGTGCATGACTCATGGCAGGGTGGGATATATTCTGTAAAGCTGTTCATTTACTTGTATGTATGAACTTGTATTTACATGTCTCACTTGTGCCCCCTCCCTCTCTCAAAAAAAATTGTTTGTGACCTTTGAGCTCCATAGTCACAGTTTAGGCCCTTTTGGAAAATGTCAATCACATTTCCCCTTAAACTCACCTCTGGCTTTCAAAAGAGAGTATACATAGTAGTAAAGGACTGGATTCAATTAGTGAGGAGAAGATGTACAGCTGGTATCAGCCAGGCAGAGACGCAGCAGCTGCTTTGAAGCACAGTTTGGGATTAGAGGAGAAGGAAAGTACAAAAAAAGTCGTGGTTGTATTTAGTATTTCAGAGGGTTTTGTTATGGAGATTCTGCTGTGTCGTCCGTGAGTTATCTGCCTCTGTCAAGTGACCTGGGTGGATGAACTGATCTAATCAGGGTGAAGCTAATACACAGAAATGCTCTGAAAACAGATTTTAAGAGAGGGGGAGGGTGGAGAGCAAGAGAGACAGACAGATTAAGAGATGTGGAGGGAGAGTGGTGGGGAGCGGAAGAGATAAAGAAGAGGAGGTGATAAATGTTAAAATGTCGCCGCAGTACTTTTAGTATGCAGAGTTGTCGGAAATCAGGAGGGAAAAGGGAGATGAAAGCTGGTGCAGTCTGGATGGATATAGACGCAGCATGGGGGAATGTTTTTCTCTTGTAGTCTGGGTGAAATGACCCTTTAAATGTGCCCACTAAGAACGGTTAGAAGCACTAAAGACGTGACTTATAATCACAGGAAATCACACATTTACCAGATGAATCAGCAAAGTTAAAGCACAGAGGCTGAAGACGTGTGTGTGTGTGTGTGTGTGTGTGTTTGTAGCCATGCCTTTCTGTGTATGTGAACAAACTGACATAAACATCCCCTCATAAGCTCCAGGCAAGTACAGGCCATGAGATTCAGTACAAAAAAATAAAACTCAGGACAGAGAAGACAGCCTGTGATGCTTTCGCTCGCTGTGAGTCAGAGAATCAAACAGAGGTCAGGTGATGAACAGAAATATTTTGATTCACTGCTGTTTGAGAATATCTAATTAGAAGCACAAGGCAACCGAGGTCAGTGTACGTAATAATAAACTCTGAATCAACAGCAGTTGTGAACATCTTTACCCTGCTGGCTCCTGTCGAGCGTGACATCAAATCGGATGCAATAAAAACAACATCATCCAAGACAATGAAGACAGAAGATGCATTCCTTGTCAGATTAGCGGCTTTAGATGAAGTTAGCATCCAGTAGTGGCTTCTATGCATTATGCATGCAAACCACACACACGCACATCCAGATCTATTGCCAGAATCTGACACATTCACTTGCAGCTACAGCTCAAGGTCATCCTCTGTCACAGTAAAGAAATTCACTGCGGCATCATCCAGGCTAATGCAAATGTGGCCATAAAAACACACACACACACCCACACACCCACACAAACACAACACATACATGCCCGAAAGCATACACACAAATCCCCAAGGATGGACACACACACACATACATACACATAAATCCTGATGAAGATAAACACACAGATGTATTCGTACAGCCACATTAACACACATGCATACGGGTGTCAGACAGCATCATCATTAGCTGTCAGCAGGCCGAGTGTGTCCTCAAACTGTCACAAAGGGAGTCATATCCCTGGCTGCTCGGCATTAACCCATACCAACACCAGCTGCTTCAGCAACACATTATCCCCATGAAAACGCACTCAATCAGTCTCAGAAAACAAAAACTAAACAAAAAAAACCCACTAGCATTAGCATAAATGTCAAAGCTTGTGATGAAATTCTATATTTTTTCTAATCGACTGTAATTTCAAGTCTGTTCCCTTCTGTTGAGATGAATACATTTCAAAGTGTTAACACATTCCTACTGTATAAATCAGATTAATTGCGCAACCTTTGAACATCTTCACAAAGAGAAGTATTTGAGATATCTCTGAAACCAAAGAAACACTAATCCAGGTATCTTAGTGCTGAGTCTTTTAACGTTCCTCTACTATCTTCTTCTTGCCAAGCAGCTTGTAAATATCCTTTTAACAAAGATCAGCGCTGTTCCCAGACACAGCAGGCATCTGTTGTTAGTGAGAAATGTCTGCTGTTTGACAGGGAGAGACAGAAACATGTAAGTAATGGCCAAGAGGTAGATTAATACAGGTTGGAAGTGGCTCAGATGGCATTTTAAGTTTGGATCATTAATCAAAATGACAGCTGGTTGTGGTTTCTTAAAGGAAGGTTCTGTGTTTTGAGGATAATTTTGTTGCAGGAGCCAAAAGTGAAATATTGTATTAGTTTCAAATTGAATTTAGTTTTTTGTGTATCACATAGCATAACATTTTCAACCAGATCATCAAGAGAAAAATGACATGGACTGTATATAACAGGTCAGTGAATACCATGCACGAGCTGGTGAGCATCAACTGGCTCTCAGGCGTTCACTGTCACACAGAGCCATGTTTTTCTTTAAGCTAATGTGCTATTTCAGGCGTCACTACATTATCTATTTAAGTCCCCCCCACAGAGGAGAGCACAGTACAGTATATCTGCCATTTAGTGTTGAGTGAAATAAGCGTGTGATGAGGCATGTTAAATTCTCCTCACTTCTCTTCCCTTGAGCTCAGGGTAAGAGCAAATCTAATTTAAAATATATATTTGGAGTTCATGGCAGGAAGGAGGATCATTATGCCGTCCTCTTTATTCTCCTGTGAACTACAACCCTGCGTTTATCATGCTGCTTTTCAAAGTGTTCAATCCTGATTATGTCCAATTTGTAACTCCTGAGTTAGTGCATCAGCATGTGGAGCCGCTCCACAATGCATTGCCTGTATTTTGCATCATACTCCTCATGAGTCAAATCTGAAGAGTCATATGTGCTGACCCGAGCCTTCACCCATGTCACATTTTTTATTGGATCTCACCAACCCGGCGTCAACGTTTTAATCAGCCATGTCCGAAACTGCTCCAGCTCAGACACTGATTCCTTCCGTGGGAAATGCAGTGACAACACAGTACAGCATCTTGAGTGCAGAACAAAGTGCAACTTTGTGATTTGAAGCCTTGAAGAAGGAGGTAATGGGAAATTCCACGTGGAGACGTTTGAGGAGCAAGTTGTTATTTTAAAGTCACATACCGCTGCTTTAGATGAGCCTTCCCACTGTGAGAGAAATCGACTTTTTCCCAGGTGTACCAAATGACAGCGTGAAGCATGAATAAGTTATAAGTGAAAGTCAGTCTCCTCCGACCTCCCCTGTTCTTGTCCCTGCAGCTTTGTGCTCCTCGGTGTGTGTATGTATGTGTGTATGCGTGTATGGTGGTGGTTAATGTATTGCAATGGTTTATGTAGTGAGAAAAATATTCTGATTTATGGGTCTGCCATCATCACCAGGGAAAGGGAGTGCACACACAAGCTGCACACACACAATAAGCAGGAAGTGGGGACATCTCACTTTGTTCCAAGTGAATATAGAAGCTTCTGTTTCTCCTGTGGCCATAAAAAGATGCAAGGTGGGGATGTATATATGATGACTGAATGGAGTACAGTCTGTGGAAGCTGCAGCATTAATCACAGCACATGAATTTTGTATGAAGGTGGGGAGGGGTCTCCACACAGTGTGGCTACAGCATAGGACAGAAATGAATTATAAATGGGATAAATGGTGGCCTCAGTTGGATCATTAATGTTTTGAATTATTAACAAACTCCACTGGGACCAGGTATGTTTCATAATAAGCATAAATCATTATGTTGACAGTGTCTTGAAGTCATAAATACACTTCATGGGTCTTATCATTTTTGACATTTTAATGTGGAAAAGTTACATTTTATAACTTAGTTTATTGACAGAAATACTGTACATACTGTAGATCATGATCATGATAGGAAGGCAGTGATCGCTGCTGCAGAGCCTGAATAAAAATGACCACGTGCATATGCAAAATTATATTATGCTACTAATTTGTTGTGTTATGTTTGGAATGAACCTTGGTTACAGCCTGGGTCATCTCCCCTGACAACATACAGTAGTTTGCTTGAGGACACACAGCCACAGGTTTGTTAGGGCTTTCATGTCCAGACTACAACCACTATGCAAAAAAACAAAACATTTATTTAATTAAACATGCATTTCTTTCTAAATTAAGATGTACTCACATTAGATTTTCATCCACCCATCCCATCCATTATCTATCCCTGTTTTGTCTTGTGCAGGGGCTCTGAGGGCTGGAACCAGTCCCAGCTCAAACCATTGTGAGGCATTGTACACCAGGACTGGGCTAAAAAAAGGAGATAGGCAGCCATTCACAATTAACACGTTCAACTTTGAGGTGGAGAACGTGTTAACCACTGAAGCAGACATTTGTTTAAAATTTCAAAAGTCATCTGTATAATAATTCAGTCCAGCTCACAGTCAACAGCAAATCTGAGTACTTGGGGAAGTTTCTGACTTATAAAAAATGAAAGAGGTTCTCGAGGCAGAACAAACATCTGAGTCACTTCTAATGCAGTATTTAGACAGACAGGTGGGCAAGCAGACAGACAGGTAGTTTTGCTGGCACATAAAGGTTCATCCCGGGGGACGGAGCGTCTTAAAGCGAATGGCATTTGCTTCCAACATGGCTACTTGCCCTCTCTGCGTGTCTTGATTCTCTATCAAGCTCGAGCTGTGCCCTCAGGCCCAGCCAACACCTCGTCTCTATTCTTCAAACATCAGTGCAGATAAATACTGCCAGCCGGATACACACATAGAGCCGCTCTACAACACACACACACACACACACGTAAACACTCTGACCTCAAAAGTTCAATCAATAAACCACCTACGGCACTTTTCCAAAGCTTAGAGACACATAGTGAGATTGTTTGTGTGTGTGTATGTGTGTGTATTTGTGTGTTTCAGTATTGCTCTTGAAAACAAACAAGAAAATCTATAAGACCATTAGTGATATTGCATTACTCTCCCTTGGAATGCACCTTTGAACATCTCAGCTCACATTATCTGTCTGCACAAAGGGATCCATTCTTGGAGAACACTAGAGCATGCATCACCCTCTGTTAAATACACACCAAGTTGCAGGTGCAGAAGCTGGTGGAGATACAAACAGGCTAGATGCATAAATCAAACTGAGCAGGTGGTTGGAGATAAGCGTAGTTTGAACCACAAGTTGACCGTCTCATTTCCATCAGTAGAGACCCTGTGACTGGTTAAACATTTGTTGGTATAAAACTAAATAAAGAAAGAAAAGGTTGTGTGCTTTTTCCCTTGTCTAGCATCAGGTTTCGCTGCAGTAAACCCGCAGGAATGGCCAAACACTCTGCAGTCATTCCACTCTTAACACAACCCTGACTCTGTCCTATAAAGAATCTGATATTGCCTTAGTGCAGTTTAGCAGCAGAGAGTTGAAAGCTACGTAGCTTTTCTCTTTGCCATTATTCCTCAGGTCCCTGTAATTTACTTGAGTATGAAAACATGTCCCTTTGGGGAATATTGGGTTTGTTGACTGGTGATTTGCTGTAGTCAAAGTGTCCTGGTCAAAATATCATTGATTCATGTTCTACTGTTGCAATCAGCATCATTCAAGTGCAGGCGCATGGGAAAGTGTGAAGAGGCAGTGGTAGAAAAGTAAACAAACAAAATGCTCTGTGATGTCTATGAACATAGTGCAATGTGTGTGTAGCCTTCTGTTGGTTATGTTTAGTGGGGTTTAAGGTTTATATGTCTCAGTTCAAAGGAATAATCCTAATACTTTTTTTGACAGGAAGGTGGAGAGCAGAGAGCATCGAGAGCAACGAGATGCAGCGAGACTTTCAGCACCAGTAGCACAAACTCATGAGGCGGAACAGGCCCCGAATTTAAGAGAGACTTGCCACTGCAACTGTGATAAAGAGGTATGTTTCTTGGGTTCTCTTTTGTCAAGGGGCAGGGCTCAGCTCTGGGAAAGCAACCACACACTGGTTTGTACAGTATATCGTCACAGTACTTCATATAAGAATCCCATGCTACAGTAAGTCCAAAGTCAAACATCGATGTATTTATCAAGTTTTACCCAGACGTGAGAGATTAAATGTGGTTTGTGATGCTCTTACAGATCTGATGATTAAATAATTGAATTGTTGTTTAAGTTAGAGGGCTGAACTTTCCCCCTTAGCACTGCTCTGAATGTGGATTTCCAGGACAGTCTGGTGTCTGCGATCCAATTTACTACACACATTCCTATTGTGGTTTTTCCCTTGGGACTAATGTTAACCAAGAGTGTTCAAATCTCTCGTAAACGTCATGCTTAGTTCAGACAGCACGCAAATCCTTTTTTTTTTTAATTATTATTTTTTTTATGTGATGTTAAAAGTCGACTCGTCCACTCTGTCATTTACAAGCCTCTACAATGGATTTTGTATTTGGACAATATAATCTTTTGTTGTCGTCATTATATTGGTCCTAGGAGTAACAGTGCTTTTGTACGTGATGACTAGGATTATGTTTTCTGACAAGAAAGGCTGGGTGTGCCGCAGTGTTTGGGTATTTTTGGATTTATTGGGGGCAGCACTGTGAGACGTGGCATGAAACATCTTAACTTTGTCTCCATTCATTTGCTGGCCTGCCCTCATGTTTGTTGTCTGCTGGTTATTGTACTGAGACCGGATTCTCTTCTCTCTCTCTCTCTCTCTGAGCTCAACATGTCAGAGCATAGCTTGAAACTTTGTCGTCACTTTGCAACATATAGTTTAATGAATGAGACATCACTGGAATGCTTTGAAGTGTCGCTTAGAAATTACATCGCTGCGCATAGAAAACTTGCTCCCTATACAGTAATTAGTTGGCATCATTTCCTAGAATCACATGTGGAGGGTGGGGAGTAGGGTGATGTAACATCATGATACAGTGATAAAACTGAACTAGACTCTATCAGCTTTGGGACCTGCTGTCCCTACACTGCTTTCCCAGTTTATAAAGTCTCCATGAGGACACATCGATCTACTTCTGCTTGTAGGCCAGACACTGACTCTGAGCTTCAGCTAATCAAAGAGCCAATTAATGCAGGCGGCAGTATGCAGGCCGAGCTGCAGCGTTAATCAATGACATACTAAGCTGCACAGGCAGAAGGACTTGTAAACCAGATGAGAGAGTGTCAGCTATTATGTTTCTTTAAAAAAGATCTTGTTTAAATTAACTTCTGTCTGTGCTAATGACTGCTTCTCTCTGCTGTGTCCTTCTGCTGACAATCACACATCAGGTTTTGTCAAACGACTAAAAAATAAAATAAAAAAAACTACTGCTAGTGAACTTATTAAAAGTGTCATCACAGGTATTGAAGATAACGTAGGGTTGCCCAAATTGAATTGATATTTACATGATCTGGTTTGTACCTGTAGCTTCATTATTGTGCATCTAAGTTGAATGGAAGTTTTCTTTTAAGGTAACATCATGTTAGCTTTACATGTTAGCAGTTGTATGCTATTGAGTGTGAGTTCTCATAGAGGTACAGCCATAGTAAGACTGCAGCGTTGTCCTGTAGAGGCTGGCATGAATACACAATGTATTGAAAGAAGTTGGATGACCAACATGGCCAAATCCACAGTGAAGCCAAAGCTGTGTGTGTTCAGCAAAGACTGAACAGAATGGGGCACTTGACTAGTTCACGGTCCATCTCGTCACCAAGTGTCTTTGGCTTTCTCAAGCTTTGTCATTGTGCAGATAAACATTCGAGTGCCATGTTTGGTCACCCGTAGAACAAACCAACTCATTCATAGTCCAATACCCCCAGGGTGGATGAAAGGGGGGCATTGCAAATAAATTGCCTCAACTTCCATTTAAAGCCCACCTCCTTTTCCCTCTATTCAAAATCATTTTCTTGAGCTTTGGTACAAGACAAGGAGGTGGCCAAGAGCCAGTTTTCGTCTGTTGGGGAGCTGAGACTTGAATGCCAAGCTCTTGAGTCCTTAGCAGAGAGATGGGATTTTATAGCTGGAAAGAAGTGGGGTTTTGGCTGGGCATGAGAAAGATTGGACACACTGGCTGTCGATGATGCCAAGGCCTCCAAGCTTGAGACCCTGCTGGGCTCCAAATATGGCAAAGAGGGTGTTAAAACTGAAAATAATTTGAGCATGGAGCAAATAGTTGTGACATCAAAGGAGGACAAGTGTTAACGTGTATTAAACTACGTAATGTTCATATATTTAAATCAACAAATGTTGAAATTTTCACATTTCTGGCAGAAGCATGAGCAGTTTGTGCAGAATAAAGGAGCTAAGAGTGTTCCCTCCCACTCCCCTCCCACTCAAACGTCTCTTCTTAGTTCACTCTCCAGCCTTTTTTTTTTTTTAACTTTCTCCAGAACCTTTACTCCACACTGTGATTAGCCAGAAATTCACATGTGTGTTCCAGGTTAGCATCAAGCATCCTAACCTTCCCCCACACACCATTTTCACTTCATTTTAGCTCAGTGCCAGTAGCTCCAGGTACAAAACTGCCACATCCTAATGCATTCGCCAGCACCTCCCTCTCAACATGTCAGTACTGATAAGGGAATCGAGTGTGTGGCATCCATAATGGGGATGGGAATGGACTAGGAATGTTATGTATGAATTGCACGGCCATAGTAGTAATGGCAGTCTTGCAGCATTTCTGTTACTTGGGTAGATGTGAATAATGAAACATTTCATCCATGTGGAGGGAAAAGGGTCAACACACTACTAACATTCCTAAAAAACCTAATCTACAAAAGATAAGCATCATTTAAAGTGCACCAGGCCTCATGAATAAAATGGAAGAATGTGTTTAAAAAGTAAGTAGTGTCCCTGCTGGAGGGAGACTTCCTTAGAAAGTTTAACATGTCACTTTTTCTTGGAGGACTCCAGCTCACAAAACATGTCAGATTTGCATAAAAACTGAAACATAAACATCAGTCTCCAAATCAAGTCTTTGGGAAGAAATGATGTTGCATTTATAGTTGTTAGTCTATAGCATGTTTCATTTATCCTACACTTAAGCTCTAGACTCATGCTACTCAGTAAACAATAGATGAATCCCTCTGACTGCCACTGAATGTATTTTTACATTGGTATTCAATATTTACAACGTTGTGTGCTTGTGTGCTGGATTTAAACAAACCGAACACTCTGCAGCCAGCATCCTCACTCTGTCAGTCCACAGTGATGTTTACATAAAGTAATCATAAATATAACCCCAAAGAAATATTGTCCATAAACGACATGTTCACCATAGATCTTTATGTTCGGCATTCATCTTAGCAATGTTGTGTATAATTGATAACAGTATATACACTATTTGTATTATTCATTGGCTATGTCAGTTGCAATTCTCTTCAGACACATTGCTTTGCAGTGAAGCCTGGGAGGGTGTTTGACGTTGGCATTTCAGAATTTCATGCAAACCAGAAGGAACAAAAACGACTTATATAAAATCGAGGTGCGTTGTTTAATCTTTGCAGAGGAGTGAGTACACATTTACATCTAAACCCAGCAGATGTAGAACTGTAATGAAGATGATTCAGTTTGGAGGCGTCTGAGAGTGCACACAAAGTTAGAACTGAATAATTCCCCAGAAATCATCGATAGTGTAGAATATAATGAGAAGAAAACCTCTCTGTCAGTCAAAGTTGTGGGTCTGTGTTGAAGTTAGGACAGTGTTGGTTCATTTAAATCACTGTGTACATTGTTTCACATTAGCATGTGTTTGACAGCTCATAGCAAAAGCTAGCAGACTCATTCAGCTTGTATTTAAAGTGGTTTAATTGAGTTGAAGACTTAGATTAAAGTGTATGTAAATACTTATGTTTTATCTTGCATGGAGCATCCTCAGCATGAAAGTATTCTGAAGTCTCCATGACGACTAACAAACCCAAGAAACAAGGCCTATTATTCTGACTGACTGGCAGAGGATTGAACTTTATGATATATTCAGTTCAAATGTGGAACATTGTCTTCCTTAATGTAACCAAACAAGCAATTTGTCCATTGGCTCATGTCTGTCGAGGACAAAGAACAAATTGGATGATATATTGGTATAAATAAACAGAGGTCTTCCAGGTACTTGCAGTGTAGCGCTAACGAGCCAGTCATAAAACACAAACACAACATTCAGAACAGATAGTTCTACTCCTGTTTCTTTGGTTAGACTATATTTCATAAAGCTGTAAATTATTCAAACATGCAGCCTGACCAATAATTAATTACCTATGGTTGAATTAGAGATAGTTAAATTACTGTAATGTACAAGCAGTGCACAAATATACATGAAGGGGTAGGTGGATGGAAATATATTTTTTTAGTTTTTTAACATAACTTTTTGTCTTTTTAAATTGTGTTTAAACACCATCAAGAAAAAGTAATAACCCACTCAACACTATTATGTTCTATTTGGACCTGATTTGTTCAAATTGAAATAATATACTATTGGAATTCTATTGTTAATATGAAAAATAGTTGAAATTGTGTTGTGCTTATACTCAAATCCAGCACACTGTTTGCAGTTAAACTAAGGATCCTGTCCTATATTTAAGCATTCTGAGTTCACCAAATACAAACAATACAGAGCCAAACAAACGTCAGCAAGCAATAGATGCAGAAATCCAAGTTGCAAACTGAAGACAAAGCAGCGCTAAAGCTACCCTGAGACAATGACAGTAGCAAACACGTGCATTTAGCTCCCACGCTTAGACCACATGGAGGAATCTTGCCCCCTAAACACCCCCACCCCATCCCAACCCACTCCTCCCCTCCGATGTATGACATCCCATTGTGCATGTGCTACGAGGAGAAAAAAAAAGACGACCCTAAACCTATTGCCTCTAAAGGAACGGTCCCAATGAAAGTGAATTAAGCAACAAAGGAGGCACTTACATTGAAGAGCCTCACATGGTCCTCCGACAGAAAAGAAGAGAAGCGTGCAGTGATTCCAGTCTGGAATAACAATAGTGAGTAACCCTAAGTGAGAGACAGGCAGAGAGAGAGAAAGTGAGGGAAAGAGAGCGAAAGGGAGAGAGAGAGAGTTACAGACATGGAAAAGAAAGGTGAGAGAGAGAGAGGGAGAGAGTTACAGAGATGGAAAAGAAAGGTGAGAGAGAGGGGGAGAGAGAGAGAGAGAGAGAGACAGAGAGAGAGGACGCAGATTCATGCATCCACACACCCAGCGTACAAGCAAATCATAACACTTAGGATCTTTTCTTGCATCTCCCCTCCTCCTCCTCCTCCTCCTGTTCAGCCACCCCCCACCACAGTGCCTTCGGGTTTTACTTGTCATGTGTTCAGGCTCAGGAAAGCGTGAAGTGGGCTGAGGAAACCTGCAGTCCTAGTGCTTTGTCCAGCGGTTGGGAAACTCGTGCTTCCATTACGTGGAACATTGAGCTTCTTGGCTCCTTCTGTGTGTTTGATCCAGAGCAGATGGATGGAGAGGCAGGAGATGATATCCAGCACCTTGGCTCTTCTATCACACCTCACTGAGACATAATCCTAAAAATAATAGCAATTCATGGGTCCTGTGGAAAACCAAAGTCCCACTGCTACTTATCCTGTGCGTGGACACATACTCATGTTACCTCAATTCAGTGAAAAAAGTAGCTTTTTCTTAGCAGCTAATTGCTGATTACACAATATGTTATGCTGCTTATATTTTTTTCTCTTTCTCACTGAAAGGGCTGATGCAAACTGTCTCAATTTTTATTACTGTTTGCAAACTGTCCCAGCTTTGAGTTGCTTTTAACTTTTGGTGGTTGTCACCCAAGGGAATAGAAGCACAGAGCAGTTAATGTGTTTATATTCAAAGTCGAATGCCGCAAGTTTGACGTTTAGCACTTAATGCTGCAACAAACTTTTTGAAGACTAATAGACTAATAGCTGGTACATTTTCATGCTGGAACACACTTAAGTATTTTTTTATTACGATACATTAAAGGGATTGGATTCGGCATGTGGGCCACCTGTAGGAAACAAAAGTCTGTAGCATATTTCAGACCAATTTATTCACTAGTACTGTAGTATTCTCCAAACCACAAATGTCATCATCATGGTTGAGTTATTCGAGTCTGGCTGGACAGTGTTACCGTCCTTGATACTGTGAGCATTGTAATCTTAGTGTGGAATAGCAGTCATGTGATAGCAGGTGCTCTGTGGGAGGGGGGTTGTGACTGACGCCTATCTCTCTTCAAAGAGTCTTCTTTGGCTTTGGATGTGAAATACACTCTTAATCTTTCTCCAGGCGTCCACTGGCTTCTTGTCAATTACTCTGACCTCTTCCCAGTCGATAACGATGCTGTGGTTTTGCCGTGGTGTTCACAGATGTTCTCTGTTGTACAGTAATCCCTGCTCTTGCCCATGGGTTGTGGTGTAGTGCACTGTGCTCTATAGTTGTTGCACATGATATCATCCAGTGTAGCAGCGGGGCATTGGACTTCAGGTAGCAACCACCTTCACTGAATGTTAAAGCCACTGCAAAGTTTAAGATTATTACTGTTAGATGAATTATGACATTACTATTTTAACCATCATGCTGTACATATTTGAGGTCTAATTCCATCCAGATCAGTTTTTCAGTTACTAATGTCACTTCAGTAACTGCTAAGAAGTGGTGCAAGGACATGCTTGCGTGATTGACAGGTGTCTCAGTTTATCACAGTCAGCTCAGAGTTGTTTACCCCCGACCGCAGCTTCAGCCAGTATTTGGATTATTTTGATAGCCCCAGCATCTGACAACGATAGTGAGAACAGATGAACCCAAATCAAACCTTCAAAACATTTAAACCTCAAACATGTCAAAACTCCAAAACATTTCTCAGGCTGAGGCATAAACCTTTTTTTGTTTGGCACCCTCTGCCCTCCGCCTGATGTCAAGAGACCTTAAGGCTGGGAGTCAGGTGGCAGGTCAGTATACAGATTTACCCACACACCGAGCTTGTGGCATGGAGGGAAACTCAACACAAATGCATGAATGAGAAGCCTTTGCTTCTGGTCAGCATCATTTTACGGTCATTATGGAGCCAGAACAGCCGTGTCTGGGGAGGAATCCACTCGGCTAAATCATCCAGATTAACCCATTTGCCCATATTCTGCTTAAGGAAAGCAATTTGGGCCCTCGCCCCTGCTGACAGTGGATAGGAATTGAATGACCCAAGCTGTTCCATCAGCTCTAACAACATGATCAGCAGCTAAGTCGAGCTCCACCAGGGAGCATAAGACCTGCTGATGAGGCCAGACATGCCTAATCATCTGTTTCGCTGCGAGAGAAAACAGATTAAAGTGAATATTGAATGTGCCACGCTTTTGAGTGAGGACTATTTCATAGTATATAAAGATTACAGAGGATGTAGAGCTGATTTTCATGTCTGTATCTTCTCTCCCTCGTGCTCATGGACACGTAGGGAGATAATCTTGAGATGTGTTGGCTTGCCAGCAAAGTGGTAGGATAATCTTACAAACCACCCAGGAGAAGGCCTTAGGTTTTCCGTGTGTATTATCCAAGTCAGATTACGCAAGTGCATCTATTTTTGTATTTCTGCTGAAAGGGTAACAAACTGAGATGGTTCTCCTGCTGCACATTGCTTTAAAAAGGGCCATTATTGTGTGCTCTAAACAATCATACACAAACATGAGTGATCATTGGCTGAAGAATAGACAATGTACAGTGTATCTCCCATGACACATTTCAAATCTGTATTGCTTTTGTGTTTGTGCCGCTTGGAGCTGTCTCGATATCTCCCTAGAGCTCAAAGATCAGTCCTAATGCGTTCCACACAAACCTCTGGCACCTTGCTTTCAACCTCTCTTTGCTGCACTGGAACATATTGTGAAAGAGCTGTTGTGTTTTATATAACTTCAACACAGAAGAGAGCGGGACATGTTGTGTACCAGCTGTGGCAAGCTTGTTGTCTGTCCAGTTCTGGTAGATGGAAATGGATACCATGGATGGATAACTGTTTGATCCTCCAGAGAAGTCAATAGTAAGGCTTTAGTAATAGGAAGTGTACATGGGACCAGATTAGCTCCAAATCATTCATTTGGACCAAAAGTGGCTCCATCTGATGTCCTTCCAAAAGTCATTCAGCTATTTGAATACAAAACAAAACTGTGGACCTCATGCTGGAGCTGGAGGGAAAAGTCATTATAATTCATCAAGCTAAATGTATCATTTTTCAAATAAAAATGATTGGCTCCACTCAGAGGTGAAGCCCCACCACATTCACTGCCACCAGCTCCTAATTAGAAACGTGGATGGAGAATAAAGGGACAGCAGTTTAATTACCTGTTAAGTAAAGTGACTTCTGGGTAGTGAAGTTTTAGAGTTCACTACTTTGCTGCCTAAAGCTACAAACCTGCACTCATACAGAGCAAGTTTGGTTTATAACCAACATCAAAGAGGGTAATTAATGGGATCAATGTGTTTCGAATTGAGAGGTAAGTTTATTTCGGTGTCGGCACACACTGTGCACAGAGATCCCAGCTGTGTACTGTATACATTCTGACAGTGAAACAAACAGGTCAAGACTAGTTTCAAAGGAGCTTCAGCAGCCTTTTCTCTGCTGAATCTACACCGGCAGGAGGTCAGCTCTGCACCAGGAGGGAATCACTGACATACATGCACCGTCTGTTGACCCATTTAGCCCATCTGTACAGCACGAAAAGGCAAAAAAAAAAGGACATCACCATACTGGTATTTGGAGGTGATATAACAGGTCAACGGGTCACAATTATCAACATGACAGTGTCCTAGTTCCTGTTTCCTCTCCTGAGTGAGATTGACTCATTAAAAACCTTGCTCAGACTAAATCTTGAGTCACATACCTACAGTATTATAGGAAGAAGAGATCATTGAAGTGTTGCACCTTTTGATGTGTGATGATTTTCCAGCCTGACAGTGTTCCTGTTACTTAAATCTGGATTTTAAAGACAGTGTGCTAAATAAGACAAAACCATTCTGCACAAAATTATACTTGAAATACTAATGAACAGGAAATATACTTTTTTTTTTCATAGACTGAACACAATAGATGCCACACTGTTATTGTTACATGGTGTACAATTACAGTAAAATATGGCCCTGCCACTGAGTCATTATGTGAATATTTCACATAGTGTATCAGCTCAACCAATAACAACAAATGTTCTTTTCCATTTGATGAGCCAGAACATGGTTGACTAGAGAGCCATCGAAGCATCATGGCCAGAAGGAAGCTCAGCTCAACAACAAAGGGAGTCTAAGTGGAAATTAAATATTTGCAAATACATAAGAATTATGGGCACACAATAGTGTTGCATAATATGTTCTAACAAGCTAGATGGACCCTGGTCAACAAATCAAACAAGCAACCCCCCTGTATCCTCATCAGCTCTCCTCATATGTCAAAGAAATCAGCATTAGTTAAAGGGTATGGTAGCTCAGGGATGACACAAAGCACAGAAGTCGCTGTATCCTCAGGGATTAATCTTAGTAAGTATATTGTCATAGATAAATGAGTGGAATTTGAAGATATTTAAGTGACTGTGTTGCCTTTGGCCCAGATAACGGCGCATGAGTGACCTACTTGCTCTTGGTAGTGCAATAAGTCTAAATTCATTTAGTTTTACTGAAGGTTGTTTCATTCAACGGCATGTTTTTACACTCTTTTTTTGACCTATAATTGCCCAATCAGACTCCACTATCTAAACAGAAGGGCAGCCTCACTAAGAATAAGTCAAATAATGCAAAAATCCATACGCAGGCAGAAGATCAAAAATGGTTTAAACACACTCCAAGGTTAGCATGTCTGAGAACAGTTGTATTAGGCTGAATCTTGTGAGCCTTGTTTTGTGTATTGTCTAGTGGTAGGCAGCGGCTGCTATCTGGAGATACCGTTCACAATGAGTTGCAGCATATTTCCGTGTACAGTAAAACTAAATATTTAGTAAAATGTAGATTAATTCCGCTAGAATCCACACTTGTGGCCGTGATGAAGGAGATCATGCTAGCTCCAAGTGTGCGAGTACTGGATGATTGGGATGTGCATGTCCCCTCTTTCTGTTGTTGAAATTCAGCCTGATATTTGCAGTGGTTAGTGCTTTCACCTCACAGCAGGGTTGTAGTGTTTATATCTGCCCTGCATGGCAACATCCCTAAAATGACCTAGTGATCTCAAAGACTGTGTGTTTGAATGTGATGTGTGGCTGCACAGAATGAGTCTGTAATGGCCAGTGGCAGAGTTTTAGAGGCTTTTTAAATGCCATCACAGAGCAGGTTGTGTGCACCTCTAACAGAGGTTGTGCTGTTATGTTCTGACCTCTCCTAGATGTATTGGCACTGTTGCTCTCTCCTCATGTTCTGGTCCATTTTCCCTCCACACCACTGCAACGCAACACCACAACAGGAACTGGCATTTACACTCTGGCTCTCCGTGCCCAGTCGTCTCAGCTTTTCCGCTTGCCATATATTACTCGGTATGCATCTGCCCCTTCACGAAGCCTTCATAACCCCGGGCATTGCCTCTGGGCTTTGGAACATGTGTAGGAGGAAGGGCAAGCATGTCATGACCACTTACTCTTCATGCCAGCCTCTCCTGCTCAACTCCCTCGACCCTTGGACCGCTTTTAATTATCCTATATGTGCTGTGCTAACAGTAGGCAGCAAGACTCAGCTGTGAGAAGTAAACACATGAGCTGACCTGGAAAAAGCATGCCTTTACTCCGAGGGGCCTAGAGGGTTTTAAGGGCACTATATAGGAGAGTGGCTGGCAGGACTGAAAGCATTGGCAATATCGCTCCCATCATCCCCGGCTGTGTTTGTTCACCATGCACTGCTGTTTTGAAACGGCGAGCAGAAAATCGGATGCCTTCACATATGAGGCGGTTGCTGTGCTGTAGTTTTGCTGTTTTCCAAAGACGTTGCTTTTCTCTTCAGTAAATCCAGATATTACAGTACTAAGTGAAGGACTCAGAGGACGCTTAAAGACCTTTGAGCATCCCCATGGCTCTCATTCTCATTAGAGAAGGGATTGAACGTTCACAAGGCTCTGCTTTACAGGGTTATTTCCTACTGCTTCCTCCTCGGAGCGTGCATGGTAATTTAATTAAGTCCACTGACTTTTCTAAAGGGCAACTGCTAGAACCAACACAATTAATAAAATGGGTGACTCCTCTGCTCTTTGTTGGTCTTTGTTCTCCTTTCCTCATTTGAGTGGCTCAGCACAATCCCCCTCACAGCTCCTGACTTGATTTGCATTAAGAAAAGTCAAATCTGGCCTTTCTCTTGTAATTATTCATAAACTTGAAATACAAAGTAAATAGCATATGAGGAATTCAGCAAGTGGACCTCTGACAAGGCCTTTCTTTTAGGATTTTCTACAGGTGCAAGTGTAGTTTCCATTCGAAAGGCAGAACACAACAGATCATCATAGTTGTTATATTTTTGGCTAAATACACTTAAACTTATACACTTGAATCTATTTTATGTAATTTTTCCTGTGAATATTCAGCTCTATATCTGAAATCTTTGGCTCATTCACAAATTATGGTGTAAATGCTGTGTGTGTCAGATTGGGGCTTTAGGACAAGTACAGTCCTCAGGGAGTCTGCTTGTCCTTCTCAAATGTCAGTGTTTAACAGATGATCTTACTTCCAAAATGGTTGCTTCTCTTTGGGATTTCTCTCTAAAACTGAGTGTTATTATCAGACTGGCTGTGACTCATAGATGGCTCAGAGGTCCCATAGGACAGTTCAAAGTGTAACGAGGTTAATTAGCAAGAATCACGACCTAGACTAAAGAAAAAAATGTATATTTTATATTATGAGCAGTTGTGGGTGATTTATAATTGAAGACTTTAGACAAAGGACCATATATAAGTCTAACAATCTAGTTTAATCAATCCAGGGTTGATTGAAAATATTGATAGAGATTGTTTTTTATCATTGGTACAGAAAATAAGCAATTCATCTCTGTGTTCTCCATCAGATTAGACTTAAATGACTGCAGACATTTCTTCAATCCCCACAGTGCACAGGGAGAAAATCACACTGCGATGTACGAGACCACACTATAGCTATAAGCTGCCATTTTGCTAATGCTGAACAACTGTACAGCTTGCCTGTCACACTAAAATACATAATTCATATGTAGATTTGGAGTGTAACCTGCAAAGAGAACAAAAAGGTGAAAATCATGGAAATGTCATAAACACTCTCGGGAATCTGTGGTTAAAGAAAAAAAAAGATTCATAGAAATGCTGCAGACAGTCAGACAGATAAATCAGCGCAACAAAAATCTACCCTGCTCATTTGTTCAACATAATCCAGCCAGAAATCCCCACATAACATGCCATACACACACACACACACATTCAGTTGAGTCCATCAGGGTGGTTTAAGGATATACTGGTCATGTGGCCACAAGCAGAAGGTCAGCGTGTAGGACAGGTCCCCACGGCAGTAAAGAGAAAACATAAAAACAAGCTCCCACACGGAGAGGGAAGAAACACGTAGTGTGTGTGTGTGTGTATGTGTCTGTGTGTGTGGCTGTGTGGTTGTGATCAGTTATTAACACAAATTCAAATAATTTCATCTGCGGTCTTGTGGCTTTGTCAGCGTGCTCTCCTGCCTTACTTTATGCTCTGCACATGTGTGACACCGTTGACACATGCGAGACATGTTGAGAGGATTATTGGTCTCTCAGCCTCACAGTATACCAACATCTGTTTTCCATTGCACGCCTTCAATTATGCATCTCCTTACCTGTTTTTAGCATACAGTGAAAATGCACTGCTTCACACACACACGCGCAGTACATATGGTGCTTGTGTGTGTTTCTGTGCGTCAGTGTTGTAGTGCAAGGGGAGGTCACTTGTGTAGTCTTGAATTTTTAATTCCAATTCATTATTAAAAATTACAGCCATCACTAGTCAGTGTGTATGGGATTCATTTTAAAGCTGCAAGGTACATTTCTGAATTCCAGTTTGTAAATGAGTGAGTATTTGACTCATTATTCATTTCATAATTACATAATTGTATTTTTTTTGGACAGCAGCCCTTCTATGTCTTCAGCTGCACTGAATAGTTGACCAGTTGTATCTGTATTAGGTCAAAAAACCCAAGGTTGCATAAAAAAGTATTTCTATATTTGTTTTAACACTCTCCTTTAAATTCCCAATTGAGATCATGTTGAGAGCTTTTCAAATAAAAAGGAAACCACAGGATCCACTTCCCTGCATGTATATTTAATGCTCTCTGATTCTTGTACTGTATTTCTACATCTGTATAAGTCTATATTTTTACTTTTACCAAGTAGGTCCACAGAACAATGCAGCCTTTGGCTCTTAGGAAGCATTAAGGTCTGTCACATGAATCGGAAAAATCACGCTTGCAGAGGGAATGAAAGGCTCTCAGAAGCCACATGAAATCTTAAACACTTCTTCAGCGCTTTTCTCTCTCTCTTTTATTTGGCGAGTGGTGCTTGCGCTGCACAAACTTAAAGGTTTCTCTCAGTGGGTGTTTTGCTGGTGTTTTCTGATTGGGTGTTGACTGTCAACAAGAAGGAACCCAGATGTGTGAACAGAGTTTATAAAGTGAGGATTTGTCTTTTTTTTGTTTATCTTGAATGGAGTTTGGTCTCCTTTTTATGACTGAAAGAGTGTGAAATTACTAAGTTCTTAGTTTCATGAATAAAACAGATATTATAATACACTCAGTCACAATGTCTTTAATAAATTCAATATGAAGTTTTTTCTCCCTTTAAAGGGAACTTCTAGTAGAGTGACAAATATTGCACTTGCATGATTTGTCTTATGGTTTTCCCTGCCTATCTAAGGGACTGTGGGTCGCCTGGGTGATTTTGGCTCCCGCCTTGGTTGGATGCCCCCATGTGTGGGGGCATGGGGGGGTTGTTCAAATGTAGCGTCTTTTGCCCGCATAAATCCTTTACTTTCAATGTAGATATATTGTAAATATATATAAGGGGAGAACATGTCTGTTCTGATGTTACAACACACATATGGGAGCGCCCTTTCTGGGAGGGGGGACAGCCCTGTCCGACGGTATCTCACAATACAGATATTGAGATAAGCCCCCCTTGCTGTACTGGCCTTGTCACCTTGTTCTCAAAAAACCCCAGGGAAAACCCTGTTAGTAAACGCTGATCAGATGTTTAATGGATGATTCTGTCACTCTGCAGTCCGTGTTTAGTTTGAGTTCAAAAACCAAAATGAGCTGAAAGAGGCTAAAGAGCTGAAGAGACTAGAGGAACTATGAAGATAGAGGGCAGCTTTACAGCTTTAGCTTGATGTTTCTTCTTCCAACACAGTTAACCTCTTACACCTCAATATCTGTTTTCATCTGCAAAATAAACTGATCAGTGATGCTGTTGCAAACATGCAATTCTTAAACTCTAATTTCACACCATCAGCTTTTAACAGCTGGCTTTTAAATCTTTCAAAAACACCTAAAAATATTAAAACATGGCTGACGGGTCATTCGAAGGGCAATTTATGCAAACCTGTTCTTAAATTAGTTCCACTACAAAGTTTTCTGAAAATCCTCTTGCAAGTGTTGATTTAATGAGCTTATATCCTGCACTGTTCCTCGATATGGAAATGTCGGTAAGATTGTGCACCCTGAACACATTGCATTTTCTCCAAGGCATACAAGTTGTGTGCAGCAGTAGGATATGCTTCTTGCACCGCTCGCAAATAAGACACAAAGGCATGTTTGCATGTGTACATGCCACAGGACAGACACAGGGAGATGCGGCCTCTTTGAAGTAAAATGCACAACTGAAGTAAATGTGGATTTGATGTTGAGATGTTTGTAAAGAGGCAAGACATCTGTTTGTTACACTTACCAGCAGAATAGCTTGGTCCTCTGCTCCTCTGAAACATGTGGACCCACAGCACAGAGGATGGCCTGCAATTTCTTTTCTAAAACAAGTATGGGAGCAACTGAAACATTGCGCCTTCTTCGTGCGATCACATCAGATTTGTGTGCTTGTGATGACTTAATCCGTACTTTATGAGTGATTTTAATGTAGGAGTAAGGTCTTTGGTTCTTTAGGCAAGATTTGTACACACACACACACACACACTTCGTCACTTTTTCCACTGTATCTCCAGGAGCCTGTGGCTATCTTAAGCAATGTCAAGAACCAAACAATCTCCATGTGCTCCAACTTTCCAGTGGTTGTCTTCTGTGTGCCGGTGAAAAGTCTCAAAACTGAGAATATCACTAAGTTTCAGATCTTGGTTTTTGACATCAGATGTCACATGTTCGCTGTCTTAATCAAAATCCAGAAGAAGCCTGGCAGTTTGTTCTTTCCGCTGAGCATCATAATGACATCTGCATTAAGTGAATTTTACATTAGCACATTAGCTCGGCTGCTCTGTTGCTCTGTGGCCACCTTGTACTGTATGTGACAGAGTAAGGGACATGCTTCAAACACTGGCAAAATACTGTAATGCATACAATGCTGGCAGTAAACTCTATTCTAATTTGTTGTACTAGAATTCAACAAAATCTGTCGTCTGTACTCAGCTTCATGAAGCATGATAAGGGAAAACTTTCACTGCAATTTTATCTGCGGCGTTTCTTTCAGCATGTATAATTTTGTTAAGTAAAAGCTTGAACTATCACACAAAACTAAAAATTTACTCAAAATTGCAGCCTCTGCGGGAGTCCACAAAGACAGTTTCTCATTCTTTGTTACTACTCTAATTTGATACAGAATGACACAGCAAACTGAGGCCTTGGGAAAAAAGCACATTGGACTCAAATTGATGGCAGATGGGATTTGAATTGGGTTTACCCTCTAGGACTCCGACCATAATGATCACTCTGGATTTCCATCATCAATTGACAGACCGAATGTTTGACATATTCAAAGCTACAGCATCATATGATGGCGGTCACGGTGAAAACAATAAGACGGTTGCTCTCTGTCAGGGAGATGGAACAGACAGGATGCTGATGCAGTGGTTTCTGACTCGGTGAAAGACCACAGATGTGGACCGACACACCCTGCTCAAACCACACACTGGATATTTCCACTCACTGCAGACATAAAGAATTTTAACTGGACTACTTCAAGCAAAATAGAGAAAGTAGGAGAGTATGATTTTTATTCAACACTGATCTTACAAATTTTGCTCTGATGCATATGAGGAATAAATAATGCAGCGATGTTTGAGTAATGCTCTTAAAGTATTACTTGCTGGGTTCTTCTGAAAGCAACTTGGTCCAAAGAGAAGAATTTGCCTTAAGCAAACAGCTCTGCTACAGCAGGACAACATATTAAAATAAGCTCTGCTTTCCTGCCATTCATCATCCAAGGATGAAATGAAATGTTGTCTTCAGGAATGGCAAATAACTGTTTCAAATTACTGTTAAAGGGACAACGAGGAGTTTTGGAAAAGCGAAGCGTTTTCACACTACATTTATGAGCCTCCGCGCGCACCGTAAAATTCTTTGACCGGCGCAAGACGGACTCATGTTTTCATTCATCAATAATTAAAGTCAGAGGTTCAAAGAGGTTCACATACCGTCGTAGTTCCGACCATAAACGAGCGACGTGGGCCCGCCTTTCCGTAGGCTCACCACCCGCGGGAGGGTTCAGAAGGGGCCGGTGCCATGTGATTTGGGTGGCAGCCGTGGGCGGGGGCCCCGGCGACCCAATCCCCGGACAACGACTCTGGCTTTAGGGACATGGAATGTCACCTCGCTAGGGGGGAAAGAGCCTGAGCTCGTGCGGGAGGCTGAGAGGTATCGGCTAGAGATAGTCGGGCTCACCTCCACGCACAGCCTGGGCTCTGGAACCCAACTCCTTGAGAGAGGCTGGACTCTCTTCCACTCTGGAGTTGCCCATGGTGAGAGGCGGCGAGCTGGTGTGGGCTTGCTCATAGCTCCCCAGCTCAGCCGCCATGTGTTGGAGTTCTCCCCACTTAACGAGAGGGTCGCTTCCCTGCGCCTTCGGGTCGGGGATAGGTCTCTCACTGTCGTTTCGGCCTACGGGCCGAACGGCAGTGCAGAGTACCCGGCCTTCCTGGAGGCCCTGGGAGGGGTGCTGGAAAGTGCCCCAACTGGGGACTCCATCGTTCTGTTGGGGGACTTCAACGCTCACGTGGGCAGCGACAGTGTTACCTGGAGAGGTGTGATTGGGAGGAACGGCCTCCCCGATCTGAACCCGAGTGGTGTTTTGTTATTGGACTTCTGTGCTAGCCACAGTCTGTCCATAACGAACACCATGTTCGAGCATAAGGGTGTCCATCAGTGCACGTGGCACCAGGACACCCTAGGACGGAGGTCAATGATCGACTTTGTAGTCGTGTCATCTGACCTCCGGCCGTATGTCTTGGACACTCGGGTGAAGAGAGGGGCTGAGCTGTCAACTGATCACCACCTGGTGGTGAGTTGGATCCGCTGGCAGGGGAGGAAGCTGGTCAGACCTGGAAGACCCAAGCGTATCGTGAGGGTCTGCTGGGAACGTCTGGCAGAATCCCCTGTCAGGGAGGTCTTCAACTCCCACCTCCGGGAGAGCTTTGACCGGATTCCGAGGGAGGCCGGAGACATTGAGTCTGAATGGACCATGTTCTCCGCTTCCATTGTTGACGCGGCCGTCCGGAGCTGTGGCCGTAAGGTCTCCGGTGCCTGTCGCGGTGGCAATCCCCGAACCCGGTGGTGGACCCCGGAAGTAAGGGATGCCGTCAAGCTGAAGAAGGAGTCCTACCGAGCCTGGCTAGCTCGGGGGACCCCCGAGGCAGCTGACGGGTACCGGCAGGCCAAGCGGACAGCAGCTCGGGCGGTCACGGACTCGGGTCTGGGAAAAGTTCGGGGAGGCCATGGAGGAGGACTACCGGTCAGCCTCGAGGAAATTCTGGCAAACCATCCGGCGCCTCAGGAGGGGGAAGCAGTGCTCCGCCAACACTGTTTACAGTGGAGGAGGGGAGCTGTTGACATCGACTGGGGATATCGTCGGGCGGTGGAAGGAATACTTCGAGGATCTCCTCAATCCCACTGACACGCCTTCCGTCGAGGAAGCAGAGGCTGAGGACTCAGAGGTTGATTCATTCATCACCCAAGCTGAAGTCACTGAGGTAGTCCGGAAGCTCCTCAGTGGCAAGGCACCGGGGGTGGATGAAATCCGCCCTGAGTACCTCAAGTCTCTGGATGTTGCGGGGCTGTCGTGGCTGACACGCCTCTGCAGCACCGCGTGGCAGTCGGGGACAGTGCCTCTGGACTGGCAGACCGGGGTGGTGGTCCCTCTCTTCAAAAAGGGGGACCGGAGGGTGTGTCCCAACTACTGGGGGATCACACTCCTCAGCCTCCCGGGGAAAGTCTATTCCAGGGTGCTGGAGAGGAGAATTCGGCCAATAGTCGAACCTCGGATTCAGGAGGAACAATGCGGTTTTCGTCCTGGCCGTGGAACGCTGGACCAGCTCTACACCCTCCGCAGGGTGCTCGAGGGCGCATGGGAGTTTGCCCAACCAGTCCACATGTGTTTTGTGGACTTGGAGAAGGCTTTCGACCGTGTCCCACGTGGCATCCTGTGGGAGGTGCTCCGAGAGTATGGGGTCGGAGGCCCTCTGCTGAGGGCTGTACGGTCCCTGTATGACTGGAGCAGGAGCTTGGTTCGCATTGCCGGCAGTAAGTCAGACCTGTTCCCGGTGCGTCCGGCAGGGCTGCCCTTTGTCACCGGTTCTGTTCATTATTTTTATGGACAGAATTTCTAGGTGCAGCCAAGGGCCGGAGGGGGTACGGTTCGAGAGCCACTTGATTTCATCTCTGCTTTTTGCAGATGATGTGGTCTTGTTGGCTCCCTCGAGCCAGGACCTTCAGCATGCACTGGGACGGTTTGCAGCCGAGTGTGAAGCAGCTGGGATGAGAATCAACACCTCTAAGTCCGAGGCCATGGTTCTCGACCGGAAAAAGGTGGCTTGCACCCTCCAGGCCGGGGGAGAGTTCCTGCCTCAGGTGGAGGAGTTTAAGTATCTCGTGGTCTTGTTCACGAGTGAGGGGAGAATGGAGCGCGAGATCGACAGGCGGATCGGTGCGGCGGCCGCAGTAATGCGGTCATTGTATCGGTCCGTCGTGGTGAAGAAGGAGCTGAGCCGAAAGGCAAAGCTCTCGATTTACCGGTCGATCTACGTTCCCACCCTCACCTATGGTCATGAACTCTGGGTCATGACCGAAAGAACTGGATCCCGGATACAAGTGGCCGAAATGAGTTTCCTCCGCAGGGTGGCGGGGCGCTCCCTTAGAGATAGGGTGAGGAGCTCTGTCACCCGGGAGGAGCTCGGAGTAGAGCCGCTGCTCCTCCACATCGAGAGGAGTCAGCTGAGGTGGCTCGGGCACCTGTATAGGATGCCCCCTAGACGCCTCCCTCGTGAGGTGTTCTGGGCATGTCCCACCGGGAGGAGGCCCCAAGGAAGACCCAGGACACGCTGGAGTGACTACGTCACTCGGCTGGCCTGGGAACGCCTTGGGGTCCCCCCGGAAGAGCTGGAGGAAGTTTCCGGAGAGAGGGAAGTCTGGGGATCCCTGCTCCGACTGCTGCCCCCGCGACCCGATTCCGGATAAGCGGCGGACAATGGATGGAACAGAACGATATATTTATCGAAAATGGGCCCATTAACAAGTGTGGGTAGCGGAGATTCATCCACATTAACGTGAGACTTTTTTATAACCGAATAGAAACTCCTCGTTGTCCCTTTAATACGTTGACTATGTCAACCTCCATCGGCCTTGAACGCACCTAATGAGGCCTTGTACACACCTTTTAAGTCCTTTTTGGTGTATCACTTCGATCAGTCGTTTTTTGTTGTTTGTAGGAAAGAAGAATTTGGGTTTGGTTAGTCTTGAAATGAAGGTTAGGTGTAGCCATAGGTTTTATTTGGTAATGACTTTAATGCCCTTTAACCTGAGTGCCTCTGTGCTGATGAAATATACAAAGTCATCTGGCTGTGATAAAGAGAGAGTCCAATAAATTGTGATTTTAATGGCACTGTGGTAGCATTTAAATGTCAAGACGTTACAATGTTTTTCATTAAAATGAAAACGATATTAAGACATTTATAAAAGTGCTATAAAAATAACAACCTTGCTTAGGAAATCAGCAACGATCAGTCCTCTAGTTCAAACTGCCTGGTTCATTCATGCATGAAAGATGATTGCTATTTCATACTAGAGATGAAAAACAACTTCAACCAGAAGGTGACCTCAGAGAAAAGTGCGCGTTTCACCCTGAATCAGATGAAGGTTTATTCTTTGTAAAGAGGACAATTTAGAACAACTCTGATTCAGATCAGCATTGTCAGTCTTCACTCACCTTTGTCAACCTCAGCCTTTGTTGTCAGACTGTGACAGGAGGCATACTCAGCAAATCTGGTTTCTTGTCTGCTTTGTTTTACATTGCTGGCTCCTCCACTGGCACCAAATGTTGTTGGATGGCAATTCTGCAGATTCACCTTATAACTGTGACCTGTAGTTGTCACGAGAGTATCAAAGAGTTTAATGTTAATTCTCTTGTAAAGTAAACAGCAGGGCACTGTGTTGAAAAGTGGGGTAAAGTGGTGTCAGTGTTTTAGATCCAATTACTGTATAGTATTTCAGCAGGGACCAAAGTGATGGACTGACAGACTGACCAATCTGCTGTGTCTATAGTCACACCTCTATCGTAACCAAAAATAACACAGTAAAGGATCATGTAGGAATCATATCCCAGAGGGAGAAACCCTATATAAAGTCAGACGTGCCATAAGCACAAAGCTCCACAGTAGAATACAAGCTTCTGTGGCCTGCATTAACTAATTCATGAGGGATCCTTTTCTTATTTCCAGTGAAAAAGTGAAGGGAGACAAAAAAGAAAAATTTGTATGAAAAGCGAGGTTGGAAAAAACGGAGATGGAAAAAGTAGAGAACAGACGACACAGAGCTCAGAACCGTAGCATTGATCTGCCCACTGCTTATGGCACATATAGGCATCTGTGCACTTTCTGTCAGACTCATTTCCTGTTGTAAAAAGTGAAACTATGCTTATACAACACTGTGTGTATGAATGAGTTAAAAACACTCTCACAAAAAACCCTACATTTTACTGCAGCCATGTTCATTTTTGCAAGATTTCCTCAGGCTTCATAAACACAGGGCCGTCTGGCTGCAGGACAATGAAAATGTCAGTAAGTTTCCCCTCCAAAGAAAAAGCAAAAGCAGACACTTCCCCCCCTGGAAACCAGCAGTGAATTCAGCAGTCGTGTGCTGGAATGTGAAATGTTTTGTGGTGCTTGATTTTTCTGATATGCCGGGCACAGAGAGTGGGAGGAATTGGCAGAAGTGGATGCGGATGCTAAGGAAGAGGACAGTGCTGAGCAGAAATAGAAGACACACAGTGAAGATAAGCACAAGCCATATTATTTGATGGGTGCAGCTAACTTGGCTTTGATATCAGCGACTCTTTATGCTTGTTAGCATCATGAAAGAAACAATTTCTGAACATCTTTCAGTCTGATAAAGCTGAATATATTAAAATGTTGATTATTATAGATGAAGAGGATTAAGAGGAAGGAGCAGGAGCTGGAGAAACAGAAGAAAGCAGCATTGCAGGAACAAATCCAGCATGTGCCTGGAGAAATAACTGCAAATTAAGAAAACAAATGTCTTTTGGGGCTGTAGAGAGCCAGACCACGGTTTTTAAAATCATCCAAAAAGAGAGAAAGAAGCTCAGGAGCAGTGAGGAGGTGCAGCTATAGCAGTAGCGCCATGCCTAAGGAGGAGCAGAAATGTCAGCCAGGTTTTCAAATCCTATAATAACAGCTCTGTTCACCTCCTGCCCTGTCATACCTCCTTCTTAACCCCCAGCCTCTCACTTCCTCTCCACAGTCGCCTCCCACCCCCCGACCTCCCTCACATGTTTTCTCTCCCCATCCCTCCTCTCTTGCCCATGTCAACTGTCATTCCCATACCGCTCGTCCATTTGCCTCGCCATACTCCTCCTGGAAAGATCTGGGCCACTTGACGTTTTGTGCTCATGCATGGGAAAGACCTGCGTGTTAGCTCAGCCAGCAGGGTGAGTCCATCTCCATCTCCAGGCTGCAAGAGGACTGTTGTTTTGTCACACACAACTGCTGTAGCCAGGCAAATATCGCAAGAAATTCAGGATGAACTCACAGCTTGCTTTGGCATTAGCTTTGCAGTTTAAAGGTGCTATGTGTCACATTTCAAGGCTTCACTGGTCGTTTTTTGCTTGTGCATCGTACGATTATAGCCAATTAGGATATTTAGTGATCTTCCATTATCAGCGACATGGGCATGGTCAGTTTCCATTGCAAATGACAGGTTTTCTTTTGTTACCAGTTGTTACCAGAGGTTGTAGAAAAAAAATTGTTTAGAGTGGTGTGGACACGGAGAGTCGTTGTAACCATAGTAACTTATACACTTGACTAGTGCAGTGAACTTAAAGTGGTCATGGAGGAAAATTAATATTCTGAGTGTCAAATTCTGCTATTTGCATTAGACACTGTGTATGCTACTCATGTTATGAGGAGTTTTAAAAAATACTAGTGAGATTAAACAGACAAAGAGCGGTTCAAAGCCCCTTATGAAGAAGAAAACAGCAAGGAAGTGTACGTCGCCCGGACTGGCGTTACCGGGGCCCCACCCTGGAGCCAGGCCTGGGGTCGGGGCTCGCAGGCGAGTGTCTGGTGGTCGGGTCTTGGCCCACGGGACCCGGCCGGGCGCAGCCCGAACGAGCGACGTGGGCCCGCCCTCCCGTAGGCCCACCACCCGCGGGAGGGTTCATAAGGGGAAGGTGCCGTGTGATTTGGGTGGCAGCCGTGGGCGGGGGCCCCGGCGACCCAATCCCCGGACGACGACTCTGGCTTTAGGGACATGGAATGTCACCTCGCTGGGGGGGAAAGAGCCTGAGCTTGTGCGGGAGGCTGAGAGGTATCGACTAGAGATAGTCGGGCTCACCTCCACGCACAGCCTGGGCTCTGGAACCCAACTCCTTGAGAGAGGTTGGACTCTCTTCCACTCTGGAGTTGCCCATGGTGAGAGGCGGCGAGCTGGTGTGGGCTTGCTCATAGCTCCCCAGCTCAGCCTCCATGTGTTGGAGTTCTCCCCACTTAACGAGAGGGTCGCTTCCCTGCGCCTTCGGGTCGGGGATAGGTCTCTCACTGTCGTTTCGGCCTACGGGCCGAACGGCAGTGCAGAGTACCCGGCCTTCCTGGAGGCCCTGGGAGGGGTGCTGGAAAGTGCCCCAACTGGGGACTCCATCGTTCTGTTGGGGGACTTCAACGCTCACGTGGGCAGCGACAGTGTTACCTGGAGAGGTGTGATTGGGAGGAACGGCCTCCCCGATCTGAACTCGAGCGGTGTTTTGTTATTGGACTTCTGTGCTAGCCACAGTCTGTCCATAACGAACACCATGTTCGAGCATAAGGGTGTCCATCAGTGCACGTGGCACCAGGACACCCTAGGACGGAGGTCAATGATCGACTTTGTAGTCGTGTCATCTGACCTCCGGCCGTATGTCTTGGACACTCGGGTGAAGAGAGGGGCTGAGCTGTCAACTGATCACCACCTGGTGGTGAGTTGGATCCGCTGGCAGGGGAGGAAGCTGGTCAGACCTGGAAGACCCAAGCGTATCGTGAGGGTCTGCTGGGAACGTCTGGCAGAATCCCCTGTCAGGGAGGTCTTCAACTCCCACCTCCGGGAGAGCTTTGACCGGATTCCGAGGGAGGCCGGAGACATTGAGTCCGAATGGACCATGTTCTCCGCTTCCATTGTTGACGCGGCCGTCCGGAGCTGCGGCCGTAAGGTCTCCGGAGCAGAGGCTGAGGATTCAGAGGTTGATTCATTCATCACCCAAGCTGAAGTCACTGAGGTAGTCCGGAAGCTCCTCAGTGGCAAGGCACCGGGGGTGGATGAGATCCGCCCTGAGTACCTCAAGTCTCTGGATGTTGCGGGGCTGTCGTGGCTGACACGCCTCTGCAGCATCGCGTGGCAGTCGGGGACAGTGCCTCTGGACTGGCAGACCGGGGTGGTGGTCCCTCTCTTCAAAAAGGGGGACCGGAGGGTGTGTCCCAACTACCGGGGGATCACACTCCTCAGCCTCCCGGGGAAAGTCTATTCCAGGGTGCTGGAGAGGAGAATTCGGCCGATAGTCGAACCTCGGATTCAGGAGGAACAATGCGGTTTTCGCCCTGGCCGTGGAACGCTGGACCAGCTCTACACCCTCCGCAGGGTGCTCGAGGGTGCATGGGAGTTTGCCCAACCAGTCCACATGTGTTTTGTGGACTTGGAGAAGGCTTTCGACCGTGTCCCATGTGGCATCCTGTGGGAGGTGCTCCGAGAGTATGGGGTCGGAGGCCCTCTGCTGAGGGCTGTACGGTCCCTGTATGACCGGAGCAGGAGCTTGGTTCGCATTGCCGGCAGTAAGTCAGACCTGTTCCCGGTGCGTGTTGGACTCCGGCAGGGCTGCCCTTTGTCACCGGTTCTGTTCATTATTTTTATGGACAGAATTTCTAGGCGCAGCCAAGTGCCGGAGGGGGTACGGTTCGGGAGCCACTTGATTTCATCTCTGCTTTTTGCAGATGATGTGGTCTTGTTGGCTCCCTCGAGCCAGGACCTTCAGCATGCACTGGGCGGTTTGCAGCCGAGTGTGAAGCAGCTGGGATGAGAATCAGCACCTCTAAGTCCGAGGCCATGGTTCTCGACCGGAAAAAGGTGGCTTGCACCCTCCAGGTCGGGGGAGAGTTCCTGCCTCAGGTGGAGGAGTTTAAGTATCTTGGGGTCTTGTTCACGAGTGAGGGGAGAACGGAGCGCGAGATCGACAGGCGGATCGGTGCGGCGGCCGCAGTAATGCGGTCATTGTATCGGTCCGTCGTGGTGAAGAAGGAGCTGAGCCGAAAGGCAAAGCTCTCGATTTACCGGTCGATCTACGTTCCCACCCTCACCTATGGTCATGAACTCTGGGTCATGACCGAAAGAACGGGATCCCGGATACAAGCGGCCAAAATGAGTTTCCTCCGCAGGGTGGCAGGGCGCTCCCTTAGAGATAGGGTGAGGAGCTCTGTCACCCGGGAGGAGCTCGGAGTAGAGCCGCTGCTCCTCCACATCGAGAGGAGCCAGCTGAGGTGGCTCGGGCACCTGTATAGGATGCCCCCTGGACGCCTCCCTCGTGAGGTGTTCCGGGCATGTCCCACCGGGAGGAGGCCCCGAGGAAGACCCAGGACACGCTGGAGTGACTACGTCACTCGGCTGGCCTGGGAACACCTTGGGGTCCCCCTGGAAGAGCTGGAGGAAGTGTCCGGGGAGAGGGAAGTCTGGGGATCCCTTCTCCGACTGCTGCCCCCACGACCCGGACTCGGATAATGCGGCGGACAATGGATGGATGGATGGAGATTAAACAATCTATATTGAAGAAGACAAAGCATAGAAATGTAAAGTCATGTTTTTGCCCACTTATTATGTACAATCAGCTTCCCCACAGATTTCCCCCCATGTGCTGAAGTGTATCCTCATATCTGGCCCCCCATTCAGAGCCTGCTAATATGAAGCTTCTCTGCCAAGTTCTGCAAACTACTCTTGAAATAAAGGATCCCCTTGTGACTCGGCTGTTTCTCCACAATGATAACCAATCTGATGCAGCAGTCTAGGCCACCTCCTTAGAGTCCTCCACTGTGTGCAATGTGAGACAGAAAACAAACTGATAAAACTTTGATAAAGTAATAAATCCATTGCCAGTGAGACTTGAGCACTGGGTATCTTTTTATGTAAAATTATAAGGTATTAGGTCCATTTACTGGTTCTGGAGCTTTCCATCATATTACATTATCTTCATAAACAGATGGAGTTTATGTCTGTTTGCATGTTTTTCAGCTATTTCCACTGCTTCCATGCTTTTGAGCCATAAATCAGTTCCACTAAATCTGACCAAGTTTAAATGCAGCACGTACCGATGGAGGCTGGATGTCAAGTTTCATCTATAACACTTAATGTGTCGAGAACAATGTCGCAGCCCATTTGGATTATGTCTGGTTTTGAAGTGTTGAGCAACCTTTGGTCAAACATGAGGTTGAAATCAGACTTGAAGCTCAGTCACTGAGCTTCTTTCATGTTCATGTTCCGCAGTAAACCCAAGGAAACCAGGGAAAACCAAGGAAAACCTGCTCTCACATTGTAAGGAGTCAGGCTGCATCCACACAACAACTTTTAAGTGGTGAATCAATATTTTACAAAGTCTCTTGTGCTGTGCCCAGGGCTGCAGAGGGCCTTCACCAAACAATAGGATCCTGACCTGCATTATTCATCCCTCACTCATTCACTCGTCTCTGACTCAGACACTGAACACACAGGGGATTCAACTTTCCCAAACTAAACTTCAGATGAGAAATCCTTTCAAAACATCTGCCTCTCCATCCCTGAATCTCTGTGGTATTTGGAGTCGCTTCGTACCATCTCTAATAACGTTAACCACGTTGAATAATGCATCGCTGATTTATATCTCACCACTGGGCCATGCCAGGAGTCCTTCAGTTTGGCTGAATGTCAATGAGGAAAGCAAACAAAAAAATATTGGGATTTTTTTTACAGTTTAGAGTAATTTTCTTTCCAGATTATGAAAAAGCCCAACACCTCACGAACCCATGTGTAACACAAATTAAAAATGTGTTAAAAACCCTCCATCTAATATCAGTGGTTGAGACAGATGTGTAGAATTACTCAACTTTTGGTACCCAGCAAGTGAGGTTCAGTTATTACAAAATGGCTCAAATACTGGCTGCTTTTTAATGAAGTTGACATTTATTGCTTCATGGCTTTTAGTAGGTTTCCCTTAATGTCTTTTCATAACGTGTAATTAGGCATGGACTTTAAATAATGTGTGCGTGCAAAGGTTTCTAACAGAGGAGATGAGGATCACTCAGCCTCAATCAGTGTATTATCTCTGCACCAGACCATTACTGAAGCTGACTACTTAATAATCTCTGAATTAGATGTGGATCTGATTGCACATTGACTAGGAGAATGAATGAGGGCAGTGGATGTCAATCGCAACATTCAAAGTCACTCTAAAAAGCAGAGAGAAAGAGCCAGAGAGGATTTTGTAAATATCAGAGGTGTCAGGATGAATTTGATGATTTAGGCCTGGAATTAAACTAAAGTGCAGTGAGGTTCTTCTCATTGGAAAACTATGCTCCAATACAGACAGGAAGAAGAAGATAAACAGTAATGGCCGCAAATACGAGTGGTTCGAACACTAGCTCCAGCTCTGTAGAGGTGAAAGTTAGTTTACCTAACCATCCATTTATTTTCATTCTGCAAGAGCAACACCAGAAAAATCATTACAGCTGGTGAATATTGCCTTGGGCCATGAAGAAGTAGCGTTCAAGAGAAATCAAACTCCTCCGGTGCCAAGCAACCAAAGGGAAAACCATGATACGGTTACGCCAACATGGCACCACTCTTTGCTTCCTCCCTGTGAGACTGACTGTGTCCAGCTTTGAAAGCCAGCCGGAGAAAGAGAAGCAAACCGACTTCAGCGGGGCTTTTTCTGGATGGCCGTATCGCAGAGGAGCCAAATGGTCAGCTATGATGACGTGCCAGAGACTGACTACACACAGGATCTCCTCACTATCACCGCTCTGCACACACCACAGCACTGGGGAAGGTCCTGCAGAAATCTTACATTCAAAGCACACTTGGATGTTAAATTCAACGAGATTTCCTAAAGGTCCTGTCCCGAAAATATTCCTGACAAATAAACTGGACTAAATATGTTCACCAAAATGACCAAAAGAGACTCTGTGAAATTGAGGAGTAGATGAGATCACATGTGCCCACCTCGCATCATTTATGTGTCCATACTATAAATAGCATCACTGCAAGGAGCGTCACTCTTGCTAACATCAACCTACAGCAGCATAATGTTGTATCTTGTAGCCTACAAGGGCCGACTACCCTTAAATTGTGTTCAGTGGGATTTTAAGCTGCTGTTTGCAGAAATTAACCTCCTTTAAAAACATGCACTCAGCAGCCGGAGCTATAATTCCTTAAAAGTAAAATTTTTAGCCTTTTAAATGATGATGAAGCTTTCATTTACACTACTACACATGTTGAGATTGCTGATTTAGCTGACTAATTGAACAGTCCCAAGTCTGAACTCTTCATTTGCAATTTATGATTCAAATGTTTTATTCAACTACAATAATTAATTCAAATAAAGTTGTGAATGGCTAACAAAGATCCCTCATTTCTCTCTCCCACACACACGCACACACACGCATACCTACAGTATGAATCACCAGGAGCACAGATTTACAGGATATGGGGTGAAATTACAGTTTTCAAGGACAGCAGAGTTTCAGTATGATGTCCTCCACATCTGGTCCCTGCATATGCTCTGTGTAGAGGTAGTAACACTGGTCAGAAAACCTGATAATTCCTTCTAACAAAAGGTTAATAGCCATTTATTGGCTTTGTAGGCTTTGTATGGTGCTGCAAAAACATCACATGTAGCCTAGCACAGATTGCTCAATCTGAGCTTTTATTATTATCATTTTTCATTTAATCTAATCATGCTCTGACCTATCTTTGTTGCTTTTTCAGTTCTTGAGTCTCCTTCGGTCCTGGAATATGTAAAACAGGTTTCCACATGTGTTTCCAACTCAGTTCTAGTCACATAGAGCGTTTTCTGATGTGACTATACTCTCTCAACGAGCTAAGCCACTGCTTGCCTGCTCAGAAAACAATGGTGCATGACTGTTAGCAATCCATTTGAATGGAAATAACTGTGACAATTTATCTGTCAGGGCTCCCTTATAGAACTGGGCCACACGGTCAATGAATTGAACCATTACTTCTGATGAGCGTAAGCTGCTGAGAAGGGCTGTGTGTCGATGTGTGTGTGTGAACATGTGTACAGCATGCCTGTGTTTCCGCTCCTGAAGGCAGATCAGTATATGTCATGGTTGGTTGGACAGCGCCCCACAGTCACAGGGCTGCAGCAGTCACACTCATGAATGGCTATCAGCTAAGGCTTCCTCTGGCTCAGTTACAGTTAGACTTTTATTTCTATTCCTTTTTCTTATTAAGAGTCTGTTTTTGTTTTCCCATTAGTTTCCAAGTTGTGACATTTTGTGTGGCATTCATCATCCCAGGCATCTTGAGTCACCTACACTTTGGTAAAACATGATGTTTTCATTATTAAATTATAGTTTTGTGGCTTTTTGAATCTGTTCCATCTGCAGCAGCACTCTGCAGTTTATGGACACGTGGAGTTCATCCAGAAACTTTTTATTTATGGCAGAATATTAGGACAGTAATTGTAATTCTAAGGTCATCCTGTGTCCAAACAAGAGATAGAATGAGTGAAATCTTTCAGTGACACAAATTATATTAATCAGTGAAGATAAGGGTCTAGTTAAGATTGAGGGGCATTTCAAAAACCACATTGGATTACAGATTTCCATGAAATTAGGTTGAAAGTTAGGCTGCAGGCCAAGAACAGAGGGATGCCTTTTTGTGCAGACCCAGGGATTTAAATGTTCTGAAGGGATTCTTCTAGGCTGGCACCATTTTATGTTTTCTCCTTATCAACAAATGCCACGAAAATCCCACAACCAACAGCAAATTAGTCCAAGTTTGGTGCATAACATAAACATCACCTTTTGCAGTTGCGGTGGAGGTATAAAAATAGAAAAAAAGCCTAAACTTTGACATCAATCTATGCAAGAGAGAGAAGGTGTTATAGTTCAGTGTAGTGGTTGGACATATGATGATGTTTGTGTTTTATTTCCTCAGACAGTGATGTGATTTATTCAACAATGAATTGCAGATGGGTTAATTCAGGTCTGAACCTCTCTGTGTTTCTTAACATTTGTATCTTCGGGCCAGTTTTTGTGCTGTTAGAGTCAACACATGAGAATGAACCGACTGTGCTTGCTAATGAGGACCTTGTGGGTACAAATTCCTTTCAAAATGTGTGTGTGTTTGTGAGTATGCATGTGTGTGTAAGAGAGAGAGAGAGGGAGAGAGAGACCATGTGTTTCTGCATGTGTAGGCAAAAAGAAAAATATTGTGCATACACTGCTCAAAATGTTATGCTCATAAAACATGCACTACCTCACATGCCTCCTCCCAAATGTGATAAAACAAACTGAAATCCACATTTTGTTTACTGCCATGCATGAATTCTTAACTCCCTCCAGGAGTGCGGCCGAACTCTTGTACCGGCAATTACAAGTGTCTCTGTGTGGATGAGTTCATGCATACCTATTTGTGCATGTGTATTTTTCTGGCAAATTGTCTTTTAGCTTGGCCAACTGGATAACATTTCTCTGGGCCAAGTCATTAGCCACTGAAATAAAGCAGCTTTGTTTTGTTGTCATGGTCCACAAAATTCTATTTAAAATCAGGCTCCCTTCCAGTAACCAACAAAAAGACAAAAGAAACTAGAAGAGGCACACTCAGTGTACAGTATCTGAAACAAACTGCCTCTGTCCCCTCACTGATCACAATTAATCAGGACTTCCTTGAGCAGAACATGACATACTCATTTCAAACATCACCGGCACACAGTGCATGGCAAAAGCTTTAATTGGGACGGATGCTGGGGTAGTGTGCATCAAGGAGACTGCATCTCCTTGGATGAATAGTAGGAAAGCTCCATGGAGAGGGAGGCAGCTGATAAAAGCAGGCTAAAGATGCCACCAATAAGAAAAAAAAACTCCTCAGGTTGTTCTCACTGATTCAAATGATCTGTTCGTCTGATTATGTGAGAGAGAGAATAGATTTTAACTTTCCAAAGTTTCTGGAGTTGTTAAGAACTCTCAATTAACTTCTAGCAAGAGAAAGATGCAATTGACTTTATGCTCATTATCCCCCCAAGTCCATTATGAAGAGTCCGAGCTGCAGATTGTGTCTGTTTCAATTATTACTTCCCTCCCATTGTCAGTCAGTTACGCTGTCTCCTCTGTCCCCTCACACACCCAAATGTTCATGCATTACCTTTTTTCAATATGTCTAATAGGCTGCTAGCAGTTAATTTCATTTCTCTGGAGGTCTGTAGGTGATTTAATATGCCATCAGGCAGGGCTGAAACCAAAATCTAGGAAATCTTTTTAATCTCTTTTTTCCCCATTTCCTTTTGCGCTTGCTCTCCATCGCAAAACAATTAAACAATTAGTCTCAGTTATTCCTTTTATTTTTTAGACTTTCTTCCTTCTAAGGTCGACCTATCTGCGATATGCTGCCTTCAAAAACTAATTTTGTTCATCATCATCAGTTGCAGTTTGGGAGATATACTGTGAAGAAAGAGAAGAATTTGTTCCTTTGGCTTGGAGAGATGCAGTGTCTCAATCTTGTGTAAGTGCCTCAAAAATGTATTCAAGGCTCTTCACTGACCTCTAGAGGCGTAAACATGACATAACATCACAGACAACACCCACATTTTTGTTCTGTTAATATTCTAGATAATTTTTTTCCAGCATCACAGACAAATTAAATTAAGAACAGCTGCTCAAGGGATGGAAATATACTCCATTAAGGTTCCCACAAACAAGAAAGCACAAACATCAATTGAGTTAATAGCATATTGGGCAATTATGGACCACCCAAACAATTACAGGAGGCCTTGGATTGTTGTTTTCTCTCTGCCCCTGTAGGACTGACATCATTTGTCCATAATAAGCTTTGTTGTTCAGTGTTTTTGTGACAGTCATGGAAAATGCTACCTCGGGCACGTGTAGGTAATTTCCTGTGGATGCCGAGCTGATTTCAGATCGGCTGACTCATTTGCGTCAGATCCTCAATTTCAGATCATTCAGTGATCCAGTGAATAGTGTTTCCATACCGGAATAACTCATTAGCATGCTCCTCGCCACTCCAGGGGTTAACAGAACATTTAGACATCTTCTCCATGGGAAATAACCTCCCAGACTCATTGACTCACGTTGGCTAGAGCCCTGCATATACTTTTCTGCCTTTTCGAGAGATGACTCATCTGACCATCTGACATTTTTCCACTGCTCACTAGATCACTGCCTCTATTCGTTGCACCACTGCACTCAACAGGAATGTTTTTTTTTTCAGGTGTAATAAGGGGCTTTATGCACAATAGCCCAACTACCATATCTCGCTCCGTCAAGTTTTTGAAATTGCCTGCTCATGCCTCACTTTGACATTTACAGTCAAGTGGCTCACAGTTGCTTCTTTTTTCCTTGTCCTCGCATCTAAAGCTAGAATCACTGCCGTCAGGGTTAAAGGGTGTGAGGAAGACATCTCTGTGGCTCACGTCACTTTAGTCCCTGTTCTGCAGACTGGTTAAGGAGCCGTCGTCTCTGATTCTTAACCCTCTGTCTCCTACCTCGAAAACTTTCAGCAGTCCCTGTGTGTTGCTTTGTTCTCACCTTGAAGCCAAGTATTGCCAAAATAATGGAGGCAAGACACAGACAGAGACTCTGTGTCCTCAAGAGTAGCTCACATTGTCAGCCCTTTGAATAGTTCCTTGAAATATACAGGTTTGTGTTTCTCCTCAGTGTGAAATGGAAAATGGAATTTGCCTGCAAAAAGCTTTTAATTTTTCAAAGTGAAGAATGGTTCCTCACTGCACAATGAGTCAGGCCGTGAAAAGTAATGTTCAATTTATCCTTTATAGAAGCAAAACCTGATTAGTTGGTGTGTGAGTCGGAGGTAAAGGGAGAAGGCTGTCTGAATCCTAGGGTGGAACACTAAAGGGGAAAAATTACATTGCAGTAACCACACACCACACAAACAATACTGGTGAGCCACCCACTTGCAAAAAATGTCTCAGCTCTCCCAAAAAGCTAGTTTGCAGGAGCTTTGCACTGCAGGCAGACACACCCAGGACTTGTGGTAATTTGGGTCTCTTTGGAGATTTAAAAAAAAAAAAGTACCTAACATGTGACCTATGGCCTTAAAAGCAATAGTGTTCTGTGGTCTTGTGTGTTTACATAATGTGTTTTTACACTAAAGTTTGGAGTAAGCAGGGCTCTTCCTGGAGCTGCAGCCCAGCCAAGCTAAGCACTTGGGACAAAAGGGCGTTGGCGCTCCTGAGATCATGTGTGCGAGTGGGAAAATGGCTGTGAGTTATAGTTTTATCAAACATGACATTTGTTTTCTTTGACATTTTTATGCTGTGAAACACTGCTGTCACCATAAAGCACTTGACTCCAACCACATGTGTAGACTTTATCATATTTAATTCCATAGTAGTATATTGATGACACGCAGTACAAAAGCAATTACCAGATATTCATTTACAACTTGGACCCAGTAAACCCCACCAAAATATCAACGACAAAAAAACACCATATCACTAAGTTTCTCTTGGTTGACGTCGGTCAGACAAACAGGATCCTGGTTTGGGGAGACAAAACTAGGACCATTAGGGTTATTTGCTCCTTTTTTCTCTTTTCTTCTTTGTCTTTAATACAAATTGTTATATTTATATATTACAACACTCAACAGAAAAAAAGTCATACAAAAAAATTCACAATATGAATGTTGAGTAATGCATGGAGACCTATGGCACGTTTAATACCTCACACTGATTTTGTACATTTTCACAAAAGGTGCTTATAATCACAAGCTTTGATTCTAAATTGAGTGCAGCTGGATGCTAGAGACACTGAACTGTGGGAAGCAGCAGCATGCCAAACAATGCACATGATCTGACGATAGATGGCGCCATTACTCTACCAATGGTCCACGTGCTATACTTGCATTGAGACTCTTCTATTGTCCACTGAGCTTAACTTTCAAGGGCCAAGCAAATACAGGACGAGAAAAGATGGCAAATTAAATACAGTGTGTTTCCAGATTTAACAATGAAGTAGATTCAAATGAGCAAATATTACACCATAACTTAAGAAAATGTGAAATATTTGCCAGCAAATACCCACCTGACTGAGACATGTGAGAGGATTTGGACAGTTTGATTGTGGGTGTATTCAGGGAAAATATATATTTATTTCTTCCTGGTTTTGCACAATGAGAATTTAGCACCTCAGTTGGACCACTGCTGTAACTTTTTTTTTTTTCATAAATTTTCATGATTCATCAATCCTTTAAGACAGTTAATGAGTCTAAACCCAGTTGGGATATTCAGTCTAGTATGAGAGGTATAATAAAATTGAATCAGTCATGTCATTCACATAAATATAATGGAAAAACGATCCCCACACTAACCCCATGATAAAATATTTGCCTGTGTGTGTGTAAAAAAACATGCCTCCTTTCTCCCACACTGCTACGCTGAAATTCCCGACAATGCCACAATCTCTTGAGTCTCCTTAGAAATGAACAACTGGGTGAAATGACCAAAACTGCACGATAAATATCCTGAAAAAACAAAAACCAAAAAAAACAGACTTTGGCACATTGATCCTGCAGTGCAGCAGGCAGGAGCACATAGAAGCGGACCTCCAGCCAAGCGCTTTATAATTAGCTCTAAGCATCTTGCCATAAGTGAAGCATTTTACATTCAATATTGACGACAGAACAGCAGTCTGACAAACACCAACATTTAGACTGCCTGTTAAGGGCTGACTTACTTTTAGGTAGATTGGCAATTTATATATTTTACATGTCAATTTACATATATATATTGTATAAGTATGTTTGTCAACAGGTTGTATATATACAATCAAACAAAATCTGACAGATTTCTTTGATCTTTTTAGACAGATGTGGCTGAATTACATTAAGAGTACACACATAACAAGTCTACATTTAGCAGCAATTCCTAATGCGTACATCTTAGTGTCTCATGGTCGAAATATAAAATTAAAAAAATGAAATTAAAAAATAACAACCTAAAGAAATGGTGATTTCCTATTGTTCACAATTGAGATATGAAGACTCAACTCTGAATAGAAAATGTGTTTTTTGAGGTATTTCTGGTGGGCATTGTTTTTTTAATGCTCCCAAATCATTAGTTATTATGGATAAAACATATGGGCTCGCAACAGAAGCAACTTTTGATACATCCATACAAAATAAGAAATACTAGTGGCTCTTGGATGTAGAAGTCTGTATAAGGCAGCAGCTGCACAGGTAAACAACAACGGCACGGTGCTAAGACGCAGGAGAAGCATAGAAGGTTCATGGAAAGGATGAAATCCATGGATGAATGGACAAAAGGCAGGGCGAGAGAAAAAAAGAGGGTAAGGATGAGGGGTGATTGTCAATAGGAGGAGCTTGATTGGGCCACGGTTGGCTAGAGTTCAAAGGTCTGACATCACACCAGCGTTTCAGGCAGTGTGTCGGCATTGTCCGAGGACAGCAGTTGCCAGATCTGCCACCGGTCTCTCTGCCAGTCCTGCCACTCGGGGCTCTGTGGCACCATTTGGGCCTCTGTTGTGGAGGCTGAGTTACTCTGTGTGGCACTGGGCCTCCCATGCTGCAGAGGGGGGCGCACGGCCCCCGCAAGCTGGGGCGAACTTTGAGAAGTGGCCAGTCGGTGGTGGGCGTTGTAAGGGGGTGGAAAGCGGCTGTCATTAAGCGTAGCAGGGCCACCGTCAGCAATGTTCACCCCGCCTTGAGGTCTGGAGGTGGGGTTAATCCTGTGTCCACCTGCTCGCTGGAGGCTGTGCGTGCTGTTGTGGTGTGACGTCACCGAGGGGTTGATGTTCAGCTGCAGCCGCGGTCGTCCCGTCCCTAAGTGCGGGCTGGTGCACACTCTGCTGACCGGGGGGTGGGGCCTGCACTCGGTGACGCCCGGCGCCGTCTGAGTCCGTTGTTGCGTCGCCTGATGCCTGCCATCGCCGTGGAGCCCGTCGAGACCTTCCTGTGAGCTGCGGGAGCTTCCCTCTGACATGTTGCCATGGGAACCTTGAAACAGAACATCAACTTGATCAGCGGCATTAATTAGAGTTTCATGAATAACAAGAGACACACACAACACGAGAAAGTGCTTTGCATAAGAATGCACAGGGAGATGCTCCAACACTTGAGGTCAGTCTCATACAACAACAAGAGGTCTTAGCTGTGGGTTTTCCAGCAGGACTATGGTTTTCTGTCTCACAGTGAGGGAGGCGGCACAGGTGTAACTCAGCAGCTAATGTTAAGTGACTACTAATGAATAAAACCAGCAGGACTCTGGTCTGTAATGAGCAGAAATGCAAATCACAACAGAAACTGTGATTTCAAAGGCCTTGGTGCTTCATTTTTCTTCCTGTCTGATGGTTAATAACCAGCACCATGTGTCAGGCACATACTGTAGTGCTCTGGCTCATTAACTGCAAGGACCCACGGGGCAATTGTTTACCTGTGTATGGTTGGTCCTTGAGTGCTGGTTTCAGAGTGCTGTGCCACGTCCCCCATATGTTAGCATGCTCCTCTGATATAGTGTCTGAAGGAAAAAGAGGTCAAATTCCTCTTCATACTCAGTCACACAGGAAACATAAGCACATGGAGAACATACGAAACGACCCAGAACTACTAAAGACGTCACTGCTGAGGGGCAGCAACTGTAAAATAAGTCACCTTTGGACCCCCAGCTGTCCGCTGCTCCATGCTCTCTGCTCCAACCAGCCTGCCCCACCAGAGTGTACTGCTCTGGGACACGGAAGAGCTGCTCCCCTGGACTCCCTGGTTCTCCTCTTCGCTCACTCAGCACTGGGGAGTTGTTGTCATAAGGGGACACCTCGCCACTGGACACCTTGTTGGAGTCGCTGGAGGAGCGCCGCTCGCTCAGAGTGAAGGGCTCCTCCGATGGCAACAGGTCAGGACTCCTGGGGGCCAAAACAAGTGTGGATGAAGAGGAAAAAGGAAGATGCAAGACCACACGCTCCACATGGATGCTTGTATCGTAACTCACTGCGAAGCTTTTCTCCTCAGAAGATAGTCCACCACATCTGGATCAGTCTCCAACAGACTCATCAGTACTTCATTCTGCAGATCAGCAGGCACCTACAACAACAACAACAATAACTTAATGGATCTCAGTCTGTGTTTCTTCATCATTCATCATGACTTTATACCAGGATCTCTCTTTCTCCTCTGAAATGCAATGAGAAGTTTCCTGCTTGTTCAAGGGTCAACATGTCAGGGCAACAGGAACAGATGACCGTGTCTGAATCTCTCTTAACCTGTCTCGTCGTGTCATCAGGTAATTAGCTGAATTTTATGCTTATCAAACATGTGGATTATAATGAAGAACGCTGTCCAAGCTGCTCTAGAATGAGTGCTTTGAAAGTAAAAGTTGCCAGATCTTTAACAACCTCAGACGTAAGCAGGTTATGAAACAACTTTCAGGTGTCATATAGAGAACCTGAGCCGCCTACAGATCTGTTTTTACTCACCGACACTGAGCAGCTCAGTCCCAATTCACTATACACGCTTAATAGCTCTTCATTGGCTTACAGCAGGAATGTAAGCCTGAGGGGAACCGAGGTGGCAGATTACAAAACATTACGGTTTAAGATTTTGGACCTGAAATGACCTGAAGTGCCTGTCTGCACTGTTTTTGAGAGTCTGTGGAACAGAGAGGAACAAAAAGCAAGTGATGAGGCAGTAATGTGTGACCTCTTCTGACACCACACTTAGGATTTCAAGCATGAATTTTCCGCTTTTATTTTGGAAAGAAAAGGTTCAAGTATCTGGATGAAAGGTTTTTGATGTAACTGTCAGCTAAATGACAAGATTGTTCTCTCTTTACTTCCTATACTACCAAGATTTCAGGCAAGGTGTTCAAAAAGCCTCCTCATCCATCTGGTATCTTTCACTCACTTTGTTTTCTTTCTCCTTTCTTTCTTTTGTTTGTTTTTGTCTCTTCTTTCTCTCTCTTCACTAAAGCAGGCAGAACTCTGTTTTTATTAACCAAGACACAGCTATTGTGTGTTAAGCCAGGAGGGATTGTCTTACTTTAAGTCGACACAGGAATGTGAGAGAGCAAGTGAGCAAGTGAATGTGAGACAGCGAGTGTGTGTGTGTTTCCTTGAGGGGTAAAAGAATCAAACGAGGAAGTGAGGTGAGGTGAGGTGAGGTGAAAGTTAGAACCATGCAAGCTCAGTGACTGACCATGAAGAGGGTTTGGTAGCTGGCAATCAGCCTCTGCAGCACTGCGATGACAGCCGTGCTCTCCTCGGCCCTGGCCGAGCTCTGGACGCTGAACTCTTTGTCTGAGCTCTTCTGCTTGTGGAGCAGGTTCGGCCCAAATATGGTGGCCAGGTTTAAAGATGTCATCTTGTTGCCTGTGACCTGCAGGTGAAGAGACAAACATGCACACCATGTAAATGCTATAGATCACCCGTTGCTCAACTGAGTCCTCCACGAGTGAGGGAGCTTGAGAAATTAAAGAATGCAATTAGATTTGCAATGGCATGTAAGGATTACATCATCATGATGTGTGCTGTTGTAATTCATAACTCATTTTACTCTGGAAAAATAGTGAAATAAGACTGGTGAGAACAGAGCAATGCTGACCAGATGATGGTGCTAGATGTGTGTGCAGTGTGTATGTGCTGTGTTAACATGTTAAGATTAACAGAGGTTTCCACTAGGGTCTGTTTCCACTAGGGTTGGGTAGTGATGAGCATCCTGTGACATATTTAGCATCTAAAGTTAAAAGCCATTCCAAGCTCTTTTTGGTGATAAATGTATTTCTGCTCTTCTTTCCGACCTTCCTCCCTCCCCACTCCCAGTCCCTAAGGAGAGACAGCAGCCACAGGCGGCCAAAAGTATTGATGTGTAGTTCCAGGCTGAGTGTGAAACGCTCTGACTTCCTGTCACAATCTCAGATACAGAAACTGGAGCAGAAACACACACACATCAGTGTTTGAGCCCCCCTTCTCATAGAGATGAACAAATGTCCATCTGCACACACACACCCCTCTTTAACACGTACAGTATGCACACACTCCCTTGCACATAGTGGTGAGGTTCATACCCACGCACATGCAGAGATGCTCAGTTTTCCTCCAGAACACATGCACACATGTCCGCAGTTTGGGAATTGATGAAGACTAAAGGGCCCGTGAGAGTGAGAGAGAGGAAAACCATGGACATGTCTTGATTACAGACCATGATGTCACTTCCTGTATCCCAATCACAACTCCCCTCCCTGCAGCTATGACAGGATCAAAATCCACAGTTTCTACTTCATGCCGTGCTGGTTTCACCATTCATTCAGACATTTTGATTTCTTCAGCAGACAACAGAGTGCACATTTTTTCCACTCTGTTGCTGTCCCTCGGATTTACACTACATTGCTGAAAATATGTAGACACTGGTAGACAGTGTGTCGACACAATTTTTTACGGCCTCATGTGATTTGTTGAAGACATGGCTCCAAAATCCATGAGCATCGCTGTGCTGTTATAAGTACGTCCACACTTCTAGGAAGGCTTTTTATTCAGACTGGGAGCCTGGCTGCAGGTATTTGCTCCCATTCAGCCAGGAGAACATCAGTGAGGTCGAACACTCATTCTGGAGCGAAACGACCTGGCTCGCAGTCAACGCTCTAGTTCATCCAAAAGGTGTTGGATGCGGTTGAGATCAGGACTCAACCCAGAAAAGCTTTTTTTTTTTATGAAACTCACTTTTTGCATTCATTGTGCTGCAAAAAACATTCTTGACCAAAAGAATGTGGATGTTTTATCCATGTGGTGTATCTTGCACAGGGGAAGTCCTGACCCTCTTCATGGAGACCACAGTCTTGGGGAATCCTTTGTACTGCCACCGTATTATATCTCAGTCTTGAACCACAGATTAATTGTGATTATATACTTTCAAATTTTGTTTGAGATTGAAATCATTCTGATCAGCACTTGAGAATATTCTGAAGTGAAATCCCCATCATGCAAGCTTCTCCTGTTACTCGAGGACGGTAGAGAAACATTTACTTTGACTGGACTTTCCCAAATTGAGGTTGAGATGATTTTCCCCCCTATGCATTTTACAACCAGTAGCAGTAGAAACAACAAGTGTCACCCCAAGGCTACCAGAGTGCAGTGTGGAGTAAATGCAGCTGCTGACATCAAGATGGGTGTGATAATCAAAGCAAGGCTGTTTAGCAATCTTCCATCAACGCTGGTGCTGTTTCAGGCAAAGAGAAAAATATGTGCACATACTAACCACAGAGACTGATTCCTATCTCTTCTGTGGCAATTTCCTCCCAATGAGGTGGAAACAAAAGGTTGCCCATGAGCACATGTTGCACACGACTAAAGGTGTTTTGGACTCTCTCTGTTTTTATTTTCTGCCACTTAATGTCTGGATTTGATGAAGCGCTCACCTCCTGTCCTTCTTTGTCCTGCCGGTCGTGTGCATGATCAGTCACAGTAGACAGAAACTCCAGAAGGCGATGGAGCGTGTCACTGTTGCATGCTGGGAGCAGGTATAGCAGCAGCTGGGCGACATTCTGCTGCTCATCTGGGTCCAACACTGCGACACAGAATAGGATGGACTGTGTGAGAAAGAAAGGGGGAAAAATGCAGGGAAAAAAGAAGAGGAGGAGCAAGGAGGGTGAAGCTCACATGTGGTGTTGATAAAGGCTGTGTAGAGCTCCTTGGTTAGGAGAGGGTCGGGCATGTCCCTCAGGAACTCCTTTAGCAGAGCCGCCACGTCATGAACACTGTGCTCCTCATCCAGCTGGACGTCGACGCCGCGATCGAACTCTTCACGCAGCTGAAGGAGGGACAAAAAGAAAAGAGAGGGCAGAGGAGAAAGAGAGGAAGAAGGGGGATTCAGAAACATCCTCTGCACATAACAATGGACATTATATTCTAGGTAGCGCACACACCCACACACGCTCGCTTCCTGTTGGTCCTCCAAGAGACCTGGTAGACTCTCAGTTCAAACTAGTTCTACCAGTAAGGATCCTAATCTCCTCTGACCTTTGGCTGCCTTCCAGAATAATAGAGAGTCTATTGTCGGCCACGATGAGGGATACACATGGGTCATCTGGGTGCAGCGTATACCGCCGTTACTGAAGCTAATAAACTGTTATTAGTCACAATAAGCTGACAATGGTGTCAAATGCATAAATGTTGACACTGGATTGTATCAACACAGAGCAGCAGAGAATGCATTACATTTGTCTCATGTAATACAGATGTGTGAATCCAAACTGTTTCAGTTAACAAGTTTATAATAAAGAAGAGGTGTTATAAACACATGCAGAGGTAGTCGGGTCCATCCAACAGTAAAAACATGGAAAAGAGAAGTTGACTTTCAATATGTTATTTACACATATACTCTTAATTACACAAGAGCAAAGACACATATGAATGGGAAACCACAACAAGAGCATGTGGGTGAAGGAGAACACACTGTTTTTATAACCAGAATAGCTTATCATGGATACTCCTTCCGCTGCAGCTGTTGGGTTGAACTTTAAAATGTAAAAAGTGAAGATATGTGGGGGAAAACAACACAGGAAGTTCTGACAAGACTTTCTGCAGCAGCATGTATAAACTGAACTCGTACACATAAACCACATCTCTCTCCTGGTAATATTCATTAGCAATTATCAGAAAAGATAAAACAATCTTATTCATGCTTTATGAGCTTTTAAAGAGGAACCAGATTCTCAAGGAAACTGATTTAAGCTCATTAATGCTTTCAATATATATTATGTATTGTATTATAAGAAAGCATGGACATAGCCCTGAAGGTAAAACCAGTGTGCTTGTGCCTGCAGGTGAATGGATATCTAATAAACTGTAAGAGCTCCAAGTGGAAGTCAGTGTTATGAAAACATGCCAGAGAAAAGATTATGTAAAAGTGGACACTGCCCACACTGATTGACACCCAAAACTTAACCCTGACCGCTGTGTTTATCTTCTTTTATTCCACTGGAGTCATAGTTAACAGGTCAGGAGGTGTAGGAGTACTTAACATAACTTATTATGATATTGTGTATTGAGCAGGTAAGAATATATTTGCTTGACTAACACACAGTCAGCTGTGTTGGTTAGCTCTGTGTGTATTCCTGTATCAGGCTGGTGGTTTTAGACCTGTTTACATGGGAAAGATGCAACAGATGAAGCTTCAGGAGCATGAACGGCACATTTCAGTGCAATGTGTTGATTATCACACAATTTGTTCTTAGAGAGGAGGTTTTGTTTGTTGTTGGAAAATGTGTGAAGAGCAAAAACTGTCCTTTGGGTTGCTGTAGGGAGGCTGAACGGTGCTATGTGGCTTTTCTGTGGGCACAAGGGATACATAAAAACCTAACGCTCACTGAATGGGGCTCAGTGAATAGAAGACCCACCTGTCGGACTCTTTTCTTGGAGCTGCCCACTCTAAAGATCCCCACAGTCTGCAAACCTGGGTGAAAAGGAAAAGGAAAAAAATAAGTGTCTAGCACCTGTTGTTGTTGTAGTGACAGTAGAGGCCTGGGTGTTCACACAGTACTGTCTGTATAATGGCTTCAGCAGCACCTACTCACCGTATTTTTCAATGTGCTGACAGCAGCTGTCGACCACCCGGGGCACCTGACGGTAGATGGGATTGAGGCTCAGCCTTTTGTCCCGGTGCTTCTCCTTCTTACTGGGAGTTTCTGAAGGCAGGGAGAGCTGCAGGGCCTCCAGCAGACGTGACTGGTTGTCATCCAGGTCAGTGATGGAGTCCACCGACATGCCACCCTGAAGGAAGATTTGTGCTTTTAAATCAAACACAAAAAAACAGATTCTTGTGGTTCAGACTGTAATCAGTTTTATGATCTCCTCTCACCCTCCTGCGGGTTCGTGGTGCAGCTTCAGGGGTGTTGGGCGATGTGGACTCGTTGGCTGTCTCTGATGTAGAGCTCAGTGAGGAGTTACTGCTGGATAACTCCTTATTGGACGGTCGCTTGGTGGCAAACTGCAGGATGCATGATCCAGGAGTTACATTTGTTTTTCTCATATGGAACAAATGGGATAATTTGCCAAAGACAGGAAAGAGGAAAAGGATAAACTTGAAGCTGAACCTACAGACCTGTAAAATGGATGAGACGAGGTCAGAGGAGTCCTTGTGCTCCTCACGCTGCGGGGGGTCCTGACGATAGCTGTCCTGACGCTGCCTGTGTGCCCTGTCATTAGCTATGACCTGGGAGAGCGGTATACTGAAGGCCTGGGGCATGCATTCTGCAGGGACAGAAAGACAGAGGAGGCAGGAGAATGGAGAGAAAGAGGAGATGAAACAGTTGAATGGCATTATTCCTGAACAAAAGCACACAGGTGGCTGCAGGAAGAAGAGAAATAAAGAAAAAATAAAGCTGTTAGAAACTTCCAAATATAGCTGTAAACAAGAGCTTCAAACACATTTCGTAAACTCTTTATTACTTCTGTTGGAGCTTTACTTTTACATGCGATTAAAGCATCAACACATGTTTACGAAGTCAGTTAAAACTCTTATAGCGCTCCTACAGTACTCCAGCTGTTTTCCAAAATAAGACATCACAGGGAGAAAGCTGGAAAAAGAAATCGGTCCACAATAAACAGACCACTTTTAACCCAAATGACACAACTTTGATTAGCCACAAACAGTGCCGTGCTGTCTCTGTGGGTCATTTTTAGAAGCTGCTCAGCACTGACACATGTTAATTACAGCTAGAATAGCATGATATCCAGCTTAGGCCTTTGTTCCATTTTCCCTAATTTTAAAGTATGACGAGAGGCAGAGTGGAGTTTGTTTTGGCGTAAAGTTGTAAGAGACGTAGCGTTTATACAATGATAAAGTGAAGCTTAACCATGGCAATTAACTTGGGACTTGTGTCTGTTGCCAATTTGTGTTGAACTGCTGAAATGCAAGCACTTGAAGATATGCACAGGGCTCACTGCAGAGAGAAATGATGTCATGCAAGGGCCATCACAGGCTATATATTCCATTATACTGAATCCCAAAGCCTGAGCCAACAGCTGGGAAAAACCAGTCCAGCTGTTCAGTGTGTGTGCGTGTGTGTGTGTAGAGAGAGAGTAGAAAAGAAGCAAAGGAAAACAGAGGGAGAAAGCAAAATGCATTCCACAACCACAAGTGGAAGGCTGTGGTTCATGAACAACATGACCACTAACGCAGTGACACAACGAATTTGCTCTGCAGCCTCACAGACTTAACAGAGCTTATGTAACCGACACAGACACACACATGCACAAAAACACAATCTGGATCGCATAACGTGCAGGTCTCTGCCAACGTAATGCACAGCACTTCACAGCGTGTCTGCAGCCAGACCTCATTCATCAAGACATGTCAGATTTTCATAAATCTACATTTTCCAGGCCCGCAGCATCTCAGGAACAACGAGGTCTGGGTTTTCAGCACTCTTCTTTCCTCGCTATTACTTATTCATGTCGGTGTAGTGTGTTTGTATTAGCTGGGTGTGTTTCTCAGAACTGAGGTTATAAAAAGTCATAAATAACATGGAACTTTGGCTTTAATGTGCACAGATGGGTGCAGTTTACCAGTTTAACACACTGACAATGCCAAAAGAGTTTTTAAAAGACTAATTAGTGAAGATTGGGTCTGTTGTGAAGCTATCTGAGGTAAAAATGCATCCTTAAAACAGCTATTCAACCTTATTTTCAAATCTGGTTTGGTCCTAGCACATGCAGGACACATTACTGTGGCTGCATGAGAGGAGACAGTATTTTCCTTCACTCTCTCTCTGTCTTTAGAGTGAAATGCAGGGCTGGTGTTCAGGGTACTGAGATGAAAATCAAACTTGGAATCCATTTGGAGGGTTAGACCACAGGTACATGTGAGATAGTTGGGCTCTGGAGGGGTGCAGCCAGGTGTGTGGTGTACCTCCGCTCACTTTGTGTCCATATGTAAACTTAGATAACATACAGTATATAACTCATTGTATTCATGTCGTCAGATTGAAGTCTCAACTGGAGGTCATTGGCAACCTGCCAAAGTATTGTCATTGCTGTCGCCAAGAATGCTAGGTTGATTGGCCAAAGCATGCACAATATTTTCAGACCACACAGCTGTGGCATGGCATCACCACTCTAATATAAAACCCAATGGCCTGGCAGCTGTTTCCTCCACTTGTTTGAGCAATGAATTACAGACTCACATAACTCTGGTTTGAATGGTATGAATAAACAATACTGCTAAAGTCCTGTCATCTATGATGTGCTGATAATTTGGATGTTTTTTCAACATGGCACAGACAGGATGATGTGATGTTGCGCTGTGTTTCTGTGGATTAATTTTCATGCTGCTGATTAAGATGGCAGCACATTGATTGCTGTGGTTTTACTGTATGGATTAATGAGTTGAACCTTGAACCTCATCTTATTTTAGATTAGCTCAATTATTAAGGTCTATGGGATCAAGTGGCAGCTCTCCAAAGACTAATCCTGCAAAATCATCTCATATAACAGTTTTTATGATATTTTTGTGTATTCTATTAGTTATTGTAGTTGTTGGTCAAAGGATTCAGGTTAAGCTGTGTAAAAATGGTTTAAGCAGCCTATTAGAAACGTGTGTGTATGTGCGTTTGTTTGTGTGTATAAATGAAACTTTGGATCTGTTCCCACACTCTCAGAAATCTCACAACAGGAGCCTATTTTATTTTATCTTGTGCCCTTTTCTCCATCTGCACTTCTTTGATGAAAATCCTTTTCACTTTCTGCCAAATATGCTTTCCTTAGTGCAGCAGAGTGGCTGCTTCTCAGCGCCCAGTCCCCTTACAAGGAGTCCCTCCACTTAAGCTAAATATAAACTGTCGAAGCCCAGTAAACAAAAACTGTGTTTTTATAACCCTGCTGTTCACCTGCCTGCAGGGTGGAGGCCACAGACTGCTCCTCTGTCTCGCTGGCAGGACCAGTTAGAGTCGGGACAAAGAGAGAGTGAAACAGAGGAGACGGAGTGTGAACATGTCAAAGATAGTGGCGTACCTTTGTCTTTACTTTTCTCTTTTGCAAGAGAGTCCAACTTCCTCCTCAGTGACTTTTTCCTCTTCTGTCCATCTGAAAGAAAACAAGAAAATAAATCATCTGCACAGTCCCCATAACAGCTGTATCTTATCTCGCTTATTATATCTAATAAGCTTATGTCAGGAATGCAGACATAAATTAGCCACGGGTGGAAAGTTGTCTATGGACCTAAATCCATTAAACTGAAACATCAGACAGGTTTGTCCAGGGTAGTCAACAGAAAAAAAAATCTAAACATATTTTTACACTGAATTCCTCACTTCGGATGCTGGGAAATGCCATGCTATGCCATAAACAGGCATCCATAGACTTTTTTAGCAAGGTTTCCCTTGAAAAATATATAGCCTATAATGCAGCAAGTATGAAAGTAATTGTATACCACAATGCTGAGACTGATCTTTGTTCTGAGGGTTATTAGTGCACTTTGCATACTTCAAACAGACATATCTGATGTGCTACGTTTGCCAAAACCTCAAGAGCAAACTGCCACTGCAAACAAAGATATGAGCTGCTCTGAAAAATATGTTTATATGTGCGTAAGAGCTTTACATCCAGGTTTTGGACCGGAGCTTTCTGGAAGGGGGAAGCCACTTTGTCAGCTGTCAACATGATGAATGAGTCCCGAATTTGCTGATTAATGATCAGGAAACTCTGGAAATTGTGGCACACGCAACTTTAAAGCCTTGGAATCCTCGTCTCAGTCCAGGATGTCAGTTCATGGAAGCATCAGCAACTTTTAATGCTATCGTTCGGTCACTCTGCTGTTTGCTTTCTGGGATCCACAACTCTTTGACACATCAGATCAGTTTGGACTTGCCCAGAGAGTCTTTGTCTTAGCAACCTCAGTTTGAACCCCAGATGTTCCCTTCATCTGTATCGAATGAGTGATTTGTGAAGCTCAGGAACCACAGCACGCTCGATGGTGGCGTCAGCCTCTTACGTGAGGAAGTAGGTTCAGTTTCCCCAAGTGTCTGACCATGTTTGATAAATCTGAACAAGTTGCTGTTCTTTCATAATCCATTTACTGCCACTGTGGTGATACATGAGAAACATGCATGAGCTGAGCTTTGAGCCCGTGAGCTGCAGCTTGAAGAGAGGACTAGAAGTGAAATCATAGTGTGGATGAGAGAGAAATAGGTGAGGAAACAGTGAGGAGGGGGTGTGAGATAGAAGGAGAGAGAAAGCAGATGTTGTGATGGAGAGTGAGGGCAGGGAGGGAGGGAGGGAGGGAGGGAGGGAGAGAGGGAGAAGCAGAGATAGGAAATGGTTTGGATTTTTGACAGATGACTTCCAAAGCTGTACGGAAATCCCCAGAACCTCCAAACCTCCCCAGTTCAACTTCCAAATTCCAACCAGTTGTGAAACCACCTGATGAACTTTTACTGCTTTTCTGTCTCATCGTACCCTCGTCCCGTCGCGTCCCGTCCCATCCAATTCCTCACGGTCTCTCTTTCTTTAATCTACTTCCCATTCTTGAAGAAAACACTAGAAACTTGAACCCTGGTACTTGGATAAATATGAAGAACCGTGAGGATAAAAAGCCCACATTAGCCGAAATAGCACTCGCACACACACTCTTGCACACACGTTGAAATATTTCCCTCGTTAGCACATGGCGGCCGTCAGGGGTTCTGGAATTCATAAGCAACACAGACAAGTACGTATTAAATCATGGTGGGGAGAGGTTTAACCTTCAGCTGGAATGCAAGGCCCTGGATAATCCACTGGCTGCACTACACTGCTGCTATGGCAGCCACTGCACTGCTATACGCTGCACTCACATGTGTGTATTTGTGTGAGCATGCACTGATGCAGAAAGTTATCTAGATTTCGTACAACTTGGGTCAGTTGTTGCTGATCGCTGAGGTCTGAAAATGCAGCAGTAGCACAAGGTGGTTTTCAATCCCAAAAAACAACAACAACCAACAAAAAAAAAACAGTCGGTGTGGCAGGAGGGATCTAGATTTATTTCACTGGCCTCTAAATATTCTAAATAAATAAACACAGGGAAACAGAATTCTTAGCTAAATAGATGAAGCCTGAGAGAAGAGGCTGCAAAAGGCAGATAATCTCTGAGATTAGCACTTTGTTCAGTAGCAAAACCTGTCGCTCATATTTCTTATTGTCTTTTTTTATTTTCCAGATATTAGCTTTCATCCTGTATAATGTTTAAATACAGTCTGACATATTCCAGTATCACAATCTGTGTGCTGTAGTGGACTTAACTATGGTCTGCCCACTTCTTTGCTTTAAACTGAGTGGGTTTGTGTGTACATATATATATATATTCTGTTGCTAAACTGTGATGCACATAGGCCTATTTTTGGTATGGGCGGGCCCAGTGGGAAACAAACCACCAACTCTGGCAGTTCTGGAGCACACTGCTCATTTCTGCTAAATCTGGCTTAATTTGTCTATTTTTCTCCAAACACTAATTCACTTTATAGTTTGGTTTACAAGGCCAAAACACAGTTACACACAGATACAGCCTGCTTTTGTGACATTTAGGACTTTTTAAGTGAGTGTTCAGTGTGGTGACTGTGTTCAGCCTCAGCAGCAAGGGAAAGGGAGTCGCGTGTCGTGGTGAGGGGGAGGGCGGTCAAACAGGAAGCCCCCGATCCTGATGTGAAGCGCGGTTTACATCTAAATTCATGTGTTGTCACAACTTTCCCAAACATAGGCCATACATGACTTCCTTTAAATCCACTTAAAGGATGACAGGAGGATGTGGTCAGAGGCTCGAGTGTTGGCTTTTTCTTTATGGGACACTTGAAAATATCTGCACAAGCTTCCGCAAAAACCATGGGTTAAGAGTGAGAAGTGTTTGTGATAGAGAGCAGCGCTTGAGTCAGAAACAGAGGCCACCGTTAACAGTCTTATAAAACATAAATGTCAGGTTTTTGACAAGCTGATGCTATCTGAGTTATGTTGAAGCAGTAAATTCCATCCATCAGGAGAATGTGCATAAAAATTCCATAACACTGTTAAAGTCAGGTCTGCAGACACACACACTGAGGCTCCCACCTTTTGGCATGGTGATCTGACATCCCAGGTCATAGTCCTGATGTAAACGGGTGTAGGCCACTTCCTGCAGCCTGGCCCTCTCCAGCTCCGACAGGCTCTGGATGGCAACCGGGGTCAGACGCACGCTCCGCCCCGACAGGCTGCTCCAGGTGAAATCACCCTGGAGAAGAGCAGACAGGTGCTGTTAGGACTTCTCATGCCATGTACAGTACTGTTTCACTGCTGTTTGTGGCTTCAGCAATACACATAGAATCTGAAAGTTGAAGGTTAGAAAAGCAAAAACTAGATATTCGCTTTAGAAAAGAAAACAATATGCTAGTAAGGTCTAATATTAGTCGTGCGCAATGGTTTAAAGGCAGATATCAGTTGTGACCTCACAGCGTTTTCATCAGGCTGGAAATAATGTAAAGCAATTTTGCAGTACATTAGGGTTTCCTGAACTTTATGAACCCGACTGAAAACTATTGAAAAAGTCATGATGTGAAAGATACGATTGGCAGTAGATTATGTTCAGTAAACTCTAAACATAACAAATAACGTTAAGCAAACTCTGATGTTACTTTTACAACAGGAGGATAAAAGAGAAACTAAATGTATAAAATTGATGTAGCCTGGACGGCAAGATAAACAGTAAGACCTGGGGAAGAAGAATCTCTCTAAGGAGCAAGTGAGGACATCTTCCAGCAGTGAAGTGCCCTTCCACTGATGGATTTGCAATATGCTCTTCACTCACATAAACTAACATTACGAATGCAAAGCATATGTGGAGGAAGAGATGTGGTTTGTGGAAGACCAAAGCATATAGAAAACAGTCTGAGTCATCACACAGCGTCTTTTTCCTGCATCAGACAGGGTTCATTTTGCAGCTTAATCCGTGATCAAGGTGGAATTAAACTGAAATGAATGGTAATGAATTTGCTGGAAAGCTGGAGACCGCTTTGGCTTTGATGAACATTTGAGGCATCTGAATCTCTGGTCATGCATTCCTCTGTGTCTACTAAGGGAAGAGGTCAGGGAGAGGTAGAGGTTAAGGAAGAAGGGAAAAGGAAAGAGAGGAGACATACCTCCAATTTATCTAATGCTTTATCCAGACAGAGGGGTTATAAGTGGACTCTAATGTGTCTGTTGCTACTCCTGCAAAACATTTACATCACTTTTTTTATCTTATAAACAGAAAAGTTCTTCACATCTTCTAGAAAAATGTGTTTCTCTGAAACTTAATGTCAAAAATATGACTTTGCTTTTTCATACCTCTGACCTCTCCCAACAATATTTTGAGGTCTTGCCTCCCGCTGACACCTCTTGTTATTTGACCCCACTCAGTGCAGTGAAGCAACAGAGCCATCATTCAGCCAGGGGAGCAAAACAAGATGTGAACATAGGCAGCCTGGAGAGCCACCTGAGTGTGTGTGTGTGTGTGTGGATCTGTGTGTGTGCAAATGAGCCTGTCACGAGTACACCAGAAACCAAGTTGCATGTTGGCCCTTTTTAATAGAGCGTTTTATCCAGCACAGTTGTGTGTGTTTTTGTGTGTGTATGTCATTCCTTATCGCTGGAGGAAGAAGCCCTTTTCCCTCCCGCTTGACCTCACACACAGCTTGAGGGGCAGTCACACACACACTTACACACACGCACACACACTGTGTAAAAGAGAAGACAAACAGTTGGAAAAGTTAAAATAAGAGGCCTCTCTCCGTGCGCTCGAGCTGGTTCTGCCCAGCAGGATTTCTGAAGGGGATGGATGAGCTTCAGTTCTGAAGTGTCAGCCTGTGAAGCCTGTGGAATGCTGACAGGAGAGGGAAGGGGGCAGACTAAATCCTGGTATCAAGCTGGAAACAGTGAGTTGAAAGCCTGTGTGACCGGCAGGGGCAACTATTTAAATTTACAGGCCGTGACTTTTCCAAAGCTGTGCAATTATACAGATTTTTAACTTGTGGTATATGATTAGTTGTTGATCTGTGGTGATACAAGAAGACACCACATCTGCAACAACCGTCCATCATTTTAATCTTATTTATGTGATATGCAGTCATGTTATGTTTTCAGAGCATCACATTTAGTCTCATTACCTCTACCTAATTAAGAATGCAGTTGCATATTCTGCAAACCAAACATGTGACGTCTGTCGTTAAAGAGAGAAGCGGATTAAACGGACCTGCAGAACGTGTGGAAAGTTACAAATGTAAGCTGTGAACAAGCCTTTTTTCCACATTAACGCTGCACTTAATGAGGCAAAGAACACTGATTTAGGATGCAGTTTGGCCTCCGAGCCGTTACGAGCCGCCGGCCAAGTTTACCTAGTCAGATGTCCAAGCCTTTAGTAGACGCAAACACTAAAGCTGATCGCTACATTGAAAAGTCACTCTGAGTTCATGATTAATGATATTATTTTTTATTTTGTTTCGCTCCCTCAGTGAGAAATCAGCAGACATCCACTCATCAATTCTCAAGCTTATTTTCCCACCCCTGACGTGACTGCCTGTCACTATGACATAGTGCTGTTAATAAGCTACAAAGCATACACACATGATTAGATCATGAATGACCCCTTAATGAGATAGACAACACCACGGAGGCTTATTTGATTACATGTTACTAGACCACCAATACAGTACATTCATTTATCCACTCCCTGCTCATATATGCTTAATGTGAAGCCTTTTGAACGCACAAGCTATGTTATGATATTCTCTGACTCAGTATGACGTGAATGCCTACTGAGATGCAACACTGTTTAAATAGCCTGAGAGCTACTGTCACAATCCTTTAACTGCTATTGTTTGTCTCCAAAATATAGTTGGTTGCTAAGCCTTCACACAGCTGCTATCATCTGTTTTCTTCCTGTATTTATTAGAGCTATTGAAACGCCCTGCCACACACACACACACACACACACACACACACATACAGTACACAAACACACACAGAGTTGATGTTTGCTGGAATGGCTGCACAGATCGAATCAATAATCCCAAGTTTAACTAAATGGCATTTCCTGCCAGTTTGCTCCACTGTAAACCGATTTAGCATGAGAAGGAATGAATGAGTGTACAGTAAATCATGAATATGCTCTGCAGGAGAGAAGGATGGGACAGTGCCAGATACATGGGCCAAAAGAATGTAAAGTTACTCATGTGAGTAGTTCATCAGAGCCAAGTGACTGCTTGATGAGACATGTATGTTATATAAAAGGTTATGTAAAGCTGTGTAGTGGGATTCAGGACTTATGTTGTCATTGTTATCGTTGCTTTGTGTTCCTATATGCGGCAGATGTTCCTCTGGAAAGAGTAATGACTGTGCTGACTGGACTGGCACCATGCAGTTAGATGACTAATGCTCACTCGGCATCCAGCGCACCGCAGCATGTGCTTTCTGCTCTGTCTCAGACAAAAGGGACAAATGGCAATATAGCCACACACACACAGGCAAAAAAATAAATATGTCAGTTTCCGTGGCAACGCATACACAGGAAAAACCAAAGGGCCAGGAAGTTAGATAAATATTACTATGGTAACGCACCTGGAAGACGCACACAGAGGCAGCAGGACACTTGTTGCTGTGATGCATGGAATAAATCTCTCCCAATTCAAGGTGAATAACATGAGGCTTTTACGTCAAGCTGACCTGGTGACGACGACATGTTGAACATGTGACACACAAACTGCATCCTAGTATTATCTATTAATACACCGTAGATACAAAAGAGAGCTGAGAGCCATTGACCCTGCTCATCGACTGCACCACGCATATAAATGTAGCCAATAATAACTCGGCTCAATATTCCTTTTACCATGAGACTTGAGTCTAAAGTGATCATTATTGGTCTGCAGTGCCATGGCAACGCATTGACAAAACTTGCTACTCCCCATCTGGTCACACACATGTGACTGCATGTGTGCATGTGGCTGAAAGAAGAAACATGTTCATACACATGCAGCTTTCAAGTGCTGTAGGAAATATACTTAGTACATGGAGACAATGAAGCAAATCCTCTTTGCAGAGAAAAAAATCTGCTAGAAAGCTTTAAATCCGCTGGTTTGTGCAATGAACTGCGTGAACATTTTGCAGGACTCCAGTGAGTTTTGAACCTATAATAAAGCCCATAAATCATAGAATTAAGTATTGCATGGAGAGCTATGGTTTTTTTATTGTGATATCATGTAATAGCTTCTTAAATAAAGCTATCAAACGCTGGAATATTATAACTGAGGGATTTTTTCTGCCCCAACAGTCATTCAGATACCCACTCCCACTCATAACTGAACATTTCTAAACATTTTGACAGCAGCTAATGACAGAGTGATTCATTGTTTCCAAACCATGAATCCTAATGTGTTTTGTGAGCCTCCAGTTTTTACTTGAGCACCAGCAGTTTATCATTTATCATCCAAAAGACAAAATTTAAAATTCTTGCATACTCAATTTACGATCAAATAGTTTCTTGTTTACAAAAAACAAAAAAAACATGGTTGCATAACAAATGATACATTATTCAGTTTTTATTTATAAGATGTGCACGTCTCTGTAATCACTGCAACATGTTACATCCACTGCATCAATACAGTGACAACAAGTTATGTAATAACAATTATAGATGTGCCAGTGGGTGAAAAGCCACTCAGAGAGACACATGCTACATGCAAACATCGCTACAACACAACATCTGCACAAACAGTGGTCACTTACAGTCACTAAAGGAGCAGTCCAACATTCTCCACATTGTACTTTAGTCTGTTGTTGTTTTTTTCTTTTCTGTTGAAGCTGGTGTTTAAATGACCCTTGAGCAGAGTTTCTGTGCCACAACACTGACCCAGAGGAATTTTTTTTTTCTTGTCTTTTACAGGTTGGCTTCATGCATGCATGTAATAGATTGCTTTCGCTGACCTGGAACCTCCTCATGGTTCACATCTGCTTGTAATTACTGACCACCCTCACTTGTCAGCCAGTGCCGTTGGTGTGCATTTATGTGTGTGTGTGCGCGTGTGTGTGCATGTTTGTACATGTACCTGTCACACACACAACAATTAATAGGCTTCTCCAGCTGTTTTGGGCCGTCCCTGATGCTGCCTTGAGGGGCACAAGCATCAGATTATAGATCCCTGTTATCTACTGCAGGTTATATAACCCAATGTGAAAGTAATTCAGTGATACCAGGCTTATCTTTGGTTGTAAAATGTGAGGTTATCAGCCTCCAGTACGGCATGTCGTTCAGATGGAGAATTATGTGAGGCAAACAACCTGTTACAGCTGTAAATGTGATTACCATACCATCCATTCCAACACAAAAACAGCAGCAGCGGGAATTTAGACATACCTGCTGCTGCTATAACAGAAATCATTTACAGCACAGTAATCTGAACTGAAATCAATTGAAAGCTAAACAATATTTTTGCAATCATTAACTTCAAGTAAAAATGTCAAAGGTTTATTGTTCCTGGCTTCTTGAATGTGAAGATGTACTACTGTTGATCTGCTTTTCATCATCAATGTTTGAAATGAAATATAATAATAGGTTTGGATTGGTGATCGTCATTTTCCACTGTTTTCTGATTCTAAATCACATCATGAGTGATTGGAGCCTATAGCAGAACGGGCAAATTGTTAGATTTAAGTGCTTAAGTGTTGACTTTAACTGTTATTGTAGAGGAGCTGTTGATACTATGACGTTTCATTTGTCCCTGCTATTGTAACGATTCATGGTGCAAACTTAATGAAAGCTAAATTTGCATTATGGTTGCGTAACTCACCACTGATCTGGCCATAAGTAGGAATGAGTCATAAAATCAACCTCCATTAAATCAGAGGAGAATAAAACTCACTGTCACTCACAAATTTAGCAAAGTTACACAACTCTAAGCCAGTTTGTCCTTTCCAGTGTGTCAGCATGCATCAACGTGTTCCTTAGAGGATCACATTCTGACGTCAGAACAGAAGTGATATTTCGGTATGTTATAGTGGTGATTGATTTGTTTGTTTTTTGTTTGTTTTTTCAAATATAAAACTTGGCTCCAGTGCAGTTATATCTCCTGTTTGTATTTCAGGAATCATAATTCACTTCATGTATGTTATTTCACAGCAGCAGTTATTAAACTACCAGATTGTAACTTTATTGACATGCAGACAGTGCAGATCAATGGAGCTGGCTGGCTGTGGAAGGCTACCCCTCAAAAAGAGAAAAAGGAAGCCACGAGGCTGGGGATGCCAGCACTACTATGTGGGTATCAGCTTTCCCTCCAGATTGTTTTTTTCGGCCTTTGCATTTAATGAGTGCTCCCTGGCTCAGTCACAAGAATGAGCAACTTGGAGTGTGTGCTCCAGACCCCCCCCCCCCCAAAAAAAAAAAAAAACATTGGCAGGCACTTCTAAAGCCTCGGGCAAACTTCAAACATTTTAAAGACAGATTAATATGGAGGGCCCGCAGCAATAATGAGGCCCGACCTTGAAGACTTAGGATCTTGCATAATGGTTACGTAAGCCACAAAAGCAATGAAAATCAGGTATTGTATCAACACTACAGTTGATAGTGGAAGGAGAAGTTAAAGTTATGTGCGGGTTGTGTGTGTGGTTTGTGTGTGTGTGTGTGTGTGTGTGTGTGTGTGTGTGTGTGTGTGTGTGTGTGTGTGTGTGTGTGGTATTGGCTCGAAGCAAACTGTGGATGGCAGAGCAACCAATGATTACATCCAAAAATATGTCAGAGTATTTCTCTATCAGCTGTCACTGGATTTATGTCAGAGACACAACACTCCTGTTAAAACACTGAACTTTACGCATAGGCTGAGTGTGTGTGTGTGTGTGTGTGTGTGTGTGTGTGTGTGTGTGTGTGTGTGTGTGTGTGTGTGTGTGTGTGTGTGTGTGTGTGTGTGTGTGTGTGTGTGTGTGTGTGCATATTTGTGCTAAAAAGAAACTTGAGACATCTGAAGTCTGTACACAGACTTCCAACCTTTTCCCCATTTCTGGCCAAGAGTACATCTGCCATGTTTTTTTTTTTTTTTTTTTTCTCAGACGTTGTCACAACTGTTTAGGCATAAATGTAACACTTATGTCACAGCATCTCTTCTCTGTTTCTGTGTCGTGATGCAACACACTTCTTTATCTATATATAAGTGAGTTGTGGGAGGTGAAACATCACAGCATGAAGCGTGAAGCTCCACATTTAAATTTCGGTGATTATTGAACTCCTGCGTCCTGTTATGAGCCACCGTAGCGCAGTCAGGAATGTTTTAAATGTTACTGTGCATGTGATAGCGCTGCAGACAGGGAGTGACGTGTCTATTGAGGGGAACCAGGGCGAGGTAGAGAGGGAGTGCAGCTGTGGGAGAGGACAGCAACTTTGCCTTGCAAAACCAATGATTTGCTTGCAAGGCGTGCTGGGAAACCCTGAAATTGCTTGAGAGGGTCCTGGAGCCAGACTATAAACACTGGATAAGTTCACTGTTTTATTCCTCTCTGCATCCTGCTTTATCTCCCTCTCCGCGCCCTCTTCCCCCATCTCCAATTTCCACAGAGGGATTTTCAAAATCCTGCTTTGTTCCTCCCAGTTTTACAGCTTCAGTCCAATGTCTCTAAACAGTGTCCTCGTTCTGCACACAGATTTTGCCTTTAAGGACTTAATAGTCGGTTCTCACAGGAAACAGCTCTGTGACACCAATCGACATTGTGTGTTTAGTTTTTTTTATAAGCTGGAAACTCAACATATTAACACAAATATATATAGCAACTCAGATGCACTGCTAGTAATTTATTGTGTGTAGACTGAGGAATCTTCTCAGACACTCTGAAAAACCCACTTGACATCATCTTCATGTTTTTCATGGATAATGAAAACAGTGTTTTTCTCTTTGCACTAAAGACAGTGTCTCAGCATCACTAATGGAATTAGACTGTGCTATGACAAAACATGCAGACAAATGAAGAACATGCACAACATCTCAATTTTTCCTCTGCACCCTTGTCTGTATCTATGACTTTACTGTGAATATCTTGTCTCCCAGCATTCAACACACACACACACCAACCAAGCCCTATCCAAGGAATGCGTTTAATTTCAATGCGTGTAATCTTAACTATATACAAGACAGTTAATTCTCCTCCTGTCCCTCTGACAAGACTGTCTGGCTGAACTAATGAAGTTGGTTAATGATTACTAATCCTGCATGGAACACTTGAGGAGATTGGTGTATGTGTGTGTATGTGTGTGTAGGGACGGAGGGAGCTGATCATGTGCATTTTTGCATAAAGAAGTGGAAAAATGCGGCGCTGGCTCCACCTGAACTGAGACTAAACTGACTGTGGCCTGGTGACATCGTCAGTGGCTGAGATTGAGCAATCAGCATTCAGAGTGTGTCTTGTGTGGCTTACGTGAGCTCCTCCATGTATCACAGAGCTGCAGCAGACAAATATTTACATCACTGCTGTATCTGCTGATGTTGTCTCCACTAGTTGATTCATTATTTGGTCAAATATTCATCCTTTTATTTCTTAGGGGAGTATTAGTCAGAGTAGACTCTGTTTTACATTTCAAGTGTTGAAATCTAGCTTGCTTATTCTTAGTTTACCTCTTACATGTTTATTATTGAAAGCCTCTATTGATTGGCTGGTTTGTATGGAAAATGCATGATCAATAGATCACGACTAATGCTTCTTTTTTCCGATCACCAGAAAACTGATCACTTGTGGTTCATACTGACTGACAGAAGCACTTAATGCTGAGTGGTGTAGTCCCACCTCCCACCTTTCTCATTGCCACAGGCCTCAGATGGATGTAACATAAACCCTCTGCAAAAATTGATCGGCATCAGCTGTAGATTGATCAATCAAATTCATAGGTATCAGTATCTGCTGCAAAATAGACTTAATGAGGTCACCCCTGATATTTATGACCTTGCTGATTGTCCTAAATCCATGGATATAAATATACAATTGCTAGGTGCATGTGTGTTTGCGCGTGTGTGTGCAGTTTATCTGTTGATCAGTAAAAATGGCTGTGTGAGTAGCCCCATGGGTATTACGTTCCCATCGAACCCTTTGCAGTCTGAGCGATCCACTGTCAGCACCGTGAGAACGGGTTCTCTCTCTCACACACACACACACACTCACATAGTATTCAGAGAAACCACTCCCAGAGAAATAATGTGCCACTCCATCAATCCTGGAATGTTGTAAAAAATAGACTCAGAGATTAGAACTGGCATCGGTGCCAAAAAGCTGAAACACGTCGGGCCTCAGATGTAAAGCTGTAACTCGGCTGTTTCCTCACATACACATTCACACACATTCACTCACACACACACTAACTCCCTCCTTCTGAAGTGTGAATTCAACACATCCAAACAACCAAAACCTGAAATGCTCCCTCATGTCCAAAAGCAGATAATGAATTCCAGAATGTCTGGCAATTAGTTTCTAATTCCAAACAACTAGCATCATCAATCTGTCAGTTGTTTAACAGCAGCTGTCTTCATTTTTTTTTTTCTAGTCAAGAGCCTGACATTGTTCTCAGCTTGTTGAATTTCAGCACAAAGAGTCTGGTAGACGTTACAGTTGGAGGCTGGTTTTGCAACGTCCGTGTACATATACTGGTCCACATGTAGGATGTGCGTGTATCTTTTGAGGAAACAGGGTTACAAGTGGGGTTTAAGATAAGTCTGACATCTGACTGAAGTATTTCTGAAGCACATTCTTGTGCATGATAAATGCAACTGTTGCATCTGAACTCTTTGTTCTGCATTGTGGAAGCCTGAACACCTTCCACTCTAACAGATCAGAGTGTGCTTGCATTGACTTAACACCTCCGTCTTTACTTGTCATGGTGGTAAGTGTGTGCAAGATTACATGTTGATCCTATTAGAGAATAGTAAGTTTATTTTTCATGCCAATAGCAAGAACATGATCCCACAATAGCAAAGCACATTGCCTTGGTTTTCCCTCTGTGCTTCTTCCACCGTATCTATTTAACACAGCAGGATCACAGCAAAGTCTCTTTAAGACTCTTTATTTTCCACATGGGTGCCAACCTCCCCCTGCCTCTTAGTTAATCCTGTGAGGTAGTTAAAGAGCAGGGATTATAACATGCTGGTCTGCTCCTCACAATCCGGATGATGTTGATGATGAAGATGACAGAGCAGCGGTCACTTTACGAGGCACATGGCAGAGTTTACATGCGGCTTAAATGCAACGTGTGTGCACATGCCTCACATATGTCCCAACGATTTGCAGACATATGCTCCACGTGGGGGAAAGAAAGTGAAGCAAGAAAATACACAATGGTATGCGCAGGGGAAGTTGTTGCATGCACAGATGCAAGAGCTGCTCGGAAGATGTGCAAAAAAACGTAGTCGATGTTTTGGTCAGTCTGCAGTAGTGTTAAAGGCGTCGGGAAATAGATCTCTCTTGTGAGTCTGACGACATCAAGTCTGGCCAAAGAAAAGCAGTCTCCTCGTTGCTGTTGTTTTTAAGTCTGTTTTTTGTACTTTTTATCGCTCACAACAACATGACACTTGTTTTTTAACCCACAAAGGGCTGCTTTTTTATCCCCAAGGCTCTCTCTTCCTGTAGGAGGGGGTGGGGTGGGACTGACTTTGCAGCTTCTGATGGAGACTGAGAGCCATCCATGACTGGACTGGAATGTATGACCGGGCTGAGACATGGAAGCTGTCAGCCCCCTGAGGGCTACTGATGGTTGAAACCTGAAGACCATTTCCTTTATGCTCCATGCTTGTGACTGCACATCATGGGTTTGACTCTGGCCAAAGACCTTTTCAGCATGTCTTACACTGGTTCCCCAGTTTGTTTGTTTCTCCATATGGAAATTTACAGTGCAGAAGAAGATATATCATGCAGACAAGAGCTGACCAGTAAGAATTATGACGTAAACCAGTGAAAAACAACAAAGAAATACCTCAAAAGTAACTGAATCAACGTTGAAAACCATCAGCCTCGTTTCACCCCAGGAAGCCTTAGCCAAGTGTAACTTCCTGGAGACCCACGCCACACCCGTCACTGCCCAGCGATGCTTTGTTCTGCCTGGACAGTGGATGTGACAGTGTGTTTGTGTGCGTACGAGTGCAAGCTGTGTGCACGTGTAACACAGGTCACAGCTGGGTCAGCTGGTCTATTATTGATTTCCTAGCGGAAAGAGAAAGAAGACTGCGCTCCAGTGCCGCTGTCCTGTCCTGCCCAGCATACCAACCAACCTTCAACTGACCCACATGTGCGGATGATTGTGTGCTGTAAAGTGTTAACAATAACTAGGTGTAGAACACTTTAAACAGATGCTGATAAGTGCTAATGGGCTGTTTAATGAACACGATAAACTACTTATCACCTCCCCACTGGCGCTGCTCCGCATGAGCCATCAAATCTCCAGCCAAGTGTGTTTCTCACTGGGTCTGTTTAGTGTAGGTTTGGTTCGTGGTTAGAGTTGAGGAACTACATCAACAAAGCTTCTACCACAAAGTTTAAACAGGATCCAACAATGAAACTTGATGACAACAAAATTTACTCAACAGCCTCTTAGTCAAATTTTGAAATACAAAGAGAGAAAAGGAGAGAGTAGGGATGGAAAGGAGGCAGTTTGACTCATCCACACCCTCCTCACCACTAAATTTGTGTCCATGGAACAAAAATCTTTAGACAATCCAAATTGTTAATTTACCACCACGCCCTTTGGAAAGTGTTCAATTCCAAACTGTCAAGAGCCAAAGAAAAGACATGATGATGGTCAACAGGATTAAGGTGCGCAGAAAGCATCTTATTCAGTCTCTTTGGAGAAGAATCTCAGACAAGTAAAAACTAAAAACCTTTGGTTGTTCTCCTAAAACAATCAGTCTAACCACTTGCAAAATATTTTGATCAAATCAGGTGAAATGTTTGGCCAGAGGCCAAGCAATTTGTGTTTCACATGGATCCAGATCCAGGTGCAGATGCAAGAACATTTCAAAAGGGTTTCTTAACTTTTTCAAGAAAAAAAATCGGCACAGACGAGAGTGAAATTTACACAAAACATCTCAACACTTTCCAGGAATGACTTTTACTGTTCTCACTGTTTTAATACGAGCTGCAGAGTGGGTCTGATACGCATCTGGTACCCTGTGCTTCTGAAAACACTTTTTAAACAATAAAAGCCCATTAGTAAAACAAAAAAAGTGTTACTTTGGACAATGGTAGTTATAGATGCCAAAATACACTCAACACAACATGTGAGTTAACAGAGAACTGAAGAGAACCATGTAGGATCAGATTTCACAGCTTATAGTTCACTTTAGTGGCAGAGGAACAATTTGTAACCTGACTGGCAAACGTATGATTACACCAAAATGTGCAAAAATAACATACCAGAGATGCACTGATGCACTAATTGCATGAGGATGCACCAAGGCAAAGGTGAAACACAGCAAACAGCTCCTAAGCCTTGATGGATGGAGTTATTCATCCACTCATCCATCAATCCTCACGTGGACATCCTCACTCAGCTATCGACTGTCAGTACGCACAAAAATACACACACAGGGACTTTTCCTGTTTACATACTCTCGACGTCTTTTATAAACAAGTGTCCACCAGGGTGATAACGCACCCTGAGGATTTTCCATCAATTTAGCTTCTTCGTTCACTCTTCATTTGTCAGCTTATGTCTAGTTTGGTTCAATTCTTAGGAGAGAATTAAGAAAATGAAACACTTTTACCAAAATAAATTGAGAATAAGATTAATTGATGTGTTTTTGAGGTGTCTGTGACAACTTGAAGCAAAACAGCAGTAAACCTGTGTTTGTGTCTGTGATGTAAATGATAAAAATAGCTTTACAGTATTTCCTCCTGTAGCTCGGTGCTGGTTTCATGAAATCTAATTTACTGTACTCCCAGTGAGAAAAGATAGAGAAGGAGGGGAGAAGAGGGGCGGAGGAATATTAATAGACTCTAATAGACTGGAAGGTAAATAGTGAGTGTGCCACGATGTAATGGGCATGTGTGCTTGTGTGCACCACCACATTCCTTTGGCAGCTGATCCAGCGTTAGTCAAAGGTGCCTTGAACCCCAGGGTCACACTTCTTACCAGTCCTTGCACAAACACAAGTTACAAGTTAAATGCATGGGCACACACATTACATACCAGGCATATGAATGCACACACCCACTGCAGTGCTAAACGGTGCGTGTTATCTCAGCTGTGTTATTCCTGTCACAAAAATCTGAGTTATTCCTCATCGGAGTCCTTTTCATCAAGACTCGATGATGTCGCCAAACTGGAAAGAAACTCCGGCCTTCCTGCCTCTCAGCTCATCTGTCTCTATCTGTCTGGCTTTGGTTCTATCAGTCCATCTGTCTCCATCTATCTGCCTATCTCTCTGCGGTTGTTTACGCTCGCCTTGCTTTGCAAACACAATCACTAATAATCAGTGGACAGAGCACCTTCAGGTAGACGTGACTACAAGATCATCATCACTCAGACTGAGAATGAGGAAACTTATTTCAAGTTACTTGTTTGCAAAAAGAAAAAAAAATACCCCAGTGCAGTTTCAGAAACGCTGAGGCAGCTTTCTATTCTGATGTTGAGGTTACCTGAATCTACATTTGCTGCACTGCTGCACATGCTATAATCCCTCATCATACAAATTGCAAACACAAATTGCTCCAAAACAGTGGAGCCAGTTATGTACACAACACTGGCAAACTGTCTGCTTCTGTGGTTGTTTGTACCTCCAATTAGGATGCATAAATAAATCCCTGGAGAATACGCTCATATAGATGTTTGAGTAGCCACTCATCACTAGAGACCACTGTGGGTTAAACTCGACAAGTTTGATCAACTGCAGCCGTGGAGACGTGGCAGGAAGAGCCACAAAGAGATGTCTGTGTTTTGGGACATCAGAAATGTAAAAGTTGGCACGGTGTTAGAAGAGCAGAGTAGTGGGACAGTAGCTTCATGTCAGTAACTGTGCTCCTGCACTGGGTTTCTTTCACGTGAATGATGTAAATCAACTCCTCCTCCATCAGTGCTCTGAATGCCTATGTCATGGATGATTCTGTTATCTGATACAAAGACATTCCCTGTGAGGTTATACAGTATGTGACACAGGTTGGTACAAAACACATGCACATTGTTAGAGAAAAAAACACTCACAGAAACACTTGGAAGCCGGCCCTTTGACCTTTGGAGACACACCGACGCAGTAAAACAGATGGCTTGATGCTTGATGTCGGCCCTACGCTTTTGACTTGTTGACCTTTCATGGAAGTTTCTAACCTCTCGTATGTTTTGCGGACTGGAGCCACATGTTTAGTGTTAATATTCTCATTCTGTTCTTCTTCAGGCTACTTTGAGATGCATATGCACTGTGCTGGGAGAAAACACAAGGCAGTGAAATGTGAGATTTAACAGTTTTGGCTAGTTTTGGCATAGCTGTGTTGCTAAGGTCGCCCAGAAACCAGCAGCTGTCTGAGGTGTTGAAAATCTAAGCAGGGATTTCTCCAGTGGACAGCACAGTCTGTTCTTATAATTTAGCATTGAGTTCTGCTTTGTGTGTATGACTCATGTGCATGTGTGCGTCCATGTGTGGCAGTGCGGGTAGAGTGCAAACACCAGTGCGCGATTCCGAGCTCGTAAAACCCGGGATGGTCGCTTTGATTAGTTCTGTCTTAGTGCCAGTTCGTTAGCCTGTTTTCCAGTGCAGGCAACTCAAGGAGAACATGTTGTTATGGTTGTTTAAAACAGCCAAACCGTGATGTAATCCTTCTGCACTTTACACAGCAATGCGGTGATTGACATTGCGCCCTCATAGCTGTTACACAAACAGACAGGAAACATGTGTAACCTTTTCTTGAACCTGCTGAAACTCCCGTAACTTTTCCTCACAAAGACAGAAACTCCTCCGGATGAAGTCATGAAGAAACCAGGGCACGAGCTTCAGCTGTAAATCAAACTTCTTTGAAACATCTAGAGCGCATATTTTGCTCAGGCCCAGAGAAAGACTCCTGCCTCTGGAAGCACATCTCCCACAGCAAACAGTGGATCAGATCTTGCCAGAACTTTCTCCTCTGTGTTTCCTCCGCTTTTGTTTTCCCCTCAAGCCTTCGTCCATTTCCATAAAAAGACAAGTCTTGAGGAGGGCGGACTTCTCTTTCGCTGTTGATAATAAAAGCGCCTTTCCCTGACAGGGTCTCGAAAGAAAAACGAGGGACGGACAGTGTTGTCATGACAAGCCAGAGGTGACGGCTGTGGAACGTGAAGAGGCAGCCTTCGACTGTGTGGTTTCCTTTTTCCTGCCACGCTGGAATGGTCTTACACTTCTTACCTCAGAGCAAGAACGTGTCTTGAGTGTCAATCAACACATGATCTTACATTACAAGTGGTCAACAACTCATGTGAGGGAGTTACAGTAAAAGACGGCTGACCTGAAAGTCAGACTTTGTAAAAAATATCAAATATTTTCACCCATAATTGGACTGACAGGCTTTTGTATTGAAACCAAAACTGTATTTTTCAATATCTGTGTGCATTCCTACCAACTGCACACCTGCGAACAAAACGTCCATTCCTGCTAAGTTCTCTCTTGGTGCTTGGTTAGCGTGCGCTTAGGAAAACTTTTCATCAGTGTAAATAAAAATGTGGTGATGCTGTCTGCCCACGCACACTAACACACATGCTGTTCAGGACAGTCGTTTGCAATTCAAGGATGGGCGTTCAGGAAAAAGTCTATTGAATAACACTTAAAATCAATAAAGATTCATTCATTCTTTCATTCTGTAAGAGTTCATTTGAATTTTCCACAAGACTGGAGGCTTTGTGGCTTGTCCTGCCAGAGCTGTTTGTACTGGGAGTGGCAGGGGAGTAAAACAAACACTCCTTCTTTAATAGAACAAGGTCACACATCAGCAGGTAAGGAGAGGACAGCATGTTATAAAATGGTCCTGTCATGGCTCTGGAGGTAGAGAGAGACGAGGAGAAGGAGGGTGAAAAAGGAGGAACTGAAAGTTTCTGAAAATAACTGAGCACAGCGAAGTCAAATGTCAAGAGAGACGGTAAAGAGGAGACAAAGGGAGGGAATGTGGTGCTTGTCTAAACGGGCAGCAGCTCTCAGGAGGACAAGGGTCTGCATGGCTAGAGGAAGACAGAGCATTTTCTGTTTGGTCAATGATGAGAGATGGAGTCAAACAGCACAAAGAAATAAAATATATGATAGTGAAGGGTAATCAATCATTTCATCAATACTTTCTTTTAGTGTCACTCGTCACTCCTCAGTCAACCAGCTGCAACTGCACCTCTCTCAGTCCAGTGTAGTTTAGGCTGATTAAAAAAATCTATTGAACATCTTTACTTTCTAGTCGCTTTACAGCTCATCCACTCTGACTCTGCTGTCTGCTTTGAAGCATACTGGTTCAAACAGTTGGCCAACATTTACAATATAAGGTTTCAGGACAAAGATAATCATTATTTGAGCAGTGGCAAAAGCCTCTGGGCTGGTTGGCTCCTCTCCAGGATTAGCTCACTCACATCCAACCCCTATTCTTAAAACTTCCTCCTTCTTTCATTCCTCTGTTGTCATTATGTGACACCCAGACGGCATAATCCTTCACGCTGCACACGATCTATGACCCATACTTCAGTCAGGAGCACTAATCAGATAGTGGAAACCATTGTTGTGAAACATTGAATATTCAATGTTACAAGACAAACCCTGGATAACTGCTTAAATAATCAAACCCGATTGGGTCAACTGGCAATTTTCCCAATGTGGTGCACATGATTTGCATCGAATGAAATCATTCATAATTTGTTTAGTCAATTCAAAGTAGTTGATGTCTCATCTGCTGAAGCTAAATCAACCCATTGTGCCGAACAAACAGTAGAGTTGTTCAAATGATACAGACAAGATTGATTCATTCCTTTGGTTCATGACCTAAAACCTGCAAAGCTAATGATCTTTTAATCAGTTTTACTTTGTGATTAGTGCTCATTATTACATCATAGAGCAGCTGGCATGGCTGTAGACTCTTACTCTTTTACACCAAGCTCTCTCTCTGTATCTGCAGATGCTGTCTGGCCAGGATAGTAAGTTAGCAGTGGTGTCTGGTGGATTTGCTGGAAAAAAAAAGTCTCTCACTGACTTTAAAAGCCAACAAACATGAATGTGAAGCCAGCTCAGCTTGGTATTATTGCTGCTAACCATTGCATTAGGAGTGATTTGTTCCCTTTGGCGTTGTCATTGCCTTTGCAGGTGATGAATCTTCCCTGTGTGGACTAAAAAGGTTTTATTCTTCTAACCCTCGTAATACCATGTAAACCTTTAATCTGCAATCCTGGAAAACAAATTCATTCCAAGACAAGAGCGGAGCAATCAATCCAAACCATTATATATTATCTCTGACGGTATGCCATTAGCACAATGCCTTGACGCCTTAGCAGAATACATCACACGTCACTGCAAGTGGAAGAAATGCGCAGCTGCCTGGCTTGCGCACTGGCAACCGCGAGGTGCTGTTACACGTCTATCTCGTTCGCTTTCTGGCTCTCTTTCCAACTCTTCTTCCATCCCTGTCTGGTAACCTAGAATCTGAAATATTTATCTGCCCTGGCAGGAATGATGACAGCCTACAATTGTTTATCATCGGCTGCCGAAGGGCGGCTTGAAGGGGCATAATCCCCCATTAACACAAATGCAGTCTTATTTGGAACTGCCTCTTTGTCATATTTTAGCTGCATTCTTGTACCAAGTTCAACGGAGCGTTGGGGATTTATGAGACAGCCATGAGCAGGCTGCCCATGAAAAAATGCACAGGACATAACCCATTTGTTTACCTGCTACACTTTGCAATATAGTGGTAGTTTAAGGTTTCCTGTGTAGAGATGTAATGTTTACAATCAATTGATGCTGTCTGAATGAATGTCTGACCTTATAAAGCCTGTGTGAAGCAGGTTACTGTGCTAGACACATTTCCTATGCAAACTATATTCATTTTTACAGCTCGGCACAGTTGTAGCTCAGCACTCCAGACTTACTTTGTTAGATCACTTTGCTAGATATTTATTGCTTGTTCATGAAATGTAGAGAATCAACACTATAGAAGACATATTCATAAAACATGTACTCGTAGTGAGTCCCCGTGCACAGGCTGGACAAGTCACAGTCAGATAAATCAAAGAGCCATGCCGCTGTATTCAAAACAAAGAAAAGGCATGCTGTTTCATCAGATATCAAATCAAACAGTTTTCCTTCATGTGTCTGTTTGGAGTTCCCTCAGTGGCCAGTACTGGCATTCTGCTAATGGGACATCTCCACCTGCTTTTTGAGCTGCATCCTTTTGACACATTGGCTTAAATTTATACAACTTGTCTCAGATGCATATTTTCCTGGAAGAACTTGTAGTCTAGTGGTTTTTTGATTGAGAGCAGTTGAGGTTCCCACACAGGCACTCTGAGCTGTCTAACTGCCCTGCAGAGGGGTGGTTAACCACTGCACTGACTGAGATAACTCATATTGCACAATTAGTCAATTGATCATTTAGTTTGATGACAGAAAATTAATAAACATCAAACTGGGTAATTGATTAATTGGTCTTTGTTGTATCTTACACATCTTTTGTTACAGAACACAAATATTATAAATTGTACTGTCAATTTTCTGCGACTTATTGCAGTTAAGTCCTAATTGGATACAGGATAAGCAAAGCGGCCCTGATTCCCATTTACATAGCCATTTCCTCTATTCCCAAACCAAAAAGAATATATAATCACTCCTGTGGATTATGGGTCTACCTCGAGGACTTCTCTCTACTAGCCCTAACTGGAATACCTCCATGGGGTGGCATTCAGTAGGAGCCACAGCCAATTAGAGGACATTACCTCCTCTAGCTCTACTTCGTCTGTCTGTCTGAGCTCTTCACCCTGAGGCTGAGACTAGACAACCAGAGAAGGAAACTCATATTGGAAGCCTGAATCTCTGCTCTCATTCTTTCAGTCACTCCCTAAAGCTCATGACCACAGGTGAAAAATGTGTAAATCTAGAGCTATTTGTCTCATTTTTATTCACAATACAACTTCAGTAGAAATTTCCACCATGTATTGACGGAGTTCACAAAAGGAGGCCAGAATTTGAATGCACAAGTGAGAGTTCAGATATATCAGATTTCATTGCTCTACAAAGATGACATGCAAGTATGATTTGGTCAGTGCACTCAAGTCTCATCAGCCTGTATTGGCTGAATTTTAGACCCACCGCTGTGGGCCATGTGGCCACGGCTTGCCCTGCCACAAAGCACTAATCCAGACCACAGCGTGCTGCCAGTCAATCCCCCAAAAATTGTATTGTTTTCCAATCAATGCTTGTAGGTTTATGAGGGCTTCCAGCCACAGAAACATTGCTCATAAAGAGGAGACAGACCGCTGGAGCAGTGAGCAAAGGATTCCTCACCGCACGAGAGGAGAAGAAGGGGGAGAGATGGAAAGAGAAGGAGGGGACACAGGAGAGAGGGTGAATGATAAAATATGAGCATCTGTGCATATTTAAGCCTGTCAACCTACTAACCAACTCCATTCCCACATTTGAATGAACCTGTTCTGCAAGCAACCTGTTGCTTGCTCCAGACTTTGACAGCTAATCTTTGCCAGATAATCAAATATGAGCTACCAGAATGCTGAGGGCCTCATTCTGAGAGCGTAGTTCTCATCAGAGCCCTAGGCAGTCCTCATGGCCTTGACCCATATCTGTGTGTTTTGCCCTCATCTGGCCACCTGGCTTTGAGGTGTAGAGTGTCAAACACAACACCAGAGCTGCAGTCTGCGGTAACTCTCTGTGTCTCTACTGAGCTGCTTTCAGAGCTGACGTCTATTCTTCAAACCAGGAAACATGTGTGGTCTTGTGTGCCAGCATGTGTATGTGCTCTATACACCACGAGTCACTTCAAATGTTCCATCACAGGAAGTTTTTGCATATTGAGGCCCCTTTGAGGTGCTCAGTTTCGAATTGTTGTTTCAGTCACATTTATTAATTATTTTTCAAATTCATGTAAGATCAGAGTGACAATGAGGTTCTAACTGCCTGATGGTGAAAGGTTTACTAAAAACAACTTCACTAAAATAGTAGTCTTCTTTTTCTTAATGCATATTATCCTCAGAGACATAGAGGCATTATACTGTATATATTGTATATGCAAATGTGCTTTAAAGTCAGAGTCATGCAGGAAATAAACATCTTTTCCGCTTTGTTCTTCAAGCAAGCACTCACTGCACGTGCATGCGCGTGCACAGTCCCAAACGCGGAACATGTAACATCTCAGCCCTTATCAGTGCATGTCGAGTCATTATAATTAATTTATGGCCAATAAACTAAGTACTTACAAGATATGAATTTTGCCTGTCGAGGAACACGGAGTCTCCCATGGTCCCGAATAAGTCTCCACATATAGTAAAACCCCCCAAAAAGCGCAGCTGCTGTAAATGATATCCCGTTAGAAAAGAAAAATAAGTCCGAGGGAAAGAGTGTGCGCGTCGGGACAGATCGTCAAAAAGTCTCCACGAGTGACTTGTGTCTTCTCCTGCCTCTGCATAAAAGACAAACAGAGACCTTTGTTATATCTAAACTGTAGGAGCCTCCGTTTAAGAGCTGATGTCTGTGCGCCGGTCAGAAGCGCGTGTCAGAGAAGCATCAGTGCCAGAAAGGACACCATAGTGCGTAATGCGTAACGGATCCATACTGCGCGCCCCGCGGACTCTGGCGAAGACAGATGCTGAGGGCAGGCTGAAAGACTTAGGTCAAACTAGCGACTGCACCACATCTCACTTCCGGTGTAGGTTTTCAAAATATAACCAGTTAGGATAAGGTCTGCATTTTTACAAATATCAGAAAGAACCATTGAGGCACGTGTTTAGCAGTTGGAAAATGATGTTCAATAGAAACTACTCATGGACAATATGATGTGGTAAATAAAAATAGCTGTTTCTTCAGTTCAAATTAAAAATAATAATAATAATAATTGAAATCACTTTTAACATTCTTATATATGTTTGAATATATTTCTACACCACACCTAGTCATGTGAATCATAATAATATTAATACATATAGTTACTTCCCTATATAATTAACCTTGAAATGAGCTACCTGCCTATTTCAGAACTAAGAGATCTGTCCTATTTGTTCTATTCAGCCCCATATTTACTCTTTCGACTTAATACAAAGACAAACTGTATAACTGAATCTTATTAAGTCAGTAAATAACTTTCTTTAACACGTTATTCTATTTGGAAAGCGTGCTTTTATTTTGAAGGCAGCGTAATCTATGTCCGGTCTCCCTCTAGGTTTCTGTGGGTAATTGACGCTGAGAAAACGGAGGCAAAGAAGGAGAGGCGGGGCACTGTAGGAGGAGGATTGGCAGTAGAAGAAGCATTTGATTATCAACAGCAGGGCTGCTCAAATGTTTTCATGTCAGTGACCCACAAATGGAGCTCCACAGTTGATAAGATTTGACTGAGGAAAGACCATATAGGGAGGTTTTAGTTGTTGGATAGTTTACAGTGCAGTAGTGTAACTGTGTCTAGGTAGCATAATCATAATGTTACTCTGCCAGTCACAACTTCACAGTCTAAATCATTTTTCCTTTCATGATTCATGTGGCTCTTAAATATATCAAGACAAAAATGAGCTACAATCTGACGTTGCCACATGAATTATGGGGATTTTGAGTTATCCCTGCCATCTTTGCTGGAATTTTTTTTTTTTTTTAAAGGACAAAAACAAATCTATTTATCTTAGCCCCTGGACAGTTGAAACTCTGGACATGTGAGCAGTGGCTGCTAATAGTTGGATCTAAGCCTAATTACTGCAGTGGATAAATCACAGAGAGAATTTACAAACTGCAGAACCAAGACTGTGATTGATTACACCATTTGAAAAATCAGGAGTATCAATTTTAATTTATGAGCCTGTTCAAATGTGCTCTTAAGAACAACCATGAAAGGCCAGTCCACTACTGGAAGAATCTGTACAGGGGCTACAGGGGTGGGGGGGTTGGTTTGTGAAATACTTGATGTGGAACCAGTGTTGAGCAATCTGTGTCAAAAGACTCTGTTTGCGTCTAACCACATAAAAACAGAAGTATGCAAAACAAATGGAGCACAACTCAGTTTTATCAAGGACACAGTGGCCGAAGAATATGAGCTGGCCTCATGCACACACACACACACTAACGCGTACACACACACACGCAGTCAGAGTTAATGAAAAACATTTGCTTTGCTCTGCAGGAGTGGGTTTATTGAGAAAGACACAAACTAACCACATTCTTTTCTCTTATTTTATATACGTATGAGTGGATGAGTGAGTGAGGACGTGAGTGAGAGGGGGACTTATCTGCATTTAAATCTCCAGACTTACATGAGTTTGGAATGGGGAAGCATGACTAAAGGAGAAATGTGCAAACGCTGCAACAGTGAGTCATTTTTTAAGTCAAAGTAAAACTGAGGAACATACAAACATTTATCCTAAGTTTTGGTCACATTTTTTGGTTATGTAATCAGCTGCACGCAAGTCATTTGGGAGGAAAATTACCCCTGATGAATGACTAATAAGAACCTCTGCCAAATACATCTGCAGAGTTCACAGTTTCTGCAAAATCCTGTGACTTTTTGGTGACACTGAGTAAAACACTGGACTACAAGAAAAGATTTTAAGTACTTTCAACAAAAAATAGCACTGTAATCCAGTTACAATATCATCCCAAAATGACCATAATTTAATGTCCTTTTCTGGCTTTTCTCTTGTGCCAACAACCTTGTGACAAGGTCCTCATCAGTGGATGGAGTTTGCTTGGTTGTCATGGAGACAGAGCTGTTGACATGACAGCTGAGAAGCTGTTATGTTTTTTCACACTTTTCTTGCTGCCCTGAGATTTTGTTGTAGACATGGAAAGCACCAGAAAAAGCTAGTTAGCGGAGGTTTGTTTTGTCAAATACCATTTCTGTTGCTGTGCATGAACTTGCTTGATTTGCATGGGAACAATTGCCACAGCTTTTTGGTAACTAGATGTTCATGTGACAAGACAGGAATACCGGGAAAAAAACGGTCTCATTATTGGGGATGATGTGGAGAGTGAGGGGAGGAGAAAGACGTACAGTACATGACTGATGTAAGCATTGTTTTCCCCTAAAAACACTGAGTGAAGTTGAGTGGAGCTGTGTTTTATGGTCCTGTAGGAGGAGCCCATTGTCTCCTAAAATGGTGTTTAAACGGTCCCACTGTGACCATCGCACACGAACACACTCACATACACAATACACAATACACAGAGCCTGTAGGAGAGGGAGGAATAGCTGGAGAAGAGAAGGGGAGAGGAAAACAGCAGACCATAACATATGGATAGTACAGTTGTTCACCCACTACTGCATGTTAGAACATGATGAAGCTGTTGTTGAGGTGGTCCCTGCAAAGTGAGGCCTGACTTCGTTTCCCCTTCATCTGGCCATCACTTCTCATATCATCTTGAAATTGTTAAAACGACGCTGAAATGAGGCCGTCCATGATCATATATCAATTTCAAAGCATGCTCAGGATTTTCCACTGTTGAATTTGGCACGGCCTCTTTGTGTTGATATATCAAATCCTGGCTATTAAGTGTCGATTTAGAGAAGAAACAGCTTGGAGTTTGAGCAAAAGAAGTGACAAGGAGGAGTATTTATGGTGATTTAAATCTGCATTATGATTATTTTTATAATTGGCCTCTGATACACCAGTTCTAAAAAAACAATAACATCAAAATATATATCATATGGGCTCAGGCTACTTATGTCACCCCCTAAAAATGCACACCTTAAGATTTCTAATATTTTACAGGGAATATGAGGTCACTTTTGTAAGTTAAATGTGAGCTGCAAAATGTTAATGTTTACATCATTCAGCAGGAGGTGCAGTGCCGTCCATCTAAAGGCTGAATGCCTGAGTTGTGAAATCACTGCATGGAGTGGAAAGTATTCTGTTAAAGCGCTTTAAGACGGTCCAGTAAATGACAGAGAAGAATCTCGTAAGGTCTTCGATCTGTTTCATAAACACTTGCAAAATGGAAGTTGCGAGACTTGAGATCCAAGTATTTTCATGCATGTTGCATCACAATCACTAACTCACTCTTTGAGGATGTTGGATGAAAACTGTGGGCAAATGGTCAAGAATCACATAATAAATCACAATGACAGTTTGAGAGGTTATTCTGATTATGTAATCTAATATGTAATCTGTTACATGTCTCAATATAGCTGCTGAAAAAATGAATTGGCATTTTAATGCATGAAATGTCTTCTGTTCATCTGCTTTTCTTTTAGATGGATAACCTAATTGATTACAGTACAGATTAAAAATAAAGAGCTATTGCAGTGTTAGCTTATTCCCTGTTGGCCAACTTTTAGTAGTGGTCCTATAGTAACTGAGTGTTTAGCCCTGCAGACACCACACAGCCTAGGAAGCCAAATATTTCACTAAAAAGCCTTTAGTCTTGTTTCCACAATCTTCTTCAGGTCATGTTTAAAAAAAAAAAAAAACACATGCTAGTCTCTGTCTGTTGTTAAATCAAACACAGCTGATCAAGTATGACACAAAAAAGAAAAAGATAAACAAGTTATGACAACGATACAGCAGATAAAGAACAAAAAAGACTTGTTCGCAATGGCCACCAAGTGTGCCTGCTTACTAGCCTGCGGTCTTTATCTCTTCTCTTTTTCAGCCGTTAAACTTTGACCTTGATTTCACAAGACAGACCAAAGAACAAGTGGCAGAGAGAGAGAAGGAGAGAAAGGGGGGAACGGGTAGTGGTGGTGGTCGGGGGTGGGATGCTAAAAAACTGGGCACACATAAACGAATTTACAGCAGGAGCAGCACAAAGCAGCTCTGGGGAATGACCTCAGAACTGGGGAATGTGTGTGTATGTGTGTGTGTGTGTAGAGGAGAGAGAGGGAGAGGGAGAGACAGTGCCAATGTGGGTTCACTGCTTTACTTGGGAGGTAAATAGAGAAATCACATAGATCCAAACTAAACTTCATTTTGTCAAGGGTTTCAGACCACGGTCTCCCTACAGCAATGGCCCCGAAAAGATGTTGTTGTTTTTTTCTTGAGAGGAACAAACAGACAAAAACTCTTTCTCTCACACACACAATGTGACGACAGTGTGGGTCTGGATTCAATCTGGATGCTTCTATCAGCAGGCTCAACCCACTTGTCCTAAATCTCTACAGTCTGTCCTGAGGGCAAATAGACATGGAGGGAGGGAGGAAGGGAGCGAGGGGGCAGGTGGGGATGTAAGTAAATCATTTTGGTGACTAGCCCAGTGTGGCTCTGTGGCGTCCATCTCCATAGCACCTCCAATAGACCATGCTGAAAGCAACTGACAGGGCAGAACAGTGGAAATGCTGCAACCTAGGATGCAGGCAAGGACTTCAAGCTTTATTGCAATATAGAAACATCCACCAGCTGTATTCTTAATGTGGAATATTTGGTTATATTATCCTAATGCTGCTCTTTGGTCTCTAACAAAGATCTCTGTGTTGAAGAACCTTGAATCCAGCAGGTTGTTCCTCAGTTCTCCATCATATGAAGCTGAAACGTGCAGATTTGCACCAGACAAACTGTTGTGTTGGTGCTATAAATATTGTACGTTTCTTTGTCTAATATGTTCCTTGGTTCCTCAGCCGTAATAACTGTGCATCAAAGGTGAATGTGTGATTGGTTCTCAAGCAACCTACTATATAGGGCTTTGCATAATGAGGCACCACACAAATCTCAACTCAACATACTTGAATGACATGTCTCAACACAACAAATTCACAAACGCATGTAGAAATTGCCACATTGAAGGAACCAAATGAAGACATATGAAGCTTGCATGGAACATCAAGGACAATAAAAGTACTTGGAACATTTAGTCAGATATTCATTATGACTAATCTCACATCATTATTTAGCAAGCTCTGCGTGCTTTCTTGATGTAGTTTGACTGTTGTCTGCCCATAGTCCATTTTGTTTCACTGAGCTCTCCAAACATGAGGAACCACTTGCCATCCCATCAGCATCATTGTCTCATACAAATGCTTTTGTTTCTTTTTTGGCGGTCGTTTCCTGGAGTTGGTTTGGCATTTGTTTGCCTGACCAGTGAAGAGAACTAAAGGGAAGTGCGAACCACATTTTCAAAAATGGATTTGAATATGTTACCACAAATACACCACATGAGGAAGCACTTTCACAATAACAGTCCTTTTATTAGAGTACAGATGAATAATTTATTGATATGTTCAGTCAGTTTTCCGAGCATTGACCCTTTTACAGTTACATCATGCCTCTTTATAACCAGCATTGTTGACTCTGTGACCACTCACTCAAGATTAAAGTTGCAAACGTAACTATGTCCATGCATGTCTCCAGTAGAAATGGCCATGCACCTTCAGTCCCACAGAAAGACAATCAGCCATGTCTTAATATCAATATAATCTGACTGTGGACAGGTCTGCGTGCTGACATTGTCTGCCCACAAGATAAATGGAATCCAGTACCAGCATGTGTTTCTCAGACTTTCAGTGTGTGTGTGTGTGTGTGTGTGTGTGTGCACATGTGCAGGTGTTATTCATGTCAGCGCATACCTCACTAAGCCTGTGTGTTTTCATCACCCGACTTTCAGTGACGTCACCTCCACCCGAGGAAGAAAAGAGATCAGGTCTTTGTTAGTGAAGTCAGTCTTTCCACTCATCTGTGTGTATGTTTATCTGTGTCTGTCTCTGTGCTCATGTAAATATCTGCTGATCTGACCTTCCACCCCTCTGCCCATCTATCCATCTTTCTGCCTGCTGCTCTGTCAGCTTGTTTGTCTGACTGCTCGGCTGGCAGCTTTGGCCCCTCTGTCAGTCCCTGGCTGATGCTGGGTTGGTATTTCATTAGGGCCCAGGTGCTTTAGAGGCGTGCAATACGGTGTCTGTTGTTTTGGTGCTTGATCTGAAATGATCCGTTGTTTGTGTGTGTGTATATCATTAGGTTTGACATAATGATAAGAGTGATTTTGATAATTAGAAACGTGGTACTTTGCTGACATCTTTCTTTAATTGTAGTCTCTCTTTTTTTGTTATTGTTGCATTTCTATGACAATTGCCACAAAAACAACAGGGATCTCCGTAGCAATAATAAACAAAACAAACTAAATAAATGTAGCAATTTCCAAAGATTTAGTCATTCAACTTGTGTTTTTCAAATAGGGCCACTGACCCTCATGCAGCTAAATATTTAATTCCTAAATTGTAATAAACAGACAGACCTAGAGACACACTGACGCCACTGTCTCTTATTGAAAAAACTGAGAAAAGTGTGATTTGAATGTTTTAGCTGACTGATGCTCCATTTAAAACCAGAGTCCAAGCTGCAAATGAAGACTATGACAGAGTAAAACTGTAGGGAAGTCAAGAATATACAGTGTAATTTTATTCAAAATAGTATATTTTGTCTGTAGTTGTGGGTATTTGATCGTACTGTGTGTGTGTGTGTTTGTGTGTCACCATTACAATAGACGTAATGAGCAATGGCATTGTTCATATGGAGCTCACGTGCATGGCAGTCTGTTTGTTACCTACGTGGGACTGAGCGGTCTTGTTGCCTCTATAATAAAATCTGTTTTTCATATACAGATACCTTGTCTCTCAGCTCTGGCTCCTCAACATTAATGCGTGCACACACACACACACACACACACACACACACACACACACACACACACACACACACACACACACACACACACACACACACACACACACACACACTGTCCTCCACCTCCCACGCCTCCTTAGTGTTTTCTGCCACAACAGTTGCCATGGTGTCTCAGCTTGCCAGCTGTGCTGGACAGCACAATAACAAGGAAGTGTGTATTTCTCTGATAGTGTGTGTATGCAGGTGTTTGCACGTGACAGATTATATTAAGCGCTAATGTGGTCTTATGGTTGATTTTAAAACCGAGCAATGATCCTATAAAAAAACATAATTCTGCCTGTTAGTGTTTCGAATAAAAGCCACTGCCATTCTGAATTATTTTCACCTCAATCTAAACTGTTGAGAAAACACTACAAAATAATGTGGGATGAAAATGACTCTGTTTTTTTAATGCTGTGTGATGCATTTGCTGGAAGCAGGAAAGAAGCACATAGTCCTTACTTGTTGCCATAGCACCACAGTAAAAGAGTCTAAAGGGAGAGTGATGTGAAATCAATGTTCTCATAAGCTTCGGGACACAAAGTCACAGGAGTGTTCTTCGATATATTAAAAAAAATAAAAAATAAAAATAACCCCCCACTTGAGTTATTAAGTCTAGACATGAGACTGCTCATGTTCTCATCAAACAACAGAACAAAAATAAACTGTGCAGCAAAATGTGCTTTAAAGAAAAAAAAGAGTGCAAACTTAATTTAGTGTCTGATCCACATAACACAGTGAAACATGCCGTAGCTCACACTGATTTTCTCTTTCATGCAAACCCAACAAAACACTGAGGCATTCCTGCAGATTCACAGTCCTCTTTAATGGGAGGTGACAGCACTTAAAACCCCATCTCCACGGCTGCTATAATACGTCAAGTGATCCAGACTCTGAAAAACAACAACAACACACCCCTCTCCACTTTGTCTCCTCTCTTTTGTCGCTGACACAGTTCTGCCTGACATGGAAGACTAGAGCTGCTCTTGAGTAAACTAAAGGAGCAGCCGTAGAGGAGTCTCTGCCGTGAGCAAATCTCCAGAGACGCCTGAGTGAAGGGTTTGGAATAGCTTGAATAATAGAATAAAATGTCCACTGAGTGATGTGACGTGAGTGTGTTGGCTCGGCTTGGTTCAGCTGTAGAAAAGCATCTCTCTCTGCACATTTATCCAAACACTTTGAGTGCGTTTGTGTGTGTGAATGAGATATTAAGGACCATTCCAGGACATTTTGAAGACTCTTTTAATGATTAGTGTTTAACTCTGAGACTCTGAGAGTTGTCCAAGTCAACAATGTTGACCCACACTTGATTAACAACAGGGCAATGAGGGTTAAATGTCCCTCAGGGGCCCCACAAGCTTTAGCTTCTTGCGTGTCAATTGCTTTTTGATAATTTAGTTAACTAAAGTACATATCAAGTCAGATAAGGTTACATTTTATCACCTCTATGATTTTAGTTTGTATGATGGACTATTATTTCTTTGTTGGAAGTTCTCACTGGTCGCTTGGCAACTAGCCAGAGCTGAATAATAGCCCGGCACCTAATCCTTTGTAAAACAAACTTTTCTTTTCACTTTGGCTTTCAGGTGTTTTGCTGTGTACCTTCCACAGTTACCAGCTGTTTCCCCTTATTCCCATGCTTTGTGCTAAGCTAAGCTAACCGTGTGCTGCCTGTAGTCTGTAGCCATTTACAGTAATTCAGCCATGATCTGAACCCCCAGAGAGTTGAGTATACAACAAACAAGGGTATGTTATCTTGAATGACGGATGGCCCCTCTCAGTATTTCTGGACTGGTTTACCTTGGCCTGGGCTGAGCTGAGTTTGCTTTTTAAATTGGTGGCATGGTTACTGGAGTGGAACCGTTTCCCACTACTGTTAACATAGTAAGAGGTCATTTATTTTTATTTCCTCTCCATTGATTTATTCATTTATTTTTATTTGATTCTTGGCAGTATTTCTGTTGGAGCGGCTCTAATCCCATGGAGGACTCCTGCCACAGACAGTCACTCATCTATTATGGACACAGACTGCACGTACACACAGGGTGATGGGTGAGTGCATGTCCAGTCACCTGCTTGCATGTTAATGAGTTTACTGAGTGTTGTCGGCGCTTTGCTCTAATTGCATGTTTGTTTATGCAAATACAGTTTAAATGAAATCCATAAAAAGCACCATGTACAGAGGCGGTAATGTGGAAAATATGGAAGCGGGAGGCCGAGTGTAACATACATGGCTTGAATTGCCCTTGTTTTCTATGATAATCAGCTCATCCTGGCAACACTTTCGCTTGTTTTCAATGCAAATCAACTCGTCTCATGAATTTTCAGTTGTCATGTGTTTCCCAGACAAGTGCAGGACATAGATCCCTCAACTTACAATAATGGAGCTGTGAGAAAGTGCCTTTAAAAATAAGGAATTATTCACAAGTGCAAGATCTGAGGGTTTGGTTGGATGGACATGTTTCCCTCAACTGCCGCCTCTCTTCTTCTTCCTTCTCCCTTCTCCCTGGAGTCATATCTCTTTCTCTGCCCCACCTTTTCTTTTCTCTCTTTGTATTTTAACTCATCTCTCTTTCTTCTGTGTCTTCAGTGGTTGTGTTTTTTGGTACAGTCTGTCCCGGCTTTCACCCCACTTCACCCCATCTCTTGTGTCAATTGCTCTTTTTCACTTGCAGGAAGGGAACATAATATATTTTAACATTTGAGAACAGGAGTTTTTAAGGAATGCTGTTCATGTTAATACATTATTTAGGAAAATCCACAATCTTCACTCATTCTCTGTCTGTTGTTGGGACTTGGGTCAGGCCGCATCGACATATGCACTATGAACTCACTTGAACCCTCACACACATACAAAACAAGCACAGTGACAGTGCTTGGACATCCCCTTCATCTGTGTTTATGAGTGTGTGCATGTATTTAGATTCCCTGGATGTTTTTGCAATATTCATTTTTTCCTAGCGCTCATATATGTACTCAGTATGTGCATGTAAAGAACTGTACACTGCAGTATGTTTAAATAGCTGTATACACAGTCTGTGTGTGCAGTTTCTACAGTATGTCAGTCACCTGGCCCAGAGCATATCAAACCTTTATCAAAGTCAAGCTGAGCAGCCTCAATTCTTCTCAGCTCATGGTCTAAATATTTAGTCTGCAGTATAAACACACCGGCCTTCGAGGAATGCTCTGTTCACAAATGGCACCAATGCTTTTATCCTTGTGTGGCTATAAGTCTGGCTGATTTGTTGATTAAATTGGTAGAATCCATATGAAAAATAGACCGGGAGCTACTTTTCTGCTTCCACAGCAGCGGTGGACTCTCTACAGGTGGCTGTCGCCGCACATTGCACAAACCTAAAGAGGATAAGATCTGTCTGGTTTTGGCTTCACAGAAAATACTTGACAATTGGATCAATCCATCTTTGGTTCTGGTCCTTTTCATGAGATTTGTTGACAGTAATAACCCCCCCCCATCACCCCATCAAGTTGACCTATACCAGCCATCCTCCCCCAAGAAAAAAAAACATCCACAATCCCACTGTTCTTTTATAGTATCAAGGTTTTCTCCACATTATTCTTGCAATGCTTTGGTATGCCCCACTTGTAAATTGTTCAGCTGCTTCAACAATTTGTCCTAACAGAACTCTTCCAGTAGAACTTGTCCACAGTTAGTTTAAACATTTACTTTTTCTGATTTGGACTTGACCACTGAAACATCTAAATTTGGAGAAGCAGGATAAACTTAAGAATTTTGCGAGCACACACACACACACACACACACACACACACACACACACACACACACACACACAGACAGACACTTAAGCACACAAAGGTTTTCTGTTTGAGGAGGGTTTTAATTTCTCAGACAGTATTGTGTGGTTTAACCTGAGCTTCACCAGGCAAACTGTGTTCGTGTGTGTCCCTCTGTGTGCGTTGCAGGCGGAGGTGTAGAATTAGAAGAAGAGAGTGAAAGAAAGACATGAGGTGGGGGTTGTGAGATCCATCCCATCCCTCTTTCTTTCCCTGGAATGCAGCTGGAATCCAAGCTTGACTCCCCTCGAGGCCCCGCCCACACTCCCACCACCTCATATCATGCTACACACTACCTCATGTGTGTGTGTGTGTGTATATATGTACAGTATATACACATATGTGTGTTAGTATGAGTATATTCAAAGTAGAACAAGTCTCACAAACTAGGCCTGTAGGTGAAAACTATTTTTTCTAAATAGAATTACAAATGACCGAAGCTGTGTCAGGCTCCAGATGCTTTTTTTCCATTCCTTTAATATGCGGGTTAGTTGCTGATAGATTGTGCAAAGTCCCGTAGCTGATATCGATCTGAATCTGATTCTCTGTAACCGTTTCATCCTGCAGCATATTTACACATGAGCTGTTTAGATTCGGCTGTGCTTGGAATACATTTCATCAATCTTCCAGTGAACCCATGATATGCATTTGGACAGTGTGGAAATTCCTCACTACATCATCCCTAATTTCTTAATTTCCTCTATGTAGTTCAATATTGGTCATGATAGCTGAGATCTTTGTTGCATTTGCTGAAACTCCCCAACCATAGGAGGGAAAGTAATAATGTTGAGGTGATTTTATGTCCCATTAAAGATGACAAAGTTTGAGATATGTGGATAATATGTGCTGAGACACACAGACGCTGCATATTTTGCACAGAAGTCACTGCTGAAGTTGCTGCTGAGTAACTCCAGAATATAAATGCACCCTTTAAGTGCCCCTCTCAATCACTGCTAGATGTAAAATAATGCAGCCATAACGTCAGGTAAGGTGTGACGGATGTTTAAAGTGGATGACGTTTTTCACCTTTCCATGACTTTATTGCTATTTTCAAATCTATTTATTATTTCAGTTAATGTTCCTTGTATCTGTTTTTTTCCATTGCTGAGAACTTGCACTAACTGCGTCAGAGCCTTTGAACATATAAACTATCTCTTAATGCTTACGTTTGAAAGGGATGCTTTCTTTGTTCTCACTCCTACAGCCAGGGTCAGTGCCGTGTTTACATCACTGAGGTGTTGCCGTGGCAACAGACAGAACCTCACAGTCAGAAAGAGGAGAGTCTGCAGAGTTGGACTTAGAAATCATAGAAAAATTATATGAAACAAAGCAAAATAGCATCAGAATGGATGCTGTTTCCCTCTGATGCACAGAAATGATTATGGGTTGATCTGAATGTGAACCATCTAAATTCTTAGTAACCCATTAAAAAGTTAAATATGTTGTCTCACAAAAAACAATTTTAAACATTTCTGATTCCTAATTTTGAAATATATATAAAAAAAATGCATGCAGGGAGTAACTCTGATGAGATGTGAGTTTGATAAGCAGAGACATGAAAACTTAACTTCCCTAATGAAAGTCTGTATTTGAAAAGTAGCACACATTCAGATACAGTACAACTCTTGAATCTTGAATTATGTCCAAAAAAATGTCATTATGTCTTGATAGCATAGTGACCCATTGGCCTGGCACAGAATCTGGTCTGTCAACAGAGACTTTCCACACTTAAAATAGAAAATCTGACATATTTAAATTGCAGTAAAGATGACAGGATGGGACTAAGGCCATTGCAAAAACTTCACACAGAGAAGCAGAGCTGTAGTAAATAGGAGCCTGATCTGTTTATTCCACATTTGGTATCACCAAACAACATAATGTTGGCTCAATTTTACACACCGTTACTGTACAAAAAGATCCCTTTGAAATAGTTTAGAAACACTGAGCTAAGATGTCTAACAGTATCAGCCTCAAAAATCCAGTATCAGACTGTGGAGAGCACAGTGGAGAAATGCAGCTACAGTACGTCATCCCAGCATCCCTCATTCTTGTGAAGATTCCCAGTGAAATCCTGTAAACACAGTCAATGAACCGGACTTAAACATCTATTTTGTGTTGTTATGATTGTCTCGGCATGTTGGCTTTTTCAGTCCACTCTCAACAGAGAGCAAAATGGAAAGATTTGCATTCAAGCACATCTGCACATACACACACACACACACACACACACACACACACACACACACACATTGTATGACTGCGGTAAGTCATTTCAGAGCCTATTAAATCTCCATTAACACACAGCCTCCCTGCTAGCCTGAGCTAATCCAACCCAGGTGTGTGTGTGTTTGTGAATGTTTTTTTTCTTTGTTTTAACTCCATCCCTCCACTGCCACCTCACTCTCCTGACCTCTTTCTTTCTTTCCCTCAACATTCTCTCCATCTTTCACCCTCTTCATATCTCAACGTTTCTTATCACAGTTCCAACAGCATCTCTGTTTCCCACGCTCTCCCTCCCGTCAACCTGGCAACAACAAACCCCCTCCAATTAGGTCAAATTAAGGCAAATTGCAGCTCTCGGCGGGGAACCAGACTGACACACCTCACTGTTACTGTAATCTTGTTAAGCACAGTCATCTCTATAGTCACCTACAGCCTGCAAAAGACAGTCGATTCCTCCCCCTTTGAATCGATTGGCCTCCCCTCGTCAGCCTGGGGTAAGTGTGTCCCATATGCTAATTGACCCCTGGGCTGCTGCATCAATCTGTGAGCCCCCAACACCTCCTCTTTATCTTTATTTAAAATGTCTGAGGGTGAGAGGCAGAAACAGACAGAATGACATGAGAAGACAAAGCATCTGCTTTCTATTTGTCTGAGTGCCTGAATAATGAGGCTGAGAGATGATGCGCTGTGACAACAGGATTATAAAATAGGCAGAGATGAACTGAATAGAGGCGGAGGGTAGACAGATGAAGGGAAAAAATGATGTCTTTATTGGGGATATAAAAGTGACACACATTGGTTGTCTCCTACTGCTCTGGTAAACCACCTCTGCTTCTGTTTTATTGTAAACAAACTGCTGTTTCTTCTGCTGGAAGTGTAAAATGCATCACTTCCTGCACCAGTGGAATTTTTCCAGGAAAGATGTACTTTAAGCCAGGTGTTTAGAAAGGTAAAACCCTTCCTGAGCTGGCGTTAGGCCGAAGTTCTCATGTGCTACAGCAAGCTACAGCAGCAACTGTCCTTATAAAGTAGCAAACAGAGCTTTTTATTTAGTAGAAAATATATAAATAGATGTTAGCCTCGTAATTGCATTGTTTAATCATCATCTTAAATCCAAGCCCAACCTCTTCCCCCATTCCAAATCCAAATACCAGGCCAACAGCACTAGAGTTTGAATCTTGTGGGGGACTACTGGACCTCTAAAACTAATATCTCATGCACACACACACACTCACAAACTCCCAAATACACACACACACACACACACACACACGTGAATATTCTGGGAAGGTACTCTGCAGGAGAGAATATGATCTCTGCTGCTTGGAAGTGACGCTGTTCTCTATGAAAGCAGTACAAACACACATTGTTATGTTTGTGAGTGAGTAAGTGTGTGGGTGTGTGTGTCTATGTGGGTGTTGGTGACAGTACAAACAAGTCCACTCCACTGGAGATCCCTTATGAGAATACTTTGCAAGTGTGTAATAATAACACAGGACCATTTACCAGAAGGTTTGAATGTCTTTAACAGTAAAGAGAGAAGACTGTTTGGGACAATCAATGTAATTCAATTGTAGAAGCACTCTGCAGCCCACAACGGGTCTAGTGAGGTGTGCAGTGTATGTAAATATTTGAGATCTAACATATTGTGAGCCTGTAAAACAGCCATATAAAGTTAACACATTTCAGGAGCTAGCTTCAGACCGTTGGATTTGTCTCCCTGTCCAATGCATTTTAAACAGTTTTATTTGGCCCCTGCGCTGTGAAATATGTCCTGACTGCAGCTGGTATCAGCTATTGTTATGTTTTTGTAAGATACTTATGACATGAAGAGGCCGAAGAGACAGATGTGCGCAGCTGTGACTGGCCACAACGCAGCCCACCCACATTTTTACTGTGATTCATCATTTGTGTTTGTGTGTGTGTGTGTGAGTCCAGATGCTGCTGAACGTTCCCAAACTCCATCCACCTCCTGGAAGGGTTATTAAAGGCTCAATGCTGCCCTCTGTTGACTAAAATAGCTCTTTACATTTGCTGCATTTAACTGCATTTTAAAAAGCCCCAGCTCATTTACAGAAAATCCCTACTAGACAATTAAAAGAACAACAACTTCATGACCAAACACAGCACTGGTAAGTGTTGAACAATACTGATTAATATCTGGCTACTGCAATCTTTAAGATCGGATCTGACAAAGTAAACAGCCCACTGACGATTTAAAGGAAATGTCAATGAGTCCTGCTCAGAATGTCATAAGACAGAAGTCAATAGTTAAGGTTATATAGCCTAAAGAAATGTGGCTGCTTTGTTGTATTACAATAATGTACTACTTAGACTTTTTATTTTTATTTATTTATTTTGTAGAAATGTGTTTCTTGTTTCATGATGTTTGGCATGCAGCATTTTTTTCTTCTTTTAATATGATTTGCAGCATTAAGGAGAAATACGGGGGAAGATGGAGAGAAGAGACTTGTGATGATGTCATAGGGAAAGAAACAGATAGAAAGGAGATAGTTTAAATACAAATGTCCACTAGATGGCATAATCACAATCTGATCCTAATGCTCCGTCTGCATTCTCATACTTTTCTGATAAACTCATGCTTCAGAGTTGTTTGTGTACATTCCTGTTTTCCTCTGACTTAAATCCAACACACATCACAGTCTAACTGCAGGAATATACAGGAGCTGCATGAACCTCACACACTCACACGTGCAACCAATACACCTCTCCCTGCTTCTGCTTCTGCCTCTGGAACCTGAGTGTGTCAACCCATTCCTTCGCTGAGCTATTTTTCTATTTATAGCCGCAGAGCCCCGGCTGTGTCTAAAATGCCTGCTGTGTTTTGCTTCCTTACTGTGACAGATTTGGTTGGGGAGTTGGAGGGGAGCGGGTCCTCCGGTTTAAATCACTTTGCTCTTCAGGACCTGTTGTCACGTGTCTGTCACAGTCTGATTCTATGCTAAACAGATGTTCAGATCCTGCTGAATTCATTAGTATGTGTAGGCCATCACTACACTTCTGATCCTATGTGCAGCTCACTGCCCCTGCATCAGCTAGTGTTGATGTTGTGATCTGTTACACAGCCAAGTTACATGTCAGAGATGTTATGGATATGCTCCCAGGAGACATTTCCAACTGAACTCAGTAAGTGTTGGCCAATTGGAGCCCAGATAGTGGGGACTCCTGCCAGAAGAGAGAGCCCAGATAAGACACTGGGAAGGAGATGGCTTTCTATGAAGTGGGCTCAGTGTGTGTGTGTGTGTGTGTGTGTGTGTGTGTGTGTGTGTGTGTGTATCAAAGGGGACAGTAACACTTCAATTCAAAGGTGATTCCCTGTGTCCCTAGTCCTGTCCTCCCTCCTCCTCCTCCTCGCTGACAGAAAATTATTTTTAGAGCTGCAATCAAAACTGCTGCAGGGAAATAAAGTTTGAGCGACACGGTTCGTTTGAGCATCAGCTCTCCTTATCAAAACAATAGTTATTAATTACCAATAAATCAATAAGAAGAAAATGTTGTTAATTATTTGAATAATCACGCTAAACTACACTTGCTGGTTACAGCTTCTCAGATTAGAGGATTATCAGCTTTTCTCTGTCTTATTTTACTGTAAACTGATTATCTGTGGGTTTTGAAATCAACCTGAACCAAAAATTAGGCAACTGGGGCTTTACAGTAACACCTTGTAATGGGTTCTCAGCGGATTACATGGAAATGACACACAGTATAATGAACACTCTCCTGAGGGTAGCAAGAGAGGGAAACTCATTTGATGTAAATTATTCACATGCATTTTTAATTACCTTCTATGTTTATATGTTGTACATTTAGCATAAATGGATTTTGGTAGTTTTAGCCTGAAGAGAGAACCAGACTAAAGGTGAGGAAGGTCATCAGAAACACTGTGATTTATGCTCTGAGGTCCAGGAACATTCAAAACTAACTCAGACGGAAAATGAGGTTAGGGAGGAAAAATATGTGGAAACTACATAAACAATGGTCCATAAAAAGAGAAGTTTTACACAGCAGCTTGAAAGATGACACTCATTTAGCTGCCCTCAGCTCCTCAGGCAGGTCAGTTCAAAGCAGCCTTCATGAGAACAAATGACTGCATGCTTCGTGTACTCTTTGGACGGGCAAAGCTGGACCTGTCCAACAAACTCTCCAGCTTTGATCCTAGCTCGACTCTTGATTCTTCGGAGGTTGTGTAGTCTCTTAGCATAAAGAAAGGGATTTGGCATTTCAAATGAGAAAGAGAATTATAGGCATGGTGTCTATAAAAGAGAGTCAATATATGTGAAGGATGGACAGGAGTGAGCGTCTGTGAAGAAACACAAAACCAAGCAGAGGAGGAGGAGGAGAGGAAGTTTGGGGGTCACTCAGTCAGTAGCCACCCCTCTTTCAGTAGGAGCCCCAGGCCCTCGGCATGAAGCTCTGACCTGGAATTCCAAATAAATAATTCCTTAAACCTCCCCACAGAGCAACACACACACATAAAGGATGGGGGCTGCACCAAGCCAAATGCACAACTTCTCCAAAACCATGGCTTATTTAAAATAGCTTCCCAAGCATTTGAAGGTATATTTGATCAGGAGACACTTGATCGGTCAGTGAGGTAAAATCACACACATACACACACACACACACACGCATGCAGAAAAGCCCACACACTGACAGGTATTAATTCTCAAAGCTTAGCTCTCAGAGTAGCCTAAATCCTGTATGTGTGAACAGGAACATTCAGTTAATCCTCACTAAATACAGCATGAAACAGTTTTACTCAGTAATAAATAGGCTTGCAAAGGGAGGCACGACACTGAGGTCAGCCGCTCTGAAGCATGTAGAAGTAATTAATGTACACAGGATGGAGACAGACAGAGTGACTGAGCTGGCATCCTGGGTAAATCATGCAAGAATTCACTGTGTAAAATGTAGTAGAACCAACAAAAAAACAAGTGCAAGGTCATCATACATCTGTGAGAGTAAGCAAGATGTCCTCGCCTGAACTCAGAGGGAACAATTTCACAAAGCAACGTTCAGATAAAAACCCACAGGCTGATAAAATCAAAAACAAAATTGGATTTTATTCCTTTGGGCTCATATTTTAGCAAAGAGACAGGATATGAACATGTAACATCCTCTTGATATTCCTTATGAAGATAGTTGCACACACACACACACACACACTGGTAAAAACACAGTCACACTCAACATACATCCATAATCCTGACAGAAACTCTTTACTAATATCTTTAATATCACACCAGCTGCAGGGCCTGAACCAAACCTTTTTAGAGCCATGAGTACATTTTGATTTGGGGCCCCCACCACCTAAGCACTGACATTACTCCTTTTATTAGTTGTACTAGTAATGCTATGATGAAGGTTGCATGGACCGATTCAACCAGTAGTATTTATTAGCCTGTTAACACAACATTACATTTTTGTGTAATCACTAGTGGCATAATATTGTATATCATAAATATTGTATATCATAAAAAGAAGTGTTCATGGGGGCCCACTTAATTTGCCTATGCCTGGGGCCGGCTCTGACCAGTTGTTAACAAGCCCACAGAGAGCTTCAGTTACATTCTTCTTTATTGTTTTTTTTATGCACAATAAAAACATGCATTAACCAATCCTTGCAAAATAAGTGACTTTAGAACCAAAGTTAAAAAAAAAAATAAAAAAAAAAAAAAACCTTTTTAAATAGCTCTGTGAACTGAACCATTATTTTTTTCAGTGCCTATATTTATGTTACTTGTCCAACATTAGATAAAGAGTGGGTGTGTTTTGAGATGTTGTGAAACCTTTTCACCCAGTGTGAGTATCGTATCACCAGCAATTACACTGATTGAGAAGGATGCATAAATGGGAAGTTGTAAACTTAGCACACCGTGGCTTATGTGAGGGGATCTTATCCATGCTTTCCCTCTGGCCCATGACAAACCACATTAGAGGGAACATTAGTGGACACAGGGGTCACTGTAATACACACAGACAAATACACAAGGGGATGGACATTTTTGCCTCCAAGACTCCAAAGTGCACAATTAGATCATCCACCCACTGCCTTCAGATTCACTCCCACACACATGAAAACATATTCATGCACACTAAAAGTAACTCTACACTGCAGCCTTCTCACTGGAGGAGAGGTTTAATCGGCAACAGACAGAGAGATTTTGGCTGCGGAAATTAATGTTTACTTTTCAGCCGTCTCTATTTCAAGCTGCTCTCTTTTCCTTCATTGTTGAGAAAACATCCCAAAGGAGATGTGAGATTGCTAAAGCAAAACACTGCCAAACAAAACCCGCTGTTTCATATGGTTCTTCTCAACAGAATATCATGCAAACTTGTCAAAAATTTGCCCTGCAAGGTACTACGTTTCCGTACACCAATGAGAGATGGCTTAGAATATTTTTCACACACATGCAGTGTGTTGCGGTCTCCTTCAGACACTAACATCTCATTGGAATCAAATGTTGATGTCATATCCTCTTTGCCTCTAAACTTCATTTCATACAGTGCACTCTGCTGTCAGTTTCTCTGATTACTTCAAGACACAATGGGATATCAGAAATTGGCCATTCGTGAAAAGTCAGCATTAAATGTTTTTTCTCTTTAGAGATGAATGATACAGACATATTGATGAGAAATTAAAGAAAAGCCAATTTAGTCTGTTCGTAAGGTGTTGGGCCACCACTTGTTGACAGAACAGCTTCAATGCTCAATTGACAACATTGATTTCCCCCTCATTCTGGGATTTGATGTTGAGGGTGATTAACACCGACAGTCTTGATTTTCAGAACTTGGATACTGTAGCTGTATAACTAGCCTCGTGTTACGGGCAGCTATCAGTGGGTGAAATCCAAAACTGTGCTATAGCCTACTGTAAACCTAAACCTATTATATGCTGTATGTCTCCACTGTGGGACTCATCGCTGCAACATCTTGTATTGAGTACTATATAAATCCAAACATAACATGGGAGTGAAACAGAAGCTTCAAATGGTCTTGAGAGGTTAAATTAGTGCCATAATTCATAATCATCATATCAAAAATAATACTAAGATCACTTAGAGACAATAATGTGCTTCTGTTTTGTTTGCATTGGAACCTAACATCTGCAAAAAAAATATGATAATGGTCTTGAATAGCTTTACAAAAAAAATTTGGACCAACATTATAATAAAGTTAAGCAATGGCATGTTGGTAAAATGCCTCTCTCTCTCTCTCTCTATATATATATATATATATATATATATATATATATATATAAAAAAATGTTTCTACTGAGGGTATATATGTCACTCCCATTGAAAGCAGACAATAGCATGGTCAGCAGAGCTGGTCTGTGAGTGGGTTGTTTGCCACGTGAAAATAACCAGGCCCATTAAACTTAATAAGGACCATAATCAAACTACAAACCCCTTACAGACCCATGTACACAAATCCAGAGCTGCTCCCAGGAGGAGGAACTGAACAAGAACATGTGGCCATGAGCAGCAGTGTTCCGCAGCAAGAAACGACAGGTTCAGTGTTTCTGAAGGACATCTTAGCACGCTCTATTAAAACTGTTGATTTAGCAGGAAATGGCTTCAAAGTTGAATCAGTCATGCGGGAAAAAAAAGAAAGAAAGAAAAAGAAAACCCACCTCCAAATAATAATAAACACTGACTGCAGCCCTTCAACTGGACAAAGCCAGACAAGTGACAACCATGAACAGGTTCAAATCAGTAACTACTGCTGAGCGCCAGGAACATTCACCTGTGTTCCATCACAGTTTCAGTGTTTTGACAGAGGCTCTTGCAACAGCGTGATGACATCCTATATTCAACTCCTTGATCTACATCATGGTCCACTTGCTCTGCACTCTTGCTACAGTGATACTGTGTAAAAAATGTTTTAAAAAAGACTGTGAATCTTGGCTGAACTACCCAAAGAATATTGTATTGTATTTACTTTTAATGTGCATTTTGGTGTGAGCATTCCACAGATGTCGAACCATCACGGTCTGTGTCCTCCAACACCGTCTCCTCACTTTGAGAGAACGTAGGGAGGAAATCAGGGAGGAAAGGCAGAATGGATCACAGCTCAGTTCACAAGTTCACGCTTCTCTGTTTCCTAAAACACGTCCAAAAGAAAATATAGAGAAACAGGCTTCTTGCATAACTGCATTTTACACATACACTGTCAGCTGCTGATAAATTGATTTGTGTATGTTTTTTTTTGTTTTGTGTTTAGGTTTGATTTTCTGGAGCTGATGAACGTATGGTTGGATTTGCCTCATTGTTGGGAGGCTGTGATTGTGAAAACCTGAGAGAGATCATGTTTTCTTGAAGTGCAACACCAGTAAGTACAAGTGTTTATAGTGTATGCGCAGCTCGTTTTGTGCCAGTGACTGTTGGCTTTGGTTTTAGGCTAAATCTGCATAGCTTGATGACCATGGGCAGGCTCAGAGTGCTGACAGCAAATGCATGATTGCTTTTAGCCAACAGTCTGGAATACCAGAGGGGTTGTGCACGGTACAATCCAAACACCCCCCAAATCCTTCCAAACTGTTAACAAAAACGAAAAGATGCTAAATCTGTTCTCCTGCTTTGATTAGAGGCTCAATTTCATCCCAGTGCTCAACTAAAGGTATTTGTTATTATTATTATAAACATTTCAATGTGAACCACTCTGGATAAAAGGGAAAAAAGCGCAACTTGTATGGTTCACAGCATAAACAATGGCAAACATGTGTAGCACTTGAACTGCTGCAGAAAGCATGGAGGCTGACCGAGGTTGCCTGATTCCTGGTAAATTAAACATCAGCTGCGATTTTTAACAACAGCAGTAAACTTGCAACACAAATAGTTTTTTTTTTTTCAAATGGATATTTCACAAACCATGTGGGGGATTCTACTGAAATGATCACAGTAATGTTACCATGTAGCCAACAAACTATCTGAAAGTGATTCAAGCAGCTAATGACGGTCCCAGTTAGAGGCTCACCAGACTCATCAGGATACATCCTCTGGAAACCATGAATGTGCAAAACTTCTTTGTGGCAGTCCATCCATACGTGTCGAGGTATTTTTAGGCTCAAGTCAAAATTGTGACCTATGGGGATTCATTCTCTGGGCTCTTGAATGTCTTAGCAAAATATTAAATAGTTGTTTAGATATTTTAGTCTGACCCAAAGTGGTGGACCAACTGATTGCTCTACAGAGGCATGGTGCTAGCAAGACTAAAAAAACACGTAGGCCTACTGCATGATCCTAAGTAAGCAAACAGTTGACTGTTTCTCAAAGTGGGTTTCCTCTAGTTCTTCTCTCAGTTCTTCTGAGTACTCCAATGTGGTTCACTGATGATACATTCAAGATAAATCAACAAGGGGGTATTTAGAGAGTGGTAACAAATGCATGCAAGGAAGTGTAATTCTAAATGTTAGTGTTTTAAATGAAGACACACATCAAGTAATGACGCTTCACTAAACAGTGAAGTTCTGTGTTTTTCCTTCACGTTGCATGCTTTTTCCAGAGAGATGTTGATTCAAAATGAAGTTTTTATGTCTCTAAAAATCACAAACAAGCCGATGTTTGTATTTGTAGCTGCTTTAGAATTCATGCAACAATTCTCAGAAGAGCACAATAGTTCAAAATCACAATCTTTCAAGTTCCCAGATGTAAAAAACATGGTTCAGTTATATAATGAACAGAAAACATGGATTTTCATCATAGGTATCAGTAAAACATCCAAAACAGACACTAAAAGCATCTCAGTAACCTTTAAATAGCATCGTTTTTTTATTGATATACTAGATTTGATTATTTATGAGGCTGAGGAAAAACCTATGTGCTGTAATTTTAGTTTCTCCCCTCTAAGATCCACTATCAGAAGACAAGACTCTGACCTGAAAGAACCACTGCGAAATCACTAGAAATCATCTGGAATAGATCATTTAGTTCTTTTTTTGCAGTGGTGGAAACAAGATTTTTTTTGTCAAGTCTACTTTGTAAAGTATTAAGTGGATCTAAAAATAGATGATTCTATGTCAACATTCTGGCGCCCCATAAACAACCAGCTTTAAATTAGACGGCCATTGTTTCCTCCACGAGTCTTTGTGCATGTGCGCTGCCTGTGTATGTGTGTATATGCTTGAGTGATGTGTGAAAGGCAGAAACAGTGTGTATAGTGAGGGCAGATTAAGATTTAAGCATACAGCTTTCCAGTAAAAACCTACGCTGCTGTTTTGCAAGACTAGAATGTTGATAAGACGTCTAACTTTAGGATCAATCACTTCACAAGAAGAGCGGCTTCCAGTCACTCAGCCCTCCTACTGTAATAACACACAGCTCCATTTCTGATGATTTTTTCTGCGTCATGGTTCTTTCAACATCAACAACCTGGCCACGGAAAGACAAAAAAGGTTATTAAGCAATCACGGCCAATAAAACTGTCATGTGTTGCTTTTTGTGTAAACCATTACATCTCCACTCTGTCTCTCTCTGCTGCACGTCTCCCTCCTTAAAAAGGCATAGCACGAGACATCTCCGCACAGGTTGCTCTACACACACGCACACTCACCCTCCACAGAACTCACTTCACAACTTAAAAGTGAACAGGAGTCTGGACTTGCACCCATATTTCAAGTCTGTGTTTTGACAATAATTTCTGTACTTAATGAACCTGGGAGCAAAACGTATTCTTAAATGAGTTGGAAACTATATCTAAATTGCATTACATGCTCCTCCATGATATGAATTATCATTCATTTAAAGAGACACTAATGTATTGTGGGAAATGTAACAACTAATGTTTTTGTGGTTTGACCCATACGGAGAACTAAAAGTCAGGATACCGCGACCTCTGCTGCTTTGATCAGCCTCTCTCACTCTCACTCTCACTCTCTTTTTAGAAAATAGTATAGAATAGAATAGAAACTTTATTTGTCTGACACTAAAGGGTAACAGAAATGTATCTTTGAAGGGGCTCAACATCACTTTTACACACCCACTCACACACAAGACATACACACAAAAGAAACATGAATACTGAATCATTTCAACCCCATCTTTTAGTGTGAAATTATCATTAGATGGTAATGTAGCTGGAGACTGGGACACTTTTTCTTGCAATAAAAAAGAGCAAAAATATTAGGCTATGTACTGTAAACTGAACAATTGTAAAAGAAGTAGAGCAAAGTGGAAGCAGGGCATGTGCACAATGCACTGGAAAGTATCAAAATGTCAGTATCAGGTGTCAATCATATTTTCAGAATGGAAAACACACATTCCCAGTGTTGACAAATGTAAACTGGATGTGAGTGAACACTTGTTGCTTTGCTGTCTCTTGTTTCTTGGGCAAAGTCAGACACTTCTTTTCTTTCTTTCATCACATCTGACAGACAGAGTGTGCTCCTGACTGGCTCCTGTTCATAACTCTGGAACTGAACTGAACATGCATGTTCAATTTGCATTTGCAAAGAAAAGTTGCATTGCAGCTAAATCAGTCTGCCACGTTGAGTGCATAACTAATGTAAAGTTTACACTCCATTTCAGGGTTTTACTTCACACCCTAAAGTGTGTGAAACATCCCAGAGGACGAGCAACACATCTTGGCTCGGTATTTTTACAAACACCCTGAGGTGTAATAAGTCAGTGCTCCACATTGTACTAATGACTCCAAACTGATGGCCTCATGTTATCCTCAGTGGGCCGTGGCAGGAGAGGAGGGTGGGTGGGAGGGAGGGAGCGAGCAGCATGGAAAATAGAGCCACAGTGATGGGAAACTCTGCAGAACGAGAGCTTCTCAACAACTCCGAGTTCAAGAGAAGAAGGAAATGTGTTGGTGTGTGTGTGTGAGTGTGTGAGAAAGAAGTACAGAGGCGCAGAGCAGCAGAGAGAGTCAAGCTGGAGCTGTTCTTTGTGATAGGAAATGATGGGAGCGCTGTTTGAGGGCTGCTGGGTTTGACCCTGTGACCGTGAGAACCCATGTGTCCATAAGACCTTCACATCAGCACACACACACACATGCACGCTCTTGCACATGGACACACATACAGTTGTGGAGCAAGACAAGCAAAACACATGTCATCCAAGGCGGAGAAAGAGAGAGTGGGTCCAGAAAACAAGCTGGAAAATTATCATACCTTTCCACCACTGCATGTGGACTTGTGCCAACTATGCAGCCTATAAAGCCCCCCCTCCTGCTAAAAATAAGTTGCCCAAGTATGTTTTGGTAAGGATTTCATACGCTACCTTCCCCTTATTCACACTCAATTTGAATTCTGTATGAAGACAAAAGCCCAACCAGCCTCATGACCCCAACAGTAGGAGGGGAAGAAAGGGATTGAGAGGGAAAAACTATCTGTGCACTTCATTGCACCTTTTGTTGGAAAGGTTTAATCCTCAGAAGCTCCATAAGAGCTGCTTTAGCCTTCCTTCCCACAAGCCCCTCTGTGTAAGGTGTGACTCTCACAAGGGCTGGGAACACAGCAACTGCCAGCCACAAAATAATCCAGGTGGGAGAGGTGGTAGCCGTGCTGCCCACAACCCCTTCCCTTCCCCGAGTCAATTCCCCACATGCCCCTGGGCAACACAACTGCTCTAGTTGTAGGCTGCGGTGCACTGGTTTAATACTGGACAGCTTCCAGGTGCAGATGTCAGAGTCAGGTCAACACTCCCCTCTTCAATACCCATAAATCTTCCAGTCGGGCACCAACAGCTCAAGTCATGCTGTCTGACTGGCTTTTAAGCTGCACAGACAAGTTTCAGAGCCCAAGAATCAAAGTGTGTAGAGTCTGGCGGTTCTGACAGAGATGTTCAGCAGATGTGTCTCCTGGCAGACAGCGGCTTTGACTTCTAGTAGCAAAAATAAACAATGTGCGAAGGCTGTTGATTGCTTCTTCTCATCATCCCAAGAAGTGCTACATATAGGCCTACACTTAAGAGGCTGGCAGATTTGGAGACATAAATTATGTTAATCAACTTTTCCAGCCGTTCGGTGCTGTATGTTTGCACAGTGAGCAATGTGCACGAAGAAACAGAGGAAAACACGTGGGTTTATCTATGGTTGTTTGTCAAATGTATCATTTCACTCAACACAAGCTGGGCCAGAGGGGAAAAAATAAGTTTACCTCTGATTTCCACACAACGTAGGCGTGAGAGCTGGACGGCTGCACCTTCCTCTGTAGCCACCTCCGCGGGGAGAACAGCGTACCGGTGCTCCCGGTCGGCGCAGCGCCGGGTCCCCTCACCAGAAACGGTAAATCCCCGGCGGTATTCCTTTTGGCACACTTCACTGTGTCATAGTCAAAGTGGAAGTTGGAGGACGGAGAAACGTCCAGTGGTATGGAAGGAGAGGAGAGGGACGGGGTTATGGGCTCCTTCAGCGTCGGGATCTTGGTGCGTAAAGCCGGTTTGGCAGCAACGCGCTCCGGAGACGCACCTGCGTCCGCGCCAGCCGCTCCAGAAGGCAGAGCCCTGCATGCTCCCTCGATGCCGGTGCTACAGTGTCTTATGATAGCGGGGTCCAGGCTGCGGGTCTGGCGTAGCCTCCGTTTGATTATGGCTTTGGAGGCAGGAGAGGAGCAGGAGAAGACGCTGTTGAGAAGTCCTTGAGAGGCAGACATGTCTCCTGGTTTTGGGTCTCACATCAGCGCTGCCCGGTGCCTCTCTCTAAAATTCTCCAACTACAATACAGGAATTTGTTGTTGCTCCATCAAAAGGAAGATCCGCGTAGAAGCTGGTAAAGAGCTGGAATGTGCTGCATTTGGCTGCAGACGCTGCGCACTGTGGAGAGGGGAGCGAGTCAAATCTTCTTTCCCTCTGCTGTGATCTTCTGCACGTTGGTCATTGACAAACTGGAGTGCAGGGAGAGCAGTGTGAAAGTGTACGTGCATGAGTGTGGGAGGTCGTTCAGAGCGCTTGAGATGAATACTTGCATATTGTAATTTTACAGAACATCCAACTTCAGAGTAAAAATAATAAATTGTTAAGAACTTTTTTGTTTTGTTTTCCAACTCTTTGCATAAAAAGTCAACTTTAGGCCTCCATTGTGCTTCATTTTCTTTATCATTAAAATGTAAATTACTTCCGAATGAGATGTGGGTTAAAAAATTGTCTCATCCACCAAATTCCGTTTAGAAAAACATCATTTCATTTTGCATCTTACACTTTGACCACTAACTTTGTTTCCTGCTGCCTCAACAGTTGACGATGTGGAGTAAGATGAGTTTTTGTAATGAAGCAGCTCATGCTCATGGGGGTAATTAGACAAGTAGCCTGTCACAATAATTAGACGGGCAGAAGGTCATTCTTATACAGACAGACATGATTTAGCCTGGGATGAAAATAGGCATATTAATCCTTGTCTCCCATTAATCCTCGCTGTCTGGGAATAATAGGCCTATCAGTGAACCCTACTGTGTGCTATTATTAGCTAAACAATAAGTGAGCCGTAGGATTAATGGCCAGGGCCTCCCTTCATACACATGTGTAAGAGGCCGACATAGTGCCAGACATTTGTTGACACAGATGCTTGTAGAATATCTCAGTAATTTCAGTGTGTTAATAGAGCTGTGTGCTGTGTGAGTGTGTGCATTTGTTTAAAGTGTGTGAGAAAGACATAGAGGAAGAGAGAGAGAGAGAGAGGGTGTGTATGTGTGGCCTAGTGTGTGAAAGTATGGGAAAAATGAGAGGAGACAGCAGGAGTCTGGAGAGGAGGGTGCCGGCCGGCTGATAAAGGAGCTTATGAAGCTGCACCGCATGACACACTCACACACATACACACAACACAGCATGACATGACACTGATAACAGCTGAGATAGATTTGACACTTCTAAAAACAGTCTGCAGGGGGAAACGAATGAGACACTGACTGAGTGAAAACACAGAAGCAGGAATTATAGATGAAAACATGGTGTTTTGCATTAGATTGTAAAAAGGTTTATGGAGAGAGGCCAACACTTGAGGCGTTATTGCCCACTACTCCTACTTGGGTGAAAAGCCAAAAACAACAGTAATATGGGGAAAGGGTGCATTATTTAAAAGGATATTAAACAGATGCATTCCCATATCTCATGGGAATAGAAAGTATAGACCCCCGCAGCATCCACGACTTTTTCACTCTGCTGTCCTCAAGTTCTTCATCAAATGTTGAAGACAATCAAGTTCTCCTGTTACTGATGTGCAACCATGGAATACATTTAACAAGAAACAGTGATCATTTGACGTGACTGTCAAAATACATCGGACACGGTCAGGGTTGAAGGGAAGGAGAGTAAATCAACAGGGCTACACTTCAGCCAGTCATGTTCAGTATTATATACACACTGTCCATATTTGGTATACAATAGCATGGCCTGAAACCATTTTAAGCAAAATGAGTCTAGATTCAGCCACAGCTGCAGAGACATGGTTTCCTGTGCTGGGGATCAGTGTAGCCTACATTTCATTGTCCAAGGCTGTTTCACATAGATGGGAATAAAAAGGTTACAAGGTCAGAAACAAAAAGACTCAAATTACTGGTATGAAATGTGAAACAATGAGCCAGTGATACAGGGTCTATTTTTACCTAAACATTTAACATTATTTATAGAAAGAGGAAAGCGCCAAATTAGTCCTGATTTATACGCCTACAAATGATTAATCTGACTTTTTTTTTTTTTTTTTTTTACATGATTAAAGAGATTGGAGAAATAATTGAATATGCTTACACACACACACTCTTGTACCCTGGAGCTATGTATCTATCTGACCAAAGATTTCACGTGTTCCCGGCTGCTCATGTAAACATCCCCATACTGTAGTATATTTTAAGAGATGCCATATTGTTCCAGTAGAGAAAGATTAGATTATTCAGACATGGTGAATTTTCTTATTCTGCAATTTGCCTCAAGGTAAAAGCTCTTACTCAAAACTGTGAATACCAAAACAACATGTTTTGCTCCTGCAAAGGTATGAGATGTACGATACCCAGCAGGTTGCTAAATTTATACGCAGACTTAATTTCAGAATATGATCTGCATGGTTGTAGTTGGTACTATTCACAGTGGAGCAATAGGCCTATATTGCCCAGATCGTAATCATTTACATGTCATGGATCACAAAACAGATGCAGATGGTTTTCCTGAGATCTTATATCATGGACCTTTGCATTGCATGGTTTATTTTGGGTAGCTATGTTTAAATTTGGGATGAATACAGATGAAGTACATTAAAAACTATGTCACATGACAAATGGGTAACACATGGAGCCATGTAAAGAGATGGGGGTCCTTTCACATCAGTTTGAGAACCTAATCCCTAACTTTAATGTTACTGATAAGATGCACATGATCCATGCATACATACATTATTGTCAGTGCACGTTACCTAGTATTACATGATGCTTATGTGTAGCCTGCACATAGAAATTGAAGCTAATTAAACACATGGATCAGGAACAGTTCGGTTCTGATTACACAGATGTTTAGTTGGACGAGTGAGTCTGATGTCGACCTTTTCTGCTCACATACTGACATCTACTGGCCAGAGCTTAAAACTGCACTACTAGTACGGTGTCCATGAGAGATCATTTGAACCTAATAAATCGCATTTATGTGTTGCCTTCACTGATGCGGCAATTGTGGGGAATTGGTGTGCTGTTGTGATGCATTTCTTTAGCAAAACACCTACTTCAGAGGTAGTCAACACTATCCCCATATCCTTGCTACTAAACTGCAGCATCCTCGACTTTCTTTTTCACGCTTTAAATACAGTTTTGATTATGCTTTTACAATATGAAAATCAAAATGTTGAAACTGTGATAATTCATTAAATCCTCCTACATATGTGTGATACTCAGTTTAAAGCTTGGTTGTGTGATGCTTTTACAGTCTGTGTAAAAAATAACAACAAAACAAAACATGTAGCCTATCCTACACCCCTGTTACAACAACGCGCCCGTAGAACTGGAAATTACGAGTAGTCAGTGAAGGCAGCTTCATTCGTCCCACAACAGCGCCATCCTTCCTTCGCTCTGGATTTGGTTGGAGACCCTCACGGGAAAAAAAACAGTGTTTGGCAGGGAAAGGGTTAAGGAGTTTATAGGGTCCAGATCGATGCCTCCTCTCCCACACGTCGCCATGAACAAATGAATTCGCGGGGAATTAAATATCAATTTCACAAAGGAGAAAGAGTCCTGTGCTTTGAACCCGACCCCACCAAGGCTAAAGTGTTGTATGACGCTAAGGTAACGTTTTAATGCAAGTTAACGCAGCCTTTCGATGTTCGTGAAGAAGCCTTAAAGGAACAATTCATAGAAGAAAAAACGGGGTTGTTTCTGTGAGGATGATATAAATAAGTCGACTGTGGAGGCCACCGAGGCCTCAGGAGGAAAGCAAGAGCTGTGAATGTGATGCTAACACGGTTGCGGTTTCCTAACTTGTTTTCCGGGTGCGTTTGATTGCACGTCTGCTTTTTTTCTTTTTAAACGCATAAGTAAAAACACAAGTTACTCCTGTAATGTTTGGTAGCTGCTCTTGTTCATTTCAATGGAAGTTATTGAGCTACGCATTACTGCTAATGTTGCAACTAATGCATGCATTAATGTTCTTGCAAATGTTAGTGATATTTTATCAAACAGTGAAGTTACAGCCGAGAGTTATCACCCAATGCAGTTGAATGGCAACACTTGATAAACAAACGCACCGCTAACTCAGCCCACACACACACAGCATTGTAATGCACTAAAAATAAAGCCGCCTAGCTATGTTATTACTCCTACATTCTGTTATAGAGGGAAATATTGCTTTGTTTTAAGGAGACGACGATGCTCCAGACGAGTTTGAGTAATATTTACGTGTATTAGCCGCTAGTTAGCAACTGGCTAATGCTAGCACAGGGCAATAAAGGTTACAGCCTGGCTTTAGCTGACCATGGCTAGCATACTACTGCAGTTTGACACTATGTTTGTGAGTTACGTTGATTTTAAAAGCTCCCGCTGTTTTATTTGGGAAACAATATCAAAAAATAAATACAAATGTACCTTTCGTAAGTCCTGCGTTAAATTGCAATCTGTAGCTTATTAGTAAACATGTAAATGCATCATTTTAGCTTTTGTAGCTATTCTTTTTCATGGTAAATAAATGACGCAGTATTATGTAGTTTATGTTAAATATAATATTGAGATCATGTTAAAATTGTCTTTTTTGTTTACACTTAACATATATTCTTAAATATAAAATATTGTTTTGCAAAAGCATGGCGGAAAAAAAGGGGGGAACAATGTACAAGATGCCCTTTTGAAATATGAAGGAGCTGAAAGTTTTCAGAGTCATAAAATGGAAATACTCATCCTCAACAAATTATAGTCAAGTGAAATGCATGTATAACTTTACTGTACATCTCACCACTGCTGGTTTAAATGTTCTGTCCTTCAAAGCTCAGAAGCGTCAAGTAAGATCATACTTGTTGTGTCTTTACCCTCCAGGTCCTTGATGTCTTAATAGGTACAGATGAACATGGAAGACGAATCCCAAAGTACCTGATTCACTTCAACGGTTGGAACAGAAGGTGACATTGAATTGCAAATTTAAATTTGTCCTACTCATTACAGTGTTTATCTTTGCAAACTTCCATGTTCAATGACCTGTGTAATGATGTAGCTTCAAGCTACTATTGTCTATAATCATGTAGTCTTTTCTTTCTGTTTTTTTCACGTCTGTGTTTGTGTAGCTGGGATCGTTGGGCTGCAGAAGACCATGTCCTGAGGGACACTGAGGAAAATCGAAAATTGCAGCGTAAACTGGCTCGTAAAGCTCTAGGTCGCATGTAAGTTATTTTAATCATCCAAATTTTGTGTATTATCAAAAATACACAACATTGAAACCACCTCACTCCTACGAATTGAGGCCAGCACCTGTTCTTAGATTCCACCACAAGGTAAACAGACTATAGAAAACTTTGTTTTTAGGGATTTCAGACAGAGCAGTGTAAGCTAGTCTCTGGCTCGTATCCACAAGTTCTGAATTTTTCCCTTTTTACATATTTTTCATACCTACAGACAAGTGTGATACAGATGGTCTGTGTTTTGTTTCTTCTCCTTTGTGCTAGGAAGAGAAAGGGATGGGCGAAGCGTCGTCGCCGTCAGTCTGGTACTAAATCTTCTCTGAAGACTCTCCCCAAGGAGGACGACAGTGATGACGCATGTGAGAAATCACGCTCTGTCTCTGTCTTTTGCTCCCAGTGTCCCTCGGTAAACAAATTAATCCATCTGCATTTTCTGTCTCTAGGTTTGATTTCGTCTTCAGAGAGCAGTGACGTGGACGATTCTGACCCTGAATCTTCGAATAGTGGGGACAGCACATTCTCTGAGGATATCAACAAAATGGTGAGGTGGAGCAGTTTAGTTCAGTCTGTATCTCTGAAAAAACACACCAAAACTGACACTTAAGTTGATCCCATCATCAATATCAACTGGGAGTGTGTCCAGTCCAAAAGAACCTTTTCCCCCTCCCCTTCATATTATGTCCACTGTCTCATTGTACACCTGTGGTATTGAAGGTCTGCAGCGTCATCATGTCAAACCTTCTGTGCAAATAGATAGATAGACACTTTGTACTTGTAGTTGGTACTGACCATGTTTCTGATGCTTTATGTCGTGGTTGTTTCAGAGGGTTGAACCAGACGTTAATGTTAAGAGGGAATGTGAGGAGAAGATCGTCCATGTTGACATTAGCATCCCTGATGTCCTGAAGAAGAAACTGGAGGATGACTGTTTCTACATCAACAAGAGGAAAAAGGTACATGCTGCAGATAATAAGCATCATGTAGCAATTTGAAATTTGTCTATAGTATCGCAGATTATTTTTATTTCATATGGATTCTTCTGATCTGGATCTGTTCCCAAGACTAAACTATAAATTCAGGAAAACACTTAGGTTTCAATAGCTTGACCTTAACTTTATTACATTGTCATTCCTTTTTTTTCCCCTTCTAGCTGGTGATGGTCCCCTGTCAGACGAATGTGGTGCACATCCTGGAGTCCTACGTCAAACACTTTGCCTTCAACAAAGCATTCATGGCTAATGAGAGGTACCGGCGGCAGCAGAGTACGACACAGAGCAGCAGCCCACAGCCAATCCCGCCGGAGAGGAGGTGAGAAACAGAAACAGATGTACACATCGGTTATCAATAAAAGATAAAATGTTGATTCAGGCATTATTGGAATATCTTTTTTTTCTCTCTCCCAATATTTGTATTGTGATGGTTATTATATTTATATCATTGAGTTGCATATTATTATTAATAACGCTCAATTCTCCCAACATTGTAAGTGAGGAGCTGTGTAAGGAGATGGTTGACGGCTTGAGGATCACATTTGACTTCACCTTACCCATGATCCTCCTCTACCCCTGTGAACAAGCTCAGTTCAAGAAGGTCAGCTCTTCCAGGCTCTTTCTAGCCATGAATGAAAGCTCCCCCTGCTCCAGCAAGTAAGTGTGCCGTCATGAGAGATAACAGATAACAGGTGCCACTGTTAGCTTGTGATGCACCACATTTGGTCACTGTGCTCTTCCATTGAGCTCTAACGGTTTTTATTTGTCTCTGAAGCGCCCAACGAGAGCGCAGCCCCAGCCCGTTGGGACACAACCCCCCTACTCCTCAGTCCACAGACAGCCAGCCGGCACTGAGCGACATCTCTGCCACCACGCCCACTGCACCAGCCCCCACCCCGAAGCGCCGGCGCCACCCTGACATGGACTGTATCTCATACCAGTCCCAGTCTCTCCGACGCTCCACCAGGAACACATCTGGAGGTGACAAGCCGGCTGAGGGAAGCAGTGGAGGTAACTCACTAAGTAAAGGAACTTGATCTCTTGTTGTGTGATTTATTATGATCTTTAAGGGGCATATACTGTTGCACTGGTTACATGTGAGCTGTATGTGATGAACTAGGCGGAGGCAGTGCTACAGCGTCCCCGCAGCTCAAACGGCGTTTGGTCGACACTTCATCCCAGCCCAAGTTCTTCCTAAACCTCGACAGAAGTAAGCCGCCCCTCCCTTCAAAACATGACACAGCAGTTTGTCTGTTTAGAAACAGTAAACAACTGTCTTAACGTGACATTACAGCAACCCCATCTATGGACTTGTCCTGTGTGTAATAGCCAATTTTCCCCAGTAGATGGTGCCATCCTGCTTCTTTTTTCCGTCCCTTCAGTACTTTAGAAGTATACTCCCCTAAAAGCACACTGGAAGTCTTCAAACTCTTTGTTCCCTGTGTTAATTTTGCTGTCATTTGTTTACCTTGTTAATCATTCTCCTGCAGCAATGAGCTACATCACCAGAAAGTTGTCATAAATGTTTTTTTTTTGTCATCTGGTCTTCCCCTCTACCCAGAAACCCCAGTGCACAGCGGCTCCTCTTCCCCGTTGCCCTCGACGCCGAGCAAAGAGCGAAGCGGGCCGTTCTATGGCCTGGAGAGCCGCAGAAACAATGAGCTTAATGAGGTGATGCAACTGTGTGTGCAGAGCGTACTAGTACCTGGAAGGGAAACAATGTCTTGCTCAAGGACACAAGGACAGTTATATAAGTAGGCTGCATCACTGCAGGGAGATTTACACATGTATGAATTGAAATGGTTTACACTCTGTCACCATATTTCATGTCATGTTCACATGGAATATTAGTCATAACCATCCACTGTTGTTAAGTCAGAACTGTGTATGGCATTTAGAAATAGTTGATGTTTCCTGTAGGAACTCTGTGATGTTTATATTTCCCAGTGTTAAAGGGAATATATCCAGTGCTCAGTGAAACCTGACCATATATTTTTTCTTTGCTCTGCTGACCAGGTCTTAAGCTGGAAGCTGACTCCTGAGAACTACCCTCTGAATGACCAGCCCCCTCCACCTTCCTATCTGTACGGCTCACAGCACCTCTTGCGGCTTTTTGGTTGGTGTCTGATCACGTCACTGTCATTAGTTCACTTGTTATATATGATTTAATTGGGGAGGTTTAGCTATGTGCAGCCTCCTTACACACTTCTGCTCACTGTCTGTTCTCATAGTGAAGCTTCCCGAGATCCTGGGAAAGATGCAAATCCCTGAGAGGAATCTCCGAGCACTGGTCAAACATCTGGAACTCTTTCTAAGGTAAGTGACGAGTACTTTTCTGCATTTGAGGCCAGTCTTGGAGGTAAATACGAATCCAGGGAGGGACAGAAACAGTGTAATGTTAAATCAGTAAAACAAACATTGTACAGGTTAAGTTTACCCACCCTGTAGAGATGTGGTAGAACTCACTCAGGCCATAAAAATTAAGTTTCTTCACAAAAACATTCAGGTATAAAAATGGAAATCTCACCCCATTCATAGTAAATGGATTGTGCAGTCAGGTGAACAGAAGCTCTGTGACATCAACTGTAATTTCCTCAGAGGATAAATCATTAAAAAGATATAGTGCCGCAAAGTATTAAAGGGACATTAAATGTGAGGCACTTTGAGTTAAAATGCAGCTCGCTAATATCCAGCACGGTTCGTTAACCGAGGTTTGACCTGCCTAAGCATTAAAGCTCAATTGCAACCGCCAGGGTTCTCTTTCATATGGAGGGCGAGGCAGAAGTGCAAGTTCAGAAGTGCACCCTTGACAAATACATTTTATGCCTTCTGCACTGTCTCCTAATGTACTGATGTCTGTATTTGTCTGCTTCACTATAACGGAGTGAAGGTGACAGATTAAAAGATGGAGGGCAGCAGTTTAATTCCTTAAAGGACAAAAATAGTGATTGTCTGAAAATCATTGATACACAAAAATAACCCAGCGACACGAAAAAACAAAAAAGGCAAGGGAGAGTGAGTAAATGAGAACATGGGAATGGAGGGGAGGAGGGGATGGAGTGAGAAAGAGCATGTGTTAGAGGGAGGGAGATGAGTGGGCGTTACACAAGCACGGGAGTCTAATCTTTAAATCCTCCCTAGCGATCTTCAGTTCAGCCGGTCCCAAACCTGGGGGGATTTAGGTCCTCTCATTCTCTAATCAAACACTTGCAGTGCTGCTCTCTGCCACCAAGCAGTGCTGTGGAGCAATGCCTGAATGCACCACGGAGCGGGAACAGGAACAAACCTGAGTCTGAGAGCCATAACTATCTCATGTTCACTACTCGACCAGAAACGTATATAAATAAATAAAGTGGAGCTTCATACTTGGTGCCACAAAAAATCTTCTGAAAATAGCTAGAGCTGGCATCCATATCGGTTTGTGGGAGGAGAGTGCTGTGCACTATGAAAGGATTACAGCATTCAACTTAGTATGTGATGCATCGACGTATCCAGATTTTCCTCACAGCAGGGTAAAAGGGCTCTTCAACAATGTTTTCAACAAGTGACCTTAACACCCTGTGCAAAATAAAATCAAGAGAGCGCCCTTTATTCCCCAGCATTAATAAATATGTATTTGAACCTCATCTTGGCACAACGTCTCATGCAATGTCATCAGTAGTGAGGGGGACATGAGTAGAGTCCTTTGATTCACTTCAGTGACACGGGACTGCAAATCACTGGTGTATCTCTTTCCATAGAGCGTTATTCTGCAGAATTGCAGAATTGGATGCAAAGAGTGAAGTGCTTAAAAGTAAATTACTTTTGCAGTTTCAATCTCCTCTGGAGCTCTGTGATGAACTATAAGTCGTTAAGACAGGATTGATAGTATTCAGTACAGGGAACACTCCCTTTTTTTTCTCCTCCCAGTGACTAATTAATATGTTCACTGTGTTGGAGACTCTGCAGGACACTGGACACAAACTAAAATGACTGTGTCTTTTGGGAAAGCCTTGATGCCTTTTGCTCTGAATTCAGCCTTGTGGCAGATTGTGCCGAGCGGGCAAAAACTGATTGATGTGGCGGAGACTGAAGTGCAGTGCATTCTGGGATTTGGCCACAGTTGATCTCTCACTCTCTCTTTCTCTGCAAGAATGATTATGATTAAGTGTGGGTGTGTGTGTGTACAAATGTGTACGCACACGTTATGCTGATTTACAATGTGTATGCCTAAAGCGGCTTGCCTTGTGTTATTACTGTTCTAACAGCAATAAAGATTAACACAAGCCTGAATTTCTGCCACCAAGGAGCCAAAAAATAATTCCTAGATTAATAAATATGTATTTAAACCTATTAATGCCTTGTAATGAATCTCTTTGAATGAGCTTTTGGTTTGTAGTGAAGAATTAGCTCACGTAAACTTCATTTCCTTACAGCATCTCTTGCTTATCATGAGTGAACTCACTCTGAGGGACTCCCATATTTCCTTTATTGTCCCATCAGGTTATCTTGTTTGATATTCGTTGTTAAAGCGTTCTTAAGTTCTCCTCTGATGAGGATAATTTGTTTGCATTGAGATTAGGAAGGCCGGTGGAGCTAAGATGAGATGGCAAGATTTAGAGGATTTGGCCGAGTAGCGGATACTAAGAAGATTCCGGATTAGTTTTCCCCGCTACTGATTAGATGGGAGGAGGGGGGTGATTTTTCACTCTTTCCCTCTCTGACTTTTGGTCTGTCATTCTCATGTTCTCAGTCTTTCTGCTATAGGGATTGGTTCTCTGGTGGGTAGTATATGGATGAGGGGGCTTTGTCTCTGACATGCACACCCACAGGCAGAGAGGGCAAGGGGTCTGGGATTTACGTGGAACGAGCCAGGGATATCTAGGAAAACCAGAAGTGAACTGGGATGTGACTTTTCCGTTGCCTCCCTGTTTATTGCTTTTTGTTTCATGTAAGCCCGTCGTGTTTGCGCCGTTTGTCATCTGAGCAACAGCTGATGTTGAATGTTTAATGCGAACAAAGAGGTGCTGAACGTCGTTGGCATCAAACCATCTCACTTGTTCACTCTCCTTCTCTTGTACTTCCTTTCCCCCACCCTCTCTCTCTCTCTCTCAGGTTTCTGGCAGAGTTCCACGAGGATTTTTTTCCTGAGTCTGCATATGTGTCAGCATCCGAGGCCCACTACAGCATGAAACAACCGAGGCCTGTGTACTGAAGGAGACACTGGCCATTGTTTCCTTCCTTGCTGCCTTTACACTGACCTATCCCTCCAGCTTGGCAAGACTGACCTGTCTGAGCTCATGTACAAAGGGATAATAGCAGTTTTCTCTGGAGTTTAGCTGCTTGTGCTTTCCTGGACGTCCCTGTCTTCTCCTCCGGCCTAACATAAATTTTCCTCCTATTGCCTTGCGGAACAAGTAGCTTCTCCCATGCCACTAACCCTCGCCTGTGCTCTGTTTGTGGTACTGTAGTGCATGTGAAGCCCACCCTATGACGCTTTGCCTCAGTGTACTGCTCTAAGGCATGTTGAGTGCTGTGTGTTACCTCATATTAGAAGTCTTAGGAGGCAGCTACTAATGAACTCCTTTCCCAAGGCTTCCTCATTGTCTGTCTGCTTTTTTTGTCACGTGGCCGACACCTTTTAGGACCAGAATAAAGCTGGCAATTTCTCTGGCTTGTCAGATATTATTGACTGGCCAGAACTGACATATGGAAGCAGACACAACCAGCTATTTGGCAAAGCCTTTTTTCCCTCCTGCTATCATTTTGCCACTCTTAATCACCACAGTTTTGGAATATTGTGGTGTGTCGGCCTGCCTAATAAACTCATTTTGGATGCTCCTTGGCACATTGTATGCTTTTTTGGAAGCCTTAATGTTGGGGCTTTCTGGTAGTGCTTCCCATGCAGTGCTGCCTCCTCTGGAAATGATTCCTCTAGCTACAGAAGGACGTGCTGCTCCTGTTGTGGACATGCTTTGCCGCTTTTGTTGAGCAACTCTAATTTGTGGACTTTCAAAGGGAGCATTGTTTCCCCTTCTCTAGGAATATATTTTTTGTATGATTACAGATTTTCAAATTTCTTGCTTTGTTTTGCTTTGGATGTTGTCCCATGCATGTCTGATGAATGTTTGAGCTTTTTATTTGCTTTTGTTTTGTCTGTCTGCCACTGTTGTCCCCCTTTCTAACAGGAAGGGTAGTTGCAATGGTGAAAGGTGAAAAAGACAATGTTGTGTAGACAGGTGCTGTGTGCAACATGCAACACCATGTGTTAATAAAGGTCAATCTTGCGCTGACCGTTTTGGACCAACTCAGTTGGTCCAATGGAGTTCATTGTCTACTCATGTAACAATGGCTGAAATGTGTGAAAAAGTTACTTTAATGTGATTTACACCACAACTCATTTAGGACATAAGCAGTGCTATAAATATTTGTAAATGCAACACCTCTAATTATTTTTGCTCACTTGTTATGACAGTGTGTAAATGTAAATACAGTACACATGTTAGATCAGTATATTTATTTTTTCACACACCACTGGTTCACTTTGTTGATTTGTTGTTTGTAAAAATACTTGACAAGACCCAATAATACACAACCACAACAAGCTTGTGTCAGCTGTTTCTTTAACAAACATATTTGTAGATAAAATGTCACAGACATTAGTTGATTGTAACACATTCACAGGTTTAATAAAGTGACGTTTCTATTTTTTTTTCATTACAACTGTTTTCTGTGAACTCAGTTTCCTTTTATCCTTATCGTCTCCATTGTGTTCAGACGATAATAAAATAAAAACTTTTTCTAAAACTTGTCAGCTTCTTTACAAACATAATACTCAGTAATGGTGTATACATATACTGTACTGCACTGGTCTTAAGTGTCAGTTTTTTAAACATGTAGTACAATCTTTAATACTTGCCCATTCCTGCACCTCCCATTGCTTTTTACTTTGCACTCTTAAGATATGGATATGTTTTTGTCACAATTTTGATCTACTGTCCTTGGCAGCGTGACTCCTCTGTTTGTGTTTCAACCACTTAAAAGCAATCTGTATTGAATCTAGTGGTTCTCATTCATATGATAACCGGACACTAGTCCGACACCACTCAAAGGTACAAAGTGCCAGAATGAGAGCCAAAGTGACAGCACAGATTTGTCACTGATGTATTAAGATAGTGCTGCTGTTGCCCTGGTGGTGAGCATTAGTGGACATGTTTAAATTTTTATATAGTCAATGTACCCGTGTCTGCTGAAGATGGATGGGAGTCTCCCACTGTTTGTTCTAAGCAGAGAATGATGATTTTGGCTGAGATAAGACTTCAAATTAGGTACTGTTGGAACAAACACCACAGTGCTGAGGAAGAGAAAGAAAAAGTTAGAGACTTTTTTTTTCTTGGAGTCGCAACTGACAAACCAATGAATGACAAACTATAATTCTGAAAACAAAAGTATTTACGAAGCTGAAGGCAACTGGACATCTTCAGCACTTAACAACTACAATGACCTTGATGACTGAGAACCTTCATGGACTTCTTGTGTGAAGTTACCTAAGTCAGACGTGTTGCGGGCCTGACTCTAAAATCAGCAAATATACATTAGTATGAGTCTGATTTATTAGCTCAGTCTCTGTTGCAATCTAAGCAAACACTTGTGCTAAGTTTCTTCTGTTCTTGCACACCTCCATAGTGGATCTGTACTGTCTGCAGAGATACAGTATGTTATAACGTCCATTTCCAGTGCACCTATGGGAGGCTGGCTAACCTGGCCTCCTCATATCAGGGCTCTAATGGGTTTTAGTGGTGAACCTTTATTGTATTTGGAGTGGGTCAGACTCCTTGTAATGAACCGCTTATCAGTGCAACCCAAGACGGCACTCTCTTCCCTGCTGCTATCATGTAACCACAGAAGCCACTGGTTCAAGCTTCTCCATGCATCTCAAATCGATTTCCCGTCCCGTGCCGTCTCTTTCCACTTACCACATGATTCAATCATTGAGTGGGGGGAAATGGGATGTAATGAGATGTGAGCTATCACCTCGTAAGTGCTGCTGCCCGCACCTTTCACCTGATTCCACTGCTTCTTTTGTTTGTGTTCACCCCTTCCATCTGAGGCAGGTGCAGTCCTATCTTTCCACCCCACTCTCCACGCTCCATGTCCCTGAGTCCCAGAGTGGTTTTCTTTTCCTGCTCTGACATCCATATCACCATCTCCTTTCTCTAATGCGCCCTGTGATTGGTCTTTTGTCTTTAATTTTTCTCCTCACTCCTCAGTACTTTGCTGAGACAAGAGAAAACGAGTAAGAAGCTTTTTGCCAGTGCGAGTGTCTGGACACATCTCTCTCCACTCATTTATCTAGTTTGGGAGTATTTTCTCCTTACCTTCCTTTTTTCAGCCATTCAAGGCTTTTGCCCTATCAAGACATACATCGATGCATTCACCTGCATCAAAGTCGTTATCATTTTTTGTCTGTCACTCATCTTCATCCTTTTCTTTCTTACCTTCCATCATCTCATTCTCTCATTTTCCTTCTTGCATCATGGACATACGTGACAGATTGCTGGAGGAAAAGGTAGACTCCAGCCCGTCCGGCTCATCCGATTCTTCTTGGACATCATTTGACATCAGCACTGACCTCACATCTATCAGCTCTGACCAAATCTTGAGTCCAGTGACAGTTCAGTGTGGCTGGAAACTGTTTGAGGACCGGCACCTGAAGAAGTCTTCTTCATCTGTCAAGAGTTCCTCTGACGTGCGAACCAAAAAGGTTGCATGGAGAGAGACATCTTTTCTTGGAAACGATGAGTAAGTATATCTTTGTAATACCTAGAGCATTCATCAGAGACCAGGTGACAATAAGTTGAAAGAAACACTGTCACTCGTAATCTACTGGTGAGAAATAGAAATTTGGTCATACCTGTTGCTCAGATGGAATTACTGTCTTGCAGATAGAGTCTGGTTGTTTCCATGAAACAGAATTGTTGGCATGTCTTTTGTATATTATTTTTTAAATTTTTATAGTTGTGCCATGCAGGGACCTTTCCAAGGTTTTCCAGCAGTGCTCTTTCAGCACGAGTGTCTGGATAAATCTTGTATTCAGTCTGTCTTGTAAGTAGAAAACTAATTTTGACACATTGGTCTAAGATGGAAAGTCAAGATTAATATTGAAAAATGAAGATTAATAACTCATTCAGTAATTGTTCAGATATTTTCTGGACTTAAGCAGACAGAGGTCAAGATGGCTTCCCATGTCAGAGAGTCCTTGATATCTCAACGCACCACTCTGATGCTGGAATGCATGATTGTGTGTATTAGCTTGAATTTAATCAAAGTGAGGGAGCAAGCCTTCCCTAATCATGCAGTCAGTTTTAAATATGTCACCTTCTGTCTGACCTTTAATCATGATAACAATTTCACAATTTCTGCATCATAGATTACACTGATGCTGCAGACAGCAGTGTAATATAATAGGAGCTTTGATACAAACACAAGGTCTGGAAATATGTGATTCTGCATACCTCTCGAGCTTACGATGGCATCCCATTGGCATTTTGATAAATCCATCTGATCATTTGAGCCTTTAAAAAAAAAAGTTTTGCTGCTGATGGCAAGGTCTGTTCTCTCCCCCTCTGGTTAAGAATTTAGCAGCAAGAGAGATCCCACTAACCTCTGTGGAACGGGTGGGAAAGAAGGGGATAAAAGACCACTACCAGCAGCATATGAATACAAGTGTGCTCACTGAGACTTTGCTTTAAGCCCACAGTGGTGATGATTATCGGTATCATCTGGTTTTAATCATGAGCGCTTCTATAATGGGCCTCTGATTCCCAGTAGCAGGACTGTGAGAGTGGATAAAACAAACCCTGCATTTATTTAGAGAGAGACTATAAATCACCTCTCCTCCTTGAATTCTTTAGAGAATCTCAGGCAAGTGGGAAAAACCGAGAGTATTGTTCATCAAACCTTTCTTTTTTTCTCTTTCATTTTGTATTTCTTTCTTTTCCTCCAGCCTCCATCACTCTGCCTGCCGTGATATATATAATTACCCTTCCAAAGGCAGAGAAAAGTGTGAGCACACAGACTGGCAGACACTCTCACCGGGTCTTTAAATGACCCCTAATTCCCTGTGGAGTGTTTCAGTAACTTTACACAGAGACTGATTAAACTTTGGCTGAGAAATATTTCAGAGCTACCTGATGAATATAAATGCAATATTCACCTTTTCCTCTGATTTTGCCAGTCACTATGGTTTCCATCTCAAGACTTAATAACGCATATGCAAAAGTACCTAATATTTTATATTTTTCCATTGGCTGATTTCTCTGATTTCATTCAAAGTTCCAGCTCAAAAATTTGACTATATGGGAAATACACTCCTTTTTGTGTCGAGAATTAAATTAAAAGATTCAGGCTGCGTTACTCATGTATTTTTTTTTTTTAAAGGAGACATTTCCACATGTAATTCTCCGCTCTTCTTCCTCCTGATCTCTTTGTGTGACTTTTCTCCTGCAAGGAAACAGTTAATGTTCTTGTGCTGTATTTAAAGTCTAAAAAGGTTACAGCGGTCAGTGCACTTAAACCCTATTGGCTAGTGCACTTAGGGAAGCTTAGTGGTGATTGGACCATCTGGAAGAAGATGGGATCCCAAAAAAATATGATATAATTACTTAATAATAATTACTTAATTTTTGATTGATCGTGAACTACTGTTTCTGTCACTTACCTTTTTATAATTTGCTGGGTAGAATTTTCCTGAACAAAAGTGAACTAAAATTGAGATCCTTGGATATTAAGAGTGAGTGGGAGGGAGGGTGAGAAAAAGGGAGGCAGCTTTAAGAGATCATGCCACAGAGCGAGGGAGCTACAGAGATGTAAAGATTGAAAAAAAGCAGATAAAGAGATTGAGTGATCTCTCTCCTCGCTACTGAATCACCTGACACTACATCCACTCTTCCGGACCTTCTGCCGTGTATTCACTTCTTTCTCCAGAGTCTCGTTCTTCTCATTTTGTTTCTGTTTTCAACTTTCTCCTATCATAACAGCTTCACAATTACAAACTTCAATTTTTGTTCCATCCGTCACCCCACCCCCACTGACCTAAACATGAAGTCATTTTGCTGCAGTTGTGGAGATTGTTTTTGTTGAAGCCTGCCCTCTTGCCGGTGGTAGCCTGAGGATTAGGATACAGTCAGAGAGGCAGAGACACGCAGCAGGATGGCAATCTGAGTCATGAGGTAAGAGAAGAGAGTATTTACATCTCCTCCTGCGTGTCCATATGATGTGCTGATGAGCTGTGTTGCTTGCAGTGAGAACAGGTATCTGCAGCAGTGTGGAGAAGGTGCAGCTTGTGTGCATGTCTGTGGACTGGAGTGAATACATTTGGTTTCACTTGTGTCTGAGGTTTTATTTATGTTAATTTATGTTTAATTTTATGTTTTTTCAAGATGTTTTTTCGGAGGTCAGCTTTTTATTCCATTCATTGATTAGATTTTTTTTTCTGAATTACAAAATCCCAGCCCTACTCACTTTTACCTACTTGTGGCATTTATAGCTATATTGGCAGTATGTTTCCACGTTCTACTGCACATATGGTGCCTCACCTGTATATAGGTCTTGAGGAGAATTTTGGAATAAGTAGTTTCTATCTCTCCAGTCAAGCAGAGTGTGTGGCAGACAGACATTTTCACAGTTGGGTGGAGGCACTCTGATCGGAGTCCTCCCACTTATCTTACTGTAGTAACGGCATTTCCTACTTCTTTTAAGCTCTGTGCTTCACACATGATATTTGAGAGGATTTATATTCAGGTTTGACTGTCAACTGCAGTCTGCTGCATAAACTCCCATATATACACTGCTGTTTCCCAGGCTGGATTGATGAAAGGAAACCAAACAAACACTTGTCACTGTCTATGTTTCATCCCAGGCCACCGGCCAGTAGACTCTTAGTAATGTGTTCATAAAACTTGAACTGATTGTCTATCCTGATAGTGCAGTGTGGTATCAGACAAGATTTACTATATATTACTCAGAGCTGCACTTTGATATTTGTTATCTTCTCAATGGTTAGTTACTATGTTCAATGTGAAAGACGTCACTCAAAAAAACAAACCCCAGATTTATCACAGTACTGCAGCATCTTTCAGATCATTGTTTTGGTTTTACTACCTGCAACGTTAACAGTTTGATTCAGTTTTACAACTGTCATCAATCATCTTGTCCTTTTTAGATTTTGCACCATTTCAGAATGACCGAGAATTGAAAATGAATGCCGGTTATGTTGTATATGCCTTTCCTGATCTCTTATAACTTGATATAGTACATTGATTTAGATATAAAATGAATGATTTGTAATGCTTTTATGTGCTCACATGTCACATGCTGTTTTTATATTATATATTATATTATTTTATTAAACTACTAATATCACCAATGAATCACAGGAGCAGTATCAGGAAGGTGGAGACAGTATAAGAAGTGATGACAAAGAGAAATGAAGGCTGAGCCTTTAAAAACTCTTATTACCTGATTAGTGTTATGCACTGGTCCTTTGGGACACTTGGCTACCTTTTAAATTAGTGTACAGTTACCGTAACATGGTTACACAATGATGACACAGTGTGGCTGCCTTGATATACTCACACTACATTATTATATTACACAATTATGTGGAAGGACTTGATGCATTTAAGTCACACTTTGTGCGCATGTGATGTTGTAAGTGGTCGGAGTGGATGCAGCTCAGCCACAGTAGTTAAAGGTAACAAGAGATTAAAAGAGTGTGTGTTGTTTCAACTTTAGCACAGTCTCTGCATGTCTGACTCTTTCCTGTGGTGTTTGATGGATCGCATTTGAGTTTAAAATTCTGACCTTTGATTGCAGTGTCCTCTTGAATTAGTTACTGTGGAGTAGAAACTCAGGAATAAGAGCCTCCTAAGATGAGATGTGTTGACTTTTAATGACTTGTTTTCATTGGGACACTGTCTGCCAGATTTGCCCCTGCATGTAATAAACTCACAGAAAACTGACCGACTGTATTAATCCAACAATATGGAAAAATGAAGCTCAGGAGGCATAAGAAACAGATTTTCTGTGCTGATCAACTGGTAGTGAGGTCAGTTAAGTCATAAATGATAGGAGGGAGTGTAATTAAGCAGAGGATGAATCTATTCTCTTCTTAATGAAACAGTAAAGACCTTTGGCACTGCAGAAGGAGCCGGCTGTTGCATCAAATCCACCGTCATCTCTTTCAGCTGTGAATTGGATGTGAATGATACTGATTATGAGAACTGATCACAGGTTATTGCTTTTGTTCTAATATTATTGTATTTAGCCAATGAACAGTCTGTTCACCTTGAAGTCAAATCGGTCATCTTGTATTTCACGGGATGAGTCCTTCTCCTTTCCTTTGACTCCTCATTCCTTTGTTCCTTCTCTTTTCCCAGGGTTTTGCTCTTTTTTTACTCCTATTTTATTTCTGTTCTCCATTTCCCCCATCTTCATCTGTCCAAATCTTCTGTCTTCTTCCCCTGCTTTCCTGCAACAATCCACTTAATTGCCTCTGCGGAGGGGGTGATGTTTTTATCTGTGTTTGTTTGTCACCAGGATCACACAGAAATGACTGAAGTAATTTACATTGAATGTGGTGGAGAGCTGGGACAGAGCCCATGAAATTTTGGAGTTACCTAAAATTTGAACGGTTTTTTCTTTTTCTTTGATGTGGTGTGCATTGTTTGACGGAGGTCTGCTGCTCTCTCTGAGTGCCATTCTAGCATTACATAAAATAGAGCTCATTGTTGTAAGTGGATAAAAACCAAATTGCCTTTACTTAGGAGACTCTTGTGCTTGCCTTTCTCAGTAAACAGACCGGGTTACATAAAGCCTACAAACCCTCCAGATGGACCTGACTGAGGTCCAGTCATTTGGCCAAAAGTCATTTCCAGCACAACATGTACACAAAAGCACACACACCTGTCTGTGTGCGCTTTAGAAGCTTCTCATTGCTTAATCCCATATCCGTTCCTGACATGCCCACCTTTGACTAACATTAACTACTTATTGAGTTATTGTAATAAAGTTTATTTGTACAACACGCGACTCAGTAAGTGAGAAAGTGGATTAAGACAGAAATATGATTTATTTGCATTTTTCAAATTGCTTAATGTAGTGATGGTCAAGCCTCCAGAGCTCTGCAGTTAAAAGCGCCTGATATCGACACAATATATCGTATCAGCAGATTCTTCAGAAAAAGCTTTTGCTTGCTGTGCTGTATGTAAAATTAGACAGACAGCAGCCATAGGCACGAACAAATCAGCAGGTACATCCCTGTAGACATAGCTATAGATAGCCTTGGCCATCAGTTGGTACCAGGTGGCATCACAGGGGTAGCAAGTGGAACTGGCCTCAACTGAACTGTTATATGCAGGACTAGCACACAGACCAAAAATAATGGACCAGTCAATACATGGAATTTTACAGAGGCAGCTTATCCTGCTTGATTTGCCTGTCGTTGTCATTTATCATTAGGAAACAACCATTAGTATTTTATAACACAAAGAAAACTGATGTTTCAGCATAGAGAAACTAAATCTAGCTGTCAAAAGATGATGTATTCAGCTCCAGAGGATGACTTTGGAGGACATCAGACCGTGCAGTGATAAATCTGCTGGACTATCAGACAGGCAGCACTTCTCACCAGCACTTGGCTCACCTTAGATCTGCTTGCTATCCCAGATGTTTTATTGAATCAGGGGAACAATATTTCTAGCTTACATGACTGTACCTTCCACCTCAACAGAAAATAAGAGCACACAGTTCTGATATTCCTTTAGAAATGTGCTTGTAGCCAGTCTAAACAGCATTTTCCAGCAGCTTTAAACAATAGAAATCAATCAGTGATTCTTGAGTTCTTATGACACATCACTTTTTTTTTTGCTTCAAGTCACTGATTTCTGGAGTCTTTTTCTTTGACACTTCTTTCCAGATGCTTTCTTCTTCTTGAGTGCTCATGTAGCCTACATAATGTGCAGTTCGTACTGCACACTTTTTTTAAAACCTTGCATCTTTGCAAAGTGTCATTTGTCATTTTACTTTGTGTTATTATTCAGTTGATCTACTAGTAGTGATGTCTTATTAGTTTAACTTTTCTTTATTCAGCTTTCTCAGGGCTGTAGCTGCCATTGTGGGCGCATGTCACCTCTGCGCATTGTCTGTGGCTTTGTGGGTTTTTTCAATCTTAGTTACCCAATTAAAACTTCTGGTGTGGTTATTACAGGCCAATTTGCAGACTTGCTAGTCTGAAATTCAACTAAGGCTAGGAATTGATTTTATTGCCGACTTAGAATTCTAATCTTGGCAGCATGGAGATGACTTTTAAACAAATTTAGAGGTTAGTGTTGGCTCATGTTATTTGCAGAAAATAATAAGTAATTCAGCAAGTGACAGTGGGCTTTTAGCTCTCTCTGTTTACCTTTGTTTTTTAATCACATTTTACCTGTCAAGTGTTGTAAAGTCTACACACAAAGTGTGCCCTTGAAATCGTATTTGTCCACATGTAGAAGTAAAGAGTGTGAAGCCAATCAGCGATCTCCTCCCTTCTCTGCCTGTTTTATAGGCCCGCACCCCCACATTGATCAGACTGTGTGATTAAACAGTTTGTTTAAGCAACTTCATTCAATTTGACTTAAATGAGACACACAGATGATAAAGAAGGGGCAGGAGTAGTTTATGTGATGCTGGCTGAATACATTTTATTTCTCACCCAAACCCAATCAGATTTTATTGTCACCTGTCTTTGTTTATCTCCTCTGCTCAGTCAACAAGGACGACTGCACTATTACATTGTGTGCCTCTCTTATTGTCTATACGTTATTGTTATGTTAATCTCCGGCTGCCTGCGCTGTGCCTTCAGGCTCAGTTGACCTCTCTCTGCTCTGACCGGGAAGAATCGCTCCAGTCATTGACTCATATTCACACACACATACACATAACCTACATATGTACATAGATCATCCATAAGATGTCATATATATGTCACACACACACATCCTCGCTGTGTGGCATCACTGTTTAAGAGTGGCATCAGACATCTTTGTGTCTGAGATCCACACACATGCACACTGTAAGTACAGCTGCTGATGTCTGCGCTTAGTGGCAGCTCTGAAGTTGGCACACATCTGTTCATGCATTGATCCACCCACTGCTTGTGTGTGTGTGTGTGCGTGTGTGTGTGTGTGTGTGACAAACTGTATATCACACAACTTGTCATCTCTCTGATGATGCTGTGTGGGGGAGGTCTTCCCATCATTGTCCCCCACTATCTCACACCGTATGACACTTTGTGCGTGTGTGTGTGTGTCTGCTGATGTCCGTGCTTTTGTATGTGTGTGTGTGTGTGTGTGTGTGTGAATGGAGTTTATCCCCGCTGGCCCAGATGCCCCGGCTAAATCCATCACCAGTGGTGCTGCACAGCGGTGCTAAGCTGGAACATTTGGCACCAAGCTAGGAATGAAAAAAAAAAAAAAGCAGGAACACACTCAGATATACACATATGCACATACACACAGAGAAAATTGAGTTTGGGGATTTTTTTTTAAAGAGATTCAGAGGAAGTGGATTTTTTAGTGGAGGAGTTGGACTCAGGGAGCGGGACAGGAGCTCTTTCTCCGACGCTCTGAGCCTTTTTGGTGGCGAGTGGGGCCGGGGCGTCCATCCCACTCTCTCCACCCGTTCACTCCTTCATCTGTCCGGCTGACAGGATGGAGCCATGTGACGATGATGACGAACTGGGGATGTTAACCGCTTTCCAGTAAGTTCTGGTGTCCTTTGGTGCTTGTTGTTGTTGACTCTTCTCTGGTTGTTGCCTTGAGTACGTGTTGTGACCGCTTTGGAAAGTTGGATTTCTTTGAGTTGAAGGTGCATTTTCAGCCACTGGCAGCTCTTTCCACATTTACTGATCAGTGTTACAGCTCTTTACACAGGGCTTTGTTGATGAAGCTGTGTGGAACAATGGCATTTTAAGGGCTATTCAGAGCTACATTTAGACTTGTAAACATAATCTCAATCAGTGTTTTGGAAAAAGTGAAGAATGTGACCAAACAGCAATCAGAGTCACTGATGGAAAAGTATTCACGCAGTTTACTTCAGTAAAAGTGGTAATAACACACAACAAACACTCAATCACAAGTTCTATGTTCAAATCTGTATTTAAGTAAAAAATACTGCAACAGTATATTCTCAAAGTATCAAAAGTAAAACAATAAGAAAAAGTTAAAGTAAAAAAAAAAAAAAGAAAAACAAAGAATACATAATGGATAATGGCTCCAGTCAGTTTCATAACAGACCATTATTATTGATGTTTCATATGTAAGTGTCACTTTGATGGCGTTGCTGATCAATATCAAGCTAATTTAAGTACATAAGTGGCATTAGATGGAAATTCTGGTAATGCTCTTTGGAAGTGTAGAAAACATTTCCCTCTGTTTGCTGCTGTGTGTGTTTTTTTTTTTTACCATTTCAAAGATGGATATCACAAAGGTCAATTAGGCCATTTTGCTTCTCATTCACATTGAACTGAAAATGACAGGCAGCTACCGTCTGTGATGACCGACTTAATTACTACAAATTCTACCAGATTGACTCAGTGACTGCTAGCATTGTTGCTAGTTATCATTAAATGTCCTATCTCTTTATTCCACCATGCCTTGGCTACGGCCCCAGCTGGACTAATCAAGCTGATGGATGCTGCGCCCGTCCTTCTTGCTGCAGGCTTTATGGGAGCCATATTGTAATCTTGCTCACTGAATTGACGGCACGTGAGTCGTCCATTACATAAGGCTGAGGTGGCTCCAAGCAGCAGAGGAACCCAGGACCTTGTAATTACTGAACACACTTAGAGATTACATCATGGATTGAAGGGGTTTAGCTAGCTGGCTGCTGGGAAGTCTGGGCGTATGTGTGTGTGGCTTGTGCATGTGTTGTAGCCTCATAAAATTCTTTTGCACATATATTTGTATGCATATTGCATTCTGCACTGTGCATATTAAACATCACAGCTGTGTGTGTGTATAAACTGGTATATGTGCCACCTCAGTGTGTGTGTGTGTTGCAGGCTGTTAGGTTCAGGAGTTGCCTTCACTTAACTGCACTGAGTAGCTGAGGCTCAGGAGGGGATTTAATTGTTTTAATATCATCCCTTCAACAGCTGGATGGTTAATTCTCAACTAGAGCAGGTGTGGAAAAAATAAATTATTATTTGATTTAAAAGCAAAATCCACACTAACGTATTGATTTGATTGTAATCCCTGAATGTCGTGTGTTGATATTGAACTTGTGTGAAGACAGATGAAAGAGATGAAGAGTGAGATAAAAGCAGATATATGGTTGAAATTGATAGTAAAGTAGAAAAAGGAAAGTAATAGTTTGATGGGAATAGTTAGCAAAGGTTGATATACGTTAAATAACATCCAGCTCTCTAATTCAGATGGGTTCATTGAGAACATGATGGGTGGTGTTGACGTGAGTTTCTCTGGCAGGGCGTCCAGTGCTCAGCCCAGCGCTGTCTCATATATACATGAGAACTCATGTAGAGTCTCTTTAACCTACAGTAAGATGTTGTTGGTGCTTTAATTCTGAAAAGCACATGGTTAATTTTCAGTGTGTATCCCAGACAATTAAAAACACAACACATGTTTTCAGAAGAGGAGTAGAAAGTTTCATGCAGCAGCTATGGAATAAATTAGTAGGACTCGGGAAAATACTTTCTACAGTGTTTGGGAAAGAAAAGCAAAAAAGAGAGTTTGCTGCACTCTCTCCTTTTCTTCCCCTTCTACCTAAACATAAACCCCTGCAGTCAGCAGCAGTGGACTGTGGGATTGAGGAAGCGCCAGATCGCAGCATCATTGTCGAAGGATTACAGCAATGAGGTGAGAGGTCATTGGCCAGGAAACATGTGGCCCAGAAAGCAGACAAATGAAATTTGATTCAGATTTAGACTCGGCTCTGCTGTGTCAGTCACACAGATAGACATTAGAATTTTCTTTCAATCTTTCCACCTGCTGTTCTTGGCTTTTAAACCACCGATATTCCAAATATTTGAATGTTGAGTCAGCAGCAGAAAGAGTGAGACAAGTAAAATCAAGTGGACCTGCTGTGCTCTTTTTTCAGTCCGGTTGCACTGCAGAAGGCTCAACAAAAATCAGTAGCCGTGTCCCGCACTGTAGAAAACAAGAAATGACAACAGGGGATCGACTTTATTTTGTTCTTGATTATGCCGTTGTTAAATCTAGAGAGTTTATATTCAGTGGAATAGCTCCAAGACAAAATGAACGGAAGGCTGAGGCTCTGACCTGTGAATATGTAAAGATGAAACGCCTGGAAATAATGAATGCAAATGAGAAGACTTGTTCATTTCACTTCTAAAAGTGGACCTACACCTTGGGCGACCTATTTTTTTTTGTTTACCCAATTTCATTCTCATTGGACTTGTACACAACAGGGAAATTAAATTCTGAGGTACGGTAAATTACATTTAAATTTGAAGATGAATTGAAAGTGATGGAGTACAGTAGTTTTGTTTGGACTCTGTAGCTTTCCTACAGGTAGGAATAAGACACCTTGGCTGTTTTGATAGAGGCCAAAGGTAGTTGTATCATTCTCAAACAACATGCAGAAAAGTTGTGTGTCCACTGAAAGTGCTGTTCTGTGTAATCAGCAGCTGCTCCACCTCTGCCCTGCTGCACTGCTGCACTGCAGGGTGTTTGTGCCTGTACAGGTCAGGTCAGGCTGGACGGGCCTTCAGGCCAAATTGGTCATAGGCCGATTAGTTTGCTGGCAGGTGCTCAAAGTCTAGTCTTGCTCCTCTTCTTCTTCCCTCAGATAGAAATTCATGTAAATTCCTGTTGGCTACAGAATGGCATCAGAAATGATTTGGGATGCATAATGAAAAACTCTGCAGGAACAATCATCCACTTGGCTCCTCCAGTTCAGACTTCTTTTGAAGGAAATGTACCAAACATGTTTTAAATATTATACATACTGTATATTTTTGGGATATGTATTGATTGTTATTTCCTGTTCAGTGCACCACAGGGCAGCAAATCAGAGTGTTATTATCGGTGATGGGCTGTCAGTGCCATCAGTGATGGGGTGCTACTGCAGCTCATCCTCTGTTGGCTGGAAAAGGCACACTATTCCTGTTGATTTCCATGTTTTATTGAAACTAGACCAGAGATGCTGCAAACACAAAGCCATAGGTGATGACCTTATATAGTCTCCCAGCTTTTCGAAGAAACAAGTTCGTTTTCTTTCAGTTTCTTCTGAGAGGTCACTGTTTTCTTTTTGCTCTGCCTCTGTCATGTTTTGAGATGCAGCTGATGTAGAGCAGGTAATAGGGCTGCCTCAAGTCTTGATGGCGGTGAAAACACACCTCCTTTTGTTATTATTCATTAAATATATTTGATCAATACCACATTTCTTGCTGAGAATCCCGTGTCTGTTTTTGTGCGGCAGGTGTTGACATCAGCAGGATGGTTTTGTGTTCTCTTTGTGTCTCAGTTGGTTGTTTTTGTTTGGAGTTGCTCCATCCCATTGTTATTTGTTCATGAGCTAATAGAGACAGCGGATGATAATCTCACTGGGAATACCATTTATCACACAAACATGATCCACAGTCTGAGTTAGTGTTATGAGTGTGTGTGTGTGCGTGTGTGTGTGTGGATCAGACATGTAACGGCATGTTGCACAGAGTAGGGATTTGCTGTGCTAAATCTGTTTCCAAACAGTCAGAGATCTTTCATAAATGTCAGATGAGCTAATGTGTAAATCCACAATCCTTTAATGACTAAATGCAGATGTGGCAGCAGCCCCGCCGGTTAAAGAAGTTTTACATTTAGTAGGGTTATCACAGGATGCTTATCTCTGTATGTCTGCTGTAGGAACTGTGAGATTTAAAACCCATATGCCACTTAGCTGCATATGCTGCGAGCTGTGCTTCCTTGCATGTCAAATGGCTGGAACAGATGGATGAGATCTGGATTAACCAGGATACAAGTGCTTGTTTGTTACATTATATTGTCTGATAAGAAATATTTTTCCTATTTGCACTGTTTCATGAGGAGCTTTTGCTTTATTTCATAAATATGCTGTTGACACCATTACTATTCACACCACCACATCAACTCAGCACCAGGGAACCAGTGTACATTATTTAAGGCCTTTTACACTCACTTCTCAGAATTTGTATTCATGAACAGGATGGAAATATGATTTATTGAGAACTTCACAGTGAAATTGAATATCACTACCACTTGCCCCTTTCACTGTGCTTGTACTGTGTATGACATATATCGTGCTTTAGCAAAAAGTTCTCTGTTTAACTAATCTGGACATATGGTCTGACTCTTTGCAATAGATGTAATGGATGTTACTTAACAATACCCATTAAGTAAGGGGATGTCATGGTCCCTCATTGGGCTCAGATGCTAAATGGGGACAACACTCACCTCAGTTAAAGGGAAACAGAGACCAGGAGCCAGTCATATCACAGATTTATATGCTTGAACCAAGCATGTACATACTTAACACCTGCTCAGCTTGTCATCATAAACACCTCAGTTGGTTTTATTTTTAGGAGCAGTGTTTAAAAACATGCTATTGTAACATGCCCCAATTTGCAATGAAGTAAACTCGAAAAAAAAAATTTGTGCACTTAATTTTCCTGCTTCTCTCTGTTTGTCAGTGACCTTAACCTTTCATATTGCAGGTCACTGGGCTAATGATATGAGTATGGTTTGGGGCACATTGCAGTGGAGCCTGAAAGCAGTGCCCTCTTTTTTTATTTATTGACTCAGGAATTGATTTTGAATTGATTTATGACACAGAATCAAAAGCAATGTCTGAAAAACTCAAAGGTTTTGTGCAAATTTGAAATATTTCTTATCTTCTATTCATCTTACTTTTAGACACTTCACTGTTATCTTATCCACTCCCATCTCTCTCAGCACTGCTTAAAGCTAATCCACTTTGAAACCACTCAGACGCATCAGTTCCCTGCCTGAAACACATTTACAGGTGCCTCTGATTTATTTGTTATACACCAATGTACAGCTAAAATTTAACCAAAGTGCAGTAAGCATGGGAAGCCATGGTAAAGGTTTTACCGTGAAGCAGCTGCAGGATATGTTGAAGTTAGTCCCTCACAGTAACCTCACTGATAAATAGAAATAATGTCCATTTGCTACAAACTATCAGAGGCTTTTCACTGTCTGCTATTTACATTGGTTATCACCACCTCCACATGTTTAATGCTGCTGCATTTTACCGTTTACCAGTTTCCAGTGTGATCCCAGTGGAGAGTTTACATCGTGTGCTGTCACAGTGTAAACACACAAGTGAACAGCTTTAAAAGTGCAACACAAACAATACGACAATGCAGCCTCTCAGCTTCTGTTCCAGGGGAAAACTGTTATTTATTACCTCCACTCTTCCACCATTGCTCTGACTCCCACTTTTTTTTTTGTCTCTCTCTCTCATCAGTGGGAGCTCTGCCCAGTTATGTTCAGCAACACTGGGAATGTTGCCCAAACAAGAGCCCCTCCCTCAGGCGTCTTTGTCGTCACATATTATCAGTCCTTAGCCTGGCAATCACGCTGCGTCCACCGAGCAGCAGCTTTTAACAAGTCAACTATTTTTTAGATATTTATTTTTACACAGAAATAAGTTGAGATCATATTTTGATATTTACCATGTCCAGTTGATAATCATTCTGCCACAGATATCTACTGTATTATTAAGTGCTAAAAAGAAACATGACATTATATTTGTGATTTCCATATTTTATTTATTTATTTATTTTTTACTGAGACAGAGAAACAGTCTTGCACATATACTTGCGTGCTTGTTTTAATGTGTGAGGGTATTTGGCAGCATCTTAGAAATACTGCTGGTAGCCTAAAAAAAAACACCTCTCCTCAGCATTCAAGCTTAGTGAGTGTGTGTGTGTGCGTAATTAAATGTCAGACTGGGCTGGAAGAATAGATAATAGCATTTGATCAATTTTGGCCATCTTTGCATTTAGATTTTCGAGGCAGGACGTGAATATATGCATGCCATGCAACCAGCGAGTGAACATATGCCCCAGAGGACAATGTGATTCTTTGCTTGGTAGATGTTGTATCTTTGCTTGTGTACAGATGCTGCACATCTGCATGAAAGCGACCCCTGGAAATCTGAAGGGGTCTGGGGGCAGCCGGCGGTTTGCTGCTATGCTGTGAAGTGACAAATAGCTCCAGTCGTTTCCCACTCTTCCTTATCTCCCAAGTGTCTGCGACAGGCTTGGTTATTGAAGAGGGACGTTTAGTAGGCTGACAGTGGGAGGCATGAGGAAAGCAGCAGAAGCAGGGAGGCAGAAACAAAACAGGCCGGTGCCAAATGTATTATTTGTTTAACGCCAGACGGAGGCAGTCAGCAGGTTTAATGCTTCAGAGTCTGTTTGCAGCCAGGTATACCAGGTATGCCAGGTAGATAAACACTCAGCTGCTCTGGAAGAACATAAGACAACATTTTGATATCAAAACAGGATTCTCATGGGCCTGTGGGAAAGTTTAACTGACAGTAACATGAGGAACAAAGTGTGTTTAGCAGCGTGGACACCTCCTCTGCAGTAGACCCAGTATGTCTACTCCAGTTTGTTTGTTTTGCATGTCAAGGAAGATATAAAAGTCATTGAAAGCATCAAGTGTTTTCTTTTGCTCTCTCTGCTTTGTCTTCCCTGGGCAAACGGCAAGTTTTTGTCTTTGTCTTGAGATAAAGTTTCACACTCCGAAAGCTGGGCTAAATCCACTTTGAAATGTTGCTTTGACATTGTCCGTCCCTGTTGGTATTCATCGTGTTGCGAGAGACAACTGCAGGTTTTTGAAAATGCTTGATCCCACTTGATCCATGTCTGATAAAATGGATCAGGTCTTATACAGAGACAAAGAATGTGTTTACTTGTTTATTTATTTGACATTGCTGCTGCCTTTATTTGAGATTGGAAAGTTAAGGCTTGACAGGAAAGAAAGGGGCGGATAATAAAATGCAACACAAGTCCATGATGGAATCGATGCAGGGAAGTTGTTGTTACAGTGTATGATGTGCATGTTAACTGCTGGGCCACCACTCAGCTATGTGTTTGATAAAGAAGACCAAACCAGCAGGTCACACAGGCGAAACTGATGCTGGAGCAATGTTAGTTTTAATTTGTTTCTGGTGTCCTTGGACTCTAGACTTCTTCAACACCAGTGAACAAATACACCAATTAAAGCAGGCCATTAATCCTGATGATGCTATCTTAGTGCAGACTTTTCTGTGTGTGGCTGAGAGGAAGCCAAACATTACAGGGCAGAAATATCAAAATATATTTGAGATCAACACTAAATTTGTCATTGCCAAACATTTTCTCTATTTTTAGCTGCTTTGAGTCAGATTTATAACTAAAGAGGAAGAATATTTTGTTTCACATGAAACAATATGCAATTATTTTAACTAATAAACATTCAACCAACGGCTGCATTTGTGCCTCGTAATGGGCCAGGAGGAGCAGGTCTAACATGATGTGGATGTGTGTAATAAGATGGGCAATAAGAGGTTCCACAGTAAAGGAGATTTATCTTGCTATATCTGTTAGAGCCAGAACCCAGTTTATGTTGTAGAGCCCCTATATATTTATAAGGTTAAGAAGTGATTCAAGTAACTGTCTCCTTGAAATCTTGTTTTTACTTGTTCTCCACAAAGTACCACCTTTGTTGTCTGACCCGAATCTTGAGATGAAACACTTTTCTCTTCCTCCTCTCTTTCTCGCGTCTCCTCTTGTGATGTAATTCTTAATTCTCTGTGTCTGTCCTTTCCCCATCTCTTTCTTTCACTCCATCCTTCAGTCTCCTTCTCCCCCAATCCATCATCAACTCCCACATCACACCTCCGTCTCGTAACCCATCGCTTTCGAGTATCCATCTCTCCCTCCGCCCATTTATCCCCCCTGACCTTTCTGTCTCCCTCCCCCCCTCACACCTTCATCATCTCTCCATAGGTCCAGCTCCCTCGTCCCTGCTGTTGAATCAATCTAGTCTACCTCTCCTCTTTCTCACACCCATCCCTCCATCTCTCCTCTCCCCTCCCTCGCTTTAGGGTTGTCTGCCCCGTCAGATTAGGCCTGCGTCATAAGGAACAGAGAGAAAGAGCGAGATTGCCAGTTGGATTAAAGGGGGCGCCGGAATGAAATTCTATGATCTCATTGTTTAGACGAGTCACATAAAGTTGGTGTATGTGTGTGTGTGTGTGTGTGCATGTCAAGGGAGGCGTCGGATTTACCCCATGTAATGACAGGGAGATGGCCAGGAACGCCTGGCCCTGCACTGTTGCATGCTGGGTAATAACACTGGGAAAGTGTCTTTAGTGTAGTGACAATGTTAAATGACTGATTTTCACTCTTATTGTGTTCATTTATCATCGTGTTGTTGCATAAACTTGACAGCGTATCAAATTACTCTATGATGATGGATTGGGCTGCAGAGAGTGGATGTTATCCAGTCATCAGGTATTCACATGGCCTGACTATTTAAATGAAGATATCACTGTGTAAATAGAAATAATGATAATAATTACCTAAATATAAAGAGAGTGACATTTATAAACACTTCAATATTAATAAAAAATTAAGTGTCAATGATTTCTCTGCTTCATAAAACCTCTTGAAACCTGCATTCTGTCTGCAGCTCTTGATACAGATGTTCTGTTTTATACAGTTAAAGAACTATTAGGATAATTTCAATCACTTATTCAAGACTTGCATTCAAAATTAAATAAAGTTAATTCAAGTAAGTTGTAGGATTGAAGTTGTAAGTATTTATGAAAAGTGAGAGTTCAAATTGACATTGGCCCTCATGAGTATTATGAGTTATGAGTCTTATGATGTTCATTTCAGCTCATTTTAAATGATAGGCTATGTACAGTTTGAATGGTTTAAACTGCACCAGTGGATCGTATTTTGTGCGATAATTGTGTTTATTTCATATCTAATTGAATCTGCAACACAGATTGCAGATGTGTGTTGAATGCATTTTATTATTTTTCTTCCAGTTCCCACTTGAGCATAAATAACCAAAACCGTGATATCTCCTTGCAACTAACAGTGTTTTTTATCAACTGAACCTAAAAAACACCTACAGCGTAGATCTGTGGACTCACGTGTTTTGCACACACATCCACTCTGACCTTCTCAGACTCTCATGACAGTTTGAAGATGTCACTCTCGAATTGAAAACAAAGTGTTGCCAGCGGTTGTAATTTACAAAGCAAATAGAGGGCAGATAACCATATTTTGTAGTGCGGCTCTGTGCACATTGGTCAGCGGTCTGCAGAGTGCAGAGCAGCCAGTGAGATGGAAGTGACTGCTGCAAAGGTGACAGTGATTTATGTATTAACACTATAGCACCCAGAGACTCAAGGGAATGTCAAAGTCATCAATGTCCACATTCTTCTGGCTGAATAAAGAAACAAAGCTTTATTATTTCATTATCTGCCATCAGCTGATCAGCCAGAATTCTTTATAGTATGATTGATCAGCTTCAGCACAGCATTTTAACTGTGGGAGTTTATTGTTCTTGACGCTATAGAAAATCTCATTTCAGGGTGATGGTGATTTTGTTGGACGGGCTACATCGTGCTTTTTTAAAGGAGACAGAAAAGATGGTTCGATATAGACACACACACACAAAAACGTAGGTTAATGATTGACTCAGTATGTGTGTCAAACATCACAGACCACAAGGTGAAGGAGCCTTGAATGCCAATGTGGTGTGTAATAATGCAGGGCACATACTTTGTCTTTCTCAGTCCCCCTCTCTCTCTCACACACACACACATACACACAGTCGTACACGCTCTAACGGTGACCTTGGGCTATATTGTTATTCAGTAGTGGACAGAGGCCGGCAGCCTGCCTCGTCTCCTCTTATCTCTATAGAACACAAACCAGCAGTGAGGTGCCAGTGACGCTCCTATCTGTCCTCACTGTAATAAGCATCACTGTTTTAAATCAGCCAAGTGAGGAGATCAGACAACAGCCTTGAGAGATAAGAGAGAGGTCCCGCTGTCCTGTCCATCAGGTGCTTAACACCTTCATGGACCAATACGGGTTATTACTTCTTAGAGTAGAAAACATTTGAATGTTTTTAAAAATTCTGACAAACCCTTAAACTATAAACGAAACAAAAAAAGAGATGAAAAGAAAGATTGGCCAGATGGCATGTGGAGAAATAACTGGCAGACTGACAAGTTGAAAACAGTACTCGCTGTCACTTATATTGAGATACACAGTGAAAGTCATGGTGAGTTACACACACAGTCTCTGATAGTTCAAACCATCATAATAGATCATTTGGAGCATTACTATTACAGCTGATGAGCACAGCTGGGAGGAAGTCATTTGGCTTCATCCCACCTGATATTTACTGCCTGTTCTGCTTCCTTTCATTCATGCATGCATTTAACAGTTGCATTTCCCTAATTAAAATAAACTTGAGAGCAGTGATCAGGTTTGCCTTGGTGCTAACTGTTGTTTCACAATTACAGTCATTTGTAATTGCAGAGCTCACTGTTGCTGTCTGTTTTTTGTTGACCACAGCCGGGTCCTTTCTATCTATCAGAACGTGACAGTCTGAGGCGTCATCTGTTGTCTGTCTGCTGGGCCTGCACTGCAAAACGCACCTTTCCCCTCCGCCTGTGACTGGGATCAGCTGCTATTATCCGTTGACAGGAAGATGATGATGGTTCTCAGTGCACTGTTTTATAATATCATACTTCATCCTCAGCCTTGTATAGGTCATATCAGTTGAGTATCAAATTGTTTTGGACGTTTGAAATAATCAGACTGATGACTCCGGTTTGACTCAGCTGAAGTCACTGAAGGCATCGGAACCAAGAAATTATTTAAAGAGCATAATGAGCAGAAGTTGTATAAATAACAGTATTTTGGATGACTCTCTTGCTTGTGTGTTGTTGTGGGGGAAGAGTTTCATTGTGTGTTTCCCTCTGAGATGAGAGACTGTTCAGACTGGGAGATCTGGGGGTTGAATGGGTGCTCAAGTGACTGGAGGTGGAATCAGTGAAGTGCAGAAGTAAATTACAGGCTGAGAAGTAAAAGGCCCTGCTCGTCCTTCACTCACACCCCACTCAAAAAGTTAAGAATGCAGACTTGTTTAATAAACCATATTTTTTCCCCCCATTTTTACTTCATATTTATGATGCACTTTCTGAGTTTTACTGAGCTGAATTGCTCTTTTTCCTGCTACTTAAGGGATGACACTTAATAAAAATCAGTTTTAGTGGCTCCAGAAGATCAGATTGAAGGAATAAATTGGATTTTTCTTGCAGTCTGAACTTAAAGCTATACAAGACCAACAAAAGGGTTGGTGGAAAGAATCTTGGGTAATCAGCACACTGTGTCCTTTCTTACATCTCTTTATGAAATGAACAATGATCATAAAAGAGGAATTTGCGGACCTTGGCAGAAGCTCTTTCTCTCTCCTCCACCTCTTCATTCATTCCTCGCTCTCAGCCCTCACGCCTCTTGGCTCCTCTCCACCCTGATAGATCCCTTCTACCCTTAATACTCATGTCAATTTTAAATTAGGCAAATTCTTCCTCAGTCACGTTACCCAATCTCTACCTAAAAGTGGCAGTCCTCTCTCGTACCCTCAAGGGAACCAATCATTCGGCACCCTCTCTTCTGCCAATCCAATCAGTTACTCCTGCAGTCTGCTGCTTCTGTAAGGACTCATTTTATCAAACACATTTCATCAACAATTATTTGCCGTGTTCAGAGGCTTTATTTCTATTATCTATCTATTCTATTTCTATTATCTAAGTCAAAATACTGATTTTCTACATTTCGAATTACAATTGAACACACCGCACAAGAGGCACAAGAAAACTCAACAAATGTCTGCCCACGGTCATGTTTTTAAAAACACATGCAGCCCTTTAATTGTGCAGCACTATTATTTTGCTTGCTTCCATCTATGTTTGTTGCTCCATGGTCTGTCAATGTGTCATGTCAAATCTATTGATGGAGGAAAACGACATTTGAAGACCGAGCTGTGCAGATAAACTGACGTGCTACAAAGTTGGCCTATTATTTCCAGCTATTTTGTCTTGTTTCTCCTGCTGACCCAACATACAGTAGACAAGCACTCATCCCATTTAAAATCACCAATAGAAGACACAGTCTGCGCTTATTCACCACAAAAGCCAAATCATTTCAAAGCTTGCATCAGAATTGATTCCTGAAAACTATTATCCAAAAGCTTTCAGTAATGCACAACACAAGATATCCCAAAATAGCTTTTATCTGTAATAAATTGTGACAGGAAATTGAATCTACTAACAGATAAAAGGGCTTTATCCATTTGTCTTCTTCTCATCCCGAGATAGGTTTTTGACCAGACCAGTATGAAATTATAAGAGGGGAGCAAGGCCTTTTATATCCTGCTGCCCACAAACGTACGTTTGATGTGTGTGGATGCATGTGCGTGTTTGTGTGTGTGTGTGTGTGTGTGTGTGTGAAGCCTGAGGGAGGACGAGGGTCATCAAAGAGTCTTTTCATCAAAGCTGCAAAATTGTTTTTTGGCCATTGCTGCTTTGCACTCAAAGCAAAAGAGAGAACGCACATGATGAAACTAAGATGGTGAGCAGGGCATAAACATAACACCTAAATATCAGCAAGACGTCATCGTTATGAGTATGTTAGCATGCTGACATTAGCACTTAGCCCAAGGCGCCATGGTGCATCTCCTCAAAGAGCAATTAATGTGGCCATATCTGTAATCTTGTTGTTAGAGAGCCTTATAATTCTCTACAAGCACTGTTGAATGAGACTGATTTAAAAAGTCTTCCTCTCTGATGTGTCCATGCTGAGAAAGTTATGTAATTGGCAAATCGAACCCTGTGGACAAACAATAAGTCATGTCAAGTTACAGCAGGAGTTATCTCAAGGCACTTTTCAAACAGAGGAGGTCTAGACCTTTTCTTTATACTGTTATTTAGAAAGAGCCAACAATTCCTACCAAGAGCAGGCAAACTGGGACAACATGACATCAAAGGATGAAGCTGCTTCTTACAGCTTCTTGCATTGACTGTTACACAACTGGACTTAATATAAGCCAGAGCTTTTAGGAGTTGTAGAAATCTGTGAAACAATAGTATGTTTTCTCGACAGTAGATGCCCTTGTACAATTATTAGAAATGCCACTTTATATCATTTAGTTGCTCTATCAACAGTCTGTGTAATACTGCTGAAAACTTTTTCACTAAAGTCACTGAAGCCTCAAACTTTTAATGTGATCAAGTATGCAGACCCGTCAGTCCCAGGAGAAATGCTCTTGCTCATAAATAGTGATTAGACTGTCCTAAACCATCAGAATAATCTTGATGAATTCCTCAGTCGTGTTTATTTCATCGTGGGGATATTTGTCTCCATTTCTCTCATTTCATGTGCCATTTGACATCATGTTTCCTGTCAAACAGATTTAAAAGAAATGCAGAATTGTTGTCCTTTAAGACTATGTTAATACTGGGGACATTGGGGGTCAGAGATTCTCGTGGTCTTGTCTGTTATAGGCCTGGAGTAAGAGAGTGAGAAAAAATATACTTTCATTCTTAAGGGAACTGAAAAAATGCCCTTTCATTGCACGCTCAGTTAAGTTGATCGGCCCTACATGGGACACTAAACATTCTTCCTGCTGTTCTGCATTCGGTTAAAGTTGATCAAACTCCACTGAGGTTCACTTATGGTTCATCCTTGGCCTCTTGTGGCACCAGGCCAGCGGGGGCACCATCTTGCCGTGGCTGAACCATCTGTGCACACACAAGACTGTGACTTGTTGTTAAGGTTTGATGACAAGGGGTAAAAAAAAGTGTCAAGAGTCCTTGAATGTTCTTTCTCCACAAGTCTGTGGAGTTCATCTGGATGTTTATTTCTTCCATCGATGGGAGGAGAGGCAGTCCCATGATCAGCCTTAAAAAATGATGCAAAAAAAAAATGTAAATGTTCCTTCTGGGTCAGTAAAGGAAGCCATCAGTGGTCAGACGTACATGCTCACAAGGGGAGAGGAAAAACCAGAGAGACGGGGTCTTGCTCCCATCAGCTTCCCATTCTGCAGAGTCAGCTTTTCTCTCCCCATCACCGCTCTCTTCTCCCCCTCCTTCTCCGTGTCTCTCAGTTGCTTTCTCTGTACAACCAAAGCACTTTTACTCTCCCTATTTGTCCCTCCTCCATCTTTCATCTTGATTTCTCCCTCTCGTAGCCCTCACTGCTCTGCATCCTCCCTCAGTCCTCCTCTCTGCCCTGCAAAGAGACTTGCAGCCCTGATGAACAGAGGGCAAAGCTATAGAGCCAGAGAGCATCCGTCATCCATTCGCTCTGTCCCTCCCCCCTCCCTCCCTCCCTCTCTATCCCATCCCTCTTCCATTCTCTCTCTCCCTCCCCCTCCCTCCTCTTCTCTTCTCCCCTGCTCACCGCGGTGAGGATCACTGCACTTCTCCATGCGCTGAGATGGAGAGCACACACAGAGGTCTTGTTGCAGCCCGTATGGAGAGAAGTAGAAAGGGCTGACTGGTCCCAGACACAGCAGAGAGGTGGGAGGTGATACTCTCTCCCTCCATCATCACTTAGGAACGCAATATTGTGGAAAGACAGGGAATTGGACAGTCTGTACTGGACGGGACATTCAACAAGGATGATACTTGCTGCGGTTTGACTGAAATTTCCAAAACTGCAAAAGAAACATTCTGCGTTCTGTGTTGGACAGGCTTTTGTTGACTCTTGATATGGATCCGGGTTGAAACTGAATGTGTGAGTTTTGCGGTGTGAAGGGATTTTGGATGTGGATTAGAATGCTGATGTGGAGGACCTGAGCTTTGGGACATAGCGCTTGGTAGCAGGACCACATGGACATGTTTGGTTTCTCCAAGATGCCAAAGCTGTCGGGGTGAGTCTGTGTGTGTCGAGTTTTAAACCTCCTATAAGTCTTTTCTTTCTTATTGTGACAAAACATCTTCAAGAAGTAAATGTAGTAAATGGAAATGACTCCTGTAGCACCTGCACCATACACCTGGATGTGTGATTCTTTGCATATCATTTATGTGAAGACAAATGTCCAAGATGAATTTATTTCAGCAGCATAAATTGCATTGAGCATTCTTTCAGGGTTTAATAGTCATGTTCTCATGTTCAAGTTTAGAGTTGGAATAGAAACCTGTACTGACTTGTTCACAGCTTTCACTTGTTTCATTCACAAAGTTAAACCTTGGTATTTGAAACAGTGAAAGAAAAACAAGATAGAGCTGATTCGGATGTGTATCATGCACAGAACAGATTTGTATGTGACCTGTGCTGCCTTAATGTCAGAGGCATTAATTGGCGGCTGTGTGTGTGAAGGCTTGTTATTGATGGATTGTGTCTGTGTAGCAGAGGCCTGGTTGTGGCTTTTTTTCTTTTGCAGTGGTTGAGTAACTGAGAAGTCTCCATGGCAGGATCTATAAAGTCTGTGTTGCTGGATCCGTACAACAACAGCAGAGGCTCAGAGAATGTGGGAAATGAAAGGTGGAATTGAGTCTGAGAGTTCAAGGAGCAACCAGATAGTGGAGGGGGATTAAGAGAAAGATAAGGAAACAAGAGAGGACAGACAGTGGTTACTGAAAAGGATGGGCTCCTGTGGAGAGCACAGGAACTGTTTCAAGACTATTAAATATTTTAAAAGACAATTTGGTTTAAACCCTATTAAGTCCCCTGTAACACACAACCACACCCACTTAGTTGGGTCACAGAGCAGCTCATGGGACAGGACTCAAACCTAATTAGACAGTGAAAAGCCCTGCAGCCTAATCATTTAGTTTTACTGACAGCAGGGTGAATTGGCATGTGAGCATGCAAGTATCATTGACAAATTAAAAGATGAGCAGTTAGTTAGTCTAAATGTTTTCCCTAAAGGTAAATGCATTATAACAGACTATTTTAATTAGTAAATGACCCCATATGACAGTTTTACCTCCCAAAGCAAGTAGCCTGAGATCGGAAATGTAAAGAAATACTAAGAAGTCTTAAGGCAGAGATGAAGTCTGAGCTGCTGTTTTAATGAGGAGCTCAGCACACAACAATCCCCATTCACTGTGTTTCTATACCACACACACACACACAGACCGCATGATACACATGTACATAAATACATGTTTCCATGATCCTTGACTCATGTGTGGTCACAGCACTAAGCCCGCTAAACATGGCTCATGACAAATCTTTTAAATCTACACACATATAGATACAGAGTCAGAGGTGCACATCTGGAGTGGCTTCTAGTCCTGTCAGAGGAAGAGAATGAGACGAGAGTCTCCACAATATTTGTTTCGATACTTGAAACAGTAATAAAGCTACTCGTACAAACTGTGACATGTCTTCAGGAGCAGAGTTATTTATTCCCCACATCGTGCAGGTAGAGTGTCTGTATCCACTGCACAGTCTTTGAGGTTAATGAGTCTATACAGCCCTGTGGAGGCCTTTCTCACACAGACTCATCCTGTTGTGTTTTGATTCATTAAATACTGCACCTGTTGCTGGTAGGTGAACACTGTCATGCGTTGGTGGATTACATTGAGAATGGGAAAATTCACGAAACTTTGTTTCAGGCAAAGTAGAGTCATCAATCTGTCTAACCTGCAACTTGGCTTTTAAAACCTCAAGACTCTTGTTGTTCATAGTTTAATAAAAAGACATTTCAGAGCATCAAGGTCTTAAACTACAGACTACTAATTTTGAACATTTGTGCAAAGAAAGTTTTTGTGACATCCTCCTAATCTGTGAATGGATGGATGGATGAGTGAATTGACAAAACACAGACATCCGTTGCTTGTCTCTTTGTGAAAGCAATAATCAGTGCCCATGACTAATCCACACGTTTATCATCAATATCATAATTTGTTAACCCGAACTAAGTCATTTTTGTGCATAAACCCTGCCACGAGTTTACCTTATTGTTACTGTAGCGACAGTGCGGTCTGCCAGCTTCTATGTGCTCATAGGAGTTGTGTTATTATTACCATGACAATAAAGGTCAGGGTCAAAGTGATATCGATCTTTTCATTTCATCCCCAGCACGACATTTAATAAAGGCTTGAATCTGTGAATTAAAGAAGCAAATCTTTGTTTCTTTTTTTAATAACTGAAGAAACAAAACAAAAAGCAAGGCTGCAGCACTGCTATTGATTGTCTAAATGTTGTGTCTAACGTCGTCTAAGGCGTTGAGCTCCTGTGTGTTTTTAAATACATGCAAAGCACATTGCTAACGTCCCTGTTTCTGTAAATCGTAAGGAGGGAAATGGAGCCTTTTTTTGCTTTTCTTTTCTTTTTTTTACCAGACTTTATTACAAAGAAAACATAAAGTGAAGAACATTGCACATTAATATAGATGAATGTGCCAGAGAAGCAGTGCGTTGTATATTATCACATTTTTGTCTTTATTTGACTTCTAATTTGAATAAATTGTCTCTATTTCTCATAAGTTCTTCCAGAGTTTTACCCCTTGGGAACCACTTCCTCCTCTCCTTCTCCTCTCCAATTTTGTCAGCCAGTCATAAGGTGCATCACGCTCACTTTTACACATTTGGCTCCCAGCGCTGTCAACAGACTGTAAAATGGTGGAAATTAATAATAGTGCAACACTAAATAGGCACCAAGAGGGTGTTTTGTATCACTGGCAAGTCCACTGCATTTCGCTGGTACCCAGATGGCCGGTGTGTATCCATGAGCTTTTCATAATCACAGTGTCAGAGCCCTCTGTTTGCAGATGGCTTACGAGCCGAATTTGATTTAATGAGAAGTTACAGATCATTTATCACCTTTGTAATGCTCATAATAAATCAATGATTGTTGGATGGGAAATAAAAGGGCTGCGGCAGGTGAGAGGGTTGTGATCTTACTGTTTGTGATTGTTGTTTTTATTCTGCTTGACAGTTTGATCATCGCACATCTGGCTTTATTTCGGGAACATTAACCCAGTCTCTCTTATCCGGTTCGGTCCATGCGTCAAAAAACAAAGGCGGGACTTGTGTCTGTGTTTGTAGTGTGTGAAAACTTGGCTTTGGTGTGTCGGCATTTGGCAGTGAAACTAGCCAGCAGGGCTTGTTTGTGTTCTGAATATCAGATTACAGTAATACGTTGCCAAATTGCCTTCTGCTTTGTGCCAATGCATGCTGCTACTTCAGAGGGCAAAGTTCCATTGTACCAAGAGCCATCTGACAAGTCGTTGCGTCTGTGATTTTCAGTTTTGAGTAAGTCAGGGGCCTCATTACTTAAAATGTCCTGAAAGCCACTTCACACTTCTCCTGAAGGCAGTTGAACTCAACAAATCTGGGCTTTAAGACCAACCTTTTAAAAGATGCACAAGGAAATGAGGGTTGGAAGAGGTGTTCTGCAAAACTTAAACCTGTAGGGCTTAAGTTTCGGGAAAGATTGTGGTTGTGGTTGATACCAGACCAAACACTTACTGTTCTTGTGTGACTCGACATGAAGCCCATCCATCACCTTGACTGCTACTTTGTGCAGCAGCACTGAATTCTGCTAAATCTGGATGTGCTGAATCATCCAATACGGATGTTGTTTCTCGGAGTGTGGGCTGTCGTTTCCCTATTGCATCACCTCGTACCTCAAGTGTAGAACCTAATGGTTATAGCTTCAGTACTTCACTATTACTCGGCTTTTACTGAGGTCAGGAAGTTGAATAAACAAAAAACGCATCTCTCAGCACCTCCAGAGCTCAGTAAACACATGTAATATTTCTATATTTTTGAGCTGAACCTTTTTGTTGTTGTTTGAACCTTAATTTGGCCTTTCAATTGGTTGGTGTATCTTCATGTTTAGTGTATCAGTACTCAATGGATCATCAGTGCTGTCATGTAACCTTAACAGCATCCACACACGTCAGTTATTGGCCACTTTGGGTGTAGGTCAAAACAAACGAATCGGTGTCATGAGAGGAGAGGAAATGTCATCAGGCTGCAGGACAGCCACCCATCACTCCATGTCTCTTCCTCACTCTGCCTGTAACCCTTAAAGTTGCACGATTTTCTTGATTTGAGTCAGTATAATCCTCCTAAGGGATTTGGTCTGTGATCACTGCAGGAGGGGCTGACAGGGTGAGCCACTGTTGGTTGTTTCATTCAGTATATTGAAATGAAATCACACAGCACATCCATCCACCTATCTGTCAATCTGCCCCTGGCAGTAGTTTAAACCAGGTATCGTCACCTTTGTAGATTATGATCTTTCAAACTGAGACTGATGTGCTTTCTGACTTGAAATTAGATATTTTGGAGGGAATGTTGTACATTTACACATTTGTTTTAACATGACTTTATTTCTTTTAGGTGTAGCCACAGTATCAGGCTGGCAGAATAAAATACTTGTTATCTCCCAGCTCTGAAATGGAACACTTTAATCAGTCCCTCTTTCAGCAGAAATTCATTTCCTGGTGAACACTAATATTCTGTTGTGTTATGATTATCGCATTTAACTTCCCGTTATTCCAGTCATCTCTCACACCAGATAATACTCAAACATTGAAACTCTGCGCTTTATGCTCCATCCCCCTTTGACGAGAGACTGAAATTTGATCAATTATGCAAATGAAGCAAAAACCCATTTTGTTCTTTGCTGCTGTTCAGATTCAAACTTCCTTCCTTCATTTCTCCTCTGCAAAAACAAAATAGCTTTTAGAGCAAGCATCGTTTCCCAATTATGCTGTGAATCTCAAACAGTGAGCACACTGAAATTCATAGACAATACACCAGCTGATCAGTGATGCAAAAAGAGGCGCTCCTTTGCCCACAGGAGTTTGTCACATGTTCTGTAAATGTTAAGAGAATTTGACATACGGCACATGTTTCTCTTTTGTGTCTCATGTATTGTGCATGAAGCCTTTGGTTCGGAGGAAACAGCGCTAACTGCATTATTTAATGACACAGGTGCATTGGCTTTTGCTTCATAACTGGATAACTGCATAACTGCTGTGTTGTAACGGTACTATGACCGTGGATGTTCAATTCAAGTCATTTCTATGTGCAGAGCCAGAGACAGCCCTCTATTTTCCCTAATGCCCTTCATAAGAAGCCATGTAATGGTGTTTGGCCTTAGGTTGAACCTCTGTAAGAAACCCAGAGAACAAAGGCACTGAAACCACGCCTGCATCCCAAGATGATTCACTCCTCTCTGAAGTTTGACTTTATTCTTACTCTACTGTAGACTTCATGATGAGTTAGCACAAGGCCGTAACATTAGGTGTCTTAAGTGAATATTTGTAGAGGGTGACTTTTAGACTTATTCCAGGGATCATACAGATGAGAGACAAATTAAACGGAAAAGCTGAATAAATGAGTCAGAACATAGGCAGTGACCACATGACAGTTCAGCTGAGGATAATTTAAAAATTCAGAGAAGCATGCCACCGTCTTTAAAAGACAAAATGAAGGAATGTCTTTAGTAAGAATTGTGTTCATCCCTTTAGCAGAGTTCAAAGACTTAGAGAATCCACACCAAAACCACTTACTGCAGCTTTCTACTGTCCCAACAATTACTGAGGCATTTTATATTAGCTTTTCTTTTAAAGTGAGTGTCTCAGTTGCAAACAGCACAGTGTGTGGGGCATGAACACTCCAGCAGTTTATTATAAATTCACAAGTATTTTAGATGTGAAAAGTCAAATTCTTCTGACAATTTTGCATGAAATTCAAGTTTTGCCCCCTCATTTGTTTCCTTTGGCTTTCATGCAACAAAGACAGCAACACTGAAGTCAACGTGAGGTTGCTAGACAATCAGCAGAAACACCCCAGAGTTTGTATTGATTAAATAAAGGAGATATATATTGTTTTTTGAAAGATGGCCTTGCTGTCTTCCTGTTTCCAGTCTTCATGCTAAGCTAAGCTAATTATCCCCGGGGCCTTGCCTCACTTAAAGTGTGCAGTCCTGTTCTGTCAGAGGGAAAGCAGATAAGTGCACTGTAAAAATGATTTAATACCACTCTGTAGAAATGCTGATTACATGTCAGTTTTATCACACAGTGTACCTTTTTTTCAGTGTGTATGTAGACATTCAATTTAGATCATAAGATTGTTTGGTACTGTGTGAGTTCAGTGAGCTCAGGCTGAAACTGTGTAAGAATATCAACACAATAAGTCCCTGAGAAAGGCTCAGATTCCTGCTGCAGTTCGGACAGAAAAACAGTTTTTCAGTGCAGACTCTGATAGTTTACAATGTACTCAATGTACTGCACCTTTGCCCCCCCCACTTTCCGTACCATTTCCCCTTACAGCTGCTGTTCTTCCCTTTTTAGATAAACGCTCTTGGATGCATTCAGTAACATGGTTAAAGTGTTCACATAAAACACCTGTGTTCTTATACAACAAGTAACCTCACTGCCAAGGCTGTGTATTTTTAACTGATCACTAACGTACATAGAAATGTCACGTGGAGTGAGAGTGATCGGTGAATCACAAACAGTCGTACTGTACATGCCTTTTACCAAGTGCATACTCAATAATTGATCACTTTGACTCACTTTTACTACATGCACTAAGCAATTCTGTGGTTGCAGGACGGACGGGAAGATAAAAATATCTCATACATCTTACATTTTATATTCTCTTTCTCACACACACATACACACTGGTGTTCTGGGTGAGGTCTGCAGCAGGGAAGGAGGCAGCGCTGTGGAACAAATGAATCAAACATGACAGAAAAAATGTGAAAATAATGAATCTTTGTCGGTTTACTTTAATGTCAACTGTTCTGAGTCCTTTTATTCACTTTCAGAAGTTTGTTGTATTTTGTATTTGTACCGATGAGATGGTGTCTTATCAGCCAGCAGTTGCAATAGTGAAACAGACTAAATCAACTTTGAAATGCTTGTGTGCATCTGTGAGGATGTCTGTATATTTATTTTGGTTTCAGCCTGTCCTTATCCCTGAGTAGCCGTCCTGTGTGACCACCATGTTCCCCACGGGGAAAGGTATTGAGTAGGTGATGATTGATGCCTGGTTACCTCCAGACATGACAGTTAGAAATTGTACCAAACAGTTCAGTCTTGGTTTTCTCAGCCCAGAGAATATTTTTTCTCACTGTCTGAATTCATTAGTATTCATTTACTGTACAGATTGGTGGAGTGTTGTAGTGTCCCTGTTTCCACACAGGATCTCTGGAGCTCAGCCATACTGACCATCAGGTTCTCGGTCACATCTCTTACCACTTCCCTGGTTTGAATACTCTCTGAATACACTGTACATCTGTTAGCTAAATAGGATAGTGCAGCCATTAGTTCTGCTCCAAATACTATCACATAATACTTAAGTGCCACTGTGTATTCACAGAGCCACACAAACGTGCCAAATGCACTGTAAACCTACAGTGCATACAGTATACAGTACACTACTCCTGCCTGTAAACACTTAACTAACACATCTCCTCTGGCAGAGATGCTGAGGCCTGATGTGTGTGTGCAAACATGAAGGTCAAGAGTCCTGAACCTAGTCCTCCACTGATTTATCATGGTTATTACTTCCCATAATTGGCCTGTAATGAATTGACTAATTCAATTATAGTGAATTGAAAAGTCAAACATCAGCTCGTCAGATTGTAGTAAGGTTGAGATCACTTTAAGTGTGTGAAACTTACAACTCAGCTGCTTATTTACTTCACTTTCATGTGTAAATGCAACAAATAAGGAGAAGTGTAGTCACTGTGAGGAAGAAAGCACTAAATCAAAAACTCACTCAACCTATTTATGAGACATAACAAAGAGAAGCATACAGTTACAGTCGGTTGTGAGTTTTCATTTTAACAATTTATGCAACCTCCTAAAGCAAGAAGTAAATGTGGCCCTATGTTTATACAGAGCACAGGTCAGTGGGCTGAGATTTGATCAATCCTTTTAATAGAAAGTCTTTAGAGAATGGTGTGTTTGCCGAGAAATTAAAATAACACATTTTCTGTTTATCTGTTTAAGTATTTGATGAACAAATGACACATGGTTTTAATCAGCCAGTTTTAGTTGTACTTTCTTCACTTTGAAACATGTTTGAACCTTTTTCTTTTTTAAAGGTTTAATGTGACAAAGTGCATCGTTCCTTTGTGTGCTTCAGACAAGGCTCAACAGTGTGGAAACCAATTTGTGCCATATACCTCCCCTGCTGCTCCTTTTATTTGCTTTCTTTCTCTTTACCCCACATGCACTGGGGGTGCACTGAGGGTAAAGAGATTCTCATTCAAACATTAGGATTCACGGAGAGCGATAGAAGCATAAGTGTTTCTCATTCATCCTAATGATCACCATTTTCATGTGTAATCTTATTTAGGGAGCGTTTAGCAGCGCTTGTTCTGCTGTGGTATTTTTAGCTGCAGAATTACGCTTTGGTCTTAGATGCAGATGTTCTAGTCAGCTGTAATGTTTTCTGCCTATATGTGTTTTTACCCAAGACTGAACACACCCAGTGACAAATGAAGCTGGTCAATGGTGCGTCCATATATTCTTTTACACACTGCAAGCAGATGTGGATGTGGACACAAACACAGCTCCTGTACACACACTGTTGTTTCTCTTTAACCTTTCCGATTGACTTGAGCTAAATAGACGGAGGTAGTCAATGCTTGGCCGTCATTACATCACGCGAGTACAGTTAACCAACCAGAAACTCACTGGTAGTGAAACTCCCCATAGGCATGATCTCAGCCAAACTACTGCACTACTCCAGAGTGCAAACACAAACTAGAATTAAGGGCAGAAATTAAAATATAAAAAAATATATGATTCTATTTTTGAATAAAACCGATTTAATTAAAAAAAAAAGATTTCTTGAATTTTTTAAAGAAAGATCACAGTGATGCAATTCAGATCATGAAATCACTACAGTACATGCAACGTAGTGTTTGTTTGACACAATATAATCAGGTGAAAACAGAAAATCTAAGACCTGATTCTCCATTTGCTTCCCTCATCACAGACAGGGTAAATCAGGTGACAGGTAATTGGCTGTAGCTGTCTCTAGGGATCCATCAGTTTGACTCTTGTATTTAAGTTGCTTCTCAGTGCTTCTCCTTGGATCCATTAATTGACTGCCTAAAGATACAGCTTGCAATGGAAATTCAGTGTTTTATTATTTGTTTTGTTTTCCACCCTTGGCTGAAAAGCTGAAATTTATTTGACACCTGCAATAAAGGTGCAGAGTTTTATCCAAGCTGAATTTAAAGAGTGACGTTGACAAATTGTAACGGCAAACCATCAGTGGTGGCCTTTTTTAAAAAGTTTTTTTTTTTCCTTTGATACTATCTCCAATGTGTGAGTTCAAGTGTAGCTGAGCTGTAGACCAAATCTAAGCATCATTGGTTCAACAACAGCATAAACATAATTCTCACACCAGTCATCTTTTAAGACCATAATTTAAAACTGGCTCTGTTGCCCTTTGTGTTTTCTGCCCCTCGGTTCCACTGGGCTTTATGTGACATTTACAAAGAATCAATGGGATGTTGTGCTGTGGACTGTGTTGTCCCACAGAGATGCACTCTGCTGTGCTGCAAAGGTTGAAAAGCTGCTCTGGAGAGTGTTTTAGGGCCGCTGCCGATACAGATACAGTGGAGTCTAACAGTATGTAACACAATGACAGCTTGTAAACACAGGTGAAGTACAAGGAAGAGAGAATACTCCCTGCTTGAGTCTTTGTACATTTCATCGCTTTCATCTTGTCTTGATAGAACTGAAGATGTATTTTTTGTCCTTTTCTCCTGTCATGCTACTGTTCTCTTGTAAATCTTTTTATTTAATGGATAAAAGGATAAAATGGATAAAAATTTGAAGACTCCTTCCACACCCAAAGACTAAGGGAATATTTGACTTGGTATATTCTATGATGATGAATAAATATACCGTATCCAATCTCTTTATGCAAGGACATCATGGTCAAAATGAATTATCTTATAGTGTAAAAAAAAGTAATTCATCTAAAACAGTACGTTTAGCTGAACAAGCCTGACGACCTATTGTATTGTGAGGGTCATGCTACTTATTGATCTCACTTTCAGCCTCCCCATTTTCATCACAGCAGCAGTCCTGTCAGTCAATCAAAGCTGTGACTTACACTGGTCCCAAAGGGCAACACAAAACTTACAGAACCTCTCCATCATTCTTTTTACTACAACAAATCTGTTTAATGTGCTTTCTTCTTCATGGTTTCTGGCTTGTTTATGCGCTTGTTTTACCCTCTGGGGTCTGGGTTTGATCTGACATGTGTCTTCTTACCAGTAACTCCACCCCCTCCCTTGCAAAATGCCTTTATTCTGTGACATTTTGACACATGCTTGTCTCTAGTCATTAGATACATTCACAGAGCCAGGGGTGTGTGTGTAAGTGTCTAGATTCACATGCACACATGCACCCTGCTCTGTATGAGGTGGATGGTTCTAGTGTCCTGTTGTCCAGTGGAGCAGCTGTGAACCGGTGTGAACCGGACAGCTGTGATTGATGCACCTGTGTGATTATTGGCAGACCCTGACGTGTCTTTGTGCTTGTGTATATTGCTGTGTGTGTGCATTTCCTTGAGTATCGGTAGCCACATCCTGAAAAGAGCTTTACAATGGGGAAGGGGCCTGTCCGTGCTCAATCACCTACTGTGATGACTTTGTAAGGATGGTCTTTTTATAGTGAGCTTTTTAATTGATTCCAACATCACATGCTGTTGGCGTGTTTCCACATCAGCAAGACCAGAGAGTGTTTGGAAGGAGCTGAGTTTCATCTCTGGGGGATAGAAACATCCAAATCCCTCTAATCAGTGCGAACACACTTAAGTCTGTATTATGATCTCAGAGGATATATTAATTTCATTGGAATGGACTATATATCACGCAGTGCTACATGACAAATGCAACATTTATCCGCCAACCGTAAAATAGCAGAGTAGTAGTGAGTCACTCTGCAGTGACTGCTGATAGACTGTGGATGAAGCAGCTGGCTGGCTGAGGAGACAATACAGGAAACAGCATTTGGTGGTTTAGAGGCGTGATAAACTGACTGAGAAGTGACAGCACAAATAGATACCATGGTTAGCATGTGATTTATTTACTGTACATCAGCATAACACATGGGCTCAGCAGACAACCTGGATCCTGACCTCTAAATCATATCAAAGTTTTGTTTCTGCTTCCTTTTGTTCATAAATCCAGTAGGTCTGCTGTGGTGCACATGAGAGTAATAGAGCTTTAAGGGAATAATAAAGAATGGGGATGTCATCCTCTTGTGCTGGAGCAAAAGAGTGGCCACATAAGTCATAAGTCAGCTTCTATAAATAACAACTCTGAAATCCATCAAATCAATCTGGGACATCAGAATGTGTTTGTTTGTTCTTCTAACTTACCTGAGCTCATTTATCAGATGTGAGGATCAAGGTGAGGAATCACTGGGATGGGACCAAATTAAGGCCATTAACTTCCTGTCAAACAGAAACTGATATAAAACAAACACAGACTAAATAATGAAGTGGAAAGACGTTTCAGTTCAGTTTGGTTATTAGTCTTTCCATCATGAGTTTGGAGTGAGTTTGGCATCTTTAATCTTTAGGGACGACGTGTTAAGGTTTAGTGAGCTGTCTAAGGGCCCGAACGCCTTCAGTGCTGCTTGTGGCTGTTGTGAGTGCAATGCTGAATCTGATCTTTAAATAGTAAATGGTAGAGCTTTTTCAACTGCAGATGGATGGGTGGAAAAAAGGGGGAAAGGGAATAAGCAGCAATTGATGGATTTGTTAAAAAGCATTAGTTCATGAGTGAGTGAGATTGCTCTTGAGAAGATGCATTCATTGAGTTTTTAAGTTTGCCAAGCTGCAAATTAGCAAGAGTTGTGAAATTTATGGAGTTCTTTATCTTTTTTTTAACTCCATTATGCCTGTTTAACAAACATCCTCACTCTGCACGATGTCCAGGCATGCAGAATGGAGCTTAATGTTTAAGGGCTGGTAAAAAAAGAAACTGCATTTGCTCATGTTTATGCGTGTGTGTGTGTGTGTGTGAGTGTGTGTGTGTGTGCATGCTTTGGGTGCGTGAAAGGCACTGAGAGCCAAAGCATGTTGTCTTCAGATAGTAAAGCCATATAAAGTGAGAGCACTTTCAGGGCAACTTTCAACAACGTGCACCAATGTTTCATTTATGAACAGCTTAAAGTCACAGAGGAAGGCAGAGTGAGTGAGAGAGTGGGGGAAAAAAGCAAACAAATGGGAAGATGGAAGAGAGAGGATGAGGATTGGATGGGATGAGGGTCAGGCGATGGCTGCAGTTGTCTTGCTAAGAGCTAAGAGTGTGTGAAGTTGGAACATTAATGAGCATAATGAGGGAGGCTGAGAGCAAAGACACTCCATTAGCAAGCCAATTAGGACATTTCTAGTGACAAGTTGGAGGATGCTATTCCACTGACAGCAACACAAATCCAGTTAATTTAACTAAAGTTGTAAAAGTGCCACATCATGAGCTTTTAATAGTTAACAAATCACAATATCTGCTGATTATTTACCAGATTAATCAGTTAATTCTTTATTCCTGTCAGAGTCCATTGTCATCTGCATTCTGGGCTCAAGTTGACAGATTTAAAACACTCATTGAGCTGGACACAGAGAGTATTTTACATTTTTGCTTGAAGCATCACTGAATCAATTACCAAAATGGTTGCAGGTTATTTTTCTATTTAGAAAAATGGTTGAATCATTTCAGCTTGAATGTGAAAGTGTTTTGCAATAGAGATTCAGTAAATAATGAGGATAGAGGCCACTACAGATGTGTCATTATGGAGTCACAGATAAATGGCTGATATATAAAACGTAAAAGTCCACAGTTACAGTACAATGTTTGAATGAAGGCGCTCAGCCAGTGAGTGTCTATGTATAGAGTCTCCTGCTGAGACTGAAGATGGTATGCGTTTGAAACAAGCACACAGAGTCACTGCAGGCTAATTGTGAAGTTTTACAGAAAGTTTTTAGTTTTTCCTCTCTTGATTTTCTGAGCGATGCGTGTTCAGCAGTGTGAAATCCCAGCGAGTAAAAAGTGTTTTGCATCTTTTCCCACAGTCCCTAGAGCCATACCTCTGACTAAAGTGGATTTTCTTAAAGCACTTAAGTCATTATATCAGTTTCTATTTATTGCAAACTCAACTGACAAGTTAAAGTGAGTCAAACCATGAAGATACTCCTGGACCTCAGCTTCTGAAAGGAAGAAACTACTACAGTACATCTTACATTGACTTGTGTCTTAGCTGAAATTACCCTAGTTGTTCTGTAGAGTGTAACGTGTTGAGAATTGGCCGAGAGTATGAGGCAAAGGGAGGTGGGTTTTACGCTACTGGCTGTAGGAGCCATTGTCATAATGTAGGCTAAAGCATCTTTAGAGAGTCTTTGCCTTTTGTGCAGGTTCAGTCAGTCTGGATAACGGTCTTGAGTGGTTTTTAGAGATATAATGTCCTCTTGTATGTGTATGTGAGTGTATTTTGTGTGTGGTCTACACAAAAAATGAAGGTCAAACTAAATAATTTTCTCTCCCAGGCCAGTGGCAGAGACAGTCCTTTAAATGCCCTCAGTCCCGAGGCAGGGCCCTTTGAACTACTACAGGATCTCGTTTAAAAAAATACAATTAAGCTGATTTAAATTCTGAATTGAAATGTGTGTCAATAAAGGTCAAAGCAGCAATGTCTGAGTGACTCAGATCCCTCTCTGCTGCAGATTTCTGGCTCAGTAGAGATGGTCAGACAGAGGCAGACTAATGTTATGGTTCAGTGACACAGACCAAACCAGAGATCAGTCATATATCAGGTCAAACAAAAACAGTGTGGGGGGGAAAATAACACACAAGAGCATTATCTAAAATATGAGTGAGTAGTGAGAAGTTGTCATCACGGTGTCTCAGAGCTTAAGGCGATGTCCTCAGATGACCAGCAAGTCAAAACCCACATCTGTTCATAACAATGTCAAATACAGAAAAGCAGCAGCAACTCACATTTCAAATGATAAATGAGTTGAATAGTTAAGTTATTAATAGTCAACTAATTTTTGAAGCACATACAGTTGTCAGTAATGGCACCATGCAAAGCTACTGTTTGGATAAAGTGCTGTTGAACAGTGATGGAGTCATTTCATTGTCCAACCTTAACCTTACGCTAACATTATCTAACATTAGCCACTATTACCTACAGACCATATAAAAGACCGTAACTTCCAAATCCTGTATTTCACTGAAATAAGCAACAGTGTTTTTTTGATTCTTCATGAATTCAACTTTTATCATCTGTAAGAGGAAAATGTGTTATCTGTTCTCTCAAAAATAAATAAGGACCAAAATGCTCTTCAAATATAATTTAAAAAACTGGATCCCCAGCCAAAATCAACACATGGCCTGGCAACTGTAGCTGTTTACTGTAGGCTGCATCTCACTGATCGCATCTAAAACTGGCAAGAGCAGCTGAAAAAAGGCACCACAACTGTACAGTATGAAAGCAGTGAAGGGGATGATGACAGATATTAAAAATCCACTGATTCTGAACAATGTCAGCTCCTCACCTCTCACCTCTCCTTTAACATTATCAAAACGACTTACAATGCAGTCACAGTAACTTGACTTTCATTCAAAAACAGGAATTACTTCTGCTATGTGTGTATATGAGTTAAAAATGCTCCTAACAGCAGCTGGGTTCTGTCATCATCAGTGGACATATAAACTGTTTGTATTTGTTATTGAGTCGCTGGATCATCAACAATCATATTTACTGATGAAATGTAGAGAAACTGAGATTATAATCTACTCTGGGTTATCACATGATCAGGTCATGTGTACATCATGTATATACAGTATATTTATATATACTACTTGGGTTGATTACTTCTGTGGGCAGTAACAGTCCAACTCAAAGCTGCAAAAGATGAGAAATGAAACATTTGTTAAGATGAACCCAGAGCTCAGTGTTCTTGCTGAGTGGAGCATGTGGTGGCTGAACACGGAGGTCTGTGCCAGCTGGCTCCACTGCTTTCTGTGATAGGGAGGTTTGACATATGATGCAGCAAAAAAACAACAACCTGACTACAGCTCCAGTAACCACCAGCATCTTTGCCACTAAATAAGGATAGACATTTATTTGTCATGTGGTGAGATATACTCCGCCGCAAAGATGTTTCACTGACTTCAACTCTTTCTCTCCCACACCACCTTGCCGTGCACTACATCACTGTGTGATCCAATCTCTTTTCTTAGTGTTTTAAACAACCTAATGAAAAGATGGAGAGGATCGATATCTCTAATGGCAGTCTATGAAAGAATAGCTTCGACAAATCAATCTGGCTGGAGGTTTTATAGGGGAAGCAGGCATCAGGATTGTAATTTAGGCAAAAAAAGGCTGAAATAAAACATTAGAATATCAAGTCGACTAAAATATTTAAAGCTAAATTAAAGAATACTTATGGCAAACTCACTGGGAGCCCACCGTACTGTTGCTACACTAATGTGTATTTGCAGAAACATTTGCCATTTTGACATGCAGTAAATAGGAGGACTTCCTGTAGTTTGTTGTTGTTAAATATTTAGAGATATGCACATTTAGTGCTAATCTAGCATTAGCAGTTATAGTTTCAAGCTCTTCTGAACAGCTAGCAGAGCTGTAGAGGCTTCTTTATATTATTAATCTATCAACCTGTCAAAATATTAAATGGATATAGAATATATTAAAATAATCTATCAAATCTATAAAGCCTATTAGATATCATTAGTTCAATTAATCAAGTAAAGTTTGCAAAGCAGGGTTTCAAATTAACATAAATATATAAACCAGTAGGTGTCATTTCACTGTTTCCTCAACTTCATGTCAACACATTTTAAACCATGTCTTTTTTTAAATATCTGTATTCATTTAGTCCATGTTTTCACCTGCAGTATGCTTCACCTCAGTACATTTAAAATAAGAATGAGGTATTTTTAGTAGTGGCTTGAGTGACGGTGAGGAATTGATCTCTCAAGTGTTTGAAAGATACATGAATTGATCAGTTTGAAGTCAATACACTGGCCTTTTTAGTAATGGCATGTGAACAAAGCACCATGCTGCTTCTTTTGAATGCATGTATTTGGAGTTTTGGTTTGTTGAAGGGAATGGTGGGGAACAGGAGGAGGCCTTGTGTCCACACTGCAAAATCAGTCTTAACAATTCTGATCATACTCTGACTTTTGAGGGTAAAAAGTAAATAGCTAAATGCAATGCCATAAAAAAAATATCCATGCAGCATTTGAAACATTTAGGTGAAGGAAACAACTTCTCTCTGGGGGAAGATCAGAAGTTAAAGATGAAATAGCAATGGCATCCAGGTGAACTTTAAGAGGCAGCCTCCTCCTCCTGTTTCCTGCTGTGAGACTCCAGCTCTGAGATGGAGCTGTTTCCATACACGTTGTTGCTCTCTGAAAATCCTCTTACTCCACATACACACACACACACACCCACACCCTCCCATATACATGCACAGTAGCACACACTCCGTCTCCCCCCTCTCATTTTCTCTCTCTGTCTCTCGTACGCACACAAACACTCGCACTAGCACACACACAGCGTGGATTTGTTTTCTCTGTGATGAGAGGGATTATGGGATAAAGGAGGCGAGGCCACGGCAGTTTAGTTCAGTTCGGACCAAAGCTGCTCTCAGCAACGGCACAATGACAAACACAGATGAATGTGCGGCTACACACTGGAGATCTGCACGGCCGTTAACATCGCGGCCTCTGTGTATTTTCAACACAAGAGTCTCTGATTGGGATTCTGAAGTGGCGGTGGATCTGTTTTTCTTTCGGATGACTGAAGATCAGCAGAAACATGAGTGTTTGAGAGAAATCCGTGGATGGCAACAACAGAATCAGGAGGAATCAAACTCGGGAGCCCAAGAAGTATTGAAATGGATGTATTGCTTCAAAGGATGACTTGCTGCTGTTATTCCCTTTTCTTTGCAGCCGGTGTGAACTGAAGCACTGGAGCTATGTGTACTTTTTCAAATGAGGTGCAAATGAAGTATCATTAGTAAAAGAGTTTGTTTTGTTTTTTTTCTCTTTTTCATGACAACCAGTCTCAGGATGGCTGAGAGTGTGTGACACTTCCACCAGCAGCCTTACTGCACCCCAGTGGAGCTTTTAATCTAAAGGACAGTTTTCATTTCCACACTGTAAGCTATGACCTGACTGACTGATGTATTCAACCCATCAGCAGCACAATATGGGAATCGATCAGCTGGATTCTTACGGCGATGACGTCCTCATCTAGTATGCTTTTTCTGCCTATTTTAATAATCTATGTTATGACTGACTGATGGCCGTTCATTTTGGGCCCTGTGACCTTCTGTTTCAGGGGCAAAAGGTCAAAGAGCTGAAACGGTGACTTGTGACATCCCAGCACATAGCATCACTCTCTGAGAGAAGATGCTGTGTAATAGAATATCAGTCTGAATTTTGGCACTGCAAAGGCATTCATAATTTTATTATTACTGTTGCTTTGCATCAGCTTTCTATCACAGATTTGAGGTCAGGACAATAAACTCGTCTGCATGGTTTATGGCTGCTGGAGGAGCTAGTGTCAGAAATAAATCAAACATGAGAACGATGTGCATCAATGCTTATAGTCAGTGGCATTTCACTGGCTTGCTGATCTTTTGTTGCATTTGTGATTACTTCTGTGGAGAGTTATGGAACGGGCCCGTTATGATCTGCACATGATTAGTCACTGCAGCATGAGAGTCGCTGAGGACTTGAATTTTTTTTAACTCGGGCCAAGTTGATTCACGAGGATCATCTGCTCAACCCTGTAACTCATCAAAGACACTCTCCTCTTCCATCTCCTCTCTCCATCCCCGCTGCCTTGAAATCATCAATGACATTGTTAGCATAATCTGCAATAAGCAAATCAGCTGTCACATCAGTGATTTGTCTTGCTGCACACATGTACACTTTATCATAGCAGCCGCGGCAGCGCTGAGCGTACATGCAGCCATTGATTGCCTATCTGTTGCGCCAACGGTGACGTTATTTGACTGAGGTCGATTGCACCCAAGCAGTGCTATCTCACACTGCGAGCCACACACCGAGACACCACACATCGCACTAATTGGAGTAATCTAACCAGAGCTGTAGAGAGGGTCTCTTGGAAAAAAACTCTTAACTCTTGAAGTGTGTAGAGTAGATACAGCAGTGTGATGTTTATGTATGAGTTATGTTCTCTTGTAGATCATCTCCTTGTACAAAACTCAAGGAATCTTAAGATCTGTTGCAGCTCTACAGCAAACCAGTAGTAAATGTGTTAAATCTTCAGATGTGGTGAAAGTGCGTGTTTTCATTTTCACTCTTTTGGAAATCAGACTGCCTTTAGACCTGATACTAGTTCCTGTTTTTCTATAGAATCTATAATCACTTTCATTATTGTTGACAGCACATGGACAAACTCACATGTCTGTAAATATGATGATCATGCTTGTTTTCCCACCTCTTGTGTTTCAGCCATAAGAACAAAGCGTCGGGCTGGCCACCTCCTGGCCCAGGCTCATGGAGCGGACTGCAGGGGCCTCCTTACAGCTGGGACAGCATGAACAGCTCCAGGGAAGGACGGGACTGCCTCACCAAGTATGTGGGATCACAAATACCTCTGCATGTGCTCTCTTTTAATGTGTAGAAGCTATCTATTCTTAAACAATCTGGGTTTATTCCAGTCAAGCATGGTTACGAGTCATCATGTGAACTGGAACAATGCCATGAATTGCAAATACATATATGAAAAGTGATGTGAAAATAAATGTTGGGTTCAGATTAGGATGGTACAGTAGTTTCCAAATTGGCTGGTTCTGGAGCGATGGGCGTAACACAATGCACCTGAATATTCAATTATATTAGCCTGTCAATGCACAGTGAATCATGAGTGTGAGTGAACAATGAAGTAGTTCTATCGACTAAGTGAAAATGGTGCATATAGATTGTATGTGCACAGACTGCATAGCAAACAAATATAGAGCATGAACAATAGGCTTGTATGTAATAGTGCAGTTAATGGAAAAACGAACTGAGTGCACATCACACTGCAAATAGAGTGAAGCCCTCCGTGCCATTCCTTAAACCATCACTGTAGTTCCATCACTAGCAGACTGAGAGCTGCTAGTTGTTGTTTTTGTTCCACTTGATTCTTCTTCACAACATGCACAGAAAGCAGCCAGGTATTTTTGCCTCTACCTAGCCCCTGCCGCCCGTGTGAATTTGTCATGCAGCACAAAAAACCCTCTGCCAGGTAAACATGCAGATCCTCCAGTTGGACTGGCGTTGGCGGCCTTGGCAGAGAGTGCATGACACACAAAGAGTCCAGCTATGTCAACACTTGCTGTAAAACTGCCTGGTGGCAATTGGAATTGCACTAATCTCAGATTGCCACGGCCCAGACTGGATAGAGCCACGGCTTAATTTGTTGTCGCAGCCTCCACTTCACCTCCTTGAAATCAATTCCTTCCCTCTGACCCCCTGATTTTTTTGCCTCAGTTGACAAATGTAGCATGCTATCTACCAGCTTTTCATTAATGGATAATGCAGTGTATCTCCTTGGTTGATAATGGAGTTCCTAAAAGCTCCTGATTTCTAATTTATCCATGTAACCTTTTTAAGTAATATAAAATGTGTGATTTTTCTTGTGAACATGCTTTTGGGAACTCAGTCTGTCAGAGAAAAAGCTGTTATAGCTTGACAGATTGTAAATACATCTTTTAACCCCACCATCACTCCCCCACAAACTCCATAACTCTGCTTTCTTTTCTTGTCTGTTCCATATATTCATCTTTTACTTCCTCAGTCCTCCTCCTCAACACTCCCCTATCTCTCCTCGTGACTGGGGAGTCAAATATGATAAAGATGACAGTTCTGGCTATGTGGCTTTGTTCAGAGCAAAGCTGATGGTTTTAGAGTTGCTGATTGAGTGTTACAATTGGATTTCTGTGAGACAGAAAAAGGAGGGAGAGAAAGAGAGTTGAGTAAAGCCAATGATTGATTTCACTCTAGTGGACAGGTACCTCTCCTAACCTCACCTAACATGAGAGCAGCTCTGAATGCTACTCTGCTAGAGCACATCCTCTAACACATCTGGCAATACTGATATATATCAAGTTATTGAAGAACTGTTGGATAAAACACCAGTCAGCAGGAGCGTCGGTTTAAATTCAGTTAAATTCACAAAGCAGGCACTTTTCTCCAACAGCGAGATGTCAATAAAAATGATAAGTTCTTCCCATCCAAACAATCTAAGTGTTTGTTCAGTGCTTCAGTACAAGTGCTTCAGGCATCACGTGGTCTAGGACAAGCACCTTCAGCCTTTGTGTTGTCTCTTTAAAATTGAGTTTCAGTAGAGTCAAGGTTAGGTAGGTTTATTAAGCTTGTTATGTAACTCTGACATACTCTATCCTTTGTTCTGTTGTATTTTATCTTTTGAACTCATGGTGGTGGTTATCTGTCAAATGATTGTAGCCTTTGAATACATGAACCTAAACTTCAGCCAGTTAGCCACTAAGTTAGGGATAGACATTGCATAGACATGTACAGCGAAATTTCGTTTGGCAGTCTCTCTCCTGTAGCAGTAAAGAACATTTAAATATTTATTTTTTAAAAACATGTAAATGATAGAAAGCTGATCCCAGGACACAAGTGTGAATTCAAGGGTGTGTATACTCTAGTAGTCTAGTAGTCCATTCCTCCACAGATAGCAGCAATACCAGGGTTTGACCTTTTGTGTGCAGCTTACCCCTGACCCTCTGACATCCGCCCTCCTGTGGGATTACAGCCCACCGACCCCTGACAGGGAAGATGAGCCGTCGTCGCAGATTGGAACACGCTTCATTACAGACAGATTTAGTTTGAGATTTCTGTGCCGTATGCACAATACAGAGCAAAGCGATAATGAGAGGGAGAGAATGAGAAAGCGCAAGAGGAAAAGAAGGTGGGAGGCCGGGCAGAGATTGAGACTGAGATCCGGATTGGTTTGAGATAAAGTTTCATCCCGTATCGTTGGAACATCCTTCATCATCAGATCAGATTTAGGCAAAGCTGCAGGTATATATATGTTGTAATAACTTGATAAAGCCACACAGGTCAGTTTAAGTGTAGTGAGTGATGCCAAAGTCATGTTGTGATGCGCAATACCAGCGTTGTGTCCAAACAGAAAAAACATCCGTAAAGTTAAGACGGCCATGCAGGAAATCCACATGTGCTGCTGGAAGGGCAGTGGAGGCAGATGGAGATGGATTGGATGTTGGCCAGGTACTGTAACAATAGACACTGCACAGGACTTCATGTGCAGAGAGGAAGTAACAGCTGCCAGGGAAGCTTTTTAAGTTGTGAAAGAGGGAGAGAGACACAGAGACAGAGAGGGAGAGGGAGTTAACCCTACTGAAAGTGTATGTCACCCCTTAATTAACAGGCACGCTACACTCAGTGTCCCGGTCAAGACAGACATCTGAAGTCCAGCAGGCAGGAAGGTTTAATTTAATATGGTGCATTTACATTTTGGTGGTGCTGCTGTCATCCTACAGTAAGTGACTTGCAATAAGCCTGAGATAAGGACAGTGTGAAACCTCACTAATATTAACCTACATTAAAGTTGCATTAAACCTTGGTTGACTCATATAAACACAAACAATTCTCATTCATTTGCTGTCATGTTTTATCTGCAGTCTCTCTGAGAGAACATCGAGGTGAAAGTAAAAAGTAGGAACTTCAAAAAGACCAAAATGCAATGCAGTCACATTTGCTCAACTGGAAACATCTTGTTTTTCCTCCCTGTCTATGCATCACAATTGATGGGACTTTTCCACCCAAGCATAAAGCTGGAAAACAAACAGCCTCAGGAGTTTTTGAGGATCACGTCCACATAGATAAAAAAAATGACTGCTGATAAAAATAAAGAAGCTGCCCAAAGCAGAGCATTAAACTTAAGAGTTGCCTATAAAAGACTTTCAGTGTAGACCAGGAAATGTCACTGGAAAACACCGGCACCTTTGCTGATGCTGTGAGGTACATCAAACTTTAAAGTTTGGATGTTGATTGCAAAGCTTCATGCTTTCATTGACTGCTCATTGAGCCCCACCCCCCTCATTTACCCCACATACCTGTCTTGTAATGTTATGAATGTCCATAGGTGAACCGCTGTCATGTACCTTGTTAGAGAGCTAGTGATCAAAAACAACTGAAAAAGTAAGAGGAATAAAAATGGATTTGACTAAATAAAACTGTGGGTACATTTCTATTTGGAATAGCTCACAAACTCTTATGGATGTAAGAGGCAATTTCGTTGCAGGTGGAACATTCCAAGGATTTTATGAATGCAGGACCCGTGCTCTCCTTTTTTATGTGGCTCTCAAGCATAAAATGTTGTGCTAATGACCAAACCTGAGCCAGGACTGTGATTTATGAACAGCAGCCAGCACAGCCCAAATCACTCATTCCAAGTGTAATGATATCTATCTAGGTTAGAACTATTTCTACTGTAGGAATGAATTCATTGATCGCATTTTAATGTGCGCTTTGTCATTTTCTTTAAAAGGCCTTCTTTTAGCCACTGGGACGGGTTTGATCTGTCTGGCCTTTTACCATCTATGTCTTGTCACTATTTGCTGAGTCATTGCAGATCGCTCTGGCTAAGTAGGCAGCAAATTGTCTGAACTGTGCTTTAAGTTGGAGTCATCTGTATGATGTCCTTGTTCCCGTTATTTCATTGACTAAATAGATATTTTGGGTGTTACTCACTGTGTGCCTCCTTTCCTGTGTTTTCCAGCCAAGTGTCCCAGAGCAGCTCCCTGGAGGAGGTTCACCTGGACGGGGTTCCACCTGCCCCTCGCCTGGTGGAGATGAGACGGGACCCAGTCCTGGGCTTCGGCTTTGTGGCCGGCAGCGAGAAACCAGTGGTGGTCCGCTCCGTCACGCCAGGTGCGTGTCAGCCTCTGATGTCTGTAGAAGTGTTGGGCTTTAAATCATATATTTGATGGAATAAATCACTCAGTAGTTCACACTGTGAACATTCCTCTAGTTTATAAAAGGGGAAAAGAAATAATATGTCAAGCCAGATCAGAGTTGTGTTGTATTTTCAATTCAATTCAAACCTAATATCATGTAGTTTATTCATATTGCCATCTCATATTAAAGACAGTAAATGTTTTTTTTTTTACTCTTCTCTTCTGTTCACTGCCAGTTCTCTGCATTTTTTTTATATAACACTCTCCATCCTGCACTTTCACTAATGCTTTACTGTATGTTAGAGCAACACATCCTCATTTTTAAATGTGCAATTTTACTTCAGAAAGCTTCTAGTGTACAGAAACAACTTATGTGTGTGATTTCATTAGTCGCTCCTCACCATGTGAAGTGTGTTGATCAGTGTGAGCAGTCACTGTAATGATTGTTCAGAGGGGAACATGCAGACTGTTTGCTGCTCCGGCCTAGGATTGAACCGCTCAGTGGCACTGACCCATGCAGGAAAGTAAATGAATACAAATTACGGTTTCCTTGGATGCATTGTTAAGTGTGTTTGATTGGCTGGTTACCAAATTACTGCTATACCACTACTTACAGATTCCTATTGGACGTCAGCTCCAGTGGCCACACAGACACACATATTGATTCGGCGATTCAATAATCAATCAGCGCTGAATTCTAAACAGACAATTGAACAAATGAATATTCTACTTCAAGTGTTTGGCCGAGGAAGGGAATACATGTTACTGAAACCACAGCAGAAGATTAATGTCCACACCTACTTCATATGACAGGAGGCAAACAAACAAAGTGGAACTGTTTACACCACGCACACACACATTTCACACACTGATTCGTTCATTGACTGTCTGACTGATCAACTACTTCTGGTTTGCATATATTCCTGTACATGTATGTGTGTGTGTGTGTAGGTGGTCCATCAGAGGGGAAGCTGTTGCCAGGCGATGAGATCATCATGATCAACGATGAACCTGTCAGCTCAGCTCCCAGAGAACGGGTCATCGACCTCGTCAGGTAGATACAGAATCCTCTGGGATCTGCGATTGGTCCGAGTCAATAACAGCTGCAATAGTGCAGTTCAGGACAATGAAGTGGTGGATCCAAAGGAAATAGAAACCTGAAAGGAACAGTTCACTTTTACCATTAATGTGTTCTCTTTCAAAATAGTGTGTCTGTGGCAAATCCAAGTAATATAAAATAATAAAATAAACTCTATTCTCCAATTGCATCAGTTTAAATTGAAACTTTTGGCAGGTTCGATAATAGAATAATAAATCAACAACAACAAAACATCTGTCAGTGCCATAGTCACAGTTAAACAAAGTTATTATCATTCATTTGTTTTTTAAATCATCATTAATTGCACAAAACGTCTTGCCAAGAATTTGCAATGCTTTCCACTCGTCTGCTTAATGCTTAGTTGATGCAGTTCTGTTGGTCCCACTAATATAATACATATTCAGAATAATAATAAGAGCTAAAAGTGTTTTGCTGTTTGAGTCAAATCATGTTTCTGTTTGTAGTAAATGCTGTCGCATGTTTTTTAAATGGGAAACTAATGAGCAGGAGTGTTTGTGTATGTGTGTGTGCATCTGGTTTCGACCACCTCTTCTTGTAAGTGCGATTGCCACAGGCGTCTCATTCCATTTCACTGAAGCTAATCAAGATCTTGTTGTTTATCTGCCATAATGTCCATTGTGATTGTTGGTTTCTCATGGTGGTTTTGTTGACTCTGTGATTTGCTGTGTTCGTGTTACAGGAGCTGCAAAGAATCCATTATGTTGACTGTTGTCCAACCGTATCCTGTGAGTAGATCAGCTCTTGCTAATAGCTTTTTTTTTTTTAATTATTTAAATTATTTTTTAATTCTTGGACCAAATCACAAGGACTGTATGTATCGGACACAGTTTTCCAAAAATGAGCTGATATGAAGATTTACTGTGTGTATATGTATTTGTTAGTGTCTGAATACAAGGATTCATTTTGGCCTCTTTTTCTCCTGTAGGTCCCATTTACAAGAAACAATAAATTGAATCCATTAATACCTGTTAACTTTATATAATGTTGATGGTCATAATGATGAGTCATGTCTGACGTCTCAGCGGTTTTGTTATTGCCAGAATTCTTAGATCTTTTATCCATAAAGGACACTGTCTGCCCTTCAAAGCATATTGGTTGAGCTGTAGATTTGCAGCTTCTAACTCTCCTGCATTTAGAGGATAAGACTGGTACTATCTGTACTGTATTTATTTAATTCAACAAAGTCCATTTAAAGGCCATGCTGAATCGACCCTAACTACTTACTGTAAATTGCCATATTTATATAATTCTTCTGTCCCATAGAGCTCGATTGCTGCACGGAAACTATTAAACACACAGTGGGATGTTTTTGCAATTTCATGATGTTCATCTTCAGATTGATTTACCCAGTTGTCAATGTCAACTGTTGTTTGATGAGAGCAATAGATTCTCAAGGACTGTTTTGAAGGTCAAGAAGTTTTAGTTCATGATGTGATAAAATGGAGCAAAATAACAAGTCTAGAAAATAAAGAGAATATGTTTTGAGAGCATCTGTTGCCATGGTCGCTGTTAATGTAAGTTAATTCAATATGCATCATCCTGTTACTGTGAACTATCACTAAAGCCTTAACTGTGCATGAATCTATAAACTAAATGCAGTATTTTCTGAATCTTGAGCAACATCTACAAGTAAAGTAAAGTCTAAAATCTACAGTGTCCATTGTCTTTGGAAACAACAGGTTCAAGAGTCAGAAAATATTGAGAGATGAACTGATGCATTTTTGCTTTGTTCTTGGTTGAATTACTGGCGGCTCTCAGGAAAAATATATAAAAACACCAGTCTTTTCCTTTGAAGGGAATGAAATGATTATTCTTTATGCCTCCAATGATATATATTAATTCATCCTGCACCGCGCTTTTCTTAAGTTTCTCTTGCGTTGCACCAGGTTTGTTTACTCAAACCCTGTTTGCCTTTTTCCCAATTTTAAGATGTTGACTTTCCAATATTAAATGTTGAGAGAACGTGCTGGAAAACAGTTTTTTAATTTTATTTATTTGAGCATGTGTTTATGCTTCTCTTTATCTCTCTCGCTCCATCTGTCTCTTTCTTCCTCTTCCCCTCTTCTATCTCCCTCTCTCTCTGTGTGTCTCTCTTTTTGGATGGCTGCCTCTTAGTCCCCTAAATCAGCGTTCATCAGTGCAGCCAAAAAAGCCATGCTCAAGTCCAATCCGGTCAAAGTGCGCTTTGCAGAGGAGGTCATTATAAACGGCCAGGTTCCAGTCAGTTCTACCACACACACACACACACACACACACACACACACACACACACACACACACACACACACACACACACACACACACACACACACACACACACACACACACACGCTTATGTATGACCTATATGTAAACTAATTGCACTTGCACCATGCTGCTATGTTAGCACTTTTAGTTATATTTTTATACTCCTTAGCCTATTTTTATTCTATGCTATTCTTTCTTCCATTGCGCTGTTCTGGGGCCACTGAAACAAAAAAATGTTCTGTTTGTACACTATATAGTTTACAAATCTTGAATGACAATAAAATCTAGTCTAAGTTTATAAAGGCAATGCCAGGTGGTTGCCACCGAACACATAAGACAGACAGTTCAGTGTGCCAGATAGATGAGACACTCACAAAAACGTGTTGCAACATGACATTAAAAAATGTTCATATATGAAACCTCACCTGTTTGGTTAAAACAAATGCACAAAGAAATTTCATCAAATTTAATTTCAACTGCACAGAATGAGAACACTGATCATTTCCCTCCTTTGCAGAACCCGGTGAAGGACAATTCTCTTCTGTTCATGCCAAATGTCCTGAAGGTCTACCTGGAGAACGGGCAGACAAAGTCTTTTCGCTTTGACAGCAGTACCTCTATCAAGGTGTGTGTGTGTGTGTGTGTGTGTGTGTGTGTGTGTTTGCTCCAACGCTTAAGGCACACTCAACAAAATTAGCAGTTTCTGCTGCATCTATAATTACAAGGGGGGAAATTCATTTAGAGTGCAAATTAGTGTGTCTTGAAACATTTCACACAGACCATGAAATTCAATCACTTTTTCAGCTCCATTTGTTTGAGAATCTTATTTATTCAGGCTCGGTGGAAAGAACATATTCAGATTATTTGACATGTTAAATTGCCCGCTTTCTCCCAGCGTGCACAAGACTTTTTTCTCTAATTATTGCCACCATAATGAGCCATTTAGTCTAATACTGATAGATATTATTGATTTTTCTCTTACCCCTTCGATGAACAGTTCACTGCCGTTGTTGCTATTGATTCAGAGGACAGCTGCATATAGACAGAAGTTTAATAATAACTGTAATCAAAGTGATTTATTTAAAGATTTTATGATATACGTATGTGGTACTTGCAGTACATTCCTGTAAAAATAGAAAACTATAGCAGCTGTACACTCAGCTTATGTGCGTGTGCATTTGTTTATTTCAGGATGTGATCCTGACCCTGCAAGAGAAGCTGTCAATCAAATGCATCGAGCACTTCTCCCTCATGTTGGAGCAGAGGGCAGAAGGCTCTGGAAGCAAACTGCTTCTCCTGCATGAACAGGAGATGCTTACTCAGGTAGGAGCTGTTTTCTCCTTGTTCACTTTCTTTGTCTCCTTTTCTGTGTCTGACACACACACACACACACATACACAAACACACTCACATTCCTGCTCAGTATTCCAGCAGTATTCGGACCCCGGTGTCATTTATCAGCACTGGCACAGCATGGGCGACAGCTCGCATTACACCTACTCTACCACACATACACACACACACACACAATCACAAACCCCACAAATACGACACACGCACATTATTCCACAATGCCCGCTCCATTCTAATGAGGTTGTGGGATCACAAGGGGACAATTTTAATATTCATACCACACAGTTGAGATCTGAGGCTCTGCATGTGGCACAAACAATGGCAGCTGAATAAGAGTCATGTTTCTGTGTCATGCTTGATGAAACACACACTACACTGTAAACACCTAAATGTCAGTCCTGGTGACGGCTATATGGAGGAGAAATATAAAATCAAATTTATGTTTTGAAAAATGTGACGCAGATGACGACATTAAATCATTTTAAACCAACCAATCTGAGGAGTCACAAGGAGAGGAGCAAAAGATAATGTTCATATTTTTTCCTGTTAAATATTTGATTTTGTAAAATACATGATAACATCTCAATCATCTAAAAAAATAGAGACTGAACACTTTGACATATAGATGTATTACTTGGAACCAGTGGATTCAGCTTCATGACAATGCATTAGAAATAACAGTGTAGTGGAGCATCTTTACTTTGGTATCTGTGGTAGATGTTGGTCAGAACTGATATATAATAGATTACTGAGTCCTACACTGAATCTAAACTCTCAATACTGAATTATTGATATATAGTATATGCAGTTTCTGTTTTACTCTAGTTTATCTGTTTCTTTTTTCTGTTTTCTATTAATCTATGCAGTTTTTCATTCCCTTGCTATCTCCTACATCTGTGACCCCAGGTGACCCGGAGGGCCGGCTCTGACAAGATGAAGTGTTTCTTTAGAATCAGCTTCGTGCCCAGAGATCCCGTGGAGCTACTCCGGAGAGATGCTGTGGCGTTTGAATACCTCTATGTGCAGGTGAGCAAAAGCAGCCAGTCGACTTTGAGAGGGGTGCAGACGCTCATTTGCAAATAAAGTCCTGAAATAAACTCGCTCTCGTCTCTGTGAAATAATAAATTACTCCCCCATAGAATTCTTTGATAATTAGTCGAATGAAACAGCCTGAGAGAAGGAGAGTAAGTCATTTCTTCTTGTCAGAGTTTACCATTTTGTGCTTCCTTCACCAGGGAGAGGAAACATTATCCCTTTGAAGGAATCTCAAGCCACAAATGTTGAGAACGACTTATTTCAACTCAGTGGGGAGGCACTGCTGCTAACGTTGCTCCACAGAGACATGGACTTCATTTTACAAGCCAACAAAAAGTTGTGTAACTGTGTGTCCTCCTTGTCGTAGAGTTGTAACGATGTGGTCTTCGAACGGTTCGGCCCGGAGCTGAAATACGATGCTGCGCTGCGACTGGCTGCACTGCAGATGTACATCCTCACCATGACAACCAGACAGAGCCAGAAAGTATCCCTTAAATACATTCAGTAAGTTTTTTTTTTCTTCACAAGAGTTTATCAAGAAAAATGAATTCATCATCTTATTTTCTCTCACTGGCTTGAGACAGTCTGCTGGTTAAATAATAGATCACATCTATTGTCCAGGACTTGTCCAGAGTCATATACACATAGTCACCTTAATTATTGTGTCTGAATGAATGTCGAGCTTGAATATAGTCAATGATTTATGGACAAAATAAGATATATTGGGAAATTAACATTCCGTTCACAGTATCATCATCATTGCTTGGCAGGTTATTGAGAGGAGATTCTGTCGGTTTTATTGCAGCTCAGCTTCTAATATGATTTCTAATGAGGAAGCCCTTGACAGAGAGAAAGTTGTTTCAGAGTTCTGTTTAATTACTGACAGTTTGCATGAAAGTAAACATCCAATTTTAAGCCTCTGCGAGTATTTATTCCAGGTCCAGTGGAAGTACTTTTTCCTCCGAGGGGGACTTTAAACATAAAGCAATCTCCACTCAACAGAAAGGAGTGGGGTCTATCTGTGTTCCTGCCTCCCGTCGTGCTGTCCAGCATGAAGGAGAAAAACATCAAGAAGGCTCTGACACACATCCTCAAAACCAACCAGAACCTCGTGCCTCCAGGGAAAAAAGTAAGCAGCTCAGTTTGTCTTTCTTTGCCCTTGTTAATAAACTTCTGACACACACACATATGCGCACAAACACACTGTCTCCCAGTTTTCTGACGCAATAGCTTAAAATAGCAGCGCTGCCATGCTCAACCTTGTAAAGGTTCTCACCCTTGTCAACCCTAAGACCCTTTGTCAAGCCAGACCTTGAATGATAATGTGGATAACAAGCGAAATGCATTATCAAGCTGTGTGCATAATCAGATATTCATATTCACACACACAGTCAGGGGCCACTGATCCAAATTCAACCAAAGTTTTTGTCATAAAACAAACAACTTCTGCTCTGTTCATTCTCTGACACCTGCGTTAACTTTGAGTTATACAGCAGAACCGAATGACACTGCAAAATCTGCCTCTTTAGTTAGTGATTTACCGTCAGCTGTCACACTAATGGGGTTAGCAGCAAGTGCATATCGGTGCTGGTTTAGTCTGTGTTTGCAGCAGAGCCAAAACAAAACACTGAAATGTGTGGATATGACGTCAACTAGTGCACTTGTGGGGTCCTGCTCTAATTATGAATGAGCCATGGGCCCACGTTATGGAATTGTGCTGTGGAAATCAATTTAGGAGATGTTTTAGTTTGATTCATATAGGATTATATATTTAGTTGTTTTCTTTAGTTCTCAAACTGATGTATTGCCACCACAAATGCTGAGGCCACAAAAATAAGGCCATTGCAGCCGGTGTAGTTTTATATCTCTCACTAGAATGGACCATAGCCAACAATGAATGATATACTGAGCTTATTTCTCTGTGCCATACAGCTCCATTTCTCTCCAAGCTACTATTAAAAGCACATTGATGAGCCACAGCGTTGAATTGGGTGTAGTCTGATGTGTGTGGTTGGTCCTGCATACACTAAACCACTGCTATGCTCACCAAATGTGTATCAGTCATGGAATAATATTATCACTCTGGATTTTTGAGAACTAATAGTACCCACCTGTTTTTGGAGCTTATTAGTACAAGTATAACACAACATATTTTTGACCCAGTTTTTTAAGATTTACATCCTCATTAGGAACGAAGCAGCTTCAGGCTGAGAACCACAAAGAGGGCAGGGAAGTTTGGAAAGTACTGAAAGAACACATCGCTGGTTGTGCTCCTTTTGTGGGATTTGTTACAGCGGGAAGAACACAGAATAACAAGTTGACAGATCTTTCGGCAACCCAGCTTGTGTACGACTTAACTGAGTGATTCAGACTCTTGTCTTTTTTCTTCTCAGATAACTTTATTTCACATCATTATAGGACATCCCGATTCTCTATGAAATGTTCCAGTTTTTAAGATTTTCTACCAGTGTGCAGTTGTAATAGTGCTGCTCTATTCTTTAAGCCAAACTAGTAAATAGTTGTATATTAACCCCCTGTCAAGGACACATAAGAGAACATTTGCGGTTATCTGATTATTTTTAATGTTTAAAGCTCCTCTGTGAATGGCTGAAGAGTTGACATCTGAGCTTCATATTTATGTGTGTATGAAATGTAATCAAACTAGAAGGCTATTGATCTCTTTGCTCCAAGCCTGAGCAGGTTAATAATTTGTATTCTCAGTGCCAGTCTCTTCATTAGGGAGAAATAAAGCCAAGCCGCACCAATAAACTGACACGCAATTCAAACTGTTGATGCTCCAAATCGGCTTTCTACAGAACCCCTTAAAGGACATGGGGGAAAAAACATTTCTGGTGCGCAAAGTGAAAGTTTCAGGTGTGCACCTGAAACTTTCGCGTGAGCACCTGAACGTTTTGCGTGCGCACCAGAAAGCTAGGGGCTCTGTAGCTTTCTCATTACACTCTCTGGGCTATCACACAGCTTCCATCAAAAGAAGCTGCTCACCCAGTTTGGTTGAGGAGATGTGGTTAAGACTGAGCAAGAATTTCATAGAGACAAAATTATTTTTTAATAGCAATGTCTGGTTTCAGCAAGCAAGGTCAGACATCCCATTAGCCTTCTGTTTTTGTTCCTGATAGTGAGATAAAATATGATTTGATTATACAGAGGGTGGACCACTGTACTATGTCTGATGAATATGAAAGTGGTTATAAAGTAATATACACACATACCTTCAGTTATTTTTCAGTCATTTTCTTAACTGTTTTTTTTTTTTTTAATTGTTATGCCATTTAGATTTTCAAATATGCCAACTGGGTGTATCCATGTGTCACAGTGGTAGAAGTATCACCACTTTGAGGAAGACCAACTTTTCAGGCATCCATATTTGAATAACAAAAATCCCATTGACCCTAAACGGCTGAAGAGGCACACATCCATACGAGCAAGCCATAAAGAGCAGTGGAGCAGAGCAGCTTCAGATTTTGATTAGATCTAAATGAAATGATGGGATTTGGTCCAGATCAAAACGCCTTGAGAGTTTTATATCCTGACATTAGAAGACAAGGTTGTGATTTTTTTCTTGGATGCTTACTGATGTATCTCACTTCTCTCTGTGCAGCTGACTGCTTTGCAGGCCAAGGTGCATTACCTGAGGTACCTCAGTGAACTCAGACTGTACGGAGGGAGGGAGTTCAAATCCATACTTTTGGTAAGGCCGTTAGTTCATGACAAAATCTTCACATATGACTGGTTTGTGAATTATATTTAAGTGTCTTAATGTGTTCACTCTATTTTCTGTAGCAAGGGGAGAAACAGACAGACGTGACCCTGTTAGTGGGCCCACGTTATGGCATCAGTCATGTCATCAACGCCCGCACAAACCTAGTGGCCCTGTTGGCCGACTTCAGCCATGTTAACCGCATCGAGATCCTCACCGAGGATGACATCAACGTCCGGCTGGAGCTGCATGTTCTGGATGTCAGGGTGAGCACATTTCTGCCTGAAAGCATAAGTTATTTTGTCCTTAACCAGTTCTAGCATCTGATGACTTTCCTCCCATTCATTTCCTTCTCTGCTTCTTTTCACTGGCTTTTCTGTTTACAGCCCATCACACTGATCATGGAGTCAAGTGATGCAATGAACCTGGCCTGTCTGACAGCAGGCTACTATCGCCTCCTAGTGGACTCAAGGAGATCCATCTTCAGCATGGCCCACTGCAACAGCACTGGAGGGGATGACGCTGGTGAGTAATTAACTGTGTAGGAAATGTAATTGTGAGATAGTGTAATGTTTAAGAAAAAAAAAGAAATCACTCATCTCTGAGAAAGTCATGCCAGCTGTAGTTAAAAATGTGTATATCAGGTGTTTTTTTGTTTTTGTTTTCTGGTGAAAGATGTCGCTCAGGTTTATTATTTTAAATGCAATAAAATTCAGTCTGAAGGGCAGAATTTGAGCTTTTGTCCATGAGACACTGAGGAAATATATAATATATAATAAACTAACCATTTCCATAAAAAAAATATGAGAATTTGATGAACACTCTCACTTTGATTCATTTTAAAAGAGAGGGGCTCAGGGGTAGATTGAATGGCTTAAAAATGTATGTTTTACAGTGCTGCACAAACCCTCAAAGCCCTGAAGGAGAGCACTCAGAAGTACAGGGAAAAAAAGCTCCTTTAAAATTTAATCAACGTAAAATATAAAAGGCTTAAAGTAATCAAACCTTGTATTGCTGCTGTCTGCAGGTCAGGACCGTGTCCTGGAGTGGCCGTACAGCACATCGCTGGGAGACAATGAGGAGCCTTCACCCAACCAGGCCGAGGTCTACAACAGGGACTCTGAGTATTCAGACAATGTGCAGAGAGAGAACAGCATCTCTCCTTACTTCCATGAACCCCAAAACCCTGACAGAGACCTTGGGACACGGAGAAGTCCATTGCCCCCTCCTCTTCCCCCCGCCACCAGACACAAACCTCAAGACTCGCCTCGTAGTGCCAAAGTGTCGTTTATTTTTGGGGGGGACCAACCCTTGAACAAGCCTAAGAACTTAGGCTACGAGAGGCTGTTGGAGAGCCCCGAGGTACCGGAGCACAGACCGCTCTACTTGCACAACAACACAGACTTTAGGTCACAGGACAGGATCCCGTTCCAGTTCAGTGGTCTGACACACGTCTACAGTAACATTATAAGTGAGGAAGGTGGTGAGGAGCCGCTGCTGAGGGATCTGTTTTACCGTGACACCACGGATGATGCAGAGGACGATGACGATGGTTCCTGTGAGGAAGACTCCACTGGGGGGACACCGGTGGGTGACGAGAGAGGAGGCGGGGATGAAAACTGCGGTAACCAAGGAGGAGGGTTGGCCACAGCAGCCGGCAAAGCCACCTTCCTCACACTTTCTGGTTCTACTGATGACATCATCGACCTGACGTCACTCCCTCCTCCCGAGGGAGACCACGCCGTGGACGATGACGAAGATGACACACTGCTGGAGACGCTCAACCTCGCGATCGCAGCTCCGCCACCAGGTTTTCGGGACAGTTCGGATGAGGACGCGGTACCCGAGGGAAGGCCGCTGAGCACATGTGACAATGACGACATCCCAGTATCACTCATTGACGCCATCCCGACCCAAGGGGAGGGGGAAGGGAGCAGGGGAGGGGAGAGGAGGCTGGAGAACTCGGTCATGAATACCCTACAGGCTCTGGAGGCTCTGACTGTCTCTGAACAGAGGCCCCCCCCACCACCACCACCCAGCAGTAACAATCCAGGTCTGTTAAATACTGACTAATACACTAATGTTTGATCACCGTCAACCTGTCTTTGTTAAATAGTTCAGACATTTTTACCCTGGATAACCCCCTAAATAAATCATTTCTTTTCATTTTTTTCAGTCATTGGTATGATTTAGACCATTAATCATGTTTTATCAAAAATGTTAAAAGTTAAAGAATAATTGCATTGTAACCATTTGCTCTTTTTGCCCCAAGTTGTTTTCTTTCTTTAATTCTCTGTCACCTTTGCCCTGCTTAAATTAGCAGACTCCCAAAACACAATCATGACACCAGAATACAAATCATTTGTATATCATTAACTGCAATTTCAAAGCTGTTTAATATTTACTACAATGAACATTTAACTGTAGTTAACTTTTAGTTGAATGACCCATATTTAACTCTGTGTCTTATATTTTAGGCGTTTACACATCTCGAGGCTTCAGCCCAGAGTCGTCCTCAGATTCTGGCAACGAGACCAACTCCTCAGAGATGACTGAAATCTGTGAGCTGGCTGCTACACACAGGCTCAGTGAGAGCCACATGCGTCTGCTGGTGGCCACCAGGGAGGGATACCAACCTCTGCTTGAGGAGAAAACTGAATTCCCCGTCTCCCCCAGCACAGGGGGAACGATACAGAAGAAGCCCCGCAGTCCAACACGGCACCTTCAGCCTCCAGCAGTTCCTCCGAGACGGAGCCCCCAGTTGGACACGGCAGCGTCGGGACCAGACTGCTTAGAGGTGAGGCCCCAGACTAACCTGTCATCCACTCTGCAGCGCCCAAGCTCCACCACACCCGGGGGGAAACATCACAAAAAGTCAGCAGACTCCAGCGGGAAGTACAACACCTTCAGCACAAGGGAAGGGCATCGAGGTGAGAGCGGTGGCAGTCGCAGCCATCTAGACCAGCGCACTTCATTCTGTGAGAGAGCAGAAAGTCAAGGAAGGCAGAATTCTTTTGTGGTAGAAAACTCAGTAGCGGAGGGGCTCGGAGTGAACAGTCTCCCCCGCGACCATCACAGAATTCCCCGCCCTTCCTCTGCTACCTCTGACCGCCTGTTGGACGTCGTCAACCTGGGGGACTGTGGTGCAGACAACGGAGCTGCAACTGTTGAGCAAGATGAACACCTAGTTGTAGCATCGCTGCTGTCTCCAGCAAAAAAGTCCAGATCAGGGGGGTCAGACCAGGGATCAGACATACAGAGTGACCATCAGCCCATCTCTAGACAGCAGAGTGTTGCACGGTTGTGTGAGTACCACTTAGCGAAAAGGATTTCAAGTTTGCAAGGAGAAGCCCACAGTTCACTGCAGGGCTCTCTGTGCTCATCACTGGATGCTGGTGCCAGCACCAACAGCAGTGCCTGTGCCACCCCAACTGACTCGCCACTTGGCCCCGGTGCGGTTGAATCAAAACATCACCACTTGCAAAGGCACCCTCTTTCCAGTTCCTCCTCCTCATTACTCAGGGTGCTAAACTACGAAGACAACAAGGCTGGAGCCCCCCACAGCCTCCCTGGCCAGAGCTCTCAGGGAAAAGACCTCCACCCTCATGCAGACCCCGCCCTCCTCCGGAAAATGCTCCCCAACATTCACCCCCCTGCTGCTGGGGCCGAACCGGGCCGCCCCTCCTCGGCAACGCTGTCAAAGCATAAAGAGACAACAGGTACTGGAAACAAAAAGGCCCACAATGATCTGCATGCTAAACAACAGGCCTGTTTTAAGGGGCTGAACCAGAAGGAAGGCAGCGAGGCCTACAGACAGCTGATTAACTATCTGACTGTCAGCCAGATGCATCAGGGAGGGAAGCTGCACAGTGCTGGGATGGGAGGCGCAGTGAAAAAGGACACCAGGCGCTTTATCACTAGCAACCCTCAGCTTGTTGAAATGGTTAAGAATAGGGGGAACACCATTGCTCGCTGTCCATGTATGCCTTCCTCCGTATCATCCCCTTTCCTCAGCCCAAATTTAGCAATGCATAACGCAGCAGCCATGCAGCTGGCGAGTAAAAACCCACGGTCATATCATTCGGCCACACTTCCTGCCAAACTCAAGAGAAGTCCTGAGATGCATGCTCACAGACCTAATGACAGTCTAGATTTCAGGCCGGTCCCGGCTGAGAGGAGGAGCTCCTTCTCCGGCCTGGAGAGCGAGCTAGAGAGGAGCGGTCTGGACCCAGAGCACTTCCTGTCTCTCTATAAGACAGAGGGCTGTATCAGCCGCGATGGGGGATTCATCGCAGGTGGAAACCGCGAGTGTGGGGGTTCCACTAACCGCCCCCCACCTCGGTCAAGAAGCCAACCTAGCGGCAGCACAGAGGACTGGTTAAAATCAGACCCGAGGGCAAAGCATGCAGTTCGTCAGTCTCCTCATTCTCGTCCTAATGATTCTCTCTGTTTCTCTGCTGCCCCCAGTGTAAGTGGTCAACGAGCAGACCTCAACAGCATCTCACTAGGAAGGGGGGACCACCCGTCAGCTTTTATCAGGCAGGCATCGACCGGCAGAGCTTGTATTGCATCTCCAACTCCCAACCCGCAGTCACCACCTCCTCCCCCACCGCCGCCACCTCCTCCTCCTCTGTCTCTGCCAGCGCAAGCCAACGCCATCTCCAGCAACTCAGGATTCTCACAGGACTCCATCCACTGCATCCAGTCCCGGCAGATTCAGAACCACATTCAGTCTGTTCCCCCGACCCTGCCGCAGACGGATCTCTTCGGCAGTAGCCTGCAGAGGGGCAGGGAGCTCAAACGCAGCTCCAGCAACGTGACTGCCGGTTCTGGTAGCGTGGAGGTTCTGTTTGAGAAGCCCACTCGAAGCCGGAGCCAGCAGCCCCTGTTGCCATCCGTGCCCCAGCAAGGTGAGACCAAAGTGCAGCGGAGGCCGACGAGGAAGCGGCTCTCCAAGAGCTATTCCCAAGGTTCTGTATCCTCCCACACATGCTGGTCGACAGGCAACAGGGTCGACAGCAGAAGAGCATCTGTGGCATTTCCACTGCAGAAAGACGCTAAGCACATGAAGGGCTCTCAAAAACTGGACACCAGTCCCTGGAGGTGCAACGGGCCTTTTAGCTATTGTTTCTTCAAACGTAAGTGTGAGGGTGAAGAGGATGAGATCGAGTGGGAGAGGCCCAGACGAAGCCGCGGTGGGAATGATGTTAATAATGATGGTGCTGCAGCTTCAGCCATCTTGCCCTGCGGCTCAGCGGTGGATGCAGCTGGGGAGCAGCTGTATGGAGAAGTCCTCAATAACATGAGCTTCAGTGACCGCCTGGCACGCATCAATGCACTCAAAGACCGCATGTACGGCTTCCCATCCGGCTTCACTGACGTCCGCCGCGACGCCAGCGAGCTCATTGCGCTGGTGAGGTCCAGCATAGGTCGCTGCGACCGTGGACCCCAGATGCCGATCCAGGACGTGTCCCAGTTCAAGCAGCTGCTCTCCGTGGAGTCTAAAGAACTGGGCCGGGCGTGCCGGAGGATGGCGCAGGCCCACGGTAGTCCTGAGGAGATGCTGCTGGCTGTGACCTGCAGCTTCCAGGTGCTGTGCTGTCTCTGTGAAGCTTGTATGTGTCTGGTCAGGGGTCTGGGAGTGTCCAGCTCACACCAACAGAGGGAGGTCGTGGCCAAGGTCGATGAGGTCGTCATGAACTACATCTGTTTGCTCAAAGCGGCTGAGACTGCCACAGTGGGAGCGCCAGGGGAGCACAGCGTGAAAGCCCTGGTCCGCCACTCCAGTACCATGTCGGCCATTGCTAACGCACTCACCCGCTCCCTTAAAACGCTGCTTAGCAAGTAGAGGCTACTCCTTATGCTTTATAGTGTGGCCTACACAGTCAGTACCAGGCTGTCTTTAAGCATCTTTCTATTTTTGAGTCTGCTGAAGAAGTCGTAGGCTATATTTTTCATATTAGGTCTGGACAGTCTCCATGTCACAAAGTGCAAGACTTGTTGCAGTTAAACTTACCATTTAAGTTATGTAACACACACTGAAAAGATGTTGAAGATGCTGAAAGGCAGTCTATCCTGACTGCACTTGCTTTTCTGATGACAATATTGTAATGTATATTTACAAAGCCATACTGTCACAGACCTTTGTAATATGAGATGTACCTAATAGATACCCTTTTACCTGTGCATTATGTAAGTTATTGAAAAAAATGTATATAATGTACATAAATACAATAAATTATATTATTTGCCGTAGCAGTTTCAAGAAGCCATTGAGTATTCATCTTAATTTGCTCTAATATTGTACAGAGCTGGGGTGAATTCACTTTCAGTTCAATCAGTCAAAGTGCAGTTTTACTACAGGTATTTATAAATGTAATAATAATAATTTACCCGTAGAACTATAAATGAAATGTGCCACTGTAAGTCCAGTGAGGAAACCGTTGCTACCATTTTATTCACATGCTAAATATAAATGCTAAATTTCTGAATGACTGTGTAAAAGTGAACTGATTTCAACTCTGTTGTGTAACAGTGCAGTTTTTTGCAAGATATGAGGGGGAATTGTTGAAATGTTGAAAATACAGGGAGACTGAATTTGCACTGCATTATCACTGCTTCATATTTTATCACCTAGATTATTTTCTGATAAGAATAATGAGCAGTAAATTATTAACTATTCCCCAGAAAAGCTAAATATATAAAATTATAATACTCTATAATAACAACATTTTAGAAGACATTTTAATTTGTTAAGACATATTTCAGATCGATGACTGTTTTAATTATATCTAATTGTTTTTGTTTGTTTTTTTAATTTTTGTGTTTCACTATCATCTGTTTTGGAATAAGTTCTGTGCTTGAATTATTAATTATTCCACACCATGTATCAAGATACAGTCATGTCTCTTGAAAAGAAATGAAATTGTTGTTTGTTTTTTTCAATAATCCACCAACCTATTAAAATACATTTTACAGATACTTTGAAAGCGTACAGTTTGATTTTTTAGACAGGCTGTTCATATTAAAACTGAATTTTCTGACTGAACCATCCATTTTTCTTACTAAATGTAACATGCGTGCACATTCAACCATTTCCCCCTTGTCATATCTATATCTAGTCACTAGTGCCAGTTAATAAGACTGGAGTTCAAGCTTCTTAGTCTACTTCAGACCTCATTTGATGTTATATATAGAAGGATGTTTTACATAACTGTATTCACCTGCACTCTCATAGCTGATTCACAGATATAATATCACTCCTAATAATCTGAGTCTCCACCTCAGAGTTTGACAGCATAAAATAATATGAATATTAGTTGAGTTTTATAGGACACAGAGAGAGTGTAGTACCTCATGCAGTTTATGCTTCATATCCTCAAAAAATTATCCCTGTCCATGCCATAGTGACACATCTGAGGGCAACATGAGGGAGCAATGTGATAAAAAATGTAACACTACAATGACTAGTGCCTGAGGTCACGCGCCTTTATTGTCTATCTGTCCGTGTATCTACGAGGGGGAGGAGTGTGGTGGCGGGTATCACCTCATTAGCATATTCGGCGCCTGTTTCACGCATGCAGCGACGTTGACCAATCAGATTGACGCTTGCAGTGAAACCACGCCCGCGCGGCAACTCGTGTCGCGCGCCTCTCTCTCTGTAGCAGCTTCGTTTTACTGGCGGACAAAAGTTAGTTTCCCGTTCACCTGCGTCTCGACAGGCAGCGCCAACAGTGCAAGGAGCTTTTGTAGCACTTAGATAAATTCAACAAAAGTTAGTTGTCTCGTAGTTAAAGGCTTAAAAAGCTGCATTTACGGCCCCGGAGAAGCTGCAGACCGAGGAGAGGAGTCCCCACGGCTGAAGCCAACTACTACCACCGTGGAGGAGTTATTGTTACGCGCCCTGTGGGGGTTTAAAGTTTCCACGGCTACTAGCAGGTACTTAGCTCCGTGGCTTCACCAGTTCGCTCGGTCACAATGGCAGCTGTGTGTCAGTCACGACGTGCCCTGGTGGAAATACCTGCCCCGCAACCAAAAATTGCAGGTAAGAATGAACCACTGAACAATTAATGCGTCAAACTGCTTTAAATTGTGTTTCTCTTTGTGCCCGACGCGCCACTTTGCTATCATGCTAATGTTATCACAAGCGCGCGCGCCACAGCCACTAACAGTCAGATGATAACTGACCGCTCGTTTTAACTTTAACGTGGGAAAACACTTGTATTTCTTTTTAACACAATGGTGGACGACATTTTACATTTACACGCATTTCACGGTGTGTTTATGCGCCTCCAAGTCACACACTAGCCACCTTCACCTCAAGTGTCAACTTTAAAAAAAAAAAAATTCAAATGTTTTTACCAGCTCGCATGAGGAGGTCCTACCTGGAAATCCTAAGTGCTCCACATCCACGGGGAAAGAACACATCTGCAAACGCGAGGAGGGTGCAGTCATGTAAGTATAGAGTCAATTAATTGTCCATCTACCTGCTACACAAACATGGGGTTGGTTTTGTGAGCTGACTCTGAGGCAAACTGGAAAATAAGGCTGGTGTGAAGACTGAGGAGTGGTGTTTTGTATTCTTTCTTTTCTCCTATCACTCCTCTTTCCCCCTTCATTCAGTTTTATGGAAATTAAAAGCTTACTTTACTGTTATAAAAATTAATGTGCAAAGCAGTGAAAGCTGCCAGGCCTTGCGCCCATCCTCTAATAAGATTATTTCAGAGGTAAAAACTCAATACTTGCCAAACTAATGACTGCTGTCGTCACTATTGTGACGCTGGTTTCCTCTTGCCCTCATTGCTGTGGTTTCTTTGTCCTAATGACACCCCCTGTGTTTTGCAGTGGACCTGCCTATTGGTGGAGTGTGGAGTGGGAGACTGGAGGAACATTGTGACAAGGGCGAGCATCAAACCCCACTCTCCAAACAGCAGCTTGTACAGTTAATCAGATCCCTCATCTTAGTTGAACAGGTACTTATCACTTACTACAAGCACAATAAAATACATGCTCAGCTTGGTGCTTTCACTGTGTATGATATGACCTTCAATGTGATGTGTTTCATTGTGTCACAGAGCCAAGAGCCCAGGGTGCTGGCCTCAGACTTGAAGTATCTCCAGGAAGACTTGCAGCTGAAGAAGGCAAATGTTTACAGGTCCATACCTTATTCTCGGTTCGGCTCCAACAGGGATGCACACTGCTACAGAAAGGCGTATCCTCACCTGGTGGCATTTAAGGTGAGTACCACATTTTTGAGATCCTTGAATTTAAAATAAATACCTTAATCTCTTTAAGTGATGCTGTATTTTATTTAAAACTTTTAAAATAAGTGGTTGACTCTTAAAGGACACCCCTACTGTTCTTTTTAATTGAGCTCTTTTTTTAATAAAGGGAATTTTTGTACGATTTATTAAACTGCTCCGTTGGACACCCCTCTGGCTCTGTGAGTGTTTCATTGTGTCGTACTAATCCTTCACCACCTTATCCTCCCCTCAGGTTTCGTGTCAGGAGTGGGGCCAAGTTCTTCTGAGGAACAAAGAGTGGGACGTCGTGTTGGAGCACACACTGATGGCGTGGCGCTACACCAGCGAGTTGCCACAGTGGGACACAAACAGCCACAACGCTCTCCGAGAGCAGTGTTACAGCATATTGGCAGCTCACAGCCTCACCGCCCTGCAGCACTACCACTCTGAACCCAGCAGAGGACGGGAGCTGCTCAGAAGGTAACACACCTCTTCTGTTGCATGAACGGCTCGATGTTTATACACACATCTGTTTTTAACTTTGGCTTTATTCATTCGTTTGAAAGGCCACAGTGTTTTTCCTGCCAGCGTCCCATGTCCTTCAGAACAACAACCTGATTTTCAAAACTGGTCACCGTAGTTTTGCCTGAGTCATTACTTCCAGGCAGAAAGATTGTACGACAGATTCTGTGATGCATGCGTTTACTAACGCTCTGCGGCGATTTCTTAAGCCAATTTAAGTTTTCATCTGAAGCAAACCAGCTGGAGTCCTCACCACCTGTGAGTGTAAGTCCACTCCTCTTGTATTCCTGGGTTGGCACACCAAGCCCTAAGGAACTTAGAGTTGGGTGTAGTTGCTTTACTAGGAACTTGTTTTCTTCATCATCTTATTTGACTTAAGCTGGTAGTTTCATTGGATGTATTGTATTGTGATTCTTAGTTATTATTGTAGCACTAAGACTGGATACAGCTTCAAAATGGTGGTTGTTTACACGCTAAAGTAGCTGGTAGAGTAAATTTTCCAGCTACAGACTTGTGTTTTATTATAACCCAACATGGTCAGCAGCACTGAACATGTTTCAGGAGCCGACTGTAACAAACCACTGTTTCTTTTTCCAGGTTGAAGATGGCTCAGCTGCACAGCCAGTCAATCGTGCCTTGTATTCAGGAGTTGCAGAGGATTATGGGATGTGCAGGTGATTCCTCCATGGATACAAAATAACACGATGAACACTCAAACCAAGTGGTTGTACCCATGTGAAAAGTGTGCCTCACAGATGAACTAAATGATTTGCGTGTGGTGAAGGGTAAAAAAAAAGAAAAAAAAGAAACAAAATTCATGTTTGTTTGTGAAACGACTACAGTATTCTTCCAAAGTGTACTGCACATCTAAAAAGTGCCAGATAACGCAGGTTTGCCAAGGAAATAAACCACACAACTAATGAATGGAAATGCAGTAAAACCTCTTATTTAATCACAATGCATTTCTATCCAAAGGAAAGTGTTCGTGTGACATTTGTTGCATCACTTGTCATAATGTATTCTTAATGAAGCGTTATGTTCGAGTTTCCCTAATGGCCCTATTACAAGAGGATACTTTCCTTTTTGACAAGCTTTCACATACTGAGACATGTTTTGTGTGATTTAAATCTGTATATATTTTTAGGGATTTGTATAGAATAACTTTTGTATTGGCCAATGAAATGTAAAATGTATAAAATGGCCTTTCTTGTTGCTTTATCTGGGTGTGTATATACACAGTATGTCCTTATTACTGTTCACAATACTTGAAGCTGTGTCCTTTTGTCTGTAGTTCTGTCGTCTGTGTCACGTCTTGATGGTGAATTGTCTTTGTCACTTATTGCACTGTTGCTGTTTGTCCTGAAAACTTGAAAATTTTTGATAAAATAGACCCATAATTTAAATAAAGTTAAGATTTTTTTTACTGCAAAGAGGCATGTCCATTTGTATTTTTCCATGTACTGTAGTCAGGATTATCAGTGTATTTTACCGTGAAGTCCACCAATCATCGTAGTGTCAACACCTTCAAACGTGAGATGCATGAAGTAGTATTTCACAGAAATTCTACAACAGAGCCATTACAGTAATCTAACATGAAATCTGTCGGTGTGTGTTAGCTACAGTTTGACATATTTGTCAAGCTACCTATTCTGTATTTAAGTGTGCAGCACTTAAAGTAACGGACAGTTAGTTCTTTCAAGATATCTCATTGTTGTGCATTTGAATCAGGCTTTTTTAAATTTTATTTTTATATTTAATTTTATTCATCCTTTCTACACGAGTGGGATGCTACTTGGTGTGTTCTCTGGTTTAATGGTTTCACTTCTGTGTGTCATCAGTGCACTCTGTAGTTTTTGTATTTTGGTTAGATTTTCTCTGCCTGGTGTCCTGACTGACTGTCAGTATTGATTGACCAGTAGACTGCTGTTAGCTAGTGCATACACTGTGGAGTTTGCAGAGCACCTTGATTGGCAGCTGCTGCTTCTTGAAGATGGCCCATAGCAGTAGATAATAGGATTAATCGATCAATTGACAGATGGGTGTCCGTTTTGACAGCGTGAGCTCTTCTCCTCCAGTTCCCATTTTTCACCACTAGGTGGAGCCCACGCTGCGCTGTTTTCCAACATCCGGCGTCATGGTCTCTGGTTTTGGGCTGGAGACTCCAGTGGAGGAGCACTGATAACACCACTGGAAATACAGCTGTTGCCATGGTAGTCTGTCGAGTGAATATTGAGTATTTTTTAAATGCTATTTAGGGTTTAAGATAACAGCTCAGATGTTGAAAGGACGAGAGGCTGTTGGCTGACAAGCAGGCTTCCTGCTGTGCACAATCTCAAACAGAAATTGCAGTAATATCACTTTATATATGGATCCTATAGGCTTAGCATCTAGCTATAATGGTACAGTGCCCTGGATTAATACAATTATTTGTCTCCATGGTTAAAGCTAATACTTGCATAATTTGTAGCCAACCCACTTATAGATGTACAGTGTTGATGTTTAATCTGTAAATTGGAGATTGAATTGGTTAGCTCATGATGTTGCAGACTGCTACAACCAAAACTGGCTTTAATCAGAACCCTCTGAAGTGACTCTTGTTTCCCTGCCTTGCTCTGTCTCTTTTCTTTTTCAGAAAAAAAGTAACAATGGAACGAGGCGGGTTGTAGCCTTCAAGAGTGTTTCACAATCATCACAACACAATAAATTATCTTTCTCGAGAAAAAAGCAAATCTCCAGATCACTGCAAAGAGAATGCTCAGCACTAAAGGCTATTTCACGTGATCTTAGGACATCCCCTGGTTCTCATTTTAGTACAGATCAAATGCAGAAAGGGGAGGAGCAGGCTGTAGTACTACAACTCTTAAAAGAAGTCTGAAGAAGTGTTGAAGTTTCTTTATGACATGGCTGGAAATGTTAAAACTAAATGTACTAGAGGCAGAGATTCTTGAGATGGGAGAGGCTGTTACTCGTCCTTTGCTGTTGATTTTCTTCCGTCCACCTGCATTGTGTTCAACCTGTGAAGGCATATCCTTGTCAGGGTGACAGGCAGAACCGGCACCCTGTCTCTTGATAATATAATTTAGGGGGCCCGGGGAACAAAGTTGACAAGAGCTACCTGAACACACAATTAAATCACTAACTGGTTGATTAAGAATGAAACAACTTTGCGACCTATTATGTTCCGGTTTTCAGTCGCGGCGTGGTGACTTTGACAGAGGTGGCACCTGAATTGGAACACAAGTGAGTTCAAGCATGCTCTTAGGGGACTGAAAAAAAACAGTAGGAAATCAGATGAGGCTCGCTAAAGGAAATTGGGTGTATAAAAAAAAAAGGGAAAAAAGTGTGTTACAACACTACATCTCAAAATAGCTCCTACAATGCCCTGAACATCACAGATGGATCGTGTTCCTGAGGAACGACTAATTCCCTCATGTTAGAGAGTGAGGTTTACATGGGTGGTTTTAATTCTGCTGCTGCTTTTCATTCATCTTCAGCCTCTAATAAGAGGCTGGCTTCCACCTGGGAGGCCAGGTGAGTGTAATTAGCTGTAATTAACTAGCTATGAGGATAGAAAACCAGCACTACGAGTCCCTGAGAGGTACAGAAGGAACTCAGCGAGAGACCACAGTGACTGAGTGTTTGTACATGACTTGAATGGTCTAACATAGCTAAATTCCTCTCATAGACATCTGTACTGATATTCAGACATCTGTCGCTGCAGCTTGGGCAAACAGAGCTGAAAGACAAGTGAAAGAGAGCACTTTGATGCTGCGTAGCTGGAATTACAATGATAAATCCAAAAGACCTGAGCAGGTCCCAAGGACACTGATAAGAACAGAAAGGACAAAACTTGCTGCCACAGTAGTGGGGATGCCCTTTAAAGTCTTATATTCTTAAAATTTAATAGCATGGCTGCTTCTAGAGAGAGGTTTACAAAGTTATGGACTGACTACTTATTCTTTCATTTCATTCCCAAATGATCTCTTACATGTACTGCAAATATTTTGCGTTCATCTGATGTTTTTGGCTTTAATAGCTCCCAGTGCAGTTATCACTCTGAAAGGAAATGCCACTGATACACTGCAATGAGCTGTGTTCACTTTGATTTGGTGAATATCCATTGCTATGTGAAAAGGATTCAATCAGCGGCTTGTATATCTTTTTTTTTTATTTACAGTACAACAAAAACAGATGATTGAAAAAAGTATTTAAAATCAGAGTGAAACTGACTGAAAGTTAAGCCTCCGTTATTTGTCTGTAGTTTCTGTCCCAGGGATAAATTAGTCGATGGACCTTTTTTCACAGCAGACATTTTGACATGTCATCTCAGGAAATTCACAGGTAATAACTTTAATGATGGGTTAATTCCAGTTACGTGTCCCTGTAAGCCACCAGTTAGCCATCATGCACAGTAGACCTTTTTCATGGCAGACATTTTGACATGTCACAGCAGAAAGAGCTATGTGTAATGAATAGCATTAATCATGGCTGCATTTCATTAAATGTGTGCACGCCCCAGCCTCAGTACTCAGACACTTGAATGCAACTGAACCATTGTTAATGTTCGTAGTTAGACTTGTGCTTTTGATTCAATAACAAGGAAACACCTCTGCTGCAAAAGGGAACCAATGTACATATTGATACACCATGTACTCATTTGCATAGAGTCCTTATGTAGTTGCAGTCTGGAAGAAACCAGTCTCCTTTGGGAGCAGTTTTTATGCTCATGGGATAGCATGTGGGTGAATTGTCCAGAAAAAGAAAATTGAGTGAAGCTTGAATTTGTGTTTTAGTGTAGTTTTCTTAACTTAACTGTTCTGTTGTCTTCTTTATTCACTGCTGTTCACACTGAATTATAATGTTTTGCAGTTGTTAGCAGCTCTCCCATTGACTTTTTGTGTTGCATTGTGGGACAGTGGAGCACGTGAACAGCAAGCATGTTTAATACCAGTTTGAAATGATCACATGGATATGAATATAGTGGATATAGTGGAATATGTGAACCAGCAGTATTCTCGGTACTTATAAAGCCTCAGCGGGGTACTTTGCTTGGTTGTACAAAGTTGGCAGCCAAATGAATTATCAGACATTATTTATTATCATTGTTATTCATTACTGAACATTGTGCTATTCAGAAAATTCATCAAGCCATGCTAGCTGTTTCCAGTCTGAATGCTGAGGTATGTTAAGTGGCTGCCTGCTAACGAGAGTGGTCTGTTTTGTTTCTAAAACACTGCAGTAGTCCTATAGTCAAGTGACAGTCATAGAATCAACAATTCCCATTTAACAATCATTTCCCATTTCTTCCTCAGAGATTGCAGTGTGTGGTCCACATTTGAAACATGCAAATGTAATCAGAGCTCTCTCTGTTGACTGCACTTCAAAGCTGCACACTGGAGCACTTAAACCACCCCGTTTTTTAACAATATTTCAATTTTTATTTCATTGTTGTTTGAGTCTTTGGAGTCAAGCTATGTTTAGCATTGGCTTCCAGTTAGTGAGCCCAATATTTTTGGGTTGAAAGTGGTTGAGTTTTTCTTCTTCTTCTTCTTTTTCTCAGTTACAACAGAACAAAGCAATTTGTTAGGTTTCCAGAGACTGAGAGAAATGAGTAAGCTCTGCTCTAGTCCAGTTGGAATCAAAATATACAGTTTCACAAACAGATATAACTAGTTTTATAGCTGGTATTGCTCCTTTTGTAAGATGCTGCACAGTGAAGAGAAGCAGAAAAGATGGAAGAGAGAGGGATGAGGAATTACATGTAACAAAGGTCACAAGTCTTATTTGAACCTGTGGTCTGAACTTTTGTCCACTGATCAATCTCTCTCTTCGGCCTCTGAATATAGATTGCAGTGGGATTCAGCTTCTGCTAGCTAAGGGAAATACAGTCTGTTTGTGTTTCAGCCCAAACGTTCATTATTTTTCTCTCTCTTCGACCCTCAACACACTTGCGGTCCAGTTGGTAGCTTGGCTGATATTTTAGGTGGATGCACTTTATAGTAAGCCAAGGACTCAGCTGTTTATGTGACTTGGGCCTGGAGCTAATTAAAATATATCTGAGTGCTGACAAAGAGTGATCATCTTTCAGCAGGATGTGTTTCTGAGAAAATAAATGACCATGTAATGGCACTGCCAAATCTAATCATGTCAGACTGTTCAGATGACTTTACAATGTCTGACTCTTAAAATCTAGTCTCCCAACTGCAAATGTTTAAAGTGCAGGTTGATTCTGCATGCCCCTTAGGTCAATGGGAGCAGCTGCTCATGAATAAAGAAGACGTTAAACATCCTTGAAGTTATTAATTACAAGCCTGATATTTTTACAAGTTGCTTCTCTTTTTTTTTTTTTGGCTTTGCCAGTTGGGCTGCTCTTCCTGTCCTGGTCTGCACCTGCTGTCTTCCTCCCTCAGCTTCTCTCTCCCAAGGTGGCCTTGGAAGTCCAGTTCTATCCAGCTGACAAAACGCTACAAGGCAAAATGTCCCAATGCAAAACAGTGACAACAGTTGTTCCAGGTTGTCAGAGTTTTTCTTTGGTGCATACAATTATTATTATTATTCACATTTGATTCTGTTTGCTTATTTATTTATTACCCATTGATGGTCAGCAAGGAACATTTGCTTTGAGCCCGGGGCCAAAGTGACAAGACAAGAATGCAAATGCACATTTAAACAGTCACATGTATTCATCCAAAGACTGTTCATTTTCTGTTAAACTTTGTCTAAGACATTCAGAAAAGTTTCTACTGCTTCCTCTGCAACCCAATTACTGTACAGCTATATGCCTCTTTTACACGAATATTTATAAAAGTCTAAAGTCTAAACGTCTTCAATAGCACTTCAGCTGTGGCTGTATTAACAGCATAAACATTTTCTGTGATCATAATCATATTAATAATTTGTAGGATGTACATGTATGCACTGAGGTCCTGGAGCTTGAAAACATTTGTTGATTTGAGAATATCGTGAACATGGCCTTTTGGTTATCGTTTACTACTGTCTACCTGTTTAGGAAGAAAATAGATGCCATGTTAAGAAGACGTGAGCTGGAGCTGAATAATAGACTCCACTGAACTGATCATGTCAGGAACATCTTTGTGTTGGAAGGGTAGAGTTGGTTGGTGGAAGTTACTTCCTGTCACACTGGCTTTTAAAATTCAGGCACAGTGGTCGCTGCCTAATTGCCTTTTTGATATAGAGTGGAGTCATGTTTTAAGTGAAAAAAGCTTTGTCTGAGAGTGCTTTTCAACAAACAGTGGGCATGAATAAAGAACAAAATCAGACAGCTAATTAAAATAAATCACAGTTCCTACTGCCATATCCCACTGAAATGCAGTATATTAGCCCTAACCCTGTAATAGTAGCAGCCACACAGGTGAACGTTGTGAGTTCACTCTGCTCTGAGTGTTGTGTGTGAGAGAGTGAGTGAAAAGCAACAGAGATGGACAGTACATTGGCTGCTGGTGGAGTCTTAAAACGACAGAGGCGAGCGGCGGAGCAGCCCTCAGGGCCCCGTCCCAGGGTCATGTGTCATTAGCACAGGCTGATTTGGTGGCAGGCTCCGGCACGGCCGAGCAGCAGGGACAGCGATGCTGTTTTCATGGCTGAGTGGAAATCGCTCGTGGCCAACGCCGGCCCTCACTTTGCCTCTTTTCGAGGGAATAAGCTCCATCCAGGCAGCATCAGGCAAGCAGAAGATTCCTCCCACTCGCTCAGCTGCACAGCCTGATGCATGTCAAGAATACACTCCTTATTTTCACAAAGTTTATGTTTTTGCCAATGTCAAAAAAATCTAAGTGTTAATTTAGTTTGCAGGCGAAAGTCTTCAAAATGCTTCTATTCAACTTAATTTAACACATTTAATCAAGTTTTTGCCACAGCTAAATCAGATGAATGAAAAGGACAAAAGGCTCTCCAGTCAATTCTTGTCATGCTTTAAGTGACAACAACTGAATAGGTTTGTGAATAACTCTGTCGCACAAGAAAAACTCTCGAAACAACACAGTTGGAGTTTACATTTGCTGTCCATCTTTTTCCAGTCATAGCGACCATCCCATTTAAATTTAGATCATGAGTCACACTGATAGGCGTGAGGGATCTGGAGTGAAAGCTAAATTACTGCCACAGAACCTGAACACAGAAGTGCTGATGGTGCTGAAAGTAGAACACAAAAGTAGAGAGCTGTCAAGCTATAAAATTACACAGCAAGCTGGGTGAAAAGATGATTATGGGCAATTATGCAGCAGGAAATGCCCTCAAAGAGGAGACCTTCTGCATCTCAGAGGGTAGCTAGAATGGACACAAAAAAAACAATACAGTGAAAGATCTGCTGCTGGTCCCAACAACTGTGGCATGGCACATAAATACAGTCACCTGTCAGGGGCTTCTTATGGAGAAAACCTGAGCTGATTCCCTCCTGCTTCTCAAACCTCAATTAAATACAATTTTCCTCTTCTACACTTAGGAGGAAATTGTTGCACTTTGTTCATACAGTAAACAGCTAGAATACAGAAAAGTTGCTTTTTAAAAAGTAATTTGAACTGGAAACTTTGAGTAAATCACCCTGAGAATGCATATTGACAGGCTTCTTCAGAGAGGCCACACAAACAGGACATTTATCACTTGAAAAATAGCATCAACATCCACTGTTTTCCTCTCCAAACTGCACCTTTCATGTTCTCAAATGGATTGTGTGTTTCAGCAGCCCTCCCTACATGCCAGTCTTCCTTCCCAGACAGGAAGTCATTACAGGGGCTCTCACCCCATCACAGATGGCCATTTAACACATCGCTGGCAACTGCAAATGAACCAGGAGTAGCAGCCGCTTGACTAGACCCGGCCGACTTTGCACAAATGTTTATCTCTCACTCACCTGCTGTGCTGGGATTGGAGGTGCACTTCAGCCTTGGCTCAATTTTTCTTTTCTTTTCTTTATTTATTTAAATGTGTTTGTCACACACTTTAAATTCAGTTTGGAGGATTTGACGAGGCTGTGCAGTTAGAAAAGGACGTCGCTCACTTTCTTTTATTTTCCTACATCTTGCTGAATAAAACCCATCTAGCACGGTTCAAAGAAATCAGTGTAACCGGCTTGAGAGCTTCCCCTTTGTTTATTTTCTGCTTTGTATTTTCTCTTTCCTCTTTGTGGAGCAGGGGGAAAGAGCTGATGCATGGCAGGTATTCTTCTCGACTCTCCTTTTGCTGCCCCATCGAAATTTGTAATAGCCATATTTGGTCTGTCAAGCTGCCTTAGCCTTTTGGTGCGTTTGGAGCTCCATTGGTGATAAAACAGATAAAGCCAACTTGACAAGTTAAAAATGAGAAAGCAATTGTGGCTGACACCCTGGAGACAGCCATCCTCTCTCCCTCTTCCTCTCTGCCTCTTCTTCCTTCTCTCTTTACTCTTGTTCTGTGGAAATGCCTTGCTTGTTATTTACTATCTCTACTGAGTAAAATATTAACGAAGATACCTCTTGAGGATGTTTGCAACTGTTGAGTGATACGACTGGAGTCAGGCTATTAAGAGGGAGAGCCTAAGCACTGAGGGATGTAAACACAGGGCCTATTCATTAGTCCCTTCCTGTCATTGCACTGTTTTACATGTAATACAGTAGCCTATATACACTCTCCCTGTCAGGCACAAGATGGTGGTGACATACTATATATGTATACATATATACAGTCTATATGGGTGTACCACATATGAACAGCATACGAATATGCTAGTTCCTGCATGTATGAAGAAATGAAGGTGCTAAATATCTAAAGATGTAAGGATGAAAAGGAATAATAATTGTCTGTCGTGCATGTGTTCAACTTTGTGTGCACGAGGGAACTGTGGAAAGTAAAGAACAAGTGCTTGGGTTGTTAAAAATGTACACGAGCGAGGGGAAAGAGGGGGTTGATAGAGCAGCACTGGCAAGGCTGGGTGTCTAAATCACGGCTTGGAATGGACCCTTAGCGTGGCGATTGGCTGTCACAGCCACAGATGGAGGACGGCGCCCACAGGAAAAGGATAAACTGTCTGATAAGCGCACGGTGAGGTACAGGGCTTCTGCTGGCAGACAGGCTCTTGGGGGGGTTGAGGAGTGGGGTAGGAATAGAAAAAGAAAACGAGTCAAGTGGGAACAGGCAACAGATGAATCTCCATCTGCGTTCTGAGGCAGGCAAGGGGCAGCAGCGAGAAAAACAAGCCAAGCGACCACCGAGGTGCAGCTTTGGACTCGTAACCCCTCATGGGTTTACCTCTATGAAGGAGCACTTAACTGCATTTTGATACTTGCCCTTTTCTCAGAGGAAGAGTCAGCACACACTTATGTAATAATGAGCTGAGATGAGTGGCATCAATCAGGTGCTTTAGATGCGGATTCCAATTCAGCAGCTGTAGTAGCAGCAACATCACAGTCTTTATTCCATCAACAAATTTCACAGACTGATAATCCAGCACCAGGGCCTGCAGTTCCAGTTACACGCTCTTGGATGCACATTATCGATTAGTTAAGTTAACACATCAATATACAAGGACCTTTGGCATGTGAGTGTGCCATGTGTGTGTGTGGATGCATGTGAGCAGCAGAGACTCAGTGTTGTCTGAGCCAAGTGAGAGAGGCCGCATCTGTGACCCCATGCTCCCTTAGCTGTGAATGCATATGCTACATTAGGGGTTGAGTGTCACTTGTCTAAAGAGACCTCTGCTTCCAGTGTCACGGATCACCTGTTTAATCTTATGAATCACCACTGCTAGATTCGAGCTTTACAAAATGTCCCTCCTCAATCATCAGGGTGTGCAGCGCCTTAAGTTCAAAGATAGGTGGAATGGTGAGATGTGTCTTTGAAGAAAAATAATGATATCCCTCCAGGAACACAAAGGATCAATGAAATCCGAATACAAATACCTTCCAGATTGACAGAGTCCTATCTGTTATTCCCACAGCCTGTTTTGGGTTAAGTGGCTTTCTGCTTTAAGACCAAGCTGGATGGAGTTGGCTGTTGAACGATGATGCTCATCTAGTTATATGGGAAACTGTGATTTATATTATTATCAGTGCATTAGATAGAGTGACATTAAAATGTATTTCCTCCCCAAAGATTTGCAGAAAGAAAAGAAAAAATGATAGAAATAGCATTAGCTGTTCTTGACACTGTGTTTCTTATTACCGTGTTTCGTGGATATAACATTATTGTATACTCTGTAAATTATAGCTTTTTGGATTGTGATTGAGAAGTGACTTTTCCCACTGTGACCCAGAAGTTTTTCTAATATGCATTGCAATACGGTAGAGAAAGTGTCATCAAACAGGGGTGTGGGGCATTTCCTACAAGACTGGAGTATCATAGGCAGGAGCTAATATTCTCAGCCAACATCTGAGGCCTTATTCTATTAGGATGAAGGCCATCCTATTTTAGTCAGGAAGGCCTAGGTCAGAAAAAACCCCTCAAAGTTATTTAAAAGAGGATCCCAATATCAACACAGCAGCGAGTAGTAGAGTGGGAGTTGTGGAGTTAACAGACTTTTCACCACCTCTCTGCCCCTCTGTGGCAGGAGGGGAGAGGCCAGAGATGAGTTTTTCTGAGGATGACGCCCAAAAAAGGGGAAAATACAGAGTTCAGCACAAGTGCCAGGAGTTATTTATATTCATGTGAACAATAGAGGGAGCCAGTTTGGGATAAGACTTTGATAGTTGGTGTTACAGTGGAGATTTAAGTATCTGTGTAAAAGGTCTTGGCTGATGCCCTTGTTGCATGCATGTCATATAGTATAGACCATAATCACAAACAGCAGAGTAGGAAACAAGCATTTAGATGGTTCCTCTATTCTGACAGATACAATGTATCTCATTCAATATCAGCATTAATGCTGCTACTTGTATCTGTAATGTTAAATGAAATGGCAAATTTCTGTTAAAGGTACCCTGCAGAGTTTTCTTTTGCACATTATACAAAAAGTATTTCTCACCAAAAATGCATTAAACTATTTTTTATCAATCAAACTAAAAGGAATTAGGTTTAAGTGGTCAGAGGCATGTGTCACTAAAACTGAATTGGTTCTCTGCACCCCTGGGCTTAGACTATATGTTAAGCTTGAATTCACTCTGTTTAGTCTCTATTATTCTTTCTCAATAGCAGCTAAATGAAGCTTAGTGCAGGTTCAATCAGGATGATTGCCTCATTCGCAAATCTGTGCCCTCTACTCTTTCATTCAGGACTTCCTTCTAATCAGTTCAAGCTACTTTGTACTAAATTTTCTACCCACAAGTCACAGTTTTCTGTGGCTGAGAGTAAGAGACCGAAGTTGCAGATGTTTTTGTAAGGTCAGAAATGAGCCAAAGTGATCATGCTTTGTAATAGAAGTTTAATGCATCATGGAGGAGTACTAACATGCTGAGTCTAAGCTTTTAGGAAGTCTCTTTTGAACTGGGTGTATAGGTTAAGTCTTCGAGTGAACAGCAATTGAATTGTAAAATATTTAAATACTCAACAGTTCAAGCCTGTGTTCAGACAATATAAAGACAGAAAGTGAATAACTCCCATAAGAATTGTCTAGTCCAAGAGCTTTAAATCAGGTGTGTGCACTGCAATAGCAAATGGAAGCTAATAAAAAACTTTTCAGCTTTTGAGCTGCAGGATCTTGGGTCAATATCAGATACATTTGTGAAGTATGTACAGTATATATTGTTGTGCTCATTTGGACCCATTGGTAGTAACAAGGCAATTTTACATGGCCTATGACTAAATTCCTCTCCATAGCAACAGTAGCTGAGATTCAAGGGTACTGCAGTATTAAGAGCCACCTGGCCTGGCTCAGATATGCTCAGAAACACATCCAAAAATAGAAACTGTTTGCGGTAACATAAACATATAGAGTGCATACTGTACATGAAGAGTTATACACTAAGAAACACCCATACAGTACATGCATGTAGGTTAAACTTGAGGATATCATTAAAAGAAATGTTGGTATGCATCAATTGACAACTAATAGCATTGATTACCACATATTTTCTGAACTATTTCTGCAGTGATGAGCTGGTACACTACAGTATGTTCATGCTTTGATGCTTGAGAACCAGTCCAAAATCCATACCTGATTGTGTAAGTATAAATAATTTAAAGGAATGTTTGCAGAGTTACTTAGGGTTGCAACCTTTCATTTTCTGAGTCCCAGCCAGGCATCCATTCCCAGCTTTATTGTCAGGAGGATAAAGTTTTTTTCCTCTCCTGTTTAATGCCAGCTGTACATATTAATAGCAGACAGTTAGGCTGCTGCTGCTACACTGCCACATGTTTGGGCACTTCTTCTCTTGGCTATATTGTATGTCAGAAGATAGGATGTGCAATATTCCCAGACCTAGAAATGAATCCCCAAATAGTTCTTTGTGGCTTATCCAGATAATACGTATGGTCAAGAAAGAGAAACCCTCTACTTTCCACTTGAAGCATGAGGGGATTCTCAGAGAAGGCAGTTTTCATTTCAGCTGCAGTCTATACTTGTGTCTGTTTACCATGCTGCGATCCAGTTTAGAGATACTGAGTGAATGGCTGCAGCTCAAGTAGAAAACACTTCAGGTAAAAATCGATTCAAGGATGATCTTTTCTTTTGTGATTAATTGAATTGATATGTTCAGCAATGTCAAGACAACATGAAGGAGAGGGAAAGGCTTTATTTAAAGTACCCAATCTGCAATTTAATGTCCAGGGTGGAGTAAACAGCTCTTTTTCATTATGCTGTAGTTCCCTCAGGCTGCCAGCTTCAAAACTGCTAAGATTCAAACTGGAAAAACTAATTTTTGATGTGGTGTGAAAGTAAATAAAACCGAAACCATTTTCTTATCTGAGATGTTTTCATGTTGGGATTGTCTGTGTGTGTTTGTGTGTGTGTGTGTGTGTTTTTGCTTATGGCATGCTGGCGTGTGTGACAAGGCACTGGGTTGCTCCCATTCCTTGAAGCCCCCCAGGCACTGGGGAGCATCTGCAGTCCTCTCTTTTCCATATGCCCTGTGCCTCTCAGTCTCACTCAATCATTAATTCAGGGTGATTATGAATTAACAAGCCACCATCGCTCTTTTCCCTGTCAGTTCAGCCTCATTTTTTTTTAAATCCCTTTTTTATGATTTTTGCCATTCGCAGAAAGCAAAGCTGCCTCAGGTGGTCTGTTTAGCATGACCATGTGTCTTTTGCTGTAGCGAAACAGTTTTTCTCAGTTAGGAAAATATGTTGTTTTGATTATTCTCAGTCATGGAGATGGAGTTTAATTCTCAGTTTTAAGTAACAATAAAAAATAAATAAAAACATCAACTCTTTTGAGCTCCTTGAAAAGCAAATGTAACCAATGAGATGCAAGAATGCTCTTGAATCTACATTTCAAAGAAAATGCTTATTTCCCCAAAGTTTGTGAGACGATGATGAGAAATCTCCCCAGGTAGCAAAGAGAACACCCCTCCTTTCAGTGAGGGAGGACAAGACAACAACGGGACAGAATCTTTCCAACATGGGGGCCTGAGCACAGCATCCTCCAGTTGAAGGGCGGTCTCCTTAATCAAAATGACACCCTGCTGCTCTGTTGTTTTGGCAAAACAATATAGAAACAAACAGAGAGAGCAAACTTGATTAGATATGTGCTCTTGGGAGGGAGATTTACAAGCTTCAAGCTGCTTTCTTGGGGTGTTTGGGTCTGATGCTAGATCATAGGAAAGCAAACTTACATGACATAATAGTGCACAGCTACAGGGTTTTTACATTGCTTGAATATTTCAGAGAAACTGATGAATCTACAGCCTTACATCATGCTTGAGATCATACATTATTGAGGGTTTTTACTTTCAAATGTCCGAGCAGCCGAAGCAGGATGGACACCAAAATTGATGCAGGCAGTTTAGTTGATTTCACTTCACATCACATCAGGGACACACCCAAGACTCAGACCATATCAATAAATGTAGGAAGAACTGACTTTGATATTTATAATAGTCTAGGATAGCCTCAATGTTATGTTCAATTATGAATGTCTTAATGTGTGTGTCTTGGACTTTTACGGTCTACACCCAGGGGTATGAATGTGTTTTTTTTAAAGCAGCTGTGAAATATTTATTTTTATGACATATGACAGTGATTTAATAATATCATAAATTCATATTTGAGAGAAAATCCCAGTGGTCGTTTGCTTTTTTTTTTCATGAATTTTAAGTATGTTTGCCTCTTCTCTTTCCAGTATAGACTAGTGATATGATAAAATCAAAAATTCACTTAAAATATATCATCTCTATCTCCTGTTTTGGACATTTAATGGTTTGGTTTGTTGGACTTTTACGCTCACTAAACAACTCCATCCAGCAGCTCAGCTTTCATCTGTCCATCGATTTGTCAAAGACTGGAGAATACACCATACAAATCATACTACCACTTCGGAAGGGAAAGGTTCAAGTTGGAGCTCTAATATAGTCGACTTGAGATGACAAAATTAAATGTGCAATAATTTTCTGTGCATGTATCAGACGAAGGTGGTTTACTTAATGAGTGTATTGCATGGCTGGGATGGCACCCATTAGTCAAGAGAGACTAATTTTTGCAACTGATTTTATGCCATGCAGCTTAATTGGAGTATTATGCAATTTAAGTTATCTAATATAATAATATAATGATAAACAACAATATAGAATTGAACATAATTTGACTGCTCATTTAAAACCTTAGTAAGGTACAATAATACGCTTGATAAGTCTGAATGGTGCTCTGTGGTTCGAGCTGCGCCCATGGATGTATTATATTGGCTGCGCCCTTCTTTTTACAGTCTGTGGCTGCGCCCCACGCGCTACGTCTGTCCGCAGTTGCTAAGTGACGGTCACGAGGCTCAATGACGTCAGCAGGAGGATGGCGCGAGGATTCAGGTAAAGTTTTGAATATTACGGGAAAAAATTAAGGAGATGCGGGGGTGTTTGTTTCACCGTAAAACTACCGAGTACGTTTCAATAACCTGCAGGAAGAAGAATATCTGCGTGCTGCACGAGTTTCATGAGAAATGGAAACAAAACAAACGGAAATGTGAGGGGCAGCTGGTGACAGGTGAGTCTTCTGTTAATTAAATGACAGCGATATATTTGTTACGTGCACACATATTGCACACTGCACACACTACTTATTGCATGGTGGCTCTGTTCACACTAGCCTAATTAATGGAGTTTATTCGGTAGGCTATTCAGTACTTGGAGCAGACGGATGTTTTGTTTTTATTGTTGACAAACATGTTGGTTTAGGTGAAGCCCCTATGTCTGTATTTACAGCTGTGGTTTTCTGAAAGTAACAGTCATGGGCAAAGACCCCGCTTTCCTGCACAGGTGCAAAGTGTAACAGTTGATTAGCTCAGGGTGAAACTGTTCAAATTAGGCTAAGTGACGTCACCCAAGTAGATAGGCCTACAACAGTAGCTAAACGTAACTGATCAAGGTGCCTTGAATATGAGAAAATAAAATACGTCGCTTGCCCAGTGTGTGCCCTCAGTTAACCTTTCTGCCTCTGCATACGACTGGTCCTTTCACCTGTTACAGCTGTTTGTTTATTTGTTTAATTAGCTCGTTAGCATCACTAGCAGACAGAGGTGGCATTCTCTGTCAGATTGTCTGAATTTCTGTAGTGACTGAATTATCTTATTTACCTTGAAGGCCAATAAATGTATTGCTGATGCAGCTCCTGCCTGCCAATTTCTCTGACAACTGTTTGCCTGGTCCTGCCGTCACATTGCCAACTGTAAGCTTGCCTAATGATGGAGTAAACTGTCTTTTTAACTTTTTATACTGTCTCTCAAGCTGACTGATAGCTGCGATGTTTGTCCTTCATCATCTTGAATATTGCTGTCTGTAGAACTTTTTTTGTTTCTTTAAGCAAAAGAGTGACACAGACAAGTGACACAGGCAGGTGAGTGGTGACAAGTTGGCCCAAAGACTTTTTTTTTTTTTTTTTTGCATTGCAGCATTAAGCAAACTTACGGCAATGTTTGCAGCTTTTTTCAAAATCAAAAGAGACCCCAAGGTCTGTTCCCGTTGCTTTCTGGACTACAGTTTCTCACATGTGCAGTCCATTTAACCCGCATCAGGCATCTTTCACATTTCAACACACAAAATGTTAACTGTAAGGAATTTCAACTAATGTTGTTTGAATGTAACAAGCATTGACAAATATTAAGATAAACTTTAGATCATTCTGCACATGTCAAGTTGCACATGTAGTGTGTACTGTATGGTGGGACAGAGCCAGCTTGCCCCATGGAGAGCTGCATTACCTAGTTTTGAATTTGCCATACAGCACTGTGAAATGATGTTCATACTTGGTTACACTCAGTAATTCATAGGACTCAAGGACACCTCAGCTGTCCAATGAACACAAGTAAGGTTTTCCACACTGGAGTTTATAATCCAGCTGCTCAGATCACTGATAGCTGTTTTTGTCAATGACAGGAAATGGAAAGGACGATGTTGCATGCAAGCAAGTGGAATGTCCTCCCTCCAGTCTTTCAGCATTTGACCTGAGGAAGCTACAAATAATTGGTGAGTCCTATAATTACAGTAGAAGTGATCTAGCTTGTAAGCAATTCCGAATGTGGACCCAACAGAAAGGCTTATTCAATTCTCAGTATTGCTGTGGTGTATTTTGAGGTGACCTTTTTACATAATGGGCCAACCTTAAAGGATGAGCTACAGGAGTCTCACTGGACAAACGACAATGGTCCATTGTGCTGTAATGAGCTGCAGGGATTTGATTTGCTGAGGTAGCAGTACCTCTCTGACTCGAGTGACAAACCACACGGTTATGACAGAGATGGTCTCTCACTACATTGTCAGTTGCTCGCTAGGTTACACTCTCCTCTTCTAGTGTCCCTTAGCTGCGTCCCTCCTCTTCTGTGTAGTGTCAAGTCTCGGTGCTTTCCTCCTGGAAAAAATTGGTCGAAGTTGTTGTTCAGTGTATGAATATGAGTGCATCAGTTTATACAGATACTCGAGACATGGTGTCCTGACTCCACCCAGAGGGTGTGCTGCCAGATCCACAGGATATATTGAAGTTAAACTTTAATAAGTCAGTGCCAATGAAGTGTGGGCCAAATATCCAATTTCCATCAGTGAAAAAAATGTAAATGTAAAATATAAAGCACACAGTTATCAAACAATAGAAAAGTACTTAGAAACATGAATAAGGACAGCCAGGGGGAGATACAGCAACACCAAGGCCACACAAGGTTATTTAAAATCTTCCACATCATCCAATTTAAAATGTGCCCATATATTAAACTCCTCTTCACGGCTCAAGTTCTGCATAAAAATAAACTCAGTAAGTCTGTGTCCAAGAAAATGTGCCACCTGGCCTTAGGTCATTGTTTGAATGAGTAAACACTTCTCAGGAATTTGACAGTTTTGAGTAAGGCTTTATTGTTGGTCAGTACATAAGAAAGTTATAAATACAAAAGTAAGTAAGTGTTTTGCTTTATCAACTTTCCAGATACTGCCGACTATTCACGTTCCCCCATTGTAGCCAAACTGTCTATAAAACATATTGTTCTCTTTAATTTTCTAACCATGTCTAAATGCTTTTGCACACTTTGAATAACATAGAGATTCACTATATTGTTGAAATGGTCAGCTGCAGTTTAATCTATGCGGTATTTGTGACTCTAGTTGTGTGATAAGTTTCAATACCATGGTGACTTTAATCTTCTAAAATTAGACAACTTATTCTTTGTCTTGTGGGTTTGACTTTGAGACCTCAGCTGTCAAAACCCGGATTTTGTATGTCCAGAAAACACAGAGACATTTATAATCTTTGTCTGACGACTTTCCAAAGGACATTGAAAATGGCAGTCACTGTTGCACTCTGACTGTTAATGTGTTGAGTAGATGTGTTTTAATCACTTTCAGCTTCAACCCTTTGCCCTGTCTGTGCCTGTTACTAGATAAGACTGTTCCCTTCTAATTTTAGCAACACAGAGCTCCAAGTGATTACATTTTTTGTGCTATCCATAGTGAAATTGTGAAAAGATAGGATAAATCCTAGGTCAGAGAATAACTGTTTAACTTCAACTTTCTGTAGTCTCTTTTGTTAGGGTACTCATTTGGAAAATGCAGTGAAATGGTCTGCTCAGTTGTACTCTTTTCATATGAGGAAAGAAGGCAGCCTTTACATGATTCATGTGCAAAACTTGAAATTGGCTTGTTTTTAGGGAAATGGCGAAACTGTGTTGCACTCAATCCAAAACTAATATTTTGTGATATACTGTATGTGTATGCAAGTGGCAGTTTTGTATTTCTGTATCCATCTACATTGTTTATTTATACAGTTTTCTTTGGACATAAACTTTCAGTGCCAGTGTTGGTAGAACTATAGGGTTGTGCAATGGCACAGTCATCTTTGTACAGTATATTCTCTCACATGCTGCCCTTGAGATGAAAAAGCTCTGCTGAGTGAGAACTGCTAACCTTGGATGTGATGGATTGTCGTTCATTTCAGCGAGCTTATGATAATGGTTGCACCTGCCCCTGGTCTGTGAATGGGGTCATGTATCTAGTGGGTCTTTTTCCCCCACCCTTGGACTCCACAGTTTCCTCCCACAATTCCTCTCTGGGGGTTTAATTTACTCTTGCTGGGAGCATGCCCACAGACAAGTTTTTCTTGATTTTTTTCTCAGGCAAGGGAAACCATTAGGAGCACTGTAATGTGGTTTTTGGCAAGAGTGAGACTTAGGTATTCATTACACTGGTCCTTATTTATTTAGGGGCAACTTCATCAGCCAGGCCTTGTCATTTAAGGACAAAAAAGCATTGTTTTTTGTTTTTTTACTTTTTATTTTATTTTTTTACAGACTAGTTGCCAACACAAGAAAAAATAATCGACATCTCAATCTTCTTTGTCAGTTACAATCCATTTTGGCCCAAGTTCTTAGACATGTTTGACATGTTGTTCATCCTTAAATCTATCTGTGTACTACATTTTAAAATCAGTTAAGATTTTATAATCCTTGAGTGTGTACCATGCACAGAGAAATTTCCACAGATCACCATCTTCTTTTTCTTTGCCCTCTGTCCCCTTTTGTAAAATGAATTGGGCAGCCTGTTCAACCCTGAATTATGCATTTAATTTTTCGCTCAATAGAATTGCAGCCATAAAACACAGTGCTGAAATGAAGATTTTTAACATGCCAAATGTTGCCTAGCTGTAAGGAAATTGATTGCTAAAACCAAGAAGGAGAAAGCAAAAATGAATCTGTGTTATCATCACTTATCTGTGAATGTGAGTAGCTCTATAATTTCAAATTTAACGCCATGACATCTATTTTTGTTATTATTTATGAGTACAAAGAGTGTCTTTGAGCTTGGGGTCAAAAGTGTTTGACAGCTCTAATCCACAGTATTCGTCTGTTGACATGAAAATAAACTCCTCATACCCAATGAGTATCTGTTTTCCTCTCCCTGCACACTCTGCTAAGAGTGCCTCCTCTTGAAATTGGTGCTTGGTCATAGCTGCTTCTTTGCTCGTGACGTGATCTGGTAATCCATCTTCAAAGCGTCGCCCTTCCTCTCTCTCTCTTTCTCTCTCTCTCATGGGTTAACGTAGGCGGATGAGCTGCAGCCCGAATATCATATGCATGAAAAATTTGCCGTCCCAGCACTTTTTTGCTTCATATGTTGCAGTGCAGTTTTTGATGGATAGAATGTGTCACTTGGTGCAGTGCTCAGGGCAAGAAGCATGCTTTTGGAGGTGGGGGTTTGTCCCTGAGAGTCAGGGGACTGGAGACTGGAAAGTAAAGGCCAAAGACCTGGCCACTTTATTCGTGTTAACTACCGAGACCTGACAGGGGCACGTAATTCACAGAGGGGAAAAAAAATGTTCCTTAACAAAAACTTCTATTTAAACTCAGCTACTATAGTGAAGAAACACAAACAATATCTGGAATTTATGTTGCTGATTTTACACAAAGCAACAGTATCTGTGTTTCATGAGTTCTTGTTGTTTAGCTTCAGCAATTTCATTATATCATCTGAAATCATTATGTTTGTGGCCAGATAGACACAGTGTCCTTGTGCATTTTAACAAGCTACCAACCTTTGTAAATAAATTATACTGTAAGTAAGTACGTGGTATATTTGGCTTGGGAGTGATTTAGAAGATGCATTCAACCATAATTAGGTTTAATTAAATAGATGCCAGGAAAATGACATCTTCTGTCCATTATAAGTTGGCCTTTACTTTTCATTTTATTTTTTGGAATCAATCAACAAGTCTTTTAAAATATTAAAATAATAAAATAGTGACAACTTGTCAGAAGCCAAGTTTGGATATAAAAATTTGTTTCTGAAAAATTCACAAAACTATAAACATGTATTTTTCCTGATAGATGAAAATTGCTGTTCCAATTAGATACAACACGAGCTGACTAATCTGTCCATCACAACATTAATTTGGTCCAAATCCATATTGTATCACCGTACTGGCCTTCAACGTAATTCTACAGTTCACAGTGCTCGTATTTTTGCAAGGTTTTCCATTCAGGATTGGATGTGGCCTCAGAGCTGACAGGTCAGATTCAGAGTGGGGCTGTGACTCGCTGTTCTGAGCAGGCAATGGGCAAGGCGGCCTTCAGCACTTACAGGTCCTGATGATATTATTTCAACAGGCTCTCGGTGGCGTGGAGAGTCATTGCAGTGGTTGAGAGCTAATGGGCCAGATGTAAGAGCCACCTGGCCAGCGCCAGGCCTCCGTATGCTGCTGCTGACAGAGCCAGTCATGCAGAGCCAGGGCTCGGCTGTCTGCTGCACACTGTGCTCACAAGGCTTATTGCGGCTCATTTAGAAGAGCAACTGTGCTCATCACAGTGACATTCTTTAGCAACTTTTTTGTGCACTCAAGTGTGGAGTCTGTACTGACATTTAAATGTAATGCATTTGGTAATATAACTTAAAGCCAGTATTAATACTTTTTCTCATTATTGTGACATTAACACTTGACCTTTTAAAAAATGGAGGTCATGGTGTAGAGCTTTGAAACCAAAATTCATCACTTTGAATCAGCTGCAGGCAACGTGTGAATGCACTCCAAATTTCTGTCTATACGTACCCGAGACGCAGACACGCTGCTATATCTGGTGCGTGGAATGAGCAGTGCTTTTGGCAGCCAGCCCATTTAATTCATTTAACACTGAAGAAAACAGAGCACCTCTGGCAAACAGGGCAGAAGAAAATAGAGCCGTGAATCTTGATTGTGGAGGTAAATGAACAGATAGGTCTGGAGGTGTGTCATCTGTCTGTGAGCAGAGATGCATTAGTGTGGATACACCCTGTCACTTCTCCATGTCCCCCGTAACCTCATGGAAAAAACAACATTAAGTGTGTGAAGCAAATATTCCTTTTCTATATTTTGTCATCTATTATAAGAGCGCAATGTGGATAAACCCAAGATGTAAAAATCCAAAGTTGCACTTCCGGAGACAAAGGCATAATTCAGACATAACTTCAGGCAAGCAATAATATTCTAGACGATGTAAGGCAGTGTGGTATGTATGTATACTTGTTTAAATATTCATGGCAAGAGGGCAGGAGAGTTGTGTGGCTGGAGTGTGATTTACACCAGCAATAAGTTTGTGTCGGCGTAAAGGTCAACAATACCCCTGAGCAAACTTCCAGAGCTGTGAATAGGAGATGATGGCCTCCCAGTGATGGTCTTAATCTGTTCAGCTATTCAAAATACTTTAACCTGTTACTCAAAGCTTTTACCCTAATCAAACATGTCCATCGCAACAGCAAACGACTGTCAGGATCAAAATCAATAGTTTTGAGTTGTCAGTCAATAATAGTGTGAGTCTGTAAGTGTTGTTCTTGCGGCCAAAAGTAGACCATTATGTCAATTCAACAGAAAAATGTTGGTTGTGTTGCTGTAACTTCTGATCATAATCTGTTAAAGGGATAGTTCAACATTTTGGCAAATTGGCCCATTGCCATAATCCCTATAGTCATAGCAGTAGGTTCGTTACCTTTATTTGTCGGTGTAAGCTATTTTTAGAACGGAGGAGCGGAGCGGCAGGCTGTTCAGAGCTACACTATGGAGGCTAATGGAATTTCTTGGTTTCCCTCATCAAACTCATCAAATACAAAATCCCAAAACTCCAAAACGCTTTCGTGGACAAGTTGTGAGCTGCACAATCACCACGCTATGAGATAATAATAGAACGTTACGAGTTAGAGGTACATTCATGCAAAACCGCTGATGCGCGTTGCGTTCAGGGACAGTTTTTCAGCAAGCAGACTCTGTATTTACCTCGAAAACGGCTCCGTTTCGTAACGTTCCATTATTATCTCATAGCGTGGTGATTGTGCAGGTCACAACTTGTTCACGCAAGCGTTTTGGAGTTTTGGGATTTTGTATTTGATGAGTTTGATGAGGGAAACCAAGAAATTCCATTAGCCTCCATAGTGTAGCTCTGAACAGCCTGCCGCTCCGCTCCTCCGTTCTAAAAATAGCTTACACCGACAAATAAAGGTAACGAACCTACTGCTATGACTATAGCGATTATGGCAATGGGCCAATTTGCCAAAATGTTGAACTATCCCTTTAAGAAGCAACATTTTGCTGCCCCAAAATCTCTAGGAGTTTGGTCAGTGTGTTGCAGAGCTGAATTTCAGATGAGACCAGAGAGTAGGTAGAGAGTCTCTTCTGTTATCTGACTGAGCGGGCAGGGATAGGTGTTCGCATTAAATAATGATGATATCATGAATATTAATGGCATTAACTTTAAAAATGAATGGACATTTCTGGAAGACTGGATAAATGTGCCTTACAAATTCAGCCTGAGTGTTAAAAATGCAGGTGTCAAGAGAACAAACAGTTCCTCAAAGACATGTATGGCAACACGTAAACCAAAGAACACTGGCCCTGTGTGTGCGTCTCCAGCACTATATCACTCGTCACTGTCTGGGCCTTCCCCTCAGTCTTTAAATCTGGAGCGACAGGGTGTCACTGGGAAAACCCATTGAGCACACTGTTGGATGATGACTTCATGCCCTTCTCCATCACACCTTTGTTCCATCCTCCTCTCTGAGCCATGACAAGGTAGGGGACGAGTTATCACACCCGTCAGCTTTATGAGTCCCTGTCTGCCTGTGACGCCGTAATAAAGTCAGTGTGCTGCTTCTTCAGAATGGGTGAGTCAGAGCAAGTGATGGGAAATTGGTCAGCAGAGTGCCGTTGAGGGGCAAAGACGCACACTCTTCTTTGGATGCATTGTTGGTTTGATTAATAATATGAGGAGAAACTCCTCATTCCTCCAGAGTATTTTCCACCTGAGAACCTGGCCATAAAAACCCCAAATCGTCCCGAATCCTTCAGCGCTCAATGAGAGGAGAATTTATAGCTTGTCAAAGTGAATTCCCTTTGTTTAAATGAACCCATATTAAGACTGCTGCAGGAAACCAAATTACTTTTTGTAGTAACTCTCGATGGCATTAGCCATATGTCCTGGCTACACAGCTACAATGCTGTCAGACATATACTAAATCCTCCGTCTCCTCTGGGTTCAGTTCACATACATTATTTTGGAATATGACAGCTTGAAATGCCTTAAAAGAGGATTCCTTCATTTCTGCAGAGCTGTTTTGTTTTTTGTGTGTGTGAGAGAGAGAGGAGACAGAATCTGAACCCGACGGCCTACTGTGCACTGTGAGGAGTAGTAATTGTGTGAGCAGTAATTGCACTCTCTGCATCTGCTAGGGAGAATAAGGGCCATCATTGGGTCAGATGCCTGCCGCCTCCGGGAACATTTAGTCAGTGGCAGCACATGTGAGCCTTGAGTTCAATGGATGTGTAACATTATGTATACTAGTGACGAGAAAATCTCTTTCATCCAGTGAAGTGGAAAATTCTTACACTGAAAATATTAGTGTTTCGTAATGTGTTGAGTGATCATATTCATTTTGCATAAACTGTTCTGTAAGTTGCTTCTGACAGTGCACTCAAAGTATTCAGTGGCCCTTTTGCACTAAGCCCTTCTCTGCCAGAAATGAGCTCATTGAGAGGGTAGTTTATCAAAAGCATAGCATTAATTGTTAAACTTGCAGGGGGTGTTGTGCACCTGGAAATGAGGCCATTTGTATTAGCTGTCATGTTACTTTCGAAAAAAAAAAATAGAATAGAAAACTGGCTGCAAATTACTGCACTGGTGGAAGTAATGGTACACAGTTAAGAGGCTTTCTCTCATTCTTATGCTGATGTAGAATTGTTACATTAATTACTAGTATTATTCTGCTCTTTAAAGTCATATTCAAAATATCAAGCTCCTGTAAAGGGCTTAAAAAATTGGGCACGTAATCAATTCACAGAATATTTGATTAATCGTTAATCGCCGGTACTTCATACAAATGTCAGAGTTTACAGGTGTTGTGTGTTTTATAGCATTGCAATCAGAATATCTGTTGGTGTAACAGAACAAGCAACAAGATGATGCCATCTTGCACTCTGCCTTCTGTGGCTATTTTTGAATTAATTGATTAATTCAAATGCACAGTCAACAGCGTATAAACTGGTAATGAATGCAGTCGTTTGTTGCAACCTTAAACCAGTGAATGGAAGCCATTTCCTTTGGTCTGTCAAACCCTGAAAGCTTAAATGAGAAAATGCCCTAAAACATAATCTTTCTCCTGATGCAAGACAGTTCAGCCAGTGTTTGTGACAGTTAAAGCTATCTCCCAAAAATAGAAGGCTCAAGTCTGTCATGCTGTCAAAATATCAATCCTCGAGGAGTGCTACTGACAGATTAGGACGCTACATTTACATAACTGTCACCTTCTGGACCAGAAAACTGCAACTACTTTTTTGCTCACTGTGTCTGCATGAGTGTAATTTATTGTCAGTTGTGTTACATCATTGAAAAAAATCTGCGCTGATCACTACAAGAAGCAGCAGTAATCGATTATTTGTTTTGTGGTATTGTTTTACTATGTTATTTCATTGGTTCTGAAAAGTGAATGGATTCCAAATGCCAGAGGCAATACATGCTCTACAAAGGGAAGTAGATTTAAGCCAATTGGAGCAGCATCTAACGCATTGGACCCAGCTGACTGGATCAGTTTGTTCATATCACTCTTGATGAAGTGAGACTGAAAAGCCACCGAGGGTCATTTATGTTGGTCTGATTTTATAATAGCCTTGATGGCTGGTAGTTGTACTTTAAAGCAGTGATGGGTGCAGTTTCCCTGCTGAAGCATTTACTTGCAGCCTTTTCTGAAATGTAATGTGATCCCTCATGTTTCGAGTTCATGAACCAAAACAACTGCAAGGTTTCAATGGGATCTACATTTCAACCTGATTTCTTTTACTAAGTGCTTAAAGTCCAAGATGTATTTGCATTTCATTTTGTCCCTCCTTTGACTCCTTACTTCCTTAAAAGTTTACCATTTGACAAGTAGCAAACACTGTGGCACAGGGCTGGATTCCCTGCAGAGTCTGGTACTGTGAAGATTGATGCAGGTTCACCTGTTCTATCCCTCTTCTCTGCTTTTTCCACTTCAGTCTAAGATATTGTACATTAGAGATCACAGCCAACCTGGGTGACTATGACTTCAATAGCAGTACTCTGGGGTAGCACTGACGAGTGGGGGTCAGGATTGAGGTCAATAGAAATGGCACATGGTGCTGGAAATGATCCATAAAAGCTCTTTCTGACATGGCAGAGTAGCCCTGGAGTCTTGCCAATAGATACTTTTTCACAGTAGCACCCTGTGGTGTCTGTCAGGTCTGAGGTCAATCCAGCGTGATTTACTGTGATACAAGATCAAAATGGCTATTTGTTTATTGGAAACAATAACCCTGGTAGTAAAACCATTCCTCCTGGCAATACATTGACACAAAGATTATTTCATTTTGATAATACAAAAACACATGTTCAGTTTTCTGTTGCCACCCTGACAAAATCTGATCAGAAATCTGCAACTGTCTACTGTAGATGAATCTGTGTAAAAAAACAAACTGTAGGTTAATGTGACAAAGCCTATGTTTGGCAATGTATTTGAAACAAGGCTACTGTGAGCTGGCGTGTCTCCATGCCCCTTCCCTGCACTCCTTCAAGGAGGAGTACAGCACATATGGCCCCCTGGGCGGTATGGATGGGTCGCTGCAATCAGAGTGGGAGGACATGAGCACGAGAAGTATCCCATCTGTCATGAAGTCCTCTCTCTCTCTAAAATGGATTAATAACGGTTGGGAAGAGAACAGTGAGCAGAATAAAAGGATCATAATTATCTCCTACTGAATAAGATAATTCACAGGGTGCATGTTTGTTAGTGTTCCTCTTTTTCTTGAAAGTTAGCCTACTTCATACATTTCCTTTCCTTTCCTTTCCTTTCCTTTCCTTTCCTAACACTGGGATTTTCCACAGGCTCTGGTAATGGTAATAGTGATACTGCCACTCAGAATGATGATGTTCTTTGATAGCCTGATGAAGCTAGAAGCTGTGTTGGATGTTTTAAGTGTGGTATTAAAACAGTCAGTTATCTTAATGACTGCGTTTACATGCACTTCAGTACCCCGATTTCAATTGGGTTTTCTAAGTACCCCAAATTTGTGTTTGCGCATGTAAACACCATTTCCCGATTCCAGAAGATTTTGAGAAACCCGATTTTGCTGCCCGGAGAACTCCGAAAGAAATCAGGATACTGGAGCATGTAAACACAGTACCCCGATATCTGAAAGCTGCTCAGCCAGCTGACGTAACCGTTACCATAGATACGTTACGTACAATATGGCGGCGACAACAAGAGCGCATTCTGGAGCGACGAGGAGACTATTAAGTTTTTGTTTGTTTGTTTTTTTCATGCGAGAAAGTAACTGTTTAGATCCCCAATGTGCGGTCGGTTTATCCAAATGACGGCTGTTTACAAGTCTGCTACGACGTTTTTCGGAGGAGTGAAGCTCCCCGTGTGTGAGCTGTGACCGGGACATCACAGAGACAGCAACCCCGTCTCCTGACGTGCTCGCCGGCCAGACTACTCCGTCACCTCAGGGAGAAAACGATCGTTAATTAACTTACCCGTAGGTTTTTAGAGGTTTACTGCCGGCTGGTTATATTCTTTTTAGGAGATAAATGCTGGTTTCATTGATGAAATCTAATAATTGTGGCAGTCGCATTAGTTTGTTTGAATGAAAAGTGAAGCTTCATGTGTTTATTGGAGGAGCAGCGCTGCCTGGAGGCTCTGTCGCCTAACGTGTGTACAGAAATCACCACTTTTACATCAATAAAAGCATGTTTTACAATGAACCGATCAATCTGCATTGAATTTACCTTTCTTTTATTAAGTTATATAACATGGCAGCATTTTTAATTTGTAAATTTTCGGACCTACATATTTCCTAGTAGTTGCGCTTCCTGTTGTAAACAATAAACATGAATGAAACACACATACGCACGTAAGACGCAGTAATCAGAAACCGGGATACTGTATTTATCATGTATACAGGGATACTGAATAACCGGGTTTCTCTAAGTCCATGTAAACACCATACCCCGAATTTGATCAAAAAACGGGGTACTTAAAAAAACCCGATTAAAACCGGGGTACTGAAGTGCAACACAGTCATTGACTGAGGGGGAGTTTGAACATTTCCAATGTTTTTTTGTTTTTTTTTAGAAAAGTTAATGATAAATAGAATTGTTGTATTATGTGAACATACCATAATTATTGGTCATCATCTTAACAGTATAGCCCTGAAAAGGGCAAACAGAAATAGTCTGAATTGAACTAAAATGCTAATATACTCTCAAACTCATTTTAAACAGTTAGTTGAAGCACAACACATTCCCTTTGTATCCTGAGGTGAATGCACCACATGGAAGCCATGTAAATAGTGTCTCTCTTACAGTTAAGGAAAGCATGTGCTGCCCACACACCTTGCTGAGTGTTTCAGATCAATTGTACAGAGTGCGCTAAAGGCAAAGGCTGACATATCAAATGTATTATAATTTTCAATTTTGACAAAGCTGAATTTCATATGTTCTTGGCGTAGGAAGCCACCCACGCAGAGCACACATTGAGATGTGAGGCTTGCACTGCAGTAATTCAGCTTTACATGGAAACCACTGCATAGTGGTGAGTGAGAGAAGAAAAGGCACCCTCTTCTATTTACTGTACCACCACACTGCACTTGCTATCTCAACCTGCTATACTAGCAGGAACATTAGTTTTACGTTCCACTAACCAGGTATAAAGCCTTAAGCAGCACTTTCAAAGGTTCGTTTTCAAAGCAGTCACACTGAAACTTGACACTTGATCAAGTTGCCATTCACCTTTAATGTAAAAGTGGACAGTCACTGTAGCTCACTGGTTTCTTCAGGGAATCAATTATTTCCATGGCTCCTGATATAGTACTGTATGAAGGATGATATAAGCAAGAACCCCCACAGAGGAACAGACTGGGGGGTTAACGAGAATGACACTCAGTATATAGCACAAAAATCCCACACATCTGTCTGATGCACATTATCTAGATCTCCTGCAAATTGTACAAAGAAATAAATCTCAACACCATCATGTACAGTATGTTATTTCCTAAGAAACTGTAAAAAATGGTCTTGTAATCTTGCAATGTTAAAGAATCCACCTATTTTTATTGGTTATGCATGGGAATCCAATCAGGTCTTCCCTGGCCCATGGCCCATCCTTCCACCAGGTTTGGTGCAAATTGATTCAGTACTTCTTGCTGGCAAACAAACCAACCACCAAACAGACATGGGGGAAAACATAGAGCTTCAGTAGTATGGACTGTGCCGTTTACTATTGTGAGATTTACAACATCCTCAATTTCCCTTTCTGGGTCAGCACATCACTTTATGTCAGTGTATGATACACAATATCTGTTAATTTAAGTTTTTCACAATGACATTTTTAACACACTCAACTTGTGACAGACTCGCTGGTGCTTCCACAGTAACTTAAGCACTGTGTAATGTTTGTGAGCTTACAACTGAGTATACCCACAATGGAGAAGACTTAAAAATAGGTTTAGCATGCAAATGTGGCGAGGACTGTGTAGTCCTTGGGTGAAGTGTTTTCCAAGACTTATAGCATAATGATTATATCAACAAAGAGAGCATCTGGGGATAACTTGTACTAGAAAAAAGAGAAGAGAAAACTGAAGCTGTTGAGAATTGTTTTTAAAATTTTATGTTGACTTGATTTTAAAGTGATTGACTTTGTAGTCGCAAACTGTAGCACTGTAGAAACATGTCTTACGTTCACAGTGAGTTCTCAAATTTTCTCAGATCAGACACTGGTGTCGGCAGAGTGGTAACTTACCTGACTGCAAACGAAATTAAAAACTGTGTTTCATGTCACATCATAGTTCCCTTCTGGTCAGGACTGGGTGTAGTCACCCATCTCCTCTCATAGACACTTGATGTTGCCAGTTGAGGTAACAAACTATAGTCTAATTGGATGCCTGTCTTTTCAGTCCAGGAGCATCTATCATAAGGTGTCTTTTTATGTATTTACTCAGTTGGTTACTGCGTCCTACACATCAACCCTGGATGGGAATAAAAGGTTGGATTATTTCACTTATCTCACTGATTGATTGACCTCAGTGGACTGTGCATTTCGGTTATCATTTTAAAGACCTTCTGTATTTTCACTCCCCCCACCCTTTGGCTCACATTGCACCAGCAGTCACATGAGAAGGGGGAATCATCAATCAATGTCTCTCTTGCAAATACTGTAGTGCATAGTTTCAGCTGAGTTTTTCCTAATGGTCTATCACAGGGTCTGGGTGATTGAACTTTACAATAACCTTTATAAAAAGCATGACTTAGTTTTGACAGAGGAGAAAAAAACATGATATGGTTGTCACTTTAGTCTGCCTCATTTCAACTCTTTATCCAAGCTCTTCACACATGGCATATCAGTCCAACACCAGCTGCTAACACTGATTAGAAAGCCAGTATTTAACAAGCCTAGAAAGTAAATTATTGGTAAGGGTTACAGTTTGATGACTACAGACTGGTGCTGATATACCGCCAGGCGTCATTCCAAAAGCACAAAGCCAGGGGAAGAGATGATAAAATGAGAAGGCTACAAGCTGGATGTATCGACTGATGACAGCTAGACTGTCCAAATATCACAAGGATCTGTGGTATTTTTCACGCTGAAAGTTAACTTTACATTAGTGTTGAATTCTTACAAAAAGACAGGTCATAGCATTGCATGTGTGGCTACTTTTGTACATCTTTCTCATTTGTTTAGTGCAACTTGTTCTTAGCTGTAATGCAGGAAATAAATCTGACACACACACTCTGTCTGAATGTCTCCTTATCTCTGGGCTCGCAAGTTTACCATGTGTGGTGCAGAAATAATGCTGTCTGTTGAGAAGTGTTTCTTTAGCTATTCTAAGTGGTTGTACGGTATTAGCGCGTCCTTGATTATCGCTCTCCACCATAATGCACACATCTTGCAATTACTGCACACCCACGGACGGATGCTCAGAGTGGTCATACAGATCTGTGGGCTAAATTAGCAGCCCTCATTAGAGAAGTAGAAGATGACAGAAAGATTCTGCAGGTGACATGTCTTTAAAACCGGCAAGTAGCTGCTGCTCGATAATGAAGAGAAATGTAACTTAGCCTGTTCTTCTCTCTGTATTGTTTGTGAATTGCCAGTTCTAATCTATATGTAGAGTGCAAAGGTCTGATAGACTTCAGGAGCATTAAGGAAGTTTCTTTAAAATACAATCAGTTGTCGGCAGCACCCTCTTCTCACTGTTGACTATATCTCAATACCAAATAATTTCATCGCCTGGTGGACGTGGCCTGTGGCACCTTGTAATTAGTAACTTTTTAAAGCAAAGTTTCGTGGTTGGCAGGATGTAGTTTGAAAGTTCCTACAGTGGCTACAGGTGTCTGCGTGTTCAAGAAAACGTGTTGCTTCTGACTACTACTACTACTTCTACTACTACTACTGTGTTAATACTACTGAGCACACTAATGCAAGCAGTAACCAGTGTGATGGCAAAGGATGTAGGTGTAAGCCTTTATGAATTATATCTCACTCATAAGAATTGCATTTACATTTTGTGTAACATTTTGCAGATTGAATTTGAACTCTTCAAGAGCAGTTGGCAAGAGAGAAAGGCAGGAAAACAGAAGGAGGCAAAAACAAAGAGTTTAAAGGGAATTAGGACTAATAAAAAGAGTGTCAGAATCAAACAAGATGAAAGGGAGTAAGAAAAAGGACAAATACAAGACAGAAAGACGAGGGGAGAAAGATTAGAGAGAGCAGCTGGTGACAGTGAGGGGTCTTGTCTCTGAACGCTGGTATAAAGTGATGACACCTGGCCGACACGCAGAGCTCAGTGTGACCACGCAGTTTTGAGACCTTTTAGTAAAGCATCTTATTATGAGGAACAGCCATGGTTAAGAGAGAGAACAATGGACCGAGCTGAAATAAAAAAATTACCTCTGTAATGTTGGTCTGAAAAATTATTTGTTTACAGGGAGATTTATTGTCACACTAGCAATGTTGCAGTTCTCAGTTTCAGTTAGAGTGCAGAGCTGTGCTTTCCAAGTTAAAGGTACGTCCGTCTGTGGGTTATTTTGTGATTTTGATTGAGCCATCCTTTGAATAGTTATTTGACTATCAAAGACAGTTTTTGCAAAGACTTTTCCAAAAGAAACAATGAAAAAAGACTTTTTAAATAAATAGCTTTCAAATGAGGGAAATGTATTTTACATGCATTATTTGAATAATATGTTGCTGGTGCTGGTGGTCTTAGTTTATCCCAAGAGTCTCATTTGAATTGATGTAATTACTGAAAGTTAAACATACTGTAAGTTGAATGAAACATGACTCATTCAACTATGAGCACAAAGTTGACCTTTATGTCAAGATGGCTAATGTTCCTCCTCTTTTCTCATTCCATCTTTAAGACTAAGACTGTAATCAGCCCAGAGCAGCCCATGGCTGATGCCTTGTCATCATAGCTGCTGCTTACATTTTCAGTGGATTTGTCTACAAGCAAGGAAGTACAAAATAATTACCAGTGCAAGTGGTGCACCACCTCTCCGTGTTGTGCGCTCCACATGGACTCACACCACTAATTAAGTCTGCAAGTTGGAGATAAGAGAAAATAAACAAAGGACACTCAAACACATCTACACCACATTATGCAGGACAAATTGCATTAAACAATATATGTTGTAGTTACAACTAATCTGTTTAATTTGTCACACCTTTCACTGCCCTCCTGAATATTGAAAGCTGTGTGAGGCAAGTTCATATGTTGGAAGCTGTAGATGGTAAAACTGAAAATTAAAAAAATAACTTTTTAACCATAAATGAAGCAACACTTTGCACAGAAACCATAGAGTGGTGAGACTGGTGGGTGTATAATTAACAGCACCAGTCTACAAGGAAAAAAGATTTGGTGTAGCTGTACTTGGACACTTACTCTCACTGAAGAGAGTTTTGATTTGACAAAGTTTCCTTTCATTAACTCCTGTGGGCAAAGATGTGATTATCACAGTGACCAGAACTTCATTTAGTAAAAAAAAAAAATCCATTGGCCTCAAGGAAGCCGCTCTTTATGACAGATGATGATGATCTTGTCAAGAGCAGCTTTAAAGTTTTACCAAATTAGCAAAGCTGGTTTTGGTGTTTTTGTACATGGGATATCGGGTCGTAGAAGAGGAGGTAGAAATCTCACAGCTTGTCCAAAGCAGAAAAATGGGTATAAATATCCAAAGGAAAAACTAACATTGTGAGTTTAAATTTGGACATTTTAATTAATACATTTTAAGAGGCCATTGTGAAAAGCTGCTCACACCTCCCACTTTTCTTTTCTGTAGTGTCAACACATTATAAAATGGTACAAACACAATCAAATATATAGTAAGTGCAAGTACTCACCCCTAAAATGTACAGTCACTTTTTTTGTCAAAGATATAGCAAGTCCCTTTCAGCTTTATTCATACACAGTGTTCACAGTAAACCCCAATGCCCCAGAGCTTTTTGTTTGTAATTTGTTTGAGTTTTCAGACTGCAGAAAGTTCCTCCACTGTCACAGAAGTCCTAATACAACAGTTTTCTCTGATTGGTACAGTAAATCAGCTTTAATGAAACTTGTGAAGTGTCTGTCTAAATTTCAAAAGCATTTAAGGCAAATTAATGTTTGCCTCCTCAGATTTGACTCTTTGAATTTTAGATCTTTTTTTCCTTGTAAAAAGTCAAATTTAAATCTCAAAGGAATAGACCTTTTCAGAGAGTATAAACAAAGACAGGTGTGGCTCATTAGAAAACGCTCTGGTACACTAAATGGAATGGAGCCTTAATTAGTATCCTTGGTAACACCTGTATTTGTTTATACTCTCTGAAAAGGTCTATAGAGGAAACATTTCTTCCACTTGACCTCCACCCTGCAATACACACACACAGTTATCTGTGTGTGTTTCCTTTCAATGGGCTTGGGTTTAGTATCCTCTCATTATTCTCTTTCAAGGCTCCTCCCCAAATCATCTCCCTGCTCTCCCTCACTTGTGCTCTCTCTCCTTCTTTCTCTCTCTCTCTCTCTCTCTCTCTCTCTCTCTCTCTCTCTCTCTCTCTCTCTCTCTCTCTCTCTCTCATAGGCATGATGCACACTCTCTCCTCACACTTGTGTGCTTACAGGTCTCATGGCAGATAAATTATAGATCACAGCGTTGGTTAGCCATCGTTCTGAAGAGTTCAAAGAGTGGGTGGGTGGGTGTTGTTACTACCCCCCATCCCCCCACACACATAAAGACACTCAATAAAGAGACACTATACAACCCCCATAGCTACAGACCTATATGACAGTTAAAAAAAATCAAAGTGAGAGGAGGAGAAATGTGAGGGTGATGTTTTCTGTACAGTGAGTGAACTGGGTGGAGAGTGTGGGAGGGCCAGATAAAGCCAGATAAAGAGAACTGAAGAAAGACAACTGCATCAAGGAGAGAATGTGTGGACTCCCTTGGCATGTTGTAGTCTACAGTAGTTGTGTCCAACTCCTCAAATAGATACATAGATACTTGGAGAGTTAGTTTGTGATATCGCTTTAGACAGAACAACCTGTTGATTTGATAGAATGATTATGTAATGTATTGCTCTAATGAACTGAATTGTAATTGCTTGACTTGGCCATAAGGTTGACTCTTCCATGCACCATAACTATTATTGTTAGATATTAATTGAGATGACTCAGAACTCAAAATTGATCCTGACCTTGAATTAAGATTCATCGACCACCTTAACTTACTCTGTGAGGAGACTGTGTCAGTTGAGGTGATACTCGTCATCAGTTGGATTTGTGCACTGTTTAGTATTTCCAGTGTGGCAATGAAACTGTTGATATAACAAGTTAACTCTTCAGCCTTGTGCTTTTCAAAAGGAAAAAACAAGGGACCTAAATGACAAAAGCATCATATTTAATGCCAATGCTGTTCACAGAAAAACTCAGAGGTATGATTTAGCGTGTTGAAGATTGCGGCATTGTGAGCGAAAATGACTTTGTAAAGCTAATACATCAGAATCAGAAGCAAGCACATCATTAACGTGGTACTTTCCAACCTTTCGGATGAGCTTATTAGTTGCAGCTTAATTGCTTATGTTTCAAAAGCAGATGGCACAGTGCCAGAGGGAAGTTCCACATTCATTTTATAAATTTTTCAAATGGGTAAAATGGTCTTTGAACGTGGGCTGTGGAGCTTAAAGTCAGCATTTAAAATAGTTATATATTTTCAAATCAAAAGAAAATATTTTCAGCTGCAAAAAGAAATTCTGCTGAACTATTGGACAGAGTACCAGTGACCTGGTTGATGAGTAGTTTTGGGCTTCTTTAGTATAACAGCCCTGGTTGCTGGGAAATGGAATCTGGTTGAACATGAGTCTTGGTGTAATCTTCTGCAGGCGTGCTTAAGCATTGGATCACCATGTTCTTTCTTTCCCCCAGCTGCATTAATTGTCTACTCTAGGCTGTAACATAACGTGGTAAGCAGTCCTGTGGAAACATTATCAAGTTGTCTCTGATGTAACCTGTATAGGTTATTGAAGGCTCAGCTTCCAGGTGTTTCTTGCAGATAAAGAATCTGCAATCTTGAGATTGGAGAGGACCATGAAACATGCCTAGAGGGTGTGTTTAACTGAGTGGCTCATGTGAGGCTGGATTGGTGTTCAGGTCTATGACATCTAATGGCTCTATTTGCTGTGCTGTGAGTTAGTTCTACTGTAGCTGTATCAGTAGCATTTGCACTTTTTTTTTCAATTTGTGGTAGACATCATCCCTGTGTATTATCCCCAGTATTATGAAATATTTTGAAGATTATTTAATTGAACCCTTAGAAGTTCACAGAAAACACACTCAGCAAGCCTTCAGAGTTCATCTATTCAGTTAGTGCCCATCTGAAAGCTGCAGGCAGGAGCAGTTTCAAAATGCAGGCTCCAGGGTGGACAGTTGCCATCTTGCCCCTGGCTTTATAGATGCTGGCATCTGACACTGGCAGCAGTGCTGGAGCTGAACCGTTCATTGAAGAGGAGGACAGAGGGTCACATATTTCTACTTCGCCCTTCGTCAGTTTTTACAAAGACACTGTATGAATGATACGGAAGGATAAAAAAATGCACTTTGTGGTGGATGGAGAAAAAGAAAATCAATGAAATGGATAATCCTGTGCATAATGGTTTTTATAACCATGACGTCCACATTTAATAATGTTTTTTGCGTCCTGTCATTCATGTATTGTCACAATACAACAGTAAAGGAAATACTAACTCATGCATGTGGCTAGCCCCTGTAAGACTTGGAGCTTCAGTATATTTCACTCAAAACCAAATGTATCTGTTTCTAAAATGACTATGTGGACCACTGGAGTGCTGTCACAATGAAGACTGCCCATTTGGAATCTGTTTAAGGAGCACACGGCCGTTATAAATCTACTTTTACAGAAAGCCACAATACCCTGGGTGCTTTTACAAATAAGCATTAAATGTGACATACTAGGGACATACTATAGCATAAAGGTCGCTAGAGCAAATGAGGCTTCCTCTCTGTGCAGCAGTGCAGAAGTTGGAAACAACAGCCACTGTTGCATTTTAGTGTCAGCTACAAGGAAGTCTCCAGGAATGTCATACTCAGTTTGACCTCACCTGCTATAAGGAGCGTACTTCCAATTGTTCTGCACCTTCTGTCTCAAACATATCATTAAGTGGCTGAATGGTTTTGTTGGAATAATTACCAAAACAAGGGAAGGGCTTATTTTCCGAGTGCAATTTATTTATATTTGAAAATGTGATAGCTGCAAATGAATGATAAAGAATTCATAAAGAAGCCCTTTATTCATACATTGAGAAATATCTGTAAAGGATTATTCACATGGGGTTGATTGGATCCCTTCATCAGAAATTCATATAACAATTTCTAACCAAGACATATTAGTTCCAGTGAATAGGTTGGGTTGCTGTACAGTAATACAGAAGGCACTAGTTATCAATGTTTGTTGATAAAGGGTTGTGTGGATTGCTACTGTACAACTCCTAAACCAGTTTCCTCTCCAACAAAAACATTTGGGTTACACTATGCAAGATGGATATTTGTTGGTGATGCAAAAACATCTGTCAGCCCAGCTGCAAACATGAAGCAATATTTTTTCCCAATAACAACGGAGATAGTACCCCCTGTCAGATACATACAGTAGATGTGCTTTCGATGATGCATGTAGAAGACATATTTCATCCTATAGGTGTTGTACATCACTTCTCTCCTTCATTGTTTCTTCACTTTCATCGACAGTGATCAATGCGATTTTCTACCCACTCTGTTTTTTTCCCCCTTTCAATTGAAGCTTTCCTGGAGAAATAATCAAATTTCCCACCTCTCTCTCGTTTACTGGACTATCAGCACCAGTACATTGTGTAGTGAATTATTAATATTTTCCTTGACCTATCATATTTGATTTGACTTACACACATGGTCCATCTTGTTTCAACAGGTAGCTGTTGTCAGTCAAATTGAACCGTCCAGGAATAAAATAATTCACTAGTTGGTCATTTTGTAGTTATTTTGTAGTAATGTGAAGAATTTACCAAGAGATAAATTAAGTAGATTGTTAATCATGTTGTAATTTTATGTAAATGTGAAGAAAACGCCAAGTCGGACTACTACAAAGGCCTATGCTACTTAGTGTAGTGTATAGGTTCCCTATAATTACTGTGCTTGAGTTTTACTCCTTAATTACTCCATCTTCCATTAATTTCCCAGTAATTATACTATAACAGCTTGGCATCAGGCTGGCTTTACTTGCTATACTTACTTTACTTATTTTCTGGCAATTTCTTCACAGTACCACAGAATTACTACACAATTAACAACCTGCTCGACTGTTATTTCTTGATAAATTCTTCATACTACTTCATAATTACAACATAATTATTAGGTTTGTAAATAAAAGGGTGACCACATTTTTTTTATTAAGCAGTAACATCCGGATATACTTGTGATTATTCTACTGATGAGAATATAATGGAGTGCAAATTAAACTGCATTTTAATCATGTCTCTAATAAAATTATAGGGCCTCCATTAGATTGGTAATCTATAAGATCATTGCTGAAAGAAATAATGCTGCTTGTAACTCTGCAGCAGGTGCCCTCCTGATTTTATGCTGCACCTTCGCTCCCTGTTTTCTCTGACAAAGGTTTGAATGTAAACTCTCATCTTGTATCACAGGGGACATCAGATGTTAATCATTGTTAAAAGTCATAAGGTCAAAAGATGACATGAGAGTATGTATGCCAGAGGACATCCTCATGCTTCCTGCTTTGAAGTCGGTATCAAAGCTTTTCACCTGTTGCTGCATTTCTCCCATGCATGCTATCGACTGTCGTGAAATACTGTCAATAAGGGGATCTGCATTTTAAACAGGTATACAGACATTTATTGCTATCAGCTCATTTATTGTTCCTGCTCATAGTAAATGAGCAGTTTATTTTCTGCAACACACAATTCCTCAGATCATAATTTTAGGCCTGGCGTTTGGGTTAAATTAGGAAACAATAAACAAGAGCTAACAAAACAGAAATAAATTACAGACAGCTAATGTTAGCAGCTGTGGCAGATTGATCCACTGTTCAAGTCTATTTCCCAAGGAAATGAGTGCTGTGAGGATAATTCTATTCAATAAGTTGTAAAATATAGTTTTACTCAAAGCCAAAAATTTCTGTTAGTCGTAGTTTTTGTTTTTTGTTTTTTTTTCTGCCTCCACTCTTAGTACAGTGCACATGAATGGAGTTATATCTGCCATGTTATCAGCATTGAAAAATCACAATTTTTAACACATTTAACACATTTTTACAGCAACATACTGTATGTTGTCAGAAACAATGCCCCCGTTTCTGGGATCCTTCAGATGAACCAATAGTCCATGTGAGAACTGTTGACAGTTTGATATAATAAATGATTTATTTACCTGAAAGAAAAGACTGGGATATCTACTTGGTCAGCAGCTCCCTCTATTACACAAGCTTATTTATGTTGGTTAGATTAGATATTGGATCTCAGTGGCTTTGTAAGACAACTAATGGTGAACATAGTGGTAGACCACTGCTCTCTTGGCTCTGTGCCATAATAAGCAGATTGCACATTACACCATCTAGCATTCCTACGGGACGTTGTGAAGTAACCCGTTATGAGGCTGAAGTATCATGTAAAAAGAAGTAAACACACTACAAGCTGTATAAATATAGATATGTTAAAAAGTCCATTGGCAAATGTCACAGCTTTGGAGTATAAACAAAGTCTAATCAACTAATTATTATGGTGTATCTTTCCAGAATCTTTCATCTGACTCTGTCATGTTTTCAGATGCATTTGCTCATAAACAAATAAGAAGCAGATAAACAGAAACAGATGGAGGGAAACCTATTCCAATTTGGTCTCAAGTGCTAAGGAAAAAAAAGACATACTATACACATGTTCTTCACAGATTGCTGTACTTTCACTTTTTATTGCGGTGGCCATGAAACTTGAAAAAAAATAAATAAATAGAAAGACCTTGTTCACTCTCCAGTCTCAGGCAAAACCTATTGGAAAAAGAGCCTCGCCTTAAGTATCATTACACTCAATATCTTAATTCCTTTCAAGTCCTTCAATAGTTAATTGAATAAGTCCTTCACACACTGGAATACTTGCAGCTACACGTCAATCAGAATCAGAAAATGTAAACTCAAAACTATTTTTTATGATGTGTCTTCAAACAGTTCCTTGAGTACAGAAAAAAATGATAATTGCTTACAGTCACAGGATGTGCGTTGCAGATTTTGATGTTTATGTCACAGACTATGCTGTGTGGTCTTGCCACTTTATGGACATAGTAGTATAATTCATCATGAGTTTGATTGCACTGAAATACAAAAATGAATGTCTAAAATGGTGAATAGCAAAACTAGTTAATTGATGTCCTCTTTATTTTTGCCCTGAGATGACTTTAGCATCACATTCAACACAACTGTGTGTGTGTGTGTGTGTGTGTGTGTGTGTGTGTGTGTGTGTGTGTGTGTGTGTGTGCGTGTGTGCGTGTGTGCGTGTGTGCGTGTGTGCGTGTGTGCGTGTGTGCGTGTGTGCGTGTGTGCGTGTGTGCGTGCGTGCGTGCGTGCGTGCGTGCGTGCGTGCGTGCGTGCGTGCGTGTGTGCGTGTGTGCGTGTGTACTGTGTGTGTGTGTACTGTGTGTGTGTGAGAGAGAGAGAAGATGACAGACAGGCACACACTGAATTATAGACAATCAAAAATATTGCTACTCCTTCAAATTGAAATAATGCTCTCTGTAAAATAATCTTACAGCTTGTAGTCCTGTGTGTTTATGTATTAGATTGTGTTTTACAGTATGTTATACCTGACATGAAAATTGCAATGCAGGGATAAATTAAGTTTATAGGTTTGAATTGAAAATTTAATTGAGTTTCCTCAAAATGTGTTTGAAAAAGTTTCCGATACTAAATCATTAGAGAGCCATCCCCCTGTGAACCTGTCTAGCTGGTATTGCTTTGTAAGGAATCTTTGCTATCTGCAAATCCGGGGCCATATCTATGTACCTGTGCTGAGTTGGGAATTGTGTCAGCAAAATGACAATAATGATAACAAAAGCTTCAGAAAGCTCTATCCGAGATTCTGCTGAAAGTACGATCCATGGGCTCAACTTGGCCTCCCACCAAAACTGTGAATCTCCGAGGGGTTCCAAAGAATGTGGAATAATTTGTGCTTGATCAATTTTCATTGAACCTAATAGCATTTAAGATGTTATTTTGAGAAAGATAGCTCATTACAAGTTGTATTAATACCTTAGAAGTGCCTTGCTTGCAGAAATTCTACGGCTATTTTTTACTCATCACATTACTGAACTGTCAACTCAACAAGAGACTTATTCATTTCTTTTTAGTTTGTGGCCCATTGCCCATGTTACATTCAAGCTTGTAGCCTGTGCCAAAGTATCTATTGTCTTTTGCATTTACTTCCACGTTATATAGTATTTGTGTCACCTAATTGCACAAAGACATCTACGTACAGTCATAGAATACTTGTAGTGGAATTTTTTTTATAAATCTTTTTAAAAAGTTCACGCCTGGATGCTGCAAACATGCAATGAGCATGCAGCAACCAAGATGACATGGAATAACTGTGACATTTCCCAGCTGAGTTCATAAAATTCAGTGTTAGTAACTGAAGACTCATTTGTTCTATACACATACAGTTGAAGTAATGGTCTTTGTTGTTCCTGTTGGCCTCGAGTGGTTTTAATAGTCACCTTGATGTACAGGTGCAACAAAGTGCACTTTTTAGCCCACCCATTAGTGGTGCTGAATGTGGTGAGTGCAGAAGGTCAAGTGCCACCTTTGGATGTGGAGGTGATGGATGGGTGTGTGTGCGTCTGACTCATACAGGGACCGAGAGCTTGACTGTGTACCATCACTGACCTGCTGTAAAAGTTAAAATTCTCATAAAAATCCTTATACAATGTCACCACTTTATTTTTAGAAACCAACCATCATACAGTAGTTACTAACCTTAATTATACTTTGACATAGCTGCCATAACTAAACATACTTTAGTTGGCATGTGGAGATGTTGTACATCATTGTGTACTCCTCAGAAGAAATACTGCTGTGAAGCTCATAACTGAATTGTGATTTTTTTTTTTAAAGGTTTTTATGACGTTACTGATTTGTGCCCTGCCTGTACATGCGAGACGCACAAGACAACACACACGCCTATTATTCTGATTTTATAAACTGAAGATTGAAGGGGCTACTATGTTTACAGGAATCAAATTCAAGCTGCCAGTGCTTCTAAAGGATAGGTGATATCACAGGATCCACTCAACGCCTGAGGGTCGAATGCAGCTGCAGTGCACACTTCTGAGCCCACAGCTGTCAAAATGTCAGTGATTACCAAAGAGAAATCATTTTCTAGATAAAGACAAATAATTCTGCTGCAGAACTGCAAGCCTGAATGTTTTTAAAGTCTTAAGTATTGTTGCTTTTGAATTGGTCAGTACAAATTGGGCAAGAGAAAAACTGCTGTGTGGTGATGTAGCTTGTTAAGTAAGGAAGGAAACTCTGTAGAGACACCCAGTTAAATATTTCATCTAAGTTTGTGCCTGAAATGCCAGAGTCAGATGTTGCTCATGCAGTACAGGCTGAATCTTTGAACAGAAAATGTGTCATGATCAAGACGAGATAAAACATGTCGTTCCTCTCCCTGATCTTCTCCAGGATAGCCCTAAACTCTAATACCCATTAAATCTGAAAGGCCTGACATGAGCCATAGACCCAGTTTTTGCCTCTCATGTAATCAACTCTTTTACATTGGAGGATTTTAAGTTCATAATGACAGTCAAGCAACAGAAACAAGCAGCAGTTTCCATCAATAATAAATACTGTAGGAGTATAATTTTGAAAAGCGCAGCAAGACTTTTAACAAACTTTCACATTCTTGAAGACATAGCAATAATCCTCAAGTTCTTATCTTGCTGCTAGAGCCACAGCAAATGTGATTTTTATGTACAGTAAAACAATAACAGTATTGTCATAAACAGATTCCAGATGGCAGTTTCAGTCATATCAAAGGCAATGTATTTATTAAATGCTGTTCACACAAAGGCTGAACTTTTAATTCACCCTACAGGCTCGAGCTACATATAAACACCTTCACACTGTTTCATCTCTCCCTAGCCTGACTGTCATCTTTGGGGGTTAACGGTCAGCATAGTGCAGGGTTTTATAATGACATTTTTTGCATTCTTGTACATATTTTCCCACCCACCATCTTAATTTCTACCCATTCACTTTATGTTAATTTGGGTACACTGGTGCATGCTGTGATTGATATATAACCTTGCTTATTTCATGTCTTTGTATTGAATTCTATGAATTAAAAAAAATATGAATGCACACACATTTCCCTTGAAGAGTTGTATAAGCCAAATCAAAAATTAGGTCAAAGTATGTAGTGAGTCATTATAAGGTTTATTGTGTATTGCTTGCCAGAAAGATAATCTTACTAATAATAAAAAAATAAGGTCAATTATGTAAAAATAAGGCCATGGTTAAAATCTGTTGCATTTACTGTGACTAACGTTGATTCTTGAGTACACTGACACGTAACATGTTACAGCCTCAGATTTAGACATTTATTTACAAGTAAAACAGAAAAGACAAACAGAACCATGGAGTTACTGTTGACTTCCAGGTGTTTAGTGTAAGAAACCGGAACAGACTGTATGTCAGACTTTGTTGCATTACAGAATTTTTTATTAGTGCTTCTTTATTTGTTGTGAGGAAGCTGAGTAATCCATCATGTTGTGGTGTTCTTATACATTTGCACCTTGCTTTTGCACACGGAGGATATTAAGAAGCAGAGCTGAAAGAGCTAAATAGCCAGGAGCCAGGCCAAAATTCAAGCCCACACACGAGGCTACAGTGTGCAGTTGATTTTCCATGAAAGAACATTAATTCACTCCTCTCCTGAGACACTGTTTTTCACTGGGATCCTGAGGTCTGACAGAGTTTTTTAGAACTGGTTCTCTAATGAAAATTACTACACAGTGCGAGGTAGTGGTGGCAGTTGGTGTGACAGGATTAGGCAGGAATAGGGTGGACATTTTGGAATAAGGAACCGGCAACTCCGACTACTAGCATACCCTACTTGTCTTATGATGTCAGATTACAGCATCACCAAGGAAACTAAAAAAGGGCTCCAGCAGCAATGGTGAAGAAGGAACTATCTCCCTGACTGACAGGGCTATGTAATGCTGTGCTGCATGCATAATTAAAAATGTGGCACATGCTCTTTCTGGCTTGATGAGTCTGCTGTTGAGCCGAAGCAGTTTTTAATGTTGTTCCCATGCCTTCACTCTAGTGTACTCTGCACTGACGACTGTCCCCTGTGGGTGTGTGGGAAGGAGAGAGAAGTCAGAAGAAGGGATGTGAGGAAAAGAGGCAGAGATGTCTGGCTAATGCCTGCTTGGTTTCTAGTGGCCACTTTTAGATTTGATCAAAATAAACATTGCACCTCTGAGGCACAAGGCCAGCTTCCAACTGTGTTAGTTTCTTTCTGCAATTTGTTCGTTTCTTTTCGTGTTTGTTGTCAGGCAGTGAGTCAGACACACCAAGAAAGCAGATGGATGGAAGGCTAGGAAGACAGATTGGAAGAGATGCAGACAGACCATGTTTCTGAGCACAGGGTGCACCTGGGGTTTAACCTGTGTTTTATTTCATGGGTCAGAACATGCATGATCTATCCCTGCAGGACGAAGCTTAGGGGTGGTATATAGTTATAGCCAAAAAAAGGGAACATGCTGACCCAAATATCTTAATATTGATCCTAATGCTTATTTTACAAGTTTTTCAATGATCTTGAGGAACAAATATGCTTTTATTTTTGATTATTTCATAATTTCAAATATTTTGACTTGATCATATACTTGCAGGATAATTTAACTAAAGCATTTATTTTAGTGTGAGTTTTCAATACTGTATCTTACTTGTGTTAAGCTTTGAAAAAATGCAGCTGCTGGGCCATCCACCTCTATTCTGGGGGACAAACATGTGGGCAGTCAAGAGATGACACCAGGAAAACGGAGTCGTGTGCAGGGAAACAAGGAGACGCAGTGATGTGACTCGATGCCAAATGTTTACAGGCAAGCTGACATAGTTAGAGGATGGAAAGGGCTGAAACGAGGCCGTCTCTCTCTGCACTCTTGGAGGAACGAGAGATAGGAAATCTAGGTCATCGCCACTGATGCATTGCAAAGCGAACTTCAAACAAACCTGGCCTTTAGCGTGATGGCTCTCCAAAGCTGTGTTATATGCCATCAGAGACTGATCGCCATTTTCTGCCAAGAGCTGCCACAAACTGATGAATAGAGTCACTTTCGATATAGGAGAATAGGCACATGCTCTAGTGCAGACTCTATGTGTCAATTTTTCTATTTGTGTATGAATGCAGCTTAGCATATGTATACAAAGAAATCATCCTTTTAAATCTGGCTTTGTAGCCAATTAGTTGGCCCATAGTTAGACCACATGCTAGGCTTCTGTTCCTCATCTGCCCTTCACTCGCAATTGCCTGAGGGAAGTCTTATCCGTAATCATAGCCCTGGGAATTGTGGTAAAAAGCTTTGTTCTCCCATTGAAGACTCGATCTGTCTATTTCAAGGGCAGCTGGGTGAAACAATAGTGTTGTGTTGGAAAGAATTACACCACCTTTCAGAGGTGCTTTGCTTAAAATGCTTGTGTTTTGACTAGATGTAACTTCAAACTGTGTCACTAAGGATTTACAGTTTTCCCTCAAATCCAGTTGCAAAGACAACATTTGACTCATGACTGTCTTCAGACTACACATCACTAGTTTGTAGAAGTTTCCAAAAGTGTTTGGGAGTGTAGATGCATTCTGTTACAGTCTAGATGCTTCAAGCACCATTAAAAAGCTCCCATTAGAAATGTATGAGCTTAAAGTCCAAATGAACCAAGACCGCATTAAAGAAAGAACAAAGACATGGCCCTGTAGTTCGGAGGAGAGTGTTTTGTTCTCAACCTTGCAGAATAATTTTAGAATATGATGTGCTACATTGCATAAGCTATAATTAATGGAGACAAGGCACAAGTAGTGGGTTTACTCATTGTTGAGTATAGGAAGGCTTTCTGACTAAGTGTTAAATGAATGGTGGTGTTCTTTGCTAACATGACAACTGAGTGCTAAAGTGAATGTGCAAGTGCTAAAGGATGCAGCTGCTTGAGTGGTTGTTTCTTAGCATTGCAAAAGCAACAGTACATAAGTCAATAGAAAATCCCCGTTTTTCTCAGCACATGTACAAAGGTAATGTATCTTTTCACAAATTTGAGTCTGGCTGTTTGTGGAGTTAATTTGCATTACTTTTGCTTCAAAAGAGGCATCAAAATGTGATGTGACATCACTGATGCTCTGCCTATGTTGTTCAAAGAACCATAAGTTTACTACTGACAAAGAGGCAAGCGAGGAACTCTGACTGTTTGAAGTCACTATTTCATTAAATCATTCAACTGTGTTTTTGATCCTTGTTATGGGTGTCATGTACAGCCATAGCTTTTCAATACACTTGCATTTCTCTGCATAGTAGACTTTATTGTTCATAGTAAATTATATTATCTCTGCGTGTGATTCATAAAGCTTTCACAGCACCGTGTATTGACAGTAAACATATGTATGAATGTATTACCATACTACTGATATCAACCCACTCTTCACTCTGATACAAAGATGGGAAGACTTTTTGTTTTGAAACAAAAACAGAAAAGCAAAGTTAGTGCTGACTCAGACTGTTCATCAAAAACACATTCACAAAGTAAGATGACAGTAGATCAAGTTTAAATATCACAGAACAGACTTGGTGACAATTAGATAAAGAGTCCTCAGTGACCAGCTTGACTGTGCTCTGCTGTTTTGAGTGGAAGACACTTAGTTTGACAGACAAGACTGAATGGTTCCTTCTTTCTAGCAAGATGCTTCAAATATTAACCTCACCTCATCACCTCTATTCCTTGTCTTCTGTAGTGGATTTCAGTTCATTACTTTGTTAGACCAGGGGAGCTGCAATTTACAGATTCATTAAGAAATCGAGATGATTAAAACCAAACAATCTGGGGCTTTCATCTCAATCTCAGTGAGTCCATTATCAAACTCTTTCAACCGGGTGACTTTACACTTTGTATTAATCAAGTCCAGAGAGTCCTTCAATCAAATGTCTTAAGAATAAATCAGTTTACCTTTCTCTGTCCACTTGAAAAGAGCCACTAAGACTAGTCCTGTGTCCATAGCTTGCTAACAGTGTTTATTGCCAGTGTTATGAGGCTTTGGGCTCTAAAGAGATATAGGAAAATAATCTCCAATAAGGATACCATTTCACAGCAGAATAATTTTGCAGCAAGGTATTCCCAAAATAGATGGAGTAATGTAACTATCTTGCACTTATGCCAACACAAACCAGTGGCTCTTACTCATCTTTGACAGTCTCACTGGGGTGATATATGCCCTGCATAATATCTTAAATTGGATAATCCCGTACCTCACACACTTGGATGAGAGCATGGCACTACTCCATCGTGTCCCACTGAGCAGCAGCAAACGATGTGCTCAGATCAAGCTCTCCTGCCAGCTGTGTGGGATGTATGATGTGTTTTAGGAAACAGCAGCTGAATGGTCATTTATTAGTTACATGGGATGCCCACATTATTCTAATCTTGTACCAGGAGGCTTTTTGTTATTTCTTGCTGGAAACATTGGCCAAATTGACATAGATCCACACTGAGCACTCCTCTTGCAGCTCATTCTGTCCTCGTATTAATGAATTTCCTTGTTTCATCTTGAGGAGCACATTTCAAACATGATCTAAGGTTTATCATCAAGTACACGTGGACCACCTGGGTCTATTTCCATTAATTAAGTGAAGCGTGATGTCCATATGAAGGCAGGGGGGCTTTTTGTTTCAGAGCACTGAATATATTGATTGGGCCTCTTGATGCATCATTCATAAATCAAAGTGCAAGGCTTGGGGCACCTGGTTACCACTACAAAGCCAAGCAGAACACACCAGGAATTACTTATTATTCACATCACTCAATTACCCTCTAAACAACATTTCAGGGAAACATCCAGGACACTGTGGCAGGATCAGACCTGGTGCATTCGCATTCCATTGTACACACAAATGCCAGAAATGATTGGCTTTGAAGATTGTGACCCATATAACAGAAGTAATAATTTATGACATGTCCTTCATCAAGTTCATTTAACCTCATTCAGTCGTAATTGTTCGTTCCTTGTACTTGTTTCAGAAACACTTTAACTTATTTCTAGGAAATTATTAAAATGAGTCACAGTGGGGTTGATCAAGACATGATGCAATATAAAGCTCCAGTGTATGATGTCTAGATTTCAAATGTCCTGCAGTTCAAGACAGACCATGCAGTTTTGGTTTTCATGGTAGATGTAGAACAGTACAAAGAAAAATTAAAGGGGCTTAAAGAAAAATTTAAAATATTATTCAGTATTTTCTTTTCTTATCATTTATTCTTTAACAAACTGTAAAATACTGCTTTCTACTGTGTTTTTTTTTTTTCAAGTATATTTTTGGGGCTTTTTGCCTTTAATTGATAGGATAGTTGAAAGAGACAGGAAGTGGGGAGTCAGAGAGAGGGGGAACGACATCTGCATATGGGGCACCTGCTCAGCCCACTAGGCTACAGTATACAGGGCCCCGAGAATACTGCTTTTTAGTTGCTAAAATACAATAAAAATGATTTCTCTTTCAGAAAGAGTAAGCACCAGCCAAGTAGATCAGGTAAAGTAGCTAAAGGCTAAATGAGAATTTCAACAGATAGATTCTACAGAGTAATATTTTTTCCAAATTGGTTATTAAAGCTTTTAGAATAAAACTGGTCAAACAAACTGTTATTGCCAACAGGTTGAGGTGTTGTTCACCTAACTGAGTCTTACGCTCTCCTGACTCTGTTGTTAAATTCTCTGTAATTAGGCAGTGTGGAAAAATGTGCATCCTGTCTCATATATACTTAACATACTTTGATTTTAAAATGATCTGAAGGAGTCCACAGAGACTGTATTTTCAGACAGCGCAGAAATTTGGGATTCAGTGTGCACTGTAGCTGTGCAGGATTAAACATAACGTCAAGCTGAACATAGTCTTTGAATAATGATGTTAAGCACATTCCCTCAGATATTGTGGTATTCATTCCTCCCTCCCTGGTGCCTATATATGTAGGGCCTAATTTTCTTCTTGAGCTACATCATCAAAATATGATTAGAGGGCTGCAAACTTCTGTGAATTTCATTTATATGCAACTTCTCCGCATAAGCAAAATTTGTTTTGGAGCGACAGCGACTGTTTTGTCAAGCATCTCTGACAGAAAATTAATTTTTAATGTGTTCGTGAAATACATAGGACAGTTTGTTCAACTTTCCAGACAGATTTTCATATTGGACACAAAATATTGACATGCAACACTTTTTAATTTGATTTTATTTCAATATTTATAGGTGGCTGAAATGCAAAAGGTATGGAGAAGGTTATACTGCTGACCACAATCATTTAACATGGCTAATGTGGTTGACTTAAAGGCCAGTGCTTTAGCACACTTCCCCCTTTAAGCCTTTTTCTTAGGTTAGCAAGGTAGCTCATCCTACTTGCACTCTTTGCTCCATGTCTTTACTCTGAAGCTTGTACACTTCTGTAGAAAGTAAAAAGCTGTCGAGAGAGCTTCAAACACTTTCAGTCAGAGAAAGTGCTTTCATCACTTCCCAGCTAAGCACAGCATCTTTTTCTCAACAACTGGAAGACCTTTCATGTCGCTATGCAGAGACTGGTTTTGTGGTGGGTGGGATACACATAGTGTTTTGGGGCTGAGCGGCAGTCTGCCAATACTCAAGTTTGTTTTCATTAGTTTGATCTGTGATGCAAACGTCCTATTTGACTTAGAAGTAGTATCACTAGGTTTGTGCAGCCCAATTAAAAGTGTACCTCAGCTTGTACAAGTCACGTTGGAGTCTGTGGCAGTGTCAAGCATGAACGTGTTCAATGAGCAGTATTTTTGTGATCGTGAACTGAAGGAATCAGTTTACAAATGATGAACGTGAACGTCACTCTCATTTTATGACAGTCTTACGGCACAGAGCATGGCATCGTGTCTCCATGGACACAGCCCAGCATCAATAGTCTGTTGCTGCGGTACAGTGCGTACTCCTGCTGAAGACAGTTTGAAGCAGTTTTTTGAACAAACAAGTGAAGACTGATAGAAAAAAAGTCACATTTTTATGTAAATTGTGTCCACCAGGTACAGTATTTCCACACACTGTATATCTTATTCGCTCTTCTTTTTTTCATTTTCATAGAAATATAACACATTATTTAAGTGCAAAATTAATATTAATTGAAAAAATAGATTTAATGTCATAGATAAACGTAAACTAGTTCATTTTGGAAGCTGTGAGCCAAGTTCAAAATTTAAAACTTGTTCTTTTCAAATGTGAACTTTCACAACACTCGTCTGGGGTATACAGTATGTTTGGTAAAACAAGTTTAAAGTTTCTGCAAGTTCAGAAAAATATACATCCATACCCACGAGGAAACGGTAAGAAAAGCAAAATATGAGTCGGTACATTTTGTTGTACAAGAGTTTATATGCATGTGCAAGAGTTATTGCTGTCATCATTTTGTTGCTTTATACCCATAAAACTTTTTTTTTTTTTTTTTTTGGCTTGAATTATATCCCCCCCCCCCCTTGTGATCCTTGCTGCAGTTTACTCTGACGAGATTTGCATTTTCAGGTGTGGTTATTTGGTGCAGTTCAAGTCCAAGGCATTTCACCCAAAATTTCCTAGGCACACAAAAATAAAACCACATTTAGAGTAAGTAGTGGCTCCCTGACAAGAATTACCATTTGAGCTGTCAGATGTAGGCCACGAGGGCTATAAAAATATCTGCCAGACATACCTCCGCCAGAGCATGCAAGTATTTATTTTCGGAACGCAGGTAGTTGGTTCAGTGACCTTTTCTTACTTACATAACGCTGCAAAGAAGACTGTTCGGAAAAATAGGGGCAGGTGGGATTCTATTACAGACCAATGAATGTGTGTCTTTACCACTACTGTATTTTTAAGGTGCTTGCAACACAGCTCAGCATAACAGAAATCAGACCAACATAGTCAGCCAAGACAGTCAGCAAGCCTGAACAAAAAAAAAGTGTTCATATGAATGCTTTGCTCCCCAGTCAAATGTATCATGCTGTACAGAATAATGGACTCCCACAGCTGAAATGACACAGAGATTTCCACTGTCAGAGAAATCAACCTCCATCATGCACAAATTGTTTCATCCCGCTTTGTTTGGTGCAGCAGGGGTTCATTGTGACTTGGTAACACCCGATGTGTTGCTTTCCCTCACATGCTGAAAGAGACATAATGTAGAAAAACAGAGTATACTGGCCACTTGGTGCCTCGACAGTACTTAGAATGATCTGTGTGCAACAAACTGGAAGTGAACTAGACTGCTGTCACATCAAGAGGCCTCTGTAGACTGATGAGAATCACTTACTTGTATTTGCTTACTAGTGTAGGGCGGCTCACATACACTATGGCATCTCTGTAAACATTTTAGAACTGAAAACAGTGCTACGCATTAATGTCCAAAACACATACCTCAGCAGGAGCACTGTGGACTCTGTTTATCACACTCAAACTTACATCAAGTTATATCCCATTAAGTTCTCTCTAAGGAGCTGAACTGAATTGGAAATGAAGTGTAAATTATGCATCAACTTTGTGATGACATCACTCCAAAAACACATACACACATACAATAGGCCTGTAACAGACACTGTGTCCTGTTATTGTCAGAAATTATTCACTTAAATTTGTTTTCTATTAATCATACAAGCTGCAATTAGCAGATCATGACAATGCAATCTTTCATGTTCAGCTCATCCTCTGTAAAAGGTGTCATGAAAATGACCACCTTTTTTGTTCACGTTGCATTCAGTATCGTTATTCATGCACAGGAACAAATTAAAACATGTATTATTGGCTTAATGGGAAGGGTCACGCTTTGTTAATCTGTGTGGTACACTGTAATAACTTTGTCATGTTAAAATGCGTTTTGCTCTTTGCTGTTTGGTTGTCTATGTTTGGTAGGCAGTAATTGGAGAGGGGCTTCAAGGCTTCCTCCAGTGACCTCATTACCCCAATTAAATCTGTAGCCTTCTCAGAAAACAGTCCATCTCACAAAGTGATGTCTGATTATCACTCCCAGTCCAAATGAGGTTGAGATATTCAGGCGAGGAAGCAGGGCAGCAACATACGGTTGTGCCTTGTATGGTTTGCTGCAGTGGCTTTTTTCTCATCATCAAAAAGAAAATGGATGCATCTGAAATAATTATTAAATTGTCAAATAGAAAATGATGTTTGAATCATACAAATAATTACTCTAGCAGTTTTCTTAGTACAATTACTGAATAATTACTCGCATAATGTGTTTTAAAAACAAACAATTGATTTGTTTACAGCAATCAGTGTCACATACTGCTACATGTTTGTCCTATAAAAACAGCAAAGGTGATAGGTTGTCAATTTTTCTTCAAGATGTCAGTGGAATTACTGGCTTTAAACAGCAAACAGCAAAGAAATACAGGAAAATATGGAAAGAATGACAGAACAAAAAGAAACAGTGGGAAGGTAGAGTTGTGATCCCGATGACCTTTTCACTGTTTGATGTTTGAATGTATCTGGTGTTGGACTCTGTGGCAATGTGATGATGAGTCATGATTGTCAGTTACTGTACAGACCACCTTTACTGTACTGCAGTACAGTTGGTGTTTAAGAATAGCTTTGGCCATGATGTAGCTGATTAGAAATGAAGATCATATTCATTATTAATATTTTACTGGTGTGTTCTTGACGTGATCTTGCTAATTATCAATATCACAGCACAGTTTATCCTCTGCTCCTCCTGTCAGCATGCATGGGTGTTAGTCTGTGATTTCTTAAGCAGGGTTGCATCAGTAATACTTTTCATAAGGTATAGTCACATGTAATCAAACATTGTTTCAGTCCTGCAGATGTTTTGAAACCCCCAGCCTGCTGTTTAGTATTCATTTGAGTCATTAAATAAGATGCTTTAAAAACATTTCTCCACATATCATCATCTTTCCACCACTTCAGGGAGAACAACTTCACACGCTACACATTTACATAAACACCAGCCTCACTTTGTCCTTTCAACTTATTCTGCTTCTAGATCTGGCTGAGATTTCCTACTTCTATGTTGCTGCATAGTGTTTTATTCCAAAGGTTTTACTTGATCGAGGCAAGGAGACACCGTTTTTACTTTATAAGACTTAATTCCAAAAGGGCTACATCTCCACAAGACAAAATTAATCTTCAAATTAATGGTTCAAATGAAAATGTAAATGCTTCAAAAACTGTTTATGATCCTTTTTTTCTTTTAAATGCAAGTTTCATAAACTGAGTTTTAACTTTTATGTATTTAATTGTTTTGTAAGCAATGTGACATGTTTTCCACCCAGTACATCAGAGGCCGTGTCACTTTTAATTGGAACAGTAGAAACCATCCTACTTGTGTTTTCAAGTGGAAATGTATACTCCTAAACTGTCAGACTGAAGAATGTTAGAAAGCAGCCTTGTTTTGAGCTTGGTGATGATGTTTTAAAGCTTTAAGATTGGATTTGAAAGTGTTGCAGAAAACCATTAGCCTCTGTTGGAGCATGCTTAAGCAATCCAAAACCTACCAGGAGCTGCTGAGTTTTTACATACCGTGCATAAGAGATAGAAAAGCAGACAAGCAGAAAGTCAAACAATCAACCCTGATGAGACAGTTGTCCTCAAAGTTGCACACTAACTAGTTGATTGAGTTGAGGCCATTTGCAGACGACAACGTCTGATAGACGGGGGAATCAATGCCCTGTTTGTCCACTTCTTTGCTCATTAAGGAACATCTATTCACATCAGGGTCAGTATATGACAAAGAAAGCTCACAAGTGCACATTTTCAGTCCAAGGAGGGTGGTTATTCTCCTCCTCAAAGCCCTCCCCTCATCGAAATTCACCTCACAGAAACCCAGTGCCAGAGGCCAAAGTCTTGACAGGGGTAGCCCAGTGAGGGGGAAATCAAACGAGCCCCTTTTTGACGGCCTGGCTGGCCTACAGCGAGGCCCGCTTACATATAAGTCCTTAATCTGTACCACACCTTTGCAGTTCAATGAGAAGCCAAGCAGCCTTACTGTCCATTTATCATCTTTAGTGACTGAGAGGTTTGTCTCTAGCCTGTTGGGTATGAGTCCTTGGTTACTCATAAATACTGTTAATACCTGAGCTGTGCAGATTTAAATCCTTTCAGGCTTTTCAGTGGACTTGTCACATTCATCTCTGTGTGTAGTGAATATTGAACAAAAAAACAATGATGATTAATATTGATACAGTGGAATGAATACAGAGTCAGATGTGGATATACTGCCTATAATGTAAAGTCCATTGAGAGGCTGGTTTTGTACATTTCTCAAAAGAGACCTGTTTGTGCGTGCAGCTGAAGTCGGTGCTTTTGTATTTTATCAGTGTAATGAAAACAAGATTGCCTTCCAAAACTTCCCACAAGTAGACAAGGAAAAAAATATCTAATTTTGTGGTAATGGACCGGAATATTTGGACCATTTTCAGTTGAAGATGAAGGTCTGTCTCAGGACATAAGTTCAGGGTTTTATTGTTGGCTCTTTCAGATTATTCCTCAACACATGGTATCACACTGGATCCCTGCAGACGATTTGCTTCTGCACAGTTACAATAAATTATCTCTTGTCATACGTCTTCAATCTCAACTGGATGAATTGATTTGTCATCTTTCACAAATATCAACATGTTGATGCAAAGAAGAATTAACTCAACTGACAACCGTATAAACAGGCATATATGTAATTAATGTGTTGTATGATTATTAATTATTATAAATAATTTAGTGGTCTGCTCATAACAAGCTTTGATTCCTCATGATCACAGTGACTTTGCAAGAAAACAGCTCTACTACTTCACACACAATGATAATGTAACCTAAATGTAATAAGTTTGTCTTGTCTCATCAAATGAAGACATTCAGCTTCCTTAGCTTTATGATCACAGAAAAGCTAAATAAATATTATTCCGCATGTATACTTTTATTGGTTGTCTTGATCATGTTATATTATTCTTCTTTTATGGATAATGCTTAGACTCAAGAGACTTGTCATCGAGAGGATTGTTTTACAGTGCATTTCAAACCCTTTTCTGTTATTTCCATTGGGCGGCAGTGCGTCTATCCTCAGACTGGAGCTTCACTGCATTGCTTGTCGGCCCATGTGCTCCATTCAGCACTAAGTAAGCCTCTAAAAATAATTCCCACATTGCGAATTTATCTCTGGAAACAGGTGCATAATGAGGATGAGTTTCCTCAAGGGCGCCTGTCGGGAAGGTTTCAGCCAGTGCGCCATGCAGAGGATGAAGACTCCAGAGGAACGCAGGTCTGATAGGACGCGTTCATAGTGGTGGCACGGTCAAGTCTGACAGAATAACGAAACAACGCCTCCGGTGTTTTTTTCAAAATAAGAGCTGTAAGGCTGTAATACCAAATACTAACCAATGAGCCGGATGTAATCAATAGTTTCGAATATGTGATATCTCGATATGATCACTGTAATGAGAAACACATTATGATCTACAGGACGTAGCCTACTTGAAACGAAAGCAACATGTCACATTCAGATTAAACGCTATGAGGAGCGTTTGAAGTGCTGCCGCGCTATTCTCTGTTGTGTGCTCTTATTTTGATGGCAAATCTCCTCATGTCCTGTGCTATCTTGGTGAACCTGTGCGCACTCGACGCATCTCGTTGACACAGCGGCACCCCGAGAGAGGGAGGGAGAGAGAGAAAGAGAGAGAGCATCCGATGTGTCTTTTTCTGCACATCACTTTGGAAATTTGCGCTCGTGTAGTCCTGCTTAAAGCGGTGCTCACCTGCCGGTGCTGTGTGGCTGTGAGCGGCTCAGCAACTGATTTAATAGGATAATCAGACTAATTGCTTCCTCTGATATTGCCCTCCATTGATTGTGTCGACCGCCCCCCTAATCACTGACATGATTTTCTGCATTTTCGTCTCTCCTACTGTTTGAAAGTGACCGGCTGCAGGTGTTTCTTTTTTCTTTAGTGATCTGATTTGTGCCAGTCCAGGCTGGCAATATGTAATTTGGGGATAGACGCTGCGTTTCTGGACAAGTGGACTATCTCAAAACTGGGATTCCTTGTTTTTAAAACGTTACTGCTTTACTCTGTAGACCAAAACAGATTCTGATACACCGTGATGCTGTGGGGCTATCAGAAGTGACAGCAGAGTGTACGCTATCATTGGGAAACTGCTTGAGGGTAAGTTCAATTCATTCTTTCATCCTAAGGTTCTCAAAGTTGCTTAGATGCTGATGCGGTCTTTTGTGTACATTTGAAATCTTTTTTTTTTTTCGATGCATTTGGATGGCGCTGAGATTTCATATGCATAGATTTATCAAAGCGCTTTCACAAACGGATCCACGATCTCCTTATATGCGGCACTTAAATGCGCATTTGGAGCGAGCATGTTTCCCCTCAGTTACGCATGAATCCCATGCGATCTTTATGCTTTAGTTGCGGACAGAGCCTCCTCAGTGGAACTGCTCGCGGCTGCAGTACGACAGTGGAAGTGGACTGCTGAAGTCGTCTGTCTTCTTTAGTGAAACCTAACTATCTAAACAGAGCAGTTAGTGTCAGTGATACGAACTGTTAATTTTACGCCTTGTTTTTTTCTTCTTGGCGCTAACCGTGTAACGTGCGCATTTGCTGGTGCGTCAGCAGTATGTGTGACTCTAAAATGTGTGTTCCTGTGTATGTGCCCCTGTAGGAGTGCGCGCCTACGTGCATGCGTCCGTGGGTGTTTTGCGAATTGGTGCACATGTGCGCATCACATGCACTCAAAGCGCGCGTGTGTGGCAGAGGAGGCGAGAAGAACCCGGGCTTAGTTATTTCAAATTATTTCTGCTGAGTGATTGCTTGGCAAGTCAGCTCTCTCTGTGCCGCTCCTATTTGCTAGTATTTCCTCTCCTCTCCCCTGCCTCTCTCCCCTGCTTGGATGGATGATGGCTTATGATTGTCCAGATGGATGCTGGAGCTCCGCTCTGACCAGACTGGGCTTTGACACTTAGACATATTTGGGAATCAGGAAGTGATACTGATGTAAAGTTAGAGCAGATGCCAGCTTGTCAAATATAAAACTATCCCCTATTCTCTTCCACTACAGACAAGAGTTGCCAGAGGTATTGTAGCATTGTAAGTTGCTTCTTACAATTTCTCCTCTAAGCCTGAGGCTTACATGCAAGGCAGGCTTCACACTCAACCATCACCTCATTAATCACATATGATTTTCTAATTTTGTTAATGGTAACATTTTCTCAGCTGTTCAGCTGCTCCAAAAAGCAACCTGCACCATGCTCTGCACTCAATCTTTCCACTGCAGTTTCTTCTTGACATGTTGTGCTTTAGGTGGTTTCTTCTCGGTTTATGATGTTTCTTTAATGCTATCTTTATTCATCTCCAACATCTTGGGTTAAGCTTTGCCACAGGAGCAACACAGCACATGAATTAATAGGTAAGTGGCAGTGGCCACTTAACGCAAGCCCTGCAGCTACATATTGAGCTGAGTCGAGTGCTCTCACACAGAAATTGATTTAGACAGAGATTATGTCATCCAGCATTGGCACATTTTTTATGCTGGTCAAGTTTACCCAGCGGCATTGAATTCCTCCTCTGCTCTCTGATGAATTAAGTGTAGCTTTAAAGAGAGAATCTAAATGCACCAATGACGTTCAAGTATCATTTTCAATACTTGATCAGAGTAAAACGTATTTTAACATTGACAGCATATTTGTATGCTTCAATTGCTTAAACCCTGTGATTGAATTTCCACAAGTTTCCACAGAGTGGCAACTTGTACAACAAGATGCTTGTTAATTGTGGTGTTACAATATCACAAAGCATAGAAACTGATCAGCTGCCACTTTACTCCTAATAACAGACATTCAATCTTTTATTCCTGTTTTATGAGACAACACCACCTGTCTCACCAAAACAAACCATGACAATCATTTGCAAACAGCAGTTGACTCTGTTCAGCTACAGTGCTTTCTCTGGTAGACAGAATGATCCGAAGACATTACAACCTTTTTCCTTTCCTGTCCTGATTGATACTTTTAATTTTCAAGGAGCTGTCACCAAGGCCTATTGGCCTTGGCTTTGCAATCAAGGGGCGGGCCGTCAAAGGCTTTCAAATGAAAGAGTTCATTAATGTGGTGGAAATAAGAGTTGTCTCGCTGTGGAGTATTGGCTCTCTGTGAGGAATGATTGGAGCAATTGATGAGGATTTGTGAGAAAGAATGTTGGAGAGGAAGTTGAGAGGGGGGCACCTTAATCATAGCTGTTAAATTACATAAGTAAGACTGGAGGGGAAATTGAAATAGTGATAGGTGATCCAGCTTGTGTGTTGACGTATATGTGTGTGGTCATGTGTTTGTGTGCAAATATCATAAATTGAGTACTTCAGCTTTATCACCTTTCCTTCCTGCATGGCCCTGCTGTGCAGATGTATTGACTCTGAATCTGAGTATTAGAAGCTGTGGACTACATGCATAACAGACGCACTCACAGTTAAATCTTTTGAAAATCCAATTCCCGTGAAGATGAGATTCCTCTTTCCACATGCCTTGTTCCATTTTCCCTTGCAATCACTTGGCATTGATCTGATCTTATTTTTGTTGCAGCCATCATGTCATGAATTGACAAGTATAGTAGATCAAGCAGATTACAATATGTCTGGGCACGCCACCTTGCCCTTACAAAGCTGAATCAGGACTACTGGTGGTTTCAATCTCTCCATGCATTTTCAGACTCGTCTCAACTAATAATTTCAGCTGTTCCAGTCATTGTTATGGCTCAGTGTAGGTGCCAGATTACAGAGGGAAACCTTCATTGTTTCTTTTCAAATGCTCACCAGACAAAAAAGTCTCATTGTGACTCCCATCACAGCAGGTAGCAGGTTACTGCAGCCAAGTAGCCCTTTCTTATTTTCTCACTTGTCTCATTTTAAAGAATTCTTCAGAGGTTTGAAGGGGTATAACTTTATACCCCTTAGGCTACTGTATGGACAAACATTTTCATATAGAATCAGACTTATCCTAACTAGGATGAGACCATCATAGCTAATGTTGCACGACTGCTTTAAGTCATTGTTGGATTTTTGTATCAGTGTGTGACAGCTTACTTTGATTTATGGCATTTAACTTTCCCAATTTGCCAAAAATAGGCTCCCATAAACCATTTTTAACTCATCCTGCAGAAAATGTATCATGTCCTTCCTGCATATTGCCATGATCAGAAAACGGGATGATATACAGTATATCATGATGCACATTTATCCACATAGCCAAAAACTAAATTATTGCATCTGTATACCATATTTTGATTTAAGGCCAAAGCTTGTCATCACCACTATGATGAAATCCAACAAGGCTTCACCCGCCGTGCCGAGCAGTCCATAACAGATGACATACACAATTCAATAACCATTATGTATGTTATATCAGATCAGATAAACACAGACACACTCTCTGTCCTCTAATTGTGCAGAGGCTGGAACTCTACCCTTGTGTCCCTCTCAGAGAACATACAAACAGCAATTGCTTGTTGATGGGAGACCAGGTTGTATGGAAAACTACAGTAAAGGGCCTTCAAATCCGCCCCCTATTCACGGTGTGGCTGACGAGCTCTCACTGAGCTTTCATGGTATTATTCAGCAGAGAGGTATCAAAAAGAATGCTCCTTCTTGCTAATTATTTTCATGGGCCACTTAGTTTTTAGACCTTGATCTGAATGCCTTCATGTATGAATGTGAACTGAGCTGAGCTGGGCTCAACTGAGCGTCTGCTGCTGCTATACGAGCTTTATTTACTCTCTATTTGTAATAGCATTTTAATCTGAACAGAGCAACACTTAATGCCACATAAAAAAGGATGGCAATGGCATAATTCCCAACTGTCTCTTTACATTGCTCTTGAAAAACAGATGCAAGCCATACAGTATGTATGTGTGAGAACATCAAGTTGAGCAGAATCAAATGCAATTTAAAAGCATTTATTTTCACATTTGTTAAAGCAGAAAATAAAAGGACTCAGGGTCAGCCACAGTGTGGTTGCCCCGGAGCTGAAACGTTGTGCTGGTCAATTGTAACACATCTAAAAATGAAAAAAGAGGCGATGAAATACTCATGTTGCACTTCCTCTGATGAAACAGCCATCAGAGGAATGATCAATTACCTCAATATACAATATTTTTCTTTGCTAGGGGCAAGTGACGTATAAAATGAACGTTTGATTTTTTTTTTTTACGTTTTAATCAGCAGTAGAACAAGAAGCCCATTGCTTTAAGCAAGAGGACAGAATTATCATTTTCATCCTTTCTTTTCAGCCCCACTGTCATCGTGCCATGTCTGGAGGTGATCCTCTGAGGGCCCATCCAGCCTAGAAAGATGAACCTGATGTGTTTTAGATAGCTTTTAGAGAGATGTGGATAGAGGATGGAAATTGCATGCCAGGGGAAGCAAAATGAGCAATTTTTCCTCCCATTTCCCCTCCTCTCTTCATCGGATCTGTGCTTACTCATTCATGAAAGCTTTGTTGTGACATTCCATACGTTGGTGAGGAGATGAAAAATAACATAAAATCCAGTTGGCAGAGGAAAACAAGACGTAGTCTAGATTATTGTATAAGCTAATGCATTTACAAGATAATGGCACAAAGAGACACTACTCAGAGCTTATCAAACCATGATCAACACAGCAAATCTTAACTCACATTTTGACTGGTGTTTCAAGTGTCTTCTGTTGAGATATTAAGGTTATTCAATAGACTCCTTTGTGTCCACAAGGGCTTTAAAGTATTTTTTATACATGTATATACAGCAGCAACCATGGACACAGCCTATTTGCATACAGTATGAGTGCATACATGGATACGCTCAGTAGGATTCCTGACAGTGTTTGCACCAGATTCTCCCCTCTGTGCCAGATGTGGGACCTTAAATAGAACAACTACATCAAGGGATTAATAGTAAGTGAAGTCAAGGGGTGCTTCATTAACACCTCTTCATTTGTCATTACCCACCAGACATGAGTCCGGGGGCGACTTATTATTTACAGGTGATCTTATACATACTGTATATCTCTTTGTGCGTCTAGTAAAAGATGGGCCTGGTGCACTTCATTAGAACAATTCACACTGACACACAGGGCCTAAAATGACTCCCTACTTGCTGTCATTGGAAATGAGACAATAGCATCACCTCTTTTTTTAAGTCCAGCAATGCAATTCTGAACTATTTTAAAATGTGTTTATCAATATAACATGATAGAACAACCGTCAGTGATGATAATAATAAGATGCAAAGTGAGATTTATGACTAAGTAAAATAATGAGTTTTTAATATGTTGAACTTTTGCTGGAGAAACATTACGAGACAGGTATTAAACCAGTCATAGACAATAAAAGCCATACACAATAATAATATTGCAACAGACATGCCTCTTTAACATTGATATTTTTCACATCCCTTTGTTGCTCTTACTTTTTAAATCTTTTCTATTTTAGTTTCATTTAGGCAATTTCAGCAACACTCGTGCAACTGTTACAGTAAATTAATTTATATAATTTCCCATGATTACCTTTTTTGTCGAGTACTCAAGCATGTAATATGTTGTGAGAGCTTTGATATTTAAGACCAGCATTAGTAAGTATATACAGTTTGATTTGGTTCAGTTACATGCATTGCTGAAGCCCTTGAGCTCTGGCATCATCCATATTCAAACATAACAATTCCAGTAATAAGCCAATCCCTTGGCTAATGTTGGTTATAATTGTATGCAGCTAAGATATCCTTTGCATCACAGCTGAAGGGGTCACTGATGTGCCCTCCCCTCAGCCAGAGCGTGGCTCTGTTTCCCCCCTGCTGGACCAGACCCGCAGAGACTGGCTCTCAACAGGGTTCTTGATTTATGGGCCACTTTACAAGGAGGGCCTGGGGACGCAGCACTCCTTGTCCTCCGATATTGAATCTCGGCTGCCTAGCATGGAGATGCGGGTCGTCTGTTATTGTGTGAAAGCTTATTTGCATTGTGCCGTTAAGCTCTCAGTGGTAACTACAACATGTCTGCTCACCTTAGCGGCCAAGTTTATTTTTGCTTGCAGTGCTGTTTGGTTCGGTCCTACAAGGGACATTTTCAGAAAAAAAGTTGCAGTGGAGACAAATAGCTTTGCATTGAGTGTGTGTATGTAATGTGTGTATATATGTTTGCGATGTGGTTATGGATCTCTGAATATATATATATATAATGCATAACCAACTTGTTTTCTAAGTGCTGTTTGCTCACCTGTCCCTGTGGGAAGCATGCTTTTGTCTAAGCTCGGTCTAAATTTCAGCATGAATCAGCCTGCTCTGATCCAATTCAACAGATATTTCAGTCAAATAATTTAAAGGGCACTTCCTGCAAATCGATCTTGTTCATTGAAAGATTAAATACAGTTACTTAAAAAGCAGCATACAACCTTAGCATACAAAGTCAGACAAATAGTCTGTTGTACAATTACAATTTCAGTCATATTACTGTATCATTTTACAGAAAATGCTTTTTCATCCAGATGTTATTGTTGTTATTGACTTATTTGTACATTTGTTCTGCTTTTGGCTCAATTTGATTCTTCCTTGGTCTATTAGATGAAAAAAAAATAGCAGCCTTAATGATTACAGTTGCTGCAGGGTAGGCATTTATTAACTTGTGTTAATAATCTGACAATCCTCTTTCATCCCCCCTTAAATCAGCCCACAGTTCTGCAGCTTAGACAGACAGTATTCAGTTGAAATGATTTGGCAAACTACAGAATCTGCCAGGGCAGTATTGCTCATTTTTGAAGGCTTTTACTTTTCACATTTCTATCATTTGAGAACATTTATGTCAGACATTTTATTGGTTGCTGCTCATGTCTCTTTAATCTCTGAAAAGCTGCTGTCCTACTTCTTTTAAACACCAACAAAAAAAAGACACCCAATGAAATCTTTTCCTACCGGTATACTATAAAATATGCAGTGTTTTTTTTTTCCTGACTTTCTTAAAGTCAGAGGTCCTTGAAGAGCTCAGACTTTGATGCTCTCCAATGAATAGCATTAGCATACTGTAGAGTAGGCTAGAGACTCGGCTGTTCAGCAGCAGATCAGTCTCAGTGTCACAGATTTAAATTTTAGGTGTTGAGTAAAAATGTGTGTTAGAGGTTGTGTTTGAGGGAGATAAAGAGAGAAATGCTTCAGCCTGTGAATATCTCATTGTTGCCACTGGAAGTCTCTACCTCGGCTTGATGAATTTTCATTTCAGTTAGCAGTGGGAATGTCTCTCTGAAGTGCACCTATTGCTGCTATAGATAGCTTATGTTAGACTTCAGATAACCCTGCAACATCAAGTTTTACAAGTGTCATTCGGCAGCTACTGTAGCGTGCTTCCTCTTGAGGTGAATCTTATTTCAGACCTTGACTCGGACCGTGTTTGAGTTTGATTGACATCAGCCGTACAGATCAAGCTGGGGAGAGAAAAAGAATGCGCTTGAGTTTAACTGGCTTTCTGGATTCTGTTACTGAAGTAACTTTGAGAAGGAGTGAATCCAACTCAATCGACACAGTTCTTCTCTGTGCATACTACTGTAGATGTTGGAGGAACCAGTATTTTTTAATTTTTTTTTACCTGAACACAAGTGTGGTGTGGCTGTTTTAATAGTCTGAAGGGAGTGGCTCAACTTGAAAATGTTAGTATTAAAATCTGCACGGCCTTTAATGTGTTTTATGGTCTGAGAATTTATTGTAGATATGAACAAAAACTAATAAAGGGGCCATTTTAGAGCAGCATCTTCAGTACTAATTTAGCAGTGTGTGAATCATGGCTGTGCTATTTTGCTATAAATTCTTATCCATCACAGTGAATTTCAAACTTTTAGACAGTTTGAATTGCAGCTTTGTTTCCATAACAGCTGTGGAGCGAACAAACAGCTATTTGACACACCTAATAATTGTCTGTTTTGAAAAATCAACATCTATTAACACTGGGAAATTTACTATGCAGTTGCTACAAATTGGTTTAATCTTTTAAATCACATCAACACATTTTAATGGAAAGTTATGAAGACTGTCAGCTCAGTGAAAGTCAGATGTTAATCACTATCATGTGAAAATACTTTACACAAGAATTCAGTTCAACAACACTGTATTCCCCAGTCATTTTCTTCTCTGCATGTTCCCGTGCCCTGCTGCCTCACCGTCTCATGATACTCCCTCTCATGTCTTCTCGTGCTCTCTTCTTTTCCCCTGTTCTAGCACTTATTCATCCACTCTTCCCCTTTCACCTTTTCCTCTCAGTGATTCCAGCAGGCTCTCCCTCAGTCCTCTCACCACTGGCCTGGAATATCCAAAGAGAGAGCTCCGTTCATTTAATGTCATCCTTATTTCCCTGACAGCCAGGCAGGATAAAGAATCTAGTTAGCAGGCAGCTCAGGGAAAGGGACTTAGAATTGGACGTGACTGCAAAGACAGTTTGTATGTGTGTGCGCGTTTGTGTGTGTCCACAGAATTCACTCAAAGTGTAGTGGCTAACAGTTCCCAAGACCAAAAATAAAAAATATAAATTATACATTATACATTCTGTGTGCCATATTTCACCTACTGAAAGTGGTTTCTGTCACTTCCACTGGCTTTATAACAGTGGAGGTCAAATGGAAAAAGCTAAGAGCCCAGTTAAATTTTAAGGCTAGCTGTTTATTTGGCCATTTGTTGAGTTCAACATTCCTCATTCCCATGGTACAGGGATTGTATGAAGATTTAATAGATGTTGGGGAAAATATAGCATCACAACAACCAAAGATTTTTTTTTTTTAAACCCAGAGGCAGTTAGCTTAGTGTAAAACTCTGAGAACTGTCACTTCTGAATAGAAGAAACCCTTACGTTAGATAAAATGCATGCCATTCTGACTGGCAGGGGATGTGAATTCACACTGGCAGCTGGCAATGATAGTATTGCTTTCATGTGTTCCTTGCTAACTCATTTACATCTTTGGAAGTTATAATGATGACTGTGCAACTTGTGCTGAACTGCCGAAGTTGTTCAGTGGGAAGTTGAAGAGGAGTGCACTGCAGTATATTATAATTACCGTTTGACCTGAACAGGCACACAGCTGCCATCGAGAACACTCAGGTCATGTGTCCTCAGTATTGTCTCTCAGAATTTGGGAATTTAGCCAATCTGAGTTTGTCTGATTATGATATATATGTATTGATTCATTGTCAGATCGAGCTCCCAAATGAATGACATTAAAATGATTAGTATTTCTCCACCACGATCATATTCATGCAGTTACGAATAAGGCTTTCAAACTGCATTTAAACTATGCTGTAGAGCAAGAGCAATATGTTTGAATAGAAGTTTTTTGGCCTGATTAGTAATAATTTTCACATTATTTATGCACAACCAATTCTAACTAGATGGTTAAGTAACATTTCAAACCACAGTGGCAACTCAGACATCTGTAATTTTACAATCGATGACACAAGGATTTCCAGTCTGCTGTTTTATTCTCACAACACAAATACAAATTAGCAATCAGATGTGTCTGCACACAGTTTGTGTCTTTAATTGTTTCTTATTCATCTGTGAATTGTGTTCTGGATGATTTACACAGTCTATTTTCTCACTGTTTCTGGGGAGGAAATGGACTGTGCATATTTTTACACTAACGCGGAATCAACATTTATTTGCAGACAATTGCAGTGTTAAACGTTTAGAGATGTTGATTATGTTCAAGAAGCGACCTCTTCTCTCCTCCCCTCTCACTTCCTCCATGCATGTCAAGAACATGGAGGTTTTTGGTTGCAGGGTTATTAGATAATCTGAAATGGAATAATTCAGTGAGGAGAGCACAGACTCGTGTGGGTGTATGTGTGCGTCAGCCAAGGGTGCAAGGGCTTGAAGAGTATTCCTCACAAATAGAAATGTTAATAACTCACCGAGCACAGTACCAATTTTCTGACTGGAGGTAGGAGGAAGGGTGCAGAGGGGTGACATGGGGGAGAGGTGGGGGAGTAATCACTGGGACAGAGAGGGTATCTGTTCATACTGAATCTCCAAGTGTCGCAGTTCTGATGATTTTCTTTTTTCATTTTCAATCTGGATTTGCGATTCAATGGATGTAACTTATACTTAAGAGCTGGGATCAGAATTTGTCATCATGCGGGCTGCAGCCTGGATTTCTAAGACATTCAAATAAAACTGCTCTTCCATAATAAAAATACATTAAGAAAAATAAAATGAATAGTATCATCAGTTTTACACCTCGGCTCAATTCCATCAAAACTTCGGGCCACAGAACTGAAATGTTTTCCAAATGAGCAGGAGAGGTGTTGATACTAAACGGATGTCTGATATTGCTGCTTGCTGTCAGTTCCCACTGGTATCTGGTGTGAGTAACATCCTAAAAAGATATGAACAGTCATCTAGAAAACATCAGATATGAGCGGTTGTTCAGGATTGAGCAGGAGGGTCCTCGGTGTGAACAGCCCGAGAAAATGTGTGACAGAGAAAGAGAGACTTGAACCGAGAGATCCGTATAAATCATCATCTTAATATCCATCTGCCAAGCTTCAGTAAAGCAGTAAAGCCGCACTCGTCGATCGCTGAAATTGTTTGTGTGAGTGCGAGAGGGAGATGCATTCCTCAGGGCTAATTCTGAGCCCCAAGAGTGTTGAGAGAGTGCCCCATTTCTCTGGCTGAACCCTCCTCGAAAGTAATTGAATTTTGGATGAATCTGCCGAGGAGGAAACACTGTCAGGGCGGAGAGAAAGTGGATGCGTGAGGAAAAAAAAAACAATCAAAGAATGAGAGGCAGGTGACAGCACCTCTTGGATGAGCTTCTCTTTAAAGAATGGCACACTGAGATGCTTGGCAGGATAAGCTTTCATTGTGGAGTTTCTAAGGGAGGGCTGTTTTTTTTCTGTATGATTTCATACTTTTTGGACATCCAGTATCCATTCATTTGTTGAAGAGGGATAACTCTTCTTTCTTTTTTTTCTGCTCTATTGTGTCCCTGATCATATCTCTTGACAGTTAGACAGCTGCACTGAATCTTTCACTTATCACTAGCTAATAACCATGTGCCAAAAAGTAAGACGATAGTGACAATAATACATTGACACCCTTTTCATGATTACTGATAACAAATTGAGTGTTCCACCTCGATAAGCCCTTGAGTTGCTTGTCTCTTCAAACAGGTGGCCATCCTGTTAAATAGACTGCATCAGCATCAGGAGCACAAAATGAGAGATAAACCATTATCATTTACTGTTTTTGTGGTAACACTTCAGTAATCTGGTAGAATAGGGACAACAATGAGGTCTTGTTCAGATTTATTCCTACAAGCCCCCTCTGGTCCATTTGGAGAGCGCTCCTTCCTTCCTTTTCTCGCCAGCTTACTCTCAGCTAATTAAAAGACGCGGGTTATCAGTAAAGTCAGTTGTCAAATAACAGACTGATCTAACTGTAGATGATTTTCCGTTTTAAGTCCAGGGACTTGGATATGTTGCCCAAGAGCACCACAGCAACAAAGGTCAATAGACAAGAACATTTATTTCATAAATCAGCTGATTGTCCTGTAAAAATACAGACAGTTGCTGTGGTAAAGGTCTAGAAAGTGGCTTTCAGTTAAGTTGGTTCACATGAACCAAAGAACCAGACTGAAATTGAAAGCAGTCATTGTGGACTGGACACAAAGCAAAAGCATAAAGTACAGTCTCAAAAGGAACCATACTGCAAATAGAGGCCACACTGACATGTGGCGGGCAATAATGGATAACAAAAGCAAGAATGCCTGCATCATTCCTGTGAGCACTGGTTGTTGGATGAGCTCAGCACCTTTAAATGGCTGCTTTGATGTTCTCAACAGACGACCTGGCACCTGTGTGTACAGCAGATATGAGAAAGACCTTGCTGAGAGTGAATGTGAAGCTGGCTGCGAACTTAAAAAAATGTCCCTAGCATTGAGGCTGATAGCTTTACTGAAATATTTGACACATCACTCTTACATTAAAACTCCTTACCCACCACCAAACAGCCAGCATCGTCCCTCTATGAAAGTCTGCAGCAGCTGCCGGCCACAGAGATTACCAACCTGCGGCACCCAGCTGCATCATTCTGAGGTGCTGCAAGATGCTCGAGGTCCAGCATGTCAAGGATTCTCAACAATACTCCACTGAGTCCTCACACCTTAAAAATAACAGTACCTATGTCTGAATGTTGCTTAACAAGCTCCGCAGTCCTGAGTACTATCTTATGTAACTGGATTCTGGACAGTTCTGGACATGCTCCCAGTCAGTTCTGTACATGTGCTGTACTCTGAGCTCCAGGTTTCCTCAAACTTTTACAGAGGTATTCGAAAGTATCTTGACTGGCCACATGACAAACTGGCACCACTCACATGGGACTGAGAATCAGGAGTGGATGTTCCACCCAGAATATCATCATTATTGAATAACTGCCCAGCACTGGTGAGATGGGATGAATGCACAGAGCCCTCACAACAGTTAAGGACAGTCTAGTTCAGCCTGAGTCTGCTCATCCCGCTGTTCATCTGGCAGGACATGCACAGGAATCTGCTGGCTCTGCGGCAGCGTCTTCCCTCAGGCTTGAAGATCCCTCAACACCACTCTGCCCTCCCAACCCCCACCACACAACTACTGAGGGCTTAAATCTCACTTACACCTGTCTAATGGCACCATGAGCTGATTGACACAAACTGAAAAGGCATCAATTTTGTTGAACCAATTTCAACAAATATTTTCAATCAAGAAAATGTGAACAATTTCCTTGTTCCAGCATGTTAGTTGTGAGGATTTGCTGATTTCCATAGTCCATTTGTGATAATTCACTGAGTTGTCTTTGGGTTTTGGGATGTGGATCATTGTGGTGTCTGAGCACCAGGCAGTATTTTTTGCATTATGCCACAATGTACATTTATAGTGATGAATCACAATGCCATTGCACAAGAAAAATTTCTTTGCACTAGCCTGGTGCATTGATAGTCATTAGACAGCTGAAAAGTGGCACATCATTTGTATGTAATTTGATATGTAACATAATACAATGCATTAGTTTACTTTTTTGATTTCCTATTTTGGTTGTATTGTTACCATTCGAAAGTACACTCTTCCTCTAATCTATGCCTGTGAAAATGATATGATATTTATGATTAACCTTGAGAGGAGAATGGCCAGTGTGGTCAGTGTCCTTGGAAACGGTTTTGTGAAACCCCACTTCTGCAGCATTATCCTGCTCAACAACATCATAGCAAAACTAGACGTCATGTTGTCATGCATGTTTATTTGATATATTTTTGTTCCTTGCACATGTGCTGGACCAGCATAGGATCAGTGTATCTATTAGTTGTAATTGCTCATTTATCCCAAAAACACAAAAGAGAGAGACATAAAAGAAAAAGAAATAGCACACTTTTAACCTTTTTAGTGATAATTGCTATTGGCTTTGATGTCTAGTAGTCCAGGATATCACTGTGAGCTGGAGGGATACCAGAGCAGAACTGGTGATGCAGTGCCTTCCTCAGTGTTCAAACCAAAGGGAGAGACCACAGCTTTGTTGCAGAGTTTGCACCCAACATGGAAAAGTAATTAAAAAGATAAGATTTTTGTGCGGTGCCGTGTAGCTTTTCTGAGGTGGCATTGGTTGCAGGAAGCAAGGGCTGACGACAATAGTCCTTTTGACAAGGAGAACATGACAATGTCGCCATCTTTGGCTGCTGGCCAGTTTCGCATGCCTCTGTGAGTGTCTCAAGGGTTATTGTGGCTTTTCAGGGTTTCCCCTCAAAGCTTTTCTGATGCAGCTTTGTGGAATCTATGTGAAGCATCATTGTCGTGACCGAAATGCCAATGGAAGAGTCCGTGTAGTCGACATTGGCATATTTTCAAGCCACGACTAGAATGGCACTTCTGCCTCTAGCAAGGAGCTCAATTATTAGCCAAACAAAAAGAAGATTTATACAGTTTTATTCTGGGGTTCAATGTGTTCAGTGTATCACTGAGAAATGTTATTAGCTGCAGGCAAAACCTGAGTAATCACTGTACATTTAAATCAACCCTAAGACTAATTTTATATTATGAAGTTTGACTTCAGTGAGCTTTTCTCCTGCCATGGTTTATCCTCAGCTCTGATTGGCATGTGAGTTTTTGTGTTCCTCAGATAGTGCACATGGTTGTCATACTGCAGCATTTTTGTTTGTCTTATTACTTACTATAGCTCCATTTAATTTCTCCAGTCACTAGGAAATGGCTTCGCCTTGTTGTTGCAACATTCAGTTAATGTTTACTCCAAGTCTGAATGAATTATATAAAACTTGCTTTACCACAAAAGAGGAATTAGCAACAACAAATATGAACAATCAAGAATGAAGTATTTGGGGAGTTATGCATTTTGGTTGTCAGGCTGTGTTTCAGGGTGACATCAACATTGAAATACCTGTGCTGGGGATTCTTTTATGCTTTCAGCACACAAACTACAGTAGAGGGGGTCGCAGGCGGTTGGAGTTGATTGTGAGCCATCATTTAGTTTTAGGTGGAGTTTTCTGTCAATATGTGAAATAATATCTAAACCATCAGAACGATATCAAAGGTCAACTTGTCAAAATCAATTATCTGGATCCCTTTAAAAGAAACAGGTGTCCAACTACAAAGTAGCAAACAACCCAGTAGACTGAGATACTCATGTTTTGTGTATGAAGTGAGATGATTTGCATTGTGAAGGAAAAACCCCTGCACAGCAAGTCAAGGATGTCTGTAGGTTGTAGGCGGACATTTTTCCCTGTCAATGATCAAGTGACAACTTGAAGAATCTGAATAGACTGAAGACTGAAGACATGACTGTAATCTCAGAGGATTCCCAAAATACGAATGCCTGGTAAAGCCTCAAAAACAGAGAGACCAGGCTGCACTTCACTGAAACATACAAAAAGAAGTCAGAGAATACTGGAACAGACTTCTCTGCACTGATGAAATAAATATCAGCCACCGTATGAAAATGATGGAAAGAAAAAAAAAGAGCAGCAGACAAAGCCAACACCTTGTCTGTCAAACATGGTGATTGATTCAGATAATTCTATGTGCTCAGATCAGACCAAAATCCATCAAAACTCATTGGGCAAAATTTCATAATTTAGCAGGACTTCAAACCTAAACATACAGCCAAAGCATCTAGACAGCTTCCTAGATTTGAGAATGTCCTTGCCTGGCAGAGTCAGTCTCCTGATCTCAGTCTGAATGGGCTCTATTCTGCTTGATGAAGGACAGACCAAAGGTAGAGAGACTTGGCCTGGAGAGCATCAGCAGGGAAGATGGAAAGCTTTTAGTGATGTCCATGGGTGGATGACCTAGACGACCACTCTTTAAAGATATACAGTAATCTTTGGCACATCTTCACTGCAAATTCTGGGAAGGTATTGGTCAGGGTAAAGGCTGATTTCAGTGGGGCCCACTGTGTGACTGGGCTTGTGAGCAGCAGAACATACTCTTGCATTCATGCACTGTCAAACTGTACATATAAAAATAATATGTGTGTAATAGTCTTATTAATAATAGCAGCAATGATGGCAACATGTCATGTTGGTTGTGAAAGACGTTGGATTAGTGTTGTCGCAGCAAATTCAGGTTTGCCTTGATAGAAATGCATCTTGACATTTGTATCATCAACAGCCTCGCCCTCATTATACAGTAAATCCCTGAAGAGACACTGGTATAAATAAAACAGGCAGACAAATGCTTCAGAGAACAGGATTTGCGCATAGAGGTGCCTGATTTTTTTCCATGTGACCTTCGGGCTTGTAAAAGTTCTTATTATTGGCTCAGAAACTGCAGAGATTTTTTATATATATATTTTCAGGCTTCGAACAAGCATCTTCTGCCAAAATCATTATTTCTTCTTTTTTTGATGTTTCGGATGGTTCCAGCGTATTCACATCTTGCCTAGGTGCAAAGTAATAATGCAAGCTTTTGTTTTCTTGTAGGACTGGTGAAAAATGAAAGCTCCCATTCCACTTCTGATCCTGCTTCATGCCGTTGTGGTCCATTGCCTGAAAGTGGTGTCAAAGAGAGGCTCAGGTAAGTCTTGTCTTTTTATTGCAACTACTGTATAACTTCTGTTATCATGAAAGCCAATTCTGAAAACTGTAAAAGTTTCTATTATAGTCTGGGTATCCAAAATATTTACAACAGCTACCTTAATTAGTACAGACATTTGATTCCCTGGTACCTGCCAAGATTTCAAGGCTTTCTGTTTTCTACTTTGCTAAGAGCACAAATCATATTAAGTTCACAGCGAAGGAATCACATGGCCCTTGAACAGCTGGATTACAACCAGTTGCAGTGAAAACCAGAGCTGTCCTGTCTTTTAACAGCATGAAGTCCACAACGTCTCAGAGATTCAATTTGAAATGCAGTGAGTGATGATGGAATATGTCATCATTGATCTTTGCTGATCTGTTGCATGGTACAGTTTTTTAAATTCATTGTAGAAAATTACAAGACATCTGATTTGTTTATTCCAGAAGGGTTTGCAACATGCTGCTTAATGACATAACAAGATAACCTACATCTCCATTTCTACACACATACTGACATTAAGTTGGCCTTACAAATTATCTGCTGTATCTTCACTATTTGGTGTAAATTTCCTTTTTAAAAATGTAGACTTAGCCTGGTTATTTAGTTGTGACATTTGTGACAAAAGCACAATATTGGTAAACAGCCAGAAAATGGGTTGAAGACTTCTGGGTTTACTGGGACTGTGTTAGTGCATGGAGGCAAAGAGCTGATGATACCGGTTCAGTGACACGAATTACCATCCCCATGCTTGAATTGCCCCCCTAGGTGCAAGGGCAAGTGAGTGAAAACAAATGAATGAGGATTGTAGTGAATTACTTTATGGATCCATTTATCACTTTGCATCTAAGAACGCAACTGTGGTCTTTGTTAGTATGTCTGTTAAACACGGCCGTTGCACCAGTCCCGCATGTCTCTGCGGACTGAATGATAATTTCTACAGGCATGTGGATGTAAGATCGTGGAACATCTACATTGGCTAGGGAAGTCTTTTGCCAGTCTGTTTTTTCACTACCCAGAGGCTGCTTGCGTCTGGGTTTTTACCCATGCATATTAGACACAGGTGCAGGAATGGCCCACGGCTCATCAAAGGGCTTTCTGCTTTTCCAGCAGAAGTCCCTATGGGCTATCTCCTCGGATGCTTCACGAGCCATTGCCTGGAGCAAGGATTTGAAACGTGTCCACTGATAAATGAATACCCCATTCGAGCCAGACCCCTGTCCTTTGTTCTTTCTCTTTTAGATTGTACAGCTTTATTAGAAACCATGCTGGTTGCAAGTTAGAGCAGCATTGTAAAAGGGGATTCTGTGCAATGAAATCCAGTTTGAAATTGCATTGCTTTGATTTTTATAGAATGGAAAAAACAGTGGGGGTGGAAGGTGAGTATCGTGGCGTCGTCGCAGGTTTATTTTCAAAGAAACATTTTTCTGTAGTTCTGGATTACAGTTTGTCACCACCTGCACTATATGAGAATTAAAGCTTTGGTTGACTGGTGCAGCTGTTAAGCTTTCCCTTGTAGTAGGCCTGTTCGATTAATGGGTTTTTAAATCGTAATTGTGATTATTATTTAGGACGATGTTAAAAACATAAATCGTAAAATCAATGTTTTACTCTTAACTAGGGTAATAACGGTACAGCCCCCGTTCATGTATCTGGGCTGCGCTGGGTTACCATAGTGACTTCTGCCCCCTTCCTCTCACGCTCTCCACACACTGTAAACAAACATGTCGGCGTTTGCTAAGGCCAGCGAGGATTTTGCACACAAACAGCACACATAAAATAGTTTGTCATTTCACAAAAAAAAACGTAATCGTAATCAGAAAATGTTTTTTGAGAGAAGAAAGTCTGGATTTTATTTTGGAACAAAATCAAACAGCCCTACCATTGTAATATTTGTATTTTCTATATCAGAGCCAAATTGTCCCTTGTTCTTTTTCAATATTGTCTGGAGAACTATGGGGATCCTGTTGAAATTGCTGCTCAAAACTCTGTCAATATGCAGTGCTGTTTGTTTGTACCTTTTCTTAAAAGAATTTCACTATAAAATATCAAACCTAGGACTCGGAATGTCAGCCCATTAATAGAAATGTAATGACTTGATTGACTCCCTTTGGGACAATGAATCTACTATCTCACTTGCATCCCCTTTCACTGGGCTGACATACACACACACAAATAAACACATTCAAATTCTGGAAACCCTTGCACACTGCAGCATGTGCCCTGCTATTATCTGTAGATGATTAAATTCAAAACACTCTCTTTGAGTAATGCTTTGTCTGCACTTGTACTCGGGGGGTGGAACGGTGCAAAAACATACAATGTATATCTGCCGTACTAATCCTCAGCATGCATATGTAGGGGAACGTATCCATTTGTCCTCTGCTGTGGTTCCTCTTTGTTAGAATGCTGATATGGCCTGAATGGTTGGGCGAACAGAATAATTACACATATTTCTGCTTAATGCAGCACATCAAGTTAGATGTTAGAAGTAAAACCGCACACTTGGAAGCTCTTACATGCTGTATATTATCAGTTGATGATGGTCAAACCATAATACGTGATTCATCCCAGGGGTTAATTTCTATTTGAAGTTTCTTGTTGCTGCATTGCTTTCTCATAAGGCTATCGTCTGTTTCAAAATTGGTGTTTCTGATCAGTTTCTGACATTTCTGTACAATAAGAGTCCTTTTTGATATTGTTTGAGTTGATATAAACTAAATCTGGAGCTTGAAGAGTTTTCCTCTCTTGTAAACTACTATAGTGGCATTGTATAGTATATCCGTGTCACCTCATAGCTGTATGTGTGGCAAGCCATCTCATTGATGAAAACAAAAGAGTACATAGTTTGAATTTTACAGGTTACAGTCAGAATTACAACCCTAGATGCTTGTAAATCAGTGTTGTCGGTTGTTTGTGCTCAGAATGCACATCACAACTTTGCAGATATGAGGGACAGAGCAATGTGCTTGTGGCCTTCCCAGTGGAAAAATCCACCCTCCAAAATGGCCTTCATTAAAACACTTGATAATGGTGTGCTTGTTTTTGAAGAGCACCGCTGGCATTGGAAGGGAATACTTTATGGTTGGAGGTCTGCATATCCCACCTCTGGGCAAAGATTGAGCATCCATCGCAAAATTATTAAAGAATAGGAAATCTGTCTGTTCCATTCTCTGGTGAAATCAAAATTAGACATTGCTTTGGTTGTTAGTGATTCTAGGACAAGCTCTAGCTTTGTTGGTCTCTTTCTATCTCAGTTTTTATCCTTGGTCATTTAAAAAAAAAGAAAGAAAAGGTCCTGCTCTCTGAAAATGGGCTGTGGTGCTGTTATTGTCTTAAACACACAATAAGCTCCCTTGTTGGCCACTTGTACCGTACTATACAATAGATGCTTGGAAGAGCCATGTGAGAAATCCCTGCATGTGCCCGTTCGGTTACTTGGCAGTGAGCTAAATGGAGCAGAATCCTCTTTCTGTGCACCACAGAGCTGCATTTTGTTTGATATGAAATAGAAACTTGAGTTCATGTAAGGTCTCACTTTAAACTCTCTAAAGTAATAACTATGCATTTATTCTTTTTTCATCTCTGAACATGGATTACAATCAGAGTGAGAAGGATCTTTGGAGGGTACTGAAAATGACTTTTGGCAGACCTGCATGCATAGTAAAAATAAAAACGGCCTGTGCATGTATTGAAAGACTGACAAAAAGTCTGAACATTACCTAAATACTTAAGTCGTTTTCAAAAATACTTCACTAGCATCACCATCCAGCTGCATTACCTTGGAACTCTGTGTCTACTTATCTTTGATATTCAGATGTGCACAGTGCAGCTACTTCTTCCTCCTGAGCATCAGGAGTTTCTGTTATCCACAGTGATTTACTGTGATACCTCTTGCCTTGGAGCACTTTTACAGCATGTCTATTGATGACGCACATGGTGTCTTGAGGAGTGGACCTGCTGTCTTTTTGTCACAGTGACCACAAGGCCAGCTTTTAAGCTCTTCACTGTAACTGCTTTCTTCTGTGAGAAACACTTGATCATTTTTCTCTCAGTCCCAGCTTGATGAATATTACTGATTATTTGATTTGTAAGAAATGAGAAAAAAAACATTTTTTATGTTGCATATTAACACAGCAGCTAGGAAACTCTTCTAAAAAATGGGCTGTCAAACATCTTTATTGATCATGGATGACTTCTAATGAGGCAAAGCAGGGGCAGCGTTGCTGTCAGCCACGGCCACCGGACACTGCAGAGACAATAACTCAATCTTTTCACAACAGTCATGTCAGTTTCAAAAACAAGCAGCTTTTCTGCCCACCAGCTGGTTGCCTCAGCATTTATAGTTTAGTGGCTGAAGTGCAAAAAAAAAAAAAATCATATTCAGTTAAAGTCACCCCTTAACAAAACTGTTAACTTATTTCCCCCTGGTGAACACTGATGACAGTTGTAGATTCATGATCATGTTCTGTGACATTGATTGAGACAGATTTGGCCTGTCCCCTCCCCTCTGCTGTACAGTCATTAGTCCCCATTTCTTCACCAGACATTGATGAGTCCCCAGACAAATGATGCTTACCTTTCCACAGTCTCCCAGTAATTCCAGCGATATATTACCCATAACACTCACTCGCTGTGAATGCATCATTCTGTTACTCATGCATATGTAAAAAGCAAGGTCTTCGACATTTGTTCCCATTTGGAAATGGAATAGAGAATCCCCTCTGCTTCCAGTTTCTATTAAGGATGGTCCGAGGGCCCAGGTTGTCACTCTGATGAAGAGCAGCTGTAAATAAAACACGCCACCACAACAAGACCTTGGTTCCCATTATAGTGCAGCTGCTCATCATCCATCTCTCCCCATGTATTTATCTACTGACACTATAGTAGGACCACAGCATACCTTTTTCCCTTGCTTTGCAGACTTCCCTCTGTTCTAACAGGAGGAAGAATCAAGGACATCCTGACAGTCAATTAAATTTACAGTCTTCACACCCATCGCAATGCACAACTCTCGGAGGATGTCAACATTAATACGTCAGTTATAGGATGGAATCTTCCCCTCGCATTAATGGGGCTACTCGCAGTTTGGCCAATAACGAGGCCCCTCTTAATTGCACAAGACAGTGATTCCTAACAGGGGACGTCAGCGCACTGCACAAATTCAATTATAGCAAGCCACTTGACTTTGTAATTGATATTAAAGGACGTTGAATATGGCAGGAAGCTGTCAGCAAGAACTTTGAGGGAGAGAGGGGGCACAGCACTGGTGACCCTTTCTAATATGTCAGTTACACATGACAACTACTGAATGTCAGGTGATTCTCAAAAGAGGTAAAACTCACAGTTTCAGTGATTACAGTTTGAGATGGAAATGCTCAAAATAAAGTGTAGAAATGTTTCTAAAACAAGTCCAGGAAACTTCAGCTAAGATTGAAAACTGAATCATCAGTGGCACACATCTGTGCATACCTTCGGTTCATCTTTTCTTGGTCAATACCACATACTTGACCACAAATGTGGAATGATTTCCTCACAGACATGATATTAGATATGTAATGGCTTGCCACTTGGAGTTGTTTCCTCTCCCGCTGCTCAGAGAGAGAAACAACTCAACAAGTGTACCAGATAGGCCTCAGGGTTACTATGGATATGTGTTACTGGTTGGAGGCGCATGGCACAGCCTTCCGTGGGAGATGGATGACAATCAGTCACCTGATTTATGAGCTGAATGGTGTCTCTGTGGTCTGTTTCCTGACCTGTAATAATGTTACAACACCACTGCAATTTAGAAAAAAATGCCCAGAAAGGATAGAGAGGGCTACAGCTCTGTGAAGATGCAGTGTGTCGCTGCAGGTTGAGGTGTTCAAAGCTGAAGTGAACTGTCAGTGCCTCTGTATGTGGATCAAAGATGTATCCGTGGAAAAATGTCACCCAGAGGCGTATGGAGCCCCTAGGATGATTGGATTTGGGTTTAGTGAAATCCAGATTTAGGAAATAGGGTGGAAGTGGGGGTGGAGCTAAGAGGGTCAGACATTTGTCAATCAAGCAGATTTGCCCACCAACTCATTCACCATTACCACTCCTTAATCTCACAATGAAACGGTCATCTTAAGCATCGGTAGAAACAGGTGAAATAAATTGATAGCTGCATACAGAGCTCAATAGCTGAACTTGATCATAAGACACTCAAAAGCAAAGGCATCAGCCATGAAGGTTGTTGTACTTACTCTTTATAAGAGGCATCGCAATTAACAACTGTCTTTGGTTGATACTGGGTTCACATATCTGTCTTCAAGTATGTCCATGTTGAGGTGACATGTTAATGAGAAGCTACGTTGTCAGAGCTGTAGATGTAGTACTGATAATATGATAGAGTAGAAAATGGTGATAACTGTAGGTAAATTCACATGTAGTAATAAGTGTAAAGTCTAAAGTAATACTAAGGTTATACTGTGATTAAGGACTGGTATTATTATGAGGGTCTTTTTGTATCATAGTTTTGCTTTTTCTTCCGTTAAGAAAATAAGTGAATATGTGATGCACATGGAAAGTTTCAGAAAATGTCAGTAATGAGGAGGACAAATAGTTGATATAAGTTGATAAGATCTATCTGCCATGTAGCAATTCAAATTACAGGAAATTCCAAATATTATTTTCTGAGAAAGTGTAGCAGATTTTTTTCTCCCAATTATTATTATTACATTATTATCATTATCATCTCCCTATGTTATTCTCAGTCCAAGTAATGGGCAAAAGATTAAAACCATCTTGACATTTAGTACCTGCTGAGAATGAAGGAACCTATGTGCAAAGAAATGCAGCTGTAATTCAATTAAGCTTCAGCGTCTTTATATATAGTTCTTTAATGTGATTAGCTCCGCCTCTGTTTGTTAGAAGCTCTACAGTATGAACCAGCAAAATGCTCCATCTGATCTACAATATCAATATGGTGCTCTTGATTATATGTCATTGTGAACTCTTCTGTCGCTGTCATCATTGTGTAGGAACGATAACTCAGTTTTTCCAGTAATCTGACTGGATAGGTTTTGATCTAATCCTGTAAAGTTAACCTGCTCCAGAGCAGGTCAGTCATGCAGCAGGTTACCATGGTGATCTTCCCCAGTGATCTAACAGGAGAAGAGATGTTTTAGTACCATAATACATGTAACAACCGCAGCTTAGCTGTCATGCATGTTATCCCAGTACTTTTGCATGATTTGCTTTAATTGTTTTTATTATTACAAAAACAAAACAAAAACTAGAAGGTGAAAACTTTTAAGTACATGCAAATTCTATGATTGAAATACTGTAGGTTTCCTCTCACCTTTATTTGTTGTGCTTTCCTCTATCTGTTCATTGTCTTGGAACTTCAACTGTCTGCAGGCATTCAACATTAAATACAATACATTGCATTATCTCCATTTTAATATTTCTCTCTGAAAGATAATACGTTCATTTCAGGCTCCCTTAGCAAATTATGCAGCCCACTTTTACAGCTTGGGCGTTTGGTACCAATTTGAGAGATTATATGTGTGGATGATAATGAGCTTTAGTCCAAAAGAGGATTTAAACATGGAGAAGGCTGGCCACTGCTTAATTTAAGAAAATCTGGCTCCCAGGTTTAAGGGAGAAGACTTTAGGGGAAATAAAACTTCCCAAGGGGGAAAAAGGAAAAACAGTGAAAATGAAAAGTAAATGATTTGTAATAAGGTTAGGGCAGTTTGGACATAAACAGCAATGGTCTTGGAAATTATTTTAATTCCCCTTGACTGCTCAGCTCTCGCAAAGCTGAGCTACAGGGGGAAATGAAGCTGTAGTCTCTCAGTACTATGTAAACTGCCTGGAGGCGTTGAGGGGACTGTACCCAAAAATATCACACGTTTTAACCTGGGGCTGCACGGCATGATTATTCTTTGTGGGTACTCCCCCTCATCCTGCGTCGCTTTTGCCTGCATCTATATGTCTATCCAGCAATCTTTGCAAAATCTCTGTGTATGTATGCTCATGTAGTATGTCATTCGTCGCTCCTGTCACAATGGAGACCAGTCTGCTCTTTTTAGTTCCTCTCAAAATGAAAAAAAAAAACTGCTGTTTCTTCCTGCCACCTTTCCTGTCTTTATGTTTCACCTTACATCTCTCCTCAACCTCCTGCGCATAAGAAGTAATGGTTATTGCTGCCATTGATTGGTGACTTTCTCCTGGAGGCCAGACAGGATCAGTGTGGAGTCGGATAGATGTCTCAGAATAATTAAAGCAATACATTGAAGCTTAATCCCATTATCATCATTAGATTTAACCCAAGACAGTTTAACCAAAAACCAGACCTGCTTTTATTCTTGTAAGCATTTGTGATTTCTGTTTTTAGATCGGAATCTAAATATAATGCTTTGCCTTGAATTGCACAGCTGCAGTGTCTGTTTGAGTGGAGTTATATCGGGCTAAATAACAGCTTACATTTCTCCTTGATAAAAGGTCTATCTTTGAGAAGTGAGAGTTGATTCTCCTCTTGTTAAAAAAAAAGTCAAGTATTAGTTTTTTTTTTTCTGTCATTTGTGGAAACCAGACTAACTTGTAATCTGATTTCCACTTATCTTAGCCTCTGCAATCTCTGAGACATTCAATTCTTTTTGTCCAGTGCCAGTGTTGCGACTCTTAGAGTACATTGGTTTTCTATTGATTGTAGCGCTAACTTTGTTTTGGGCTGATGCAATTCAGTTAAGTTTGATTTCTGAGGAGAGCTTCATTGATTTGCATGGCAACATTGTCTCTTGTCATTTTCCAGCTTTATCAGCCTCTGTAATTGCCGTCATACTTCACCTGATGGTATTCCAACTTACAGTACCGGAGATGTTAACAGGAGAATCAAGCAACAAAAACAACAATGTCCCTGAATGAATTGCAGAGTTACAATTCACATTAATCATTTTTAAGAAAGAAAAACTAATAAACATACCACTCCATCACAGTTAAAATGCATTTTCCTTGTTTTTTTTCGCCATCTGTGTACAACATAATGCATTGTATATCCTGAGACTTACAGCTTTACTCAAGGATCATTTCTAATGATCAATGGCTCGGGACATAAAATTAGATTTGAAGCTTTTTAAGCTTTTTTCATACAACTGTCACTATTAGATAGACATTACTTAATCTGATGTATTTTCTTGTTCTAACAACATTATCAGTTTTGGGAGGATTCTCTCCATATGCAAGAATGATAGGGATGGTGTGTGTATTTAAAGAGGATCTATGCAAGTCTGGTTGCTTTTCCGCTGTTTTGCTAACCCTCCTCCCGGCCATGTGCATTTGTTTTTAACGAAGCTGGAAACAAAGCAATCCATGGAGCATTGGATAAGGTTATATATCATATACGATGTTACGACGTGTATATTTGTGCAGTCTTATCTGTCATAAACAAGGGATCATAGATTACGGGGCGTGTTTGTGTCGTAGTGCTCAGAGACGAGGGCTGATCTTGCAAGGTTAGTTTTCAGCCAAGAGACGGAAGGCAGAGAGCCTCCATTCTCCCTGGAACAAGTCACAAGTCATTTATTTAACCATCACAATTACTCCGAAGCTGTTTAATCAAGGTAGAAATAAAGCATAGTTGAGCTAAATATCTTGCATAGTTCCTCTTTAAGGCAATGGGATGACAGATACGTAAATGAACTGAAAGATTTATAGTGCAGGGACTGCAGATTTCTCATGCACTTCATCATGCACCAAACTGGGCTATGGATTATAGACAACTGTTCAATACAGTAATGAGTATGTTTTTCACAAACAGGAGGTTAGTGAATGGAGTTACCCTCAAAGTGAACCTTTTATTATGTAATGAAATGGTCTGCGCTAAATGTTCAAGCTAGAAATGACCTCATAGACAGTGTTCATTCAGTTTGCTGTTTTGTTCTGATTGATAAGCTGACCCTTTTGACCTTGTAAACCAATTATTAGCTTTTAAGGACTGCTCTTTAAAAAAAGTGACTGATGGGAAATGTGTGTCCTTTTCCTGCCTTGAGTGTCGCCGTTGTGAAAGAAACTGCATGAATTGCGATTTTTAATTAGCCTAGCCTGTGCAATCAGGCTGTGGTCACTTGAGAGGTGAAGTTTTGTGAATGCAGGAAGTCTCTCAACAACGTAGCATTTGATGAGGCTGTCAAGCTCTCTCGCGTCAGCCAGGCACTCAGCGTGTGGCCTTTTTCAATGCTCCTTTATTGGAAAGTTTGAACACATCCTCTGTCACTGTGTTCATTCCCTGTTCACAGTCTCCCTGTCGCTCAATGACGACTAAGAACAAAAACACTACTCTCTTGTTCTCTTTGTACATTTCTTTCCTTTAGTTTTTCCTTTTTCCCCCATTCTTTTTTTAGTCAAACTGGGATTGGTCAAAGCACAATCAACCTATTTCTGCAACAAGCAGAGGTGCAGTGAATCTCAAGGGAGTCCTGCCAAGTTTGGGGCTTTTCAGTCCCCACACCCCCCTTTCCTTTTTTGCAAGGGAGAAAGGATGTAAACTTGCTCGCCGAGGAGTACGCCTTTGTTGGTTGCAGGAGACTGACGCACTGCAGGAGTTTTGGAAACAAACCAGGTTGGCTCTATTCTCCAGGCCTTGGCTGCCACTCTCACCACTGTTCTTTCCTTTAAAGATACAAGCAGGTTCCATTCAAATTCTACTGCTTAGCATTTTTATTGTAATTAGCAGGGAATTACCTGGTATTCCCCCTGTAGGAAAGTATGTAATTTAATCCAAAATGAAGGAACCTATTGTTTGGAGAGAGAAATGCTTCTTTAATTAAGATGCGCCAAATTTGGTTTTTAAAAATCCACTCTGTTCAGATTCAGCTGAACTATTTCCTGAAAGCCTTGTAATTTCATCTTGCATGATTTACAGTGAAGTTCCGCCACATATTTTCCTGTCGTGTTTATTGCTTGCATTTGATGTGGTGCATGGTTGAAATATTTAAGACTGCTTATTTACAATCCCCCAGGGCCCAAAAAATGGTAGAAGATGGCAGTTGATTTCCCTGCAGTGCAATGATCAATAAATTCTACATATTAATTAAGTTCCACTGTCATCTTCAAGGCCTCTCCCAGGGATAAGCCTCCCTGTGGTCTCTAATCAGCCCATCACAGTACAGCATGGCACTGCACTGCCTCCCCCACATTTCCCCTGCATACATGTAACAAATATGGAGAGTGGAGCTGCATCAGGAGTGTGCGGTTCTCAGTGAGGGGAAAGAGCAGCCATTATCATCTGTAATTTACAAGACATATTTTTCATTCAATTCCTTTTATATGGGATATAGTTATAGCTCTGTAAATGTGAAAAGTTCTTAGCCGCAGTTCAAACAGCCATGAAATGCTTTAATGGCCCTAGTGCCCGTCTGAAACGATTAGATTCTATTAATGTGTGAAACGTAAATAAAAGAGACACGTCAGATTTCACTCCTGAGGATACACACAGTTTGCTTCTAATCTCTGTTTCTTGGAGCTGAAAAGAGGAGTTAAAAAGAGAAGAAACATGTAGATGGTCGTCACTGTCATTACAGAAAGACCCTCTTAAGTCGTAACAACACAAACTTTCTGGTTTGAGGCTGTTGCTTTTATTGTGACAGCATAGAGGCTGCACCATCCAGAGAGCCTCACTTCTCCACTTGCATCCTCTGCTAACTGAGCGAAATGATACATATTAGTAGGCGTTGCATCTCTGAATCCTGCCAGTAGCCAAGCAACATAGCACGCCACGACCTCTAAATCCCCAGAGTTTCTGCACTTTCAGCACATGCACACATACGCTCTCACTCTCTAAAACTGGATTAAAAATTCAACCTTAGCCTCTGTTGTGCATGTGATGTTGCCAGAGAGTAATTAAGCTGTTTCTGCACAGTTCAGCCTTTCATAGAAGTTTTCCCCCGTATATCATCTGACATCAAAAACACTTAAAATAAATTGCTGTATAAAAATGCAATGTTCAGGCAGCCCAATTAAGTTTGATTCTTGAAGTGTTAGCCTCTGAGCGTCTGTAATGAGGCCCATAGCTTAACTGTGAAGTCTGCTTACTGCTATTTGACAAAAGATGATTTTTTTTCTTCTTTCGTTCACATAGAGCCTAATAAATGGTGGAGATGGTGTCGTTTCTCATCAACAAATCAGATGATGGAAGAGACAGATCAAATAGCTTGATGAATGATTAACACCCCTTTCACAAGGGCGCTGACCTTACAGCTATCTCCACACCTAGAGACAATTAATTAAAAAGGTGGTGATTACTTATACGCAATCTGCAACCTACGGCTTATTCTTTTAGGTTTAATGAAAACACATCTGGGAAAACAGAAGAAGAAAACTCATAACAAAGCAGAGCAGTTATGGTGCTATTCTATTTTGATTTTTGACAAGTCATCCGTCCTAGTTCCAGCCCTGATATACCCCAGTTCAATTCCAAAATAAAAGTATCCAAATCCCATTCCAACACCTTTTATCTGCTCAGTATTGAAATTCAAATATGGCCTGATTATAATGTTTAATGTGCATGCCACCCTCAGCGATTTTAAAAGCGTGTGATATAGGCATGAAAAGGGCCTCCTTTTGCTGTTTGCAACGCTCTCTAAGGCTCTCTGTTGCTTTTTTGTGCACCAAGTGCCTGGTCTTGAAAAACACAAGGACAGCTAAGGATTATGGTTTTGTATGCGTCTTTCTTTGCCTTTAATATGCAAATAGAAGATTAGCTTTGGAAAGAAACTGTTTGGCATGGGAGTTATTTTACCAGGAGGTGATGCGAACCATTCCCACTTTTTTTTATTTTTTTTTATTTTACTTCTTACTTTTTTCCCCCCTTCTCAGGATCAGACTTAACCATTTCAGCAGAAAGCAGCATCCAGAGAGCAGGGATCCAATAGTCTCTCACCACTGTGCATTCGATATCAGGAAATAACCACCTCTCTTAAAAGCACAGTCGTGTAACCTATTGCACATTACTGCTGTGTGCTGCTACATGCAAGAAAAATACAAGGTTTTAGCAACATGACTCAGTATTATTAATTTAAGTCAAAAGCATGTGTCAGTATTTCATTTGAACCACATGGCTAAATTTAAATGATGACTCTCTTTGCATGGCTCAGACACATCAAACAAAATAAGAAAACTACATCTCTGCAATTCATAGCAAAAGCCAAATGCAACCGAGTAAATGACTTTGGTATTACACTGTCAGAAAACCATTTCAAATGTGGCATAGAAAGCAATTCCAGCATTTCTTTTGATCTCCAGTGCGGAGGGGAGGAGGAAGGATTAGAAAACATTTTATATCATGGAATTGTGATCCTAGCATTAGAGCTATACAATGCATATGCAGTGTCAACAGCTATAATTGAGTGATTTAAATGACCTAATTTCTGAGTGTGGACTACCTCTCCAGTTGCAGCTACATCAGTATGTTTAACCCCTCCAGAACACCATCTAGATGTTGCTGCTTCTCAGCCTCCTCTAGGCGTGTTTATTACGTGACCCTAAACAGCGTTCACCCATGTGAACAGGGGATGAAGCGACCGCAGCACACATTCATGGAAGTGTGCTAATACACACTCAACGCTTTCCAAGACAAAATCTGTCAACTATTTGTTTGTTCTGAAACTAAGCAAATTGAATTTAGATTGAAAGTCCACCATGCTTATTAAATCAGCATTCAAGCTACATGCACCTCTGTTGTTTGGAATATTGATTGTGCGCACACGCACACACACACGCTCTCACATGTTGAGACAGTGAGGTGCAGATTATCCAATCAAACTCCATGCTGACCATGTTCAATTGATCAGAGTACATTTGCTTGGGGCTGACGCCCCAGTGGGCATTCATGGATTCTCCGGCTGGCTCAGAGGGGGGTTAAGGATTATTGACTGTGGGATAAAGGAAATAGAGGAATCTGCATAGTGGAGTCACCAAATAATTGGATCAAACAAACAAAATAGTGTACAGAACATGTCATCAGAACAACGAGTCACCCCAAACGTCTTTGTTGGACTGTTTATTCCACTGAATTGGCTGTTTAAGTTCAGAGTTTTAAAGCTAATTTATCCAAGATTAATGCTCTAGCAAAGACCTTGAGTGATTCTCAAGGTTTTCATCAACACAAAGGAAGACATGACAGTTATGTCTTATTGCCTTTCACGCATGTCTTTCCCCTCTCCTAATTGGTCAATGTGTGAACAGTTTTCCCACAGAGCTTTTGTGTGCACATCCACCCCTAACGACTTTAGCATAGAGGACATTCCTGCCTTTCAGTCTTTCTCTGAGTCTATCAATGAAGCCAAATGTTGCTAGTCTATGCGCTGGACGAGCCAGTTCAAGGGTTCTGTTTTATATGTTGTTTGACCTCTTTCAGGCCTACAGAATGGAGTCAGTGTGTGCCTGAGCAGCCTAATTGGGTTGACAGCACAGTGTCTTGCCTCTTGCTCACATACATGACATCCAGCTCTTTGACAGAGCGGCCTGCCTCCACAGTCCTTTAGCTGTCAAAGGTAGTAGCACTTCAGCTAATGTTTAAACAAGTGACCAAAGACGCCTCAACGTCGTTAACTTCACCAAATGCTTTTTGAGTGTTTGCGTTTTTATTGTGGTGCTGTAAACACTTACAGACAAAACCAGCAGCGGATGAAATGTGGTTCAGAGTTAATGAATAGATTTTAATGGACACTCTAGGACTGTGTTTGTTAATTTTCTGTCACCGTGCGGTTTTAATGAAGCTAAATGAATCGTGCATCAGGTTGGCTGGTGTGATTATGTTGAATATGTTTTCTATGTTGTGTGGTGCCAACAGTTTGAACAAGGCTTAGTGGGAGGGAGGGATGGTGAGGATGGAGGATGGGAAAAAGGAGGCGGGGGCAGAGTGGAACGTACATGTGGCTGGGCTTCATGAATTCATTTCCCCTCTCTCCTGTGTCAGGGGGACCTCGTATGAACCCATTACGGTGGTAACAAGGTGGCAGCGAGCAGCCTTGCCACAGGTCCTGGCCTACGGAGCTGTCTGGCTGCCCGTCTATGTTAATTAAGGGAGAGAATGAAAGTGTGAGGTATGGGGACACCGTTGGACAAAAACGTTTAACTAGATGGCCCGAATAAGGACAGAGTTTGCAGCTTCAAGTCGGAGCTTAAGAGACAAGATTCATGCCTAAGACCTTGATTCACATAGATAGGAGAGGTATACAAATCACACCACAGGCACTCAGCAGACTATTAATTATTGAAGCCCTGGTATGTCTGTCATGTTGAATTTATTAAAGTTAAAGCGATTGACTATTCTCATTCTCTTAACTCAATCCCTTTAAACATTATTCAACGGTCTGGTGGCTGTAGTCTTTTCAAACATTGTCAAACTCTCTGGCGTTTACAGATTGACACAATGAAAATGTTTGGCGTGTGTTTGTCAAACGGAGAGAATATTTCTCCTCTCAGCCTCCACCTCTGCTGTGGCGGCATCTCTCTGTGAGGGAAATGGCACTGGCGAAGTTCACGGGAAAAGTGTTTTTAGTGCAAAGTAAGTGGGCGATCACGAGATGTCATCAATTCGAATGCATGCCAGTTGCCACGGAAACAGAAGTAGAGAGGCTTTCTCAAGGATCCTGTTAAACATTTAGAGTGTGAAGAGAGAGAGAGAGAGAGAGAGAGAGATAGAGAGCTACAGTAGAGAGAGAGAAGATGGAGAGTAGAGGAGAAGATGTGTTGTTGTCAAGTATCCATCTTTTTCTTTGTATTATTGGATACCTCTGCAACATTGGTTTTAATTTAAAGGTTATATTTCTAGTAATCAAGTAACACAGTTGGAAATGATGAAATTACACAGCTCACAAACCTCCAATTTACCTAAAGCATCATTTTTGTGGTGCAGTTGAATTTGCTGATAATACACTAATAATATCTTATTTTTTCAAGAAGAAGTGAGGTGCTTTTCTGCAGAATGTTATTTGCAATGGGTGTACCTTGTTAGTATTGATGAGCAATAATAAAATACTTTTTTTTTAGATTAAAGAAAAGATTGGTTACACACATTCTTATTAGGATACCCATCCATTTTGAACAAACATCAGTCATTCATATTTTTACATTTGGGCGCAAAAAAGGGCAAGGCAGCACTGGAATTCACCCCATCACCCAACTCAGACTTTATCTGTCCGAGTGACCGAAGCTGTGGCTGAGCTTGGCACAAAAGTACAATAGTTGTGTAGCGCCTCCTGATCGAGGAGCCCTTCTCCAGTGCTAATCTCCCACCAGACAGGCCCTAAATGGGAAGGGGCTCTTTGCGGTAACGACGTGGGCTCAGCAGATAGGAGCTCTGTGTAATTCCTGTTAATTACTGTCCAGGAGGTGATAAGACCTGGTTGGAGAGAGGCTAAGAGAAGAGATAAGGAGGATCAGGGATTCGCCTAAAGGATTTTCCAGCCTTTGGGCAAAAACAGTCCTGTTGTCCAGAATAGTCTAAAGTTTGAAGCTGTCTGCAGTAGTTGTATTTTCTTGAACTAATGGACATAGTGATTGTTCTGACACCCATTTAAGAGCAATGACAGTGGATGAAGTAGTTCTCTGATGGTTGCTATTTTGAGACAATGTGTTTGTGTTTGAACATCTTCCTTAGACCTGCTACAACTTATCGTTTCATTGTTAAATCCTATCTGCAACATTTATAGCATGAATATTTTCTCAGTCTTTCTTATTCCATCTGCTACTGCTGTAAGCAGTGTAGCGTGAGTATTGTTTTATGTCTCCAATGTGAGAAGTGAATCATGAGGTTGAAAAAAGAAACAATTTTTATATTATCGAGCAAGGCGATTTACATTTAATTGTGTGATTTGAATTTCTGACGTTCCTCTCTTTCCTTGCATATGCAAAAAGCAAATCAAAACAAGCCTATGGAAATGATGCACTTGAGTAAGACCACTGATGCCACAGCAAATATTCACAGCATGACTTGAGGGATTTTCTTTTAAGAATAGTTCAAAGCAATTCACCAAAAAACATGAGCCCTATGAGACCCAATTCATTTTGTTGCCACATCCCAAGCCTCCATTATCATGCGCCGGGGATGAATCTTACAAGTTGTCAGTCACCTCTGCTCTACCGTGAAATCAGACCAAATCCCAGTTGCTGTTTGTCTGGTTTTCACTGCAGAGACACTGCAGCGTCTCCACAGACCTCTGACCTGATAACGGGCAGGGCAGTTCACTTGTGCAGAGAAAAGAACCAGTAATGGGTGTGATACTATTGTATGAAAAATAGGAGGCTGATGAGAGAGGACACTGTGTGGTTCTTTGAAGGAATTGAACCTTACATGGTAAACTGCAGTGGCTCCCTGCGGCGTAAAGTACAGGGATATATGAGCTCATATTGGAGAAACAAGGCTAGTTGTCTAAATGCATTACTGTAATAAAACCTGCGAGGTGGGGGTGGTACAGTGTATCTGCGTACTGACCTTGTTAGGATTAAATTCTTGAATTGCTCTCTGGTGTGTGTGTGTGCGTTGGCAAAGGCACCGGTGCCCTGACAGTAAACTCTCATTTCTTATTTTTTGGTTTAATTCTCTTCTTTGTTCCTGCTCATTAACAGTTCAGCAAACGAATTGTATCGTCTTCACTCGGCAGCTCATCATTAGCAGCTGAAGCATATTTTGCTCTTGTAATACACAGAACACCAAGATACTAATTACCTTTCAGTCACCAGTAAGGCTTGGTTTTACCCCCTTCTTCTCACTTAACAGTCACTGCTGTAAAGAATCCGCTTCAGTCTGGCATTTGTAGAGCGTCTATACAAATCATGCATAATATGACAACCATTCATCAGTTTGATAAATGATCATCAAAGAGGGCTACTGAGAAAATGCAAATTTTACTGCTTAGTGATCACAGCATATCTCACTCTTAGTGATTAGAAAACACACAAACTTTCTTATGAGTAAGAATGAGTAGTTTTTGATGACACAGGGATTTAGATACAGTGAAACTGCTCCAAAGAATTGGCTAGATTTGATTCTCAGCTGAAATAGATGCAAGTGCTTATAATTTTCTTTTTGTCTCTTCTGTCTTAAATGGTTTCTCGTTTCATCATATATTGCAATTAAATTAGTCAAACATGCCTAATGGACCTTTTATTGTTACACACATTAGACAACACAGAAAATTAGACATGATCCACTTGCCTTTTCTGGTAATAAATGAGTCGTCTTATGCTTTCAGGAGCATTTTGAAAAGTCATTGTCCCTTTTTTATGTACTATTACAACATTACAAGGACAAAAACATTACAGATGAGTGGTTTTCCCACTCTGTTGTGGAAAAGCTTGAGTAGCCTTTACGGAGCCTTGAGTTCTACCTCTTATCCAGTGTGTCTGGGATGAATGTGGACTGCCAGCTGAATGGAGGCAGAGTGGAAAGAGTGGATGAACAGCAGCAGATCCCTGAGGTCAGGGTCCAGCATCTCTGTGAAGCTGTAGCAGCAGAAAAACACAGATGTTTCAAATAAGATGTTCAACATTCAAATATCATATAGTTATATTCACAGAATATATTTAATTAATTTTTATCTTGGAGCAATCATTTATTACTGTAACAATTATACTTAAGATGTTAGAATAAAAACTAGACCATCAACTTTATTATGCATTTACCACTATTTTGTCACATTTGTCTGGAAGTCATTATGTAAGACACTAAATACTTAAGAGAAATCAACATGTATGGAACATTTTTAAACAGTGATGAAGTCGTTGACAATCAAAACCAGGCGACACTCTGTTGTAATGCAGAATCATGTTCAGATTAGTCTGTTCAAAATAATTGATCCAGTGTGCTAATCAAGCCCCGTCCAATTATAGGCAAGTTGTCTATCCCGGAGCTCTTCGTAGTTTGAGAAATCATTCAAAAGAGCCTCACGTCCAACCTTAAAGAAAATCAACACTGTCCACAGTTGCAGAAATAGTGACTGCAGCAGAAAGGCAGTGCGCAAGAAAGTGGAGGAGAGATAAGACGAGAGAGGGATGGCAGTGGGTGGGTCAGTGAGGAAGAGAGAGATTTAGGGGTGTGTGAGGAGGCTGCTATGATGTAAAGAAAAATAGATGGGTGCATTCTGAAGGAAAAAGGACAGTGAGTAGAGACGGTTCAGTAGCTTTCCTGTCTGAAGCCATTTTGGCTCCACGTGACCCAGTTTCCACTGAGCAGATTGGTAAACAATAAAACTAAAACTGACGTGTACTCACTGAAGTATTTAAGTGTCTAAAGTGTGCAGGTTGTAAAATCCTAAAAGCTATGCTGGTGTACTGTGTGTGTGTGTGTGTGTGTGTGTGTGTGTATGTGTGGGAGGAGAGGGGAGGGGAGGGGGTATTTGTGAATTCATCTTTTACGATGTGAGCATTGGTGCAAGAAACAAAACCAGGTCCACAGTGAGGAAAGACATTACAGATGTTGATACCTGGCAGGAAGATTCCATTTCACTATCTTTACGCCTCCATGAATATTTCTGGTCATTCAGAGTAATGTAACAATAACAGTGTGTGTCAATCTCAGTATGCTTGAAAAGTGTTTGGTGTGCTACACGAAGTAGAAGACTCAGTTAGAGTTTATTATGTGTGACGCTTCTTGGGTTGTATGTTTTAAAGAACGAAACAACTCTCAATATACAGGTACAACTGTAATGCATTTCATCTTCATATATTATATTTATGCACAGTGCATGCGTGTGAGTGTGTCTGAGCCTGTGTGTATACAGTATAGCCTTAATATGACAGCAATATGTGTACAGCTGTTACTCAGATACAAACAAGCACTTGTAGCTACTGTTATCAGTATTGGGGACTCTCCTTTACCTTTTAATGTGAGCTCTCTGTAGGATTGTTTCTCATTACTTCAGTGGTGAAGTCCTAAAAGTTACTGTTTTTGATGCTGACATAGTGCTTGACATCTAGAGTTTCACTCTCCTGCACATCTCCACTGAAGCACCACAGTTGCACAACAATAAATTACAAAAAGTGACATGGTGGCTCTGTTGCCCTGTCAAATTTCAAGGAATACTGTCTAATGTGTGTAAGGAGGAGTGAAAACAAACCCACTGAGGGAACTTTTTTACTCCTTCAATGTCCTTTCTATCACATAACTATTTGAATCGTTTTGTCAAAATGTCATAACAAGAAAAGGAAAGATAAAATGCATTTAATAGCGGACATCAAAATTTGTCAATGTTAATGTCCACTAGTTTTTTCTCCTTGAAAAGGGAGCCCGTTTTAACACTGGTGGAGGCAGGAGAGGTAGTGGTAACTGCCTCAGTGTCACTTTAACAAGTGTCTGGTGCCAGTGTTAAGGGCTGATTATGTAGATGAGGCAATGAGCAGGGACCTCAGTGCAACCTGTGAGGAAGTGCCAGAGATAGAGGTAATGGCAGGAAGTACTCAGGGGTATTACAAAATACATCATTTTATTTTTTGTAATTTTTGTTTCTTCCAACCTTGTAACTGTAGCGAGGACTTTGAACTATGCTGTAGTTGCCTCTTCAGCATTTGCATTACTATTAAAAACACACCTGAAACCAAACTACAGCACAACGCAGACTCTGAATGGACAGTTTTGTTGACCTGCACCTCGAGGTGTCCTCAGAGTATGATAATGAATGCATTTTGTTAGTGTGCTGCAAATATGGGGCAATAAAATAATACAGAGAAAGTCAGGGGAAGTGCTACTGTACACTCTGTGGCTCTCTTGCCCCAGAGTGCTCTGTGAATTATTTATGAAAGTGCTGACAGAAGAGGAGCAGGTTCAACAAGGCGCGTTTCTCTGGGGGGCAACACCAGCCGACAGTCAGGTGGGGCTCAGTTTGTCTTTCGGCCTCTGGATTTTAATGATGGTCCAGTGGTCTCGTTATGCGAATCTACACTGTAGCTTTTCTCCTGTGTCAGCTGAAAAGAGTGGTTGCGTGCGAATCTGTAATCTCTGCTGTGCCTTCGCTCCCCCCCATTTGTTTCCTTATGCACTCTCGCCCCATCGCTCCCACTCTTAGTTTTGTCTTTTAAAGTGTCCATCTCCTTTTCTCTCCCCCTTCTCTACACTTTGTCATCCCATATCTTGTTTCCATACATTCCTTCTCCAGTATGCCTGTTTCTGCTCTCATCCCCTCTGTCCGCCTACTCCCCACTTCCATCTCATACATCTCTGTCAACTCCCGCTGCACACTCCTAACACTATCACTGATGATCGACAGTGCATTAAACATCATGTAAATCATTCCCCTTAACCTACATTAGCTAATTAGACGTCTTTCTAATTCAGATCTTGCAGTAATGCAGAAAAAAACCTGCGTTCTCCATGACATCCAGTCAGAGATCAAATGTATTTTTATGAAGAACACTCTATTTTCAGCTTTATTCACCCTGCATGTGTGAAATTGCACACACAGTATAGTAATGTGCAATATCTAATATTAAACAATAATGACTTTATCCCCTTTCCTCCCTCAGAGAAGCTATCCTTTTATCTTTCTTCCAGTAAATAAACAGAAGTGAGGTGAGACTGGTTCATCCTCCAGCAAAATCTATTGTGAATTTTGATGTTTATAACACTAGTAGACAAAAAAAAAAAAAAAATCAAATTCTTCAGGTGTGTTCTCTGATTTGAAGGCTGTAGGAGTGCTCAGTGGCAGGCTTCTTGGTGCAGTGGCACTTTTGGGTTAGAGAGATTAGCCTGTGAACCTTAAGGAGCTGCCCACAGGCTTTTACCAGCAGGCAATGGATATGGCTGTAGCCGATAAGACATAAAAACACTTGAATAAAACTTTTATCCCTTTAGAAGAGTTTTTTTTCTTTTACTGTTATAAACAGCAGCTGTCCACAAAGTTGAATAAGGTCAGGAGCAGGATCCAGAAAGTTTGAAGCATAGAAATGGGAGTGAGCCATAACAGTGTGACAGTGAGTGAGTTATTGATAATTGATAGTCTTGAAATTTGCATTTGTTATATGTATACATAATGTTGGTTGATTTGATTTCATAGCTATTCTTTGACACTGATCAATTGAAAAAATGCAAAAGAAATACTGTACGTAGTTATACGCACCGCTCCTCTTGATTTATACTCGGCTCTTTTAAAAGTACATATTCTAATGTAGAGTCATGCACAGTAACTGAGAAGCTGATTTCTCAGTGGTTTCCCGCTCCCATCTTGAAATTAAGAAAACAACCTTGTGCGCCTCTTGTGCTGTCGCTGCTTGTCTTTGAGTATCATCTTCATGTAAATCATTCTTATCGAGACAAATTACAATTCACATTTTTCAACCCTCTGACACAAAACGGAGCAGTGTTCTTCATAACAGTGACGCTCTTCTTAATTAAATTTTGTATCGACCTCACACTGACAGCCCGTTAGAATAATCACCCTGTGTTCTTATTGGTACGTACTGAGGTACTGGGAATTTTTAGTGAAGTGATGATTCACCGTCTCTTGCTGTTATAAATACTCCAGGATTTTTCTTTGTCCTTGCTTAAACACAAGTACACACATTTACTCATGAATATTTCCTAGAAAAGTCAAAATAGTTCTGAATTTGGATATGCTACATGACCCTGTACATCAGCTTTTTGGCAGCCTTTTCAATCGTTATCATTGAACACTGAGCATGTACATCCACTGTCTGCTCCCCCCCAAGTGCATTGTTCCTCAGGGCGACTGCATAATCTGACAGCACCTCCACTTATAGGTCTTCTCGCTGTCAAACTCACCTCTCCGGAGGATGGACACATCACAGGTGTCAGCAACAAGAGTCTCGCCTACCACCATCTCCCCTAGGGCTCACTTGTCAACAGGAGCAGCAACTCCAGTGTTTGACCTCAAGGGAGTGAGGACGAGAGAGAGAGAGAGAGAGAGAGAGAGAGGAGGGAATGGACTGATAAGTGCAGATAGACGTAGAGGACATTGAGAATTGGTTTTGGCATATTGAGTGTCTGTTTAAAGCAGTTACACGACGATTTGCAAACATTATTTTGCTTAGACTGAAATGTTACACAAAATTGGACTGTGGATAGGAAGGAGGCGGAGTATTACACAAAAGAGCAACAGAAGTCCCTGATAAACTTCTTCTCTCTGTAGGAACCTGATCAAATGGACACTGACATGGTTAGAACAAATTCCACACATACACACAGAGAGACACACACACACATTATCATATTAGTTGATTTCAAGCACAGTCACTGAAGTCAGAAATGTATATTGGTTTGAATGGCTATAAAGCAACTCTTTTCAGCAGTTGGATGTGAAAGCTCATGGTAATAGCAATTCGTCCTGCAGGCAGGTCAGGCATTTTATCTAATTTCAATTATGACCACAGCATTTGTTATTTTGGAAGGTCAAATGCTAATTCCGCTTCACAGTTTTAATTTTAAAAGCTAAGTCGTGTTAACTAGGTAACCAAGATAATACTGTTTCATCTGCGTTTTGAAGTGGTTCTCAGCCTTTTTAGCTCGTGACCTTTCGAAGTGAGGATTGTTTACCTCTTCTCAACCTCTGAGTATAAGATGTGAGAAGTTCAGCCAAAGAATTTTTTTTCTTCTCACAGTGTTTTCTGAAAGTGTAGAGTTTAGCAGAAGAAAAAAAATAAACCCAGGTTTGTGTAGCACAAATGGGTTTTGTCCTTGTTATATTCATTATCTCACAGCCCCTCAGTTTGATCTTGTGACGGCCTGCTGAGAGGTCCAGACCCCAGATTGGGAGCCTTATTGCCTTGCAGAAAGTCACAGACTGTAGATTGGCCTGTTATAGTCACCATAGTTTAATTGGACGTTGGACAACATGTAATGAAGTAGAACATCATTATTGTATCATGCAGACTTGTGTGGATTTATTGCAGTTTCCCAGTTTCTTTGGAGATGTAGTGTATCAGAGTATTTTCTATAGTTACTTCACTGCTTCACTGGCTGTTTGAGTTTTCTGCACAGAAACCAGACTTTTGAATCCAGTTTGAATTCTGCTTGCTTTGCTTTCTTATCTCCTGTTTTGGGTACAAACTCCCACACAACCCTGTTTACATGCAAGCAAAGTCCTGCCCTTCATATCCCCACTATATTCCACTCTAAAACCCTCCTAAAATTAAAGTCACGACTTGGGTATGAACTGCTTCATTCAGCATTACAGCCCACATTCTCGTCTGATAACAAAGAATTGTTCATCTGTATCACATTTCCACATTTGCGGCCAATCTCGCTCCCTGCAGTGCATTTTCACAGCACACATCTATTATTTCTGCACTATTCCACTGCGATCAGATATGGCACATCCCTCCCGAAAATCCCCAACTTTAACCTTGTGAAAAAGCCTGCAGATTGAACTATCTCAGCAGTTCCCAGCATCTCTAAGCTGACAGAATGTCTTCATAGCAGTTCAGGGCTCCTCGGTGCCCATGAATCTGTGCGTCATCCAAGAGTTTGACAGGCGAGCGTGCAGGCGCCCACACATATGCACACCAACACACATACACAGACACACTGAAAAGCAGGGGGCCAATTATGGGCTACTGTGACAGGCAACAGCTGTAGGTAAGCCAGTGTCCCCCCAGGCAGGCCACAGTGCAGCCGACATATTGCCAGCATGTCCACTGACAGTGATAGGAACCCTATGATACTTCAGTATAGGAAACAAAGGCACAATGGAAACCTTAAAGCGGGTTGAAGGATATGTTGGTTCTCAGCAGACACTATAATCAGATCATATTGAACTGTGCCGCACTGTGCTCACTCGCCCACTCACTGTCTTTATTGAAATAAAAATTAGCCCATGTTTCTCATGAGATTGAGTCGAACATTTCCTGGCAACAGCTCAGACTTATAGGCATTGTGTATGAAGAAGCTAAGAGAAAGTTTTGGCAAAGTTTCAAGTATAATGTAAAATAAAAACTATAGTGACATTAACCATTTGTCGATAGCATCAGCCTGAAGATTGTTATGGTCTGTTTTGGTTTCACTCATACATTGTTCTTCAGCTGTGGTAATTTTAGTCAAGTTCTCTGCAATCAGAGTCATCTTCTGTTTATACAATATTCACATCAATAGGTTATTGTTGTGCTACACAATCAGCATATTCAGGACTAAGAGTAGTTATACTGTAAGTTCATGGCACATTTATCACATATCACTTATTAAACTACAGCGGTAACATCTGTTTACTCAGTGGATGTTAATCACAATGAAAAGAATACAACCAGCCATTTCCCTTTATTATCTCATAAAAGTAATACAAGCCTTATTGGTATAAACATTACTGAGAACAGCACAGTGATGTAGTCAAACCAGATGCAAACATGATGTCTCAGTATTGCCATGATCTACCTTAGTAATACTTGGCATCAAATTGGGCCGAGGTTACTGTCTTATTTTGTTAAAACTGTATAAAATGTGAAACCATGCCGTACTTTGTGTCAGTCTGTCTCGTGATTGAAGGCCAATATTCATGTATTTGTTTGAATCTAAATTTTGGGGCTCGACTTGTTGGCCTTAAATGATGGTGATCGCATTATGAGAAACTTGTTGAGCGCCCTGCTTTTCATTCTGAGTGGCCACCCTGATTCCTGGAAGAACAACTTTTCATTTCCACTGTTTTGTCGATGAAATTTGAAGGTTAATTTAAGTGGTACAAGCGGGAATTAAAATGAAAGCTTAAAATTGACACATGGGTAGATTGATATAAAGGTCACACACTCAGACACGCACAGAGGCAGTATATGATACTGTGAGTAAGTACTGTACAAAAATAAGAGTCAATTATACTTGAAACATGCATTGAATTTGGATTTACAATAGTTTATTAATGCAGATTAGTGCCTCCCACAAGCAGGTGGGTTATTGGGTGAGCAATTGTATTTTGACATAAACTCAAAGTGTTGGGAATGATGCCAAGACATGTGAGCCGACAACAAGTGAGCACGCTCGAAATCCCGTCCGCCCCCGTGCTTAATTATCTTTACATGCCAGAGAAAATAAATTACCCTCCTCCTCCTCAAGATTAATAATATTGCTTTGTGGGGTTTTTGGCCATAAGTTGTGGAATAATGAATAGTAAAAAGACTCATGTTGCTTTTGAATTGACTGCAGAAAAGTTGCTGAGCTATTTTGGGATCAAAGAAGTTTTGATGAAGAAGATTTAATTCAGTGACAACTCAGTAGAGTTGTAGCTCATATTTTGCTTCAAGAGAAACATCCACCTTATAGTGGCAGACAAAAAGCTGTTAGTGATGTGCATTGTGCCTCTTTCCATTTTAGTAACTGTAATTTTTTTCCTTCCTGTCGATAAATGAGCAGACGGGCGGTGTGACATTACGTATGGATTATTCCAGTGACGCCGCGATAACAACTGACAGCACAAACATCCTGGGCCCAGAATCAGGAAATCTAAAGTGAGGTGGAAGAGATTAACAGCAGGAGACTCAAACCCCCAGAATGCAATTTAGCCACCTCTAACTTTTTCATGATCAGAGACAAACTCTCCCACTTTTGCTGTCACTGCTGCTCTGTCCACCCACACATTAAGTATAACCCACAGCTGAGCTCAAGGATTCAAGCTAAATCTTTAAGTGCTGTCAAAATGGAAAAAACCATTAGAAGTGTTAGAAAGCATAAGTTGAAAAATGTGACTTACAGTATGGTATAACCGACTACCCTCTGAAAACTCTACCTGGATAAAACAATATCTGAAAGAGGATTTGCTTATGCTGCAGGAAAGATTGTAAGAAAGTGATGACATGCTTCAACATTTTTGCTAAAATCAGCACATCACAGCTCATCATATTCTTTCATAATTTGGATATAACCTCATAAGGATTGTTGTAAATGCAGACCAAGCCGACAAACAGAATACTTTAGTGTCCTAAATTATGTAACAAAATCATTATGCATGGAGGTGACTCATTGCAAGCTCAACTCAAATAATCCCCACAGTGTGAAAGATAATATTTGACATTTTCCCAGGAAAGCCAGTGAGAGTGGAAACAAAGAGGGCAATATCTTCTGGCAAAACTGACAGTTGCCAGTAAAGTTGAAATGTTTTTTCTGTGGCACTCTTCGAAGCTCTAACAAAGTGTGCTCTGTGGACATTTTGTAAAGTTGTGCATTTAAAACTCAAACCTTGTGCACAGTCTTGTTTCTCAGCAACAAAAGGGCCTTTCCCAGCACAGCACAAAGAGCTGTATATGTGGGTGCAAGGGGGGCTGACAGCTCCAGTGCCCCCTGCTCCCTCATCTGCCACCGCTGGCGTGGAGTCTTGTCACCAAAGCCGACCAGATCCCAGGGACAGGGCACATGTTTGTTCTTCCCCTGCAATCACAGCCAGGCTCCCCCCTTAACCTCCTCCTATGTCCCTGTCCCTGTGTGTTTCCTTTACACCACCTATGCATCTCATGTAGTTTGTGCCATCTGGCCTCCTCGGTGACCCCTTCCTCTACACACACTCCTTTCATCAGCCTGCATCCTCACCCCCTCCCCCTCTGTTCCTGCAGCTCAAACAACAGAGACCACAGTGCTGCCTGTCGCAGACCCTGCAGAGCTCTGCTGTACAGTATGTTTGTCCTTGCTGGACTCTGCAGACCTCTATTGATTCAATATACATTCCTGCCTCCTCCATGTGTGCCCGACTGCTCTCCTTGCTAATGGAAATGTTTCAAGAGTGGTCGTCCAAGGCCAGTGTGGATGGTGGCTTAAACTGGCTGTAATGTGTTCACAGTGCATCAGAAAATAAGAGTGTTGACAGCTTGCAAGGCACTTGCACTGTTAATGTTATGCCCTCACAAACAAGTCAAAGCAACAGACATCATGTTAATAGTGTGTGATAGTTTTTTGTCTTCATATACACTTTTTTCACATTTTATGGACAGTGAAAACCATTTTTTTTAATACATCCATCTACCACTGAGTGAGAAAGTATCCAGCCTGATAATATTATTTCAGTTACCTGAAGGGATTCCATTTTTTTTTTTTACAGTAATCAAACAAATATGCCAATTTTGATTTATCATTGTTATTTCATTTTTTCAACACTGCGCAGCAATATTGATCTCACCCACACAATTTTCAGTTTTTCCCTTGATGTCACTTTTCATTGATATATGCAAGAATATGATGAACCAATTCTGAATCTGTTTGACGAAGCTGACAGGTAGAGTTTTTCTTTAACTGAAATAGCCATCAATGAGCGCAACACAAAACAAATGATGAGCTCAGTGATGTGGGAAGATGCTATGCTGTTTTTTCCCCACAGACTGAAATATAGATGTTACTCCTGTATTGTTTCCTTTTACCTGCAGCCTGATGAGCAGTCCTTGTGACTGGCTGTCCAAGTGTTAAATAGTCGTGTCATGTTTCTTTGGACTTTCATTGACTTTTTCTTTGTCACTTTGCATGCATGTGTAGAATTATAGGAGGAACTTTGATGATTTAAAAAGCTTTGTGGTAGAATTTGATAATGGTAACAACACTCTATTCAAATGTTAAATAGTTAAGTCTTTTTGACATGGCAGGCAGTTGTGCTTTCTTTTATTGTGTGTGAGTACATGTGTATGGGTAAAGTCTTGGCCTCTTCTCTTCTCAAAAGTTTCTGCTGAGATTTTATTGTGGAAACACCTTTTTTTTTACTCTGAATTTAGATAACCAAGCTGTGAGGTGCTGAAGAAAGTGTACTTAAGCATTTAAAGTAAAAGTAAATCTTCAGTAGAATGTCCTTATATTTTAGTGCTTGGAAGTATTCCATCTTTAATGCATTAACCTCTTTGGATTAAGCTAAAGGGGTCAGTGGTCCATTTATGCTGGCTGTGATTGCCTGCTAAATGGCCCCAAGTCAGAAATGTTCATTTTCTTGAACAGCTCTCTTTCTTTAGAGGAGTGTGCACCTGCAGGTGTCAGATAATAGAGTATATAGATGTCAGATAGTAGACGAGTCAAAACACAGGAAATTTAGCTTGAAGCATAGTGGAGGAAAATGATAACCTTTCTTAAACTGGCCACAAATAGTTTAAAATTATTTTTTAGGTGAGGAGAGAGACTCAATTGTTGTTTTTGTGCACTTGTATCAATTTTTGCTTTCCTATGTGGCTGCCTGTATTTGTAGATAGATATGATTATGTCTTTCTGAGCTACTGATGAGAGATCATTGCCTGTGGGAAGTGTTCTCCTTGAATATTTCTCTCTTTGCTTGGAGCAGCTTTCACATGGCTCTCCAGACATATTGGAGTGGGCGGCTGTGCAAACATCGGGTCTCAGCTGTCCAAATGACAGTCACACATTTACTTTGCTGTGGCAGTCACACACTTAACGCAATCTGAATTACACTGATGCATCTATGCACACAGATGTAACATGTGCAGTCACTCTGCTGACAGTCTCAGTTCCCCACCTCTCTTGCTGTGGTTACACGTCAGTCTCCATAGACCACTTAACAGAGATACACTATCTTTAAACCACAGCTAACCCACAGGTTAACCTCTTTTACACGCACATTATATACCCAGAGCTTGTGTTTATCCAAGATTCTCACCATGCTCTTGGAAACAGAAGGTTAAATATCTGTTAAATGAATATTACAGTCTGGAGATATAAAAACTTGTCAGAAAATATTCCTTTATGCACAGATGGCACCCACGAGCGCCCTCACAGTCACCTTAAATTCAAAAAGATATTTAGTGTGCGACTGAACAGCAGGGAACAAATTCAACCATGTTCCTGTTTTTGTCTGCCTTTCTCTTGGTCTTGAAAAGTTTGTTTTTCTCCACAGGCTTTTGACAGGAAGGTCTTTACATTACATGGTGCAGTGGTGCTGTGGTGCTGTGATTGTGCTGCAGCCATTCTAGACTCCATATTTAGTAGCTGCAACACATTCATTATACCCATGGATACTTGCATTTTGGGCTTGTTCTCTGTTGTTTTGGATTTAGCATTTTCACTTCAAAAGAAACCCTGTTGCTGTCGTAGCAGATGAGTCACCATGGATACGTGTCTCAAAAATACATGTGCAGTTGTTCAGACTTCACCACAGGGCTTTTTTTTTTTATTTTTTTTTATATTGTACAACTTGCTGGTGGGGCATTGACCTCTGTTTACCCAAATTCTGTTTGCATAGAGGCACTGGATGCATAAAACCAAACATGCAGTTGTGACACTGGCAAGGTTGTCAACTGCCTAAATCAACAAAATTAGGGGAATTACTGTTTGATGCACACAGCTGACCTGAATGCTTTATAACTGCAGCCTGCATTTAGACTGTGGAGAAAAAAGCAGTAACTCTTGATGGCCGACCTCTTTCTTTCATTTTATTGACTGAGTAACTATTCAGTGGTTTTAGTGGCAAACTGCTATTGATCTGCAGTTTCTTTTCCCACTTTTGTCAGCCAGATAGAAAATTTGAGCCGGAAAAGGCAACATTACCTTGTTTGCAAAACTTCAACAAATCCTTTAAATACTTGATTGTTCCCCACCTCCCCCAGTCTTCCTGTCCGTTCTTGGACATTCACACTTGCCAGTGAGCTGTCTTTGTCCTTCTTTGGCTTAGCAAAGTTCAACTAAACCAGGAAGATCATTTATTTTTCAACACAGCCCGTCTGAGAAATGTTTAATAACTCCAATCGGTCAAATGTTCACTCTGAAATACATTAATCAGCCTCAGCCCCTTCCTCCAGGCTTCAGTTTCTTTCCACTCACAGGTTCCTTTTTTCAACATCATTCACACTGATGATCAGCACTGCTGATTCCAAACAACGTAATCTCACATCTCTACAAAAGATGTGGTCACTTTATCTTTGCTGGGAATAGTTGTGTCAATACATCTAATACATCAAGCTAAATTTAATTTCAGCATTTTGAGCACTATTAGACACATGTAGGAAAATCCATTTCATGTTTCAGGCTTTTTTGTTGTTGTTGTTGTTGGAAGTGGGGTTTTGTTTTTTAGTTCAACAGTGTAATGTTGTCTGAGGCTTCACTTTGATTCTCATATTTGTTTTGTTGTGAGATACACTGATGTACAGTACTCCAAAAGGCTAAGATCATTATTACCAAGCCAAATCACCTCCTGTCCAGTGAATTCTCTATAATGCCTTCTGGTCGCTGCTATAATGCAGCTCTCAGCAGAACAAACCATCTTTTATGCCTTTGCTATTGGATTTTTAAATCTGGACAGTAGTCATTTAAATATATTTTTTGAATGAGTTGTCCGATTAGTTTTTTTTCCTTTTCTTAAAGCTTTATTATCTTGATACTGTTCCCTTAATTTAACTAATTAATTATTTATTCATTCTAGTACTATTTTCTATTGTGATCATGTATGCTGTTCTGTTCCTGGGCTTCACATTAAACTTGAAGCATATCTGGGAGTTGTTAAACTGAAAAAAGCTGGAATGAATGTGTTATTGACTGACTGACTGACTGACTGACTGACTGACTGACTGACTGACTGACTGACTGACTGACTGACTGACTGACTGAATGAATGAATGAATGAATGAATGAATGAATGAATGAATGGATGAATGAATGTGTCTATGGACTGGGTAGCTGCAAACTGAATTCCCCTCAATTGCTCTGCAAAGTTGTATTGAATTGAATTAGAGTAGATATGTCTGTAAGCCCTGTTCTTTCGTCTTGGAAGGAAAGACGATGACAAGTGGGAAGGAGGGTTTAAATGAGCTGTAGCTACAGTAACAAAACACACAATCAGATTGATCAAATTACCTGAACACATTTAACTGAATAATACAAATGTGATTCCACTGTCATTCTGAACTCTAACCCCCGGTTCACACCGACAGCAATTAACCCCAGGTTTACTCCATTTTCAGAAGGTAACCCTGTAAAAATTGAGGCCAACTCTCCTCTGGAACAAAGCCATCTAGGTTAGAACCAGGTTTAACCTGCCTTGGCTTTGTGAATCGGTTTTTAAGACCTACTGTACACGGTTGGCCACCAGGAATCCTGGAAAAACACAGTGTATCGTGGAAGAGCTCATTTTCATGATGCTTTCATGTAATTTCAGGGCCTTTTTCCGTGCCACTCTTGGCATGTTTTTGTTTCATAAATGCATCACGTGATTTGGCATATCATCTCTACCAAAGACCACCATGAATAGATTTTCCATATGCAGATACATTATGCATTACCTGCTCACAGGAACATTTGCGGCAGCAGCAGTATAGAAATGGATGCACAAATAGAGGCTTGTTGAGCTGTTTGTGAGAAAGAGATAGTCTGGCACTAGCTTCAGGGAAGGCTTCCTGCCATGCAGATTGGTTCCAGTCAGCTAGAAAACCAATATGAAGTTTTGGGGCAGTGATAGCCTAATAAAGGAAAGTGTATTTGTGGTTAAAGGAGAAGCTTTTTCAAATCCCCAAAGCAGAAGGCATATTCTGCATGTGAGTACTGAGAGATACCCATACATAACATTACCTCCACACCTCAATCTCTTATTCCTCCAAACTGCTCTTGAGCAAGGCACTTAACCTCAGTGGCCGACACTGAAAGACTGTAACAGTATTGCACACCGTCCTCACTCTGCAGAAACTCTGCCAGACTGTCACTGTGAATGAAAGTGAGTTGTTAGTCAACCTGCCTGCTTACATAAAGTTTAGACAATGGCAGCAGAGTAGCGCTGCAAGATTCTTACAGCTGAGTAGTTTATTAGCTCTGCTAATGCATTTCTTAGTGGTAAGCTATTCTGTCCACGAGGGAAAAGGGCAACTCTTAAACAGCAGTGATAATATTCTCTGTATTTAGTAAAAGATTTTGGTGAAGTGGGTTTAAGAAGCTTTAATGAGGATAATGTGCTGCTTATGAAGATGGTTCTTTTGCTCTCACGTGTAGTCCTTATAATCTTTTTGTGTGTACACATTTTCTAAGAGAGGGGAAAGATATAAAAACCAGCACAAACAAAACCAGACAGGGAAATACCAAGACTATCCTCCACAGAAAAACAATAGCTTTAGCCATTTAATCAAAGACTTAAAACAACCTTTGTTTATTTTTTTCTGGACTAGCAACCTCATACAAATGTGCAAATAGTTACTAGTAGAGAAGAGAGATGGACAAAAAGTGTGGGTGGTAAGACGTTTGGTGTGACGTGTGAGTTCAGGGCCAGGGATTGTGGTTTCCATCCCATCTCCTGCTAACCTATCAGCTTAACTTGACCAGTGCCCGTTTAATCACTTTAATGGGTCTTTACCATGTAACATTGTTACTCTTCTAATATAATATCCAAACAACACAGTTTATATCAGTTACTCCTTGACTGGGTTGTTCCTCCCCTGACAGGGTTTGAGAATAGTCATTGTCTTGTTTGAGGGAATATGAGTCACAATAATATGACATATGATGTATTTGTGTTTGTATGTGTCATATGTCATGTAACATCACAGCTCATTTACTGACTCTCAGAGCAAAGCCAAACAAAACACACAAAGGAGTCCAACTCTACCCATCCATCACTGCGATCAGGGAACTTAGACAAATCAAGGATGTCAGCCAGCTCCATATGCTTCACACAGCCGTTCCTTCAGCTATCACCAACCGAGTGACCCAGTCAGCATCCCAGCCTTTACTACCATCCATAGGGCCTGTGGTCTGTCCGTCAGTCCAGAGAACAGAGTGAGACAAGCTGTGACTGCAGCATACGCCTGTGTGTCCATGCATATTTGGATAGCCTGAAGACTCTGGGGCTAACGCGCATTAGGCATGTTTATACCACAGAAAGAGCACGAGTTGCAGAAGGTCAAGACAGTAAGTGGCCTGATGAAAGTGTCACTCAGGGGAAATTTCATCCTCACATTGGTCAGAAAAGTCAGCTGGCAAATTCATTCTGATAGGCCGAACTCGGAGAGATAATGTGTGAGGAGGCAGGGAGATAGGGAAAGGAGGGTGGACTGCAAATGCGGAGAATCATAAATCTTTCCTTTGATCACAGATAAAGATGTGGGTGGATTTGTTGTCTCTGCCAGCAAGCCTTTGGAAGTGTGTCATGTCATTTGCCGCATGCCTCCCTCCTCCTGACAATCACTTCTCGGGCGGTCTCGTCCCTCTGCGTTGTTATCTTCTCCTTCATGAATGGAATGAATGAAACTGACTTTAAAAAGACTGATGTCAAAACAACACTCTTTTCATGTTAGTCCTGTAGCGTTGACCTTATGGATGAGTTCGGGATCCTTTTTTATGAGATCCCAACGAGGCCTTCAGTACTACAATATGTGCTCGCTCTTTCATTCTATTTTCCCAACTCTTTCCCCACTAACAAAGGGTAAAGTCAAAGGCTACTCTTGTGATGAATTCTTCACAGCTGTAGTGGGAAGTGAAGCAAGTGGAGACCAGCCCCATGACAAATCCTGCTGTGAGTGAAACTTAATGGCTTCGCAGTCAGACAAACTATAATGAGCCAAGGAGCCATATAGTTTTTCCCAGTGCCGGAGCAATTTTAGACATTTATTTGCAGCATAGACCTCACCAAAGGTCCGTGGCTCCAATACCTGGACAATCTTACCAATTATCAAGGGACAAATGGTCAAATAGTACCTGATTGCATTTTACAAATGTTATAAAATGGAAGGAGTTTTTTATTTTTTTTATTTTTTTTAATCTAATGTTTCTTCCACATTGACTTCAATTTCCTCAATTCATTCTATATATTCACTTGGGAAGATGACTAATTTGAATAGCAAGATAAACCATCTTGTACAATTTGTACATCACAAATGATAGAAATGTCTGTATTCTTCATTTTTCTGATCAGTGGCACAGCAACACATAGAATAAGGACGTAAAGCTGCTCTGTTGTTCAGCTCTATGCTGTTTTGGTTAAAAGTCTGAGATAATCTAAAAGACTAAACAATGCGTCTGTCATGTTAAGGTTCCACTCACTGCCATGCCATATGTCATGTTTTCTGTAAGAGAAAGGGACAAATGCTCGCGGTGCCATATGCTCCAGGATCACGCAGAGAAGCAGAATGAAGACAGTAACCATTACGATCATAGATTCCATTATAGTTTGTCTGATGGGGCACTCAGGGCCATGAGCTGCAATTAAACTCTAAATAAAATATTATTTTCCACCCTCTCTGTGTGCAGTGGGAGGAATCCAAATTCTTTTAGTAATGGCTCATTTAGGATCCACAGTTTTCCCATTTGGGCACTTGGACTCATTTAGGACTGCGACACCCATCCTGTAGCTGCAGTCCTCAGCAGTAAAACCCAGTGTGTTGGATTGCAGGCCTCATTTAAGGTTGGACAATGGCCGGTGTGTGTGTGTGTCGGTGTAAGTGTGTGTGTGCAGCATTACAGAACAGCTTATTACTTTGTGAGCCTGCCTCTCTGTCTTTTTATAGACATCAGCAATGTTGTGTAGACAAACAGGTGCATTAAGCAAAGACACCATCTTGATTAGACGGATCTATACCGGAGAGTGATCAATGCTCAGTTTGATGCTGCCTGACCTGAAGAGTTCATCACTCTGGCTGACCTTTCCTTCGCTCCACAAGTCACACTCCTCACCTGCTTGCTCTCATCAGGCCTTCCGTTTGTTACATCTGTCCACAGCCAATACCTGAATTCATTAGAGAGCACAGCGCAAGAGATCATCGCTCACACCAAGAGCTACACAACACCATCACTCCTCATCCTGCTCGTTACAGAGGAGTTAATTGAATCAAATGTCTTTTATGATTAATGGCTTTGATTGTCTCGACTGTTAATAACTTCATAATCAAGTGAATCATTACAAGTGTCATTTTTGTGAAAGTATGTTCATTTAAATATTTCTCATTATCTCTTTGACTTTTCTTTTTGTCCAGTATTAATCAACCACCCTCTTTCTTCTTTGAGAACTCCAACATTTTAAAGTCCTGAATGCTCCACATACATGTACCATACTCTATCACACATTGCTATCATTCACTTGGTCCATTTCATATCTACATGTGGCTCTACTGCCATGATGTGCAATCAGCTGAATCTGAATGTCAAGAGCACTCCTTCAAGCCCGGCACAGTGGGTGCTAGAACATAGCAGCCGTGGCGCACCAATCTGGAGTTTTCTTAGCAGTTTTTCCTTTAATGACCACAATCACAGTTGGAGGCAGATATGTAAATGTGTGTTTGGTGTTGAAGCACAAGTTCACTCAGAGGTGTCCTAACACTGCAGATTAGAGGCCTGTTGACACCTGTGAGTGGGCGGCTGCCTTTTACAGCAGAAAAAGAAAAACTCCTTTTTGATGCACAAACTCGGCTCAGTAAAATGTGTCAATCAAAATCAGCAAAGGCCCAATCTGGTGATATCAGCGATTGATTAATTATACTGTATGTTCCTGTATAATTACAGCTTAACTTAAGGTTTTATGTAGTGCTTAAAATAGCTCTTTTAGACAGGTAAACCGGAAGACAAACTGGTTGTTTATAAAGTACCAGCAACTCTAATTCTGCAAACTGGGTGCTGTTCTCATATCTTGGCTATAGTTGTACTCACCACCTCAGTTGTAAGGATGATGGCAGTCTATTGTAGATTTGGAGCAAATTTCCCACACGTTCTTAAAAGCTTGAAGGAAATTTAGATCAGTACTACTGGGTCCTTTAGGATTTAGATTGGACCTGGGGAAAAAAAACACTCGGCTGATTCTGCAAATCATGGATGACTTTTAATGGTAGTGCTCTTACGTTCAGCAGATGCAATGAAAATGAGAAATGTAGGTTGTAGTTGTGGAGGTTGATGACATAAAACACCTTGATTTCCCTTTGAATCAAGATTGTCTGCTGGCCCGTGTCTGACTTGTGCTTGGTCTTGTGTCACAGTGACCTCAATTCCCTGCGGTGACTTCACAGTACAGTACAATTCACAGTACATAGCCATTTGACACATGTGCACAGCCACGCACACAACCACAACAAGCACTCATTTCCTTTCCTGGGACACACACAGATCCAGCTGCCTGCTCTCCCATTTGGATCTGTGTGTGGCCCGGGCTCATGCTTTTCATCACCTCCACTCTCCTCTGTGCGGCAGCATCACAGAGGTGAATCCTGTGCTGCCAGGAAACAGAATAAAACAATGGAGTCAGTGAGACATAGCAAGGCTAATGGATTCACTGCCGCCTTTTCCCCACCTTCGCTTTTCATGTGCAGAAGTATTCATCGAGTCTTGATGGTGCCGGTGATGCATGACACTGATTCATTTAAATGGCCCAGAAAAAAATGAGAATCTTTTGCACACCTGCAGAGTTGGCAGAAAACAATTCAGGGGGTGTATTGAATCAGCATTTTTATCTTAAGGTGGTGCAAATCATTGTTTACCATTTTAATGTGTCCCCTTTTGGCTCTGCTATGGTTTGGGCAGGTTCTTGCTGGTGATGATTACATTCTGCACTATATCCTTTACTGACACAGAGTCATTTTTAACCCAACAACATGGCAGCAGCACTGGCAGGCAAGTAAATAAGAACTGTTTTAAGGGCCCAGCCGTTTTGTTGACTCCACAAAACAGAATTTTAATGAGCAAGCGAAAATTTATTCAGCATTTTTAAAATAAGGGAAAAAACATTCTCTTGTGCTGCGCACCAATAATAAAAGTTTATACAGAGTTCTTAAGTTGTGCTCTGGATCAGCTCTTAGTTAAATTATGGATAAAGGCCAACATAGAGGGATGAAATCTTACTGTGTACACTCTACTGTATCTAGTTAGAGGACCAGGCTGAAAGGATTTAAGAAGAGAAGATGGCCGCCTCCACAGGCTTGACTCTGTTGCTGCTTTTAATTTCCTTTTAAGTTTCAATGGGGTGTATAAGGATGAGGGTTGTCTTATTTTTAACCATTTTTACCAATCATGGAGGCGCCATCTGTTTTACAGTAAATGTAATTTAATATATTTCAAGGGGAAATGGCTCTTTTTTTATTTGGTTTTCCACCCTGTTCAAGCCCCAGTGCCCGGAGTGCCTGTTTTTTTTCAATGCATTAAGTTTTTATAGACTTTTAAAATGCCTGAGCTAGTACACAGTATTGTAATGGAGACGTCTGGGTTGTTCTTACAGCTCTCAGAAAATATACAAAGCATCCTTGTCCATAAGAAAACATCCACTGTATTTAAAGAGAGTTTGAGTTGCTTTTATGCTGTCTGAATAAATTGCCTTTGCTTCCCTTGAGTTGAATATAAATGGACACATTATTCAATTTGCTTTGCTGTATAATATTAAGCGACTTAAAATACAGTGAGGCTGCTGAGGTAATTTGATAACTTGCCACCTATATCAAAAACTGGTATGTTGAATATTGTAATTTTTGTAGTTAAGCAGCAAAAAATGTGCTTCACTGAGCTATTTTCAGCTCAGGTAGCATTGTGGGTAAATTGGTTGGATACAGACGCTGTGTGGCCTCTCCGGTTCCGTGCATTGCTTTGATGACACCTAAGATTAAATGGTTGCTGTTGGCTGAAATTCAAAGCTCTGCAGTTTAAAACTACGCAGTGTGCATACCTGCTGTATGTGACACACTTTGCTGCTTTTGGCTTAAGTTCTTCTGTGTTTCTGCGCTTCTGCCGCAAGACACACATGCTGTACAGTATCAGCAGAAACTAACACACTGTGACATCACTGTTTTTGTCTCAGCTCCCCTGTATTTGATTTATAACATAAGAAAAAGGTCTAATTTGCAGGCGTTTATTTGGTTATTGGGTGACCAGTTAACAGTAGGACAGTGGAGCAGGACAAGGAGCACACAGACAAGGAAACCAGAGGTCAGTGAACGTAACTGTCCAAGTCCAGCTTAGATACTCTCCCTGCCTACATAGCCCCAGTAACTGTATGGCATACTGTAATACCCACAGGTGCTTCCCCTTAAACAGAAGAGGCTGCAATTATATTATTGCTGTGAAATTATATTTGAAGCTATTAACAAAACGTTTTTTTTTAACTAATTCGGTTAAATACACTTCATTGCATTCCTAGAGGGAGGCACATTGTATAGAGTTTCTCTCTACTGACTCAACCAACAGCCTGTTCTGCAAATGAGAGCACAGTACATGCTGCTACAACTCAATCAAATGTTAGTTGTCATTAGGGCAGCTGATTAGGGTTCATTTGATCATTTTCTTGCTTTTACAACAATGCCATGAAATTGGTAAATATAAAGTAAGCATATAAATGATGTCCATAATTCATCAAACTAACAGCCAGAACAGAAACTACAAAACAAACTAATTGTGAAACGAGTGAATAATTGATGAACGGGCAGTTGGCATTGTAAATGTATTAATGATCAGTAATACGTGTTGTACCCGCGTCGACGTCTGTCAGTGTGCAGCAATTTGAATTTGTTGTTAGAAGCAGAGAATTACAGTGTGGTTTCTGATTATCATTCCCCGGTGCAACAGCCCTCTTTCTCTGGTGCATTAAAAGTCACAAGAGTGGAACAAATGGCACAGTTTCCACAATTATTCCGAATTAATGAGTCTCTCCTGCAAAGAAATGCAAATTTCCAAACGCTAGATTGCTTCCTAAAACAGGAATGAGGGAGAGAAAAAAAACATTTCTTTCAGCCATTTTAGAAACAGGCTTAACATGCCTTGCTCTGGTATTCCCCAGTCTCACAGAATGCCCCCTCCCTGCCTCCCCCCTTCATAATGAAAGCCTTATTGGCTTTGGGGTGTCAGAGCAGCTGATTAGTATGCGGAAAATGTGCACAGTTCGGCAGTCGTGCCATGCCGCAGTGCAATGGAGTTACGCAACTTCCTGTTTGTTGCACTTTGATATCATTGCATAGTTATGTGGGACATCCAGACTCACTAAAAAGAGCATCATGAAGGTCAAATATTTGGAGACCAAAACAGCAACTGGATGGAATGACAGCTATTTAACATTTGTGTCGTGCTAGTGTGCTTGAATGTGGTGAAGTTTTTGTATTAGTTAAATCATGTCAACACCCACAATGGCTAATAAGTAATACTTGTCATGCTTTTTAAAACTTTTAGCTTTTAAAATATTTTTTGGATGTTAACACCCAGGACAGATGTGCTTCCTCTGAGTGAATCAGCTGCTTTGTTTAAGTGACAGAAACTTATGAGAGGGGGGATTTAAGGACAGTCTCAGAAACTTTGTCACTTGTTTTCATATCCTTCACATTTGAGCACTTCACAGGTGCACTTCTCCAGACAGATTTTCGATATTAGATGTCCTTCATCTACCTGCTGGGACAATGCAGCATCTTGTCAGCATAAATGAAATGTTTTTCTCTCAAAAAACAAAACTAAAAACAAAAGGCAAGAAAGTAAAAAGCCACAAGCTGATGACTTTGATGGGAAACTTTTTCAAAGCCGGCCAGCCGGTGCTTCATGCTTTCATTTCTTATTTATTATGGAGAATACTGCTGTGTCAGTGTGTGCATGCGTCTGTGAGAGATGACTCTGTTGTGTGATCGGAGCTTGAGCTGCTGTGGACTCCATGTCAGGCATCCAGATCTCAACGGGACTTGGCCCGTACCCCAGAGATGCATGATGGGTGAGACAGAGATGTTTGATGTAAACTGTCACATCACTCTGCTGGTGTCTTCCACATAACGCGCCACCAGTCGAGAAGAAACAAGCTTAGCCGTTGTTACATGGGAGGGCCACTTTTTCTTATGCACAGATTAACCTTGAGCTGCGTCCAATGCAGCAACACAGCAGGTTCCTTCACCTTTAAATAATGATGAACCCACCTTAGGAAAGCCCCTGACACGAAGCCCAGCATGCATGTGTGTAGTTAAAAAGCACTGCGTAAGGAGGTCGTCTGTCTAACTGAATTGTTGCAACCTTTTTTGGCATGTCGGAAACCAGCAACGCCAGAAGCACCGACTGATACATGCAGGATGGCAACTGGAAAATATGTCATTGGCATTTTTCCACGAGTCAACAAATCAGCACACAGCACAGGATGGATCACTAATGCGGGATTTGTGGCACTGTGCGACACGGTGTAATCCGGCGCCGGCACAGTTTTCCTCACCTGTTCATTAGCTGAAGGCAGGGGCTCGTCCCATCGTCCCATAGCTGCCTCTGCTTTTTCTCAGCACACTGTTGTGAGCCAGTAGAGTGTGTGTAGGAAACAACAGTGAGCCCAGCTACTTATACACATTCAGTATACATTGTGTATGTGTGTGTACCTTATGTTAATGTGTGCAGGAGTGTAAAGGCTGAATAGGTTTGCATGTACAAGTCCATAGGAGTCTGTAAGAGATTGAACAGTGCAGTGGTGTGGTGCATTTTCACAGTTTTCCAGTGTTTGGCCGGCTCTTGTGCTTGCGGATTATAGAAGAGTTACATGGCACTGTAATAAGCAAGTCCTTCACCTTGGGACCTTTTTTAATCTTAATTAATTTCTGATAATTCCTCATTAACATTGCAGACATAAGGGCTCCATTGCTGAGAAACAACCATGCAGGCCACATATAGTGTAACGTCAAGCTGGAGCTCTACCCAAGAGACGGAAAAACAGAGACTGACGAAAACAGAGAAGCATATGAAAATGGGAGAATGAGATAATGTGATTTTGTGTGTGTGTGAGAGAGAGAGAGAGAGAGAGAGAGAGAGAGAGAGAGAGAGAGAGAGAGAGAGAGAGAGAGAGAGAGAGAGAGAGAGAGAGAGAGAGAGAGAGAGAGAGAGAGAGAGAGAGAGAGAGAGAGAGAGAGAGAGAGAGAGAGAGAGAGAGAGAGAGAGAGAGAGAGAGAGAGAGACTGAACAGCAGAATCAAATAAATGCATTCAACATATCGTCAGTCGGTTTTGTTCTCTCTCTCTCTCCATTGTTTTGTTCTTTTTTTTTTTTGACCTTGCAGGTGTTCATTAGAGTCAAATGATTTGGCAACATGGGTTCATGTTATACACTCCTTCTCTGCTCTTCTTTCTCTAGTAGGTAGTTGAGTAACGACAAATGCCTCTGCATGACATCATGGAATGGCGAGAAAGGAAGAGAGAGAAGGGAGAAAGAGACACTCTGGTCGATTAATAATTCATGCTCTGCAGATGATGTGTGAATAGCAGTGGTAAACACGCTTTGATGGCTTTCAAATCAGCTATATTACATGCTCACATGAAAGACAAAATGACCAATGACCCCATTGTTGGTGCAATTTCAGTCCAACTTGTTGTGGCGAGCAGAAAAAATGAGAAGCCTCATGAATTTGAGGTTTCATTTTGTTATGGTATTTGTATATAATGGCTTTCATATCTGTTGATGAGGGGAATATTGTAAGTGGTGCACCATTACTCTCTAGTATCCTTCAGCGCTTCTACAATAACTCCCCTTTGATGATTGATAATGTGGAAATAGGACCGTGCCGTGATAGGCATCAATTTAATGGTAATTGCACTGTTTGTTTGGTTTTTTTGTTTGGTTTTTTCCCAAGGAAACCTCTCCTGGAGAGGTAATTTTGGGAAGAAATGAGTTTGCGCTGCGCAGCACAGTATGCATTATGTACAGTAGATGTAGTGGTGGATATAAAAAGGAATTGTGCAGCATTGCCTCTCTCCTGTTCTGTGTTTCAAAGGCGGTTTATAATCTGGCTAGCTTGGTTTTGATCATGCGCAGTAGCAGGATTCATCATCCTGCCTGCCAAAATGGCACTGAAGACTGTTTTGTACTTGTACTTTTTTGCCCCCCCCAACCAACCCCCTTCTCCATACTCCTAAGTTATTTTTAATTTGTGGTTGCAGCCCCCACCAACCACATTTCTCCTCCCCCTTTCTTCTCATTCTCCTCTCTGTAATAAGAACATGCAATGTGTGAATTTTTTATAATGTTATATAAGAAGCCCCGGCACCCCTAGAGACCCATGTCCTGGTTCTGGTGTGTTCAAAACAAGCACACGAGAGGAAGAGAGCAAGAGAAAGAAGGGGGAATAAAAGTTAAGGGAGGATTCAGAGAGATTGAGAGGACTGGAGAAGGAGAGGAGGAGGATAAAGGCAGAGATAGGAGTGCAGAAGGGGAGAGCAGAAGGAAAAGGAAAAGGCGTGTTGGAGGAAAGAGGAGAGGAGGCGAGGAGAGAGGATTAAATGATAGCAGGAGAGAATGCATGCGGTAGAGGAGCCTGTGGGGGGAGATCTTCCCATTAAGAGGCACAGTGCTCGGCTCTCTGATCTCTGAGTTGTGTTGTGATGCCAGACAAGAATACTCTAGGGCGACAACCACTGCCACCAGAGAAACAGCTCCTCAGCGACTGATATGCAAATAGTGTGTACAGCTAGAACGACGAGAGGAGGGAGCAACACAAGGAGAGTCAAAAGAGGGGAGAGACATTGAAGGAAAGGGAGAGAGGGAGAGATAGAGGAGGAGGAGTATGAGACAGGAGGTGATAAGCCAGTATCCCAACGTGTCATTGTATAAAAATCTATCTCAAAGTGTGGCAGGGAAACCTGCCAAGCCGTACGCAAACTTCTCAGTTTTCACTAAGATCTTCTGCAGGTTGAACAAGGTAATATGCAAATACAGTGTTTAATCTAAAGCTGATTGTACACACAGCACGATTATTATGTAATGCCTGAGAACAACTGCAGTGTGCATATCAAATAATACCAAATAACTGTATTTTTTATTTACATTGAATTTTGAGAACTTAGATTTATTATAAATCAATAACTGACATCTCTTATTGATAGAGTTTTCAGGCTTAGAATTCATTACTTTGTGGGAGCCCCTCTGGCAGCTTTGAGTCTACTTGGTAAGTCTCTAAAAGCTTTATGCCCCTGGATTTGAGCAGGTTATCCCATTCTTCCCGTCAGAGCCTCTCCAGCTCTGTCAGACTGGATGAGAGGTGTCTGTGAACTGTTACTTCAGGTCTCTCACATTGTCTTGGCTGCTTCAGGTCATTGTCATGCTGAAGGCCTGGGCTTAGCCACACATAGTGCCTTGCATTTTGAATTCTTCATATTTTTTGAAACCACTTTATTATTTACCATTAAGATTTTGAACATGAGGAGGCAGAAGTTTATGTGCAGGGTATTTTCTCATTCTATATCAATAAAAAGTTAATTTTGGTTAGCTTTTTTGTTCATAGTGCTTCAGTTTGGTCCAGTTTGAATAAATATTAATGGCTGTGTTGTTGCCTTTGCAGCCAAAGCCTGATATAGCTTATTCCTCTGTGCCATATAGAGCTTCAGTTTGGTCCAAAACCCTTCCAAAAAAAAAAAAAAAAACACATCAATGAGCCACACAGTTCCATTGGGTGACATGTTCCTTCATTACAGTGAACACAGCTACTGCCGTTTATTTTGAGGTAATCCCACAAACACTGTCCTGTTGCTTTCAACACGCACTACAGCACCGAATGGGCATTAATCACCATCTGAAAATAGTTTCTGTTTTTGTACTGTTTGCTCAGTTACAACATAACGTAACAATCTTTCCAACTACATATTTGAGAGTAATTTAAAGATGTATGTAAATGTGGAAGAATGCACTGTTTGTCTTACACTGTAATCTAATGTGTATTCTCGCATCAGGAAAAACAAACTAAAGTTAAACATATGGGAGCATAAAATCTGAAACAAAAATCTGTATGAAGTTTGGTTAAAATGAGAAAAGAAATCTAAAATGAGACTTATCCTTTGTCCAGTGTCTGTTGGAATTCAAGATGCTGCTCTGCTATCTCTTGGGCCATCCAGCCAACCTTATTATTTTAATATGATATTTCAGATACCATTCTTACTGTCTGTACTGAGATATAGAAGCTACTCAGGTAATAGATGGGAAAAATATGTTCTCCCCTCTTAGAATCCGCCCTCTTGGCAGGAAGATTAACCATCTTTGACAGCAGGGCTCCATTACCCAGTATTGGGTTTTGGGTAAGCACCAAGGGTAGATAAGTCATCTGACAACGTATGACATGCAGGCAGTTTGACTTTTTTTCTGGTGTATTTCAGTGCCCAAGAGCCCTGTCCTTTCCTCTTGGGTTATAAAACTCCTCTCAGGAATATCTAATGTGAATATGCAGTTTTAGTTCTCCTGAAACGCAGAGGTATTTTTGCTTTCTAAGACACGCTAAGCTGCACAGCATCACCGCCGTCGCCACTGAAAATAATGCAGTGAAAAGTAATAATATTATGATTATCACCCGACGTTGAAATGTGTAGGAAATAACGAAGAGAAGATTTGTGACGCTGATAGCCTGGCCTTGGGGACCTGTTTATTTTATTATTTGCCAGCTGACATTATCATGATCATTATGTTCGTGCCGCCCGCATGATCCTTACATGATTGCCCTATTCCAGCTAATGAAGCTGGCTCTGCGTGCCTTGATACCTGTCACCCTGCCAAAACCTTGCCTCGACTTGATTGCCTCTGGTCCAACTAATTTATTTGTTTATTTTCATTAACAGAAACATTAGGTCTCTTTTCTTACCGGATACGGCAAATCCGTTAATGAACATGCCAGTTAAAATGAAGATGAAAGCACCAGTTAATTATCTCCGCGAACATTCTGCAAGACAGATTAATTCCAATAAAAAAAGAGAAGTCATTACAGCCGGCTCAACTTGTCAATGTGTTGATCTGAGAAGCTGTTTACAGGGTTCAATGGATAAGAAATGAAATTGAAATGTACTGCAGGACCTCATCATACCCTTGTGGTAAACTTATTTGAGAAAAATGTGTTGTATTGCTAAAATTATATTCAATAAAACTGACATCACACACAAAAACATCCTCATGAACAGCAGCTGGTGTTGTGACCTGTACATGTGACACTTGGCCAGTTGGTTACACAGGACATGATTGTGTTAATGGTTTCAATTTAAACACCCACTGTCCCTGCAGGCTGGACATAGCCACACAAAGGTCAGTGCTGCAATGCACCTAGGCTTAAAGTTTGAAATTAAACCTGCCATTAAATACATCCCATCATGTCACAGGGGAGCTTTCTGTAAGAGACAAAAATAACGAAGGAAAGGGTGATCGATCAGTGCATGTACAGTAAGACTAAAATCAGCGTGACAAATACATCTGTTTTTATGTTTTTCTTATGTTCTCTGTTCTTAGTTTTTTGTGTGAAATACTGGAGACTTGTATCTCTTTAGGTCCTCAAAAGTTACAGAAATTAAACCAGGTGAGACGCTGGAAAAAGTCTGTAAACCGAGAATGACTTGAACTGATTGGAAACAGAGGTTAGGGATAAGTATTCCCAGTATCCATATCTCACTGAGGTAACAAAGGCAGACCTGCTGAAAGGGCAGACTTGTTGAAGAAACTAGTTTTCCGTACTTTCCTGTGGTGTATTAACAAAAATAGTTTTTTTGCTACTTAGATAAATGGTGTCATTTATCTTAGGATCTATTAATCGTGATGGCTCCCTAAATAGTGGATGGTAGATAAAGTGGGAGGAGGAAAGTCATTTAGAAAGGCTACTGACAGTCTCTAATCTGCATATTTACTACCTTCATTAGAAGATCATCAAAGTGTAGAATCGATTGTCTAGTAGTCACTCAGCAAGGAGCCATATATTCAGACTCGGCAAGAAACTTTGGTTGTTAATCGAAAAGGAGTCTTGTACCAAGGATGTCCCAAAAAAAATACTGCAGTGTTTGAGTGTCTCAGTTGTTTTACTATATATTCAGTGGGTCAAAAAAACTGAGAGACCACGATTCTTATGGGTTCAAACTGTTTTGTGGGGATCAAAAGTTTGGACCTCACAAGTACATGATGTCTGCAGTTCGGCTGTAGGGTGTGAATCAGGTTTAGGTAAAGGTTAGGCGTTTTAATGTGAAAGTAAAATGCTCAGAGATGCATTATTGTGTGTGTCAGAGTCACTATGTATGTGTGTGATGGTGCAATTTAGCTTTTTTATAGCACCACTCCAATCACAGTGTCTGAGTATAAGTATATCAGGCTTGTTACGTGAAGGTGCTTTCAAGTACTTCTGTAACCGTGTGTCTTAAATTCAGACATGTCATGTGACCACCTTGTTACCCGCAGTTCCCCCCATAGTCCCACAATGCTTTATGATTTAGTGTAAATGTGTTTATTGTCCTAACCTGCTGACTCAGATGAGTGGGCACAGGGAGCACGTTGACCTAAAATAGCCCCTTTATGACACTGCTGCTTATTTAATGGTTGTGGTTAGAGTCTCATCTGCAATTGGTGGCTGAAGCAATCAATCGGCGCTGACACCAACCCCCCACCGCAGCTTTTGTCCCTCTTTGGTTTCTGTCATTCCCACCCACACAGTCGGGAAGGGAGATACAGGAGGGAAAAGGAGGAAGAAGGTGGCAGCGGGAGAGACTGTGAAGAAGAGGCAAGAAACCCTGTCTTGTTACATCATCACAACCCTCGGTATTATGTGCACCCTGATCAAAATTCATGTATTCAGCCCGCCTCCCACTCAGCGGATCACTGAGAAAGGGGCGACTTGTTGGTTTATTAGCAATCACCCATAGGATTGAGATGGGAGCCACAGACACGGGGTGAGAGGTGGCCGGGGTGAAGGGCTGATAGTGAGGATGGGTAGGCTGATGGGAAGAGGAGAGGAGGGGACCCTGGGTAATCGCTGGCCGGCCTGTTTAGTCATGGTCCTGGTAATCTCTGGTGACCTTGGTCGCTGCCTGCCTGGCTGGATTTCCGCAGTGCCACATTAATATGCACGTGGTTAAGAGGTGGACTCTCAGCTTCCCTTGAAGTGTGTTTTGTCTTCCTCTTTTCGCACACATACCTACCCCCACCCCCCAGCCCCACTTTATTTTTTTTTCTCCCCCCTTTACATTACTGGCAACTATCTCCCTCATCCATTTAGCTCACCTCTTCCCATACTGTCTATAAAAGAATCACAGACTTCAGAATTTATGATGGCATCTCAATTGGGCCGGTGTCAGAATTTGGCAGGCTGAAGGGTTTTTAAGGTTATTTTTATGGCATTTCTGCTTTATTAGATAATGTGTAGCTGAGCAAGATGGCAGAGACGGAGAGATAGAAGGAGAAAAGGAATGACAAATGACAAAGGTCTTACGTCAAACAACAAACTTTGCTATCTATCTTTCTTCCCGTCTTGTTCCTTTTGCCTCACTGTAGCATATGAGATTTCAGGCGGTGCCTTCATTTGCTTGCTTTGCCTCGAATGGGGTTCAGAGGTCAGTGTTAGCTACTGAACAGCAGCCTTGTGACTTGCTCAAGGACACTGACGGGTGGGGGCTAATACTGGTGCACTTTGTTAAAAATTCTCGTCTTTTGTTCATTATTCCACAATAGTGATCCACATACCCAATGCAAAACCAGGGGCAACTCTCAGACGAATATGACAATGGTTTGCAAACTGCAACTTTCTGACATAGTGGGAAAAAAGAAGACAGTGTCCTCTTAAAACACTGACACTGCATTTCATATTATAATTTCATCTGTGGAGAGAAGAGAAGAGCAAAGATGACAGCTCGGCGACCACATCTCATTTGCACTGACTTTTACGCATATAGATTGATGGGAAAAAAAAACAAGGTGGTGTGACTGACATCTGAACCAGTCTTTGGTTTAAACGCTGAAAAGATTTAAGTCCTTTAATGGCCAAAAGTTCCTGATAACATTAATTGGTAAAACCTTGTTTGGCAGTTTGTGAACGTCTTTTCATGTTCACAGAGTTCAGTGTTTGTAGATGCAGCTCAGATCTATTTCTTTTTAACTGAAGACAACACGAGTAGAATTTATAAAATAATTAGTTTCTTTGTCAAACCTTTGAGCAGCCAGTAGCCTGATGCTTTGTCAAAGTCTAACAATGACTACCCTTTTTCATCACATCAGACCCCTTTAGCCTTTTAACAGCATGAACATTTTTAATTCAATTTCTTTATGACATCCTCTTCATCTCAGCAGGGGAATTATGGCTTTTTCATAGCTCTCTTACAGTCTAAAGCCTTTATCATGTTTTTTTTGTCTAAAGTCCAACCAAGGGCACTGCCTCCTTGATTTTCCTTGATTACTGGCAGAGGAAAAGCCAAGAGAGGATGAATGAGCCAGAAGCAGATTAAAAAAGAAAAAAAAAACACTTTTCATATTGCCAGTGATATGAAAAAAGACGAAAACGTGTTGTAGTTGCAATCCAGGTGGAGATACTACTGTACGCTATTGATGGTGGAACAGCAGTGCTGGTTTACTTTGATTGATATACTGGAGCACTGGTCTTAGCGTTTGATCAATATCAGAGCTGCAGCTTTTTATCTAGTGCATCTCCTGCACAGATATACTGTAGTTGGAGTTGTTTTACTCCGACCTCCAGCCCTCTCCAGCGTTATCTGTTGAAGTAGCCTTGGGGAGAGACAGCAAGTTTTGTATGGGTCCAAGTAGCTAAAGTTTGAAGCTTCTGTCTCAGTTTACTTTGTTACATGAAGAAGAAAAGTGCATTTTCCCCCTCCTGTGTTTCTTCTACAGATTAATATGTTCGATTCTACAACAAGGTCAGTGGATGTAGATGCAGCCATCTTTGTATCTAGTTTCCAAGGCCAAGAAAGCAGCCTTGTTATTATTGGTTGGCCTTTCTGTTTCAAAGCCCATAGTCTCTTAATGGGAATAGCTGCAATAAGTGAAACTTGTTTTATTAATATGCAACAAAAGACAGGTCAAAGAGCCTTTTGTAAAGTAAAAACATCTAAGACATTCCCCAGAGTGAACTTTGTCGTATACATTCAGCCGTCACAGCCAGCTATCAATGGACTCAGAGTATTTAGTGTTAAATGATTGGCTGTGCGCTCATTCAGGCTGAACTAGCACCCGTACTGTTATGTATATGACTGTGGCCCATTTCTCTTGATTGACAGATAAAAACTTTGTGGCATTATGAAATGAAACAATCGTTGGAATAATGACCTTTTCAAATAGAGAATGGCATAAAAATGATATTGGAATGGAAGAATGAAATGGAAATGACCTGCGGTGACTGTTTGATAAGAAGAAGGAAGAAATAACATTTTCTAATAATCTACTGAGTTTTAGAATTTGCTTAATCACCTTGTAGTTGCATTTGTGTTTACCACACAATCAGGTTATTTACTGTATCTCTTGTTTTAAAATTTATTTAAGCTTGGTGGAAGTAGTTGGTCTTCTTTCTTATTATTTGTTGTACTTTTGGAAGCTTCAAAGGCCTCACCCCTGCATAGCAACATTCAGAGGCTGCAGTGGGAGCACTTACTAAATGAGAGAGCCAGTCTGAACAGCAAAGGAACAATTGCATTAATTTTGTGTAGTCAACCACCTCTGTGGATAGTTTGCTTCCGTTGGATTACACTGGTTACTTTGCCCAAACCTGCCATTCTCACTAACAAGCCCAGCGTGTCATTCGCTGGAGGGCTGTGGATTATTTTTGAGTTTTGTTTTGTTATTGTCAACCTAAGTTGATTGGCACTGGGGGACCTGTGCAGTGCAGTAGTAGGCATTCAATGGTTTGTTTTTGTTCATACAGACATACAGTGCATGATGCAGTGCATAATACAGCATGTACTGTATGTGAACAGCAGCAATGATGAGTCAGTGAGTTGAATCTTCGTGGTTATTCCCTTCCCTGAAATAAGAATCACCTCTTCTACAACCTTTTTATTACTGTTCTACTTTCAGCAGCTCCCCGATTTCCCCTCAGACGGTCATCCATCTAAAGCAGTGAACCCCGGTTTAATTAATTATGTATATGCAAATGTAAGCTCATAGTGCCAGAGTCTCCATTTTCATTTTCTTGTTTTTTTTTCTTTTCTCTGCCTCTTCTCTTCTCTCCTCCTCTTCTTCTTCTTCTCCTCATTTTTTTCTTCCTCTATGGCAGCTCCAGGTGGATTTATTGTAAATTCAATTTGCATTAAGGATCTAATTTGCTGACACTGTGTATGAATACATTTTTTAAACAGTTTTCACCCAGAACTGCCCCCCTCCACTCCTTGTACCCGAACTATATAGGTGCATTCGGAGGGAGAAGACGGGTGCAGCACATGGTAATGGAATTCTTACTAAGCTTCTAATTGGAGCAGAATATGGCTTATTTGGAATCAGGAAAATGAACTGCTTGTTATCAGCCGGTTGGCTGAGGGATAAGGGCATTGCGGTTTGCGTATTTAGGGAGTTGTTTTTTATGTGTGTATTGAGTGGAACATATAGCTGTGTTTGTGTGTGCAGCTTGAAGTATGCCTGCATGGTTATATAACTAAAAAGTGGCTCAAAATGACCAGATTGGGCTCATGTTCATCTCTTATTTAATTAGTTTCATAGTTGAAAGTGTTTCTGACCTAAATAGAAGTACTCCCTATTTGCAGTGTTTTAATATTATTCATTTGAATTAGCATTATTTTTATTTATTTAATTACAAAGGGAACAGCAGTCAAATTAAAATTATTTGCTATTTTATTCTATTTTATAGCTCTTGGTTTAAGTTGGTGTCACTCTCAGCCTATTTGGGGAGGATTTTGGAGCAGTTTACGTGCAGACCAGCTTTTAATAATTCAATATCTGAACGCTCACAGCTTGACTGGTACAATAAATGAGTCACTTGCCTTTCTAGATTTAAAGTATGAATAAGTTAATATGTGATTTGCAGACCTGGTTTCTTCCACTGCCTGCACTATAATTGGAGTTGTAATGTCGGGAGAATCTCCTCCCAAAGGTAAAATTGTTTCTAAGAGGCTCGTTTGAGACTATTAGTCATCCTCAGTCTGAAGAGAAAATTGAGGATGATTGACTTGGTGGCAGAGTCTGGGCACATCTGCTGATGGCCTGCATTCTCTATAAATCACCAATCTGCACTCTTCTCTCTCCCCATTCATTTTGACTGAACACTTTCCTTTGTCACTAATAACTCCTCCAGTTTTGTCCTGGGGAAAACTCAGTTATTTTCCTGTGAAGACACTGCTCCAACAGTCTCTTTTTACTGGGCATTAAGTTTCCTGCAGATACTCTGTAAGAGATGATGTGAACAACACTGCTAATTGAGTCTACCATAACTCATCGTTTAAGGGTATACATTGTTCAGATTACCATTTGGAGGAGAAAGCTAGTCTTGTTTTTAATGATCCCAAAATATCCAAACAAACCTGAGTTCAAAAATAGTAACTGTGGTCAGAAATATGAAAGAAACGAGGCGTATGCATTTTCGGTAAAGATGTCCGCCAGCTGTCTGCACCTCCCCATGTCACTGGCTGAACACTGTCACAGAGAATGAGTGCAGTGCGTCATATTATCTAGTTTGTAATTGAATTGTAGCGGGAGGTGGGTTGGTAATCAGTGTACAGCAGGTAGTTTTCGTTCCAGTGTTTGACAGTAATGTCCTCTAATGGGAAGCTCTGGCTCTACTCTTGTTCCAGGCCACTAGGTTTCCCTGGATCCCAGGCTGCTTGTGTGAGTGTGTGACTCTAGTGTGTGTGTGTGTGTGTGTGTGTGTGTGTGTGTGTGTGCATTCTTGTGCATGCTGAATGTAACTACCTGCTTGTATTTGTGTGTTTTTATGTGAGTGCAAATGTGCAGGTTGAGTGTGTTTGGCAAAGGCAGTTTGTTCTGCAGCTCCCCTGCCTCACCTCTGAATTCTTTTCAATATTCCAGGTTCTTCGACCTTCAAGACATATCTATCAAAAAAATTGAGTCACCGTTAACGTCTGCTGAATTATTGGTGATTGCCTCAAGTGATTTACAGCGCAGACGCCCGCACTTGTGTGGCTTTTGGGGACCTCACTGTCCTTGCTGATCTGCAGCTTGAATCATTCCTCCATCATAATTTTCTCCCTCTGTCTTTGAACTTCTGGCACAACCTTCCCTCACCCTCCCACTCCTCTGTACAGCAGCTGAATAGGATGGAGATAGAGAGGGGTAAAATGGAGCGACAGAGGAGGAGAGGGAGGGAACACAAAGGCAAAAAAGAGAACGGGATGACGCTCTGGTAGTTAACAGTGTGGGAAAAAATGAGAGACAAAAAATAAGGTCAGAGTTAAAGTATGAGAGCTGACACCAGAGCCCATCAGGACGCTGCCTGCTGCTTGCTTTGTTACATATTCTTGCCATCTTATCATTTCACAGACGGCTGGCGCAGAGGCTGATGTGACAAGGCACTCTATCCATCTGGGCACGCTCTATTTTCACCAACGCTCATTTCACGTGGGCATCGGAGCACAACACCCAAATGGTGTGTCGGTGTCTGTAGTGGACCGGGTCTGAGTCACCGGCTTAGCGCACCCACACCACCATGATACAGCATAGAATAACAGGCTGACAGGGCTGCCGGCGGAGGCGGCAAGGATTGTGTGGCCCGTTCTCCGCGTGTGTGTTCCCTGCGTGTATTTTGTACCTGTGTGGGTGGGTGAGAGTGTGTGGAAAAATGTCTTATCCACACTCTTGTCCTATGTGCACAGTCATGTCTGCAATGCAGCACTCTGTTATTTTTTCGGGAGTCGGTATTGTTTATGTTTTGTGTCTCGACGCCTCCCAAGGCTTTTTGTTAGATGAGAGGATTACTGGTGCCGTGGGGAACAGAAGGATGATTTTCTGATTATATACTATTCTCTCTGGAGGAGACACCCCAGCCATAACAGGATCACTTACACATCTGCTCCTTGTCAAATGTTACCCTGTGATAGGCACAGAGTGGGAGCAAACATATGGATACAAGTCAATTTTCCTAGTTTGATTGCTCAGGAGAATCAGGAGGCTGTTTGGAAGACATAATCACCTCTTTTAAGTCAGAGGAGAAGTCATTAGATTTTCAATCTGATATGATCCAATGAGATGATAAGACACCGTCAGACTTGGACGTAGACGAGTGTTGGACAATGATGGGTTTTTTCCTCACAAATTCAATATGACAGCCTGTGAGCAGAGAGGGGAAAACAGGCCTAATCACCTATTTAGAGTCAGACTGATTTACATACTGCTTTGAAGAGCAATGTGCTGCTGCAGTTGAATGCAGTTCTACTTCTTCTGCAGGTTAGATATTTAGTACTCACTGTACTGCGTGTTCATACTGTTCTGACTGGAGGAGAGCTTGAGTAACATTTGCAGGCTACAGTTTTTCTTATATAATCTTTAACTACTCTCTTGCCACTTTACATAACAGCAATTTAGCCAATGACCCTCTGATGAAAGCTTGAACTCTTCCATAATAACTAACCCTCTCACATAATGTGGTTTACACTTGCCTTTAAATGAACAGAAGATTTGTCTTGTGCTGTTGAGCCTTGATAGTCACCATCACTGACCACAGACCAGTGCTACTGTCAAAAGACGTCACAGGACCTGACACATGTTCACTGAGAGACGTCTGAAATGGCTGTGTTGAGAGAGGCCACTTGTCATCTTATGGGCAGAAATGTGTGTCTGAAAACAACAAGTCAAAGTGTCAAGTGTCATTGACTTCCATTTGAATTTTAAATACTAACTTGCTCAGGAAAGATTTGCCTTGGGCTGCTACTGTATGACTCTTTGCTGCATGCAAGAAGAGAACCATGTCCTGTAGCACTGCAGAAACAACACAGTGTCTGTAGAAGAACTGCAGAACTGCTTATTTTGCAATACACAGATGAAACAAATAATTGTAAATATGTTTACACACATTTGACGACTGTTGTTGGCAAATGGTTGTAGACGTGACCGTAAAAAGGAGCAGCTTCTTCACTACTTGAATAATTTCTGCCAAAGTTACCTACCTGTATGTGTGTGTGTGTGTGTGTGTTTTATTTTTGTTTTCCCCTGCACCGATTTCCTTATTCTGCTCCCTGCAAGGGTCCACCCAGGCAAAGTCAGCTTTGTCCCCTTCCCTTCCCTTTCCTATCAGCTACCTCTCTGAGTTCCCTGTCGCTGTCAGCATTTAACCCGTGATTGGAGACAGCAGGCGCTGCTCTCTCTGGAGGCCTTGTCCAATCAAAGGCGCTGAATCTGATACAGAGGGGGTAAGCCAGCCAGATTGCGGGCAATGTTTATTTTACGATAGGAAGAAAAACTGTTTCTTTTTTTTTTTCCAACCACATATGAGTATTTGCATATAAATGACAGCCCAGTGGCTGTCAATAAAGAGAAGGAGTCAGGGAGAGAGAGACAAACAACAAATGAAGATGAAGTGTCATGAGAGTAAACTGCAGGCAGACAGGGGCAGATAGAGACGTTTTATCATGCTTGTGAGGGATGAGGAGCAGGATTGGAGGTAAATGTCACTGCAATCAGGAAATAAGCTGCTTCAGTTCATCTGCATTCAATCTGAAAAATTTGGTTGTTTCTGAAAGCAAGGCAAAGTTATGCTAATGTGTGTGTGTTTAACTGTATAACTTTTCGGGAAATACATGGTGAAATGAGAAGATCGTTACCAACCTCATAGTTCTGCTTAAACAGAAAACTATCAATATTATCTTAATGACCACTCTGGTCTTATTGTCATCGGCTCTCAGTGTCTTCAGGTAAGTTATTGCATATAGTTCCTGTGATGTTGGAAGTCAGGCAGTGGGTCAGGCCTCATTACACTAACAGAGCTTTGACTTGTGAAGCCTCAGCACCTGCTCTGGCCACAGTGATATCAGTGACTGCGGCTGTAGCATGCCATAGCATTTTGAGTTCTTGTTTCGGTCGGTGGATTAATGAGCTTTTCAGGTGTGACAGCATACTGTTACACTTTGGATGGAGTCAGGTTATCTGTTTGCCCTTGCCTCCTTTTTGTCTCTATGCTAGCTTTGAGTAAAGCTAATTACATCTTCATTCCAGCTCCACACTCAATAAGAATATTTCATAAAATGTTGGACTGTTAACATTTCAGCCCCTATACTCTAGCCTCTCTGTGTATTTATAGATCACTGTTCACACCCAGGTGGTTGTAGATTCTCCTCTATCCCACCATATGGCCCGTAACTGTGGTCATTTTACTTTAGCATTTGCAGTTCCTTCCTGTTGCAGTGCCATTACACCAGCAGTATACGGCCATGAATTTTCCATACTACAATTTTGGAAAGTGATTATTTTTTGTTGAAGCTGTAGGCATGGGTCTTGGTTATTATTGCTGATGTCCTATGGTATGTTTGTGTGTGTGGGAACATATCCTCACATGCAAAGTGATGTGGCTGATTACTTTATGGGCTGATGACTCATTTTCCTTTTCAACCTGGTGGAGGTACTTCAATCATGTAGGTAATCTTCCCCTGCATGCTGGCAGCTGAGAGGTTACCGTTCCCACACATCAGAGCTATTTTCCTCTTAATTGAGACCCACTCTGCTGCGACAGCGTTTTCACAAGGTGGAAAATGGCAGGTCAAGATTTCGAGACATCTTTCTCCCCCCTCCCTCCCTCCCTCCCCTGGCAGAAGAGGCTGTGAAGTTGATAAGTTCCTTTAGGGACCCTGGAGCCAGGCCAGCTAAGACACTACACTTCTTGAGGGCAAGTAAAGGTTGATGTCGCGTAACCCCATAGATTGTGTGTGTGTGTGTATGTGTGTACAAATGCTTGTGTGTTTATCCAATCAGCCAAGGCGTAATGTATGCCTTTCTGATTGAATTACACTGGGGCTTTTATGGAGAAAAATGGTAGTGAACCTTCTCCTTGAGTGCTTATGAGAGAACAGACACTTTGTAGGAGTCTCCGTGGTGACCTGACTCAATCTGCATACGATTACCCCTCAGCAGACCTGTAACCCAATTTATGAGCTGATCACCTTCTCTCCAGAAGGAGCACATGCTCAATCTCATGGGACAGTAAAATGTAGCAGGAACACAATGACATAACATTTGTTCAGCTTTATTGTGGCGCCTTTTAAACAAGAAATGCATCATAGTTGTTTTTTCATGCAAGTTTACTAGCGTCTCGTTTACTGCAGCCCCTGTTGTTTGTTTTCAGCATTAGCATACAGACAAGATTTATTTTAAAGATAGATTTCTGAGTGAATACCCTGCCCCATGTATCCGCTGTGAAGAAACCCCACTAAAATAACCAACCTAGTTTCCATAGAAGTGTATACAGTAATGCATATTCAATTCAGAAAAAAAAACAGTTTCTGTAGATGAGTGGAAAATGCCTGAAGGCTGATTTATATACGGGTCAAATTTAAACAGAGAGAGGAAATACTGTTATAATGCTTTATGTTTATATTCTGAAAGTATAATTAGCTGAAATACTCAAAAGACCTTCTTCATAAAAGTCTTCTTTGTTGTAGCCTTGGATCATATGTATACTACAGTCTATATTTGCATTTAAACCTTGAAGACATGAAAAATGCATCTAAGCAGCAGAGAACCTTTGGCATCAGAGCCACTGTTCTGTTCTTCTATAATCCACACCCTTGTTTTGATGAGGTTATAAGCATAAAACCTGAGAATAAGAAAATTTTGCGAATGAGGCCCCCTGTCTTTTACACACTTGTACAAATGAGACAAACATAACAAACATAAAAACAAAGCAGGCCTGACAAATGGACCTGTCTTTGTTTAATGGCGTGGTTAAATCGGGATACGGCAAGAGGACCTCATTGTCAGTGAATGTTGGTTTTTATTTATCCTGACTTCCAGGCACAGTGACGTGCAAACATTTGCTCAGTCATTTTGTAAAACATGACAGCTGACAGTTACCACTTTCTGTGCGCCTAGTTGACAAACAGAATTGTGACTGAAGAATTACCCCCTTTTTATTTATTGGGCACGTGTAGTGAAGCCACAAATGTTGCTTATGCTCGATGGTCCCAGGCGCTGAGGAGCTGCTGGAGTTGTTATTATCACTCAGCAGATTGGCCAATTCCCTCACCGATTGTGATCCAGCAGAATGGAAATCTGGTGAGCAGGGAAATGTTAATCGAGTTCAATTAGGCTTTGTACCATGTTTGTTTCCTGCCAACAGATTATACTGAATCCCCACCCTCACTTACTGAAATGAATGATAACCCTCTGTCAGAAGTATGAAGAAACTGGCAATTTGAGGGTAGGTGGACGATAACAGATACTCACACTGGCAAGTTCCTCGTGGCAGTGTGAGAGATAAATACAACAAGCCCTTTGAAACAGTTGGGCTGGAGTTCGCCCTTAAAGGGAAATTAATTTAGAAGTTTTTTGATGTTTCCCTCAGTTAAACTGGAGATATTTTCAAAACCCGTTTACAGTAATTGAATGACTTTAAAGCAGCTCCTCTTCATTTTACTATTGAAAACACCCACTGTAATGTGTTGCGTATGTTTTCAGTAGTAATCAGCCATTTCACTTTTTATCTCATTTGTCTTTTTATCAGATGCAAACTAATATGTATGTAATTCAATTATTTAGTCCACAGAATGTAATATCCTACATTTAAGTGCATGCCATTTCATGTTTTACTGAACCACTTATGCAGATGCACATTACTATTTTACGTGATATAATCTAGTGTGCTGCAGTAGCAAATTCCTGGTACCGTGACAACATCAAAATAACTCTTTTGAAGCCACTTACTCTCTTCTTCCCCTCAGTTAGACATTATTTTTCTGTAGTAAGAGGGAAAATGTTCAGCTCTTAAAAATGAGTGGACTGAGCGTTTATTTGCAGCGCTGATGGGAAAGGCAATGACAGAGCCAGGCTGTCTGATGTTTGGCAGTGAAGCATTTACTGTGTTATTTTCTGGTACCAAATCCAGTCTGTGCAGCCAAACTGAAGGCTCTTCTGAACAAATGTATCTTTTCTTCTTCTGTCTGGGTCAGCAGAATATGTTAGGGGGTACGGTACAAGGACTGTTTTAGCAGTCAACCAGTGGGACCAATGGGAATAGAAGATTGTTCTGAAAGAGGGTTTTAGGCTGACCTTTAGCGACAGACATTTACAGTAATTTACTCTGTGACTGTAACTGTCCTTTGTGTTTAGTGATATTACCACAGGTAACATGAGTCCAAGTTACCAACACTTGTGTGCAGGCAAATGCTGCTATAAACCACAGCACTAACATGTGTTTTAGGGGAATTTATGGTGTGCTTTTTATGTGTGTGTATGTGTGTGTGAGTGTGCCATAGACACATCAGGCAGATAAGCAGTAACTGCATGCACACATTTCTTGCCAAACTAATCACAGTCTGTGTTTGAGCCGCTGCCTGCTTGTATGACCTTCTACACCCTGCTGCTGTTTTTATTAGTTGTGAGAGTAAAACACTTCAGAGTCTCAATTAGGACACATGATTAGAAGTGAAACCATCTTGGCTGTGGTTGTCTTACCTTAAGCCTTCAAGTTATTATCATCCACAAACTAATTAGCAACTTCTTGATAAGCGAGGGTAGACCCTTTGTTGCCATAGCAACAGTTAGACTTAATCACAATGAAAGGATTGTGCTGCTGGGTAGCTTGCAGAGCACACACACACACACACACACACACACACACACACACACACACACACACACACACACACACACACACACACACACACACACACACACACACAGCCTTCTCCTGCATTTCTATTTGCTTAATTTTGTTTCTAGTTATTCTCTCTTTGTACATTTTAATTTTTTTGTGGCATTGCTGCAAGACCTACATAATTGAGGAAATCAAAAAGTGGTTGAGAGGGTGGTGTCAAAGCATTGCATCGGAATGCAATGTTCCCAGTCTCATCAAATGTAGGTAGCGATTTATTGTTAGTGATTTAGGATCAAGTTAGATTAGGAAAGCACTGTCCTGAGCCACAGGTATTGAGCTGTCAAACCAGCCTGACAAATCTAACCTCAAATATTCATCAACTCATTTAGCTAATTCTAGCTTCTGTGATGTGACACTTTGTTGTCTATATATACTAAACCATAAAAAAATTATAAGATAAATTAGGCCCTCATTAACCCTGTTTTCTTCTCACTTACTGTGCTGTCTGGAAAGTTATTCTACAAAGAATACTTTTTATCTGGCCCAGTTTTGCAGTTTTGTAATCAGATGAAAATGCAACACAGAAGCAAAAAGAGAAAGAAGCTAAAACAAACTTTAAATTACATTTTGATAACCTAACTCTGTAAGAAAGAGCCTCAAGAAATTATCTGAGGTCTTCCTAAAAGTCATTAATATGTCAAGACACTGTGCTTGAATGTTCCCAAATAGATACAATTTCAAAAATCCAGTTAACACAGTCAGATGTTTTCTTCGAGAGGCCCTGGAGTGCCGGGCCTGCAGGGCCCATTTCATCTAATCCAACCAAAAATAAGAAACTGGAAGACTGAACTCTGGGAAATTGTGATGGATATTTTCACTCTTTGCTAACATCCAGAAAGTGAAGCAGCAGTAAAAATAACAACGGGAGGTCAGTGAGTTTTTCCAACTTGGATAAAAAGTGGATGGCCTTTAGTAAAATCCACTTGCAGTGTATTGGAGTACTGCCTCTTCAGTGATGGAAACCCCCCACAATCTTTGACTATTGAACTTTGTTCTTTTACTGTGATGGATTGACACCAAAAGTTTGCAGTTTTTCAGAACTAATGGATCTTCTGCTATGAAACTCCATGGCAGCCACCTTCAGAATATCCCAATATGACATTTTCTGTATGTGGTCTTCATTTTTCACTGCAGGTGATCTCAAATACCCCTTTTTTCATCTTTTCTGTTGCACGCAAAATACCCACAGTGTTGTTGTTTCCACTCCCAGCATGATACTTACTGTACTAGTAGTGCACAATACAATTCAGCATCACAATCAGCATTGTTTAATCATCTCCCCACCAACGCCACTCCCCCAGTTACCCCTAAAGACTGCCGCACACGCTGCACCTTGCTGATTGGTGGTCGAGTTGCTTCTTTGGTAAATAAAACATTTATAGAGGCTCAATTAGCAAAGCCTGTTGAGTCTGCGGCAGCTGTGCTCACCAGCTGTTTTTAAAGCTAGAGCGATGCAGCGAGGTGGAGCAAGGGAAAAGAAGATCTCAGGAACAGGAAGGAAAAAATGGAAAAGGGAAGGTGAAGATGGAGGAGAGGTGTTTGATTCACTGTGAACCCAGTTTATTTCTTGAGTATTGCACAAAAGCGTATGTATTTAGGAAAATATAAAACCTCTGCATCGTCAGGAGCTTTCGATTTATTTATATGAAATGCTAAAAACAATATCCATAGGATTGCTGTCATAGTTGGCAGTTCTTTAAAAACACATTTGTCATTTTCTACCACTCACTCAAGTGTGAAAATCTCAATCAGAAACTCAGTTGGTTACAGTAAGTGTGTCTGTGTCTGTGTTAGTGTGTGTGAGTTTTCACTAATTTGCAAGATCTTGTTTAGGATTAAGTGTCAATATAAAACTTGATGTTTCAAATAAATCTTACACACACAGAGTCTGATAATCCCTTTACATGCTGTGCACGAAACATTATTCAATCGGTGGAACTTTTTTGACTGACAGGAAGTGAGCTTTATTAGATGTCTTAACTGGAAGATCCCCGCTGCTTGGCCTTGGCAAGAGCGGCGGTGTAATAAGAGATGAGCTACTCTTTCTGCTTTATGGCTGAAAACAGCATTTGAGACCCAATAATAGTCTGATGAGTTTCAGCAAATGAATGCAGATTAACATGAGCTTCTAATTTTGTCAGGTCAAATGCAGATGAAGGTCATCACTGCCATTTCAGTGGATATTGATAGTAGCTTACACTTAGTCTAGTGCCAGAAGAATCAATTTATGTGGAAGATGATGACACACAAGTCAAATATAAATACAGTAATGTTTGTAGGTGCAGGCAGGGGCGCAGTGCTTGGATGCCACAATTGATATGTCGAGAGTTTAATATCTAAAGGGATATTATGGTAATGAAACACTTCAAAACATTAACACATAACTTACAAGACTCCCTGCTTGTTCTCTGACCTTTATGAATTTGCTGTGAATTAATTTATGTGCATTTAGCCTGTGTCTGGTTGTGAAACAGAGAGAGGACACGTTGTAGGATGGAGATAGAGCATGTTGCTTGATTTTAATGAAAAGGATTGTTGGGAAATCTGATGCCAGGGCAGAGAGTGGCCTCATCCCGGTTGCCACAAACACCTTTTTCATGTGTATATATCTCCTCTGCTGGGCCTGCTGTTCATAGAAAATGATTCACAAAAATATCCTGAGCCTTCTCAATGAACCTCTGCTTAATCCAACATTTCTTTGTGCTTTTGTTTCAGTGGAAGGCTGCACGGACTGGTCAGTGGACTACCTGAAATACAAGGTGCTTCTGGGGGAACCTGTACGGATTAAGTGTGCTTTATTTTATGGATATATCCGGGCCAACTACACACATGCACAGAGTGCAGGACTCAGCCTTATGTGGTACAAAAGTGCAGGACACGGGGACTTCGAGGAACCCATCAGTTTTGACGGCACAAGGATGAGCAAGGAGGAGGACGCCATATGGTTTCGACCTGCAGAACTGGACGACGTGGGGTATTATTCCTGTGTGTTAAGGTAAGTTTCTCTCATTTTTATAAGCCTAAATTACATAGTGACACGCTGCATGTTGCTCTCCTCTTTGCTATCCATTTTAAGTTGTTGATTTTATCATTGGTGCCCTTAACTACACCAAGCATTCGTGAGAAACTATTCCACAGTTTTGGACTTATTTTGCCAGCAGTGTGTCAGTGGAATAGTGGGGATAAGTAACATTTTCTGGAACCCCGTGGGCACAAGTAAAGCTGTGTTAAAGTCCTCCCCTGTTGATTCCTAATGAAGTCTCTCATATCAGGCCAAAAGAGCACTGGTCCTTAGTCCACAGAGCATCATCTAACATTATGAGTCCCCTTTGCTTGGCTTTATATGCTAAATTATTTCTTTATTGTCCTCTGGGGGACAGTAAGCCATTAGGTGCAATTGGTAAATCCATATCTCTTCGGCCTCACAAGTCCTTTCTGAAAATGTGAAAGAGCACAGTGCAGGAAGATTGAGGAACGGGAAAAGGCTGCTAAGATAAAAAGAGAAAAGGAAAGGACTCGTACTATCTTTCCTTTCCATTTGCCTGATGGTGCAGGTAGACAATTGTTTGATTCATGAGTTCTACAATGTCAGAAAATGTCTGGCTTCATAACTCTTATTGGCAGAAGTTTTCATTATATGGAGGATGTCTATGGCCAGTCAGAAAGAAAAGGCAAAGCCGCCGTCTTTGAGCCCATAATAATTTTCTTTTCCCCTGGACAAGGGGAACTTTGAAACACATTCCTGAAAGATTGCGGTGTAATCTTGTTGGAATTCAGAGAAATCCACAGAAACATTCGCATTTCAGTCTAAAAACAAGCAATCGAAGACATTTGTTACACTGGCGAAAACGTTCTGGTGAATAATATGCTCTTGAGCACTTGCATTCAGCACAGGTTTCCCTGTGTTTCACAAGCTCAATTCTAAGAGGTTTTAGCCATTACTATTCAACACCATTAGCACTCTCCTTTGCTGTGGCAGCCGCCCTGAATAGAACCGGGCAGCACCAATGCAACAATTCTCTATTCAGTGACGTTGGCAGTATTTTCTGGAGGTAGACAATCAGTCAGCTCAGAGTTATTGTGTAATCACGCAGAAAGTAGAGCCATGAGATTTGATTTGGAAGAGTAGAGTTGCTTTGTCGCCAGTCTCCACCATTCAGAAGCAAATTAAGGGGCAACATTTATTTGGCCATCATGGAGAGAAATAACAGTAGTTCTGAATACAGAGCGCTTTTTCATAGCAAAGAATGTCATTCTGCAGTTATTTCTTTGGGCTATTGTTACCTGTAGTTGCTCTCTGCAGGTCTTGGCTACGCTTTTACTCTACATTGTAGAGTGAGGACATTTTTAGGGTTCAATCTTAAAGTTTGGCAAATTCGCCTATTGCCATAATCCCTATAATTTTAGGAGTATAGGTTCATTACCGTGCGCCTCTCCCCCGCCGATCTCAAAGAAACATGCCAACAATTAAAGGTAATCCCAGAGTTTCCCCTGAAAACATAAACTCAAGCCCAAAAGTGTGGACATCACATTCTAAAGTGAAATCCACCATCAGTATTTACTTTACTGTATTTACTACAGAAAATACAAAAAGTAAAGGGAAAATAAATCATTTGTCATAAGGTGTTTACTGTCAGTTTTGCAACATTTGAGCTGAGGAAATAAGCTGAACAGCATGCAGAGTTGCACATGCTTGATTATATAGTAATAACTTATTAACCTTGTAGGTAAAGGGCGTTTTCCCTTGACTGGCTCATTAGTCAGCTCTATACAGCGGCTTTTAACAGGGGGAAGGGCCAGCATAAAAGGCTTGGGAGGATTAGTGTGTGTGTGTGTGACACAGAGAGAGAGAGAGAGAGAGATGTGTAGTTTAATGCAGAATCCTGAGGTGCATAGCAATACATCAGAACTAACCACGTGGGAATATCAAATTAGAGTGATTTAGAGTCCTGTATTACCATATACTGTGAGTTTTGTTCAATGTAGCCATAATAATAATAATAAGGCCAGAGCTCAGTCCAGATGACTGACAGAGCAATGGTTTCTGGGAAATAGACTTTTGATTGCCTTTTCATACAGTTTATCAATGGCAACTGTAAATATGATGTGTTGAAAATATCTGGAAATGTTGAATTAAATTTTTCACAAAGTGTCCTGCATTCATGCTGTTCAGTGTCAGAGATTAAAGAGAGCAATGCTGAAATGCTTAAGCAATAATAATACTTTAGCTCCTGCGTTTAAACATTCATGGCTACAAAGTCGAGGTGGGGTTAGATCAAAAATCATGTCTGTATTTTTAGGCTGGATGGCCGTGTAAAATATAGCTTGGCAGTTTCTATGAAGTGGGCTTAAGGTTCAGTTGGATGTCAAATCCACATGCACCTAAATTAAACAGACTGATCATCTTGAAAAGCATAAACCAGATTCCCCTCCCTGTTTAAAAATATACAGCTGCAAATCATTTCAATAAATGGCCAATGTTAATAGAAAGCATCCTACTATACTGATATGAATGGCATTGTCTAATCCTATCTTGTTTGAAAATACTGTATAGTATATACGTAGATATGTCTTAAGTGGATGTCGCACCCTGCCTCACTAGAGTATGACGTTTGCAACCACATTTGCTTTCTCATGCTTGTGCATCAATAATGTTAAACATTGCAGGAATGGATTCATCCTATTTTACAACCACATAGCAGCGTGTTGAGCTGTTATGTCGTTGTGAGTCATTTCAATTCCCAAGCACCACAGCCAAGTCAGAGGATTGCTTTTCTCTCTTGTCTCAGCAGCATGGGTCCTATAGATGATCATCACTTGCATATGTTAACATATCATATTTGGATTAGGCTCTTGGCAGTGTTTTTACTTGGGGATCCTTACCTTTTTGAAACATAAAGGGAGCCAGGGAATTAGAGTGTTCAGCAGTGGAACCAATGAATCACAGCACAACAATAAATCATCTCTCACTGGATACATTTCATACTTGAGCAGGCTATAACAATTCAATCCCAGTCACTATGGGCCCCAATGATGTTATTATCCCAAAGCAAGTATTAGTAGAGACCAGTGTATCCAAGAATGCTATAGGCCTATGTGAATGTTAAAACAGATCTTGTCCTCAGACCACATTAGACATGATCAGTACACTGCCTTATGCAAGCATCAGTTTGGTATAGTGAAAATTGAAGGTTAGCGATGCCACAATGTAATTGTTTATCACCCTTGAGTGGAAAGATATTGTAATGATATGAACATTTTGGTTTCTAAATCATATTTGACACATCATATCATACTGTATTTATGATTCTGTTATCAGGATTGTTTCATGGCTTGTGACTTTAATCCACATTTGTCTGAGCTGCAATTCTCTGTATCACAAACTGTGTCGGGTTGGGAGCATAATATCATAAATACACTAATATGTTGAAACAGTCGTTAGTAAGATAGTGCTGGGTGTCATATAATAACTTAATTTTTTTAGAAGCTACTCAGTGGTGAGTTTATGATATGTTATCTTATAGCATCGGTAATACAGAGACTGTCAGTCCATGTGTCCTGTACACAGACTCTGTGGATACCAGTGAAGAGGTATCTGCCAGTTGTCCGTCACAGGTGTTATTGCATTAGTCAAAGATGAACGGTGTGGGTGGAATATTCATAAGACACCCACATCAGCATTGCCTCTGCCAGTGAACACAAACTGCTGCAGTATTATTGGCCACCTCTGCCAGTTTGCTGCTATGTAACGAGAGGTCACCGTCTTAATGCTGTGCAAAATTCTGTTGTCCAAATGAATGTGTCCAAGCAGTCTGTAATCAGAACGGGAATCAGATACAGTAAGTTAATAAGTGTCTGTTTTACACATGTGAAGTTTTGTCCAATGAGGTTCAGTATGCACACCAAACACTTTATTGGGAACATCTCCAGACCACACCACACCACACCTGCTTATTCGTGCAATGATCACATCAGTCATTCATGTGGCATTTAATCCAGCAGATACAGGTCAGGAGCCTCCGTTAATATCAGACTGAGAATAATCTCACATGAGTGACTTTGTCTATGGCAGGATTGATCCGAAACTGCAAATCTGTTGCTGTTTTTACTAGTGCAAAAGACACCAAAAAAATAAAACATTGAGTGTGCAGCAGCTCTGCAGATGGAAATCTACTGTTAATGAGACAGACGAGTGGAGGATGGCCAGACTGGTTGGAGCTGAGAGAAAAGCCACAGTCACTCAGATACCACTTGTTACAACTAGAGCAGAGAAACTTCTCACAATACACAACATGTAGAAAGTCCATACCGGTGGTTGTCATGGTGGTGTAATGGTGAAACGTTTTCTTGCTGCACTTTAGGCCCCTTAATATTAGTCCATAATATAGTAGTATAATATAGTATGGTATAATAGTCATTGTTTTAATGCTGCGGCCTATCTGAGTGTTGTTGCTGATGTGCATTCTCTTTATGTCCACAATTTATCATTGTCTATTAGTTACATCAAGCATGATGATACACTGTGACACAAAGTAGAAGTCATCTAACACTGGTAAATGAAGGTAACAGTGAGTTCACTGTACCCCAGTGGCCTCAAATCTGCAGAAATTATGTGATGCATCATGTCAACTTGATGCATCAATGAGTAGAATCTCAAAGGACTCTTCAGTACTGACAGCAGAGGGACAACCCTAGCCAGTATTATGATATGGTTTTCCTAATAAACTGCTTGATGAATGTCACATTAATATTTCAATCACATCACCCAGACCTTTTGAGGATTGAGGATCAAGGCCCTGTGATGTTCTTACCAAATGAAAAAACAAGACAGATGTCACAGGCATGAGACATTAACAGACACGTTTATCATTATGTATTGCCCCTGTGAAAGAAAGCCCCGTGTCTCATAGAAATATGCTTTGTGAGCAGCTTGGACACCATGTGGCATAATACAGATGATGACAGAGACCCATCTGCACTGAGGAAAAACACAAACATCTTCATAAGTTTTACAGTTAGAAAAGTTTCAAGTCTAAGAAGCAGCTGGGAAAGTATCGCAGCAGCATGCAGATAAACACAATTATTACCAATTCAAATCATCGCGCTTCAAGTACTTTCTTAATCAAGAGGCCTGTTCTTAATGCTGTTTGACTCATCTTCCTGTTTGCTACTTGTTTTAAGATGTGTGAAGTCTGTGAAGTGGAGCTATCTCACAGCACTGGCAGAATGTGTCATTAGTTTAAGCATTAAGACTAAGTAGGACATCAGATTACATTGCAGTTTTTTTATTCAATGCATGATATCGTACATCATCTGTGTTGCCCTCACGCAAACCAATAGGTGCAAACATGTTCTTTTTCATGCATGTGTTACATACACTGTGCCCTGTGACTTTGCACCTCTGGCCTTCCTGTCTCTATTAACATACACATACATACATACTGTACAGCAGCATGCCTGCACTCGTCACATCTCTGTGTATTTGCTCAGCTGCACTTAAGGGTGTCAGAGGGCATCATCATGTGCCTGCACCCACACACACACACACACACACACACACACACACACACACACACACACACATACATATACACGGCCTGTCAGTTCTCTGCTCCCCTGAGACTAGCTGCAACTGACAGGAACTTAATGTGCCTCCAATCTGTATGTGAAAGCAGGCCAACATCAAAACACACACACACACACTCGACGTTTGAAGCATGTGTGCCTCTTTCTTTTTACTCTCCTGCATTCTGCACACTCACACAGCTCTAAATGCATCACGCACATATGATGAGGGGACGCTCACACCACATACAGTAAGAGAGTGGAGAGGAACAGATGATCAGCGCTGTGTGTCAAATCGAGGTCAGCACTCAGCTGTTTCAGATGTTGTACCCCGAGGAGGTCTTTCATATGCAGAGCGAAAACATCTGCAGTGACGGAGTGTGTCACTTACTGTAGAATGACACAAAACAAACACACACAGGACTCACAGGATACTGCTAGCTCCCAAACATTGCTGCCAGTCTCTCTCTTGCTGCGGCTATTAGCATTACAAAGTTACTAATTCCTGCTAATTTATACAGCACTGCCAGGAAGAAGCTGATGTGGCTAATGTCGTGACAGGGAGAAGGGAAAACATAGATTGAAATGGGCACACTGATGTTGTGAAACTATGGGAATTGAATTTGAATATACCTGAGTGGAATTATTGTTGAGCTGATTGCATTTATTTTTTGGCTTCCAAGACTGATTAGATGTCATTGATCAAGTCTCTATAAGGTTTGGTGCGATTGACAATTTGTAGATGATATGATAAGTGGTTCGACTTCAATTGCTCATTTGTCATTTTCAATTTTGAAATTGTCATGTGTATGATTTACTGTAAATCCAGAGAGCTGGCCTCAGGTGTGTGAGGTGCAGAAACATGAGTTAATGACCATTGCTTATTTCTTTTTACATTGCTATGTGACAACAGAAAGAAAGTCTCGGCAATGTAATTATTTAGTTTTTCAAATGCCACATTGTTTCTAAAGTGGGTTTAAATCAATTCAGAATGAGACATTCCACACACAAAAGAAACAAACACATACATCCACACTACGTTGATCATTGTGAGATTAAGGACAGATACAGCAGCAGGAGGAGGATCCTACTTTGAAGCTGGTAGCTAATGTCTCACCTCTGACCCTGTTCACCAGTGTTGGCATGTTGCCACTGTCCCAGGCTTATTAATGGGTTTCCTGCATGTCCTGCAAGGCCTGGGCTGTCACCAGCAAAGGACAATGGGAGGGGAAGATAACAAAGTGTAGGTCCGTGTGCGTGCGTACGTCCATTTGCTTATTTAAGCCTGAATCGACGCTGTGAACGCATCTCACCTGGCACCTGTGTATAGACATACACACCAAGAAGTCATACAGAGAGCGCACACACATTAAAAACCACTTCCCACTCATCCCAGACAGCAGCCATGTTGACTGTATTAGTATTCGTGGGCAGGAGTGGCTGGTGATCTCTCAGGGAAGTGACAGTGAGAATGGGCCGTCTGGAACACTCTGTCATTCAGCCCCAGTCAGGGCCTGTCCAATTGATCCAGCCCAGCTGTCAAAGTCAATGAGAGACGCTAGACTAAGGAGCAGCAGGGACGGTTTGTGCTGCCAGGGGTTATGGATGATGTATAATATAAGGATGGTGTTTGTGTTATAAGCTACCTGGCAGGAGACAATCAGTTAGCTGCGGCTCAGTGGAACAGCCTTACTGAGGAAGACTATAACAGAGATGCCCTGACGGATGTTTATTAATAACCGAGTTTATTTTTAAGTGCTTTGCAGTGCCACATTACATTTTGAAGTCACAATGAAATGATAAAATACTCATTTGCTCAATGATGTTAACAAACAACAGAGCAAGCCCGCCCACAACATCTGGAATCTTGCAATGTATTTCTTGTTGCATGACTCTACTCTCTGTGAATGACATGGGATTTGCAACAGCTGCAGAGCAATTTACCAAAGTCTCAGTTTCTGTATCTGCTTTGGGCTTCATTTAAACTGTTTACCAAGAAATAGGAAGTTACTCAAGCATAAAATGATTGAACTTGCATTCCTTTAAAGTTTTAACTGCTTTGATTTTGGGTGAATCATAGCACATACATCAAGTTTAGTTTTTTGTGCTAATAGATGACATTAGGCATAGTGAGAATAATGTTTCCATTTTAGTTTAGCATGTCAGTGTGTCATTGCATGTTAAGTATTTTATATGTATTTATACTGTAGCTGCATGAATATCATTCATTTTGAGGGTATGTGGTCCTACTGCCTTTTCTAGCAGTCTAGCCAACATTAGTTAAGATGTTGTGTCAGAAATGAAATGCTAAATCAGACAACACAATCATTCCCAGAGCTATGCTGCAGCGTGGTTAAAAATCCTGAAAGGTTTGTGGTTTATGTGTGTTTGCAGAAGTCAGCATGAGTTGTGATGGTCATAAGGGCTAAACAGAAGCTACATAAACTTTATCAACAGATTATCTAAGAAGTGAAGGGAAGAGCATCTTCCATATTACTACTTAAGAGGATGGTGCCAAAACACTGGCAGCACTTATTCACAGTGCCCATGTGGAGTTTTAGTTAATTGTGTGATATGGATTTGCCAAGATGCTTCACCCACCAGCCAAGGGTTATTGATGACGCTCCCCTATATTCAGTATTCTTTACACCTGTATAGAGAGAGTGCTTTGTCGACACAGTGTTTGGACAGCCTTTTAGTTGGCTCTATGTGGTTTAGTGGAGGCTGTTTTCCAGCAGCCATTGTCTGATGATGCATGGGCTACTGTTTGGGCTCAGTCCACCTTTCACACTATGCTTTATTCAGCTTTGATATGGCAGTGTGGTCTTGGCCAGATATGCACTGTGGACGTCTGATGTTACAATGGCAGTGTCAAAGAAGAGGGTTCTCATGAAACCACTTCCTTGGATGCTAATAGACTCTCATCAAGCACACACATGGAAAATGTATAAAAAGCCATTTTTTTTCAAAGTTTTAAATCAATGGCTATTTGTTTTCTTTGTGTTTCTTTTTTGCTAGTCCTTATTCAACTCTTTTATGATGGCAAAATATGCAGAGTAAGTACAGTAGTTCTGCAGCAAAGGGTCAGTATCTTTAAAATGGTGATGATGAATATTTAACCATGTATGCAACACAGTACATCAGTGTCATCAACCTATAAGCTGTATACTGCTAACAGGTATGCTAAATCAAAGTTGTATAACAACATATTTTGGTATGTGCATGGTAATATTTTACCAAACATTCCGTTATTAGGCTGGATTCACAGTATCATCTTGGGTATATTCAGACATGTTCATATTTCATGGCTTAGATAATTGGTCTGATGTCTCTATGTATTCATCTTCCTGCCACTGACAATTACAAGAAGAGTTTTAGAGTCAGAAAACATCATTATATTTTGATGATCGTGGTGTGTAGCAAAAACCAGTTTCAGTCTGTGTCCCCTGACATTATATCTACAGTATACCAATCAGCCACAACTTTAAAGCCAACTCCTGGTTTTAATATATAGCTGTGTAATAGTTCCACCACCGTATTGGTCATTTATCCACAGGATGCAGAGAAACACAAACAAGTTATGTGTAATTGCAGTTATTCTGTATTTAAGGCCTCACACGGTATCATTATATTTCACCCATAGCCACCTGTGAAAGTGTCTTCTCTTGCTGTAATATTTATCTCCCACTCATGCAGACTTTCATTTCAGCATTTAAATGAACCTGTATCTGTTAGCTTGCTGTGGAGGAGCAGTTCACTTCCATAATATCGACAGGTAAACCATTATGGAACACCAGGTGCTCTTTTCTGCTTGTACTGTCAAGGAGAGGAAGGACCTAACATTGACTCAATCAAAGAGAAGATTAGGAATTTTTATTTGTAGCATCATTAAAATTCAGCATTTCTTTCATTTACACAGTTTTCATTAACTGGATTTCTTGGAGGTAAATCTTTGACGGTTGGCAGCACAGCCTTTCTCTTATTTCTTTTTTTAGTTTTTGAATAAGCACAGGATCATGAAGCCTAAACCGCAAGGTTGAGTTACTTACAGTGTTGAGAAGCATATACTTTCCTGAATAATGGTCCCTATCCTGCTTACAATCTCATTCACAATTGCAATGTATAAACCAATACAAAATGCTGAATTTTATGAATGCTCCTGCTTCTTTTCCAATTACTGAAATCCAGACATTCACTGGAAAAGGTGTGCATGCCTGTGTGCCCCATCAAACATTGCTATATTCCAGACATCTTATTTAGGCTTTCCATAACTACAGTATGTAAAAGGGTAATATGACATTTACATGGGCCAAACAGAATACTTTTCGTATGCTGAATGGAAATTGAATGTAGTTTTTCAATTACACAGCGAAAAAATGGCCAGCACTGCTGATTTCTAACCAGCCCTATATATGCTCATTTTGATGTATATGGGGTACTCTTTGTAGAAATTGGAATATAAGTTGAATCCACCATGTGCATGTATTACAGTCTCTGCCAGTTTCTCCGTATGCCCTTCATGCTCCTTCTGATTGGACATTTGTCCCACGCTCGATTCCATTTGATTAAGCCGAGCTCAAATGGCTCTTGGCTACAAGGAGCAGAGGGGGAGAAGGTTGGCTGTGGAGATTATGCACTGAGAGACCTCTTGACTCAAATCTGTTGTCACAGTCTGCATGACTACCCAGCAGAAGGTCATATATGTTCAATTTTTATTTCTTTATTTTTAAGGATCAATGTCTGTCAGCAAGTTTGAATTAACACATCAGAATATCACCAAATATTTTGACATAACCAACTGAGGGATTTTATCCAGTCACATTTTCACCATTGCCTCCCCAAACGACCAGCATCTTGGCTCCTCTGGTCCACACTGAGCAGAGGAAGTCATCAAACAAGATGCCACACCAGTCCTATCTGATAGCAGGGACACTGACCTTCTCTTCCTCATATCTGATGGTGGTTTTTATCTGCCAGACAAATGTCAGAAATACCATTCCCCAAGCACAATCACTTTGGTGCATGAGCCAACTTTTCCTCCCCCTCCCTCTCTCCCTCCTTTCCCTTCTGGATTGTGAACGAAAGAGCTCCAAGGGAGACATCTGCAATACCGCAGCTGTCAATCAAACTGTGAGTTTGCCTCAGTCCTAAGGGTGAGAGCACAATAAACTGGGACTGAGACATAAACTTAATTAGAATTTTCAAAATCTGAAATAGCTAATTTAAATTTTTACTGGAATTCATATTAGAAGTATTTATTTATTAAAATAAATATATCACTTGAAGTCATGTACACTCCACACCTAAATCCTGCTTTCAAGATAGTTGCATTGTTCAGTAACTGTTTTAAAGTTGTGCCGATTCAATATTATGGTTATTGGAGGCTGCAGCTTGTGCTGCTGTTGTAGTGAATTGTATTAAACAGACAGCTATTTCTATTTAAATAGAAGCACACAGAAATACATACTGTGAAATTCTAAATAGTCAAATTCACAAGCTACATCTTCCAAATGTCTCAAATAGCTGAATCAATAAGGAAGGAAAAAACAATTACATAATAGACCCCTCTCAAAAAATGAATAGAAAATGTACACACAGGTGATCTTTCGATACTTTTAACAACCCGTAGCTGCAGCACGAACACACAAATACACTGTCAGTCTGCACTGGCTGTGTCAGCACAGGATATGTTAACCAATTCTGAGCTTAGTAGGTTAAAATGTTTGTTTTTTCAATTTTTTGGTTTGTTTGTTTATTTAATTAGGACAGTGTAATTACCCAACACTGCTTGTAACAGTAAAGGAAAATGAAATAAGAGTTCCTGGAAATGTCTCTGATCCTGTGATTCACCTGGTGGCCATTTTCAGGGAACATTTCCCACATCTCCCAAAGAAAGTACTTAGTTTGTCCAAAACCATAATGACATTCAGCAACAGAACAACACAGGCGACTGCAACTGGTTACATTTTTCACTAGAATGGCCCAAACCCTCAGTGCAACAGCCCATTGTGGCAGCAGGATGAGACGGTTTGTATTTGATATGCATAGCACTATGCTGCTCATACATTACACCCAGAGGGCCTGGGGACCAATGAATAAGGTCATGACGGAGTAAGAAGAGAATACAATGGAGACAAATTGTTTATGCTTGTTATGAAATCAGGTTCCTAGCATAAAGATGAGTTGAGAGTGTCGTGGAATGGAAAATGAGTTCCCTGAAGGCATCGAATAGGAAATAACTGAGTAATGCATTTGCACACACAAGAAGTGCTACTGACAGTTTGAGACGAGCAACTAGAGGGAAGGCTTAGTTGGAGTTTTCAGACTTAAAATACTGGAAAATAACTTCTTTGGTTGAATGTAGGTTTTTGGGTTGAGATAGTTGCATTAGCACTGCAGCGTGTTGTTTTAAAGGTGGTCCTTGAAGAGGGTGCGCTGGTCTTACTACTTGTATACTAAAGAGTAACAGTTTAGGTTATTTGTGTCCCTCTTAAGTGTCTACATCAGAGCCCACTGCAGCCTAATGTGTGCCACTCATCCCATCGCCTTTGCATCACAACACTTCACGTCTGAAAAAAGCACAGCTTTGACATTCTCAAAAATAAACCTGCAGACCTTAAAACCTCCAGGGGGTTCTTGATAATACTGTTTTAAGGTATTTTCACCTTCAAGGAGAAAAATATATTTGGTTTTCCACATTGTGATGTATGTACGCTTTTTACTCCTTAAATGGATCAAAGGAAAACAGTGTTGTATGTCCTTGCTCAGTTGAACCTGGTTTTATCATTAGCTACATTATTTCTGTGACTCAAATATATTTTTAAATCATAATAGGTTCAACTGGGATTGTAGAAGCTTTAGCTCTTCATTATTTCAGTCATGCTTCCAAATACTGAGACACCATTTGTTTATCAATAAATCTCTGCTGTGTGTATGTGTCCCTTGAGCTCCAAGGATAACGTCTCCTAATCATACCTTTATTTGCCTAGGAATAGACCCCACAATGTAAATACAGTTATACTAATATTCTGCTTTTCTTTCTTGCATTTCACAAATTGCAGACATTCTGTGTCTTTATCTTTAATTGTTGTTTACATGCTCGTATGAGTGGGCACAAGTGTGCAAACTGGTGCAGGACTGTGTTTTTTACAGTGTGGCAAAACTGAATTATCCATTGAGGTGTGTGTTCCTCCCTGAGAAACTGTGTACTACAAGACAGGAGAGAAAAGGGCGACTGGATGGGTTGAGGTGGGGACAGAGACTAACTATGACTGGAGGGAGCAAGAGGGGGGCAGAGAGGGGGGTGGGGTGGGGGGTATGGTTTATAATTGAGGCCGAGGTTGGTTGTTCCAGCATTGCAGACAAGTGCCACACAGGGGCTAAGTAGGAGCAAGTTGGCCCACAGTCAGATTTAGGAAGCCGGGGTGCTTCATCATCCTGGGCTTGGTGCTACAGTTGACAGGTGAGTTATGAGTGGGTGCTACAGGTAGGAGACCCAGCCTTCCCACCGCTCACTATGACCTTCGCTCTGCCCATAAATAATACAGGGACCATAAAATACTGATTTAGGATAACTGGGCCAGGCCTGTCTTGGTCCGGGCTCATCTTGGCTTGTTGTGGACAGGGAAGGTGGCACAGGACCATGGAGGGCCGCTGTAATGGAGGTTGGCACACTGTATGGAGGCTGTTGCAGATGCTGTGGGTTTATACCTGTGTCTGTGTCCACTGGAATATCACTTCAGTCTGTAGCTCTGTGTCAACATTCCTCTGGCCTCTCAGACTTTTTGGACCTGGACTTGTCTTGGTCTCAGCCACTACTTGATGTTGACCAGACTTTTTCCTGCCTGTCAGCAGCCATCGCTTCTTCTGTCTCTAAAGCAATCTGGCACATCTAATCATGCCAGGCATCATTAACTGGCTGAGATGAGCTGTGTCAGTGAAAGGCCTCCACATCCTGTCATGCAGCAGGCTGGGTCTCAGGTAGAAGAACACAAGTGACACAGGGCGACTGCAGGACTTGTTGTCGATGGGGTCACTTCAGGTTTTTCTACACACGGGTTCAAAGTGACTCAAAATGAAGGAAAACTTACAAAACAAATGCAAAGGAGCCACGAGTTTCATTAAAATAGCATGAATTATGTGTTATGTTTTTCTCAGACACCGCACCTGAACCCAGTAGCAACAATATTCCTCAGTTTGGGCCAATTTATCTCATTGTGTCACAGTTTAAACTGGTCTTGAATTCAACATGTTTCTACAGTTTAGTGCTTAATTCCAGTGCCGTATGCTCTAGTTACACAAATCTATACACGTTGCTAATAAGGGACGGAGTAATGACTTGGCAGATGTTAGCAGTGTCTCTAAAGAGGCTGATGCCCTAATTACAGTAGGTATATCTCAGTGTTATTTTTTAAAATGTTGCAGGGATGGAGGTTGTGCTTGGTTGGTTGAAGAAACAGCTTAACCTTTTTCTGAATGCTGATGAGACAGTTGGGATGCTGCCATATTAACAATGACAGTCCTAAAATAGGCTGACACACAGGTCTCATTTTTCAGCAGTTCAGTAGCTTTTCTTGTCTCTTAGACATGACATTTAAAAGACATAAAATTAAATAAATAAGTAGATCCAGACAGATAATCAAAGTCATTCATTTAAGCGCACAAACCAAAGAACTCTGTTTTTGCATTTCTATATTTTTGCAGAATACAATGTATTACAGTCTGCACCATGTAAATCTCTAGTTAAATGCTAATGACAGCTTTGAGTCATAGTGTGCAGCATATGTAACATGCTTTGTTAAAACCTCTGTACAGGGTTGATGTATGTGGGTTGGAGTCTTTCACAGTCCTGTAATGACAGTGTACTGAGACAACCTTTAATCCTGAGACCTCTCGTCCTACAACGTCTGCTTTACACTGAGACTGTTCTCCTGGAACATTATTGTTACTTGAAAGTGAGCTATAATGAGTAATCAGCAATTATTTCATCATCCAATTTCTATCATAGAGGAGTTATTTTAATTAAGAGATTCATTAAGTTAGTTCATTAATTTCTCCTCAGGTGCCACGGATTCCCAGGAGACTTTCAAATCAATTCTGATCCCTATTATTTAATATCAGAGCGAACACTTGCTGAGTTGTAGGGTAGGTTCCATCTGGTTTCATCCTCTGTGGGTAGATTCACTGACAGTAAATAAAATAAATAAGAAAATATGGTTGGGTATATAGTTTGTTTTATGTGATTAGGAGGGATTTAAGTCTATAACTAACAATGGCTGCATGCATAAATCTATAAATGAACCCATGAATTTAACCAATGCATAATCCCACAAGTGTCTTGCAGTGAATAGTCAGTTGTAGTTTTTCCACATGACCAATCAAAAATCTTTTCAGAAGGCATCTTAACTCTGAACTGACCATTGCATGTCATTTCACTACATTTGCTGCGTATTGCAGCTCAAGTCCTCTGCCTGCCCTCCAGCCGTGTACAGTAGCTGTCAGCCTGACACTTCTCTGAGTTGATGTATGCAGGATGTTATCTATCATTGCCACGACATTGCATATCCCCTTCAGTTTGACACATTTTGACAGACATCCTCACCCATTAATGCCAGGGTATCACCTAGCTTGTTATCACTGTATCTGCAGTAGGCACAGTCCCACAAGCGCTGCATGCTCAGTGTGTAGTAAACAGTGCGGTCTCTGGAGCGTGCGGCAGTCGGATAGTTTTCCTGCTTACCTGCTTTGCATAGGCTTCATGAATATTATACCTGCTTAGTGAATAGTCAAGAGATCACCTGGCTCTTCAGGCTCAAAAGGCATCGTGATGGATGTGAAATGTTGGAAAGACATTGTAGGACAAAGTGTTGGCCCACACCATCGATCACTCATGCGGAGCAGATGACACAGTTCTCTCTCCCTCTCTCCAGCGGGCGAGTTTATCAGCGCTGCCCAGAATATTTAACAGGGAAGAGAGCGCACCCGTGGGATCTCATTTGCACAGGTGTCCATCTGGTAGAAGTTGTCTGGGATAATCTCCACATCATGTCACATTTGCATCCGAGCTTCATGAAAATGGCACACTTACTGTAAGCGTAGAGCACGGCACTGGCCAGTTCGAAAGGGCAAGGGATTGTTTTCCGCCCACTGCAGGGAAGACCAGTGTGTGTTGTACTAATCCACAAAGCAGCTAATGCTTCGCAATTATGTAAGGATTTAACATGTTTGTAATTGTTTGTTGGTTCAGCTCAATTTGTGTAACCAGCTTTAGTTGGAAAATTAGCAATGAGATTTTCCTAAACACTGCCAATTTGTTTGGTCTTTTAACCAGGAGGGATTTACTGCAGGCAGACCATAGTACTTGTCAAACGTGACAGTCTTTTTAGACAGTTCGGGCAAACAAAAGGTGCTCGTATTGAACTCATTGATCATCAAGGACCTTTGCTTCAGCTCCTCTCCTTCAAATAGCACAACATTCACAGTGAGTCAATGTGTTCATTGATTCCCATGTTGTGTTAAAAATTGTTCAAGCAGAAGATCCAATCTCTGAATCGCTGATCACTGTGGCTGTAGACCGTTGTCCTTCAGGCCTAAATAAGATCTGGATCCTGTTTTAAAAAACTGTGTTACACATAAAAATAAATGTTCCCAACTGAGGCACAATACATAGCGCTGTCGGTATACCACAATACCAAGCAGTGAAATGAACTGTTTATTCCACCATGGATGAACACTCATCAGTATCTGTGGACCCAGGCAACCATGTAGTCTCCAAGCATTACAAGTAATCTTGCATTTTACGCCCCTTTCCCCTGCCTTATAAATTCGTTTTTTTTATGTATATGACCTGAGCAGTTACACTACATCAATTGTAGCAAGTAATTTTCTGCTAGCTCACACTGTATCTGCTTAACACGTGAAAACAAAAGGCTCAATCAATCTTCAAGTGATGTTGACATTCAAAGCTGTCGCCGCACATTACCACCCGTGTCCCTGCTTCTCATACACACATGTAAGCTCTACGTGTGTATGGGCGTGTTTGGTTTTAGCCAAGAAAGTGTGACATAAGTGGTGAAAATGATTAATTGCTTTCCACAGGAAGGTTTCTTTCTATCTTTTTCTGCTGAATTTAATGGTTCACATGGAATCTGAGGAATGAGCATTGTGTCAGATTTTGATCAAGCAGTTTCTTTGAAGCCAGAGAAGGACTGCTGGCAGCTTCTGTTTGCTGCACGACTTCAATATGACTCAAATAAACTCATTTATTTCTGGGACTGATTCATCAACTTTGTGTTTTTGCAGGAACTCGACGTATTGCATGAAGGTGTCCATGTCGCTCACGGTGGCGGAGAACGACACAGACCTGTGCTACAACTCCAAAATGAGGTTCTTTGAGAAGGCTGAACTAAGCAAAAGCAAACACATTAGCTGCCCAGGGATTGAGGATTATTTTCAACCGGGAGTGGAGCCAGAGATTGTGTGGTACAAGGTAAGATGTTGTCTAAACCAGGGCTTTTCTCTGCCACTGCAATTGAAAATAAGATGCTACACAGGAAATGCAGTCATTTTTCTGAGAAGTACAGTAATGATGTTAAAGTCAGCAGTATCCAAATCCAGTTGGCTTCACATACCGTCTTGTCTCTGACTTCTGAAACTAAATGTATGAACTTAAACTTTTCCTTGGTCCACAGTGTAGCTGACCCAGTCAGACCTCAAATGCAGGCCACTTTGACAAAGCTGTTAGGTGAAGCTTTGGGGCCAATTTATCAAACATGAAAGTGTGCTATGGCCCCCACACTCTCTAGTTATTGGCTCTCACTTCATCAGTGGGGCTGGTTGAATTCTTGGAGACCTATCTTGGACTATAGTTCCAACCAAACCCACAGTGACCCAGTTTGCTTTGCCTCAGGTGTTCTGTGGCCCACAATCTGAAAGGCATTGACCATTTATGGAAGCCCATACTTATGCACCAGCTACATAATAGTAGCTACTGTATGCTGAGGAGATCCATTTTATACCTTAAATTGCTGTGTATTGTGCAGGGTTCTCTGGGAATTGAATAGTCTGACTATGAGTCAAGGCATACGCTTCATCATTGAATCTGATCCAAGATGTCCAAACTGGTTTAACTACTAACTATTTCAGCAAGCAGGTGGTTACTAAGAAACTAGCACTTTAAATATAAACGGTGTTGGTTTTGTGAAATGAAATATTTATTGCCACCCAATTTGTTGATGCTGTCTTGTGATTAAAGTGGTGCTCTTAATTTCCCACAATTGTGTATTGATATCAGGCCTCTTCACCATTTCATATGACTGTGTGGAAAGCTACACTAGTGCTTCATGACACTTTAGTCACAGAGTCCTCTTTGGATTTTATCCTTTTTTCCTTCAATATACTTAAAGTTGAAACAGGCATGAAGTCTCATGTCTCGTCTCTGTTGCTAATGATTAGAGGTATTAATTAAAAGCCTGTTTTCTGCACATTTCAAACAGTAGCTCTCTTTTCTTTCTGAATAAAGGAATGCAAGCCAAAGCAGTGGAGACAAACCATTGAAAGGAGGAGGGACACTCTGTCCATCAAGGAAGTACGGGAAGATGACATTGGGAATTACACCTGTGAATTGCAGTTTGGGAACTTTGTGGTACGGAGGACGACTGAGTTATCTGTCACAGGTAAGGAAACACTCTTTGTCAAGACCCTTATTCTGTTATAGGAGATATAATAAGCTTGAATAGCCATGGTGCTTGCAACAGCAAAAAAGAACATCACACCTAAAGCCTCAATACAAGTATATTTGTAATAATACATTTAAAAATAGAACCATTTCCACAAAATAATGTCCTTGTTCCATGAGCCTTTGTGCTCTGTGTGGTGAGTCTGTGATCTAGCAAAAAAAAAAAAGAAGAAAAGGCTTCAGGTTGTTGTTGAAAAAAATTAAGCTTTTTAAAGCTGATCTCTGCACCCTTCACCAATAGTGGAGCTGTCTGTGTGACTTCCAGGCTGCTTTAATTGCTAAGTAGAGGAATTCACACAGAGCCACTTCAGCACTTTTTCTTAAGGCTGTTGAAATATTTAAGCCTGAACCTAAAGTGGGTGACAGATTGCTTGCCACTGACACTGTCACAGCCAAGGTTGACACAGCAGGCACGGTGGATAGGGAGAACCCTAAATTTACAACTTAATTATACCGACCTCTTTTTGTTTTTTGTTTTTTTCCACCTATCTGACTGGAGGTCGTTCTGGTAGTTTTCCTGAGAGATGTCACTTTTAGTTTGTGATCAGGAAACAGCAACACAGTTGATATTAACTAAAATGAGTATTTTAATAGTGTTAAAACAGCTAAACCTACTCCAGGACCTTATCACTTGCCAGATTTAAAATGGTCTTACATTGTGAACATAATGGTCCTACGAATATCCCTGTGAAAGCAGGGCTCACGTTTGTTTGAGTAAATCTGCTTCACAACAGCTTCTTGTCCCTGTGACTCAGTTGGCTGAGCTCACCGTGGTAGCTGACGCCTTCAAGGATACGAACAAATCCAGAATGACGCAGACTGAAACAAAACAGGGAGAAGAGACAAACAGGTTTTACATGGATTGAGGGGCTGTTGTGTTTCAGTGCAACTTCCATCATTTACTGTAGGTGTGAGGGTCAAACAAAGTGGTGGCTGTTAACTACTACCTGATTACATTTTATAGTCCCTTTAAAGACAGACTCCACTGAAGGCAGATTTAAGTCATAAATCATTTTTTCACTAACCTCAAAATGTCATCCAGGGGGAATAGTCTTAATCTCTCTATCTACTTTGGAGATATTCAGCATTTCAAAACAGGTGGCAAAAGATGATCGATGATTGGGCATGGCAGTAGAAACAGCATTTATGATTTTTTTTTTTTTTTTCTTGTGAAAGAAATACACTCTTCCACCTGTGACTGTGTGGGTTTACACTCATATTCGGTCCGCCTGTAGGTGTGAATATGTCTCTTTTTTGCTTCATGATCGACTGGCAGCCTGTCAAGGATGAACTCACACTCAATGTATGTTGGGATAGGCTCCAGCTCTCAGCACCTATACTGTACGCAGTATAGAAAATAAATGGATGGATACAGTATGTGTCAGGTTTATTTTATAGGTTGATGTAAGATGAAGTTGTCAGTTTGTGTATAAGAAAAAGGCCCAATTGCTTTTTTTTGGCAGAATTTCCTCCATCTCTTTTATCATTTATGGTAGATTTAATTCGGAAAACACAGGTAAACATTTTCAGCATAGGCCTTACAGGAAGTCACATCTTTCTACAGTAGTTTATTGATACACTCTGACACCTTAAGCAGACTTGTGTTCTATGTTAACACGTACAATTTTTTCCTCGAGGCAACAAAATATAACACAGATTCTCATTGTTTTTTTCTGAATATTGCTTTTTATCTTCAGAAAGCAATGCCAGTGTTAATTCTGGAGTTTGGCTTGGTTGCTGTCCTTTCAGGCAGAATTGCTTTCCTTTGAGTTTTGGATTTATTTCTTTATTTACTGTCTTCGATTGAAGAAGTTTTGAGTTTTTGTGTGCGGCGTTTTCTTTTATACAGCCATAGTGGCTTCACTGATCTTGCTAACTACCCACTTCTTTTGATCTATCTTCCATTCCTGTCTGCTGTCACTGCTTCAGCACACATGAAACACATCACGCCCTATAAGGAAGAGGATTTAGTTCTTGGAAACAACTCCATAGTGTTTAGGGTTGAATCAGTCTTCAATCATAAACACTTTGAACTTTGCTCATTGTCAACAAGTCATGGCAGTGTAACACTGGCTTTGATGCATCCACTGTTTTTATACTAAATCAGTTTCCTCCACTAGTTTTAATATGAATTAGTTTTGTGTGGAATAGCATCCAAATTTTGGTGTAATTTTCACAATTAATCATGATAATAACTATTCTAGGGTTCAATTGTTCAGAAAATTGTCAGCCATTTATCCCCATTACATAACCATCTAGAGGGCCAGTGAGAAGAAGTGTGAGATTGTAAGAACATCACAGCCGACCAGAAAAGAAAAACTGTTTCTTTAGCAAAGCCATATATTGCCAAACACTGAGAAATCATTTTCAAACCACTGACTCGAGGTCAGTGTTAATGGCTTCCTCTCTCCAAATACCAACAAGAGCCTGGACAGTGGTTGTTTTCATCAATCCAGTACAGGACCAGCTAAATTGTGACTGATTGTTTTTTGTAATTATTAAAGTTAGCAATTGACACTGCTGGCTTCTTTTTAAAGTACCTGGAACTTGGAACTTGCATTTAGCACTTCCCCTTTAGCAGTGCCAAACTTCAGTCCCCCCCCAAAAAGAAAAAAAAAACCTAAAAGAGGTGGAGAACAGTGGAAACAAAAGCCTAGCCTGTGATAATAGCTAGTCATTATGTTACATTTCATTATAGGCCTGCTGAGGAAAAAGGGTTTTAAGTACTCCACATAGACCTGACCTTTCTATCAGCATGCTTTCTTTTTATCTCGAATAAGTATACATGAACTTTTATGTAATATTATCATCAATCTCCCACAGATAATTCAAATTCACCATCAAAAGCTTTGTCACTCCCCTCTTTATCAACAGCCTACAGCCCCTCTAAAAGTAGTGCAATGGGACAAAAGGTCAGATTCCATTTGATTATAATGAGCACAGCTAAAGCCATAATGAGCTTCCTTGCTGAGTGATTGGAAGTGACATTCATTTTTAAATGAAATTTGGGGTTTTATGACTTCTTTGTAAGGTGCTTCGTTTGATGTCTTAGATTAAACACTGCAGAATAAAGGAAGGGTGATGAAATAGATATACAGGGGAGCAGCAACTTTAGTGTCAGCGTAGTCAATGAGCTGGGACTGATGCTGTTAACCAGCTTTTCTTATTTTGAACCAGCATGCAATGAGGTGTGTTTGCCTGATGATGGGAAGGAGCATGCTTTTGCAGTGTGAGCATCCAAATAGCCAATAAGCCTGACAGGCTGAACAGCTCTTCACATGACATGTCCCTGCACCTTCTTTCAAACTGACGCATGCACTCACCTGACAGTTTCAATGTCCTCTCTTTCAGATAGACAGGTCGGATGCTGTAGTCTGGTGGCTTAAAGCTCTTCTCATTGAGCCAGACTTTCAGTCTCGCATTGAAGCCCAATTTCACTCAGTTGAATAGTGGTTTCTTGGTGGAGAGCTCCATGCTATTTCAGTGTCTTGCTTACTGTTGAATATTATTGCAGAGTGACTTGACTGGTTGGAAATGAAAGGAAGTATTTTGCTTCCTCAGCTCAACCACTTCTCCAGAATGATGGGAACCTTTCCCTTGATAAGTGTTTTCTGCTGTGCTTTTGTAAGCTAAGAGCTATTTTCTGCAAACGCAGACAATAAGGAATAACAGGCGACCAGTACAAGTTTCAAACATGACACTTGAGTAGAGAACAAGGCTTCTTTGGGAACGTGACAAGTAAGGACAAACTCTTAAAGAAGTGTTTGCTAAACTTAGCAAAGATGAAAAAGATACCAATTAAATGCCCATCATTTATCAGAAATCTTAGGATGCTTCTAATAATTTGCATTCTATTTGTCTGTTTTACAATTTAAATTAGACTTTACAGCATGGCGGTGATGCTTAGGCTACTGTACCATGCTGTGTTAGCAAGCAAACAAGCTGAATGATGAATGATCAGAAACTGCAAGACTGGGGCAACAAGCTCTGAATTTAGAAACACAAATCCCTGTCCCCACAACCACAGGTCCACAGAGTTTGAGCATCAAACTTTTCTTTGTTTGCTTTTCAATATTGGAACCATTGTGTGTTTGCTTTCTTTTTGCATACTGACCTGACACATCTTGGATGTCATTACCCTATAATATATGCAATCCTGTCTCCATGATGAATGCTGTTACATCTGAAACATATTGATTTGTTTATACTTCAGTCTAGTCTATTGTTCCCCAGCAGCAGCTAAATGACTTCAGTTTTGCTGAGTAAAAATAAATGTGGCATTTATTTTGGTGTTGGCAGTGAGAGAAACGGCGACAGCTCAAGAACAGTAGCTGTGGAGTTTAAATAATCTCAAATATCTATTCAATTATTTGCAGTATGAACTCATTTGTTGTGTGTTAAAATGTTAACAAGGTCTCTGTGTCCTTGTTAATCCTAATAAACTGCTGACTTCTTCAGCTCAGTGTAACTCTACTGCCTCCCTTACACCTCTGTTCTACGCAGTGTACCTCCTGCCAGCACAGTTTGGTAGCCATTACCAATTTCCTCTCACATCTCTGCGTTGACTCATTAGCATATGAAGGAGGTTAAAATATAATTGCTCCTTTTAATTGATGGAAGATAATTAATCAGGCCAAGGTGCTGGTGGAAAAGAGAAGACGGTGCAGTCAGTGGATTGATAAAGAAATCCTTTTCTTCTTGTGTGAATTTGATACTCTGTATAATCAGCAGGTGGTAATGAGGTTTATATTCATTATTATGTATTACCTTTTGATATTTTGTCACTTTGGTGGGAGAGCATACTATGAATAAAAATATAGGTTGTCATTATTCTGAAAGTTGGCTGTGATTTGAATCCATTGTCCCCTGCTGTGACCGATGGTGCATTTCAACTCTTTGAGTCTCCAACAGTGAGTGTTATTTATTATAGCCAAGCATTATGTTGAATTGTAAGACTTTAAGCTCTTTGGTGTTTTTCTGTTTGATTTGGAGCCATTAGTTAACATTTGTATGCGTTTCCCTGAAGAAATACACACAGACACTAGCTGGATCTTAGAGCTTGGTTCATTTTATATTGTATGGCTCTTTTATGTCATAACCTTGGCATGGCAATATGATATTCACACCCTCACAATGTTCAGAAGGAATGGCGCTGGCTCTTGAGCACTGTTCTCACCACACACCCCAGCACAGTTGGAATTATGTGGATTAATTAAGATTGTCACTCAAACATCTGGGTTCTGTGGAAATGGGCTACAGAGTATTATTTTAACCTTCTGGCTTCATGGGCACTTGGACCAGGCTTGTCCCTATCTCTCATGATGATGCATTCAACAGCATGATGGGAAAATGAGGAGGAGGGAAGTATTCAATGACACAATATATCTGTGTGTAAGAGTGTGTGCCTGCCAAACTGTAAAGCTCACACTGCAGTTACTATAGCATAATGTGCAGACCCACATTACTATTGTGGGTGATGGAGCTGTTATAATTACTTGGCTTTCTTTATATTATTTCCATTATCACAATAATTTTCTACCTAATTTGCACAAAGATATGTGTAAATACAGTATTTACCTGCCAATGATCAAGTCAATAGAAAGGGCATGTGAGAAATACAGCAATATAAATATCTTGAAATCTTTTGTTTGTTCATTCATATTTATTTCTTGAACTGTTATAAACAGTTTCCTATTTACATATCCAGCAGTAACAGTGAGCTCTCGGTGCCAGTCGGAGCTGGCAGGTCACATACAGTTTGTTTTTAGCTTCTCTGGCTGGAAACAGCTCTGCTACAAAGATCCGTAGGCATAAAGACAAGTACATTGTTTAGTGATGTGTTTGTATGTCACAGGTCAACCCCTCTCACACACAAATGGTGATTTGTCCCATTCTTGTTGAGCCGCTTGATCTGTAACAATTTCATCCCACATAAAACAACTATTACTATTATTTCTACTATTCTATTTGATTCACATGATGACAGAAGATGAAATTGTATGAGTGGAATTACATTAAATTGTCATAAAAGTGACACAGTTTTCTACCATAATGCACATGCTGTTATGAAATGCTCTTAAATCCGAGTGAAGAGCTCTTACAGCGTGATAGATGGCTTTTTGATCAATAGGAGTGATTTTATTTGTCGTGGCCCTGCTGCTTCTTTTTTCTGAATGAATTACTCGATGAGGGTCTCTGGAAATTCTGAGGAGGATGCTCCATTTTCATAAAACAGCTTTTTAAGCTTTTCTGTCTGAGAAATGATATACTAAATCATCAAACTAAATATCAGGATCAAGCAAAACAAAATGTCAAATCTGAAATGTCAATGGCATTTTTTTGTTATTACAGTTTTACTATTTTGAGATTTATGATACCATCTCTCTATCAGCTCTTTTTTTTCTACCTCAGCCCTTGTATCGCCATTTGTCATGTCCCGCCTCTGCCACATTCTGTGCCACACCAGTCAAGACAAAATATCAATCACAGGTGAGAGGCCGAACCTGAGGCTTTCCTTTTACAACCAATAATGGACACACTGCGCTCCCACAAGCTCGACTCGGACAGTGACTTTTTTTCTCTTCTGCTGCTGCCACAACCTACTAAATTGTGTAGTCAGCTATGGCACCAGATTGAAAGACTTGTTGCAAAAGGACAGAAACACATTAACATTATTTAGAAATCATTGACCTCTTATAGTATATTGCCATTGTGCGTACAACAGCTGTGAATGTAGGACAGTGGGACAAAAGGAAATTAAAAAAATAAGAGGAAAGTAAGACTATGTACAAAAGGCTTTGCTTTAAGGCCTGAACATGTTTGTCAGTTTCTTAGCAGTGAACCAGATACAGTCTGAAAAACATGTCCTTAATCTGTCAACAAGGACATATATTGTTTATGTTCAGTGGATGTGGATTATTTTCCAAGCTGTCTCTTCCTCAGGCTTTTTCCTTTAATAAACTGTCCTTGACCTCCACTCAGACAGAGTCACAGAGGTCAGGCTAGAGCTCCAACAGAGAGGATTTTAACACAGACAAGAATAAAAACCGTGAAAAAATTGTAAAGTGCTTTCCTGACACCTACAGTAAGTGTCGCAACTTTGCACTTAAGAAAGAAAGACTTATTTGGAGTTTCAGAAGTCATGTGACTGTCTTTTATTTTCTTGGAAAGGTGTGCGTTTAGTCAGAGGTATCATGCACATCATCACTCATTCTTCGCTCTTAACAAGGAAGTTTTTGCTCAGCTTCATTTCGTCTGACTGACTGCGCTCCAGGGATGATTTCCCACCACTGATCAGATGCCAGATCACATGCCAGAATTTAACTTGGTTTGATGACAGTAATTGGGTCTATTTCAAGAATGATCACTCCTAATTGTTTTGTCTCCTAATTGTGATTTCAGTTGAGGAGGCATGTGTATTTTTACATAGTTTTTACTTGCTTCAGCTTCCAATAAAAGAAATGTGCGATCAACAAAACATTATGGATTAGATTCCCTGTAAGACTATACAGGCAGCAATACAACACACTGCAGTTAGACGTGTATGATCTAATAATACAGCTACAGTGGATACAGTATTTTATCCCCTCCTGAAGTTTTCTTCTGTAGGTCTATAGCTGTGATGCTAAGTTTATTTTCACAGAGAGACAGATTATTAACAAAACAGAAATAATATCATCATATAAAGGTTATACTGTAAATGAATTTACATTTGATTAAGTGAAATAAGGGCAAAAATCAGCAGGCGATCAAATACTAATTTTCTTTTAATCATTCATTTGAGAATTTTAATTGAAGGTCAAGTGTATCCATTAAGAAACATCCCAACCACTCCTACTGTAAGATGAAGCACGTACAGCAGAAGCAAGTAGTTTCCATTATGCAGCTATACAGTGTGCACCCTTTCAGAAAGCTTGACTATATAGTCACACAAACTAAACTCAGTGCCTGATGCATATGTCTGAATAAGACATTTTATAACTCAAATACTTGAATCCTGATTGTGCCTGTAACAATCCTGCAGTGGTGTAGTTCTCCGCTGTATCCAGCTGTTTACCTTAACTCCTTGTTCTTGCCGATGCCCTCGTTCCCCTGTGGTTTTGCCGGCTGTTTGTTACGCGTTCCCCTGGCCCTACCATCACTACCCAACACAACCCTGCGCTCTGATCAATCGGGCAGCAGTGTGTGTAGTGCACACTCAGCATCCTGGTGGGTTTCCACCTGCTGGCGCCATCAAAGGAGCAGCACACAGGAGATGTGATTGCAGAGCTTACAGCAGGGGAGGAAGTGGGCGACGCAGGAGAGAAAATATGTGAGCATGAAGCATGTGCAGAGCGTGGTGTTCTCAGTCTGGAGTGGTTACTTGGTTACTCTGTCAGTTTAAGCTGTAATTTATTTCTCAAAATGGGTGTATGGCTGTCAGAAGTGGTTTTTGATTTGCAGGAAAACAGAGGTTTCAGTGTTATGATTCGACTGTGAATCCCTCAGATTAGGCATTCATAGATTCAGAGCTTGGCGAAATCTGTCTCCCTCTGTTTGTATCCCTCTATATCCTGAGGTCATCCGCAATGTTTGCATTGTTTGCTTCTATGAAACAGTGACGGTAATTGGCAAAGAGTTTCTCGAGGCCTGTTTTTTGGCTTGGCCTGCCAGATATGAGCCCCATGAACAAATAACTGCCGAGGACGAGCTCCAGGAATTAATTTGACTTGGCCAGCTTTCCACAAGGTGAGATGACTTTGATCAGTGTCCCCTTGTTTGATGAGGTGGCACTTTCTGGGCACAAATGCTGTTTTAAGCAAACAAAGGACTATCTCCCTTGGTGTTTTGTCACAAGATTTAGGATGTGGGGCTAGCAAGGGTGGACTGGAGGATTTAATGCATTTTAAGTGCTAAACATATGGGGAGTTACAGTAGAGTTGTGCCGACATACAATACAGTGCTTGTCATTATTTGACATGGGAAAACAAAGCATGAGAGCAATGCAGAGAATATGTTATGCTTCACATGTTTGTGTGTCATTGGTATGCATGTTGCATCACATTTGTATGGTGTTTTTACACCTTGTTCAGTAAACGGGAGGGGATGTTCCATGCAATTGAATTTGGTTTTGCTATTATGGTGATAAGAAATTTACAATGGAGACTGAGTAATCATGTTAATAATAGACATAAACTACATTCTTCTGACCACATTTTTCTCTTCACTTAGAGTTTTGACTTGACTGTTTTGTACTATTTGAATATAAATCATTCTTGTCACTTGAGTAAGATGCATTATGCCTCCAAGTCTCCGAAGAAATTATGTCCAAATAGAGCAACTCTGCAATCATTTATGTCCCATGGAAGTACTCACATGAAATTTAGTTGCTAGCGCACCCTGTATGTCACAAAGCATTTGTTTTGTGAAGCCTGGAGCACATATGCGATGTGATACAGACAGTAAAGTATGACACATTTAATTTCTACAAGGTTAAACTGTGGTGTATCCCCATGGGCTAAATACAGTAAAGACCAGGTGTAGAAGGTTGGAGCATGGACATGTAACAAAACCATTACAGACCTCAAATTGGCTCTAAAACAGTGGTAATGTCCATTCAAAATCATTGACATCAAGTGTATTCTGGGAGTTCATCTGGGATTGTCCACCAAACGCTGAAGTCTGGTTTCTCTCCTCTATTATTATTTTCTTCATATGCATGCAGTAACATGCAGTGAAAAATAGAGCCTTTAGTGGAAGAAGGCTTCTTCCGTTAGCCAGCTTGTCACATCTTGAGATGCCATCATATGTAATAAGTACGGATATTCAGAGTTATTGGACAAATAATTTGACTGGCTGAGAGTGATTCATCATCACACCCTCCTCTATTTACCGTACATTCCACATTTGCCAACTAATTTACGCATAGTGCCCATGGGCACTCAAATTGGCAACAGAAATGGCAGGTGCACTTGGCTGTCATTGTCTGTGTCCTCATAACATATCACTTGTGCTTTTTTAGTGAATGTGTGATTAAATCAGGCTGTATATGTAAATCTGAACCCAGAGCAGTTTGGAGTGAATATTTACCGAAACCTCTTTGCCTAAGAGACGAGGTCTTCACGGAGCAGGTGAAACCAAGCAACAGATGTGATGCTGGTTTGAACAGATGGTGCAAAAATGCAAAAAGGTCAGGTGGTCTGGTGCCTGTGTTGCTCTTGCAGCACATTGATTGGCCTGTTTTTTAGCAGGAAGACAGAATCCCTGATAATAATCCCCCTGCATGAAAGTGGGATCAAGAGCTTAAAAGCTCTAATTACTAATAGTGGATGGCTTTTGATATTGATATATTCCTCACAATTTGACAGGTATAATGATCCTTTTGATGAATATTGCTTCCTCTGACAGCTGAAACTGAAGCTCAGAAAAGATAAGTTTGAAATAAATTGAATTCCACCTCGGTCCTGCACCACATCTCTCCTTGCACTTTTTTTTATTATTATTTCACTCTTTTTACATTATGAGAAAAAATATCTTACCAAGGAATAATAGAAAAATAGAAATGTTCCCTGACCTTGTCAACCTCTTCCTACTTGCAATGATTCACTACCAATATGTTCACTGTTATTCCAGCTGATTTAGGATCCTGAACTGTCTGTCACCCTTGCACTGGCTGCTGTCATGGAGCTTGTCAAATATCTATCAATTAGCAAACTGTGCTTACAAATGCTGCTCTGACACACCATGCGCCTGGGATTGCTAATTAAGATGACGTGTTACATAATTAATGCCTTCACTCTACTAATTAGCGCTCACTTAGTGTCTTAGCTTTTGAGATGTGAAAATCAGTGCTAAACTGGTGTTAATGTAATTCCACACCACAGTTAGTATTTTAAATCTAACATTACCTGGCACATTGAGATGTTTAGAAACCAAAAATTTGAATCATATCTGTGTTTAAAAGCATTTGAAGTTTCCCTGGCTGTAGTGCCATGTTGAAATGTCTGTAGTTGATTTTCAGTGGCATTAGAGTTATGGCTCCCCTCAAGGCCATGAGTGCGTAATTCGGCCTGGAGGTATTCTCCCCCTATTTTCCTGCCTCCACTATATCCCACAGTTTGCAGAAATGCCCCATCAAGGACACTTCAGCCACGTGTCAATCCACTGATTCCACCAGAGAGATAAGAAGGTGGGAAGGGACAGCGGATGGGACTCTTGCATAATTTATAGTGAGCAAAAATCAATTTTCTGGCATAAATTACTTTGATGTTAATTAGTTGCAGATTGGTCTTTTACAAAAGGTGCATTTTAAATCACTTCAGGGAGAGATTCAGCGCACCGTGACGAGTCTGAATTGTTCAGCTGGTGATCATTTCTCATGATGTTATGATGGAAAATTAGGCTTGTTTCTTTATTTGGAACGTGACCAAAATCTTTCAAAAGCCCACATGGACTCTATGAATGGCAAATTAAAAAAAAAAAAAAAAAGAATATTATTATTTCCTTTCCTATGTTGGCAAAGCAGGGATCTTATGGAGGAAAGTGGAAGCTTGTGTTTGTGAAGTCAAGCACATCCTCTTGCTCCCTACGTCACCCATCCTTGCTCTTTTGCACGCTGACACACACCCTTAATGCTGCGCACACGCACCGACACACCACCACACAAACCACCCTCGGTCAGGGAGATTGCTTACCAGCGCTTAGTTCAGTGGCGATGCCCAGTTGGGCCTTGATGTAATGGAAATTGATTGCGCTGCTCCCAGGCTACACTGTCATGACAAGTTATTTTAATGGCACTAAAGCGGGCTTATGCTGAAGTTTAAAAGGAAGGGGGGCGGGAGAAGAACAGTGACTCGGGCTGTATTTGCAGCATTGCAAGCCTTGTTATTTATTTATAAGATGGCAGAATGTTTCTCTAGAAAAAAGAAATAACGCCAGCGAGGTAACAATGAGAGATTGAGAAGAATATTATGGGGGTGGGTGGGTGATGGGGTGACCGTTCAGAGCCATTACCTCTCCAACTCAAGAGTTGACACCTTAGAAGTGGTTGTCATGGTTGAAGTGAGCCACAAAAGTGATAATTAGAGAATGATTCATGCCTTTCTCTGTCCATTTGGCTGTCAGTCCAGTAATGTAACAGTAAAGTATATGCTATAGACGGTCGGCAGTAGCAACCTGTGACGCTGCGTGGAAGGAAATTTCCAGCTAAGATGAAATCTGTTGTTTATTGGCCTGGCACAGGTAATGGTTGCAACATAACAGCTGTGACAGAAGGAACTTTTCAGCCTCAGTTTTTTCTCCTTCACCATTTAGACTAGGAAAAAAGAACTGTAATAAAGAAAGAGGCTTTTACCTGCTGTCATGTCTTCAGTGATGTGGGCACAGGTGAAGTTTTCTCTTGTCAACAAGTTGCATTCAAGTAACTCTGAGCAGAGGTCATCTATGGCCTGCTGATATGTGTATTTTTATCAATGGAGGAGACTTGACTGCTCTTTCCCAATGGCAGACTTCTACAAAAGCTGTTTGCTCTGTGTGCCTTCCTGTTTCCTCCTCTTGTTTCCTCCACAGTTTTTTGGTTCTCCTACTGACTTGCTATATAGAATGATTTATATCATAAGCAAAAGACAGAGACTTAGTGATGAGTACTTAAGAGTCTCATAACACAATCAGTTCCTCATTTATTTTAAAGTTTAATGTCATTTTGAGTTTAATGGCATTTCATTCTACAATGTCAATGTAATAAATTATGACGGCTCATGCATGAGCACTTCAGGTAATGTGTTTCCCTCATGTGTTGTCCTCAGGCCAATTAAAGCTCACTATTTGACAGTCTAGCCAAATCACAAGGTCTGTAGTGTGCACTCATTGACAGCAAAAGCAGCCAATTAAAACCCCGCGCTTGTGCTGAAACAGTCGTCACCGCCCAGCACGAGTGATCATTAGCGTAAATGCGGGTTGGAGCGAATCCACGAGCGGCATATTGATTGCAATAGTGAAAAGTGATCCCACGCCTTGGCCCGAAGGAGCCACGGCATTGTGTTTAACAGTGTGAAAGGTATAAGGTCAGGCTTTGAGGAAAATCACAAATTGGCACGTGGACCCACACGCCCCACTGTGCTGATTGCCCATGCTGGTGTCACCGTCCACTGTGCACAGCAGTAAGCCTCATCACACGGGTCAGCAGAGCCAAGACCTCACTCACATACTGCTTGATCATCTGAACAAGTCCGGAAATTAACTTTGATGTGGAATGTCTGAGGGCGAGCAGCTCAGGTCCACGAGGGGAAAGGAGGTGGCTGGTCAGCTATGTCTGTGGGCGAAATGTGTTTGCCACATGCAGAGATATTAAAGAGAGCATGCTAGAGTGTGTGTGTGTGTCTATGTGCGTGTGTGTGTAAGAGAGAGATGGAGACGCTACCCCCATATACTCAGTGAGGAGTCACTCATCTACTTCAAATATGCTTAATTCATATTCAGCTCACATGGGGCTTACAGAGCTAGATTTAATACATCTCAGCTCTCTCTATGACAGATCTGGAGCATGTCTAAATTAGATTGTAATTTCAATGAACTATGTCTTACAATACATACAGGAGCAGGCCAATCATTACCACTAAGTGCCCCCTCTGTGACACTAGAAAGTGCTTTGATTTGACTGCCCTCTTGTGTTTGTGCATTCATGTAGTAGATGTTTGTTGCACCTGCATTTTGGACTGTTGCAGTTACCCACTGTGGGCAACATTATTATGCCTTGTCACTCGTGAGCTATCATCATGTCAATGAGCTCATATACATGTAGATTGTTTTCCAGTGAATGTTTTTCACATCTGCCATTTTATGGTGAAATCTTATCACTTATAGAAATCTTCTAACAAAGCTAATAGAAGAGTGACTATATGTTCTAATGTCAAATATCCCTCTGTTTCTGTTGGATGTGTATTTCATAACATTTTTACCTGTGGACAAGATGTCAGTGTTGTGTTTTTAGCTCGTTCCATTACACCCAAATGGCCACAAAAATCAGATCTTCTTTGAGATACTGTAGCACAGTGAATCCAGCCGTATCTTTCTGTAACTTGTGCACTGGCTGATTTTTCCCCCCTCACTGTAATGAAAACAGTTACAATGAGATAGATATTAAAAGACCAAAAGTTCTCATTACAACAGAGAAACTCATTTAACTGTCAATAACAGACAAAGATCACTCAACATAATTCAAAGGAGATCTCAGAGAAAGAAAACCAATTAAATGCCATGAACATGTGGAATTTGAGAAGATCTTACAATGGGGAAAGATCACTTGATATTCTTTGTGGCAAGAATCTTACAACAACAAAGAATTAATTTCCTCCTTTTATAATAGGAAAAAGATGTCACAATAACAAGGAAAGATCTTATTATTATGAGTAAAACATAGATTTTCTTTTGTCGCCCTCACATTAATTCAGTGCTGCTCTGTGCTAATTGGCCTGCAGGGGTTGCTGCATAATTCTGCTGGACAACATGGTTGCTGTATGCATTTCACTTAGAGGCCAAATATGTCCAGGGAAATGTAGAAAATGAATCTATTTATATGTTGTTACAAACTACCACAGACATATATGGTTTCATTTATCTCCTCTCTACTATGGAGCACAGTTTTCTTTGTTTTCTTTCCACTGCAACGTGACAGTTTGTTTTGACAACTGCATTTATAAAGGAAGCAAATAAATAAACAACAGGAGCCCTCAAGGGCATCAAGTCCTCTTTTAATGAACAAGTGTTCTGCAGTGAGAATCTCAATGACAGATCTTCTATACATTCAAAGATTCTGCTTTAGTTAGCATTCATCAGCCATCTACCTGCATTACATTTACACAGTAGACCTGCCATTCGACCTGCATGTGGAAACGCTCTGATCAGACTGACTTAACACTCAACCCTCATACTGTTTGCATGATCAAAACCTCTTATTGCATATGCATACAGCACACCATCTCATCTACTCCTTTAAATACTGCACTGTGGCTTTGTAATGCCAACATAAAAGGTGACCTTTACGTTGACTTGAAACTGTGATTTTATATTTCAGTGTCACATTTAGTTAAGCATATATGTTTTGTCAAGATATCAAATACATTATTTTATAATGGAAATTTGAAATTTAAAAAAAGTGCCCTTCAAGTTTTGCCTGAAATGCTATGTCCGATCATCACAACCTGAAAAGCTGCCTATTGAGATACTTGAGATGAAAGTATTTTCATGTGTAAAAAAAGACAGTGTTTTTTTCTGTCAAATGCCTTTCCATCCTTCAGGGATATTTAACATCTTGAACTAAATGTAATAGAAAGTAGAATAAATGCTGGGTGCAGTGATTCAGCCAGCATGTCTTGGTACAGTAGAATAACAATGTGGCTTTGAGAGGGAAAAAAATGATCAGAAATGGTTTCCTTGCAATGGGTTGTACTTCATTTTTTCAAAACCCATGCCAGAGTTTTCAGAGGCTTAAATGGTGCATCCGTGTCTCTCACGATTACGCTCCTCTACGTGTAGGACATTTGCTCTGAGAAGACTGGAGTGAATTTAAAAGGTGAAATCAATAAAGGTTCACACTTTCATCATCCTTTTTCATGGTACTGTAAGAGCAGGGTGTTCTGTCATTTTGCAAAGTGAGTGGTTTCACACCGCCAGCTTAAATTAGTGTGTTTTCATGCTTTTATAACACAGCTCTGATCTTCATCAAGCTTAAAAACCCTTCTCTTTTCAACAATACAAAATTCAGACACTGAGAAAAGGGTTGAGGCAATAAAATGTATGTAAATCCAGCATCTCTCAGCTGAGCTCCAGTACAGTTTGGGCCCCGCAGCTCCCCATGGGTCAGCGGATCCAGGGGGGTTAGCACAAACCAGTGATGTAGGGCACCACGATGGCAAAGCTACCCCTGCTGGCACCCGCCACCAACCACTGACCTGTTTAAACAGCTGGAACGTTTGGCACTGCCTGCCTCCGGAGATTTGCAGGGCCACTGGCAAAGGGGTTGAGAGGAAGGAAGAGGGAGAGGCAGTGGGGGAAGGGAGAAGGACGGGGGATGGGAGGCATGATGGAGGAGGAATTCATAGCTCAGCAATAGGGGGCCACTGTGCAGAAATGGCACCAATCAGGAATTAAACAGGATACTGGCAACAAGCTGAGGATGGGGAGGTTGGAATAGAGTTCAAGTTAAATAGACACTGTTTTTTAAAAGGGGGCCAGCGTTTTGGACGGTCACTTTGTTTGGCCCGGTCTGTGAACAGGCCACCAAGACCGATAATAAATAGATTGTTAAGATGACTCGAAGCCAAGTGTTTTGTTTTCATTTTTTCTGTGTGCTTTGGAGGACTTGAATCTGTGTACTTGGGGCGTGGGAGGTTACTGACTTAAACAAGGGAGCACTTAGCAGCTTGAGGCGGTGGTTCAACCAAAACCAAGCAATCGCTGACAAGAGGTTGAGAGGAACAAGTGGGCTGCAGGCTGCAGGGATGAAGCGTTGATAGATGTGGAGGAGAGGTTGCTGTTGTGTTGGCTGAGTGCTCGGTCATATTATTCAAGTGACATCTGATTCTTACTGTACTCAGGGAATCCCAGTGTGTGTAATGAAACACAAAACAATGTGAAAAGAACAAGTGTATTGGATATTTATCTTAACCTAGCGGTAGAGAAGATAGAGCCTGAATTGTCACATGAGTGATGTTTTGTATTGTGTTGAAATGTAGATGACACTGTCAGATGCCAGATCTTCACAGTGCTGCTGAGTGAAGCTTTTTTTTCCCCCTCTGGTTGATCTTAAGTGTCATCTTTAAAAGTCAGGGTGTGGTGTCACTTTGAATCAAAGAGGAAAAGGCTTCTTTTTTAGTAGCATTTTTGCACTGATGTTCAGCAATCACATCATAGTGCAGACAGAGACACGAGTGTCAACGCTGACTCTCCTCAGCAGCATCAACACACTGGAATGGATCAGAACACGTACAGTACAGGAAATGACTAAAGGCCTGACGCCTGCTTCTCTAGGCTCCATGTGAGCAAATGTTAATGGATGTTCATGCTCCTGTGTGAGCTATAACTTCAGCCACAGTGAAACCCTTGAATCCTTTAACTGTGATGTATCTGAAGGTTCATTTTACCTTCAACTGAAATTATATTGTCCTGTTTGGAAAGCACCATCTTCTTGGTGAATTGGTGATGGTGAATTATCAGCACTCACTCTGGTAGCTATTAATGATGCTGCTGGGTAAAGGTCTCGGGACTCCTGATCCAAAAACATGCCCATGGAAGACCTACCTAAACATAATGAGTGCTTGTTCTCAAAAAGAGGCAACGAAAGGAGAGTCAGACCTGCTTTGCAGTCGAGTCAAGGTTAATTAGACGTGGTTGAAATTGTAGTCAACCAATACTGTTAAATATAGAGAGAACATTAACATTGGTAGCACAATGATCCTTCACCAATTAACAAACAGGTGTGGTGTGAAAATAGAAATAGGAGTCGTTTCACCCACGCTTCCCCTGTAATGATGATGAGGCGTCATGTGATCACTCAGGTCTTGGTGGGAATCAAGTGGACCCTCTGCGTGCACATTGCACACAGGCAGCGACTGACTGACTGATGAGGAGGTAAACTCGGCGTTCTCAGGGTCAAAGCCACGTCTTTGATGTCACTTGATCACAATCGTGTGCCTGCCGGGTCACAGTGTCATTTTGAACTTGCACTGATGATGCAAGAGAGCGTCAGCCCATCTTCATGTGCTGGTCCTCAGCCAGAGGGCTGCAAGGAAGGTCAGATGTGTGTGTTTGTGATAAGAGAAGTTGAGCAAGGGAGGGGGGACGACACAGAGAGACCAGAAGAGAGTCTGAGAGATGTTATCTGTTCAGCTATCACTGCAGAGATCACAATGAATCAGTTAAGTGCATTAGTCATATTTCACAAGAATGTTAGAATATTATTTGAGAAGGAGGGTCAGTGTGCATCATATGCCTAAATTCAGCTTCAGTTATTTTCTTATTATTTGGAAATTGAACAATGCGAGTAGTACATCAGCCTCATACAATACAAGGGGACTGGCAGGTCCTGGTTGTTTTCCACCCGATGATATCATCCCTCCTCTGAGATGCAAGCCTCCTCACTGTTTGCCTGGCCAAGGATTTCTTTTTTGCTTATGTAACATCCATTTGAGAGCTTTTTTATTATTAAAGACGATCATATCCTTGTTTATGGAAGTGCTTAAGCTCACTGGTTTAATCATATTTTTTTCCAGAGGTATGTTGGAGGCAGCTTTGATGAATAATGCAGGGGGTTGTGCTATACTCGATGCACATTCCAAAGAATGTTTGAGCACTGTGCCGAGTGCCAAAAACCCTGGCTAGAATCATTTCAGGCGCCACCAGTCATACCTCGCCGTGAAATGCCAATATTTGATCAACCTAGTTTGTTTGACTGGAATGTTGGGAGGGAAACGTGTCGGACCAGGTCCAGTTTGGCCGTGTTTACAAAAAGTGGACCGTAGAGCAACAGACATTAGACTGTATAATGTTAAAGGTTCAGACTATTAAGCATTGATCTCAATGGGCATCCTGTAGCTGTTGCATCACCATCACAGTTAAGTGAACCCTCAGGCATAGTATGGATTTTATACAGTGGACACTAACATACAAGCGTTGGATTGATTTCTGCAATCAAAGTCTAAACTGTGCCGAGAGTTTTATTAGGCCAGAAAAGCCTCCAGTTGTTGTGGGTTAAATATGACTGGGATCTATTTTGCCTCATAAATTATACAATTACCTGTAAATGTCCAAAAATAATTGCTTTTGTTGATGCTTAGAACAACTTTGAACAACACTTTTTTCCTTCCTTAATGATGACAAGCCAATTAGATGGGTCACTGGGGTTGGACAGTCAGATTCCAGTGGGGACTATACCTCCCCAGGACTCATACCTCCCAAATTAAAAACAAAACATTTTGTAATTTTTTGTCTGATTGGATTTTAATATAGCTCTTTCATCTGAGCATTTTCAGTACAGAGAATGTTTTAATTGCAGATACAAATGATGCTTTGAAGAAAATAAGACATACATTTCAAAAGAGTAGTTTTGGTGCCAGTCATATCAGTATTGTCCGGGGTTTCTGGCAGCCATTAGAGGAGCTGCGTCTGAGGGCACCTCCCATATTGGCCTCAGCATTCAGCTGTTGTGATTGCAGCATGGCCCAGACAATTCATTTCAACAATTTTTCATAGCTGGCAGCAAACTTGGTGGAGTCAAGGCATCATCAGGCTGTCCAGGCATGGGAGATAAGGTGAAAGGCAAATCATCCCTCTATATTACTTTTCCTGTTGTTTAAAAGTCCAGGATTTACAGTGCACTGGCCTTGAAGGAGAGGGACTTCTATCACTGCCATAAACGCCAGTCTTGTGAAACTCAATCCTCTGTGAGGATTTTTCTGCAGTGACTGTGGAGCTCATGAGTCGGTGGAGGTGGCTGGTGTAAACAGTGACCAAGTTCATGTCATTTTTAGGCATCCCAGTTGTGAACTGTGATACAGATATACACTGTGTGCATGTATGGCATATAATTAGCTGAAAATTACCAAGGAATTTGTCATAACAACAGACTATAAAATATGTTGTGTTCTTTTTTAAATATAAGTTGGCATGTGGAAGTGGTAAAGGTTCATCAAAATTAACTGCACATTAAATCAGTATTAAAAAGCATACAGTTTCATTTCTACTAGCGGTGTTGACTGCAATAACAGTGAGACAAACTGGGCAATGTTTATATGTTGAACAATAATCAGTAAAATAGTTAAAAAAAAAGAATGATGCATTCATGCTGTACAGTATGAGTAACATATTGCTGGTTTGTTCTTGATTGGTATTTACAGAATGGTACATGAGAATCAGTAGCAACAACATTAGAGTGACAAATAGTCCAACTCATCCCTCTGACTCATAATATGCTGTTGTGATGTCTACTTGCACAATTAAGCATCATCACCCATCATCACTTTGGTCGTGCTATGAATGACTGGAAGAACTGCGGTGAAAGTAGCCGAGCAGTTAAGCATTCAGATATTTGGAATATAATTTGTAATGTTTCAAATTGGTCGTAACACAGTCGGGCAATTTAAAAATCAAGCTCAGCCAAGCTTGTATCTGTAATCTCAGTTTGAACAAACGATTACACTAACAACTTCACCGACGCACAGCACCTTTAAACAATCTCCATTAGAGGGTTATGGGGATTCTCACTATATTGTCTGTGTAATGTGAACTTCCTGCAGCACAGAGTAAACAACGAAGTCGTCCCCACCGCAGATGAGATCTGCAAGATGAGTGATCTGCCAAGCTAAACAAAGATATTATAATTTGTCCTTGGGAAGCTTGCTGCAACAGTAAAAGAAATCATTTTTGAGCTGCAGGAAGCAACTTGTAAAATCTTAATTAAAAGATTATATCAGACATAGCTTTGCTTATGGAAAATAGGGAAATAATGGACTTAAAAGACAAGTTTTTACAGACGGAGCAGAGAAATAATTCACTGTGCTGGGGTAGCTGCAATAAGAGAGAACTTATTTGCTGCAGGGAGAGAATTGGCATTTTTAATATCCACAGCAATGAAATCCCAATATAGCCACTGTGAGGCTGCAGAGTGTCATTTGGCATAAGATCCTTCATCGTCTATATTTTCCTCTGCTGTTTGTCTCTTTTTAGTCCTCATTATGGCAAAAACAAAGTGTAATTAACGCAATCATGATGAATTACAGCACACAGCCTTGGTTTACACATCTGCCTAATTGCAACTTTCTTTCACTTTATTTCAAAATGTTCAAGTAAGTAGAACTTGTCACATTAGCAGTGTTTCTTCTCTCCCCTCTCCTCTGCTTCCCTGGTGTGTTCCTGCCCAGGCAGCCGATCAAAGTCCATAAACCATTTTGTTTCTTTTACTTTTTCTCAAGCATTTTTAAATCAGGTTCCAGCCAAGCAGCCCTTTGCTCAAACACTCCTACACATGTGACTGTGAACCGCAGCCAAGTCCTCATATAGAACTGAAGACGGCCATTTTGAAGGATAACATGGGCAAAGCAGGAAGTGTAGCACTGCCAACGGCAACCTGCCAAGCTGATTCCCACAGCGATATATACATAGTAATACCTCTATTGATTGCTCTCAATATATTTATTGGGGAGAACCGAGAACCGGAAAGCAGGCTGGGTGGAAAATGGGAGAATTTATGACAGGCAGCGCTCAAGATTAATTCACTTTTTAATTACAGGGAAGTACATAGGTATTGCCTGTCGAGTAGTTAGATTTAAAGCTAAGACAAACAGCGAGCGATGCTTGCTGAGAACGCAGTATATGGAAGAAGGTTTATGAATCAATAGTACATTTCTCCTCAACTGGCTCATAGAAGTTGTCGGCATGTGTATTAGGTTCCTGGGCATATTCATGTTCAGTGGAGATTGGAGAGAGATCTGCTCTCTGCCTGTTGTTCCATTCTTTCTGTACTTTGACTGCATTTTGGCGTAAAAACTGTCAATTTGACTATTCTGCACACCAGCCCCGGCATGAATTTTCTGTTACATCATTTCCATTCTGGCAGTTTTGAATTCAGTCGGTTTGTGTTGTTTTCATGCTGCAAGAATACATTTCCCCTGCAGATGAAAAAGGGTTTCCAGAATGTTAATGTGTTAAGTAGTCAGAGGCAAGTGCAGAGCTCTGCATGTTAACACAGTTTAGTGCTCTGAAAGCGAGAAAAACATCCTTTTTCACACCTGAAACACTGTAAAGATGAGCCATTGGAGTCTTCAAAGATATTGACGATGAAGGAATCAAAAAAATGATTATTTTCTTATATAACCACGTTCGTCATTTTGAGGTAAAAATTGATTTTTCACAGTGTGTCGTATGTATAATTTGGTGTGCTGCACTCTAACGTCCATCAAAAGCAACCAGCTTATTTCATGTGAAAAATATTGGATTTCATGTGAAGAATCTTAATCATCCAGAATATTTGATAAGGTGCATATTGGTTCAACATCACACCTGCTGCCTTGTCATTGTCCATGAAGTCCAGCCGGCATAGTCTGAGTCATACGTCTCATTTGCTCACAGGTGTCTTATGGTAAAGAATGACACTCAGAAACAGGTGTCATGTATGTGATTGACTTTGTTTTGACTTTGGAAGAACCAATAACCCAACATATACATGTATAGTGTACATATGCATGTATATGTATCCGAACTAGCTAAACCATTTGAGGAGGAAGCACATGCATCTGTCAGTTCAATATCATGTGCAACCGCATGCAAAAAAAAGACCTTTCACATCTGTGGAATTAAATAAGCATTTCAAATTATTTTGTAAGTGAAATCAAATTCAAAATAACTTAACCAACAGAAATCAATTTTGTAATAAGGCGAAGGAAGCAATAACTGTGTTTGCAGAGATTAAAAAAATAAATCTTTAAAAATATTAATCACATCAAATATGACATGAATGTATAAATGATGTATAGGACTTCTCTAGCCATTTCCAATGCTGGCAGTTATATGATTTATGTCATTTCCCCTGAACGTATTGTCCCACCCTCTGAGCCTTCTCATATTCAATTGTTTTGATGGATCTTCTAAAACAACAGCTTTTTCAATAAGGAAATATCTATATCCTGGTCTGTTCCTGCAGGGTTCCTATAGTGGTGTTTTTCAACAAGTATCCTCAGAGACTGCAGTGTCATTTCTTAAGGGTTCTTTTTTTTTCCAATTGTGTATTTTGCGGTGCCTTCAAAGATCACTGTTTCTGTGAGTCCAGTCTCCCAATAGATCTAGCTCATTTTTAACAAGCAGTGTGCTCTTTCAGATAAAAGATTTATGTTTTGCACTCCAAAATATCCATCATATCAAGTGGCTACAACTCAACAGAGAACACAGAGGTTCAGTTACATTTCCAATGTTGCATTGACAGGACAGGATTTGATCTATGTGGTGTGACTGTTGATGGCAGACATGGAGGCTGCAGCATTTCAGACATTTGGAAGCGCAGGACAGTGGTGGTATGCAGATGGCAAAATCAGCATCGCAATAGTTCAGTATTTTCAAAAGCCAGTGGGCTGAATGTCATGTTGATTTTCTTAGTAAAACCCAGAAATGTGTAGGTAATAGAGAAATCTAAATCCAGGTCTCAACTATGTAGATCTCCATTTTCCTCTTGGATAAGGCAGATGTGTCAGGGCAACAGCTGAAGGGTCTTTTTGCTAAAATATCTGTTGTTTAGCCAGAACTATAGTGTCTTACTCCCACACAGCGCCATCACAGACAACAACAGCAGCATTGTTCTCACACTGAACTTTCCTGTAGGTCTGACTGGTCAGCAGCACAGTTTGTGTTTTGAGTGTTACTCGTGAAGTTTGTTGTGCACATTCTGCCATGTGGTAGTTAAAGCTCTTTCTCCCTCAGCTGATGTCACATTAAGAATTTACAATGGCTTTTTTCCAGCCTATTGACCTGTTTTTTTCCCCATGAATCGAAAAGTGCACAATCAAATCATGTGAGTACTTGATGACAGCCTGTCAAAAATACAATATTCTTCCAAAATGGCTCAGTAAATACAGAATGCAGTAATGAGCAATAACTGCTACTATTTAATTCCAGCAGTTCACTGAAGTATTTCCTGATAGTGTTTTCATTGTTGTTTAACCTCTTTTTGAATGTCAGGTTGCCTTATATTATTTACCAGCAGAAACTGTCTTTGATAATGTCAGTTTGTTAATTACCTGGCATCGTGATACATTTGTTCCCTCTGCCCTGAAGAGGCCCGTTGCCTTTTCACAGCTTGAACAGTTCCTGACAAAAATATTCTCATCCCCAATCAGCTTCAGGTGGAGGACATTCTTGCCAAATATAAAGCCATGCACTGTCTTCTAAATGTGCTCTAATGACATATTCTGAAGCTTTTTATATGAAAAATACACATTTAAAGATTTAAAGATACATCCTTTTTTAAGATGTAATGATGAGTTGACAGTAGTTAAATCATTTGATGAAATCACTATCAGATCAATCCAGCCATGGATGTCACCGATCAAATATGTCTTCCAATGGTAATTCGCTTTTCTTCACCAGTCTTTTATGAGCAAAATTTATCAGATCCAAAATGTTTTGTTCACGTCGACATTATAAGTTTATTATGTCGTCTTTCTTTTCATGTCACTTGGCTGATTTATCTTGAGGAGAGAAGACCTTCAGGCAGATTTTTCACATCAATCCAATTGTCATTATGATCAAAAGAAATTGAACCGGAGACGTAGCAGGGGGGGAATTTGTTAGTTGGTTGGACGCTGTGCCAAAAAAAGATTAGGTTTTCACTAACAAGGTTTGCCTCTCAAGTTGCTCTAAAACTGCTTTCATTTATTTCCGTCCATGGATCTCACACTGCATCTTTCCTTTAACGATCTCACGCTCACAAACACACGCCAGTGCACACACACACACACACAGACACACACACACACACACACACACACCCACCCTACTCCTCTTAATCTATGTCTGCTGAAGTGGTCTTTAATGAGGTGTGAACAGAGGACCACAACCCTCTCCCTCCTTTTTCATCTTCCCTCTCTCTCACCCCTGAGAGCGACAGAAACAGACGGACAGAGCGCCAAAGACGTAGAGCGAGCGGCAAACAGATAGGGGTGGAGGGGGAGAAGGCGATGGTAGAGTTAATGGGAGAGAACGAGGTCTTTTTTTCTATTTCATTACTCCATCCCCCCATCCATCATCATGTGATCACAGCGGGAGCAGATCACAGGGCCTGTGAGGGACACTTTAAAGATTTTCTCCGTAGCTGATACCAGCATCAGGCTTTTCAATGTTTATGTGTGCAGGAATGCATGTGCGTAAGTGTGTGTAATGTGCTTATACTGTTTGTGTGTAGGGAAGTGGGTCAGGCTGGATGTGTTTCTAGCCCCTCAGCGAAAAGCCTGCCCACTCCCACTCATAATAACCCACCACAGAATTATGGTTTTGTAGTTGAAGACCAGCCAGATTCACTAATGCATCTCAAATGTGTGTGTCTGTGTGTGGATATGTGTGTTTGCATGCCTTCTAGCATGGTAGGAGCACACTGACGAACAGCATATCAGCAGCGCGCCCTTGATTTGGATGAAGGGCACTATCTATGTACGCTAGCATTAAACAGCCTTCTCCAGCTTTGTTACCTTTCGCATTAAACTTGCACCCCACTTGCCCAAAATCAGCCTCGTGTTCTCTGAGCTTATTAAAAATACACCACAACTTTGATTACCTTCCAGGTTTGGGATTTCACCTTCATCTGCCTCACCACAACCTGCAAGTCAAAATGATAATTCACATCTGAAAGCCAGGGAGAGGGAGTCTCTGTACTCTGGCTACCTGTCCACATGGCTGTTTTTAAAATGGAAAAACATCCATCTTCTCTGCTTAAATTGCAAAGTGAGGTTACCACAGTCAACAGCATGTCATGTCCCTTTAATCGAGATGCAATAGAGTCATCCTGTTTGATGTAATTCTGGAAATAGGAACTAGCACAGGCAGTGGACATAGACTGCACCCCCAGCTGAAACACTAGGTAGCTCGCTATGTGTTTCCTTTGGCCATTATAACATCTTCCATTTAAACTTTGATCCACACCACCACACTGGTTATGGATATCCCTCTGGAGCTATGTTAGGAATTATTTAAGAGCTTTTGAATAAAACACACAGTGCATGATGTGCATCATTTTGTGTGAGGATTAAGTCAGTCTTGAGGTGCAACAGCAGGTTGTGTGTTACCACATAAAATGGCAACAGTAGCAATACTCATTTGCTCAAATGCACACTGGGTCAGGTTTTGGTAATCCTTTTGGTAAACCTTTGAAATGTGATTTCACTGGACGTACTGTGCACAGTGGTTGAAAAGGTGAACCTAACCTCCAATGTGAACCTTAATTCTGAAAAGAGAGGATTTTTTTTTTCAATTTACTGACATGAGAAGTTACATTAAAGAATGTAAGGCAAGCTAAGATCAGCATGAAGTCACTAAACCCATATCTAGATCTAGATACGTTATGTTCTGTATTCACTGTAGGACCATGGTGAAATGATAACAGTGTAGGGACCCTGCTTGTCCAATATCTTATCACTGATATAATACTGATCTGGTGAACATAGTTATGCTGTGTGCAGCTGTGTTGTTTTAATACCACGTGACTACATTTCTGGATGCTCAGAGTACAGTTGTTTCTAGTCCAGCAGCAGCTCTAAAAGCTGTAAAGCTTCCAGGTTATGTCCAACCTTCTATATTTTCCATTTTCCTGTGTATGAAATCCTGGCAATGGATTATGTCATTTCAATCGCCGTTATACATTCCTACCAAAAGGTGCTACACAAAGCAGTTGCTACAGTAGGGGTGTCTCCTTATGATGCATAACAATTGGCCAATGGCATCTCAGATCGTTTCAAAAGAGGAGGTTATTAAAAAGTCTATTTAAGATAAATCAGGACTGTCGGTTGTACAGTACATACTATAGAGTTGAAGTGGATCTCTTGGAATTGGGTACATTTCACAATTGTATCTTAATAGAAAATAATAGGGCAGTATTAGTGGGCCAAAAATATTGATGTGATCTGTTTTTTCTCATTTTATCATGGATGTAACTGCAAAATATTAAACCAATCTTAATCAGTATTAAGAAAGAGCTGTGGCTCCAGGTTTGATGTTTGTACCCAGAGCTTAGTTCTCTGCTCCTGTTACTATAAATACATGCAGCCATATCCCTTCCTCTGCACGCTTTTCTCTCTTTAGATTCACTGTCTTGTATAAGACAAACCATCAGAGTGGAAAAACTCGTTTTTCTTTTCATGTCATAATGAAATAAAATAATCTAAGCATATTTCATCCAGAAAAAGGTAATTAAGGTAATGAGATTTCTTTACACAGCATTGAAACATGCCAGGCACAGGGAAAGGCATAATTCGCTGTGGTTCTTCTTTGAATTTGTAATTAATGAGCTCACATAAGCAATTATTTCCTGATATCAGCCCACTCTTCTCATCAAATTGCATGATCCTTTATTTGAGACCTTGTCATGGTTTTGTCTGTCAGTGGATTGGACATCAAAACAATGGAGAGGTTTTTCATTAGCACAAATGAGTGGTCACCATGTGGCACCAGCAGAGGGAAATTAAAATGTTTGTATGCACAATATATACACTGCATGTTCCCTGTGTTTTTGTTTCTTGTATCCAACCAGAAGCATTTGAGTTGTTTTGCTCATCAGACATGTCTGCAGACTCCTCATATTTATCACAGTGTTTCTCTGAGATGATGCTTTTCCGTAAAAATACATGTGTCACAATCTTCCACTGATTACATGTTCTGTCAAGTTGTTTTTGTGTCTTTATTGCAAGACGAGACTCAAAAACTGTCGTTAAAATGTCTTGTGAACTGACCTGACACGATCCTGTAGCAGTTACGTGATTTATGGCTCTTGTCTGTCAGTAATAGCATGATGTTAAGCTATAAAACCTGTGAGGGAGGAGTAATGGTAAACACATGGGTGAACATAGTGTGACTTTGACATCATCGTTCACATGCTGTCTCTTTTAATTATAACCATGATCTTTTCCTAACCTTTGCCAAGTGGTTAAAGTTACCCAAGCTTAATCAACTGAAGCACTGGTGGTAGCAGAAGAAAGAACTTGTCTGATTTCCTAAACCAGTAAATGTAAATCCGACTGCAATCCTCACAGTTATTGATAGTGTTAACAAAGGGCTTGTACTGTATGTGTTGTGTGTCTTTTTTAAGGTCAGCTCCACAATCACAAATCCAGTCATTTGTACTGAAACAAGTCTTATCCCTCGGAGTATTTCCAAGCGTTCAGAGATAGAAAACCTCTCTGATACCACTCTGAAGACTAGAACCAATTAGGGAATCATTATAACGAGGATCCTCTAAGTGCACATCTTTTGTTACTCAGCAGCTGTGTAATTGGTGTTGGTGCATTTCGAAAGGGAGTTGGGACGAAAACTAGATTGTTCTGAAGTAACTGTGACAAACTTTTAAAGAGGAACTCTCTAATGGTGGACATTTTGACAATATATATCTCATTTTGCAAGTATGCTAATAGCCACTCTAAGTTTATATGTTTTTTCAGGAAACACAGATTTTCCAGTGATATTGGCTGAAAATACTGAATTTCCGCAGCGGCTCTCAACCTTCCAGCCCACTGCTGTGAATGATTTACCTCAGGATATAATGTAAATTCAGATATGACTGGCACGTCGCACAGCCCCTGTATATACAGCACAGTTTGTACTGTGGTCCACATACAAGCCATATCATCACTTACACATTCATTTATACAACGAATGAAAAGCATTAATAGTCAAGCAGCCACTGCTTTGAAAGTATATTTATTGATGTTTAAAGCTTTGAATTGATAATTCTGAGTCACAGTAACTGTTCCCATTTCCTCTGTCCACTCTTTAAATATTATATTTGCATGTATTTGTTCCCATTTTAAAGCAGCCCTTATTGTGGTCTTAAATGAATAAATCATACGCCCACTTTCCATGGGGGAGAAAGATATGGAATTTAATGTGCTCTCTCTTTCTTTCTGTTTGTCTTTTCTTTTCACAGCCCCACTAACAGACAAGCCGCCAAAAATCCTCTTCCCCTCAGAGAGCCAAATGAGCATCATAGAGATGGCAATAGGTAAGAAAATGTTTCATTCCCCACTCTGGTTGTTTATTTCCTGTGTGTCAGTGGAGCATGTGGTGTTATACTTGTGGCATATGCCTGCTCAACACAATGGCGTTGCTTCAGATTTCTAGATTAGCCGATCAAAGCCAATTCCCCAGAAGTCGTGTTCTACTTAGCAGCTATATGTCAGTTTCTTCCTTCCTCCCCTGGGGTCAAGTGAATTAGTGAATAATTTGAATGAGATTCTGGTTCATTCTCTAAATCTTTTATTCACCACTTTTGCAGAGAGAGCATGGCCTTTATTTGAAAACACTCTTTACATTTTTCTTTTCCTAATTTATAAACAGTATTTTATTGTACTTTGGTTCAAGGCCTCCCTCTCTGGTCTGCTGCTGCAATTTCAATACTTCATTGATGCCGTTTTCTCAACATTTACTCCATGTTTATCTTGTTATCTTGATGAATTCCAATACTAATCCATCAGTACAGCAGCAATATTGTCACTGTCTTCACTTAAAGTTTTTTCAAAAAATACTGTTTTCATGCACTAATTAATACAAATCAATCCCATTTTTCTCTTGCTGATGAGCTTCTGTCAATGAAACTCAACACCCCTTGTACAAATGTTTGACATAAAAACCCTCCAGCAGCTCAAGTTGCATATACTCCCTCCTGTTTCTGCCAATGTTAAGTTCCATTGACAGTCACTCAATACTGAATGAAAGAACAGCAACACAGAAATGATTGCAAGTAATTAGAGACTGAAAACAGTATTTCAATTAGAAAAAGAAAGCAGCTCATCTGTGAGTATGAAGAGGAGTTATTGCTGTACATAATGCTGGATTTACAATATCAGCAAACAACTTATAGTGCTTGGACAGTACTTGGACTACTATAGGGGATTAGATTCATTGTGTAAGCAACACTATAAAGAGGTTTGTGCTGTTACATATATAGAGAGCATGTTGTAGTGTTTTCATCTCCAGTATTTTCCTATAATACATTTGTGTTTGACTGAAGTTACTGAACAGTGCTCAGTGCAGTGTCAGGCCTCTTCACTCTCTGTACCCTTTCTGAACGGACCTTGAGTTTTCATTATGGTAGAAGAAAAATAAGATGAAACACAGGTCATGTGTGTGTATGGAAAAGAATATGATGCAGTAGGTACTCTATAAAAGCCTCTGTGTCCTCTGCTTTTTCTTCCCCTATCCGATGGAGTACCTCTTTATTGTATTTATGCTCATCACATCCATCTTAGTTACATGTATCTTGTACAGCTTGAGTGCAGCATATGTTTGATCAGCTGTAATGTGGCACTTTTTAGGAACCATACGTAATCTTTCTTCACCTTATTCTCAGATTCATAATGTTAGCATTGCCTCAAATGGTTGCCTCTAATTCTGCCTCGTGTGGCTGCCTTTCGTTTGCCTTACCAGCTTTAGATGCACAGCGGCTCATGGGAAAATTCCCGCTTTGTGCCTTATTGGGCGAAAGCTCAGCTGTTGGTGGAAGGGAAAATGGGTCATGATGGAGGCTTCCTTTGAAGTAAATTTGTCATGGGCGATGAACACAACTGGCTTGCAGAGGTAAAAGGTGGCAATCAGAAAATAGGCGCAAATCATTGTAGCTTTGAATTGATTATGGATAAAAGCCTCTCCAGCGTTTTCCATCTGATTAAGTGTCTCATTTTTGGATGTCTGTTACCTGATGGCAATACATTTCCAAAGAAGGAAAGAATAGGTACCGCTTTTCATGTTTCTGAATTGTATTTGATTGGTTAATATTGTATGTTTGACTGTACTTATACAATCATTATGGGATTTTAACTTATTTGACCTCCCCTTGTTGAACTGTACATTTTTAACTCATAATTTAAGATCAAAAACAGTGGGTGAGAACAAAGTCCTTCTAACGTCTCTGGTGAGAATTAGCTGGGAGAGTTTTTTCTGCTCCTCTCTCTACCTATGCACCCATTGATATTCTACACAGAGTCAGCAGCACTGTGTACATAATACATGAATACATATTTGATTATTTGCCTGTACAAGCCCCTGTCACTTCCTCTCAGTGTTGGATCGGCCTGCTTTTGTCATCCACTGAGAGCCCAGTCAAACGCAGTGTATCCTTTTTAGTGTTGTGGCAGTTTTGGCAGAATTTTAATATTCAGTCTCCTATGAAATATAGAAGCGTAAATGGCTTCAGCTGACAGTTAATTGGGCAGGTGAGAGGGAGAAAGCAAGAGGAGTGGGGAAAGGCAAATGTGGAGAGACACTTTTCAAGCTCTTGTTGCACAACTCGAGGGATGAGCAGAGAGAACAGAGGGATCTGTAAATGGGGGGCCCCAATTAATCAGTGCGCACTCTCCGTCCATGGCTGGCTTCCTTTTTGGTCTCCTAATGGATGTGGTTCTTCAGTTATAATTGATTAAATTTAAAATGCTTGATTAAAACATGTTGTGTAAATGCTCTCCTCAGCCCTCGGTGGCCATGTCTTTCCACTGCTCTCACTGTGGGACGGAGCAGATACAGTTTGGGTCTGTAATTCAGCCTGACAGTTGAATGCACACTGCTTGGCCTCTTTGCTGCTTTCACTCTGTCTTGTGCAGATGTAGAATAATTGACTGCGGTCTATAAAAGCAGACTGACTGCAGTGCATGTCTGTTTCTAGTAGACTGCTAATGCGTACGATTTGTGAACACTAAAGACTTTGACAATGGAGTGATTAATTTCCTTAATGCACAAACATGTTTGTGTTTTCCCTGTTGAGTGAATGTGCAGAGAACTGCTCCTGTCACTTGTGTGCTCTTCGATCAGCCCAGCTTCCAGCAACAAACCTGCATCTTTAGCCTTTATTCTGCTGCTGTTGCCAAGTGTGATTTGTTGTAATGCGGTTTTCGAGGCAGAGCTGACATGTCACTTGTGGCCTCACTTACCTACCTATCCTGACATTTTATTTTGGGTTAGATTGAATTTACGACCATGGTGGTGCTGTTTCTAATGTTCAATCTGGGAATACCCAGGAAAGTTCCCCTGTGATTTTGATTGGCTGTTAAAACTTCAAGCTCTTTCAGCTGCCTCCTTCCTTGGGATACCACACTTCATCCCCCGACACCTGACATTACGACACCATAGCCAGTTTTGTGAAATTGCAGCATTGATGGTATCTCTTTGCTGAATTTCTCCACAATTCACACTGAAGCTCACACATCAATGCTTGACTTTAAGAAGCCGTCCAACTTTAGATGTTGCTCTGCATCACCACTCTGTTATATTCAGTGAGTGGGTTGTCTTGTGCCAGAATAATTGAATTGATTCCTTACCTCAGTTAGTCATTTGCTGTGTGTCCCACAATGCCATTTGGTAACTTTTGAACATGAGTGAATTGGTTGTTTTCAGATGTGCAGAAGCTCAGCAACAAATTGTGAACACAAAAAAGGGTCAAAGGTAACCGGTGCTCCTCTAATTCAAAACACGGTCTTCTAGGCTGCTGTGTAGTCTGTGAAAAATACTTGGATCTTTTTTTTTCACTCCAAAATGGACAATTAGTTTTTGTTTTCATTATCTACATGAAATAACTTGTAAAAAAAAATCCATATAAAACATGTTTCAGGTTTGAACACACCTTTACTTACAGTGAAGAGGTTTCTTAATGCTATAGTTTGAGGATACTGTGCTATCTTAGAAAACAGTTTGCTTCTAACCTCATGACAAGAGTTAAGGATAGATCCTCCACTGTTTCTATGTGAGTCTAGTCAAGTCTATAAAGAACATCTTTTGAGGTTGGCTGAATGAGGGTATATCCCTGTAGTCAGGTGCCAAATATCATAGGGAGAGGCTTTCCAGTAGAGTGGAGGTTGTTGGCACATTACTAATTCTGTGATTTACAAATGAAATGTTCTGTAACCAAAGGTGTGTGTAAAGCAATGGTGTACAACCTTCGGACATCGGATGTGCTAATGCTGTCCTTTATGGGAACAGAATGGGGAAAATTACAGATAAATTAGCAATAGAATTATGTTTTTTGTTTTTTTTTAATTATTGTTGTAATAGTTTACACAAGCTGGCAAATACAAGGTTTTACCGTGTTATTTTCCAATCTCTACCAAGTAATACAATCAGGATTCTTTTAATTACATAGTTTGAAAAATTAGTATCACTTCCCCCCACAAAAGCTCATTGTGAAAATCCCTATTCTTCTCAGCCTCAGGATAACAATGCATATGCTCTCCTCTCAGAGGTTGAGTCTCCTCATTTATTGGTTGATGAGTAATAGCAGTGTAAACTGAAAATTGGTCTTCAGTCACTCATTGGAAGGAGTTAGACCGTCTCATGCTATGAATAGACAATACCTCTGTCAGAACAAAAAGCCGTTATTATCCTGGATTGAGTCTACAACAGAATTTACTAATGATGAGTTTAACTACTGTTGTTCTCGTGCAGGTCAAGTTTCTGTGAGACTCATGTTTCCTTTAAGCCCTCATAGATCACAGTGTAGAAACTACAACTCAGAAACCTCAGTACTTTTTACATAGTCGGTAGACGAGCATGTCATTAGGAGGAAATGATAAACCGCAGTTAGACAGCAGACAAAATGTCAACTTTCACCACACTGACAGCATGTAGCGTAAACTCTGTCCAACAGATGGTTTTGAAATGTATAACCTTTACTTGACTCTCACAGTCCATGAATGTTGATCATCCCATTATCCTGGAACAGATTTCTTCCTGTAGCTGTATGGATTTGATCTTGCTAAGGTGTGATGTTGGGGATCTTCTGTCATTGATTCAGGCACCATTCTCAATATTTAATGATTAATATTGATGTCCTGGAGGTCCTGCTGACAATGTGCAGAAGGATGAAGGCACACCATGGCACGAATAGTTAAACATGTGTGATACATCATGTTCAAGGTAAATACCAAGAGTACGGTGGAGAGGATGTAAACATCGAAGGGTCAGGAAGACATAATGATTTCATGATAACATGGTTTATTGATTTGTTTCCCCCCCTCCTCACACAAATTGTGTATTGTCTGCAGATGAAATGCTGAAGCTCACTGCAGACCTTTTTTCAATTTTACATTTCAGTTTCAATAATACATCCAGTCCATGTATTTTGAGATCTTCATTTATTAGATCACATGGTTTTTGTGGATGAAGGAAGTAGGGAGTAGTCTTACAGTTTTTTGATCATCAGAAGGATTAAAACCCAGTTCATCTGTTGACTTCTGGCTAAAGTCACACTTTCATAAAATCCTTCTAATTTCCCTGCTTTTGCTTTCACACTTCAAATAAGCTGCACCAGAGTTCAGCTAACAAATTTCACACCAGACTGAAAAGCTGGACTCCACCAATTTAGCCAATATACTGCTGGAAACCCTGTGTTCATGGTTGTATATAGATCAGGACAAGGAGTAGAGAAATGTGGCCCAATTTTACATACTGACACCATAAAAATAACTTGAAATAGCAACAGTGAACATTAAAAATCCACACAACTTGGCTTGGATGTGTTCAGACTTGACATACATTATTATAGATAAGGACAGATGAGGTGTTTGTTTTCACTCTAATCCTAAAGTTAGCCTGGAAGCAGACTGTGTGTTAGAACCATTCAGGTGCAGACAGCATACTGTGTACATAATATTTCCACATCTTCAACGTGTTATTCAATCCAGTGCAGCAGCATGGTGTTATGGTAAACATCATCTTCTAGCTCACGTCTACTTTGTCTTGTGCTTTTCAGCCCAGTTCTCCTCAAACTTTGTGAAACATTTCAGTCTCACAATAAAAGCAAAGTCCCACACAGAGCAGCCTCAGCAACACCTATCCTCCGTACCACACACATACACTAACACAACACACCAGCCATCCCTCTAAATGTCACAGGCTCAGTAGAACGCTTCATCGATGCCAAAGGTTGAGAGGCCCCGGGATCAATATTACATCATTTCTCTCAATTAGGGCATATTTATTCCCCTCAAGTTATTGTACATCTGCGAGTGATCCTATCTGCATTCCTGGCAAGTCTCCAGTTGAGTCAAGCCCCTGGAGGCAGGGATGAAGAGAGAGGAGGAAAGAGAATGAGAGAGGAACGTAGGTATAGGGGGAGTTTCGGCTAAGAGTCGGAGCAAGGGAGAAAAAGTGAGCAAGATCATTTAAGATTCACAGAGGGGATGAAATATGATGGTGTCTTACCTTGGGTTATTACAGATGAAAGTGGATACAAGACGGCGCTCTGTCCCAAATGGTTAATATGCCCTGCAGCATGGAGGCATAAATCGTGACTGTCATATAAGAGAGAGGGGCACTGGTGGTGATTGGAGGGGATTCTTGGCGAGGGGATGCTCCCATTAGTGTTTTACATAAGGACTGTAATGAGGGGGACAGTCTGTGCAAGAGCTTCACCGGATCTGATCAGCCCGCGAGACCTAAGGAGGCTAATTTTACTCAGTGGCTGCGAAAATTCACCAGAGTGTGACCGCGAGGCCGAAACCGTGCTCACACTTTGGATCACGATTGACCTCAAAAGTCAAGCCACTGTCCCACATTGACCCCCCCCCCACCCCCCCACTCTGCTTCCTGTCAGCAACTCCCACCTGCAGCCTTGTACCTGTCTTGGCAAACTAAGAGGAAAAATGGCTGAAGGCAAGAGCTCTCCTTAGCAGAAAATAGCATCAAGAACCGGCCAAGGCACTTGAGTATTAAGATATACAGCCTCTTATCTGTGCCAGCAATGCTTCCCGTCTCTGGGTGGACCTATTAATCATAAATTGGGCCTTGGCATGTAGTTTACGGAAAGTCTAGGCTGTTGTTGTTTTCTATTTTTAATGGTTATAGTGTTCCCGCATTGTACCTGCATGGAGGTACTCAGCACAGTCACTAGACCTCTACCTTTCACCTGAGGAGAAAAGTTGATTTAGCCTGTTTTGACTGTTGACTCATCTGCTAGCTGATTGATTTATTTACATCACCATTACTGCAGAAGCATAGTCAGCTTACCAAATGCCTTTTAATGACAGTGAACACAAGGATGATGGGATTGACATTGATTTTTTTTTTTTTTTTTTTACTTAATTTGATATTTTGATGAACTAACTGTCATGACTTACTGACATACTGATTTGTGATAAGATGAAATACATTCAGGGATATAAATTTGAGGTGTATGAATCTCAGGCTGCAGATAGAGCATGGGAAATGAAATAGAAAGGATATAATGGAGCAGCCTCATCATCTCCTACAATCCACTATCATTGTCTAGTGTCACTGTTTTTTGCTGTTTTTTTTTTTTTTTTTTTTTTTTTTTAAAGACTAAACATTAACACAGATAACAGTGCAGTCAGTGGTGTTTTCATTTCCACCTGCTAAGTTGGACTACACTATAAATTGCAGTTTACCGAAGTTTAAGATTTACGATTTCATTTCAGCCTTGGACTATCTAGTGGGGCTGTCATAGCTGCAGTAGTGGTGTGTGTGCGACCTTATGTTTCAGTACAACAACACCCTCAGGCACCTGCTGTGATTGTTATTCTGGTGCTTTTGGGTTTGTTTTAGCACAGTGCAACTTTAAAGCCACTGGTTTGTGGTTTTATCATTGGACTTTGCTTTGTTTAGCCTTTCTGTGACTCAGGTCTCCAGTGCTTCCACAGCACATGTACTCCCAGAGTGCAGTCTGTGTAGCTCCAATCCAGCTGTTGCTCTGTCAGCAGCTGTGTACTGCAGAATCGAGCAAGTCTTTTAAATTGACAGACCTCCTCCTCCTCCTCCACATACACAAAAACACATTTCCTCATTTCTACTTTCCTCATGCTCCCTCCAGTACCATGATGTGTCAGTGGGTTCTGCAGTGTAGCTGTGATACTCCCCGTCTGATCGTCAGCCACTTTCCAACAGCAGCATATGAATTACCGACAGCAGGAAGACTCGCTCTGCGACTCGATCGGCAGCGTGTGACGGCTTGGCACCCGAGAGCCACCTGCTTTAAATTTAAACGCACCTTTTAGTGTGGCAGTTAAGCACAGGATTTTTACAGCCATTAGATTAGCCCTCTGTTTAACCTCAGCACAGCAGTGTCACCTTGTTCTTTTGTGAGCCACAATTCAAGAACTTCAACTGCCAGCAGGCACAGGACACGTTCATTTATTCTGGTGTCTTGAATAAAATCTTTTTCATTTTAATCTCTTTGGTTATTTAGTCTTTTAGTTGCTGTTTCCATGGATGCTGTTGAGTTTTTTTTCTCCAGGAATGCTGAGAAAACCAGAGTAGTTTGCATTTCTGTCTCTCAAGAATTTATCAGTTTCTGCGGTAAAGCCAGTTCCACAGTAAACCGCACAGCCAAAATGCAAACCTTCCCCTCATCATCATTCCCTTGGCAGCACAAGTGTGTTGCCTGGTTGAACTAATTGCCCTTGCTGTATTTCCAGCCAAACAGGTGGCCATATTGCTTTCCTTCTGGCTGCATTTATGAGACAGTGCTTCCAGGTTGGACAGAGATGACAGTGTCTCCTCTCCGCCCAGAGCATGACCTTGGTTGGGCTATGCTCCCTCTGCACTGTCTCTGGTCTCCCATTGGTCTTTGGGGCCAACTTCTGGTTTTGGATGTGTTATTGTGTGTGTTTGCGTTTGAGAGACACAGAGCGTTGGAGCATCCTCTGATCTCTAGCCAGAGAGCTGGAGGGCCAGGATATGACGGTCAGGAGGGGAGCGAGATGACACTGGCAGCAAACTTTGGCAAGTCACACATGAGAAAACATGAGAGCAGAGATATATGATGTCATGATACAGCTGCTGCATGCATACACATATTGCTACAAGAAAAATGCTGTATCCTTAGGACAAGCAGAAACACAGGTTCATCCTTCCCTCACACTCACGCTGACACACACAGAGGTCTATTGCAGCTTTTACCACCTCACACTGGCGCCTCAGGGGATTTGTATGTGCAAAAACAATCTGATATTGTCCGATTTGTCTTTCTCCACATAGATACAGTATGCAACTGCTTTGTGTTGGTGCATTGTATCTACAGTTATGGTCCTGTGTTTGGTCTGTGGGCAGCCATGCTACAGGGAATAAGAATGTGTCAGATGAAATGCTGCAGATATTTGTCTCATAACTGCTATGAGTCAGGCAACACCTTGTTTCTATACCTTATGTAAAGAAACACAGTTTTTTTCCCTCTGCAGTGGGAGGGATTATGACAAGCTCAGATAGGCCCTGACCTCGCTACAGACCAGAATAAACCAGAGTAGAATAGGACGCAAAGAACAGAATAGGCTATTCAGTGCAGTCATCCCTACAACTTTTTGACTTGCAACATGGTGACATTTCTAGCATTGATCGTGTCATTTGTAATTATTCCGTCTTTGTTCTTCCCAGTGTCAGACAGACAGAGTGCCCTTTTATTTCCCATCTCATGTATTATTAGTTTGAACCAATACATTCATTTTGTTTTTTGATTGTGTCAGATATTAAAAAACTGAAGGAAAGAAAAATGGTAATGTAGACTCCCATTAATTACTTATATTGTGATTTATTATTGGAATTATTATTATTATTTCTTCCCCCAGATAAGTCTACTCTGTAACAAATCATGGGAATTAACAAGAATAAGATATTTTGTGATGACCACAGAAAACGGACTTTCAGTTATTGTTTGCTTTTCAGAAAGATTTTACTGCACTGTGGCAAGAGTTAGTTTTAGGAATAACACTCCTTATTTTATTCTAAGTATTTGAATTAAGAATGCCCACCATTGCTGCATAGATCAATACTTTTTGGAATCCCCCTTTCAGCTCTTTTTTGTAGAAATCCAGGGCAGAAGGTGCAGGGAGTGTTTCCCTACTCTGAAACCAAATCCTAGTAGGGTAGAAAAAGTAAAAGTCCAGATAAAGGCAGAACAGATGTTGTATAATGTTCAATGAATTAAAAACAGAATATTTTTATACATACAGTATATGTGCACTTTAATATGAATTGATTTTATAATGTAGAAGTCAGTGTACGTTTTGTTTGTTTTTCAGTTTTACTGCAGCTCGCAGTGAAAAAACGAGTGAAGTGACACAGCACTCTCAAAAAATAGAGCAGTGTTACTCGCTGGCATTGTTCGATAAACTCCATTTTGACATTTTTCCACCGTGAACACACAGTTGAATTCAATCAGTGAACATAGTAGTGTGCAGTTGAGACGGCTCCATTCAGCCTCCCTGAGTCACAACATGAACTTACAATAATATGAAATTCTAAATTGTGCCTTCACAGTTCAACATATTGCTTTTGGAAGGAACCAAAATGTCTCCCAACAATGAAACCAAAGTGCCTGGAAAATATTTAATTGTAAAAAATGTGTTCCTTTTCCTGGGTCTAGCTGAGAGAAACCACAGCGACTGTGCCAGCTGTGTTGGCAGCAGCCAGGTTTAATCTCTAAGACTCAGGCTAACCGTAGCATGGGAGCCTCCATCTCCTTTCTTTCCTTTAGCACACATACACACCAGACTACTCACTCTCCCTGCCAAGCACAGGACAGATAGAAGATACTGAGCATCCTTCCATGAAGTGACACAGTATTGATATTGATTTCAATTATGACAGCAACATAGCTAAGACAAAGTGTTTTTAGAGGACTTGTGCTTCAGTGTGTCCCTGCTCCATTAGTTGCTGTTGGTGCTGCTGGTTTGATGAGTGGAAAGGCATCAACAACAGATTTTTTCAGGATTTCTTTCTTCTTTTTTTCATTTGATCCAAATGAATTGTTCCTTAGAGAACTGCATTTGGCCTTTTTTTATTTTTCATCGCATGCACATGTCTTCTAACATGACCCTGACAGATTTTCTATAGAATATTAAACAAGACAAAAGACAAGGGTTCTGGAGGCAGAAGCATAAAGTACTGCAGTATATGTTTTCCTCCTCCTCCACCAGCTCCCTCAGACACAGGAAAGAAGACACAGGCAAACTACACCTACCCTTTAGTTGCCAAAGCTCCAGTAAGGCAGAATGGCTAAGATTAGACTAATTAAACTCCCTGGTTAAGGTCAGGCTAAACATCATGGTTATTATTGTGACAGTCACATGGTGTAGTGAGGTTTTATCCCTCTAACCCTCTGCACAAAGCTGCCAGTTTTCAATGCTGCAAACAATGTACTTCAAAGGATCTGGTAACATTTAGTACACCCTGTCTAACACACGGTTTTGTTTTCTTATGAATGAGGAGGGTTTACTTTCTTTCACACAGACTGGCAAGTAAAAATCACAGCAACACAGATACATAAGCAGGCAGAGGGGTAGCTGTCCAAACAAACAGGAAATGCTCATTTCTGCCTCTCCCCTACTTCTTCATTTGCTTGTTTATCACTGTTAAGTCTCTTCTTTTTTTATTCTCTCCCCATCTGACTGACATAAAGGAAATAAAGGACAAATAATAACACAAGGGCCAGGGTATAAACAGCTATTGTAATCCACAAACAATGTTGTTTTTCACATCATGTCTGGGGTCAGAGAGGTTGAGTGGTTCCATGCTCCTGTTGTAAAAGCAGTCCATAATGTGAAACTTTTATCTCCATAGTCACTGCTTCAGATAAAAATACACCTGTCTCAGAGTGAGCAAAGGTGAACCCAGTCACCCAGAGCAGCCACCCCCACCAGAACATTGGCTTCTCTCCTTCTCCACCATCTTCTTCCCACAGAAGCTGCTGTGGAGAACCCTAACTTCTAGCAGTGAGCATCGTCCTACATCACAAGCATGTTTTTCCTGGTAATGACAGAAATTTGATGTGAAATTTTAAACCGTTGCCACTTGAGGATGTCAAAGTGCAGAAGTGCCCACCCAGTCCAACTCAACCAGAAAGCGTTTAAATCAGAGCTTAAACTCGACAGTTGCACCAACAAACATCTTGAGAGTTTAGTTTTTTGGCAAGTAAAAGAAGAACTTGGCCAAGCCGTCACTCTGTGGTCTTGCTTTTTTACAGACAGATTATAAATTCAGAGTGGCTTCAAAGCATCAGAGAAAATCAATTCTCTAAGAAAAGTGTCACAGAGGCAAAATTAGGATTGTATTTGTGTCACCGGGCAAATTTATTTTGGATGACATACACCTTAATATAAAGTACACCTCCCAATATTGAGTTGTCATCCATTTACAAAATCTATACCTTGTCTCTCCAGCCCGCGTTAGGTGGAGAAGATAAGTAAAGTTTTCCCAGGATAAAGTTAATTAGCCCATTTCACGGCAGAAGCAGCTGGTGCTGATACTTAGCACACTCCAGTTTTTTGAATGTGTGAAAGAAAAACAGCACTAACCTGTCAACACCAGGCAGCTTCAGAGACCCCAGGCTGCCAGTCTGGTTGCTGCCAAGTCACCCCTGTGTATGTGTATTTGTGTGTCTGTTGGAGAGTATATTCACTGTGTATGCATGTAGGTATAATTTGGGTGCTCTGTTGTATAAGGTGTGTGTGTTTGTGTGTGTCGCGAGTGTGGATTGTCCCAGTTTAGAGGACCCAGAGCTACATTATGACTCATCAACTAATAAAACAGGATGGAAAGGATAGTGTATACGTGTGTGTGTGTGTGTGAGGGAGAGAGACAGAGAAGCATGTTTGTGTGACTGTCTCTGCCAGTATATGTTTATGCTTTGACTCTGTGTGTGTGTGTGTGTGCACATGTTTTACCATGTGTGAAAAGGGAAGAAGCAGCACAGCAAGAATGATTGAGAACCACGGGGCATAGTGTGTCACTACTGTACCAGTGCCTTTGCACTCGTACACACTAACACACAGTTTTCCTTTGCTTCCTTTTACATCAGTAGTTACAGAAAATGAGTTCAGATAAATATTCACTCACCTTTACCTCGTCACAACTGTGTGTGAAGTGTGAAGTGTGTGTCCTAAGTTATCCTCAGTGTGCTGTCAGGTTTGCAGTTGCTCTTTCTCATGCTCCTGACAAAAATTTGAGAATCAGTAGCTGCTCTGCTCTTATGAACAGCTGTGCATTTTCCATCTTGATGTGTGTGCTCATAACATTTAATGTTTTTATCTACATACATGGCTGCTGCGAAACTAATAGAGACAATCATTTACGGTAATTTCTGCTCTCGGTGTTTGTTCAGTTGAAGCTTATAGTTCATTAGTCACCATTAAATAGAGTTTACATGATAATCACTGTTCTGCAGAAAACTCATAAATTTGCTGGAGTCCAATTCCGGCACTCTGGACCAGTTCCAACATATAAAACAGAATAATAGAGCAATGCTTCATATCACTACTTATCCATACAACTAAAAAAATGTAATACAGGATTGAATGCATCACTTGTCAAATCAGTGGTTGACACAGTGCAGAAAAAAATGAAGCACTATCTTTTCTTCCTTAATATGTAGTATATCCATATATATCCTGTTGGCAGGATGTGGGATGTAGCTCAGTGAGGCGTACTGAATCTAAAGCATGAACCAGTAGGATATCAAACGCAAAGGGTCAGAGGGGTAAGATATTTCCAGGGTTGCCCTCCAGTCAGGATTTTCATAGTTAGTTGTGAAATCTTTGGTATGTTAATTGGTCAAGTGCTTGTGGATCATGGTTTTTGAGTTTTTTAATATGCATATCCATACAGTATTATTGCTGCTGTCCTTAAATTCCTACACTTTATCTATAAATATATAATTCATTTCCCACTTACCAACACAATTGGTTTCTTTATATATCTTATAAACGTATAACTAATACTGTTTTCCAATGTGAAGTTTCAGTGAAATTTCCCACCAGTGCAAATATAGTTAAAAGAGAAGGCCGACACGATTCAATGTGTTTCTTCTTGTCGACAGATCGAGTGAGAAGACCAAAGCTGCTGACATCTGTTCTCACTCATTTTCTAAAACACATGGGCACTGTTTTGAGAAATAGAGACTGAAGCAGAAGTAAATAGTGCATGTGTTCAGCCGTGGATTAATACACATTGCTGTAGTGCTACTTACAGCAGCAGGAAGCAGTACAACACAAAATAAACTGCAGTTCCCATGTTAATTGTAATAAAGGAGAATCCAAGTGTAATATATGTAGTTTGGCCTGAATAGCAGTTACTTCTGATATAGGTGTGTTTTACAACAGCCGGCCCCTTTTTTATTACCTTTTACACCAGCTCGCAGTCAAACATACAGTATTTAGTTTTTGGCATGTGCCCATAGCTTCTCATATACTTTGAAAATATGTGAAGGCAACATGTCTGACAGCTGACATAAGAGAAAGCCAAATATCACACAGACACATCCATCCACACAGCAGCATGGCACTTTTCACAAAATTTGTCTGAATCTGACAATGGGTTATGGCTTTTGCTTTATTGATTTCCTCCTGTCAGACAGGATGTCCAGTGGACACGTTCTGACAGGCTGTCATGGTTGTTACCATCTGAACTTGGCCTTTACCAGCTAATGTTAGTGCCTGTTTTCTAAAGGTGGATAATAATGTCAGCTAAACGTCAGTCATGCTCAAAGTGAAGAAAATGAGATACCGGTGGCATTTCTTTTCCTCGTGTGAAGACTTGGCTTAGTCAAAACACTTGGTTTGTACTTGCTCTGCCTTGGTTTGAGTTATTCCCATTCATAAATACTGGCAGTAGAGTTCAGTCCAGGCAAAGCTCAAGACATTGTGCATTTAACCTCAACCTGTGTCTATATAAATCTTTTTCTTTGATTCAGGTTTTTTAGATTTTGAATTTATTTTTTGAGTTAAATAAAAACCAAGTACCAAGAGGAGAATTGACGCACTGCTTGGTTCCCCTCAAAGAAACCCATCTCAGAACAAGCATATCCTCTTGGAGGGCAGAGCGTACACCATATCACGCTCAAACAATACGTCATTTCTTTTTGGTTTTTTTACTCGCAGATGTGAATGACTCATCAGGTGAGAGGCAGAACCAACGTTTCCCCCAAAGGCACGAACAGTAAACACTGAATCAAATTGGATTGTGCTATTCGCATGCGTACGTGTTTGCGAGGTTCTACAGGGATCCCGCTGTAATTGAGGCGGCTGAATACGCACACAGCAGCATCGCATCTTCATATCTCCATGCCATTTTTGTCAGAGAGCATAATACAACATATCTACGCTCATCCAACAGCTGTCAATCTGCCAGCCGCTCGACTCTCATCCCACGTTTGGTGGAGAATACCAATGCATTTTACCTCCTGAGGTGCTTTGTGCATGAAGATGTGTGTGCGTGTGTGTTTGTGTGTGTGGATGTGGATGTGAGATCACTGGGTTAAAGATTTCATAGTGGGAACAGTGTAGAGCACACAGAAGAGAAAGCACATGGATTAGTGGAGAAGGATAGACGACTGCCACAGGCCTGCTTTATATCGGCCATGAGAATTGGTTTCATATTACAACATAATGGTATTGGTTCAACCCACTTAATGATTCACATCATTTCTTATGCTCAAATGGGGGTTCCCAGGAATTAGACGATATGAAGGAATTGTTGAATTAATGACCAGCTCTTACTGTATATTGCTATTGCCTTGAGCATGGAGGAAGGAATAAGAACTGTTGCTGTACTGGATGAATGCAATAAGGTGTAGTGCAGACAAGGGTGAGACGAAGGCTTCCTCGTGTTGCAGCAAGGGCTGCAAACTTGTAGCAAGTACTGCTTATTCTGTCCAACCTTGTACAGAGTGTGATATAGCTCCACCTTCACATGCATATGAATGAATCTGCCTCCTTTTGGAGACTTAATTTGCATCAGAACTATCCCTGTTTATCATTTTTCCTTCATAGCTGAATTTGCATAGATTACCATTAAGACTTCAGCCCCCTTTTGTGCTCATCCTCAGGTAGATTATGAATCCTAAAGAGAAGACACTTCTTCAAAGCGGGAGAGTCGGCTCTGTTTTCACTGACCATCTAGCATAGCTCCTAGGCTCGGGTGGTTTGTTCTCCTTTGGGTTATTTTTGGGTCTCATTTTTTGGAATTTAAGTTTTGCGATGTCCTACTTACTGCATTCCCCAAAGTGAACTTGAGGCCTTTTTCAGCCTGATCCAGATTTCTCTCTCTCTCTCTCCCTCTCTCTGTCTGCCTGTCGTTCTCTCGCTCACTCTCTTCTCAGCCATCTGTTCGTGCTTGTGGCATCTCTCTATCAGTCTTCCTTCCCCACCGTGTTTCACTCTTCACATCTTAACTCTCCCAACATTTCATCCTTGTTTCCTCCTTTTGCTACTTTACCTGTGTGTGTGTCTCTGTGTGTGTGTCACATCATTAACAGCTATTGTGGTTTCTCTCTCACAAGCATATTTTGCTTCTTTTTCACTTTCCCTGGTAGCATAGGAGTGGATGTACCTCTTATAGGAAAACACTGTTTCCTACAGAAGGAGACATCCAGGTTAATTTACATATACTTCACTGGAAATCACATGCTTCCATATTCTCAACAGTTGTAATGCTATATGCTGTTTCCAATTGACTGATAATATTCCCATCTGAAAATTTAGTTTTTGTTTGTTTGATGGTCTGTGTATTTGTCCTGAGTTATAATAGTTTATATTTTTCAAGTTACAATACCTACTGTAAAAAGAAAGAAAGAAGTTGTTCTTTCAGGATAACATTTTGTTAACCTTCTTAATACTTTAATAATGATAATTCTGCTTGGTAAATGTAAGCATGGGAAAGAATATTATAGCATAAGATTAACTGCACACCCTATGATATGTATCATATTTTAAACATGCGTTGAATGTTGTTTCAGATGGTTGACGTCTCTTTCCACAGTAGATTATCTCGTCTTTTTGTTTCTTCCTCTGAGAGGCCACATGATGTTTTGATTGACGGGTGAAAGTGTACGGATCAGCAGGTATCTCTGATCCGCGTGGTTGGATGATGTCACCACACGTGTGACAACCTACAAACTGCACAAGCTGTTGCCATGGAGATCCTTTTTTTTTTCGGTAGTGAAATGCGGTCAGCGCCTGAAGCAGCAAAACGAGTGTGTCAACCTGCATAAAGACAAAGAGCAGCACAGTAGACTGCCTGAGTGTCTTTGTCTTGTGTGTGTGCGTGTGTGTGTGTGTGTGTGTTTATGTGCATCTGCACCTCTGTGACATTACTGCACTGAACCCACCCTCACCTCTCCTCGCTGACAATTCAGACCCACTTGTGTGATGTCTGGTTTGTGCGATGCAGAGTCTCGACTCACAGTCTGTTGAGTAGAAATAAATGGCTGCTATTTATGTGCTGCTTGGCTGCTGAAACTCAAAGCAACATCCAAGGTCTGCGCGCTGCAGTCCTTCCCCATCGGTGAGGCTTTTGAAGGCTGTGAAATCTGCCTGTTGGCCAGATGTATTCATGTCATGTGGGATTAGTTGAGCATCGTGTTGTGTAATCTCATAAGTGTGTGCGTTGTATATGTTAATGTACATGTGTATGTGTGTGTGTAACCTAAATTGAGGCAATTTTGTGAAAAGATGTGTGGATTATTGTTGTAGCGTTCGCATGCATCCATCACACTATGTAAACAAGTGACGATTTAGAAGTTGCTTCTTGTGTGTTTCTGCCAAAACATATGGACACAAGATAATTGTTACATCAGTGAATATTAAGAGAGAGTCTCTTGGCAGCCAAGTGGTTTTTATCCTTTCATAACTAGGTTGATTTACACAGAGGAAACAAAACATATCATTTAACATACATGAATATTCACTTGGACTCTGCCTGCACTTAACCTTTCTTTTCATTTTCTCTCTCATGTTCTTTCTTTGGCTTTCATGGAGCCTCCACACACTCTCACCCACCACCTTCCTCCTCTGTTATTGCCATCTGCGCCAGCATTAAGTCTCTTTTGATCAGCAAGGGGTAATCATCAATTACACATTGCATGCAAATGCACGTACAACCTAATGGACTGCACTTCTACTGGATTCAGACGAGTTGTTTTCCGAAACAGTAGAATGTAATTATGGCTCCATTTTGTCAGACAGTGTGAAAGATAATGGTTCCCAATGTTTGTCCCCAAATCTTAGCTGCAATTATAGGCCAATGTTAATCAATTTTACTGCAGAGGCAAACAATGGAGAACAAGCCTCTCATACAACTGAGGTCAGAAAACACTAGAGCGAAGATAAAAAGAAATTTGGCCACGAGTTGTTTGGCACTGCAGCTCGAGGGAACACTGAGAGCTCTCATGAACGGCTAAGTATAGATTTCAGCAACTGTACATTTGTTGGATGCAGACAAAGTATTCCCTATTCTGCTCAGCAATTAAACAATTACACTTTTTTTTTTGTTTAAATCTCTCACTTTTTTAGATTTCAAAATGCTGACTATAAATTTCCTACTGGTCTAATATCTTAGGTCAAGTATGTGAAGTACTTTATGCCACCGAGAGCACAACTTCCCCCGGGTGCTTAAAACCACAGCCTGACCCTGACATGTGACCCACACAGTACTGTAGGTCTCCATCACTTTAATGGGCTGTTAAGCATCATTACAGCCTCTGTGACTTTAGCTAAAACCCAGCCAAGGTTATTGATTCAAGGTGTTTGAGCGGGTGTGCGTGTCACAGGACACAATAGCAGCTGATTTAGAGAGTGATGTGTGGGAAAAAGTAAAGCAGTCGGGCATTAATCAAGTAGCAGTACAGAAAATTTGCAATTATGAGTTCACATCACATCTTAGATCTATATAGGCAATGGCTAAATGAAAGGAGCCTGGGTAGGGTAGTTATGGCTATTGATTGAGATTGATCTCATCATCAGTGTTGTTGTGATACTCACTGGGATCTCCTGGGACATATTGTACATGCAGCCTTTTTCACCTTATATGGTCATGGTTTCAATTGTTGGCAAGGCCTGTGACGAATACTTCTAGACATTATACCCAGAGATATTTCCTCATGCCATTATGCAAAGGCAGTTTCATCCTGACCAATTTCTCTCCTTTTTTGGAGCCATCTTCCTCTCCCTTTCATTTATCGCATGCCACTTGACACGTCACCGTGTTTAATGCACATCATTTCAGATTTAGCGCCCCGTTTACCATCCAGGTCAGTAGCATACTCTGTAGCTCCTCTCTCTCTGAGGCAAAGGGAGATGGGAGCTCAAACCACAATTCAACAGCTTTGAGTCAAGGTCATACCTCTCTTAGCATAATATACAAAACAGAAACATACAAGCAGGAGCAGCCAGCACTTCAGAGAAAGTTGACTTTTTTTCTTCCACTCACATACTCTGCACTGGAGAGAGAAAGTTAAAGAAAACACTTCTAAAAGGCCTTTTTCAAAGCTATACTCTGAGACTGAGTCAAGGAGCAGCAGCAATATACACATCATCACACCAACGTCACAAACCCTCTTTGAGGTTTGGGGATATGAAAGTTCAATTCTGCATTTGAGGACTTGGGTTACTTTTTGTTGGAAAACATTTTAGCTAACAATTGCCTTATTCACACATCAAACAGACATGGAGAAAAGGCATTTATCTGCAGCCATGTGTCCGGACACACAACAAACTGAGCTTGCCAGTACTCTATCGTGTTCACCAACACTGCCCAACTCTGATGACATCTTCCTCTCTATCTGAAATTGTCCAATTTTTTTTGCCAGTTTGTTGCTGCTGTCATTATGTCTGTAGGTTTCCTTTGTTCTCTTGAAAGCTAGTCTGACAAAGAGTAAACAACAGACTGAATTGTTAGTCTCTTCTTCAGAAACACTGATGTTCCCATGTGATTTAATTGCAGTAGCCATGGCAGTGGTCGCTCTCTTGAATTGTGTCTAGGTGTAGGGTAAAAAAAAAAAAAAAAAAAAGTAGGACTTTTCAGTCGAGCCAAGAACACCCAAGGACAGAAAATTCTGATTATTTCTGGTTTGAGCAGAAGAGTTATAATCTCTCAGCCGGAGGGAAACAGCTCATTCATGGTTTCCCCCCTCTAATGCAGTCTACACTTTACAGTTGCATTACAGTATAACAACACTGTAATTCATAGTGATAAGGCTGCAGCAGTGCCTGAGGTCGGTCTGCCAACTGGAGGAACCATGTGCAATTTGATCAGATACTCAGGGATTTTGTTTCTGAAATGAAAGTATGAACGATTGTTGTTCTGATTCCCACAAATACAGTGGGTACGGAAAGTATTCAGACCCCTTTAAATTTTTCACTCTTTGTTTCATTGCAGCCATTTGCTAAAATCAAAAAAGTTCATTTTATTTCTCATTAATGTACACTCAGCACCCCATCTTGACAGAAAAAAACAGAAATGTGGAAATTTTTGCAAATGTATTAAAAAAGAAAAACTGAAATATCACATGGTCATAAGTATTCAGACCCCTTTAAATTGTTCACTCTTTATTTCATTGCAGCCATTTGCTAAAATCAAAAAAGTTCATTTTATTTCTCACTAATGTACACTCAGCACCCCATCTTGACAGAAAAAAACAGAAATGTAGAAATGTTTGCAAATTTATTAAAAAAGAAAAACTGAAATATCACATGGTCATAAGTAACCCTTTGCTGTGACACTCATATTTAACTCACATGCTGTCCATTTCTTCTGATCCTCCTTGAGATGGTTCTACTCCTTCATTGGAGGTTACAAAAGAATTTCTGCAGCACTCAAGGTTCCTAAGAGCACAGTGGCCTCCATAATCCTGAAATGGAAGAAGTTTGGGACGACCAGAACTCTTCCTAGACCTGGCTGTCCAGCCAAACTGAGCAATGGTGGGAGAAGAGCCTTGGTGAGAGAGGTAACGAAGAACCCAAAGATCACTGTGGCTGAGCTCCAGAGATGCAGTGGGGAGATGGGAGAAAGTTCCACAGAGTCAACTATCACTGCAGCCCTCCACCAGTCGGGGCTTTATGGCAGAGTGGCCCGACAGAAGCCTCTCCTCAGTGCAAGACATATGAAAGCCCGCATAGAGTTTGCCAAAAAACACATGAAGGACTCCCAGACTATGAGAAATAGGATTCTCTGGTCTGATGAGACGAAGATTGAACTTTTTGGCATTAATTCTAAGCGGTATGTGTGGAGAAAACCAGGCACTGCTCATCACCTGCCCAATACAAAGGGCTGCAGTGATAGTTGACTCTGTGGAACTTTCTCCCATCTCCCCACTGCATCTCTGGAGCTCAGCCACAGTGATCTTTGGGTTCTTCTTTACCTCTCTCACCAAGGCTCTTCTCCCACGATTGCTCAGTTTGGCTGGACAGCCAGGTCTAGGAAGAGTTCTGGTCGTCCCAAACTTCTTCCATTTAAGGATTATGGAGGCCACTGTGCTCTTAGGAACCTTGAGTGCTGCAGAAATTCTTTTGTAACCTCCAATGAAGGAGTAGAACCATCTCAAGGAGGATCAGAAGAAATGGACAGCATGTGAGTTAAATATGAGTGTCACAGCAAAGGGTTACTTATGACCATGTGATATTTCAGTTTTTCTTTTTTAATAAATTTGCAAACATTTCTACATTTCTGTTTTTTTCTGTCAAGATGGGGTGCTGAGTGTACATTAGTGAGAAATAAAATGAACTTTTTTGATTTTAGCAAATGGCTGCAATGAAATAAAGAGTGAAAAATTTAAAGGGGTCTGAATACTTATGACCATGTGATATTTCAGTTTTTCTTTTTTAATACATTTGCAAAAATTTCTACATTTCTGTTTTTTTCTGTCAAGATGGGGTGCTGAGTGTACATTAATGAGAAATAAAATGAACTTTTTTGATTTTAGCAAATGGCTGCAATGAAATAAAGAGTGAAAAATTTAAAGGGGTCTGAATACTTTCCGTACCCACTGTATATTTCACTAGTCACATGATCCAGATTATTGGTTGCTGGGAGTGGAAGTGAGGCAATGGAAGTGCTTTTCCTACTTTTCACCAACAGTCTCAATAATTATTTCATTATATCCTTTGTTGCTTTAGATGTGACAAAATTGCTACCCCTCCGTGGTATCAGCAGCTTGAGCACCGTGGTCGTCTCTCTTTGAAAGGCTTCCTCAGGCCTGTATTACTCCTAGTCTCTTACTGAATAGCAAGGCCAAAAGTGTGTCATTGATTCTTGAGGCCAACTTGCAGCTGTGCATTCAGCCTGTTCTTTCTTTAGGAACATCCTGCTTCACATTCATAGTTTTACACCTTCAAATCTGGGAGCTGAGTTTTGCAAGTAAAATCTCCTATGCAGTTTGCCTGCGAGCGGCTCCACAGCTGCAGGTGAGAGACATGTGGCATGTTCAAGGGGCCTGTGCAGTTGTCAGTGAGGGCAGAGAGACAGTTTCCCTGACTGAATGGTTTGACAGCAGCACAATCTAAATTTAATGCAGTAGACGCTTCCATAACTATTATTTATGAAGTCAATACTATGAAGTCTCTAGTGCCTCTGTTGAATATTTACTTAATACCTCACTGAATTCTTCTTCTGGTCAAAAGTCTCCCTCTGTACATCTCTAACTTCCTCCATCACCTTTTTAACACCTCAACTGTTTGAAGGAAATTCATATTCATGCTCGTGTGGTTGGTCAACTCTGGTTGCTTTCAGGGGCCAGCAGAAGAGAAACTTTAATGTCCTCCAGTGTACTTGTGAGGATAAAAATGTTGTTTTGAAGTCATGGTCTAAGTAGATTGTTAGTGCTTTGGAAATGTTGGACTTCAAAGTGACCCAGTTTTCCAAATAGCCCTATTTGAGTTCTTCACAAATCCTGCTGCAGCATAGTGAAATTTGACCAAAGTCCTCATTATGAAGTACAGATACAAAGAAAATGAAAGAATCTGCACAGTAGCTGATTACACAGTAGTTTCTCATACAATAAGGCCTGTGGAGGGGTTGCCAGGTCCAACCAGTGCAATATTTTAACCTGTACTTGTTGTAATAACATTTTTTAGAGATAGTGAGCAAACAAAAGTGTTTTCAATTAACAGAAAATAGGTTTTGCTACAGTTTGCAACTCTTGTGTATAGGAAAGAAAGCTTGCAGTGTTGACTTTGTTTGAAAAGCCTTTTGGTTGTGGTGTAAACAGTTTGGGCAGCTGCTTCTGGCTGCTTTTTTCACTGACTATGAACAAACCTAAAATGTGTCAAATTACACTCGCATGCATCCTGACTTGGAAAATAATAGACTTGTTGGAAGAAACCGTGCCCCTTCACCTCTGGTCTGTCTTTTATAACGTAAGAACACTCAGTGTGTCGCTTCTTTAGCAACATTAAATACAGATAAAGGTCTAATTTAATGATACTTTTGGTACCAAGGATTCTCAACGTGCTCAGCAGCACAAAGTCCTTCAGTCACACTTTTCATGTTGATAGCCCAAGGCCAGCTCTAACAGGACTTGTTTGAGATAGAGACTGGTGTGTTGGTCTAAATAATGCAACACAAGAGATGATTTAAATGCTGCCTTTGTGATTTGTTCACCTTGCAGTAGTAGTTTGTCAGTTTGATCATGGCTGGAAAAGCTTTATTTTCTGGTTTCAAGTAAAGAAAAAAGAAAATCACCATTACTTATTTGATAAATGTTATGAGCTGATACTGGATCACTGCAAACCATTAGCTGAACACAGTGGCGGACTGGGACAGAAAATAGGCCCTGGCATTTTTGACAGAGAGAGGCCACATATTCATATATATATTTCAAGTTACATATATATATATATATATATATATATATATATATATATATATATATATATATATATATAGACAGACTATATAAAAACAGGTTCTTTAGGAACATGAGGAGAAAAAACATGCAGGTTTTCTGTAACATTAAGACTGCGCCACCCCCCCTCCCCCTCTCATCTCCCCAGGCTGAATGAACAGGTGATTGGGGAAAAAAACAAACAAAAACAATTGCTAGTCGAAGCGGTAAAAGCGTTAAAAGCATTTTGCGTTAATGCGTTAACTTTGACAGAGTGATCATAATGATGGGGAAAGAAAATGCATTATCCAAACTCAGAGAGTTATGGAGGGATTCGATCCCACACAGGAGCAAGAGTTCTGAGTTGTAGAATAGGTGCTCTACCAGTTGAGCTACGCGTTGCACTCATGCTCACTGTCAACGGCTGAGTGACGAGTGAGCTTGCGCATCTATGGGCCTGCGGGCGCGTTGTTGCCACCTATTGGTCTGGACATGGAACAACAGTAGATGATAAGCAAGAGGAAAAAAAAAACTGACGGCTGCGCAGCGGCCGGCGGCGGCCGTCCTGCCGTACCGGCCCTTCTGGTATTCTCCAGAACGTACAGATGGCCAGTCCGCCCCTGGCTGAACAGAGAAGTGACATGGTGAGTAGTAATTGTGTTTGTTTTTTTATTTGCCTCATGGGGAATTGATTGAATGGGGCCTGTTGAGTGGAGAAGCAGGAGGATAAACAACCATTAGTGATTATCAGAAAAATTCGCATGAATTAGACTTAATTGAGAGGACAGGTAAACAACAAACAGCTGGACAGCAGGAGCTGAGGTTACGTCCACTGTTTAATCAGACTGGATTCTACCAGAGAAAACTGTCTGATGAGTTAAGTGAGATGACAGTTGAGGTTTTTCATCATTAGAGCATGGATTTAAATAGATGAGTTACAACAAATAATCACACAAATGTGTCTGTCCAGGCCTATTCTTGAGATTCTGACAGCTGCTTGTTGGTTGATTTATTATTTTACAAGACACCTCATGTGATGTTTCCCATCCAGAACAAATATAGAAATTGATTAAAAGAAAGAATCTGCTTTTGTTTTTATCTTATTTATACTTGTGTCACATTTCTCAAGAAACGTTAACAGGTAACTGGACTGGAGGGCAGGCCTGAGTGTCTAATTGCTTACCAAAAAGTCCTGTAGCATGCATTTAGCAAAAATTATTCTAAGGCCAGACATCATTAAATCCTTTAAACTCACCATGAGCCTTTAAGCGCACTCGTCTGGAACTCTTAGGTCCACTTGTTTGCCTGATAAGACCTTTATGAGACTATATTTTATGTTTTACCAAAGCACTGTTGAGTGTTAGGGGTAATGCAGTGTAGCATTGATATACAGTAGGAGTCTGGTTTGCACAGATTACAGGGCAGTCAAGAAAACAAAGTTGCTCACAAGATACAGTAGTAGATTATATTGTAGATTATTGTAATGGCAACATCTGACTGGGAGATGTGAGGCAAAGCAACACTGCAGGTCTGCAGAGGTTTTTACTATTGAGATGTAAGTGATCATGCAAGATGCCTATTTGACTGAAAGTGGAAATGTGGACTGTATTAAAGGTGACTTCACAATGTCACCTACAAAATTACACTGCATCCCTAGTGTATGGTTTTGGCTGTATTGATGCTGTTTTGACTGTCCAGAAACAACGTCTTAATATCTGGAACACTGCAAAATTACTTTCTATCCTCCTCCATTATATTGGGATGAAGGCAGAAATCTCAAAGGTGGATATCTGAAAATCTGTGTTCGTAAAACCAAAACTACAGTTTCAGCCTGGCTACGTACCACTTGGGACAAGTGGAGAAATAGAGTTTTGTGATTCTTGTGAACTGAGTTTTTTTAAAGTATAAAAGTTATCATCACAAGATTGAGATTTGTAGAAAACACTTTTTAAAGCAGAGATTGAGATTGAGAATAAGAAAAATGCTCACAAATGTGTGTTTCCTTTAAAAATAGTCTCAGTGAAACACCTAAAGTTTCTACCAGATGTGACTTACACAGGAATGAAGAACTAATTGGTGACAGTTTTCTACTGTGGATACACATTACATAACAGACACTGCACTGGTTGAGTTTGTGAGTATTTATGACAGCAGAAGAATCTATGTGGCATTGACACGAAACAAACTACAGTACAGTGTGTTGATTGTAACGTAGGGACATGCCGTATAAAGATGTGACCCACTGATGTATTATTATTCATACAGTAGCTATTAAACTGGTGTTATTAAGCCCTGTGGCACAGAGGAATAAGATGTGTCAGGCTTTCGTGACACAGGAAATATGTCAGTATGATGAGTTTATTTTTGTTTTCCAAAATCCACAGTTTTCATCGAAGGATGAATTTTGTTCAGTTGTCCTGCAGAAAATCTCTTACATTGATGATGACAGTTTAGTTAGAGCTTCTTTGTTGTTATGTCACAAATTACTGGGAATTAATCTCCATGTTGTGTTATTGAAGCCATGAGGTGCTCATTTGTATTTCATATCTATTCTGTGTTCAGTCCTAATAGTGGGAGGACACAGATTTCTTATTGTGTTTATACAACTGTGTCAAATGTCAATTTATTTCCACCAAGAAATGAAAATGAATGAAGATACACTGACAGTCTATACGTGTTTATTGCAGATGAAGAAGTTTGAGAACAGGGGGTGAGCACACTGTCATGCTGTTTATTGTATTTATACAGTCACCCACCCACAGCCAGCACCCAGCTCTTCTCTTCTCCTCTTCTCCTTCTGAGGGAGGATGTGGGCTGTTTCTTGACCTTTCAATGCACACCCCTCCCACATAAACACACTCTCCCTTATGCACAGATATTTGTGAGCAGCCTAAGCTTTGGAGCCCGGGGACTCGGAGCAGGCTTTAGCCCTGACTTGATGCCCCTCCCCACTTGGAAGTCAGCCTCCTTTGGTGGTGCCGGTACCATTATGGGAGATACTCTCCCTGTTGAGAGGTTGACTCATTTGTCAAAAGGAAGGGGAGAGCAATCATTATCTTATCATGCAGCACAGAAGAAGATGCTCTCAAAAATTGCAGCGAGACAAGCAGACCTGCTTTTGTTGTCATGGAAATAGCTGCACATAGTTTGATTTTGGGTCTCTGTCTACCAGGGGCGCTCTTACCTCTGCACCCTGTTAACTTCACCAGAAGAGCACAATTAACTAGTCTCTGAGGAGAACTTTTTTCCCACTCTCTCTAAACAAATTATCCTGCAGATTTTTTGCCCAAATCTGCGCTGCCTCTCTCTCCCTCATTAATTTGGGGCTCACCACAGCTGAGAGCAATAATTGCTTTTTAGTATTCTTGGTGTAGTATGCTATGGGCTTCATTTTCTATAAGAAGATAAGACTAACCACTGTGATGGGATCTGCATTATTAATGTTAGTGTTCACTCTGTGTTGTGTTTAGGGATGTGAGAGAGAATTCCTCTCAAATTCAGTTTATAGATGATTAAAAACAGGCCGCGCTATGTCCAGATATGCATGGATGTGCAATTATGCCTGACACTTGTGAAATTGGGAGGAAAAACAGATCCTTGTGTGTTTTTGTTTGTGTGTCCATGTTTGTGTAAATACCAGACCATGTCTTTGCATTTTCTGCTACGCTGCCTGTTTGCAGGTTACTTTGCTCGCTTGCAGAGCGGCCGCTTCACAACAACGAGAAGTGACAGAAGAGAGAATACCTCTCTGGTTTGTGGCCAGGCTTGGCTGGTTCTGTGAGGCCCTGAGCTCCCCGGTGACAGAGTCCTTATTTCTGGGAAGATGGGTCTGTAATCGGACTCATATACTCCACACCTTTTCCTTGTAATTGGACTCTGGGTCACAGATTTAACCAGAGCTGCCAATCACTTCATTGGGAAGGGATATGGACAGAAAGTAAATGGAGAAACGGAGGGGGTCTCTTTTTTGCCTGGACTGTGGTGTCTGCTAGATAGCAGGCTTTGATGTGACATAGTACACCTCTGATGGAGACTTTTGAATCATACCAGTGGCTGAGGAAACCTGGTTTATTTTTTTGATCTTTGTCATCAAACCCATACTTAAAACAGGGTTTGTTTCTGTGTCTTTTTAGTACAATAGCGACATCACCAAGTCAAAAGTTGCCAAAAAATACTGAGACAGAGTTTTTGTTGCAAACCTGACAGAGAAATTTGATATTCTGGCCAGTAATGTTGTTTAATTTGGACCAATAGAGGAGATACAGTTGCTGTGACTCTGGTCATAAAATGATGCCATTTACGCAACACTGCATTGAAATAAAGACGGGCAAATGGTTTTGACTTGCAATGATTATTTATGGAAACTGGTGTTTCAGTGACTGGTCAGACAGTGAGGAGGACACCACATGAAGTCGACCATTCCAGAAAGCATCCAGGAGGAAAACCATTGCTCACACAACGGGGGGAAAAAAAGATAAATTGCAAAATTTCACTTGGCCAAAAAACGTGAAAAGAAGCCTGATGAATGTTGGCAGCACACTCTTTGGTCAGATGAAACCAAAATACATTTGTTTAGCTCAGATGGGGTCCATTATGTTGTGTGTGGACCTGGCCAGGGCTACCACACTGACTGCATAGTGCAGTCCGAATATGGAGGCAGGAGCCTAATGATATGGGGCTGCATGAGAGCAAAATGCGTAGCTAATTTTCCATAATCACATTTATAACATCAATCACACAAGAGATTGTAGTGAAGAATATGACCTGGCCAAGGATGTCCCCTGACTTGAATCCAACAGAAAACCCTTGGTGCATCATGTGGTGAAGGTACAGGAGCAAACCCCCTGCAGCAAAAAGCAGCTGCAAAGAATCATCCATGAAGAACGACAGAACATCTCTCCACAGATTTGATGTATCATCCTTGCCCTGAGGATCTAGTCTGTCATCAAATATAAAAGCAGACATGAAAAAAGTCAGACTAAAAGAATAGAATCTCAGTACTGTGTCTACTTTTGTTGCAGAAAAATTAATTGGCTTCATTTTTGTTGGGATTTTGTCACAAAATATATGATATGATATGATACGATACGATACAATACAATACGATACGATACGATATATATAATCCAGTCCAGCATGTAGTTTTGTTGTGAAAAGCGGCACTACAGTACATGCAGTTCCCAACAAACTGGAAGAGCAATATGAAAAGAAGGGGACCAATTAGCTTCTTTAATTAGGATAATTTGAGCCAACTATGTTAACTCATTTACCTCTTCTCTTGATGAGGAATGAGCAGCAGCAACACATCTATTTGTGGATGCTAATTGTTGGTTTTGTATCAATGCAGCGCTGAGTCTCCTTGGCTGCCTGCATAAGATGGATGCCTCTAGAGTCCTATGCAGCAGGCGACAGGCCATACCTTCTCCTTTGTAGGTGTATCTGTGTAATCACCGTAGGCCAGTGATCACGTCACGCTAATTACTGTGGCACATATTTGTTGTTTTTGGATAATGAGAGGAATCAGATGCTGCTTCATCACACATGTGGCATTTCATCTTAACTAGACTGAAACTCCAGTTTTCCTGCAGCAGCTCCACACAAGGAACCTGTGGGTTAAAATTAGACCGGGACACAAAGTATTGTAATGACACAGACAGGTGAATCAGTGGCTCTCCATGTTCATTAACTATGCACCATATAAATCTCTGCTGTCATGGCTATACACATGCATCTGCAGAAAAAACCCTAGTGGTGCCTGGGGAAGCTTCAGCACGTGAGCTCAGTGTAAATTATCTATCCAGATTGCTTTTCTGGAGTTAATCATCTCCTTTTATGTTATTCATTTGTCAATGGTTATTGTTTGTCAAAGTAATGCAGTCGCTGCACGATATGAAGTGGAATGTAAATTTTGTTTGGGCAACTCATCGTTATGCGCAAAAAAGAGGGTGGCCACGCTGCAGGATTTACATTTACAATTACAGTCATGATACAATCATCTCTCATCATAATTCCTCTGCCCGGGATGTCAGCTCCGATAGAGAACAGGCTTTACACACTGCATACCAAACAGCTGCTTGGCAGGCCTGGCACCATGCTTCAGGCCCAGTGATTTACACCATGCAAAGCCCCACCACCACCACCACCACCACCACCCCCCTTCTTTCTGTCTTGCTCGGCTTCTGTGTACCACTAATTCTTAATGTCTGCCTCTCTCAATGTCTCTGCCCCTCTAATTCTTGCTGCTTGTCTGTCCCCGTCTCGCAAAACACAAAACACACACATTTGACCGGGGTCACTTCTTCACTGCCTGTTGTTTAAACCATCATTTAATGTCCCAGTGGATCAGCATGCTGAGGCGAACATGCAGCACCGAGGAGTCATAATGTCGTTTGTTAGTCAGCCAGTGTGTTTGCTTATGTTGTCAGGCTCTGGTATGTCATCTTGTTTCGCTTGAATAGTTTGAGCCAACTGTGTCTTGCAGGATGTGAAAGGCTTGTGTAGAGCAAGAGAGTCCTTCACTCGTACGATGAGAATAATGTCAGCTATCATCAGATCGCAAATTATAAACATGTAGACAAGGACACATACGCATCATTTACCTTCACCTCAAACATTATTTCTGCCCAAAAATGCTTTGAAACACCACTCTCAGTATTTATTTTTATATGTATTCAGTTGTTTGCCGAAGCAGTGATTCATTGCTTACTTCTGTCTTAGTTGAGTTAAAATAAATATACAGACATTTTAATTGTTTGGCAATTCATCTTAATGAACATCATGTTTTCTGTTTTTGTCACTGTGACTTAATCGCCTTGTGGTTTTGTGGGCAGACAGATTTTCCATGTTTTCTGTTGTGTTGTATTCATCACATCAGTCAGTAAGTTATGCTGCTGGAAAATCTAACTTTGAGGAGAAACAAAATACAAATGCAGTTGTCACAGAAATAATAATGTGCTTTTAGCAGTGTTTCTACTTGGCAGCAAACTCTTAGGGTGAGATGTTGGAGCTTACGCCAGTCTTCCCTATGAATGAAGAAACATCACTAAGTAAATAGTATTGGCACAGTGGCCAATACTATTGTGTCAGTTCACCTAAATAGAGCTTAATCAAGGTTTCATCCTTTTGATATTACAGTATGTTTCAGCTCTGTCAGCTCTCAGCCAATACAATAGTATAGTAGACAAGTTCCTTCATACAGTTATACACTCAGCCATTATGATAAAATAACTCTAATACAGGTCAAGAGCTTCAGTTACTGTTCACATTAAATATGATAGGAGGAAAATGAAATCACAGCAACTTTGACTGTGCCATGGTTGTTCGTGCCAGGCCGGCTGGTTTGAGCATTTGTGATGCCGCTGATCTCCTTGGATTTCCAGGCACAACGTTTACAGTATGTAGCATTTACTCAGAAGGGTTTCGGGAGGGTGGGGGCAAATCCAGTGAATGGCAGTTCTGCAGATGGTACAGTAACGCCTTGTTGATGTGAGAGGTCAGAGGAGAGGGGCCAGATTGGTTTGAGCTGACAGAAACTCAGATAACCACTCTTTACAGCTGTGGCGAGCTGGAAAGCATCTCAGAATGCACAACATGTCGAGTCTTAAGGCGGACGGGCAACAACAGTGGAAGCCCATGTCAGGCTCCTTTCCTGTCAGACAGGAACAGAAATGTGAGGCTGCAGTGGACACAGGCTGACCAACAGTGGACAGCTGAAGACTGGAAAAACATAACCTGCTCTGATCAACGTGGATCTGTGCTGTGGCAGATGGTAGGAGCAGAGCCGGGTGTCAACAGCATGAGTCCATGGTGGTGCAATGGTGTGCAGAATGTTTTCTTGGGACACTTTGTCTCCCCTTACTATCAATCAGTGGTTGTCTCAATGCTGCGGCAGAGTCTGAGTATTGCTGCTGACTGTGCATCTTGCTACTTCCAGCATGATGATGCACCATGTCACACATCTCACACTGGTTTAATGAAACCAACAGTGAGTTCAGTGAACCTCAGTGACCTCCCCAGTCTCCAGATCAGAGAGCAGTACGACGGGAGATTGGCAGGTGAATGTGCCGCTGACAAATCTGCAGAAATGATGTGATGCAATCACCTCAACATGGAGCAAAGTCTCAATTTTCAACATCCTGCAAAGGCAGAAACTAGCAGTGTTCATACAGTATGGTGTTCCTGATAAAACACTCATTGAGTGTACATCTGTTTGCACTTCCTTTAACAGACTTTTCTTTTTATGCCCTCAGGTTGTATTGCAACCTGAGGTCCCACTGGAACTTTGTGTACCAAATAATGTAATTCCACATCCTCTTTGGTGTCATTTGTACTTTTTCCTTTTTTTATTTTCTTAAACTCTGAAAAAGTCCAAATATAGAAGATAAAAGTTTGAATCCAACAGCAGCCTTTTACATGCGCTAGCAGACATTGTGACCCTCCCGCTGTAGAGATTAAATTTGCCTCAGGTACAAAAAAAAACAAAAAAACTGCAAACTTGAAACACCCAAGTTCACAGCATCTCTCAGTCACCTCAGTTAAAGCTCCAGAGCCTTAAAGAAGCTAGTTTTATTGGTTCTTTTTAATTATACCAGTGTTATTTTTCAATATGTTCATCCAAAATTAATGAAGGGTTTGTAGCAGTAACTGTGATAAATCGATGAAGCTAAAGGATATTATCAAAGCTTGATGAAGTGGTTCAGTATTCACGATTTACCAATAGGTAAATAACAAACATGTTTGTGTGTGAATTTATTGCAAAGTACATGGCAGGTAATGAATTGTTGCGCTGCTTTTCAGGTGATGCATTTCTCTTTATAGACTCAATTATCTTCACCATAAAAGAGGCTCAGCAGGCTGGCACAGTGAGTAAAAATAAACTGTTCCATCTCGCCGTGATGTGGAAGAGAGGAGCCTGAGCCTTGCTGTGAACACTGAGCGCCATGGTGCATACAGAACGGACACATAAACCTGTGGATCTCCCCATGTCTTTCATTATTTTTATTCACTTGCCATCACTCAGGTTTAGTGAGAGGCCACATGCAGCAGTGGGCTTGTTAAATCAGAGAAATTTGACAGTTTCCTCTCTGATATCTTCTTCTGGATTTTCCTGCTGATTTGCACTTTTCAACTTCGACGGGTGAATTGTTGGTTCATCTAAAAATATGTCATAAGAATAAGTAGGAAAATACTCTGGCTCAGCCTGTGGCTTTGTACCTTGTTCCGTCGCGCATGTCACTCATGATCCCTCAGATAGTCGGCTCATACATTTATCATCTTATTACTATACCTCTATGTTTCGTGGGAATAGCTGACAAGTGCTTTTGCTTCACCTCTGGTAGCACAAAATCTTAGTAATCAGTTCAGTGTTCAAGACTTTTATGATGATTTTATGCTCAAAATTGCATGTACAAGAGGACCGAGTGCCTGGTCGCACTGTCATATGGATTTTTAAGTGCACTTGCAGCCAATTTTTCTTTGTCAGTATTCAAGTGTTGCCTTTCCCTGTTCATTTTGTCGGGAGAAGCTAGAGCACAAATCCGACCAAAGCAGCTTTATTCTAATGTCACAGGTATTATATTTGCTGAAGAGTGAATATTGAAATGGGCTTGAACTTGGCACGTTTAAGGGGCTTCGCATCCGTTCTGCTTGTGGTGCAGATCTGGATAGAAATGAGTCCCCCCCACCCCTCAAGACCCCATGCTAGTTTAGCACTTCTCCTTTTCACTTCCTTTTTCACTTTTTATAAAGCCCCCCTCTCTCTCTCCGGTTGCACCTTTGCTGAAACCTGCACGCTGTGTCGCTGTGTGACAAGAGTTTTATGCAAATGCAAGCAGTTCAGAGGGGGGGGGCAATGACAAGGGACCAGGATTCATCCAGCAGACATCTTGTACTGGAGGCATGTAGAGCAGAGTTCCTTGGCTCATTTGAGGTTTGAGCTATTTCATTTCATGTCCAAACGCTCCTCTTAAGGCCTAATTATACATGAGCTGCCAGAAAGTAACAATGTAAAGGACAAGAAGTGCAGTCCCTGTTCCTCCTTACATCACTGAAATTTAGACAGATTAAGAAAACAATATAGAATCCAATCAGGATGAATACCAATTAACATAACCTATTAGTCAAGTCAGGTTACATGCTTTGGTGCAAATCTCACCTTTTCTCTGGGGGCAAAAAAACATTATGTCTTTATGAACATGCAGATATAAAACAGTGACATGTGAGTCTATCTGTCTGTAGCTCTGTGGAGGTGTTTCCTCTACGACGCAAGACACAGAGCTGAGCTCAGAGAAAACAACAAGAAAAAAAAAAGAATAAAGAAGTAATTAATTTCTCGCCCTAGTTCTTGTCCAAGCCCACTGTCATGAGGCCAGCCTGAAGGTTTGGACACGTTTTTGTGGGTAAATTATCTCAGCAATTCTGTGCAAATATCAAGGGGGTGTCATGAGGAAATGTTCCTGTGTAAACAAGGCATTTGTATCAGCGATCCCGTGAGTGATTCACCGGCTCGTATTGTTAAGCTCAATTAATCCTTTTACCAAGTGTTGTACCTCCGGGACCGCTACCCCCCACCCCCTACCCCTTCAAGTTTGCTTTTTAAAAAATTAATCAGGTTTTCTATGTGTGTGTGTGGAGGGGTCTGCTGGAACATGCACAGCCCAGATCACAAGGTCGAGTTCATTAAGCAGGAGCAAACTCGAGGGAGAAAGTGTGTAAAAGTAGACCCAGTGACAGTGTGAAAGGAGAGCCATCAGGTGACCCAATCTCTGCCCAGCAGCTGGTCACTCGCTCCCCGGCCAATTAGCCCTGAGAGTTGAGATGCTTTCACTCACCGTGATAAGGCCCCTCCTCCTTCTCATCGGCCGCCTTTAATCAGCCTCTTCCTGAGCATCGGTCTTCAGATTAAGGCTCTATCAGCGCCGCGCAGAGGAAGGGCCTGTTCACTCACAGCAGTCCCGCCTCTTAACAGGAGAGGCGGTGGCGTGTGAGCAAGGGAGGCATGGGTCGACAGAGATAAGATGCACAGTGTCGGTGAAGAAGGGATGAAGCAAAGGGAGCGAGCAGAGGCGAGAAATAATCAAATGGTTCGTGAGTCACAGGTGTGGGTGTGTGTGCGTGTTTGTGCACCTGTGTGTGTGCGCATGTGTGTGCAGAGCTGATCACTGCCCTGTCTTTTCATTGTCAATCAACTTCCATCTTCTTGCCTGATCAATGCAAAGGGACAGGAAATGATATTCCTGCGTTCAGCCTCTGAACATCAGTGATTACACTCAGGTACAAAAACACAGTGTTCAGTGTCTTGAACACACACTCCCGAATTATTCAACTGTAATGGAAAAATAAATGGGATTACACCTGAAGCCCTGCCACAGTCAGAGGAGATGTGTGAAAGTGTGTTGCGTTTAATCTGAACATATATGTGCTTGCCCTCTAAATCTCTGTAAGGATCTCTTTGTAATTCCTTTCCAAATCCCAGTCTATTGCCCGTGCTCCAGCCTCGTCTGAGAGCCCTTCACAGGCAGAGGGAGGGGGCCGGAGAGTTGTTTCAGGTCTGTCACAGTCTTGATATACCCTCTTGTTGTTACAAACAGAGGGATTATGGCCCTTTGCCTTTTGAAAAGGCCTCTCTCCGTCCCCTCCGTAATGTTCCCATCATCGAGCCATTACACCAATGTGCTGCTCACCAGCGCCGCTTTCAACAGACTGACTGAGCACTTACGCCTCTCTGGGTAGCGTGTACTACCTGCAGAGACTTGTGTCCTTGTGTTTCACAGGATGTCAGCTTGACTCGATCTGTCGGGGGGGGGGGGGGGGGGGGGGGGGGGGGGCTCTTTGGTAGCACAGAATCACAAGTCAAAGCGTCTCCTGCTGGGATGCTGAAGGAATTCAACGTGGAATGGTTAAAGGAAGCCTGTTAAACATTTGCCTTTGTCCGGGGGAGGGAAACAAGGAGTTGACTGAGGTTGCAGGTGAAACATACTTTCCATTTCAATTTGGAGATTTGCATTTGTCCTTCCTTCAGACGCTATGATTTGGTTCAGTTTTACGGTGACTTTTCCCACATCGGACTTCAAAGTCACGTTTTCATTATGCAGCAGCTGAGCGCTGCCTGTTGGTTTAGTGGAACTGATTGTTTTTTGATGACAGTTGAGAAGGTGACTTACATATTTAGTTGATGCTTAACATTGGTGGTAAGTAAGGGCACTGGAATGTGTAAGTGAAGTGAGTGTGTAAAATTGTAATGCTGGCTGAAGTTGGCACAAAAGAGCAGCCTAACCTTTGAATGATCATTGACAGTCTTGCCTCTGGTTACATGTAAAAGATCCGCTCAGAGATTTAACACCGGTTCACCTGCGTTTTAGCTGCAGGCTGTTGCTCATCTAGCTTGTTAGGAAAAGGCCTTGAAATGGGTAAAAGTAAAGATTTTCACGGACAATTGCACAATGTTAATATGTGTTTTAAATAGCAACAGGAGCTTCCAAAATGTTAAAAGTCTTTGCCTGCAGATAACATACACAGGGAGCATCTGTCTTCACAAATAAAGTGTCATTCAGAGCTGTGAGCTGAATGTTTCAGATGATCAAGTTGAATTTGTGCAGAATTTGCCTCTCCAACCTAGTTTTATGTAGCGACACCCCTGAGGCTGGACCCAGGCTCGTGGAAAAGAACAGCAGCTTGGCGAAGTGGTTATCCATCACGCTTCAGTCTATCTCCACAGGGGGAAACGGTCAAAGAAACACACATACACACTGTTTGTTTGCTACGATTGCCACCTCTGAGAATTTCCTCACCAGTGACTAAATTGGCTTCAGGAAACACTTTTTGGAGCGAGTGCGAGCGTGCCCATTAGCAAGGAAAGCAGGTGCAGTGTTTTGTCCAAATCCCAGGATTTATTCCACGGTCATCAGGCCCAGAGGAATAGATTGTTATTTGGCCTTGTTTCATTTTGAATCGAATAAAACTGTATGGGAAAGGAGGATGGAGGGTTAAGCTAACTGGGACTTTGCAAAGTCATCCCTCTCTCAGTCATTTGTTTGCGTCCACTGAGGTTTGGATCCTGACATGAAGAAGCCGTTTGAGTAGAAGAGCTCATTTTTATTGAGTGTCAACATTCAGTTTGCCATGCATCTTCGCCGTGGCTGGGTACATCTACATGTCAAGTGAATGAGGTGGTTATTAATGTAGGCACTTGGCTCTGCGCTCACTGCGTCCATACAGCTGTGACAGAAAGGCTTTTACATGCAACGTGACAATGCACATATACAATGAATGGAGGAAAAGCGCCAATTATGGCCACGAAATTCCAAAGTGGCTTTTAGTGCCCAGACGAGGAGATATCTTGTATCTGACTCTGACACACATCCACGCACACTCCTACATCTACATGCACACTGTGTTTCCTTCTCAACTCTTTGATTACTTTGTGGATGCAGTGATTGTGAGGCCACCCTTGATTAGCTCAATTTATTCCCCAGCCATGCCAGAGGGCCATTTAGGGAAGTTTTTGCAGACTCTTTCCATTTATCAAGATTGGAGGGAGACATGATTTGAATCTTAATATGTCCTTGCAGCAGAATACAAACAAGTGCGCGTGGGCAAACTGTCTCACTGTGCGGACATACACATTTTTAAGACGAGAGAAAGAACGATAAACCCCTAAAATTATGTGTCATCATCGCATCAGCCTCGCTCTGCGTGTTGATTTGCCTTCATTGTTGATGTAGAGTCGGCCTCCAAACACTCAACTCCCACTTTCTGAGATTCAGAGTTGCAGAGTGGCTGGTGATTCAGTACGAGCAGCAGCAGCAGTCAAGTACGATCTTAGATAACCATGGTGTATAGTTTACTTTTTAAATGTTGCCTACTAATTATTGCTGACTAACAGTAAATGAGTCATGCTGACAAATGATACCACCACACACCACCACCACAACACAAACCAGCGGGTGGCTGCAGTGAATGCATAGAGCTGAAAACGAAAAGAGTAGGGGTTTAATAATAGACAAAGATTCATATGACACACCAGATATGAGTGAGGTGTGGACAGAAGTGGACTCAGAAAACAGATATTTTACTTTGGTTTGATTAAAAATAAACATCAGTCAATATAAACTAGGAGACACAGTGTTCATTGTAGATATGTAACAACATCAAAGACAAAAAAAAAGACAAATGACTTTAAATTGGGGCACTCACTGTGTTAACAACAGAGCTGTTTACATGGTATTTCTAGCTGTTTTAATAGTACTTTTCTCGTGGAAAGAACATTAACCAATTTTATCACATAGGTGCACAATTCATCCTGTGAGTGGATTTTTCATTATCCAGTTACACACACAGACCAGTTTGGAGCAGTTTTGTTATCAAAATAGGCGTTTTGCCATCTCCTACTAAACCTCTATTTGCCTCATTCTCATTACTCATAGTCCAATCAAGTTGTTTTGTGTTTTCACAGTTGTGTCCAATCAATACCCTTTCCTGTCTCAGTATGCACATGTGTACCCACACCTATACGGAGCTGAGGGTTTGTGTGACAGGAAAGAAAAAGAAGAATGATGCACCACTGCCATTAGCAGCCCACATAGAGCTGCCTTGGTAACCAGGTAATCAGGAGACGTTTAAAGGGGGAGTCATGGGCTGCCTTGTAACAGCAGTTCTTGGACCAGTTGATCCTCTCAAATCTTGACCTATGTGTGAGATCAGACTGGAGCAACACCCCCAAGTTTAGGACGACTAAACAGAGGTTCGGTAGCCATCATCGCCTGGTGGAGTATTTCAGGGTTTAAAATTGGTGAGGCAGTAGATTATCTCTGGGTTTCCTGGCATTCAAACTGAGGTTAATAGCCTCTTTTCAGCACGAGGGCACAATGTCGGCTACCCGCCATTGTCTCTAGTCGACATAATCTGTTTACACTCTGTCTTTCCTCCCCTGTTTTGACAATGCACACTCATCTGAAGGGATGAACAATGAGGGGAACAATGCAGTGGACATTAATTCTCTTTCTGAGAATGTCTTATTAGTCTCGAGAGGCAGTTTCCAGAAAATGGCTCCAAATTTATCTTGTTCCAGTTGCAGCCTGATGTTAGGGGAATTCTTTTTCTGATGAGAGTGCTCATCAATTTTGTGTTTATGTTGAATTGTGGTCTCTTTAAAGAATGGCCTCCTGGGAAATTATTTCCCCCTCAACCAACGTTGAGTTTAACTTGCCTGTACCTACCTGCATCTGTCCCAAATGTATCTACTCTGGCAGAAGCAGGAGCTGGATTCATCTCTGGATTCTTTCCTCAGAAAGCCCCTTTCTGCAACTCTCTGCACTTTTCAGTCCAAAAATAGCAGAATCACAGGAATGTGGCAGGGTTGAATCTCAGCTGGCTGATTGGATTGTCTTGTGCTCTATCTCAGGCTGCATTAAATAGCCGAGGCTTTGGACGTATAAAAAGGTGATGGATGCCTCCCCCTTTACGTCTGGACCGCTCAGAGCTGACCTCAGCAGAAGGCAAAAGGAAAAAAAAAAGAGAGTGAGAGAGAGACTGTGATTTACTGACCAGGCTGGTGAGAGAAGAGAGGAGGATGAATGTCACTCAGCTCCCACGGCTGACAGTCACAGATGTAGAGATGCTCCCTCACTGCTTCTGTCTGTCGTGTGTCACTGTTTTCCCATGATGTTTGGATGCAACATGCAGGGTAACTGTCGCTAGCTGGCAATCACAAGACGCTGTGACTTACTTCATTCATCTTGGGCTCCAATCTACTTGTTGTCTCCTCACTTATTAGCATGGTCAGAACGTTATCTGCTCCCCTCACTCCTCACCCCCATTATTCACTGCTGCCATCCCCACTTCTGTCCTCTAAGGTTTTTACATTCCAAGAACGTCGAGATCAAGCGGTGCAGCGGTGGTTTTAGAGCTAAGTGGGTGCATCTGCTGTGACCCTGTCATCCGTCTGTCAGTAGTAATTAGGCTGCGAGATGGATTTTCTTTATGTGAAAAGTATAAGATGCATTCTGTCTCCTTAGTCTATACGCTGATAGCTGTTTGACTGCTTGAGAAAGCACAAATTATTCAGCCAAATGCCAGAGAGCCTATTATCCCACACAGAGTACGATGACTCACATTCTCATTATAATCAAGACAAGTGGATCCTCATCACAAATCTGGACTTCAGGGATAAATCCTCATAGATCAACATGTGAGGCTACATGTAAGGCAATTTTGACACAGCAGGTAATTCAATGATAGAACAGGTTTGTGACTATAGTCATCAGGTTAGGAACCTTCTGGGAAAAATCTGAACAAATTTTATTACAGTTGGTGAACAAGTGGTGACAGCAAATAGCGTAGCATTACGGGTTCATTTATCTTCTGTGCTGTCACAAGGAGCTCACAAACAAAAGCTATTATGAGAATCACTAGTAGAGACTGTAACTGGACCTAATTTGTCCATAATCTCCAGACTATATCAGAAACAAGCCATTTCAAGCAGTTTGATGTTGTTGTTTGGTCTGCAGCAGGGTTAAGATGGCAGCTTTCACACTAGACTTAAAAGACGGTGCAAATTTAGTGTTGCACTTCCACAACAAACTCACATTTCACAAAAAAAAGTCAAAATCGATGCGGCGAAACCAGAGATAATGTCTTCAAAGCATTTCTTTTTTTCAAAGGGTTTTTCTTCCCTTTAAAAACCTGATGTCTATATTACTCACGACTCGGCTCAGCCAAGACACAGAGGGCTTTATGCAGCATTTTCTCACATGTTCAGTCGTACTCCCAACATCTGCCGACAGACTTAGGTAAACTTTGCACACACACCTGCATTGATCTCATCTGAACCACACAGCAAGGCCATACATGTATCATCACATTATATCTACACATACAGTAAACCTGATGTGTATTCCAGAAAATACAGTAGGACTGTAGTGGTTGAATGCACATTCACTGAATTAGTCATTGGACCTGTCTATGGAGAACACTGTAATCATACAATAATATACTACTCTGGAGCCAATGAGTTTTTATTTTCTGAATTGTGTCTTGTATTTCTTGTAGACCCCCTGCACTCTTTTAGGGATATTTAACAAGATGGACGTTACATTCATGTAATGCAGTACAGTATATGTTTTAGTGTAGGGCAAACTAGAACTTGAAGTTTTTGTAACTTCATAAATGTATCATGTTGAGTACTATACCTGATTGCACCTACAGTTGGTTTGATGGGCAGTGAAAAATCTCAGTCTCCTTCCAGAGTTCATGCGGTTGGAGTCTAGGAAACAAGGAGAAGACACTGGCATCATCAGTTTCTACTTGTGGATAGATCAGTCACGTAAAGTATTGTCTCTAAATATGAGAGATTTTATCTGCTGCCAAGCTGACACATGCATTAGATTTGTTCAAAAACAGGATCACAGCAGGAAATCTGGTGGAGTTAATCATTTACTCAATTGTGGGGAACAGAACCTGAGCATTGTTTTTCTAATCATTTATCACTAGAGATGACGTACAAGTGTCCTCAGAAATTTCATCTTCTTGTAATAACTATTAGAAGCGTTTTTTATGGATTTCATAACTTAGAGTTCAGTCTTTCATTTCTAGCATTCAGACTCATGGCAGGTCCTCTCTAACATCTTCACTTATTTCTCATTTCACCAGGGAGCGTTTGCTGTTCCAGATAGCTTTTAGTTCTGGTCTGTCTGTCAGGACACAATGGCAATTCCCCAACAAAGATTCACATGCTGACGGGGAAGGGCAAATAAAACTTTGTGGACTCACAGATAAAGTATCAGCTACATGTGCAGGCGAGGGGATAAATGCTTGTTTATGCAATTGGCTTCACAGGAGCTATAGAGAAACAGATCAGAATCAAACCTGCTCTTCAGGCCTGTATGCCTCTGTGGCCAATTTACCACTGAAAATCTTTAATTTCATAGCCCTAAATATTTATCTTGCCCAGCATCTCTTGAATGTGTGTACAGTTTATATAGGCTGTTTGATAATCTCAGCGGTGGATAATCATCACTGAGCTCTATGAATAGGAATGTGTCATCAGATAGCAGAATCAATACTCACCACCAGCAGAAGCAGGCGTCCCTATTCCTGTTCTGCAAAATGTATGGATTACATTTGGATGTTCTCCACCACAATAAAGTTGTTTGGTCTGCAGAGACTGCACAACCCTCATTTCCCCAGCAGACACCCACATACCTGTAATGGAAGGAAAAACATTAGCAGCGGGAGCAGGTGGAATATGAAGATATATGATGTGCATGCCCATTCGCTGGCCCGCTGCTGGCACTTGTGCCCCAGTTTTACAACCTCCTGACTGTTTTATCAGCTCACATCACTGTGTGTCTGTGTGTACATAAAAATATATACAGTCGGAGTACATGTGTGTTTATAGACATGTCCGTGTGTATACATTAAAGGGAGCAAAGGCTTTTCAATTGCCTCCCAGCCCACCAGGCTGCCCCGGCACAGCTGGGGAGGAGGCTGGAGACATTACTCAGCTATTAAACTGTTATTTGCAGGTGTCACCCTCAGCGGGGGCTGTGTTGATAGAAGGCGGAAATGCCCTCAAGGTTCACAGCTATATACACACACGCACATATCCTTCACACTGGGGTGTTTGAGGTCTCAGTTTATGGTCGTGGCTCCCTGGCTTGATGGGGCATAACAATGGCCAGTGGGGGAGCAGCAGGGCGAGCCAGATCGGGCTAGGAGGGGGCAGTGGGACACCACAGGACAACAGACCTGGCCCAGTGGGGAGACCACCTGCCACTCCATTTCACCCATGATGAATCACCCTTGTTTCTTCTCTCTTTGCCTTGTTTCTGTCGGGAACTCCAGCCTTCACTTTGTCATCACAGTATATAGTATATGCAGATACTAGTGGTGCATGTTTGCAGTATAGAATTTATAGTGACTCCAGTTGTGTTACATATATCAGTTATCCAGCTTGTGCATGGCAAACCCAGGGTCATTTGATTTGAACGACATGGGCATTTCTATGAAGCATGAAGGGACTTTTTGAAATTTGTTGCACCCTAGATATCGCAAAAATACATTTCTATTCATCATTTTGTTTAAAGAAGTAACCCTAAGCTACCAAAAGGCATTTTTCTCTTACTCCTTTTAGGGAGTCAGATGAATGATGTTTACATCAATAATTCAGTCAATATGACTAATATCTGTAGAAGAGACAGTTTAAAGCGTTCAGACCCCTGTATGACAGAGTATGCTGAGAGCCCATTCAGGCAAAAGTCAACCTGCATAACGCCTACAGTACATCTAACCTCATAGAGCAGGAGGATGGTGGAGTGTCACCAGAGCCTTTTAGACCTGTTCAGATGGACTTTCAAAGCAGGTGTGACTCATGATGCCATGTCTAAGAACATGACTCATTTCTATTCCATTTGCATCTCAAAAGGTCTGTACACCTTTTAATAATGAACTGCTCCTTTGCCTCAATTTATCAAAGATGTATTCGTCTCGTTTTGTAATGATTTGGTCGTGGTATTGACGCCAACAACACTGGTGGGCAAGGCACAGCCTCGGTGGTTAGTGACTCATGTTTTTGTTTTTGCACTCCATTATACTCCAGCTGTGCTATCTGATGTTTTAGGAAGGAGGTCCATTCATTACCTGCTTCATTAGTTCTGTCCCTCAAAATATGTCACCTTTCTGTTGTTCTCTTTTGTTCTCCCATCACCACATTGACCAAAGAATGCCAGACAGGCAGTTTTCTCTGTTCCTCAGGGGCTTCACCTCAGAATAGGGAAACCCCATCGATAGCGGAGAATGAACTGGATTCATCTGACTGAGAATGGGAGGAAAACTAAAACCTTTTTCCATGATATGAAATTAGAATTACAAAACCCACAGTTTCAACACAAATCTCTTGGAAACAGTCGGTGTCCAGCTCATCTCTTATACAGTTTATAAAATAAGAAACTGGTTGTCTCAGCAGCTGCTGCTTGTTCACATCCAGCCAGTGTGAACAACAGTTTTTTTTTCTCTGTGTCATAAAAAGTAAACGCAGTAAATTATATGTTAGTTATTCAAGAATTCCTTGTATTTCCACTTATGCCTTGGAGATGGGTTTAGATGGCTGACATGTTGCCTTTGATTGTGTTGACCACCCATTGCTCTTTTAATTGGTTCCCTCTAATTTAAACATCTTGCTTGTTGAATGTTTTGTTCAGAGTGCCAAAGATGTGAGGTTGCTCCCTCTAGACTACCGGCGGAGAGTCATAATTTACCAGACTTGAGAAAGATGCGCATAAATGTGAAAGCAGCCACACAAACAAACATCATCTGGGATGTCGGAGGAGTCCTTATGAAGTGGGTCCAGTGCCGCTGGACTGAGGCCTGATCGCTGTCGCTGTGGGCCCGAAGCTGAGGCCCAATTATGCTTTTGGCACAGCACTTTGACTCTATCGCAGAGCCACACATGGACATGCACACTCTTGCTTCTGCCTGTTCCTAAAGCAGTACTTTTGTGTTTACAGTACCCACCTTGATGGTCAGGGCGTTATTCAATAAAGATTTATGGAGTCAAGTGAAACCAAATTGGTGGAACACAGTAACAGCTCCCTTTAGTGCCTCAAAGTTTTATTGAAAAACCAATTAGTACCAAGACAAGGTGTGTGACAGACCTCCAGACCACTGACCTGTTTTTTTGTCTGCCTCTTTCCACCCCGTATGATATCATTCTGATTATATGATGGAACATGATGAGCATGAATCCAGGGCAGGACAGGATGAGATGAGACATATTCCACATGACAGGACAGACAGACAGGTTTGTAAGTGGATGTGAGGTCAGTGTGAGGCAAATGACCTGATGGGGAAGGAGGCGACGCAAACGCTCATTTTTATTTTGAGCTACTCTGTCTCAAATAACACACACTGCAGTAAACAGACAAACAGTTTAGTACACTAATAACATCCTCTTAAGAGTCACATATCCAGTAAGCAAAGATTTTGTAGATTTTAAATGTCTGTGAATAGAAAATACGACGACGAGAGCTTCCTAAAACTGCCGCGAGTATCTTTTCGTCTTTTCTATCTGCACTTACTCATACTGACTCCAGCTCAGGATCAGAAACCAAAGCCGCTGTTGATTGAAACGTGGTGATGCTATAAGCTGCGGCTCCTCTTCCTCCCACCTTCGTTCCCACTTGTCTTGGCACGGCTCCTGCACATTATTCCTGCAGTTCCGACAAGCCTCCTGGCTTCCTTCTAGTTGTGCCGCACACTCACTGTAGCTTTTTTAGCATTTTTGTAGGAAATGAAATGTTGTTGTTTATTTCCTGGTCTAATGAGACACAAGGAGATGTGGGATGGCTGCTTATCTTCAGTGTCGGAAGCAGCAATCAGTGTGAGAATTCTGCACATGTACCATGTGCCCTCTGTGCATTCACGTCTTTGTACGTAGCTAATCACTCACTGCACTCGCTGTTTGATTTGCTCTGCTCTGAATGATACAGACTTCATTTCAAGGACTCAGCAAGATACAATACTTAGTAATTAAGCTCCAGCATGCTTCTCTATCTGAAACTATTGACTCTCCTACCAAGTAATGTTTAAGCAAGTCAGCACGTCCTGAATAATGATTCAGAAACATTCCCACCTGCTTATCCTGCTGCTAATATGCAGCTTTTTTTGACCCCTTTCTGACAATGATGGTCACAATTATCTGTGAGAGTTATGTTGTCAGTGCTCCTCTCTTCATATTCAGTGTCAGTCACCTCTTTATCCGCTCCATACCAAGCAGCAGAGAGCCTGCAGGCCTGGACAGAGACTGCAGAGACTGTGTGTGAGAGGAAGATAGACAATATGTGCTGAGGTGTATGTATAGCACGAGGCCTGGGGTTGCTTTGATGTGTGCATGTATCCCCGGGGATGAAATGGGTCGGTGCAGATACGGCTTGTCAACACATACACACACACACACACATGCGAATACATATGCAAACAAGCTGTGTTGTGTAGCAGCAGGGTGGCCTAGAAACAAAACAGGCCAACAAGACAACATGACACAAGAACCCTTCAGCAAGACACTTAATCCCAGTAAGTGACCTCTGACCTTCCTTCAAATGAGGAACTGCCCTATGGGGGCAGTACAGTATCATGTTGTATTACGTAACAAACATAGAGTGACACATTTTCTGTTCTTCCTGTGCATCTCACAACTTGAATCACCACTTGTGTGTGGGGGGGTTGGTGGTGAAGAAAACACAAGCAAGACGTAGCCTGTCATATTAGAGCAGCCAGCAGCAAATTGCACATCTAGGCTAATAAAAGCGACAGGGAAATTGCTGCCAGCAGATTTCCTCCAAATCTCCCCAGTAATTCCCCATGAGCCCTGGCATTACTGCCTCACTACCCAGCCTCAGATTAACCCCCCAGCTCCCCCCCACCCCCCACCCCACCTCGGCCTCACAGCCAAGCAGCTCAGGGCATCACCATGCCAGTTTAGCCTCTTGATTTCAATGCTTGTACATTGTCCTTTTAATATCTTCAAAGGTACCTCCTATCTTTAATCCTGTTTACGAGCTAGTAACCAAGGCCACAGTCCAGGGACAGTGCTGCAGCATGATGGGTAATGTGGGATTTGTTTTTATTATCTTATGATAATTTACTTTGCACAAATGTCTACCCTTGATATGGAACAAGAATTTTAGTATTCAGGGTTAATTGTTGAGTCTGCTAAACACCACGTGGTCCCTTTACATATTTTAGGATTTTCTTCTTCTTTTTTTTGTTGCATAATGTAAATAATTAGGATTCTGAAATCTTGGACAGACGAAACAAGCATAATGAAGTCATATCTAATTAATTAAAAGATAGCGATTTGTTGGTGCCTTAAATGCAGCCAATCCCTGAAGCTGTGACTCCAAGAGTTGACTCATAATCCCTGTGTTCCTAAAACTCCCCTCGGTAAAGCCACCGGAGCAGCTGAACCCACTTAGTTTCCTCCTGTGCTCTGACTCCACCTCATCTCTGTCTCCACTCCTCTGACATCCGGGTCAATCGGTCCTGCTGCGCTTCACCTCTGTAAACGTTTGACCTGGACTCGGTGTCCAGCAGTGCGCCGGGCAAATCGGCATTCACAGCAACATTTTGTCCATCTGCACCGATTCCAAACAGGCTCCCTGATATCCCAGGATGCAGTGCAGGAAAAGACTCAGCGGGACTCTTCCTCTCCTCTGCACCTCAGTGTTACAACACAGTAGCTGATATTAGAGATTCTGTATTAGGCAGGTTTAGGAAGTCTAATCTGTGTTTTATGGATTCTCTTTCTTCTCTCACTCTGACTGTTTCTCTCTATCCATCGATCTATTTCTTTAGCTCAGTCTCTCTCACTCTCTCTTTCGCTCCGTCCGTCCGTCTTTTACCTCTCTTTTTGAAAAACATTACGGTGAAGATGAAAAGCTTCTTTTCAGCCATACCGGTTCTAGTGATGGATTGTCAGTCCCTCGGTCAGACCACTGTTTTGGTCCAGACTAAAACACACCAAACATTATTGGATGATTGGGGAAGCAGCAGCCTCACATGTCATCATAGCTGCAGACTGTGTCATGTTTAATCTCCTTGTCTCCCCTTTTCTTACTTTCTTACTTTCTCTCAAAGTTTTGATTGATATCATCCCTGAGTCAATTTGTCTAAGTGACGTGAGTGAGGTGTGCCAGTGGCGCTGGCAGCAGGGCTAATAAGTAAATCCCCCTGCAGCCTCAGGCAGACAGAAGGGCCTCGCACCACGGCTAGGCCACGTTTCAGCATTTCTAAACGATACAAAAAGCATAGCCCAGCTAGGACTAAATAAATATAGAATAAAACCTGTGAAAATGATCATATGACACCTCTAATGGCATGAATTTAAAGAACATAAAATATATTTGATTATTTTTCATATTCATGTTTCATGTTCCCTTTATCTATTTTTATAGCCATCCATTCACTCATGATTTAACTGTCTCATACTTAAAAGATAAAACAATAACAAGAGCATGTTCTGCCAAGTTTCCTAAGTTATTATTTATAGCTTGCCAACAGTTGAGCACTCTGTTATTTTTTGATGAATAAAGTTTTTCTTTAATATTAGACTTGTGATCCATGAGCTTCCAGATGAATAACATGAGCCCAATGTGATAGTATTAAAATACATGGGGATACAGGTCCAGATAGACTGTGTATAGTTGTGTATATTAAAGCAGCTGTAGTTCTTAAAGATAAATATATAGAGAGGTGAATCTGATAGCAGTCCTATAGACAAGGCAAGGTTCTGAGGTCATCAGGAATTGAACTGCTGTGACATCGGTGAAATATCAAGTTGTTTACCTGCAGAGAGAGAAGCTGAGAAAAGGACGGGCAACAGGCAAGATTGACTGAAAGCGAGGAGGGGGGGGGGGGGGGGGGGGAGTAGGTAGTGAGGTAGTGTAATTTGATCGGTGTATGCTGGGAACTCATCAGTATGCTGCTCATGTACACCCCCAACCCCCCTGTGCCACACACACAAACACACACACACAAGTTGCACAAGGATGGCCGTCAGGATAGACAAATAACAGAGTAATGTAATCATGTAAGCGCTCCATCACTCTCATCATCCCACAGATTCAGCTTTCCTGGTTCATACACACACACAAACACACACACACACACACACACAATCTCTCTCTCTCTCTCTTTTGTCATAACACTCATGAAACCCTGACTTCAGTTATTCTGAGTACTCCTGGATGCTTATAGGCACTTCTCTTGCTTTCTGAGCTGAGTATTGAACTTCTTAGTTAATTTGTTCTTTTACCAGATGTCTTTGAATTTCAAACAGGCAGCTTTTTAAGAGTAGAGTGTATGAGGGCTATCAGGAATATTTTATACATTGGCAGTTTTGGTGCAATTTATGGGAAATGTATAGTTAAAATCTGTTAATATTTACTGTTAAAGACTAGGGTGTCCAGAATAGTGAATAAAGCTGCTCTTGAGATATTGTTCTTGTGTTTTCACACACTCACAGAGAAAAAACATGTCACTTTTCCCTCAGTGCCTTATCAGTTCCTGATAAGGCACTGAGGGACTGGCACTGAGGGAGCTTGAACAGGGATATCTGATATGTTTATAATTTGTGATATTATTGGAAATCATGCTCATGCATTATTGGACATATTTAGTGGATTATCACTGAGCACCGATCACTCTGTGGATTTGGGAGCACCGCTTAAGTCTGTACAGCGGAGAAGCTACTAGTCTAACAGTGGATGAAGTGAATAAGCCCAAAAGCTTCTAATGTGCCTGCTGGTTTACAGATTATAAAAGATATTTGTCAATCTGTTTTGGTGGTGAAATGCTGTGGCTGCAAACAGTGATAAAGGGTTTTTGGTGACATGTGGGTTAGGAGCACATTACTGTGTGGTTTGGTTTTGGTTTTCTTCTTATAGTTGACCACATCTGCATCTTTATTATTCTCTACCAATTAAATCTGCTTCTAATATCTCATAACAGAACTGGATGTCAGTGGATGTGGATTATTCCTCTGCGTCAGATCACATGTTTTAAAATGTACATATGTACACAAATTTGCATGTTTGTGCTATTTCCAGCATGAAAAGAAATATGGATGCGTACTGTAGCAGCTTTAAGTCCCCCACTGTTGCATTCAGGGAACAGTGCATGATTGACAGATCAGCACTTGCGCTCTTAAATTTATGCACACACCATGATATCCCCCCTTTTAAATGTTTTCCAGCATAAGGTCATAATTTATCTTGCCTCCAGTTACTTCCTCTTCTGCTTCCCTCCCACCTCCTAATAGCATTGCTTGTAATTTATTGTATTGTTTTTAATTAAATGGATGGCAAGGGGGTTTAAGTGCCCAGCAGTTCCGAGACGTGCCATTTCTTATCTAAATTCTAAATTCAGTGCACACCTACTGTAAAGCAGGACTATAAAGCTGAATAGGTCCCAAACTGCACCGCTGCGTGTTAGAGGGATTGAACAGTTAGACAAATGTCACCTTTAGAAGAGAAGAGCGGGGATAATAAAGCGGCGGCTGTGTAGCAGTGAATACAAACTTCACAGACATCAGGACACCGCAGATTCACAGCTCCAACAGCCTGGCTGGTGTGTTCTCAGTCTGGCACAGAGGATCAGAGAGGAGACAGCCTTGGATTACAGAGATGCTTGCCCAGATAAAAAAGAACTTTAAATTAAATGGAGTCGCAGCAGGCTCAGTGCAGGACCACTTCCTTCAGTCAAGACCACAACAAGCCATGTTTCTAGGCATAATGTCTCATGAAACCAGATTACAAGAAATCAGGTCATTTCAGCTTGTAAAATGTGTATAAAGAAATTGCTTGTAAAAATTGTTAATTTCACTATCTGTGTATTTTGTTCCCATCCTGTCTCTGACCCCGTCATCCACTTCCTGCAGTACAAACCGAACAAGAGAACAGTCAGACCACCACAGTGCTTAATAAGGAAAATATACTGCAGCAAGGAGTCGTGGGTGGGAATGAGCAAATCAATTTGATTATCCACGGCGCAAGCTGAGATGTATGTCTGAATAATCAGAGGGTGAGCTATGGACTCTCAGGGTTTATTCTGTGTGACTGGCGTTAAATGTGATTTCCCCATATATATCAGGTCATTGGAGAGTATGCCTCAAAGGTTATTTGTTCTAGATAGCCGTTCACAAGAGTCCAATTTTATTCAGATGGCGATCTGACATTCAGCAATCACAGTGCCTTGACCTTCCTGACCTTACAACATTAAAATCCTTTCTTTTGCAAATGTACCATTCAACCAGTCTTGTCAGCGCCCCCAAAGAGAATTCTTGTCGCCTTCATCGCAGCGGATATTTCCTATCATGCTGACATTTTGTCATCCCCAGACGCTTGTGTCAATGTTATGGTAATTTATCCAGATGGACACATGGAGGGTTTTTAAACATGTTTTCTCGTCATGGCATGTTCATCAAATGTGCATTGTTTCCGCACTCAGAGAACGGGAGTTAGGCCCAAAGGATCCCAAATCCCAGTGCACCCTGTTTTGAACATGTGAACATGAATTTATTACTACCATATGTCCATGCAAATTGGAAGGACAGCAGCATAGGTAGTACAAATCACTCCAATTATCCTGCCTATGCACCAGAACACCACACACTCGCTGACACACAAGCAGAGATCTCATACTGTGTTCCTATTTTTTTTTTTTTTTTTTTCTGTTAACATGACAGACAGGGTGAAAGCAGCAGGACGCTGTGTAGATGATGTCTGGTCTCACCAGAGCTCTAACCTTTTCCCCGGCATCCTTCCTGCAGAGTGTCTCTTTCCTTGCGGCCCTTCTGTCACACAGTCCTATTGTTGGTCCCTGTCCTGATTCGGCACTCATTATAGAAACCTGTTTATGTACAAAGCACTCCCAAGACATGCTGCAAGGCACGGGAGAGAGAGAGAAGGGAGAAAGGTGAGGTGGAAGACAAAGAAGAGGATGAGATGAATAGGATGAATGTAGACAATGAGACAATGAAAACAGAAATACAATGCATAGAGGATATACTATACTGTTAATAATATAATAAGAGTGGCAGTAGTACAGTACCTGTAAATGAAGGGAAATGATCGGACAACGTATCATAACTTTGTAATTTGACTTAACTTTTAGGGAAATGTTTTAGACTTTTTTTTTCCTTTAAGCTGTTAATTGTCTATAATGTCTGTCACTTCAGCTTTTGTAAACATAAGGAAACGATTAGAGCAGCACTAATCAATGATGAATACGTTCATTTGCATCTACAGTACCCGCTTATGTTCAAATCTGCATGAAACCATTTAAAAACTGGAAATCCCACCATAAATTCTGAATTGAGGGGCCTGAAGGAAAAACAGATTTTCTAGCTTTCCCACATGTCTGGAACAGGCGATGTCATTTTTAGAAAAAGCTGATACATCGACATCTCGCCTCCACACATATTTTTTCGACATTTCAGTACATGTATTCCCAACCGCTGGAGTGCCAAGCTCCCACCATGCAAACCTGGTTCCCGACTTTATCCCGCTCGCTCTGGAGAAATGTGATGCAATGATTTCCAAACCCAATAACCCTCCCTCCTCCCTCCCTCCCTTCCTTCCTCCCTTCCTGGTTCCTTCTGCAGCTAGATTTGAGGTGATAAGTTACAGCAGCTTTTCCCCCTGCTTCTTCAAACCTGTTCCACTCATTCACTTCACATCGCTGCCTCGGTTAAGTCGCTCCCCAGACTTCCTTGGTCATTCAGCTCACGTGCGCTGCAGATATCCAACACGGTGTCTCCTGAAATGCTGGGAAAGCACCTACAGTCCCAACCACTCTGCTGTGTCCTGTTTTCATTACACAGACTCCCCAGGAGAGGGTATGGATGTAGAAGCACACCCTTCCTCTCCACTCTCTTCTCTTTCCCTCACTCTCCGTCTCCGTCTCTCTTGCTCACTGAGCACCGTAAGCTGCCTTGATCTTTGCTGGTGCGTTTGCTTCACTAGACCATTTAGAGACTAGACTCTTTTCACTGATGGCTTAAGAGATGAACGACACAATGCTGCAAGAAGGTAGAGTCAATCGATGCTTCGGTCATCCCTGAACATGTGAACATGAGTAGAAGGCAGGATGGCCAAAATGGTAAATGCTTGCACACTTTATGGCTAAAAGTATGGAGACCCCTCTTGGGTCTACACTGGCTGGCTCTGAGCCTTTACCTCAGCTCCATTGGTGTGAAGCGGAGTGATGACTGGAAGTCAGGCCGTATCATCCAACTTCAGTGAATTCCTTCAGACGGGTTCCAAAATCTTTCTCAGAAAACTTTCTCAGAAGATTGGCAGCAGATCAATAGCTAAAGTTCAACAATCACATATGGGTGCAATGTGTAGCGGCCACTTTGTCAGCTTAAGCGACGACTCGGTTGTGACTTGGCTCAGAGACTGAGTGCATTATGCATGAGGGTGCAGAGACATACTTCCAGGATCACAAAATGTGGAATGGCCGGGCAGTCTCACAGCATGTCATGGACAGGGCTAAACTGAATGAGCAATGGCTTGTGGTAGCTTTCCATCTGGGCCTCGGCCTCCTGATCACAGTCAGTGCTCCACCATGACACATTGTACTGGATAACCCAACAAATCGTTCCAGACACCCCATGCATGTTGGACCAGGCTATCTCCACAATGATATCACATAGCCTGATCCAGGCATTAGCCCAACTCGATATCCAGATCGTCTGCCTCTGCAGCAGCTAAAATGCTGAGAGAAGAGGTGAATTTTAGGTTCATGTACATGACTCTTTTCACTGGGAGTGCTATTGACCTGTTTTAGCATGTGTTGGTGTGAGTAACACAACTCTACCCTGCTGTAATTTGTCACGAATGAGCCAGACTGGGGATAGAAATAGCATTTGATAGATTCGGCAGCTCCTGAAAGTCAGCCATGCAAGTGCCATGAGTCATAACATCTCATCATTAACAAGCAAATTCGAGTGTACATAGGCAAGCCTGGATGGAGGCTGAGACTTTTGAGCAGACAGGAGCAGACAGGACTCGATTTGGTTCACAGTCATGCAGAACAATGGAGGAGCACACGAGGGCCTGTGATGTCTGGAGGTGGAGAATAGCTTCGATCCTCTAGACACTGTTTAAGAAAGAATTCATTTAAAGCATTTTTAAAGTAGGCCCAAGCTGAGCATTTAACCGCAGGGAGCCGCAGTGAGAAAATGGGACTGTTGGGGGTCTGGACACGCTTCAAAGGTGACCCAGTACGGTCTCAAGGAACCTGCTATTTTGTGCAATCAGTCTCTTTCTTTCCCTCATTGTGTATCCGTCTATTACACTCCCCTCCCTACCACATCTTGTATTTTCCCCAGCTCACCAGCCCTCCATCAGTAGCTAAACTACATGGTGCCGCTTAGGGATTCTCTAGACGTCTTCTTCGTTCTGGGCTAAGCCCGACAGGAGTTCCTCCTCTGCCTGCATAGCCCTGCACCAAAGCCCAGTGAGCGTTCAGTTCCTGTTGGTATCCAATCCCTGTCTTCTCACTGTGAGGGAAGCTTTTTTCTTTTCTTTTTTTTTTAATTCTCAGCTAACAGCAGCATCAGCATTTCAGAGTAAGAATCAGGTTGAGGAAGAAGACAGGGATTTCAAAGAAAGTTTTTACTTTACTGTACTTAACTCTTTCTGCTGTTACACTGTAAGTGACAGTTTTCTTTGAAAAGCCAAGAGATGTTTTTCATGTGAGCAGCAAGATGGAAGAACATAACAGCAACTAGTGAAGCCAGAATAAGCACAGCACTTAACAATGTCTCACTAAACCATTAGCAAAAATAGCATCTGCTTCAAAGCTGACGTGTCAATTTCTCTCATCATCTGATGCTTTGTTAATTGTGGTATTACCTTTTTCCTCCGTTTACTGTGGCACTTACCCTTTAAGTGTTTCATTAATGTCTAATGAGCTTTTCATTTGGAGAATTCATCAGTGACTACTCTGTGTGAGATTATTAGCAATGTGAGGTTTAATGTTGATAATGATTCTTTCTTTGGATTGGGCAGTAATAATAGGAGCTGCTTTTGTGCTAAAGAACATTGTATTATGAGAACATCAATGCAAAGAGTGGGTGTTGATCTTTGCAAATGTCATGCTCTGTTCCACAAGGATCGAATTGGACTTGTTATTCACCCAACCCCCAGCCTGTTTGTTTCCCATTACATTGTAATATTCAACAGTACTACCATATTTAATTTCCAGGCACAGCTTGTCCCCGGCAAAAGTAACACAGAGCAGAGAAAATTGTAATTTCACAACACATCATTGAGCATTTCCTATTATTATTACCACATGTTAACATGCTTATACCAATCAGAAAACAGTCTAAACATTGTATTTTGTCTCTTGATATCTGCTTTACCTGCATTAATTAAGGGGAATGGTGGTAACGGTTTGCCTGCTTAGTGATAATGAGGTGCAGTGCCAAGTATGAATAAGAGGAGATTGACCATACGCAAGGGAAACGTAGCTAAATGAATACTGAGCACAGCGCAGTCAATGGCGGCCTTAAAATGCATGATTGGAGAGGCATGGGCTGTAATGAAACAAAGTGAATGCTGAACAGAGAGACAATTTAACAACCACATCTGGCAACGCAATGTGAGTGGGTGCGCAGCCACTGCAATTAGAGGGCTGGTGTAACCCTTCACCTCCTGGATGTTGCACTGGAGCAAATGATAAAGGGGGATGCTCACTCCCACTGTAAAATATTTTCAGGAACTGATTCACTCCTCCCAGATGCCCTGCTGAATCTGGGAAACCCCTTCTAACCGTTGACAATCAGACTATCTCACTGATTCGATTCCTGGGCTATTTCTCGGTCCAGATCAGTCGCTGGCTATCATGCTGATCACAAGCCATGGGGCAATCTTCAACTGCTTTCATGTCGAGCCCAGGCTCTTGCATTAAAGGAAGGACTAATTATAGAGTAGAGGGAATGTCATCTCATCTGGAGAGAGCAAGAAAAGTGACACAAATGTCATTCTGACATTTGATGAAGAGGTTTTAGTTGTGCTTGAAAAGCAGTGGCAATTGTAAGCTTCTTATGGTTAAAGAAATTTTGACTTTCTACCTTGATAAATTGAAATGAAGTGAAATGCAAGAAGAAGAAAAACCAGCCTCAGTGTTGTTTCACATTGAGTCTACAAGTCTGACCTCTATGGCACAGACACAGACACTGCAGTGGTTAGGCAAGCATGTGATTCATATGCTCACCAAATCACCGATGGACCCCTCAAAGGAGCTTTTGTGTGTGTCATAGCCCTTCACTTGTTAATTCAATTTTTTTTGTAAAGGAGTTGCTCATCTCATCAACATAAATAAGGACGGAGATTGAAGGTACTACCGTAGATGTGTTTTAATAATAAATCATGCATAATAACATGACTGCTGTTGTTAACACAGGCTTTTTTTAGTTGTCTCAGCACAAGTTTACGGGGTAGCTGCTGCAGAGCTTCTGATCATATCACACAGTCTTCGTCAACAGATGGTGTGTGTCCAGTTAGCATAGAATTATAAAAAGCTTCTGCATGTAAATGGACCTTTTTGTCAGCTGCTGTTTGTTGAACTTTTAATCATAGCAGTGTTTTTAGTTTTTAGTTATTTCATTTTTTTTATTGTATTTCTCCTAAACAATCTTTCAGACAGCCACTGGCCTTTATTAACATTAATATGGTGTAAAGACTCTTTCAGAGAAATCAAACTTGCTAGCAGATTGCCAGTAATTTGTAAAGTGTGCTGCTCTTGTGCAGCATTATTTGTCTTTAATTGCCAGCTCCTAAATCGCTTCCCATCTCACCCAAAACATTAAAACAGAAAGTTATATGTGTCCTCGTTGTTGCAATGCCCTTTCCAAAAAAGAAAACACAATCCTCTGAAACGCTTAGTTTCTTCACTCTCTGAAGTATTATTCCCCCTAGCTCCAGGGCTTAATTTATTCAAGGCTGTTAATAGCAAAAAAAAGAGAGAGAGAGGCTTTCCTACTCGAGTTGGATTGTTTGGATTTGAATGGAAAACGCTGCTAGATTAACTTGACATGGATGGTGCATACAGTGCTTGCAGATGTACTGATCTGTAATCTATGTAATCTCCTGTGCACAAGGACGATACGATTCTCCGTTCACTTGGTGGGAAGTCTTTCAATCCTCCATGAAAAACAGTTTGCTTTCCCACGTGTGTGGTTGTTCTGTCTAGCTCTCCTCACTTACATCCCCACCGACACACACATATGCCCCCTTTCTCTCCTGCCATACCTCTGTCAGTTGCACACAGATGCAGAAACGCACGCATGCCTGCTCCCTCTGTCTGACTCGGTCTCTTTCCCTGCTTCCTCCGTGGTGTTTCATGGTTTCATGGCTTCCAGTCTGTCCGCTTAGCCACGGGAGTCTTTGCTGACGTCTCCACCACACTGGCTGAGAGAGATGCTCTAGAGGCGCAGAGAGATAAGAGAGAGAGGAAACAATCGCATTAAGACTCACTTTACCCCCCCTGACCAAGACCAGAGATTGGGATTTAAATGTTAGGATCGTTTTTGCTTAAATCCCTACATGGCTGTTTGTGCATTTTCACAAACTGAGCACACAACCCCTGCCCGCGCGGTCTTCGCTGCTCACAGTAAAGCCGGCACAAATTAACACGGCATCGTTAAGGGAATAACACGCAGCCATATGCACGAAGAGCCCCTTGGAATAAGTCTTGGAGAGTGACACGGCGGCTGTTGCCAGCACAGCAGTAGAGCTGTCAGTGCAACAACGCAACATGCTGTTCAGATCCATGGGTGAAGCCTCTTGACATCAAAGGTGGCACACAAAAGGATCCGTGTTTCCTTTTACTGTTGTCCGCACCTGTCAAAACGGGGCGTTTTGTTTTTTTGTATTTTTTTTCCTGTGTTGTTGTTTTTTTGCATGCTCTTCCTGCACACCAGCCCTCCTGCTCTGTAGCACCACAGAGACCCCTGGTGGAGGTGGTCAGCATAGCATTATGTGTGTATTTGTGTGTGTGCATGTGGGGTCCAGGATGTATCTCAGCATCCGCAAAACACATTATCTCTGTCCCCTGTGCTAAAACACTGTCTCATACACAACATACACTCAGATACACACACAGCTCTTATCTCTCAGCTGTGGACAATATTTTTGTTGGGCCGTGAGACAAAATGCAAAACTGTCCTCCAACTTGGAGCCTTTTTCTGCATCTCCAATCCAGATTGTGTCTGCTAAGGCTTTAGCTATCATCTGAGCTCACTAGACTGCACTAGAGGGCCAAATTAGAGCAGGACTTGGTAAAATAAAATCCCTATTATCTTTGAACTAGCAAGTACCCAATTATACGCCACGGTTATCTCCCATCTCACAGACTTCTGAGTCCTCGCCACGGGGCCAATGAGCAAGGAGTGCTAATGAAGAGATGCTGAATTACCTTCCTGCCTTCCTGGACACACAACTGGTGGAGCCTCCTTGATCATCGGCGTCTTTTTATGGATCAGAGTCATTCCCCAGCTTTGATGATGTGTTTCTTTTTCCCCCGCCGTTGAGCCTGTCACAGCACAGGCCACACACTCATGGGTTTACCACAGGCTGCAGCATGTGTGTGATAAGTGCAAAAGAAGAATGAGAGCGCTCTAATCCCAGGCAGTGAGAGGAAAACGAGCTGCAAAAGGGTTTATCTGTTTCCAGTCGTACTGTACAGTATAGGATGTGCCGAGCAGACATTACTACTGATCTGAGGGTAGAGGGTTTTTCTCGTGTGTTTTCTGTGCACCTTCTAACCTCTAATCATCTCAGGAAGACTATCTGAAATTAACATGTTGATATCTTCCTCTTCCTTTTTTTTTTTTTTACAACCTTCTACCAGTCATGCATTTGATAACTTGAACTTAAGCAGCTTTCAGTGCTCCTACTTCAGCTACAACTTAAGTACCTACTTCAGGTATTACAGCCATGCTAATGCATTTCAAATGAATAAACATTGGACATTTTAGCTGTTTTAAATATTACATGTATAATTCACTGTACCATTCCTTATAAATGGTTTAAATGTACTTAATGCTTCCTCTCAAAGTATGCCAAAGAAATCTGATGCTATTGTTCAGAGTTCAAATCTGCACTTATCTTTATTATTTCAATCACAATGGTTAAAAGAGTGTAACACAGAAAAGGTTTCTCTGTGACAATCCTACAAAGAGTGTTCGCCCAACTCTACAGTTCCACTCAGAGGCATTTCTATGGAGCAATGGAGCATTTTTTACTCTTATTTCTTCGGTTTTACATCATGCAACTTTATTGTTCTGATTTGTTCCGTCTCACTACTGTCATCACTGTTGTTTTCAGCTGGCAGCTGCTTTCAGCAAAAGCAGCTCTAAGCTCTGCTGAATGGACTGTGCTACCTGCCCAGCACAGTGACAGCAGAAAGAAAGCAGTCAAAGTTAACAACTAACAAGTGAACAGAGCGGAGCTTTAATCAAACTAGAGAACTGGATATTTACTGAGGCAGAGCTAACCGTAGAGTGAACATGACAACAGGTGATCGCTGATGTTGCTGTTTGTGAACACATTCAACAACTTCATTACATGAGTTTTGTAATTTTATCTCCATATTTCTAATGAGGACTTGTTTGCAAAATGTCCAAACCTGCTTCTTTTTGAGCTTTTGAAGAGATGAGTAAATCAAGGTGCAGTCAAGCCACTACAGAGCTCTATTAACTTCTGTATGACCACCTTGTATCATCACATTGAACACTGTGGAATGAAGGTTGATCATTGAGTTTTCCATCAGCTGTTTGAATTAATTTATATCTTATGCAAATCGCTGTCCTTAAAAACTTTGCCGCACTTTTGTTCTTCAAATTTTCTAAAGTCTACTTCCTGCAAAACACAGCGATTGAAGTTTAAAGGGTAGGATCTGACAGAGGCTGCTGAAGAATGTGGGAGCTTTTATGAAGGCACAGCAGTGTTGCAAAGTTGCCGTGTAAGGGGGTTCAAGAGAGTGTTTAAAAGTTTAAGAGGCTGTCAGGGAATTTAAGATAGGTCTGGCGTGGTTTGAAATGGCATCTCTTGAGATCGAGAGACAGTTTAGGAATTGATGGAATCGAGGAGGCTTTCATTGAGTGTTAGGGGGAAAAAGAGGGAGTCTATAACAGGAGGTTCATGTAAGTCTGGGTGTCCAGGGCTGCTGGATCCAGTTACCAGATATCCTGCAGCACCTGTGAGAAAGCACGGACATTGTGATAAAGTATTGTTTTGACATATCTTTGTATTAGTGTTCAGCTGCTGACTTTGTGTTGGTCAGGTCACCACCACCTGTCATACAGTGAATGCACCTGGTGAAGGAACAGTTTAAGGAAAAACAAGTTGTGTTTTTCCTGCTTGTTTGTTACTTTACTACATGAGGAGGTAGAAAAGCCACGTTGCAACCGTGTGTCAAGACTGACATGCTGCACACACAAGCATAAAATTGCATTTCAATTTCACAGGGAGTCGACATGCATCAGTTTTAGTGCACCATACTGTTATATTTGTCCCTGTCTGCTTTTTGTTGCCTCGTGTTATGGATCACAATTAGAGGAAGTTTCCAGCACTGTGAATCAACATGCTCTGCATTGTTTTGCTCCTGACCCATTTTACTATTCCCACATTAGAAAATAATGCAACATAGCTGTAGTGATTATATATACAGTATTTATAGAACAGTGTATTTAATAAATATCATATTCAATGAATCTGAATGTTATTGCAAACACAATATCTTCATGATTTCTCAGCAGATATGCTGGTTCACACATGGTTCATTGGGTGACTTCATGTCCTGTCTCTTGTCTCTTCCAGGAACTCCTGTCAACCTGACATGCAGAGCTTTCTTTGGATACATGGGAGACGTCAGTCCACTTATCTACTGGATGAAGGGGGAGAAGTTCATCGAGGATCTGGATGAGGAGCGGGTTCAGGAGAGTGACATCAAGTAAGACCTTCAACATCAGACCATTATACTTACTAAATTCCTGGAACAGAGGCGAAAAATACCAGTCAATTCAGGTTGAATGTTCTCTAAACCAGTTAATATGGCAGCAGAGCTTTAACAGCATATAATCAATTCATGAGGTAATTCTGATCTCTTCAAAAGCAGCGTATGACCCGAGGGCTAAACCAGTAAACACCTATAAATGCACTTACAACAACTGTGTGGACATCCATACACAAGCAGAACAATAAAACGTTTCACTATCAAACTATCATTCAAATGAACTTCATGAATGCTTTATGTGGCTGTTAAATAATGCAGATAGCTATGCATTCTTTATCATGTACAATATATATTCAGGATTCAAGCATCAATCCGTCAGTGATCAGCTATTACTTTGCACTGAAATATACAGGAAGCAGAGGCAGTAATAGCGGAGCAGGGCAAGCACAGCAGATGGAAACTTCAGTTGAATGTCAGTGTTTGCCTCCTTTTCTATTTGGGTGACCTCCATCTTTTGGCTCACACTCATCACCGGAAACAGAGGTCTGTTTACCAGGTGGAAACCCAACGGCCGGGCACACTCCACCTGAAGCTGGCTGACCCTGCAGCACTGTCATAATTGGCTTATAGGAAGTTGTTTTTTTTTTGTTTTTGTTTTTTTGCTTTAGGTTTTGCTCCATTCTTTTCATCTGGAAAACATCACACAAAAAATAACAAGAAAAATATTGTTCTCCTCAGCTGTAGGGGGTCATTTCTTTTAAGTGAATTTACAGCAACAAATAACAAATTGGCTCTTTTGTTTGTATTTGAAACGCTGGCACTTGTATTGAGAAGTTCAACAGCAGCGACATTGTACAAATAACTTCTGTTTATTACAACTCGGCACGGAGCATTTGACTAAATGACAAGCTGATGTTTTCTGTCAGTGGTGGGTGGTTCTTTGTTTTGATTCGCATTATATTCAGGTCGCCTTGGAAAGAGCAGAGAAAGAGGACATTGTGTGGCTTTAGCTCAGAAACACTGGCACATGAACAGAATAATTCATCCAGAATAACTTTATTCACACATTTAAAACGCACCATAAACACACTGCAAATTAAAACTTACCTCCACCACTGGTGTCACCAGTGTAAGGTGAAGACCTTACACTGGTGACACCCTATTTACCGCTAATTTTTATGACATTATCGGGTTATGTATGGGATACACTAGAGATGGCTCATTCCATATTAAACCAGTCCAGACTTGACGTGATTGACATGTATATAGGTCAAAATCTGCATGTGAGAAATTTGATTAACTGGCCCAGATGAATGGCGGGTGACTGTCATTCATCTGACCTTCGCGTTATTATGGGCCACATGGAAAAAGGTCACAGTTTTCCCTTTTGGTCTGTTCCTCACCCACATTTTTTTTTCAACATGATGAGCAGATGATTGGGCAGTGAAGGTCAGTCAAAGCTAGACTAAACAGCTTTTCAGATAATCTCTTATAAGCAGTCCACATCAGGAGAGTCTATCATTATATTCATACAGACAGGTTAATCATGATCAGAGAAACGAGAGACTTCCTGAAGAAAAGAGGATTATACGACATAAAAATAGTCAAATATACAAAATTAATACCTTGACAGAAAGGTGTTGCTTCAGAATTTACATATAGTAAGTGAATTCTCTGTATTTGTGCAGTGGTGCTGTCATGGTCTCCCAGATGTTGTTACAAAAACACGAGCAACAAATAATCTGTCATTGGGTTTTAGCAGTGAAGAGGAAACTCTTAATCCTCAGGAATGTGTTTCTTTGCTCTGCTGACGCCACTGGGGCATTCAGAAATCAAAGCGGAGGAAGAGGGTGTAGCGAACAACATCGTAAGGAACTGTTCCTTGTTTAGTGGCATCTAGCCATGCAAATAGTCTGGGTTGTATTTTTCAATGTTTAAAACTGTCATCTACAAGGACGGTGAATGGAGTTGTGTAATATAGTTTTATCAGCAATGTTGTTCCCAGGAACAGTGTTCTGGTTTCAAAGGGCTCCATGTTCATGTCCAGGTTTATAATGTGGGTAAAGTAAATCTTAAAGAGACAAGTTGGTTGTTGCCTTGGATGAACTAGCTCATGTATTTATTTTTTTCTGCAGCAAACACTTTGTCAGGAATATACCAGTCTAGAACAGCTGCTGTATCAGTTTAAAGTGCAAGTGCACAGCATTTCGTGTGACTGCTTCACATTAAAAGCCACACAGTGATTTCCCAGTTGATTGGTTTTAATTTTAAAGCAGCAGTTAGAAATATTTGATTAGCAGTAACTTAATACAACTGTGATACATCTGATGGAGGTGGAGGAGAGTGATGCTGATATCAGCGAGATACAGTGCTGTGTTACATCCATCCATTGTTTATAGTTTTCTCAGGCAATTTAATCCAGGCACAAACAATACAGAGCAGTATGGAGAGGTGCTTAATGAATGTAAATACATCAAATGGCATCCATAAATAATATGAAACAGGGATTGATAGAATGAAAAAAATGTGCATTATACTGTATCTTAAATATTTACATAAATCTGGTCTGGATTTTTTAAAGATAGATTATTTGTTCAGCAAGATATTCCTGCAGGTGTGTCCTCAGTGAAATACACACTACACTCCTTCGACGAACCACATATAACAAGAAAATCCCTGTTGTTGACAAATGCCATCTAATGAAAAGGTTAACTGTAAGCAGCATGACAAGGCTGGGAGGAGAGCAAGCGGCCCGGTCTGTGACCTGGCATTTGGAGATGTCTGTGTTAGCCTGCTAGCACGCGCCATCCAGCTCTCAGTTGTGAAGGACACCGGGCCAATTAGAGCCTACAGGATTTAGGAGGGGGCGGTGTAGGTGGAGGGGGCGGCAGGTGGCGGCTTTGGGTAGGTGGTATGATGATAATGAGAAGGAAAAAATAGTTAGGAGTGAGTCACATGCGGTTAGAAACCCTGCTTTTCACATGATAGTCAAAAGATGTAACAAGCCAAGAGATCAAACCTGTGACCATGAGCAGCTTTAGAAAGCGTTTGTGTTTCTGTGTGTTCATGGGCAGTGAAGAGGCTCGTGTGCATATAGTGGGTGCCGACAATGCACGCACATTCAAGTTTTTCAAGTGCTTATTTTTGTTGTGTGCCACCGCGTGACTCTGTCTCTCTGCATGTTTTTATTTATTTTATTTTTTGTTCCCATTTGATTGTGCACCAGCTCAAACCCTCTCCCTGACATCATTCCACAAGCTTTTAGCTTTGAAATGGAAATTAATCACACAGGAGTATTCCCTGAAGGACTGCCTGTTAATACATGAAATGGAGCTTTTGGCACAATGTTTCACCACTGAGATTCAGAGTTGATATAAAATTTTGTGGCTGTGGATCTCAGAGGTGAAGACCAGAGGAAGTGTGGTGCATGGGCAGGCAGCACCTTTTTGAGCAGAAGTTCAAGAGTAAAATGTATTTTCTTACACTAATTACCACTCCTGCAGATATGTTTAGTGTCTGTCACTGACTACTAGTGCTGCATTTTACATTCCAGACAGACTGACAATCATCTGAGCCTCGACTCAAGTTTAAACATTTGATATTTGATGGTTTAATGGAGGAACTCTGTGCAGGAGTGGGTGGGAGTCAGAATCTCAGTGGCTGTTTATTGGCTGTTTATATTTGCCAAGAGTTTGATGAGGGGATCAGTCACACTCGCATGTCTGCACAATAAATATGAAGATGTAACCAGCAGAGGTTTATCTTAACTTGGCATATAACTGAAGAGGACTAGGGCGGCTCTGTTTAGCATACACACATTAGTGATCAATCTGCTCGTACTCACAGCAAAAATGGTCAAATTGCTTTTATGTTTTGTGCCTGATGTTTTAAAGCAGAGCTAATTTTACCAGTCCACTATACTTAGGAACAGATAGAAAAAGGAAATGTATCAGAAAAGTGGAAGCTACTGCTTAGATCTGTCATTGTTAACAATACATACAGTCAGAAGAAATGCAAACTAAAGTGTTTTACCACCACCACCATGACAACATGGTGCAGTTCAATAGTTCAGGTGTCACATTGAAGCTGCTGGGAGAGACTGTACGAGACAGATATGTCACAGTGCCTGGAGATGATGATGGGATGCTGTGTGATCCTGCTGCAGCACGTTCACAGGAGGTGTTGCTGTACATGTACAGTAAAAGTCTTCAAGCTCATGTCAGATTATTAGTTTAGGTTTGAAATGAATAATGATGTTGTAATAATCTGCCTTCCAGCCACAGAGCTGCTTGCTCTCAGCCCGGCTCTGGTTTTCACAACCCCTGCTCTCATGTCTGTGTAAAGAAACTGGTTTTAGGTCAAAGGATCGACAGCAGATCTTTGTTAGTTTTACTGTTTAAAAAGTAAAGTAACAAATCCAAACTCAAACTCACAGATGTTTGTCAAGATGACACTGAAGTGTGTTGTCAGTGAGTCATTGTAGTGCAACAGTATCCTCGCTACACTGTCAAGGATCCTGGTGCACTTTCATTTCCTTCCAGTTACACAGCAGCAGCTTACCACAACCCTTGACTTACGTATACACACAGCACCTGCCAGATATTTGTGTGGGAGACTTCATGCTTCACGATTCCTCTTTTTCAGCTTCGCACACTCCTGCTCCTGTTTATCTCCCTCACCCATATACAAACACACACACCCCACTCAAAACTTTCCCTAACTATGATGAGTCTTTTTGTAAAGATTGATTTTTTTTTCATTGCTAAGACTGTGTTTCAGCTCAGTCCATGTTGAGTCACACATGAGTGCCACCTCTTTAAAAAGCCATCAGCATGGATCTATATCCCAACCTTGTGGAGCCCCATGTCTCTGGCTGACTGGCTGCACGATGGAGAAGGATGAGTGTTAGAAAAGCTCGCAGGAATTAGGAGAAAACGCTCAAATTGTTTCCCTCTCACATACATACTAACACCAGCCTTAATCCAGAAAGTCACCTTCATGCTCCCCTGCAGATGATCATCTTAAAAACTACTCCTTCATAATTAGTTTTTATAAAGCAACCAGTCCATGTAACTACAAAAGATTACCTCTAATGGTTCTTTATTGTGCATGGTCAATAACATAAAATTTCACTGCGAACGTTGTTTCTTCTCTGTATGATACCAATTATTAGCAGCAGCTTGTGAAGGGAATATATGATACACAAGATATATAAGATATTACCATGGCAGCAGTGGGTGAGTTGCAGTTTGTCTCTAACTCCCCAACACTTCTTGATCTGATTTGTTTAGCCTTTTCATTGATCAACAAGCATTAGATGAGTTTTTATATTCAGAAGCTCCGCTGCAGGCAGTAGATGAATGCCCAAGTGACACTTGTACCTTTTCACACTATTAGCTCCATGCATCATTAAACAGAGGTTTGAAATAGCGGCAATTTTCGCAACCTTAAAAAGATTATCTGCACATATATCATTCATGCTTTTGCACAGCAGCCCAGCAGGAGAGATTTACCTCTGTGTTGTTTTCTTTGGGCCACAGAAGTTTGTTACAAATGCTTTAACCACACTTTTTAAGTATAATTGGGTTTATTTAACCACTATGATTACAACTGGGGTTTTGTACGTGTGACAGGAAATGCTTAATCATTATAAAAACCATTCCATCCTTGTGTGAAATGGTTTCCACACCTTGATTACATTTCGTTTTATTTCCACATTCATTCAAGATGGCACTTTTCTCTCCAGTGTTTTTTTGGGGGGGCAGAACTATTTCTGTCATTCTTAATGTGAACAACCGAGTGCAAGAATGTCTTCCTGAAGAGGCTGGCTGAAAATGTGTGCCGTCATCCCCATTATTTAATCATTTAAATTGTATCATGTCAACCTCCTCTGTGACAGCTGGCTTTTCAGTCCTGAGTGGGGCTGTTTAATTCAGGTATAAGCACCTCTGATTCTGTGCAAACTGCTTGTTTTCAAATGTTACCCAGGCTCAAGTCTGTAAATATGCATGAGAAAATCAATGTAGACAGCACAGAAGGGACAAATGTTGTTATTCAGGAAATGATACATGCAATCCTCTGTTTACCAATCCATGTTGGTGTGAGTAATTAAAACAACATTGTTCCCATTAGTCACCAATATCAGCATCAAGCATGATAAAGATTGTTTAGGTGATAATTATACTGCACTTGATGAGCATCATGTTACTGTAGCATTGTCATTGTCAGCTCCAGTGGGATGCAGATGTTAGCATGCTGATGTTAGCATTTAGGTCAAAGCACAGCTGTGTCGAAGTTAGTTTCACAGAGCTCCTAGCATTGATTCGCAGTGCTTTCTTGTTAATACAGAAGTCCTCATAATTAGTCCTGACAATATTATCTCTCCTCTGACAGGCTGCAAATAGAGGAGTTCTTTTTATCCATACCTCAAATTAAATCAATACATCTGCAGCTTCCGTTTATACTTCATGGAAATGTTGCTTGCTCCAGCTCTGAAACAAACAGATCATCAGTTGACCTTTTTGAAAGGTTTTTTAAACATATTCCTGTATATTATACTGACAAAATCCATGCTGTCTAATTTCTAAATTGGATGCAGCTTTAGTTTTGACCTCAGATTATTAAAACTCCTTGTAAAGAAGAGCACCTAAGTTGTTACAAAGTGTTCACGTTGACATTTTGAGTGTTTAGCTTTGTCATGTTTCTCTTAGCTACACCATGATGCTCTCCTTAAAGACACAGATATCTTTTTTTCCTCACTGAACACTTGGCAGGGCGTTGTGTTAATTAGTAGAAGAAGATTTTTCCCAGCCTCCTCTTTATTATCAAAGTGTCACAGTGTCCTTCCAGTGCAGTTACTGTGGTTATATAGAGCGGTGGCTTCTAGTGTTTTGTTGGTTGACTGAGCTCTGTTTAACAAAAATGTCAAAAGAGCTCTTTTTTCTCTCACTAACCCTGGTGGCAAAATGTTTTGTGATAGGTCAGCAGTGAAGTGCATCATGACAGTCGCACCATTATCCCTGTACCAACATGTCACAACCAATAGACATCAAGGCTTAGCGAGTCAACAAAGGAGTTTTATAAATGGGAGAAATCTGTCACGACTCAGATGACGCTGGCTTCGTGTCAGTTACACGCTGTCACCTCCCACCTTTGTTCTGCACTTTTGCTTGACTGATCAACTGCACTCAAAAGCTGCCACCAATGGCAGCAGATTATAAAGTTTGGAATCAAACCAGGGCTCTTCTGTGGTTATCTGCATATTTATGATTTCAAAGAGGTGTAAAGGTACAATATAATGGTATGATACTGTACCTGGAGGACGTCACACTGCGTTACAGTTTCTCAGAGTTGCACTCGGCTCAGATAAAAGTTTATAACTCCAAGGTCATGATTTATGAATCTAGGATGCAAACTGTAGACACAACTCAAATTTCCCTGGGGCATTTGTTTTTCAGAATAATCCATATTTTATTAAAGAGTCAATACTCTCGACTTATGACTTTTTGACCGCCTGCAGTCTAGAGTTATTGTTTTCCATAGTTTTTTCAATAGTTTTTTCTCTTCTGTTATTTTTATTCTTTATTTTTTGGTACACCGATTCAAAAAATCTGATTTAACACTGTTGTTTTGAATCTGCCGTCACAGGGTATACCTGCATATTATATACGTATATATATATATATATATATATATATATATATATATATATATATATATATATATATATATATATATATATATATATATATATATATATATATATATATATATATATATATATATACGTATATATATATATATATATATATATATATATATATATATATATATATATATATATATATATATATATATATATATATATATATATATATATATGTGACCCAATAATTAAGACACATGTTTAGTTTATATATAAAGAGGTGTTCGGGCAAATGTTTGAAGTCATGTTGGTGTGAAAGCTTTATTGATGTTGACCTCATTTTGCCAACCATGAGCTCACATGTGTATGAGCTGTATCAGAACCGGTGGTTCCCCTCCACCAGAGGCAACTTCATGTTCAACACTCGTCTTTGGCTCAGATAGTTAATCCTGCTTTCATCAACTCCACAGCTCCACAAAAGCTCAGTATTGTCTGACCTGTCTGAGTCCAAAGCAGATTGCTCCCAACGGCTGTAACCATATCTACTTTTTCATGCCAGACAACTACTTTCTGCATGTTTTTCTCGAGATGAATGGCTGGGAAATGAAAGCAGCAGACTATTATTCCTGCACTCTCTCAGGTAAATTACCAAAGTTGGAGAGAATATTAACAATCTGACAGTTCCCTCCTTTGATGTATTTACATATTGTGTTACAGTACTGGAGGGGTTTTCAAATGTATTTTTCAGCTGACTTATTTTTTTATAACAGTGGTGTCTAAGTCCTTTCCCAAATTTTAATTACTACATAATTAAAGCTTCAGTAATTCATATTTTTTGAACAAATGACCTTGAAAGCTGTTTTTCATCATGACAAACCCACTTCAACCAACCATCAATCTCCATCATCTCCCTTTTACTCACTTTCACTTCTTTGGAGCCTTTGACCTCTTCTCCATCAGGTTAAAAGCTTTGAAAAAGCTGCTGCCCGGTACAAAGAGAGAGAAATACAAAGTTAAGAGCTTTCTGCTGAAAAGAGAGAAACATTGAACAGCTAAAGAGTCAAACTAAAGCTTTTTTCAGGAGCAGGAGGTTAGGAGGTGTGGACCAGTAATGGACACCCAGCAGTTGGACACAAAGGCAGCTCCAGATGGATGATAATGCAGCTGTGTTTGCCAGCAGCATCAGATGTTGTGTTTATGCCTCAGTTCTGGTGGTATTATGTTTTCAGGTGCATAAATCCCATTCTCTTGAACTCAGTGTCTCAAAAATACCTGTAGGGAATTCTTTGGAATTGGTACAAACACTCTCTTGGACCCTCAGATGAACTGATTTGATCGCTGTGACCTCAGAAAACACATTTTTGCACTTGTCAAAGTGATGTAGTGGCTTGATGTGTCCCATCCTGACAGGGGCTTCAGTGTTGTGAGCTCAGTTCATTGTTTTATTTGTTCAATCTGTAACAGTCCACACTCTCTACTTCCTGTGTCTCTGTTAGTCCAACTCAAGGTCATTGTTTATGCGGATATTGAGCTTCAGGTGATTGCCAACTATCAATCTTCTCTGTTTTTTCTCTCTCTCACCCTCTGCAGGGCAATCCGTGAGCACCTAGGGGAGCAGGAGGTTTCCATCTCTCTCACCATCGACTCTCTGGAAGAGAGCGATCTGGGCAACTACTCCTGTTATGTGGAGAATGGCAACGGACGGAGACAAGCCAACATCCAGCTCACCAAAAAAGGTGAGGCCAGCCCACACACACACACACACATCAGCGCAAAAGATGAAGAAAGTTGTGTTATTCTAAGTATCTTTCTGACCATGAATATAAGGGATCAGTGTGAAAGCCTTGATATTTAATATAGGGCTGTTTCAGCTCTGGAGGTGAAAAACACCATTTAATACCACAGGCCTTCGCTCTGACAATGAGTGACTCGCTCGCAGCAATTTACTGAGTACAAAGAAGAACAACTAGTGGGATTCTGGGAATTGACCAGTTGTTTCTTGCCTCGGGGAAGAAAAAAATGGCACAGTATTATAGATAGTCCAGAGAGCCGATTCATCCACACCGGCCAGAGGAAGCATTCGTTTGCAGAGAAGGAAAAAGCATTTTTGGGAGAGAGGCAGCCTTCGATGTTATGATGGCAGACAAGCTGTTTAACTGTCTAGCAGTGACCTCCTCCAACACACACACAGACACACACAAATCCTCCTTTGATCGCTGAACTCTCAGACATCCTCTCATCTTTCGTCACCAGCCTCTGTTGCCCTCTCCCCTTCTCCCTGGTATTTTATCTTTGGGTTTTTCCTCTTGATTTCACCTCACAGAGGTGGAGGAAAGGAAGGCTGTTTGATGATTTTAATACAGATGCACACGTTTCAGTGTGGTTATATAAGTGATATAGTTTTACATTTTTTAGAGAGGCTAAGGGGGGTCTGTGTAGCCTTAAAGTTGTCAGTGTTGAATACATTTACATAGTAGATATTTTTCCTCTCTTTTAAGCTTGCAGCTTTGGATCCAGCTTTGATGGCAGCCCAGTTCCCCTCTATTTGCTATATTAAAGCAAATGCTGCACAGTCGAACCTCAGAATAAACCGGAGAAGATTAGCCTGGTCCTCACAGGATGGCTGGTCGACAAGAAATTGACCCGTTTCCATGTTTTTATTTGCTGCATCTGTGTTGCGGTGCAGTACAAGGCCGGTCGGTGTTTACGCTGCTTTGAAAAAAGCGTCAAAGTTTTCTTGCTTGTCTCTTGAAGCTGTGAAAGCGGCACATGACACTCCAAGTGAATTTGGTCGGCTCAGCGTGAGAATGTCTGTACTCCCTCCCTACTCGCCTCTGCTTCTTTTCCATGCACACACACACATGCAGATGCTTTGAACGATGCAGCATCAATCAGAATACGTCTTCAGTTGTATGTATTTTAGCATGGAGATGTGTCCTTCTTTACATTTCTTGTAAAACTTCTTGTAGTTGAGAAGTTGTGATTCTCCAATTGCCTGTGGCCAACTTTTTTGCCATGGTAACTTCTACTCAGATATTGTATTTCTCTCGCAACTGCAGCAAGAACACTGACTAGTACGAAGCTTCATGTGCTGAAAAATAATAACATGTGGATTCTGGGGTTTCACACTTTCTCGCCTGCTTCCCTTTCTTTTATTTTACCATCCAACCCCTACTCTGCCTTTTTCCTCTCCCTCAAAAGCCCTTCCCTAGACAGAGATTCAGAAATAGAGGGAGAGGAAGGGTGATGAATCGCCCGATGCCATGTGGCTCCATCAAATCCTGCCTTCTAGTCGTCAGGAGCTAATTTGTCTTAATCTGTCCCACTGCAGCGGTGCTACAATATGGATGCCAGGAAGAGAAGAATTGGCCTCCTCCACTGTAATCTCTGCTACTTGAGGAGCAGCTGGCTCGTTATACTGTCCAGATATCTGAGGCAGGAGGGCAGAGTGGATGTGGAGAGGACTGTTAGGAAGCCAGAAATGGAGTTTCTTGGTTGTGGCTTCCTGCCGTGCTTGTTAGCCGCAGCACCTCCTTTAGAAAAGCAAACTAATTCAGGCTGAGGGGAGAGAAACTCAGACAAGAGGAGCACGTCAGAGGCTCACGAGGGAAACCTGCGTCCGTGCTGCCATGACTTTGCTTACACTTTTGTTTCCATACGTGTCCGTCTTTCTGTCTGAGAGTTTTGCTGAAGGTTGTCGCCTGGACGGACACGATGAAGCGGCGCAGGCCGTGCTCGTTAGCCCTCCAGAACATCGTGCTTTATCATGGGAGCTGTCAGCCTGATGGCCGCTGCAGTGGGATGGGCATTGCGCACTCCAACAAGGTTAAATGGGCGGCCGTGATGGATGGTGATGCACGCGAGTCCTCTCCATCCATGTTTATGTGTGCGCGTGGCATTGCAGCAAGTCCAGCCTTTTACCGTTGTCCATTAGTCAGCCAATGAAGGCTGACCACCGGTATTTTGTGAGTCGTGGCCAGGAGGAAATGTAGAACTGCAAAAGATGGAGTGACATTCTGATAGAAAACACTGTAAGAAAGTAAGAAAAGCCTTGAAAAATAGACAAGATCATGAAAAGATAAAGTAAACGACTTGATTTTCAAGGCAAGGTACTAGACCATGGAGCCTAATGGTGGAGTCCATTGTCCTGTGGTGTGAAAAATCACCTCTCACCCTGCTGAATAACTCCAGTAGTCTGGCCTCCACAGAATCTCTCCGTCCTGTGGACCTTCTTAAAAACAGAGCAATTCACAGCTTCAACCTGAAATATCAACAGTGAAGTCCAGTAGGCCTGTGAATTCAGCTTCTACTGACGCTTTTTCATGAGTTCTCGTCAGGCTGCAGTGATGACAGATGGCCAGGAGAGTGGATCACTTCGATCTGTCAACGAACAGACAGTTGAGCTAACAGCCGGGAGCTTGTGCTCACCTCGCACCTCTCTGCAGCAGTACACACATGTAACCGATCTTCATAAGTGTGGCAGTCTGATCTGTCACAAGCTGTTGTTGCTCCGCTCGCCTCAGTGTGAGTTTTTTATTATCCAATCAAGCCAAGAGGCATTAAGTGACAGGTATAGAAGTGGCTGTACTTTCATTCCAGTGGGAGCGATATGTCACCTGGATACAATCCAGCCGCACTGACAAAATAAGTAATGAGGAAAAATGCAGAAGGAAAGCAAGAAAAACTGATACATACAGAGAGTGGATGAATTCAGTCATGGGAAATGATTAAAAGCCATTTTCAAACAAACGTGGCGCTACGCTGAAGTCATTTCACAATGTAGAGTCTTGTAACAGTAGCTGATACATCTTATCCATCATGCTTTATTTCTCAAGTACTGATGGACTGAGGTTGGATTTAGCTCAAAGTCAATCTGATTTCTGTAGATGTGGAGCCAGGCTGCGTGTGCACAAGAGGAGAGAGAGAGAGACAATAAAGGAGGAGGTTATGACTTGACACTGTACCACTTGTTGAGTTGAAGTGGAATTTTAAGACCAGTGTAAAACGTAGTCTCACAGAATCAGATATCTGATTCAAAAGATAAAAATGACAATGAAAATGTAGTTAAATGATTTAAAGCCAGTTTCATTAAAGAAAAATCTAATCATAAAAAACTAGAAATAGATCATGAATAATGCAAATCTGACATTTTGCAGTAACTGTGTAATCAATGGCTGAAGAAGTTTACATGTCTGCAGATGCCCTTTTCCACACTTCACTCATCTGGTATGACTTCAGCTGTCCCACAGTGCCTCTTTTCTAAGTTGCATTAAAACGTTCTCTCTGTGTCTTCCTTCCTGTCACTGTGTTTTCAACACAACAGCAGAGCTCATGTACACGGTGGAGCTGGCCGGAGGTCTGGGAGCCATCCTGATGCTGCTCATCTGTCTGGTGACGCTGTACAAGTGCTACAGGATCGAGCTCATGCTCTTCTACAGGAACCACTTTGGCAGCGAGGATATAGATGGAGGTAAGATGAGATAAAGTGCCAGACATAATTTACTTTACAGCATTATATAATAACCTCCCATAATCTGAGATAGCACAGTGTTTGCTGTTTGGTGGAGGATTTCTAAAGCATCCTCCACTGCTGTGAAAGCAGCCTGTCTTTCCTCTGTAGGGATTAAATCCCAAATCCCAAACCTGAGCAGTATCAGTGCTGCTTTGCACACATTTATTTTTACTCAGAAAACACCTGGGCTATTTTTCATATCTTGAAGCTGCATGTGGCACTATTTTTATGTAAATATACATCTGTTTTATCACTGCAAATGACACAGTGGCTGCAACAGAGGAGCCTCCCATAGTTTCTAACTCATAAAATTCTGTTGTCAATTTCAGGGAATCCTCTCAACCCAAGAGAAACACAAAATCCAAAATGTTATGCAAATTGTTGTGTAAACTGTCTCCGTAACTGCAGCTAACAAGTCAACAATCTTTGATGTGGCTCCCTTTCTTCTCACATTTGCATCCTCGTAAAAACTAATCACGAAGCGGCTTTGTAAGAATGTTCATGCTGGGTGTTGTACCCTGACATCACAATGCATGACTTCTGGGTAATGAAGTTTGGATTTTCAAACAGTCTCTCCTCTCGCTGCGTTTCGGAGCCTGAAACGGGAGCAAAGTTGCAGAGTTTAGACTTAAAAGAAAAATGCAGCCTTGATCACCTCAACACTGTGAATGCTGTTGCACCTTGTGATGTATTTTACTATATTTCCAGGTTGTTGTGTATTTTTATCATCACATATGCCCATCATGCCTGTCATCAGTTTCTCAGACTTTCCCCAGGCCACATTGATTCAGTAAAAAATAATAATAAGTTTGCTCGACCGAATCCATGCGTCCTATTGAAATAATCAAACCATCATTTGAAAGGATTAGCAGTCATTCAGGTACTACAATACAGGATTTTAAAGCTCTGGGAAGTTTTCACGGCGACAGTGGTTTTATCTTCTGTTGTGAAGATAACACAGTAAACAGTGAAACAGGGAGGCTGTGTTTTTTGATGCAGCACTAATCTCGGTCAAAACACAGCCTAAGTGGTACAATTACCCTATTGTTGAAGGGGGAAGTTGAATCGCTCTTGCTGTTGATCTCTGTAACTTAAAGCCCATTATCCTGAGTTACTGAAAAAGGTTTTAGGAAATGGATTTTTATTTTTTTGACTAACCAAAGCAAACTCCATCATAAAGCCATCTCTGAAATACATTTAAAAAACACATATTTCTGACAATGAACAGAACCAGTGCATTAAGGAAAGCAGTGCATGAGCAAGAGTGAACGCTAATCAAAACACAGTCCCCATACTAGACCCATCAGCAGTAAAAAAAAAAAACAACCTCCGATTGGGCCTAGTGGATGAGTCTTGGTTCAAGAATGCATCAAACTAAGACAAGGAGCAAGTTTTAATTTGATTCCCCTGTAATGAGTCTCTGAAGCACCAGCGCTGCAATGAATTCAGGGGGAATGAGATTAGTTCGGAGAGGCTGAGGGACTGTATGCAGAGGAAGGAGAGACAGCAAGAGAGTTATGAGTGTTGAAAGGTAAAAAAGTATTCAGTGCCCCTCTCCTCTCCTCCTACACTCCTGGCTCTGGGTAACTGTGATGGCTGCTACATCAGACATTTCAGTCAAAGTCATTACCTCTGGCTGCGTTGGGCTTCCGGCCTCAGAAAGCTAAGCTTCGCCATAATGGATGGCCCAGAGACGGTTGTGTTAAGAAAGGGAAGAAAAAAAATGTGGAGCCTTGAACTTAATGCCAAACAGCAATTGTCTCCTTTAATTGTGCCACCCGAGCGAGTGCTTGGAGAGAGAAACAGATTTTCAATTTGTTCTCCAGTATAAAGGGGATCAGGTTCAATAAGACACAGCACGCTGCCTCTAGAGCTCTCAGGAGACCCCTGATACTTTCCTCCACGCCACAGTCAATTAGAGCACTTCACTGCCACCTCTGGCACGCACACTTTCTTCAGTGTGCACGCACGCACACCGCTGCTCCCTAAAGCGTCGGAGCACCAGTGACAGTTTGCTGTAGAACGTGGATAGGCCGGCGTAGAGGATGGGAACAGCAAAGTACAAAGAAGTAAACGGGAGCCAAGCTGAAAATGGTTGCCAGTCGAGTGGAGATAAAACAGTCACTGAGCAATGGCAGGAGGTGGTTAACTGAGATCCCATCTCTATGGTAACCACTGCACTGACAGGGAGAAGTAGCTGCATATAAGTTATAGTTGCGCACACACATTTTTCATCAATAAAGCCCTTAAGCCAGTGTGTTGGATGCACAGAAATGTTGTTATTTTGCTCCAGCGTAACTCTGCCAAGAAAGTGGTGTGTCTCATTGTGGCCTCGCAAAGTACTAATTGAACACCTGCCTGCCTCTTCTGCCAGATGTACAATTGTAGGCTTTATGTAACAATAGGATGGACTGTCAGCTATTTGTCAGCAGCGCAATTTAGTTAAAGACCACTCAGTTGTCACATTGTGTGGGTGTCAGTGGAATCAATAATAGTCTTCATGATGACAACAGCCGAGCAAGCTTGTCAAGGAGGTGGGAACTCATCAACGCTCTGCCATAAATACGAATGTCAGTGTTGTCAGTGCGGCGTGGAATTATGAGGCTGCGTCTGTGTTGGGTGTAGTTCTGCAGGACTGAGCGTTGTGAGTTTCACATCACGCACCCCGCTTCATTTGCACGTTTAAGATGCAGAGGTAGCATCACGTGGAGGCTCGTTTGTAATCAGGGGGTCAAGTGGTGTCTCCATTTTCCACAGTGATATTGTTAGAAAAATAAGACAAATGGAGAGTTACAGTTTCACCACATCAACTCTGAGTGGGTGAGAGAGATGTTACAGATAAAAATAAAGACGCTTTATGTTCAAATGAACTCATATTCATCTCTCAAATCTAATAAAAAATCCAATCTGCTAACAATCACACATTCAGAGATAACTTAAAGTAACCGTTATATCCCTTTCCTAGCAAGATTAACTAGCTGTGATATTCTTAATTTTATTTCTTCCGATTTTGATATGCAAATATACATATCTGCATTATGTCTAATTAAACATAAAGTACATGCACAATGTCCCTCCCTACTATTAGTACACCAAGACATAAAGTTGCACTGTCTTGGATTTGCAGCATTGTTTATATATATACACAGTATATATAAACTAGCAACTGAGTGTATTTTCAGAAATGTGTAAATATATGAAGTCAGAGCCCAGAAAATCAAACTGTATTCAAGCAATGCACCAAGATCCAAACTATGTTTTAAAACAAAATTCGATTACTGCATCTCATGGATAGTCTACCTTCCACTGTCTGATGCAAACCCATATTCTTCAGGGTAAATTAGATTATGGAAAACAAAATGATATGTATAAAAAAAATGCTCTGTTGCTCATTAGCAGTCCGCCCCATGTGCTTTTGTAGCTCCAGAGTTAAGTATGTGTGTTACGTTCCAATCTACTCTCCATTAAATGTAATGGAGCCCAGAGATATCCCAGAGATTACGCCTCCAACTCTCTTGCTGCTCTCCAGCGTAAGTTCAAGAGTTCACAATCTAACTGTGGGCTCTCTATTCACATCTGCATATTACCCCCCACTACCACCACTACCACCACTGCGTGCATTGGTGGTAGTGTCGAAGTCGATGCCTTTGCACTCGGCCTGTGGGACAGAGGAGCACAAGGTGTCGGATGTGGTCATGGAGGTGTGCTGGATACACCTCACTAGTCACTCCTCAAGATGCAAGGAGAGGGTCATTCCTCCTTAGAGATTCACCCTCTCCCTCCCCCTCCGTTCTCTTTCTCTCTCTACAAACGAGTGAATCAGCTCCACTAAAATAGCCCTTGATCTGCCTACACAGCTTTTGTCTAAAAGCTACCGCAGAAAAACAGAGAGGGAGATTTATGTCACCACAAAGTAGAATACAAGCCTTAGAGTTAGTTATACTAAGTGATTATGAGGTTACATTTCAATTATTTCTTCATGTCTCTGATGTTGTAAAACAAATTGAATGTTATAAAAAAAAATGTAAAATGAATTACATGGTGTCATGTAAGAGCGGTGAATACTTGCCAAATATCAAGATTATACCCACTGGGATGTGAGTGAGTCTTGTTGACAGGCTCAAACCCAGAGAGAGGCAGAAGTGGAAAATGGAAAATGGAGAGGGTTTTAGATGCTGCATATATGAGATGCTGAACTGACATTTTATTCCATATTCCCTCCTCTTTAACCCATGTGCTCTTCATCTTCTTCTTCTTCTCTTGACCTGACATCTCATCCTCAGCATCATCTCCAGTGTCTTGACAGGTCAGACACGGCCTCATGTCTCCTGTTCCACCATGAAGGAGTCATAATGAAGAGAGCAGCTCATGCATCCAAACCTTGCTCCTGTCTCTAATGAGTTCACCTCAAAGACTGTGTTCACACTGCAGCTCAGTGTCCCAGCTCTGATTCCACTGTCCCTTTGTGACACAGAGACGCTGGTTTCAGTGAATAAAGAAACACATAGAATCTGATATTTTCATTTCTTATGAATGTGACCTCAAAACATGACTTGCATTGTATCTGATAGATGGCTGGGAAACTGCAGCTGGCAGAGGATAATATTCCTGATTTTAAAGAGACAGTTCATCAAAGTTAGCAAAGATTAAAAGACACAGTGCCTGGCTTATCTCCCACCATTTAAATTATTTGACCAAAACTGTGAGGCTTCATTCGTGACTTTCTCCACTCGTCATTCTTCAAGATCCCTGGTACCTGACTGCAGGGATTTGCTACCATTTAGTCACAAGCATTAGTGAGGTCAGGCCCTGATGGTGGGCGATAAGACTTTGCTCACAGCTGCTGTTCCACTTCATTTCAAAGGTGCTGGATGGATTTAGGGTCAGAGCTCTCTGCAGGTTCTTGTCTCTACCAGGCTGGCTGTGTGCATAGGGGGTTTAGGGATATGTCTCCTCCATGTCCCACCCTCCTGCCTCGCTGCACCAGCCTGTGAAGAATCATCAGTCTTCTCACTTTTCATGTTTCCACTCAATCCCTTTAAATCTGTCGTCGATCATTGTTTCCATACGAGAGATGGAGCCCCACCGTGCTCTGACCTGCCGGGCAGTGTTGGGCATTTAGCTCAGGCTGGAGTCTAATTTGCAGCTAAAGCAGCTACTGGCATAATATAATTCATCAGTGGGGACAAAGCAGTAATGAAAAGCACTCAGATGGGCAGAAGTGCTCAGAGGTCAGTGTAATGGAGGCGTCCTGCCTCACTGAAGTCTCCCACTGAGCTCTCTGTAGAGCAGTGTGAAAATGGATAGCGAGCATCAGGAGTACAGCAGGGAGGAACTTTGCTGACCAAAGCAGGAAACATTGTAAAACATACACACATTTAATTGAAGCAAAGTGGTTTTGGGAGCTTTATAATATCCATACAAGAAGCGATGTTAGTATTCAAGGGAACAGACTGGCTTTTATTCAGTTTGATGAAACCAAGGCTTTATTTTCTCTCTACGTACCTGCCTGATATCAGGGCTTATAAAACCAAATGAAAAGGTCTGTTTGAGGGGTCTGAGGGCAATAAAACTCTGCTAACAGACTCGGCTGAATTATCTGGTGGATAAAAGGACCTGTGACATTTCTCTCCCACAGACAACAAGGACTACGACGCGTACCTGTCCTACACCAAAGTGGACCCGGACCAGTGGAGCCAGGAGACCCGAGAGGAGGAGCGCTTTGCCCTGGAGATCCTCCCCGACGTGCTGGAGAAGCATTATGGGTATAAACTCTTCATTCCAGACAGGGACTTGATCCCCACAGGAAGTAAGCTCTCTCTCTCACGGCGATGTCAAGTTGTGTCGAATGTTTTGTCACTTGGTGTTGCTCGTGTTGTCAGTGCAGTGGTGAAATGGCTTGTTTGTTGTTTTCTGTTTTGCATTTGTGTTGTGGCGTAACCCGTAAGACCATTGTTGATTTAATTTGATCATTTAGATATTACATCTTTTTAACCACTGGCTGAGCTAAAGTGGATCAGTAAGCTGAAAGGAGGCATGTAGATTTTAGGAGAATATAAGGAAACCAAAACCAGAATGTCAATATGTTGGATTATTTCTGGGGACAAGCCCCCACTTATCATTCGTTGCTCACTGTGCACTTAGTGGTAATGCAGACATCATATCAACAGTTCTTTAACCTCTTTGAAATATTTGCAGTCCTAAAAGCAGAGCTGCTCGTATGTCAGGGGGCTACTTCCACAGTTAGGAAGCACACACATTGCTGCAATAACAAAGCAAAGAAAAAACACTGCTGTCTTGTTCCTAGCTGGTCTTTAATGCTGCATGGACTCGACAGAGTATCGACCACCGAAGGCCTTCCACAGATAAAGCTAAGGAACAGCATAGCAGCGTCTGGAGCGTCTGGTCTCATGTGCTGTAATTAAGATTACAGGAAAAATAGTTAAGGTGCAGAGAAGTGAACCAGCAGTTAAAGTAATTGATAAGTAGTTAGATTAGACAGCTATTTGTAATGGAAACACAGTGAAGATAGTTTAAGTAATGACATTTGATAACTGAATGTTTTGTTACAGTTAAATAGCATCCATTCCTATGAGAAGGTGTAGTATAAATAGATCTGACTGGGCTGTCCAACCAACGTCCCCCCAATGCAATGCTTCTAAAACCTGTTGTCCAAGTGACTGCCCAAGGAGGGTGTACATCATAATAAGAGTACTACAATTCTCTTACTATGCTGTAAGAAACACAATAGTTTTGATGATTGTAATACCAAGAAAATGGAAATCTTAAGGATAAGTACATATAGTTCTGATAATAGCAGCACTCTGCTTTTCCAAGAAAGATGCTCCAGATGACAGATAATCCTCGTGAATCTGAACAGACTGTCACTTGGAGTTTGCTTAAGAATTTACCAGTGGCAAAAAGTAACAAAAGTATGTGATGTGCCAACCTTTATTTCTATTTATGCTACTCTAACCTCACATCTTACTGTAATGGGGATATTCTGTTCTCTACTTTATGTAAATTAACTTTGCAGTTATGGTCACAAGTTCCACCTTAAGTTACCGGTTGTTATTTATAATTCATCTTCTCCTCCTATAAATATGGAACATTGTTATGGATCATGGATCATGCTGTTCAGAAGTAAATAAACAAGGCAAAATGTGCTCCACCTCCATGAGATGAAAAATTAAAATTCTGCCTGCACATAATGCAGTAAAATAATACACCGCTAACACAACTCCTGGATGAGTGGGCTCACTTTCGTCATCTCGGTAAATTATGGAGATGATAGTTTACCCACTCTCCTTTAAGTGAAGAAGTTTTTAATGCAGCATTTTTTTAAATACTTCTCCCTCCACAGGGTTTAATCAACTAATTCCAAATTGCTCTGAGATTTTCAACATGTACAGCAGCTAATCTGTAACAAAAGCTGACGTCAGTTCCTGCAGTCTGACCTGTTCTTTCAGAAAAAAACAGAACACTTGGCCTTATAAATACTCACCAGAGGTCTGGAAAGGGTCTGGATTTACCATTTGTCTCTTTATTATACTATATATTATATATTTGAAGGGCATTATCCACACTATGTAAGGCCTGTGGGAGGAATAATACATATGCAGCATAATTAGTGGAAGGAAGCAGCCTATTATTATTAGTCCGTGTTCCTGATCCAGCTCCATACAGACTCTACCTCTGCATGCTGCTGTGTAATGTACAAATGAAAAAGCTCTTTATGCATGGATATTAATGCATGTTTTGCTACAGTATATTTCTAATGGAGCCTCTCACCATGCCCCATGCTTATCTTTGATTAACTCATCACACAGATGAGTTTGATAATATCATTATGTTATTAGCCTCCATTTGAATACTTGCATCTGCCTGTCTTCCTGCACATACCGCCATTACTAATTATGCTCCTCTTCAGTGGCATTGTGCCAAGATTATAAACCGAATCCCTTGCTGTGATTATGTGCTCGATGCGGGGGGACTGATGTAATATGGGAAAAATGGCATAAAAATGCAAGGACTGAGAGGAATCTAAAGTGTGTCTGCCACTACTGCAGCCCAGTGACACAGCTCACTGTGTCTACGTATAAACATTAGCTCCCACTGGGAACGCATTAGCATCTCAGTCAATATGATGAAGTATAATCCACAGCTATAGATAAACACAGTTTGGCCATTTGGGGTTTCAGCACGTGTCAACAATCCTTCTCCTGAGCGGCTGATATGTGACGTGTTACTCCTGGATTGTTATGCTGGATGTGTCAAGTTCCTCACCTCAATGACAGATTTCTTATATAACTAGTGTATTTTTAACAGCAACTGTAGGACTCGGCTGAACTCCTTCCGCCAAAGTAAAAGCCTTTTCCTTGTCTTTTTTATGCTACATGTCCCATATTAAACTGGAATAAACTGTTCAGCGCCATTACCGATTCACAACCGCCAGTGGATCACCAGTAGAGAAACACAGTTTATGCCAGAGCCATGTCCCCACATTGACAGAACTGTGCTTTTTTTATGCTTCTCTCTAAATCTTTTGATCACACTTTGAATGTAAATATCTATGTTTAGGTTTCACCAATGATCATTTCCAGGATGACACAAGACTACTTAGAGGTACTTCTTCCCCAGATTTTAACTCTCGCGTCAACACACACTGACAGACTTTTTCAACAAGTCAGTAACTTAGAAAATGAACACACTTCATAATAAGTCATATCCGTTGTTGCTTATGGCATTGTTGGTAGTGACTTCTTTCTATTTATGCTTCATAGATCAGTATCAGATCAGCTATTAATCTTCTTACAGAGTGATATTTACTGATGTCTGATGCATAAATGAATTATTCATCAAGCACCAATACAGCCCTGAGCTACAACTTATACAGTTTTTATAAAACATGACTTATTAAAAAGTTTTGCTTTCATGAATATTCACATGTTGTTTTGATGAGTGGGGTTAAAGTAACGGAAATAATGAGAATGTTTCGCAATGAAATTAACCAGTGTATGTGGTCCCAACCAGTCAGGCATCATGTACTCTGATAACTTCAGACCCACCACGATGATATGAAACAGAAACATACAGAACTTCACTGTGTGTAGCAAAGGACATCATTCATTAATGCAACCCATCACAATCATATCAGGACGTGATCAGAACAGAGAGGCCTGAGCGGTGACGGGGAGCTGGAGAGAGGGGGGGGGGGGGGGGGGGGGGGGGGTTTGAGTCTGTGATACTGTGGCCCAGTGGAGTTGTAACTGAAATGTCAGAGCCTCCAATCTGCCCTCAGGTGTAGCTGTTGCTTTATTGGAACAAATGCTGGTCACTGAACCTGCCAGCAACTAGATCTGAGCAGGTTTCAGCTGCGTGGAAGTCGGAGCCCAGCGTGTAGCTCGTCAACTCACAGATAAAATATGACTGACGATGTTTACTGACGGACATAAGATGTCGTTCTGGCTGTTTAGCACAGGCGTCGTTTCAAATGCTTCTTTTTGAATCTTCTAAAGGTTGTACAATACTGCTTTGCTAACAAAACTTTCATGCACACATTCTTTTTCCAGTAAGTTGAATGTTTTTATGCAGTTCAATGCATCTTAATGGGCTTTTCAATTTAAAAAATTTGAGATAAAACTGTAGAGTGAGAGCAACAGTGATTTTCTGCTCCATGTAATTTAGCATTGATTTTCTTTTTATGCAGACGAGAATCAATTATTACACTTGCAAGGCTTTGATTGTAAAGCTTGTGAGGTCTCTGAAAGGAGGAATTTAATCTATGAAGCCATAAAGTGTTACCAGACAGCACCCCGAGAGGGCAGATTTAGTTTCAGTGTAATCAATTCAAAACATAAAATGAAACGACAACTCATTAGCTAATTATAGAGTATCCATTTATCCATTCTAGTTTGTTTTATTCATGATAAGATAAAAGAAAAATTTGTTTTTGCCTGATTGGTTCAACACAAGCGGAATAGGCCGACACCCTGCAGAGGAGTTGTAGCTCCAGGGGCATTATGGTGAATTACAGTGTGAGGACCAATTACCAAACAGCAGAGAGATTGACTTGTCGTGTTGAAGTGAAGAGTTTATTCTGATCAGGTCTGTGATGGTGGACGTGACCTGTAAGGAGGAGGTTGTTCCCAGAGATATGGAGAGGAGAGGTGATGTGTGTTTGTTTAAAGATCGGCAGAAACACTAGGATACTATTCACACACTCTCACACACAAACAACTTTGACTGGGAAGTAAAGTCCAGTTAACCTGCTGTCCAAGAGACACCATGTCCATGCTTAGCCAAGAAAGACTTATTAGCTATACACACACACTCTCTTACACCCACACACTCCTCTTCTCCCCGACAGGCCTGGGGAAAGTCTTGATCACAGTCATTACTACCTGAGCGGCTGGCTACTCATTAGAGACACAGAACTGTATTCACTGTAAAGTCAGACTTGTGTTAGCTTCAGGTGACAGATGCAGGTTTAAGCCGACAGGTTTGCTGCTTGTCTCTGAGTGTTTTCTGTTTACTGTCATCTCCCAGTTAAAGCCCTTGTTTTTTGTCTCTAATTCTGAACAGTTGCGTCTCGGTATCCAGAGCAGCAGAGGCTCCAGATGTTATTTAAGTCAGAATAAATAAACACGTTCAGTTTTATCCTCATTTTATTTTCATCTCACGCATCACTATCCTCATACCATCTCTCCGAGAGGATTTGAGTTAGTGTAGATTTTAGGATTCATCAGAAGTTACGTCTCTTCTTTTTGCAGAAATCACACTGTTTTCGTTAATTGGATTTGTTGTTTGAAACTTTGATGAAAGGCAGTAGTTTGGTAAGCTTTCGCTATGAGGCCAAGAGAGTTCTTCAAATTGCCTGTGTGATACGTTTCATCATATTTTCATCAGCCATTAGCTCTGTGTAGTTTTTCTGTACAATTAAAGTCATAAATGAGATAATTGCAGAACACTAACAGGAAGTCACACAAACAGCTCTGCTTTTCTTTTTGTGCTGACGTTAACACCAAGTTGTCTGTGTGTCTCTGTCCGTGTCCAGCCTACATCGAGGACGTTGCGCGCTGTGTGGATCAGAGCAAGCGCCTCATCATAGTCATGACGCCCAGCTATGTGGTGCGGAGGGGCTGGAGCATTTTTGAGCTGGAGACGCGGCTGCGCAACATGCTGGTGACCGGCGAGATCAAGGTCATTCTGATCGAGTGCGCCGAGCTGCGCGGCATCATGAACTACCAGGAAGTGGAGGCCCTCAAACACACCATCAAGATGCTGACGGTCATCAAGTGGCGCGGGCCGTCCAGCAACAAGCTCAACTCCAAGTTCTGGAAGCAGCTGCTCTACGAGATGCCCTTCAAGCGCATGGAGCCCCTCAGCATCTCCCACGAGCAGGTGCTGGACGTCAGCGAGCAGGGCCCCTTCGGCGAGCTCCAGACCGTCTCGGCCATCTCCATGGCGGCGGCCACCTCCACCGCCATGGCGACGGCACACCCGGACTTGCGCTCGACCTTTCACAACTCTTGCCACACTCAGATGAGGCAGAAACACTATTACCGTAGCTACGACTACGACCTGCCGCCCGGCGGCACGCTCCCACCGCTCTCCTCGCTAGGCAACCAGCACACCTACTGCAACATCCCCATGACACTCATCAACGGACAACGGCCGCAGTCCAAGTCGCCACGGCAGCAGAGTCTGGAGGAGGCCCACGGCAACAACGCCATGCTGCCGCTGCTGCCCAGAGAGACCAGTATATCCAGCGTCATCTGGTGACAGAGACGGTGCCGGGCGGGGTAGACCGTGGATCTATACGATGTCCGTCACCAGGAGGACTCACCGCTGGCACTCGGACCCTGAACGCACCGGAGCCAGATGAACCTGAATGGCACTAAGCTACTTGCTGCTGTTGAATTTGCACCAGGAAACAACAGGGGGAGGGTGGGCGGGGTGGGGGGAGGGAGGGGGAGGGCGGGGTCAGACACAGTGGACAACTAGGTGATGGAGGTTTGGTTTGGTCTAATAAGAGCTTTTATTGAAACAAAAAAAGAAGCAAGGAGACTCTTTTGTATGCCTGTACAAACACTCATGTAACACAAGCCAACACCTACGATGATTTACCCAGAGAGTCAAGGAATACAGGGTCCTGTACATACGTTTTTCTAATTCTTTGTAGCATCAGTGTGTGGGACTTGTTTCTTCTTTCTGTTCTCCATCAGTTGGGACTCTTTTTTATTTCTTTTGTTTCAGTTTGTACAAAAGTGAAGCAATGGCCTGTGAGACGTGTTGGTTAAACTGTTGTTACCTTTATCTTACTTTGTTGGCTGGTGTAGTTTATAAAGCTTTTAGTTTTTATTTTTCTGGGGAGGGGGTGGGGGGCGGCTGGGTAAAAGTCGCAGCCTTCGTGAGATGAGGACTACCTGGTTTGGATTTCTGGGAGTTTCGGTTCCACCGGCTGCCGCGAGGGGTCGAGAGTCTGGACTCGACCAGAATATGCAAAATCTGGAGCGGAGGGAACGGGAGAAGATTGTAATGGAAGTCCTATCTGTGAATGGGAATATGAAGAATATGGTGCTAGGCTTCACATCTCTATGTTTCTCTCACGATAACATTTACTTTAAAAAAACAAAAAAACAACCTTGCTATTTACCTTAACAGATGATTATATCACCGAAAGTTAATTATGTGTATTATTTTATGAAAAAAGAAAAGTCTATTTTTGTAACTGAGGGATATTTGCTTAGAGAAGTTATACCTATAAAGATTCAGATAGAAAGAATTGAGGAAACATAATAAAAAAAAGAAGTGTTTGTTATATGGAATTGCATATCTCACAAAAAATCAATAGGTCCTTCACTTAATGTCTTACTCTTATATTGCAAGTTTGTGTTTTCATCATTAAACAGAGGGAGTTGTGACATTTTCTGACACACAACAGACGGCAGCTCGCAAGGTCTCTACATCCATCGACTCCTCGGTCATCGCAGCGATTCGGAGTTAATTAGACGAGGACGGAGCTCCACTATCCATGATGTCAGTGCAGATGGAGGAGAAGGAAACCCACCTCACCCGGTATCACCTGAGAACTTTACTCTACCTGGTTTCCTCTGTGGGACCAAACACGGCCGTCCAGGGCTCAACCGTCATCTCTGTCGTTCATTTCCTCTCAGACGACCGTCGTTCTGTTATTCGTTTGCCATCGCCTTTATCAATGGAAACGATTTATCTGCGCAGGTTTTGCTCTCAGATAAACAAAACAGGGCTTTCGCATCTTCTGGGTCGCTCGGCGCTGCTGCGGTGACAGGAAGTCGGAGTACGAAAAACCATAACAACCCAGTTTCATTTTCAAGTCTGAAAACATCTGACAAACCTAACAACAGTTGCTGACTTGATATTATTATTAATGTTTAATTATCAAATATAAAAGGTAACATTTTAGACGTACTTAATTATGTTTTTGACCTACTGACCAATTATCATCAGGGGGTGGATTCTCTTCAAGAACCAATAGCCTTTTAGAGTGAAACCCTTCCAAATAAGATGTAATTAATGCTTAAGAGTGACAAGAATGTATTTAAAATGCAAATTAAATCCTGGAGTATATGTAACTATACAATAGAAATGCTACTTTAAGCAAGTTAGACCAAAGCAAGCTACAGTGAACCATTCTGCTCTCGTAAAACATTTTCTTTTTTCCTCTGAGTGAAGTTTCCATCCGATCGCTACAGTTTCATCCAGTCTCACAGAACAAGAGCTACTCTCATGAATCCACTCAGACGTGTGAAGGCGGCCTGAGCGCCTTCTTCTCCTGCAGCTGTGCCATATCACTAACCTCATACTAAAACACCTAACACATCTCGTAACGTAGATGTTGCATTCAGTGCCATTAAATATGCAAAGGGATCAAGTCGTAAACAATAATGGAACATTTTGTTTTTTTTCCCCCTTTAGCTTCTTTCAATATTCACTTGTTGCTCTTTGATTTTACTCTTACGTAATATTTCAGAGCAGGCCTGGGTTCACCTCTTTGTTCAAGATCTTTCAATCAGCCAATAGATTACACCCAGGCCTGGTTCTACCCTCTTCAATCAGATCTTCCCTTTTAGCTAAACTAAGACGTGGATTACATTCAAGAGCATCATCTCTGAGTGGCGGAGCGTGCTGGCTCTTAGATGTGGCATCGTGTAAATATAATCAAGACAATAACGTGATTAAGATGAAGACAATCGAGCCATATTCATGAAACCAGTGGTCATTATTCACAAGGAATCTCAAAGTTGACGTACTAATCCTGTGCGGAGCCTATAACGCGTAGAATCGACGACATTTTGACAGGAGTTTGGCGCCGGCGCTCCTGCTTTGGGAAGCTGTGTGGATACACACGTTTGCGTTTTTTAAGTGGCGCGACACACATTTTAGTTTCATGATGAATTGAATATTTCTGGCAAAGTGGCTTTGATGATAAGGATGATGACAACGATGAATAACAATGACAATATATAGCACAGAATTATTCCAGGCACTTTCACGACTCTTGAGACGACGTCTCTCCTGTTTCTGATTTATTTTCTAATATGTATCTGCAATGTTCATTAAAGGAGATACTGTTATTATTAATAAAACCACATTTATTGTAATGTGATCTCTCAGTCCTGTGTGTGCTGTGTGAGACAGTTTGTATTTGTTTGTTAAAAACTCCACCTGGCCCACTTTGTTTATGGAGCGGCGGCATAGATTGCTGACGGCGCCCGGATCCCGATTTCCTGGCGAGCAGCCGACGCAGGCCCGACCGCCATAACTCTACCCTCTGCCGTAAAACCTTGAAACAACAATCAATACGCTTCCTTATTCCACTCGGAGACTGAATCAGCTCGGCCTCATTTTAGAATAAGACTAAATCAGAGGAGTCGATGCATCGAGAAACACTTTAAAAACCTCCTTGTCTGGATTGTTGTTTGACCTCAGTGCTCTGTTGGCTGCAATCACACAAACAGCTGGCACGGCTCAGCTCCCAGAGCAGGAAATGGATTTGTTGTTTGGTAGACACGGCGCAGCCCTAGAGTTCAAATTTAGACTGTAAGAGTATTGGTTTTTATGGAGAACAATGTTTAATATATGCAGCAGCGTGAACATTTTAAACTGCCTCGCTGTTTCTGGAATACAACTGAGAAAACACCGGCTGGGTTGTCGGTGTCTGCTTTATGATTAAGGCTTTTTAGTCCACTGAAAACTACAGGCAAGTTTGCTCAGTAAAACTGTCACATTTAATGACTAAGAGAATGGGATCCCTTTTCTTCCAGCGCGCTCCCAGGCAGATAAACAATACGTCCCCTTTTTTTCCTCCTCTGCCTCATAGCATTGTGCCCACAGTGTAGCCATTTACTTATTTTGCTGTGATCAAAGCAAGAGCAATTGAGAGGAAAGAACAACCAAAGGTACATAGGGAGGATTCATGAAATGCTGCCAGACGCTGTTAATTAGCCTCAATATGCTGATGGGAAGTTGGTCATATTTCACTGCAAAAAAAATAAAATAAATAAAAGGTGAGTGTAGTGAAAATGTCTGAAGTTAAGAATACATGTATAGCTACTGTGGCACAAACCACGAGCAGTAATGTGCCTTAAAGTGGTCTCCATGGTGATTACTTTTCACACACTTGAGTCAGTGAAGCCTGTAAATGTCAGCGATGTGTTCTCCAGCTGAGCTACTGCCAGTGAACTCTGTTTGACTGCACAAGTTGTACCTTTAAGTCAAAGTGCTCACTTTGATTTTTCATAGAAATTAATGTTTTCCTCCTTAAAACTTGTTCTCTAACCTCTGATGTTTAGTTGCAGCTCGGTATCCAAGTCCCCTCACCAGGAGTTGGTTCATTTATCATGGAGAGTCATCTATTCAGTTGCTTAGCTCACATGTCAACATCTCCATGACAACTGAACAGACTCAGTTTGCAGCAAAGTGTGTGGTTCAGGTGAAAGGTGTGAGAGAAGCAAGTAGCTAAAAAAAACCCTGCTCAAACCCTAAATGCATCGTCTTCATCCAGCAGCTCTATAAAGAGAATCTGAACTGGCCATCTTGTCTTTCTGCCGTCATGGCTCCAACATGAAGCTGCACTCCAATCATCTGTGAACACGTGAAAGCCGCCAGATGTTTTCATCTGGGCCGCCATGTTGCCATATGGCGTGTGTCTGCAGAAAGCTGGAGCTCCTAAGCTCTGGCACCCCCACCCCCCCACCCCCAAATGACATCGTTTTCACTTCATTACAGTGTCACTGCATAATAAGCTCCCTGAACTGAAGTGCGTGGCGCGTACGGGGAGAGGAAGTGGAGACGTTTGCTGCAGTGAAGTGCACACACACATGCACAGATGTTTTGTTTCTTCTTCCGCCTACACACTCACACACGTGGAGACTTATTGGTGAAGAGCATTACTCACTGTGGCAGGTATACCGTGCCCCCCCATGTCCCACGGGGCCTTGTTACTCTGAGCCCTGTGTGACATGTCTTCCACTCCAAGAACCAGGCCAATCGTCTGTGCATGGAGAGGTGACGGTGGTGGATGTGCATGTGTGTGTGTGTGTGTGTGTGTGTGTGTGTGTGAGCTGAATGCATTTGGAGAGAGCATGCAGGCAGCTGTTAACCCAGTTTTGGAGCAAGTCTAAACTCACCACAGTTCAGCACGGCATAATTGCTCAAGTGTGTGTGTGTGTGTGTGTGTGTATCTGTGTGTGTGTTTGTGGGAGATGCAAGTCATGGATCACTGATCACTTAGGAAGCCCTTCACTTTACTGTTGCTTCCTGCAAGAGCAGCTCCACCTTTAATGACTTATTATTTTTACAGCAGTATCGATGTCTCGTGTTGAGGGTGGATGCTACAGCTGGACACACGCTGTATTTACAGCTTTGAACTGAGCAAATCAAAAACAGCAGTGGGAATCCTATTAATTCACAGGATAATAATCAGCATAAATGAGTTTCAGCTCTGAATCTGTGCAGGGGTCAGTTTCTGTCCTGCAGTTTTAATGAGACGCAGGGAGAGAAGCATCCACCTCAGGAAATCTGAAGTGAAACACTGTCATCTGCTGGACACACTCCTCCCTGCACCTCAGCTCACATGGGCACAGTGTGAGGAGGAGGAGGAGGAGGAGGAAGGGGGAAGACCCAATTTGAGCCATTATGATGAAAGAAGGGTGATGGGTAGGTCATTCAGTCGCTGGGAATAAAAATAAAGAAAAATCTCACACATCTTTGCTAAATTGGCCCAGTTGAAATCTTGTAGCCATCTGAGCCTGTAATTATAATGAATGGAGGAGCATTTTGCTTTAAGGCAGCACAGCAGCCATTAGATAAACTGCTGCTCTAACATACAATGCATTAATGGCTCCCAAGTGGGCAATGATTATTTTCTATTATTTGTATTCTGTGAATAACAGGGTGAACATATAATGGATGTGCAACTTCGTGAATGAAATTATCTAATGAGCTCCAATAAATGTCTAATATTTATATATAGCAGCTCTGGTCACCTCCACTGACATCAGTGCTAATTGACACCCAAGGTTTTCTATCATGTCAATAAGGTAGTGCAACAGTAGCTACATTTGTAAGATAAGATGGTTGATTTATTTCTAAAGGGAAATAAAACAAAGGATGACGTCAGCTCAACGCACCTGCAGGCCGGGGGGGAAACGGACGAAGAAGAAAAACAACCGGAAGCGGAAGTGGAGACAGGTGTGTTTTCCAAAGGATTCTGGGTAATGCGGTGGAGCGGTCGTTTGTTAAGAAAACGTCTTCGGCTTCTTGTGGATTTGTGCGGTCAAACACCAGCAGGTGAGCGGCTACCTGCAGCTCTGTGCTGCTCACATGTTTGTTCACATGTTTGTTCACATGTTTGTTCTGTGTGACGCCGCAACTTTACAACTAAAGTCCCCAAAAGAAACGTGAACAGGAAGCGGGAGTTTGTGATGCTCATTGACATGTGGACAGCATGGAGTGGGCTACTTCCTGTTTACGTGACGTCAGTTAGCCTACCTATTTATTATTTATGCAGGATGTTAGATCGTTAATTAACATATTCCAGTTGTCATAAGAGACATAATAAACACATGTCATCTCCCAAAATAAAGTGCAAAGAGTAGAAATAGGTCAAAGCAATAATATAAATACAGGTAGGCCTAATGCAGCTGACTTGACTACAGATTGTTTATTATTAGGCCTTTTTTTTTTATTATTATTATTTTTATTATAAGGCTGCTGTGTTTGTGTGAACTGATGTAGTTACTTGTGACAGATTGGTCACATCCTGATATAACATCTTATATGTCATTAAATGTTGAGAGATGGCATTTATTTTCTGAGTTGACTGATTAATTATTGAGTCTATAACGTGTTAGAAAGACGCCTTATTCTCAGCCTACACCAAAAACGTATATTGTGTTAAAGAAAAGCAGCAGGTTGTGATATTTGAGAAGCTGAAACAATGGTGTTGGAGTTGTATTCAAATGTTACCTTATTAATGCATTGTCTGATCAAATAATCAGTCTGGACTCATGCTCTGCTATAGCCTCTTTATTGTAGCGCCATGAGCAGTGTTTTATCATAGGTTAGGGTGAGTGTGTGTGGAGTACTGTGCACTCACACAGGATCAGTGACGAGTGTGAAGTTTGGTGTGGAAGCCCACCGGCTGTGTTGTTTGCAGTATGAGATCCTGCACCAAAAGGAGACTGCAGTGATCTGAGACAAGCTTAGCCACTGTTCCACTCTGAGGCTTGAGAGGAGAAAAAGCTGCTAATGCAAATGCTTGGAAGATTGTGGTGCTAATACTCAGGGGCTAAGCTGGAATGTCTATTGCTGCTTTGAAAGGCTGCATCCAGAGGAGAGAAAAGCCCGCGGAGAACACGCTCAGAAGCCGTGCTCAGCATTTACCGGTTGTCATGAGCAGCAGAAATGTGAAGTTGTTAACTTTTTCCACTTTGATACCTGACTTTAACAATGTGGAGCCTTGAGAGGGGGCCAGACATGTAATATTGTTGCATCATGTCAGATAAAAGATTTTGCATAAATATTTCTGTTTTAATTTTTCAAGGTGAAAGTAACAAGAATTGAAATCTAGTTAAAGATGAAACTTTAACACTTTTTAAAAGCAATTAATTCACAAACATGTCGAACACTCATTGTTCACAGCTTCTTTAATATCAGGATGTGCAGCCTTTTAAAAAGTTGGACAGTAACATACAGACGCCTAGATGAGAAATGAAAGAAACAAACTTCCTGCTGTTAATATCTGTGAGGGAAAAAAAGCACAACGTCTTTGAACGCCTCTTCAGATTAAGGCAGAGATGATAAATAAATGTGCAGTGTTAACACGGCTCCTCAGTGCCTCCAGAGGGCTCATCCTTCTCTGTGCTGTGATTCCTCAGCGTCCTCTGACACCACCAGGAGAAAAGCAGGATGCTGATGAGAGCGGGCGTGGAGCGAGTCCTGGCTGAGTGTGTGTTTCTGGAGCTGTCACAGGAGACGGATGGAGCCCAAACCACCGGTGTGTGGCAGTCTAAGTCTCTCTAGCAGCTGTTTAAAGAGACACCCACAGCTTTTCTTTTTATGTAGGTGCAGGATTGATGGTTAAGAGTGTGCATGTGTCTGTGTGGGTGTGCACAAGTTCACAAACAGTGGTTATAACATTGAAGAAAATGTCCTTAATCAAATTAAACCTAGATTCATTCATAAACAGGACACACACAGTCCTTAAACCTGTTGACCTTTATGAAGCTTTATTCATTTATTAAACCTCCTGCTCAGTGCAAGTTTAACATTACAGCTGTGTTGTGGGTTGTACTTGAACCAGCTTGTTTGTCTGTGGTCCTTTTCAGAAAGCGAGGCCTTCACCAGTCGAGCTGAGCATCAGTGGAAGGACCTGCTTCATTCTTCGTCTCCATCATCGCTCTCAGCAGCTGTGAGTCTCCTGCTTAGTTTTCTGAATGTAACTGTTGAAGCACATGTGTGACAGAGTGTAACACGGTCCCGCTGCAAAACCTGCTATTCATGCACATTGATTGATGTTGTGTTTGGTGTCTCTCTGTGGCCTCGGTGTGACATGAGCTACTGGTTTTGGTAAGGCAGCTGGTGTGCAGCTGCTGCTTTCAAGGAAGTCACATCAAGCCTTTTCGAGAACTGTTAGATCTGTCTATTGGACACATGTTAGTGACACTGTTGTTTTCTGCTGCGTAAAAGCTGATTTAAAGAGACGTGTTGTGGTGTTGGCTCTCTGCAGGATGTAGCTGTAGCAGTGTGTTAGTGTGTTTGGATTGTTGGTGAGTTGTGTGGGAGTATTAAGGATTGAAAGTGTCACTCTGTCTTTTATTGTTGGTCCTCAGAGTCCGGTTGTAATGTCCATGAATGTGAGGGTGTGGCAGTGAACTACTCATTTAACAGAAAACTCCTATAAACACATAATTCAGCCTCCTCTTCTTTCTTTTTTTAATTCTACCGTTCATAAAACATCGCCAGCACGTGCTCCTCTATGCTGCTCGCGCCGGTCACGGGTCTGAAGAAGAGTCCCGCCACCGAGTCCGGGTCCGTGGACCGGAGCCTGTTCAGGACCACGCGCAGCCTGCCGAACCTGCCAGCGCTGCCCGCGTGCACCGTCCTCACGTGCTCGTACAGCGCGCGCTCAGCCTCTCTCTGGAGCGTCTGCACATACTCGCGACACTCCAGGTCCGTGACCTCTGCAGGACAGAGACCAGGACAGAGACCAGGGCCGGTTAGATTACACTGATCCAGCTGTTTAGACAGCTCACATCTGTATCAATGGCGCCACATCTGTTGTAGTTATTGATAATTAGTTTTATAAACTGTATGATTTGCAAGGAGAAACTAAAGTTTTGCAGCATGTATAGTCTAAACATGAACTAATGAAAATAAATCAGAATAAATAAAAGTAAATATTGATCCATAACTGCTAATCAACAGATATACAATAATAATATAGAGCAGTGCAGGCTGTGGTGCATTCAGGGATCAGATAGTATTCCTCTTGTGACTCTTACCCGGGCTGAACAGAACGGCTCCCTTCAGGAAGGCGAACTCTTTGACGCTGATCTTCAGTCCTCTGCACTTCACCAGAAACATCTGGATCCCCTCCACGTCACCCACGGGCACCCCGGGGTCCTGCACCTCTGGGTGTGCGCGCTGCTGCTGCTGCTGCTGCTGCTCTGAGCTGTGCGTTAAGATCCTGTGCAGCAGACTGTGCTGCTGCGTCTCCACCGTCTCAAAGTGCACCGCGTCCTGCACCATGCCCAGCAGCAGCAGCGGCGCCCAGCTTTTACGCACGAGCCGCAGCTGGTCCTCCGCCGGTAAACCCCGAAAACACGGCACGTTCTTCACAAAGCGGAAGGTTTTGAGCAGCACCTCGGAGGCCGCTCTGAAAACCACCTGCGGAGCCCGCGTGGCCACCAGCGTCCTGCTGGAGGCGCAGGAGCAGGGCCGGAGCGCGGGGGGGGCTCGGCGCGGAGAGCCGGTGATGAGGAGGCGGTAGAGGATGCTGCTCTGCGCCGCCGCCGCCGCCGCCGCCGCCTCCTCACTAGACATGATGCTGCTGCCTCCGCCGCCTCACCGCGTATGAGTCTGATTCAGGTTATCATCTTTTTTATACAGTAGACATGGGACACCGACCCTCCCCGAATAGCTACACCAACACACACGTCCGGTCAGTAGTTTTATAATAAAAGCATGCAGCAGTGAGAACATCAGTGTCAGACTGGGGAAGAGTTTTGGAGAAAATATGACACTATGGGTCGTTTTTCTTCTTTTTTTTAGAGCATAATTGGGCTTTTGAAGACTTTGTATCTTAAATTTTGGGTTTTTGGATATGCCTGATGAAGGTCACTTGACTGACCGAAACGTTGCTTGAATAAAACTATAACTGAGAGTGAGACAGTGTGCGGGAGCTTCTCCTGATCTTTGTATTTTGGGTTATGCCCTCTTACGCACCTGTATCTTCAGGTGTGCTGAGACCTTGCACTTACCTTGGGTATTTAAAGGTGTAAATAAAAGACTAGTTATTCTGTAATACTGGTGTACAGTATTTGCTAGATCTTTGTATTTTTTCAGCTTAATATGTAAAGTCCTTACTCTGATTCTGTTAAGAAATAACCTTCCTTATTTATGCTCTTAACTTAATGTACAATATATTGAAGTATTGGTTGGATATAATAGGGTGCTTGTTTGTAATGAGAGACAAAGCCCTTGCAGAGTCTTGCAGATTGGACTCGTGTTGGTGTGAGATGTGATGTCAGCAGTCATGACTTCTGTCACTCTGATGTTCAGCCAATCAGCTGATTTAACCCCCACAAACCCGAGGGACATCTAGAAGACAAACCTGAACCACATGTAACTTTGAAAAGAGTTTTGAAGTGGTTGGTGGTTCATCGCCTGCAGCAGACGACAGTGATGCTGCTCTCACTGTCGGCTAAATTGTAAAAGAGGAACGTTTGAGACGTTTGCTCTTGAAGACGTTTTGTCTGAGTGTCACACAGCTTTAGTCAGACGGCTGACTTCTTGTCTCATTGTGAAGGGCAGTTTTTTTTTAATCCTTTATCCACTGAGGTTTGTAGCCGTTGGATTTTGATTCCATTTCCTCACCTGCAGCTCGGTCCGGTTCAGGGCGGCCGAGCGGCGGAGGCAGAGATGAAAAGCTGAGCTCGGAGCAGAGATATCTGACAAGGCCAGGTGTTTCTGTCCTTATACAAGAACCTGTTTCTATAGTAACGAAGTACAGCAGAAAATATACATCTGGCCTCAAACACAGACGCAACAAGAAGATTATACAAAGGTCATGTAAATGGAATGAATATCACTCAGACCTGTGAAGGACGGAGACGCTTTTTATAAAGGTTTTCACCATTATGATCCTTTAGTTTCTCTGTCAGGGCTGTCTGTGAAGGCTTTTGCTCATCATTAATAAGCTCCAGTCCTTGAGTCAACACATAGAAACTGGATCTGCTTTTGTTTAAGGTGTGTCTATAGCCAGATCACCAGAAGACTGTTAGTGTTAAAAAGCCAGAGCTCAGTCTTTCTGCTCTGCAGTGGCAGATTGTTTCTTAAATTCAAAGCTTAATGTGAAGGAAATGAAAAGACTGTAGAAAAGCTGTTGTTCAAAAAGTTCTATTCATCTCTGAACTCTGATGAACCTGGCAGCAGCAGCAGTGTGCATGTAATTAACCTGAAAATCACAAGCTGTGACAAGCTCCTATTAAGCTGCTACAGTGTTTACACAGGTATCGTCTTTCAGGTAACGTCCAAGCAAAAAAGAAAAGAAAAAAGAAAATCCAATATCCAGTGAATCACAGGGAGACAAGCGGCCGCTGACCTCTCCTTCCTCTCCTGATTCCTCAGTTCAAAACAAGCAATTTATGTCAGCGACTTATCCGCTCTTCAGAACCAGAGCACACGCTCAGAGATGTTTTAGAAAACACACGGCAGAGAGAGCAGCGCTGCAGCGTGACCAGAGGCTCCGAGATGAGTCGACAAACTCCTCGGTCCATTTAGCACCGAGTTCTTCCATCAGGCCCGTCTGTCAGCTGTCAGTGTCTGACAGGACTGATGGGTCTGACACCAGGACAGCAGGTGCATGGGCAAATGACAGAGGTAGAAATGAATAAATACTTTATTATGTGAATAAATGCAAAAAAAAAAATAATGTTGGTAATAAAAACTGCTCTGCATTTCTACATTGATTTATCTATTTATACCTCTGTCATGTTTTGTCCTTAATAGACCGGCAGCACCTTGACAACCTTGTATTTCCAAACTGTCAGGTTTTTTATAAGCCAGAAAAACTGGATGTTTTTTTTTAAATGATAGTGAGTTTTAACAGCTGTTTTCTAATCCAAGGGTCAGAAGGTTTCTGGTTAGATGTATTGACCTTCACTCTGAGTACAAGTTTAGTAGGATAAACGTCCACATTCATGTTGTAGGAAATTCCACCTGGTCAGTTTCAGAGAGCAGCAGCAGGTGGAAGATTGTGCTCAAGCAGAATGACTTGTTGATCTACAGTTGTTAGTTCAGCTGTTTGAACATTGTGTGTTACACAGTGCTGTTGTTTAGCTGTAATGTTTTGTACAGTGTTCTTTTTGGCCATATTTCACTCTGACAGCCCCTCGTAGGAAGAGATGATCTGGTTGGATTGTTAATGATATAATGAAGTGATGAGATTTTATATCCAGAAGGTCAAAGGTCAAAAGGCTGCTTGGCAGAGGACAGCCTGGTGTTTGTGGTGGCACAAGTTACAGCAGGATCAACTGTAAAGGCTGAACAAATGAAATGAAATGGCTCGAAAACATAAACATGCACCCTTTGTAATTACGTATTAGTTTATCGATCTCAAGGGCGACTCAGCAGCACAGGCCTTGGATTCAACAAGTAAACCCTGAGCAGATCCCACCGAGGCTCCACAATCCTCTTTTAATGACCAGATGCTCGTCTCTCCTTGAAGAACCGTGAACAGAAATCAGTTTATTAGGTTTCCCGGCTGCGTTACTTAACCGGAGCCTGGCAGCTGTCTGAAGGAGCCGCGCTAGTGGAAGAGGATCACAATGAGTTTTCAAAGAAGGCAGAAATTATGAAAACAGTAAACAATGCGATGTTGCGTTATTTATGAGGAGAATGCGATGTTATAGGACCTTCATTATGCTTTCCTCGTGGGCTTGACATTGAACGCAGCGTAGATTTACATAGTCATAGCTGCTGAGCGTCTCATTAAAAAGGGATCATTGGGAAATCCACCAGAGCTACGTTCTCTGATTGTTTTGCAAACAGTATTTTTTTTAAAACTTTCTATGCTGTTTGTGCCTGTTGGACAAAGTCATTATACAAACTAATTAACATGCGTAAAGTCTGAAACACAAAGGAAGACGAGGCGGTTTACTTTAAACACGTAAAAGGAAATATATTTTTTTTAAAAATGAAATAACAAAAAAGAACAACATTTCATACAGAAGAGCTGCTTTTGTCATTTGCAGAGGTAATTTACACAGGACTTGAAATGAAAACACTTTACATGAAGTGGCACAGCAGGAACCACGGCACACAGCTCTGTACCGTTTGTACTTTTTGGATCTTTTTTTTAAACATTTTTTAAATATATTTTTAATTCCTTCTCTCCTTCCACGCACCGAGTTGCCGTCGTGCCGCTTCCGGTAAAGCATGAAGAAGTTATGTCACATACCGAGCTTCTTTTAAGGGTTAATATACACTGGCTCTTGGTAGTTCACTCATGACGTACGCACCATTGAAACATTTACACACAAAATTTAGTTATTTTTCTCTCCCTCAAAACAAGAATACTCCTTATATTTTTTTTTAAAGACAACAGTTAACAATTCCAAAATGGTGGCTCTAAGATTGGATTCGGCCCTCCCCTTCCACACACACACACTCACACACACTTGAGTCTTAACAAGAGCGGCTCGCCGAGCGCCAGGAAAGAAGAAAACGGATGGTGTGGCAGTCTGCGAGGCAGAGACCAGGGGTGTGCATAGGTGTTACCAACTTCCTCCCGAGGCTCTGATAAGGCAGTTTGTTTTTCTTCTTTCCTGTTAGTTTTTTATTCTGTTATTTTTTTATTATTATTATTTTCTATTTCAGTTCAGGAGCCTCGTTCTTCTTTTTAGCGTTGGTGCTTTTTTTTTGTGGCCCGTTGCGTCCAGATCCATCGACCGCCGCCGGGGCTCGGCGTGTTGGGAGGGAGAGGGGGCGAGGGCGGCCGGAGAGAGAGCAGGCCAGGCAGAATGAACGCTGCGCGATGATGAAAACGCAGCAGCACACGTCTTCTTCATTGTCCATTTTGTGCAAACTGAGATGTAAACAAAGATCGTCAGAGGCCGGGGTAGGGAAGCAGGGGGACGACGGGCTACAGCGACACAGGAAAGACAGCGTAGAGGGATGCAGTGTGCTCCTTCGACAGACTGACAGGCACAGAGGGCCAGTGAAATAAATAAAAGGGCTGGAAGAGGAAGAGGAAGGAGGGGAGAAACTGCCAAGTTTTCTGTGCTTTTTGCTTCACTCAAACTTAGATTTGGAGCTGAGGGAGTTACTTGTCACCACTATAGCAGCTTCTAATGTGCTTCAGAGATCGGCCTGTTCTTCACAGGGGCCGAGGAAATCGGGGAGGGGGGGGGGTCGGAGGGGACACAGAGTACCACGAGAAGTGCCTTTAAAGGTCAACACACACACAGGCATCCACATAAGACTGCTTTATGGTCATGCTCACTATTGCCTCCAATATTAACACCCCTCTGTCGATTACAAAAGAAAAGTACAAAATATCTACCACACTGCCCCTCCGCTCCCCACCCCTCAACTATATGAGCACAGAACCATATTCACTTTGTTTTTTTCATTTATATATATATATGTATATATGTACACGACAATAGGCCTTTGAGGCTGTTGAGAAACGGGGGCCGGGGCAGGACCGAGTCTCTGTAGTGAGGTGTCAGAGTTATTAGTTTCTTCATTTCCCTATTTTTCAACAACAGTTTATCTACAGAGATGCATGATTGCGATGAGAGAGACGTGACTGAAGTGAAGTATCCGCGGGTGATGGAGCTAATCGCCGTGGACGGTACGTCAGTAGACCCAGGAGACGGGGACCCACTGGGAGGTGGTGGACACCAGGTCCACGGCCTCCTCCAGCAGGCGGATGGTGTCGTCGATCTCGTTGTTGATGATGGTCTGGTCAAAGTAGTGCGCGTAGGTCAGCTGCAGCATCTCTGACTCCTTCTGAAGCCGCTGAAGAGAGTCGTCCTGGCGACAAGAGAGAGGGAGTTCAATCAGCATTTGTACTTTGTGTCTGCTCGCATATATTTAGAATTAGGGAGGGGAGGGAGAAAGGGAGAGGTAGGGTCAGGCCAAAGGAGATGGCGAGGCGTGAAGCGGCGCCGCAGAGAAAACACAGAATTAAAGAGGATTATTAGGAGAATTAGAGGAACTGGAGAGGAACAAGAGCGGACAAAGCCAGACAGCTACGACGACAACACAAACACAAAGGGGCCACACTGCTCTACAAACATCAGCTGAGATCCCAGCGTTTAGTCGGTACTTACAGTCAGTTTCCTGCACCACTTTGGAACCTCAAGCGCAAACGAAAACAGGCATGCCAAAGAAAATACAAACACACTTAAAGCAAACAGGACACGTGCAGGGAGAGACGGCAAAAAGGACGATAAACACCACAGAATGTGAAAGGTTTTCCCCCCTTTTTGCTCCTGTTAACAGTCCAAGATCAGAAAGTGTTTAGGTGAACAAACACAAGCGTGACTGAGTTAGTGAGCAGGAGCAAACAAAGTCAAGTGAACAGGAGAGTTGTTGTGAACGTACCTCCGTCATGCCGGGAGTGATGGTGGGAGCTGCGATGAAGACGACGTAGGGAGCAAACTCAGCCGTCCTGAGGATCTTTAGTGCCTAAACACAGAGACAGAGAGTAGAATGTAGTCGTTCTTCTCTAATCAAACTATTTAAGTTAGATTATTATGATTCAGAGACTGAGATTTCTTCGTGTGCTTACTGTTAAATCTTCTGTTACCTGTGGTTCTACATCCAGGATGGAGATCATGCCCTGCGCGTGGATCTGCCTGATGGTCTCCAGCCTGGTTCCGTACATGGCGTCCTCGTGGCTGCCGTACTCCAGGTAGTCGTTGTTGCTGATGTCCTGCATCATCTGGTCGTGAGAGACAAAGTAGTAGTTCTTCCCGTTCTCCTCGTCCTTCTTAGGAGGGCGGGTCGTGTCTGAGCGGGGACACGGACGGACGGACAGGTCAGAAACTCACATAACACAATCTGTGTTTTAATATGAGCCGTAGTCGTGTGTGTGTGTGTGTTTGTGTGCGTGTCTCCTTACGAGGGATGGGGTAGGCGAACCGGTCAGGATGCTTTGTGATGAGCGTGTTCTTGATGTGCCTCCGACCAACTCCATGTGCACCTGAATCAACACAAATACACTTGGTCAGTGAATGCAGCAATAGAAAGAGTGGCCTCTCAGCTTTGACTTGTTCAACAATGTCTGTCGGTGTATAGATGGATTATTTGATCAATTATAATCCCCTCTGTGTCCTTTTTGAGGCAGTTTTAAGCACTTTTGTAAAGTATCTTGAGGTAACCAGACGAGGTTTGTCCCTGGGGTAACTTTGCTGTAGTTAAACTTCTTCCAGTGTAAAGTAATTAGTAGCTTGTTGAGCAGCTTCCCTCGTGTTGCCCTCAGAGTTAGAGCGCCTTCTCCTCACGATAACAAGATGTTCTACTCTGTGTGTAGCGGCTTAAACAGTGACGGTGGTTACGCTGTCTGTGGTGAAGGTTAATCAATGTGTATCTGACACTACAGCTGAGGAGACGGGCTCTACACAATCGTCAGCATTGTATGTAGAAATGTAAAAGTTGTGGCTGATTCTGTCTCACAGGTTCTGATCCTATGTCAAATGTCACATGGTCCCACTTCTGTAGGAAAAATCCTGTCTTATTTTTTTTTTTTATAGTGTATAGACAATATTACCAATTTATTGTTTCACAACCAGTGTAAGGAGGAGGCATGGCTGCCACTGTGGGTGTTCAGACCACAGTGTTTTCCACCTGTCATCATGCACAGGAAAGAAATCCATCCAGCATGTACAGAGTAAAATCAAACAGACCTGCCATCACCAGCGGAGGGTGATGAAGATTTCAGAGGAGAACTGAATGAAAAGTGTGTGTATGCGAGGACCGAGCCGTTGCACCAAATTGCAACAGTAGCTCAGAGATTTACAGCATGTAGTTACATCACCTGGCACAGAGCAAGGAGGAATGTTTTCACCAGGCCCCATGTGAAGCTGCTCATCATTTTTAACATCTATACATAGAACAGACAACTGCGGACCACAGAAATGGAGTTAGACGCTGTTCACGAGAACACCTTGATCCTACATCTGTAAACTTGTTCTCATCATTTTCTGCGTCCACTTAAGATTAAGTTGAGTTGTTTGAGTGCATCTAGATCCTTGTTTCCTTCCAATATCTTGTAAAGCATGTGCATGTTGGTGTTTGGCAGGTTCATTGAGTAGTGCCGTTTTGTGTTGTGTCAGATTGCAGTCAGAGAAGCTCTCAGCTGGACTCCACCGTCTCCTGCTTTGTGATTTTATTCTAATGGTTGAAAACTTCAATCACTGTCTTATTTACCGAGCAGAACCAGCGTTTTCCTCTTGAACGACGGCAGTTTGACCACCTCCTCGTACGTCACCAGATCTAGTTGGTCGAACACTGCAGGGCAGAGGAGAAGCGTTAGGTTTGCACAGCACTGTCCAGAGTGCATTGTGTTAAGTAAAGGGTTTAGATTCAACTTATAGGGAAAATCTGAAGTATGCAAATGTGTTTCTCTCAAAAAATGTGTGCAGATGCAAGTCAAAGGTGAATTGTGAGGCAATGTCGACTAGCTTTGCTCAGGTGTATGTAAGAGTTAACACAGGCCTGCATGAAATCCTCCTTCATCGAGGCATTACTGTAGAGTTTATGTGTAGAAGTGTGTCTTTTGACAGCAATTGATTAAATACAGTGGTTCAAATGAATTAGTTTTTACGTGTACAACAACCACCTGTAAAATGTTTTCAACAAAAAGACAGTACTATAACACAAAGGTGGGCTTATGTTGGGGCTGTTGTGTCGGACCGAGCGTACAGACGCCACAATGAGCCAATGTTTTGTCCCTGTGGCTTCAATTAAGCTCAGGCTCCCCGGCCAGATTTATATTCTGAATACAAAAAAACCTCTGATGTATTCAAATGAACTGAAAGGACACTGTAATGTACACAGGCCGTTAAGCAGACCCAACCAAGGTCAAAAGCCTGAAGCGGGTATTTGGAGCTGCTTTTTCAGACTAACCTCGATCAGACAGAAGCCAAACATTTTAAGTCGACCGACACCTTGTTTGTTTGAATTTCTCAGCTAATGGCACGGCAGAGCGTCTCACAACAACCCTAACAAAGCAGCAGTCACCGAAAAGTCAAGGAGACATTAGGAAGAAGACAAAGTATAAAAGCAGAGAGAGGAGGAGGAGGTAGAGGAGGAGGAGGAGGAAGAATAACACAGAAGCTGAAAGCCATCTGTCTGGAGTTACTTACATGCAGCCATGTCATTGGGTAAGAGACAGCATGAAATATGGACAAAGGGTTGGAGCGGAAGGGTTAATTAAAAAACAAGTAAGAAGACAAATTGAAGCACCGTAACAGAAATTATACACATCAAAAGCTGTTATTTGCAACACAGTTAGTCACTGGAGAGGAGGCAGAATCCAGACAGCGGAAGGAAAGGTCTGTCGTTGGGAAAACGCCACAGGCATGCAGCAGTTAGACATACTGGGCTTACAAAGGTGCAAAACATTGGTTTTCACTGAGACACAATAGGCGACGCTATCGTTTCCTTATTTATTATTGGCACAACTCTATACTGATATCTAAATTCAGCCAACGTCTTGATGAGTCACGATTTCTTGGAAGCCATGGAATGCTTTACCTGCGTTGTGCTTAGCCAGGTACTTGTCTTTATACTGTTTCTTCTTCTTTCCAAACCAGGTACAACTGGCCTGCTGCTCCTGTTTGGTCTTCTCCATCGCTATACATGCCACACGCCTGGAGACGACACGGGTATGTGGACATCAGATGCAGTTGTACATTGACAGTGAGTATTTGTAATACAATAAATTCTGAATGGTTAGGAGACTGTATAATACTTTTAGAGGATGTAGTTTGTGTTGAAGTGTATTTTGATAGCTTCTTGTTGTTTGAAATCTATGTATAGCAGCCATGGGTTAGGATGAGTAACACATTCCTGTTTAACATGATGAAGTTTAATCCATGGTCACTGTTAAACCACAGTTAAGGAGGATTTAGCAGCAGAATGCGTCACCTTTAGTTTCTGCGTATCCAACATAAGATACAACTGTACATTTCTGACATCCCACTCACCACTCTTGCAGCTCGGGCGAGGGGATGAGGCCTGCCGTGCCGTTCTTGGTGTTCTCCAGCTTTCCCTGCCACCAGTTGTGGTCGTCCTTGGAGATGATCTGAATGATGTCGCCCACCCGGAAGCGAATGCCCGCCTCCTTGCACGGTATGAGGTCGTCTTTGGCCGGGTCGTATTCGAACTGAGCTCGTACGTAAATCTGAAAGGGCGGGAGAGAGCGGAGTAAAGAACCAAACTGCAATCCCAGAATATACAGTGACAAGAAAAAGTGTGTGAACCTGTTCAAACAGCCCTGAGTTTCTGATCTGACCTTCATCATCATATTCAAAAACAGACAGACAAATTTGGCATGTCTTTGCAAGTAGAACAAACATTTTAAATCTTAGATTTTTTGTCAGACACAGTCAGTAAACTGTGTAGCCCTGGTGCAAAAAAAGTGACCCCCAAAGCTCAAAGCAGAGCTTTGGGAGGCTGCCATCCAGACAATATGTCGGTGTGTGCGGTTTGCACTTTTCTCTTTGGGTCATTCCACAGCATCTCTACTGGATTAAGGCTCCAGAAGGTGGATTTAGTTCCACATCATTATGCTGCTGAATTGCCCAGCTTCTCCTGCACTTGTGCTGACAGTATCTTTGGCCCTACTCTCCTTTGGTGCTGTTATTTTAAATCATGCATAATGCTGCATGTTTTTTCCAAGAAGCATTCTAGTCTTTTAAAACCTATGACAAGACAGCAATGTTTTTAGGTCGGTGTTTGTGTTTTGTAGTTTTCTCAGAGTGGCCACAAAACTGAATTCTATTACTTTCATAAGTCAAAATAGCTGTAAGGCTTTTTGATTCCTTAATGCTGCTAAGTTGAATGTAATTCCAACCTCCAGTGTTTGTATGGTCCAGGCCAAAAGCAAAACAGTTTTAGTTGTTCTAAAATGTAACTGGGGTGGAAGATGTGATCAATTTAAGCACAAATGCAGAAGGTTTCCTGCACTTTTTCTTGCCACTGTATGGAAAAACCAACAACGCTGGTAGATAAAGCTGATAGGTGGACAGGAAAGGGAGCATCAAGAGCGTATGAACAGGAAAAAGCACAGGGCAAAACCGATCGAAGGACGTATTGGCTGCGGGAGGGGTGAGGTGTCTATTGAGTGCAAAGCTTATGCACACACACACACATCTATGGAGACTAAGTCTAGTGCGTGATCTAGACACCACTATGAGAGGGGGGGGTGGGGGGTGGCAGGAGTTTGGGTCTACTTGAACTTATCTTACCTTGATGGACAATTTGTCTTTGATAGCAGATCTGGAGATCTACAGGATTGAGAGCATCACATACATGCTTACACACACATCATGCAGTGGGAAAGGGTGTGTGTGTGTGTGAGGGATCTATGTTTGTCCATTTTTACTGCATTTGATCCATGTGTGTTTCACACAGGTAGGGCCAGATGTCCCAGTTTGGTGCTGAATCATTGGCTGTGCTTGATGAGTGGGGGTGGCAGCACCTGGAGGAGCCTGAGCTACGGTATAAGAGCAGAGTCTCTGGGAGCGACAGCGTCATTCAGGCTGCCAGTCGGAGGGGAAGACTCTTGACGTCTTGTTTTTCAGGTCTGTATTACTTTTTTGTGTTTGTTTCAACATAATTCCTTTGTGTCTTCCCCCTGTGTGCTATTTGTCTTTAGTCCTACTCCAATTGCTTGCTAACTATTTGCTAACAAATGGTGCTTCACTTGGCATGCCTGTCCATGTGCTTGTTGCTCAAGTGTCTACAAACTGAAGTGCAGTGGGGGTGGGAGGGGGGGGTTAGACCAGAGCCTTTCCGTCTGAGTTTTCAGGTTTGTATTTGTTTGAGCGATTTGATTGGTTTTAGTTGTATCACTGTTGTCTAACGTCTCTGTCTCCCTGTCTGTCTTGTTTTGCAGCCTGAGCTAAGCGGCTAACGGCGGCGGCTGCCATGCGCTTCACGTGGTAAGTGGTACACTTTGCTCAACAAGTCCATGCGTTTGTTCCACAAGTGTTTACAGAGCAAACTGAGTTGCAGCATTGAACTAGAAGTGAAACAAGTTGTAAGTTTAGTTGCATGCGGCACACATGTTTAGGAAGCAATTTGAGTCCAAGCGCCATGTATAGTAAAGTTCCAGTAGTAAAGTTCCAAGTTGTCATGTTGAAGTTGAATGCTGCAACATGTTTGGGTTGCAGATGGGGAATTGTGGAGTCATCAAGTGTTGTTGGTGCATGTAGTTGTTGTGTCAGTGTGGCTGAAGAACAAAGCATGCATAGAGAAGACTGATGACTGGACAATTCCCATGTGTGTAAAAGAGTTGTAAATGTACAGACTGCAACTGTTGTAGTTTGTAGACAAACACATGGAGTTGTTGAGCTGCTTTGCCACTTAGTGCAGAGGCAAGAACACTGCACCTTTGCACTCCGCCTTCCCAAGGGCACATGACCTCATTGGACACCAAACGGGGATTGACAACCAATCGCACATATGTTCAGTAAGCACCAAATTGAAGACATCTGATCGATCTAAATGTGTGTATACCGTGTGCTTGATTGCTCATGGGTGTGTGGGACTCCCTTTCAGTGTGGAGACAAAGGAAAGCCACACAATGGGAATGGAGAAACATGCTGATTTGTTTTCTTGTAACCGGGCCGTCGGTGACATGCTGAAAATGAATAAGTGTGGTGACGGCGCAAACTCCGTCTCACCTGGCGCCCCTTAGGTTGGATTGTTGACGGCAGGTCCTGGAAGAAAAGGTGGGAAAAGTCAACCCAAGTATACATATGTTTGATGGGACTGTCAATGCAACATCATGTCATGTGTCTTGGTGAAGAGGCGTACCAAGATGGAGCTGGTGACGCTGGCGTGGCCGTTGGCGGGGGACTGTCGTGACAGGTCCGGCGACTCTTTCTGTGAATGAAAAATAAAGACTTTTTTCAGGCTCTGTGTCGTGTGACCGCAAAGGAAAATGTCATAATTATACTGTACAGACCTCACAACACATGGATTGCGATCGGTAGCTTGGGACAATTTTGAAGGTGATGCTTCCTCTCATTTCCCTCTGTGGAGAGAGCAAAGTAAGTTTTGGGGTCATCTGAATACACACACAACGCGTTGACAGAGTTCATAGTCGATCTAGACTACAACTGACTAACCAGCATCTTCTGGAGCTGCTCCACCGTCTGATTGGCCACGCTGATGCCGTTGATCTCTCGGATCTCGTCTCCCACGTGCAGAGTCCCTAAAGTGGACAAATAATGAGGCTGTTGAGCTAATAATCCAATGAGAGCAGAAAATTACTTATTTCCAACACTGTGTAAACTCCCCCCTCTGCTTTATCTTCAGAAAATAATCTCATCACAGAAGCACAATGAATGGATGCTCACCTTGTCGATGAATCATTCCGCCGTGCATGATGCGGGCCACGATACAGTGGTTGAGGTCGTTCATTTTCAGAGTGATGCCCTTGAGGAAAATTAATAAAGCATTGAGTGACAACATCTCACAGTAAGGCGTGCTTTAACATGCAGTCCTGTAATCTCACATAACTTTTTCTATTATGATCCTGTCCTACACCAAAAGCAACTCAAAACACAACTGCTTGATTGCTTTGATAGTGACTCCCATGTGCTTGTTTTGTTTTTTTATTTACTTGTATTAATTGAGCTGTAAAGGAACAATTCTGAATAAAAATTTAAGTGAAAAAAAACCCACAACTGTCAAGAATCATTGATTTGTCTACGCACCATGGGCTCGTCTGTGTTCTTCTGAAACTGGACCAGGCGAACCCTGGTGACGTTCTCCAGGTCCATGTCTCCGTTGGTGCTGTCCGGGGAGTCTCCGTTCAGGTACGGCGAAGTGGGCGGAGGGGTCACCCTCAGCGCTTCGTCGCTGTACACCTCATGGGCCACCACGTCGTGGGTCTGCAGCAGAGCCTGGATGGACCCAAATGAGACAAGACTCTTGAAACACACCTCAAAGTATCAGATTCCTCTCATGCAGGTGGACTGTGGAGCAGGTTAACAAAGCAACAACACTTATCTCCTTCTCTCATCTTGTTGTTTTATCATATTAGTGCACCCCAGTGACGAGGAAGGTTCAGGTTGTTGCAAACGCGCATCGCTGTATGAGCAGGGATAGTGGGGGCTTATGGTAATCCTCCTCTTTGGCCGCTAATCGTGTCACTGACACGCTGTGTGTGTTTTTACTACTAATGTGTCTACTCATGGCATTTGCCAAATTATCAAAATCTGCTCTTCAGAGTGCCACTGTGTGAGCCAATTACACATAGCGACGGCCGGTTCCATGGGCTTTTCGCCTAAGGTGAAAAACGCCAACACTGCTGAAAAAGTATATTCACAGAAGCATCTGCACATGCCAATACTCAGTACCCAACAAATTAACAGGAACGCTGTGTCCTTCAACATCTACCTTGTTAACGAAATCGTACACTGCTCAGGAAAAGGTGAAATGATGCTCATGCAAGACTGATGTAGCACAATTAAGTCTGGTCAGAGAGCACGGTGGCCTAATTGGATTACATAAAACCCTGGGTGTGTCAAAGATCAGCAATGCCAACATTTCACCCATTTCTCTATCTTCTTCTTGTGCTTTCAATGCATGCTTTCATTTCTGTTGCCCCCCACCCCCATCTTTTATCTTTTTTTATCCTTTAGCCACCATTTTGGATGTACTATACAAGTGCTACACAAGTAAACATTGATTGACTGACTCACAGTTTGAGAAGTGTCACTAAGCATGCAACTACTAAACAGGTTTCCTAGGGGCAAAAAAAGCAGCCCTTTCCCAGTTAATTGTTATTTTACAAAACCAGGTTCCCGTCTTTTATCCACAGGAGATACAGACTCCAAAAATGCTGTACCTCTCCATGAAATCCACCGCTGCCAATGTCTTCTGCCTCACTATCAGGGAATTGGTGTCCTCCCAAATTCTTCAGCCCGTCACGGGTGCGTTTAGTCGCAAAACTTACCGTGCCTGCCTCCAGCTACTCTTAACACTTCTGTCTCTGTGTCTCTCTCGGTCCTAGGGCTCGGCGAGCTCAGGTGCTAAGCAGCTTTGCGGCCGAGGGAGTTATGCGGCTTGCCAAAACACCCTACTTCTGACACAGTAGGTTGTAATCTCACACTCCAATAACCACGTGTTATGTGCACGTAAGGAACGACCCTACCCGCTCACAAAAAAGGCAGAGCTTGTGTGTTTAACGTTTCTTACCATAAAGTGTGGCTGTGTGAGGATCCTCCTGAGCTCCTTGGCCTCCATGTTTTCTGGGTAACAGGAGATGGTTTCCAGTACCTGGTGGAGGAAAAAGCCAAGACAAACAGAAAGGAATCTCAGGAATGCACAAGAGAAATCACAGACTGTTACATCTGCAGTGGTCAAATAAGCACTTGTAGGGGCGGTGTGTGCTGAGAACTGGTTTTCACTTCGTTGATTATAGGAGCACGATCGCCGGCTTCCTCACCTCTTTGGCTCTCTGCACTCCATCGCTGGGAGGGTTTCTGATCTGGGGAGACGACCTGGTGTTGATTTTGTCATAAAGCTGAAACAACAAACAAAAACGTGTACTGTAGTTAGTTTGTCTCAATCAAACATATGAGACCCAACCTCTTTCTCTGTTTACAATATGTCTCCTTTTCAGATTGTAAAACTGTTGGGGGCAATGTGAGGCCAAAGTGCTTCATTTTTCTGTTCTAGTATTTACTTTTTCTTATCACTGGTACTTTATATAGATGTTCACTGAATTATTTTGTTGTTGTTTGTATATTTAAAATTTAAAAATGTTTTCTCCAATCATGTGACCTATCATGTGACCCCTCGGGGCAGATAAAAAAGAAAAAGATAGCGTCTGTCATAGGCATGTCTTAAGCCTGAAGAAGAGCATGTGGCTCGAAACATAGCTTGTTGGATGTGCTAAATAAATGCACTGAAAAGGGAGCTGAAGTGTGCAGACTTTTCTTCTGTTTATTATAGTCATTTGTTAGTCCAGCACCTGCCTTACTGGATGTGTGCGGCTGCTTTGTCTTAAACTGGTGTGCTAAAGTGCTAAATTAAAACAAAAACCAAGAGTGTTCTGTGTAACAAGTACAGAGCCCAGTCTTTAGTCATCTCAGCGCCTACTGGGAGAGGAGTAGGTCCCGTTTACTCACATCTAGCAAGGTGTGGAGGTGTTGATCCTGGAAAACGCTGTGCAGGAAGTCCATGTCCTTCTCGCTGCAGTCCGTCAGCGCGTGGATCTCCTCTAAACTGTCCAAAACCTGCGATACTGCCCCTACGTGCACACGTGCAAAAAAGTTATTCACCAAAATAGATGCAGACTTGATCACGACTTCGCAAGCATTCACGATCACACCGAGCAATCCCCGCAAACGTTCGACACGACACGACACACAATGCAAACACTGCACGAGACAGACGGGCCCCGGTACGCATCCAAGTACGGGCAAACGAAGACAACAAAAGACCACAGACGACACCAAAATAATCACAGACGATAAGACGGCACAACGGAAAACACAGAAAGTACACACACACACACACAAATATCCACATCAATTTAACCCCTCAAGTACCTGCTGCATCGCCCACACATGCAGCAAAACCAGAGAAACAGCGGTACATGGCATCAATACAACATCAGAAGAAAGTCACTTCAAAAAGTCAGAGTGTGGATGATGGGACAGGAGCAATGCACCCCAGAAGAAAATGCTAAATAGAATATTATCAGGTGTAAAATTGATCAAATATACAGTGGAATAAGTAAAGAGGAAATTCAGATCTGACATACAAACTTCAAGTGGGGTGTTGAAAGGATGGAGAGCTGTGGTGACAAAGTGTTTTCCCCTCTCTGCTCTAAGCGTGGTGCACTGTAAAGTTCATCTAGACATGAGTGGGTGATTCACTCGAATTTAGAAGCACTATGTGGTAATATTACATGAAAACAATCAGTCTTCCGTGGCCTCCGCCGCAAAACAAACTTCCACATGAGTTCATAAATATGAGGTTACTCCAACCTTCAATTTTTTTTTACAATCCTGCACTGGTCCTGAGTAGAACAACAAGAATTTGGTTAACAAGAAACTCTAGGAAGAAAGTGCTGGAATGAGAGATGAAGGATGGACGTGGAGGGAATAATGCCAATTACAAAGATGACAAAACTGTGCTAATAAAAGAAGAAATGAGACTTTCATTAAACTGTTGCTGTGTGAATGAAGAACAAACATTAAAAAGGAAACATGCTATTGATCATCATTCATCATTAACTTTGGGAAAACCTTGTCACAGGTCTGTTTACAACTACTGTTTTAAATATAAGCATTTCCCTTTGTTGATCGTCATCCATGTCCACGTTCGTGTTAGTATTTGTTTAATCACGGAAAGCTGAGATGCGTCTCTGCATTTGTAATTACCCATCAACCAGCCAAACAACTAACCCTGACCAAATGGGTTGCTGCCTTCTAATCGGCATGCCTATTCAAGATGCACAGCTCTGAGGGGAATCCCAGTATGACAGATAATCCTGCTGACAGCCAGGACACTGTGACAGGTGAGCCTTTTATCCTCGTAACCAAGGTTTTTGGGTTTGTTCACGTCATTAGAAAGCAATCAGCAATTATACTTTTTAGATATGTTTTTTTTTTTTTTTTTTACAAAGCTTCAGGCAGCTGGAATAATGAAGATGTGCGCGGGGGTCGTCTTTGCAGATCAACGGGAAGAATTTGGAATAAAAGCACATTTGTCGAACCAAATGGGTTTTTATAAAAAAAAAAAAAGGGAGACCGTAGAGAAGACAGGGAGACAGAGGAAGCCATTTTGGAGAAGTAGGAGCCACATCATCCAACAAAAAGAAAAAGCAACTAAAAGCAGGTGAGGATGTCAAGATGACAATGCTGGTGATGATGATAATATCAAGCATCAAGTTTCTGCAGGCAGGGAGGGTGATACGTACTTTCGGCAGCTAGCAGTCCTACACAGCACAGCGTAAGAAAAACAACACCAAAGAAAGAAGCAGAGATTAGAGGAGGTTTATGCAACTATGGAGCTACAGAGTTTAACACCTCTTGATGAGAGAAACCAAAGGAAAGAAGGGAGAGAGCTGGCTACGTGAGGGCAGGTAGAGAGTAAAACTAGGCCGGAGTGAAGGAGGGAGGGAGGGGGTCGACAGAGTGAGAAAACTGTCAGAAGCAATCAGGTCTGTGAATCATCTGCCAAGCTGCTGCGGGCTTTTACTACGAAAGACGAGTCAGCGGCCGGCAGCGCGTCAGGTGCCCTGATGCAAACAGAAACCAGTCATCGGGAAGCACGTCTGCAGCAGACTGCCAGCCTCAGCACAAACAAAACACACCCCGGCCTATCTGGCTGCAGCGGCCGCTTATAACACTGAGCTGGAAATGTCCGAAGCTTAGCTCGCCGCTCGGATCGCATGGTGGCTCTGCTCGCTTTCTACCGTTTAAGACGAGTGCATAGGTGGACCATATGTGCCGATGTCGACCGACGGGTACAGTCGGCTGTTTTCTTATCGAGGGAAGTGAAAGTCTGTGACCGAGACGGGGAAGTGACGCCGTTGTGTAACATCTGGCTTGGCTTAAACAGAGGAAGTTCCAACTCAGACGACTGCAGGTCGCATTCAGACACAGGAATAGAAACTGTCAGAATAGAAACTGGGCTAGAAAGTGAATGGCCTCTGGTGCAGATATGTGTTGTAGTGCTTCATCTTTGAACTTGAATGACACATGACGGGAGGGAGACCTAAATATTCAAAATCAGTTTGTGCAACTCCCCGCTACCAAACCATGACACAGCTGAAACGTAAACCTCATTCGCTTCTTTCCTCCCTCAAACTGCTGAGTGATTTACCTGAGGAGGTGGGGTCTTCTGAGAAGTCGTGGAGCTCCTCTGGGGGGTCGCCATAGTAGGAGTTAAATTTGTGGCTGGAGACAGCAGCCAGCACTGCACCCTGGGATACAGAATGAGGACAGTGCACCTATCAGAGCAAGCCTCTGAGTTGTGACGTATTGTGTTTGTATTTGAGCTGTTAGGAGGACATTGTCTGTGATAAATCGCTGGAAGACTTATGACAAACAGTGATCTGGGTCAGTGATAAGGAGCAAATGCACAATGTGGGGGAGTAGGCGGTTCTTTGAATCTCTGATATTCATCTTGCTGAATCCAGAGATGTCTCCAACTTTCACACTCTGCTGACCTTCAGCTTCCTCCTGGCGTTGAACTTCCTCAGCTGTTCCACTGTTTCAGGCAGGTGGATCTTATAGGCGTACCTGTCCCTCTCCTGCACATGCAGAAAACACACACAGATAGCATATTAGCTCAAGAAGACAATGTGCGCAAATATGTGCATACATTGGAGCAGTCACAGAACGGATGTGAAACCATAAGTATAGCTCCAGGCAGAAGGAAGTGGTCTTGCGTCAGCAACGCTAAAAGCCACTGTTACAAAGGTGACCTCAGTTGCTGAAGCTCATTTTATCATCAACACCCAGTAACCTTATCGCAAAAAATGACTCGCTCCTTATGTGGTAAGCAGATTATCTTTACAGAAGTGGAAGATCGCAGACAATAATTCTGCTAAAGTTGTCAACATCCACACCTGGGACCTGCAGCCAGAATTTAATTCATTAGTACATATTTGTAAGAGAGTGTGTGTGTGTGTTTGTGTGTGTGTTCTTGCCTTCAGCCAGGGGTGGTTGAGGGCCTCGTAGACAGTGATTCTCTCAGCAGGGTCCAGCATCAGCATACGTCTCACCAGGTCTTTGGCGCTCTCTGAGATGTGGGCCCACTGGCGCGGGTTCATCTGGAACAGCGTGAAGATAAGCAGCTGAAGATGAGCAAACAGAAGGCCGTCGGCCTGCTCCGTGAACACACACTCCCTTATGTGGATTGTAAAAATCAATTTGCAGTGATGTTGGGAGTTTATTACGTGCAGATATCATTCTGATAGAAAGAAATAAACCAGGCTTGTTTAGCAGTAGATAGATGGATGATACCACAGCGCTTTCCATCAAGTGACCTGCGGTGACTGCATCTGCCACAGATTAGCGCACCGAGCACAACATTTGTCCCGTCAGCTGAAAACGCAGCATTTATCAGACCTTCATCTCAGAGTCACTGATGCTGTCAGTTTGCTCATGGCCGCTCGCTGACAGCGGTTTGGCGCGTGAAACAAGAGTGACAGGATGGATAAAGCATGATTTGCCACAGAGACACACCACTGATACCAAAGACAGAGCCATTCTAAAACTTGACCATTGCCTGTCAGTTGTCTGGTTGGCTCAGTTCTCAATAACACTGCTCGCTGTTGTCCTGAAAGACACTCCTCTGCTACACTGAAGTAAATATTTAGCATATGTTCTGGTGGATAATGAGGCTGTTTTGTTCTCTGCGTCTTTACCTTGTATTTCCCCTTAATGATGGCCTCAAACAAGCGCTCCTTGGTGCCGTAGAATGGCAGGCAGCCAGACAGGAGGATGAAGAGGATGACGCCGCATCCCCACACGTCCACCGGTTTGCCGTACGGCTCCCTCTTCACCACCTCCGGAGCCATGAAGTGGGGAGTGCCGACTCGGCCTGAGAAGAGCAGGTGGGATTAGCTGTCAGAATATTTGGGTCTTTATAAAAATATTGTATAATATATTATAAAATCTGAGGAGCTAAATGGTGTGAGCAAGATGCAGGTGTGTAATCATACTAAGGGCAAGAATATGTGAAGAAAAATTAATCGTTATAATCAGCAAGGGTCTCTGCTTGATGAATCAATTATCAAAGTTGTTTAGACATTATCTTCCTGGTTTTAAACTCATTGTTTCATCATTCATTTTATAAAATGTATTGTGTCAGAAAGATTGAGGGCAAACACACTAAAACGACATAAACACTTAGACCATCTAGTCTTAATTTTAAAAAACTATGAAAATTATATATTTTTTTCATTCTCTGAAAAAATGACTGATTATTTCTGTATGTCTATGCATGTGTGGTATGTGTGAGTGTTTCACCTCCAGCGACTAGGCCAGACTCTCCCAGCTGTATTGCGACTCCAAAACCTCCCAGCTTGACCGGAGCAGAGTTCTCCTTTGAAGCCAGCAGCACACAGTGAGGCTACAGAGGAAGAAAGGAGAGAGGTTTGACAGTCAATGTATGGCTCACATGTAACAACAAGCTAAATAAGGGAACTGATGTGGTCATGAATTATTCTACTTTCTGGCTAGCGTGGAAAAAAAGAAAAAAAGAAATTCTTTGCAGCCTCTGCAGAGCATTGCTTCTCTCTTTCTGTGCAAAAGTGCAAGATCCCGTATGTTCTATTGTTTGTTCGTAAACCAAAAGGTTTCACAATGACATGACAGCTCAAACAAATACGACCACAGCTTTTATTCTGTAGTCGATACAAACAGGAAACACTTCTTGCCCTCATCAGTACACAATGTCTAATAAACAGTAAGTGAGGTGTGTGTTTTTTTCTTTTTCTTTTTTGTTTTTTTTTTTAAATCAAAATGCATTTCTCGCAACATGTGCTGGAGAGGAAGGGTTGGGGTGTTAGCAGCTCTGAAACGTGATATATATGCACCACATTATTGCTTGTGTTTGCATTTACACTGACTGTGCAACACGGACAGCACCAACAAGTGCTTTGCAAACCACAGATCTTCACACATCAGCTGAATGACACAGCTGCTTCTTTAGTATTTTTTATAAAATTTGCATTCCAGTGTATTTGCTGTCTTGATTTAGACTATGTTGTGTGATCTGACATAAAAAAGGACCGGTGAGCATGCTAAACAGCAGGCTAGTGGAGAACATAATCAATTTCAATGGAAACTGCATTTACAGCCTTCTCCCTCGGAGAAATAAATTCTGCATAAATCTAAGTAATTCTATTCTGACAGGAAGAGGGTAAGGCAGCGCTGAGTATGATGTGTGTGCGGTAGAGGTATTGGTGGTCTCGCTTCCTGTCTTCACACTTCTACATTTGTTACGGAGGGTGATGTTGAGTGACGTGGCAGGCAGTGAGAAAGAGAGAGAGAAAGGACTAGCAGACTCGATAGTAACATCTGTGTGTGTGACAGAGAGAGAGAGAAGGAGGGAGTGTTGAGAATGCAAGAGACAGGACAAAAGTAAAGCGCAAGTAGAAAACAGAGAACTGAGAGCAGAGGAGGACGAAGGAGCAGATGCTTTCAAAAGGATTTGCAAAAAGAGTCTGCAAGATTTATGACTCATCCAGAGACATCACAGAGACAGGTGAAGATGCAATAGAAAAATGTCAAGGACATGGACTCTGGCTGTTTTATTTCATTATGTATGTAACGCTAGTTTTATTTAACAGGTCGCTTTTCAACTAATTTCTGCTCCTGTGGTTTGATGGAGGAAAACACACGGTGGACGACTGCACCCGTACACCCCCCGTCAACCGTAACTCACGTCTAAACTACAGCTGTGCTAAACCTCCTACGGAAGGAGGGTTGATGGTGAGTGCTCTGCTTTATTCCCAACATCTGTTTGCAGCTGTCAGACCGTGGACTGGGTCTGAGCGTGGAATCCATGTGTGAAAACCGGCGTGAAACTTTCAATTAGTCACGACTCCAGTTCCCACAAGTAAAAAAAAAACAACATTGTAGAACTATTCAGTCAGAAAACTGACTTGTTGTTTCATCTGCTGTTTCTACACCTCCTTTTTTTTTTGCAGGGGGCTTCACCACGATATTGCATCAATTATTTTACAATAGCAAGCTGTGTGTGTGTGTGTGTGACCTTTAAACTTACAACCCACATATTATTCACCTGTGTGTGAGACTCTAATGACCTTTCATGGGTAATGAGCTGTAACATTCACCATTCTTTCTCACCTTTAGTTTTAAGTTAATTTTCAGTTCTGCTTTTTCACTGCATCTTTTTAGTGATGAGAAACTTAAAGTTTGTTTCTCTTTTCTTCCCAGAGCTTTATCAACAACCCTGAAGACCCTGCAGACACAATGACAACTTTCTCCTCTTTCCCTTTCACTGCTTCGGCCTCCGTGTCGTCCAACACCTCTCTCCCCTTTTCTTCTGCTCCTTCCTCCACTTCAAACCAGACGATTTGTTCTTTTGAAGATATGGCCCTCCGTCTGCCGCTGATCGTGTCCTACACACTGTTCTTCATCGTAGGGCTTGTGGGTAACCTCTTTGCGCTGTGGGTCTTCCTGTCCCTGCACTCAAGCCGCAACTCTGTCAGAGTGTTTCTCATCAACTGCGCCGTGGCCGATCTGGTCCTGCTGGCCTGTCTGCCCTTCAGGGTCTTTTACCACATTAATGGAAACAAGTGGGTGCTGGGATCTGTGGCCTGCAAGCTGGTGGGGAATCTATTTTACATGAACATGTACATCAGCATCACGCTGCTGGGCTTCATCAGCCTGGACAGGTACCTGAGGCTGAAGGGGAAAGGCAGGGCGCGGAGAGGTATGATGATGAGGATGCGGGGGCTCAACTGGCCGTGGAGCTGGGTGGCGTGCGCGGCTCTGTGGGGCCTGTCGCTGATGGGGCTGGTGCCTATGATCGCCACGGCGGAGGACAAGGAGAACACCGGCCACTGCTTCCAGTACAAGCAGCGACAGGCGAAGGCCAAAGGGAAAGCCTACTTCAACGCCACGCTGGTGCTCTTCTTCTGGCTCGTCTTCATCATGCTCGTCGTCTCCTACACCAAGATCGCCTCCCAGCTGCTGAAGGTGTCGCGGGACAAACCGGACCTGCCCAACGCGCACAAGTACCAGCGAACCGCCAAGAAGTCCTTCTTCGTGCTCTTCCTGTTCACCCTCTGCTTCGGGCCGTACCACGCCTTTCGCCCCGTCTACATCTACTCCCAGCTCAGTGAGCATCTTTCCTGCGACTACCTGCACCTGGTGGACCGCGTCAACGAGGTCATGCTGTTGTTCTCCGCCTTCAATAGCTGCCTGGATCCCGTCATGTACTTTCTGTTGTCCGGCTCGGTGCGCAAAACGGCCCTGCGGGTCCTCGGAGACCGGCTCGGCACTTGGGGGACATCTAACAGCTCCACGACCGAGTTCAGGCGGCCGTCCGTGGCTCTGGGCTTACCCAAGTCTGAGCAAAACACACCCTCCAACACCCCGAGGACCAGCATCTGTGTCATGAACTCCACCCTGCGCCGCACCGGACTCAACGCTCAGACTGGACTCATCAGCTAATTCTGTTAAAACATTTCTACACATAGTGACTTTTTGTATGTTAAAAAAATGCATGTTTTTTTACTGCAGTTCTTCACTGTTTAGACATAAAGTTATTGTCTAAACTCTACTTCAATGTCTGAGTGAAGAAGAGGCACTACAGTGACCACTAGGACATACAAATATAAAAACACATGCCCTGTTTATTTTATATTACGAGTGCTATAAGGTTTCTGAAAATATAAATGTTTTAAATGACTGGTGATGGACTGAATGTATGAAAAGAAATCTTTCTGTTGTATTAATTTAAATGTTTTTAAGTAAATACAGAAGTGAAATGGGGCGTTTCCTTCCTCACACGATGCGATACACCACATATGCAGAACAAAGCGGTGAGCGACAGGTTTAATCAGCTGCATCTGTCCATTTGTCTGCACGGACAACATACGTACTGCCCTCTTTCTGAAATGCTGTGTGTGTGTTGGCATTTGGTGGTGGGTGTTAAAACTAACACCAGCAGTAGTAGGCGACACTGTTTCATCCTTATTTAACCAACACACACACACACACACACACACTGCAAACGAAGCTGCCTTGATCACTTTGTGGACAAATGGCCGGTGTGTGGATCAGGGGGATGTTTCAGGGCTGCTCCATCTGCTCTGCTAGTTTTTCTCGCCTGTGTTAGGTGACTAATCCTGCAGGAATCAGTGGTTAATGCTAATCTGACCAGAACTCCTCCTCTAACAAATCCACACTGGTTGTTTATCATGCGATACGAGATGGTGTGATCTGGGGTTTGCTAAGGAACTTGTTTGCTGGCTCGAAAGGCTTCAGGGTGGTTAGACTGAACCACAAGTTTACCCTGAAGGCCATATACTAACTGGAAGGTATTGTAAAGAACAGATGTTGATGACATGTTTCCTAGTAAATGATGTAATGCATTTGACCTTCATCTCACCACAGACACTGAATAAAAACATGATAAGGTTTGTGGTATAATGCACACTCATCGCTCTAGATAGGGTTAGGAGAAGATTTAAGGTATTGTGCCCTCTTTGCGTCACTTTGATCTGCTGGTTTCAAGTGGGACGAGTGATAGACACCTCACCTTTACGTCGCGATGAATCACATTATTGTCATGGCAGTATCGAAGTGCCTCCAGAATCTGCCTCATGTAGTGGCTGTGTGGACGAGAAGCAGACGCAGACATCGACAAATTGTTGTTTGAGCTGAATGAATATTTGAAAAATGTTCCACCCACGGTTCCCAGCCGGCGTGTCCTACCTGGCCACTGCTTCGCTGTAAACAAACCCAGCATCGGCTCTCTTCACGATTTCAAAACAAAGGTCTGCTCCGTCCATACTGGGAGAGGGAGAGGGAGAGAAAGAGGAAACGGAGATCGACAGTTTACACAAGAGCAGATAAAACACACATGACAGAGTTAACAACACAATCCACAACTATATCCATAAGGGAGTCATTTTAACTTCACGGGCATGAAGGAACTATATTTTCAATTTTATCAATTTTCATCCAGTGGAATCCCAAGGGATGCTGTAAGGAATCGATGGGATGCAAAGCTACAAAATAAAGTCCACACAGTGAAAACAAATTAAACAGGAAAGATGACTTAGAAAATGATATTTATAACAAATGTCAGAAGAAAAGTGTGTGACGCTTTACCTTTACTGTGCATTCGACTTCAAAAATGCCACCTATGCTACTTTCGTCACAACCTTTAGATACATCTATGTATATATACATAGCACAGAATATCAACATGCAAACCGTAAGCGATCGAATGGGTTTCCATCACGGAAATAACTCTATAACCACAGATATGAGGGGGCTGATAGCGTTGGTGTCAGGGTGTAGCATAGTGTGAAAGCTTTAGCCATCTGGCTGCTGGTATATTTAGTGTGTAACTGTTACATTTACCTACATTCACACATGGTTTTCACAACAGAAATTATTTTGTGGCCAATGTGAGACTTAACAGTCGCTGTGCTGGTTTTTTAAACAGATATTCAATTCCTGTGTGCAAAACAGACACTAAATCACACCTTAAAACTCTTTAAAATACACATATGAAATATTTTGATATAAATGCACTATGGCAGAAAGAGCGTGCATGGACTTACAATTCAAAGACCATGTAGAGCATGCCATCGGAGCTGTAGGTCTCCAGCAGTTCCACGATGTGAGGGTGCTTCAGCATGTGGCAGATACTGGCCTCTCGTTTGAGATCTGGACACAGAGTTGGAAAAAAGATGGGGTTTGATGAGACGCTGTATCACCTACAACAAGTCATAGTCACTGACAGTGGACTTGCAGGTTGTCAGACTTCATGATGATGATTTAAGTTTTATTTCTTTGCTTTCAGTCGTGCAAAGAAGAAATGAAGAGCTTTGAGTGTAACAATAGTTGTAACAACCCGACACAAGCCAAAGCCTGTGGTCAACCTGTGGCTTTCAATGCATAGGTTAAAATACATACATGAAATACCCCGTGTTCTGTTTCTGACGAGTTTTAATTATTTGCTCTCAGTTTCCTTGTAAGAAAATGTCACTCTCCAAGTACTTCACTTTATATACGTATGCTACTAAATGTCAACGAGGAGCAGATATGACTGTGCACTACTCCCTTCTAATATACTGTGCAGAGCCATGGAAGATAAGACAAGGACTTCTAGAAAGCTGTAGAAAAAAAAAACTTTCAATGATTTTATTTTATTTTTTTACTAGAAAGTAAAAACTACTATAACCAGAACAAACTAAAAAATGTAAACCAAAAATCAGATGACCTCGAGGTGAGAAAGCCCCCTGATTATAAAGAAAACGATCTATTCTCCTGAGAGATTTGTTTGTGGTCTGTCGGTGCTTTGTTAAATCCTGTCACGTCTCAAAAAAAAGGTGAGATAAGGAGATGAAAAGCGAGTCCCCCCCTCCTCCTCCGCCTCCTTTTAAACCTCAACATATGTGCCACGTCCGACCGACACCACCAGAGGGAGTTGCAGAGCATTTGACTCACAAACTGGGGGAAGCCATTCTTTGAGTGCTGTGCAAATGAGGTGAGTTTTCCCATGTTGGGCTGACAGATAAACCAGCTAACAAGCCGCTATCCGCCCAAAAGACGAGTAACACCAGATGCAGTGCCACAAGAATGCCATTTTAATTGCACATTTAAAAGCACATCTAGCCTGCACTCATCAACATCATCCCCTCTCTCTCATTCTCACGACCACAGAGCGATTCTGTGGCATTCCTCGTCTTTTGACTGCCTCATTAAAGATGACAATACTGGAGGGAAAACACGGCCGAGGGGAGCGGGACTGTCCTCTTTTTTTAAAGAAAAGAGAATCACATCATTGAATAGAATTAAAGAGAGGTGGTGAGACAGATGCAGACTGCTGAGGCGGGCTGACAGACAGGATGTGCCGTCGTTGAGCCCCTCGCTCTATAAAACCCTCATTTACACAGACCACTCCTCATCCGCCAGTCTACTGATCTTTGTGTATGTGTGCGCTCATTGTGTCGTGACAGGGCCAGTATCATTATGCAACACTGAGACATGATGCCGTGTCCCCACTACAGAGCCCCCATTCTCCTCTTCCTTTGCTTTCATGATTACTCTCCTCTCCTCTTTATGGCCCGTCTCATCGAGTATCTATTCTTGAACCTAACAATGGCGCACAGTGTCTGCGGCGCAACAAGCAAACCACTCAAACAGAGGGAGGGAGCCTGGGACACTTGGAATCAAATCAGTGCCACTCACTGGGGCGATTCCAAATTAATTTTCGCATGAGAGGTTTTTGGGTTGGGTTACGCATTGTGAAGAAATGTTAAATAATTTCACGCAGAAGTTTGTGACACGACAGGAGTGGGAGACGACTGTACTGAAAAGTCAATGGTGCCTGCCTGTGTGTCAAATACTTTCATTCATATCAATCTAACTCATCATCTTTCTTTTCTTTTTTTACCCATAAAGCTTTAATGGTGATTAAGTGCTCACTTGTTCTCTCTCCATTCATCCTAATTTAAATCCTACAAATCCAGACACTCACTCATTCTGCTTGAAGTCAGTTGTACTATCAACCTCTTAATGATGCCATTAACCTTTTGTTCTCTCGGTGACACGCTCGCACAGAAACATATTCATACGTAACTATGGATGTTTGCTATTCAGCCTGTGGCCTCGGCCCTGCCTGCAGTTCTGTCGCCCTTTTCTTCCCACTCACGTTCGTGCTGACGCAGGTTCTTTCTTAATAAGCTAAAGTATGTGGTCTCAGGAAACCACTCTCCGGGTCTGGCTGAGCTCCAGCTCTCTACCGCTGTCGCTCTGAGTGGCCGCGTGCTTATTTCTTCTTTTGTGATTATCTAAAATGTGGATCAAGTACTTCACCGACCACATTTCAAGTGCATATTTGTGTGCATTCATTTGTGCTGCGGTCAAACAGACTGAAAATGATCAGTCTAAAATATAAATATTCTGTTTACTTCAGTGCACGAGTGCAGCGAGTACTATTTGAGTTATGTATTATCCAACAATCCAATTAATACACTTTAAACCTTCTAAATTCTTATCTGCACAAGAATTTCTCACTCAATAAATTCTTGTTTGTTATATGTCTAAGGTTTTGTCAAATGCTCAACAAAAACACAGCGTGAAGGCTTTTAATACTGATAAAGACTGTGAGACTAAGACTAAGACTAATTTCTGTGAAGGGAATGCTTCTATAATCCTACTTTACATTCATGTTGTCATGTAAACCACACCCAAGATAAATGCTACTGTGCTTGTTCCTGCTGACCAGTGACTGCAGGGTGAAGCATGGCAGCAGTCTGTCAAAAAACGTGTGAAGCCAAAAAGAAAAAAAAACCCTCAACGTAGGTGGTTTGTATTTCTGGGTGATTAAATTTAGCTTCTGGATCATGATACAATGTTAACCAAAATTATTTAGAGCGCAGACTTTCGGTTCGGGAACCACAGGTGAAACGCTCCACTTCTTCAGTTTCTCCTCCCGTGGGTCATTTCCTTGTCTTGCTGTTATTGGCCGCCAGATTAATCTCTGACTGAGACCACACAGATGGCACATGGTGAACGCCAACACGCACGCACACACACAGACACACCTACCGATGATCCTGGTCTCCAACTCTTTCCCTTTCTCTCTGACACACACACACACACACGCACACACACAGACCTCAGCATGACAAAGCACCAAACCACATGGTGAGATATGGCATCCATCGATATTTTGCTCATGCTCACAATCGCAACACACACACGCTCCACACACAAACACATGCAGTGTTATTCATCAGTGTGCACCACACTGTGTTTTCAGATGATTCCAAACATTTGTTTTATCCCAGAAGGAGAAGCAGGTGGGTGTATTTTATTACACTACAGAGAGCACTTCACAAGTTAGTTAAAACTTAGAGCATGTAGGTGTGTCTGGCTAAATGTGTAATTCTCTGTGAGTGATAAGATCCCTGACAACTATCCTCTCTTGTCCTGATTCTGTTAACACCTCCCATCTGTTCAAAGCAGGCCTGCTGCGTCCCCCACCTTCTGTGCTGAGGCCCGGGCTGGAGGTGAAGCTCGCCACATCCACGATCTTCACGGCGAACTGCTGGCCCGTGTCCCTGTTGATGCAGCGCCTCACCACGCTGAAGGGCCCCCTGCAAAACACACACACACACACACACAAGCCGGGTTAGTCACAGACACCTAGAACAATGCAACAACATCAATCTGCGTGTGCACGGTTTCTCAGAGTTAAACTCACCACAGTTAGCACTTCAGAGGAAAAAAACGTACCAGAAAACACATGTACATAATCGCATGCACGCAGCCACACACACATACACACGCACCAGCCTGGTGCGATGGGCAGACACAGTGCTGTTTCTGAGAACACTGTGGATTTACAGTGGGTGGTTAGCTACGCACCGCGGCCTCCGTGCTCGTGCCAGTGGGAATTATAGAGCAGTGGTGTGCAGCACAGCTGTAAAAGCTAAAATAAAAGCTTTATTATAGAGACCTGAGCAGGGGAGACCTGCCCTACAAGCTTTATTTCTGGGCAAAGGAGGTGGCAGATATTGTAAAGTTGTGTTTCCTTATATAACTGCATCGGGGCGGACATATGAAAGCCATAAAGCATCATATCCTGTCCTGTGTGCAACCGTAATTCTCAAGATCTTGTATTAAAGGATGAACAGAGTTTTCAAGATCATAACTACAGCACATTTGAGATACTATTCTGTGGCAGACAACAATTTGCTCTGTAGTCCAGTAAAGTTTATGTTGACACATTTCATTTCATTAACAATTACAGAGATAGGCCTGTGACGATAACAAATTTTGCTGGACGATATATTGCCCCACAAATTATCATTATTATACATTTTTTGAAAACATATTAACCACGAATGTAGCCTAGTAATAATAATATTTCATAATAATGCAAGTAGACTCTTTCAAAATCAATACACTTTTATTTCTCATGAGTATTTTTTTTTTTTTACCATTTGCAATGTCAAGAACTTATATAATATCCAAAATAAATAAAACAAACAAAAGATAATAGACCAAACATTGCAGCGCAGCTTCTGTCCAATACCTGAAGCTTCACTTTTTATTCAAACGAACTACAGGTCATTTCTTTGACTGCCACAGTTGTTAGATTTCATCAATGAGACCAGCATTTATCTCCAGCATTTATCTCCCAAGAAGTATTTAACCAGTCGGCGGTAAACCTCTAGTTACTCGGCTCGTTTTCTCCCCAGGGCTGATGACGGAGGTTGACCGGAGCTCAGCAGACGGCTGGCGGCTGCAGCCTCTGGGAAGCCCCCGTTACTCCCGCAGTGGCTCTAGTCTGCACAAAAACGTCGGAGGAAATCTCCTAACAGGCGGTATCTGGATAAACTGGCCACAGACTGGGAATCTAAACTGTGACTTTCTCCCGTGAAAAAATATTAAAACTTTAAAAAGTGACGTATTAACAGCGCTGCAGCGAGAAAACAGCGTTTAGCTGCTTAGCTTTAGCTTAACCGCTAGCGCTGCCGGTTGCCACGACATGCATTCTGGGAAACAAAGATCCTGGATGACTGGCAAGAGGGTTCACTACGGCCCAGGTGCTGAGACCGATGCACAGAGTGAAGCATCTTGTCATCCAGCCTGTTTGGAGGCCAGAGACGAGGAAAACAAGTACTGTACGTGCGCACATGGCACGGAAAAATGATCGAGTTCATTTTCATTTATCGTGCGATTAATTGATTTATTGATTATCGTCCCAGGCCTATGAGACATTAATAGATATAAGACAAAATGTTTTTTGAAAGAAGCACAACACATTGTGACTTTGTTTTCTGCATAAAAACACTGCTGGTGAAAAGGACATGGCAGAGGGCAACTCCAACACTACCAGCTGTAAATTCATCGAGACAATCAGTTTATTCTTTTTCCTGATATAAATGCAGTTTTCCTTTATGTTGAATCATTATCTAAGAGGTCTGTGTGACAATATAGTTTAAAGTGAGGATCAATAAACAGCTAAACCCCTAACACCGTTTATGTGTTGCATGTCAGACCCTCACAAATAACACCTCTAGGAAATGTCTGTGGTCAGTTAAAAAAAAAAAAAAAACACACAAATTATTACAACACTGCTTGGTTGGTTGCATGCCACCGGACTTCTGAGTATTCACACATTCACCCACACAGCAGCAAACCTCACATTACCACACAAGTTAATTCTAAGTAACTCTAGTGGCTAGTATTAGAAAATAATTCTTGCTCATTACGTCAAAGCAACAATCCTGAGATTAAATCGGTTGCAAAGTGGCGGGAAGTCACACTGAAAGCTGAGACATTAGAACACTTTGTATCTCCTGGCCCTGAGTGTTAAAGACACACACACACCCCTGTTGTGTTACAGCTGTCTCTACATCTCCCAAGCCTACAAAAGGCGGATCCGATGCTACTGAAGACAAACACACACACAATACAAACAGACAACACACACACACACACACAACACCACCCAGCTTGCGGCAGCAAAGCGGTGGCTGGTTAACAGGCATTATTTAATTGAAGTGGCAAATGAACCTGTGTGGGACCAACAGTAAAGGTTAGGCCTGTGCTGGAGCTGCAGCTGATCCACTCTCACATCTGCTGTAATGATTAACCCACACAGACGAAGGCAGGACTCCTGTGAGCACGCTGGGGGGGCGAGACAACCGTAAAAACACAACTCCCTCGCCTTCAGAGTCCACAGGAATCCTGCCGATTATCCGACAGCCACGCCGACCTTTGCCCCGCCGGGTTGACGTCCCGGAGCAGCTGTGTTTCTCATTAGAGCAGCTCGGAGGTGTGGGGTGCTGCTTCTGACACCCCCCCGTTCCGACCTGACCACCTCTTCACATCTACGTTTTAGGTCAGGCGCTGGAACCGCAACAATACAGAAGATGCAGGGAGGCTTAGGCCGTCTTGGCACTCATCTAATGTGTGTCAATAAAACCCATTACCACCATTAAGCAATGAGGAGGGGCTGGGTGGACCTGCCAGATTTTATGCATCAACCCCATTTGTAATCTTGGCTGTCAATTTTAGGGAGCTGCATGGAGAATCCATTCACGAATGGGGCCGATTCTACATTAGTTGTGCAAGTGTTACAAGTAAAAGAGGGGCTGTGGCCGCCAGTTAATTTGATAAATTAGAACGCAATTCATTTCATCATCTGGAATAAAAACATTAAAAGCCCATTCAGCCATGTACAGTAGCTATTATAGAGGCATTAAAGGCGCGCAAGTAGGTGTAAAAGAGAGAGAGGGAGAGTGTGAGTCTGTCTGTGTGTGTATGTGTGTGTGCCTGAAAGTGAGGAACCGGAGAGGCCTCATGCCGTACTGACATCACCACAGCTGTGCTGAGTGGGCTCATACAAAACGCCCACACATGGCTCACATCCGACAGCGGCAGTCATCAAACATTAGCCCGGAGTGGCAGTCTCTTTGCAGAGTGCTCCTTGGCTCATTTCAGCTCTGTGCCCCATGTAAATCAAAGACTGGCTGTTACATTAGATTCTTCTACCACTTACATCCACCCTGGTCAGGAATTACATTTCCTGCCAAGTATCAGTTTTTCACATGAGACAGGGACAGGACACATCTGTAGGTGCAGACTCCACATCTCCGGTGCTGCTCTCCTGAGTGCAACCATCTTTGCTTAAAGCAGCATTTCGCTCTTTAGCTGTAGCCAGCAGCCAGCATCATTCACTCAGACTCTCCCACATGGTTGGGGGAGAAACGTTTGTGCAGCTGTGAGAAGGAGGAAAATGATTTTTTACGAGTACATCAGTATTGGTGCTGCTGGATCCTGCCTCTCTTTCTGAGAATTGTATCTTATCTGTTCTTGTCACTCTGCGCATTATCAGTGATGTACACTTACTCAAAATCCTTCTGGCTGTCTGATTCATGCTAAACTCAAGCTCTTAGCAAACCACCCTAGGATGACAAAACATCAATTATGATTAACACAATGAGTTCAGTTGTAAAAGCACAAAATCTAACAACAATTTAATAATTTGCATCCCAAATTTGAAGTTTTTAGAGGCTCCCCAGCTTCAAACACATCTCAGTTTGTGATGGTGTCTATGGATGCACAGAGCTGACAATTGTCTATTAATACATTTTTACACAAGTACAGGCTCAGAAAGGAAAATAAATTAAGTCCATGAAAGCAACTCCAGCTGACTAATTCCCGGATAAGTACTGTTTTGTTTGCCCTACTGCCAGAACTGAGCTCGAGTTCAAAGCTGTTAATTTAACAAGTTCAATAAAGTTCACTGCTGTTCAACCAGAGTGTGTGAATGTCTAAGCAACAATAATCCAGAGCGCTTCCTTATGCAAATTGGGGGAAACAGCCCTTTGAATATTAGTGGGGGAAATTAACATTCGGGTTGCAAACTGAAATTTAGAGCACAGATACCCTCAGGAGGTTGTGAAGCTTTGGCAGAAAACCCTCTCCCGTACACATGTCAGAGGAGAATCAAGGTTTGTTTAAGCCACTGCTGAAAGTTTAAACTTTACACTATCCATTCACAACTATTGATTTGTTGTGTGTGGGCAGCTAAACAGAGCGGAACTGCACATGGAGAGGAAGCTTCTCTGACGAAAGAAAACATTTACGATCGCTATATTGTGTGGATTGGCAAAGTAAAACAAACGATATGCTGTGCAGAGGAACAACCTGGAAAGATTATACAACATTAACACTGCAAAAATGGCCCTCAGTATTCCCCGCTACCAAACAGATGGGGAGATGACATGTTCAATAATGTGATACTTTATTGATCACAGCAGGGATGCGGTGATCTTGCTTCAGGACACCTCAGCCGAGTGGATGCTTGCCAAGCTGGGGGCTTGAACCCTGGGACTTCCAGCTGAACAGTCTCTCTAAATTCATTTGCATACACGAGGGAGCAGGATACTAGATAGCTTCATCTGAAATCCAAAAATATTACTACAGAGAGGAATTTACACCTCTGACGTGATTTCAACAAAGAGTCGACGTGCTAAAGCTTCACAAACATCGCCTCTAACTATGTGAGTCTAATGAGCAGGTTACACGCCATCTCCCACTTCTTGCTCGTCTGTACACATTTGCAGCTCGCCTGTTTCTTGTTCAGTGCGAAATGTAGTAATGTCATAGCTTTGAATTGTAGATTGGACAACTAAAGGAACACAAAGACCCCTTGTCTTCTGTGTAATGATGGTGGGAATTGTATGCTCTTTCCTGCTGACATAACTGATTAGAAATACCACAGTGGTGCTCATCACACTGAATGGTGAAAATTAAATTTTGCATTTCTTGTCCCATGCTTCCTTGAACATCAGTCAAATTGAAGAGGCATCAAGCTAAGCTAATATTAAATATGATTATTGTGTCTTAACTATCATTCTAGTTAAACCTGATTGAAGTGACAACTACAATTTAGCTTCAAGGTGGCAATTTTGACTTCCTGCAGCACAGCAGCTTGTCCAATATTTGCATGCTAATTGTTGCATCTTTTTTGGGTGGAAAAACTATAATCAAACCTCTTTAAATGATAAAACAATCAATGAAAATGAAAGTCTTCAACCCAAGCAATTTAATTATCCATCCCAGAAAAAGCCAGAGGACTTATCACTTCATTGGTTTCAGAGTGAGTCGCACATCCGAATATCCTTGGCTCTAATGAGCACCCCAGGGCTGAAATAAAGAGCACTGTGGCTCCAACAGAGCTGCTCAACAACCTAAGTCCTATTCAAACAGAATCATTACAGACAGAAATGGATTAAATTGCTTCAGTGCTTTGCCAACACTTCAACTAAACTGAAATCTCAAAAACAGGCCTGTGGTTAGTACATTATTTTCACATTAGGTCGTCGTCACGTATTTACAATGTAAACTATCAGGGAGTAATGAGCAGGGTCTGCACAGCCCATGCCTGTTCAATAGCCCGTGTCACCTTTCACTGCAGTTAAAGCAGTCAGAAACTGAATTGACACCTGACCTGTCTGATCTCCTTCTATTGAAATAAGGCTAGTATGACCACAGGGGAGTTGAATGAACATTTACATGCATGAGGTAGAAGACCAGACGTAGTTATGTATCTTTAAAGTAACGCACAGACATATGCAGCTCCTCCTGTTGCCATGCAACTATGAGCCCTGATGAATCACGGGTCGAACATACAAAAAGTCAAAAAATGTTTTTGACTTATCGTGCTTTAGCTCTCTGTTCTGAGACCTCGCAAACTTCTCTGTGCTGCCAGCGTTTCAAAAGCACATCTTCCCGTCGAAAATAATGAGAAGGAGAAGCCAGCACTGGAACGGAACGGATCCCCGTGGACAAGGAGCCTATGTTGGCCGTGTGTGCAGTGCCATAAACACAGTCTAGCTTAAAGGCCTGTTCTATCGCAGAGACCGGTAGCATCTTGAAAAAGCTAATCGAGAAGACACAATGGGGGGAAAAAAAGATGAAAGCAAAGAAAAAAAAACTTTGCACAGAAAGAATGTCATCCAAATGTACTTACTGACCGTATTTCAGTAGAAATCACCCTGAACATGGCTCCCTTTACAATCCAAGATAATTACTGTACAGTCCCCAATGCTGTCAATCCCACCCTGCCAGGCTGCTCCTCTCCAACAAGCCGATCAGGGACAATAATAGACGACTTCTCTGGACAACAATAGAAGACAGAGCTGGGGCCGGGCCGGATAATAGGGTTTATGTACAAGTTTGAAAGGAGCTGTGGTCAGAGGTCAAAGAGAGATACAACAGCACAAAGATCACCCAATAATGCCGGACAAATCACCATGACAGCTCTAAGTTTATATGGCACGAAGCAGAGGACTAAATGATTACCACAAACTTAGGAGTTCTTCTCACCCCCTCTCAATTATAGTATTTTTCAGTTCCAGTGCCCTGAAGTAAAAATATAAAAAAGTAATGAAAGTCTGGGGAGGCCTTTTCCTGACATCATATTGTCAACCTACTTAACCCATTAAATGGACAAATGATCATCCTGCTTCCAGTCCATTTAGTGGAAATCTCACAAAACATACTGCTGCTACCTATGGCTATAAAAAGGGTGTCCCTTTCAATTTTTAATTCATTATCATCATCTGGTTTCTGCTGTCTGCCATGATGTCCGGTACCTACAGTAGTGCTGCTGACAGTGAAACATGAGGTTAAAAACAAAGTGGGAGAGAGCACTGCAGTCAATGTCTGCTGGCATTATTTATACCCTTAGCCTCAGGGCCATCCCATTCCCAACTCCACTTGTCTCCATTGATCTGCCACAGCTTCCCTTACCTCCCATCTGGGTAGAGGAAAAATGACCCCCCCCCCCCCCCCCCCCTTCTTCCTGCAACACATCCCAAGACACCAGGACTCAGCACACTTCATCTATCAACTGCACTTTCACAAAAGAACTAGAAGTGTACGAGGGATTTTCCAGGGTTTTAGTGACATCAATGTGGCAACTCACTTCTTTACTCAAGCTTAAGATCTCCTCTGGTCCAGACTACTGTTCAGTCATGTATCACTCTTCTACTTACCCCCTACCAAACTGTCCCAACACACTCAAGAAGTGTTTGTACAATATTTGTCTGTGACGAGTGACAACTACAGGGAGCATCAGAACATGTGGCTGCAAAGGAAGCATGATATTTACCTCAACAATAATGATACACCATGCAGCCTCCAGACAGGCTTTGCAATTAACACCTGCAGAAAAGGCAACACGGTTGACACAACCGCACAGTTCATAACTGTACAAATCTCAGTTTCTCTGACAGCTATGGTGGATGCAGCAATCACAGCAGTGAAGGCATGGGAACCTTTGACGTGAACTAAAAATGAGGAAACGCGCTTTTATCGCTCAATAGCCGATGGAGCCAAAGAAAATATTTCCACTTTCCCCATATTAACCACCTTTTGTGATTTGTACCGTCAAATAATTGCACCAAATGTTGCCAGTGGCTGCTTGTCTCTGTTACTGGGACTCCAAGGTAGTGGTCCTGGACCAACCATCAATTAGTAACCAAGGCAACAGGAAGTCTCAGGATAAAGAACGGGGCCTGAGGGTCCTAAGAGAGTGTGCCTCTTACCCCTACAACAAACTTAATGGACCCACAGACCTCCAGTGAGTGGAGCTTGCAGGGGGGAGGGGACTGACTGGTAGCCCGGGACTGTGCAGGGTCGGTCAGCCTGTCTGCCTGCCTCACTTCCAGGGGGGGTGATGGAGCCATGTCTGACCACACAGAAGTAACATGCATACTGAGGAAATACACAGTTTACATTATAACCTCGGCATCTCATGCTTTAAATCCTCCTTTTGCTAGCCTCCTGATTTACATGAAAACATAACAACTTAACTATTGCATTCAAAAAAACACAAGGTGCAGGTGTGGCGACTCTCAAATAGGAGGATTAGAAGAAGTAAAATCCTGTCTGCAGACTATTGCAGATGTGCAGCCACATGGTGTCCTGTGTTTAAAAACCCAGATTGACAGTCAGCTTATCATGACAACATATTTCTTCACCACCTGCAATAAATGGCAACTGACATTTTGCAGGAATTTACAGTTTCTCAATTCCACAATAGCCTAGAATCACATGTCTGATAAACACTTATACTTTCCTGCATGGAAGTCACGTGTATTAGGAAAGCATATTTTTGCTATAAAAAAATACCCATGTTCACATAAATTGCAATGCACACAACTTTTCCACTGAAAACCCTGCAGGCCTGCACACAAGAGCAGCACCCAGACAATTCCAGTATGGCCCCTGTAGCAGTGCTGTCAGGGCCAAAGAATTAAAAATAAATAAATAAACACAAACACCCACAAATGCTCAAAACAAACAAACAAGGGAAAGGGCACTTACTTCCCAATCACCTCACACAGCTCATAGACATCCTCGAACAGCACGTCGTCGTCCGCCATGGTCATTCAGGTAAACGAGGATGCTCTCCTCGAGATATCCCACCCACACGGGTTTATGGAGAAATAGATAATAACGTGTTTTCTTGTTTGGATGTTGCTCCTAATGTGCCAGACTGTACACCTCTGGCAGTGTACACCCCCTTAATGTCAGTGTCAGGAAAAACAGTGGCCACTCTAGGTGTCCAAGTTAGCCAGCTAGCCACATTAGCTGGCGTCCAAGGCTGTCACTCCGCGGCCCCACCTTCTCCTGAGCTGCTCCCCCGGTAGGTAGGCTGGCTAGCCAGCGAGCTAGCTAGTTAGTAACCATAGACCAGACCCCAGGGCGTGGAGATTTCCTCGCTCGTTTGCAGAAAAACACTCCCTTTTGCATGCCTCGGCTTTGTATCTTGCTGCAGGATACGGCCGCTCTCCCTCAGCAGCATCCGACAGACACTTCCCGCACCGACCAAGATGCTCTCCGTCCTCACCGCAAGCTAACGGGGCTCTGGAAAATGGTTAGCTAGCTGGGCTAATGCGAGCTAGCTGTCGATGAAATAACGGGTTGGCTCGCACCGTTATTGCGCTGAGCACACCCAGTGTATTACCGATGGCTTATCCCACCGAAAACGTTATGTGACCGGGCTGCAATATGCTTCAGCTTCCCGAGCCCAAATTAAAAACCGTCACGTTCATGTCGACGACTGCTCCGCTGCACACACTTGTCTGTGCTGGTGGATATTACAGTATATCGTATTCCAACACAGTCCAGCCTTCGTCCACCGTTATTCCCGTTCCCGTGCTGGTTCAGATGCTGGCTGGCTTTGACTGGCTGTTCCTCCGACTTCCAGAAATGCCAGGCCCCTCCCTCTACTGTCCAGGAAACTGGTCCAACCAGAGCCAAAATGGTCCCGGAGAGTGGGCCCACATCCAGGTTCGCATTCCAGCGTCGCCGGAGCCAATATGGCGACCGATAGGGGTCCGATTTACGTGCAGTTTCCTAATCTCCTCCAACGGTCGCATCCAGTGTATCCCGCGCAAGCGTCGACCATCCAAACCCCATCACTGACGTCAGCCTTTCCTCTCCTTATCTCCATCCTTTTAACATGCATTCCTCTCTAGATGATCTCCCCTGTCAGTAAGAACTTATTTCCCGTGCATTGACTGCCAGCTATAGGATTGTATGGGTGAATTTCATATACAGAAAATGAAAAGGGAGGGTTGCAATTTTAGTGATTCCCAAATTCCCAGGGGTCATTTGGGAGGTTCCTCAAAATGAGGGGCAGCTTAGTGTCTATATGATTTTATCATATTTACGCTGACAAATGGTTTATTATGAGGCTCTGCTCCAAACACTGGAAATTCGCACGAGTATCTAGCAAATCTAAAGCCCTTCCCTCTTGTGGGTAACATTTTTGCAAAAGGCTCTGGAGAGCATGTTAGAAGGGATTAGTGTGCACTAATGTTGGGATTAAGTTTATTTACTTTTATGTAATCTATCTGCAGGTGCAGGTGGCAGGTGCAGGGACGCAGGTGGAATTTCCTCAGGTGTGGGAGGATAAACTCTGAGATGTGTTGGTGATGCCCCCTAGAGGTGATGAAAGGACTCATATAACCCCCTCCACACACACACACACACACACTGCTCCATTTTGAGCATCTTCTAATGCAGTTTAGTAGGTACATTTCTGATTTTTTTAAAATCAAACTTATAGCAGCAAAGTCATAATATAATATTATAATAGAAGAATGGTCTTACTTCATTAATTTTACCCTCTTTGTTGAAAATAATGCCTCATTTTCTGTATGCAGTGCTCCACAGAGTTCAAAAATTCAAAGAATATAGAATAAACACTTAGTGTAATTACATTTGTCTGTTTATTTTTGGGAACTCAACTCAACAAACATTTACTCTCAAATACTATTAAAAAAAACAAATAAATAAAAACTATGTCCCAAATGTGTTTCTTGAGTTAAGTTTTTAAGTTCTCAAGTTAATTAAAACTTATAATAATATTGACCTCTTAGTGTATGAAGTCCTTTAATATCTCACATTAAACAAACCACAATTGAATCTATTTATCCCATTGCAGTGGGATTTTTTTTTTTACTATAACTAACAAAGAGGAAAGTTTTAACTAAGAGATAAAGACCCTAAACCAATAGATGTTCTCAAGCTGAAAGTTAAACTCATCCATGCAGACCTTTGGTGCCACTAGAGGGCGCTATTCTCTGATGGCACCCACTGCAGTTTCCATGGCGCTGCATCCCTTCTGCTCACACATCATCTGCGAGCTTCCCCCATTGGCTGAAGCCCACCAGCAGCTCCCAATAATGTGATTGGCTGTTGATGTGGTCATCATATTATATATATGGCAGTGTGTGTGCTATTGAACAGCCCTCCATTCAATACAAAGATACTTCCAAACATAAAAACATATGCACACAAGCTTACACAACTATGTGGTAAAGGCAAAAAGGAAGGCTGGAGAGAATGACTATGCAGGACAGTAAATAAGGTGTTGGTGGTAAAATGAGAGAAAGAAAGGAAGAAAAACAGAAAGTAGGGAGACACCTTACATGGGTAGGAAAAAAAGGAAAGGAGCACAGTTTCCATGGTAACAGGGAGGGGGACTGGTGGTTGAATGTGAAACTGGCAGCTCAGAGAACATGCGCACACACACCAACACAAACACACACCCTTCTTTTTGTCACGCAGGAGAACGTGACACTGACTTGATCAATTCCCTGGAGACACAACTTTAACAACACAACACTACACACTTAACTGAGTTCCCATAATGTGGATAGGCTACAGTAATACAAGAACACACACCACACACACACACACACACACACACACACAATCTCTCACACACATGCACTTTTCTTCTTCTTCTTCTTCTTCTTTTTTTTTTATTTTTTTTTTTACCATAAATCTCAAACTTTTAATCCCTTCCTTCATTTCTTCTAGAGTTGGTTTAGCCCTTTTCATCTTTTTGCTGTTATTGCAGCTCAAGAGCAGAAACAGAGGCTCAAAGAAAAAAAGGTTTGGACTCATTCACAAATAGAATTCAACCATGCTGAAATGTCTTCTCTGTTCGGTGAACATTGTAGTAAATTGATAATAAAATAAAAAAATATATATATAATAAACTGTGCATATTCATTTTCATGTTTCTTTTTCATAAATTATCTATGATGAAGACCTTTCGTAGTTGTTTTACTGTAAATATTTTGGAGGGGGGGGGGCAACAAAAAGCCCACTTCCTGTTTGGATTGCTGTGATTGGCTAATCCCAACCGCGCTGAATCATGGGAAAGCGCGATGTTCAAATTTGTTTCCGGTTTCATTCGATAAACTCGACATGGAGCGACCTCATAACAGGTAAAAAACCTATGCATGTCGTACGAAAACACCATGTTTTTTACACTTTTCTTGCCGGCGGAACGGAAAAAATAGCATTTTATCGCAAACAGAGTATTACGGCTCTTCTAGCCCCGATACCTCCGGTCGCTATCGTCCGTAGAAAGAGGCTGCTTCACCCAATAGCATTCCGTACTCGTGTACACCCATAAGAGTGCTGCACCAAAAATAAATTTAACAATTTGTAGTGTTTATGCCGTCAGAGAAAACGCTTTGTCGAATTTCTCTCACATTTTTATAATGCAAAACACAAAAGAATTGCACTTAAGTATATCCAGACAGTGGTTTCTCTTTGTTATGTTATTGACTAAATATAAGAATTGAGGAGCCTGTTAGCTAAATTTGCATTGCTGTGTATTTATTGTTGGTTTTAAATAAAGAGTGATTCACTTAATGTTATTTAGGCTACTGTTTGTACCACAGTTTATCTGCAAGTTATATGAAAAGCGATGTAATGATTATATTACTAACTATTACAGAGGAAACTAATGTGATAGTGATCTTTGTGTGATTTTACAGTGTGGTGAGGACTCCCCACGGCGATGTTGTGGTTCAGAGAAGGAGCAGGAGCAAGAGCTACCGGCAGTCATACCGCAGCTGCTTGGGCGCTGCTTCGCGGCTCATAACCTCCGGATTGACAGCTCGAAGGCTCAACACCAGCCGAAAAGCTCCAAAGTCACACGACATCACTGTGAGTCAGCCCAAGCCATCGCTCTCCCTGTTTTCTATCTTTTCCTATTCTATTTAACATAATCAATAGATGTGTGTTCACTTCTGCAGAGAGAAACAGACACAGTACGGTCATCTTCTCTATTTTTCCCCTGCCACAGGAGAAAGTCAGTCCAGAGCATCTATCCATACTTCTGAAAGCAGAGTGGAAGTTGTGTTACGTCACTCCTCTGCATCAGTTCAGACACACACAGCTGAGGAACTACTCCAGGCAGCTCTCTGCGTTCATCGCTGCAGAGAAGCAGCAAGGCTTGGCGGTGGAGGTGGAGGGATCACAAAGCAATTTCAGAGTGTCCTTCTCTGTGGTGCAGGGGATGACAGAGACACAGGATGATGCCGAGACCATTCTCATACAGGTAAGCTGAGGATTTTATCGGAGCAGGAAGTTTTCAAGCTACATCTCACATCTCGAGTGTCCTCTCTGTTTTCTGTGTGAGACTAAAGCTGCATATTGCTGATTCTGCTCCCTTTCCCACCACAGATCCATTCGAAGGCTTTTTTCGCCAAGCAGGATGAACCCCAGAAGTCAGTATGGAGCGGGTGGCTGACCTGCATCAACGGCAACCCTGATTACCTGCATTCGCTTTCAAAAGACTTCATCTCCTTACCACTGTTTGGCAGCAGTGGGCCCGAAGTGCTCACTACTTTGGTGAAATCCTGGTTCCAGCAGATGTTTGACTGCTGCTTCGGGCCCCTGGAAATCAACCACACCAGCCTCCAGTGGCTTCTGGCGTTATGGACTAACTGCCACGCCGAATCCAACATCCGCCACCTCAAGATGGTTTGGAATCTTCCGGTTGTGCCGCCTCTGCAGATCACCTACACAGTTAACCCCCAAGACGCCTGGGAGCTGTGGAGCAGCTTGACAAAGGATGCACAGGAGAAGAACGAGGGAGGGGAGGGGAGCGAGGAGGAGAGCATTGACATTGAGGAGGTTTCGAGGTTCACGCAAGGACTGAAGAGCCACTTCTACAGACATTTCAGACTGGATCTGTCAGCAGGATGTCTGAGCGAGGTCTCCACAGCGCTGGGTTCAGCCAAGTTCAGCGGCAAGATCAAGGTACAATCTGACAGAAATGTTTTTTCATTTTGTCTATTAGACACAAGGACAAGTGGTTGCTGTACTAATATCTTTTCCTTTTTTTTTTCAGATCTCCAGCAGCAGATACATGATCACCACCCTGACACTACTGACTGAGTGTGCCCTCCTCAAAATGCCCATCTAAAGAATTAAGACTTTTAACTAACAGGACATACAATATTGAAAAAGCAGCATTCGTTTAACAACAGTTACTGCCTGGAAAGACTGGACACTGAGCTTTTATTACAGGACTTTTTCATGTTTTAAGTTTTTTTGAACACCTGCATGTTAATATTCTGGTTATATTTTCCTTTCATTTTCAGCACCTTAATTGCAAACAAAAGCAGATAATCTTGTGGATTTACTATCATTGCGCATTTAGGAAAAAGTCCTTGTGTACAGAGTTCACCATGTTGTCCAATTTTTCTGCTTAGGTTCTGCAATTTCTTGTATATACTACATTGTACGTATTTATGTAAAGTTGTTTTAGTTTTTTTCATAAATGTGACATTTATAGTTGTAAATAAAAGTTAAACAAAAAGGAAGGAGAGTGGTGATTGACAGTCAGACTCTTGGCATTACAAGCCTTAAGACCTCTTGAGTCCTTACACAAGCTCTATTAATTCTCTATCAACACATTTACACCACTGAAAATATGAGAGATAGACCGACAGTGGTCATCACTGTATTAAATCTCCATATTTACTGGTCTTTGTGACACATTTGTGATGGGCTGTTATTGTGTTTGCAGTTTTGCCTTCTGAATTCATTAAACAATTATCGCTTTTCTATTACATAACTAATTTGTTCCACCTCTGCATGAATTTCTCTTTTCACACTATTCATTTCAGAAAGCTTATCTGATCAGGCAAAATTGTGCAATCTCCCACCCTGCTGCATTATATATAAATACAAAAGACGTGAAGCAACATATAACTCCCACCATTTTCATCATTTCAGACAAATATGTTGAGTCTTTTTTTTATTGTTACTCAAAATGAAATCAGGCAACTTAATCTCAAAAGAAACACGTAACAAAATTCATACAGCTCAAGTAAAATTATAAAATGACATTAAATAGAAACAATGAGGGAATGAGTGTACAAAATACCAGTTGGAGACACGACAAGCTCTTCAAAACAAAACTTTACACATTAACATTACTGTATATTGCACTGGAAGAAAAAGGCAATAGACAGAATAAGCAACTTGTGATCAACGTAACCCGTCTCCTCGTGTGGAAATCCTATCTGGATAATTAACGCAATTTTGTACAACTTGGCAGCGGCGCTGTTATGTTATTGCTACACTGACACTACTAAATGCACGACAACAATAGCGAGCGCGTAGGAGTGACAATCGCTGCTCCATTATGCTCCTTAATGACAGGACTGGTGTGTCTTTTGGTGTCTAGCTTGTGACGGTGGTAATTAGGGTACAACAGATGCTCAGCCTGTCATTAAGTGGGCACTGTGGAGCTAAGGATTATGGGAATATACAAGCTGTATTGAATGCTCTTTCCAGTCAGTTTTAAGTAGAGCATTCACAGATTTAATATTATGTAGTGTTGGACGCATGTGATATGTGTTGTATGTCAGTAGGAACGCCTGCTCAGGGTGGGAAAAATACCTTTAGTTTAAACCCCCAGCCAGTGTGCAAAAACTTTAAAAACAGCATTGTGTTTGCTTAAATGGCACATAAACTCGCCAAACTTCACAGCTACATAAAAATACCTCAAAGCACTAGACTGGGGGATGGTGTTAACTTCCCACTCTGCTGCCTTCCATACTGTTTATATAATATTTACTCTTGTGCGGGTATTTACAGCTCGGAAAAGGGGTTAGCTTTATATTTACAATGGCACCCGCACTTGCCAACTTTTAACTGTACGAGATCAGCATCCGCCAGGCAAATAGATGAGGGGAAGGACAATTGAGATGCATCTGTGCTATAGTCTGTGGCAGCTTGACATATTTAGCAGTCTGGCAAAGAGCCATGATGGGCCCCACAGAAGACAGTCTTCACAGTACAATCCAAGCTCTCAACTGATCCCCTCATCCACACTTCATAATGTGTACACAACCAATCAACATCCCCTCACCCCAAGGGAAATAATAAGCTAGGATTGATTTTAAAGTAGAACACAGTTAATATCACTGTCACAACAGATCATGCTTTAAGGTTCAACATAATCCCAGTGTTCAATTCATTTAAAGATAAATCAATGCACACATGGGGCTGAGAGGTAAACAATGGAGATAAAAGTGACCTATGTGGTAATGTGATTCACAGTAAGAGGAGACCGCAGAGTGTGCAACACCTTTTAGGAGGCCAGACCCAGGAAGAAGCCACCAACGAATCCGCTGGACAGGACGATGTTCCTTTTTATGAAGTCTGAGGCCTGTGTGAAAGGAGAGAGGAAAGATGGAAAATGAGACGAGCGGATCTTTAAATTGACAGACAGATCAATGAGGAAGTAGTGGTTGAGTGATGCTGAAGAAATAACCAGGAAATAGTTGAGATCAAAGGAAATTTTAAAGGGAAATAATGCATATTAAAACCATCAATTGACTCTTATCTAATGATTTTCTACACTAAAGACAGATAGAATCCATACTGCTATCAAGATATAGCTTCTTCCCCTCCCTCTCAAACCTGCTGTGTCGCAGCTAGTGAGTGTAGTGTGCCTGACAGCACACTAGAGGGCATTGCTACTTTGCAGTTAAAGGAACCCGATCAACACCACCACAATAGCTGTGGCTCAGGAGGTAGAAAGAAAACACAAATTTAAAGGCTGCAAGTCAAAATGACTGGACATTAAGTGATATGAGTGGTCAGTAAGACAATAAAAACACTACGTAAGTCAATTTACAACCAGGATATAAGATGTATGATTGTATGGTTTGGGGCTACGTGCATTTTTGTAGTTAACAAACAGACATATTGGATTTAGTTTTACCAACCGTTGATTAAAAAGCAAAAGCGTGAAAGAAAGAGCAAGCTTTGTCACAGGTACCTTTACCTCCTCAATGAATGTGTTTATTTCAGGGGCTGCTTTATTTGCTTTCTTCTTCAAGTGTTTCTTTGCTTTGTTCACGTCCTTCTCAACCTTCTTCCAGTCCACCTGCACGTAGCCACTGTGATTGGCGATCTGCAGAAAAAGACTTGTGTTAAGAACTAATTCTGCACAGATAGTTAACATGTACTCAATGCGTTATTGTGTACTGCATTTGCATTTGGTTTTACAACCCAGTTTTTGTCTTTTTTATTGAGACCCTTTACACCTGTCTGAAAAACGAATTCTTTTGATGTAGTAATAATGAATACAGCAAGTATGTTTCATTAACACACAGATGTTTCTGTCCTTGAAGCAGAACCTTAAGAAGTCTTCTTGCAGTAATGACTGGTGGTTTGTTCCAGGTAAAATCATATGGATTGACACTGATGTAAGGAATACTTAATAACTGAAGTTATAGTGCTCTTGCCTGTAAGAGAAGGAACCCTCCACCAACAGCAGTTGCAGCGATCTTCCCCACTCTCTGGAAGAGGTAACCAGCACACCTGTATGTGTTGAGAAGAAGGGATTATTATCACTTCATTACACATCATGTGCACTCACTCATGTTTTGGCCTTGTCAGCAGTGTATCTTGTATTTTAACACAGTCCAGTTGTGTTCATGTTCATTTGACAGAATCCTGCATTGTGGTATCAATTGATCTAGAAGTGACCCCCAGGTCTTACCATCCAGTCACCCCTCCCATCATGAGCTGAGTTGCCACGGAATACTTCTCAGCGATCGGGCCAGAGTTGCTCCCAAACACCCTGCTCCACCACTGGTGCCTCCGGGCATACTCTGTCAGGTCCACGACCTCATACACCTCATCTTCACTCTCTGGGTCGTCCTGACCTGCTATGAGGAGGATGCAAAGTTAACAAAGACAATACTACATATAAATATTAACCAGCCCCTTAGATATGCAGAATGAGGACTGTTTAAATATGCTAATGAGTAATAAAACGCGCGTTTATTCACCTTGTCTACATTATAGATGGAGTATCACAAATGACTTACTGACAGCGCCATGCATTTGACTGATCAAAGCTGCAAATGTAATAATGAACCTTGAAATGTGTAAGGGCAATGGAGCTATAGCAGGCTCTGAAGGCTACTCGATTATTCAATGTAAATGGCAGGGAAAGCTAATATTAGCTGGCTAGCGTCAAATGGCCACCAATACAATATCGAACACATAAATAGGTCTTTTTCAGACAGTGAAACGCCACGAGATGAAGGCCATATCGCAAAATGTCCATCTCCTATGGAAAATGTTAGAAACTCCGGTTTTAATTAGGGCTACATCGCCTTTATTTTCAAACAAGCACAATCACTAACCTTCCCTGTGGTCCACCGTCGCCATTTTGGAGAAACTACTTATGTCACCAGGATGTTGACAATACTAAGCCCCGCCTACTTTATGATGCATTGCCACGTCAGTTAATATGCTTTGATATCGCTTGATTAGATTGAGCAATTTTGCAACTTTGTCGCTAAAATGCTGCAACTTTTTCCCATACGAGCAAGTTATAATAGAGTTGTAATTACGCTTTGAAATAGATGCAGAATGGCGCGAAAGCCTGGGAACGACTGATGCATTGCAGTCATCATTTAACCAGCACGTAAGGAAATACGACAAACTGGCACCCAAGTGTCAATATTCATTATTGAATACAAGATGATATTTCTGCCGTGTGCAAATGATTGCATTGTCATGGAAACAAAGCTCTCACTTGCATGCACATTGGTGACAGACACGTCTAAAGTGAAATTATTTTTTAATGCGCTTCTAGGGTAATGATAATATAAAAGATGCGTGGTTTGCGGGGATAAATATGAATATTTAAGATAAAAGAATGATATAGCAGGGAGGTCATATGGTGGGATGCGGGCGCTCCCATTGGCTGTCGAGGGGGGAGAGGGCGTGGCTAGAGCGGCGCGTGGGTTCGCTTAGGTGACACAATTATAACAACTTTATCTTCGCGGCCGAAACGCATTTTTATTGTGAAATACTCACATTTTGGATACTGTACTCAGCTATTCTCATTCAGATAGCGGCACAAGATCACTTTGTGATGAAAGATGTGACGATCGAGGAGCCACCCGGAGAGCGCTTCTGTCCCCCCGAAAGGATTTACTATATCGAATCGCATCTTTTCATCCTGGGAAAAAAGTTTTTGATCATTTTGTTTTCTTCAGTTTTTCTTATTTGATTCGGCGGAGCCAAGCGTTTGTCCCCGCGTCGCGATTTTCCATGCAATCGTGCGGTGTGTCTCTCGCCGTTGCTGCCTGCGCTGCTGCTCGGAGTCTCGGCTCGGCTTCTTCTTCTAGTGGTGATGAGGGAAAGAAAATGGCGGCGGGAAAAGCGAGTGAAACAGAGGAGGACTTTCCGACACTGACAGCCCAGGAGAGGGACAGTTTGGCCGGGATCGACAGGTCGGAAAAGTAACCCCATGCACTCACACGATCGCTCAGTTTTAAAAAATTATTTCTTTTCGTTTCTCGCATATCGCAAAATGTCTCAGAGCCGCTCGCTCTGCAAGTGATACTGAGCCGCCTATGTTGTCTTCTTGTTTGCAGCTCACTGTTTGGATTTCAGAAGCTTCATGAAGATGGCGCCAGAACGAAGGCCCTGTTGATGAAGGTAGCAAATCTAACTGGATGTTTTCTTTTGTTTTTGTTTTTTACAACCAAGCAGCGCTCCAACCTCCTAGCATGCATGGCGGTTGGATTTTGCTCTCTAGGTAGCAACAAGCCAGTCTGTGTGCAAGTGGCCCACTCGCTAAGGAGACCAAGGCCAGCTAGCCGCAGCCCCCTCTGTTAGCCATCCAGCTAGCTAGCTTGCTGGTTAGCTTCTCTCATCCGATGAAGAGCGACCCTGCACCTGCGGCTACGCGGTGAAGCTAAGCCATGGTAGCCGACTAGCCGACGGCCCCCTCGGCTTAACTAGCTTGTTATAACGCTTGTTGTTCACGTGTATCAAGCAGGCAGCCGCCCTTCCCTGTTAGCTTTGTAGCTACTCCATACAACGTAATGCTTGTGTACTTGCAGCCGTACCCATCAACAACACAACGTCGTCACGGTTTTTTTTTTGTGTAGCACATTGATTACCACCGAAGACATTGCACTCTAACGAGGAAAGTTTGATGTCGTCGTGAGGTTGTTTTAGTGCAAGCCTGGTCACTCCAGCCCCCTAACCTTACACACATTACGTACCCTAGCCTCTATAATAACCTCCTTGGTCGCTAGTGGAAGTAACGTTAATGTAGCTGTGCACCAAATACAGCTGACGCGTTTACGTTATTTGGTAAGGTTAGCTTGCCCCCCCCGCTCCCCCACCCGTATGATTTTCAATAGGTCACAGCTTCCGAGCCACGGTGTGGTGGGATATATTGTTTTGTGGCATTGCACAGCTCCAATGAACCTACTTAGTTGAAGTCCCATTTTTAACGTTTTTGAGTCAATGTGAACGAGTTGACAAACGTTACAAGTAACGTTAATGGCTGGCTGCCTGTCCAAGATGGCGGGACATGGCGGAGTGACACTGATAGCTGTGTTACCAATTTCATATGAATATATAGCTCCCGATCGTTTGTGTGTTGATTATGTGACCCCCTAAGTGTCCCATAGGATCCCAGCTCGTTGTTTAGTTGTGCTTCTGTCGCCGACTGAGGCTGTGTCAAGATCCTTTGTTTACAGTTTTCATGGCCCCTGTTTGGTTCTGCATGCACTCTCCGGCTAGGAAGCTACGTGTTATGAGAAGCCATAGCCCCCCTGTGCTGCACATACTGCTGGGCTAACAAAGAGCAAAGCACCTCTCTTGTGATTTTTGTCTTCAGCTGTGGGTGATGTAGAGAAGATGGGGCTCTTGACAGCTCATGGGCTGCGGGGCCATCCACGTATCTGCTCGCTAGGTGGTGTGGGATACCTAGGAAGTGCAGCTGCACAGAAACGGCACTGATGTTAACACACTTGCTATAAACATGATTGTACCATGCAATGCAATCAGTGTATTGAATCTAACTGTCCGCTTCTTCATTTCAAAGCAGTGCAAGCTTATCAACATGTGTTACTTCTCTCCACAGCAGGCTTTTTGGACAGTGATGCAGTGGTTTACCACACTATGTGTTGATCCTAATTTCAGCCTTGGGTATTTTATGATTTGTTTCCCCATAGAAGTGATCAGCAGCCATCTTGAAACAGAACCCAGACATACCCTGTGGCATTGGTTTGTCAGTGGTGCGTATTAAGGGGCTATGTACGGTGGCCCTGAGAGCTCAGTTCAGTGCAATGCATGCAAATACACGTACACTGCAAATTTAGTAATTCTTCATCAGCATATCAACACATGCACTGCAAAAAAAATCACAACACATGTAAATAAACAGTGTTGTTGCAGTGCTTGGAGCTCTCAGGGCCACTGCAGCCGTGTCACTTAGATAACTTCTTCACTATTGGCATAGATGATGGTTATTTATTTACACCTGTTGGTGAATGTGTTGGTGATGTGCACGGTGGTGGTGATGGTGGTTGTAATGTTTCAAGCAGCATCGTCAAAGTCAGATTTTGCTACATGGTCGTCATCTGTTACAAGACTTTGCTGTTTCACCCCCATACCTGTTCACCTTGGTATAGATGCATGCAGGTACTGTGGGGGTTGTATACGTCATGTAGCAAGTATGTAGTTGAAATAATACAGCTGTATCAATAACATAATGGGCCTCTGTTTATTGACTGTAGGTTAATACCAAGCCAAACGACTGAGTGAGTGAGATTTAGTTGTATCAGGGCAGAGACTGGCCTTACCCAGCAAATCAAGTGTCAGCAGAACAGACAGAATACTGAACCACACTTTTGGTATTGAACATGCTAATACATAGAGCTGGACCCATAGTGAGCAGCAGCACGAAGGAAGGAAAAGCAGCATAATTATCACACTGATACCAGACTGTAAAATGATAGAAAACACAGTCTGACACACTGTGGAAATTGCTGATTGCTGGGCTTCTATCTTAGGTCAACTGTATTAGTGTGTAATTTCTGCCGTCTGATTATCCCCAGAGGCAAAGAAAGCATTAGTTCGGGGTGTCTCAGGCGCAGATAGCTGACTGTAGATCCTTCTTGGCTTCATTAAGACATACATTTTTGTGACACGTTGAATTGTTTTCTCACTCAGCGGAGAATGCCTCGTGAAAACAAAAAAGCAAACGAACCAGAACACGGCATGTCTGACTCCAGTGTCAGACAGTCTGTGTTTGAGTCGACTGAGGAATATTAATAAAACGTTAAATGTGCAGGAACTGTCTCATTTTGTCATATTTTTCATTAGAAATCTTTTTATTTTATTTTTTTTATCGCTCCATTTCGGCTCAGAGCTCATTAGTTTTGAGCAACGGCCCTGTCTGGCTCTGCGCGGTGGTCGTGTCGCTTCCCCCTGTTGCTTTGTGTACATGCAGATAACCGTGGGTTCAACACTGCTGACAGAACTAGGTCACTGTATCACCAACAGTAACTAGGCTGCCGTGACGTAAACTTCAGATAACTTGACAGAAGATAAGCTGTCAACTTGGGAGTCCTCCGCCTTCTTCTTATTACCCAGGAATGACAGAATCTGTATTGGTGATTATTACTCAGTGAAGAAGGGTCATTGGGTCTTTCTTTTTCTTTTTTTCTGGAACAAGTTTGCATGTTCTCTGTGTTTGCATGTGATTCCTTCAGGTTTAGGAAGGCCACACTAAAAGACGTGCATGTTAGTTATTTGCTCTGCTCTTGCATTGCCCTTAACTAAGGCTCTGCACTGTGGCTGACCTCTGTGCCAAAATAGTTCCCATAGGTCATCTGCAGAGGACAGCTTTTCCCACAGGGATTAATATAGTATAACTTACTTGAATAATACTTTTTGCCTGCAACCACATAGCAGCACATCGACTGACTCATGCAGTCGTTTTTTGTAAATTAGCCATTAAGGTGGTCGGTGTAGTCTGAAGAAGTATGAAACTGAAAACACTGTGTTTCACTTCATTTTATCCACAGACACTCTGTCATGCACTGTTAGTCCACATCAAGGTGCTGGTCCGAAATCAGTCATGGTTTAAAAACACCGTGTGTTCCATGAAAGCAAATGGGGGGCAGAAGCACCATCCCTTCAACAACCCCGGCCACGGCATAATCTGATCACATCATCTGTTTCAGATCGCGCCGTGTTTGTTCTGATTGAGTTAAATTGTTTGATAAGTTAATAGCACTGTCTGCAAAGTTGCTAACCTCATGATGAAAAGCATGTGTAAGAGAAGCACTGACGACAACAACATTTAACTTGACTTAGTTATTATTTTATTACCTTATACAACTGGCATTTTATTCTATTTATTCATACATCATTGTGTGTGGGTTAGTTTAATTTTTTGAATATGTGTGAATGCCTTTGGTACGAGAAACGTTACATGCAACGGCAATAAAGTATTCTATTTTAGTTGTTTCTGTTTGAGCATTTTAATATTGCATCATAGCTGTTTGCATGGTGCCTGCAGATCAATGGACATAATCTGCAGATATGAATGGAATAATCTAGATCTGTAATCTCTTCCAATTACAAGATAGATAGATATATATTTTCAGATTCTTACATAATGCTGGCTGGTTAACCTGTTGCCTGGCATTTGACCTTGTTCTCACTTGTGACAGTGTTTACATTGTTTCAGTCTGTGTCTTAAGTAAAGTAAACCAAGGTGTTGTTTGACATCCAGACTGTTTGGGATCTTCAAAGGCCTAGAAGACAAAGACAACATTTCATCAGTTTGACGTAGCAGCCAAATCCCAGGTAGAACTGCACTGCAGGTGTCTCCACAGGTTTCAGTCCCACGTTGCTTCGGTTCATGCAGCTCAGAGAGGCTTTTGAGATCCACCTGTGACTCAACACTTGGCAAATCTAAATGTTGTTTCTTACACAGGTTGATGCAAAATGAATGAATGTCAGCGCTGCAGAGTCAACCACTCAGACCAACACAACTCATCTTCTATCTAGTTGTTTTTTTACACTGTAACTCTAAACTAGTGGGGGGGGAATCTAATTCTAAACACTGCAAAATGAAAGAAACAAATAAATGTTATGGTGTCCATGTTGGTGCAGTGATATGCTGTAAATTACACTTAAATTGGCTGGATTATTACATGACCTGTTAAATCATGAGTAATTTACAGCCACTTCCAGAGAATGAAGCTGGTTTCATATATTTACACCAGTGTGAATGTATATAACATCACAAATACACATCAACATTACTCTGATGATGTTCAGAAAAAGACTGGAGATGTTCCATGGTAACGGAAGCACCAAAGAAAAAGAAGAAATTACAAAAATCACTGTTTTCTGGCTCAGTGAATGATAGAATGGAAACGCAGCGATTACATGTGGTGTTTGCAGTCGTAATGAGATATTCCACCTCACCATCACAAAGTGGATAGATGAAGAGAACTAAAGCATGATGGGAGGCAGCTAATCATGTGTAATTCATCTGCAGCCGTCTTGGTATCAACAGGTCAAATCTGACGCCTGTAAATGAAAACCTGCACAGTCGTTGCTCCAAGCGGACGTCCATCTTTAGGGACAGTTAGTGTGTCCTCCATCTCTCACGTACAATAGTTACGTCACATTAATTATTTGCCATTGAAATGACCACTGAGTGTGATTTCTTCCTCCCTCTGGTCTCATCTGGACTTTCTCACAGATGATGATGATGATGAGGGGCTCTGAGGTCTTCACCCTCTCCTCTCAGCACCTCGCCTTTCCATCTCTGATTTTGCAGCTGTGGTCCTGTCGAAGGATTTTTTCAGCATCTTGATAGCCATGTAAAACATTGTCGATTATGTAACTGCTTTTTTGGCACAGGCAGCGCTACCCACCATGGACAAACAGTGGGCCTTTGTGTGCGCTTTTTTTGAAGTTTACTTCCCCATTAGTAGCGGTTACGGTTTATCACCCATGAAAACGGCGAGATGAGAGGTCGAGGACTCATCCCAAGTCCATAAACGCCGAAGCCGTTTTTCCAGCTGCCGCTTCTTGGCTCCAAAAAAAGGCAGAGCGCCACTCGGCATTGGGAACCAGCTGAGTTATCTCTGACGTGACCTCAGAGTGGTACCAGAGGAGCGCTGCTGCCAAGGAGGTCACTCTTTACTGTGTTTGTCTTGGTGGGGGAAGGAACATGGACAATATGTGCATGATTTCATACAGCCTGGACCGCTCATATTGGCTCTGGTTGTGTTTAACATCTAAGGCTGTCATCATTAGCATCTCATTTTAGCCGAATTATAACTAAAATGGACATGTGTGTGGTCTCCAGTCTCTCAGTGGATTATCTGTCTGTTCCTGAAGTTGCAGTTTATTTGTTTTAAAGGTTTAGTGTGTAAAATGAGGGGAAAACAGTGACATACACACTATTATTCCCATTCTATTATTTATCTATTAAATTATTCTATTAAAACTTAAAACTCTTGAAACATGCTCTCTGGTTGGCTGGATTTTCCATTCCGTACAAACATGGCGGTGCAAGATGGCGACACTCTCCAAGCAAAACTTATTTTATATGTATATAAAAGAAGAATTATAAGGCTATGGAAACCAAACAGATTTTATTTTATAGCAATTATACCCTTATACAAATATATTCATGGGTAGTATATTCAGATTTTTGCCAATAAACCATGACACATTTTACACACTGGACCTTTAATGGTTTCCTTAGCAAACAATAGGATGCTTCTCTCTACCAGCATTACTAACTGTTAAACCAACATGAAACTGGACGTGTGTGACCCAGCTGCTGCTCGCTGTAGGATTATTGACACAGCATAAGTCAGTTGTGATGAATGGTGGTGATTGTGATTGTGGTTCAAACTGTTGGGAGAAGGAGCCACATACGACGGTGACACCGCGGCTCACTTCCCTTTCTTTTTTTAATTCATTTTTAGAACCTGAAGTGTGAATCCAGTTACTGGTGTATCTCCTTTTATCAGACAGAGGGATCTGTAATAGAGGTTTAAAAGAAAAAAGGCCTCAAGCACCCTTATCTGCAGCAAGCTTCATTCCAGAGTTTGGGTTGATACTTATCTGCTGAAAAGACTTTGAGTCAGTTTGGACGGAGTTGTGTGTGGAACTGACGTCATCCTCGCTGTGACTTTCAGAAGTTCTGCATGAACTTGCACTTTCTTCCCATGTGTTACTTTTTCTTTCTTTTGCATAATGCAGCCATGGAGACACAGAGCCGTGCCTCTGCCCCATGTATGCATGCATAACATATCTGACAGATGCACCCAACTGAGCCAATTTTGTTTTTGTCTCCCCTCCCTCCGTCCCTCCCTCCCCTCACCTCCCCCAGGCTGTCCGCTGCTACGATTCGCTCATCCTTAAAGCCGAGGGCAAAGTGGAGCCTGAGTTATTCTGCCAGCTCGGCCACTTCAACCTCCTCTTGGAGGATTACCCGAAAGGTGAGTAATCTCTCCTATTCATCTGCACTCAAGAGGTTTGTACAAACATCCATTCCTCATACCTCTTTTGTTCAGAGATGCTTAGCCTGTTGTTGAGTCTGGTTTTTACACAGCCACCTCAAATACCACACCTCCTTATGCTTTGAATGCACCCTCTAGCACCAAACTCATTGAAGATTTTAGATTTGCAAGTCTTTTTTCAAAACTTTTATTACAACTTCAGGCTGTTCAGTCGTCCGTGCAGATATTTTTCCCATGCACACACAGAGCAGGCTCCACTCCTGCTCAAACAGAAATGCTGACTCAGTCCTGTCTTCGATTAACTCTCAGCCTCCGTCTGCTTTAATTACAGCATTATCGGCATACCAGAGGTACTACAGTTTACAGTCAGACTACTGGAAGGTAAGACACACTCACGTGCTTACAGTACATCCTCACTTTCTCACTCAGCCAACGATACTCTCACTTTCTCGTAATTATTCCGGTGCCGTCTTTCCCACGCATTCATTCGCTCACACACAGGAAGCACGTTTGGTCTCAGTCGGTTAGATGATGGTGTAAGATGCGGTTTCGAGTTTCATCTCGTAGTGTTTTTGAACCCTCTTCCTGTGCAGGTGACGGTTTGCGGTCATTGATCGCTCATTATCGGGGTTTTCTGATTACTGAAGTGCAGTAAATAAGTGCAGAGGTTTTGTTTACATGCCACCTTTTCTTGAAGAAATCAATGACAAATTAAATTATATTTTCATTGTACATTAGCATATAAACAAATTATGTCCAATTACATAATTTACATACTGAACATTGTGGATCTGAAATGTTTGATTCCTGTAAAATTGTATTTTTAATAACAACATTCACATTTTCCCTTCATCCCACGCAGAATGCTGCCTTTCTGTATGGCCTGGGAATGGTCTACTTCCACTATAATGCCTTTCAGTGGTGAGTGCCGGCTTCTATTGTGTTCTATTTGCATTAAAAACTCTATGTGCTAATGAATCAGTGGTAACATTCCACATTTTTATCACAAAATGATCAAAAACAAACCTGTTGCTGCACATCTGAACAGCCACAGAGGAGAAAAGTGCAGCCCGTCCATTCAACAGAGGTTTCTTATCCTTAAAGGAGCATCTGTGCATGTGAGATGAGAGCAGCCTCAGCAGCACTCAGCGTGGCCATGCATGCGTTGTTACCAGTCGAAAAACAGCTTTTGAGTGAAGCCGTCCCCCATGTTGTTTCCATAGCAACGCCACAACCAGAGAGGAGTGTGCTCTGGCTGAATTGGCAATAAGAATCAGCCAGCTGGAACCTCTGGTCAACTGGAAAGCACCAAGAAGGAAAATACAGTCACTAGAGAGAGATATTTTGAAAATGCTGAGACATTTCTTCTACTGTAGCACCTGCAGCGACTGACTATCTGCTGCAGCATTAGTTTGACTGATGTGATTCTGAGGAGAGCAGCTCAGGTTCATCACTGACTGTGTGAGAACATCTTTAGTATTCAGAGATGGTGACTCACGCAGCGTGACTCGAAAGAGCACGGAGAGAATGAGCTGCAGCAGCTTAGGTCCTGTTCACACCTGTTGTTTGGTTCCTTTGGTCTGGAACAGCAGAACAAGCTCTCAGCTCCTAATCCGGTTTTATCATCTGTCTCTTTTCTTTATCATCTCCTTCATTTCTCATGCAGGGCGATCAAAGCATTCCAGGAGGTGCTGTACATTGACCCAGGGTTCTCCCGGGCCAAGGAGATCCACCTACGTCTTGGTCTCATGTTCAAAGTCAACACAGACTATGAGTCAAGCCTAAAGGTAGGCCCCAAACACACACAGTCCACATTTACATAATCATGAACCAGCAAACTGAAAAGTCCTTGTGAACCTGGGAGAAGGTTTTATGAGCTGCCGTAAAAGGCGTAGCATTGCCTTCGCTGTTTACTGCATTTATTCTGAAGCACATGCAGGAAGTGTGCTGTTATTGTCGACATCAAACACCAGCTCACCGGCAGCACGAGCGAGTGGAGCGGTGCAGAGAGCGACAGGGGCTGTTACAAAGCCTGAACTGAACCGCTGCCGGCAGCTGTTGATAAATAAACGCTGTCGTGCACGGGGATTTTTTTACACGGGGTGAGCTGCACTTTGACTGAATTCTATACCAACTGTCTCTTGCAGCATTTTCAGCTGGCTTTGATTGACTCCAACCCCTGCACTTTGTCCAAAGCTGAAAGTAAGTGATATATTTCCTTTGTGATCGCATGCTAACACTTTAGAAATAGAAAATAGAAATGTCTGTGTATGATTTAAAGATCAGAAATAGACAGTAATAGATCTGCTGTTTTTTCCCTCCTCCGTCATATTACGTATCGTGATATAAATTTCCTTTGAGCTTGGAGTCTCCTCCACCTGTATAAACAGCAGGAGCAGGGAAAGTCAAGCATCTGACTGTGTTCACCAAGTGTTAGATTATGATCAGCTGCCGGGGCTCAGCCTGGTGAGAGCTCTTTTTTTTTTCTTTATTTGATATGCTACTTCCATCTCATCTCTCCCACCCCCAGTACCTGTTACCTTGGCGACAGCAAAACCCATTTTTTTTGCCCAGCCTCTTGCCGTTTGCCTTCGCCCCATTGTGTCTCCCCCCGTGTTCCTGCTCTCACTTACACACACGCGCACACACACTCACTCATAGCAAGGGCAGCCCCCCGTCTTTCTTCCCCACTCTCTCTCTCCTCTCTCTTTCTCTCCTCCGCTCTCTCTCTCTCTCCCTCTCTCCATCTGCTGAGAGTCACTCAGGCAGCTTAGATCAGACACTGCAGCGTTCCAGACAAAGGAAGGTGCTGCCAGGAGCACGGCTACCTATCTGCTCTGTTAAACAGGCGGAGACAGGCAACCTTGGGGTTTCTGACACCTATTTATTGACAATGCAGCGCTACTTCTCAAAGACTTCCAGCCTCCAAGGGGCCGGGGGGTGGGAAACCTCTCTTAAATGACTGAATGACCTCCTCCTAACGTGGTTCCTCTTCTCTTCTTTTACAGTTCAGTTCCACATTGCTCATTTGTATGAGATTCAGGTAAGTGCTTTTTTTCCTCTCTAACCTCTCGCTTCAGTTATGCTTTGCTCCCAAGGACACCAGACACTTGTTTTTTTTCTTTCTGTCATTTGTAATTGAGTGTGCGAGCTGCATGCTGATTGAGGCCGTAGCGTCACAAAATCACAGGGCGCCTGAAAGCCGGGGGGGGGGGGGGGGGGTCGCCGCGTTTTGTTCTATATTTTGAACCAGGTGCTGACAAATTAGGGAGGGAGCAGGGTGCGTGCATGAGTGGGTGGCATGCGGGAGGGGATAGGAGATTACTCTCAGCCGATCGACGGGGTTGCCACGGAAACAAGAAAGTCTGTCCCCCCCCCGCACCCCTCCTCTTTTGTATGCTGGTGGTCTCCCTCTCTCTTTATTCCAGTTTCAGTAGAGAGGTACAGTAGCTCTCAGCACTGATCTGCTTTATCAGAAGTGAACGCTGCAGCAGATCTGCACAGTGGGGCTGAATTAGGAAGAGAAGGGAGCGTGGTGGTGTTATAATATTAAGTGGGTGAATCCATGATGGTGTAAACAGCTTCACCCTTTGTCATTGTGCTCTTCTCCTTCTCATTCCTCCATATCCAGAAGAGATACCGAGCTGCTAAGGAGGCCTACGAGAGCCTTCTGCAGACGGAGGATCTTCCTGCACAGGTGAAGGCCACTACCCTGCAGCAGCTTGGTGAGTTGGAGATTACTCAATGTGGAACTGAGAGCCTCAGCTTCTCATCTAGGAGACGTGTCATTCAGGAAAATCTGAAATTCAATCCCCTGATCGATCGATCTCATTTGACATTCTCCAGGCTGGATGCATCACACGGTGGAACAGCTCGGGGACAGAGCCAGCAGGGACAGCTATGCCATCCAGTGTCTGCAGAAATCTCTGGAGGCCGACCCCAACTCTGGACAGTCCTGGTACTTTCTTGGCAGGTACGTCCGCGTCTCGGTTACTGTACATATCACACATGTGGAAGTGTTTTCCACATCTGTAGTAGCCTACATCCTCTAACTGCCGGTGTCTCTTGCAGGTGCTACTCTAGTATTGGGAAGGTCCAGGATGCCTTTATCTCCTATCGGCAATCCATAGACAAATCAGAGGCCAGTGCAGATACCTGGTGCTCTATAGGGTAAGGAACACATGTGTCTTCACTAGAGACTGTAGATTCATCTTAAAGGGATAGTTCAACATTTTGACAAATTGGCCTCGTCTCGTAACGTTCTGTTATTATCTCATAGTGTGGTGAATGTGCAGGTCACAACTTGTCCACCAGAGCGTTTTGGAGTTGTTGGATTGTGTATTTGATGAGTTTGATGAGGGAACCCAAGAAATCCCATTAGCCTCCGTAGCGTAGCTCTGAGCAGCTTGCGGCTCTGCTCCACCGTTCTAAAAATAGCTTGCACCAACAATTAAAGGTAACGAACCTACTGCTATGACTATAGGGATTATGGCAATGGGCCAATTTGCAAAAATGTTGAACTATCCCTTTAAATATGTTCTGAATGGAAATTCTTGAATGACCTTTTCCATTGTTTTCCAAATCTGTCCATCCAACCTCCCTATTTTGCCTTTCCTCCAATATGTCCATTGAAAAAACTTGATCCTCCTCCCCCCTCTGTCCTCTTATTTCTCCTCCTCATGTCCCACTCCTCTCCTCTCCTCCCCCGTCCCTCCCCAGGGTGTTGTACCAGCAGCAGAACCAGCCCATGGACGCTCTGCAGGCCTACATCTGCGCCGTGCAGCTGGACCACAGCCACGCCGCCGCCTGGATGGACTTGGGCACGCTGTACGAGTCCTGCAACCAGCCGCACGACGCCATCAAGTGCTACATCAACGCCACACGCAGCAAGGGCTGCACTAACACCACCGCGCTAACCCACCGCATCAAATGCCTGCAGGTGGGTGAAGAGAGAGTAATTAGAAAGCAGGAGGTGCCCAGACCGTGCAGCTTCAATCTGACCGTCCCCAGTTAGCCACAGCTTGACCACAGAGTGACATAGGAAGAAGGAGGGATGTCCCTTGTGTTTCCCGTGGTCAGATTTGGTGTAAAAGAGCATCAGTTGCTTCTCGGTGTGATGATTTAATTCGCTGGCTGCTCCGTGCTCTGCAGGTCACTCATTTAAATGGTTTTCACAGAGCTCAGTCGGGTGCTTGCCACAGCGGGCGTAACCGCTCACACTGCACAAAGCATCAGAGTTAAATCAGGACTTTTTTATTCCAGGATCACTCGAGGACATCCTTAATTGAAACTCTCCCCAAAAACATTTTGGGATCCCTTATGTGGATTGTGGGAAAAGGACAGTTTATTGTAGCAATGCAACAGAAAAACAGGGAGGAATGAATGGGGTCTTTAAGGGGTTGGGGTTTTCCTTCCTCTACCACCATCATCCCAATCTCCTGCCTTCTGCTGTTCTTTGTAAACATTCCTGTGAGTGCCGTGGCTGTGTTCAATCAGTCCATATACCGCTCCACAGGGATGTCATTATCCTATTGGGCATAAATGGAAACTTTTGAATCCAGCGAATATGAAAACAAAACGGATTCAGGATTCAAAATGGAATCAAAAATCCAGGTGGTGTCTGGTGGCGTTGTTTTTTTCTGGGCTTTATAATCTCCCATTCTTTCAAGACCTTAACCCCTGCCAAGCTCAACTCTTGTGTTGCCTATGCTGTGCTGCATTATCTAGGAGAAGGAGGAGAATAAACCTCGTAGCTCCCTTTAGAAACGATGGGAGTAATTGATTATTTATAAAGTTTCCCCTATTCGACCCTAGATTTAACACCTGGGGCTCTAACAATCCCCGTATCTCATGTGTTAATTTATCCATTTATATTTATGTCATTTTCCCTTTACATGTGCATGAAGGAATGTTGCATTTCCACCAGTTATGTTAGCATAAAGCATAAATTCATGGCATTAAGACAAGCTCAGCTGCTTGTTTTAATGGAACTCTTTGAGATTACTATTGCTCAATGTCATCCAAGTAGTAATGCCTCCTTGTGTGGTTGATACTGTACATGCTGAAGCTATATTAGCCAGCCAAGACAGGAGTTTGCATATTCTTCTACCTATTTACCATTGCTGATCATTTCCTTTGTTTTGAGGTCATCGTTTTTTTTTTATAAACAAAAAAAAAAAGAAAAGAAAGATAAAGAAAACCTTGTGTTTTATTATTTTTTTTTGTTTTTTCACGTCGTTTTCCATTCCCCTAGGCTCAGTTGAGTAACCCCCAGCTCAGTAGCCTACAGGGTAAAAGTAAAATGCTCCCTCTTATTGAGGAGGCATGGAGTCTACCAATCCCAGCTGAGCTAACCTCCAGGCAGGGAGGCCTGAGCAGTGCACCACAGCAGGTGAGAGACCAGATAGAGCAACTTACTTACACCTCCCTCCCCCCATCGCTCCCTCCCTCCTTTCCCTCCCTCCCCCCTTTTCCTTTGACTTTGAGTGCACACTCACACACACATAACGGTAATGTACACACAGACACACCCGCAGATCAACACCAGCGCATGCACTGTCCCACGCACTTGACGGGTAACACTTGCGCTTAACTCCCAACTTTTCACGCTGCGCGATGTCTAAAGAAGCCGTGCAGGAAAAAAAAAAACCTCTCAATGAAGAGCACGAGCGCCGTTAAACACGCTGAACACATAGAGACCTTGACTTCACTTCACGGTCACAGAAATTGTAATAATAACTCATACGCTGCTGTGTCCATAGCGACAGCAGTGCATCAATCTGGCAGCTTTATGGCATCTGTTTTGAATGAGAAGGTGTCTGTCCAGCCAAGTGTTACCCAGTCCTGCACCCCCCTCTCTTCTCCAACAGCATAGTAGTCACTCGGCCTCACCCATCACGCTCAGCACAAATCAAGTACAAATTTTTTTGTTAGTTTTTTTTTTTTTTTTTTTTTTTTTTTTAAAGCACCCATGCAGGCTTTTCTCAATCATTCTTTCCCCTTCAATTTCCTCTTCTAATCCTGTTTTTAATCTGATGTGGTATTCAGGATTACACCTCCTGCAGTTCATTGACAAGTTCCACTTTGAGGAGCCAAACTTGTTGAACCTGGGCCACGCTGTTTGCTCTTAATCTGCTTTGGTTTAGACCGGGGAGAAAGAGAGAAAGAGAAAGAGAAAGACAGAGAGAGAGAGAGAGATTGGCTTTCTGGATGGAGAGATTTAAACGCTCTAATTGTAAATCAAGTGGCTGTGGCTGTTTCTAAATCTCCCCCTCATTGACGTTTGGCCTTTTTCGACTCTGCTGCCCCCAGCGTGTGATCGGTGAGGTCGTGCCACCCCGTAGCTCGCACCCGAGGCTTCCTCATTGGCTCTGTCCACCCCCCCACTCCCCCACTCCCTCCCTCGTCCCCCCTCCTCTCCCTCACCCCTTCAGTAGTTGACCTTAGATGTCCTGCAGCTGCTCACAAAGCCCCAGCAACGCCCCCTAGTGTTCCATTACCACCTCATTCATTCATTCATTCATTCATGCTCATCATACAGTAGATGCCAGTGGCTCTGGTGTGTAAGTGTGTGTGTATGTGTGTGTGATCACTGTTGTGTTGAAATATGTCGATTCAGCCGCTTTGACTTGGTGAGCGTCAGTGTGAATGAGTTTGGAACGGGGGATGGGACAGATTTGAAATGTCAGATGTGATAGATTATACTTGATATTCTAGTGAAATGTAAAACAACGTGTAGATCTGCTAGTATTTCAGCATCTGGTTGGTACTGTAGGCTCCCTCAGAGGTAACGGTGAGGCCACTGTGCCTCAGCAAACATCTGCACCTCCCTTTACCTTGTCACCGAGTGTAATGAGGAACACCGAACGGCTGCAGGTGTCGAGGAGAAGCGAATATGCCTCAGAGCTGTCGTTGCTCTATGAAGCAACACCCCAGTGTTTTGCTCGACGATGTCCTGCTTGGTTGTTTTTCATGCGCTTACACAGAGTGACAATATTTCTCTCCTTTTTTTTTCCTCCTCCTGTTTCTCCACCCTCTGCTTTCCTTTGCCACCTGACCTCTCTCTCTCTCTCTCTCTCTCTCTCTCTCTCTCTCTCTCTCTCTCTCTCTCTCTCATACTTTGTTTTCTTCCTTTGCTCTGCTCCATCTCCCTCTCCTCTCCTCTGTGGCTCCTTTATGTGCTTCTTTTGCTTCCCTTTGCCCGCGCTCCCCCTCAATATCCACCACCACCACCACCCCCGTCCCGCTTCCCCCCCCTCTAGGCTTGTAAGCCCAATCACAGTGCAGAGGGCGGGGGCTCGGGTCAGTCTCTGCCCCCTCACGTGGGCTCCCTGGGCCAAGCGGAGGACCAGTCCTGCCCGGCCAAGAGGAGGAGAGGCTCCAGCCCCGCTAAGGTGAATGCAGCATTTACCTGCTGAGATAGTTGCATTTTTTTCAGCATATGACCCGTATGTGAACTGTGCACTTATAATTTAATGTTTTTATTTTTTTAACCCTCAGGGTGACTCATGGGCCAGTAATCCAGCACAACCGGCCCCTAACTGGTATCTCTCCCCACAGAAATTACAGGTAAAATCTAATTACCTCATATTTCATTGTATCTATACTAGGGTTGCAAAGGGGTGGAAAATTTCCAGTAAATTTCCAGAAACTTTCCATGGGAAGTTAAGCTGGGGAATTTTGGAAATATTCCAAATTGGAAACTTTCCATGGGAATTATGGGAATTTATGGGAATTATGGAAATGTATGGGAATTATTGGGAATTTATGGGAATTAACTGGAAATTGGGGGTAATTAATTTAGACAAACTGGATCATATCCAAACATAAATGTAAATATTTTGTTTTGTCATACGCAGACATCCACGTAAAATAATATAATTAAAAAATATGACATTTCAACAGATTTATTTGTGAGTAGAACTTTATCAAGTTTTAATTCTTGTATGAACAATCAATTATTTTTACTGAGCCACAAAAACATGAATGTTGAGTAAAATTTTACTCACCCTCACCAATCAATTTTGTAAATTTCTGATTTATTCCCGTTTATTCCCATATATTCCCGTTAATTCCCATATATTCCCGTTAATTCCCATGGAAAGTTTCCAACTTTGAAAATTCCCAGAATTTTGCAACCCTAATCTATACTCATCTGCACATCTTTGCTCTTTACATGAACCATGTGTTGTGTTGCCATCTGCCCTCAGGTGCTGGAACAGTTGCGGAGTAACAGGGCCAGTCTGAAGCCCCCGCAGCTTCAGATGCTGGAGCAGCTGGAGGCTCAGTTCGCCATGATGCAGCAGCACCAGCACCAGGTGCGAATCCCACATGCAGTCTCAACATACACACCGGAGACTGATTGACGCATACTGTTTGCAGCTTTTCCACTGTGTGCATGTGTCACTCACCTCTGCAGAACAGGAACACTATCTTTATATATAATGACTTAGAGAGCAGGAAAATTTTAGCTGCAGATGCATTATCTTTTATATATTTGCATGAGCAGCTGCGCTTCGTGCATGTATGAAGCAGTGAGTGTGCTATAAACACAGATGACACGTGCCTTGGGTAAACTAGATTAGAGTAAATAAAAGCATTAATTGAGGCTGTGTAAGTGCTGCTGTTGTTTATCCTGATGTGGCTCTGGGTGCTGAATTCCTGCGTGGGCGTGAAACCGTTGCTGTTTGGCAGGTAACGCACTACAGCTGAGTTGAGTAAAGTGTAAACACTGACAGATAAGAAGCCGTGCATCACTGAGGGTGTGTTTTTCCGTCATCCATCAGGTTTAAACGGACATAATATTGATTGAAACTGTATTTCAAAGCAGTAATGAAACTGTTTTAAATGATGGCGCTTGTGTTTTCTTTTCCAGATGAGACAGAACGCCTCAGGAGGTCAGGTGCGCCCCTCTCTTCCCAATGGACCCTCCTCCAACTCCCTCCCCTCCCCCAACCCCAGCCTCCACCCCACCCGGCCCCACCTGGGACCCCACCGGCCGCTGTGCCCGCCGCAGCCGCTGGCCAACGGGCCGACGGGCCCCGGGCCACACGGACCCTCGGGCTCCCTCCCAGTGGGTGACAATAGTAAGAGTAGTAGTAACAGTAGTAGTAATAATCAGCCAGGGCCCACGGACACAGGGCCCAACGGAGACGTGCCTTACCTGCAACCTGCCAGCAGCGGCGACGCAGCACTGCTACCTCACACCTGCACAAGCACGCAAACCCAGGACGCCACGCCGCAAAAGGCCCTGCACCTAAACTCCTCTCAGGTGAGGCATCCACCACCGATAGTGTCCCATAGTGTGGTTTCATGCAACAAACTGTTAAACTCAACTCTCAACTCAACTCAACTTTATTTATATAGCACTTTAAAACAACCGTAGCTGAAAACAAAGTGCTGTACATAGAGACATAGAACAATTAAAGGCAATAAAATAAATTAAACAGACAATAGAATACTTGTTTCATTGTTTTTAAAAGCAATTAGAAACAATTAAACAGTAAATAAAAGCAAACCATAAAACACTAAAACAAGAGCAGAGGTCTCATGTGGAGTTGAAAGCCAGGGAGTAAAAATGTGTTTTACGTAAGACTAGTTTTAAAGGGGAACTATGCAAGTCTGGTCGCATTTCTGCCGTTTTGCTAACCCTCCTCCCAGCCATGTGCATTTGTTTTCAACGAAGCCAGCGTTGTGTCACACTGCCGCCGAGACTAGAGCTGGGACAACGGGTCGGTGCCGCTCAATTACTCTGAAGCTGTTTAATTAATGTAAAAATGTAGCAAGTAAAAATCTTGCAAAGTTCCTCTTTAAATCCCTCCCAACTCTGCTTTTATCACCTTCTCAGTCCACACAAGGACTCTCATTAAATGCAGAGCTGCCAAAATATTGTAATTGTACCGACTTGATGAATAATGACCTCAAAGACAAGTTTTTTCTTCTGGATGTTTCGCTTCGACTCTTAACAGCTGCTCTCCTCCTCCTCCTCCTCCTCCTCCTCCTCCTCTCTCAGGGGCTTCAGAAGGGGTCTATTCCACATGCGACAGGCTCCAGCGGTGAGGGGGCCTCCTCTCACCCGCAGACCCCCAACTCCACCGGCCCTGTTCACCCCAACAATCAGGTTGGACATTCCACTAACGCCCCATCGCCACGGCAGCCTCACAACCACCTCCCCTCCCCTCCCTCCCTCCCGCCCTCCTCCTCTACCTCAGGTGGAGCAGCACCCAGTGCGTCCGCTACCAAAGATAGCAACACAGCCGCAGCAGCCGCCGCCGCCCTCGCCACGGCAGCGGCGTCCCTCGGCAACGGAGGCTCCGAGGGCAAGACGCCGTCGCCGCTGGCCGACGGCAAAACGGCACAGACGGACGGCCTGGCCAATCACGTCCACTCGGGGGATGGCGGCAAGGCGGCGGAAGGCGGCGAGAAGCCGAGCCTTAGCGCAGACAATCCTAGACTATCTGCCCTGCTGGCGGGGGGGAAGGGCGGCGGCGGCGGCGGCGAGGGCGAGCGGCCGTCAGAAGGGACCGTATCCGCGGCGTCCACCGCGCCCGAGGCCCACAAGAAAGTCAACAACATCCACCCGGCCGTCCTGCCCTCCACCCCCCACGCGCAGGGCAGCTCGGCCGCCTCCTCGCCCATCTCTGCCATATCCACCGCCACGCCCTCGCCCAAATCCTCAGAACACACCCAAACAGGCGTCCACAGTCCCGCCACCACCAACACCAACACCAACACCACCACGTCTGCTGCTGCACCGGCCGTCAACGGCAACGGCAAAGGAGGCATCTCCGAGGACTCTCAAAGCCCGCTGAAGGCCGAGCCGCCCGCCGTCACCGGCTTCAAAGCCACGCCTCCGCACGGACACAGCTCCTCGTCGTCGTCGTCTTCGATATCCATCTACCCCAGCTCCACAGACGTGCTGAAGGCCTGCAGGTGAGTCAACGTCCAACATCTGGAAAATTCTCGCTGTAGCTTCTGACATCCTTCACTCACGCTGCATTTCTAATGGATCGATTGTGTGTGTGAAGAACCAATAGAAATGTGAAGCATGCTGCATTGAAACCCTGTAAAAGTCAGCGTTGACTGTGAATGTGACTGTATGTGACTCTGGATCAGAACTTGGCTTTTCTTGTGTGTTTCCAGTCTGTGCCTATGAGAGTGTTTTTGTTTTGAAGATGTCTCCTCCCAGTGGATTAACAGAGAAACTGCGTTCCAGTGGCGAACGATTATGTAACACTACACAACACTCAAGGCCACCGGGCTGTTTGTTGCCATGCAGATATTTCTCCTCCATTTGGTTGCACTCTTTTTTTTTTTTTTCGTGTGTGTTTGTCGAATGAAAACGAGCTTTTCCCTGTTTTACATTTGATTGGTAAAACAGAGAACATGGCGTCCCACGCTGTGTGTGTGTGTGACTGAAAACCTTGGTGTTTCTCGCCTTTGTGCAGAAACCTGGGGAAGAACGGTCTCTCCAACAGCAGTATCCTCCTCGATAAGTGCCCCCCGCCCCGGCTGCCCCCTCCACCCACACCAGCCCTGCCCAAAGACAAGCTCAACCCTCCCACACCCAGCATCTATGTGAGTATTAACCAGACCTGAAATAAAGAATACGGGTCGTGTTACATCCGCTGTGTCTGTTAAATCTGTTAACTTGCTCTTTTCTGTCTGTCCAGCTGGAGAACAAGAGGGACGCTTTCTTCCCCCCACTGCACCAGTTCTGCACAAACCCCTCCAACCCGGTCACTGTCATCAGAGGACTGGCTGGAGCACTCAAACTGGGTAAATGCACGGTTCATAATGCGTGAAGCTGAATGAAACGCCAGATGATACTAAATCTGTATCTAAACAATTCTCCCGCTCCCTCTGCAGACCTGGGTCTGTTCTCCACTAAGACGCTGGTGGAGGCCAACCCGGAGCACCTGGTGGAGGTCTGGACGCAGCTCTCGCAGCCCGCTGACGAGAACTGGGACCCGGCCGGCACCAAGAAAATGTGGCGCTGCGAAAGCGCTCGCGCCCACACCACCATCGCCAAATACGCCCAGTATCAGGCTGCGTCCTTCCAGGAATCTCTGCGGGTCGGGATTCTACTTTTTCTGATCATACAAAGAACCATGCAGCTGGGGTTTATCTTTATCGCTGGTTTAACGTGTTTCCTGTTTGTTTTCAGGAGGAGAATGAGAAGAAGGCACTGAAGGAGCCGTCAGACACAGAACCAGCATCAGCAGAGAGGTATATAATGAGTTTTATAGTAATTCACCTTCCATACATTAAGTTTTTCCATTAGAAAAAAAACAGGTTTGGATATTCCCTTTTTCCTCATCATCAGTTTGGTTTTATTGTTTTATGTCGTGCAGAATGGGTTTAAAAAACCATCAAATACCAGACAATATCCAGTCTCATTTCTGTCATGTGAGCCTCCACCCAAGTAATTATATTTCAGACACTATGTCATCATGGTTGGCACCTCTTCTCTGAGTATCTGCTACATCCCCCCTTTTCTTTTTTCTTTGCTCGACTTTATGAAAACAAACTGAGTTTTTCATTTATTTTGACTAAATTGGCCACATGTGGTTCTAAATCCTCCTCTTATGTTCCTTCAGTGTTGCCCGCAAAAGAAGGGGACCTTTAAAGCACATCAAGTTCGGAACCAACATCGATGTGTCAGACGAAAAGAAGTGAGTATGGTTTTATCTCGCCGTGAAGTGATCCTTCATGCCTTTGAACCTGCAAGCTCATAATGATCTCTGTGCTCCAGGTGGAAGCAGCAGCTCCAGGAGCTCAGTAAACTCCCGGCCTTCGCTCGCGTGGTGTCGGCCGGTAACCTGCTGAGCCACGTGGGTCACACCATCCTGGGTATGAACACGGTCCAGCTCTACATGAAGGTCCCGGGGAGCAGGATACCAGGTGGGTGCGCTCATCCGTCACCAGTTATACACTCTCTCAGGTGTGTGTGTGTGTGTGTGTTATTGACGTGGTGGCGTTCGTCCCTGTAGGTCACCAGGAACACAACAACTTCTGCGCCGTCAACATCAACATCGGACCAGGAGACTGTGAATGGTTTGCGGTACCTGAGCCTTACTGGGGGGTGATGAGCAACTTCTGTGAAAAGTAAGACCAATCCGAAACCTTCCTTCCTCTGCTCCTTCCCTCCCTCATCATACGTCGTCCTAACGCCCCGTCTCCTCCTCATCCTCCTGCAGGAACAACATCAACTTCCTGATGGGCTCGTGGTGGCCCAACCTGGAGGACCTGTACGAGGCCGACGTCCCCGTCTACCGGTTCATCCAGCGCCCCGGCGACCTGGTGTGGCTCAACACCGGCACCGTGCACTGGGTGCAGGCAATCGGCTGGTGCAACAACATCGCCTGGAACGTAGGACCTCTCACGGGTACGCAATGAATCATGGGATACCGAGGTCACAGGAATTTGACTTCAGTCTTTAATCAGTCAGTCATCACGTAATACAACAACTATCAACACTACAAACAAGGTAGTGACTGGAAAGGCACAAGCGGAAGCATAATACTTATATTTATGCCTGTCCTACATAGCAAATTGAACAAATTAAAGGGATAGTAGCATTTTTTTTAAAGTGGGGTTGTATGATCTACAAATAGCCCCTAAGTACTTTAATTGCAGTAGAAGACTCTCTGCACTCCTCCCGTTAGCAACGCCAGCCCATAGCCCTTACCTGAAAAAAAATACACAGTTCCATTGTTTGCTATAATATAAATTTTTTTTGGGCTGGCGTTGCAGAGAGTCTTCTACTGCAATTAAAGTACTTAGGGGCTATTTGTAGATCATACAACCCCACTTTAAAAAAAATGCTACTATCCCTTTAAGCTACCCTTCAGCATTTTTACAATATAGGGAAAACAAACAAACATAAAAAGTTAAACTAAACCAGAAAAAAGAGAACTGAAAAGCATCAGCTAAAGATCACAATATGTGGCGACCTTTAGTGAAGTGGTTTTTAGCTGATTATTGACCTTTTTAACTGATTACTGATCTGATTAGAGCAGGGTTTTAGCTCCTGTCTACAGCTGCTGCCTTTCACACACAGCCACTGGCAGAATAATAACCGGCGCACCTGTTTGCGTTGTACACACCGCGGCTCACATGACACTTGTGTGTTTCCAGCTCACCAGTACAAGCTGGCCGTGGAGCGCTACGAATGGAACAAACTCCAGAGCGTCAAGTCTATGGTTCCCATGGTGCACCTCTCCTGGAATATGGCTCGCAACATCAAAGTGTCCGACCACAAGCTGTTCGAAATGATCAAGTGAGTCAACAGCATCTGGTGCTTTCAGCGTGTTGCGTTCGTGTGGATTGTGTGTTTAATTTTCCCCTCGTATCCCCCCCCCCTCCTCCCCCTCTCAGGTACTGCTTGCTCCGGACGTTGAAGCAGTGCCAGTGGGTGAAGGAAGCCTTGGCGACGGCCGGCAAGGAGACGGTGCTGAGGCCAAGGACGAGGGACGAGCCGGCTCACTACTGCACCATCTGTGAGGTCAGTATTGCGCATGGGGGGGAACGTCTCAGCTGCAGGGGTGTGAGTTCTAACAACATGTCACATCTCAGCAGCTCACACTTATTTTCTAGTGGACGATAATTGTCTCGCCCGTGCGCTTGTCCCTGCTCACATCCGGATTGAGACTCAACACCCTACATGTTGTATTTGCACCTACAAGTAGAAGGGGATAGGTTGTATCAGAGGACATTTTGGTTTGTTATGTAGTTTCTACTACACTAACTAAGCACACAATTAAAACATCAAATTGTGCAGCTTCTTCTGGACATTATGGCTGTTATTCAAATTTTTCATACTATTTATACTTCTTAAAATATTCAAATATTTCAGATTTTTTTTGTCCCATAGGAAATACATTGGAACTACTGGTCCTACGTTGAACCTCGTCTGCTTCCACATACTTTAACCTACAGGCTTCGTTCACCTTCTGAACTGTAGACAAACTTCTGATGTATTCACCTTGTATATAACTTTTTCATATCTTTGAGATAAAGCCTTTCAGAGCACATGAAATCCTCCTCTGACCAATTTCACACTTTTCAATTAGTGTGTATTGCGTCAGTCAGAGTGAGTGGCATCATCATCAGAGCACAGGAGAGCCAAAACAGAGACTGGAACTTTTCTCTTTAATTTGCCATTAAACCCATAAATGACACTCTACACTCATGATTTTGGAAACAGTTTGTACTGACCACACTTGTTCTCTGTCTCACAATGTCGTCAAAAAAGCACAGAGACGAATTGATCGCACGTACCACAGTTCTCAGCACATCATCACATTACAATGAATGACAACACAGTCTTGACAAGTGTGTGCTGTCTGTGGCCTAGTGGCAGAATAAAGGTCTATAGATCATGAGGTCATGGGTTCAAATGCACTGAAACTTTAAACTTCAAGACAGGGGCAGAGACAAAGCACAGCTCTTGAATGATTTGCATTCAGACATGTGTCTGTCATTTCTTGTCCTGCGCTGCCCCTAGTGGATGTGACAGGCAGAATTCACCTCCCCTCCCCCGCCTTCAATTAGCTACAGGTGGTCACAGCTCAGTAAGAGACGGATCGCTCGTACCACAGGTTACAGCACATCATCACATTACAATGAATGACAACAGTGTGTGCTCTCTGTGGCCTAGTGGCAGAATAAAGGTCTACAGATCATGAGATCATGGGTTCAATTCCTGCCTTGGTCATTCCTTTGCATCTTCCTATATCACTGAATAATCTCACATTCATCAACGTCTAAACCTCCCCTTACCTCAAGTACTGCTATGGTGGAGTGGTAAGGTGGCTGCTTGCCAACCCAAAGGTCACTGGTTCGAATCCTCCTTGAGAAATATTGTTAGTTAAGTTTATCAACCTCTTCCAACTTTAACTACTACCACTTGGTCTGGCTTATTTTCTAGCATTTTTCTCGGCTTTCAGCCATCTTTGAATAACCTCAGATTGATGACAGCATTGAAACAGCTTTGATTCATCACAGTATAGAACCCATGTGAGTCGCAGCTCTCTGTGGCCTAGTGGCAGAATAAAGGTTTATTGATCATGAGGTTGTGGGTTCAATTCCTGCCTCACTCATGCTTTGCAAGTCATTCTTGACTTTCTGCTATTCAGCTATCACCGGACAGTCTTTGATTCATGATAGTATAAAGCTTGTTGTGTGTCAGGTGCTCTGTGGCTGAAAGGTTATTGTATCAGGTTACCAATCATGAGATCATGAGTTCGATTCCTGCCTCAGACATGTTTGCTGCATGTCATTGCTGTACTTGCTCTCTTTGCTAATTTAGCATGGCTTCAGCATTCACATGTTCAGAGTAGTTCTTCGCTGCTCCATTTATTTTGGCATTAAAGGCCGATTCAGTTTTGTTTTGAGCTAATTAGCGGCTTTGCTAATGGGTTGATTTTAAACACAGGGCTTTCAGCTGTTTTTGTAAAAAAAAAAGAAAGAAAGTCTCCACATCCCATTCAACAGCTGCTGTCATTGTGTCCCAGCAATTGTTCCATTACTCACTGTCTGTGCAGCAGCAGCTCCAGGATCTGTCTGTGGATGACATCATCGCTGCAGCCTGTGTCTGCTGTTCATCCTCATTCAAATTCGCGAGTCACAAGCTCAGGGTTACAATGAAAAGAACACGGGTTATGGATTCTGCACGAGGTTCAAGTTGTTCAGAGTTTGTGCCGCCTCTTAAATGCATGTGTGTGTGTGTGTGTACTTGGCAGGTGGAGGTGTTCAACCTGCTGTTTGTGCGCCGCGAGCTCCTCTCCAAGAAGCAGTGCGTGATCCACTGTCAGGACTGCGCCCGGAAAGGCAGCGCCACACTGGACGACTTTGTGGTGCTGGAGCAGCACCGGATGGACGACCTGATGCAGGTCTACGACCAGTTCACATTAGTAAGTCCACGTTTATGTGAAGCATAATTATTTTGTGAAAGATTTTGTTCGTCGAGTTCTGACGGTCAATAACTTTTCAATCCTGTTTAATTGTGATGATGGATTCAAGCTTTTACCTGTATTGTAGCATTTGAGGCCTCAAAATGATGCATTCAATGACCAAATTGACTAATTCTTGTGTATCGTCTTCCTCCCTAGGCCCCTCCTCTTCATTCATCTTCATCTTGACATTAGTTGACACCTCTTTTCTTCCGCTGTGGAGCCACGACGCCCCTGCACAGGAACTTGTATTAAGATTGAGAAAAAAAAAGAGAAAAAAACTCAACAAAAAAAAAAGAACAAAAACAAACATCTTCATACACGGACCATTTCTGATATTCAGGAAAGCCAAGGCCGTCTCCCCACCCTCACCACCGCCCCTCCCATATGGCTGGTCTCCATAGCGACGGCTGGAGGCTGAGTGTGTCTGTCTATGCAACCTGTTTTGAAGTGCTGGTGCCGGGCCCTTCCAGAGGGGGGCGCCACCAAGCTCGCTAACAGGACTCGTTCTCTCTCTTCTCCCTCCCCGCACCCTCCCAGCCCCCTCTAATGACAATGGTTCAGCCCTGTTTTAATGGAGGACTTAATCAAAAACGGTTGGGAACAGGGGGACGAGGGGGAGGAGTGGGATTCTTTAATGCGTGATAAAAATGTTTTGTAGATACTTGTTAACTGTCACAACTGGCAACACCACCCGTAAAAGACTACTGACTTGACAACCTTTCTCCCTCCTTCTCTCTTTCTCTCTCTCTCTCCCTTTTTCTCGTTTTCTATTCTGGTAACAGGATGAAATGTTCGCTTTTATTTAGAGATTTCCCCCCAGTTTTCTTCTTCTGTTTTTCCTTATAAGGAGCACTAGCCTAACTGGTCATTTTCTATGGTAGATAGTAATTTCAAGACTCTTTGGACAGCAAAATCTCCAAAAAAATTTGTAATGTGAAGAGTTTAGGTGAGTTTCTTTCTTTATTTCATCTTTTCTTTCTTCTTTCTTTCTTTCTTTCTTTCTTTTTTTTTTTTTTTTTTTTTTTTACAGCTTTTATGTTTTATCTTTGTCTTGTTCTTTTCAAAACTATGGCATTTTGTTTGTTTCTTAGGTAAAAAAAAGAAAAAAAAAAGAAAAAATTTCTGGAAAAAAAAAAACATACTAGCCAAGTCACAAAGAAAATGGGTTGCACATAGACTTACGGAATAAAAGTTTAATTTGTGATTTTTGTTTTGTTGTTTCTAATCTTGATGTAAATTTAAACTATTTATAAATACATATTTATTGCTTGAAAATATTTGTTGATGGAATGCTGTTATTTTTTCCAGAATACCTGCCATTAAATTTGAAGGAGTTTTGTCATTTTAACACAACTCCTCTTACATTTTCTATATATAAATAAAATTGCTTAGCAAGCATTGTACAGAAACGGACATTTAAAATTGTTTTATTGTTTGAAGAATGTTTTATGATGAGTCAATAAACACAAAGTTGTCAAATTATCCATGCTCATTGGCTACTTGAACACACCACAACTTTACAGCAAAACGGATTTACAGTGAAATTAAAAAACGGATAAAATGTTTGCGAGTGTTGGTCTGAAACCCAGCAGACAATGTAGCTGTAGACTGACACACACAGAATCCTACACTGTATGCCAGGTCCAGAACTAACCCAGTATCTCATTACTTCATTTTTAATTAAAAAAAAAAAAAATCACATTCCTGCTGGTGGTGCTGCTCCTTCTCCAAACTACGCATGCTGTCTGAGATTAAGTCTGCTGGAGGCTTTTCTCTTCACTGTGGGTGGGCAGTCGAGACGATTCTTTGAAATTTAAAAGCTGCGTGGCAAAAGATCACAAGGGGAATGGTGTGAAGTGCACATGGAAAACATTGTTAGAGAGTAACCCACTCGTCTACTTCAAAAATGCTCCAGACAGCCCCATTAAATGTGATTATCCAATAAGTCCGAATGTCGTCATCATCCCAGCACCCCTGGGTGACATGGCCGCCGGCAGAGACCCAGTAGCCAGATGTAGCTGCTGCCAGCCCCACAGGATCTACACTGACTACTGAGCAACCGCCGGGGCCCACCGTGGCTCCGTGGCTCCGGTTAGAGCCAAAATGGCCGCCTGTGCAACGTTCACGTTTCAGCCAGGACAGGAAAACGAGGAGGAGGAAAACAAGTTTGTGCTGAGAGGAGTTGACAAACAAGGAGGATCCCCGTGGATGTCAGGGCTGTCATTGCCAATATAACACAAGGACACGCATGAATATCAGAAGAACACTGTGATGCTGCTCTAATACAAGAAAGTTTTTACTAACTAACAATACAACACAGGTTTTTTTTTCCCCTCATGCACCTTCAAACACTGATGCTCTGCCAATATTCTGAGCTTTAAACATTCGTTTTTCTGCAGCGGTCTAGTTAGTGCTCTTCATATCCTGCAAAACAGCAGGTTCCATCCACCTGTGGAGGTTGGAGGTGAAGAAGGTCTGGAATAAAAGAAATCAGTGACAGTGTGCTCAGGAGGAACCAGGCTGAAATTAACTGCAGAAGCCTGAACCTTCTTCATTTTATTATCTTTCTTCTCTCTTTTTTTTTTTTTTTTTTACTTTTTGCTGCATCTGTTCCCACCAGAGTCTTGTTGGCAGATTTACAGAAATCATAAAAGGCTCTTAAAGCAAAATTATGACATGTGACAAATTTAAAAGAGCTTGAGGTGCATGTGGGGGGAAAAAACCAAACAACAAAAGTTATTTCTGCCATTTCTCATCATGTCTCCCTCTCTGCCTGTCGACTCAGTGCCGTCCTTCTGCTGCCATGCTGGAAAACCAAGATGGCCGTCTGAGCTGGGGGGCTGTCACAGCAAACGTTGGACTTTCTGACGCCGTTTTCTCCTGGAGTGTCACTCTCCTGTTCGACGTCTGACGGGGCGTCCTGGAGAAGAGAGAACACCGGGGTCAGAATGATTTTATTCACATGAGGGAGCACATGAGGGAGGAAGATGACTGATGAGGGAAATTAAGCATCCTGCATTTTCTGCATTTGAAAGCAGCATTAGTAGCTGAACTCTCTGGTGGCCATGAAGCGATGCCGACATACTGTATTTTGCTTTTCTGAAAAACATTTTGTCTCTCCACCCACAGACTCTTTGACTTTGGTAGAGTGCGCACACAGGAACAAAACCGAGTGTGGGTGTGGATTCTAGGAAACAAGATGCCAGTTTTAATGTGCATGTCAGTTAAGAAGACGAGGACTTCCTGTTGGCTGTCTGAGACGACAAAGGCAGGAAACTTGAGTTTTGTGATACAGTGACAATAGTGTGATATGTAAAAAAAGAAAAAAAGAAAAAAAAGAAAAGAAAAAAGGTTTGGGTGGGGGTGAGGGTTGGGGGGGTGCAGGTGGCAGAGGGGCTCTGTAATTGTAAAGCAGTGGGAAGAAAAGAGGTGCTCTGATTGTAAAAATGTAAATCCCAAAGAGTTGGATTAGTCCTTTAACTCTCCTCTCCCTATATTATCCACCTATATCGTCTGTGAAATCTGGCGGCGGTCCAGCAGCAGAGAGGTATGTGAACTCTGCCTGGCCCGGACCACCACCACCAACTCCCCCCCCGCTCAAATCCAGACTGCCTAACAATGTCTCCCTGTGTTGAGTGAGGAAAAAAAGGGGAGAAAGAGCAAGAGAGAAGGAGTTAAACCAGCAGAGTGATCAATGCCCTCCCTCCCCTCTCTTTCTCCCCCCTTTCCTTCCTCCCTGTTCCCTCCATCTCTGCCCTGCCTGCTCTGTCGTTTCCGCCTTTGTGAGAAACAGACAGGTGGCCCTGACTGCTAATTTTAACCGGGCCGATTGTCTGCCTGCGTTTTCCCACAGCTATGTATAGACGCCTGCAATAAACCAAGTAGGTCAGTGTGTGAGCCTCGCACGCACATACACCTACAGACACACACACACATTTGGGCCCTGACCTCTAAAAAAAAAACGCCTGACTTGTCCATTCATCCACTCCCACCTCTGTTGCAAATGATCCTCCCTGATTGGTTGTCACTTTCAGCCAATGGCAGAGCTTCCTGCTGCCCATTCATAAAACCCAGGGTCATTGAGGATAATGTGGTATTAAGGCACGTGCAAAGAGGAAGGGTAAACCCACTCTTTTTTTATTCTGCACACCGCCACTGAACTACATGTTCTTGTTCATGATGGAAATTAATACTGATCAGCAGTGAATTTATGTCACTTCAGCGTGGATTAAAGAAAACCGATGTTTTAACGGGTTATTCCTGATATTAATGTGCTCTGGTGGTGTTTACTGTCAACTTCTTTCCTAAAGATGCAAATGCTAAATCCCTGTTTGTGCATTTTCAGCACATAAAACCTAAATTAGTGAAATTCTTTCAACGTCTGCCTCTGTCTGCACATTCCTGTGTGTTTAATGAATAATGAACGGAGGGCCACTTAGGCTGTGATAATCCCAGACTGTGGCTCTCCCGGCCCCTCCATCCCGCTCCCAGGTCCCACTCAAACACACAGTGCTTGAATCCACTCCAGTGTTGTTTCCTCCCCCCCTGTAATTACCACCCCTGCTTGTCTCCTGACCCGCTCCAGTGTTCACAATTTTTCCCCTTCTGAGTTACATGTTTATACATAGAAACTCGTGACTAGGTCAAAGTGACTCACTTATATGGAGCCTAATGCGTGACATCCACAACTTATAGCTGACAGCGAGGAGGCAGCGGGCCCACAAGTGTTGAAAAGACCCTGTTTTAATATCTTGATTAAATGTCCCTATTCCATCTGTGCTGTTGGAAGGTGAATTATAAACATATATGTGAGTATTTATCATTTAAAGGCTCACACATTTTGTGACATCATTTTTTTTTCCATTTGAGTCCGCTCATATCAAATAACCAAACCCTTCCAAATTCAGCAGAAGGGAATTAGGGAATTAGATTCAGTGCTACTGCCTGTCATAGAAACATGTTGATGATACTATAGGAGAAGAGAATTAGTCTCTATGTAGGAATTCATTGCTTATTTAATGGAGAGAATACGTTTTTAGGTACTTTAAAACATTTACAAAAATGAGTTTGAAACTGACTTGTTTTTTAATTTCACTGAGAGAAAAACCCAAAGGTATTTTGCATTTTATCCAAGTGCTCTGCTGTTGTCAAATGTAAGGTAGCCTACAGATTACAATATAAACACACAAGATGGATTATTCCTTTAGGAGTCACAAAAAACCTCTGAAATCCATCCACTCCACTGTATGAAGTGTTGCTTCAGTTGGATGATGTGATGCGAGGCATGTTTGCAATGGGCTATCCAAGATAACAAGAAAAGAGGTGCTACCCATCGCCATGGAAACGGAGAGTAATTAGCACAGAGTGCTGCTCAGAGAAAAGGAGAGTGAGAGGGGAGCATGATGGTGTGTGTGGGATGTTGGCCGGCTTTCAGGAGATGAGCAATGAGTAGAGGACGAGGAGGAGATGAAGTAACAGCGGCCCGCTCCACGGTTTCAGGTGTCATTACACACCGGGACACACACAATAACTTCCTCTGTGCTGACTCCATTTTTTTCCCCCACTGTTGAATTTGATTAAGGAATTTGCACTTTTTGCTGGAGGAAAGAGTTCAACAGATTTCCTCAGCGCCGCTCTGCTCAGCCCCCCCCCTCCCCTCCACCCGCACCCACCGAAAAGCCTCCCTGCATGTTTAAACAGGGACTGTAAGAGGAAAGCTGGGTTCAGCTGTTGATCTGGCTCATGCTGCTACAGCCCCCCCCCCACCACCACCACCACATCCCCACGCTCTACGGATGTGTGTGTCCATCTGTTGGTCACGTGACATTTAGTTTTGCCAATGTAATTTTTTGACAAAAGCTAAAGGACGGATCATTGAAAACCAATACAACATCATTACATTTTGCAGAAATTGTCAATGTTTTAATGGATAAGCTACATTTTAAAGTCACAGAGGAGTGGTGCAGTTTTGGAGCCGACCTGTTGTGATGTTTGCAGTTTGAACTTGGAGAAACCAAAGCTGCAACCTCTCCTGTGTAATGTAATGATTACAGATAATGTTGTCGCTAACTGGCCCTTGGTTTGCTTGCATCATTCACAGATTTTGACAATATTTACTGGTACTGGTGTGAGTTCACACTCAAAGGGCCTCCGGGTTGACCCCTGAAAGTGAACTCCGCTCTGGTATCTTGCAGGTCTCCTCTGCCCCTATACATCAAATCTATCGCTTTGTGCATTTCCACGCTCTACAGACCTCTGTGGACACACACTTAAAACACTTCAAAACACCCACACATTTGGCGCACAATTTACCGTTGTTCTTCAAGCATCAAACGACTCCTCAATCACTCTGCAACAGCTAATGGCAGCCAGGAGCCCGCAGGCGGCGTATATGCTAAGAACAATTATGCAGATGTGTGCTAAAACCACTTTGGTGGTATAATCCAACAATCAGTCCATTATCGTAATTGTCGTTAGCGAGTGGGCGATTATGGTTTTCGACAGATGCTGATGAACAGGCCGAGCTCTGCTGGTTTTATGCAAATCTGGCAGGCTCTATTTTAATATGTCAGATGTAATGTCGGCGTGTTTCTGAAGTTTGTGGAGAATATATATGTGTGTGTGTGTGTGTGTGTGATCTGTGTGCAGGTATAAAGAACCTGATAGAAGTGACTGAATTCACTTTTAAAGGACTGTGTATAAATTACAAGGGGTGGGTGGTCTGACATTTGTAATTATGGTATTTAAATTACCATCAACCTTTTCTAATGCAAGGGCTTCAGTAAAGAGTTCTCAAGTGGTTATTACTGCTCGTCAGTTCCTCTGAGATCACAATAGTACTTTATATTGGGATTTTCCTGTAGTTTGCTGCATCATATAGCCTATTGATCAGTGCTGAAGTCATCTGACCACTTAGTCCAGTTGTAATGCATCAGCTGGGAACTTATATGCGTCATGTGAGGAGGCAACATGTCAGCTGCTCATATAATGTAGTTAACTTAAAGAGGAAGAGCAGGAATGTATCCTAAACTCAACCCCAGTCCTCCCCCTCCCCCTCCCCGCTCCTCCCCCTCAGTCATGGGTTCTCCGCTGGGTAATCGCATACCAAAAACACAAGAATTTCCCCCTCTCTCCTCTCCAGGCAGGGGCTACCCCCCCTCACCCCCTCCCCCTTCTTTCCCACTACAGCATCAGACTCGCCTGAGTTCATCAGCAACAAACCGGAAACTACTCCTGGTTTGCATTCAGAATAAAAGCATGCATCTCAGCCCATAAGCATGTCACATTAAAATGGTTAGCACAAGAAAGGAAATATGGTTAGTCATCTGATTTAGGATAAATAAAAAAAATGTGGCTGCCAACTGCTGGATAATTAAGATGGGAAACAAATAGGCCTCATAACTTTTCATACATTATGGCACTATGATCTGTGTCATCATCACCTGTATCAAATATTACAGCCAATTCATAATCAATAAACCAACAATTCATCAGTAGTTAATCTTAGTCAATTAATCAATTTCTGACACTTTGTAGGAAAACAATCTGCACGTGCATCAACAATCCATGTAAGTTTTTGACTAAGAAATCATAATGTACTTTAAATCAATTAAAAAGGTCAGCATGTCAAATGTTGCATAAATTAATACATTACAACAGGAAGTGACTTGTTGATTAGACAAGAAATCAATATACTTGCTGTATGCCCATAGGACAAATCCCTTTGCATCACTATTACAAGTCTACTCGACCCGTATTTTGAAATGAGTAGCTGGAAGTCAGCGGGTGACTGCGGCTCTCTTGACGCTGGTGGCAGCGGTTCTGAGAGCGGCTTTCAGAGCGGTTCCCAAACTGCTCTTAATGTGAAAAATACAGAGAAAACGCCGGGCGCATTCCTGAGACCCGGAGACATCCATGCCCCGACCGTGACAGACAGAGGCTCGTGCGTGTGTGCGCGCGCGTGGTGCATGAGTGTGTGCGGGTAATGTGTGTGCGCGAGCGTATGTGCACGCGCGCGCGCAAACCGTACGTCTCTGCGGGGGTGGAGAGCCGGAGACCACACACTTTGCGCATTGCCCCCCCTCTCCACACACACACACACACACATACACGGGACCAAGCGGCACAGTTGGCCCTCAAAGTAATGAAACATTAAAGTTGAGAAAAAGAAAAACATAAAGTGGTTGTTCAACAACACTGCAGATGTGGCTTTCGGCTGAAAAACGTCAAGTTTCGTGCGCAAAAATTCCCCTTTTTTTGACCAAGTGGAGAGTGAAATGTGCTCCCTGGAGGAGCCCCGCATGGCCAAAGCAAAGCATAACCGAGATGATGAGGTGGACTTTGGCCAAAGTGAGCGGTCAGTAACGACACTAGTGTTGAATAAAAGCAACAATAGTTAATTGTTTTCACGTTTTTCAACCCGATCACACGCCGCGTTGCGCAATCTGCATGGACAGGCTGTGATCCGAGCGGTGCCGACGAACGAGAAAAAGTCTGTTAAAACTTCCCTTTCCCCAACACTGGCAACATCAACAACGACGCGTCGAGTCTGCATAAAAAGTTGCTCCACGTCTTCCCCGGAGATAAAGTCCCGCATGAAAAGTGGCTTCACTTACCGTGGCTGTGTCTACTGGCCGCATGTCCCCATGAGAGTGTTGTGTGTGCGTGTGTGTGTGTGCAGAAGACGCATACCGATACGAGAGGTCGGAAGCGCAGCGCGACACGTCAACGCGTGTTGCCTTCCATATCATAAGGGGGATTCTTCAGCTGCTGCCTGGCTCTGTGGTGCACAAACTGGGGTCCGGGGACCTCCGGGGGGCCCCGAGGTAGCAGAACTGGGAGTAGTTAGTGAGTGCAACAGGCTACAAGTGGCTGCTGAAAGCGGTGTAGAGGAGCACGGAGACAATGGTGCAGAAAAATGTCAGCTCACTGAAGATGGAGAAATCCTCTCATCCTATAGGATATGACTCCAGTCAGAACTTCCATTCACAAGAGAAATGAGAGACAACATGTGATCAAAAAAAAAGTGGACCACTCTTTGTTTTTACATGAAAAAATCATTTTCTCTAAATACTGATAAAATCTCAGATTATTTTCTAATACAGTATTTTGTTTCTCCTCCTTGTGGCGTGGCAGCATTTTAATGCTCAAATGAAATGGCAACAATGGGTGCTGCGTTTCTGATTGGTGCTTTTACTGGCTATTTCACAGCCGCTCAGCCAGTTAGAAACGAGCAGAGAAACATGCATTTTCATCTTTGTTTGAAAATGCATGTGCATGAACAACCCATTATATGAACTCATATGTAATAATATATATAGCCTAATTTAAAGGACCATAAATGTGGTTTTGAATGGTGGTTTATTCTTTGATGCATATTTCCTGAGGGTCATCTGCTGGTTTAGTCACCGCTGACTGCAGCTACAGCCTTTGTAATCAAGATCCAGTGCTACTGCTGTCATAGAAACATGTTGGTGATACTAAAGGAGACAAGAAATCCTATAAAGTGTGTTTAAACTTGTGATTAATACCACACTGATGACTTCTGGCTTGTTTCAAGAACTGTCTGCAGCACAAACACAACGTATAATGACGTATAATTATGTAGGATGAGTGGATGTGATGGAGGAATGCAAAGTAGCAGTCAGTGTGTCAGTTGGTTTTTTACTACATCACATCAATCTGACATTTCATAGAAAACACTAAAAAAAAAAAAAGCCAAATGAGCTGCATGGGAGGAATACCACTGGTTTTCCTCAGAGGCGACAACTTGAAAAAACGCAAAGCAAGTCTGTGTGTGATTTTTCCCACCCTAACACCTTTCTCGAACACACACACACACACAAACGCACGCACACACATGCACAAAGTCTGAATGAATCCTGCAGCAGCAGCAGCAGCAGCAGCTCGGAGCACGCTGCTGTTTTTAATTGAACAGATAAGAGGCTGAATGGTTTTGTCTGCAGTGGAGGGAAGCCTGGAGGATTTGTTCTCTTCCTCCTGCTGCTGCTGCTGCTGCTGCTGCTGCACTGTGGAGACGAACGCCTGGCATCTCGCTCTCTGCAGTGGCTCAACACCGGAGCATGGGCAAGCACGAGGCACAGACAGGCATACAAATGGGCACCCAGGCGATGTGTGCACATACATGGCACGTAGAAACACAGAAACATCAAGTGCTTACCGGCAGGCTTTATCCAGACTGTTAAAACCCAGGGCAACCCCAGACGCTGGGATCTGCTTCTTTCTTTCTCCCCTCACCCTCATTTCTATCTCTTCTCACACTTTCCTTTTCTTTCTCTCTCTCCTTCTCTCTCTCTCTCTGCCTTTTTTCCTCATCTCTTCTTTCTCTCTGCTATATCCTACAGGACCCCACTAACCTCCGCTCCATCCCTCTCTCTGCTCTCCATCAGTCTCTACACTGATCTTTTAAGTCTACCAACCTCTCCACTGATCAATGGACAGACGGCGAAGCAAGCTCTGCTGCCTCCACCTCCCCCAGCTTTGTGTGTGTGAGTGTGTGTGTGTGTGTGTGTTTCAGTGCGAGGAGAGGAGGCTTCCAACCCACACACCACTCTCCAGAGCTCTCAGCCTCCACAGTGCCTCATCACTTGACCACTCCACACCCCTACGCATCAATTGTGTGCATGTGTGTGCACACCTACACACAAAGTAGGACCATTAAAAGCAAAGCCCACATTTCGGTGTCACCTGAAGTTGATTTTAGTGTGTGTATGTGTGTTTGTGTGTGTCTTAAGGAGGGCAGAAAAGCTCTGAACACCTGTGACTCATGCTGATTCACACAGGGTAGCTTGTAATGGCAGTGGTTACATCCATTATATGCACAGCCAGGTGGCAAAGCAGGTGCATCTGCAGCCACAGGCCATCCCATAACTTTGGTAAAGAGCTCATCTTGTTGTCACACAGTTGCATAACATTGAACACAACAGAAATATTCACTTTTCTGCATGGAAACGACACAGAAGATTGGAAAAATCTCCAAAACGTCATTGTTGGAATCATCTTCAGAGATAAGACGTAAATAAGAGATGTAACAGGCTTTGTACAGTGCGTTACTTCAGTTTGAATCACTCAGTAGCTCAAGCTAATTTTAAATGAAGAGAATGTGAACAACCTGCACTGCAACAGGGTTATAAATAGTGGACTAAATTCATCCTGTTCTGCCTGCTGCGTGAGGCAGAGGAGCCATCAGATGAGAGGAGATGCAGGCAATTCAGCAGCAGCATCGCCAGGGGTTAGATCTAATCATGGCAGAGAAAGCACCTGTTTGAGTGCAGCACTTTGACCGAATGTCAACAAGCTCAGAGAATCAGCGTTACAGGGTTTCAAAATATTTAAAAAATGACAAATATCTGAACTGTTTCTTTTTCTTTCAGCGGTTGATGAGCAGAGGGTTGAACCATGGTCATTCAGGTAAGGACGGGTTGATTGACAGCTGAAAGACGTCAGGCGAAACCATAAAAAGATGCCTGGTGTTGTTGTGGAAACATTTACTACCTGCTGGGAGTCAAAAAACAAGATTTTACAACCACCTTACAGTCATAAGATAAGATACAGGCAATAAGGCAAGACATCAATCAGGTGTTTCCCTACAGGCATTTACCACACTGTCATGAGTCCCATGGTAATCTTGTGGTCATCCCCTTCAAACACATTATCTACACTAATCAATTGAACATGCTACAACACTACAGAGAAAAGATCTGAATTTCCACCACAGTGCTTTACAGGGAAGATTAAAAATTAAAGGTGAATATAAAATTGGAGCTACTTGTAAAAAATACAGTGATTTCTATATCCACCTGCACAGAGCGGCCACTGAAAGTAATTTGCAATTGACAGCGCCCTGCCACTGTGGGGAGGGGAGGCTGAACGCTGCCACAAACGCCACCTTTGAAAAGGAGCAACTGGAGCTTACAAAGCATCCTGTCTCCTCAGTCTTCATTTATGATTTTGTGATGAAATTTAAAATGAATATAGCTAATTATAATGATCTTTAACATGAAGTCTTCCTGATGTGGTTTTCTCTGGCCATTTATTTTGCAACAGCCTTCAAGATCATGATCTTTCATTCTGAATGTGAAATGTGAAATAATCAGGAGATCTGCAGCCGTGATTTCTACTTTCTTAATTGAAACCCATGGCAGGTGCTGCAGGTTATCAGTGGTTCATTCTAATACTTTAACACAATCAGTTGGAGATGATTAATCTACATTTTTGAATAACTGGAAAACATCTGTCCTGCCATGCTGATGCAGTAACTTGTGGGACTGACTGAGATCGGGGTGTTGTTTCTGCGCATTAGGCAAGTGAACAACTGTAAATAACAGCAAAGATATTTTTGAAAAAAGAAAAAAAAAAAAACACAGTGTGCAAGTAGTTGGTGGTGCATGGGTGGCTTTTCAAGCAGAAAACAATTTCAGACTGCGGGGGATCGAGGAAAAACACACTCCTGTGGCTTGTGCGCTGCTGTGTCTCCAAGTCTTGGTCTGAGAAACACCTGATCACTGAAATACACTGATACAGACACACTGACAGTAAAGACCATGACATCAAACTGCAAAATAAGATTTAGCAAAGAGGTTTTCCAAATAAAAACACAATTTCTCTCATCGTAGCTGGAAGCCAAACATGGCTGACTTACATTCATCACACTTCCACTTCCTTCTCACAGAAAGCTGCTATTTAATCTTCTCTGTGACAGAGATCGCCTGCTGCTGGAGGGGAATTTAATTGTCTGGTGCTTTTACACTGAAGATTCTGCAGGACACTTGAAATAATATTGGCCTCAGCTGTACCTGCTCTGTCCTCGGGGCTGGGCCTGGACCTGCTTCAGTAATAAACTAGCAGACTGCTCTGAAAATCTCAGTAGGTGTTTTCAAAACTAATATATCTCATCTTCAAACCTGAGCGAGTGAGGTTAAAGGCTCCCTTTACAAGACAGCTTGTGCATAATACAGTGTGGTGCAGGGAGGACGGTAAGAAAATCCCAAGCTTACTAAACTTTAGAATGAATTCTATCTAGCTGTAGAAGTGCAGCACAGAGTCTGAGGTTAAATATGAATCAAATACTTATTCATACCAGAGTAAAGCTCAGAAAAACAAAAAACACTAGATCCTACATTTCCCATAATGCACCTCAGTAACATAGTTCCCTTAGACCTTTATGCTTGCCTCATATATTCAAACCACATCTCCAGTTTGCAACCGAAGCTGTCTGCGCAATTTAGCATCCCATTCCCAAGCTGAGGTAACCCAAAATAACCCTGGATGGTGTCATAGTGATGTCATCAGGGTTTAACTTTGGAAAGCTCCACAGAAAATATCAAATTATATAAAATACACACAGTTTCTTTCTCTTTAATGGCATATCGAAGCAGCAAATATATATGTTGTTGTTTGAGATAGCACTAAAGCTCATATACACGTTATTAATGACACCAGAGTAACGGCTGTTCCAGGCTCATATACGTCAATGCACATTATTGATGCATCTAAACACCACTTGTCCATGCCTTTTGAACCATGTTGCTACATGTCATGTCTGCTATGTGCGTCAACATGCGCAAATGCTGTATATGGACATGTATAGATGTAAAGCTGCACATGAACACATTGTCCTGAACCTCAGCAGGGACAGGATCTGGTATCCTGTGTGCATATAAAAGCACTCATTTAGTCATGATGTAGGAGAGGTGGCTCTGTAAACCGCCTGTCTGAGCCCGAGTCATTTACATAGGTAATGGTAGGGGTAGCGCTCAAAAATGTGCGGGGGTGGAAAATATACAATCCTCCACCAGCATACAAAAACAGCCGGAGAGAGAGAGGGGGAGAGAGGGGAAGAAAGACAGAGTGGGAGATGTAGGTGTCAGGCTCCTGAAGCTCTCTAAAATGACGGGTAATTACATTTCCAATTACTGATGGGAACAAGAGCAAACTCCCCGACTTTACTGCACAGGGAAATGCATTAGGAGCGTTGAAATCAGTGAGCAATAGGTAATTTGTAGGATTCCTGTGTTTAAGCGGGGCTTATTTGCATAGCTGAAAATACCAGCGTAAAGGGCCACTCCACTGAACACCAATTCACATTTATTTTTGCTTTGCGTCCCGGGTACTTCACAACTGTCCGCCTTATTACACAATCTCATTTGGATTTTGATTTATGTGAAGATTACATCAGCTTGTCTTGCTTAGATAAAACCAATATTTTCAATGCACTTGGAAAGAGTCCATGAAAACACACCAGCAAGTCCTGGACTCTCACTGGTCACTGGTGCTCATATTATACGAGTATTTAGTGGTATCTGATATATTCAATATGCAGAATCCTGGATCATTCACACTGTCTTTATTCACATATTCCCAAATGTGTTGTTCCATATATGCACTGCAATTCTGTAGAGCTAGATGTGCATCATGCATGTGTCCTTCTGCAAGAAACACCATCTACACATGTGTGACGTATTTAACCTTGGATACTCAACACACTGTTATTGTAGTAACACTTAATGATAGAGGATAATAGAGTTGGTGCATAACAATAATGTAAGGAAATGTAAATGTTGACCTGGTGGTGTCACTAGATAAAGCATGAACATTTACCATCCGATTTCACATCGATCCATCCTGTAGATGTTGAAAATATCTAATATGAGAGGCTCACGACGATGGAGCCTGAGGGTTTGAACGAAATGTCTTAGCTATGTGCTGACAGCATCCACTAAGCCAGGCCGCTGTCATGGTGCCAGTGACGTACGGCAATCTCTGAATGACCTTAAATTAAACATATAATCATGTGTTGCATGAGCTGCAGTGTTCAAAGAAGCTTCCTGCCCAAACACCTGAGAAGAAATGATCAAAAAAACAAAAAGCAGGGACTGGTTTTATTGTGTTTTTATATTTTTGACTTGCTGCGTGTGGTGAACAGTCAATATCAGGTGAGGACAATGTCTAATCCTTTCAAGGTGCTTGTTGGAATTAGAAAAATATAAAAAGGAATCCACCACAATCACAACTGGAGCTCGCTTAATGAAAATTTGAGAAATCACACTGAGGGCAGTTGAGTCTGAAAACAAAATCAGTGCTGCAGAATAACTATCTGTACCAGTCTGAGGTGGGCTGGGAGTTTTTTCCCTCTATATTTCTTTTCATTTTTGCGGCTCCCTGGCTGACTGGTCAGATTGTTGCTATGGAATGTGCAGTGGGACAAAAGGAGCGGAGATCCAGAAACTCAGTGACCTCCTGGAGAGGCCTCACTCTCTTTCTCCCTCTCCATGTTCCTCTCCTCTCACTCTATTTGTCCACTCTCTCCCCCTCTCTCTCTCTCTCTCTGTTCCTATCTTATCCTCTCCCTTCCTCTCTTTCTTTATGCGAAGCTTGTTTTCCTTCTCTGCTTTTCTTCCCCTCTCTCTCTTATTCTCACTCACTCACTTTTTCTCTCTGTCAGTCTTCTGTTCTTTGATGTGGTGCCGACCCAGGTACTCTCGCTTGGCCTCTTTCTTCATTCTCTGGCTCTTTACACACACACACACTGACGCACACACACACACACATGCAGACACACACACAACATGGCTGTGTTCGTACGGCCTGCAACAACACAGGCTGGTGCATGCACAAAAATCACACAAACACAACCTTAAAAACACACTCTCGCATACAGGAATGTGTGGGAATCTCCCTCTGGCTACCTCTGTAACCTGCATCTGAGCTGGTGAGGGGCCAAGAAGCCAACAGACCCAGGAGACTAAATGCAAATAGTGGAGAAGCTGGTTGGCTGCCTGGCTGAGATCAAAGATCCTCTCCACATAGCTCAACTCTACTAGACATGCATGAACAACAGTCGCTTCCACACACAGGCTGCATGTGTGTGTTTGTGTAGGTGTTGGAACGTGCATGTGCATGTGCATGCATGCCGAGTGTGTGGACACGTGTGTATGTGTGTGTGTAAATGTGTGTTTATGTGTGTGGGGGGGCAACCCAGCAGCAAGACTGTGTGGGGGTGCATGCGTGAGAGCACTGATATTCATTTAAACATGAGTTCAGACTTTCAAGGAATTTATGCTTTAGGCAAATGAGTCATGCTGAATAAATGATCGCTGACCTTGGAGGAAGCCGTCTCAAATATGTGCTGGTAAATAAATAAGATCAATTAAGTCTCTGTTCGTTCTCTGCAGAAATGTTTTTTTCATTAATTACGCCCAGAAGCCTTCTAATCTTTCCATCTGTCTCCAACTTCTTACCATCACCTGCATTTCCAGACTGTCAAAATCCAACACAGCGTTTGCCTGCAAAGATTGAGCAGAGGAAGCTGTTACTCTGCACACTGGGTTGATTTGCAAACTAAATGAAGATACAGTGTGGATGCATGCAAGAGGTGGCACTGAGGAAACAGGAAACAGCAGTCCCATTTAAACCCCTCGTACATGTTGGACTTCAATATGGTAGGAATGATGATTTAAAAAATTACTTTGTTCTTAGTGCATATTTAAAATAATAAGATATTTGGTGTGGTCATGGTTCCCAGAGGATGAACAATAACATTTATGACAAAAAGGTAATTTTGGTCATTTATTTTTCCTGTGCCGTTTAAGTCATTTAACATGAATCCAACACTATGTCCAAACTCGGTGGTTAAAGCTTTTTATCAGATGTTAACATGCTGCATCATGACAGTGATGAACATTATATCAAACATCATCATGTTAGCGTTCTCCCCACGGGCATGCTTTTAATCTGACACAAGCATTTAGCCCAGAGCAGTGCCAAGGTATTACATTTATGTCAAAGCACAGCTGTTAGTTTCTGTTTCTGTGTCTTACTGCTGCAAAATGTTGGGGTTTCTGCTCATTTACAGTGTGAAAAAACACAAAATGTTTGTTTATACAGTCAGAAGGTGCTGCAGTTGCATATTCATTATCACATTGGATACTGTAGCTTTGTTGTGCTTTATTTCAGCAGGAGTTTCACCCACTGACCGCAGATGTACCGGAAGTTCCACCGTTCCACCTGAGGCATATAAGCCTCAGTGAAAAGTGTGTTTGCTTTGATTTGTTGGGAAATTCTGTTTTTAATTGGATTAAAGTGCCTAAAAATGAAAAAAAAAGTGCTCAAGTGTGAGTTAATTGAAAAGCAGCAAACAATTTAAATTTGCAGTGATGATAGATTAGACGATGAGGACTCAGGCACTTAGCAAATAGTCTGAACAGCTCTGAAAACACTCCACAGGAACACGAATAATTATTGGTGAAAAACGGCTTTCATGCAGAGGAAGTGAAGAGTTTATTCCAAAACTATATAAAGTAGAAGCCTTTTAGAGAAAATAATATGAGCTGGTTTATCTATTTAAAATATAAAGGATGTCATTTTAAGAAATTAGTTAATTTCCCATTGGCTAATTATAATAGTTTAGAAGATACATACATGTCATATAAGGACAATTTCGGGTTTGAACTCTTGCATTTTGTGCGAGCAAACCTTACTGCAAGTCTCCCACTGTGGCGTGGTCTCCCACACAGTTGAAGCTGGGTGCGATAGCCTGTCATCAGCAGTAGAGACACAGAGTGCTAATGTTTCAGATGGGGAGAAAATGACATGGTCCTTGATTATTCACATGTAGATGGAGAGCTTTCTGAGTGAGGACTGAAATAAAGAGCTTCAGAGATGGAAGATGAACTCTCCCCTCTGCTCACATGGCTAAGTTACCAAACATTAGAGGTAGGGTTTGGTTCAGTGTGGACATGTAGGACACTTTATAGTGTTTTAACTCCTCTTGACTTTGTGATATACCGTCATTTACGTCCCTTTAGCAGTTTCATCATTTTTTCCCAAAGCTTCGAAAAACAGGAAATGACAGATTTTGAGGAAAAACACACTAGATAATATATTCTCTGATATATTGAGAATTTACTGTATTCTTTAACATCTACACCTCCCACTATGGAGACAAAATCATCTCCAGGCAGAGTATGAATTTTATGTTTATTGAAGCATTTCACTGTACGTGTGTGTGCGTATGTGTGTGTGAGTGTGTGTGCCTTGTGCACAAGAGAAGCGAACAAGAACACATGGGGAGCGTGGGCGTCTTCTGGCAAAGAACCGCAACATTGAATCCTTTACAACAAAGACAAGAAACGCTACATTTCATATCTGCCAGTGAGATGCTGAACATGAAACTGTGAATATCATGAATCTGTCTCAAAGTCGCTCTGATTTCTGATGGATTTGCCCGAAACGCCGAGCAGCACCTGTTCTTTTTGGATATTCTTCAAAATACAAAAAAGGGAAAAAAAGGAAGACATTGTTTGCTTGTGAAGCCATTTTAATGCACAATAGAAATGGTTCAGACTCCAGAACTGTTAATTGCAGTTAGAAGAATCATGAACCCTGTGTATTGAGCGGTAACCTTGCTGAACAGCAGGAATCACAGTAACTTCGAAGGCCAAATCCTCGGCTAATCCTCTTTTATTGGAGCTCCTGCTTGTCGAGAAAGACATTAGTGTTGAACTTTCATATACCTGTGTCCCTCGACAGGGCGGACAAACACAAAGTCGAGCTGTGAGACACACGCTCATACTGTACAGACAGACACACACAGACAAACAGAGAGACACATATCCGGACTATTGAGCGCAAAGTGAATCATTGTTCCCGACAATATCTTTGTCAAACACTCTGGCCTTGACGGATAGACATCGGCAGAATGGCAGAGCCATGGCAACAGTCAAGTGTGAATCCTGATGATGAGAAGAGTGTTTGTGCTTTACACAAATTGGTTGGTTAATTCCCGCTGCAATTGCTGAGAGAAAGCTGGCAACACAATGCTGACAGAAAAATAAATTCCTATAAAGAAGCAATCCATTGTTGGAACTGAAAATGTCAGGGGGAAAAAAGACCCCAATTAATTCTTGTCATTAATTATTTTGATAATTCTGCTCAGCTGGCCTGGAAATGTCATCATCATTAATTTCCAAGTGCGTAGTGATGATTTCACAGCCCATACAGTACCTCAGCAACATGTAGTGGATTACAGTCTAAACTTTAACACGCTGCCAACACGTCTTTTGTTCCCTCAGACCGGGTGAGCAGAGATACACCCACCTCTAATGTATATTTGCATCTAAATCACATATATTTAGAGTAGCTGATTCTTCCTTCTTCAGGGATGATAATTAACATATTCATCTGTTCTTCCCTCACGCCACCAACATTCAGCGTGGCTTTGAACCCCCCTCCTCTACCTGGGCAGCTCCCAGGGCCTGAGAGGCTTTTCATGACGACCGTGACACATTCATTGCAAAAAATATGTAAAAAGTACACACTCACTAAGGACAAAGCTAACCGTGGGCGGAAATGATGATGATGTGGAGGAGGAGGAGGAGGAGGAGGCAGGTGATGAAGAAAGATGGCTGAACTGTTTTGAGATCAGGTTTTGATGTTACCTAACAAAAAAAAAGAAAAAAAAAGTGTGGTTGACTCATGTAAATATCTAGTGAACAAGTCAGAGAGCAGTACTTCACTACCTGCAGCTCATTTACTGCATTTCATGTATTTTGCAAAACCGTATGACTGTTATTTAGATTTTATTCCGGGCGCTGAGTGGCTTCATTTCCTCTCTGAACGCTGTGATACTCTAATAACAGACGTTCTGCTGAACAATAATGTGCATTCATTCTGTCTAATGTACACTGACATGAGGTGAGATGAAGCGATAACCTGTGAGGAGCTGCTGAAAGTCTGGCTCCCACATCAGTCCCCATAGACTCCCATGGTAAAAAATATTCAACTCTGGGCGTCGTGTAGCTCAGTGGGTTGAGCAGGCGCCCCGTATATACCGAGGCTATCATCCTTGCTGCAGGGGCCCTGGTTTGATTCCCCCTTGCTGCATGTCATTCCCCCTCTCCCTGTCTCCCCACTTCCCGTCTCTCTACAATTAAAGGCCTTCAAAAAATACTTAAAAAGTTCAACTTAAAGGGATAGTTCACCCTAGAATGATATTTCGCTCATTATCTACTCACCCTCATGTTGACTAAGGGCTGGAAGAATTATCAGAGTCCACCGTCCCTTCTCTTAGTTACAGGGGGTCTCGGCGTAGCAGTGAATTTCAATGCAACGGTTGCAAAGGGACACCGGAGCTCTTCGTAAAAAAACACACACAAAAAAACATCCAAATACCTCCATGATGCTCGTATGTAATGTCCGTCTTGTGCTGAAGCCCCAAATTGCGTAATTGTCCCGAAAAAAATTAAATAAGTCTATATTTTAAGCTTGTTTGTAGCGGAAGCTTCTCGAAGCTCCTCTTCCTGGTCCGTCCAAATATCACGTGATTTGCGCCGGCGTCAGTGCGGTTACTGCGAATCACGCGATATTTGGATATTTATATATATATAAGAGCTCCGGTGTCCCTTTGCAACCGTTGCATTGAAATTCACTGCTACGCCGAGACCCCCTGTAACTAAGAGAAGGGACGGTGGACTCTGATAATTCTTCCAGCCCTTAGTCAACATGAGGGTGAGTAGATAATGAGCGAAATATCATTCTAGGGTGAACTATCCCTTTAAGAGCAGAAATAAACATGTTTACAGCTGGGTACAAAAATAGTTTTGGTCTCTTTTATTATGCCACCACCTCATTTAAATCTTATCAAGGCTTTAAAGTTGCATAATGCTGCTTTGATGCTTGGCACAAGCTGACAAAGTCTTGGTAAGGCTTTTTTATTTTATTTTAGATGGTGACAGTGGAGCAGCAGAACGGCTCTTTAGATTAATCAAGGAGGCTGCGTTCCATCTCCATCCAAATCAGTGCAGAGACTAAATCATTGATTCCCAACCGGGGGGTCAGAGCATCGGTCTGATCGAACACTGTGGACCGTCACAGCACTGGAGAGGAGTCGACAGGGCACAGACAGCCAGTCGGTAATGTTGCTGCAGCACCTGTGGAGTAGAGCCACTCCTCGGTGCTGAAGAGGCCCTCAGAAGAAAAACTGAGACAGTGGCCCTGGAGCTGAAAGCCGAGCTCCACACAAAGAACTTTGCGGTTGAATTGTGGACACTCTGTACAAGCTGCCGTCGATGATGTGCACCGTCTTTGTGCGTGTTGCTATGCTGCTGCGATTTCATTTTAATGTTGGTACTCGTCTTCATTTCCCCATCTCATGATTTCCTGTATCTCTCCTTCTCTCCAACTTGTCTTGGGTCTGATGGAGGCTTTCAGTCCTCTCTTTGACTGCCCTCCAAATTATTATATCATCTCTAATCATTTCTGTGCAACACTTAGTTTGTTTTGCTTCAAAATCCTGGCCCGGAGAAACGCTTTTCCTGACCAGAATCCAGGATCACGTAAGAGTGCATTTATCTGTCTTGCAATGTCGACTCCACACCAGTCACGACTCACTTCTAAATGGTTGTACATGTGTGTGTAGGCTCTGCAAAAAACTCCCTCCTGTTGAGCTACCCACACCTGTATGTGACCGTGACAGAGAGTGGAAACAGCAGAGTCAGAGAGGATATATCTTTTTCTCTCTTTTTTTTTATTAAGCTTTCTTTGACTTAGTTGAGCAAAAGAGAGAAATAACAGGATGTGTTGATAATAAAAGAGATAGATGGAGAGGCAGACAGAGGGAGAGAAGGATGGATGGGAGGGAGGGAGAAAAAAAGCAAATGATCACCAGACCTGTGAAAAGAATCAGCACTGCTATGAATAAACATGAACAGCTCAGCCCACGCCGATCTCTCCTCTTTACCTCTCTTAAATACACATAAACATATCAGGACTTACACTCTTTGTTTCCTCTCTTAAACTCTCTCATGCACAAGCGCAACCTTCGTTTTCTCATTAAACTCCATTGTTTGCTTCCACATACAACATACAACAGTTGCTGCAAGCTTTTCAACATTATCCCTGAATGCATCCATTTCAGGCAGGACATTTCAAAAGCTAAGCCGAAGAGAAAAATCAATTGAGTTCAGGCCAGTGCTATTATTTCTTTCTTTCTTTATTTGATTTAACTTTATCTGTCTGAAGGGTCATGGCATGTGCTTCTTCCTCTTTTGTAAAGCATCAAGGCCAACGGTGAGAGCCAGCGAGCGAGCGAGCGAGTTTGGCTTTCAAGATTTAAATAAACACACAAACACTCATGCGCGCGCACTTCTCTTTTAGAAAAGTAGGATCTTCTCCTATCAAGTGCTGCTGTTGCCACGGCAACGGCTGGAGAGAGCAGTCATAGGTGGGTGGCGATGCCCGGCAGCGATCCGTCTGGAGGGCTCTCATTGGCCTCTCCACGGTTTCCCACAATCCCTTGCTGCTATGAACTCCTCACCACCACCACCACCACCACCATCACCCCACCACTCTGAACCCATCTCTCTCTTCTAGTGTGACCTGATGAGGTTCTCGTTGGTGAGGAGGTCAAAGAGGAAAGTGTGTGTGTGTGTGTGTGTGTGTGCGTGTGTGTGGATCAATACGTGGAGATGATGCAATGATTTGGCAGGAAACAATAATTGAGATGTTGGGGAGTAAGTTTAGAAAGAAAAAAAGAAAGTGAGAGACAGATGGAGGCAGGTGTTGAGAATGTGAGTTGAAGTGAACAAAAAACTTAAAGGTGCTGTGTGTGTGTTTTTCCAGCTAGTCGCTACTACTTGTATACCGACTATTAAAGATGTAGTACGTGTATAAGCTATAAAGCTGTGTACAATATTGTCAAATTCTTTGTGTTCTTTCAATAAAAGCAGAAAAAACATTACAAAGTGAAATAACATTTGTTAAAACCTCATTAATATGATAAATTATCTATTTAAGTGAAGTAGCTTCAGCTCATTTGTTACCTGTGTAGTTTACAGACAGTTTCAGACCATTGTGCAGGACAATCAAGGAAAAATCACCGCCTTAAACCGGCGTCAGAGCTTTTCTATTGAATTGAGTCTGCATTGCATCTCCACGTATAGCATTACACGAATAACATGGCGCCCCGTTTTCATCATCTGTGGCTTTAAACTCATGTTGAGTTCCTTTTTTTGTCTGTGTTTTTGCTTCACTTCTCCAACATTGTCCACTTTCCCAAAAGTAATTTTGCCACAGGCGAATATATTTGGCTTAAAACACATGCTGTAGCTTATTGTGCTGTGCTTTTAGAGGGCCGCATATTGTGTTTCTCAGGTGAAGATGCCAGGAAGTAAATTCCATGTTATACTTGATTTAATGGAGTGAATACCAAGGTGAGCCCAGTGATACGGTACAAATGCTCCGTGATCTCCTGCTCTCTCCGAGTCTATTTGAGACCATTTCTTGAATGTATTTTTGTTCCGCCATGGTTTCCCACAGTGGGGTGGTCAGCCGGTGTCCAGTTTCAGGTAGCTCGGCTGTTCCCAGAACGTGAGCATGCAGGAGCACGGGGAGCCATACCGGGACACTATGGGATCAGTTAAATTCCCAGCATTCCTCACATAGTCCCTTTGAGGGGAAAGCAAATAGAGAGGGGTTTAACAGCCCCCCTCTCACACCTCCACACAGGCCGAGGAGGGGAAACGCAGTGTCTGCATCGGGGCTTATCACAAGATAACAGCAGTACCATGCAGGGCCGGGGTCAATTCCCCCTTAATTCACTTACAGTAGTTCAGGGGGAGGATTTTCTTTAAGAGGGTTCACACGTATAAACAATGAAGTTTCTAATATCATGTGAACTGCAAGTCAGAGTCGGATTTAACCCAACTGTTACGGCGTAAGGCAGCACGCTGGACATGTAGGAATTCCTTCCTGAGTCACATGTAATTTGGTTGGAGAACATATCGATGTATTCCCAGGAGTCTTGGGGGAAAAGCACATGTCCTAATTCGATTGGTTATAGCTGCGACCTTATAGCCGAGCACACTGTGGTCCTATAGAGCTGTGTGACCAGGGGAGCTCAGCTGATGTGTGGGTGGTCAGCAAGCTCAGAGGGTTATTGGCTGGAGTTAAAGTAAATATGGCAACACTAGTACACTGGAAACTACAATATCATCTCAACTAACTGGAACATGAAAACTTTTTGATTAGTTTTCTCTGAGTGGTGGGGATCTGGTGTGTTATTCCGGTGGTGACCTACCGGTTTTCTCTGCAACATTCACCGCCTGTTGTGCCAATTAGTGTCAAAGTTACGAAAGCCTTGATTTTCCTGTCTGTAGGTGGCTCATAGTGTGATCTGCAGGTGTCGCCCCGCACCTGTTACTCCTCTTAGCGGTAGGTGAGTCATATTGGACTGGACCGTGCAGTTTGCAACTGGAGCTCCACTATTCGGCCTTTTTCTCCGATGCTTTTCATCAATGATCTTGTTATTTTGAAATGTAGCTCCACAAACAGCATTTACCAGCTATAATAACCCATTAAAAGACTGTAATTTCATGTAAAATAAACTAGCAGAAGGGGAAACGACTGACTTAAAGTGGAGCTGTGGATGATTACTGAGATGCAATCAGAGCCTATTGTGCTGCCCACAAGCAGAAGAGGACTCATCAGCCGAGTTAGTCACAATTGGAATGTGGGTTTAGTGAATAATAAGCAAAATAAGTGTTGAATTCAAAAAAAGGGACTCAGTTTGGAAAACACACATTCCCTTACACACAATAACAGGATATTACACCATTATTCAGCTTTGAGTGGACGTAATTATGAGTATTTACACAGATAAGTAAACATTTTCACAGTTTCCATATCAGCGACATCCACCCAGAAGGCAAACGAACAACCGCAGTCACACATCACCCAGATAACAGGAAACTTTGTTGTCATGCTCGACCTGCATGTGCGATACTGGATATCCTGATATCGCCTGTGCTGGTGCAAAGGGATGACATCACCCATCTGTGTCAACACATTATGTGGAATGAATCGGAGGACAGTAAACTGACCAAAAAACTTCATCAACACTTGGTAAAACGATAAAGAACACACACACCATGACACCTCCCACGCTGTTTGATTGACAAGAGATCCCTGGGAGGTGCAATGCAAACAGCCCGAAATGGATGAGCTCAGAGAGCCAGACAGAACAAACACACCAAATAAACAATATTGAGAAACTGGAGGATCACCGGTTTAAAGGAGAGTTACACACCCACATGACTTTTAACCTGAAAATCAACCAAGTTCGTCCAGCTGTACAAAAGCTAATGTGTCCTTCAGCACACACATGGTTTTAAATGGCATTTTATTCATTCACTTTTCCCACCCAGTTTCTTACTGTCACATGTTGCGTGTGACGCGCTACACAGGACAAGTAGTGTGGCATTGGAAATGTTCACACAGAGAATCCAGGCACAGCATCTGTGAGTGTGAAATTGCATACCACATACTGCATACCAGTTACAAATCAGGATGCAGCAGAAGCAGAGACACAGCAAACTGCTCAGCGCATTAATCTGAAGTCACAGTGATACATCTGTTAGCACCGTCTGCTCTCTTCTGCAGTGTGTTAATTTTGTTTGTTTTAAACTTTGAACTTTCCGAGGCAAGAAAAATGGATGAAGAGAAAGAGTTTAAAAATCTCCTCTTTTTTTTTTTTTTTACCCCATGAAATGAGATGTTCTTACTTTTCTGTTCTCTTCTGCCCCCTAGCGGAGCATTACGGGAATTACAGCAGCTTGTTGCTGAAGTGCCAAGGTTGTTACTGTGCAGTTTAACGCCTGCAGCAGCTCAGCTCAGCACTCAGACTGAGGACAAACACTACAGTATGTGCAAATAGTTAGAAGTGTTTGTTTTACTGTGCTTGTGACACCAGACGGAAAGAGTTTTCCACTGAATGTGTGCTTATGCAATTAAGCAATCAAAAAATATCCATTAAAAAAAAGAAAAAAGGTGTGTTACACCACTTAATACTATCCAGAATGTGTCACAATGGACCAAACAGCAGGAAGAAAATAGATCCTAATGCTGCAAAACAGGTCTGGTGGTTTTGCAGATATGGATTGGAAACTTGTCTCATTTCAACAGGAGTTGACCCTGATACGGACTCTGACGTTCTGCCTCCCTCTAGTGTCTGTAGAGCAAATAGAACAGCGCAGATGGTGCAAATGATACACAGATGGGTATATTGATTTATTTTTATCCATTTGATCACAAAAAGTTGGTTCAACCAAATTCTGCAAAAGGATTTAGGGTTAGGCCTTTATTAACAGCAGTGTATTTGATCTTCTGAATGATTCATACCTCACTGTCTGCAGGTCTGAGGTTTTTTTTTTTTTTGTCTATGTACATTATCCCAGGGCACTGTTATCATTGTTGGATGATTTAATTCAATTCACCTCTATACCTCTGTATTAGGTGAATAACACTGAATATCAAGACACAACTGCTGATTGAGAGCAGCACTTTATACGCTCAGAGTGTCTCCAAGCATGGTTGGAGGATATTTCTGTCTTATATATTTTCCTATTGAAGCTCACGCATCTTTGTGCTGGGCCGATCCATAACATCTAACCCATCTGCTTCCACTGGAGGGCAGTATACCTCTATACAAGCCCATTCTTCTCTGCACTGTTTTCTCTCTCCTCTCTCTTTCTCTTCTTGTCACTCCTTCATGAATGTCTCCCTCTTTGATCATATTAAGCCTCTGCTCTTCGCACACACTGAAAGTCACTCGATAGGCTCTTTTCTGAAACAAACTCCGCACAGATGCCTGCCAAACACAAACCAGCAGCGAAGGTAGAGACAAAGCTGCCGTACACAACACCAAAACCACAAACACATGGGGCCTTGGCTTTGTGTGCTGGGCCACTTCAGTCAGGTGCAGGAATGAAGACACTCGTCTGCGGTGATCGCAGGTCACACTCGGTGCATCATGACTGCGAATGTCATTGTATTTTCTATTTCTACAAGCCACAAAATGCACCTCAGTCATTTTAATTCACACCAGGCGCACGCAGTCCTGAGCCAGGAGGGTTTTTGCGAAAGCTTTGCTGCTGAGACTTTCTCCAGCGTTGATGCTAATAGAGACTGATGGTACTGGGATGTTTAGTTCCTCGTCTCCTCTTTAATTGCCTTTCTCAGATGTCAGAGTGGCATCTTTATGAGCGATGATTATCAAGACCAAAGCAACTGGCGAGTCAGCATCTGATTTTATCTCAGCGAGCAGAACGTAAGACGAAAGGGGCCACAGCTAATCCTTGTCTCGGTGCAGTGCTTTAAATTTAACTGAGATTTGCTGTGTTTCTTACTAGACGGGATGTTCTGGCCTGGAAGATTTTGTTAACTTGAGTCATGGTCTCATGCGTCAAACTTGTGAGCTGCTGGTGCATCCAACAGGAGACAGAGAATTTAAGGTTTAAGCATGTTTATTTATCCAGTCCAGTATCCAACCTGGGCTGAGGGTACACTCGTATTTGCAGGAACAGCCTGGGAGAGAAGCTGCAGGGAGGGATACACACAAACACACATACACACACATATACACACTTTCACACCTGGGAGCTGCCCAGTACAACCACAGCCTCACTCCGCTGGCCTCAGGTCAGTCCCAGGGCGACTGCACTGGACACTGTTTCTTTTACTTCCACTCTTTATCCCAGTGTTTACACAAGTCCACCTCTCTGACTGCTAAGCTGCTGCAGCCAGTCCAGAGAGGAGTCGTTTAGTCTTAGTGTGGCACTAAAGAAACTCTCCGGTGGCAAGTCGGAGCCTGTTAACCAAAGCAAAGATGGCGTACTGCACATCAGAGCCATCCATTCATAAAGTTCTCAGTGATGCACAGTGTTATGTAGAAGGGCGGAGGGGCAGGGAAGTAACAATTAAACTAAAGGAACAGGCTGGTAAATAAATAACCACAATCCAACCAAAGAAAACAAAAACCACCAGACACAACTCCATGAGCTCTCACGCTCTGTCGCGAGCCCGTTATGGGCCCAAGCGAGACTCTGCCTCCTCCAGCATTTATACTGACTGAATGATGGAGCTGGTACAGGAGCCAGGTTACCTGCTGGAGGAGAGAGGAGTGAAAACCCATTTAAGAAGACTAGATGACTCACCTGCCACTGCTGCCCAATGGAACTGCGTCACCATACGGCTGCCATCTTGGCTCGGTCAACATAACCAGAACTTGTTTTTGACCTATTTTCAAATGGTTTGGTATACAGTTATGATACTGCACTAATAATTTTAATCATGCACTTTTCTTTGAAAGTAGCATGCAAATAGTTAAAGATAGCTATATAAGGACAAAACTTCACAGTTTTTTAGTGCAGATGACTGGATCACCCATCTACTGCCCGCCACCTCTGCACGTAGTCCGATCCGCCCCCTTGTGCCAAACAGGGTGTACTACCAACGGGCCCACACACAAACAAAGTAGCAAAGCACATAACACTCAGAAATGTGAAATTGCTTGCAGATTAAAGTAATGTAACAGTCACAAAAACACTTGCACTGTTCAGCCGCTCAGTCTCAATCAAATCAAAGCATTCTGCATGATAATCAAATATGATTGATTGAAGCTCTGATGCGGTTGGGTAGATGCTCATCTCATCGCCATCTATCTGTGACCTCTAGTAACAGAAAGGGCAAAAGTCTTTGACTTCAAGTCTGGCAGCTGATGAAAGTCCACAGGGAATACATGTTTTAAGCTTTCAATAGAATATGAGGTACCTGTTGCTTGCAAGTTGCATCACAGGTTTCATCAGATCAGAGTGGGTTTTCTCTGTAATCTGCTTGCTGGGTGTTATGATCGTCTCAGAAAAGTATGCAAGCCTCATTTAAAAACAACTGGCTCAATGTGGCCAATCCCCACCCATCTGTCCCTCAAAGTAGATTAAATCCAACGCTAAGAATTTTGTGTTGTTACCAGTTCAGTGAGACCACACGGCCCAGTTGTGGTTCTCAGTCTGTGGCCTGTTGGGAGTCCCAGGACAATCCAATAAGCCTCCTTTAAGAGTCAGACGGGCTGCAGACCTCCAACCTCAGCTTGACTGCTGCAGTGGGAGACGCTGCTAACCCACAATCATAAAAGTCAAGCTTCTCATATAATGTGACAGACTGAATGTAAACAAAACAAAGATAAAACATGTTTTCTTCAAAAGGGCGCTGGCTGGCTGTTTTTCTTTTATTGCAAAAGAAAAAGATGTTGTTAAAAAAAAAAAGAGGAGTCATGCAGCCAGAGCGGCGTAAAATGGGTTTTCCCAAAATGTGCGATATTGGCCTGTTTTGGAAACTGACAAGGTTTCAATTTCAGAGCGAGGAACCATTCCCCTGAATCAGACCCAGGATTAAAGAAATCTAATTGGAGGTGACACCGTTGGTCAGGAAAAGATGAGACGTACAATGCAGTTTGTGATGAAGAATTCACTGTTTTGTCTCAGCTGCTTTCCATCAGGTGCCGATGACGACATACTCGTCTCAACTCCTCAACTCAGGTGTCATTTAAACATACAAAACAACAATACACACTTTTATTTTTTATTCATTCCACGCACATCAACATCCACCTGCCAGGTGTGTCATATCTAGGTGCTGGTTGCACAACAGGTGTGTGAATCAATGTATTTTCACCTGTGTGATGCCGAATCTAAGATTGATTAATGATTATTAGGACGCCTGTGGAGGGAAATCTGATCAAATGACTTGGTGGGAACGTTTGTATTCAGTGCAGTGTGTGTGTGTGTGTGTGTGCATGTATATGTGTGTGCTTGCTGTCAAGGGGTCATGTGAGCGTGTCTCACTGTTTCGGGCTCACAGGCTAAAACAGCTGTAGATTGTTAAGATCAGTCTTGCGTTAGTAGAACTGTGGGAGGAGTGAGTGAGTGAGGGGGAGGAGAGGTGTGTGTGTGTGTGAGGATGGGGTCTCATAAACCCAGAACTTGGCCTACATTCAGCAAAGCACCAAGAAAAACAATAGCTTCTATCATATTCAAACACACGCACACACACACATACACCTATTCACTCCATTATGGTCTATATCCCAGTGGTGGTCCTATCAGGTCATGATTCTTCTTCCAGTGAATCCATCAGACCTTTTAAGTGTGTCCTGGCTGTGACTAATTCCTGGGATATGGTTAACGTCATGCTGATAAATTTCCTGGACAACATTTTTCATTGACACTAAGTTTTTAATCTTTTTCTTTTTTTTCTTTTGAACAAACAGATACAGCTCAAGCAGACAGGGCAGGGATTAGTTAAAACCACAGACTCTGGTCAAAACAGGAATAAATGCGAGTGTATCTCCAGTGGGATGAGCGTCTATAACTGAAGGGGAGGGGTGTCTGTGTGTGTGTGGAGGGGGTTTGTTTTTGTGGCTAGATAATGGGAAGACGAGGAAGCGTGCGAGTGCGTCTGTAGCTGTTTGTGCGCACATGATGTGTTTTCAAGACCCAGAAAAGTTAAACCAAGCGGAGAGAAATCTTTTCCTATCACTCTGAATTTTACTACAGCCATCTGCTGCTGCTGCTGCTGCTGCTGCTGCTGCTGCTGCTGCTGCTGCGACCAGCTACAAACAAAGAGGAGATCACTTTGTTGGGGAGTTTCAGGGAGTAGAGAACCGACTAAGGTCAGAAACAGTCAGGACGCGATGTTCTGTTCTCCAAAACACTGAAATGGGTCAAACTGACTTGTTCTGGTCCAGTAAGTGGTCCCTCACCCCACACTTGATGCGGAACGAGACGTTGAACCGGCTCAAGTTGAAGCGCACTGTGCTGTCTGCAGTTACAGTCAGACAGTTTAATTGGTGTGAATGATACACCGATCCCCCCCTCCCCTTCTCTCTCTCTCTCTCTCTCTCTCTCTCTCTCCCCCTTTTCATTTTGTCTGGCTTCATACTGAAGGTCTCTTCTGGAGATTATACACAGTTGTGATCCAGTAACACATAAAGTGAGACATCAAAAGCTTTTACTGCTGTGGACATTTTCTCTCCTTCTAGTCTCTTTAATAAAATGTCTTTTGAATCACAGTGTCATTTTTTTTTTTGCTGCTCCCTGTTCAACAGTTCAAATGGAAGAGACACAAAGTGGAGATGGGATGTCGGTTTTTTCCACGACCTCTGACCTTTCCCCTGTGCGTGCATTTGAGATATCTCAATAACTGAAAACAGGAAGACTGAGTTGGCATCATGCATTATCAATAAATCTATCTATCTATCGGAGGTTGAAATCTAATGAGGTCAAAGTTTATAAATTAGTGTGTCTGTCATTGTGTGTGGTTTCCTGGCACAATTTTGATTGCATGATGCCAAACACATGTTGTCTCCACTCACCTGCCAGTCGTCTCCCATCAAGCCGACCTGTGTACATATACATTCATGTCTTTGCACACACTCCCTCTCTCCTAACACCCTCTTATGACTGTGCACAAATAAACACTCTTTAAATACGTCCTGCTTTTCTGCATTTGGATCCAGATAATTGACATTATCACCATCCGTCAATGTTAAATCTTGACTTGTGTGTATTTAATGGCTACAGGCATCACTTCCAATCATAATGCTTTGTGTTTAATCTGAACTGGCTCAGCTGTATGGAGGTGGATGGTTTGTTTTCAGTGAGTCAGGCCTTTTCTTTTTCTTCTTTTTTTCCTGCTGTGACAGACAGAGAATAAGAAACAACGTTAATGATGGCACTTTAAATGTCAGAAATGACCGTGCGCTGCGTTCACGCGCCATCTGTTGAAATGCTTTCCACTGCACAGAGAATGTCACCTCATGGCACAAAACCAAACAAGGTGCAAATCCCCTTAGAGCAAAAGAAAAAACAAACTCCTGCAGTGTCACCAGAATTGAGGGTTTATGGGAAATTTTGGTAAGAAACACGAGCAGCGCCGACACCGCTGGCACCAAAACTGGGCTACAAATTTCAGCTGTTGATGGAAACTTCACCGAGATCATTCCGCTAATTTGACAATGATGCATTAAAAATGCTACATGTTGCACTTTTAACTGGAAAGCGGTTGTGTCTAATATTGTTAGCGACGATGTCCCCATTTGAGGTGAAGAATGAATCACAGTCGTAGTAACACTAATGCCTTCGCTGTTCGCCATCCATGGAAAGTTCACGTTGGGAATTTCCAGTTAGGACGGGATGGTTCGACTACAAGCTTGGCACGTGGCCGCCTCGTGTGGTTTCTTTTTCTTGCTCTTTTCCTTGCCCACATAACTGACCTACAAATGTGTGTGAAATTTATGCGCATGGTGAATGTGACCTACTCTAAGAGGTGGAAATGTGCCGTGTCACACTTCCCCTCACCATAAAGCATTTATTACCCCAGATTAGTGTTTTGACAAAGGTTTGGAGGTGTCACTCGCTGCAAATCTTTTTTTTTTCTCACATATTTTATTATGACATATCAGAAATCTGCTTCTTGTTTGTGCCTGAGTCTTAAAATCTACTTTTTCTTTGTTCGTGTTTACAGCACATGCAGAGGGAACCGCAAGTATCTGATATGTATCAAGAGAATATTTCAAAAATTACTACAAATACACGGGTAATTGGGAACAGATTATAGTGTTTACATGCCCGTATCCCAACCCTGATCACTAAATCCCAGTAAATCAAGCTTTGAAGATCCGCAAGTTCCTGTAAATGAAACAGAGCAGAGGACTTGACTCCCCTGCATCGCATCTGAAACGCACCAAATGCACCCGCTGACTTAAAGAAGAACAGTGGCGTCCTCAGTGGAGGGTTGGGTTTTTTTGAGGGCGAGTCGTAGGTCTGGGTCTCTGGCAGCGGGGATCACCTTTGCCTGTTTGGCTTCTCTCCGGAGAGGAAGACAGCAGTGACTTTCCAGCCCGAAATGAGCGGGCGAGCGAGGCTCTGTGCTCCCACTGTGCGACAACGCCAGTCCGACCAAAGTCAACAAGGCCCACTGTGTGGATGTAACTAAAGGAGGAACAGGAGGCCCGGCGGTGGACGCCTGCGACTCCTGTGTGACCACACAACGCCCAGAATAGAGCATCATAAGCATAATGGCTTCATTCATTCATCCATTCTCCCAAACACACTTCCACATGCTTTTACTTTGTTTTGACCTGGTTTGAGCGCCAGATTCGTGGTGTTTCCCGCATCAGGGAAATTTAGAGAGAAAAGTTTCCTAAAATCACTTGCAAATACTTCACTGTGATTGTTGAAACTTCTCTGGCACTCATTGTGTTGTTCTTTGAGGAAAAGTTCACCCATCTGGCAGCTAACCAGAACAAAAACAACCCTATAAGCCCACACACACACACATGCACGTGCACACACATGCACACAGGTACTGTATTTCCTATGGGGGCACATTTACACAGAGAGCCGGTTGGATTTATTTTGTAGGAGGAGATTGATCACAGAAAACCCAGTATGCATGCTTGCACGTGCGTATGGGTGTTTGTATGCATATGTCCAATGATGATGTATGGTTCTCCTTTCTCAAAGCATATGGCGAGTCATGGCAATTAGGCCGACATCCCACACAGAGATCCTGACAAGGAGGAAAAACGACGAATCAGTTGTCAAGGCTGCAAAATGGACGAGTTCACCCCAAACTGCCCACATTGATCATTTTCAGACGTATTTGCGTTCCTGCGTGGCCAGCTCGCTGCAGCCGGCTGTGCGGTGCAGCAGGAACATTTTCTTTCTCTCTTTTTTTTTTTTTTTTTTTTTTGTCAGCCTGCGATTTGCCATTTTGGATGATTTTCATGGATTCCTCTCAACCGCTTCTCCTCTTCTTGTTTTTGTTCTTTTCCAGCTCATTTCACACACTGACAGGCTGCACCCGTGCTTCAGATGAGAGGCTGAGCGAGAGTGGCAGGACACTGGTTGGACATCAAGTGTGTGTGTGTGCATATCTGCGGCATTTTGCGCAGGCTATCTGGTTAGCGGTGTCAGTCTGTGCAACCAAGCGTTTCTTCATATGTGTGTGTGTCTAGACAAGGCCAAAATGTGAGCGTGTGTGTGTGTGCGAAAGTGGGTAAATTGGTGTATTTGTGTCTGCCCGTCTCTGCTGTGGTTTTTCACAGCGTCATCCAATCAAATAAAACCTGAGAATATTCCAACATTTCTTTGATGCTTCAGTGAGTGAAGTGAAGGAAGGTGAAGTGTCACTGGCAGCTCTGGAGGATAAATGGGCTGTTAGGCATCTATCTATATGTCCCATAGAAGAAGCTGATTAACACTGACAATCCCTAAAGACATCTGTGATACCCATTATGCCACTAAAGCGCCCATGCAGGTGAGTTGGTATACTCAACCATGACCTGTGTGATAAAAGGCACTTTGTGTGTGTTTATGTGTGTAAATCCACTTCCACTCTGAGCTGCAATAAGCAATCTCTCCCATTGGCAGCTCTGAGTGAATAATTAACCCTCTGCAGGATTTCACATTTGATTGCAAAGTGAATACACAATGAATCTGCTCACCTACCACTGAGAGCACAGTGTGCACATTCATATCTGAATGTGATTGATATTGGGTCTCTACAGGTAACGAGCTCCAAGGAGTTATATTTGTACGGACAAATATGAACTCATCTGAACCTGGATCGACTCTGCAGACGCACAACACGTGTAAAAACACAACAACACTAATATTTCTGACAGACTTTGAAGGCAGCGTGTGGTGATAAATGGATAGTTTAAGAATCAGCTAAAAATAAAGTAATTGTACAAACAATGCTTTGCCAAAGTTTACATATATATACTGTACCTGATGGCCCTCAGTGTGTGTGTGTGTGTGTGTGTGTGTGTGTGTGTGTATGTGGGTTAGAAATAGTGTGTTTATCTTGCTCTCGCCACACTGCTGAACCTCTGCCAAGTGGGTCAGTCTCACTGGAGCAGACAAACATTGATGGAGATTTACAGGAAGAAGGAGAGTGTAGGGAGGGAGGTGAAGGGAAAGATGAGAGGAGGAGAGGAGGAGGAGAGGAGGAGAGGAGGAGGAGAGGAGAGGCTGGCTGGTGTGTTTATTCACCTCCATTCCACCGGGAAGGTTCCCCCACTTTTCCTCAAAATCTGCTCACGTTTTACCGAGTTGAAAAAAAGGAGGTCACGGGCCACAACAAGGCTCCGCTGCAAAAACACATCCCACATTGCTGAGGTCGGCATTTTTTCCAGGGAAAGTGGAAATGTCTCCTGTATGTATAGATGTGTAAGGGGATTTACTGTGTGCCTGTGATTGTTGCAGGGAGCCATGCGCTCACATGTGTGCACGTGCTCGCATCTTAACCGCTAGCAGACTGGTCCCAGATGTGGACCAGTGTGAAGCAGCTGGACAGTTTTTCTGGGGCTTCAGAGGTGGTCAGGGCCACGTCTGCACAAACAGAGCTGCACCGCTTTACTCTTGATGCACGTGAGTGGATATAGGTTACACACACACTTACAGCATACGTACTGTACACACACGCACATGAAGAAGCATTTTCATTATTTTGGGTTTAAAATGTTTAGTATGATTGACTTAAGAGCTCAGTTGGCTGCTCAAATTACACAATAATCTGGCTGCCAGTTAAAGTTCAGGCTCAGAGTGTCAACAGTATTGATTCAGGAAAAAAAAAAAAAAAAAAAAAAGCTATGTAATCTTGAAAAAGAAAGAGCCCTAATTTTCTGAGCTGCAGTTAAACTGCTGAATGAAAAATTAAGAAGGGCCAAATATAATAATAACATAAGCATTGTTTGAGTTGGTCTATTCATGCAGCGAACAATGTTTGAAATCCGATTAAGGTGCTTGGTTGGATTGGACCGAACAGTGAGACGACAGCGGCGAGTTCATGAGAACCAAAACAGAATTAGGCCCCGAAACAGATACACATCAGGAGTTTCTCCGAGCGCCGTTTCCAGTCGCTCATGAGGCCTGTTAGTAACACAACACACAGCTCTAATTCTGAGCAGTTGCAGCCAACGTGTCAGAGCCGTCGCTGATAACATCAGAGCAGGCAAACTGAAACTTCAGAAACGTATAGCCTATGTCTCGTGCAGGGAAAACACTGCTTTTCCATTCGTGGTTTATTATGAATCATCAGTGATATTCCACTTGTTTTTTGAGAGGTGACATTGCAGTGTGACGCGTTTCAACTTTTCACACAAATTCAAAATGTAAATGAAAATGTATATGATCGCATATCGAACACTGGTCTGGTTTGATCTGGTTTGATCTGGTCAAACAACTCCCCTCTCCCCCTGAGGGAACCAAACAGAGGAAGAACACCCAAGTATTAACAGCTGTGGTTCAGAGAAAGGCCTAATATCTGGAAATTTCCCTGCATTTAACAGTTCACACTCTTACATTAAAAAAAACACACCAATTTTCTGCCGGCAAAGCTAATCGGGACGGATATGCGATCGGATCAGGCCCACTTGGAAGCCTTCGACTTCCACGGTGGTCAATGGGGTGAAATCTGTGACGAAATAAGTGGAATCACTTACTGGATTTGCTTGTGGGTGGGAAGAATGAATCAGGAGAGATATTTCACGCCAAGTTCAAACTTCTGTGAACTTTATCACACGTATCGGCGGCGTGTTGACCGTGCCGACAGCGCTGACTGGCCTGAATCAGCAGGATAACTTCAGTCCATGTTGCAAACACTGCAGCATAGCCATCCTCTGCTAGCATGTTGTTCTTGGTTGCTCTCGGTGATGGAAGCTGCTGCTGCTGCTGCATGGAGACAAAATGATTAATTCTATAAAAGCACATAAACACCACTGATTTAAATGAATGATGTCACATGATAATTCACAGCAGAACTAGTCGTCCCTGCTGCTTTGAAACCAGCTTGTTGTCTGCAGAGTCAGCACCGGTCCTCTGTCTGCTTCTGGTTATCTGATACTGTGTAGCTCTGCTGTTGATATAGCAACAATAATCATATAAATTCAGGGGGTTTTCATTCAGGCCTATCTACTCTAGACGTGTGTGTGTGTGTGTGTATACCTTGGTATGGAGGTGGTGAGCTCAGCACAGAGCAGCAGCTCATAAACATGTTGTAGCTGCGGGCCATGACCACCGCAAACACACACACGGGCCAACTCAACCCCAGTCTGTCAAACTCATACAAACATCTTGTGCACACAGTGTCCCGTCAGACTGCCCACAGCTCTGGATCAGGATGGTGCAACATGTTTTTTTTGAAATTCAAGTCTACTTTGCTTGATGGAGGCCTGATGAAGAAACGTGATGCCGGAGCTTCGCTTTACGGAATCAGTTTTTCCTCCTGGGGTAAACAAGGCGGTATACGGCACTGTCCTCAATCCAATCATGAAATACAATGAAGTGATGCTAGAAGGCAACACTGACAGGAAATACACTGGAGGACTCGCCTGAACTGGGCCAACTCAAAGATACTTGGTGGACGTTCATGTCGCTGTGGCTGGTCCTGACTTTGAGAAGAGGTTATTTTGCAGTTAGTGGTTTGGTTTGGGGTTCGGGTTCGATCGTGGGTTTGGGGTTTGGTCGTCAGTCCTGTGGAGGGAAGGTGCCTTACAGTACATAGGCTACTGTGGGATGTATTTATGCTGTGTGCAGGTGTGTGCATGTACAGCTGTGATGGTTAATGAACTTCTGGTCTCATCCAGTCAGACGGATGAGAAAAAACGTGTCGCAATTGGATCATCCTCTCTCTTTTTTTCCCCCTTGTTTAATATTTGCTTGTGGTCCAGACAGAACAGCTTATCTGATCATTTCACTTTGAGCTCTTGTAAACAGCTTGCTGGAGGTCAATGATTGGATTGATTAGACCAAACCGGCCCATGTAATTGCAGCCAGTCTGGCGGAGAGAGAGAAGGCTGTAGCCGCCGGTGCAGTTGCCAAGTGCAGAATAAGTTTACATTCTTTCCTAAAACATTGTTATGTTCGCTGGAAAAGGCCGTGATCACATCCTCATTGCGAGAGAGACAGAAAAAGTAGCATAATATTTTCCAAATCTGTGCAGGATGGTGCTCCGTGTGTGTTGAGTTGTGTTGTGATGTGATGTGGTTACCGTCATTCACTAGTTGGTTTAGAGACAATATGAAATGAGGCTGAACCATGTGGCTGTGATCAGGGGATGGACTGGATTCATTGCGCGGCCGATATATTTACCAGTGGAGTGCAACATGTCACAAACTGCAGAATTATGAGTTTGCTCAGGTGTCTGTGGACGTGGAGCTCACACCCTGCAGAGCTGATCATGTCATTTCTCACTAGCTTCACACCTTCAGTTTTTGAGAATGAGTCACATTTTGTTGGGAGGACACGTCCCGTACGAGTGGAGCATCGCAGCGTTTCTGCATGTGCTGATGTATCCATGCACGTGTTTTGTTTGTGCACACTCTGCAGCCCTGCGCTCAGGGACTCCTCACAACCCCCCCCCCCTCTCCCAAAAAAAGCCCCCTCAGTAACCTAAACCCTCTGGCTTTGACAAAACATAATTAAACGCAATAAAAACGTGACCTACTTTTACGCGATCGCAGCCAGAGACAAGACGTCCTGAGCGCAGACAGGATGTCTTTGAGGATTAACACATACACACACACACACACACACTTTCTCTTTCCCTCTGCACCGGCTCTCCATGTAAACCTGGTATTCTCCACACACACACTCCCACACACCTATGAACCGTCTCAAATTCCCCCCCACTGCCCTCGTTTGGCCCACGTCCCACACCGCCTCATGGGACTCCCACCTCGCCGCGGCCTCAGGTCACAGCTCATTTGCAGAGGCCATCTTTGTTTCCCACCCCCTCTCTCTCCCACCGCTGCACTATTTTGACGGGCTGGGAATCACAGGCATGCTCACGTGCCACCCCACCCCCCCCACCCCCACCTTAACACTTGAACTGGAGCATAATAATTCATACAGCAGCAGGTATGTTGCTTGTTTTATCCTGTAAGTGATTAGTTGAAAGAGTAATCAAAGTACTCTGTGTTAATACTAACAAATGCTGATAATTATGGTTTGGCCCAGGTTCACCTCCCACGTGGGATTATTGTAAAATAGCACCGTGTCAGTACATAGCTCTGTATGTGGGAGTCTGACGTTAAAACAAATAAAATTTCAAAAATCTCGCTGCTGCTCCGACTCTCGAGGAGTGATTCAGTTGCACGTGGGAGGTTTTGGAAGTGATTTGCCTTCAAATCTGTCAAGGACTTGAAACACGCTAATCCATTTCTATCAATGCAGAAAGCCAAAGACAGGGAAAACTGACAAGTGAAAGACGTATGGGTTTAACAAAACATCACTCTCATCCCACTCGGGCTTTTATTTGCGAGTGCATCGGGTCGAAATGTGAGACGATGACTTCCAGAAGCTGCTGAGGCAGATTTCTGGCTCTAATAAGTGTCTCCTGGTGACTCATTCTCGTGGCTCCTCACCTGCCTGCCCACTCACACACGCACACACACACATAGGCCGTGCGCACACATCCGAGGCTTTGCGGTTGTTTTGACCCTGCTCATTTTTCCCAGGCCATCCAGGCAGCTTAAAGTGAAGCTGTCACTGCAGGATGAGCGCTGAGGCCTTTAGCACCGTGGGTCACCGTGGGGAAAGGCCGTCTGCAAAGCCAATTAGCCTCTCAGCGCACCATAAAAACAGACCCAGCCTTCAGCTCAGGGGAAAACTTTCCTGGCTCCGAGTCCACGTGGAGGATTTTTTCCAATACGACAATTTGGAGCGATGAGCGGTTTAAAAAAAAAAAAGAAAGAAAGAAAGAAAAAAGTATTTTCTAAAAAAGAAAGAAACTCAATCTCCCCACTCCCAAAATATTTGCACTGCTGAGAAAAACAAAAGTGATCTGATTTCTGTTTGAATCCATTTTTGGTGACACACTTCTCTGAGGAGACCGGAGGGAATTGTGGAGCAGACATATAATCTCTCTTTGACAGGAAAATTACCCAATCAAGTCTAAATGTTTATATACTGTATACCAGCGAGGGGAAATGCTGAAGCGCTCGCTGGAGAGGTTCACCAGGGACAAAAAAAACATGGCTGCGAGCAAGGTCCCAAACAAACACCTGTCAAACAGAGACATAAACAACACTGAGGAGTTCTCTGGAGTGATAAATCGCACAGTCCAGGTAACGCAGCACATTTTCTGGAAACATGAACTGATCCAGGATCAGCGTGTGCACGGATAAAGGAAAACACTTTTATGAGCCTTGAAAATTGGGGCACTAAACACATGTGCTGGGTTTTAACGGAAAAGATGCAACTGGTTGCATTCTGGGAAATGTAGGATCCAAGGTTCTGACTGTTGACAGTTGAGTACCTTTAATATTGTCTTTATTCGCCATTGGATGACAGTGATCTGCAGCAGGTGCGTCCCAGCTACAGGGCAGATCGCTCTTCTGTGGAGATGTGGGTGACACACTTAGTAGCGATAATTGCTGGCCTGAGATCAGCCGTTTCCATTGGAAGGAAGGAAAGTTTCTCCAGTTAAACGCATCCATCCAAGGAGCTTACATGTGCGTTTCCACAAGAAAGAAAGAGAGCAATTAAGCAGCACATCAAGTAATCATCTTCTTTTATACACTGTAAAAACAGGACTTGTTTTGACAACATGCAGCATATGAGACGTCCTCTTCTCCTCCGCTGGATTTTCTTGGATCCCTTTCCCCGAGACCACGCTGTATATTATGATTCATGTCCTCTGTGATTAAAGCAGAGAAAGGTAGCAGAGGATCATTGCACTAACACAGTGTGGCCTTATTCGGTCCAGGCACCGTGGCCAATCAACGTCAAAAAAGCAGAACTGGCTCACTTTACTGATGCAAGGACGACAAAGCGAAAACATATATAAAAAAAAAAAAAATGGGGGAGTGGTTGCCAGGGAGAGGTTTGCCCACCCACACACTGACCTACAAGCACACATATGCCACCTACAGCACTCGCTCACAGACACACACACACACACACACACATAAAGGCTTACAGACACATGGAGACCCAGTGATGTTTTGACAACAGCCTCAGCGTGATGTTCAGAGCATGGATCAGACTCTTGCCCTCTTTCTTTGACTTTCTGTGTGTCTGCTCATGCCCCTCTCTCTCTCTTTCTCTGGCTCTCTCACTTTCCCTTCCACACACACACACACACACACACACACGCTTTCTCTCAGGTGATCCAGATCACAGCGCTTAATGTGTCACGCTTGACTTTCGCCTCAGGCTCTGGGACTACAGAGAGGCGCTGGAGGTTTTCCCACACAACCTCCCAGATCTGAACTTTTACACATTCACTCCACAAAATTAGAAACACAAGGCTCACGATCTCCATAAACTTTGGACTAATTTAAAAATGAACAGAAATTAAAACACTTAAATGAAACAATGCATGATTTTATTTCCCATAAGAGCTTCTACTATCACCCATAATACCATGCCATGGAATACATTCATACTATGTAGCATGCTACATTATAGTGCAATCTATGTGATTTTATCCAAAACACCATGAGCTTGCAGTTTGAAGCCTGGGTGGCCATGCTCAGTAATAAAAACCCATCCTCCACTCAATGAATAAAACTCCTGCTGACTACAATAGAAGCCACTTTTACAGCTGCTTCCCTCCATGATAGGTGCAATTATGGAGAATCAAATCGACAGATCACTTCAACATATTTGAATATTCCACGTCACATCTGATTCAAAGTGGTTGTAACATGTTCCATGTGTGAAAATCAGGTCTTGCAACATATCCCTCCAGTTGTAGTTGGAGCTAATGAAACCGTGTCTGGGTGTTTTCACAGAGGAGATCGTGCGCAGTTCCATGGGGATAATTTAAATCTGATCTATATCCAATAAAGCAAGACTGCGAGAAATGATGCATCTGTGCTGCTCTGCACACTCCGTCACGTGCTTATAACCTCAAATTACTAACATTTCAAGGGCAACAGATATGGAGGAAAATGCTGATTATTATTGAGTTAGTATAAGAGAGAGAGAGAGGATGAGAGGCAGCACAGGACCAGACCATTGTGGTTAGCGATGTGATCCTGTATTATACAGAATGGGTGGTAACCCTGGCTCTGTGTGTGTGTGTGTGTGGTGCCTTCACCTTGTGCATGTTTGCAGTTTGTACACCAACTTGTTAATAATCTCCTCCCTGCTCAGCAAATTGCTTAATTGGTTGCAGGTTGTGACCGTACCACTTTACAAGCTCCTGGTTGGAGTTTACAGCAGGTTGGATGCTGATTGTTTGTCTTCTCAGGGTTTGATAGAGTGCATGAGAACAGTTTCAGCTGACGTGGTGGCAACAGAAAAACTGAGTTGCTTTCGAGGCAAATGCAGAGACTGCTTGCTGAAAAACTGCCCCCCACGGGAACGCGCATTGGCGGTTTCGCATAAATTTACCTCGAAAACAACTCTGTCTCGTAACGTTCTGTTATTATCTCATAGCATGGTGAATGTGCAGGTCACAACTTGTCCACCAGAGCGTTTTGGGGTTATTGGATTGTGTATTTGATGAGTTTGAGGAGGGAAACCAAGAAATCCCATTAGCCTCCGTAGCGTAGCTCTGAGCAGCTTGCGGCTCTGCTCCGCCGCTCTAAAAATAACTTACACCGACAATTAAAGGACACAAACCTACTCCTAAAACTATAGGGATTATGGCAATGGGCCAATTTGCCAAAATGTTGAACTATTCCTTTAATATTGATTTGGAGTCATGTTTCTGCCACCTCAGGAAGGGACGGCACAGGAAAAGCACAGGATATCACTTTTTTTTGTTGGCACGGACAGTTTTAGCATTTTCCTGTCAGAGATTCATCCGGTTTTAAAATATTCTGAAGTCATGTTGATCCTCAAACAATGTAGGTCGGAGTGTTTAGTGGCCTTGACTGACACTCACACCTTAATAGGCCACCCAGGGGTGTTTAATCGCCCCAGAGCTAGTCAGCTCCCGTGGGCCATCCGGTCCAACCCAGAAGCCCTGTTGGAGATCCCTTTCCTCCTGGAGCCCCTGTCAAAATCTCTGCAACAGATCTGCCAGAGATCCCCTCTCGTAGCCAGATGAAAGTCTGCTACCAGTAAGTAGGCCATAAAACCACAGGAAGGAGGGGAAAAAAAGAGGACGGGCTTTGGGTATCCTGTGCCAAAATACAACCACCCTTCCCTCCCTCTCTCCCCATGCCTCCACTGTCCACACACCCAGTGCATCCCCACCCTCAGCTTACCGACAAATGGGTCAGGAAGCCACTGGACGGTGGTGGGGCACCCCTGCATGCGGTAAGCGTGCTGGACGACGAGGCCGGAAGACGGAGCGGAGATCCAGATTGCTAGGTGAGCCGCGGGGTGTCAGCGAGGTGTCACTGTAATTACCCTCCATCATCACCCCACCCAGGAGAACTCAGGCCCTATGACTTAGCAATTGAATAAAGATGTGTGTGTGTGGGGTGTGTGGATTTACGGAGCCAAAAAGGAAGCTCCCAACAGCTGTTCCTCTCATCGCCTTTAACTGACGAGGGGAAGCAACCTCCCTCTCTCTCCTTTTTCTTTGTTTCGGTCTCCATCTCTCTCTTCTTTCATTTTCTTCCCCCGTCTTCCTCCTCCTTGTCATCGGAGTGGATCAAACCTGAGATCCTTGACCTGCCGTCCACTTGAGAAGAGGATGTTTTCTGATGATGGGGGGTGGTGGGGGCAATCCCAGTGTGCGTAGCATGACTTATTATCATGAAACATGTGTGTGAGTCGTCTGTATCCTATATCATCATTATCATCATCATCATCATCATCATCATCATTTGCCTCATTGACAAGGCTCCTGGGCTACATCAAGGATAATTACAGCTCCATTGATTGTCATGGTGGAGTTATAGTAGTATTTCCTGTCACAGTCGTAGGTTTTGAGTTACACCACACAGGAGACCCCTCAAACTCCCAAAACTTTGAAATGGAGTGAATCCCCTGTTTTGCTACTTGAGAAGACCTGCGAATGAGTCTGAGTGTGGATGGCTCCTCCTCCCCCTCCCTTCCCTTTCCTTTCCTTGGCACTTCAGGATGAATTTGCCAAGGAACGAGGAAAAACACAGAAAGTGCTGAGTGAGCTCTGCGATTCTCGTCCCTCGTTATCTCACCCTCTCGTTGTAATGGTAGCGATTAGTGCATGAGTCAGCCGGCCGACGATGAGCAACAGGTGCGTCTTTGTCAGCTTCCCGGTTGTTACAGGGACTTTGCTTTTCCAATGGTGCCACTTTCTCTGACATCACTTACGGGACTGGGTACTCAGTTCCAGTAGGCTGATACATTAAGAGCCGGGGGTTGGCATAAGCAGCCTCTGCCAAGAAGTGCGTGCCAGCGAAGTGGAGTACTGTCAGCTCTTTGGCTGTTTAGAGCTCGTTCGGGAGCCAGTGGCACGGCAGTGGTGCAGTTAGAGAAAACGAAGGTTATCTTTAGGTGCTGACTAACCCCCCTGCAGCATTAAATCATTGGTTAGGTGCCAGATCACTTGGGTTGAACCATAGGCCAGTGCCATTAGCCCAGTTACCTACTGCGTTGTTGCTATTGTCAACAAAGATCTCAATCTAGGAGCAGTTTTCATGGCTCCATTGTTGGCTTGTAGCGCCGATAAGCCACACATGGAAGCTATTTCTGCCTATCTCCCTCTGTAAGCCGGGTTCCTGCATCCACATCGTGCAGCAGGGTGTTGTTCGCTCTCAGTGCCACACAGGAGTGCAGAACATGGCCTGTGGATATACGCAAGCTGAGTAAGCTGGCATCGTGTTGGCGTCTTGTAGGTGGCTTTATGGGTTATTAAAATTTCTCAAAGTGCCTCCATGCCAGCAGCAGTTTGGGATTAATGTATTCCATTTTCCATTAATTGGCAGTGAAGAAAACCACCAAATCCTCCTCTTGTTTAAGTCGAGCGGAAAATCACCGCTTAATGAAATAAATGCGGGAAAAATAACTTTAATAAGATGTCACGGGGTCAACAGTTGCTTTTGGAAGATGTGAAAATATCCAAATACTTATTAATTTGAATTTTTGACGCCAAGGACTTTGTCTTTCTTTGACTCTTGACTTGTACACGCTCCAACCAGTAGCTGAAGTGTTATAAAAGCTGTGGTTCAAGGCACCAACGGCATGCCTCAGGCAGCGAGTAGGAAACTGGGAACAAGCCGTGGCTCTCTAAACTCCAGAGTGATTCACACTTGTGGGTCAGGACAATGATTATTTTGTATAACTCTGACAAGTACAGGATGAAATACCTGTCCTCTTACTGAGTACAACGCAAAGCCATTTTTACACAAATCACAAGCAACACAAACACGCCTTGGAAATAACATTAATAAATTTCCCCCAGAGACAGTTTCAAGCTCCTAAATGGAGCTGCCAAACTTTAACTTTTGATAAAGTCTGAAAGTTTTATGGTTTCAAAGGAAAGAGGAACATCTCAGATGTTACACATTTCAGACTTTTCCGGGAGTGGAAGCCTTTTCATCCACAGACCTCTGCCATCGAGTCCAACAGCATTGATCAGCTGGAGTAAGCTTTTATCCAAACAGAAGGTTGACCTCTTTTTAGAGACTTGGGGCTTCTCCCTGCTGCTGCTGCAAACTTAGAGCTAAACTGCAAGTCAGAGAGTCTTTGAACACCCACAGTGGGAACTGCTGAATGTCCTATTCAGTTCAGTTTATCTCACTTTAACTTTTCTCTCCTGTTTTATTTTTAAACTTCTGTTTTTATCCTATTGTATTAGATTTACTCTTGTCATCACTTGTGGACAATCAGGAAGGATATCTTGACTATATCAAACGTGAGAGTGTCATGTGGGAACAACATGCTACCTTGATTCACTGTCCGAGGAAGTTGTCTTTTACTTCCCTCAAACACGCCCTGACTTCCTCCCCTATCTCGTATATGAATGACTAATCTTTGCTTCGGCTCGTCATGCAGGAAAGTTGTTGCTCTGGGACACCCAGGCGGGACGGTAAAAAGGTTTTACAGATGTGTGATGTCAGGTGGAGGCTGATTATTCCCAGCATTACTGTGACCAGTTGTACCACAGTAAAGGACATGGGTGTGTGTCAGGAACCGGGACTTAAAATTTTAAGGAGGTGCCACAAATCTACGGAGGGAGGTCAGGAAATCCATCACAATGGCTGTAACTGCTTGCAGGAAATGCAGGCAGTGGATTGTGACTCAGCAAAATCTGCCAGAGACTGGGAAATAATTCAAAAAAGCAAAGAATTTGAGCCCCCTCAAGATCATAGTGGGGTCTATCTTTCATGAGGAAATTGCAGTCCATTTGATAAGCTTATCTTCCTTATAAATGACCTTTTTAAGGCATTGTTGCTCAAATGACAGTTACTTTGATTCCATCAACTTCAAAGTAAAAGTTGGAGGTCCTCCGAGTTTCAGTCGCCGACTTCAGAGATCCAGAGCTTAGGTGCAGTGAAAGATGATCCATTTGATGTAGGAGATTTGGTTAGTTGAGGAAATTAACCTGCTGTGGAGCTCCCTTGATCTGGTGCTTCTACTTTAGCCTGTAATGAGCCTCGGCAATATGAGAGTTCTCTGTCGGAGCGAGGAGACGAGGTCAAGCCGGTGGAGACTGATTCACGGAGCCTTTGCATTGACATTGCGAGCACATCCTGGATGGAGATTTGAAAAATTACACCGTGCAGTCACAGTGTATTTGGATGTATCTGTTTCACCCCAACATATGGACTCTGGGGAGAGGCATCCAAGCCAGAGATGGAGAGATTGGGAATCAAGAGTCTTGGAGGAAGTCTTGGAAAGGTTTGGGTTACTAGTTGCACTCTGGAGGGGCGGTGGATCCCTACAGCTGCCCCCTTTGGCTCTTTATGTCAAGGTCATAACCTCATTCTGTCATTAGTGTGGATGACGGAGAGCCTGACGGGGCTCCTGGTCAGTAGGTCAGAAGCCTGTGGGTTACTGACTATAATGCAGAAGCTGCAGAGGCACTTTGGCTTGGGAAAACAGGCTGGAGCAGTTCAACTGTTGATCCAACTGTGTGAGAGACAGAAAAGACCCACAAGAGGAAAGTGTGCACAGACACACTCTTGGACCGAGCCTTGATGTAAAGCAAATCAGCCACATCAGTGTCCCATTTTAGCCCAGTCACGGTACGCAGATAAATCAATCTACATCAGAATGGCACAGACGGCAGGAGACTCATGAGAGCGCAGGATCGCAGATCTGGAGATGATCGCCTGCTTCAGCGGTTTGCTCCCTCTTTGATGAGTTGACAATATGCTTCTTGTTGTTCCAAGGACCGGGCATTGAGTTCATAAAGTCTGGATAAATACAACCAAAACAACAGACATCCTACCATCTGTTAAGTCTGACGGTGAAGGGGAAAGTCGCTAAACTGGCTCGGACGTGTTATTTAATTCGACACTTAATCTATATTAGTGACAGCAATCCTCACACACCTACGAGTAATTCCTGGGTTTACTCACTGTTGCATCATGGTTGATGTATTGATCCTCGCACATGCGAAGACAAAGAACAGCAGTTAAACAACTGGACGGATGGAAAGTGGGTCAACTGGCCAGCTGCCATTCAAGTCAAGCTAAGCCAGGCCTCCATCTCCATCACCTGGCTGTTTGGACGGGATTCACGCAGCCGTGGCCTATAGAAGACCCCTGCATGGGTTTTTTTTTTTTGCGAGGGAGAGCTCTTGCTGAACCGTGAAGGAAACGCTGAATTGGACTTTCGCACAGGGCTAATTTAAGAGAGCCCTGTTGTTTTAGCACCATTCCAAGGCCCAGCGCTGTTTTGGGGGGAGAAGAAAAAGAAGAAGAAGAAGAAGAAGAAGAAGAGGGGAAAAAAAGAGAAGAGGAGGCAGACAGAGAGATTCTTAACCCACTGCCCTTGGGATACCAGTCTGCATTCCTGCTGTTGGCTTGACCACAGCAGGACCCCTGCAGTGGGCCGAGTGTGAGCAGACTCTCATCGCAGAAGCTCCTGTTGCACTGTGTGTGCATTTCACAGTGTTTACCTAAGAGTTTAATAGCATTAAAAGTACTCAAAGAATATTTCCATCATGCTGCGCTCATGGCCAATTTCAATATGTGCAGAAAGTAGAAATGCCAGAATTTTTCCAAAAAAAGTATTTTACAAAGCATCGCAAAAATGTCTTGTTATTATGTTTGGCCGTGGTGGAAAGCTCACTGTACGACCTGCTTCTTCTTCTTCTTCTTCTTCTTCCTCTTGTTTAATTTCCGGCAGAGTAGACGCAGCATCTGCATTTTGCTGCCACACTCCCCGGCCTGCTTACACCCCACCAAAAGCTTTGCAAATAAAGAATAAAAGAAAAACACTCCTTTCTGTCTACCTCTGCTTTTGTCTGCCCACATGTGTTATGAGTGGGCACACAAGTGTATTCAGCTCAGGGCTGCAATACTTAGAAAGCAGATGATGCTTCAGCTTATAATGATTATTATTGTTGCCATTTTTGTTTCATTTTGGAAAGAGGTGGAGGTTGAATTTAGATCTGTCGACAAAATTCCTGTGCTTTGTGTTTAATGCAAGCTAGTTAACCCCAATAGACAAGCAGGTAGCTCTGGCAAGCTAACCGAATAGATCCATACATGCAGGATGTAGATGGAAGCCGATCAGAGCTGTGGAGGCTGCTGCTGCCTGCTGAGCTCGTCAGTGAGTGGGATGGTGGGTTTTCCCAGAGGAAGGACGCTTGACGTGCTCCCGGCCTCCTGAACCGTTCGCTGCTCCTCGGTATATGGGAGCAACAGATCCATGAACACACACACACATCCACACATAAATTCAGATGTATAAACAAACTCCACAACTTGTTTCTCTCCTGCCAAATTTGCTATCGTTCTTTTTTTATTTCTATTTCATTTATCTTTTTCATTGTCGTGGGCTCCTCAGCGTGTTGGCACTCATGTCCCCTTCAGTAAAACAAGGATGAGTGGTTTTGTCACATTGTAAAGTCATCAGAAGGTGGGCGAAGCGGCAGGGCTTCTCTGCTGGCTCCCGCGTCTGACTCGTTTCCACCGACTTGTTATGACTCTAACAGTCACATCCTACTCACTCGCCTCATGGGAGAGACGTGGAGGAGCAGACCGGGAGAGAAAAATGAAATGAGAGATTTGGAGGGATAGATAGACTCGTTAGGAAAGGGTAACAAATACAAACGTGAGATGGTGATAAAAAGCGGTCTGGCGTTCATGTGGAGCAGAAGGATCCAATTCTTAACCTCCACAGATTTGACGACAGAGGAGAGTGACAGATTCGAAACAGAAAGCACTTCTGTCACTGCGACTCCATTTTCAAACAAGGAGCTTGGCCAATTTCATCCAAGCAGTTCTGGACGCTCTCCCAACCCTCAGAAAAAGTGATGTACGTTATTTTAATTTCTGAGCATCCAGGAAAATTATCATGAAGTCTGATTTTCCTCTCCCAGATATATGCATGTGATTTCACCCCATCAGAACCAACCTTTATTCTGTCTGCAGCTCATTTCAGCGCAAAATCAAAGGAGCCTGAAGTGGCCACAAGCTGCTCGAACAATGGAGCGCTCCATCAATTTGCAATAAAAGGAAACACTCTTTATTACGGCATTGTAACAGCCAGCACATTTACAGCTAATGGCCAGCTATAAACGATTTTATTCATCTATGTGTTATACTGCCCGACTGCGTCAAGTGTCGAATGAAACAATTTAGACTTTTGCACGGAACCGAGGGTGGTGTGGCAGCCATATATAACCATTTACACGGGGTATAAAACATGTTTTGAGCTTTCATGGTAGTTAAGAGTGGTTATTGTGGCAGTTCTTACTGGTAGACACTGTCTCATTGCAATGAGACACAATTCTGCAGTTACTTTATCAGTGATGGACTCAGTTGCTGCAAAGTAGAAAGGCCATGTGTTTAAAATCACGAGTCAAAAAGGTATAAAACTCACCTATCAACACTGATTACCATGTTAAAGTAAAGTGTAAAAAAGTTTTAGCAGATATGAGAGCGGTATCTCCTCTAAATCTCACTTTTTCCAAAGAGATTGCACTGATGACGAGGCAAAGCTTGTCTCACAACAGGCTGGACTCGCCACTGTGCCGACATCCACATGTGGCTGGATGGTGCGATGCTGAGCAGGCAACTGTAAGTCAGTTAATTAGCAAGTCTAAGCATCATAAAAACCCCAGTCTGGCGGTTGCTTTGTCGTGGTCTTCATTGCTGGAGACCGCCACATCCTTCACAGAGATGTAATTACGCAAGGGCAGAATTATGCCCTCCAAACAGAGGCGGCATCAAACGTCTAAACTGGTTTTAAAGAACTTTCTCGGTCAAAGTCATGGATAACACAATCTTTAACAGAACAGAGCTGCTTGTGGAGGGTTGGAATAGGTTCGTTAACTCCAGTAAAAGTCAGTGAAAAACTGCAGAACCCCCTGACACACACCTAATAAAAACATAAATGCAGAGGTAAGGTGTCATCACAATGTGCTGCTGATGCTTTCATAGTGAAGTATCTCAATAAAAATGATGCCTACAGGTCTGAAAGCATGTGTCTGCTCTGTTTTGGATGTAAAATCGACATCTATGCACAGACACGAGACAGGATGGAAAAACCTACTTGTGAAATAATAATACTATCACCTCACTGTTTGTCTGAGATATCCAAAATTCTCCTCGGTGTCTGTAGGGGGCAGTATGGGTTCATCCCTCATGCCTGGAGGTGTCTGGACGGATCTGTAGCTGCTCTCACATTACAGCCTCTGACACTAAGCTTTTGCTCTTGCAGCAGACGGCTCCTTGGAGAGCAGGACCCGGCTGTTTATGCCAAAATGCCCGAGTTAGGCAACTAACATCTAGCTTACAGTGCACGTATTCGAAAATATCCATGAAGTTTGAAAATCCTCAATTAAACTCAGAGAGTGACTGTTTGGCTAATCCAGACACCATCAATATGATGCTTTTAGTACTGGAACGCTGAGCCGCTTGGACATATTTTCCTGTTTTTGATTTAACAGAAAAACACCAAAATGGCTTCTTCGTCTGCCAAGCCACATGGGCTTTTGAAGTGTTTCCACTGGATCCATCATCAGGTGGACATGGCTGCTGTTGTGCTGCACCTTCCTCTAAAGAAGCAGCAGGCCTCAGTTAAAGTGACAGGAAGCTGCTGCCACCTGTTCAGCTTCCAGCGGGAGACAAATAACATAAATACTGAGCAGCTACAGTGGATCAAGCACGTTCTCTCTGCTAAGATGCAGCACGTCAGCATCTTTCCTCTGTTAACACGTGACCCCTCCGGTTTCCTCGGTGACCTCTTCAGGATCTGCAGCATCACCAGTCACGTGGACCGCGAGCAGCTCTGTGTTTACCTCTAGGTCTGTGTCTGATCAGCTGTATGAAAAAGTGGGATGAAAGCAAAGCAAGTCCAGACTTGTCCTCTCAGGGTTGGTGAAAGGCATTCTGGGAAATGTAGGAAACTCCAGGAATAAAATTAGCACCAGAAATTGTTCACATCTCCAAGCCAAGGGTCGGCGAGATGAATGTCAAAGATCTCTTGCATCACAATTAGGCAAAAATGTACGTATTTAGAGTGTGTGTGTGTGTGTGTGAGAGAGAAAGAGAGAGAGGGTGGGAGGGGGGCAAAAAGGGAAAAAGAGAGCGAGAGGCCTATGCTCTGTCCACAGTTCCCCAGTGCCTCTTCCGAGAAATGGACAGAGTGTGTGTGTATGTGTGTGTGAGGAGAAGGAGGGGGACTAATCTGACACATGGACAATGTCAATGTCAAAATATGTGCGCTGTGAACCTAAAAGAGTCCGCACTGCAGCACAGGGTCAACGCAAGACAAGATCAGCATGGTCACATTTCAAGTCAGTAGAAAGTGTCGATCATGAAACAGTCACATGAAAAGTATAAAAGGTGTAATATCAATAAAAGTAATAAGAATTTCATACCACTGAAACTTTATTATATTATTATATTAAATGACAGATAAAAACTGTTAGTAAGTTTTATCTTGAAAATTCACAATAACTTTTGTATACAAAATGTTTATCTAATATCTGCATAGTGTGTGGTGCATCAAGCTTTAAATTATCATATTTTTCACACTGAATGCAGCGACTCGATTAAAAAATAAGTTTATTTCTTTTCCTGCGACTCATTAAAAGAGCATCACTCCACGGGGCAAATGCACATTTCATCATACTTGCATAACACCTGTAAGAATCTGGTTTCAAGTGATCACTCCGCTGAGAATGATTACATCTGTACTCTGTGTGGTTCGCTGCCCAAGTCTAGTGGGGAACATTTAGTCTCCCCGAGGAAATTCATAACTTATTGGCAGCAAGAAATTTCCTGCATTCTACGACACCTGTAGATTCTGTCAGTGTGGGGTTAACCTCTTTACACACTAAAAGCGCCCACCCCCACATACACAAACGCACTTTTCTCTCCATATGTGGTTGTGTGGACGTGTCAAACACTGATCAGGCGACATGTGGCTGGGTTTAGCTGTATATTGACATTCAAGAACGTGTGTTTTTCAATGTCAGTCACCTCACTGTTGTGTTTTCATAATGTGCACCTGGTTCCACGTCCATCTGGTGGAAACACCTCGACGTCGCAGACTGTCTTGCCTCTTGCGCTGTGCGATACCGGCGGCCAGCGGCAGCAGCAGTGAATTATCCCGGCAGCACCCGCCGCCTGCTTTCCAAAAGGGCAGATTTCGTTATGTAACAAAGCCAAGAGCGGCATGGAAAACCTATTGCTGTTCCCAGTCCTGTTCCTAATCCTCCCTGCAGTTGGCCTTAAGCAACTTTAGCCCCGTTGACAGCAGTCAGCCAGGGGTTGTCATTAGGATGAAAGCTGTGCGACTCACCTGGTTACACAGCTGTCTGTTAGGAGGGGAAAGGGATGATTAGAGAGCGGGAACCGCGTTCTCCCGCCTCCCCCAGCGCGGACCGACGAGCTTTTCAAGAAGACCGAATGAACCAGAGATGAGAGGGGCCGGGTGGGTCGGCCTCGTTGTAGTTGTTGTTGTTGTTTTTGCCGATGTTGTTGCTTTCTGGGGGTGAGATCGCTGGCTTTCCAACAGGTGTTACCTGCGCGGCGTGACCTTTTACGGGCCTTTGCTGCTCTGCCGTTCCAGAACACAAGATTATGGAGCAGTGAGTTACAGCAACACCGGACTTGAACCTGAAGCGTTTCATCTCGGCCCCTCAGAAGTCGTCCCGGCCTGTTTTCTGTCTGCGTGTGCAGTGAAGTTTTCGTGCAGCCTGACACAGGGTTCACTTGACCTCTGTGCTTCAGGGTCCGCAGAGTTCAAAGTCAGTAGGGAGGAATGAGGCTCTCGATCAAAGGAGCATCCCGTCCTTCACGTCCTCTGAAGGAAAACAAAATCTGATAAACACAAGGACAGAAAAGGTTTTAGACACAAAGATAAAGAAGAAACTACAATAAATTGTATATGTATGTGTAGGCTATAGAGAGAGCTGTGCAAGTGGATACAAGTGCGATATGCAATATGTTTCAGTTTAAATCCATTTTGTTCAAATGTTTTTTGAGGTGAAATTTGAGTTGCAGCACAACTGTCCTCCTGCAATGTGTTTTATATTCAACTGTTAACCTTAGACTGAAATATCATCGCTAAATACACAAAGAAACGAGTGCCACTTACTGGCACCGCACCGGACACTGACTAACTAATGAATTCTGGGAAGCCCTGCGCAAAAACCGCCGCAGCAAGCAAAGTGCACTTAACCACCTAATAAAAAGCAATAATCACTCTGCATTTAGTCAGAACTGCAGCAAAAAAAAGGAAAAAAAATAATTTCAAGATTCGCAGCACGTAACAAAACACAGACCTCACAGCTGATCTCTACCACAACAAGGTCAATGTTTGATTTGGAAATCACAATCACACAGGCCTACATCATCAGAGCAGTCGAGACTTAGAAATAAATCTTTATCCCAGAGGAGCACAAGGGGTGGGGTGGGGGGCACGAGTGCAATTTGGGGATTGGACGACAGAGATTTGGCGCGTTTACCTCTGCTGACGTGGGCAGGCGCTGTTGAGAAGGGTCCCCGTGGCCTCATGGGAAAACCCTTTTGACGTCAAAGTGCGTTGCGAGCTCATAGATAAAGTGTTTTCATACGAGCAGCAGGAGCTTGGGTTACAGTAAAGACGGGGGGAAATTGCAACCACAGAGCTGGGAGGGAAGGAGCTCGAACTTGGACGCTTCACTCCTCCTCAGATCATGTACCTACAGAGAGTCATCCTTACCTCATCTTTTCTGTTTCTACCCAGCCCGTTGCTCTGCATTGTTTTTCCCCCCTCATCTTCCCATGTTTCCAGTAATGACTCATTTGTGATTGAGTTACTTCACCTCTGTTTTTTTTTTTCTCAGGAAAACACCGTTGTGTCGACATCGATGTGATCTGACTCGCTCAACTTGGCTGCTTCCCGCTCCTCTCCTCTTCTCGCTTCCTTCCAGGTGGCTGCACGCTGAAGGTGGTGTATCCGAGCGGTGACAACTCCAGCTGTTTCTGCTGAGATGTGGTGGTGCGATGGAGCACGGGTTGGCGGGAGGGTGTGAAACTGCGGCCAGCTGTTGCCTCCCCTGTCCCCTCTTGCAAAAAAAAAAAAAAAATGCATAAATACAGATGTGGATGCATGAATACACATGCGCACGCTAACATCCACTATACACTTGTACAACAGCAGATTGATACACATGTGCACGAATGCGCACATGTGTTTGTGTGTATTTATGGCTTCCGCAGCACAAATCTTTAATTACAGATTGCACAGCAGAGGCGGCCACAAATGGATGGTTTTGTGTGTTAGTAGGTCCACGGAGTATGGTGTTTAAACCGTAGTCCTGAGTAAAGGATGAGGTTCAGCCGCGTCTAATGATGGTGCAGGGACGGAGCGGATCATCACTTTCTTCACTGTAAACCTGAAGCGCCCTGCTTTCAACACTGATGCCTTGATGTGCGCCGGTCATAAAACAACACTGAGGTTTCGGCAGGGAGGCGAATAAGTAACAGTCTCCTCATGCGATGCAGCTTTGGGATAAACACAAGGGAGAGCTGCACGACCAGCGTCAACACTTGCATAAGTCTGTTTCTTTTCAGAGGCCTAAAGAGCTTGAGTTGCTCCATCCGCCATCGTCTCTGTAACTGGTGCACATCATCTAAACCACTATTTCTGCTGCTCAAGTCAAATGCACACATCTGATAGAGGTGATAGCAGTGCAGTGTGGTGATTTCACCGTCTGCTTTTGTTTCTGCCAGCTGTTCATTTGTCCTGTAGCACTAATGAACCTTTGGAGAAGACTGCACAGTGTCTGGCTCCTCTCACTCTAATCTTCTCTGCCACTCTGTTTGTTTATACCGGCTTCCAACTGGTTTCCCTGTATCAAACTGGCAAACGACCAGCAGCCTAAGCATGACACTGACGTACTTTCAACTCATGTAAAGTTGATTGAGTTGCGTTTTTGGTGAATGTCAATAGAAGACAGTGATGGACTGGTCATAATAGGGCAATATGGGCAATGATGCGATCGAGGTGGCCGCGTGAAGATGCAGCCGTGCTGATGTGGCCGCAAAAAAGTCAGGCGTGGCCAGTTGGTTTACGGCCGGCCAACTCTGAGAGACTGCAGACACAATAATGTAAGAATCAGGAGTAGTGTGTAGCCCCTATAACCAATGATTTGATTCCTCCTATTAGTGTGCAATTTTGGTGATCAATGCATTTTCTTTTCTCATCATCATTATGTTATCACTGCTATATATATATATATATATTGCAAAAATACCAGGGCCTCTTATTGGTGCCAGTCCATTCCAGTCCAAGACACTGACTTAGTGCTGATTTGCAGTCGTTCAATGAAACAGCAGCATCAGATACAGAACACGTGTATCCATTCCACACACCCATTGTTTCATGAGTCTTGAAGCCCATTCATCACAATGAGGGCTTTTCATCGGCAGTAGTAACCACAGCGTTGACCTTCCACCACAAGTCAACACAAATCCTTTATCAGGGCCAAACCGTATTGCATGTAGAGTAGAGTAGAGCTCCTGTGACTAACACAAAGCCAATAAACTCTCCACTGTCTTCAGCTCAGATCTGTCCTTGTACAATACAATTGATTCTTTTTATTCTCTTTTTTTTTTTTTTTTTACGCCTTCTGCTCTCCCACAATGAAAAATCAAGCGAGGCCTGCTAAGAGCGTGGCCATCTGTAACAACAAATAGCCCAGCTCTGCATTTTACCAGTTGCCCGTTTTCTCGCTGGCGTGTGCTTGTTTTCTCTCTCGCCCGCTCCATCTCAGCTCGTTGAAATTTAATGGCCGGCTGTTTATTTAACAGCACTTTGCCAGGAATGTACGACTGGTGGGGATTGCGGGGGGCGGATGGGGGGGCGGATGGGCGGGCGGGTGGGCACGCACCAAAAAATTGCCACTAGAAACTCAGCAAAATAAAATTTGGCTTCTTTACAGTAAAGAGCAGGGAGGGGCAAGGTGAAGGGTTTTTTTCTCTTTGGTGACAAAGGTAATTTGCAATATGGCTTGGATTTCATCTGCAAAATCTCCAGTCTGTCGAGTTAGGGGGGGTTGGGGTTGGGGGGGTAATGGCAAAAAGGTGAGCCCGGGCCAAAGCAAACACACCTTTTTACAATAGACCCCCTCACTAGCGATGGTTGGCAGGGGAAACTGCTGGTGTAGCTGAGGCTCAGGAAGTGCTTCTCATGTGTCACGGGGGGTTAATTGTGTTTTGGTGTTATCTTAGAAACAAGACCCCCCATAAACCCCTTCAACACCCCCCCCGCCTACAGCCCTGTAGACTGCTGCTACGCACCTGGACAAACACAACAATATGGCATTATGAATCACGATTGGACACATACTGTAGTGTAACGGTACGGCTTGTAACTCAGTCCAGCCCCTGAGCATTATAACATTATAACCAAGGCCACACAGCCTGTTCTTTATACATCTATTCTTTAGAATCCATTCTATATATCCAGATATTGTTCATTTTCTTCATTTCACTCCATCTCTCCTTCCTCAGCTCTACTTCAGAGTGCACTAGCTCCAGCCCTAATGATGGCCTCTGTGTGTGGCGTGTTAAGACAGCCGGCCAAGGGGAGAAATTGCTGCTCTTGCACCTTGCATTCTTGGGCTGGGTGTTGGGGGCCCCGCCGCCGCCGCCGCTGCTCTCCGCAGCTTCCAGGACCGGAAGCTCGGCCTCAACAATGACTGCTGCTCTGCTGCCGGCCCGATTGCGTGTGTCGGGGAAATTTAAGCTGGACAGGGTGTTATTCCGAGAGAGGCTTGTGTGCGAAGTCAGTGAGCTCAGTTTGATGCCTGGGAGGATCGATTTATTTGAGATCTGCTCTGATTGTGAAGGCCGGCCAATTTTATTCTGCTTTATTACGGCAAAGAGCAGATATTTACATAACACAGGGAACAGAGCAATAGCTGGTAGCTATTACAATCAATGCAGACTCTTATATAAGACCTACAATCTGATCGAAATGACGTTTTAACTGCTCAACTTTCAACACAGGAAAGAAACTGTAATCTGCTTTTAAGGACTGCAGCAAAGACTTATTGCTCTTAAAATCAATCGTTTCCCTTACTACATAAAATATAAGATTATGAACCCACACTGCACGTCAGCATTTCCAAGATTCACCAAGAAAACAGCAGTCAAGAGCAGAGAGATACTCGTTCCATCATGATACTTAAAACTCTAATATTTACACGTATGATAAATGCCCGCAAAACAAATACTGATAATTAATTTCTGTTCATTTCAGTTCAATAAGCTTTTCACGCTGCACTGACTTTGGAACGAGCCTCAAGCTGCTTTAATGCATTGATGTACAGCCTACTCATGTGCATTGGCATTGCATGTAAATCTTTATCGTCTCCTCTTTCAGATTTAGATGTCCCATAGCACGACAATGAAAGCCTCACTGCTTTGTTTTAGCCTGTAATTTATTGATTGTTGAAAGTTGTGCAGTTAGAGAGGTCATCCTGTGCACCAGGAGAGAGCAATAACTCAGGTCATCATCCTCCTTCCTGAAAAGACCTCCCTTCGCCAAGATTGAATATGTGGCTTTGGCCGGCGGGGAGGAGATGTGCTGAGTGTGTGTGTGTGTAACATCTTGACCGGGAGCCAGCGATCTGTTAGCGCCAGCAAGCGCGCATCTTCCAGACAGTGTGATGGCTGCAGAATGTACAGACAGGGGAAGGTACACCACAAAAAGCTGTGGAGCGGAGGAGGGTGATTAATCACAGAGAAGTGAAATGTGGAAAATGCTTTCCCCCCTGAGCTGATCGGCTCATCACCGATGTCGACGGTGCTCGCGCTCGCGCTCGCTTGGTCAAGCAGACGTCAGCGCTTGGCCTCGGCTCGGCCTCATTTATTCTTGTTCTATCTCAATCTGTGGTTTACATGCCTTGTTGTCTTCCTTGGCCCAGGCAGCCGCTCCATCCCTCATCTCAGTCCTGTTCCCATCCCTCCCTCCCTCCCTCGCTCATCACACACATACAAACCCACAAAATGATTTACAAAGACAAACCTGGCGCTGGGGCTCCTCTGACGTCGACGCCTGCGAGATTCCCATCGCCTACCTCCGACCGTTCATCATCTGCAGCGGTACAATTACATAACTTTGTTTACACGGCATGGAGTTCCAGCAGGGGACGGTAGCGAGATGAAGAAGCTACGCCCGATTCTGAAATAATATGCAAATGCTGTGATGTCATGTTCGTGCTAGCTTGCGTAAGAGCTCCCACGCTGCTAAGCACCCTGAAAAAGCACAGAAACATCACACATACTCTTGAAGACACTGACAAACACACAATATTACGCTGCTCGGCCTGTGTGTGAACCCACCGAGTCTCTTAACCTTGTGTCTTCAAGCTCGACCCCCATTCATAACGCCATCAAAATGAGACACTTTAACGTGGCTGTACGCCTTCTTTACGTCCTGAGCGGAGGATGAGTGATGGCGCTTCATGTCTGCACGTGGGTTTTGGTGTGAGTCTGAATGGACAAGCCTGTGTTTTTGTATTTTTGTATTTTTGTCTGTGCGCCACTGTTAAAAACCCTGTGTGCCATAATCAAACCTGTTTTCCAGCAAAGGCCTCATCAGACTGTTTTCCTTACCTCCCTTAGTTGCGTAATTGATTGGCATGATTTACGCAATAATTATCTTAGCATGCCCTCTCCGTGTTTCGATCGTGTGGGCCAACGTCGGAGGGGAGGATCCTCGACGAGACGCCATTCATTACGGGAAGAGAGACGAGAGCCGAGTGAGTTACGGAGTCATTTAACTCTGTCTCTCCCCCTCAGTAATAACTTGTAAGACCGTCTCTCCCCTCTGTTGTGCTTCCTCCCTGAGTTTAATGACATATCTCCAGTGTTTTTCCGAAGCGAGAGTTTATACCCTTGCGCACTCTGGATCCACTGGGGACGCATTTTAGTTCCTTTTTCCAAATACCTCGCATAATTTGAAGCATGAGAAAGAATGAGGAGTTCTGCCCAGTGCTATATCTTGCACTGCAAAACATATCTATCATAACAGGTCGGTAAATTTGGTTTTGAGTCTTTTTTTCAAAACAGTTGGAAAGAAGCACAATTAGTCTTAGTTTATATTTAACTAAAGGTTTTTTCTTATAATTAAAAAAAAGATCTTGACACTTTGTTGTGATTAAATATTCCTGTTGGATGTTTATTTTCAAAATAAGAGCTTATAGCTGATATTACATGGCTTGCTGACAATGTGCTGGAACAATGAGGCTGAAATTCATACAGTATTCATTGTTATGGTGCCCAGCAGACTCCCAGAAGTCACTTCCCTCCTTCTGGTATGTGTGGCGGTAATAAACCCAAACTGAGTGTAACTGTCAGTGGGAGCTGCTGGCCCCTGATTAACTGAACCAGTGTTGCGTTAAGGCCTCAACAGGCTTGAGTCTCGTCGAGTGCCGAAAAGCTGAATAAACATCCCTCTGCACAGAGCGGGGATAATTTTATATTTGTTTTATTAATGAAATAAAAAGAATCTAAAAGTGAAGCGGCAACAGGAATAGTGTTTTCCCTACGACTCAGACGGTGCAGATCTGTTTGAGTGGGCTGTGTTTTCAAGATAACCAGCTCTGAGTCGCTGCCACCGCTGCCCAGGCTCAAGCAGGGGTCAAGCCATTTCAGGTAAATATGTGGCAGAGATATACAGCTTTAGCACTGGTTATGTAACCACAGTCCTGGCTGAGGCCCGAGGCATTGGCCACTTTAGGATAAGAGGGAGAGGGGAGGAATGTGAAGCTCGCAGGGAAACCATCAGACACATGGGAAAAGGACGCCGAAGCCTCACATGTCAGAAGACGAACCGAGCGGCTACTTCATGTCCATTTCAGTCTTTGACAGGTGGCAGGAACTTTAAATCATGTATGAGCACTGTCTATATTTGATGCATGGCCGTGTTCTGCGAGGTCACTACCCTCGCACAAACCCTACACAACATAAAACCATGTTTGCGTCGTAAAAAGTGCAGAATTCAATGTATTTTTTTGGTCCGTCTAAACAGTTTGCTGCCTTCAGAGGCACTGGTCTTTATCAACAGGACGATCTGCTGTCTTCCAGCCATATGGCCACACTTCCCATTACATAAGACACAGTCACGTCTCAAATAGCCTACCGGAGTGTTTACTGTTGACCCTGGCAAAATCTCTATCACCAGGCGTGCCAAGTCAAAGGGCAAGCTGTCACCACTCCTGCCCACTTAGGCTGCGTTTGAATGAACATTTGGCTCCATAAATCTTTAACCTGCAGTTCAACTCAATATTGTGTTTCGTAGAAACCTCTTTTGATTCATATCAAAAGTTTGTACGTCATCGCCGAGTTGTAAATTACGAAGGTCACAGTGGCTCATTGTTTGAAAAATACACAGAGGTGAGTCCAGGTTAAAGCCTTATTGTTGAAGTGAAGTTTAGACATCCAGATTGATGTCACCTTTCTCCTCACTCATTGACTGTCACAATAAGGTTGAAACGTCAAAACTCCACCCACTTTAATCACAACTGAGGGTTTTTCCAACAATGAAATGAATGAAAGTCGTTAACCAGGCTCCAAACGTAGAGTACTACAGTAGTGACATGGTTATTTAGCTCAGGAAATGCCATTGTTTTTTAATACGTTCTGTTTTTAATGACTTAAACCAGCCTTGCATGTGTGGTGCACCATCTACGTCATAGCTCGTGATGCTAACGGCCCCGCTGAGCAGCACAGTGAAAACAGTGCTGACGCAAGCAGCAGTCACATGCAAGCAGTTAATTAATAAAGGTGAGCTGGCCTATTTCTAGGGTGCGTATTGTGGGTTTGTGTGTAACAGAGGAGTAAGCCTTTTTAGCTTGTCATGGCATATGAAGTCACAGTTACACACACACACATACACACACACACACACACTGTGTATTGTGTGCCCGGTCCCTGCTGTGGCTCCCAGCTGTTTATGAGACCATTTCCCAGGGAAAGTCAGAATACTAATGGAGTCACCTAACCACTCTACCCTTTAGAGGCAAACAGAGCGGGAGAGAGGGAGATAAAGAGGTGGAGAGAGAGTTTTTATAGAGGATACTCCAGCATTTCTTGAAGTAATTAAAGCTGCAGCTACTATCAAAGCCATATTTTACGGCACTCAGTGAGAGTTTATGAGAAAAAACTTGAATGAACTACTCCAACTCTATAGCTGCACTGCTTTGCAGAAGTAAAACTTTAGACACTAGTGCCTTAAATGGAATAATATTCATCTCCCAGATTCAGTTCCACAGAGAAGTGATCAGCGTCTGCCTGACAGCTAAATCTGGTCTCCATTGAGAGAAAGCAGAGTGGGTGAAATCCCACTCAAAATGACCAATACGGAAACTTCCCCTATGACATATTTGTTTCTGATGATGTAAGAATCATCTGCACTTGGCATATACCAGACTCCTGAACACCAGAAAGAGGGGAAATACCCCCCTCTCCCCGTGGTGCCAAGAGTGCCCAACCACAGCTTCCTCTCTGATATCATCAGTGACGCCAGCGTGGTGCTCATCACACCTGCTCCACCGCCCTCGGTTTCCACACAGGAGGGTGGAGACCGCAGCGAGGCACAGGAAGGTGGCCGTTTGATGGAGCTTGTTAAGGATGCCGTGGCTCATCAGGAAACAAAGGAGGAAGCAATGAGGGCTGACTAAGGTCCAGCCGCACGGTGTGATTCAACTCCCTGGTTAATAACGGAGGGTGGGCTGACTCTTCCAGTCATTGTTTCACACTTTCCGGAGGTGGATGTGCAGAGAAACGAGAAACACCCTCAGTCTCCTGGCGACCACAAACACTGCAAAAACTTCTGTTCAGTTGGGCAACTTGGCCAGAAAACAAGTGGACTGATGTGCACATCCTCTTTATTAGACACACAATTACAGTAATACTCATCTTTTTAAGTCAAAACATTTGACCAATGAATGAATGAATGAATGAATTTATTTATTTATTTCAAACATAAAAAATTAAAATTAAAAACAAAAAAATACAAACAATACAGCAGTGTCCAAAAAGGAGCTGGTAGAAATTGATTTATATTAGTGCTTTGCTTCAACCCATCGCCCAACCCATTGCATACAATCTGATCGTTGAGCAGCTATAGTTATTAGTTGGTATTTTTTCGCACCAAACTGACTTCAAGTCAGATTATGGGTTTTGAAATCCAGCAATAGAAACTCCTGGCAAAGCTGGCTTTAATTCATTATGTGAATGCACATTGTAAACTACTGTTCCACAGTGAGAAATACTGTATAAGAACGACGAAAAATGGTTTATTCTTCTATTCTTTTTATATTTTGTGGGTATTTTATGCTTTCATTAGACAGGACAATGAAGAGAGAAGAGAAACCTGCAGTCAAGGTCATCTTGGTTGGGAGTCAAACCAGCGATCCTTGCTTCAGGCCATGCTCTAACCACTTGACCACCCTCAGCAATGGTTTATAATGGAAGTCCCTGGTTCCCTTAGTCGCATCAGTGATTATGACTTTATGAAAAGTAAGGATTAATGTTTAATAAAAGTAGAGCTTTTATTGTGAAATGAAAGCCAGTCTTCATTTTGTGGAAGCAGGAGTTATTACAATAGAGTCACGTGCAGACACACACGCCTACATATGTACACACTCACACAGATGCCCACAAACCGAGAATCTGACCCGCGTTTTCTTTGCAAAGAGAGCAGGGCATTTAGTCCGAGGGCACACACTTCCTTCTGTGTATTTTCTTTGAGTGCTGGTTGAAATAAACCCATCATGTTCAAGAATGTGAAACAAAAGTTCTCCTTTCACAAACCAAGAATCTGAGATAACTGGAGTCATATGGGCCCGGGCCCGTTTTCTTTCCAGCCGAACTGGGAGGGAAACCAGTCAAGTGTTGGCCACAGAGATCCATTAGATCTCCACTAAAACCAGGCAAACTAAATAGAGGGCCATTAGTTTTCAAAATGTCGGCCTTGTTAAAATCAACTGTGAAAATTAAGACCCTGGAGGCCAAGTATTAAAATGATTATTAGGCACAAAAGTTCAGTTAATAACCTAATACATCAGCTTTATCGTTGTATGGTTTCCCCATTTAAATTCTGTGCATGTATAAGTTTTTATTTTCCAAAATAGTGAGCTAATTTCTCTCCCAAACTCTTGTGTCAGCGTGGACCATAATGGGGGATAAGCAAACGCTTTTTCTTCTATTACCTAAAGGTCAAAAGGTCAAATGCTCTGCTGTTTGCTGCATTTTGAGATCAACTGTAACACAAATGTTAACTTTTCTCTGCACATTGTTTTTAAACCATGGTCAGTGGCCACATGAAAAGAGGCTTTCAACCAGGGTTTTCCAGCTTGTTTGTGGTTAAAATCAGCCTCATGTTGATATCACATCAACTGTAATGTTAAGTTTGGCTGTTATACTTTAGTTTCAATGCCCTGCACATGGATTAAGTTGTTGAACCGTGTACGAGTGGCCCTGACATACGATAGTTACAGACACAATCCAGCTAATCAGACATAAGTGCTTTCCATGGCCATGGAATAAATCCTCTTTATTGTATCGGACTCTCAAAATAAAGTTTGATTGTTCTGTTTCAAGTGGCTATTGACTGGAGTCTGTGAACTTTGATGCCGATATTATATCTAATCCCTCGGAGCCGTGTCCACTTGTCCTGAGTGGCGGCTGGAGCCTTGAATTTTCTCTGAAGCTGAGGTCAAAGTTTAGAGGAAGATCAATAATCAGGGGTGTTGTTGGAGCTGCAGTCTCAGACTCTGACGCTCAGAGACTACGGAGGCATTACCACTTGAGCAGCGATTTTCAATCTATAAATGAGGCCTCATTTGAAACCTCAACAAGTTAGCGTCACATGAGAGCTTCCCGAAATCATCGAAAAGTCTCAATATTTCTAGAAAACTGTGAGGATGTACAGCACAAACTCGAATCACTCCATATAAGGAGCAATATTAGCTTTTTTACAGCTATTATTATCCTGACTGACAGACAAATTGACCGGCACCTTTGGCTGGGCAGCTCCTCGGCTCGGCTCCTCGGCATGAACCTGAGAGCCAACATCTTGGCACGAGGGCGATGCCGGGAAAGGAAACGGCTCCACAGAGCAGAGAAAAATCAATAGAAAGAGCTTCTCTCGCTCACGTTTTTCTGAGTGCTGGAAGCCGGTCGACCAGCGGGGCTGCAAGAGACGCTGGAATGTGGAGTTTCTGGGCTGAAAGTGGAGTTTGGCAGAGAAACCGCTCCAATGCTCCAACAGACAATCCTCTAAAGTCACGATTCCAACACAAAGGCAGCAGATATAATACACACTGGAAGATATAGAAGAAAGTTATACACAGCGAGGGCTTTAAACATGAGAGTAACATTATCTAGTAGTTTGGATTATCCTCTTTACTCACTCTTTTGTTGCCAAGGTTTATGTTATCTTAATTGCTAAAGTAACAGTAGCCGCTCTGCTCGAAATGGGTGTCAGTGACAAAGCAGCTGCTCTGCCTTCACTGCATTCCTCCAATTAGTGGCTGGACTTGTGTGTCAGATTTGTTGAGGTTATTCTTCCATTACAGCCTCTCCAGAACTTTCCATTACAACCCAAAAGCCTGGGGGGGAAATGTGCCGACTCAGCACTGAGGGGAGGCAGGACAGTCAAAAAGAGAGAGCTTGCACCTTCCCCGAAGATCTATCTCTCTTTCTTGCAGTTGCTTTCCTACTTTGACAAAGCACACATTGCAGCACATATGGGAGGCCCCTGACAGGAATATGAGTTTAAAGAAGAAAAAAAAGAGCTGATGCACAGACTTGCAGGAACAAGGGCCGCTCTGTGTAGCCCATTCATTCATGGCAGGTACCTCTGTCTCCAGCCAAACATCAAATGAGGAGGTGAAGCATCACCTTGAAGGGAATAAAAAGAAACTGGCCTCTGTTTGTTTTGCTATTTGTCCCAATTTAGTGTATTCCCCCATCTAAACCACTTCTTCAGAAACTGTAGGTTGAAACTTCCTTTTTAATAGAACGGAAAATATTTACTAAGGGTCACAGGGACTCTCCCAGAAAGTAACAGAGAAAGAATTGCCTCAGAATGGATGGATGGAAAAGGAGAAGAGGAGGAGAGGAGAGGAGAGGAGAGGAGAGGAGAGGAGAGGAGAGGAGAGGAGAGGAGAGGAGAGGGGAGGAGAGGGGAGGAGAAGAGAGAACCAGATTTGGCTCACGATGATTTTGAGTTTGACAACAAACAAAACTTCCGCCTCCATCAAGGGGACGGAGACGGAGAACTGGGCAGAGAGAAAGAGACAGATGAGATGAAAGAGGGTAGACAGGCATGAATGGATATGATACAAACAGAGGGGCAGCACATGGCCAAAGTTGAGGCACAGAGGGGCGGGAGTGAACTAGAAGCCCTGGCTGGGAGTTGAGTTATGGGGCCAATGGTGGGGCCAATGGATGGATGCCTTTCTCAGCTTCTTGTAAATGGGACAAAGCAGGAATCACACAGTGAAGCTGCCTGGTGTTTTTCCTGAGAAGCTCCGTGCTTTGGGATCAAGGGGTGAGGCCTGGTATAGATTAGGTGAATTGGCAGAAATCGACTGGGCTCCGACGACTAAACAGCTGTTTGTGAGCAGAGGTTAAAAGGTCAGAGGCAGGTGAGCGCCTGCACTGAGCGGGATCAAAGTGAGGTCCTCCAGAGTTCAGGGTCATTAGAGAACAGCTCATCAAAAAACCAGGCATCCTAGACACAACAACGTGCCAGAGCCTTTTTTCTCTCCCCCCCCTCTCTCTTTGTCGACGCCGTGGGTTTGATCTTCTGAATATAACCTCATTTACACTCCACCAGAGACACTGGATGAATGGATGCACTTTGAGGCACTGAGAAAGGGCAAATTTGTATTCCCACATGTCCGGAGACACCCCACATCCCAGTTGGCAGACAATAAGCACCGATCAATCTGGGGACACAACAAAGAGAGTCTTTGTTTACTATGCGCTGTCAAACAGTAGACACAAGGAACTTCTAACTGCTAATTAGCACGGGAGATGTGCTGTGCTTGTGTTTTAATTTCGACTTCTCTCCAGTAGCCCTGTGGAGACTTTCCGCTCTAAATACCCAAGAATTGCATCCACATGGACTGTGGAGGAGTTGTCGGTTTTGTGAGGTATTTGCTCAAGGACCTTCGGAGCCTCTGTGAGTGTGTGACGACCGAGACCAGGGGCCGACACTGAAAACCTGACGACAGCTTTAACGGCACCTGGATTCTGTTTATGTGCTCACGTGTCCCCTTCCCAATGTTTCTAATTGATATCTCTGGATTTGCGCAGCATCTCTTATGTTTTTACTCTGCGTGTGTTTGCATGCATGTAGACATGTAGACCCGCTCAGACACATGCACATGGCACCAAATCTGCCTTTTCTACACAAATAATCACTGCAATTATATTTACTCATGATTATTCTGCCTAAAAAATGTGCATTTTGCTTGATATTGACATCACAATAATTACAGATTACGTTTCTTTCAATCAAGTAATGATTCAGTGAGTGTTTTAGTTTTACAAACAGTTTGTCAGAATTAATATAAACTAAACTAGAAAGACAAAATACAGATTAAGACTGATTTTAACCACATTTATTTTCAAAATAGGAATTTCTAGACAGACTGGGGGAATGACATGTGTCATGGTTGGGAGTTGAACCGGCGATCACCACTAGATTATGCCAACATGTGAAGTGCCCAAACCGCCTGAATACTGAGCACCCAGAAAACTGGAACATTTGTTTTGCCATATCAGCTTTCATCAAGTCGTACCTTACGTCTTGCAGAAATGTGTCATCTGCAGTCAGACCTGTGATTGAATGTGATGATTAAAAACGAGACATTTTAGATTTTTTTTTTTTTTGCTGTTAAAAAACAACCTTCAAACCCAGTGAACTCCTTCTCCATCTCATTGAAGCCAGATTGCTCGTAGAATAAGCTCACGTTAAAGCCTGTAATGGTTCATCCCCTCATCCACCTAACGTATGACAGACAGAGATAAGAGTGGAAGACGTCAGCTGGATTTAGAAGAAGACTGGCCGTTGTTCCATCAGGAGAAATTAAATAAAAACCCCAAAAGATTTAAGCAGAACCTTCTTAAAATTAATGCTAAAACAATTCTTTTACCTTTTTTTCACCCTGATCAGACATCTCTAAGAACTGGAGTGTGTCTTAGAAATGTGGTTGCAATTATCCACAAATGATCTTCTTTTCTTTTTCTTTCTCTCTGTTTTTTTTTTTTTTTTTTTCAAGCAGGCAGGAATCTGTGGAACGTGTTGGCTTTCCACAGCAGCTCAGGTGGACATATTCTGTTAGCCATGTCTTTTTAATAACACCCAGTTGTATTCAGGGTCACTCGCAAACGGCAGCTTCCTTTAGATATTAATAAAGCGGATCTAGAATCAATACACGGGTTCACAAAGTGTTTTTATGATTATTCAGTCAGATTATTGTGCCCTGCCCTCGTAACAGCCTTTTTAGAAGTCAAACTTTCTGTTTGGTGAATTATGGAGGTCACTCTGCTTCTGTGAAAAAAAGAAAAACAAAAAAAAAAGCAGAGGGGACAAACACAGTGAGTCATGGCTACAGGAGCCATTCCTCATTACACTATGGTTTTCATCAAAGTGGGTATCAGGCTACTCTGTCTGAGTCAAAGCACTGCACGTTGAGGACATGTGAAACTGCTGTGAGAAGATTTTCTCAACAACTGTTTACTATTTGTGGTGGGAGTCTGGATTCTCTGTTTCCCCACAATAAATATTCACTTTTGAGCGGGAATGTGCCTGCACACATAAATCCTAAAACCAAACAGTTTTGTTATAACAGTTGGGAAAACACTCCTTTATTTCTTTATATTTAACAAGGGGTGGGTAACCAGAGGGGGCTATTTCAGGATGCTATCATCTCACCTCTGTCCACATCCTGGTGGGTTGTTTTTCAACTTAAAGATCAGATCAAACCAGTCTTATACTCTGACAGAAGTCCCAGACAGGTTTAAGAGTGGATCACTCTGGTCTTGGTGATAGCGCTCTCTCTGAATACCCCTAAAGACACTAGATTTCCTCCTGATCTCGAACATTAATCTGCAACTCCAAAGTCCCGGCTACAATCATGTGGCGTATACTTCCCTTTGTATTTCATATTGGTCTTCTGAGGTTATAAGAACAACAGTGCCTTAAGCCTCTATGTGCACGTAGAACGCATCCTACGTGCACAAGCTTTGAAAGTTTTATTCAAGGATCCACCGAATGCTGAAACCAGCTGTGGTCATGTTCAACTTTTCAATTAAAGGCAGAGAGAATGAAAGCTTTGGATCAGTTGAAATATGTTGCACGTGCAGTCTCCTGAGTCAGCGCCAAAATTACAAGTGTATGCTTTCAATATGTCGTTTTTTTTTTTTTTTCAAACCAAATGTTCTTTTTCTTCTTAATATAGTGTGAAATATATTTTGGCTTGTATTTCTTCACATAGCCTTGTTTTGTCTTGGAAGAAAGCTGATGATTGTTCTGGGTTATTTTGTTTCGTCTCAGTTACTGAGAGCCACATGTTGAGGCCCATACCTTTCACTCCAGTAATTTAAGCTGTTGAAAAACCTATAAATTACATGAAAAAGGTGAGAATTAATCAGCTCAGAGACCTGTGGGGGTTTGCAGCCCACTGGGGTCGTTACAGCTCAGACAGGTAGTCGCACAAGGCTTCAGCAAAGTTGAGAAGCGGCTTCGTAAATGCTTCAGGCCGCAATAAAACCACGTGGTAAATAAACAATAACTTGTTTGTTGGAGCAAGAAAACAACAAGAGATGGGCCCTGAGGTTGCAATGGGAGGACTGGTGATATGAGGTGGTGAGTTTGCAAGCATAAAACCTCGGGGTGGGGTGGCGGGGGAGGTGGGGGAGGACTGTGCACGTGCACGTCTCCCCGTCCAAATAATCACTCCAGCCTGCATCTCAGCTGTAAGTGCCTGGGGGCCCCTGAAAAGGAGGGCGCGAGGCCCCTTATCTAAACAGAGGGCTGAGGGAAACAGGGGGCCCTATGGAGTGTCAAGGACCACGGGAAGTATTCAATCCTGTTGTGACATGCTCACCTCGACGCAAAAACAAAGCCTACCCAGATTTCCCCTGACCTGCTTTCAGCTTCACATATGGACACACACAAGCAAGAGGAGGCCACCAGATGATGTATAGGGAGCGTGTGCGCATGCGGGAAGAGAGGGTGGAGAGAGAAAAAAAAGGAAGAAAGGAAAGAGGAAGATAATGGAGATGGGAAGGAGATAATAGAGACGGAGAAGAAAGCAGAAAGGCAGAGGATCAGGGACAGCTGAGGTGGTCGAGGGATGATGCAGCAGCGCTGGTATTCTCTGACACCATACCTTCCTCTGCACGTGTTGCACCAGATACATGGTTCTCATCAAAAGGTGGAAAACTGGCCCTCTGCCATCACCTAGCTAGCTACTTGCCATGTGACTTCATACCCAAAAGCCTGATTTTCCCTGCCTCCCAACCTTCCCACACATGTGTTTCAAATGTGTACATATGGGCGCACAGACAAAAACAAAGTCATCATATGCATTCTCTCATTTATTTATAAGAGAAACGGGGCCTTTGGGACAAGCTGATGTGAAGCCTTAAGAAGACGGCGTGGATTGAAGCTTTGCATCTCCCCGAATTTCAATAAAACATCTGCTCCTAAATAAACATCACTGCAAGGATGCAAATTATAGCCTTGGCAAGGATCTGGAGACTAGAATGCAACGAAGCGAAGCATCCATCACTTTTTCCATCCTCATGAAGTTAATTAATTTTTATGAGCGTTTTGCTGTTTGCTCTCATTTTCTTATTTAAGGGTGGCAGATTGGAATTGGTCATTTTTCACTTTTGTTTACACTCGACACATATTGGCTTTGTCCAAATGCCCTAATTCAGAGAGTGGAAAACTGACTTTCACACCAGGCAGAATAATACATGCTGGCACCATATAATGCTATAAAGACTTATCCACTACACAGGGGCTCTGAAGGTGTTGCAGAAATTGAGATTGCATCAATATAAAATCTCCAGGGAGGACAGGGACCTCTAGGTCTCTGCCCAGCAGATTTTATTATGAGAAATGCCACTACATGTCATCTAACAGTTATTCAATCATTTGCCATTTTCCACTTTCAGGCCTAATGAGGACCAGGTTCACAAAACAAAGTGCAACTGAGGGAGAGAGGAGGAAAAATGAGTCCAGCAGATAACTGATGTGATGTAGTAGCGGCAGCTCCTACGTCCAACGCCGAGCTTTAGCATCGCAGCCTAGGTGAAGCTGAAGTGAAGCCTGAGTCTGCTGTAGGCCTGGAAGCTACTTCAAAGTGGAAGAGGGTCTTAAAACCTTGAACGGGGGAAAAGGAGAGTTAATTGAGAGCATATCATTTCCAGATGGCTCACAAAAATCGGCAAGAGATGATTAAACTGCTAAGAAGCAATGGAAATCCTTGGCAATTAAGCCAGATCGCTGCCATATGCACCAGGTTAAACTGCATCAGACTTCTTTTTATTTGTATTATTGCTATTCTAAACATCAGCTTGAAGACGCAACGTTCATCTTGTTCCACCACAAACTAACCCAGAAAACATCGTGCTCCCTTTCCCATCCCATCCCATCCCATCGTGTTGAACAGTGGTCGCACATGTACAGGCCGTCAACACAGCGGCTGATGATGGAGGGACGATTGGTTCGAAATTGACATAAATTTAACATAATCACTTAAGGCTGCTGACCCCTGAGCTGAGGAGAGGAAGGGGTTCATCTCTGCCACTCACTTTTGCTTCAGCTGTCATTTTTTATATGTGTGTGTCAACTCGAAGATCACTTGTAAATAAAAGTTTATATGTCTATGTGTTGTTTGATTATACAGCAGGTTGTACTGTTTATCAATACTGTGAAAGTGCTAAATCCTAACTCACATAACTTTGTGATGTCACAACAAAACAGTCGACTCTCGAACCTGCCGCCAAATCTTGCAGGATTTGGTGTGTGCCTGACATTTTCTGGTGTTATATTAATGTTTAAACCCAATATATATACATGTTTATTATGGATCGACACTATAAACACTGACAAAGTGTAAAATATGTGAACGTTTAAATAGGAAGTGGGTGATAAGAAGTATATGATATTTTTCCGATGCCGACGAGCCGCCCAACTATCGTAACCATCTGAATAAAGCGAATTCCTCCATACTTGAGCCCCATCCAGCTTAAAACAAAAGCCAAGACTACAATTATTTGACCCAGGACATATTTTTCCAAGGACATATTATGACAGGCAGCCACTCTTCTGCTGCTTTCACGGTCACAGAGCGCATGAGTATCAGATATAATTTACATGGATATTTCTGCCTTTGGAACTATTCTGAGCGCAGGTCTCAACGCAATCCACCTTTTGGAGAGAGGACATTCATTAGTCATGGAAAAATATGCCTCCATTCAACAAAAAAAAAGCAATTTCCTGCAATCATGGTGGCTTTACTGTACTTAGTTAATCTAAATAAAAAGGGAGGTTATTTGTATTTGTCTAATTTGATTAACTGGAAGAATTTTGAGGATTTTTCCATGCAAACCATTCCATTCCTAGATGGTACACATGGAAAGACTGTGTTATAACTTGGTTGCCTCAGCGGTGTTGGAAAAGGCATCATCTCATGTTCATAATTTTAATAAGATACTGACTTTAGTTTGCCAGTTATCGCCATCAGCGCCGTGCCTTCAGACAGACAGCAGAGATGCAGTTAGATTTTTGCAGGCGCGGACATCGTCGGGCTTAGCGGTTGCCAGGAAGAGCTCAAACAAGAAACAAATAAAACTGAGTGCAGCAGACCACAAAAATGACAAACCACTTTTTGAAGAGTAAATTCTCCATGTAGCCCTCCTTTCCCTTAACCAAAGTGGCTTTAACAAGGGAAAAAAACACACCCACAGACACTTTTAACATCATCAATCCATTACGCTCAACACATTCCAGGAGTTGCTTTATGATGAAGTGCTGTGCCCGCTTTTCCCCAAACGTGCCTGGACTACTCTGACATAGATTTCCTGAATTTCCCCCGAGTGACTGGCTCTGTTTTTGGAATCAAACCTTTAAAAAGAATTAAAACTAAAAACACAGGTAGTCACCACGGGTCAGTGCTTTACTATGATGATGCTTTACGCTTGATCGCAAATGACAAACAACATACTCATGGTTGTTCTGCACCACACTGTGGGTTGGGGTCAAGACTGTGACTGTGAAGACACAAAGTTGAAAGTGCTGCACCCTCATCCACCACCCATCCAGTAAGAGATACAAAACCTTCACTCATACTGAACCATGACAATGACAGGAAAACATATTTCACCTCAGAGGAAATATGTTTTCCTGTTAGAGAAAGGTCATCTGTGATAACTTCTAATGACTGGATTGATGAGTATGTGGGTTTGATTCTGAACTCTGTCCAATTTTGAAGTGAGTTTTGTGCTCTGGTCCCGTGGCTCTGTGTGTTAGAGGTTTGTTTGGGGTTTAACTCTTCACTCACAATCACAAACTCCACAAGACCCATAAGCCTCAACCTCTCAACCTCAGGGAAACTAGACAGCCATCCAATGGACTGCACCACTCAACCTCAAGTGTTGGAGCCTTTAAGCGTTGGTTTTAGCTGCTAAACTGTAAAATTCACCTTATCTCATAAGATTTGAGAAACCCCATCAATCCTCTAACACACTGAGCCACAGTGTCCTCAAGTTGTTTGTTGGACGCCATTGTCTGCACCTCCCTCGTCTCCACTGATCAGACCCCAGATCAAATATTTCGGCAATACCCTTTTAAAAGAGTCTGAACTATTGTGAAACGTGTTGACAAACAGAGAGCCTGGTGATCCTCATTTCTTCCACCAGGTCCCTTCATGAATCTTTCCTCTGTCTTCTCCCCCTCTCTCTCTCCGTTGGTCCAGAAGATCCCACACACAAATAAAACCAGAGCGAAGCGTTGTGTTGGTCCCTGTGCTGGCAGAGCTCTATCTGGGTCACGACAAACGTCTGATGTCACCTAGGAAGAGGATATGCCTGAACATGTGAAAATCTGTGTCTGCACTCAGGATGAAAAAGAGCCTCTTTGCTCCTAATCACGATAAGATTATAACAAGATTTCACAATGCTGTATACAGTAAGTCTCACGACAGCCAAAACTTTCTCCGCCGCCCCCTGTCAGCTGTAACTCTGTATATAAAAGAGGTCAGATGTTGTTGGAATGAAACTCCTCATTTACTTAGATGAGAAAGAAGCTTTCTGTTTATATTTTGACAACTCCTCTGCTTGTTTTTACAATTCTAAGTAACCGTGAAAGTACAGTAAAGGGCCCTGTCTGCAGAGATATTGCTCTGTAATTCTCTGTGTCTCTGGATTTCTTGCATTCATGAGATATATTAAAATAGAATCCTCACTTGGGGCTGTTATTCAGTCATAAAAAGGTTGTGTTTTTACAGCAGTATAACTAGCATACTGTGCTTTTCTATGTGTTTTTTCCCATAGGAAATGGAGCATGTTTTTTATGGTTATTCCTGACGACACTCACTTACCTGTTATAGCAGAGAAATTAACACCTCACCTAAGAACGCGTCACTAAACGCTTAAAAACAAAGTTTGGGTCCATGTTGTTTACAATCAGTCAAGGACACTAGGGAAACATTAGGTTTTCCTTCTGTGTGTGACATTCAGTCCAGTTCTTGTGCCTCCTTAAGTGCTTTAATATGCCTTATTGTTGGCAGGCCTCGCTAAACAGCACCAGAGGGCATGCTGGGTCTCTGGGGTCCTTTGAGGAAACAGGCATTGAGGAGGACCAGCCTGGCACGCCAGCCTCCCTGCTGCGCCCTCAATACGTGGCTCCAACCCACCCTGTAGCACTTCAAAGCACCTACTGTCTACACACACATGCATCTGACTCAGATAGCTGCAGAGAGAGACTGTGTGTGTGTGTGTGTGTGACGGGGAGGATAATGCTCATTGCTTGACTGAATGCATTTATAACCATGTGTGCATGTGCATCGTAGTGTAGTATGACCTTATGTGAGCATGGGTGAGCAGGAGTGAAGAAAAACTTGTGATGTGTAAGGTGTTTGTGAGGGTTTAGCCATGCGTGGTCACCTCCTCTTGTCTGCAGACAGAAACTAGCCAACAGAGAACTGGCTGGTGCAAAGAAGAGTTTAATAACACTGGGAGAAGAGGAAAGAGGAACGATGAGGTTCTCTTTTTCTATGAAATTTGAGTGAAGTGAAATAGGGAAATGAAGGGTCAAAATAAATGTAGTCATTTTGTGAGATGAATGTGTCACTTCCAGCTTGAAGGAAGAGCCTGGTATGAAGAGTCCGAGGCAAAGAATGGGATGGAAAAAAAAGAGACAGGAGCAAATGAGAAATGTAGTCTGAAGGGATGGGGAGTTTTTGGGAGGGGATGTTGATGGGAGCCTGGCACCGGCGGGGTGGTGAGGGTCTGCAGGAGCGGCATGTTCACAGAAAGTTTCTCTGTGGCTCTTTATCTGTGGGCTGGCAGCACTTCAATGGAGGCCTTATCACCATAATGGACACAGGGGAGAGGACACGACGAGAGTACAAACTCACACACAATGAGCCACCACACATGCACGGCAACGAAATTCTGCGGCGAAGATAACTCGCACGCAGACATGCATGCTGCTGTGTCCTCTCTCTTTTGTGCTTTCTTGTTTCTTCTCATCAGCTTTTTCTGCTTCTCCAACAATGATGAAGAACTTATGAGGGTTCTTAGGAAGTAAGATTTCACCCCACTGAACCTCACTGCTTAATATCCTTGACTTTACGGACATCTGGCTTTACAGTCAACTTCTTGTAGGGTCTTAAAAGTTTATGCATTAAACCACGAGAGACAATCTTAACATGCAGAAGAATAACTTAAGACTGAACTCCCTCTTAAACAGGACAGTGGCTTAATATGAGGGTGAAAAAAGTAGAGATGAATTTGAAGTTGAGACGAGGACAAAACGTGAGGGCAAGGCGAGGGAGACGGACGGGGAAGCAAGCTGTCAGGGCCAAAAGTAATGCGACACGAGGAGGAAGTGAGTGGATGAAGAAGAGTCCGGCCAAGATAAACTGTTATGCTCCGGTCCCATTAAAACACCCATGTGACGGCCTGGTCGTATACAGCAAGAGTGCACAACAAGTGCAAGCTTTTGTAAACAACTGAAAGAAGAGAGGATGCATAAAATGGTATTGATGTATTCACTAACATGATGTTTTATTTTATGGAACAAATCACACGAGGAGAAGCGGTTCCCTTGAGGACGAAGGCTGCGCCGCTGACCTCGGAGCTTTCTGAATGCTTACACCAGCTGGGAACATCTGATTATGAATCCTCGTTTTCCTTGCCTTCGAAATTACTCCAGGCTGTCGGTGCGAAAAACAACATGTTAAAAAGTGTTTGGCTTCACCAAGGCTTCCTCAAACGGCCTGTGAGGACTTGTGGAGAGGGGGTGGAGGTTGGTGGGAGGTTGGGGGGGGTTTGGAGTCCAGGAGCCACCCCCAGACACTGGTTGTTTACCCCTGTGGCAAACACATCCACCCATCTGGAGGCTGGTGGTCAGTGAGGATGGAGCAGGGGAGGAAGACAAACGAGAACAGGGTGAACATGGTGTGTCCATGTGTTTACAAGCAGGACTGGCTGAAATCAAGTGTATGTTACAATAAGTAAATAAGACTGTCGCTATTCCAGAAACTGTTGTAATGAACCAGTATAAAATATGAACCCCTAATTGGTTAAATAAGTTTGCCGTTGTCTTTCGGATTTTTTAGGATGATAATGTTTGTAAGAGTCATCCAAAAAGCAAATGTCTGTTAAAAAAAAATTGATTCATATTGCTGTTGTCTGATGTCTAACCACAACGGTCAAGGTTTGGTTGTGTTTTGGCAACTTCAACTTGTGGCTCAAATAAAACATTGCCTGTCAGAAGGAGAAAGAATGCAACCAGTGGTCTCTTTTCAACTCTGCAAACCACACCATCTACCATGCTCTCTTTTCTAAGAGCTGGTACACGCACATCATGGCATTTTATCTTGACAGCTCAGGATCAGTCCATACAGCAGCTAAAGGTCCTGGTCAGGTGAATGTATCCACATCTGTTTAGACATTTAAATATTTGGACTATCACCAGACAGAACTTTGGAATTGGGCAATTCCACAAAAACCCTGGATTAGGTTTAATGAGATGGTTTCATTACACATCCAAAAGCAAAAAAAATTGTTGGCTGACTTTTATTTTGAAAATTGTGGTCTATTGCCATGTCACAACAATCATTAGGCTACATGAACATTAGGAGGAAACTGACATGGGTACTGAGTCAAATGCTTGAAAATACCATGCAACTGGGAAGATAATGAGTAAGCATGAGAAATTAGAGTTCCTGTAAGGACTTCCCACTTGATTTGACCCATTCCCGTGTCCTAAAGGACGCCATGACAAATAATAATAGTCCACAAACTGCTGGGTTCCAAAGTTTGGCGATTATCCAAACCCAAACAGCAACAAAAAAGGTCAGGGGCTTCTAGTTCTGCTCAGTTCTATTCCTTGAAACATAGCCGTTTTTTATCCTTGTTTATCTTAGCTTTAACTTGGCTGCAGCCTCAGCTCTCCGGTCCAAGAGACACTCGACGGATCAGATTTGTTGTGACGTTAGCAAGATGCTGATTTGACGTTGGTTGACGGCAAAACAAAATCTCCCAAACTCTGTCCAAAAGAAAGTGGTACGATTGGTCAATCGTGTGAGATTTCCGATAAGAGGGAGGGGATGTTCGCCTGAAGAGGAGTGACGTTGCCGAGGTGAAACTCCTACATCATAGCGATGCTGAACAGGAATCAGCTGTCTCCTCTGAGAGATTACAGCTGAAATAATGGGAAAGAAAAAATTCCCAAGATCAGTTCTAATTCAGCCTACTTCTTAATGACTCGCCAACAGTATCTGATAAAGACCACAATGACCATGGCCTTTCCCTGTTGAATATGCAGCCTCAGTTTCAGTGCAATCAATTTTTGTTGTTTGTAGTTTTTTTTCCTGAGATTTTAAATCTTGGCGCATACTTTGTATTTCCAGTCCTGCAATCTGTTTTCATTAAGCCCATGTCTCCCCGAAGGAAGGAGAGCAAATTTCATTGCCAGAGTACACTAATCTGTGTCAAATATGAAAGAGGACAAAGGCAATGCATTGTTGCTGATGGAGACTAAAAGGAGTAGCCAAATTAGCTAAGTTGTTTTGGTTTGATCCCACTTAAACTTAAGAAAAAGAGAGACGAAAGACAACAATTCCTTGCCATGCAATTATCCATTAACCACACATAAAGACAGAAAAAATATGCTGCGAAGGACAATTTAGCCTCACAAGCACACATCTATTACGATACTTTCAAGGACCTTGACTGACTATACTACTTGGCCCTCAATCTTGAAACTATTTATCCTCATTGGCAAAGGATAATTCTGGTTCATTAGACTTTTAGTCTTATTACCTCCCTGCCAGGAGGTTGGGTTTGTTTATTTATTTGACAGTAGGATTACGCAAAGAGTACAAAACCGATTTACACCAAACTGGCTGCAGGGATGGACGGTGGAAGGCTCTATCAAATCATTTGGATCTGATTAATAGGCTAATGGCTTTTCTGGGCTTAACCCTCAGAAAGTTCTCACTAACTAACTTAAAGGTGTACAGAAATGGCCGTTTGTCCTGTTTGTCGCGCCGAGTTGTCACGAGCTGCAACACGAGTTTACCCGAGTATGGAAAACGAATTTGATTGGTCGTTATCGAGCGGGCGGGATATTCAAAGCTTGGGGCGAGCCCGAGCTCCGTGTGTGTGTGTGCGTGTCTCAGACGTTTGAATGACGGATGACGGATCCAATATCAGTGGCTGATGAATCGTGTGCAGGCTGACGTATAATCCGTGCGCCTGCATTATCCAATGCGAAAAAAAAAATACACACTTTCATCCCGGATTTACTCAAAAATAGAATTTTGCACAAAGTTTGGCCTACATCGTCTGATAGATGAGTTATCACATTCATTTTATGACCCAGAGTGGGCTTGAATTCTATTTTCTTTTCTGTACACCTTTAAACTAACTAACCAACCAACCAACCAACCAACCAACTAACTAACTACCTGCTCCCCTGTTGTCAGACACCATCATCCATGTTAGCCTTAGCTGCTGTAGCTAAGTCACCTGTCCTGTCCTTCTTTTGAACCTCTCCGTAAAAAAAACTAACTTTAAATTTTATTTTTAGTGTACAGAACCAGATAAGTGTATGTGTGCTGTACCTTTTTATCTCTGTGTGACAGACGGCCCAATCTCAAGATGTTTTGTTTGTTTTCTTTTGTGATGTTTTCCTGAAGGGGGGGGAAACAATGTTAGTTAGTTATAACAAACTAACAAAAAATGTATAACAATAACAACAACAGCAGCAGCAGCAATATTATTATACAACAATGATAACAATGATACCAGTTGGTTGGTTGATTGAAGCTTGACAGTGACGCTGATTGGACGGATTGGTTTCAGCTGTTGTAACAGAAACAAACATGGCGGAATATCGACGTCACCGGCAAAGCCTGGATCTCTTAATGGAAAATACAACTAAAAAATGCAGAAGTAAGTAGTAGTAGTAGTAGTAGTAGTAACCAAGAGTTAAAATTAAATTCAAAATTAGTTTTTTCGGAGAGGTTCAACGAGTAGTGACACGACGACAGGTGACGTAGCTACGGAAGCTAAAGCTAACATGTACGTCAGCATTAGCGAAGAGGACGGTGAAGGAGCCCAAACACTGGGACCACAGGGACAGGACGTCGACTTGGAAGCGAGTGAAAGTGTTTTCACAGAAAGGCCACCTGCTGTTCAGGACAGGGGAAGCTGCTCCACAACCACCTGGAGCAACCACCAGCAGGACGAGGATGAGGATGCTGCAGCTGCTGTGAGACTTATTAGAGACTTAATTGGACAGTTATTGCCAAAACAATGTTCAAGCGATGGAGTTAATCAGGAGGTTTGCTGCCAAGAACCCCAGGTGTGGACGCTGCTAAGGGTGAGTCAGTGTTTTATTTTACTGCCTATTAACATGTTATCACTATGGTCTGGACTGCTATGCAGCTTTCAATGCATTGCAACTTGTGTAGATGTTTGCAAACGTGCAGAAATTACGTAGCACGACGCGCATTTTACTGCTGGAGATGTAGGCCAAAGTGAGGTCAATTCAAGTTCAGCAGGTTTGTTGTTGTGGTGGTGATGCTGGACTTGGCAGCATCAGTGTGTGCGCTGGTTGGTTGTGGTTGTAGTGGTGGGTGATAGTGGTTGTATTACTGTCTTTATTGTGCACTTTTTGAGCAGTGTAGTGTGGTTTGAACTTTGAAGTTTTAGATATGAACAGATTTTTTAAATATAAAATAAATTCTTTTTTAGCTGCTTATGCACTGTGTGTATGTGTGTGTGAGTCCTTTGACATCGGATTATCTGATGTGTGCGTGTGTGTGTGCCCCCCAACTCCCCTGCAGGTCCCCTCTCCTGTCAAAGCAGCAGTCCTGTGATATGTCTCACTGATCCTGTTATCTCATGTCTCTCTCATCTGGCTATTGTGTTCCCAACCTTCCCTACTTTATCTAATCTGCCCTCTCTCTCTCTTTACCTCTCTCTCTGCCTCGTAGGTTATTAGTCTGATGTGCTTGATCTTTAAGGTCTTTCATTCCTATACATAGATACACATGAAGAGGCATTAAAAGCTGATTTTAAACTGGAAAAACAAACTGGGAGCGTGCTTGGGGTGTATTTATAGATTGCTGCAACATAAGATCTAAACATGTGTTTTCTGTTGTTGTTCATCAAGTTCGCCATATATGGCTGCATCTGACTGCAGCAACACTGTAGCTCTAGTAGCTCTTCCTCCAAGCATCTTATTCTCATGTTATTTGTCTTAATCTCCCTAGTTTATTTTTTTCTTTTCCAGTACTTAAACATACACACAAGTAATGAATATGACATAGCCTAGTTTGAGTCCTGACCTTGACCTTTTCCTGCACAAGACCTGCCCAGACACTCAAAGTGTGTCATGTGTCTTACCAATCGATGAACTTCCGACACATCAGCGCTTCACCCGTCACCCTGTGTGGGCGGTGTTTGTATGCATGTGTGCATGGGTGACTCTGGGGTTGTTCACTGTGCTGATACATGCACAAAAAAGCATCCGTCATATATGACTTAAATGTATCCCTGTGGACATGCACTTCCCCCTCTCCCTCTCTTTCACTGTGTGTGTGTGTGTCAGGAACTATGGGGTCATTGCCACTGAGTGTTGGACCTCTTCCTACCTCTTCTTCACTGTCTTTTTGTGAGGTACTGTGCAGCAATTACACCTCAGTTTGCACCCAGAGCATCTGAATAATATCACCCGTTCAAATCAAATCCATATTTTTTCATTTAATATCATGTGGGATTTCACCTCAGGACCAGGGTCTACTTTAGTTTTTCCTCTCTGCATTCAGCCTGTTGAGATAGCGATCAATGCCGATCAATGCCGGTCCACCTTAAGAGACTTTTGCCTGCAGTGTTTTGTTGTCGCCTGTTGGTGTCAGTCTTGCACCACTGAAAAATCCTCTTCAGACAGAGTCTGGAGCCAAGAGGAGGTTCGTGTTTTTAAGGTGGTTCATGAGGGTTGAAAAACTTCACCTGAGTAAGAAACTTGCCATCATGAGTAGGTATCTGTGTAGAGGGAACATATATTGTGTTTTAATGTGTGCTTTTGATAAACACAGAGCTGTACTGTGTAGTTTTAAATCAGTTCTTCATCGTGTATCCTTGCAGTACGTCCCTACACAGTTGTTTGTTTTTGGTCCTGTGTGTGCACATCTCTTTAGTTGCCCGCCAGCACCAGTACTGGCTGTGTCGTGGTGTGGCATGTGGCGGCTGACACAAAGAAAGCAGCTTACAGCTCCTGGTCCCTGCTCGGTCCAGGCTGGGTCGGGCGGCGAGCGCCTGGGGGCCTCCCGGACTGCCACCAACAGGGCTTTATCGGCTGCAAGGATTACTGTGATTTCAACAGGGTCCGGCCCTGCCTGCAGCCACACAAATACACAGACACACTCACGCATACTGTGCAAGCGTGGTATGCCAAAACGCTCAGAAAGAGCAGCTAGTGGATTGTTGGTCAGATTTAACTAGCCCGCCTTTACATGTAGAACTAAATACTAAATAATGTGAAAGCTAAAGAGGCTTTTGCTGTTACTGTTACTATCGTAGCTCCAATTACGTACAGTATAAATGTGGGTGCAATCATGATGCCAGGCCAGTGGAGTACAGGTTGGAGGTTTGGAGATGTAGGTGGGCTCCGTGGGGGCTAAGAAAAAGCAAAACAGCAACAGTAACTAAGGTCCTCTGTGTGTACATAGAGGCTTGTGTGTGTATATGTCGGTGTTGCACAGAAGGTCAAGGGTGGCTGGCATTAGAGGTCAAGGCTCCGCTAGGTTTGTAACTTCAGGTCAGCAGAAGAACATCAGAGAGCTCTTACTCTTTTCCTCCTCTCTGTAAGTCTTTGTTCATCCTTCCTAAAGGCTCAAACCCGGTTACATCATAGCGCGTGGTGTTTGTGTGACTAAAAGGAAAAATCCACCAGATGATATTTTCACTCCAGATAGCACCGGTCTCTGATATGTTGTGCAATTTTGTGATTGTAAGTGCACTTGCCATTAACCCCACTCATATTTGTTGTTTTCAAAATGATTGTCCTCATGAGTGCTGTTGTTTTAAGTCGATTACCACTTTATAGCACTGTTACTGTATCTGAGTGAGACATCAGGTCATTGGTCAGGTGTCCATGGCAACAAGGAAAATACACTAACTACTTAACAACAAAATGCAATTTCATTTGCTAGAAAGATTTTCTCGTAGTAAAGTAATCACCCAAGTGTGTCTGCAGCTGGAAGCTGCTCTTGCATGTCTGGCATCAGTTAGAGAAGCTGCCTCTTGCAAATGAAAAACACTGCAGCGGAGAGTGGCCATAAGGCCAAGTCTATCATATGATCTTTTGGTTGCATTTTGATAGTTATATGTATTTGTCATATTATGATTTTTGAATTTGGAAAAAGTAGGATCACCGGTGACACCATTGTGTACACACAGGGATGAAAGAGTGAGAGTAGCCTTGAAATTACCTAAGAAACTCACAATCACAAAGCATCTCCAACACTTTTCCAGGAACTCAAACTGAGGATTAGATTGTAACAGATCTATTTCACCAGTTTGCACGACAGATAGAAGCTCACTCTCGCTCCACTGCTTCTGCGTGCGTGTGTTCTCTCAGTTCATTTGATGACATCTCTTCTTGCAGTTTTGTGTGTCCTCTTTTTAGTATGCAAACATGCTGAAAATGCAGTTCCTGATGGATGCAGTTGTCGCAGCACCTCCAGTCTGTAATCAAACCCGTTGCTTGGGTAAACATCCATGACAAAGCTCTGCAATTAAGTTCTACAATTTGAGCAAACTATAGCTAGACTGACTTGAAAGTGACCCTTGAACCAACGACTTCTCCCACTATTCTGAGGGATCACTTTGAATCAGTCCAAGACATGATGGCTTCTCTCCAAGTGAATCTTGGCACGCTGACTGTGTAGTGTGAACGCTGTCAGGCCTGAGGCAGGGAAATAGCCAGGAAAGTTTGCATTGAGTAAAACACTGTTGATTGTATTCTCCCATATTTCCCAGAATGTTTTAAATTGCGTGCATAGGGTCCATAACATTTTCCTTTTAGTCTGTAACACTGAAATAACACTCAACGAATTGTATCTCACAAATCAGGCCAATAATCAGTCCCTGGCAGGTTACGGGATAAACTAAACAGCACTGGCCACTAAAACAATTATAAATTTGACTCACATTGAAATTCTTAGTCAGACCAGTTGAACCCATGATGAATAGGTCAGGTTTGTGTGTCCTACTTGCTTGCCTTGCACACAGACATGTGATGCACCCTCTTTCAACCAAAATCTTTAACTCATTCTCTCCTTGAGTGAAAGTTTACTTAAGCTTGATTTATGCCCGTGAGTGGTGCGTGTCTGGACTGGCCTGTCTGCTGGTTGCAGAGGCTTCTCATTTAGGTCACCTCGACCCTCCGAACATTTTCACCTTGGTCTTGCAGTCGATGCATGGCCTGTGGTTGTTGCCCACAGCTGACCAACACAATGAAATAACTCCACTGGACAGTTATGGGCACAGTAAACCAGCTCTTACTGGTGTGATGGACAGTTGAAGCAGCCATGTGGCAGAAAAAATAACAGCGCATACCCTGAGGGCTCAGTGTGTCTCTGTCTGTATCTATAGTTGTCTGTGTGTGAATATCTGTCTATGTTTATGAATGTGTGTGCTAATGTGTGTGTGCGTGTATTTCGGTCTGTCTATTTTTATGGCTTTTTGTGTGCCCACATGAGTGTATGAGCCTGTATGTGTGTGTGTGTGTGTGTGTGTGTGTGTGTGTCTGTGTATTTATGTCTATGTCTGTGTTTGTGTCTGAGTCTGTTTGTGTGTAAATGTGTGTGCGTGTGGCTTTCGCTGTCAGGTGTGACCACGCTGTTTGGCATTGTGTAGCACTCTACGTGTCTGGCCTCATCGTTGTGATCGGTGTATTTGGCTCAGAGCTGTGTGAGCAGCCTTTCCACCATAAACCATTTCAATGTAGATTTTCATTCAAAACCATGCCCACTGTGAAAAAAGGGACTGCTACAATCATGAAAACACGTGGAACTAATTCCTTGGTTGACAAAATGACCCAGGTTTTACTTACTTACTGTACTTGAGAGATACTGAAAAGTTATTTATAAACATAGTGGATGATAGTGTACAGATGTTTCAGATGCTTTAAAAGCTGAATCCTAAAACTCCATATTTGGTGCTGAGTGCTGAGACTAGATTCTTAGTTGATAAAAGTATCCTGTGTCCAAAATACATTTGCTTATGTCACTGATCAAATTCAAACCAGACAGTTTGATAAAAGGTGTTGAATTATATCCCACAAAGAAATTGTGTTTATATGCATTAAAACTACATGTAACAGCGATAAAGCTGTATCACATAGGCTAACCCTTCACAACAGATGCAAACTTGACAATCCGTTTGATGTTTGTGTTTGTTCGGGTGAAAGAAGCCCTGATAAATGTCTATGAAATCAAATCTCTGCAACACAGTAAAACAAAAGTTGTTGTAGAGATCATGGTGTCCAGTATCAATCCATGTGACTGTGATATCTGTGAGAATGCAGCTATAGGCACTTTGGCGTCTCCTATTAATTACTACTGAAGATGAACGCTTTGCAATTGAGGTTTTGGGGGATTTCCCTATCCAGCAGTGGCTTTTTTTCTCCACTGTTTTCAGAGTTTGAGACCCTTGAGTGGTAAAATGAGACAGTCATTAAGAAGTATTACTTCCTTACTGAAAGAGATATGAATGCCTTGACATTTGAGGAACCTTAATTACAGACTGCTTCCGTCACTTGATGGTATTCAAGCATGTATAAGCTGAGTGTTTAACTAAGTTTGACTCTTCTTTGTTGGTAGTTCTGCACTGGCGCCAATTTAAATACATTTTCTAAAGGTTCTTTTGTCCAGCCTCTGTATGAAAAAGAGTCAACTAAAATTGGGTGTGCTTTAATTTGATCAAAGGTGCAGTCGTGATGCAGCTGAGCACAAAAGTGGCAAAACCAAAGTACACATTGCATTGTCTTCCAGAAACATCTTCCCAGATAATTTGAGTTTTATGTAATGGCTCATCGTGGGTGTTTGAAAGGTTTTCTTCAATGCATTAGAACAAAAGTTGACAGAGGAAAAAAGGAAAGGCAACCTGTGTCTGTTTTCATCGGATGTTGGCGTATCAAGCCACAGCAATGATTTTCCTTTTTCAACAGCAGTTGGAACACGTCTGCTAACCAAACACTCCACATGACTCAAACAACTTGTTGTACAGTATAATCCTTATTTACAGAATGTCATTATCTATTAGCTCTGCCTTCAAGCCAAATGTACACTCAGTCAGCACAAAGCAGTTAAGAGCAGCTGCTAAATAAACTGTACTCTCCTTCGTGGACCCATCCGTCTCTGCACCTACAGTATAATCTGCCTTTCTCTCGTCTGCTTCTTTGCTCTTTGTATTCCTTGATACTTACGTCACTTTCTCAATTTTCAGTCATCCCACCTTTCTCTCTCTCTCTCACATCATTCATTCCCTACCCGTATCCCTCATCCCCTATCATTGTCTGTCTCACATGTTTCACTCTCTTCTCCATTATTCATACTTGCCGCCTCAGGCTTGTCCATGAGAAACAATAGCCTCATTGTGACGGTGTTTCGTGGGTGTGTGTAGGACCACACAGGATCGCAGTGCAGAAGAAAGCATGTGTATCCCTCCTTTTCTCTCTACCTGCCTATATAATCATTGCTCAAATCACCAGGGTCTGACAGCCCATCACCTCGCAGCTTAGACAGAGGAAATACCTCAGGGCCCTCAATATCCTTTAAGGTGTGCATACGTGTCTATATGCATGTGTGTGTGAGGGGGGAAAACAATAGAGGCATTAGGTACCTGTCTCATCGTGGCACTTGACTGGAGGGAGGGTGTGGCATGACACATGCACACAGCCTCTATTGTGCATTGTTTTCACATGCGAGGATGGATGGGTCTATTGGTGATGGATGGAGCACTTTTGGCAGCAAACATTGAAGTACATGTGGCGGCTCATTTCACACACAACTTGTGAAATGAGCATGAAATCCAAAACTAACATCTAACGGACAACGGCATGAATGGGTGACAGTATTCGTCAGCTTCTTCACATGAGAAGGTTAGCCAGGGGTTAATGCATGAGAGAACTACATTTGTTATGGTTGGGGAAAACTCAGGGCAACAAGTAAATGGTTAAGGTCCTCTTTTTTTTTTATTTCGAGATGTGCTAGCTGCAAGGTGTGTGTGAGTATAATGAAGGTTTACATTACCAATATGAGCCATGTAACAAGTTGTCTTTGGAGAGGAAAAAGCTAATACTGTAGCCTTCATGCAGTACCACATACAGCCGTCATGTCATTGAGGAAAAAAGTAAAATCAGATCCTCAACATAATGATGATGACTGTACGTTGTAGTTGAAACCAAATGGGCCCTTTAATTGGGATTGTTTTTTTTTTATCAAACTCAAGGATCAAGACCTTTTTGATCCTTAAAGGTTTTGGTAATTTCAGCCTTTGTAGTTTTCTCTCTCTCTGTAATGCTTTAACAGTGATGGCATATACTTCTCCCAATTTCTCATATGCGGAGCATATTTTCTGACATTTTAATGATCGCGCAAAACTCATTTTTGCGGATTGTTATGAAACCACAGAGAGTCGAAATAGTGTCAGTCGGTCCACAGCACCCAGGCGTACAGGTGTGTAAAATTATTTGGTCCAGTGGTTGACTAAACCTGGCGCACCTGGTTGTCGGACTCGTGCCAGAATCATGATGAATGACTCACATAACACAGCATCCATCGGTCTACTATGGACCCAAGCTGGCCCTAGTTGTGCTAGCTCAGCCCAAATTGGCTCAGGTTTGAACCAGCAAAACTGTGCCAAATCTGGCAGCTACAAATGACCAAAGGCTGGATCACATTTGGTCCTCCAGCGTACACTTCCCATCAGAGAATATTATCATTTTGGTATATTATTATTCAGTGTAGCTGGAATGTTTTCCCAAAAATAATATATTAACAGAGAGATGTGAAAGGTCCTCATTTTCAAATGAGCAGGATAGTTTGAATAGGCAATGAAAGGTTGAACATATATTTATAGTGTGTCTGATTTTGTGTGTATGTGCATGCGGATGTATGTTGGCGCTGAAGGCCATGCAACCATAAATCATATGATATACTGCAATGTGTTAAAGCTGAACAAACAATGGTTCATCATGCACCTATACTCAGTAGCATGATGTTAAAGGGGGTTCACTGTAAAAAAAAAAAAAAAAAAAAAAAGGAGCCTGCTTCCTGAGTCGAGATTAGACCTAATTAGAACCGTGCTGCTTTTCTAAAGCACAAAACCAGTATTATTGTTTAAACTTGTAAAAATATCTTTGAAGATGGGGTAAATTCCATTTCTGAGAATGCAGCCACAAAAGAAGTACTTTAAACTTGAACATAACATGCAATTAACCTGCCAGCTCCGCAGTGGCTTTTACAGGAGCAGCGTTTCTCCTTATATAGGCACAATGGCAACCTGCAACTGTTCCTGGCTTTAAGACTATATAACCCTCACCTCAGGACATCCACAGAACATAAATCAGTGTGTAAATGTGGTAAACGTTGGGTTTACATTGTATTTAAGTGTTCCTCATACACCAGACTTCCGAGTAAAGAAGTAACATTTACATTTCTCCTAAAGAGCATTTGGTCAGAACATTGCATTATTGATGTTACACTTAAAAGTTGTGCAAGGGAAGTGTTTTGTAGGAGCAGTATGCAGCGGTTATGTAAGTGAGGTTTTATTTATTCATCAGCCAGTGTTGAGAAAGACTGAAAGAAAAGAAAATCATACCGTGACATATGTTCACACTGAATGTCAACTTATGATGGTAATGACACATATCACTCTTACTTTCACTTCTTTTACTTCACTTCTGCTTTTCTGAGTGCAGTGTTGACGACTCATGAATTTACTAGCAGTTAAAGCTGTACGTTATTACTGTATCTTAAACTGGAAGTTTGACCATCCTCACCTCCCACGTCAGTGAATAACACTGAAAGTAAAAGTTATTCATGATCAACTGTGACACTGTGGTTCCATCTCAAACTTTTATGCCAGTAAAATCAGTTGCGTAATAATAATAACAATTCAGCTTTCGTTATTGTGTGATTTCTAATTTTATGTTTGGTTTTCTTTTCATTTCTCAAGTGAATCCTGTACTTATTAGCCAACTATTGAAAGTCAAAATTTTATTTTTCCAGCTTCATTATTTGGCATTTTGTCTAACAATAGATTTGGCATTGCTGCATTTTAAGCCCCATAAAACTCTGTTCTTTCCGACTCCCTTTTTTGGTTGATAGACGGCACATATTCATGGCCACCCAGCCGCAGCATGATTCTATCACTCTCTCCGAATCCATAATAGAAAACGTGAACAACTCTTTTACCCCACTGACTGCACAGACACACAAATAAGTACACGGGAGGCAATCACAGGGGAATCACAGAAAATGCACTTCTGAAATAATAAAGAGGTGTAGATAGCTCGTCTGGTGGGATGATATTATCTTCTTAGACTATTTTTAAGCCACCTACAGTAAATCAGACTATCACCTCTGCACCACATCAACCACTTAGTCTTATCTTCTTCCTTCCTGTCGCCCACAGAGAAACCACTGTGGTCTACTTTGTTCTGCAGCTTTTGCATCCAGGAAGTAGTACAACTTGTGGTGACATGAAGATTAAAGTTATCTATGTGATTAAATGTATTTTTATCAAGATCTCTGTATAATATTCAGTATATCCTGACCAGGACTGGATCATTAACTGTATCATTTGATCATTAGCCACAGTTCATGGGCCATAGATTTTGCCCTTTTTGCCCAATCATCTTGTCATATCATGAGAAGCAGTAAGATATGATTGGTTGAGGTTAAGCATGTAGACTGACATGTGTCATGTAAGAGGACGCCGTGTATAGAAGTTCTGTGCAGGTATGACTTGAGGCCCTATTACATAACCAGCTCTTAAGCACAGTGCGAACTTTCCCACCAAACCTCGGATGTGTGCGTTCATTACGAGTATAACCGTATCTCTATCCTCATCAGTGAACATATGAGCCCTTCCATCAGTCCTGTCTATGGGTCTGTCGCTCACTCAACCTGCTCGGCACTGATGCCCTGATTGATGCTCCGCCCCCTCTTTTTGTCCCAACTTCCCCTTCTTATCCTCTGGTCTTCGTTAAGCCTATCATCTTCCCCTTCTTGTGTGCTCTATTCAACCGTAAGTGAAAGCTGCATGTGCGTTCATGGAGGAACAAGTCATCCGTGCATGTGTGTGAGGCTCTCATATAGATAAGGGATCTTAAACTAACAGAAGAGTCTCAGAGCAGGTGAACCTATCAGTCCAAAGAGGCCATGCTAGAGATGAACAGATTACATATGCATTTACATACGCATAGATCCATGCATGCACGCTTAGATGCACACACTCACTCGCACACAGATAGCATGAGTAAGAATATGCGTGTAAATACGTTATCCATGCAGCAAATGTGCTCCCACTGCATTGTGGTTTTAAACAAACTGTAGATTTTCATTTCTCATACTGTTTATGTTTATCTCAGGACATTGTGTCATCACACCTGTTATTATCCCTTTTTTCTTTAAGCAGATAGCATCGCAGATTTATTAATTTAACCTTAAATTGTCATTATAATGATATTTTTGGCTCATTAATCCAACATGCAGGTAGTTATCCCACACACATATTAAACATACTTTAACTGTATATGACTATGTTTCAGAGTCTATAGGTGGATAAGGGTGATATGGTTGCTGTAGCCTAGTCCATAGACACATAAGAAGAGCACTTATTGCTGTTTTTACACACCTGGGGCAAAATGTCTGCACATCATCTTTCACATCATGTAACCTGCCTGTCAAATGTCTGCACACTTTTTCATCAGTGTGTGCACTTTCTGGGGCTCAGGCTGCCGCCGAACTACACACTGTACGCACACTCACACACATGCATACACACACACACACACACACACACATGCATTCACAAGGAGTGTCTGTGAGACATGATGAGACGAAGAGGCTGTCAGTCACTGTGTTGCAGCCTGAGATGTGTGTTTTGTCTCCACTGGAGACTCAGTTGAAGAAGATGAAAAACACACACTGACAGTGCAGCTGATAGTCTATCTGCTGACTGCATCATTCTGAGTGTGTGTGTGTGTGTGTGTGTGAGGATGTGGTGAAAACCTGTGTTTTCTGTGTGTATGCATGTGTGTGACTGCTTAAAGCGATGATGTATGGCCTTGATGATTTCAGTGCAGTCAAGGTTAACATCAAACCACACATTGTCTGTGTGTATGTGTGAGTGTGTGTGTCTGATTTCTTCACTTAGCTCACCGCAGCCTGACACTCGGGGAAATCCTCACTCAGGAGCCGTCAACAGCCCTGAGGCGAGTAAACACACCACTAAGCTGTAATGACTACTGTCTTGTTTCCCTACCAACCCGCTCTGTTTTGGTCGCTGCTGTGACGGCACAAACCCGTTCATTAAGCATCTCTCCAGGGCCAGGAGGACTGATAACACTATCCCATTGTCCAGTCATGGCACGAGGAGAACACGCAAACAGGGATAACTTGAGCTGGAAGTGTTAATAAAAGACTTAAAGCACAATGGTGTCATTATCACCTCAGGAATGTGTGATTGTCTTGGGATTCTTCGTTACCTCAAGGAAGGGAAAACGCCGGCACCGCTGCAAGCTGATATCACAGTGTTGAGCTCTTTTTTTGTGCTGCGTTCAAGGTCGAACTGTCAAACAGTGTAAGTGCTCCTGACAGGTCAAGATATCCAGGCATAGAGTATCAGTCGAAGTGATATATTAAAGGAGAAGGTTTACATTTTCAAGTAGCATATTGTATTTCTTGGAATAGGAACTTGCAAGAACACGCACAGTGAAACTTATCTTACGTAAAACAAAAATATGGCCTCCTTTCTCTGCCCATTTTCTCTCTCTGCTCACCCATCTAAGCTGTTTTTGTGGTGCTGTTATGACATAAGAACTGGTGTGTGTCTTGGGTCATACAGCCCCCTCATTTCAGCATTCAGCTAAGATTTATGCAGCGAGTCTATTCTGTACATGCACTGTGTTCTCCTGCTGCAATAACGGCCTCTTTAAGGCTTATGAGCCTTTGGACTTGTCAAGGCAGACTACTTCAAAAGACGGCCTTTGAAGTTGTCCACCATATGGGATGCTGAGATGAATTTCAACGGTCTAGCAGCATAGCGATCTGTCAGATTAGCTCAAGAAGCACTCCATTTTGATCAGCTCTCTGGCTGTTCAATACACCGTCATGAAAGCCCTGTAGCAGCCAAACACGGAGACCACAACGTCATTCCTACGCAAATGCAGAGACTGTCTTTTTGCTGTCAGCACTAGCATGGTTAACTTTTGTGTGGTTGCCATATCCAGTGAAAACAGAGGAAAACATTCTTCAGGCTCCCTTAGGCAGCACAAGAAGGAAAGATATCAAAAGCCTTAACTCGTTTGGTGTAATAGCTTAAAGAGCTTTAGAATAGATCGATTTCATCTGGTACTGTGTACATGTTTATATCACATGATGAGACAACCACTAAAAACATCCATTGTGTTCAGGTGAAAGTATCAGTGAACTGATGTGTCCTTGTCAAAATGATGCAGTGTCAGGCTAAGAGCTCCAGTGTCATCAATTTAGAAGAAAGGTTTCGAGGTCATGTCCTGAAAAACATATTTGAAATATTGCTGTCATGGTACTTGTTTTTTAGTAGTTGGTATTTTCACACGGGAAGAAGTGGCAACATCAAGAATATTCGGGGACGTCAACATGCATACTAATCTCAGTACCAGATTTATGGCTGTCATGCAAATGCACATTATTGCCCTGCAATGCAACGAACAAAGGAGATGCACACAGATGGAAAATATTTTGTTATTGACAGTGGTGCAACAACTGTGTGAGCATCTCAGAAAACAAAACCAAAGTGTTATAACTTTTCCAGATAAAGTTTTACATACATTTTCCAACATTTTACATTGTTTTCTACAACAATACACAAGTACACACAATTTCATAACAGCAAAACATTTTTGTGTGGATTTTAATGTGCAGCAACTTCCTTTTTGGCCACTTTTGGGCTTCACAAACAGTTAATACAGTTGTCATCTTATCAGCTTTGGCTAGTATTTACACATTCAGTACATATGGAGCAGTATCAGCTCTCATTTGGAGTCAAGTGTCTGGCCACCTGGAGAATGTAACTCCAATGTTCCCCCTCTTTTATCTCAGTTTGAGTCTCTACCAGCTCCTGAAGGAAAAACCTGGCTCCTTAGCGGCTAAATGCTCCAATACATTGACCAGCTAGTTGCCAGTTTGCCTGCGTCTGGTGGCTCCGTGGAGCTGTGCTGATTATCTGTGGCTCCGTCAATAGGAGCAACATCAATACCAGCGTGTCAATCACTGTCAGCCAGCACAGTCCTTTATAATCTAAACTACACTGTAACAGCTTCAAATCTGTATTAATTGACACGAGCCAGCAACACCCCATTAAAAGCAAGCTGAGGAGTCAATTCAGCTGTGCCTCCCTTTCCACAAAACCACAAAATATAAAACAAGGCTTAATAAGAAGCATATGAGGAGAGTGATATAAAACTTCAACTGGCTTTTACACTCTCTCCTCATTCATATGTACACCACATCATAATCAAATCCCTGCTGAAAGTAACAATGCCTGTTTCCAAATTCAACACTTGCTTACAAAGCACATGTTGACACTGGCGCCACTCCGCTGTGGGGCAGCTCCAGTCACACACACATATATACACACACACACACACACACTTTTCCTCGCACCATAAAATGATATTCATTAGCAGAAATGATTGTTTTTTGTGAGTTATGAGCTGTTATGCAACACTTCCTTGCCTGTTTGCTTGCCCGCCTGTCGTGAACAATCAACCCTATGGAATCCACTACATATGCAAAAGTGTACATGCACACACACAGAAAATCACAGTATACCATCTGCATTTATTCACCAACGCTGCACCGACATTCTCCATCCCTCATGTGTTTTATTGTATTTTCATACTGATCTTAAGGGGCTTATATATATATGAAATGAAATGCCTCCAGTTAATCTATGCAACAGCCCTGACCCTCATGTAATCCCGCTGCTAAAGCTAAATTTATTCGGGTGCCACAGCTTTTGTGTGGTCATTCTTTGTCACACATACATGGGTCTACAGGTGCAGCTGATCCTAGAGAAACACCGTGCAGTCATTTTAGCCAGGAAATGATTTAAAGCCATGAAACTGGCCGTGGCGGAAGGAGAGATGGGATTGATATCTCACTCAACATCTGACTCGGAGTACTCAGGAGTGTTTGATATTACAGGTGGACTGGGACACCCAGTGGAGTCATATGTCCACTGCTGACCCCGCAGGTTTGCCAAAGGTGGTGATGGCGAAATCCGGTGTGTGTGAGTGTGTGTGTGCATGACACTGAGCATATGAGGATGAAGTCCAGAGAGAGACGTTAGCAAAGGAGAACGTAAGCCAGGCTTTGGGAATACTTCTCCAGCTGCGTAAGAGCATCATTTTAACTCTATGATTTCTGTGTATGTGTGTGTATATATGTGTGCGTGCGTGTGTGTGTGTGCTTGGACCTCCAGTTCAATAGCTAAGGTATATTCATTATGGTTGAATTCTGTGAATCGAGATCCTAGTATTTCCCGGTAACTCTTACCATAATTCCCCAGTTTTCTGTATGTGTGAGTGTGTGATTGCACAGTGATTTTATTAACAAAGACCAATTTCAAGTGAGTTTATGCAAATAATGTAGAGCAGAGATCAATGATGTGAATAGGCCAAAATGTGTTATGGAAAGACAGTGAAGGAATGAAAACCGGCGAAGATGGGATAAGAGGGGAATGTTTAAACCTCCCCATGTGCTAAACAGGGGTCCAGACTCAGAGCACTGAAAACTAAAACAAGAGATACAGGAAAAACAGACAATAATGAGATCACTATATGCGCCAGCCAGTTTCTAACTTTGTCAAATGAGAGCAGCTTTGAGTTCCTAAAACCACCTTAACAGGCTGCATGTGACAAATGTTCCTCTGCTGTTCAGGTCAGCAGTGTAACCATAATACACTCCTACAGTATAACCACAAGGATATGTTAAAATATTATGTCTGGGTGTATTTCACCTCAGAGGTCGTGAAATTTAACATTGAAGTGTTTTACACACCAGATAAGGGATCAAATATGAAAAGTTAGCCTTAAAACATTTTGAATAAACATGATTATAGGACTGATTATGTCAGCTCTGTGTTTAAAATTTCCTGGAAAGGAGTGATGGAAGTACTAAGTAAAAAATCAGGAGCTTCAACAGTAATATCTATTTTCCCTGCAAACTTTACCCACTACCTCACCACCTACTTTACGTATGTGCAGCAATGTATCTCCATATTCAGTGTGTTTACAGTGTGGAGAGACTTCAAAGTGACAAATACGAGGTGTTGGAGACACTATTAAGAAGTGGTCCTTCTCTATACTTACAGTACAAGTTACATAAGGCTGAAACTGCCATAGCCCCTCTCTAACTATCAATGACCCAGTGAGTTATGTAACACCATGTGTGTGTGGAGACAAGAGAGAGAGAGAGTGAAAACCATAGAGTGAAACAGCACATTATTCGCCAGAGACAGAAGCACACAATGTTCGGTATTGACCTGCATGCGTGCCTCAGCAGCTTGATGTTTGTACCTCTTGGCCTCGGTATCGCCATGCAAAGTTTGTGGCACACACAGGGACGGGTCAACAAAAGAGCTCTAATAGCATTTGCAAATGGCAAGACTAATCACCTGCAGATAAATCTTCAGTCTATATGAAGTCCACCAGACACCTGCCAAGTTGTTTCCCTGGAAAAATCCTCTGATGTCCAGGACGAGATAGTTTTTAATATTTACAGCTGTGACAGAAGTGCTGTCTGGACAACTGGATCAACGACATGAGCATAATTTGGAAAACTCTGAAATGTGTGAACAGTAAACTAAACATATCCTGCCTTGTGTTTCAAGTTGCTGTTAAGTATTTTGCCATATTGAATCTTGGGCGAGTGTTATGAAGATTCTTCAACTAGATGTGTTCATTCACAGCATTTTCCCCCATATAGATAAAAAATAAATAAATAACATGATTCAGATTACATTCATTTGTAGATTACTCAATGCTGCTGAATCTGGCATTCAATATCTGTCTTGCCTAAAACTCATTTGTTTCAGAAAACTCGAAATATATAGTATTGTGTGTGTATAGAAGCACAGCTCCTCAGAATTAATCAAAGTGTAATCCAGAGATGTGTCACAGAGACACAGACAGCTAGACAGCTAAAACAAATGAGCGCAAGCTAACCCAAGATGCTGAAAACACATAGCGAAGTCATTATAACCCGAAAAACACCTTCTTTTTTTTGCCGTTTGTGTAGTTTCTGCTCTGAGTATATAAACATCATTTCTCAGAGACAGAGTTGATTGATGGAGTGATGGATGGATGGATGCACAGAGACATTTCTTTCTTGTGCCAGACAAGCCCAGAGAGATGTGAGAAGTGTTAAGATAGGTCATTTGTTACACTACCTCACCTCTTGCCTCACCAAAATGAGGTTTCGAGTCAGTGTCCTCAGTGACACATTAAAGTCTGAAATTCATGCTTGTGCTTATCACATTGCTCCAGTAGCAAAGTGACCTATCTGGCACCAGTGGTTTTGTTCTTAACTCGCCAGATGGAGAAAGAGATTTCTTTTTCCTGGTCAGAAATCATTTTATTCTCAGCTACACTGGCAAGAAAGTCCAATTACTGTCAGTAAACGATGACCTCCACTTGTCAAATATAATGAGGTGATTAGCAACTAATATATACAACCAAATTATTGATTAATGTTTGGATATTTCTGCAAAAAAAAAAAAATCCCACCGCACCATTTTATTTGGTTGGATACTATTAGGTTTCCCTGTGAAACCTTGAGAGGATGATAAAACGACTTTCAAAGGTGGCACAAGAGATGTAAAACAAAGAAGCTGGAAACAACACACAGTCAATTTGTCAGCCTTCATTCTTTCCTAAATCTTTTCTTGACTCAGGTACTTGACAAAATGCAACATATTCACTGCAGAGGACAAGTGGCAGAAGGACAAACTGTGATTCATCCGCTGGAAATGGCCTCAGCGGTGTAATAATGGAGATCCCATCAATCAAAGGATTAAATGTCAGAGTTATGACATTTCCCCTCGTTCTGAGATAAAATCAGTCCTGGAGAGTGGGTGGATTGGACGGCACATGTAGCCTTTCTTGCCTCACTCGCTGCCACATTGGCCTTTCTGGTTTGACCTACATTTCACGTGGCCTTTGTGTGTATGTAAACACAGCTTACAGAACAAATCAGGTTTAGGCTTTGGTCAGATGATGGAGCAGCCTTCTGTTTATGTTTGCATTAGAGAGCTAAATCGTGTTTATGTGTCTAAACCTGTATGATTTGAAATGATGTGTATATGTTTTTATGTGTGTGAGTCTGATCACCATGCATGGTGCATACCTCAGCATCTTTGGCCTGTTTGTGGGCACCATATACAGTATACTATTTTCTCTCACGTATCTGTGCTGAGTCTGAAGTGAACACATACTTTTGGGGGCAAATTTGTTCTGGAAAGTAAAAAAAAAAATAGATGAGGGGCAAATTGTCGTATACAGTACCATGTGGTCATTTGTGATAGCCTGCAACCTAGTGATTCTTTCTAATGCATTGTGGGGTTAGGAAAATGCTGTGGTTTTTCAGCCAAGGCCATGGTCAGTGGAGGAAAGACCACAGTGCCAGAAATAGAAGACGCCAATAATAAAGAAAAATAAAGGAACCAGAGAAAGCAGCCTCAACAAATGATTGGTTGAAGGTGCCCTCTTAGACAGAGAAGAGTAGGGAAAACAGCACTTCTCTGTAATTTATCATTGAACAGTTACAATTAAATAGCAACTGCCAATTGCCATGTGTTTCCTGATCTCTAGAACATCTTGCAAAAGCTGCAGCAGCCTTGCTTGATTGAATAATCGTCTAATGACTCAAATGAAAATGAACCATTTTGATTATGACATTTGAGATGAATTTATTGGTTTGTTTTTTATATTTCGTAATTCACATTCAAAATGATTGTATGCAGATAAATAGTGATTTGTGTTTGGTGATCCAAATACATGAGAGGATTTAAGGGATTCTTTTAAAAAAACAACCAAACACATTGTTGTTGTGAATGTATTGGTAAAATAATTTATTCATATTCTCTTGTATTTTATTTATTTTACTTTGTTTTGTTTGTGTTCATCCCAGCACTGTGCACTCGCTGACACTAACTGTGCTGAAGGGGATGACTGTGAGGATGTTTGAGGTCAAGTTGTGGACTAAAAAACAGCTGAGTTGCATTGAGTTGTGTGTATGTGACAGAACATTGTAAACTGTCCGCCTGCTGTTCTCAACCGGCCATCATCTCTCCCTCTTTCCTTTTCTCCTCTGCCTTCCTCGAGTCCAGCGCACCAGCACGTCTATACCGCATAGCAGATATGATTATGTATCTTGGCAGGACTGGTGTGCATACCTCATTGTGTTTATGAGTGCATGTGCATGCGTGCATCACAGTGTGTCCTCGTTGGAGGAGACAACCAAACTATGGAACAGTTGACAGAAGATATACACCTTTTCCAAAGAAAAAGGAAACAAAGACAGACTCCAAATGATACACGGCTCCTGTATGAGGCCTGTGAGAGTACTTTTGTCTCTCTATCGATGCCTTGTCTACAGGTAAACCCAGCTGTGAACCTATGAGCTTCACTGGACCAGTTTCTTTCATTTTTACAGTCCTTTTAACGTGACAATAATCTCTCACAGCCAGGCTGTCTATCTCCCAGCATGTGCTGACTCGATTTGAACCCGGCTTTTCCTTGTGCCAGATAGGCAGAAATCTCCCTTCCTTCTTTTTCTCCTCTTTTTTCCTCACCGTGACTGTTTTACTCACTCTGACCCCTCCTTTCTCGGAGTAAGCCCCTTCCCTCCCCCTTCCTTCTCCGTCCAGGTAGGTCTTTGGTGCCAGACAGAGGAGCACAGTGTTCCTTTGTTATTTCCAGGGCTTAAGTCTAGATAACAACCGCAGCCACTCAGGCTCACCAGCACATCAGCAGCCTCATATCTGAGGCTTTACATTTCCATAATTGGGATTTGAGAGGCAAGTCCTCACAAAGGGAAGGGATTTCCACATATCTAAACTAAGACTTCCCTTTAGACGTTGGACAATAAAAACTTTTATGGACACTGTCTCTTCTCTTACATTGAAACCCAGCTTCTACTCTGCTGTGGGAACAAATGTTGTATTTTGGTTGGACTTCTACTCCAACACAACACTTGTGATAGAATCTTTTTGTCAGCTTCTGCACATGCTCTCTTGGTGCACTTCCATCGGGGCCAGAGGGATGATACATTACCAGCTGGTCTTGCTCCAGTTGGACCCTCCCCTTGACAACGGTTGCCCAGTGCCACAACTGGAGCCCATCACCAGGGGCGGGCGGACAGCCAGCCTGCCAGATGTGAGGTCTTCTCCATGCTCTGTGTAATCCAAGCAGAAACACAAACTTCACGTACACACACATGCACGTACACAGATAGCCAGGACCACGTAAAGTATTGCTTATCACAAATGATTAAGCATTTACCTGCAGCGTGTGACTTTGCATACAGTCTTCTTCCGGGATATACTGAAGAACATGAGAAGCAGTTTTAGAAATGGCATGCAGGCCTCTCTGTTTTCCATCCAAACCCAATAGTGACCTTGTTGTGGCCACAGATTCCCCCTGTGGAAAGCAGTCTCCTTCAAGACCCTGCTATTAGCGGCTTTGTGGGGCAGAGTGGCGACATGTTAATGGCACACAGACACAGAAGAGGCTACAGACCCCTGCACACTCCTGCACCCAGAGCACAGCTGACAGCAGGGAACGTGGACTCTGAAAGATAAATGCTGACAGCAACCACCAAGGGATGGTTTGGATTTATGTTGGCATCGACATTAAGTGAAATATTTCATACTGCCTTTACAAGAAACTATGCGTAGCATTTTAACATCTATAGAACATGCCCACATTAACTGTGAGACATTAGAAGGGAACATCACTTTGAGGACTAGCAGTATTTTACAATATCTACCACTGGGTTGGTTGGATTCTTAGGACATTTGCTGAATTGCTTTGTGGCACAAAAGAGGAAAATGTCTTCTGAAAACAGGTCCTTTTGGGGAAATAGTCTTTGTTTGTTTGTTTTGTAGTTTAGTAGGCGCTGCCAGTTGCTGTTTAGTCTAGTTTACAATAAATCTGCAAACTGAGAGGAACAGGTAGTTCAAAGGTCACAAAATTACACTTCTTAAGCTTATTTAACTGCTTAAAGTACAATTAACACAATGCACCTTGTATTATTTGATTATGTGCCAGATCATTTGTTGACACTAAGAGCCCTGGGAACTGTAGTAAACAATACACAGCTCAGAGATTTGTTGAAAATATAGAGGACTTATTCTTTAAAGCATTCTGAAAAACTCAATATACTACAATGAGTTACCAAGCTCTCATCAGCAGGAATTGTAATGTCTATGGTATTCAAGGTCACTCCACTGAAGCTGTAACTAGTAAAACAGATTTGAAGTTATTGGATAAGCTACATGAGGTAGCAAGAGATAGCGTCATCAGGCTAATAAGTTACTGTTTCTAATATTTCAGATATACCATTCACTAGACTTGATCTTGCTAATGTTGAATCATCCATGGAACTATAGTTAAGGTAACACTGTGGAAAGAGTTGCTTAAAAATGGGTTGCACCATTGGAGTAATAGGACCACTGCAAAAAAAAAAAAGGAAAATTAAATCCAATATTGTCTTAGTTACAAGGCAACTGCCTGATGATGCAATTTCACAGAGGTTAAAGGTCATGATGATGTGGCCAGTGGGCTATCCGTCTGGACTGCTTCCCTGTAAACACAGAGGTCAATGGGTTAGTGACCACACACGCTTACACCCTACTCACACACTCACACAGACACGTACACCACCACTTTGGTCAATGGGGCAGCACTACATCTCAAAGTTTGAAAGCATGATAAGGCAGACTCCTGCCCAGTCACCCATTTATGACCATCCAGGCCAAGATTGACAAACAGCTGTCATCTGGCCATATCATTGTTTCATTAGTCACCAGAGACGGTTCAAAGAGAGAGGTTTGAAGATCTAAAGTGGGTACCATCAGATAGGCTTGTTAATGAGGCCTATCTGAAGTGGTGTCTGGCAAACGGCCAGCAAGACTGCAGCAAGAAAACCAAACACAGCGGGAGAAAATCACCAGGTGATTTTTAAAGCTTAACAAACAGCTCTGTTCTTTTTTTGTTTTAAAGAAAGTCTCTCCAGTCCACTCAGACCTACTCTTCCATCTCAAACTTTGGAAACATGGTCACCCTCAACCTACACACAGCCCTTGACCTTGTGTGAAACCCCATCCACCTACCCCAAACCGCTCCTGTTTACCTCATTTCCCAGAAATCTTTGTGTTCGGTCACGGGCCACGAGCGGTAAAATATAAACACAGAGCTTTGTGATGAGTCACAGGGAGCTCCATTGTCATAGCAACTTGCCAATGTAGCAGCAGCTACAGTACCCATGAGGGTTGCCAAGAAGTAATGAAGGGAAAATACCTGCATTTGTACTGTTAGTTAACATATCCTACAAGTTTTTAATTCAGGGGCTGCCATGGAAATCAGTGCAGTGATTTAGATATTAAATATGTTTACTTAAAGGCTAAATGTGTTCCTGGAAAGCAATCGAACTAATTTAATGGGGCACATACAATATACTCTTTGACTATTCCTCCAGGAAAAGTTGACAGTTTGACACTCTGTATATTTGCTTAAAGCTGAGATAAATAGCTTGTACTGTAAGTCAATTTCATGGATAATAAAAGATTATAATAATTTAAAACTCTTCTCTGTTTTAGGTGTATCCCCGTCTGGGTGGCCTATAGTTTCAGGTTCGCTCTCCTTTAGAAACAAGTATGCTGGTATTGCAAGTGCTTCGCTAGGCTAACATCAAAGGCTTCCATAAGTCAGCTGGTGCTTGGCTCGCTGCTCATCAGACTGGCACAGACTGAGCTTGAACTTCAGAGGCTCTGGCCTCGGTTTCACAAAGAAAGCAATGATGTCAAGATTTCTGGACACATTGCAACATCACACCACTTTGAGGCTTGAGACGAGCTAAAAGCTCTGCTGAAATTTGGAGATGGAGGTGCGATCATAAATCAGAATTCCCTCACACTCTCTCACTCCTGACTAACTTCTAACTGCCTCTTTTTCTCTTCTCCAGTCTCTCAGCCTCCCTCAGCCAGAGACGGCACATTTTAAACCCATTAGTGATTGGCCTGCCAGCTGTACATCAGCAGAAAACCATAAATTGTTTTATTGGATGAAGTTTCTGCAAAGTGATGAGCTCAGCGTTACCGATTCCCGGTATACCACTAGCTTATTGTGTGTGTGAAAGCGTGCTTCTTGTCAAATATTTGAGAAAAAAAACAGTGGGTATTTCCAAGACTTTTGACGTTTGCATTATGTCCCTTGTGCATTTGTCACACCTTTCTCCAAATCTGTGTCAGTAGGCTAGCAGCTTTATACTGTAGCACTTAGATTGAAATTACTGCACAAATATTTGACTTCTTATTTGTGAGTTTGCAAGAGACCATCTATTATGTCTCCCAGCATGTGCATTAGTAAGCACGGATATCACTACAGGTTTCTGTAAATGCCTGTACTGTACACTGCTACCCTCTGTGCTGCTTTATAGCATCTCAGCTGTAGCACCTCTCCACTGCTGCAGGCCGCCGCCTCTCCATCTTTATCTCTGGAAGAAGGAGCAGCTTGTGTGGAGTTGTTGACATTGCTACCCATCGCCCACCACCACCACCACCACCACCTCCCCCACCCCTCCTCCACCTCCCCCCACCCCTCCACTCTCACCAGCCCCTCTCCAAGTCACACAACCGTGTGCAGTGCAAACAGTTTGGGCCCCCTCGGACTGTGTTGCCAGGGTAACCAAGACCACAACCAGGTATATCTACTATGCTCCCGCTGGCGGTCAGCCCACGGCCCCTCCATGTGAGTCAGACGCTCCGTAAACGATGCCTCCTGCAGGTCACCATATGTACATGCTTTACCCAGCGTAAAGGGGGTCACTGATGTTCATGGGAGGAAGTGGAGGGTGACAACGAGGGGTTTCGGGGGTGGTGGTGGGCTCTCCTCCGGTTTGTTGTTGGTGTTTTTCCTCATCACCTTGGAAATGGGATTCCTCAAAGATGGGAAACCCTTACCCACCTCCGTACCCCCTGCCCTCCACCCACCCCCCCTATATACACACACACACACCATGCGTCCACTCTTCTGTGGAATAACATTTTGGTGCGTCAGCAGGACTGCGGGCTCCAGGGAGGAATGTTGTCTTCCAGGACAGGTGCGTCACACCTGTCTGGCCTGCAGTGTGTACGGGAAATATTCATTCCATTCCCAACCCCCATCTCTCACCCCCCCCACCTACCCCCAACTCTCACTGCAAACCCCACAGTTACTGGTTAGTGGCCACTTTCCATAATAAGAGGCCCCTAAATAAAGACCAGTGAGGGATGTGGGTGTGAACTGGAATCTAAAATTAATGTTGCCATTAGTGGACTGAGTATGCCATTCATGGCTGTGGAAGAATACACACAGAGATGGAAAAGTTTACAATTAATTATGCCCAATCAGGCCGACCTAAGATGTCAATGATCAGCTCTAAACCATTATGAATAAAGGTGCTTTGAAAGGAGGAAGTAACTTTTCGAAAGAGGAAAAAAAGCCTGTTCTTTCTAAATGAATTTATTATAAGTAATAAATGCTCAGTTGAGTACACTCAGCCGCAGATTTGATCTGGTATGATGTGTACTAACTTTAGTTACATACACAAGTATGTGTACAGTAGTTTAACATTTCAGAGTCTGTATTTGCTCTCCTGCTTTGCTACACTTTACCTTCTCAAGATTAAACCTTAACTCTCTCTTGGAGCCCCAGTTGCAACTGTAAGTGCCATGTTAAAATTTAAACCATGAAAAAAGACAGAACACATTCTTACTTTCTAAAATGAAATGTTTGATGAGCAAGAAATGTACCATCATCTCACTAGTTTCTGTGGCTTGCTGCTATATTTAGTCTGGTATGACTCTTAGCTTATGGTGGCTTTGTGAATATGTGTTAGATCTTGCAGCCTGGTGATTTGATGCTTCTTCTTTACCCGTCATTTATAGTCACAGCTCATGGTGTCTAATTTGCACCAAGAACACGAAAAGAAAACAAATAGTGTTGAATTTACTTTCTACATGCAGAAATTTGGCTATGGCTGAACTGTTATCAGATTTCCCTGCTTCCTTGTAATTTATTTGTGTGAGCACCATTTCCAACTAAACGGTTAGTGGTTGACTACGGCTATTTAAAGCTTCCCGTTTATCAGTAGAAAAAGACCCAAACTGAGCTTGATTTTCTTTACACTACAACAATCTCTGCTTTCCAGTCAGCCTTGTATATGCATATAAACAATAATTATTTGCCTGTTCAGAAGAAAAACATTTTACTCCTGAGTCTCCACAAGAGCTCTGACGGTGGTCCTGTATGGAGACTCAGAATTTGAACTGGATTGCATATACAATCCCTCATTCTTATATGGACTTTCACTTATGTCCAATTAAGGCTATACCTCTGGACTTACACTATTTCTGACTGCTAACAACTGTCTGACTTCTCCTGTCTCCTGGAGTGTCTCCACATAGCTGATTTGCATCATTTAAAAATAAGTAGGTGCGTGACGGTGAAGGTCTGTGTTGGGGGGCGGATTTCTCTTATTGAGGGTGCAGCTTTGAGCCTGTTCTACCACTTATCCTTCCAAAACGTGATCCAAGAAACACAAACTAAACTGCACTTAAAAGAGTTCATGAAAGGCATTATTCTTATCCCGAGGTGACGTCTATTTCAAGGCAAATTCATGAAATATGAATACTATGGGAGCTTTAAATCTGCACTTAAATGACTGCTTTGGAATTCTCCTTTAGTGTTATTGCTGAAGTGTGGAGCAGAACTGCAGCTATAAATCAGCTTTTCTTCTCATTTTGCTACTAGAAGTCTTTCATCAAATCATTTAATTAGATAACCACCAATAATATCACCTTATGGCCACTGTCTTTGCATTTTGAATAATATGGGCTGTTTGTCTTTCTACACTTAAGGCAGCAGTGTTTCCTGGGTGCAGCGTGAGGTGAACCCGTCCTTGTACGGTTTGCAGCCACAGAGATGTTTCTTCAAAATCAAAACACGTTTGTGTGCTGGGGTGGGTGTATAGACCGAGAGAGCGAGACAGAGCAGGGGGTAGGTATGAATCAGCTGAGATTTATGAGAAGCATACGTACAGTCTGGAGCAGAGCGGTTTGTGATTTAGGAGTGTAAAAACTCTGATCTGCTCCTCATCAACACATGATTACATCTCCCTCCACTCCACAAACAGTACAACATGTGTAGCCCCTCCACATTTCACAATCTTCTCTCTTTCACACACACAGTCCTGACGGCTCAGTAATTTGTTTGACATGGATGGAGGACGGCCGAGGGGGCTGAGGGATGCCTGGGAGTGATAACATGATTACTGCAACGCAGAGCAAGATCAAACTGTACTTGTAGAGGGAAGAGAGAGGAAAAACAAAGAGGGACACCAAGGGTGAGGAGAGTGGGCTGAATAAAAGTGATAAAGAGGGAACAAGTGAAAGAAGCAGTAAAAAGAGTCTCAGCACAGAGAAATGGAAAAGGAAAAAGAACAGAGAAGAAAAAGATCAAGGCAGTCGAAGGGAATGTGGCGCTGAACAAAAGCTGACCACAACGCATGCGATTGCACATAACATGTCCGTGAACACGCCTGAAATATGGGCACTGAACTCACTGGAGACATAACAACTGCTGGACGTCAAAACGGCGGCGCTGAAAACACACTGACGCATGAACACAACCATATGTTGAGGCCGGACTGGAGAAAACAATGTGCCGCTCGCCACGAGATATGCAGCTGAGGCGGCCGACCGCGGTTAAGTAACCAAAGGTCAACCGCAGCTTTCATGTCTGATTTGTCACACGGTTAGTCATAATCTCACATGTATGTAAATGATTACTGCTCTGAATGAAGAGACATTAGGTGATGTCAGAGGCTTAATTTGGTGACGTAGAACTATGAGGACGGAGGCAGTCAGTCAAAACTTTAATGGCAAATTGCCGGGAAGAGGCAGATGGATTTAGTAATGGTGTTTTCTTTCCTCTAACAATTGAGGGTTGTGGCAATTAAATCTAGGGGTTTTCCTGTTTTCTAGTGAAAGAATTACGATTGTAGACATAATGTTTTAATTTTCATTCTTTTGTTTGCGCATCTTCTGATGGTTGTGCAACCCAGAGAGGTCACAAAGGAAGAATGAAATGCCTTCCCAAGAAAGCAGCCACAAGGAGACATGACACAAAAGGACAAATGAGTAAGACAAAGAGTAAAAAGCATCATCAAATGACGCTCATTGCTACACAGTTAACTCTCCAACAACGCACCTAGAGCATTGAGTAAAACCCATCACCACAAGACTGTGTGTCAGCGAGGCCTCATCCCGACAGTGACGGCTGCTAGTGTTTTTAAAGGAGCTCAGTGCCGCTAACTGTCAATGGCGCGTTAAACAAGAACAGTTATCAGGGTTAAATCTCAAGTTGAAATGGAGGGGAAAGGAGTCCTTGTGATCCAAGAGGGGAGAGTATAAACGACATAAGGCGAGGAGGAAATGGTGTTCCAAGCTTTAAAAAAAAGCGACAGTAACATTTTTCTTTTACTGTCCTCATGCTTCTAATTATTAAAGAGTCAGTTCACTGGACGGCAAAGTGCCAGAGATTTTATCAGAGAATTTAAATACACTAAGCAGGACTTTGGCACCGCGGTTATTGCTTAATATAAACAACTGTCTGCAGCTGTCCGTATATTCCAAATAATAACCATAACCCAGAGTTCATTTTGCTTTGTGGAGGGTAGCGTGTGTGTGATAATGATAAGAAATCATCATACAGTACATGTTATTTTAACTTTTATGGATAGTTTAAAGCTGCTGTGATCTGAGTTTTGCTTTAACAATGGAATACATGACTGCTATCAACCCACAGATTATTATCACCCATCTACACTTCTCCCCCGCTCTGCAGAGCATAGATGAAGTTAGCAGCGAGCTCATAAATGTGTGGAGCATTTAGCAAAAAAAGCAACTTATATTATTCCCCGGGGTTGAGTGGAGACTTGTGTTAAGTCTGCTTTAGGGCACTGTATACTTCAGTTCCACTTCATTTGACATGAACTTGAAGACTCTTTTTTTAGCCTCTACTTATGCAATGTGTTGACCCTATACTGTACGTTTTTACAGTATTTGTTTATTGTGCTCTGGGTCAATTAACCCCTTGAAAATGAACTGCAATCATGGATATGGATTTTAAAAATGCCTGTGAAGCTTTGTAACATTTTCATTGTTGATTTGCCCCTTGTCATACCCTGCTGCATTTATTTATAGTGGAGTGTGCCTAATCTAGCATGAAGACTTAATCCAGATGTAGGATTATCTGGAGGAAATGTGTTGTAATTCTCACAATCTCCACTGCCATCTCAAGGCAAACACTCGCTCGGAGCATACATTTTCTCTTAGATCAGGTTCTGTATGTAAAGCTGCTGAGAATACTAGGATCGGTCGTCTCGGGTCAGCGGTCAGGTAACATGGCAGCAATTTACACTATAGCTTAAGGACAAATACCTATCGCCTGAGTTGCACTCTATGTGAGGGTCTCACCACGTGTGCTGATGTGTGAGAAAACAAGGTGCATGTTAGCTGTTAAAACATCTTAACATCAGAAACCCACCTCTCTGGTTGAAGAAAATCCTGAATATCTGATTCTGATTAAGTTGTAATAAGCAGAAGGATCTATGACTAATAAGAAATAAAGAGACAATTTGTTCCAGCTGTTAATCTTCTGTGATATAACAGAGAGGCAGCGTCAAGAACTGCAGAAATACAGAGCTGTCACCTGATATATGGCATCGGTCTTTGATAAATTGTACATTGTGTTATTGTGAAGGAAAAGCAGGTCTAAGGGCTCCAGTGAACTGAGCAGTACTTCAAAATGAACACAGATGTGCGTTATCAAAGGAAGTTAAATGTGCCGTTGGGTGTGTATAATATCATACAGTATATTCCCAGCATCCTGGAGGGACGGGTACTTATTATATATAGTAGAGGCTACATCAAAACAAGTGCTTGATAATAAGTCACACTGTAGAATTAAGCTGTTGTCGCTCACCTCCTCCTTCATCAACCTGCCATTTGTTCCGCCTCTCTGACAGAATCGGGATCAAAGATTTCTCACACCACACAACCATGGTGATCCTGTACTCTCATCATCATTCTCATCTCAGCCGTGCTTTGTGTTTAGCAGCAATCAGCAACTGTTAGCATGCTGACACAGTACACTAAGATGGTGATGACGTATACCCTTGTAAAATCAGAGTCATAAACATGAAAATCTAAGCATGTTGACATGAGAATTTGGTTCCTATATACACCTCACATTAGTCAGTATTTTGATTTTAGTTGTTGAAGAGTAATTTACATCCTCAAAGAGTAATGATAGAAGAAGGATAAACCACTTCCCAAGTAAAGGAGTTGACCTCTGAGTCAGTTCTGAGGCCTGTTCGCCTTCAGAGCAGCTTCAAACCCTCTGCTCTTGCGTCAACTACATTATGTGAAATAGCTGAAATGCTTCGTTCTCAGTGATCGACTGGCAATTCACTGATTGGTGCAGTTAGGAAATCACAGCCGACACACGCACAAGAACGCACACACACACTTAAGAGGTAATCATTACAAGAGCTGGAACCCCTTCTGCCAAAATAAACAAATTACACATCCCACTACAGCCACTTCCACAAGGGACACCGCAACGGAAATGCAACATGCTGTCGATTTAAAGATAAGGGGGTAATAGTGATTCAGTCATTCCAGCGCTCCTGCCAGTGACGCGCATTTGTCTAGTTGACGATCACTGGTTCTGTCCAGGAATTATGTCATAATGGTGTGGTGTAGAACACAAGAAAATGATCCAAAGAAACTGCCAGCTAAGTGTTTTGCTTCATTTTCCCCAGAAGTGAAATGCACCGTGAATAATGTTTACCTCAAGACTGGGTTTGAAATCTTTGTTGCACTCATATTTGACAAAAAAATTAGTCTCTGCAGTGCTTTCAGACTAAATGATCCGTACAGCCTGACGCAGTATTATGGCTATGATATAACCGAAGACATGATTCAGTTTTGCAGCAAATTGTGCTTCATCATCACAAGTGAAATCCCGAAAAGTCCTGATTCTGGCAGTGCCTACCCCGGGCTCTCTTTCCCATCCTCTTTGATTTGCTGAGGGGCATTTGACAGCAGGTCGACAGGGTCGGCTTCAGACGTGGTCAGGGTGGTGCAGAGGGTCGTGATGATGTCCATATAGACTTCCCAGCACTCGAGGAGGCAGTGTGGCGCCACGTTCAAAGTGTTCGCTTGTGGGTGTGGAATGTTTGGCGGGCGAGGTGAGCCCTTTTGAAGTGTATGAGTGTGTGAGTGTGTGTGTGTGTGTGTTTCACCAAGTAAAAATAGCTGGTGCAGGTCCAGGTGGGCGTGTCAGTTTGACACCACAGTGGCCTGGGTTATGTGCATACTGGCCAGACATACCGGCCTTGCAGCCAGGTGCACCAGCCAGCTCGCAGGAGGGGATCATGGGAAACAGTTTAGATACAGATGGCACATCCAGGGCACAGCTACCTGCTGGACGCTTATCAGTCTCACCCACATCTGTTAACATCACTCAGGGAGCGAGTCAAAGTCTGCCAAGTACATAGAAACCAACATGGCTGACGTTCTTGGATGGCACACATGCTATTTTTACTTTAACAAATTTTACAATTTAAGTTTTCTAAGGCTCATCTTTTACTGTTTGTCTTTGATCTTGTTCTTTACTAAACTTTATTTTCTTCATTGAACAAAGCTATGAGAAGGATTTGGAGTATGAAAGTTCATAAATTGTTATTTACTTTGCTGCACATTTGAATTTCTTGAACACAGTACGACCAGAAAGCACAGGCTTATGTTGCACACAGGTTCTATACACTCAGGGGAAATCTAGCCAATCCCTGTGCAGAAGCGAGCAGTGAGGAGCTGATGGGAGAGGGGCAGTGTTAGGCAAACAGTAGCCTGGTATCCAGGTAACGCCAGGGGAAAGGGGTCGATGGGGACTGTGAGGCCCCTGCTGCTACAGGATGATTTCAAGTGGAACCCCTTGTTAACGAAGGACAGTTACCATGGGTTCATTCCTCACTAATAACCACACATTGTACTCCGGCTCAACCGCATGCATGCACGTCCACACAAACATGCACGAACATGTGTACCGGTGCAAACACACGTGCAAACTCTGCCGATACAAATATGCACGTCTCAATGCCACAAACCCCTCGAGTCATATCTAGGTGCCTCATTGAAAACAAACAGTCCAGCCCTGTTCAATTGGCAGATTCAAATTTACCTTGGACAGCAGCTGTTTGAGCAGCGCCAACTTTCGCACTTTGTCATGAGAATCGTCAACATGGCTCAAAAAGAATACAAGAAGCAGCATTCTCTATCTGCCTCTAGTGTGTGTGTGTGTGTGTGTGTGTGTGTGTGTGTGTGTGTGTGTGTGTGTGTGTGTGTGTGTGTGTGTGTGTGTGTGTGTGTGTGTGTGTGTGTGTGTGTGTGTGTGTGTGTGTGTGTGTGTGTGTGTGTGTGTGTGTGTGTGTGTGTGTGTGTGTGTGTGTGTGTGTGTGTGTGTGTTTGGGTGGGTGTGTTGGGGTGTGTGAACAGTCGACAGGCCTACTGGGCAATGCACAGCAGCTTCTGGGAAGGGGTGGACCTGGAGTGTAGGCTCTGTATCTTATGTACCTACAGCACACACACATGTATCTGTGTGTTATGTGAGCGCATGAATCTCTTATACCACATCTGCACGTGAGCATGGACTCCTTTTTTGTGTTTATTAATCATAAAGAAATCAAAAGCAATACATGCAATTATACTGTCATATTTTAAACTTTAAATATTACATTTTCTCAGCAGTCTTCTCCCTACAGAGCTTTTCTGCCAGGCAGCTAGAATTAAATGGGAACGCTATGTCAGTAGCAGAGCTCGAGCTTATTGTTGTTGTATAAACTTAGAGAAGTACATCATTTGCTTGACTGAACTTTTCGGACAGAGCCAATCCAGGATTTACTCTTTGACCTCAGATAGCGCAGAGCTCTGTATTTTTAATCCCCCTGCCCAATTATGCTTGTTCATGCTCTATTGTGCTTGCACACAGAAACACAGGCATGTACACAAATCCAAGCACAGAGACTCTGTGCTGGAAGCTTTATCACTGTCTGCTAAGTGACTCCGACGTTTCACAGAGCTTCACCTGGTGCGATGACATCACAGCCGCACTGTGTCCGTCTGTTTGTGTATGCAGCACATCTGGGGTCAAAAGATCAAACAGGAGTTCCCAGCTCTAATGCTAAGTACCATGTGGCCCAGTCACCAAAAAAAAAAAAAAAAAGGTTCCAGTTTGCTTAGGGTGCAAGGGTCAGAGGTCAAACATCTTGATTACATCATCTCAGGCAGATTCCCCCCTCCAACCCCACAAAACTCACGCACACACGCATAACATTTAACCGTCCCCATGGTGACGGTGTGTCCGCGCACACAGCATACAATCGCACATACTTTCCAAGTACCTTGTTAAAGCAGCGGTGCTAGCCCCCCCCCATACCTCCATTGCTACCGTCGTACGCTCTGAAAACAATGAGGAAGGACGGGGGCCCATCTCCATGTCAGCCTTTGCCATGGCAACGCCAGCATTTGTCCGCGAAGCATACCAAAACATTCGGCTGAGATTCCTGCCACATTCCTCCTGCCAATCACAGAGCAGAAAAGGAGAAATGACAGAAAGAGAGAAAAGTGTGAAATTACTGCAATGGTTCATTTTCTCTGTCCTTTGGTTATTGATGGAAAACGCTGCAGTTTCACGCAGTTCACAGATTTATTTTGGCAATGCAGGCGTTTATCATGTATCCCATAAAATATGTGTTTATATATGTAGCCAGCTGCGTTGGGGTGAGGGTAAGATGAGTTGTAAACGGACACTGTGCTCATGTTAAAATGAATAACATGATGTAAAGAGCTCCCGAATGACTGATTCATTGCCTTAACCTAAATAATATAAAGTTTTATTCACACTATCGAAGATACATCTCATGGAAAAAATAACGATTGACTCTGAATACTTTATAATAAGACTGTATGTCTTTTCAGCTCCTTGTATCTTTAATATCAGCAAAATATTGGAGCTGTTTTTATTTATATTTAAGTATTTTAATGCTTTAAGGCAAAGAGGGCAGGAGAATGACACGCAGCAAATGGGTATACCAGGGGATTCGAACCGGCTGCAGCGCCTGCTCAACCCATACGACATCTCATTTGAGCTGTTTTTACATAAAATTGGTCCAGTTACACGTCCATACTGACTCTACACCCTCCAAACCTGAAGGATCTCAATCTTCCTCCTGATCTTGGCCACACCTGCGAGACGCTTTCTTTCCTACCTCAAGGTCGTTTTTCAGCGCGTGATGAAAGCGCGATGGAGGGGTTCAGAGGTTACGGTGTCAGAGCTCAGGGGTCGCGCGCTGCTGGGAAATGGGACGGGGGAAACCGCTGTCGGACATCCTGGCGCTACTATACTCTTCGCACATTCCTCTCGTGCCACTTTCTTGTCCATCATGGTAGACGTTGGGAATGCGGAGAAGGGAGTTGTTGCGGTCGCCGTGGCAACGTGGGGTGAGACGTTCAAAACACCGGAGCGTGGGATGCCACATTTCGCCTGTGGACATTTACCCTCAACAAGCGCACTTTGTTTCAGTGGCGTTTAGATTTGTTTTAGATTTTTTTTATTTCTTACTAATGTCCCATCAGACCTGTTGGATGTTCTCAGCCGTCACTGGGACTCGGCTCCTCAGGGATCATCAGGATCAAACGAGCCCAGACTTGCTCCATAGCATGTGTGTTGTTGATGCAATGATGTCAGTGTGTGTGACCTCAACATTGCATTGTATTACAGTGTTTTGGACAGATGATAATATATTTGGGTGTGTTGTGTTACTTCAGCATTGCATACGTACGTCCATGTGTCCGCTGCTTTTTGCACTTCAACTTCTCCCTATCTGTTTGTGTGATGGAGGGGTTCTTTAGCCAGCACATATGGACTATACAGCTACACTGACTTTATCTGTTACTCTCTGGTGGCTTGCTCATTAAGCAGACAATAGGAGACAGTCAGGAAAATCTAGCAGGGCCCTAACAAAGGCAAGGTAAGGCCCTTCGGAGCCATCCATGCTGCAGTAGTCCACTAAAGCCATATGTTTTTTTTTTGTATTTTTATCTCCCCTTGATGAGGGACTAGAGGAGCTCAGAAAGACAAGGAGGAAGAGAGCTCCTTTGAGCGGCAGGAGACGAGTTGGGAGGGGATGAAAGGAGGAGCGAGGAAGAAAGAGGGGCCACACGTTCATCAGTCTCAGCCTCCGTGATCACAGGGCCCCGCGGCAAAACCACCGAACAATGGCCCCTGTGTGTGCACGTTCTATGTGTGTGTGTATCATCTGAGATAAGGCAGCCTCCTCTCCGTTTCTCCTCATCTTCGCTCTCTTCTCATGCCCCCTTGTTGCCGCTGCCTCTTTTCCTCCTCCTCTGTTCTCTTTGTCTCCTCCGCCTCAGAGGCCTCTCCCAAGATGAAAGCGAGCGGAGATAAGGGCAGGTAGGAGAGTGCAGGAAGGGAAAAACAGCAGAGAGGGAAGTGATAAGGAGGGAAACAATGAGGGCTTTGATAACATGCTACTGTGTGCATAAGTGTGTGTGTGTGTGTGTGTGTGTGTGTGTATGTATATATTCCTGCATGTAACAACTACATGCCTTGCGGAGATGTGTGTATCTTATATTTGTAAGCAGAGACCTTTTTCTTTTATCTACAGAAGGTTAAAGCTGCATTGATAAGTTGATAGGTGAAGGAGAGGTGAAGATATGAAGAAGTGACTTCCTGTTGACCCGTCATTTTATCCCTATTAGTCTCTTTTTCCTTTCTTTTTTTATTAGCTCTCACTCATCCTTTTAAGCCAGTGTTTTGTCTTTTAGCCAGTCATTACCTTGCACAAGAAGAATCCTGCTAACACACACACATTAACTCACCTGTTTCTCCCATTTGAGGCGCTGCAGCCTTTCAGCTGCCCCGGCCTTCCTCTCCTGTCCCCGCTGGGTGTGGTTTTCCAATCTGTCCTGCTTTAGTCATTACAGCCTCACCCACCCGAACTCAGGCCAAACATCCACCTGCCACCACCGCGTGTATGCGTGTGTTTGTTAGGATGTGTGTGGGGTATTTTGGCCTCACGTGTGTGAGATGATGCCCGACTTTCCCAGAAAGGTCATTAAAGTTTTTTTTTATCTCATTCGAATGAGAGTGAGAAGGAGCGGGTGTGGGTGTCTGAATGTATGTGTGTAGGAGGAAGAATGCCTTGGATTCGCAAAAGCTGCAGCTGCCGGCCAAAAGTTTGAAAAAAAAAAGGAGGTGGAATTGAACAAAACAACTGAAGAGGAGTCTCGTCTTAATCGCATTTCCTTGAGTAATACTTAAATCCACGTGATGATGTGTACATCCCGAGGTCTGGTTTGTTTGAGAAGACAATGGCATCTCTATTATAGTAGTGTGTGTGTGTGTGTATGTGTGTGTGTGTGTTACAGGTGGGATACACACTGCTAGACATTCCTGAGGATATGGAGGCAGAGGAGCCTCGGGGTTAGAGCTGACTCTGGGAGATGAGTAGAGTGCACAATGTTCTTTAACAGATATTTACTCATATGGAATCAAAGGAAATGACGGTTGTTGTGGAGAAATGGGAGATTTAACTTCCTCCCTCAAAAAACTGTAAACAACACAACCCATAAACATAGCTTTTGTCCTTCAGTTTTGTTTTGTTTTTGTCTCTTTTTATTTTGCTAAACTTTGAGTTCAGTGACAGAGAATAAAGTGGGAGAAACACACACTCAGGCTGAGTGGTGAAAGCAAACTAAAGCAAGGCCTCTGGACTAAATTTTCACCACTGGCTGCCCTACTTTTAAGCACCAAGCTCCTTTTTGCCACCTGGTGTCTGCTGACCTGCACAGCAGCGTTCACTGCCCATGTATGGAGCAGATGCGAGCAGTTCCTACACCGGCCTGCAGGAGGCAGTATGACCAAGGAAACGCTGCAAGACGCTGGTGGTCAGTGTTTGGTGGCAGTTCAGCAGGGGGAGCTCTCTGTGCAGGAGAGAAAGAGGTAGTTTATCCTCAGTAGAGCAGATTGAAAAATATATACATATATGTATATACTTTCCAACTTCAGTTTAGCCATAGTTTTAGTGTAATTGTGCATATTTGTACAGCAAAAAAGTGATATAGTGGGAATATGTGTTAATTGATCAAAAATATCTATATTTAACTTTGGGTTGACTTTCAGCGTAAAATCTGCTGCTCGTTAAGAATTAGTTTCAGCTGCTCACTGAAATAAGTTTTGTTTAGTACAAAGTCTAAAGATTAAATATACATTATTATCTGGTCAGTCTGACAAATCAAATCAGCACTAAGCAGCTCAAGCCATGGGACGTGCTCTAACCACTGAGCACCGTCAGTGGTTAGAGCACGTCCCATGTTGCCATCATCTAGAACAGTGATCAGCGGATCAAATCCCAACCCTGATGACCTTTATTGTGTGTCTGTCTTCACTGTTCTGTCTAATAACGGTATTAAAATGCCCCCAAACATAACTTTAAAAAAGGCGGCTGCAGATGTCACCTGCATCTCTGTTCAAATTGACTGTACCCCGAAGTTGCAGAAGTGCAGCCATTATGGTCTCCGTAAAATGAGATATACTTTTCCTTCACACTTTGTCCTTCTTTCCCCTTCTTTCTCCACCATTCTTATCGTATCTATCATTGCTGATCATTCTCAGCCTTACTGTTGCTAACTCTGTGACCTTCCTTCCCTCCCTCCTCCCAAAGCCAGAGACGCTTCCTGTGTCAACTTTTCAGTTCTTTTATCTGCGCCTCTTCCTCTCCTCCTATCTTCTGCGATGTCTGCTTTTGCTCTTAATGTGACTCTGTGGAAGCTCTGTGTTTCTATAGAGTTGTCTCGAACCTTTCCGCTGTTCCACTGTCCGCCCTGCAGAAAAACAAAGTTTATTTAGCAACAGACCACAAATCAAATTAGCACATCAAATTGTAAAACATCCATGTCTTTCTGTCCTGGTGTGACCTGCCGTTTGAGTCATATGAGGATGTCTTGGCAGCAGATCCCATTTCCAGCCCAGTTTCTTGTAACAGACATAAATTATTATGTGGCAAACACAAATTCTGCAAAGCACGAACACTGAATTCAGTGACCACGCCAGCTCACTGCAGGGTTGTATTTGCACTGTGCATGTGTAGGCCGAGCCATCAAGTGAGTTAAACTTCCATTGAGGGTAAAATTGAAAATACACCCTCAAGAATTGATGCATGGGGTGCCGTATAGCTCAGTGGGCTGATCAGGTGTCACATATGCAGATGCTACAGTCCTCGCTGCAGCCAGACCCGGTTTGAATCGCAAATCTGGTGGCCCTTTGCTGCATGTCGTTCCCCCTCTTCCTGCCTCCCATTTCCTGTCTCTCTCAACTGTCCTATCAATTAAAGGCAAAAAGCCCAGAAAATATACTTTTAAAAAAAGAAAAGAATTTGATGCATGATTAATTTGTTGTCTGGTAAACATAAATATTAAAAAAGCTACAATATCATCCACATATTTCATCATAAGTCGGTTTAAAATATCCAAAGGTTTGAAAGGCCTGCGATAAATTGCATCAAAAGTGACGCATCGAGTTTATTCATTTTGTGCACTTTCATCATGCCGAGCCAAACACGTGTCAAGTGGGTGACTCAGCCTGCAGACGGGTAAAGCGTCAGACAATGCTAACAAGCCCCCTGCAAAATAGATCTGCTGACAGCTGCACTATGTGAGCAGTATGTGGTTTGTGGGACATGCAGGCTCTTAGTGTGATTTATTTGAAGAATGTAAGGGTTCATCGAGTGCTTTTGCATCATGATTACACTAATAAAACTGTTGTCCTCCACTGATGACGGACAGAGGAGGAGACGAAAGACACGGAGGAAGATTAATGAGCGGGCGGAAGTGAAGGAATAATTTTCAGGCGCACACGGGGGTTCTTAATCTCTTTTGTAGATTAATGCAAACAGGAGACAAAGAGAGGTTTAACCTCAGCTGACTGAACTCATTGGACTTCCTGTGACTGCTGCCTCACTGGCCTAGTGACAGACATACACTCTGCAGACTTTTGGCTTGGCTTTTTTCCCTGTTTTGCATGCCAGTGCACACATGCAAACCAGCAAGAACAGATCAGGATACAATTAGCGTGCACCAAGGGAGCTTTATTCACTGTGGTAGGTTTAGCAGACAAGTGCAAAGTGCTCGCTGACTCTTCTCACATTTCTGCGATATTAGGCAGTTTGTGGTGGAGTGACACAGCAAAGTAACACCTCACATCACTATTACTAATACTATTTTGTTCCCTGGTGCTTCATCTACATGGCTTATCTGTTGTGTTAGAAAACAGTCAGATGCTGACCACATGTTGAGAAAATGAGAGTGTCAAAGGAGTTCTCATCACTGGCCTATGGGTGGAGCTCTTCACATATACACATAGAAAATGATGAAGTAGCTGTGAGAATGACAAGGTCAAGGAAAGAAAGAGAGAAGGATGTGATATACGTGCACACTTCCTTTGGTCTTTCGTTTTCGACCTCACTCATCACTCACAATCCATCATCTGATACGAACCACTGCCTCATCGTGGCCACAGAAACCCGCAGAGAGAGTCTTACAGTATTACTTTTTGTTTCTCGCCTACAATGGCCCAAAGAGTCATGAAAGCTCATCATTGTGCATTGTGATGACTGTCAAGAGACACCACTCCGCTGAGCACACCACTCGGGCCCTCAGCATAATGCTCGTGTCTCATCACCGTCCCACAGTTCATCACGCTGACGTAGCCGTGCAAACGCTGGAGCGGTCCACGGCTGTGATGTAAAGAGGCAAACTGACAACTGTTCCTCAGTCAGCCATGCCAGCATATCCCGTGTGACAGCCGCCCCTGGGTGTCCATTATCTGTCAGGGAACCGGGTGACGACAGCGTCCCGCCTTCCCCTCCCAGGGGGCCAGTGACATAATGGGAATCCCCGCAATGCCAGGACAGGATGACCCAAAAGCTGACATCAGACAGCGAAGAGGGAGCAGAGGAGGATGAAGTGGATACACTGTATACAGAGCTAAGGTTTTAACTGCTTTACCCTGTATCATTTTCTTAAGGAAATGGCCCAGAAATGAAAAATGCACAGAAAATTCCCCAAAACTGATGTATTTATATGATTTTTTAAAACGTTTTGTTCCAGCAGTGGTCAGTTTCACATTCAGTTTATTTGTCCTTTCCAGAAAAATTGCTTTCACATTACGTACAAGAACACCAAGAAACATTAACAGATCAGTCACCACATCAAAAAATCAAGGTTTTTGATTTAGAGCCACATAAAACAGAGAAACGCGACACATTGTAACATTTGAGAAGCTATTATCAGTCCATTCATTTCAAGTTGTTTCTTCCCCAAAACCACAGGGAAGTCTCTCGACTAATGCTAAATCAACAAAAGCACTGGAAAGTCTGAAATGATGTCACAAATAACATCTGTAAAGCTGTCGCTGTGGCTGTTGTGTGAGAATCTGGCCGTGTCGCAGCCTTCAAGTGGAGTCTCAACTTTGCAGGAACATACACAAGACCTCCACAGTGGGCCTTGAGCAGACTTACTCTAGTCTAGATTTTAAGACCTTAGATCACTCTTTGGCATCAGCTTCTCAGTGGGACCAGGGATCAGAAGATGCAGTGACAGACAGACTGACTTTTAATAGTAGGATGTGAGTTTTTGGGGTGAAATAGTTTGGCTGTAGTTTGTCTTTTTGCGATGGATTGGCTCCTTGTGAAGTCCTGATGTAATCTCATCCCCGCCTTGTATGTTGCAACATATTTTGTTGAATAAGAGGTGGAGAAGATGTTAGTTGGATATATAACACCACAGGTCACTGACCTCTGCTTCTTTGGATGACAACCTTACATACTCAGAATCTCTGCATGATGTACTGTAGGGAAGAGGCCGAACCACATCGTATTGTGAAGGGCACATGCAGCACATGGCATGCTGCTTTCATCTGTTGCAGTGCCAACAAATACACAGTCATACACACGAGACACGACCCTCAGACATAAACATCCCACAACGCACACACCCCACCTCAGTCACACACACACACACACACTGAGGCGGAAGAGAGCAGCAGTGTGAGGAGTGGGCTGCCTTGGCACTAAGAGCTGCAGCTGTGAAAACAGGCAGTAAGTGATGTCAGAGCAGCGAGGGACTCTGGGTAGCGAGGCCACTTTGAAGTGTTATGGGCTTTATGGCAGTCTTGAGAGAGGGAGGTGGATTTGAAGTCCAAAGTGCATGTGTGTGTGTGTGTCGGATACAAGATGCCAACATGAGAAGTGGAGTGAGTCTAATCTCTCCAGACAAGAACAGAGAGGGGGAAAATATGGGAGGTGAAGAAAAGTATTTCCAGGTAAATTCCCTGCATTGCAATGGACAGTTTGACCTCTAGACAGGTCCCGAGTGCTGCAGGTGCAAAGTTACAAGCCCCCCCTCCCCTCCCTTCTACCCCTTCCTTTCTCACTCTCTCCATCCCTTCATCGCCCCTTCCCTCCCCCCGTCCGCATCCAGGGAAAGTACAGTGGAGGGCAGTGGGGGCACCGTGCCAGATGTGCCAAGTCATACCAGCAGACAGGCTCAGGATCAAAGAGCATGGAGTCGGACGGGAAGTATGTGTGTGTGTGTTCAGTAAGAGCAGGTGGGAAATTAGAAAGTAGAAATACAATCATATAGCAGCTTTCTCATTCTTCTCATTCTTACGGCTAAAACAGAGAGATGTTTCAGCTGTTGAGGAACTGCAATTAAAAGCACCTACTACAGCTTCAAGAATAAACATTACCACTCTGGCTCACTGCGCGCTCATCGTATTTTCCGTTCCATTACTCGATGTTAATGAATATCGGATAATTCCAGACTGAGGCCTGATCCTGGCTCCGACTGCTGACTGAGCAAAGTTCAGAGACTGGGCATTGGCCTAGTTGGCTGATAAACCAGTGTGAAATCCGCCTGCACGCTGGTGATTTCATCCAAGTGGGGTTTTGTAAGGTGCCATGTCTGGCCTCCTCCTCCTCATCACAGGCCTACAAAATAGAAACTGTCTGGGATTGTATATAGCAGGTAAACAAACTCAAAAGAGTCTGGTGCCTTCAGACGGTATAGGGAAACATTTGCTGAATGTGAATGAATCGGCTATATTGGATTTAAAGCAAGGAGCAAGAAACAAGCAGAGTACTTTCCTTCTTTACAAGATTGATACCATGCACGGTGATCCAACAGGCCGTAAAACAAAACCATGTCCACTATATCAGGGCCTGTGATTATTGTTATGCTGTTTATGCTCTCACATGTCAGCAATTACTTTCAGGATGTTGGCATGGCTAACTCTGGAAAATACACGTTCATGTAAACCACTTTTACGCAGCCTTTCTATCATCCTTGTACCTGACATGGTGCTTGTCCTTGAGTGGCACTGCCTTATCTCTGGTTTCTTATCTCGATCGCTGCTGTCTTTCTGTCTTACATTGGTAATCTCACTTAAGTCCTCTTGGAATCTCCTTCGTGGGAACCCCTCAAAAAAAGAAAATCTGCGTCCTGCAATGTGACACAAAACCCGATAAGATACCTGAAGTCTCTGCATCCAGAGCATAACACAGCCCTCCCGGCCATTCATGAGGCCTGAGCAGCTTGACCTGACAACCTTTACTAGAAGGTGGGCGGACGTTTTCCAGCACGTTGACAGAAATACAACCCTGCAGTCACCTCTTTCCCACCCCTGGCGGCTATCAATAAATGTCAAAACAAATCATCCTCCTTTCTCTCTGTGTGACAGTCGAAAAATATGTCCACCGCCGAATTCCTCGAGTTGCGCTTTTACGCCTGCAACCTAAGAACCTACTGTAACTTGATAGAGACACTAAATGAGTGAAATACTTGGCGAGGTTATTTTTCATTATGTTCTGGGCTGAAGGTATGGCAAACACGTGGCTGTGCCGGATTTGCCCGGGGCTACAGTTTTGTTTCGAATCCGTTATACATTCATTAACAACACAGCTGACAGCGGCGAGACATTCTCTGTGAGCTGAGGCAACAGGTTAAATGTGACAAGAGTTAGTTTGTATAATAACAACATGATTTGTGTCCGACAGAGATAAAGAGCAAGAAATATGATTCAGTAAAAATTATAGCTGATAAAAAGACGTTCCACCTTAATGCAATATTTTAACCTGTATATAATAAATGAAGCCCAACATATCAAATAAAGGAGGTGATATCTATTTGAGCTTTAGCGTTAAACAAGTCAGACAAAGCTTGACTCAAACCCAGAAATACAGCAAGATGCATCTTTTTATGGCTGTTTGTTCTGTTGAAAGGACGCAACTGATTTTGTAACGGGATTATTGGTGGCAACAGTGATACTCCCCGCAGTCACAGATATTCAGTTCTGGCCTATAAGCGTTTCAAGCTGCGGGATCCTGAAGCTGGCATGTGTCCTGGAAACAACTAATACAAATCCTTGGATCAGGAAAATCAGCCAAACAAAGCCGGCTAATAATGAAGAACCCATCACCCAGATGCCTTCGAGGCAAACTGGGTAACCCTCAGGCCTCAGTCACTGTGGCTTTAAATGAGTTGGACAGGGCAGGTTGGAAAATGCAATTTCCCCCAGTTCAGCACGGGTGAAATAAAACAGGCAGTAGGTGAAACGCTGTAACAAATGTGACTGACACATAGCAGAGCACATGGGGAGAAAGGCCTGTGTTCTTAGCATTAGCATCCATTACTTTTAAATAAGTGTTGAGACCACACACCTGGCTGAGAGCAGCCACATTTCTCCTCTTTGACCCGACGTTTCGCCCTCACTCACGTTCCTTTTCTCCGTCTGTCGCTTTGCTGACAACTTGAATTTCATCAAACACGTGTCTGTCATTGTGCTGCTCATCTTTCCTCTCCTCCTTCTCCCCACATTCCTCCATCTCATCTCTCAGGACTTCATTCTTTCGCATCCTGTCCTCCTCTCATTCTCAACCTGCCGCTACATCCCCCTTTCAACTCTTCATCTCGTATTATCCCTCATCTTCTACAGATCTGTCACCGAGACAGACACCGCTCTGCTTTCCCCCCACCAAACCAAAACCTCATCATGAGCTCGTGTGTCTCTTAGCAGAAGAGTAGGTGTGTTTTTCTGGCCCCGGCCTGTTAGAGAGCAAAAGAGTGTGTTTCCAGCTGCACGTCTGGCATGTCAATCTGTCAGCCACCGAGATCTGATGTGAGCAGCTCGTGCTCCGGGGAGGGGGATCCACTCAGTGACCCTGGATTATCCACTCTAGGCCTCCAACTTTCTGTCAGAGACTTTGTTTTGAGTTTTTACTGTTTTACTGGATTTGGATGTTTCACAAATTCATAAATCTCCTCCTGCCCTCAGCCCAGTAGTCTGACAAGTTTTATGCCTCTCTGAAACCAATCATTGGACAAGAAAGTAAAGGCTGACTGGGTGTGAATTTCTCTCTCCACTTCTTCACTTAAACTCTTTACAGAGCTTATTTCATTTATTCAGAACAGGCATAACTGCTCATGCCATTTCCTAGCTTTTAGGGTTCAACACAGAATTAGTATTTAACTCAATTACCATATATGGGCTTACCTGATGCCTGTGGTGTCTCTTTTCCATACTACAAGCTGAGTTTCCAGCGATTTAACTCAACTTAAAATTGTGTTGACGCTTCGTTAGCTTGATATGTTCATTTTCAGGCTTAAAGGGATAAAAACCACACAATTTCAGGTGCTGAGGTCCTCGACCGGTGTACCCTGGAGCAGAGCCTAAACACTAAATTAGTGTTGGCTGTTTCAACAACTCCAGATCATTATGTTGTCAATGTGACAGCAGCTACAGACACCTTATTTTTGGGACAAGATTTGGCTTTAACAGGTGGAGACGAGAGAGAAAGACACAAGGAAGAAAGTATAGACACAAAGGTCAGTGAAGGTGAGAGCAGTTGTATGCCGCTCAGTCATCGCTCCTCTCCATCTTGGAGAGAGACAGATGTGATAGACACACGCTGTCACCGCTGACAAAGCACGGGTTGGGAGAAATGTCTCTGAACTCAGATGACAGTAATGTCAATAATTAGAGCTTTTACCTCAGCTGGAGGTCACAAGGTGCTCTGCTAATAAGTCGAAGTCAGAGCAGGGGCAGTTGCGTGTACGTATCTCTGCGTGATCCATAAATTGCTGTGTTTGTCTGCGTGTCTGCGAGGGTGACTAACTTCTGTATTGTTTCTGACTTCATGTCTGGTCTGTGGGGGGAAAAGAAAGGGGCTTTTGCTGTGTGCAGCAGCTGCTCAGACAGTCAGTAAGTCAGTCAGTTCATCAGTTCAACATGGCAGTCAGTTAATCAATCAGCGTAGGGTCTCAGAAAGTTGATCTAATTTGCTGTTCTGTGCTTGGAACATTTGAGTAATGATATCTCAGATCTGGCACCGATCCACCTCCAGCTGCCCCGTGTAGGAACGACAGGCCATACATTTGGTCACGCAGCACGAGTTCTTGTCATTTGTGTGTCGTGTGTGTGATCTGGACTCTCTCTCTCTCTCACACACACACACACCTCCTCCGTAACGCTTCTCAGCCATCGTTTAATATTCTCTCTATTGAAACTAAACTGTCTCACGATCTTATTTTACACTTTGCGTGCCAAGTGGGCCAAAGGATGTGGAGGGAGAGCCAGTGGTAAAATACATTATGGTATAGAAATACTTGGGGGATATTTAAAAAAAAAAAGAATAAACTCTGCCTTCTCCGTGTATTCATCCTCCTCGAACAGGAGGTTGTGATTACTCCAGATGACAGGCCAGTCATGCCCAATCAGCTGCATGCTTCAATCTATGTTATTGCTCTCATACTCGCGCATGTTCCCCCACAGTTGGGGAAATTCTGCTGCGGAGGCAAAAACCCGAGGGCAAAGTGGGTTGATGTGAGAAACGCTTCGAGGTATGTTTCTGCGGGAATTCATTTATCAGGGGGCGCACAGGAACCACGATCCGTGCCCTACATCCGGATGTCGTGTTTGGATTCGGCTGAAGCGTATCAATTTGTCAAAGTGTGAGGGCAAAACTGGAGCGAGTCCAAGAGGCCAAAGCTGTGACGGACTGAAAGCGAAGGAATGGATTTCTAACCAAAGAGGTTCTCTAATGAACGCTCACGGGATGGAGAAGGAAATTTTACTTGGAGATATTATTGTGGTTTGACCCTCGTAGGCCTCTGTAGTGTTTTCTTGAAATAGCAGTTTTTGAAAGTTGTGGTCTGGAAAAGCAAAGAAGCTAAATGCTGCTTTTTTTGGACATATAATCTTATCATATTATTAACACACTACTATTTGTGTTTAATTTGATTTACTTGTGCCACGTCTCAAAAGACATTCATTTAACTCTAACAACAGGTCCTTCAACATAAAACAATGTTTGTCAGGGCCTTCAAAACAACCAATAAAACTGTTCTGATCTGTGTTTTATTGTTTTACTTCTCCAGTTACATTCTGGTCAAGTTCTGGAAACTTATCTGAGGTTACGGAGCGAGATTGTTTTCATGCAGGAGATGAATGAAAGATGGCTGCTGCTGGGGGGACGAGAAAAGTAAAACATCGTTAAACACTTGCGCTCCCAGCAGTCCAGGCTGTGGAGGAATAAGCCACATGAGTCCCAGACGATTGAGATGACAGTAAAGAGCACGGGCCAAGTAATGCTGCTGAGAAACAGCCGGTTCTGAGCTCAGACTCACTGAGTTTGTTACCAGTTCCCCCTGCAGACTCAATCACACATCCATACACACAAAAACAAGCACACACATCCACAAATACACACCAGACAGACATGGTCTGACTGCTCACAGGTCAGAGCTGGGCCAAAGCCTGTTTTGATGCATAGCTTTCTGGGAATTCTGTCTTCCACTCTTTCCTCCTAATTGCCTTGTTTACTTTTCCAGGTTGACTTCAAGTGGTTTTGTGACTAAAAGCTTTTTCAGAATGACTGATGTCTTGGACAGGACGTGAGTGGGATTACAAGACACTTTGGCCACAGTGGCAAAGGGGAATAAATTCCTGTGAGATTGGTGAAGAGAAAACTATTAGTGCCTTCTTATAAAGGCTCTGAAACAGTGAAAGAAAGTGACACATGGTGCTGCCAAGGCTGAGGAGGAGTGGATTAGGAAAGACACTGATCTGAGCTTAGAAAATAATTCTTGTTGTGACTAAAATAATCCACAGGATTAGGTTTTCTTGTCAAAGTATTGTCGGTAATTACACATGAATGGATGGATTTGGGTTTGTGTTTGTGTAGGGGGCAAGGTGGGTAATGACATTTGAGAGACTAATGGGTTGTTATGAAACAAATACACACACAGAGACACACACACCTTTGAGCTGGTTCATGTCATCAGAAAAAATATGGAAAGTATGCTGAGGGGAAAATATGACTGCAGCTGGTGCGTGCGTGCGTGCGTGTGTGTGTGTGTGTGTGTATATAAATCTGCATCCACCTCCGTGTGTGTTTCTTTCTATTTATGCCAAATACTGTAAGTCAAAGGGTAAAATATGTTTCTTTCAGGACCAAGGTGCAGGTAGTTTATCTTGGTTCTTACAGAGCAGGTAAACACACATAAATCAAAACCTACAGGTGTGTGTGTGTGTGCTTGTGTGTGTGCTTGTGTGTGTGTGACACGCAGCAACTCTCGTCGTCCCCTACTTTCCCTCCATATGGAAAGACAGACTTGTTTCCAGGACACTTCAGAGGACACTGCAGATTATTAGTTTTGGAGCGATCCCCAGCTCTTCTCAACAGCCTTTAATGTGAAGCTGTAAAACAAATGGAAAAGAGAAGAGTGAGAATGTGAATATTTTTCTTCACTGCAGAGGTCGTCACCTCTCTCTGAGAAAGTTTTTGTTGATGTCAGTTACTTGACGCTGAGAAAGAGTTTCTTGCTTTGACTTAGTCCTGGCAAGAGATTAACTAATAAATGTTTTCGCCTCTTTTTAAAAAAAAAGTTCAGCATGTACTGTTATTATTAGTAATATTGCTGTCATGTACTGCTTCCAGGAAATAGCCACAGCCTCACCTTCTCCTGCACACACAGCTTTGACATATAACCAAACTGCCAGAAACTGAAAGTGAAGAGACATCGAGCTGTGAGAAAGTCACTCAGAAGTCTGATGGAACTGGGCTTGTTTAAGGAACACAATACTCAGTGACTCAATACAAAACAAAAACAAAACAAAAGAGGAACTAGGTGAGTTTGCATGCCTGTGGTCATGGTCAGCACTGATGGTAAACCATCTGTTTGAACTTCAGTGTAGTTAGTAAGCCAGTTTGTACCAAAAGATACCAAAGAGATGAGATAAACAGCAGATCTCATCATACAAAAAACAGCTGTTTATTGGACATATTGTTTGCACTTTGCATTTGTATCAGATCATCAGTCTCTGTGGGTGTCAGTTTCTGTAATCAGTTAGAGGGAGCCCCTGTTTTTTATTTAAACTGATAAAATGAGAGGATTCAAATAAAATCAACAACAAATGACAAAAGATTAAATCAAAAAAAGGAAGATTCCCGTCATCCTGTAGGCCTGTCACACAGGGAAATCAAATAATTTACATGAACTTATTATGTCTCCTTGCTTATTTTCTTTAACCTGACCATAACCGGTCCGTGAGTGTAACTGAGCCGGGTCTCCGGGAATCACGGAGAAACCTGTGGATTCCCTTAGCTTGGCAACCCCGATGCACATGTGCTACCTGGAACACCACATAATCACAAAAACACATGTGAGGCAGAGCTGCTGTGTGTGTGTGTGTGTGTGTGTGTGTGTGTGTGTGTGTGTGTGTGTGTGTGTGTGTGTGTGTGTGTGTGTGTGTGTGTGTGTGTGTGTGTGTGTGTGTGTGTGTGTGTGTGTGTGTGTGTGTGTGTGTGTGTGTGTGTGTGTGTGTGTGTGTGTGTGTGTGTGTGTGTGTGTGTGAGCAAATGAGAAACAGACTGAGGTGACGAACACATTCTACTTAACCCATGTGCTTTAATCCCCAAGTCTGCTCTTTGTCTACTAAATGCCATTTGTTTTGGTCTCCACACAAGCAAGTAAATATGCCACGTCTAATATTTGCCATCGTTCAGCGGACTGACCTGGTTCGCACAACGCTCTGCTCAACCAAACACACGCAGAGCTGAGGGAGACAAAGCAAAGGCAGGAATGCCTTCACGTGCATATATATCTGAGCTGATGAGAAACACATGCCTGCTATATCTCAAGATGGACACACTGCGTGATTTTTTTTTTGTATAATAACTTTGCCATACTGCGTGGAAGCATAGAAGTGGTTTGAGTTGATTAAAATGAAGCCGTAGAAGAAACATTTTTCATGCTGCAGTGACGTGACCTCAAGAAATCTGCAGGCAAGAGTAAACTAAGGTGATGCAAGATTATTACATATGTCTCCATATGTTGTCCAAGCTGTGGTTAAAGCTGCTCCGAGGCCTGTAGTCTGAGTGGGTCCTTCCACTGTGGCCTCGCAGCTTGGAGCTGGGTCTGCTACGAGGACTGTCGGCTCCGATCTGCTGTGCAGTCACATTCCCCAGACTGTAGACACACACACAGAGGCTAAAGAGTGGGTCAGTAGGACAATGCTGTGTGTCTGTGTGTGTCTGTGTGTGTCTGCGTGTGTGTTTGTCTGGGTTTCAGTTTTATTTTGATCCGTAACCCCACTGGGGATCTGATATCCTGCAGGATACAGGCGATGGATGATTGCACTGCTGGCAGAGTTTTTAACGGGGAGTTTTCATTGGGCTTCGAGACAGGAAGTAGAAAAAGAAACTAAACTATTCAGCATGCATCATTATGAGCATCCACACTATACACACTTTATAGCATGTTGTGCAAAGAGCCTCTCAGGTACAGGCACATTCCACATCAACCCACGCCGTATCACATATATCCTGGCAAAAGCTAACGCTCCCAGACATTGGAACCCCTGAGGTAAATCAACAAGTAAACCAACATTAACAGCAGCCAGGTTCTGGCAACTGTTTGGTGTATTGATTTACAGAAAAAACTTTCCATGAGGTGAGTGTAATAAGATGCCCTTTGGATACAATGGAGGAGCGCAGAACACCAATCCAATTAAAGAAAAAGCGAGAAATGTGTCAAGCTCACATTCTCCCTCATGGCACTACGTTGTACCTTGTCTTCTGTGACACCATCACATGCTGGACCTGTGGTCACTGACTAAACACCACATGTCTGGGTAAAAGCTGCATGGGAGGAAATGTGACAGACTTGAATCATCATCCATAGAAAAATTCCCTCCTTGTGATACCCTTTTGCAAGAAATTCATATTTTAAAAAACTCCCTCGCTGTGGAAAAGAGGAATAAATATTATCTTATTTTGCACTTATAATGTCCTCCTCGTGCAGTGTCTTCTTCTGAGAATACAATGTCTTCTCGAAAGAAAATAATGTCCCGTCTTTGGAAAACTAATCCCCTGTTTTTGAAAGCTTCCACTGAAAGCCAGTTGCACACGGCAACAGAGGAAGTTGACACTTGAAAGGAGATAAATCTGTGCAGCTTTGCCAAAAAGTTTAAAACAACACGGCCGAGAGATGCTGACAAAGAGCTCGAAAAAAAAAAAGGCTTGCTGGGTACGCACACCATATTTCTGTTTGTGTATCCACATGCGTCAGAATTGACCTCTGCTCCTTTCCAACAAATTCTAATCGAGTGTCATGTCTTTATCAGCTCATCCATGAAATGAGCTACTCTCACTGTTTGTATTCAGATCAGTTGTTTTTATGAAATTCTGCTGTGCCTTCAGGCCTGTAAAAAAATGGCACTGGATGAACTTCCATATGTAACCATTTTTAGTGTTTGTGCGTGGGGGCTGAATGCATATGCGCATGGCTCTTTATTTATACACGGCTCCTCATATACAATTTATCTCTAACATTGTACTGTACATGAAATGATCCATGAAGCCACATGCAGGATCAGCTCCAGACGGAAACACAAGGAGCTGGTGTGGGCACTTTGTAGGCGAAAGGGAAAAGATGTATGGTTTAAGCTTTTCTCCAGCAGCCGGCTTTTTACTTCTGAAATGATACTTCCAAAAACATTTGTTTATTTGGTTTCACTGTGCCGCTTTGGGTGCTGGATGCCGTCCAGCTGCTGAAACCCTCAGACTGTCAGACTCAAACCAGGACTGTGTAAGACGTCCGTACTCTTCCAAGGGAAAAGTTGAACTCATAAGCAATAAAAAATCACTCTTACTCAGTTCAATACACTGAGGGGCTTTGATGCAGCGGCCTGGAGCTTATGGTGGCTAATGTTAGCAGAGTAAATGAGTGTAGAAAAACAACATACACGGCAAAGTTAATGTTGCATTTTACTTTAATTTGTCACACATGTATTTATCACAGTGTCCATGACATCTACTATATTAATGCCCATTTTGACGGTGATGAATCCATCGTAGCCGGTGTGTGATCTGCAAATAATTCATTTTCCAGTAAACCTGCTTCGGCCCGGATATGTTCTCATCATGCAAATGTTTCTAGGCACTGTTGCACACACACACACAAACGCACACACTTACTGTGGTGGAACTGGAAGTACATATGCCAGCATGTGTCAGTGTGTGTTTGTCCTGCAGTTAGTGGGCTGTGAAACCTGAATGAAATTCCCTGCTGCGTGAAGGCTTCTGCAGATTGTAGTCTAACGTGCATGTGAGAGTCAAAAGAGTCTAAAACCTTGTGGCATGTCCTTCTTATGTTTGTTAATCCACGTAGTTTCAGTTGGACGTTGAGCTGGAGATGAAAGCAGACAAACCATCCACAGTGGACCAGTTTTTAATGCACCGAGGTCAAAGATCAGACTCCTCAGGTGCTTCTCTCGGTGTACGTAAAGAAAATAAAGGTTCCAGAGGTGATATGTTGGATCTTGGTTGGTTAGTTTTTGCCTGAGGTAGGGATTTTGAAAGCACTAAGAAGAGAAGCCAGAAGTCTGTCTGTCTTCTGTCCTTCTGTGTTTTTCATCTCTCTGAACTCTGTTCCTTCTCTTCAAATCATTCCCAAAAACCGCAGACAAACAGCTCAGGCAGCTCATCAAAGTAAGGAAATATAATGTGGCCTGAAGATATTGGTTGTTACCTCAACACACACTGAGCCAATGACATTATTTTCCGCATGACACAAGGCGATATATCAACCGGTGGCCTTTGTTCCGAGGCAGCAGAACAATGCCTCGTGACTCTTTTGTGACACTTTTGTGGTCAAGATTGATCGACTCGAGCCATATAAACACGACCAAGTTGAATATCTTACAAATTGTCACACGAGAGTCGTGTGCGAGCGTGTGTGGAGCCGTCCAGATGTGCTGAACAGAAACGTCTGTTTCTCGAAACGAACTTTCCATCACACGCGGTCCACAGGAGTGTGACTTGGCCGCCCTCGCTGTGGACCACACTCTCAGCTGCGTCTCTCTCTACCTGTTGTTTTTTTAACGTGTCGGGCCAACTTTTACTTCATGTGTGACAGCAGACCCCACCAAAACAAGTTGCTGTATCCAGTTGTTACGTATGTCCTGTCTGTCAGCTGTATTTTTATACACACAGTATCATATTCCTGCAAAGCTCTGACTCGGCATACAATGTTTATGGTGTCCGTGACATCACCCACAGGTTTTTTATAAAGCAGTTTTGACAATCTGACTGGGCTGCTCCATTGTCGCCATCTTAAAGGAGAATTACGGTCATTTTCTAAGTAACGCTCCGTAATTCTCCTTTAACATTGCCTGGCTCCGCCCCTAACAAATCAAAAATAGACAAATACCATATTGATAGATATGTTTATTTCTGCTATCAATTTAGTCACTTTTGGAGCCATCGTGGCCACACTGTTCGGTTCCTCCGTGTTGCCATCGTTTTTCACACAATCCTGCTGACATCATCACGACATTGATCTTATTTTCTCAGACTTGACACATCTCCAAAGGTTATACAACTATTTTCACAGGTTGACTTGTACTGCAAAATTGCTAGCGTACTGAGCCGTATGTGTAAAAGTGATGGACACATCAGGCCCCATGCATATATTCATCAGATTTCTCCGTAGCAAGCGGTTCCTGAACACTTTACATTTTGGATGCTTTTTTGCAAGACACTCGTGGTGAAATCTAGCTGTCCAGCCCCCCTCCACAAAGCATTCACTCCCTTCCTTCCCAGCTGAGCCCCACCCAGGCAGGGTAAACGCAGGGGTAAGGCCTCCCTGGAGCTCCTCACCACCGGCTCTGGTCACCAGCAGGTCAGCCTCACCACCAGACCCAGGTCAAGGGCTTTAATGGGCCCATCCAAGCCTGGAAAAACAGCCTGAGGGCTGGAGAGAGAGAGAGCCTGGGAATCTGGCCCGTACCTGCTGTACAACAGATGGAAAAAGAGAGACAAAGTGAACCTGACATTTTAACAGGTCACTTAATCTAATATTTTGTCCTACGAACTTGTTTCTTTAGCAAGTGAAAAAATGATAATGGGGTGAGATAATTGTACTTAGTTCCAATCCAAATCTTGTTTTAAGAATTTGTTTCAAAGCTGTGTTTTTCTTTATGTGATCCTTCTAATAGGGTTTGATTTAATTTTGGTGTTGCCATTTGTTTTTAGTTATTTAATTTCACTAAAGCAGAAACTCCCAAGAAAAGCTATTTGTTTATGCCTTTAAAGAAGAATGTGTTTTTTAGCCTAGAGATGGAAATTGTCTGTCTGAGCAGAAACAATGTGAAATCAAAGCCATCGCATGTGTGTGTGTGTGTGTGTGTGTGTGTGTGTGTGTGTGTGTGTGTGTGTGCCCATATGAATGTGTGTTGTCAGACTGGGTTGGGCATGCCATGTGTGTTTTGTCCCAGTTTGGATGCATTTTGTCCTGACTTAGGAATGCAGGAGAACGCCCGTGATGAATTTTTCATCACACAGTAGCTTTTTGCCCGATTTTGAAAATGGCACTTTTTTTTATTTTAAATGGCCCTGGTTTCATCAGCGGGTGCCATGTGGTTTTCGGCAGGCGAGAGGTCAGAGCTGCCACGGGCTTCTGAGTGGCTGGAAAGAATGTGCATTTGGAGGTTATTGAGTAACGTTCTCCCCTAATAAAAGAGGTTCTCCCCTAATTAAAAAAAAAAGACCCAATATGAACTGAAACTGAAGATGATAATAAGATCTGATGTAAAATACAGTCACAGTTTACATTCTTTGTCTGGCCTCAAAAATCTAGACAGCACCCAAATAGACTAAATATGTATTTTGACCCAACCCAATGGGTCTAGTGTTGGGCCACTAGGACCCACTTGTTACGCACTGTGGTCTTATGTGTGGCGTATGTGCATGCTGGTCTGCCCTCTTCTCTCTAAGATGGTTACATAAAGCTGTAGTGTTGAACAGATAAAATCAAATCAAAGTCTGCAGAAGATTTAAAGAAGTACCAAGGAGGTGTTAGACTTCCTTCCAAAATAAAACCTGTGATAAAAACTAACCTCACTTTATTTCTGCAGAATGAAACATGAAGTTAGTGCTCTCATGTCGTACTCTTTACCTTAAGAAGTTTCTGTTTTTATCAGGAGTTCAATCTTCACTTTAAAAAGTACAGGTGTGGCCTTATGGCAGAAAACATTCTGGCCTCTGTGTCAGTGCTTTCTCGTCAAAGGCATGTGCTTTGTCAACATTCCTGGTTAATTAGGGGTTAAATAACGGGGTCTGTTGTGAAGAGGAGTTTAAGCTCAGAATAGAGTATTTCCAAGAAGTTTTCCAAAAGAATCGCTTAAGTGGCGACAGAGTATTTCTTATCTTATGTTTTTTAAAACCAACTTGAAAACAGTGTTTTTCATTCTCATTCATCCCGTACCCAATGAAAAGCAGGAATGTGTTATTTTATTAAATTTGTGGAAACCCAGCCTTCCATGTCACTAAATGTAACCAGCGTGTTCACAGAAAACATACTAACTATACAATAAGAGACGAATGTGACTATGCATACGCACACGCCCATGCATGGACCCAAGGTCATACCTACAAAACACACCCTCAAATTACTGTTTGGCTTAGCAAGCAGGAAGTAGGTAAGCCCACTCAATCTGACCGTTGTCGTGGCAACGTCCAATAGGAGCTGGGGGTTAATGAGAGAGTCAGTAGCCTGTCTAGCCAAGTGGGATTGTCAGTCATTCTCTGGTTGGCATGAATGCAAAGAATGTGGGTAAAGCAGCGGTGGACAGTCTGAGAAAACTAAATTAAGAAGAAAAAAAAAGATGGAGGTTGGAAGGAGGGGGGGGGAGTAGAAGAAGAAGAAGAAGAAGAAGAAGAAGAAGAAAGGAGGAAGTGAAGAAGGAGAGCTAAGCCTGGAAAGCACCTGAAGTGTGAGTCAGGGAAGGAAGAGGAGGAGGAGGAGGAGGAGGAGGAGGAGGGCTGCTCGCAGCTGCAATAACACTGTCTGGCAGTCCGAGGGGGAGCTGCTAGGCTTACAGACACACACACACACACACCTCATGTGCATGATTGTCCATATGCTCTAAAAACATTTTCTCATCCGCCAGGACTTTCTTGTGTCATACTGTGTGTGTGTGCACCTTAGAAAACACATTAATCAGCAGCTACCCGTTCTCACTTAACACAATGCAGGACAAAATACAGCGCGTGTCGTTATAGGTGTGTATGCGCTCGCAGGCCCCGGGTCAGCTAGTGCAGCCAGCCACAGCCGACCATCCACACCCCCACATCTGGCTGCCTGGGATCTGGCACCGGCCTCTGCTCATAGCCTGTGGTGGTCCGCTCTGGGTTTCCCAAAAGCATCTCGCCTTGCTTCTTGTCCTCGTGTCCAGTGAAACACATCTGGGCTCTCCGCGTCCAGATGCCTGCTGGGAAAGAGGTCGCGAGTCTCACTCTGAGAAGCCGAAGCCCTCTCGAGGACACGGCGTGCTGTTTACTTTGGTCAGTTGAAAAATAAACACGTGTTATGAATCTTGAGTGTTTGTGGTTGCAGTGGTAGCAAACACGGCATAGATGTACATAAGTGACGGTGTAAAAGGTCACAGTTCAAAGGAGATATTCAGGATGCGGTGGTCGGGATGTACAGACTGTGCCCGGAGTAAGCAGCTACAGCACATTCTTAAAAGCATTGGTTTACAGAAAAAAGGCTCTTTTCTGTACCGCTGCGGCTTCAGTGTGACATGTTTTCACTCTGGTGAGGAAATGACATCATCTGACTCTTCGGACTTTACTCTCCTTGTGAGTTCACTCATATTTTACTCTTTACTGCTCTGGAGAATCAACCTGCTCTTGACATGGAAAATAAGCAAAGGCCTATACTGAATCTTTGTGTGAGTGTTGATATTGAAACATTGACATACACTGTACATACTTATTTCTTGTCAAAGTTGCACAAGTGGCCATTGAACCTCAATTACTGTTTTGCATACTGATAGAGTCGACCTTTAACCTCTGGTTGCTGTTCCTTCTTATTCATAACCATCATGGTTTACGGTAGAAAAACACAAGTGCACGAAAATAGATGATTAGTTTGATTTGAGTTCAACCACTAGTTTCATTTCCCTTTTCTACATAAAAGTTTTTTCTGGCAGGAGGAAGAGATTTTTCGACAAACAGTTACACAGCAGGACTTGGAAAAATAAGTAGTAAAATATGCTCATTTATTTTGGGATTATGAACCAGGGTTCCCTTATATTTCTGTCCAAGGCCTTTGATATCACAGTGTGTGCAAGAAGTTGACACAATAGCTTTATAATAGGATTTGCTTTGAACAGTAAAGTCAAACTAATAAACTGTTTGCTTATTGTGCATTTCCGTTACTTTGCACTAAGATATCCAGTCATGCTTGTAGTGAGTTAAGATTAAGGAAGCTTTGGCCTCTTGGTTTAAGGCAGAAAAGTTAGACATTGATTTGTTAACATTTAATAGAAAGCCCCATTCTCCTCTGGCAAAATTACATCACATTGTAACTTGACAAACAATTTACAGGAGCCAGGGTTGGTACAGCTGTGTCAAATCATATCTTGGTCGATATTGCAGACGGTTCGAAAAGTCCACAAATGGTGGAAATGGGAGTCCCACATGGATCATCTCCTGCTATTCACATCATGTTGTTTAATATTCAAAGCATAGGCTGCTGTTTTTAAGGTAAAAAAAAAAAAAAAAAACATTATATGGTCTATACTTTCGTAGCATCTCTTTTCAGGTCTGTGCACTTGGAAGGAATCTATTGTGCATGATGTTGGCGTGTTTTTAAGTGTTTATGGCAAACATGTACAGTAAAGAGGAGGAAGCAAGAAAGAGTAAAAAAAAAAAGAAAAAGAAAGGAAGAAGCCAGATTAAACATAAGATGAAAGCGGTTCCAGGCGCAGGAGGGAAAACACTTTGGGGAGGTATGTTTATGAACGCAGCTTAAGATCATAATCGTGAAAACACAAGTTCAGAGGAAGGCCTGAGTCGGCTGAAAGCAGCGAGGCGAGCTGCTGGGAGAGGAAAAAGCTCCTCCTGCTCCAACACTGAACTCTGCTCCTGCTGCCACTTTTCTGTGAGCTCAGCAGATGTCTCCCACTGATGACACACACAGATCTGAGTCCGCGTTAGGCCATTAACTGGCTTCAGATCAGCGTTGGGCTCTGTCAGACACAGAATAGAAAAACAAAAGGGTGTTTGAATGTGGTTCATTTGATACTTTAGATGTTTAAATATTTCATACAGCACGTGAGGGCCAGCAGGAAACCTGTGGTTGGACTGTTCAGCTCTGTTGCAGACAGGTGTTAGCTCCATAGAGGTGTTAAGTACAAATCCTCTGGATGTGTATGTATCTTGGATGCTATGTCAGGTGGATAAGCTGAACAAGTCGTTTCCCTATCCTTGTCTGTAACATTGCATTTTTATGGCTTCAGACTTTTTCTGCAGTCAGTCTTTAAGTGCAGCACCAGAGCTGTGATGAATGAACCATACAAGTTAACACACTGTTGCTTTTCCTGTTGCAGGAAATGTAACTAGATTAACCAAGCAGTAATTTCTTCCTGTAGGCATTATCGACATCTGCCCCAGTAAACACTTTCCATCTATACAGTACCACAGTCGTCCAGTCGCCTCGCTACCTGTTCCTAGTAATGGCCTTGACAGCTGTATCCCAGCATGCATTGTGCAAAAGGCAGGGGAAATACCCTGGACAGGTTGCAAATCTGTTTGTAGGATTGGCAACTTTGCCAGGATGAAAATACACTCTACCAAACAGACAACAATGCGCTCCATGTTAACTGGCTGCCGTTAGTTTACAAGCAAGTCTGTTTCCCACTATGGAAAAGTTTTGCAGCCGCTCGGAGGCCAATCCGAGCCCTGTAAACAGGCTACTTATTCAGATTATTTACAGGGAGCATTAAATCATAAGAGGTCTCTTCCTGTGTGCAGGATACACACTGAGTCTATAACCACACTGACGCTCTGCCCGTGTCCACCTCCCTCATTGAGCAGCTTTTTTGTCCTCCGACAGTCTGCTCCCATGAAACGTTCTACGATAATAACGTGGCGACTGGAAATTCAGTTCCTCTCATAAAAGTCTTAATTGTTCCTCCTGGTACTTCCGTGCGACCCTCCTCCCCCACCCAACAATCGCACACACACGTTAAATTGTCACACCACATGGCCAAATGGAAACACCTTTAAGATGAGTTTGTCATAGCTGCTGGCGCGGAGACTGGAACCTTTGGATTTTTTACGCAGCACAGGGCCGCGTCCACTGAGCATTTAAACATGGAGAATCATCTCTTCATAAAGATACACAAGACCCCAAATACCAATAATTGCCTTGATTCATATCAAGGTCCAAAAATTGCACCGCACTGACTCGGCTCTAGAATATGCAAAATGACATAACAGCGTGCTTAGACTGTGCTTTGGCTATCGTCAAGGAAAGTAATTTACTAAAAAAAGACTTTTCAGTTATGGCTGACATGTCACCATGAAAAGACAGATTTGTTCCAGAGTCCTTTGGGGTTAAGCGTGTCACCACTGCCATAGTCCAGTAGCTTAAAAACAACTCCGACTTACAGTACAGAGCTACCTTTATGCTGCGCCAAGAGCCACTGGGAGCCGGTTGAGGACCGGTGGACCCTGCACCTTCACCACTGGAGGAAAGGTGTGGTGTCTCTATGTGGAGGCCACAAGTGTGACCAACAAGTCAACTGACAATGAAAAGAAAAGCAACACAAAAACAACAAAAAAACACACACAGACTGAAAATAAATAGGAAAAAATGCTCAAACAACCTCTGCCCCAAAATCAAACAGCGAGGCTTGTTTTTCTATCAGCCATTCTGTCTAGTCTAGTCTAGCAACAACTAAGATGATGAAACGTGTGCAATAAAATAATTTCTTACAAAATCTGAACTCCACAGTAAGAAAAGGTCATGGGAAATAAATCATCAAAACAGTTTGGCAGCAAAAGGACCATGCATGGCTCCTGAAAAATGAATTAATCGTGTGTGTTAATCAGCGTTATTTTCGCCAAGTGGGAGTCCTGTGATGATTATACATTTTCTAGTTGTGATTTATAGCTAATAAGTAGGTCAACACCACACTAAAATAGCTTATCTTACCTTTGCCTAAATGCATAAAACATTAAGAGTTGTTTTCCCCTCATCATTTTTTAAAGCAAGGACTTTCAGTCTGGACTTATTATTATTCAATAAAATTTAATTGGCAAAGATGATCTAATTTATTTCTCTAAGTGCTAGACAAGGATAAGCACCTCGACATTACTCTGGGGCATTAATTCATTGGTTACATTAAATTAGGAGTAATTTTTCACATCTTAAAATCTGTTGAGTCAGTTACAACATACACTGTTGTGCGATCTCAGGAGAAGCTCAGAGAACATGGGCGAGGCTGACATCATTAGACAGTAATTACATTTTAAAAGCATTTTTTTGTCACGGCTTGGATAGTCATTATGGGAATGTTGCTCATCGTGGTAATAATAGTGGCTAAAACCCACTGTTTCATGTACAGTCGTGGAGAACCCGCTGCATTCCTCTGAGAAACACGAGAGCGAAGGAGTTAGAAAAGTTAACAAATAACGCCACAGCCCACACCTGACAGAGGGGCTGAAAGGAAGGACCACACAGTCTGCGCCCCGAGAAACTGGGCTACAAAATCTATTAACACAACAAACCGCTGGGTGTAATTTCCCCACTGATGAGCCAGCTCCTCACTGCCAGGGAATGTCCTGTGGATGTCAGAAATAAACCTCAGCAACGCTCTGAGCCTGTGGTGCAGGTGAGGGCTTTTTTCACAGCATCAGTGAGTGAGTAATGGAACAGAGAGGGGAGCTGGGCAGAAAGGTGTTAACTTCTAATTGGTGTGGTTTATCAGACAGAACCAAACAAGGGCGGGCAGCTTGGCAGACCTGAAACCAATTCTGGTTTTATCACTGCTACTTCACTATGGAACTGATTGAAGATATATCCAAAATTACACACCCTAACCGTAAAACCTCGGCCTCCAGTTTGTAGTACTGTATAACTGCCATGGGAAACAACATAAACAACAGCATCCAGGAAACTTTAAAGGTCCAGTGTGTAAAATGTGGGGTAAACCGTGATATCTAGCATTCAGATTCTAGATTGCAGCGCTCATTGGGTGAACATGAGGTGTACTGTAGATCTAAACCATTTTACGATATACAGTATGTCTGCCGTTTCCTCCTCCTTCTTCTATCCTTTTGCCTTCTGTTTCGTTGGTTTAATTATGAATGCGAAACTCGCTAAACGCACTCTCTGGCTGGCTGGATTTTTCGTTTGGGCTGTCGTACAAACGTGGTGGTGTTATACAGTATGTAGCCTATATACAGTATAAAAGAATAATTATAAGGCTATGAAAACCAAACAAATTTTATTTTATAGCGATTTTATATATTCATGGGTAGTATATTCAGATTTTGCCAATAAACCTCGCCAATTATTACACATTGGACCTTTAAGACAACAATGTATGATCTAAAGATGCATGATGGGAAGGAACGAGCTGCCATCAACCACGATTTTTGTTACACTCAGAAGCCGGACACATATTGAGTCAAGCCATTTGAACATCTCTACGGTGACTGTTTATTTCAGTTTATTTCTCCGGCAGTTTATTACTGTACCAGTAAGACCTACAGGACAGTGAGTATTTTTGTGGGAGGAATTAAACACTGGACAGACCTTATGAAAGTCTGTTCTGTCGTGTCCTGTGGTTGTTGGACAGCTCATTCAGTGAAGACACAACGGTTTAGTAGGGGATAGTGTTGCTGATAAACTGAAAGACAAGGTCGGTCTGTTTTCTGTTATGCTGTACAGTGACCTCTGACCTCACATGTACCTGAAACACATGGTTTGTATTTTTTGCTTCTTCTGTTATCGTCCATACATCATATACGGTTGGAGGGGGGGGTGGTGGGTGAAGTATTCCTTACACATGGAGCCCCGGGGAAAGATTGAACTTTTCATTAAAAATGTGGATGGTACTGTACACAAGGATATGTTTTCAGCACAAATCTGGTAGTCGACTGGTGGGTCTATTTTTGTAATGCATCATGGCCTATCAGCGCCTCTCTCAGCTTGCACATGTCCAGAAGGTATTCCTAGAAATCCCTCAGACCACAAGCTGTAACTTCAGCTTTATGGAAGTAGAGGGGTAAATGGGAAAATAAATAAGGTCGATGGGGCAGATGATCTGTAAAAAATCTCATCACTAGTGACATACAACCCTGTGGTATCTCAATAATAATATCTGTTTTGCAGCAATCCCCTGCTCAATTAATTTGTCAAACTTAATTACCAAAGATTAATCCTCAGTGCCACCTGTTTGTGCAAACAATCACAGTGGCAGTTAAGTTTTTTTTTTGCTTGGCTGGAGTCCAGGTGTTTAGATAATATTACTAACAGTGTAAAAAAAAAAAAACAGTTTCTGTCTGTCTTTCAATTTGTGCCCGTTTAACTGTGCATAAGGAAATAAATCCAAACCACTAAAGTCCCTGGCGCCCCAGGATTATCCGCATCACCCTGGTATTTCGAAGTCGGCTTTGAGCTGGGTGTTTCAAAGCCATGCACCGAGGGTGAGATCATTCTGAAGTAACTGCACTTGCTGCAGCGGGACAAACTTCTTACACATGTGGGCCACAAGATTAATGCAGCATCTACGCCGTGTGGGCGTCCCAGGAGATATGCAAAAGCTGGGTCAATATTCTCCTCCCACAAGATGCCGTATGCACATTATTGTTGGAATTAAGTGGAAAGTTAAAAAAGCATGCACATAACGCTCCGATTCTGATGGACTGTCCCTTTAAAAAGGCCACACAAGGTATTTATTTATGACAGATGATGGCAGACTGTGGCAAACCACTTGACTTTGTTCCTGCTGGCTTCCTGCTGTTAATAACACCTAACCCCACTAACAAACCAGCTAGCTGCGCTTTGAAACGAAGCCCACATCACACCACCAGCAAAAACACTAAAGATAAAAGGTCAGTCGTCATTTTCAGGGTTAATGTCAAGATCAGACACCGAGCAGCAGGGGTTAAGTCAACATTTGTTTGTCTAAAGCCACGCTCGACCTCAGCCTTAACTGATTTGGTCCAGACTTTGCTTGGCACCAAAGTTGGTCAGCGTTAGTTGAGACAATATTACTGCTGCTTGGAAGAGAGAGGAGCAGTGCAGCAACAGTGATTAGTTTCCACCCACAAGTGTGATGGCACACAAGAAGAAGACAAAGAAGTGAAGAGAATAGGAATTGTTTCCTTCAAGCTGTAGAAAAAAAAAATCTGGCTGAGAATCAGAGAAAGAACAATGGTGTAAGAAAATCCTCTTATTTATTATCATTAATTGCTTCCTCTGTGGATTCAGAGTCATTCAGCCATCAGGGTCTAATGGGATAAACATTTCTGTTTTTCTGTTTTATGCACCTGCTGGTTTTGGCTTGTCCTGCGGGAGGCTGCCCATTAGACCAGATTAGATTACACACTCTCGCACACACATGCGCTCACATTTACGAATTTCAGTCATTAGTCACTGCTGTATCATTTTCAACTCTCCAAGTGGTTCTGAACGCTCATGGGCCCAACAAGGGAAAATATTAGGGACAAAACATGAACCTTTGGCTTTAATCCTGATGGACACTGTGGAGCTGTGAGAATAAATCACACAAATCACAGAAGACTGGACACTTTGTTCTGCGATTACAAGTTATAAATCGACTCAGTTGTGTTATTTTGTCTTCTTTTGTCACTTAATGCATGACGATGAGCTGTAACTCAATGGGACAAAAGCTACTGTAGAATGACACATGCATGAACAGTCACATGAGCAATGTACGAGACACACCTCACACAGTAACACCCATTGTGCAAATTGCCTCGTTTTCACCCGCCACTTCCTCCAGCTCCCACCGAACCGCTCCGCTCGCTGTTAACAGGGAACAATCAATCAGGGTCATTTCCTGCGCAGAGTGGATGTCCTGTCTCACAGGATGTGGCTTAAGAGGGTCATGGGCACCAGAGACTCAGTGGGCAGGAGCTGCAACCCCCCCCCCCCCCCCTCAGCGTTTCATGTCAGGAAATCTCAACATGCCTACTAAATACTGTACGGCATGTATGGTTGTCATGTATAGGCAGGCACCTGAGTGCAATAAGGAAATTAGCTCTAGTTCATATAGATGTGGTACAGAGCTGCTAAGTGTATGTTTAATGGGATGGGAAATCTGTGTGGTTGGAGCTCATTATTTGAACCTATAACACACACACTTCCCTCTCTCTCTCTCTTTCTTTCTTGCAATAATGTGCCTGCCTACCTGGCTCGTTCCAAGGTCCTGTTTCCCAGCCCCAGCTCCCAGTAATACCAGGGTGAGAGAATGGAAACTGCCCATTTAGCGCGTGTGGTGGTGGTGCAGGCGGCGCCTTGATTCGGCATGTGTGTGTTTGCGAAAAACGCAGAGCCGTACGACGAGGCCGTGCAACGCCAGCGCCGGCCACATATTCACACACACATGCAACACAGCTTCGGCTTCGGAGCATCTTATAAACACCGCATTCCTCTGCTGCCACCGACAAAACCAGAGGAGCAGCGGATTCCACAGGAGTCCTGCTATAAACACTCTGTAAAAATTAGCAGAAGATGCTCATCAGGCGAAGCAGCACCACAGGCCAGATCTCAGCTGCGGTTTAAATGAATTTGAGCTTTTACGTTGGTGGTCTGTGGCTAATTGCGTTCCTGTAAATGCAGCCGAAACAGAGTCGAGGATTCAGTTGTTCTGGTGTAAAGAAGGTGCACACACGCTGTTGGTGAAGCAACACTAGTTACACAATGTGCTTTCGCTCCTTTTTTCTTCTGCTCAAACAAATGCTTTAGGTCAGGCTGTGGAAACTAATGTAACGATGAGTGAATTTACGCCCCTTTCGGAAATATTTCACAACCTTTCAGGGAGGGCAAAGGACGAGCCGGTTGTGGGAGGAAAAACAGTAACAGTGGAGCGATTCACATAAAGCCAAAAAGGTGGTTTTTAATGTGGAGATTTGTGTAGTTTAGAATGGGGCCGGGCTCAGTAGGAAGATGCCATATGTGTCCCAGGTTAACCTAATGCTGGACTGGGAGTACTGCCCTTCCCGGAGGTATTTCCACCCTGAATTTATGACCGTCAGTGGAATCGAAACACAATTATCGTGATGAACTTCAACCGTCTCTTTCCTGCAGACAGTAAGCATAATATTAACTGAAAAAACAAGGGCTGGAAATCTTTTCATTTTTGCTATAATTTTTCATACTATACCTCCAACCCCCCACCCCATCACCTGATCATCATCTGCCATCACACCTGTCTGGAACACATACCTGCCCCCACACTATAGATCACCTTTGTGTCAAGATTTCCAGACAATAAATCTACCCTTGGTTTCTCGTCTGTACGTCCAAGCCAGCGTTTGGTTCTTTTATAGTTTAAAACGGACACATTATGGGAGTTAAAAACATATTGTGGTTTGTCAGCCAGCTATAGAAATAAAAATGTTAAACTAGATTTGAAAAAAGATGAGTAAGGAAAGTAGCCCACTATTTGAGGAATTTAAAGATGGTACGATTCCTATCCAGTGCCAACATGCAGGAAGTAGCACAACTGTTAACATACTTTAACATTAACCAAACAACAAAAAATTTGATTTTTAAGACCCTCAGTGATGCATGGAAGTTTCACCAATGTCATTTTGCATTCATGTCACTGTAAAGCCAACTGACCCTCAACTGCACCATCATTGTCGTGCCACCAAACTTATCCACATCACAACAGCTTTGAGCTTTGAGTTACTTATTCAAGAAGATGATTTGCAGTTTTTCGGCCGTGTGGGTGCAGTGCAGCTAATGAAGACACCGACAGTCAGTCCTACGCGGGCGAGTGAGTCAGCCGCGTGCTGATTAAGGGATCCGCTAACACAAGAGCCATCAATCAAACGCGGGATCACTCCTACTCTCACCCCGCAGACCACGGCTGTGATGTCGTGTTTATTCAGCTGCTGGCTCGGCGCCTCGGACAGAGACCCCTGCTCCTGTCCTGGCTATCTAACGGAGGCGCGCATAGAAGGAGGGAGAAGGCTGGAAATCCAATCCACGCACTGTTACATTGGCAATTGAACCTGTAGTCATATGTTTAAAAAATTAGAGCTACAAAACCCCTGTTGCAACCTTGTCTCCGTTCCAGATGTACAAAATAAACAATACGTGGATAACCGCTGCCGGCATGGAAAAAACATACAGTTGAGTGAGCTCTGGGAAAGTTGGAAAGAGTATTGTTGAATTCTCAACACACCCACTTCGATGGGGATTTGCAGTTAAGCACCCAGCAGAATAGACATATGGCTTAGTGGTTTGGAGCCGATTTATGTCGGAAGCAATCGAGACTGACACAGAGAGAGGGGGAATGAAAAAGGCAGCAATAGGGATGACAGATATAAAGAAGAGAGAGGAATAAACCAAGCAGCAGAATCATTTTTATCTACTTGGCTTTTATTTGACAAGGTTAGTGCCACTGAGAGTAAAAACTCTTGCTAAATGAGATGTATCCGAGAAAGTACATAAATTACAAATAAGAAAAAGATACTATGAGTTGAGACACACTGAGCCCAAGAACAGGGAGAGACCAAGATTTCTTGGTTTGCATGTCTGCAGGGAGGCCACACAGACTTATGTAAGAGAGCAGCTGCAGCCGGCAGGACACCAAGCCAGCTACTCCCATGGAATCCCCCAAACTCCTTCAACCAACACCGCACTTCGCTCCCAGCTCGCTCACCCCTGGACTCCAGGGAGCCCGTCGCACAATAAAAAGTTTTATTGAAGTCACACAAAACTCTACAATAATACCCTTCCACTGATTAAGTTCTGTGGCTGTCAATCACACAATCAAAGTTTCCGGGCGAGAGACGCCAGATGAAGATGTAACAGTAAACCCTCCCAACTATTAGGAAAATAATATAATAGATTCATTTGATTTACAGCTGAACCACATCAGTATATGTGTTTTGTAGGAAACTAGTGCTATCCAATATTTCTTCTGTGTAGTATCTCTGTCTCTCTCTCTCACACACACATGGGTACGTAAAGACCTAGAGATATAAACATACGGTACTAAAACACAATGGAGCAAAGAGGCCGAGACCAAGAGCACTGTCAGCAAGTTCTCAGTTTGAAGCTTTGTTGTGTCTTTACAATCCCCAGTTGTGAATAGCTGTCTCCACACAGCCAGCAGACAGACTGGGGAGAAGTATTCTTAAATCCCACCTCACCCTGAACTCACACACACACACACACACAGAAAGAGAGAGAGAGATGAAAACACACATATTGTACTTGGACACACACTTTTCCCAGCCTTCAGTGGGAATAGAGCAGTAGTCTGACATCACTCATGTTACACATTGAGACAGACAGGTTGTCCCACAGGATTAGTCTGGCCTTTCCCACACATACACACACACACTGTGCCAGCCACGGCCACGCTGTGTGTGTATGTGTATACGTATGTGTGTGTGTGTGTCTGCAGAAATGTTCTAGTGAGCAGCACATTTTTGTACATATTCAAGTTGGTTTTGCCATCAGAGAGAAGGTCAGAGAGGCCACCTGTTGCCTGGTCTGTGAGTCAAAGCCAGAGCACCTAAAATACTCGGTTTTCATGGAAAAGTACCGAAAAATAGCCAACGCAAGAGTTCCTTGGATGCCTTTGGGTGGGATGCACATTTAAAAAAAAAAAAAAAAAAAAAAAAAAAGAGAGAGAGAGACACACCAAAGCAGGAAACTCTTCTTAAAATTGAATTCATAAATAGTAGGAGTATAAGAGTGCATGATTTTTGAAAGGTTTTTGCTGCCCTGCTCTCAATTGGTATGGTACGGCCTGTAGCTTATGTTGCCTAATATTAGCGACCGTTAGCATGAGTTGCTTCTCTACTCTACTGTACATGTGCTCCTACATTTCAACATCACCTGTAAACGTGATATTTAAAGCAACTAATGCAAGAGGATGTTTGAAAATGAAGCCAGACCCTGTTATACCTCCTGTGACCACAGTTGCTGCTGTTTACTAAAAGTTGCGTTGTCTAGCTGATTGATTGGTTAAAAAAGAAGCCTTTTTTCTCACTTCAATCAACTGATATCGACCAGTTTTGGTTTCATTATTTATTATTCTATCTTATGTTGCATTGCTCTGCAGCATCACTACATGTAGTCTCCCTCGGGCTTCGATTATATATTTATGGTCTCCCACTGACATGAGTAAACAAACACTATGATGACATAGACATGTGTTGTCAGCAATGTAATGAACTGAGCTTACATTTCAGTTCTGGGACGTCTATCTCCCCTCAGTCTTTTCTTTTCTCTCTTCATCGCTCTTGTTTTTTTTTCTTTCTCTATCTCCCGTGTCTGGAGAACACATCAGAGACGGACTAGTCAGTGGAAAGAGGTCACATATCTTCCTCATGTATTATCCTCTTCATATTTTCCATCACTCAATGCAAACATCTCATCTAACCCGTGTACTGAGCACTGCGTGGGGGTGATATACCGTTTCTGGATGCAACCTTTCACACTGTGTCGACTGACCTCACTGACTGTCTGTCTGGCTCAGCACTTTGTTTTGGACGGCACCGGCCAGAGGGATCAGATTGAGCATAGAAGCAGGAAACATAGACTGGTAATGATCAACCACAGGAGGGTGGACACAGCTTCTCTTGTGCTTTTTTTGGTCAAAGAGTGTTTTTCAGTATTACCAAGGAGCACCCAAAGCATGCACCAGGAGGATTATCCAGAACACCCTGTCATTGCAGTGCTCTACTGGCATCATTATAACCACGATACAACAATGTTTCCCATTCATTTTGTGGTTTGTTTATGAAGAAAAATCCATTGAAGTTCTTGTTTGAGTTTGGTGTATTCTAGGAATTTAAAATCTATGTCTGCCCCCTAAACATGTCTTAATCAAAGGTGCTGAGAGAATAGTTTGTGTGTGTGTATAGGAGTAAGTCTTAGGAAATAATGGGGCTTTGCTGACAGACAAGGAGGAATCTCTGTCAGGGCCCGAGTGAGGAGGAGGAGGAGGAGGATAGAGACTAAATACCTGCACATACATACATACATACATTAGAAAAACATGTCCACTATGGACACAGATGGAGACGTATAATAAATATGCACGTGAGTAAAACACACATATGGTCTCATCACAGCAGTTAATCACTAAAGTGCTTAAAAGCAACAGACCATAAGCATCCAGATGAAAAAAAAAGAAAGTTTGGCAGTGATTCCCAGACTTTGTGGATTGTTGGACTAACTCCAGTGATTTAGTGTTACAGTTTCAAATTAAGTTGTACAGGCAGATTTAAAAGACAATATATCAAAGGAGACTTTTAGACCCTTTAGGGGCTAAACGCCAGAAAATACTCTGTCCTACATTTCCCATGATTCAGCTCCACAACATTTTTCCATTGGATCTCCCTGGGGCAGTGCATTCCAGTTGATTCAGATTTGCTTTTGAAATATTTGAAGGCTCATGCACAGGTTTAGAAATGTCAAGTTTATTTCGTCACTTATTTGATCATTACTCTAACAAAATATCAAATATGAACTAAATAAAGGACAATAAAACAACAGAATGGTCCTTTAACAGCTACACGCTCTGGTACGTAACAGTAGGAGTGTTGAAGCAGAACATTAGTGAGAAATATCACCCATCACCATGGTCATTTGACTTTTCCTCGTGAAGATGAAACAGTCTTCAGTATACACATCCACACCTCTTCCATTGTAAATGCATTCACTCTCATGTAGTGCCAGCCACAACTAACCTCTCGCCCCCTAACAATCTGTCAGGACACTCCCCGTTTGATTAGATTTCCTGCTGCATGGGAAGAATGGACAGAAATATGACGACAGAAAAGAGCAGGTCAAAAGTATAAGAAAATGAGAGAGAGGAAAGAGTGGGTGAGGAGAGTTTTGGAAACAGTGTTTGGAGCGCACGCTGTGCAGTACATGGGCAAGTCAGCAGGTTTTGCCCTCTCCGCTCGTCTTACACGCACTTTCTGTTGAGGAATATGGGTCACAAAAACACATTCCAGCCTCTGAACCTTTCATTCGATCTGTTCGAAAGCAGATGGGAGGGAAGGAGAGGGGAAACTGAGTGCACTTGACTCCAACAAAGGCTTAAAAATGCTGGGAAAAGGAGATGCAGACAGCCAGACAGGTCAAAAAACAAGCACAGATAAGATAAAAGAAGGAGTTAGACAGTCAATTCATTATATTATATTATAACATATGAGTGATATGGAGTCCTGCTGCTTCAAAGTTTTTTTCTCTCTAACCTAGAAGATGGATCTGACACCATGACAGATGACAGATTCCAGAGCATCCGCCTTTTTCCATGGTATTTAAATAGTTGGCATTCTGACTTGTCAGATTTTCCACCTGCGCAGTGTGTGTGTGTGTGTGTGTCTGTGTGTGTGTGTGTGTGTACTGTTTGTTTTAACCTCTCAGACCAAGCATGTGTTGTTGAACTTAACTCTGCGCCATGACACTGTAAACACAGGTTGCTTTTCCAGCACATATACATAGTATATGTATGGTTTATTTATACACACATACAGATACACGTGACTTCATTCATGAGTCAGTTTCATGCTCTTTCAGGTGAAAATATCTTGAGTCTGTGTCCTTGCATTCACATGCAAAGGCATTTTATCAATGTTAGTCTCACTTTATAAAATGATCTATACTGTTGGAGGCGACTTTCATCTCTATCATAGATAAATTTCCCACAGCTACTTCCTATAAATCCATTTTTAAGGCTTACAGTCGTGCTTTACTTCACACACAGTGAGCAGCAACTGGCTCAAATGAAGCGGCAGCATCAGACATGATCACTGGCTGGACTTTGTCAAGGCTTCGTGCACAAATGCCTTCTGACATGTTTAAGAGTGTGTGAGCTGTCGGGCCGACGTCGGAGTGCAATGGCACGTCAGAGCTGATAAAGACAAGCGCAGCTCACCATGTGACCCGCACTCATGCACAGCGGTAGACACTGTTGATGTTAAATGTCTTGCTGACATGAGCCATGTTGCTGCTCTGATGTTTGCTTTGTACTGTATGTAATGAGATAATGGTGACACGTCTGGGTCACTGTGTGTGTGTGTGTGTGTGTGTGTGTGTGTGTGTGTGTGTGTGTGTGTGTGTGTGTGTGTGTGTGTGTGTGTGTGTGTGTGCTGCTTCTGTTCTCCTGTATCTCACCAGCTGAGTCAGAGATCCTATGTGTGTCTGTGTTTGCATCGTTTTTTCCCCCCCGTTGTTCCCTTATCCTGTGATTTCCTGTTGGGGTAGAATACTCCTTTACATGCACGCCCATCAAACAGGATGTTTTGGATGTTCTGGTCATTCTGATGCTATATTGGCAGACTGTTCTACTGCCTGTGGGCGCTGACCTACTTCTCCAAAAAGCTCACTGTCCCGCACCGCTCACAATGATTTATCTGTGTCCAGAGTGCGCATGGAGCCTGTGGGTCGGTGGGGTTGTATGCGTGAGTGTGTCAGTCTGTCAGTGTGTCAGTGTGTCAGAGATCACCGGGCTGCTTCGCAGGACTCGGTCGGTGACACAGTTTACCAACGGCTGTAGCCGCTTCCTGTCATCTGTCTCCTTCCTTATGTATACGCAGAGAGGGTGTTGACAGATGCAACAGAACGGACCTTCTGTTTAAGTATGTGTTACAAGTGTCCACTAGAAAACCACACCCTTCACAGTGTACTCTACTGTAACTCAGCCAGACAGGACTCTCACAGGAAGTCCACCTTTGACCCCAGAGGTCATTGACCTTTCGACCCAGACACAAAACAACAGGAAGTGGTCTTTTTTTTTTGTTTTCTCTGCTAAATCAGGCCAACAGACGCTGATCCTGCATGCTGTTCTACACATGCCTGTGACCACGGCACGACATCATCACCCAGGCACACAACCCCACTGCTGGCCGCAAGAAAACACAAACAACCTGGTGCATAATGTGAGTACCTTATTATCAAGCCCTGTGTTGCCTTCAGGCTCTTCCCCTGTATCAGTATCATGTTTTTGCCTTCTGGAAATCCGAAGAATGCCTGAATAAATACAACCAGACCCCAACATCTAAAGCCAAATCGACTTTTTGACCTGCCAGTCCAATAACATTCTTTCAAGTGGAGAAGCCAAGTCCATAAGTGGAATTCCCACTTAACCCAAAATAAACAGTCAGAGTCGAGGGCTGGCACAGTGATGGACAGGAGGCCAGGCAGCTGATAGGGTGATCCACGTGAGAGGAAAACCCCCAAACAACACTGTGCAAGATAATACACAACTCATATACACACACACATACACATATATATCTATATATCTATATGTATATCAAATTTCAAGGACAAGCCGCTGACACGAGGGAAAAATTGACCATGCTTAATTGAGGTAGAATGTTTCTGAATTACAATTTGGTTCGGTCCAAGAAGGAATCCAAACGGGTGTGTTTGGTTAATGCTGCCATTCGTCCAGGGGGTATTAGCCGGGTGGGAACACGATCCTGGAAGCTGGGGAGCATCAGGAGCCATTAAAGGGAGGTGAGGAAAAACAGAGCGCAGCCTCTGGACAGTATCACCGAGTCCAGGGAGGAGGGGAACGAGAGGTTATGGTGGGGGTGAAATGAAGAGGGAGTGCATCCTCAGTGATGCCGTGGACTGGAGAGGACGTATCTAACGTTACAAGACAAATTTAGCATTCGACGGCACCGGCATTAACGAATACAAACAACATAACTTTAGATATTTTAGCGGATCTCTGAGGAGCGCTGAGTGTTAAACTGCGAAACGCAAAGTTCATTCTTGAAGCGAGGCGGAACCGGCGTTGGAGGTGAGGTCATGGTTGCTTCCAGGATGAGGACATGCGAACAGCTGCGGCCGCTGACCTCGTCCTCTGGCCCTCGCCGCTGCAGCAGTGCTTACACAACCCTAGTGTAATGTTGCGAGAACGCTGGTTTGGCACCCCGAGCTGACATTGCCACACGCTAATGAAATGAAAAAGGGAAAGAATTCATATGTGTGTGAGTAAGGAAGAGTACACACACACAAGCGTACCTCCAGAAAGATGGCTATTATGGGAAACGGCAGTCTAAATCACCTTCAGTCGACCACTAACGATCAAAGTCACGTAACCACCTTTCATCGTTTGCTTCAAACGAGACCAACGTAACCAACCTGACTCATCGCAGAACCGCTAAAGATGGAAAGCTCTCCTCTCTCCCCCTCCCTCTCGGTGTCATTCTCTTGCCAGCATCCCTCTTTACAACCCGGTCTGCCCTTGCTGAAAGTTCCACTGTCAGCGCTTTGATAGACACACATGGAGACACACGAACACGCAGCGTGCAGATCGTCTCCAGATGTCTAATTGGAGAGAGACATAAATAGGGTAACAATGGCGCAGGGGAAAGTCACAGAGTTGAGCTGAATCAGATGTGAGGCTCGTGGCTGTCTGTCTGTGCGGATTATACATTACCCACACACATTCATACCAATGCACAATCACGCTCCCTGTTCAGATTGTTCAGTCTGACTTCATATAGCCTATAATCAGTGGTGTAGGAGGTGACCTAATCCTGAAACGCTGCGGTGCTGCTTGTAGCTATTGAACTGGGATTTCATGTCTTGCGATGCCGTATTTATTCTCACATCAAACCTGTGTCCTAAAATAACAACATATTGACACTGGGTGCAAATCCAACGTGACCTCTTCCCTGTGACTTCTGTGCAGCCAGTTTGTGTTTTTATTTGCAGAGTAAGTTAGTTTTCCAGGAAGACATTCAGCCTTTTCCTCATATTGCATATGCACACGCAGAGAAACATTGAAACTCTATCCGAGGGGGATGCTGAAGAACACTCAGAGGTCAGTGTGAAGGGTTATCTCTGGAGCCAGCCGACTAATGTGGCTGGGAGGCCGGGCTCCCCCTGGACAAATTGGGGCCCTGAGCAGAATTTTGGTTTTAATTTTCAACATTTTTTTTCCTTCTTTGTTGCTCCTGATTGGTGACGTTTCTTGGACTCCATCTCTTCACCTGCAGCCTCTGACCAGTGATTGCTCAGATGTTGCACAGTGCATCAATTCCGCAATTCACCCACATTGCTCAAAATTAGGCCCCTTTGCACAAATGTGAAGCCATACGCACAGTGCATGTTCTGCATTTAGGCAGGGGCCGCCCTGCTGGGAGGTTCTCACAGATCCTATCTCGATGGGAGACAATGTACTCTCCCAGAGCTCTCCATTAAAGACCCGCATGACTGGACTTTCTCTGCCCCTGTCAGACTCCCTCCTATTAAATGTGATTACAGATGGTCGGTGATTTAAAGACCCCCTCCCTGATACCTCATCACCCTATTCAAATTTCTATGAAAACAATCTGCCAGACCAAACCATGGTCAGTGCAAGTGTACTGATGAAACATTGGGTACACTGCCCTTTAAGGAAATGTAGATTCGTCAGGCAAGAAGTGAGGGCTACCTGTTGCAGTCAAACCCATCATACGACATATTTATTGTATTTGATTTTGATTTTGGGGTCAACAGTTTATGGAGCTGAATCAACAGCAGTAACTTGTTCCAGCTGTGATTACCGACAGATGTGTTTTTTTGCATCCAATGCCATCCCACTGTTTAAATGTGGATGATGCCAGTGAAAAACAGGCAGGAGAACTGACAGGCACATGGAGTTGGGAAGACATGATGAATGGGTGAAATAAAGAAGAAGAGGCTCTTGGCTAATGGGAGCAGGATGTTTTTGTGACAGGCAGATGGAGAGAAGAGAAAGACAGAAGCTGAGACTTCTTCTTCTGACCGCGATGTGGCGAGACAAATAGAGAGAAGCGAGAAGAGATGAGAGGACGGACGACCTGCCAGCTGAGTGTCATCTGGAAACCGTTTGGTCTCGCCTTGACAGATGTGGTGTAGCATCTGAGGAGAGGGGAAGGGGAAATTGCAAAAAAAAAGGAAGAAGTAGAAGAAGATATGGAGAACGAAAGGGAGAAAAAAGAGGGGAAAGAGGAGAGCACAGACCGCCATCCCATACCATCATATGTATCACTGTTATTATCCACGGATGAGAATAAAAGCATTCCTGTGGCCACCATAGCCTCTTAAATGTGAGTGGCTTTAGAGACCCCCTGTTAATCCTCAGTTTATTGACACCAGGTGCTGAGGTGGGGGAGGTTTATAGCATGGTAGAGCTCAAAAGAGATCCTGTTTGTAGCTTTGCTTACACAGGATATGATACTGTATGTACGGTTGATATAATCCTGTTAAAGTCGGACCTAACCAACAACCCTTGATCCAAAAATATCCCATTTATAATGATGTCACACTGAGAAAAACAGCACATCTTCACTAACGAGAGGCCAGAGTTGTAGATGGATTATCATGACTACGGGGCCTGTTGTGTTTTTAAATTGGCAGTTCAAGTTCAAGATTCATTGGCCACATGTGACAGTTCAGACAAGTGGCCCACTTTGTATTTAACACAACAACTAGAAACTCAACTCAACTCAACTCAACTCAACTCAACCAAATAAGCCTGTTTACATCACTCATTTCTTTCACTACACCTGAATCTGTCTCAGCCTTCGTGGTATCAGCACAGTCTGTTGTAGCCTGTTGAAACTCACCCCTCTCCATCTTGCACCTGTCCCTAATCAGACTGGTCACACTGTCTCACATGACCAAACAGCATGACCAATCAGCAGCCATGACACGGTACCCTTTCGTGATATCTCCATGGTCATCATCATCCTCATCGATGGCACCTTAAAGCAGAGAGACATCTTTTTGGCATCCGGGACGTCCCACCAGTCAGGGCCAGTGAACACCCTGCATGCTACATTTTTCAGGCGAGTTCCCAGAAGATAAAACCAGAACCACATGGCGGGATGTTTCTAAGAAACTGCCCTGTGGCAGTTGGAATGATCCTCCTTAAAAACATTCAGTATACATCTTTCACTGTCATTTTCCCTGAGAGTCAGATTCAGACATGCCTGTAAATGTCTCGTACACATTCACTCTAACTTTTGACTATTGACATAGACTGTAATTCGTTATAATGTCAGTGGCTGATGAATGATCATTTTAAATGTTTTAACAACCTCATGTCTCATGCATGAGCTCCGCTGATGAATTTAGAAATACTAAAGTTGAATGGCATGTTATGCTTGTATTGACTCCGACGACTTCAAAGCGACGTCCAAGTGAAACATCGCAAATCATGGCAGTGACTGCTGCAGCCATGGAGCTACGACATGAGATCTTCATGAGCCGTGACTGCACCGTAGATGGTAACACATTTAGAGTTGATTCCTCGTAAAATATGGAGACTCTCTACTCCCGTGGACCTAACACGGATCAAACACAATGTGGGTGTATTGATATTGGCTCGGTGTGTGTGAGAAAAAGGAAGCTGCTTCTGTCACTGAGGGAGAGGAGCGATGCGTACATGCGCGTGTGTTTCCATAGGTGTGTGTGCATGACCGCAAGAATCCCTCAGCGGGGGGACCCTCCCTTCCAAGCTTTCCGCTTCCTCGTCCCACACCCTCCAGAACCACCCAGGCCCCCGCTGCCTCCGTCACCCAGGGACGGCAGCTCATCCAGGGGGCAGAGCTCCCCCGTCGCTGCCCTGTGACTCTGTCAAGGTTCTTACTCCAAAAGTGTCCAAGGCCAAGGAAAGCATCGCACTGAATATATCAACAGTGTGTGTTCTGAGCCTGTGTGTGCGCTTGTATGTGTGTCTACACAAGCGTGTCAGGGGGTGTTAACTCCCAAAAGTCCACAAAGACAGGAAGAGTACGAGGAAATGAGCACCATCTTCGTCACCAAATGTGCACACTCATTAACCCCTTGGCCCTCCCTATTGTTCAGCTTCACACTGATTTGCACCAACGTGGCAACTGTTTTCTTTAAAGAAATCGGATATGGACATGACTTCATAGTGTGTGCATGATTACTGACTCATTCATTACATTTTCTACTTGGAAAAATCCTGCTGTCTTGAACGGAATCTCATTTTTCTCACCAAGTTTTTCCCAAGAAACCAAGGCTTGAATTTTTGCATTTTGCACCAACCTAATTACATTTTTTAACAAAACCTTTTGCAGCAGGCATCTCTCAGTGACTGATTCATGTCTCTGAGGCAGTCAGGGCAACAAGGCTGCAGACTGATGGATGGTTCAAGGTACTGTATATTTTTCAGAAAACCCCAAAGGGGAATAAAGACGCTGTCAGACTTTCACCTCTGCTTCTCACACCGCACATGGCAACTTAAGAGGATTGTACGTGTGTGTGTGTGTATGCACATGCCTGGATGTGAAAGCTGTTGGACATGTAGCTGCTTAACATTCCACCTCTCACGCCCATGGAAACCAAGGCCAAACTTTATTTTCTCTCAGTTTTACAGACAGCACTCACATGGGACACTTAATGTAAACTTATGTAAATCTTAATCAATAGAAGTGGACAGCTTTAATGATTCAATTCTAACAGCAAAGGTTTGTTTTTGCAATGGAAAAATCCAATATGCAGAAATATACACAGAGGTAGTTTGTTATATATGTTGCACTGCTGCGTGCAGGTATTTGTTTCAATATGCAAGTTCATGCTAAACTGCATTTTGCCAGGAAAACAGCTTCACTCAACCCATCTATCTTTCTGCTCCATGGTCTGCTGAGCTATATACACAAAGACAGGCTGGGGTCAAAGGTCAAACAGACACACATCATCACACACACATATTTCATCCATATTAACGCACAAGGCACAAAACAGGGCAAATCCCCCACAGGCTTGAAACAAAACTTCCCCTCTGACCATCTTGTCTTTTGATAACAGGACTGATGAGTGATTCCTCGTGCGTGTGTGTCTCTGTGTGTGTGTCTCTGTCTGTGTGCGGTGTTTACAGAGAGGGCTGACTGTTCACGTGGCTCGTCAGGTGATGTATGTTGCCGGTTACCTGCAGTGCAGCTGTAGACTGTTTTGTAAGTGCAGGGTCTGGGTCCAGAGCCTGAAGTAAACACAGTCTCTCATTCTGGAGAGAGGAAATAAAGCCAGACACATCGCACAAGCTCATCACTTTCACACACGATAGACTCTGTTAGCCTGTGGCCTGTTACATAAACGCTACAGTTGCAGCATCACAGGATCTACATCGTTGCAGGTGGGAGTTACTGCAGGCTTTGTATTGCATGTAACGTAGGCGTCAGGTTTTTACAAGAAATAAAAATATATGGACTAAATGTTTTTAATGTTTCTATAATTACATGTAGCTATTTAAATATTGTGTTTTAGTAGTCTGAGCCTAACATGCAGGTTGCCCAATCATGACCTTCACCGTATCACTAATCCAGGTATAGATTTCCTCCAAAACCTCTTTTGTAAAGCAGATTTGCTCTATATCAATAAACACTCACAAGTGCAGTCACATCCCCACCCTGTCCTTCTCTGACACTGCCCTCTGAAATCATAAAGCTTAAATATAAAGCCTCCAACGTTTTTTTTTTTTTATGACTTTGAAACTGAAAGTAATGGAAGATAAATTGTGAAACCAAGTTTCCACTTCACTGTCAATGTATCAAGACATTCATCACCACAAGCTGAAGAGGGTGTGTAAGGAGAGGGGAATAGGTATTTATGGGTGTGCACGATCATCATGAGAGGAGATTAATATAAAGTGACAGGATGGAAATGGTGCTTGGTTCGGCTTGGTTGATAAGGCATTAGGTATGTGTTTTTCATTAAATATCTTTGCTGCTATACAACCTGAAGAAATGTGCATTTTAAAACACTGAGGGTGGCAGTTTGGAAAAGAGAGCTGTGCGGATATCAGTTTTATACACCTGGCAACCGAGATAATGGCAACACTTCCTTTTTGCAGCACACGGCCAAGCTTAAGGTATAACAAGCATGTCTGTGGAGATGAATGCACACGCATACTCAACAGTGAACCAGATCGTTCAGTTAATGTTGGTGTGACTTTGTTCCAAAAAAAGCCGAGCCAAAAGCCAAAGAACATAGTTTCAGAGCAGTGTGTGTATGTGTGTGCGTGTGAGAAGGGTTGGTGTGTATACCTGTTTGCAGGACCATGAATAAGCATTTCGTGTGTGTGCCTTTTGAATCAGAGATCACACACACGCACCGGCGGCACAGCACAGCACAGCACAGCACAGTCCAGCAGGTCAGGAGTGTGTGTGTGGGCCCCGGCGCTGGACGGCTGAATAATAATGTCAACGGGTTGATGTGGTGAGGCCTGTCAGGAGAGCGCTGTAGGTTCGCGCCGTCAGCTGTGCTTCATCAGGGAAACCCTCACCGCCAAACCTCCCGTCTTCCTCCTCGGCTCCTTCGCTCCTCCTCTTCTCCTCTACCACTGTTTGCTCTTTTTCCCCAGTGATCCTCCATCTGCTTCCCCTTTCCTTCACACTATCACCTCCCTCTCCTTTTTTTATCAGTTCTTTTCTGTCCCGCTGGTAAAATCTCCACTTTTGTCTTTCAACAAATGTTAATTAAAAATCATGGATCATCAAAGCCGTCATCCCCTATCCTGTTTCTGTTCTTCTGTCAGTGATTTTTTACGCTCCATGACCTCAATATATTTCTGGTATCCATATCAACCTTTGGCAAACTGCTCTGGCTTTTTTTTTTTTTTTGACCCATCTTATGTACAGTAAATGTGAGTCAAAGACGAACTCAGCGGGCGGAAGTGAAGTCTTCATTTCCCAGAGGATGTCGAAGGCTGTTTTTCTCACGGTGGTCTGGGCTGAGCAGTAAGCTGGCACGGCTTGGCACGGATTGGCAGAGGAAGTGGCTGCCCGAACCCCGCAAGGGATTCCGGCCAGTTCCATTTCCTGTCAAACATCCTCCCAGTGGAAAGGAGCTCCAGGACATTAAAGACGAAACCCACAGGGGTAGAAACGGAGAGCGCAGCTGGACTCAAGATAAACATTTTATTCAACTTCATACCCAAATTCTTCTGATCGCTGCCAGAAGCAAAGTTGGGCCGTGCATGTACGTATGTTATGAGCGTAAAAATAAAGAATCCGGCATTGCCCCTTTAAAATCATCCATATTAATGGGTCATTTTGCAGTTATGGGATGTAGAGAGTGTCTAAAGAGAGGATAACGCTCACTGTCTTTGTTGAGTTGCATCACAACCGACCGACAAAGCTACAGAGAGTTCAGACATTGGCTTCTCTCTCACCTCTGCACAGCTGGCACATTACATGGAGGTGGGCGTGAATGGCAGCTCGACGGTTTTTGGAAAGTTACAGAAATTGTCAGACATGGCTTCCTTTAGTGCTGATGTCAGAAAAAATGCGGGAAAAGAGGGGACTTCCGAGGCCGATCAGCACAAGGCTGCAGATGGACGCTGTTTTCTGCCTCAGGAGTAAGTGAGACAATAGTGTGTGGCACTGTGGGATGGAGTTAAGGCCATCGAAAACATCAGACCGCCAGACTGCCAACATCGGTTTCTTTTGACCATGATTGTTCCCCAGCCTTAACTGAGTGGTTATTTTTTCACCAAAACTACAATCCTTACCTCCCCAAACTCCAACCAAACTTTAACCATGAGGATTTCAGATCAGAGACACAAACCATCACCTTAACACCCGTTGAATTTGGGGATTTCCTGACAAGTCTGACAAAGAAAGACTGATGAACTAACCGAAAAAAGAAAGAATGGTCTGTCAAATATGCAATAAAAAGGCCAATATGAGGCTGATGTATCATCTTCAGTTGTTCTTGTTTATGTTGGAGGCTCCTTTAGGTTCAGGTGTACTCATGGTATTCCTTGAATTTTCTTAAAGGGATCATGTTGCACGGGGGCCAAATTCTTCTCTATCAGATAATTAGACCACACATTCTAATTGCTGATAACCCGAGGCGTCTCTAGATGTTTCCTCTGCAGTATTTTTGTGGGGCATGCTCCACTATCTCCTACCACTGTCTGGCTCTCTGTCTCCTGAGCTCATGTTTTTTGATTGCGGGCCAGGCAAGACGCAGGGCAGAGTTTGCCTCTGTGGTTTTCGGTCATGCATTCTCTCACACGGCATTCCAGACAGATCTCCTTACATCCTCACATCTTGTAGGTTTTTTTTCTCTTTCTCCTTCTCTCTCTCTCTCTTTCTCTATCCCTCTTTCCTCTCTCTTTGTCTCCGAGGGAAGCATACCACAAAATAGCTGGCTGCCACAAAGTAACTTGTTTTTTACCAACTGCATTAGGAAAATCATGTTATGAATGTACACATTTAAAGTAGCTTGACTCTACATATCATTTTTATGAGGTGACACCAAGATCTCAATTGAGACATCCATCGTCCTAACTTCTATTCGCAACATTATTTCTGCAATTACAAGTTTCGTTTGGGGTGAGGGGCTTTTCATGGCAACACCGCCAAGCACAAGGGATCCACAGATTCACGAGGAAAGCCGTCCTTCGTTTTATGACGTGTTAATGTCGAGGAATGCTATTCGACTGGCTATTAAGAGCTTAGATAGGAAAGAGGCCCTTAAGTTCAGGAAAAGAAAAAACACAAGATTGTCGAATAGAAACCATGAGCGACGGCATGTCGTGCAAGGTCAAGTCCTTCTAGACTGCGAGCCTAGAATATCATTACATTACCCGCTACAGCTAATTTCATTGGACTTGTTCAGGCCCAGGTTCATTTTCTTGATGTATTGCCTCATTTTGCGGCCATTTCTTTCAGTGAATACACAAAACAACAACAAAAAATAAGAAAGCAGCAGCAGCACACCTTGCACTCCTTAAAACCCTCTGGCCTGTGGGTTGCATTGCCTCTAATGCATGCTGGGAAGGGGTTAATACAGTTTTGGTGAAAGCATTGCAGTGAACCTGAAGGAAAAATACAAGAAATATTTGTCTGATCATCAGGCTGCCAAACACAGAGCTGTGTGTGTGTGTGGAACTTCCTGGCCTTGACGAGCACATACACTTTTGGAGAGAGAAAGGCGTCAGAGGACAGCGGGTGCCTATTGTGTCTGGGGGCAATTCATCACAAGGGGGAAGGTAATGAAAAGCCTGGAGGGGACATGAGGGGTGACTGTAAATCTAGTCAAGCTGAAACGACCTGCGGGCCAGAGCACTAACTCAGTGTGGATGTGCCTGTCTGTCAAAGTTAGTAAAAGTATGTGTGTGTGTGTACAATAAGTTTATAACTTTGGTACCATGGCATAATTATATCTCCCTCTGTTATCTGCACAAATGAAGAAGAAACAAAAGCAGAAAAACAATCAAGAAAAATGCACATTGTACCTTTAAATTGCAGCATAAGGATTTATACTTCGCCAAGCCGTTCTGCAGTGGAGCTTAATGAGTCATTTTTCCTGTCGTGTTATGAAGTGTGTGTGATGTAGCACATATGTGAGCACTTCATTGCTGTAATATGTCACAGCATGTCGACTGTATCGTAGTTTGTAACCATCATCAGTGTCCTCCACACTGAATGATTATGGCCTGTGCTTTTTGATCCTTACGTGGTGTTTGCTCAGGTGTTTCCATTGTATCCTCAACTCTCAAGATATGATGATGAAGTGTTTTCAGCCTGACTCACTCGCTCTCCGTGTTTCTTCCTTGTTGTCTGATGAGCATCTGTGCAGTCAGAGGTTGCTGCAGCAACAAAGAGCTTTGTAATGCAGGCCGCGTGCAGGAGGCGATTGTTTTATGACGGAGCTCCTTTTGAAATGAAACACTTGGCCTTTTCCGTGGATCACAACTCTGGCTCGGATCGGGGGCAGAACGACACAAACCACACAGAGGCTTTTATAAATGAGGTCCCGGCAGAGAACAGTGAGAGTATAAGTCGTATTTGGACCAGAGGTGTGGACCCTCCTTTAGTCCTCAATGATCCTCTGACTGTTTGCTGTGATTACTCTGTGGCTCACAAATCCTATTTTTCTTTTTCTGTTCAGCCAAGTCTTCACAAAACTTGTGCGGTACAAAGTCAGCGAGACCTGCCAGGGATTAAAAATGTCCCTCGTACGGTCAGAAAAGCCAGCTTCTGCTTTGCCAAAAAACCATAAACACATGCCTCATTCCATGACAACACCACCCACCCCTCTCTCCTCATAATCCACTGATTTTTCCAGAGGAATGTTAACACACTGGAGTCGTGTTCTGGCGGCAGCACCGCAGTTGTTGATCACAGCCCTTTTGTTTACCGCTCAGGAATCCCTATGTGTCATTACGAGATGAGGCTCGGCTCCTCACAGGAGCTGTAAGCGCTGTCAGATCCTTCTCCTCCACCTACTTTATTAAATAAGTGCTTGTTGAAAGGTAGAGGGTGCAATAAAGGGATCCCAGCTCTTGTTTCTTCAGATGAGGGCTTGTAAATGTTTCACCATGAGCAAATGACTTCTGAGGGGCAGTTTACAGGTGTGCAATGTGCATGCATGAGAGCGGCATTTCGGCAGAAGCGAAGATGAATAGAAAGCTAATGACGCCACACTCATTCATTGTTGTTTTCATTGTCACAGTAGGAAATTGAAATATTTAACAGACATTGTGTTACAGTGACAAACTTTGAAGGAGTAATTATGCATTTTGAAGAGCACGCTTTTATTTTCTCTCTTTGCCATTTGGTAGCACGTATGGTTACTGCTGATAAGTAAAAGTGCATTATTATTATATATACTAATACAGATTGCATTGGTCTGCTTAAATACTGTGTGTCATCCACCAGGGCCAACAAACACACCTTTACCTGGTCACTGGTACATTGCACACGGACCATTAGCTTGCTAAGAATGTCAACTTTAACCTCAGTAGACATCAAACATTTACACTAATGTTGCAATGAATTTTAATGTAAATTAAAGGCTTTAAAGAGACATGAAAATGAATTAAATTGAATGAAATTAGGCATGATTGGATGGAGAGCAGCAAACACTCGTCGTAGTAGTAGTAGTAGTGGTAACAATACTAGTACAACTAGTAATCCTAGTAATGCTTTTGTTCCTGGGGATAAAAGCTGTGGAAAAATGACACTCGGCAACAGTGGTGCTAGATAATTGCATGTCTTATGGGTTATTTAAACTGTGTGGGCGTGCACAAATGAGAGACTGTTTTGTCTCGTCCATACTTTGTCCATTGTCTCCACGTACGCTCACAGCTGAGCGTGTCAGACAACAAGCTGTAACTTAAGAAAGCACCTGCAGGCCCCTGGGGTTCTTGTTTATCTCCTGACTCCAGCTGACACTGTCAAACTAAACCGTCGGATGATGAGAAATGTGAAAGCATGTCAGGCCGTCGTAAATGTTTGGAGCAAAGATGCCTGGAATGCATTTCCCCTTGTCAGTGAGGGAAAGGGTGTGGATATAATTACACTCTGTATCTTACTTTAATAATACTGCAATTCCAGCTGACAGTTCAGCACTGTTCAGCTCATTTTTGTTTGCATCTCTCACTTTTTGAAAAATATTAATCTAATGGAAAATAAAAAATAAGTTCATTGGCGCCAGGGACACTGGAGCAAAGAATAAGGATCAGTTTCTGTCCATTTATCATGTGTGACATCGTCACCGCCGCTAATTAAATTTTACCATAATTTTAGAGCAACGATGTGTGTCATCCGTGACTGTATGTTCGAGACTATACTCAGGCTCTGCAAAGGAGTTTTGTTTATAATGTGTTCCATGTGTCTATGTGTCAGATGAGTTATTTGCTTTATCTTCTGGGCTTTTAATGTTTGGAAATTATTTATTATAGAAAGGCGAGTGCTGCACATGTTCAAAACAGGATGTGTTACTGATTATTCAGAGATCCACGTGTTTTCTGTTGTCTTTGTTAAAGCATCAAATCTGAGTTGCATTTGATGTGCAAACAGTAAGCAGTGACAGTTATCCAAAGTGTAGTCTGGAAGAGGATGTGATATTGAAATGCATATCTAACCGTGAAGGATTTTATACCCACTGCTTGAAGCAAACTATAAACCACACATTGTCATATTTTCCTTCTCTTTGCCTCTTTATTGACCAATCTGGTTTTATTTTTCCCTTCCATCAGCCTCTTTATCTCCTCTCTCCATGCAGCTCGGGCGTCCTGAACAACCAGAGCAGCACCAAGAGAAACGTTGAGGCTCACAGTTAATGTCAATAATTAAAGTTTTTTTTTACTTTGCTGACTAGTTTCGGCATGTGACCAAAGTATTTAGTAGGCATAATGAACTTTTAGAGTTTAATGTCAATAAGTTGGCCTAGGTGTGTCTGGTTGGCAATGCCACATTGCCAAAAAAGACAAGCTTCCACAATTACTGGCAACTCATAGCGTGTGTACAAACCAAGAGCCGTTAAATGACACGTCCCGGCATGAGTACAATTTACACCCTCAAATATCATGGATACACATGGATTAAAGGAACTATCTGTTGCATAGTTAACCTTTTTTTTTTCAGCTGCAGCCATTTTGCAAGAAGCTGTCGTCATGTGAAATTTTAGCTTTTTGGGGGGTAAGTTGAGGAAATCCCTTTCTCAAGGCCATGCATCTGTGTGGCACAGAAGTCTAACCCTTGCTTCAGTCACTGGGGAAGTCCAAATAATTACATGTTCAGACAACATAAGCAGATTGTACAAGATACCAACTCAGAGCAGAGGTCGACAGTCTTCTCTTAGATGGGTTGGTAACACTTTAAGCATTAGTTAAGCATTAATAAATACTGAATTCTTCATTTATAACGCATGAATAGTCATTAGTATGTAGTTTATACATACAGTCAGTGCTTATCAGTGATGAGTAAAACAGTTTTAACTGTACTAATGAGTATTCATATGTTGTAAATGAAGAACTTAGTATTTAATGCTTAACGAATGCTTAATACTTATTATAAAGTGTTACCAGTGGGTTTGAATGTAGTTTTATTAGTTCTAGACACACTTGATAAAACTGACATAATTTATAAATTTCCCATGTCTCTCCTGTGCTGTGAACTCTAACATAAAATGTGTGGGCCCCTTGATTCTGTTTTGTTGTTATGCTCAACATAGCAGTTTGATAGGAGAACCTGAAAACGTCATTATTATTGTGCAGGAATAAGGAAAAACCTTCAGGGTTTAAAAAAAAATTCAAAATAAAGCCACAAATGCGTGAAGAAAAGAAAGGCTGCGTAACCACAGAGAGGCAGTGGCAGTGACAGAGACAGAGCACAATGGGAAGCTGGTAATTAGAGCACGTTGGTCTTGTTTTGATGGGGCCCTGCACTCTTAATGACAGACTACCTTGGCTTCTATCAGTCAGATCCCCCCCCCATCTCCCTCTCTCTCTTGCTCTCCCAGAGAGAAATCCACTGAGGTGAAACAGATACAGGCCTAATTAGGATTTTACAATCACATACACAGTGTGCAGTATGCACGCACACAACGCTCCACATGGCAGTCCAGCTCGAGAAGTCAGAAGCTTTGACAGGCCAACAGATGACAAACCTAACCAAACCAAAGTATTTAGTAGACATAATTCACTTTTACAGTTTAATGTCAATAATAATTGCAGTGATTATTAAATTAAAATTGGCCTAGGTGTGTCTGGTTGGCAATGCCACATCAACCACGGTGCAAATGACCTCATTGCCAAAAAAGACAAGCTTCCACAACTACAACTCATAGCGTGTGTACAAACCAACAGCCGTTAAATGGCACATCCCAGCATGAGTACAAATTACAGCCTCAACTATCACATTGTACATGGATTGTACATGTTCCTCCCATGAGCTAACTCTGCCTCTGACCTCCCTATGAGCAGGACATTGATATGACGCAAGAGTCTGTACGTGCTCGTTGTGACTTTACCTGCACATCTGACCTGCATGAGAGAAGACTTAGGGCTCTAACTTTGCAGACCAGGTGCAGGCGAGGCGCAGCACAGGTGTGCCACGCCAACGATGCGTGTCAAAGTTTGGTGCGCCAGGGTTGAAGAAACAATAAACAGCAGAGAAAACAACACATACACCCCATTTTCAAATAAACACACTATGAGTGATCCCATGCTGCTGTTCTATGTGTTTTTTACCCACCTAGCTGTGTGTGTGATACACAGTCCCATTTAGAGCACTCGTTATCCGGATTTGGTAACTTCACTTTGAACAACTGAGATAAAAGTAAGACGGATGACCTGGATAGCAAAAAAAAAAAAAGGGATTTCAAAATGAGGATAAGAAACCTCAAGCACAACTTGACCATTTATCTTGACTGGGGGGTGTGCTCAGCTGCGTCGAATGGGTGGGGAATGAATTGTCTTCACTGACATCTACAAGACAGTTGAGGATGATGGGTGTTGGTGCTTAGTGATTGAGTCTGTTTGTCCTATCAGGTAGTCTACAAATGTGAGCTGTTGTGAACAAGCTTTTATAAATGAAAAGAGGAAGGGCTAAGATCAGGCCTGGCAGGATCACATCACTACATTTGACTGTTTCTTCATAAAAGCGAACTTGCCTCGACAACTGCTGCTCCTCCTCCACCTAACACACCTGTCACACCCCCACATGAAGGCTCCATGGATGAGGGAGGGACTTTTCTTTTTGTTTTGTGTGAGTGCCCACTGCCCAGCTACATTAATCATAAACACACTCCTCCACCAAAACAACTCACCTGAATGACCAACTCCTCCCACCTGAACCGTAGATTGCTCTTTGAGAAACACACTCATTTCATTTAGAGGACTACAGAGAGCACGACTCACTGCAGGTAGGTTCACAATATTTACATGAGTGAGTGTGTGTGTCTATGTAACGTCTTTTTTTTTGCATGTGAATGAAACGCGTTGACACAATGTTTTGAGTTTTGAGTGTTTTAGTCTTCGTTAGCAACCCGGTGTAATATAATGATGATGTTATATAGTTGTATAGTATAGAGTAGAATACAGAAAACCAGGTGGTTATGTGCATATAGTTAATGGGATGTCGTCCACTCAAAATATTGGAGGTTTTGTCTCGTTGCTCAAAGTTACAGTTACAACAGTGCAAACTGGGAACTACAAAAAGCTGAGTCATTCATGGTAAGCAGTTCTCCTGTGTGTGGCATCTGTCTCCCATTGTTGGGATAGTATTACTTCCATCATCCCCATGACCACACACACCACACCTGTATGACACAGCAAAATGTCACTGTGGTCAGATGATCAGGTTGTGTTATCTTATGTTATAGTTGCTTGCAGTAGGGCTCCAACTTTTAGCTTGACTGCTAACCAAAGCAAGAGAAAACCATGCAGATCATGATTTGAACCCCTCCCTCTTGTCTCTGTGCTACAATAGAGGCGCTAAAGCACCTGTCTGTGATAAATGACCTACCTTTGGAAAACAAAACCTCTATCCTCGTGGTGCTTTAGTTGCACAGTGGCAGCTGCACCATTGTTCGCCAATGACCTATGTTTAGAATGGACAGAATTACTTCTCTCTGCTGATGCTCCAATTACACTGTGTTGTTTAACTAGGATAATCTTTTACAACATACTAGGAGAGTTTCAGTGACTGTGAGTCAGTGTTGCCATTTGCAAGTCATTACTTAACTAAATAAGCTACTGTACTGATACTGATTGTTTATCTAAGACAGTGTAGTTGAACCGAATGACACAGTGCAATTGGTGCTTTTTGATATCATCAATTATTAATGTTACAGGCTCAACTTGTTTTTATCCACACACGTTATTTGGTCTGGCAGTGTCTATTGGCTAAGCTGCTGCCTGCCAATGTGAGCACCGTTTTGACCTGAAGCAGACTATGTCCTCAAATAAACCTTTGTTTTCAAAAAAGTAATGTTAAACTAAGCAAACCAACAGACTGTTATTTCAGTAAATGTTCAACATAATAAAGTAAATCTTGTAATCAGTCAACCCTGCACACAGCTTCCAGGTTGAAAAACTATGTGTGTTTGTGTGTGTCTGTGTGTAGTTCCCCTATAGGTGTGCTTCCCCTCTTGCTACTATGGTGTGATGTCATTTGTGTTACAGCACAAGTGTTTTATTTGTGCTCCCCTATTTAGCTGCACAGACTTTGTGATTCCTGCCAAAGTTGACCACGGATGTTTCCAAACCTTTCTTGTGATCCAACCACATTGCTGAGGCAGCTACTTGGATTTGGCAAATGCAGTTTTCTGTCATCACCATGCGGGTAGGACTTGAGCCTGTTTTGATGGGTTGTTGGCAGGAGAATTAAACAGAATAACTGAAACCACTAACAAGGGCCCAGTCCCTGCCCCCCACCCACCCACCTACCCCAACAACAACACCAAACAGGCGCCAAGTTCCTCCTAGTTTCACTGTATGTCAATGAGACAAAGATCTACTTGACGCTACAATGTGTTTATCGACCATGTCATTGTACAAATCAGCTAAGGTAGCTGCAGGGGGGTGGGCAGACTAAAAAGTTAGATAACAGAGAATTCATTTTTTTGTCTGTGAATAATGGAAATAGTACGTGGTGTCTTAACTTCGGACGTGCCAAAGATGCTATCTAGCTAGCTTTCATCATGGTTGCACATAGTCATATCTTTGCAGTGACATGATGGATTATCTACCTAATGCTCACACTTGTTCCAGTGTCTTTCCACTATTGGTGCAGAATAACAGATGACCAAATCTTCATTGCCAACGAGCAGCTACATCATTGTCAGGGCTGTAGTCCAGAGTCCAGAGTCCCCCCTGAGTCCCCCAGTCCAGTCCCACCCAACCCAGTTTTTACACCAGCCCCCAAAAGGTCTGTAAAAAAAAAATCTTATAATTAGACTTATAATGCAACCCATCATTTACAGCGCTTTGTAATTTCATTTTACGAATCAGGTGCTGATAAAATACTTAGCAGACCCTCTGGCACTTAAATGTTGGCACAGTGGGGAAAAAAACTATGGGAACAAGGAAGAAAATATATTATGTAACTTAATGAGCAAATTTATCAGGTTGAATGACCACAAGCAGTTGACAGTTGGTGTTGTTTGTGTTCCTTAATGCATGAAGTAGGTGGAGGCTGGGAAGATTTGTCCCAGACTAGTTTTTGCAAAGTGTCGCTATTATAAAAAATAAAATACAGAACACAACATACACATTATACACATCCTTATATGATAGCCTAAATGTTTTTCATGCCTTTGCCACAGAGCCAGGGATATATATTTTTGAGAAGATATAAAATATCTGCGCTTAAATTTATGCTTTTGGCTTAAAGCTGTCACATTTAAGAATCTTGATGCTAGTAAATGTCAGAAACATACAGAACACATACCAACACATCTCACATCTCAACACTGTGCCAGCAAACTGGTTGGTCAGAGTGTCAAGGGGCCCCTCGACAAAATTCCCAGTGTGTCCCTCAAAGCCTGTTGACCGATGTGCTTAACCTCTTCGCATCCAAGTATGTACAATGGCCATGGCCAGTCAGCAAAGAATGCAAAGATAAAATAATCAAATAACCTTATAATGGAAGCGATGGCCTGTAATGATATAATTACATCGCAGGTACCCAACAACTTCGTCATGTGCGCAACAATGGGGATATGTGGGTTACTAGTCACCAATGATTAATCAAATTATTATTTTTGAGGGTTTAAAATAGCAGCTTCCATCCAGTGAATTCATTAACTTGCCTTCAAAGTTGGGCTCCCGCAGAGTTTCCTTCATGTCTTTAATTCTCCACAGGGATGAAAAACAGGAGTCTTTCTATTTGCTGTCAGTGGCGGTGGAGGGGCGGGGGGGCTTATTATTTGATGTTTTGAGATAATCCAGCGCTGCATTCCTCCCTGGGGCAACCTCAGCCCAGAGTGTGAAGGTCTGGGAGTCTCAACCAGAGTAGATGTTTAAATCACTGTGCAGCTGAGTAGTTGGTTGGAGGTTTGGCCGCCGCGCTCACTCAAGTGCTTTCTCTGCAAAATCTATCAGTTTATTGAGATACTTAAAAAGCTATAACTAGATTCCTAGTTCTCACACTGGCAAACCAAGATCTTAACATAGGTGGTTAGAAGACAGAAACCACTGTTGCTATTGCTGGAGGGTCGATGCCAAATGTAAAGTGACCCCACTTATAAAAGTCCCATGTGATGTGATCTTGTAGCCCGTGGCTTCGGGCTCAGCGAGCAGCAGGAATTTGGGTTTGTTTAGCTTGCCTAGATTCGCCTGAGAGCTCGGTTCATCACAAAGCAAAGGCTGGACACGCGAGGGAGACGCAGGGTCGTACTCACTTTTCTGTAAAATGATCCGGACGAACAGGGTCTTAATTAATCCACCTCATTAAGGCGCTACGTTGGAGGCTTAGCGAGAATCCACGTCCACACAAACAGTGGTAAGTTCAGCACGAGGACAAGACAAGTGAGTCTTTCTCGAGAGTTCAGTGTATGATCCTATCTGCATGGTTTTATCTATTTAATACCACTTAACAAGATGCTGTCCTCTCATGAATTCAAATGTATCAGGTTCATACAGTCAAGGCCAAGTCTTTCAAATAATATGTGGATATAATTACTTTGTAAGTAATGATTGGTGTTGTCAGGATGCATGGCTTGCATGTATGGTGGATTGTAAGTGGGGAATCCAGCATGCAGACAGGAGCATGGCTGTCAGTCTGTTTTTATGAATCATATTCTTGGTGTATTTTGTCTGTTTTAGTTTCAGAAGTTGCTTTAAGCATGGTATGATGCTCCTTTTGTTCCATATTTGGGAAATATTTGCTCTGTTGCTGAGTCTCCAATGAGAATATTGGTGCCACTCTGATGCTGTGCAGCTGGAGCCAGGAGACGATTGGCTTTACATTAGAGTGGGAGTATAGGGCAAATAGCTCACTTGGCTTGGGATCCCTGGGGATCACCACAAACTATCCCACAAAGAGACACAAACTGGTGCAAAAACCCCTACAAAGAGATGCAAAGAAGCAAAAAGAGACCAAATGTCTGCTAGGAGATGCAAAAACAACCAGCACAGAACTACAAGGAGGAGACGCAAAACAACTATTAAGAGTTGCAAAAACACCACATAAAGAGAGAAAATATCTACAGAAAGATGCAAAATATCTTTCAAAGAAGCAAAAATGGTTTGCGGTCTCCAGCTGTTGTGTTTCATTTTGTGTGCCAGTGCCCAGGGGCCCGCTTTGTCACAGTCCATCCATGGTTAGCATGAACTGCCACAGACAGACAGAGGAAATGTACTTCTATGTGTCAAAGTGTTGTGTTTCATAACGTGAAAAATAGCGATTTAGATACAGTAAGTCAAGGTTGTAAATCCCTCTCCTGGGGCTACCCAATGTGGTTAAAAGACGTATGTAGGGAATTGCCGCTCAAAACATTCCCATAAAATCTCCAGGAAAGATTATCAGCACCAAATATATCGCCCACCGCAAGCCTCGTGGGAGCCCTGTGCTGTGTGGACATAAGGCCAGAGGTTACATTTAAATGACTCCTCTTTTACAAGGTATGTTTTTCACACAGGTTGAGGAGGAAGGGGGCTAAGCCACAGGAATGTTTACCAATTTAGGACATGGAAAGTGGAGTATAGAAAGATGTAAGGAGGTAGAGGTCTGATGGCGACCACATCGGGGCCTCCTCTTCCAAAGGGTTCAAACAAGGCAAGGAGATCACTTCAATTTGTGTTTGACCTGAATATTAAGCCGCGTCTGGACTGAGTGCACAAAAAAACATTATTATTGTCCTCCAGATGCTGAATTACAGTCACCTTTCTGGTCTAATAGTTGGCAGACTGTAATCAAATAGATGGGCTTATGTTGTCAAACATTCACACTGCTGAAATGGGGCGTAAAACAGACAGATCAGTCTTTTAACATATTACGAAGATAATTTACTCAGGTCACATCACTTGATCCCTTGTTAAGTTCTGGCTCAGCTCTTCTTTAATAACTTGAATATGAACAGAAATCAAAGGATCACAGCAACTCTAATCCTGCGTTAAGTAGTGAGCTCGTGCAGACCTGTCACTCTAGTGGCTGGCACCCAGGTTGGCAAGAAGTGTTAGGTATCTGATCATCACTATGGGATGGCACAGTGAACCTGAGACCTTGTACCTGTCAGATGATCTCTTTAACCAATCCCAAAACTTGCAGGCCTCAGATGTGCCTAGATTTCAGGTTGAACTCGTTACAACAGAAGGAAGATTGAATACTGGTGAGTGCAGCTTTCTCTCCACATACATCACCTGAGTTTGCCTGTGTATTTTTGTGCACAATGAAGCCCTTGTCTTTACTGCATATGTGCAGTTTCAGCACCTCTTTCCTTGTGCGCTGTTGTTGCACACATTTGCATGCATTGTTTACTTTGTTCCTGGTGACAGGAGCTGAACTTTCTCCTTTTTCAATAACACAATCTTACTTCCTATGACAACATTTGAAAACCTTGCCAAGTTGTACAACAGGATAGAAGAGTTTCACGGCATCTACCACTGTATATCAGTGACCCACTGCCCTGGATGCCAGACACCAGTAAAAGCAGCCGTAAAGCATGCGAAGATTGTGTGCAGCTATGCCTGGTCTGAGTTGCACGCTGTGGCACCACATTTACAGGGGCTGCAGGTTTGTCAGGGGCAGAACAATGGTGACTGTATTGAAGGACATTTAACGCTGGGGGTTTATTTGGCCCCTGGGATGCAATGCAGAGTCTGGAGTCCAAAAGAAGATATGCATGTGTGTGTGTATGTGTGTGAAGTGCTCACGTGTACTTGAAGAATTAGTGCATTGTATATGATTGTAAGACTTTTTACCATTTCCTGACTCTTGACCTTTGACTTCTTGATTTTCTTGGGGAATTTCTCGTTCTAATGAGGCAGAGTGAAGTGAATTGTGACATAAATATTAAGCTGTTTATAAGACATATATATTGTTCTATATGTTTTTTTCACAACTATTTTCTTAGCTTGATGTATGTCCAGATGGTACTAACAAGGTATGACTGCAACATTTGTATAGCTGCAGAATTTACACGTTCTTCTAATACAGATTCAACTCCACAACATGCAACAGTTGATATGTAATTTATGGAGTGATGCCATTATTAGCTTTAGTTACTTTGGAGCTCCGGCCCAGCATCCTGTTGGACTGAGCATGCTGTATCAAACTTTTTCTCACAGTCTGTCAGCATGAACACTTCCTTAAATTGAACCTGACTTCAAGTAGGAGAGATAAAAAAAAACAAGCGGCAGAGGTTTCACAATAAGTGTGAGTGCAGACGAGTAGAAACAGAACAAGTTTGCAGGGGTGAAATCCTACAGCTTATTGAGACAAATTAGAGACACATTTCATGTTCAAGCTTGACATTTTCAATCAGATTTCTGTTCTGTTGCTAATTAGAGACTATTATGCACCAGTGCCTTGTAGGTTTATGCCAGCTTTGTTATGTTTTACACAGTTGAAGGTTTTCAGAAAGTTTATGGATTGTAATTAATAACAGGCTGAGACACAGGTATGCACTCCAACATACATCTACAGGCCAGAGTACAAGTCTTCCATTTTGTATGTGATTTATTCACAGGTAATGTAACCTAATATGTCAAAGCATTACAATACGATTTACTGAATGAAGTCCTTGGAGCGTAGCTTTTTTTTTTTTTTTTTTTTTTTACTGTGGCTATAAATGCTCAGCTGAACGAGCACAGGCAATGACACAGCCCATTAAATGTACTGTGAGCTGCGTGAGGTGGCCTAACTGGTTAAGACGCCAGGACCATTAACAAGAGGGACTCCACAATGCAGCTAAAGGCTGGTGTTGTACTCAAAATTCAGCAATTATGTACATGCATAATAGAAAACAAAAATAGTGCTTTTAGATTTTTTGTTGAATAGGTTGATTGTAGTATAAAGGCTTCACAATAAACCATAACACAATATTTACTTGCAAACAGAATACTGATTCAGTCAGGAACAGGAATGTATATGCAAATATAACTTTAGATTTTTTTTATTTGTGCTTTTTATATTATTATTCATTGCACTTCAGTTAATCTTCTATTCTTATGCATCTGTCTAAGAAATACAGTTGTAGGATGGGCTGTCCCCAAGTTGATGACATACAATTGGAGGAGGGGCCAGAGTGGCAGTAGAGCAGAAACACTGGACAGGAGGAGTGCTTTCATAAATGGTGAAATTATATCGTTATGTTTTATTATATGAATAGTACCAAAGCAAATATGCATAATGCCTTATTAATGAAAGCTATTCAGCCCATAAACTATGGGTTATTTATTTATTTATTTATCAAAATAAAATAAATATTTAATAATTTTGAAAATGAGAAGAATTAAATAATACTGCAACGCCCATAATGCTTTGTGATATATTGTGTAACCTGTTCATTGCTGGTCAGTGCGAACCGAAAGCCCAAATATAGTTTCTGTTTGGAGCTGCCCCCCCTCGCACGCGGTTTGCTCCTCGCCGGAATAAACCATCAGACCACCGGGAGACGGGGGTGGTCGCGCTGTAGAGAACTACAGGAAACGTAGAGGTAGGCTGTGTAATGTCTAATTCTCTGCAAATTTGCCCTTTGATCGTGAATCAAACGAGGCTTAACGCAACAATGCAGGTGTAAATTGTCGTAGGTTTCTATTATAAAGCATCGTGAGACTTCCCCGCGCTTATATTCAATTGCGCATTGATAGCGGAACGGTATCCTGGCAGCGTTTCATGTAAGGAATCAAATGTGGGAATTAGAGACCACAACACCTACAGATTGCTCCTGTGTCGTTACAGTGTTGTTGCCTCCTCGTTTGTTGCCAGCGGTGCCATCAGTGACAGCGGAAAGGTGGCTTATGAAAGCGCTCGTTACATCAGTATTAGATGGTCACATGGCACAGCAGGGGACAATGTGGAGGAAGAGTGGGAGTGGGACTCAAGTTTCTCATGGTTATGTAAGATTATGTATCAGTTAAGAAGAAGTCACATCACACCCAAGCATGTGTGTACTGTGTCACAAAGAAATCCCCCAATAAACAAAAACCAAAACGGTCCACATAAAACCATGGGAAGATCCAGGTTGAACAACAATACACAGAGACCCCTTGTGTAAACACTGTTGAAATATGATGCAGACTTGGAGGTGCAAAGACAGAAATGTGATGCTTATTGAATAAATGATAAGTTTTATGCAACAACGCTATGGAGGAGAAAAAGTTCTCATGCAGATTCATGTGCAAAAATGGGCCAAATTTAGACCTTGGGTGCTCTGCGGAGTACAGATAAAGAACACACACCCACGAGATGTGTGTCCTTGTGGCACATCGCAGATAAGTGAGGCAGCCAGACCAACTGTCAGAAAACACACCCGCATTCTGGCTATTCAGTCCCAGCTGCCGAGATGTGAGTGAACATTGCTTTAATTGTTTGTCCGTGTCCAACTTGACTCAGCAACTATTAATTTTTTTTTGCAGAGCATATCAATGTTTCGTATTGTTTTCTAACGTTTCCTCTGGATTCGTTGTGCTTCTTGTTTCTCAGGGGTGTATGCGTGTCTCTGCCCAAACCAGTCATGGTCGACCAGGTGCCTCCGCCGCAGGGGGACTCGCTGATGAACAAGTTCAGCCAGGAGAAGCTCCCCAATGGGAATGAAGCCCCCAAGGTTATTCTGCATGCCAGAGGCCAGTGGGCTAGTAAGGCTGAGTTCCTCCTGGCCGTGGCGGGGCAGATCATCGGCCTGGGCAACGTCTGGAGGTTCCCTTATCTCTGCTACAAAAATGGAGGAGGTAAAGCATGTGGGACGGCAGAGGAGGAGAGAAATATCCCTCTCTTCTCCCCCCTCTCTGTCCTTCATCTACCTTTATCTTAACCTCTTTCTTGTTAAACCTGCTGATGTAAGTGTTTATATTTACATTTCCTAGTTTTTTACTGTTTTAGTTCATTTGGGAGGTGAATTTTCATAATAAAAAAAAAAACTAGTTGGTTTTATAACAGTGTTGTTGTTAATTTGAGATTATTACTTGGCTATACAGTTCAAATTGCAATGGAAACCGTGAGTGGAGCCGAAAGGTTCGGATTTTTGAATGAGTGTAATCATCACAAGCACAGCAACGTATATACATTTGTGTTTCCAGGTGTGTTCTTTGTACCTTACCTGTTGTTCCTGGTGCTTTGTGGCATCCCCCTGTTCCTCCTGGAGACCTCACTGGGACAGTACATGAGCCTGGGAGGCGTCAGCGCCTGGAGGTCCATCTGCCCATTGTTTGGAGGTAACCTTATCTAATTGTGTCTTGTGTAACAGAAGAAGAAGGAAAAGAAGAGCTCTCGTGTTTAAAAAGCTGCTACCAGGGAATGTATGTATGTAGATGCTGTGGTGTAGAAAAAAACATATTTAATATGACTTAAAGAGAAAATTGAGGGTTTAAAAAAATTATCATACACAAGTTATTTATTCTCATAATGGCTTTTGTAAGTCAACATCTGACTTCCTCTCCTTTCTCCTCTACTTCCCCTCGTCTTTTTCCCTTAATAGTCCTCAGCACTGGCACATGTATTCAAAGCATTCCTGTGTCCACATCAATACAAAACTCATATAAACAGTGTGTCCACAATCAGAGAATTTGGCGCTCTCTGCCAGCTGCATGTGTGCGCACTTCATATTGAATCTCAGCTTGTGTATTAAAACGCCTCAGGGGCGCAGGAGGCAACACACTCTTCTTGCCTGCCAATAGAAACACACACTTGAGGTTGAATGTCTTCCATGCTATCCTCCCAGCCAAACAAACCGTCACAGTTAAGCATTAACCTAACACACAATCACACCAGACGAACAAAACCTGGCCTCATCAATCAGCAACGTGGTGTTTTTGTGTTTTTTTTTCTCCCAGAGAATCAAAAGGCTGTGTGTAGGTTTTTAAGTTGTGCACATGATGCTGTATAATCCAAACCCCCTCAGGACTGGGAGCTGATTCAGACACTAAAACAAATACTCCTGCACAGATTCCACGTGTTTACACATTTGATTTGATTATCATACTGGACTTTGATCCTTCAGTCTGCCCGGCTGTGTTATTTATAGATGTAAACAGCGGCGGTCATTATCCAAGTGGCACACGGAGCAGAGTAGATACTGTAAATCTGTTGACAGAGTGAGCCATGATTGGTTAATGCTAAGCTAAGTGGCTACAGAAGACAAGCAATAAAAACTGAAATTATATTTTTGTTTTGTTTTCACATGACCTCACTTATCTGCTACAAGGGCCAAGGGCCAAGGATGAGCTATCGGGCCCCTTTTCCTCCCAGTCTTTATGCAGACAACATATGTTCTCCTTATGCAGGAATGTCACTTTGACTTTATCATTTACTTACACATGTGCAACCTAAAAGCTCCAAATGGAAAAAAAATGTTTTCATTCATACCACATGATCTCTTATGACATGGAAAACCTGACACACTTATGAAGATCATGTGAGTGATATCATCAGATCTGCTGCTGAGTGGACCTTGTGGGGAGATTGTTGGGACTTCAGGGCAGTGCTTTGTCTGGCAGAATAGTTTCAGTGTTTGCTCAAGGACACTTCAGCAGGGTGGAGCTCGGCCTATAGCGCACATAGACACATAGATCCGTCAAAAGCAGAATGTAGCACTGATGATGGATCGAAGTTTAAGCGACTTCACCGACCTTCTATTGGCGGCGTTTTGTAGATGGTCAGATAATGAAAGGCTTCTGTTGGAATTTCTCACGGGTTTGTGTATTTAATGTTGTATGATCAGATAAAGGCCTGAATTTCATTAGAGGATGCTACAAACAGCTATTTGTCTATGCAAACAGCCTACGCTCTCTAACCCACTCAGGGCCTCATAAGACCATCATTCATTCCTAATGAAGATGCACTGGATGTGGGCTGCAAGTCGAGTGTCTCAGTAAATGGATGCTTTCATATGAAACTCGAGAGACTTGGAACAGGCTGTGGATAGTTGTGCATGAATGCTTTGATGACACAAACACAACAATGTGGAGCTGCTTGTCTGAAGCATCACACCCCGTCTCTAACTAACTGTCTGTCTGTCTGTCTGTCTGCAGGGCTCGGTTATGCCAGCCAGGTGATGATCCTGCACGGCTGCGTCTACTACATCGTCATCCTGGCCTGGGCTCTCTTCTACCTGTCCCACAGCTTCCAGTCAGAGCTGCCGTGGTCACACTGTAACAACACATGGAACACCAGTCAGTAAAGATAGGAAATTATTAAAGGGATAGTTCACCCTAGAATGATATTTCGCTCATTATCTACTCACCCTCATGTTGACTAAGGGCTGGAAGAATTATCAGAGTCCACCGTCCCTTCTCTTAGTTACAGGGGGTCTCGGCGTAGCAGTGAATTTCAATACAACGGTTGCAAAGGGACACCGGAGCTCTTCGTAAAAAAACACACAAAAAAACATCCAAATACCTCCATGATGCTCGTATGTAATGTCCGTCTTGTGCTGAAGCCCCAAATTGCGTAATTGTCCCGAAAAAAATTAAATAAGTCTATATTTTAAGCTTGTTTGTAGCGGAAGCTTCTCGTCTGCTTCTTCTTCTCCTCTTCCTGGTCCGTCCAAATATCGCGTGATTTGCGCCGGCGTCAGTGCGGTTACTGCGAATCACGCGATATTTGGACGGACCAGGAATAGGAGAAGAAGAAGAAGACGAGAAGCTTCCGCTACAAACAAGCTTAAAATATAGACTTATTTAATTTTTTTCGGGACAATTACGCAATTTGGGGCTTCAGCACAAGACGGACATTACATACGAGCATCATGGAGGTATTTGGATGTTTTTTTGTGTGTGTTTTTTTACGAAGAGCTCTGGTGTCCCTTTGCAACCGTTGTATTGAAATTCACTGCTACGCCGAGACCCCCTGTAACTCAGAGAAGGGACGGTGGACTCTGATAATTCTTCCAGCCCTTAGTCAACATGAGGGTGAGTAGATAATGAGCGAAATATCATTCTAGGGTGAACTATCCCTTTAATTCAGCCATTTGGTCCTGTTTAGTAAAAGTTTAAATGATATAACTCAGGTCTATTGTGTGTGTGCCTGCAGATGCATGTGTGTTGTTTGACCACCAAAACCATACAGCCAATGTGAGCGGCCTGCCGGAGAACGCCTCTTCCTCCGTCATGGAGTTCTGGGAGTGAGTGCCTCTGTTTTTTCAGGATAATTGTCATGCAGTCCGGAATACCTCCTGGTGTAAGGCATTAACAGCAGTGTGTACGTGTGTGTGTCTGTGTGTGTTTGTGTGTGTGGTGTAGACGAGAGGTGCTCCAGCTCTCCAGCAATTTGGACGAGCTGGGTCCAATCAACTGGAAGCTGGCTCTGTGTCTGGCCTGCGTGTGGCTCATCTGCTACTTCTGCGTCTGGAAGGGGGTCAAGTCCACCGGAAAGGTGAGCGAAAAGGAAAACACAAACAGCACACAGCCAGCGTGATGCCTTCACTGACCTCCACTGGGAACTGTTTTTTGTCTTTTTCTGTTGCTAAACCTTTTGAAACAAATGAATCATTTCCAGCCTTCAGGATTCCTGAGTGGTTGCGAGGATAGAAACAGAACATAAATCTTCTTATAATTTAAGAGACTAAGCAGTGCAGTCGTTTTTTTGTGTCACCACCATCTGTCAACAGGTTTAATTCTCCAACTTTCCAGGGTTCCCTCTCACCCCTGTTTGAGGACATCACAGACATGTCCTCCCTGTTTTCTCTGTCTCCGTGCCGCCTTGACCACATCCCAGCGTGCTGTGTGTACATTGTAGGTGGTGTACCTGACGGCCACCTTCCCATATGTCATGCTGTTTGTGCTGCTGGTGCGCGGTGCCACGCTGCCGGGAGCCACCAAGGGAATCATCTACTACCTCAAACCCAACCACACTCGCCTGGCAGACCCACAGGTATAAACACACACATTCACACTTCAGATGGCTGCGCAGCAAGAAATCCTCCGGTTATCCTTGAAGTCATTCATTCAGGTGATGCTACAGCTCCTGTAAGTCTCACATTCATACTCACGTGTCATTCTCTTTCTGTCTGAAGGTATGGATGGATGCAGGCACCCAGATATTCTTCTCTTATGGGATCTGCTTGGGAAGTCTCACAGCCTTGGGAAGTTACAACAAATACAACAACAACTGCTATAAGTGAGACACTTGGTCACACACACACACACACACAACCACACGACATCACACTCCTGTAGGCTCCGCTTCAGACAAAACCATGTTCACTTGAAATGTAAAACGTGAGCTCCCGCTGGTCAGATGGCTTCCAGAAGGAATGGCTGGAATGGACAGAGAAAACACACTGATACAGCCACACCTTAAAGCAAAGCCCTGCTTGCCATGTTTCCCACAGTCTAGGACTCTCACATACACATACACACACACAGAGCCAAGCACTTAACTCTTGGAGTAAGAGGCCACAGCTCCACAATAAAAGGCCAGAAACCAGGATCAGGACCTCATGTCTGTCCTGCTTCCCTGAGATTTTTCTCATTTTCTCAAGTTCAAGTTGTCTCACAATGTTAAAGTCATTTCCGTTTGTGTGTCTGTGTGTGTGTGTTTGTGTGTGTCCTTCCAGGGACTCTTTCCTGCTCTGCCTCCTGAACAGCGGCACCAGTTTCCTGGCTGGTTTCGCCATCTTCTCGGTGCTGGGCTTCATGGCCGAGGAGCAGGGAGTGGACATCAGCACTGTGGCCCAGTCAGGTGAGAGCAAGAAGAAAAGACACTAGGTTTTTTTGTTTTTTTTATCAGTCTCAGCCGAGATTTCCACTTGTTTTTCTTTTTTTATTTAACTTTTCTTTCTGCACTGCACTTTGTTTGTTTAAGAGAAACACTATTTCATTTCTCTGTACTTGTACTTGAGGAATGACAATAAACAGGTCTAAGTCTACCAACAAAACAAGACTGAACCAACTGGTGATATTCTATATTTATTTTTTTCTCATCTAATCCCATGAACAGACCAAAACCAACAGTAAATTGATTTTACTGACAAGTCTGTGTAGCCAGTTCCTGAAATATCTTACAGAGCACCATTGTTGTCCGGAGACAATCTATATTAATCCGCATCTGAAAATACTAGTTCCAAACAAATGCACTGTTTACTCCTTTTACATGTGCTAAAAACTACAGCGCCCAGCTGTTTGGGGAAATTACCTAACCTTTAAAAAAAGTTATATCAGGTGTAATTGATTATATGTGACTTCAACAAGGATGAATGGCCTCCTGGAAAAGAGAGTGGAGTTGGAAAATCTTAAGAGACGAACAAAAACATCCGTAGTTTTTGCTCTTCTTATGTAAATTGTCGTCATACTTGGTCCCGTTCTTTATTCTTACATAATGTGATAAGAATAAGAAATGAGATTTGACTGGATCAGCAGAATCAGAATCCATAAAATTAATCCAGTGTCCAGCTGTGTGTGTTATGAGTTGTGGTGGTCTTGTCCTCTCAGGGCCGGGCCTGGCCTTCATCGCCTACCCCAGAGCTGTCGCCATGATGCCTTTCCCCCAACTCTGGGCCGTCTGCTTCTTCCTCATGATCATCATGCTGGGCCTGGACACACAGGTGGATTCACACACACACATGGAGTGATTTTGATGGATTACTCCTAATGGAACTGGTGCGTAATGTGTCGTATGAAGTCCAACTGACGGCACTCACGTTGACCCTGTCTGTCCCCCTCCGTCTCCCAGTTCGTGAGCCTGGAGGCCCTGATGACGTCGGTGACTGACCTGTACCCTCACCTGATCAGACGAGGTCACCGCCGAGAGCTGCTGCTGCTGTTTGTCTGCGTCGTCTGCTTCCTGATAGGACTGGTCATGGTCACGCCGGTGAGGTCACGCTCAGGACGGGTGCATGTGTGTGATGATGATCTTCCAGTCTGGTTGGCATTTATAATAATAATGGATTTTTTTTCTCTGTTTTGTGTGGATGTTGTTTGCGATGCAGGGAGGCCTGTACGTGTTCCAGATCTATGACCACTTCTCCTGCAGCGGAGCCAGCCTGCTGCTTCTGTCCATCTTCCAGTCGCTGGCCATCGGCTGGATCTACGGTACCAACCTCTATCTTTCCTTTTCATTCTTTCACTTGTTTCTGCGCCTGCCTCTCCTTTTTTTCTTTTGTCCTGACTGCTTCTTTAATCTTCGACCAATTTAACACGCAGAGATTATCCAAGCAGCCCATTCTCCTCCATGTCTGAATTTAATTAGCCTCTGTTGGAGCTCATTAGTCAAGACAATAGGACTCCACAATCTGCCAAATTACAAAAGGCCTAAATAAATATATTTCTATTGAAAATATAAAAAAGGAACAGCACAAACACTTTTTTAAAAACACTAAAGAAACCACAATCTGATAAACACACGGTCCTCCAGTCCACGTCCTCCCCTCCTCCTGCATTCCACTTGGAGTCAGTAGACAGTATATTAACATGGCTGCAGCTACCCACTGTTGTAAGGAGACTGGCTCCTAGCCAGGCCCCTGTCTGTCTCCTCCGGGCCCTAAATCAGCCCCCGGGCCCCGTCGCCTCTTAGTCTCAGTCTGGCGGCCCCCAGGAAACCCTTGTCCCAGCCAGACCCGAGGCTCTAAAGCATTTACAAAAACATTATCTAAGTGTGAGATAGGTGGATGTACGCACATCAACCCCCTACGTTGCTGCTGCAGTAACACTATTAGCCTTCTGTTTGGCAAATAATTAAGAGCCATAAACCGTCTAAAATGTTAAAAAGAGTTACGTCATTGTAGATGATAACAAATAAGTGTCAGAGTCTGTTAACAGAGTGTGTGTGTATGTTAGTGTGAGTGGGTGCATATGAATGCCAAGGGAAGTCTGTTTTTACGGCTCTCCCAGCAGTAGGTGAGCGCAGCAGCAGAGTGGAGGAGAGGGCTTTTAAGTGGACTGGGTAACACAGGGGTCAGGACTCCACTGGACCTTCCTCCCTCTTTTTATAACTGTGGGATTTCACAGGTTTTTAAGGACTCTCACTTACACTAAGACTTTTCTGTCAGTGGTCACATGGTCCTGAAGCAGTTAGGAAATAAACCCAGGGCCCAGATGTTGATGTGAACTGAGGCTTTATCTGTACACTGTTTAGATGATTTCACAGTTACATTTTCCTTTGACACTACAGGGCATTTCTTACTGTCACATATTAATAATTCTGGAGAAAATTTCTCTTTCAGCATGGCTCTTACTTGTGTCGTTGTTATAGGTTGTGATAACATTTAATTAACCAACTTAGCAGAGATCTGGTGTCATGGAAACATCACAAACTGTCAATTACATCTGTTTATGAAACTTCCTGTTCTGCTGCTGTTCCATAAAATAATGTTTTTTATTCATTCTTGTAGTATTTTCCTTTATAGTGGTGAATAGTACCACATAAAAAAATTCTAACCCACGCTGGTCATCACCACCAAAAACAACAAGCCAAGTCATAAACCCAACCATGATGTCAAACCCCACCACAACCCCTCACGCTGCTCTCATTTTGGCCACAGGAGCCGACCGGTTCAGCGCCAACATCAGGGATATGACCGGCCACAGCCCCCTGCCTGTCTTCAAGCTGTGCTGGAAATACTTGACCCCAGCTGTGTGCACTGTGAGTGACCCCTCCCTGCCGACCTGCTTTCACACTGTCGCTGCGAAACAGTACACGTATAAACGCATGTTTGGGATCTCATACAAGTTCCCCCTGCTGTCTGTCAACCAGTCAACACGTGTCCATCAACGTGTCTGAATTTGTATGTTGTACCATGTACCAGCTAACTTCATCAGCACACAAATCATTCATATGGCCCATTGCTATAATCCCTATGGAGACAGAGTTGTTTTCAAGGTAAATTCATGCGAAACCGCTGATGCAGGCAGTTTTTCGGCAAGAAGTCTCTGCATTTACCTCTAAAACAACTCTCATAACGTTCTGTTATTATCTCATAGTGTGGTGAATGTGCAGGTCACAACTTGTCCACTAGAGCGTTTTGGAGTTGTTGGATTGTGTATTCGATGAGTTTGATGAGGGAAACCAAGAAATCCCATTAGCCTCTGTAGCATAGCTCTGAGCAGCTCACGGCTCTGCTCCGCCATTCTAAAAATAGCTTGCATCGACAATTAAAGGTAACGAACCTACTCCTAAAACTATAGGGATTATGGCAATGGGCCAACTTGCCAAAATGTTGAAATATCCCTTTAACTGTAGAGTTGAACAGGAAACAACATACACATCAAGTCACGTAATATTTTTTATTTTTGTCATGAAATGCATCAAATATGTAGTTTTTCACCCACACAGTCCTCTCTGTCTTCTTCAGGCTACCTTTGTGTTCTCTTTGGTGTGTTGGTCTCCGTTGAGCCTGGGGAAAGGCCTGGTGGCTCCAGCCTGGGCCACCACGCTGGGCTGGCTCCTCACCTTCTCCTCCGTCTCTCTGCTTCCAATCTGGGCCGTTTACGCCCTGGCCACCACACCGGGAACTCTACCTCAGGTGACACCAGCTCTCTCTTCACTCCGTTTCATATCATGTGCTGTTGATAATGTATCAAAGACATATAAACAGAGGAAAATATGAAAAATACAAAAAAAAAAGAGATGTTGAGATGTAAAAGCACTTTACTAACTGTGACCTTTGACCCCGCAGCGCTTCCAGCGTCTGTGCAGTCCTGCCAAAATCTCTCCAGCAACCTTCAACCATTTCCACACCAACGGCTCAGGGCACCTCTACAGCCCCGCATTGCCTCTCACTGAGAAGCCAAAGGAGCCGGTCGTCGACATCGTCCAGGACCACATGACTTGATGATGTCGACGTCTTGCGATGCTGTAACGTTGGATGCTGCTCAGCCAATCAGGTGTCAGGGAGGGGAGAGGAGAGTCGGTGTTAGAGGTAGAGCTGCTTGATCCCAATTAAGGGGCTGGATCCTGGTTAGTCTTTTATTATAAACTGAAAACATCCGACTCTTAGATTCCTTCACTTGTTGCCTTTTGACCTGAGTTTGGAGCTGTGTCCTCAGCAGCCAACAGTATCACACACGTATCACACATTTAGTTTAGTTTTGGAGGTTTTCATTTAGCGTTATCTTTGATGTGAGATCATCATGTCATTTTTACTTGATTTGCATTTATATGGTGATCATGAAGGAGAAGGTGGAATATACTACCTATAAGTTCTCCACTCACTTACTCTCTGACTTCTGAGTGGAGATTTTATGGCATGTAAACGTGTTAATAACTACAGTAAGAATTCAAATGCTCACACAGTATTTATCTGTAAAACATGCACTTGATTAAAACACTGCATATCACTGGTAGCAACTTACAAGCAGTCTGTCGCTCTCTGAAGTTAGATGGTTTAGGCTCAGCGTCCTATAAAGGGTCCAGCTCTGGATAGGGATACAATCCAGAACAATCCAGAATCCGTACCAGAGTACACACTCCTTCATCTTAAGAATTTGATCTGCTTAATCTCCAGCTGTTTTTTTTTTATTTCTATTTATCCGTTTCATCACTGTACTATTCGTGGACCATTCGATCACAGCCTCGTTGGCCGCCTTCTGTCACCGTTACAGCCTACAACTCTGCTCTCTGTGAGAGATCAGTGCGGGTATTAGCATGTGTCCTTAGGTTTGATTGTGAATGTAATATTTCTTTGATATTATGTTTAGGTGCAGGTTTCATCTGAAATGACTCTATGAGTCAAGCGTGTTTTATACGGTGAATCGCCTCTTGCCTCTGTGAATGACATGTTGTGGAGTTCAAATAGATCATGTGACGCCTTACACCCAGAACAAGTGGCACTAGTGCTGCTTTTTACTGCCAATGTATAAAGATCTCAACATGATGTCATGGTTAATTCTCTCATCACTGACAAACTGAAATGTGCATTCACTGTTTTCATTCATTATACGTACTGTATCTGTCTTTGGAAAAGGGCAGGGAAGTTGTTGATAGTACTTATAGGTCTCTCAAATGTTCAAGTGCAGTTTCTGCTTTGCACTATACCAAAAATATCTCATATAAAGCTGAGAAACATGCAATCAAAGTATTTGAATCAGCATACATTAATACAATATTACAAAAATGCTGCTGCTGCCGCTGCTGCTGCTGTTATGTAGACAAACTGATTTTTACTTTGTGCACCAAATGTTGATCTTTAAATGTTAGACTTTATAAAGAAACAAACTTTATATTCAAACTGCAAAATAACTACTCCAGTGTGATATGTGCAGGAGAAGTAGATATGAATAAATTACACTATGCAGTGTAGGGATGTTTATATTTTTCAAAAGAAGATACAGTATGTGACTGTTCATAAAAAAAATGGGTTCAATTCCTAATGTTTCCTCTGTGTATCACTCATGGTACTGTCATCACATACTTTTACAGTGTCTGACAAGATATTTTGAAGAATTTACTTGTTTCTTTTTGTAATCATTGTGATTTCTCAGTGGAAGAAAATCACTATTGACTCTTTGTACTTGCAAGTCGAGGACAGCGTGTTCCCTTCACTGGGAGGATTTCAGTAATTAGATGCTAGTGTGATGTTTTAAATATGTTAAATAAATGACTTAAAAGTTCTTAGTGCAAACTTGAAGCTGCTGTTTTTCCATCCTGGAACAGAGTTTGTTTGTTTTTAAATCCTTAGTAATTTTCCCTCTGAGATTAATTTAAGTGTTAAACCCATCTGGTGTCTTTTCAAAGGCTTTAATTCACCTCAGCTTGATCCAAGTGTGTTGTCATCTCTGTTTACAGGTGTGTACTGGTGCTTCTTTATATGAAAATGAGTTGCTTTACTTGTGTGTGTATCCTTTTTTTCTTTTCTAAATGAACATACATGGTGTATAAAAGTTGGTGTTGACTGTGTTCATTTTCCTTATTGCATATGTGCCTGTGTGTGTTTTTGTTCCCTCCAACAGACACGTGGTCGAGGCTGCCTGCCTGTCACTCGGGAGACGATGCTCTCTCTCCCTCTGTGCCATGGTAACAGATGCCGAGAACACACCTGGTTTCTACGCAGAGAGAAAGGAAGGAGAGAAAAGAGATCGGCCATCACAAGAGCAGTAAAGTGTTTGTTGTTCCCTTTATCTGCATTTTCATCCTGATGGGAATTAATGCTTTAACATCCACGAAGCGATAGATAGAGGGAAAGGATGGGGATGGAGTGTGTGTGTGTGTGTGTTTGTGTGCACAGAGGAGGAGAGGGAGTCATGGAGACTAAAGAGGGAGGGAGGGGAGCAGCGCTGGGGGGGGGGGGGCGGATTCTGACACCACCACTTAGATGGAGCCTGGCGGTTATGTAAAAGGCTCGGCTTGTCAATTAACCATATTGGATTCCCTCCCCTCCCAGCCGCCGTAGGAAGTGGGCCGGTCCCACACACACGTGGCTCGGCACGCGGGGTTCACACACACACACCATTTGTTTTGGTGACGTGCTATACTGTATACAGCCTACTTTGCACGTGTGATCCGGGTTACTGTGTAATTGTGTGTGTGTGTGTGTGTGTGTGGATAACGGGGGCGGTTTATGTCCATATGGATGCTTTGGCATACATCTCACTTTCAGATGATGGCGGATTAAAAATGATCCAATGGGCTGAGTGTGTAAGACTCAAAGAGGAGAGAGGAAGAGGGAGGGAGTGGAGGACATTGTAGGGATGAGAGCCAAAGCCTGTGTGTGTGTGTTGGTTGTGTATGTGTATGGCATTGAAAGATGCTGTGGAAAGTTGCCTAATTTTCCCCGGGGGCTCGGTGCCACCACTTTGCAGCTGCAGCACTTTTCACCACATGTATTAACAATCTTTTTGTGCACATTTTTTTTTTTAATTTTGGGTAGGGGGATAAACTCAACACACTTGTTTTACTTGTCTCGACACCTTCAAGGACACACAAGCACCAACACTTCGTCTTGACATCACACTGTCCTGATCAAATCAAACATCCTCCCTCACACACACACACACACGGCTCCGGTTTGCTCAGCCTTTCAATCGTCTTTTCTTTTTTTTTTACTGCAGGTAATACACTTGACAGTTGGGTGTAAAGGAGAAGCAGCCGGCAGCAGGAGGTGGGTGGGTGGGTGGGTGGGGGTTTTTTAGTTGGAGGCGAGACTTGAGGACAGGGAGAAAAAGGAGACGAGTGGAGGAGGGGGTGGGGGTGGGGGGGGTGTTGCATAACAGCTGGGTGATTTGGACGTGATGCTCAGCTCAGCTCAGCTCGATACTGGATCCCCTCTGCAGTGGTCACCATCTTAAAGCTCACAGGTGCGTTCCATGGCCGTAGAGAGGATTTTATAAACCCTGAGGTCAGGAGCCCAAGCCCCCCTGACACAACCCCCCCCCCCCCCTCTGGAAATAAAATACAGAAAGTATGTAAAATTATACCGTTCTCTGAAGTTTGGCCTTTTGATTTGTCGGCCTAAACTCCTCCGACAGCCGTGACTTCAGCTGTGTTAAGAAAGTGACATTTTTTCAGGGGGCTCGTTTGAATACAGTGTATCCTCGTCCTCGGTGTGGGATGTTTCGAGTGTGGATCGTACCACGATGGGATTTGACAGGGGGTGGCGAGGCTTATGGTGGCAGCACACCGTGTTCCGTTTTTTGGCCACGCTTCTGCCGCCGTCCACCCACACTCTCTCCCTCTCTCACACGCTCACTCCCTGGCTGCATCCCTGCGCCATACTACCCACACCACACCACACGTCACATAGAAGAGGGGGGGGCTTTGGATTAGTGCGCCACCGCTTTAGGAGAGCACACACACTCTCGGCTCTCACCGTTTGGGCGCAACGAAGTTGAAATGCAATATCTGTTCTCAGGTTCTTGTGTATGTATGTGTGTGTGTGTATCCACAAAGAGAGGCCTTTCTTTCGCACACACACACTGAAACCCCCTCTGTGTGTAAAGGTAATAGCTGTTAGGTGACTCAGCAAATGAGCAGTGTTTTGGAACTTTTAAGACGTCTTACAAACACACTCTCTGGTTGGCTCCGTTTGTGTGTGTGTGTGTTTTTTTGTGTGTGAGGCAGTGACTTCAGCCCCAGTCAGGTATGCATTGCTAAGTATGACATCCCACTGGCACCACACTTCCCTAAAGGTACAATAAATAATCAAGACAGCTCCCAGGGCAGTTCCAAGCACAGTCACACACCTGCATCCTCACACTCAAACACACACACACACACACACACACACACACACACACACACACACACACACACACACACACACACACACTTTTTCCCCTCTACTCAAGTGCAGCAGTACAGCACCGAGTGTATGCATGCTCACAGATTTCCTGCATCTCCTCCTCCTTCTGCTGCTCCCTCTCTCTCTCTCACACACACACACACACACCATTAAATGTCTCACACAGGGAACGGTGAACTCCCAGAGTTCTTATTCGGGACTCGCCATAAATTATCTATTTCCCTCTAGTTTGCTGAAACTCTCCAGTCAGACCCTGTTGGACTTTTAGCCTTCAATTATTAAAGGAGTCAAAGTGGCAAATGTGTAAAAATAACAGCCTGGTGTTTAATGGACACATTCTGACTTGAGATAAATGCTGTTGGCCCTGGGAGTTTTTCGCAGGTCTTTTGTTTTGTGTCTTCTTCCAAATGACACAGGAGGATTTTAATGGACTTCTGCGAAGCACAACAGGCTCCTCTCTTTACTCTGCTGAGGCACTGGGAAATACTCCAGTGACAGCATTGTTCAGGTTCCTCTCTCCTCCAGCACTTGACTTTACTCTGATTTGAGGAAGAGAGGCAGAGGGAGAGAGAGAGAAAGAGAGAGGGAGAGAAAGAGAAGGGGGGGTAGGGGGGGTGGAGGAGTGGTGATTGAGCGCAAAGGGGGCAGGACTTTTTCTCTCCGGGTCCTATTAAGAGCAAACTTTGTGTTTTTGTTCTCCAAGTTCAGCTCAGTGCTCTGCAGCCTGCACACAGTTCCTCTCTGCGGCTCTTCTGCGCTCTCATTTTTTCCTCAATGATTTTTGTTTCCTCGCCTGTTGGTTACTACAGAGTGTTTGTGCATGGGGGGGTTGGACACCGGGAGGATGCGCTTTTTGGAGGAACAACAAATAGTCAAAGTTGTGTCTATAGCCGCTCCGGGGTTGTTTTAGTGGATTCATAGATGTTTTTCGGGCTGGAATGAACAATGGTGCGGCTCCTTGGTGCTCTGGCCGAGGGCATGCTCTGGTTTCGGCTACTGTTGCTGCTGTGCGCGGTGGAGTTGGAGCTGGGAGCCGGACTCTCCACTTTCCAGGGGTTTTATCTTCCACCTGCGAACGGCTCGCTCCTCACACCTGCCCGGAGGACGGATGGAGTCGTGCGGACCATTGACCGGATTTACCACGGAGGAGGGAAGGTGGGCTACCTGGTCTACCTGGATGGGAGCCGGTTTCAGCTGGACATGGAGCGGGATGAGTCGGTGCTGTCGCATCACTTCAGCCCCCAGTACGTGCTCGCGATGATGGGGGAGAGCTCCGCGCCCCTGCAGCGGGAGTGCGTGTACCGCGGCACAGTGGACTCGAACCCGGAGTCCCTGGCCGTCTTCAACCTCTGCGGCGGGGCGCTCGAGGGCTTCTTCGCCGTGAACCACGCGCGCTACACCATCACGCCTATCGTCAGGGCGAAGGGACACGAGCACGACGTGCGCGCCCTGCAGGACAAGGACGCAGAGAGCGCGCTCCATGTGTTCACGCGCGAGAGTTTCAGCTTCGAGGCCACGAGCGAAGGGCGCGAGAGCTGCGGGACGCGCGACGGACGCAGGGGACGCAGGGGGGCCGCGGGGAAACGCCGGCACAGAGGGGGTCGGTGGAGGGGGGGGCAGGACGGAGAGGGGCTCGCGCCTGGAAGCTCCGATGACCAGGATGCGCACGGGCGGAGGTGGTGGAGCCGGCTCGCGGAGGCTGCAGCTCCGGAGCCTGGCGCGCGGCGCAGAAGGTCAGTCTCGCGCGCCAGGCACGTGGAGCTGCTCCTGGTGGCCGACGACACCATGACAAAGAAATACGGCAAGGACCTGAACCACTACCTGCTCACGCTGGCCTCCATCGCCTCCAAGCTGTACGGCCACGCCAGCATCGAGAACCCCATCCGGCTGTCGGTGGTGAAGGTGGCGACGCTCGGAGAGAAGGAGAAGGGGCTCGAGGTGTCCAAGAACGCGGCGGCGACGCTCAAGAGCTTCTGCAAGTGGCAGAACCAGCAGAACCCGCTGGACGACGACCACCAGCACCACCACGACGCCGCCATCCTCTTCACCAGGCAGGTAATCAAACGCCCCCCCTCCCCACTTCACTTCGCTTTGCGCACCTCCACCTGTCTCCCACGCAGCGGAGGGGAGGCGGCTCGAGCCCCGGTGTGATGCCAAGCCAGCGCAGTGACGCCACGGTTTGTTTTGATGGTGCACGCGGTGGCAGCTGGTTGAGTGTAAGCTGCTGGCAGGTCGAGCCTGGGTGGCTCAATGTAAATAGTCTATAAAACACACAGTGCAATGAAAATAACCCCCACACACGTCACCTTTTCATATTTTATGCATGTAATAGTCTAATTACATGTTGTTTTTTCCTCGAGCCGCTGTGTAAACCACATACAGCGCTAATCCTGTCTGACTGTGAACCATTCCCCATTAGAAACCCAGTCAATCACACCACCTGCTCCCTACATGACTTCCCCTCCTCACTAAGTGTTTTCTTTCTCCTCCTGCTTCTCGCTCCTCTTCCTTTGTGCTGGATCTTGCGTGCGTAAACGCAGCGCAGCGTCAGTGAAACAGCCATAAAAACTGTATTTCCTGCGCCTGGTGTTTTTCTAGGCAGACTCTTCTGTCTCCAGCCTTTCCCCCCTCCCAGTCCCCTGACAGCCCAAAAGCCTGTGTGATCTGAGGCGCGTGGCCGCGGTCGCGCACGCACATTCTTCCCAGAGTAGGAGGTTAGAAATCAGCTGCTGGGTGCATTGCAGAAATATCCCTAAAACTCCTTTGAAACTGTAGTTAATTAGATAGCCATCCCAGCCTCACACTTCCTCTGTGTCTCTCTCTTTCTCTCTCTCTACCCAGTCTGCACATTTTTTCCCAGTTACTTCTCCAGCCTCTGTCAGCTGGGGCTGGGAGCTGTCAGAAAAACAAACACATCCACCCTGTGAGAAGCCATACGTTTGCAGAGACCACACTCATTTATCCCCTCTTTCATCGCCCCTCCTCCTCCGTCCTCCTCCTCCTCCTCCCCTCCTTGCCTGGTCCAAAGCCGCAGGGCAGCAGCAGATCTACATGCATTTTTCACCCCTCCGGGTGTGGCTTTATGGTGGTTAGCGCCAGTTGACGTGTCAGATAGCTTCGCCTTGGACTGCGGTGGGTTCAAGTCATGCAAGGTTCTTGTCACGACTGGGGCAGAACAGCAGGCACCAGAGGTCTTACCCCCGGATCATCTGGTGCTGGTCTCGAGTTGGCACCGCAGCTGGTTGTGCATACCTGAGGTTGGCATGTTGGCAAAGTGGCACAGCTCCTGTGTGCCAACCACTTCATGGCTCCTTACCAACCTTGTTGCCACTGCACCTGCACCAGCAAGACTGCAAGAAGAACTCGGGTTGCCATCATCAGCTGGGTTTGGCAGGGTGGGCAGGGTCAGGCGGGCAGGGAAACAGGAATCCGGATGCCTGGGAGGCAGCGTCAGGACGGTGTGGTAAAGAGACAGGAAACTCTAATGAAACATGAAAGTCAGTGTATTGTGGACTTTCCACTATTATTCTTGACCTGTCATCCTCATCCCATCATAAACAGCTTCCTACCGGCCCTAGCAATACACTTAAAGGGAAAGTTCAACATTTTAGCAAATTGGTTTTTCGGCAAGCAGTCTCTGCATTTGCCTCGAAAACAACTCCGTCTTGTAACGTTCTGTTATTATCTCATAACGTGGCGAATGTGCAGGTCGCAACTTGTACACCAGAGCGTTTTGGAGTTGTTGGATTGTGTATTTGATGAGGGAAACTAAGAAATCCCATGAGCCTCCATAGTAGCATAGCTCTGAGCAGCTCGCGGCTCTGCTCCGCCGTTCTAAAAATAGCTTGCACCGACAATTAAAGGTAACAAACCTACTCCTAAGACTATAGGGATTATGGCAATGAGCCAATCTGCCAAAATGTTGAACTATCCCTTTAATGTGTGTCTCACCTGTAGCGACACTTGCATTATTCATCAGCTTGTCTCCTGGCCTTCATTCACACACATCTCACCTTTACTCTTGAACCTGGAGGTCCTACTGTAGATGTACTCTGTCACCAGAGTGTATCAACATCCACCATGGTAACAGAGCAGCACAGGCCTCTGGGAACCACAGCGAGGCGGGTGCATGATCCCTATCTGTTGCATTACTTCAGAACAAATGAGCTTAATTGCAGCTGAGAGGAAGCACACAGCTAAAGCCCGACTTGAGTTTAGGGTCACGACCTTAATACTGTAGAGGTGACCGTTTAAGCCAAAGATAGCAGCCGCCGGCTCGTTTTTAGGCCTGACCTCTGAACTCTTTGGCTATTAAAGGCCATTATGAGGATTCTGTGCTTTTGGCTGAGTGCATAATTTGCTGGGACTTTACCTTGTTGATCATTATAGTGCTCAGACAAGCAGAGCCGAGGTTTGTTTACATCTAAACACAAGGTGGAGTTTAAAACAAACGCATTCCTGCAAGAGGAATTTGGAAAAAATATGTGGCTAATTTGGCTCTACTCTTTATGAGAACCATACTTTCATTCAGTCATTAATCATTTTGCCGGAAAAGATCCCCATTCGATGTCGAGAGCTGCACAGAAGTCGTCATTTTACCAACAGGATAGAGCCATTAATGTTTCCACTGACCGAACGCCAGTGAGGAAATAACTGTGTTTGGCCCAGGTGCCTCAGACCTCTCTGCTCTCTGAGTTGAAAGGGAAAAGAAAGCAGTAATGTGTTAACTATTTTCTCAGGAAAATAACTTTGGTTGTGGCCCTGTGGAGACTTAACAAAGAGAGACAGACTTGGCGGTGCAGTAGATTCACTTCAGATGTGTAATAGGAGAGGGTCTGCCTGCTAGCCCATTGTACTGAAAGTCAGAGGTAACCAAATAGTAGTAAAGTCCTCCTTCCTCTCTGTATTTGGAGCGGCTGTGGAGTAAATCCTGATTATTGTAGTCTGCTGAACTAGAACTGAAGCTCATTGAAGACTTAGTGACTGTGAAGCCAGACCACATCAGGGCGGTGGAGGGAGGGGGGGGCAGTGGGTGCAGCAGGGGTGCACAGAGTTGGAGGGAATTTGTCCCTTTGTGGTCGGCTCCAATTACTCCAGCACCCCGTCCCCGCAGTGAGCTGACCCGTGTGGCGCTGTCACTGGGTCCCATACATAGCAGCTCCAGAACAAAACAACAGGCACATTGAGGGGACTCCTCCGTGTATATGGGAACATTAAATGTTCTGCATGGCTGTGTTCTCTTGTTGTGAGCTCGGACAGCAGCGGACAATGCTCCACTGTAAGGTGGCCGAGCCCTGCGGGGCTGTGGAGATATCGACGTACACGTGTGCTCGTGCTTTTGCAGCAGCAGCTCAAACATTCGGATTGATGTTTTCTAACAGGAACTTGTGATGCCATGGATATTGAATCGCTGACCTTTTCAACTCAGGCCCATGTTTTGCCACTTTCACCGACCTCAGGTCAGATGTGTAGTAAATAGGTGCGAAGTATGGTATTATATAAGACTTGTTATTTAAGACTCCATTACAGTTTGTCAAGGGGACGTCTTGGTGTCCAACCAACGATCCAAGACCCTGAAGATTTTGATTTTGCAAAGACAAATGAAGTCATCATAAAATCAAAGCCAAATCGATACAAAATAATATTAAAAGTAATGAAATTATCAAAGTGATGTCAAAACAATCAATTTAATACCACTGTAACATCCAAACAAAAACTTTAATAAGAGACTGTTTTCGAGGTAAATGCAGAGACTGCTTGCCGCAAAACTGCCCCCGACGGGAACACACATCAGCGGTTTTGCATGAATTTACCTCTAAACAACTCTATCTGGTAACGTTGTGTTATTATCTCATAACGTGGTGAATGTGCAGGTCACAACTTGTCCACCAGAGCGTTTTGGAGTTGTTGGATTGTGTATTTGATGAGTTTGATGAGGGAAACCAAGAAATCCCATGAGCCTCCGTAGTGTAGCTCTGAGCAGCTCGCGGCTCTGCTCCACCGTTCTAAAAATAGCTTGCACCAACAATTAAAGGTAACAAACCTACTCCTAAAACTATAGGGATTATGGCAATGAGCCAATCTGCCAAAATGTTGAACTATCCCTTTAAGTAATGATGATGATGAATGAAAAATAGACTGATGTAGACACAGCATGTACCTACACACAATCCATTTCCTCCACATGTGTGTTTAACACAAATTTCTGTATTTATAGTTGAGACACCTCTCTGTCCTTTCCTTTCTTCTCTTCCTCCTCCTCTTCTCCTCTCCTCTCTCTGAACATTAAAGTGTACATTTCCCAGCCCTCACCCCCGCCACAGCTACTCCCTCTATTTGTTTTAACTGTTCTTGATATTTCACACATGCTACATTTCGTCTGGTGTATGTTGACAACCTGCAGACAGCTCATGGATCCCCAAGCCCTCGACCGCGGCCCCTCCGCCGGCTCTGTCGACATACACAACTGGCCAGAGTTCAGCCCGGTCTCGTGACGGCACATGAACCTCGCCCTCTTCACACTGTGATGCACCAGTGGCTTTGAGCTGGGAAGAGTAGCTGGAAGTAGCTTTTATAACCACGTAGTCTCAGGAATTTGATATTTCTGGAATGTAACAACCCAAGTCGTGTCTGTTATTCACATGTGGTCAATCATCATTTTGACGTCCTGTCCATCAATTTGTAGTTTGTGGTTTCTGTGTGTTTTCATCACACAACCTCAGCTAAACTCACTCATTTTGGGGTGTGTGTGTATGTGTGTGTGGGTCTGGCATTCTTGTTTGTTTAACACTCACCTTGACCTAGATAGCAACTGGTCTTGTAGCAGACACACAGCTCTGGTCCGTCTCCTGACCCTGACGACCAGCTTGCCACCTGTTTTTCTGTTATTTCTGCCAATATTTCTGTAACTCCTTGTTCTCCCAGGTCTTCTCTTTAATTTCCGGCACCCCCGCCCCTCCCCTCCTCCTGGCTTCTGTTTCCTTTTCTTTCCCTCTCTTTCTCTCCACCTGGTTTTTCTTTCTTTACTTGCCTGTCAGAGGCTTTGGGATGAAAACAAATCTCAGAAGACAGGGATAAAAGTCCACGATACGTTGTGGAAATGTGAGTTTTGTAGGGAAATTCCAGGCTTCTCCACACCTCACTCTTTCATTCTTCTCCTCCTCACCCTGGTGTTTACTGTTAGTCTGTGCTACACCAGTGAAAGCTGTGTATATAAGAACGAGGGGAAACAAAAACTGTTCTCAGACCGGAGCCTGGGAGGCGATGAATGAATAAATAAATGAAATGGAGGGAGGTGTAAAGAGCGTCGAGGTGAAAGAGTGTGGGAAACGGGGAAAGAGAAACAGATCAGATATGAAAGTAAACTCCTCCATACGTTCTCACTGTCTGATTGGAAAACAAACAGGCTTTCTTCTATAGTTTTCAAGCCTGTCTGCACCCGGGGAAGTAAGAAAAGGCACAGTTTGCCTCAGCAGCCTTTCATTCAGTCAGACTGAGCCTTTGTGTGCTTCTCATGTATCCAACAGTCGACCGGCAAAAGCAGACACGCTCCTCCTTTATTCTTGTGTGTCAGCTTTTGTATGCATGTGCTTGTGTGAGTCCAGTAAAGTGATCTATGTGCAAGTAAACACCCATTCATTTACATGGACGTTCTTAAAGTTACAGTATGTGCATCTGTTTATTTGTCTGTGTGTGTCGGCTCCACCCAGTCAGTCATGTGTGTGTGTGTGTGTGTGTGTGTGTGTGAGCCCTGAACACAAGGCAGTTTGTTCCAAGCCGATCGGCCCAGAACGGGTAAAAAAAAACCCTCCCCAGCGCGCCTCACACACACACACACACATGACCCAGCAGGCCCTGTCAGCGCCACTTTACATGACGATTCATCCTCTCTGCAGGACGTGTGTGTGCGTGCACATGCGTGAATGCTTGTCTTCATACATCACACATCTGTGCACCCACTGCACATGACATCAGATTGCGGTGCGAGCGTGCACGCAGGGCCTGGTGTGTGCGTGCGCTGATGGGACGGTGCGATTAACTGATTGATCTGTGCACTCAGCAGCGGGGGCCGGGCCGCGCACCCCCGGGCCTCATCTGCATGGACATGTGTGGGAATCAAAACAAAGATCAATACTGTGTGTACTCTGGCAGACAGAGGGATGGTGGAGGCACAGGAAGGAAGTGGGCATTAAAAGCGAATTAAAGGGACACTGCTGCTGGTTTTTACAGCCCATCATCTCTTTCAATAAAACACATTTAAACACAGTGTTTGTCTTTGTGCAGGACCTCTGCGGCCACCACTCCTGCGACACCCTGGGCATGGCGGACGTTGGCACCATCTGCTCTCCGGAGAGAAGCTGCGCCGTTATCGAGGACGACGGGCTTCACGCCGCGTTTACTGTCGCGCATGAGATAGGTAGGCATGGATACACTCACCAGCATCCAAAACAATGACACGGACCAGCCAGGGCACGCACGTACACACATCACATCATGTCAGCATATCTGGGTCCTGCTGATTAATATCACTCAAGTGATGTGAGATGTCACCTGCACTGGCTCTGTTTTTCTTTCTCATTCTTGCAGCTTGTGCAAACACGAGACAAATTCTTGTCCTCTGAAATATCTCCTTAAAAAAACAAAATATCACCTTTTTTTCCTTCATAAACCACTTGTACTCAGTTGGACCTGCTGAGAATTTTTGTTTAAACAGTGATTGAGGGGTGCAAGCACAATTTCTGTTTAATCGAGGCAAAATTAGTGTATTGTCGTCAGTTAAGTATGAATATGGTTGGTCAAATAACTTCATTTGAACTACAAATCACAGGGCCAGCTGTATGAATGTTAACCCTGTTGTAAATGTTTAAAAAATAAATAAATAAGTAAAATATCCTCCGTCTCCCAGGTCACCTGCTCGGCCTGTCCCACGACGACTCCAAGTTCTGCGAGGAGCGCTTCGGGGTGAACAGCGACAAGCGGCTCATGTCCTCCATCCTCACCTCCATCGATGCCTCCAAACCCTGGAGCCGCTGCACCTCGGCGACCATCACTGACTTCTTTGACGACGGCAACGGTGAGCGTGGGAAAAAGCCAGTCTGGTTAACCGTGAGAACTTTCCCCCCTCGGCCAGTCGGAGTTTTATTTCTTCTTTCTGCAAATCGCCTCCATGTGAAATTGACTTTGCTCCTGCAGCCTGTATCACTGAGGCTGTTTACTACCAAAGTGAGCTGTAATCTCTGGTTTACAATCCTATTAACTCTCAGAGTGTAGTTACAGTGCAGCCAAAGACAAGTGACTGGCAGTCAATCAGAATGAGTCATACTGTGCAGCACTTTCATTCATGATGAATAATAAGCTTTGTTGTTGATGAGTTGTTAAGCAATGCCATAGCTACTGGCATAATTCATGTAGCAACAGCATCATTTCAGGCTGCCTGCTGCTGCTCCACAGTTTTTATTGAGTGATAACTCACGCTGGTTTGTCAGTAGACTGAAAGTTTCCTCCTTCTTCTTCTTCTTCGCAGCCGAGTGTCTCCTCGACTCTCCTCGCCAGCCGCTCCTGGGCCCCGAGGAGCTGCCCGGGCAGAGCTACGACGCCGTCCGCCAGTGCCGCCTGGCCTTCGGCCCCGAGTACACGGTCTGCCCGGGGATGGACGTGTGCTCGCGGCTGTGGTGCGCCGTGATCCGCCAGGGGCAGATGGTGTGTCTGACCAAGAAGCTGCCGGCCGTGGAGGGAACGCCGTGCGGGAAGGGACGCATCTGCCTGCAGGGGAAGTGCGTGGACAAGACCCGCAAGAGACACTACTCGGTAAGAAGAACATGGAAGAGGATGAGGGAGACAAAAATGGCCAGAAACAAAAATAGATTCCTTTTTATAGCTCAGAAAGTGATATTTTAAGAACCGAAAGTCTGTGGGAAGTGATGAAGCAGAGACAGAGACACTTGAAGTGGAAAATGTCACAGGTTCCTGATGTGGCTTCACTGTGTGGTCTGTTTTATTTATGTCCCTGCTGATCTGTGCTGTTTGTTCTCTTGGCCTCACTTAAACAGATCTAAATTGAATTTGGCCTTAACGACTTCAAGCACCAAATCTGCTCTTGGCAGAGAGTCGACACTGAGCGCGTGCACGTGCGTGTGGCAGGGGAGTTAAAGTCAGAATGAATGGGGAAAGAGGGGAAGAATATTTTCTTTGTGTTTATTTGTCACATGACATTTGATGAGTCTGACACCATCTTTGGCAGGCGACTGCGCGTGCGGGTCCAACTTCTGACTCGCTTCATTTCCACTGGCTCGCATGACGACCGGTTTGCTGCTCGGCGACGTTAAGCCCCCTCCATTTGAGCCTTCACAGCGTTTTAACCTCCTTTTATTCCTTGCAGCAGGACGGCAGAATAAGTAGCTTTTACTGTGGAAACAAGGAGTCGAAGGGCAGTGGAACTAACCGAACAGACGGTTTCCAAAGAGCTTCAACATTATTAAATCAGCTTTGTCTCATAAAATGTTAAATGCTACTTATTCAGTCGTTTTCTTTAATATACGACTGGTTGGAAAAAAATAAAACGAAGTTACCTCGCGAGTCTCACTGAGGGAAGCATGTGAGCTGCGGCTTGAGACAGACTTTAGTCATTATCACATGAGGTTCGTCTCGTTCTGTCTGTCTCTTTCCACAGCCACTTTGCATACCACAACTTTCTTTATAATAGATCTGTCTCCAAAGGGACACGTGACTCTGACTTCCAACATGTCTGATAAGCTCTAATTGTCCTCTTTCATCTCCTTTTTTCCCTCTTCATCCCTCTCTCTCCTCTCTGATCTCTCCCCTGCTGTCATTTCCTCCCCCCGACCCTTATCTCCTCTTTCATCTTCCCTTTCCTCTCCTTTTCCTCTCCTCCTCCCCTCCTCCTCCTCCCAGGCGTCCAACCACGGCAGCTGGAGCTCCTGGGGTCCTTGGGGTGCGTGCTCCAGAACGTGCGGTGGTGGGTTGCAGTTCGCCCAGCGCCTGTGCAACAACCCGCCGCCGCGCAACAACGGGCGCTACTGCACCGGCAAGAGAGCCATCTACCGGTCCTGCAACGTCACACCATGTCCTGCATCAAGTGAGTGTGACAATGCATATGTATATATTTTTTTTTTTGTTCATTTTATGCTTATTTCTCTATTTTACTGTCTTTGTTTTTTCTTATATACTGTATATATAATTTTCTTGAACTTTTCTTGAACTTTTTCATTTTATTTCTGATGTATTTCACTACACAACACGTACATTTTGTGGGATCGCTCCAATGTCTAAAAAGAAACATGTGTAATGGAATATAAATCAATGATTTGTGCAATCTTGCAATAAAGTATAAAAAATGTGAGTGTGACAACCCAGGAATTCCTCATTTTAAATTTCTGTTTATGGCCCCTTTCTCCAGGTAAGAGTTTCCGTCAGGAGCAGTGTGAGGTGCGCAACGGTCCACAGACAGATCCTAAAGGGGTGAAGACCTTCGTTGAGTGGGTGCCGAAGTACGCAGGAGTTCTCCCTAAAGACGTGTGCAAGCTGACCTGCAGAGCCAAAGGAACAGGATACTACGTGGTGTTCTCCCAGAGGGTGAGTCAGTCAGTCAGACAGAACAGGATGCAGCAGTCTATTTATGCCACGGAGGGAATAAAAAAAAAGCGAGGGATGATGCTGACACTGTGATTCTGTGTTGAAGGTGGTGGACGGGACGGAGTGTCGCCCTTACAGCAGCTCGGTGTGCGTGAAGGGGAAATGTGTGCGGACGGGCTGCGACGGCATCATCGGCTCCAAGCTGCAGTTTGACAAGTGTGGGATCTGTGGCGGAGACAGCACAGGGTGTGTACGAGTGGTGGGCAACTTCACAAAGAAGAGGTAAGATAAAACACGCACCTGAGTGGATGCAGGGTATCCGCGGGGTCTTGAAAAGTATTAAAAGGTGATAAATCAATTTTGGGAAAATTAAGACCCTTAAAAAGTATTAAAAAGTCTTTTCACGACTTTATAAAGTCTTAAATTTTGAAGGTATTTTTTCAGAATTAGCTGTCCAAGAGTTTGAGTCCTAAAAAACATTGTGAAAGTGTGTGAATTTATTCATTTTATTAAAAAACAAAGATGAACCGGTACATAAAAAAGAAAAGAAGATTGTTGTTTTCGTTTTTTGAGAGTGGAGCAATGATTTTTTGTTTTTTTCTATTATAAACTTTGCCTTTTATTTATTATCCCAGCCTATTTTGAATACTGTTGTATCATAGTGGTCTATAGTCTTTATCACAAACTAGAACTGTTAAGTTAAAAGTGTCACTGATGTAAATGGTTACAGCTTGAAGTGGCGGTGAGGTACTGAAAAATATTGAGAAGGTCTTGAAAAAGTCTTAAAAAGGTATTAGAATTAACTTCAAGATTCCTGTATATACCCTGGGATGTGTCATTGTCAAGTGTTTTCAAAAGGTAAACAAAGTCTGTCTCACCCAACAGAAAGAGAAAACTGTCCATGCACTGATCTGATCTTCCCTCTACCTCCCCTCTTGCCCAACAGTAAGGGCTACACTGACGTAGTTAAGATCCCCGCGGGCTCCACCCACATTAAAGTTCGTCAACACAAGGCCAAGGATCAGACGCGCTACACCGCCTACCTGGCTCTCCGGCGAGCCAACGGCGAGTACCTCCTCAACGGCAAGTTCATGATCTCCACCTCCGAGACCATCATCCCCTTCAACGGCTCCGTGCTCAACTACAGCGGCTGGAGCCAGAGGGACGAATGGCTCCACAGCATGGGGCCCGGGGCCCTGCAAGAAGCCCTGGTGGTGCAGATCCTAGCCACGGACGCCAAGAAGCCGCTGGATGTTCGTTACAGCTTCTTCATGCCCAAGAAGACGTCCCCCATCCTGAAGTCAGCCCTTACACACAGCACCACCACGGCCTCAACCACAACCACAACCAGAACCACCACCACCACCACCACCACCATCAGTAGCACCACTACATCCTCTGCCCCCCCTATCCATGTTCCAGGGCCAGCTACGACCCCTGGCCCCTCCACCCCGCCCCCGGGGCCCCAGTGGGTCACGGGGACGTGGATGACCTGCTCCAGGACATGTGACACTGGCTGGCAGAGCCGGACAGTGCAGTGCAAGGACCAGGACGGGAAACTGTCCAAAGGATGCACACTGGGCTCCCGGCCCTCCGCCTTCAAACACTGTCTGGTGAAGAAATGTTGAGGAGGCAGGAGGAGAAGAGGAAGACAAAGAAGAAGAGTGACTGATGAGACGAGGAACAATATGTAGGAGGAAGTTGTAATCTGTCTCAAGTGCTGGATGTATAGGACCAATGAATGGACCGATGAATTTAAGACATAGACCCTTAAACAGGACTGTGAATGTTGGCGGGAAAGCGCCTGGACCAGTCACACACAGACTCAAAGACATGTTGTAGTTGACGATGAGCCAGAGGAATGTCCTGGGACTATGGGAGTGATGCAGAGTGGAGTAAAAATGGAGGACAGTTTCCAGACCATAGTGACACGTACGGCCCTGGCACAGCTAAAGACTCGAGTTGCATGTCATTTCCACATAGACAATGACTGATTGTCTTTACATCGGCCTCCAAAACCCTGGAGGCTAAGTGTGTGTTGCCCTGTAATGGCATGCATGTTCTGTTGTGTCTTTTTTTTTAATGCTATTTCATGTGTTCTAATCACTGTGGGTATTTGAAAGTTATACCCCTCTGTCTTTTGTCATGAGTCTGTCCGAGACAAGAGCCCCGGTTCTTCGCCATGCCTCTAGGGTCGCGCCGCTTTGTGACGTCGACGTTACAGGGACTCAGCAGCACATACAGTTTGTTTCTGGAAGAATGTTGAAAATGCAGAATCACTGGATGGGAGGCCATCTTTATTGCTATCTTAACAAGTAACAAAAACATCAAGAAAGGGTCTCTCCCATCGATTAACCAACTTGAGAGTTACTAATGGACAAAGAGCATCATTGCTGTTGCATTCCCACCAGTATTCTTCCTGTTAATATTCCTCCCAGCCGCTCAGTGTCTGAAATGTCCACATTACAGCAGACGGAGATGCGTAGACTGTCTCGGATCAGGGCTACCTACATGCCCTATGACTGAGCTGAGGCACCATCACCTGCAGTAATGACCATGATGTCCAAAAGACAGTTTATGGACACACTGTCCAGCAAGTACATGAGAGAGGGAGATATCACGACCAAGAGTGAATGAATTAAACCAAACATGGTCAATGGGCGATGAGTCCAGGAAGCCGATTAGCTCCAGTCGGTGTCGTGTCCTCTCTAGGGAAGATTGACACACCTATACAGCGTGATGGCATAGAGAGGGGGAGAGTACGGTGGCCTTCAGAGGACAAACCTTAAAACCGTTAAATCAACAAAGGGCAAAGGGGCAAAGTAAGCACGACACTCCTTCACATTTATGGAGGTTTAATTAATGATGAATCACATTGGGGGCGATGCTTGATTTTGTATGTGTGAGTGCGTGTGTATGTGTGTGTGTGTGTGTGAGTGAGTGAATGTGTGTTGCTGTGAGTTTGCTATGTGCTAGCACATTCATGCACCCAGGCCTGTGTTTAAAGCACATAGAGTACTATGTACCGTGAACATGTTCTGTTCTCTACTGTGTCTTGAAGCGTCTTAACTCTCAGTTCCACTTGTATCAATCATTATGCTGGTGCTGAGACGTTTACAGCCCTCATGTTTTTGTTTGTTGCAGTCTGTTTGTCTGTTGTTGTTTTTTTCTGTTTAGGAAACAATGCTAATATGACAATGTGTGCCCTGGATACTTGCAAACGACAGCAAGAGAGATACTAATGCAGTCATTACTGTCCTTTTGCAATTCAACTCTTTTCTTTTCGTTACTCATTCTTTGTTTTACTCATACACCCTGTATTTACAAATGATCATTTCATTTTAACACGTCTCCAACCCAGATGGGTGGAGTTTGCCAATTCAGACGGTGCCACAAAATGTGTCATGAGGACAGCGATGATATTGTTGAGGGTGTTTAAGGGGTCAGCTCACCCAGGAAGTTAACTTTCTTGTTTACATTTATTGGAATACCCAATAATACCCAATAATAATATCACATCATAAGTATAAAACAACAATCCCCCCCCTGTTTCCAGTCTTCTGTCTCTAGCTTATAGATCTATGAGTCAGGTTTCAATCTTCTCATCTAACTCTGATCAGGACAAACCAATGAAGTGTCATTACCAAAAATGTGAACTGACCCTTTAAGACCTCCACCCGACCAAAAAACAGTATCAACCATTTCTACACCCTGTTCTTTGGAAAATGTTAACCAATGATGCCTAGATAATATGAAAACACCTCAAGACCGCTCATATTCGTACAAGACGTTGTGTAAGAATCCAAATGGGTTGATTCCATACCTAATGGACTCTGAAATACCTTCCTGTAATTGTGTGAAACTTTCCGGCGCCCTTCCTATTTTCCTGTGTGGCAAACCTCACCCATCTGGCACCTGCGTTCGGAGAAAACAAAACCATGAGAAACACTTTCAGATACGACATGACCCGGGTCAACATACCACTCACAAAGCTCTCCTCTGGCCTCACACGGTCTGATTTATTTACACGATGTAGACCTTTTTGTACATGAATAGACCTTTCATATATGTGTTAGTATTCAACCATATTTACACAGACATTTACACATACAGACATCGAAACTATCCATCAGTCACATAGTTTTTGAGTATTGCAAACACACACACACACACAAACACACACACATATATGAAAATATATACACACTACTTACTCTGACTCTTCCAGTGGGGAAACCCCTCTCGCTGAACGACAGAAACACAGCACTGAACTTGTAATTTATTGTTTGTACAACTGGTATGTGTGAATAAAAAAACAATGAGATGAGTTTTATTTATTATACTAATTTTGTATCAAATTACTATTTAACTTAGGAATATGACTGTGCAGAATCATTCCTTTGTAAGAATATAGTGTTTCTTTTCTAGTCATCCACATGAATATATGTACATAAAATCTATATATTTAAACGCCTTGGTCTCTGTCTCATCTATGTTGTTGTCGCACTATAACATCACAAGTTTTATCAGAAGCAGATATAGCTTCAGTTTCTATTCGAATCCCTAGACTGAAATGGCATAATTCAGTAAGAAAATAAAAGCATAAAATGAAATAAAACACTGCAACACATCATAAACTTTATCAGACCCAGTGGATAGAAGAAAAAGATTGGAAAATATCAAGAAATAAAAGGTGTTTTACATCTCAAAGTAAAACATAGTTTATTGTAATCAAGAGAAATGCAACATATTAAATCATCTGATCATAAATGAATGAATTGGGTGTTAAATATTAATCTGAGAGGTAATTGTCTCATTAATGTGCTGCATTCAAGTGTCACCTGGTTAATAGCTCCATGTCTCTCATTCTCTCCCCTCCAGGCTGCATTACTGATCCAAGGTCGCCCCCCTGTGGCCTGTCGCCTCCTGACCTCCACGAGTTTAAGACCGAGTGTAAAACCAAACATGGCACAACGGCGCCACCTGGTGGTTGGACGTGTGACTGCTGCATCTCGCCCTGAAAACCCTCCGCTGCTCTGTGGGTATTTTCCTAAACACGTGTCTACCATCTGCTGGGAAATGATGAAACTACAACTCTTCACTTTTATGACCTGTTGCTCTTAAGGTGGAATTTCATAGTTTGTCCCCCCAGAGACCGATCATTAATGTTTGTCCCAGTGAGTCAAAAGTAGGAAATGACGCCAATAGACATAATTCTTGGTAAAATAACAATTACGCATAGATTATTGTTAAATTACTTTATGGTATTCTTGTAATTTAACCATTTATTAACTATGTTTATATTGATTTGCAGCTTTTTTGCAACTATGAAATAATTATAGTTGTTAGTTCTCTCGATAACAGCTCCTCAGTGAATTAAGTTTTATTTCTGCCTTGAATGGAGCTTCTCTTGTTTGCGTTGTGCCTCAGTGCGCTCTTGATAATAGGATCTCTGCTTTGCCAGTTATTTTTTTAATGAAACTCCAGCGTAAACTCTTCCTGCCTGTTGGAGAGGAGGAACACTCCGGACGGGAGGGGGAAGAGGCCGGAGGACAGGGGCTCTGCCTGCCTGGATCTGAGCGCAGAGGCAGCCCGGTGGAACAACCGCTCCACCTTAAGACCTCAGCGGCCCCTCTCTGCTCCCTCTCCCCGGGGAGGAGAGCTGCGGAACCCGGCCACGGCGCACCACAGCCGGCTTGGCACGGGGGAGGTGAGTACGGCTCCCGGAGCCTTGGCCAGCACGATATGGTTACCATTCCCGACCTGCTGCCATCTCCCTTCTCCAGTTGCACTGACACTACAACGCTGCTCCACATCAGCCACTGCTGCCTGTCACACTAATCTGTGTTGGAATAAGGTGAAATTTAATAAGTGAGTAAGAAAGTGGAGCAAAACACCAGAGGCTTGGTTTCTATGTGGGCCACTCATAAATACACTACATGTAGGTCTGTGTGTGGATGTATCCACCAGGATAAATGAGAATATATCCAGTAATAATCTTCAGGGGCTGTGGTTGTATATGTTAATAATGTTACAGACAAACACAGTTTAAAGCAGAGAAAGCGTATCTGCTCAGAGCTCTATGCTCACTATGATTTATTATGGCAACGCTCCAGGTCGCTGCGTTTTCGTTGCGCACGGGATTTGGCCCCTCTTACTTCAAAGGGCCCTCAGGAAGGGGGTGGTCCCGGGCAGGGGGATATAAAGGAAGGACCGGCTCTGTTCTGACTGCAAGGCAAGAGCAGAGAACAGACTAGACGGGTCAGCAGAGCAAAAGCCTGCCCCGAACTCAAAGAACTAAAAAACTGAGACATCTGCTGAGTTTGAAGAGGGAGAGACCTGTTGGAATTTACTGCTGAGACTCAGCTTTGATTTTCATTTAATGAAAGGACTTTTTGCAACAAGTCAGACCTGCACATAACTTTAAATGAGTTTTGCACTGGATTTGATCCCTTTTTAGATTTTTATGCGCGTGGACAGTTTTGTGGAAGTTCAGAGTCTTGGGTTTTGTAGCTTATAGTGAAGAAAAAAACCCTTTTAAAGGATTAACCTGCTTCCTCCATAAGACTTTATATTTTATCAGTTTCTTTTTCCACTTGTCGGATTTCACAGTTACATGATGTGGTTTTTACGCGTTTCCATTGGTTTAATACTGTGCGTCGGTGCGGCGCACTGCGCCTGGGAGGAGAGCACCGTGGTGCCGGTCAGACTAGACCCCACGGCCCGGTCGGAGAGCGACACCGAAGCGTGGCGGACTCTCTCCGCAGAGGAGAAGGAGAAGGAGGCGGAGATGAGGGTGTACCGGTTGGACGTATTTGGTACCGAGCTGGTCTTGCAGCTAGAACCCGACCAGACCTTTTTGGCACCGGGCTTTGTCTTCCATATTGTGGGCAGCCCCGAGTCCGAACCGACACCGGAGTCCAAGAGCGGAGCGGAGCCGGGCTGTTTCTACTCGGGTACGGTGAATGGAGAGGAGAACTCCGCCGCTGCGCTCAACCTGTGCCACGGACTCAGAGGCGGATTCTACTTTCGGGGTGAAGAGTACTTCATCCAGCCCCTCAACTCCAGCGAGTTCCTGGGCACCGAGGATGATGTCCACTCGATCCGCCGGAGAGGTCGGGCAGCTCTGGCCGAGGAGGGGAGCTCCAAGTGCGGGGTCAACGAGGACGAGGAGCGGGTGCCAAAGAATCTGGAGAAAGAGGCGAAGCACGGAGCAGCTAACGCAGATCAGACAGGTAAGGCTGCAGACAAACACACACGGTCTGACTGTCATAGACTGAGATCAGACTCTTAGACATGGGACTTAATGAGTCAAAGGAAACACTGCCAAGTTCATTTATTCCCCCTAGAGATGCGCCAGGCTTATCTACAGCTGTTTACAAACAAGCAGATAACCGGTCTAATCAGTATCTATAGGTAGTGAGTGTGTGGAACAGACGGCTGCACGCTGGGGCTGTCGGTGTGCCAGGGTGCACAGCATGCGTAATGGACTCGGCTACCTTTTTTTTTGACAGCCGTCTACGCGTAAGAGAAGAGGAAGGGAGGGCTGGGGAGGGAGGGAGAGGAGAGAGAGGGGGGCAAACTTCTCCAAGAGGAAAGAGGAGGAGGAGTGACGGAGGGAGGGGGAGAGGAGGAGGAGGAGGAGGAGGGAGGGGAGGGGGAGCAGCGGGGCTGGGGCCAGCCAGAGCCCGGTGGTGCTGAGACGTGTAAACTCGCCTCCTGGTACTACTAGCACCGACAGTTTTTTTTTTTTTTTTGGTTCAGAAAGGATTTTCTCCCTTCACCCTTTTATTCTCAGCTGCATAGTTTTCCACCAGAGAGAAGGTCAATTTAGGAATGTGGACCCTGAGGAGGAGGAGCCGCCGGTGGTGTGACGCTGAGTCACGGCAGCCAGGCTCCCCCAGGCACATCCGGAGCGCTCTTTGGAGCCTCTATCCCCTCTGAAAAAACCAGCCTTTGTAGCTGCTATTCAGAAAGCTGGCAGAGTTTTGCAGTGTGCAGCCTGTTCCAGACAAAACAACAAATGTCTCATGAGTTTCAGCAGCAGTGAATTCAGGCCTAAAAATGTGACACACATGACCTCTGACCTCTGTGAGTTTGGTTTAACCTCTCTGTCTCTCTCTCTGTGTGACCTCAGCTCACCACAGGACCAGGCGTTTTGTTTCCACCCCTCGCTACTTGGAGATCATGCTGGTCGCTGACCAATCCATGGCCGAGTTCCACGGCGCCGGGCTCAAACCCTACCTCCTGACCGTCATGGCGGTGGCCTCCCGCCTCTACCGCCACCCCACCATCCACAACTCCATCAGCCTGGCGGTGGTGAAGCTGCTGGTGGTGTACGAGGAGGAGCGAGGCCCTCAGGTGTCGGCCAACGCCGCCATGACCCTCCGCAACTTCTGCCAGTGGCAGCGGCAGCACAACCCGCCGAGCGACCGCCACCCTGAGCACTACGACACGGCCGTGCTCTTCACCAGGACGGTAAGTTGGTGTGGAAGTGGAGGAACTGACAGAACACGAGTAAGAGAGTTCAGACACTGATGTTGCTGTGCTTTGCCTCCTCAGGATCTGTGTGGCGCCCACTCCTGTGACACTCTGGGTATGGCCGATGTTGGCACCGTGTGCGACCCCGACAGAAGCTGCTCTATCATCGAGGACGACGGGCTCCAAGCAGCGTTTACTGTGGCACACGAACTGGGTAAGTCCATGTTTTAGTGTCTTATAAACCCAACACGGATGCTCTGGCTGCTTTTAATCACAGGATCGAGGTGCTTAAAGAACTGTTCTCTCCTCTCCCCAGGCCACGTCTTCAACATGCCCCACGACGACGCCCAGCTGTGCTCCGGAGTCAATGGCGACCACTGGGGCTCCCACATGATGGCCTCCACCCTCTCCAACCTGGATCAGCAGCAGCCGTGGTCCCCTTGCTCCGCCCTCATGGTCACCACCTTCCTGGACAACGGCCACGGCCAGTGCCTGCTGGACAAGCCGGTCAAGCCTCAGCCGCTGCCCCAGCCTCTGCCCGGGACGGTGTACGACGCCGACCATCAGTGCCGGCTGACCTTCGGTGATGACTCCCAGCACTGCCCGGACCTGAGCACCACATGCGCGGCTCTGTGGTGCACCGTGACCACAACCAACGGTTTGCTGGTGTGCCAGACCAAGAACTTCCCCTGGGCCGACGGGACGTCATGCGGCCACGACAGCTACTGCCTGGCTGGACATTGTCTCACCAAGAGCCAAGCTGCTAAACACCAGGTAGGAACCAGGACACATCTAACTCCAACAACATATCCATGATGCGTCCAGCTTCACTTTTAGATGCTCATGGTTTTCTTCCTGCTTTCAGACTCCTGTCAACGGCGGCTGGGGCGTGTGGGGTCCTTGGGGCGACTGCTCTCGGACCTGCGGTGGAGGAGTGCAGTATTCCTTCCGTGCCTGTGACAACCCTCTGCCCAAGAACGGGGGCAAGTACTGCGAAGGCAAGAGGATCCAGTACCGTTCCTGCAACACAGAGGCCTGCCCCGATACCAACGGTAAGAGAGTTTTAATATCACACCTAACCAGCTGCACCGGCTTTCTTAAAAGTTACTGTGGCTGTTAACATGCAAGTAAATCTGACCCTCTGTCTCTCTCTGTCGCTTCCTCAGGCCTGTCGTTCCGCGAGGAGCAGTGCTTGGCTCACAACGACATGTCGGCCCAAGTGTCGCTGGGTTCAGGAGAGGGTGTCGAGTGGGTGCCTAAGTATGCTGGAGTTTCACCCAAAGACCGCTGCAAGCTGGTGTGTCGCGCCAAGGGAACTGGATACTTCTTTGTCCTCAAATCTAAGGTGAGAGTTTCTAAATGCTGTATTATATTAATAAACTCTGTTTGTTCCCCCTCTGGGTTAAAACTGATCCTCCAGGACTCTCAGGGCCTCAGCTTAAAGTCTCATAAAGTTCTCTTGACTTGTGCAGACCTGAAAGTAAAAGGCTCTGCTATTGTAATTTCTCTCAGCCCTGAGGCTGCAGCATCGCTGGGGAAAAGACTTTTACTTTTTACCTTTTGACTCAGACACTTATGTAACAGTTTTACTAGACCTAACCCTGAAGTTTCCATCTCCTCCTCCCTCTCTGCTGCCCCCAGGTGGCTGACGGCACGCCCTGCAGCCCAGACTCCACATCGGTTTGTGTTCAAGGCCAGTGTGTGAAGGCTGGATGTGACCGCGTCATCGGCTCCAACCGCCGCTTCGATAAGTGCGGCGTGTGTGGTGGAGATGGTTCTACCTGCAAGAAAGTGTCCGGCTCTCTGGAGCGCGCCAGGTAAACAGACAACCACACTTCTGCTTCACAAAACCTGAGACTCTCTGAGTGAAACCTCACAGCATGGGACGTAGTTTGACCTCCATCTGTCTCTGTTTCAGGCCGGGCTACCAGGATGTTGTAACCATCCCTGCTGGTGCCACCCACCTGGACGTTAAGCAACGTGCCCCAGGCAACGGTCGTCACGACAACAGCTACCTGGCGGTGCGTCGTCAGGACGGGAACTACCTGCTGAACGGTGATTACAAACTGATGACCATGGAGACGGACATCACCCTGCGAGGCGCACTGCTGCGCTACAGCGGCTCGGCGGCGACCCTGGAACGCCTCCGCAGCTTCGCGCCGCTCCCCGAGGCCCTCACCATCCAGGTGCTGTCGGTGGGCGAGGCCCCGAGGCCCCGGGTCAAGTACAGCTACTTCGCCCCCAGGCCCAACAACGCTGCTTCAACCAACAACAACGGGGGCCGCCGCCAGTCCATCAATGCCATCCGAGAGGTGGGCGGAGCCGAGTGGACCCTGAGGGAGTGGGGTCCCTGCTCCCAGACCTGCGGAGGAGGAACGCAGCAGAGGGAGGTGGTGTGTCTGGACCCCCAGGGCCGTCCCTCCAGAGACTGCCCGGAAGAGCTGCGCCCCCTGGCCTCGCGGTCCTGCGCCGCCCAGCCCTGCCCCTCCTGGCTCCTCGGGGAGTGGTCCGCGTGCTCCAAGACCTGCGGCCGAGGCTTCCGCAAGCGCCAACTGCGCTGCATCGGCCACGACGGGCGCACGCTCACCCACGACAGCTGTGACCCCAAAGACCGGCCGCGACCCCTGCTGGAACTGTGCAATCAGGGCGCCTGTTAAGGACTGCTTCACAAATCTAACCTCCTGTCCTCCACCCGGCTTTCAGAGAGAAGTCAGAAACAAAAACACTCTGATCTCCACCGCCTCCTTTTTTCCTGCAAACAACCTCCAGAGCCTGATGAATGTTTACATCCAGAGCAAAGGGTGCTGCAGGTTTCCATGGGTTCTGCATCGTCGAACAGTCAGCGGTGACATTGACTGTAACTGACAGCTTGTACCCGTTCCTTCTCATCCATTGAACCACAGAGGCAACAGAGACTGATTTCAGCTCGCTGCCTGTCTGTCCTCAGCACAGCAGTGGCACATTTAGCCTCCCGTTAAGGAGAGGAAAGCATGGACATTCCTGATTTCCTTAAAACAAAAAAGCATGCTGCTTATCGTGCCAATGTCATGCTTGTGTGTGTGTATGATGCGCGATTGTGTGTGTATGGGTGAGTGTGTGTGTCTGTGTGTCAAATTTTTAATGCATGTATATGATGTTTGTCCAAGCTGGGCTGGACAGACACAAAAGGGTTGGGGTGGGGGAGGTTACTGCAGAGTATATAAAGAAAACAAATGAAAGAGAGTAGCTCATATTCTACTTGCTCACCCCATCAGGTATGGAAAAAAAAAGATAACTCATAGTCATAGTGTTTATGTTCAAAACTTGCCAGTCTTCGTTTATTTATCACAAACCTGTAGCACTTCAGCTTTGTTTTTACCAGTGGCACATCGTAACACCCAGTTGTCTCTAAATGCCTCAGTACACCGTACTTTGTCCTTTAGCCATATCTTGCCCTCGTCTACACAACCTTCAATGAGGGAGCTCTTTAAAGACCAAAGAAGAGTGTGTGAGTGTGTGTGAGAGCATGAGGAATGTGTGAGTGTGTGGAGACCTAAAGAGGGACTTGTCTCCTGCTACTACTTCATAAGTAAGTCTCTCCTGCCTTCTGCGAAGGCACTTTGTTTTGTTTTTTTTCTATTAAGTTTTGTTTCTCTTTTTGTACAGAATATCCAAACATTATTTATTTTTGTACAGCCTGTTAAATATAATCATGTGGCTTTTTTAATATTATTTTTTATTTGTTATTGAGATCACAGAAGGAAGTAGAATATATAGAGTATTTATACAGTGTTATATATATATGGTCCTAGGTTCATGAATAAAGTATCACATTGACTTGTGCAGCTGACGTCTCCAGAGTGGTTTGTCCGTTTGAACATTAACACACACTGATCTTTGACCCCCTGACCCTTAGTCTGACCATCACAGTTACACATCTGACTCCCACCCAATGTGAAAACCAAGTCTTCACCTCCAAACTGCTGCTTAGGAATAGGACTGACAAAGATGTCCTCACAATGCACAAATCATCCATTACCTTTAAAGGCTGAAGTCGGTCCTCACGTATGTCAAATATATGAGGGATTCTTGTATCCCAGTGAGCTTTAGGAGGCTGTTAATACTTAATATAGGTTTGACATATTATGTACTGGATGCAGGTCGTGTAATTCAACTTGTATCCACTAGATGAGAGTGTTTCTGCCTGCCATCCAATTTCAATTGCTCCAAAGTTTCCACACACAAAGGGCAGTGACTGTAGTTATGGCTGGATTATTCTGCTAGAGGGCAGTAGTGAGCAGCTTGACCCTGACGACCTTCTCAGAGGCCCTTTGGCTCTGGAGCCAAAAAAATTGCTGGCTGCCTGGGTGATCAATCTTTTAAAGTCTTTAGGGCATGTTCTATTGTGCGTTGAACATCATTAATCCAATAGCTTGAGCCTTTTAAAACAGCTACAATATGTTTCTGTGAGGTTTATCATGTGCACTTGGATGAGAAAAGATGCACTACAAAGGGAAGAAATATAAAAATATAAATTGCCTTAGCACAATCCTTTTGTTTGTTCACTGGTGAGTCACTGCTGGATTAGTAACACTGTTATTCTATTCCCATATGACATGAGCTCCTCTTCATATTTATATATGAGCGAACGCAACAGAATGTGAGCTCAGCACTAGAGTACATGCATGCATCATCCACACAACTGAACAACACTAGAGCTGTCAATCAACTGTAATCAATACACTATTTTAATTCATCAAGCAAGCAAGCAGCCATTTGAAGTAGAACTGGAGGTGTATTTAGTTTCATATTGCAGCCAGGCATCTCCCTTGAACTTTGTGCAGCAGAGCTCGGACCAGAAAGTACCTTAGCACTCGAGTTCTGTGTGGCACTTCCTGTTTTGCCCTAAGGAAGATGATCCCCTGGCTTGTCGGCTCCCATACAGCACAAAGGAAATCATTATCCTGTAATTATAGATGGTTAGGAAGAAAATTGGCCATCTCTGTAATCTGTGTAATAACATAATGTGCCACTAGACTCTGTAAGCCCAAACAACTGGGACAGGAGGGGATGCATACTTCATGCTTTTTTTTTCTTTTTTTTTCTCGGACTTGACAATTGACAAGAAACAACTCAAACTAGGGGAGGGAAATGTCAACATGAAAATGTCCAGGTGAAATGCAACAACTTGTTTTTTTTTGTTTTTTTCTTTTAACCTGGTTGTTTTTTCATGTCTCAGCGTCACATCATTACAGCTTAAAAGAAGCATCTGGAAGACATTATGAATCATTGCTGCTCAATGTGGGTGGCATTTCCGAGAGCTAAATTATCTTCCTCCTTTTGCCACCCTTGGTTGCCCGTATAGGTTTGTTTGACTTATGGCAAATTTGAACCAAGTTTTCAAACTTCCAGAGAAAGAAAAAGCACTCATGTCGGATCAGAGGAAGAAAGACGATGCACAAATTGAAAATCCTTCTGACTTCTGAAAATATAGGCTAAATGTTTGCAAAAATGACTTCATTAGGTCAGATTCAGGTCATTGGAAAAGCTTTTTAATGATGAATTTTATGACTGTTAGTTAAATCAGTTCAGGTTAGTACAAGTGGCGTTCTTGATCCAAAGTCTTCCCAGCACAGAGGGAAGTGTGCGTGAGTTGGGGGGGGTCGTGGTCATCCTCTAACCCCTTCTTGGCACCAGGACATACTTTGTGTTAATAAAGTACATGTTGCTGGATGAAGACATTCTGCCCTCCACTCGTCTAGTCTTTCTCCTTCATCTGGTAGAGAATCATGACCTCAAGGTATTGTCTAAGACCCATATTAAATCACATATTAACCAACTGTGCAATGAGTAGGTTGCAACTGCTTTAATATCCAAGCTGCCCCCTCCCCACCCTCCTCCTGCCCTGGCCCTCTCTGCCCCATTTAGAGCTGGGTATGGTCTTCTGCAGAGCTGCTCCCCCTGCACCCTCCTCACCACAACAGATAAGAGGGGTTTATATTTATTTATTTGTATATTCAAAACTACAAAGAGTGTGTGTCTGATGTGGTTTTTTGGGAGATTTCCATGTGGTATATTTGTGCAACAGCAGCGTTAATGGGATAGAGTTTGCAGGTTATCTGTGACATTTTCAAAAATCCAACCAGACAGATAGACAGAAATACAGATAAACAGATGGATCGAGCTCAGTCTGGGCCCCTTCGTGTTGTTTTGGTGTCTGAAAATAGCTCCGGAGTGTCGTGGTGTTGTCACACAGGTGTGAAGCACCGTGCTGAGCCGGCCGTGGGTCATTACGGCCCCAATCCGCTTTCATCTCCGGAGAAGTCGTGATGTGACGGGCGGCGTGTGAAGCAGGGGACTGTGCCTGCCGTGGGCGTGGGTGGAGGTCTATTATCTGACCTGATATTCACGGGGACGAGCGTGAGCACATGCACGCACATAGCCTACAGTACAAAACCCATGCGCACTCCGATGTGGGCCTAAAGGTGAAGGTTTAATAACCTAAACAAGAAGAATGAGATCGGAAAAGAGATAATTGAGCCTTCAAAATAAAAGCTTCAACGACATGAAGTAGGACTTAATTTATTAGGTGTGTCAAGATTCAAGAATACTCTTCATACTTACAATGAGCCTCTTTATATAGGCTATCCAGAATAGGCTAGCCTACCTAAATAAAGTGAAATTAAAAATAAAAACAAAATTAAGAGAAAAAAAACAGGACTAAATGAAAATCATGATAGTTATAGTTAGGCTACTTGTGAAGAGTAAAGAGGCCTAATTAAGAGTCTTATTTTGAAATTTCATTTTTATTCTCTCTCTCTGAGAGTGTGAACTGAACAGGGTGAGGGAGGGTGAGCAGAGGGGGGGCAGCGGGGGAGGGCAGCGCAATAAAGAGCTCCAGCAGCCCGTCAGTCGGAGGTGTGGATACAGGACGGAAGAAAGAGAAGTAGCTAGAGAGAGAGAGAGAGGCAGCAGTGAAAGACGCTGCCCGTCGTCCACACGTGGAGGAGGCGGAGGAACAAACGGAGCGTCAGCCCGGAGGAGGGGGAACAACTAACCCCGAAGTCAGGACGTAGGAGCCCGCTGCTGCTGCTGCTGCTGCTGCTGGCTGTCGGGGAGTGGGACACAACAACAATGCTCCACGAGGAGCCCCATAGGTGACCGCGGAGGGATACACATTACACACGCTTTCTCCGAGCTCCTGTCACCCGGTCGAGGCGGAAAAACAAGGCGGAAAGTGGGCGCAAGCGGTGTGAGAGAGAGAGAGAGGGGTCATGGAGAGGCGGAGGAGGACGCAGGCTGGGAGATGGAGGTGGCTGAGGAACTCGCTGCTGCTCTGTTTATTCACCGGTGAGTCTAGTGGTTTTATGGTTGTTGTTTTTTTTTAACACACCTTTAATTAGACTTTAATGCCTCTTAGTTGTGTTTGTAATGAATGTAGAGGCTGTCGGATATCACAGCGCTGGGAAACAATGAGTGACAGACAGGATGTAAAAACTGCTGGAAACTTTTCACGAGTCAAGTCTGAGCTACGGTGCTGCAGAGAGAGAGAGGGAGAGGGGGGGGGAGGAGGAGGAGGAGGAGGGGGGTGGGGGGTTATTAGTTGGTGGTGTTGGGTGTATGTGTGTGAGGGGGTGGGTAGGGGTGGGGGGGGTGAAGGACATACTGCCATTGTCTCCCAGGCTGTGGAGAGACAGGAGCCAGGACCTCTGAGGACCACCCAGTCAGAGCACAGCAGAGGTCTGCTGATGGGACCTCCCTATGGCCATTTACATGTTAATAACTGCCTTTTAAGCTGGGAGGTAGTGTTACATTAAAAAAGGGAGGGTTGCCTGTGACCTCCATGTGTAGCCTAAAGCATATCACAAAAAACATGTTTTCATTTCTATTTATCTCATTTTAGAAGAAAAAAAAGTGTTTTCTCCTCTGTTTCCTGAAGTCAGCGCTCCGCTCTCTTCTCTTTCCTATAGTTTTCTACCTACCAGTGTCTGGAAATGTGGCCAAATGCCTCCAGGCACACATCATTTTGAGTGTGAGTGATTGCTGAGAGAAAGCAGATCCTTAGCAAAGACACACACACACATGTGCAGACACACACACATGTGCACACACGGCTTGTTTTCTTTGCAGCAGCGTCCTTCATTTGAAGTGTGTGGTATTGTGAAAGACTTCAACCTTCCAGGTGACGGCAGGAGAAGACGCACGAAACTCGCAGGGTCTGTGGCGGAGGTGGAGGTGGAGGCTCGTGTCATGGCAGCAGGTTGAGACGAGTACACAGAGAGACACAGCTGTGTGTACAATGCTTTTGAATGTGGAGATTTGGGCTGAGAGTGAATCACATCCATCGCACAAACACACAGAGCAGAGCAGATCCTGCAACTGCCAGCACCGGTGTACGAGTGGCAAATGTTATTTATCCTGATCTGACCCCTCACAAACAGCATGACAGTCACACTGCTGCCCACTCCAATGACCTCCCACTCAGAAAGTAATTAATTCAACAGCCGGATCACTGTGGCTCCAGATTTCACTCAGTTTTAAAGTCGCTCCATCTACTTTTAATAATTGCCACTCACATAGACCGAGGCTGGTGTATCCTTACTTCTAGTCTGGATCCTCCATGTCCCATAATGCAAATCTCTTCCCATGCTATTCAAATCCCCATGCCCACAGTTTGCAAACATCTGTTTTTGTCTTCTTCATTAGTTCTGCAGCTAGAAATCATTTTGATCATAGATTTATTTTCTCAAAGCTGGAAGAAAAACCAGTGTGAAAAACAGTAAAAAAAAAAAAAAACAAGAGTATTGATTTTCTTTATTTTACATGAAGGAAAGCAGCAGATTCACATGAGAGAAGTTGTAACCACTGAATATTTGTCACTTCTGATTGGAAAATAACTCAAACGATTGACCTACTTTCAAAAGATTCTGCAGATTGACTCAGACAAACTGGTTTTAGGTGAAATCAAAACATTGCAGTGCTGTGTGTGTGTGTGTGTGTGTGTGTGTGTCATTGATCCAAGACAAAAAGCTGCTCATTTGCTCCTGAGCTCTGAGGTCGATCAATGGGCCGAGTTCCTTCCATGTCCCATAATAGATAATCGACACGTCGCCCGACAGAACGAATCCACCAGAACCACCACACTCATCTGTGTCATCAAAGTTGAAAAAGAACAAGGTGACGAAACGTGTCCCGGACTCGTTATCTATCTCATCTTAGGTAACAACGTGCTAATTTTCCAGGCTGTGTCATGCAGTCGTCTGTTGGACTCAGCCAGTTCGCTGCCTACAGTGTTTGATTCAGCTGGTGGCCCATGTGGGCTGACTCGCTGCCTCAGTCAGCCCCGGACGTGGAAAAATAAATCATGCATGTCGACTATTAACGCAGTGAGATGCCGCATAGCAATCACATGGCAACGGCTCCTTGTTGCCATGTGATCTTTGTCCTATATATTCTATATACAATGAGATCAGAAAGATCTTTAGAGGTTGAGAAAACAATCAAAGTGTAATTTAAACATTTGTGTTGCAGGGGGAAACTTACTCCAAAGCTGTACTTGAAAGAAGAAATGGAAAGCTTATTTAAATCTCCCTTCGGCTGTAATTTGTGTACTGATCTGACAGATATTTAAAAACTCTTAGATTTGGTTATACAGGCCAGCAGGGGGTGGCTGGGTTTATTCGAAACCAAATCCAATGTCCCTGTGTGCATACATCAGACATCTTTTATTTTATTTCCCCCCCAATTGCGCCACAGGTACTGATAGCTTCTTTTTTTTCTTGAAAAGTGCCTCTCTGCTTCTCTGAGGTCATAATAAATCAACTGTCTTGATGCTTTGAAACTCTTTGAAGTCATAAATAGATGCCGCTGGTTGAAGTTGTGTGCTTTGAGGTTTGTTCATGAAAGATTTCATTATAGCGTTCAAGTTGTTTGTTCATCCAGAGGTGGTGGGGGGGGGTTTAAAAGGGTCCTCGCATAACAGGACCTGACGTAATGGTTTCTTTTCTTATTTGGCATCAACATGAAGTGTATCATATAACCCTGTGATTGTGAAAACGCTGGTGACTTCCTGCACGACAGATTCTCAGGAGTGTGTGTGTGTGTGTGTGTTGCAGGTGGCGCTGAGGCCCAGTGTGAAGGCTGCATAGAGTACTGCTGCGACGGATCGCCGCCGTTCTGCTGCTCCTACTACGCCTACGTCGGGGATGTCCTCTCGTAAGTTGTCGCACACTTTTTTGGCAATTTTGACGTTCAGATGTTTAGTTTAGTTTATTTCAAACCAGACCATAATAGACACAATTCGACAAAACTGTTAACAGAACAAGAACAACCAGACATAACAAACAATAAATCAATACAGTAACAGTACAGTTAGAAGGGGATGGATGAAGCATAGCATTTACATTTCCATCCCCAAGTAGTAGAGGTACCATTACCATTGACAAATCTGGTTGTCAGGCTCTTTCATGAAGATGAAACGGATGATTCAAGGTTGCGGTGTGGCTGCCCACACATCAGCAACCTTGGTGGGTAAAAAGCCTCAAAACCAGACCAGTTTTTCCCCTCTCTGCTCTGAATCAAATACAGAAACATCAAAAACTGCCTCACATGACTCTACACAGCCACTCTGCTCTTTTCCTTTTTTGCTGATCTCAATGAAATTTAAGAGACTGATGAGGAAGAGCGTTTGTTCTCATGTATTTCAGTGGAGTTGATCTATAGGTTTGGTGCGTGAGCTTCAAGTGAGAGAGGAGGACTTACTAACTAACTGACATACCAGCTGTCTCTGGATGTGCCAGAGGAGCCTTCTGAAGATCTGACCTTTTGACCTCCCCCTCAGATGATTCAGCACAGCTGCTTTAACACTTTCACATGGCTCCCAGGCGTCAGGCGTTTCCTTTCAGAAAAGCCGGGTCTCAGCGATACGTTAACGATCTGTGTCTGTTTGTTGCTGAATTGGTGTATTTACACTTGTGTATTTAAGGGAACATCTTGAATCGAGTTGGATGGAGTCGGTTTGCTGCTCCTGAAAGCGGCGAGGCGTGAATGTGGCCCGCTGACTAACGCTGAAGACGTAACAAACCTGTTAATGATGCCTGTTTCTCTATTTTACAGTGCCAGTTCACAGACTCCTCTGCACATACATCACACAGCCGAGTTACATCAGACGCTGCAGTCCAAGTCCACGTATCGGTAGCGTGTCTTGTCTGAGACAGCTGCCTCCCCTCACACTTGGCCGGGTGGTGGCTCACAATGTGTGTGTGTGTGTGTGTGTGTGTGTGTGTTTCAGGGGCACTGCCATCTCCGGCATCGTTTTCGGCGTGGTGTTTCTGATGGGGGCGGTGGCGGCCTTGTTTCTGTGCGTGTGCATGTGCATGAAGAACGGGCGTGGCGCGCGGGTCGGCGTGTTCAGCACCTCCTACATCAACACTGTGACCCAGGGATATCCAGGTGGGTCTTCAGGAACACACACACACCAAAACACACTTTTAAAGGATTATACATGAGCCATAAACATTGCTATCACTACATAGCCCGTGTTCGCATTCACATCTGTTTACTGAACAGTCAAACTTAATCCCTGTCCTCATTGGCGACTAAGTCTTATTTTGATAACTACAGTAGAAGACAGATAAACCATCTAAAGCCGTACGTTTGGTGGCTTATACAGAAGAATATTGTGTTGTTTTTGGATTACATTTGTATTTTAGGAAACTACGATGGACTATTTTCTGATTTCTGAAGATGTATAACTTGATTCATTCAGAAAATAATAAGACAATTAACTGACAGACATTTTTACTAGTGGGTTTATGGTGACACGTCACACAGAGTGAAACATTACACACTGTGCTGGAGTGTAATCGTATCTCCTGCCCTCAGGCTGTCAGAAATGAATAAAAGAGATGTAAAAAAAAAAAAAAAAGAATAATAATAATGGGTGTATGGTGTCACAGGGTTGACCATAGTTCATGACGCCACCAGAGAGCTGATTGTTCTTCAGCATGTAAAGGCTTCACATTATCTCCATTGAGCCATGAGAGCGCTGTTCTGACATAACCAGCCTTTCTGACATTCACATATCATATCGCTGCTTTTGTAATTCCTACGTCAGGCATGTCCTCCACTCTCTGTCTCACATCTGTTACATCCTGTTCCCACTCGAGGGCGAGCCGGCAGCTAACGGTGCGACCATGTTTTGTTTTCCTCGCAGGTACTTTGTCTGCACGTCATAGTCGGTAGCATGTAAACTCTCTGCAGCTCCGGGAACGCTGCTGTTTTTCTTTTTTTTTTCTTGCTGGGTCTCATCATTTATTCATCACGTTTCATTCTCCTCAGTGTATCGCCTTCATGCAACACTGGACCGCCACTCTTCGCTCTGACCTGCAGCTCTGATCACGTTTCATAAACATACAAAGCAATGCGGCATGAATTATGTAGCTATAGCGATATGAATTATTTTGTATTTTAACACTTGGATGTTGAAATGCTGTTGTGCCATTTTCCCTTTCTCACTACCACAAGTTTGAACAACTTAACATCAGCAGTGATCACCCTGAAACAAAGTCTCTCCTCTCACTTGTAAGATGGCGAATTATTCATCATATAGTGATAGAAATGTGAGGTTTAATTTGACCAACATCATTGATTTCCTCTTCCATATTGACTGCATTTTTTTCCGTAAATAATATCATATAATGATAATAAAAAGTATCCCCCAGGTTGAAGTGATGCATTGTGGTCCAAAAACTACTCCCTCCCTGGGGCAACATTTTTTGACCTTCTGTTTTCAAGTCGCTCCCTCTTATGGTTGCAGTTCCTTAGTTCCTCCACTAGAGGGTGCAACCATCCCATCAAACTGTTATGAAATGAGGGCAGGTATCCTGAGTTTAAAAGGCCTCATTCACCTTTAAACACTCAAACAATGTGAGCTTTCAGGAGCAAATAGAGGATTTAAACCCTAATGTTTTCTGTCTCTTCCCCTCAGGTCCTCCACCTCCGTACACCTATGACTACGAGATGTACCCTCCCTCTCTGCGCCCCCCACCTTACACCCCAACTCAGCCCCGGCCTGACAACTACTCCCCTCCTCCTCCGTACCCCGGCTGCACCCGCAAGTGAATCTCTGCTGCACAGTTCATCCAAAGGAAACTGTCATGGCCTGGTTTCTCACACCTGAAGACGGCTCTCCACCTCAGGCCTCTGATAATGAGCCATGGTGTTGCATATTTGGATGAAAGACAATTCAACATGAGGCCCAGTGCAATTTTGTTCAGCAGGAGTCCGGACTAAAGTGTGGGATGGGGGAAGAAATAATAATTTAACAAGCTGTGGGTCAGGATGCCCGTCAAGGGCCACAACATGTGCACGCCCTGATAACTGTAAGCAGCCGTGCTAGCCTGTGGCTGGTACTTTTCCCCCCACTAATAACCAATATCCTTATCCGTTCCCGCCTGTGCACATCAAAGGCAGCGTACGGCTTTGATGAAGGTGAGGACTACTTTTGTCAGCGTGGAAGAGGAAACTCGCAGGAGACAAGCCTGTCCAGGAGACAATGTAGTTATTAAAAACCTGATGTATGCCTGTGAATGATGATGATTAAAGCCGTTTTTAAACAAGTCGGGTCAGGAGCTGTCATGTGTAGATACAGAGACTTGAATATAATGCATAATAATACTGACCTGAATGACATGGACAACTTGAAAGCAGTGGGTTTATTGCCTTACTTGAAACAATGTGAGTGGGGGGGGGGGGGGGGTCGCATTATGTTCAGCTGAACCAAAATGACTTCTCTTATGAAAAGGAAAAATATTTAAATCTTTTGCCTTTTGTGAGATTCTTTTGTGAAAACTGTAAATTTGAATCATTTGTGACTGAGAAGTGGATTTAACCTCACCAACTGTGCTCTGTATGTGTGTATGTGTGATTCATGTAATGGATGATGACTATGAATGATGGAAGAGGTTGAACTGTATTAATCATGAGTCAGGTAAATGATTTTTTTTTTTTTTTTTAATGAATCTTACTGTTTCAATGGTGGTGTTGTAAATTAAAAATGTTATTAAAACGTGACTCCCTTTTTTCTTTTTTTAAAAAGGACAACTTAAAACGACAATTTGTGTTTTATTTGTGATGATTAAACTGCGTGTGTGTGTGTGTGTGAGAGAGAGAGAGAGGGAGGGATATTGAGTGTGTGTGTGTTAATCCCACTCGGCTGTGGTCAGGTGATCCCGGCGCTGAGCAGCTGTGCAGCCTCGGTATCACTCACCATCAGACAACGGGAGTCACCGGCGCTGCTCAACGCTCTCAGTTTCTCACCCGACAGCAAACGTCTCACGGCGGAGAATCGGCGAAACGCTGCTTTTGTGTAGGAGCGTCGTGTCAGCGAAACGACATGGGGGACCGAGTAGCTTTACTGCTGCTGGCTGTGGCGGCTTCGGCTCTGGCTGCTGAGGTAAGGAAAAAAACATTTTTTTGTGTGTGTATAATGTGTGTGTGAGAGAATTTGTAGTATTTTCCACCATATTGTGTAGTCAGCCCAGCCGAGACAAGCTAGCTACCGTTAGCAACCACCGAGTCGGAAGAGGAGCACCTGTCCCTTCAAAATTAAAGCTCGGAACATGTTAGAGGGGTGAAAGGGGACTTAATTCATTGTTAAGCAAATTGAAATATATCATTTTAAGTTACCAATTCAAACAAAGCAGCAAATGTATTACTATGTTGGTATATTCTGACGACGCATTAGGGATACTTGAGCGAAAAAATGCAAGTCGTGTTACTAATCGTTTTATATTGAAGGTCTCGGCCGGAAATGCTATTGAAGAACGAAGCTAACTTGGCAGTGATTGTTAGCACTTGGACGTTTCCAAAAAATCAAGGAATGCGCACTGTTTTCGACAATATCTCGACACCAGTGCGATATATTTTGTTAGTTTGTGACGTTGTGTTTTTTGTAATAAATAGCATAAAGCATAAAATATGGATAAACAACACATATTCGTTTTGAAACCCCCGTTTCGTTGTACTCCATAATGTCTCTTCTCGGGCAAAGTCTCCTGTTAAGCCTGTGGTAACTGATTTATTAACACCGATTAACAATAGACTGAATGTCCGACACCCTTGATTTATAAATCCTGCGCCCGTCATGTTCCCCTTTTTCTTTTGTGTCAAAACGAGAAGCAACTTGCTTTTCTATTATTTAAAACATTACAAGTTACAAGTTAGGTTTGTCAACAAAATGATTTTCCCTCAGAAATACTGTGCGTTGTTACCCAATGTTGCCGTTATGGAATGGTTATTTACTGTCCATTTGTGTAAATCAAATGTGGTTAAAGTCATTAGAGTAAGAAGATTATAGGCGTATTATTACATTTTCCATATCCCCAGGGCTAATATTATGGGGGTGGGCGTGTTTTGGGAATGATAATAAGTCAATAAGGCGTATTTCCGTGTCGTAACGAATACTTGAAGCCAGATTCTGGGTTTTAAATGACATAAACGAAGTCGTGAATATCACCTTTACATACGGGCAAAAACTAACATTAACGCTCTCCCACATATTTCAGTCGGATGGTAGAGAATAGAGAAGTAAGATGGCGGCGGTGCACTGCAGCATTTATCGAGGGTCGGGAAACTGGGAAGCCAACAGGAGCTTTGATCATCACTGCTGCTTTTTCCACACTCGTTTCGTATCTATTGTGAAGCCTGGTGTGATAATAGCCATATTAACAACATAAGGCATCCATGACAATGCCACTACACTGGGCGTAGTTTCACAGAATGACTCCTCATCCATTTTTCAGGCGTCTTCTTCACCAAAGAACACCGCTTTGTGAAAACACACTGCAAAAAATATCTATTTTTAACATGTCATTTACTTGATCTTGAAGTAATATGCATCTAAAATGTGAGAGTTTGCATTTATTGAATCAAAATCCAGGCGTTTCCAAGATATATTGAAATGTCGTGTCATCATTTTCACTTGTGTAATGATTTCATTTGGATAATCCAGTGAAGCGTCACTTCTCCTTTTTTTTTTTTAGGCTAGGTACTAAAATGTATATGAAGTAAATTCCCCAAACAACTCAGGCATCGTTTGACTCAAGGGGGATTTCCCTCAAAAAGGGGAAGTTTCACCTCTTTTGTTAACTGGTTATCACTTGATGTACTGGTGCACCTCTTAACTTAGGGTGGATATTATTTACAGTGTGGCCTTGTTGGGAGATAAATTACACATTCCTGTGACCACCAGTAGCCACGCATTGTTTCACATAGGACCTGCAATTGTGGCTGAGGAGCAGCTGCAGCTTTGGGATCTCCAGTTGGAGCCTTTATGGCCTTTAAAGGTGTTATTGAAATAGATCAATCATGCCAAACAATGGCCGTTAGGCTCCATTCAATCCAATTGGTTTGGATGTCTCAGCCCTGAAATGAATCAGGTGAAATGCTGCTGCTGCTGCTGACCTCCTTGGTTTCCTGCACGTAGCCTATAATCAGTGCACTTGGGATGAATAGTTTGGGCTCTTCATCAAGCAAACCGTCGGCTTTGTTCATAATCCGTTGCTTACATTGCTTGAGACAATCTTTACCCTTTGAGCCCGGTATTTACATTTATCAACATCAAAGGCAGAAGTGATGAAATGTGATAGAAGATAGAAGAAGTAGCTTAAAATTTTGAGGAATAATGCCAGCGAGATTAAATCAGACTTGAAAACGAGACGCTGGCAAGTTTTTGATCTTGTTAGGGCTTGTTAATAGTCTTCATTAGTGCCCCATGCAAACACACACTTCTAAACACACAGCTCGAGGAAGCTGCTTTTTCCTGACGGGCCCGCCCTGTACACGCAGGCTGTGGTGTGCAGCGTGGGAGTTGGATGCCAGCCTTTGTGTATTTGTAAATCCTTGGGAAATGGCTCTTGGATGGGTGCAGGCAGTCTGTTTGTGTGCATACTGCAGTCTTTCAGCCTGGGGCGGACTAGCCCTCTCCCCTTATTAGCGAGCCTTAATGCCATTATGGCTGTTGGCACCGCCAGCGTTTCTCTCTCTCTGGCACCTTCTCTGCTGCTCACGCTGCAGTTTCAATTCGCTGAAGGAGAATTCCTCAGACACCAATAACATCTCCGATTGCTCTCCACTTCCTTAGTTCACTTTGTATCGTGTCCACTTTCACCTGCATTACCTGTACTTGTATTTGAGGTTGGGATTTCAAAGAATGGCTGTTGACAGGCCTTTGGAGAAAGAGTGAACTTTGTGCTCAAGCCGTGACAGAGGGGGGGAAAAAAGCAACAACAAAAAGTGGAGTGAGTTTGCAGTTGAGAAAACTCTTCATCAAAATTCAGCCTGTTATATGGCTGTGCTGTATTCAGGTCAGCTGAGGCTAACATCAGTGAATAATTCATTGATCTGCTATTGTCACATTTAGGTAATCATTTTAAGGAAAAAAGGGACAAAAGTTCAGTGGGTCTGGCTTCTCGAATGTGAATATTTTCTGGTTTCTTCGTCCCGTGCCTAGTTCCCAATGTGCACATGTGGATTTTGAACCATTTGTTGGTTGAATTGAGACATTTTAAGTTGTCCTTATAGACAAAATAATTGCCAAACTCTGAGATAATGGAAATAGTCTCTGTCCTAGTGAGAACAAGTGTCCTTGCTTTGTTTCATAGTGAATGTTGTCATGATTCAGGACTGAACATCCTCTTCATAATGAAACCTCCTCTCTCTCTCTCCCCAGCACTCTCACTTTGTTTTTTCTCTCGCTCCCCTTTTCTGCTTCTAATTCTTCACATCCAACCAGTGGTGCAAAGAGTTGGCTGTAAAAATCTCCTTGTCCAAACAGCGCGCATTGTCCGTCTTGGTTGTGTCAACAACAACACCACCGCGACCGCAGCGCGCCCCCTCCACTCTGTCTGTCCTGGAGAAAAGAATTCCTGACCTTTTGATACTGTTGTTTCTATTGTCACGGTGCCTGGAAATGGGAGGACGCTGCTGTGCTTGCTGTCTTTTGGAGCCGCCTATGTCCGTCGCTGCTCTGTCTCACCCTAACGACGCTCGAGGTGACACACGGGTTTCCTTGTTAGCGGCGTAAATCAGCCGCTCCTGCGCTTACAGTCTCACCGTTTCTCGTATTTGCGTCTCTCTCTTATGTCTTCTTTGTGTTTTTCCTTCTAAAACTGCAGCATCCCCCCTTTTTAGAGGCATGGTAGGAATTTGGCGGGGCTGATTTCAGCGGTAACAGACCAGGACGTAGCTCAAATGCCTGCTTTGTGCAGTGCGACCTCTGAATGAAACTCTGCTGATAAACACCAGAAGGTTTGGTCCCATCCAACAAGCATCTCTTAGCTTCATGGAAATGGAGATTATCGATAATACTCTACTGTAAGCAGTACAGGCTAAAGTCTGACATGCTGGTCAATGGCCATGTCTTTTTTTAACAGTATCGATGATCGCCAGATGACCTGGGATCAGGATCCAGTCCTGAACCCCATTGACTGACTGTCGTAAAGGGATACAGTGCCAGACAGATGTTGCAAGGAAAATCCCTTTAAATGGGTGTTATGTCTGTTGGGTTGTGTTAAAATCTGGCACTTTCTCATCAATGAAAATTATACATCTTGTGTAGGACATATTAACACCCATTAACGAGACTCCTCCTTCACCTCTTCCTCTCATAATTAGCTCTCATAGGTCAAACTTGTACACATCGCCAGCTTTACTCCCCCCCATCCTCCCTCCCACTTCTCATATGAGAGCAACTCTCCCACCAGCCGGCACCATTCATCACCATCGGACTGTTATTTCCATCGGTAAATATCAGCAGTGCGCCACAAAGAAGACGCGCTCTTCATTCCACCGTTGCTGACTAAGCAGATGTTGATACACAATCTGAATAATAAAGCGCAAAACAAGTCGCCCTGACCTGCGCAATTACTCAGCAGCGGCAGCAATGGCGGCGTTGCAGGGTGCATCCAGCTCTCACTCCATCAGTGAGGAGGCTGCACAAAGCCTCCATCTGGAAGCATCTCCCTGCTCATCGCTTAAGGAAGGCATCATTGCTGCAGTGCTGCTAACGCCAAGCCAAGTGTCGGTGTCTTGGATACGCTTATGTGTGTGTGTGTGACTGACCTTCTGTTGATCAATACTCTGATAATCTTGCGGAAGGCCAATACAATCAGTCACGTTTTAAGCTCATTGATTATCAGTGTTTGATGGATGGGAATTCCACACCCATATGACTAACAGATGTTCATCAGCGTTTTATAAAAACGAGTTATAACATCTCGGGTCATGACTCAGACCGTGTAACGGCGCAGCGGAGGCTTGTGTGTTCTCTGTTTGTTTGTGTAATGAACCAAGGAAACACCAGCTCACCTCTAAGCTCTAGTCTTAAAGAGAGAGAGGGGGAAGGGAAGGGAGGGGAGGGGGGATGCTCCACCTTTGTGCCAGAGAGAGGTTTGACATTTATCCTCTGTCCTGTGCACTGATCCACACATTCAGTCTGTTGATACTTACGGTGAAAATGGTATTTTCATCCCAAAATAACACGCAGCAAACTGGGTCAGAAAATGCATCTCTCTCATTGTCCAGATGCAAATTTCAGACCATTGTTTTGTATGACTCCCACTTGCCTCTGTAATGTTTCCTGTCTGCCTGTCGGCTGCCAATAAAAACATCTGGACAGACAGATACACATTAAAAGTCTATTATATCTATCTTTGACTTCAACTATATATTTTTAAAGGCCGTTATTGGATTAAATAGTCACTCAGCTCTCTAAATCTAACATGTGCTTGAATTAAACCACAGAAATACTTTGTTGAACCACAGTGGAACTTGACTCTGCTCAATTTTCCTCCACTAGTTTCCATCATTTTCATATTTTCAACCTTTCAGCGCAGCATATTTTTCCATTAGCGCACACATCCATAAAATGCATATTAAGAAACGGCATACCGTATACATCATTGTATATGTATCAACTCATTATCTGTAAAGATTTGGGGAATCTTCCTGGGAAAGTTTATCCGTAACAATGAAGCTGTTTTGTTCCAGCAACTCGATACAATGTCGACACAAAAAGACCCACGAGGGTCCTTGTTTTCGGAGGTTACATCTCCACACTCACAGAGATGATGTCATCCCCCCCTACCGTCCTCTCACATCGCTCTTGCCATGTCTCCACTCACCGTCCTGGGTGTTCAGGGTTGCCATAGCAGTGGAGTCTTCCCCAGGTGCCTGGTACTTGCACTATAATTAGGTCACTGTGTGTTATTTATGTCGTTCTTCTCACTCATTTCTCCCCCTCTCTCTCATTTCTCTCTGTACCCTTTTCCACTGGAATAGTTTCTTCTTTTCTTTTTTCCCCACTGACAGGCTGTGTCATCCATAGAGCATGTCACTGATGTATGGTGTGCTCTCAGCCTGGGATCTACAGTTCAGAGGGTTTGGGGAACTAGTACTCCTTATAATCAGGAGCCACGCCATCCGTTGTAGATGACAAGCTCTCTTGGAGTCCAAGTGTGAAATTGCAACACTTGTTTTAAATGCCAAGTCCCCCCCCACCCCTTCTGTGTGTGTATGTGTGTGGAAGGTGGTCACAGTGGTTGCAAATGAGAGACGTGAGAGATGGGGAACTGTATCAGAAAAGTGGACGGATGTCGCGCTGCTATTTCTGGATCTATTTCCTGCTTGGTCTCCATGATACAAACAGACTTCCTATGTTTGTTCGACAGAAGTGATGCAGATCCAAGCCAAGCGTGTGTGTGTGTGTGTGTGTTTGAGACTGTGAAGCATTGTGTAGGAAACCCCTCATGTTTGAAGTGACAGTATGCTTTGCATGGATCTGAGTCACTTACATTTCCATATGGGATTTGTAAAATTGAAATTTCTCATCTTCCTAAGCTGAAATAAATTGTAATTATCCTGTATGAGTTTAATTATGCTCATGTTTAGTCATTTAACGTATAATTAGATTAATGCTGAATGAAGAAAACAGGTTTGAAGATAATACATTTTCATTGGTGATTGTTTTCCTCAGGGGAAATAGTGAGTGTTTACCTGCCGGGCATGTGTGGAGGCGGTGCTCGTGATCACTAATGATGATTCCAGATATGCGCGCCCATCGGCCCCAGGGCCCTGGTTCACAAACGACTCCTAGTAACACTGATGAAGGATGACCTCAGCTCTCAATACGCCATCAAATCATTGTGGTTCTAGTTTGTACACACATAATGTGAATCAAATCTGGCATTGTCTCAGGGTGCACTTAAATTTATTTTTCCTGCTGTGACATTAATTCCAGTCAACACATTATGAAAATATTGGCATGTTGTGTTTTTTTGTTTGTTTGTGTGCACAATACAGATGACAAATGGTGAAACCCATGTTGTGATGAGACCCTGCTGGGCCAGGAGGATATAGTTGCTGCTGCTGCAGATGCTGCAACTTATGTCTGTTGTTGATTTAAATGCATCCAGTCAGTCTGTCACCGGAGAAGGCGCCAGTAAAACTGAGTTATGTTGTTTTTTTGTGTGTTTTTTTGTTTTTGTGACATGGCCCACTGAGAAAATCTGATGCAAACTGACACAGTCGTTAATGCTGGGGTTTAATGGATATTTGTGTAGAAAAGAAATAGAAATGACGACTGAGCACTGTTCCCCTCCACATTTAACGATCTTTACAACAAGAGGAGAGTAATGCATCTTAGGCAAAAACAGCCTATTAACTCATTGAGTGCCATTGACGTATATATACGTCAATCAAAATCCAACGCTTGAGTGCCATTGACGTATATATACGTCAAATGCAGTTTTCTGCGGCTGGTAAATGGGGGCGCTGTTGCGCACACTGTGAGTAATTTTGGGGCTTCTGGGATGTGGAGAACGAAGAAGACTGTAGATCAGAGCAAGAAGTGAAGAGGAAGGAGAAGACGAGTGCGATCGGTACAGAGATAAAAAAGTTGGGAAAAGTTTCTATTTCTAGAGGAAAACGACGGGCAGAGCCTGGAACAAGTGTAACGTGGAGCTGGAGGAAAGCTTAGCCACGGATGCTATTAGCATAGCTCCAGCATGAAGTGATCGGAGGAGGCAGGAAAGGTAAACTCATCTAGATGATCAGCACCGAAATGCCGAAGCGAAAGCGGATCGCGGAGTCAGTTTCACCAGCTGCTGTAAACCGACGTCGTGACGACGAACCGAGAGATCAGCGCGGTGCGTCGCTGCCGCGGCCGCGTCCAGCAGAGAGGCTGAAGACGCCATGACGTCTCCCTCCCTCCTTCAGAGACGAGGCGAAGCAGCAGCAGGAGGAGAAGTAGGAGAGGGGAGGGGCAGAGAGGGGGAGGGGGGAGGAGAGGAGAGGGTGAGCGGGCAGCAACTGCAGGAGGAGTAGGAGAGCAGGCATCACTCTGCATAGTAGGACTCCTACTTGTTGTATTTTAGTTTTTTTTTTTTTTTGTACAATGAAAAAACATGTGAAATGAAATTTTCAGATGTCTTACATGTTTTTGAAGCCAAAATTAAAACGGATAAATCACTGTTTTTCTTGAGAGACTCTCTTTCACAAAAATGCATTTTTCTCAGCTTTCTAGAAAAAAAGTGGTCTTTTTGGTGCAACCAGGCTCTATTCAACTTAAGATAAATTAAGAATGGAACAAGGTACAAACAAATAGTTTTTCCCTAGTTAAATAGAGAGTCTCCTCTTTCCTTTGAGCTATTTTGTGTTTTCAGAGTCATAATACAAAATATTCTCTTGGTCTTAAAATATTACTCAAAATGCCCCGAAACGCTGGCACATGGCACTGACCATTTTATAAAAGGGCTGGCACTCAATGAGTTAACATATTATCGGGTGAGATTGTTAACAGATTTGCATTGGTCAGTGGTGTGATCTGTGTGTGTGTGCGTGCACACAGCTCCATCTGTGTATGCTGGCCGTCCACCGCAGACTTGATTCCCATCTGCTTATCCAGTGAGGTCAGAGCTAGTTTAACGTGCCGGGACTGAATGAGTCGCCCGTTGCCTTGGATTCATCTTTACACGTGAGGCACACAGACAGACCTGTACTCACACACACACACGCACGCGCGCGCACACACTTCCTGACGAAAGCGAACTCACCAGCTGATGAAATTCCTTCTCCCGGGTGACTCGGATGGCGGCGTGACCGCAGGTTGCCACAGAGATGACAGAGGGAGGTTATGGCAGCAGGCACGTTCCCAGGAGGTTGGAGAGAGGAGACTCCGTTTCCATGGTGATAATTACTAAGGAAACCAAGAGTCCCTCCATCAAGTCTAGACAAATTAAGTGGGCAGAAGTCGGAACAATTTCTCTTACACACTTCTAATCAGATTTTAAGCAGATTTGCCGGAGATGCTAATTCCAGAGGAAGCCCCAAGACAAAAGCTTAATCACATTGAATATGAATAAAGATCATTTCTCAAAGGCAGTCAATGGAAAGTGGTTACGAGGAGAACTGCTGCAGTGAAACTGGGTGTGGCAGCTCTTAACGCTTAATATTTACAGTTTGAGAGGTGAACACTGTGTCAGTTTGACCCCCCTTGCTCCCAAAAAGTCAGGGAATCAATATTTGTCCCAGACTGACTTAGACCTATTGATTTTTTAAAGAAATGCCTGAATGAACATGAAGCAGTGAAGCCTGCATTTCTCAAAGTGCTCAGGTTTCATCATAACCTGTATCAGCTCAGTTTAAACTGTGGAGCCAGGCAGTCACTCCCAGCCTGTAACTGCTTTTATACTTTCTGTCACACATGCAGGAGCAGCAATATACATATATATATATATATATTTTTTTTTTTAAACGAAAGATTTTACATCTGCTCTGTAATTGAACTTGCGGGCCGACAGGGAGTGTAAAAGGAGGGGAAGAGGGTCTGGCAGCCCTGTAATCACTGTAACCCACTGCTTCCCAAACATCCAGCGCAGATCAGTATTACACACACACATCGGAGTGGGATAGCGTCACACACCTACTGCACAAGTCAAGTCAAAGATAATCTGAGAGGTTTAAGTAGCGGCAGGGCCCCGCGTGCTTAGGTGATTTACGCAGTGCGTGTGTACGGGTCGTGCACGTGCCACGTGCGCTGCCGTGTGTCTCGTCAACTGGCCAAGCCTCGCCCAACGCTGTCGTCACATTCCCTCCCCACAGCGATGCGTCCTTTTGCTCAATCCCACCACAAGCGTTTGATTAACGACTCCAAGGACGCAATAGAAGTTTATTATATTGCACAACACATTATCCCACTCATGAGTTTCTATAAAGTCTTTATTCTATTGGCCTAGACTGCGCCAATAGAAGAGAAACAGTGTCGCATGTTGTGTTTACAGAGTGATGTGTGTATCGTAGCCTTTGTTAACCATCACTAACATTCACCAGTTGACATTATCTCGCGTGTGATACAATATGTTGCAGCCAGGACAATAAAGCCTTGTCGTGTTTGCTACTTAGCTGGGATGTAGCTAAAGATGCCTGTGAAAGATGTGTGCTGCAGAGAGAGAGAGAGAGTGTGTGTGTGTGTGTGTGTAGAGCTGCTGCAACACGTCTTGCTCTCCAGGGAGCCTCCCCCTGGGATGAGAGCTGATCTAAGACAACCCCCCCTTCCTCCTCCTCCCCCTCCTCCTCCTCCTCCTCCTTATCCCACCCTTACACCACCTTCACCCAACTCCCCATGGCAGGCCTGGGCAACTCAGATAAGACTGCACAATTAATAGCACCGCAGGACCAGCACCCAAGGGGACACTTCAAAGATTGTTTATGTGTGTGTCTGTGTGTGTGCTTAAGAATGGATTTATTGCAGTTTGTATGCATGTGATGCAATATTTCTCTTTCTGATAACCCCTCATTTAAATGTAATCGGGTAATAAACCTTTTCCCTTTTTTTTTCTTTCCCTCCCTTGCTGTTTATTGCTGCAGATCCCATCTCTGAAAGCAGGGTCTGCTCTCACATATCACTACAAGTCCCTTTACACAATGACTTCTGGATGGGAATGGCCAGGCAATTTACATAAAGGGGGGGTGAAGAAGAGTTATGTCTTTGAAAGTCCCACATGTGAAGTGTCGTGCAGCTGCATGGATTGATGAGAAGAACGGTGGCTCCTCTGAGAGCCGAGCAAATTTGTGTTTTCTGCTGAAGGAGATAGTTAAAAAGGACACGTGATTCCGATTTTTTTTTTCTCCAGAAGTTTCAGGAAGTACGCCTGGAACAAAGTGCGACAGAAATATGTAGGGGATATGTTGGGGGGGAAAAAAGCTAAAATGTCAGGGTAAAAGTTGTTGAAGTGATCCTTTAAGACAGAGCATATGACAGTCAGACACATGAGGATGAGGCAGGATGACGCTGCGGGTGTCTGAAGTTTGCCTGGATGCGATTTGGGTCATGGTTTCCAGCTGTGGAAATGGGTCACCTGTCTGAGATGGGAAGTGTGATTCAAATCACAGTGCGCTCGCTCGCGAGTGAGTGATTTTTGCCCGTCATCCTCCTTGTCGTAGCAAACCACTTTATCAGATTGCCAGTCGCAAATAATCTCGCTTTAATCGCTTTACTACTCCAAAACTTGTACGTTATTGCATTACATTATTAGATTGTTGGTTTGTCTGTTTGTGTGTTTGTCTGTTCTGTCTCTTCTGTTCCTCCCTCGGGGTAAAACAAACTCCATTTCATCCGGAAATTATTACGGCCATGTTGAATGCGTTGTACGGTTTATAAACCAGCACTGCATGTCAAGTTGTAACAAGTTGCACACGGTCTGTGTGCAACTTAATTTCGTGCTCCTATATGGGTCAGCAGGCTCAGTAGCTTTAAGTCTGTATTTTCTTTCTGTGGCTCTTTCTACAAATAGCAGTCGGGTATTTGTTATGACTTTGCTAAAGTGCAATTTTTTTTGCTCTGTTGCTCTCTCTGTTTGTCACAGCGCAGACGTCTCTCATCATCAGCTCGTACCAGTTTTGTAAGTAGAAAGAAACCGGAAGACATTTTGATCAACGCTTCAGTTGCATCACTCGTAATTCCCAGCCGGCAGAGGAAGCACGCCAGGCGATATGTGACTGTGACTCGGCGCGTCTGCCGTCTTTAATTGAACTATCTTCTCGGGGTCAATCTCATACGGCATCAGCTTCCACTCCCCTGGCTTATTCCCCTCGGCCACCGTGATGGCTATCATGCCAGATTGAGAGCAAAGGGGGATATTTCTCCTGACCAGGCTGCCGTCCTAATCCTCAATGCCCAGATTACTGCTCCCTCCCCTGCAGGATGACCGGCTGGCAGACGGGGAGGATAGTGAACCGGGGCTGAGATGGGATAAAGACAGAGAGGCGGAGAGGGGAGGGAAGCCTGGTTTTTCTCGTCCTGTAATGTACATTTGTCTGACACTTTGCCGCTGGTGTGTTTTGCCATTTGTCTGTCTGCTTTTTTTTTTTTAGTCCCATCTGTTGCTGGCTCAGAGATCCCAGCTTCCCAGTCTTGTCACTGGAGCCAGAAGAATCTAAAAAAAAACAAAAAAAACAACCCTCTACTCTTATCTTTTATTTTTGGGAGGATTTGCAAAATGCAAATTGCATGCAATCTGTTATTTCTCCGGTCGTTTGAAGATGTGGCAGGGATGTGTAATGATGGCTTTTGCCCACAGTGTAATCAGTGATGTTAGTGTTTGCCTGGAGGATCTTTCAGGGTTTGTCATGTAACTGAAGTTGAACTCAGAAGAGGCAGACATCCTTTCTCTCTAAACTACCTCTTGTCTGACACCAGCGTTTCCCATCTTTCCTCTATTAAAGCCGTCCCTGGTTTCCTTCAGCGTCCCCGGCCCTCCAGCCCGACATCCCTCCTGTTTTACGAAGCGCCTGACCTTCTGCTCGAGCCCCAAGGCTTATTGTCCAATTCATCTGTTCTCCAATCTCTCCCTGCCTCTCGCTATTGTGGTTATTGTTCTTCCTCTCACTTTCTCCTCCTGCTCCGGCCTCTGCCATCATCCTGGGACTCAGATTTATAAGCTTGCAGCGAAGGCTTGGCTGCTCTCCCTCCTCCTCCTCCTCCTCCTCGAGTTAGAAGACACAGCAGTAAAGAGATTGCAGTGGCGAGGCTGAAAGGCAGGAAGGGAGAGGAGGGTGTGATTGGCTGGGAGATGATTTGCCAGTCAAAAGAGGATGACACAATGAATTTGAATGTCAGCGAGCAGTTTGCACGGACTTTCCTACCTATGCCCCAAGCAGGGGGGGAAGTTGGTTTATCTCTTTCAATAAGTGACAGGGAGAGGCCAGGGGGTGGGCAGATAAGGTCAGAGTGAGACTGTGCACCCAGAAAGTGAGTTAATTAAAAGATAGCTTGCATGCAAAAAAAAAACACTTCTTAAAGATTATTTTGGAAAACTTTCTGCTCCCCGTTCGCCTCGGGTTTTACCATTAATGAGTCGGATGGGATTTGATCTACGGCCCCTTGGTGCTGCTCACTCACAGATGGTCGTGTGGGGGAATCAAGCGACAGAGACCCCGAAATAACCCCACGCGGTGCAGATGGCCCCGTGTCAAGACTGATGACCACCGGTGTTAAGTTGCCATGTGTTGTTGCCGAGGAGCAGGACAGGATTTTACACCCTAATTTGTATGTGCGTGTGTGCGTAGGTGTATGCGTGTGAGGGATTTACTGATTTCCGTGCCACTACAGCTCGCGGCTCGTCGTGTTGTTGACCCGTGAGGGATGTGAACTTTGTAGATGCGTGTTTGACCTACAGTAGCGTAACCCGATCTGTGTGTACGAGTGTGTGTTGCTGTTTTTACTCCTCATTCAAATGCAGCGAGTGGCAGAACCTCCAAGAAGTAGTTACTTGACGGATGCTTCCTTGATTCAGAAATAAGTGGAAGCGATGTGACTGAATAATGATCCACATAAAGGTAAAAGGCCCCAGAGAAGTTGAATGTTTAGATAAGTGGGTGGTAGCTGGAGGTGAATAAATACTACTCCAGTCACAACTCTCGCTCTGTGATCAATGATTTTATTATCAACTGAATTATATAAGTAGAATAGTCTGTTTTTAATAGATAGTAGGCAAATCATATCTATAATATAGTCAGCAACATTAGCAAATGTGCAGCATAAATGTTGTCATTGCTCCAATAAACCAATAAAGCTGTCCTAACACCAACTCAGTGATTCATCATCTGGCAGGTCGTGACTTTACAGGCAGTGTAACATGCGCCGCCGCGAGCAGAGAGAGAGACGACTCCACATCTACTCCATATCAACAAATCAGATATGTTTATGATTTAGCGGCGACATACCGGATGTCAGCAGTTAGCAGGAAATGCTAAACTGACAGATACAGTGACAGAATATCCTCCATGTCGTATTTATAGCTGTTTTTAATGTGGAGGCCTTCCATCTCGTCACCAGCTCCTCTCTGTTCGTCTTCATCGTCAGGTGAAGATTTACTGTCGGCACTTTGTTTATATGATACAGTTACAAGGTTATTACCCATAATTCAGCATCATGTTTACTTGCCTAGATAACAGCCAGAGTATGACTGAAACTCAGGCCACTATCACATCTGTGAGGGTTAAAGGGGTAGTTCAACATTTTGGCAAATTGGCCCATTGCCATAATCCCTATAGTCATAGCAGTAGGTTCGTTACCTTTAATTGTCGGTGCAAGCTGTTTTTAGAACGGCGGAGCAGAGCCGTGAGCTGTTCAGAGCTACGCTACGGAGGCTAATGGGATTTATTGGTTCAAACTCACCAAATACACAATCCAACAACTCCAAAACTCTCTGGTGGACAAGTTGTGACCTGCACATTCACCACGCTATGAGATAATAACGGAGTGATATGGGAGAGTTGTTTTAGAGGTAAATGCAGAGACTGCTTGCTGAAAAACTGCCCCTGACGGGAACGTGCATCACCAGTTTTGCATGAATTTGCCTCAAAAACAACTCAAATGTTGAACTATCCCTTTAAAAAAACACAAAAAGGTTCATTCAGTATGTGCATCTGATGAACATTTTCACAAACCCCCTCAAACTGATCATTACAAGCTTCACAGATGTTTACACCCTGGTGCACGTTGGATGGTATTAAACTGTACAGGTGTTGATTTTATTGCATTCACCTAATGTTTCGCGTAACTCGCAAGCTTTCTCCTCTGCTTAGTCCGGACCCTCTGGGTGCAGCCGAGTGTAAATAGAAAGGGAACAGCTGCAGAGGGTCCTGTCTTCTTCTTCTTCTGCCAAGTGTGTAAATGCAGCCAATTTGTATAAATGGAATATAATGCAGGCTGATAAAGTCCATCTTTCCAGTGATACACCAGATACATGGCAGCTAAATCAATCCAAACATTTGAGTTTTCGGCTTCAGATTTAATCCAAATTGATTGCCCCCACCAGCTATTCACATATTGGAGCAGGACTTTATGCCCCCGGGCCGCTCGGAGGAAATCAAGTCTGGAGGAAAAAATATGCTATCCATCTCACAAAACAGCATTTGTTTGCCTGCCAGGGCCTTCAAAACCATTAACAAGATTAGGGAGCACACAATGGCAACAGTCCCTCTCCTCCCTCCCTCCGTCTCCTTCTCTTTACCCCTGCCGTATTCCCTCCCATTTTGTTCTAGCTCATTTGCCAGTACAATGCAGACATTCAGCGGTTTGTCTGCACCTCCTCTCCTAAGGGAACCTCAGCACAAAACCTCCTCATGAAGGCAGAGACACACACACGCAGAGACGCCGATCAACACACACACGCAGCGTGAATTAACGCAAAAAAAATCATACATTCACGCCAAAGGCAGACTCCCTCTGTCTCTCTCACACACACACTCAACACACACACACTCGCCTTGCCTCCAGCCAACCTGCTCTCATGCTCAGTATGTGCCGCACTAACCGAGAGAAATGAAGCAAAAACAAATCAACAGAGGGTTATATAAACACGATACTGTCCTGGAAAAAAACAACTTAAAAACAGCCTGCATGGGCTCGGAGATGTGCACCGCTCCCATAAACGGTGTTGCACAGGGCATCGAGTGGGTGTGTGTGTGTGTGTGTGTGTGTGTGTGCACGAACATCATAGAGAATGGAGGGTGCAGCGCGTCGCTCCGGGCCTGTTGTTTGAGGCAATTTATTCCTCTGAAGCTATTGATTTTTGATGTCCATCTTTTTCCAGCAGGGTGTTTTTGCACATTTTAAAACATCCAATGGAAATATGGATGAGCAGCACCTTTAGATGAGAAGAGTTTGATTGTAAGACGATAGAAATCAAACTCACGGTGATGACGAAACTGAGAAAGGAGAATTGCCTTCTTTTGCCAACACCTCATCTTTGGCTTTCCTCCTCTCCTCTCCATCCTCCCTCCCTCAGCTCTCTCCCGCTCCTCTCATCTTAAACCGGCTCACCTCATTTCATCGAACACACTAATCTCCTCTCCTCTCCTGGCCCCCCTCTATCTAAGTAATAAAATTTAATTGCATCCGTCTTGCATTTTTCAGCGCAAGTGCTCAAGGAGTTTAACACGAGTGCTAAGTCTCATTAAATCTCTCTGTCTTTTTCTCCCGTCCCCCCCCCCCATACCTCCAGGTGCCTACAGATGTTTCTATGGGTCTGTTGGCAGAGCCCCAGGTGGCCATGTTTTGCGGTAAACTCAACATGCACATCAACGTGCAGAGCGGAAAGTGGGAACCGGACTCCTCAGGAACCAAGAGCTGCATCGGCACCAAGGAGGGCATCCTGCAGTACTGTCAGGAGGTAAATACAACAGTTTACCCCCCCTCATACGAATCAATTAAGTCTGACATTACAAGATGATAAAATGCACCTATAAAGCTGATATGAATCTTAATTGTATTGTATTGTATTGTGGTTGAATGGAGCAGCTTGAGGGGCTGTAGTTAAGATGAGGAACATACTGTAGATCTTGAATGTCAGGATAGTTTTAAAACAATAATAATAATATGAAGATGAAATTACACTTTTGTTTGGTAGCCCAATAGTCATACTCATAATCATAAATTATAGCAGCTTGAAAACAGTTCTAATTTGGCCATATTCTTAAACTCTTATTGCCCAGTGTTTGTTTTGTTTTGGGTTCGCAATAAGCCTGGATGATAGATTTTTACAGGCGTGACATTATAATTTGATTTTTTGGGTCGCATAATTTACATTTTAGCCGTTAAGCTGACACCCTCAGAGCAAATTACAGTGATTGATCAGGTCGAGAGAGAAGCTGCTTTATCGAAAACAGTTTACAGGCGTTCATTTGCTTTGTGTTTCTTTCATTTTCTAAAGGGCTCGCAATTTTATTTTGCTACGCCCGTGCAAATGAGAGTCGTTTCCAGAGGTGTGCACCACAGAGTAGAAAGAAGTTAGTTTAGGGAACATAGAGCACAGTAAAGTCCACCATGAGTGTGTTACAGAGATTTGTTTTCATTCACCGAAATCCCCAATTTGGCAAGATGACACGATGCCAAAACTCTGCTCAGTAAACAAGCTGCTTAAGTCCATGTGACTTTACTTTACAAGCCAGGGGTTAGTTTATTATTAGGTGAAGGCCAACCAGACTGAAGGCAACAACACAGTGGACCTCTGTTGTTGATGCATAATGAGATTTCTCTGAAAAGCACCTCAGACCGGCTCAAAGGGCAATAAGTCCGTCCTTTGGTCTCTGAATCTGAACCTCCGATAAAAGAATTTAACATAGAAATGCAGAGAGGAAGGAAGGAAGAAGGTGTTTATGGAATTATTGTTATTTATTCCCTCTGCCTGGTGGGAGAAAGAGATAGAAGAGGAGGTGTCATGGCTGAGGCGAGAGGTATTTGGAGGGAGATGACACAGTGAAAACTGCAGAGGCAGATGTCATGCATGACTGAGAGGAAACACAGAGGTAAACACTGCAGAGCCTGCCGAGCTGAAACGGCATCGATGAACACCACAGCAATGCAAAGACCCGAGTGCTTTGAAAACAAGGCTTCTTTAAAAACGTTTTACAAAGAGAAAGAGGAAGAGGAGAAGAAGAAGGGAGGACACAGAGAGGGTGAACGCAGGATTTCTGTGTTTGAGGTTTGCCTGCAGCTGTAGGTGATGGATGGAGGCTATCATCTTTATTTCTGATAACTGTGATAATATACGCTACTGTGTTTGTGTGTGTGTGTGTAGGTATACCCAGAGCTCCAGATTACCAATGTGGTGGAAGCCAACCAGCCAATCAGCATCCAGAACTGGTGCAAGAAGGGCCGCAAGCAGTGTCGCAGCCACACACACATCGTGGTGCCGTACCGTTGCCTGGGTGAGTCCTGACTGACGCAGCTCCCAGAGAGAGAGAAAAAAAAAAAAACATTTCTAGAAAGTGCTACTGTTCATTTTTCAGGAATTAAATGCAGGCGAAACAAAAGATAACATTTCACCCAGGTTACTACAGGAGTTACCATGGCAACCGAGGAGTCAGAGCCAGCTTTATTGGAGTGTGGTGGTTGAAATAGTGTCTCTAGTTAGACAGAAGCCTATTGTGTTGTGAGTGTGTGTGTGTGAATGAATTAAAACTCTTCATATTATTTGGTTCCGCTGCAGTGGGAGAGTTTGTGAGCGACGCCCTGCTCGTTCCCGACAAGTGCAAGTTCCTGCACCAGGAGCGCATGGACCAGTGTGAGAGCCACCTGCACTGGCACACTGTAGCCAAGGAGGTGAGTACACACACACACACACACACACACACACATGCAAATAGCACAAATATCCACTAATCAATTCTCTTTGACCTCGTCTCCTTCTCTCCGTCTCTCTGTTAGTCCTGTGGAGACCGCACCATGAATCTCCATGACTACGGGATGCTGTTGCCCTGCGGCATCGACCGTTTCCGTGGAGTGGAGTTTGTGTGCTGCCCCGCCGAGGCGGAGCGCGACGCCGACAGCGCCGAGCAGGATGCTGATGACTCTGATGTCTGGTGGGGAGGAGCGGAGGCCGACTACTCTGACAACAGGTACACACACACACACACACACACACACACACACACACACACACACACACACACACACACACACACACACACACACACACATTTTTCTCCTTGAAAGCAAACTGCAGGTTGGTTTTAATTTCGGGTCTCTGTCCTTCCCACCCTCTCATTCATCCTCCTTTTCTTCCTCATCCGTTTCTCTCTGACACCTTTCCTTCCTGAAATTGCTCTCGTCGTCTCCATATGTCTCTCCACCCCCTCCTCACCTTCATCTCTCCCTCTCCTCCTCTTCCCTCTCTCCCTTCTTCTCTCCATCCCTCGTTCTCTCCCAGTATGGTGCGTGAGCCCGAGCCAGCGGAGCAGCAAGAGGAAACCAGGCCATCTGTGGTAGAGGAGGACGAGGACGAGGACGCGGAGGAGGAGGCAGCGGTGGCGGCGCAGGACGATGACGAGGAGGAAGAGGAGGAGGAGGAAGACCTCCTGGACAACGACCAGGACGGAGACGGAGAGGAGGACGAGGAGGTGGTGGAGGAGGAAGAAGAGGAGGAGGAGGAGGAGGGAGACGACGAAGACATCGTCGACACGCTGGATGACGGCGACGACGCCGACGAGCCCACCACCAACGTTGCCATGACGACCACCACCACCACCACCACGGAGTCTGTGGAGGAAGTCGTCAGGGGTGAGTAACGCAACACACGTCGTTAACAGAATGTTATTAACGCGACGACAGGTGTCTGTGCATTTAGATGAATGCGGAGCGACCTCGGCGCCGCAACACAAAAAAAAACGTGTTTTCCCTGTTTTCTCTGCTTTGCTAAACACAATTGAACCTCATGTTCCTCGACAATTAATTTCCTGCTGTCATTTTTCTTATTGTGCTCATTTGTCATTTCACAGCTTTCATTAGCTACGTTCCATTAGGATCAGAATTGGTTGTAACAGCTTTGTTTCTTCATCTCAGTGTTAAATTGTTCTTAAATTCAATCCCAAGCAGCTTTAATAATAATAATGATAATAATAATAAAGACGCTGTTATGTTGTCAAATGTTTTATTCATGCGATTCATCCATGTTACATATGGGAGCTCTAAAAGACTTTATGATGCTTTTACATACTGTATCGTAAGCTTTATGATGAGTGTGTGTGTGTATGTGTGTGTGTGTGTGTTCTCCAAGATGTGTGCTGGGCCAACGCGGAGACCGGTCCGTGCCGGGCCATGCTGCCCCGCTGGTACTTTGACCGCCAGGAGGGCCGCTGTGCTCAGTTTATCTACGGCGGCTGCGGAGGCAACAGGAATAACTTTGAGTCAGAGGAGTACTGCCTGTCTGTCTGCAGCAGCGTCAGTAAGTCCTGCCCACGGCGGCGGTGGCGCCCACCTCCCCCCAACCCCCACCTCCCCCCCCAGCAGCTCTCCGCTGGTCTGAGTGGCAGTCGTCTCCATCTCCGTCGTGTCCCTAACCCTCTCGTTTACCCGCTGTCTATCCTGGGCTGTCCGCTAGGCATTAACAGCTGCAGAGGTTTTCTAGCTTTGGTGTGTTTCTCTTCTAGTCGATCCCTATCTGTCAGCCCTGTTCCTGGCTAACACCTACTATTCCTCACTGCCTGTGTGTGTGTGTGTGTGTGTGTGTATATCAACCAAATAACAATGTCAGGCTTCTTCTTTCCCACAATCCTCTGTGGATTCTTGAAGCGACCAGTCTGATGGCCTGTGTGCTCGCTGGCGCCTTTGCTTTCACACTCATGAACCTTCTAGTCTGAGGTGTGTTGTGAAGATGCAGAGAGCAGGTGATGTGTGTCAGGTAGTTGAACAGTAGTTGACAATAAATGGAAAACGCATTTCTCAACGTCTCAGAAACCTCAGTGAAGAGATGGTATTTCTTTTCACTTTTCACTTTTTATTTATCTCACCACCACATACATGGAGCACAAACAAACATTAGACAGTACAAGTAATCAAGTGTATCAAGCAAGCAGTGGAGTTGTACATACTTTCTTCTCACATCTCTGGCAAATGGAGGACATACAAAACAAAACATAGATAAATAAATAATTAATATTGTAAAGTATCACTTGAACAAAGGAAGGACGCACTTCTGAATTTGGTATTGCAGGAATTTGATGCTCCAATAACAACGCTTAAGGTACATGCTGTTTCCGTCACAGGCTGAACAAGCTTTCTTTACTTTACCATGGTTACAGCACTGTTGCCCTTTAGAGCGTTTGGGATAACTACTGTAATTTCTGTGATTACAGCCAATTTCATGGGCATCATCTTAGATATTACTTTAGCATGAATAGGAGCTATAAAACCATCCAGGCAGGAATTATTATAATATTTTTTTTGTGCAATAATCCTCACCTCGCTGCACATTATCCTTTACATCCCTGACACAGTGCAGGCCTGCTTACATTATTCCATCCTTGTCACCCAGGAAATACGTTCCGGTTAATTCATTCAATTTACTTAAATCGGGTGTCAAATTACCCCGCCGCAGTTTAGAAAATGTGCGGCGTCTCCGAGGCAGCGCTGAGGGAAAAACTCATCAATACATCATTACGTACTCTCAGAGCACACCTGCCTTTCTGTATCGCATTGTGGTGATTGATTATCAGTGGCAGAGCTGAAAATGGGGCTGATTGCTTGATGATTTTCACACACACCCTGTTTAAAAACTTTGTCCACTGACATTTCGTCATAATGGAGACCTCTCACTTCTTCTCGTTAAACGGGAACTCACTCCTACTTTACCTGGCCTGGTTTCACTGCCAGAAGACTGTGACTGTGTGTGTGTGTGCAGGTGGGGCTTGAGCGTTACAGTGGGGAGTGGAAGGCGGTTTAAGCAGTTTGGCTCTGAGGCTGATTTCGGTGTTGTATAAGGTTCATTGACCTTGTGCAATGTGTGTGTGTGTGTCTCTGTGTGTGTGTTTGTCTCAGTCACGAAGTGCATGATCTGCCCCGCAGAGAAATGGAGTCATGCTATCTCCATCTCCCTATATTTGGATCTAGTGTTTTGATGTGTGTGTGTGTGTGTTTTGATATTGGCTCTCTGTTCTGCTAAATGCAGTCGAGGTGAGAAAGTGCTGCAGTCTCCCCCAGAGCCAACACAAACACCCAGTCACACACACACACTGTATTTGCATGTGTGACCAATTAATATTCACTCACAGTCGGCCTCATGCAGTGGCATTTTGTCAAATGGCAGTTTTCTTTGTAAGAATAAAGCTCATAATAATCAGTCGTTTTGATACAGCAAATGTCACTTTTCAGTCTCTGTTGTCTTCATCCGTTTGCATTTGCTCCAACATTATATTGATTCATCACATGTGCGGGAACAAGAGCTGTTTCCTTGTTTGAAGTCATTTTTTGTTGCATTTTTGTCTTCATTAAATAGGACAGTAGAGATACGAGAGCCTATTGGGCGGCTCTCTAACCCTCTCCCACCCCAAGTTTGTGTGCAGTCAAGAGAGAAACTTTGTAGAAACATCAGCTGTAATGGTCTCAAAGGTTAAACATTAAAGAAAAAGAAAAAGCAGGTTGTTCCCAGACTCTATTCCCCACTTTATAAACTATCTGTATCAGGAGGGAAATTGATATTTTCTGCCAGGTTTTATTCTACCTTTTGCTCCAAAAGTGTAATTTATACATTTATCATAAGGGCACTCACTGCACTGTGGGTTCCCTAGAAAAAGGTAATACATATACTACGGGGGCTGAATGGTCCAGGAGTGTCACCCTGCGACTTTCAGGAGGCACTCTGATGAAATGGCACAAAATAAATGTACTGTGAGGAAATGTTCTCGGGGAAAAATATGTGAAAAGTATAACAGTGCAGCTGTGAATGCTCCGCAGCAACAACAAAACAAAACTGGAACGTGAAAGTTTGAACAAGGAGTTAATGGATTGGTCCTTCTGAATAAAGTGCAGTGTCGTGAAAACTATCCACATGATGCTTGTAGAGTTTAAATTAGCTAAATACTCCTTTAAATTTGATTAAATCTGATGGATTGATCCTTCAAAGCATTTTTAAGGAAGCTTTGGCTCAGGTTAAAGTTTAACAACATCTCTGCGTTGTTTTTCTGTCATGTGCAGTCACGCACTCTCATCACACATAACCAATTTCACATGATGTCTGACCTTCATGCCTGCACACACATTCTCTCTCTCTCTCCCTCACATACACATACACACTACCAGCCACTTTTGATCGCACACTTGCGAAAGATAATCAACTTTCCACTGATTATATCTCGGTTTCATGCAGTTTAATGACATGATCCACTTACATTTGTGGCTGATAAGTCGACCACAATTCAGTCTGTGCTCCTGAACCAACAGGATGAATCCCAATGTCGGTGTTGTGGCCGCAGAGCCATGAATGAAGTTATATAAATGGTTTTGTCTCCTGTCTCTTTGTCTCTACAAAAGGCCTGCAGGTCATCTGAGGTATTCACTTGTTTGCTTTTGCAGGGTGGGAGGCAGCTTTCTCTCTCGCTCTCACATTAACCCTATTAACCCATTTTAGGCGTGTGACTGTGTGTGTGTGTGTGTGTGTGTGTTTTTGTGCTAATTTGTGTGCAGCACCAAGATGCTCCACTGAAAGTCTTCTCACCTCCCTGCTTCCTCCTTTTCCCTCTCTTTTTCCTGCAGTGCCCACAGCCTCGCCCAGCTCCTCCGACGCCGTGGACCACTACCTGGAGACCCCCACCGACGAGAACGAACACGCCCACTTCCAGAAGGCCAAAGAGAGCCTGGAGGCTAAGCACCGTGAGAGGATGTCCCAGGTACCGACAGCTGATGTTTTTATCTAGTTTAACCAGCTTAAAGTTGATCTGCAGTCACCACATGCCTGTGGAGGGGTAATGTTGGCAGAACAGGGGGAACAGAAAGGAGGGGGAGGAGGACATTTCTAGATATTTCTATGAATAGAAAATAGAAGGAAAAGAGTTGTGGCGAGTAAAAGGAATAGGTGAGTTTGTTAATCCCTCCCGGGGTAAGCCGACTGAACCATTTCAATTTTAATTGTATTTTTTAATCAAGCGGCCTGCTCTCCGAAGGAGGGCAAGATGGTCCTCCTCGGCAACGTCACTGTTTACTAAGCTCCAGACGAGGGCGAGCACTCCCTTCTGCTGCACTGAGCGCTGCACAGCCGCTTTTGTTGCTAAAAAGTGCACGGCTCCGGTTAGATCTGCTACTTGTTGTCGCTTTGAGAGCCACAGACGCAGCAGCATCTGATTTCACACAGTTGTACTTCCCCGCTTACGGATACTGCGAGGTCATGTCTTTGCGAAAAAGGCTGAGCTGAATTAAGAAGAAATCTTCCCAGTGAGTCAGAGCGGACGGAGCGCATAGTCATGTTTCTAAAGAAAAGACTAAACAGGGAACAGAAAGTGTTGATTTACTTAAGAATAAAAGCCTCCGATGTGATTTAGAAACAAAAAAAGAACCTCCCTCATATCAACATGCACAATCTGAAAGGATTATTTACACAAACTGAAACGATCTAATGTTTACCCTCTGCAGCTCAGATGCTATCGTTTCACAGCCGTGTGAAATGTCATCTTTTCCTCCATTCAGACAGCCATGAAAAGATCAGATCTGCCACAAAGAGCAGCGAGACGTCTCGCTAGAGTGTAAAATCAACCTGCGATAGAACATTTGAAAAGATAAAATGATTGACAAGCAGAATGAACGTCTCTCCTTCCTTTGCTCAGGTGATGAGAGAGTGGGAGGAGGCCGAGAGAGAAGCCAAGAACCTTCCACGTGCCGACAAGAAGGCCGTCATCCAGGTGAGGAAGATGGATTTTTTTATTTTATTTCAGTTTTTTTGTGCCGTTTTGGTGTCTCTGACGTAGTGTGTCCTCCGGCAGCGTTTCCAGGAGAAGGTGGAGGCGCTGGAGCAGGAGGCGGCCAGCGAGCGCCAGCAGCTGGTGGAGACACACATGGCCCGCGTGGAGGCTCTGCTCAACGACCGCCGCCGCCTGGCTCTGGAGAGCTACCTGACCGCCCTGCAGCAGGACCCACCCCGAGTACGCTTCACATACCGCTTTTCCATTCACATCATGTTTCCTCCCCTTCTGTGTTTATAACCGAACAGCTGGAGCCTTGTGTCGGGTCACTCCGGCCCGTTTGGCTTTTCTGCTGCTGAGTTTGTATAAATACAACACGCCGTCCTGTCTCAACCTCTTTCGCTTCTTTTGCAGCCTCGCCACGTCTTCAGCCTTTTGAAGAAGTACGTGCGCGCTGAGCAGAAGGACAGGCAGCACACCCTCAAACACTTTGAACATGTCCGCATGGTGGATCCCAAGAAGGCTGCACAGATTAGACCTCAGGTAATCTCAGCCTCATTTAAAGCGGTATAGGTCCAATCTGGTGTTTATATACCGTATAGACAAAATGTTCTACCTCTAATGATGGTGTGTGTGTGTGTGATAGGTGCTGACCCATCTGCGTGTCATCGAGGAGCGTATGAACCAGTCTCTGGGACTTCTCTACAAGGTGCCCGGTGTGGCCGACGACATCCAGGACCAAGTTGGTGAGTTTGTCATTTTAAGACGCTGAGTAAGAATAGAAACTAATTTGCATTGGGAAGTAAAAGGCAAAAAGGCTTTTTTTTACATTGTGCAGCCAAGTACAATGTAACTATAGAAGACTGACAGGGTTTTTCAGCCGAGAGCTGATAATACGAGACCACAAAAAAAAAAACAATCAGTGCGTCTTGTTAATATGAATTTTCCGTATCTGTGTCTGCTGACCCTGGCATGAGAGAGAGATAGAGAATGACACAGTGTCCTGATTGTGCTACATGTAACAGAGGGATTGAATGCTCCAAATTCCAGCCCCCAAAAATACAATTTTTTTCTCCTTGTTGATAAGGGCATTGGAGCCATTTGGCCTAATTCTTCTGTCAAATGAAACTGTTTGCCGGGGAGATAAATCCCTCTCCCCTCCCTGCCTCCTGCCCCTGCATTTGTTAGATTTCTGTGGGTTTTTTGGGTTTATTGGAGTTGCGTGCGTCACACAGCCATCTGTGTCTCTGTCTCAGAGATTGTCACAGTCTGCGAAACACACACGGGAACAAACACGCACCAAAGTAAGAGCACCAGGTCGATTAGACCAGTCGAGCAAAAGGCTTTTTCTTTTTCTGATCATGAAATCTGTATCTTTTGTTAGTCATATATTCCCAGGATTGAATGATGAAACAAACAAAGAGCAACAAATTGATAATAGTTGGACAAATGAAGTGACACCTCCTCCTATGTGGGTCCTTCCTTCCCTCCAGAGCTCCTGCAGAGGGAGCAGGCAGAGATGGCCCAGCAGCTGGCCAACCTGCAGACAGACGTGAGGGTGAGCTACGGCAACGACGCCCTGATGCCCGACCAGGAGCTGGGAGACGGCCAGACCGACCTGCTGCCCCAGGAGGACACTCTGGGCCTGGCCGGAGTCGGCTTCATCCACCCCGAGATCTTCAACCAGCCCAACACTGAGAACCAGGGTACTCACTGACACCTTGGTTTTCTTTAATGTTCATCATATCACATCCTAAACAAGGCAGCAATCACTCTACTGGAGCTGTGAGGCATGAAAAAGTGTCTTTCTTTTTCCCTATAGTTGAACCCGTGGACTCTCGCCCTAGTCTTGACAGAGGAATCCCCACACGGCCAGGTTGGTGCCTCGCCCAGTGCTGTGATTTAAAGTTTCTATATGTGTTAGGAAAGGCCTGAGGATAACACGTTGTCCCACTCATAAACTCTCTACTCTTTAAGTGTTGACCAGCTCCTTACACAAAGAGCCTTATCAGTGTTTGCATACTCATGTGTAAAGACGGCTCTTGTTGAATGCATGCACCCTCTGGTGGCAACACTTGGGGCCCTGCTGCATCTGTTTGTCAACCAGAGATTTCTCCTCTAGCACTCTACAGTGCTCATGTATGATTTATGAACCGTCAACGAAACTCCTTCTACATTTCTTTCATTTTTAAGATATTTTTTTGGGGCGATTTTTGTTTTCCTTTATGTGGTGAATGATCATCCCAGTCAAACTGTCGATCTCCTGCACAAATGCCGTGTAACCACTCACCCACCAGAGCACCTGAACTGTTTTCAAGTTTCTAAACCCACACAATAGAAGACACACCTGTTCATTATCCATGCTTGTTTGCCAGAAAATCATATTTTCTTTAATTCGTAGTAGAAAATCAACCATAATGCACTGAACTCATGTCTGCAGTTGCTTGCTCATTGTAACAACCTTGGTGCAGAAGCTTATAGGACGAGGGGGAAACATATTTATTCAGGTGAAGTCAGGTCTCCTCTTCAAATCCATGATAAGAGAGGCAGTAAAGTCAGGAAAATGTTTCCCTCTATCTCTCCCTCTCTCAGCCATTATTTGCACACAGCCAGCTCTGCTTGACCTCCATTAAGGTGCCAGCTGTAGGTGTTAGGAGATTTGTGATGCTGCTGCAGAGTCTATGCATCCTGCATATGCTCCTCTGTATTAGTTATATTCGTTTCATATATTCGCTCTTGCACCCAGTGCCCCCCCCAAACCCCCTCCGTTTCCTTCCTTGCTTGAGCGGTTGAGTTTGATTCAAGTGAGTTTGTGTGTGAGGAAGAGAAAGTGGCCGAGTGTCACCATCTATAATAGATAGTACTTTTCCTTTCCCCTGCCAGTGACTGGAATGAAGATGGAGGCTATTCCTGAGATGCGTATGGACACAGAGGACAGACAGAGCACTGAGTATGAAGTTCACCACCAGAAACTGGTAAGCCAACACACACACACACACACACAAAGATGCTTACACACAGACTTATGTGTGTAGATATGCAGGTTAATCGCTACACACAAAGAAATAAGCAAAACATGCAAACACATGAAGACGCGTTCACCGAGCAGTCACTTCACACACATCAGACGTCAGATCTGTGTTTCCACTTCTTCGTCCTTCTTGTAAATTCCCAAGGTTGTCACCATGGAGACAGGTGTCCATGGAGACACGGCAGTAGTGTTTGTGTCACGCTTGCCTGCTGTAAAACCCACTGTCCTCTGATCAGAGTGAAGTTGTGATCTGTAGCCACTGACTGGTCAACATAACAAGTCTCCAACCCAGTTCTGCATTCATTCATTCATTAATCTTATCCGATATTGTAATACCAGCACAAAAACCTCAATCCCTCCTCAGCCAAATTATAATCCACGTACTTTATTCCCCTCACCTCAAGGCTTTAATCCCTTAATCCTTACATTTTATTACGTATCACATTTCTTACATTGACAAGGAGCAGTCAGTGTGTCAGGCTGCCTCCTTAACTCAGCTTCTTCATTTGATATTCACTGTTGCCCCCAATCAGCGTCCTGTAGGATTATTGTGGAGGAGGCTCACCCGCCTGAAATTAAGCCCCCCCACTCAGCCACACAAGTAGGTGTACTGAAATGTCAAGACGCTTTAGTGGCGTTATGAAGTTTGCACCTGTTGACACATAACGTCCGCATAGGTGCAGATACCAGGGACATTTTACTTCTATTTATTTTTGTACTGCAAGAAAAAAAAAGAAAAGAAAAAGAGCTTCACAGAGAAGTTAAAGTCTTCATTTTTATTTAATTTAAATCATTAGTATTGTGTGGTGTTGGAGCTGAGTCATGCTGCATCACTGCTTCTCAATGTCATGCTCTGTTTTCTGTAAATCACCTGGCAGTCACAGGAAGAAATTAAAAATTACCACGAGCAAAATACCTCTCCAAAATAAAATTACCTCGCGGAGTAAAGCGTGTCTTTGTTCAGCAGCTGTTTTTAGGCTAAACTCGACTCTGTAATGATGCCGTTTAAAAAAAAAAAAAAAAAGGGACATATACATGATGCAATTAGACAAAGCACGCTCTGCAGAGTGAGGAGCAGAAATGAAAAGAAGTGGAGGAGCTGCAGGTAGCAGCAGCAGCAGCAGCAGCAGGAGATCATTGCCCCCCCCCCCCCCCGCCCCCTGAGGGAGGTGACGTCAAAACTGTTTGGAAGCTCAGCTCGCTCTCCTGCTGCGTTGGAAATTGAAGCTGCTGTCATCATTCAGCGGTGTCACAAAGAGAAATCCTCGTGTGGTCACAGTACAAGACGTTTTTAAAAGCAGCAGGTCTCAGCTCCTCCAGGTTGTAATAACCTCTCTGGCTGACCAATCACCTGTCCACCCTCACGCCCCCGCAGGTCTTCTTCGCCGAGGACGTGGGCTCCAACAAGGGCGCCATCATCGGCCTGATGGTCGGCGGCGTCGTCATAGCGACGGTGATCGTCATCACCCTGGTGATGCTGAGGAAGAAGCAGTACACCTCCATCCACCACGGAGTCATCGAGGTGAGGAAACAAACAGCCGACCTGCTTCCTGCGCGGCGGTCAATCTGCCGCGTGTGAGCGTCACGCTGTGCACACACGTGCCGGCCACACACACACACACACACTGCAGCGCTCACACACGTCAAGATACACTGTATATACTATATGTTTCATTCCGGTCTGACAGAGGCTCCAGATGTGGAGCAGGAATGCTGCACTGAGAAATACTCACTAAATATAATTTGTAAAGTGTGTTAGTAATTAATTTCTCTCTGTGCTTCTTTAATTATCCTCATTTATCTTTTCAGAACTTTCATTAGCCTTTTAATTAAAAAACATGTTTGTCCTTTCTTTTTTTAATAATTAACAGACAGACACCGAAAAACATAATACAGAATAATCAGACTATGTGATCAAGTAAAAAAAATAAAAAAAATAAAAGTACAACTACTAATTCAAATAATTACCTAAGGTTTCAGTCAGAGGATACGTTATCATCAATATATGCACTAGGTGCGATAACAACAAACACATGTACACTAAACATGTGATGAGTACTTGCATATGCCGATATTCAGAAACAAAGACAATGAGGAGTTCATTACAACTATAAAAACAAACAAACAAGAAAAAAATATATATATCTATAAGAAACATTTAACAAATCATTAGAGATATTATTTGTTATATACCTCACCCATTTTTCCCTTCTTTCTTCAAAAATAATTGTTATTTTTTCCATTACGTATATCTCATTTACAAGATCCTTCCAGTTGGAAATACTTAAATTATCATCTTTAAACCAATTTCTTTAAACTTGTTTAATTAATGCTACTCTTATTATTAAAAACAAATAAACATCATTCTTCCTAATGTTTTCTGGAAGTTTTTCTAGTAATAAAACTAGGATTTGTCGCTTCTTTGTTTGTGTCAGTTCCTCATAAAATGAACATTGATGAGGGTCTTGAAATGTACAGTAGATTCTCTTATACTGTGTATCACTGTGTGTGTTTAACCCCGCCCCCCCCCCCTCTCTGGCTCTCCTCCAGGTGGACGCCGCCGTCACCCCCGAGGAGCGCCACCTGTCCAAGATGCAGCAGAACGGTTACGAGAACCCGACCTACAAGTTCTTTGAGCAGCTGCAGAACTGAGGAGAATGTCACGTGTACATCCGCACATTCACTCACACAACACGACACAACACAAACATAAACACACACACACACACATCCCCCATCCCACCCCCCCCCAACCCCTCCCTACCACGACCAACCCCATCCTCCCCCCTCAGACTCGTCCCATGTCTCTTAACAGGCAGTGTGGCTGACATCACCGAGTGACTGAAATAGTCAGTTACGAGCAGAAGGAGCGACTGTATCCGGGCGGCGGCGGGTTGGGGGGGGGGGGGGTTTCTTTCATCCTTGCCTGGGCGGACACTGTGGCCGAGCCAGTTTGCACCACGTTCGTTCACTTTATTGGAGCAAGACACCTTTTAATTTAAAGAAAATAAAGTGTGTGTGTGTGTGTGTGGGTGGGGGGGGGGGTTCATATGTTGCTCCGTCTGGGCCTGCTGATGTTTGGGGAAAAAGAAAAAAAAAGGCCCCGCCCAGTGCATCGAAACAAACCTACCCACAGGGGGAAGAAGCGGGTTCTCTCCACACTGATTCAGGGCCAGTGTATAGTAGGGTTTCTTTTAAAAAAAAAAATAATTTTATTATTTTCGGCTTGGGGAAGTTGTATTGTAGTTGTGGACTTGGCGTAGGCAAATCTGACCACTGATCAGTAGCATAAGAGGCGCGCGCTGACGCTGGGCCGCATCTACCAGAACCGGTTGCAGGCAGACGAACCAATCAGTCATTTCAAATCGCTCTTGTTTCTATCTATCATGTTCTTTATAATGATTATTGATTAGATTATAGTTGAATCAAGCAACGTGGTTTGTGTAAACGAGGCCCAGCGACCCCCCCCTCCCCTTCCCTCCCCCCCTTCTGCACCACTACTGCACTCACTCTACAGTCAACACTGGAGTATAAGTGAGCCTCCTCCCCTCCCCTCCTCCTCCTCCTCCTCCTCCTCCATCCCTCCCTCCCACCATCCTCTTTTCTTTGTGCATTCTTACGACAGCTGGGCTGTGTTAAGTCACACAAGGCTCTTAAGGATATTTGGAGATGCTGATGATAATGAATATGTTGATGACGACAGTAGTAACTATGTATTCTGAATGAGCTGTTTTTATTTTAGAGGTTTTCTCTATCGTTTCCAGTTTTGTTTTTCAAAAAAGAATGAAAATTGAGGAAAAAAAAAAATCAGCCAATGTAAAGTCCTTTTTTTAAATTGCGTGTAATGTTACTGAAGTAATGCTCAAGTCTTAGCTGTTCCTATGTAGTGCATGACAACGATGACAACAGGATTTGGAAAAAGAAAAAAAAAAAAACCCAAGATCTTAACGCTGCTCTCTCTTGAGATCCTTTCTCACGTATAGATTGTCATTCTAGCAAGATTGTACATTTAGTATCTTCTCGTGATCACGTGACTTCAAACAATGATGAAAAATATATATAAATCTAGATGAACAGGCTCTGCTTTGATATCATGTAAAATACACATTTAAATGAGATCTGTGATTTTGGAATTTAAGTGTGTGTGTGTCATTTCTTTGATTATTATTTTTTAATACCATGCTACGTTCCTGAAGCTACAGGAGGGGGGCTGGCTTCATCTCTGTTTGTATATTATTCTCATTCACTGAAATATATTGTGTTCAAATCCTCATCCACAGGGGCTTTCAGAAATCACCCTATTTAATTTTTTTTTGCTTTTTTTTGTTGTTGTTGGATTCATTATGTTACTGTGTTTTCTGAAACGGGCCTGTCATGGTGGTGAAGGTTAAAGGGAAACGGAATATAAGGCGTGAAGTCGGGATGGGGGGATGGGTTGCAATTATCTCTGCGTGTGTGCGTGCTTTGTCATTTCCAGTCTGGTGTTTCGTCCAATTGTGAGCCGGCGCAGTTTCTCTTTGGTTTTGTAATTTTTTTTTTTGCTTTCTGCTGTGAGAACAGGTGAAGTGCTGAAAGAAGGAGGAGGAGGACGATGAGGAAGGAGGGTGAGGTAGAGAGGAAATGACTTGCAGTTCCGGATGGATAGCCAGGCAGGCAGGCAGTCTGTATATATAATGGATTTTCACTCCCCCCCCCCCCCACCCCCCACCCCCAGTACCTCCCTTCCCCTCCCGCCCTCCTTCGCCTTCCTGTCCCTTCAGGCATGCTGCTCACCTTTCTGCCATCAACGCACACTTGACTCCTCAGAGGCACAGCACTGGAGTCTGTATATAGATAATAGGCGTTCACCGTCGAGAGCTGAGAGCGAGTCGGGGGGCCAGGATGCGAAAAGCAGGGATCAAATATTAGTCCAAGGTAAATTCAGGCTTCTAGGGAAGAACCCCCCCCTCCCCCTTCCCCCCTTTTCATCTTCATACAGTCAGCTCACGTTAAAGATTTGTCATCATCACAACATAACAGAAAGAAATGCAGCGTGACCTCTCACTCTGTTGATGCATCTGATGGAGTAAGATCAGTGAGGAAGATTCAGTACGAGTGGAGTGTATATACACGGAGGCTGCAGTGGGGTGGGTGGGTCTGTGCTTTTTCACAGGGTGCTCATTCGAAGCCCAACAGAGGGCAGTAGAGTAGAAGAGGAAGCAGGATTTTCTTTCTATCTTTTTCTGTGGGTTATATATTGGTTTTGTTTTCCACTGTGTAATATTGTGCAGGCCATTTGCATTGACTGGGAAAACGCTTTCTACACTGTATTCCATAATAAAGTTTTGAATGTACATACAGATACTGTGTCTTTGTGTGTTTTATGACAACAGATCTTCATGTGTTCTAATACAACATCTTTACTACTGCTAATAATAATAATAATCATATTGATGATGTAAAAACTGATACTGTGAGGAGGCATTTTCTCTTTTCTTAGCTCCATAAGTAGGTCAGAGGTCACCCTCAGAAAGAAAACAGCAGACTAGAGCTGACAGCACTGCAGTGCGTTGCCCCAAGGACACATCAGAGGACTTCTTAATACAGAGGAAACCAGGATATCTCTCTTTCATGATCAATTATTTTTGCATTTCACTGCAACAAAAACTGGCGTTTTAGGGCCGTCTCCTTAAGATGATCAGTGATCAGTAGTAAATAAAACACCCTTTCTGTTCTGCAGTATTTCACACAATTTATTATCAGTGAAATATACTTTAAGTATCTAAAGGAAAAGTGCTCGTTAAACATTACGACAGCTTCTGCAAATGGTTAATGAGTTGCCAGACAGATGAATTTCCCTTTGGGGATGAACATAGCCATCGTTATTCTTAAACTCTCCCGAGTGGGTGTATTATCATTATATAATCCATTTGTAGGTGTTTGAGGTGATGATACATTTAACTATATAAACTTAAGTATTTTAATCCTGTAGTTCTATACATGGAGCTATACTTGCTGTACTTTTACTGTGTAACTGCAAATATATATTATATATAATATATTATTTATTATATTACTTGAGATCCCGTTTGCATTTTATTTTTTTACCTTATCTTTAACTATTATGTGTATATTGTACAGTGGCCTAAACCAGCCCAAGCACTTTCTGTAAATTTAGTGAGCAAATAGGCTATTTTTTCTTCTTTTTTTTTCACCAGGGGCACTCCGTAGGCTAATATAGAGATATTAACAATAAAGAATAATTGAAAAGGGATTATCATAAAGCCAGCAGCTGCATAATTTCAATAATAAATGTATCATGCTGAAAGAAAATATTGTTCAAATATATTTTTCCATTATTTTGGGCTCTGGCCCGTCTGTGAATGCTGTAATCCTGCACAGCGCTGCGCACAGTCAGGACGCAGCGTTTTATCGTCCGCGAACGTCACGACTTCACCTTCCCACAATCCACCGCGGCTCCTCCACATTTGGGATCCTGTTCTGTCTGAGTGTCAAACCCAAGGTGAGTGCGACGTTTCCGAACAAATGTGTATAATTTCACACTGTTTATCGACACCGTGTGTTTTAATAACAACACACACGTTTATACAGAGACTTTAACGTCAGAAGGAGCCGATGCAGTGAAACAAATAAAACAGAGGACGCGGTTTGAATGAGGTGTAAACCCGAGGCTAGCCGACTTAGCATTAGCAGTAGTTTCTGTAGGGTGAAAGTAGCAAACATTTAGCTCGTTAGCCTGACGACAGTGACCTGTTTATAAGCCGTGCAATAAGTTGTTCGTAATAAATGAGAAATACAGTTACGTTTATCAGTTTTTACCCTATTAAGTACAATGTCAGCTATGTGCTGTTACCGGGAGCTAACGCTAATGCTAATTGAGATTGAGAGCAAGTGCAACAGTTCCTTGAATACAATACAATACAATACAATACAATACATCTTTATTATCCACTGTTGTAGAAAATTGCCTTTGGCTCTCCGTATAAAAATTATGTGTATAAAAGATATACATTTCATCAGGTATAAGAACACAATAAAAACAGTGTTTAAAAGTTCAGTGTTAGTGCGTTACTTAGTTGAGTTGAGGAGATGGGTAGCATTAGATAGTACCTTCATTGATAAAAGTTTAATGTATTATCACGTCATATCGTAGAAGACAATGAAATGCAACTTTTAGTTCACCTCTCCTGCACTGTGTGTGTGTGTAGTGGCCATGTCTTGTTATTGCAAGTAGCATCAGACTGCAGGTTGAGACAGCACCGTCACTGCAGCCTGTGGTCCTGATGATGATCCTGTTTATTCTAACCTGAGGCCTGTTGTCTCCTCCAGATGGCACTTCACCGGTTGTTCAAGCTGTCCTCACTGCTGCGCTCCGCCGTCAGCCTGACCCTGCGCAGGAACATCGGCCTCTCCGCTGTCGTCTTCAACCGGGCCAAGGAGCTCGACCCCGTCCAGAAGCTGTTCCTGGACAAGATCCGGGACTACAACACCAAGAGCAAGTCAGTGCCAACTCCTGACATACACCTCCCTTTAATCTGTTTAGACGTGGTGTTTACTGATCAGTCAGATTGAGGTTCCAGCTCAGGGTTCAGGCAGTAGTAACACATTAACTCAGAGAACAGTGAAGCGAGTTGCTCACTGTGCTGGTTCAAATCCCAGTCGTCACCATTGAAATCATGATTACAGTCCATTTTGCTCTCCCAGGTCTTCTGGTGGGATTGTCGATGCCGGCCCTGCTTACCAGAAGAACGTGTCTGAGGAGGTCACAAAGCTGCAGAGGCTGTACGGAGGAGGAGACTTCAACAAGTTCCCCGACTTCAAATTTACAGGTGCATTAAAGTTTCAGTGGGTTTTTCATTGTGTGTGTGTGGCTGCTGTGAATATGAACTATCAACATTAAATTATTTGGCTTTAAGACGGTAATTCAGTTTGAAGTACAGATTCAACACTGTCCATTAAGACTAAATGTGAATTAATTTATATCAGCTGCACATAATCCTGTGCATGCATGACAACTAGAAGCACTTGTAAGGACATGGCTGTTTTAAATGATGCAACTTAAACAGGCTTTTGGCTTTTACATGATTTAACAGTCCCCTCCCTCATAAATATTTAGTCCTTTGCCACAGCAGAGACTGAGATGTGCTGTGATTTTGAGCTTTTTGTGTCTATATTTAGAGCATAGACAGTGATGCTCATCAGAGCAAGATGAGTCTCTGAGAGAGCTTCACTGTTTTTTTTGTGGGAGCTACAATGAGCTTTAAAACCTCTACATGCAGCAGACACTAACGCTTCTCTTTGTTCTTCTGTTTTTCCAGAGCCGAAGTTCGAGGAAGGGACCAAGTGAATCCTGTCCATGTTGTATATCTCCTCCATGTCACCAATATGTTGTATTTAATAAAAAGATAGTGGATTGAACTGCTTTGTGTTGCTCATCAATGGATCTGATTGTGCACCATCTGAATGTTTATAACCATTCGATGTTACAATAATTGGATTGCGATATTTTCTTTGGCAGTTATTAAAATGTCTGACACCATAATGCAGAGGTGGTCTTGGTCTTTTCATTTCTCCCATATCTGAATAATTGCTATGATTCAGAATAAAGTATTTAATAACTGAACTTAGGCTTTTTTTTGTCAATTGATCAATCAATCAATCAATTTGTTTATTTCGGGCATGTCAAAATCATCATCATCACACTTCATCTTAATTCGAGTAATACAATACACATGGCCGAAAGGGAAAGCGGGAGAAGCAAAAGCTTATCTAGTCCCGCCCCCATAAATCAGTGATCAGTTTTAGGTGAATGTAAGCAGCCTCAGACAACAATAAGTAATACCATGGATTTCTTAGATTGGTGATATCTGAAATCCACTGATTAAATGAAAGAGTCAAATGTCAACAGGCTGAGATGGAAATTGGCTGCAGCTCTGAATTGGACTTGAGAGAGATGTGTCGTACGACAAGGTCAGAGATGAACTGGAGTCTGTCCAAGATGATTGAAATTGAGAGACCTAAAATAGCATCAAAGGCAAAAGTTTCCATCTGACCTGATGCCTTAAGTTTTACATACTGTATGTGAAGCCGGGAGATTTAAACACACAATACAGATTCTAGTGCAGTGAACCAAAGCTGTGTGTTATTAAATGTAGTCTATCTGAAGTGGTAAAGGTCAGGCTAATTTGAATGACCTCATGTGCAACTGGATATCTTCTTTATTTTTCCCTCTTAGATTAAGAAACTACATTATTTTATTTTTTTTAGTATAGTTTTAGTATATTTTGTATTAGGATTAACACAATAGATTAACATAAGAAGTACAAAGAAATACATGTTAGTATCAACTCCTCCTCCTCCTCTTCACCTCCAGGTGTCGCTGTCAAAGCTGCAGCAGCTTCCGCTTCACTTCCTGTCCCACGTGTGTGAAGTAAACAACCTGAAGATCACCTGAGTCTACGAGAACTTCGCTCCAAGTCTCTGTAAGTGCGATAAAACTTTCACTAAACTGACGAGCAAAGTTTATGAAGAAGCTGTTGAAGCTGCAGAGACGTGATGACGTAGAAAGAGACGTTTTAATCCGCTCCGTGTGTCCATGGTAACAGAGACAGCAGCTAGCTCAGCGGCTAACAGCTAACTGGTACTAGCAGGTGAAACAGGAAGTGTGTGTGATACTAAAACTAACACTGAGTGTTTTTATGTCAGGAATATGATTTAATTTCTAGACTTTTTAGATCAGTGTCCAATGAGAAATGATTGATTTGATTAGAAACGTGTTGAAATGTCCTCAGAATGAACCAGACACTGTGTAGTCTGTCATTTAACTTCGTATGGAAACAAAACACAGGTCATATGTTTGATACAGGTGTGTGTGATGACATAATGAAGCCTTAGTCTTGTTTGTCCCTAAGAGACACAACAGTCCACCACAGAGCCCAGTTCACTGACAAAAGACAAGTGTAAAGTTTCCAGAGGTTTATTTGACATAAATGTAGAAAAGAAGCAGGAGAGTAAATGAAGACAGAGACGCAGCAGTCGTCTTAGTGGCCACAGAAGTGGATCATATGTTTACAGTTTATTTCACTTTGTAGTAAAAGAGTAAAAACTACAGCCCCTTCATGTAAAACTCTTTATTTTTAAACACAACAATATTTGCATCAATACTTTTTCTCCAGCTAACAGTGTTTCATATTTTTTATCTGCATAGTGTCAGTGTGAGAATTAGAATAAGAAAGTGTTTGTCAAAACACAATGTAGAGAGTAGAGAATACTTTATTCATCCCTAGGATGTAAGTGTGATTTGTAGCTGAACTGTTGCAGCTCAAACATTTCTAAATGTCAGGATGAGTGTGACTAAATGTTTTTTGTGTATGTGTTGTCCCAGGTGGAGAGTCAGAGGTGTTTGTGAACATCAGTGAAGATGAAGCAGGAGGAGCTGACTGACTGTCTGCACAGCAGTAAGAGCTTTTCTTTATTTGTCATTAATGCTAGTTTGTTTTTCTGGGGTTTGGGACCTCGTTGATGTGTAGCCACGTGTGTATTCAGTAGGTTTATATACGACCAGCTAATTGTAACTGTACATATAGCGCCAGAGCGATTGATATAACAATATCAATCCTTGTGTATATATTTGTTTAGTATGTATGCATGTGGTATCTGTTTTACGTATATATCAGATGCTGGTTTTGATATCACAACTTGTGTCTGTAGCTTATTTTATTTTTTACTTGCTTATGTATTTCTTGAACGTATCTGACTGTCACACAGACTCATTTACTCCAGATGTCTCCAATCTGGTGCTTAACGAGGTGACGTCCTCCAGGAAGGCGGAGCTGCTTCCCCATTGGCCGAGCACAGGTGTCTGCACTCCTGATGAGCAGCTGCAGCGAGGAGCGGAGTCCTACAAATAGTCATTCAGCTTTTGGCGCGGCAGCGACAAGCGGCAGCAAGAAGGGGCAGCTAGACGATGCGACTTAGCCAACGCGACTTTGCCACACGAGACGGCGCCATGGGCGCAGCAACTCTTAGATCTTTGACTTCAGGTTTGGTTTCATTCATTTGATGTTTGTTTCACTCTAATCTTTGTCTCTTGTGTAGGTGTTGAACCCTGAGCTGACTGGCTACAGCTGCCACCTCTACTTGGTAAGAAACACTCAAGGCATTCACAGAGAAATCTTTATTTACTTCACAACACACATAGTGACAGTTGCCTCCATCTTGTTCAGTCTGAAAGACAAAGGACACATTCAACATGAGCTAGTCCTGTCTAACACTGCTTTTCCATCTTGTTTCAGGAGCTGCTGTCCACCACCGAGTCCAGAAGAACTTCACCACCTGGTTCAAAGAAGACAAAGACAATAAAGATTCAACAATGTTCATTTATTGTGTGGAAATGTTTGTCAGCCTTGATCATCTCTGGTTTGTGTTGGCAGTGGAGTTTGCATGTGCTTGACAGGGTAAGTCAGCCATCTTGTATACCAGGCCATGTGGCTGCAGGTGTTTGTTCCAAAAGTACTTTGATCAGCTCAATAACTGAGTCGGATCAGTCAAAGTACTCTTGGTTGTTGCAACAAACACCTGCAGCCACATGGCCTGGTCTACAAGATGGCTGACTTACCCTGTCAAGCACATGCAAACTCCACTGCCAACACAAACCAGAGATGGATCAAGGTTAAACACAATGTAAAGTTGTTTGAAATAAAGTAGAAAATAAAACCAAACCTGAAGTCAAAGAGTTGCTGCGCCCATGGCGCCGTCTCGTGTGGCAAAGTCGCGTTGGCTAAGTCGCATCGTCTAGCTGCCCCTTCTTGCTGCCGCTTGTCGCTGCCGCGCCAAAAGCTGAATGACTATTTGTAGGACTCCGCTCCTCGCTGCAGCTGCTCATCAGGACCGGAGTGCACACACCTGTGCTCGGCCAATGGAGAAGCAGCTCCGCCTTCCTGGAGGACGTCACCTCGTTAAGCACCAGATTGGAGACATCTGGAGTAAATGAGTCTGTGTGACAGTCAGATACGTTCAAGAAATACATAAGCAGGTAAAAAATAAGCTACAGACACAAGTTGTGATATCAAAACCAGCATCTGATACATACGTAAAGGTAAAACAGATACAACATGCATACCTATACATACATACTAAACAAATATATACACAAGGATTTTTGACCATAGTGCTACAGTATGTACAGTTAGCTGGTCGTATATAAACCTACTGAATACACACATGGCTACACATCAATGAGGTCCCAAATGAAACCCCAGAAAAACAAACTAGCATTAATAAAATAAAGAAATGCTCTTACTGCTGTGCAGACAGTCAGTCAGCTCCTCCTGCTTCATCTTCACTGATGTTCACAAACACCTCTGACTCTCCACCTGGGACAACACATACACAAAAAACATTTAGTCACACTCATCCTGACATTTAGAAATGTTTGAGCTGCAACAGTTCAGCTACAAATCACACTTACATTGTGTTTTATCCAGAAACATTGAGGTGGCTCACTCCTGGCTCCAGTGGTGGTTTGGCGCCATCTGCTGGTCAAAGCATAGAATTACACCAGGTTGGTTTTAAATGACAGAAAACCTGCAGTTTACATTGAAAGTTGACAAACAAACACTTTACTGTTAATAATCTTATTCATTTTCACACTGACACTATGCAGATAAAAAATATTAAACACTGTTAGCTGGAAAAAAAGTATTGATGCAAATATTGTTGTGTTAAAAATAAAGGCTTTTACATGAAGGAGCTGTAGTTTTTTCTTTTTTTTACTACAAAGTGAAATTAAACTGTAAACATATGATCTAGTTCTGTGGTCACTCAAAGACAAAGGTACAAAGTCAACAATCCAGCCTGTCTGCATGAACACACTAACATACATCTCTGCATACTGTTAGAGCACAAAGTCTGGTCTGGTCCTCACCTCTCCTCTTTTCCCTGCAGCTCCGTCCAGGTCCTGAAGACTCCATCGGATCTGCTTGTCCTCACGGGGACTGTCTGTGTCACAAGAGACAGAGATGATGAACATGGAGGCTGCTGCTGCGTCTCTGTCTGTCTTCATTTACTCTCCTGCTTCTTTTCTACATTTATGTCAAATAAACCTCTGGAAACATTACACTTGTCAGTGAACAGGGACAAACAATGCTAATAAGGCTTCATATAATATCAAATATATATACGTACATTTACGTGTATGTAAAGGTCAAAGGTCAAATGATTTTTATTTGTCATTTCTTGTACGGTGTACACGAGATGAAATTGTGTGCTCCTAGATTAAAAGCAGTGCAAAAAAATCTGAGCATTCAGAATAAAAGCATACAAAATAAAATCCTATGTTAATTAAAAAGATACTAAATAAATACTCTTAATAGTACATGAATGAATATTCAGACCTGTGTTTTGTTTCCATACGAAGTTAAATGACAGACTACACAGTAGTAGGGAGGTTAAGCGACTTTTGACTTCAAGTCATGATGCAAAGGTCCCCTTTGGCATGGAAGTACCTTAGGGTCATACAAATAAATCTATCCTAAGACACAAGTGAGATCACACTTTGTATCCGAAATAAACACATTTTTAAAATGCCTTTTTTTAATTGAGAAAACGCATGCTAAAAGCACATTCCATTTAGAATGTCCATATAAACTACAATGTTTTCAGCTCCTGGATGTTATCTACAGCTTATTTGTAACATGAACAGGGATCTAATGCTTTTAATTTGTAGGGCGGACTGACATAAGTAGCATAAAGTCCAGTCATGACATTCCATTATGGCTAATTTGAAATAAGAAATAAAGATACTGTAACATCATGAGATTGATAAGATGAGCATTAACAAGCATTCACAAAAGTAAAAATCTACCAAAATAATGAAGCTTACCAGTTTCAGCATTACTCTAAGAGAGGATCTTAGCCAGCTATACTGCGCAGGTGAGATAAGTCAGTCCTAATCATATGCTTTATGTGAGAGCTGCGAACCTAAACTTCCCTATATGTACATAAAAGCTGAACATTGCTTATTTAGGGCGCTCTACACTAACATTTTGTTAGTTTACTTTAGGAGCACAATGTAAAATGATTTCAGTATCAGGTTATATAAGCCTTAGATGGTCCAATGTGACCCATTTTTACATTTGAGAACAGTAAAAACATTTTTCCTTTGACTTAAAGTTGACTTCTAATATGACCCAGAATGGGTCAAACACATGTCATACATGTAAATTCAACTTTTTTAAATCAACATACACAAGCAGTAACTAGTTATAGGTAGACCTATATTTTGACCAACACAATATTTGGCTAATTGGTCTTTCCTGACACCACTGTGATATCAATTAGCCTACATCTTATTATTTAACTACTTGTAGGCTATATTTGCTGCACTCCGTCTGATGTTCAACAAATCAGTATCAGTATAGTTTTATTAATGTTTTGACATTAATAAAACCCAATATCCTGTCACACAAGCAGCTCCATGTTGTCTCAGAAGCTGTAGATCACGTCCAGGAGCTGAAGGCATCAGGGATCTGCCCGAGTTTATATGGACATTCTAAATGGAATGTGCTTTTAGCATGCATTCTCTCAATTAAAAAAAGGCATTTTAAAAGCGTGTTTATTTCGGATACAAAGTGTGATCTCACTTGTGTCTTAGGATAGATTTATTTGTATGACCCTAAGGTACTTCCATGCCAAAGGAGACCTTTGCATCATGACTTGAAGTCAAAGGCCTATTTTTTGGGCTTAACCTCCCTACTACAGTGTCTGGTTCATTCTGAGGACATTTCAACATGTTTCTAATCAAATCATTCATTTCTCATTGGACACTGATCTAAAAGTCTAGAAATTAAATCATATTCCTCACATGAAAACACTCAATGTTAAAAGTTTTAGTATCACACACTCACACTTCCTGTTTCACCTGCTAGTACCAGTTAGCTGTTAGCCGCTAAGCTAGCTGCTGTCTCTGTTACCATGGACACACGGAGCGGATTCAAACGTCTCTTTCTACGTCATCACGTCTCTGCAGCTTCAACAGCTTCTTCATAAACTTTGCTCGTCAGTTTAGTGAAAGTTTTATCGCACTTACAGAGACTTGGAGCGAAGTTCTCGTAGACTCAGGTGATCTTCAGGTTGTCTGTTTACTTCACACACGTGGGACAGGAAGTGAAGCGGAAGCTGCTGCAGCTTTGACAGCGACACCTGGAGGTGAAGAGGTTGGATTTCTGTTTTTCCAACTGATTGAAGGTGCTGTGCTCCTGAATGGGAATCGGGAATTACGATAACAATTCCCATTCAGGAGCACAGCATCTACAATCATGTGTTTCCCGGTTTCGTTTCATAATCAGAAAACGGAAACGACTCATATCCCGTTTTTCGGGCCGTTATACATGACTTACACATGATAACATAACCTATGTTTTTTAATCATAATCCCATGAAGAGTCTAATGCTAGTGTTCAGTTAAAAAAAAAAAAGATTATATAAATATAATATAAAAATAAAAATCAGCAGGTGTTGGACTATTTTAAATGACTTGTATATTTGTTATTGATTTTATTTAGTATTATTAATGTGAATCAAATCAATGTAGAAGTAGCTATAAAGTAGCAGATAATAGACATTATTACTGTGGTTTATTATCTGTGTTATGTTAACAATAACAACAGCAGTGTGGTTTTTGAATAGAAAAACTTTATTACTGATACACCATTCAAATAAAACTCTGAACAATTCATTCACACAGTCTAAAAACAGACACTCCGGTTCTGATAAACATTGATCAACAGTGGCACAAAAATATAAAGACAGAAAAAAGTAAGGCAAGTTCTTTACAAAAAACTGTGATCCATAGATAAATGACAGACAAATTAAAAAGGCACAAGGAATATATATATTTATATTTATATATAAAAAAGACCATGCAGGCACATTGGGATGGAATGGGGTTGGTCTCAGTAGAATTGGCTGGAGTGGCTTCCTGATCTCCTGGACTGGCTTTGTCTCACTGCTTGTGTGTTGTTTTGTGGCTCTGTGGCCCTTGGGAAGCCGCGGGGCCACAGAGTTTACAGAAGACAAAAATGTTGGCTGAGGTAAACTGCATTTATGTTGGAATAGATTGAAATTCCTTCCCTATTGCTTTAAAGACAAATCCCTTGTGATGATTCAATTAAATATAAATCACTTAAATTAAACAATCAGTCTTTGGTAAAAGAAAAAGAGTTGAATAATTGGCCTGCAGAGGGAATTAAAGTGTGTTAAGTCTCCGCTGGTCCCTGGATTGTCACCATGTGACCAACAGGGGGGAGCAGAGTGCCGTGAAACTGTACTTAATCCCCACAAGAGCAGAAAAACGTCAATGACAGATGCGAACCACACAGCAAAGCAAGAGAGTAAAGAAGCCTTGCAGATTTGCTTGTCACCACCCACATCCAGAGAGGAGCCGTAGAGGAGGAAGATTGCAATTAGCATGTAGCATAAGATCAAGAGCTCATTCAGAGTCCAGAGCGAGAGAAATGAAATCAGAGAATCCAGTGTTGGCACCATATCACAGGGGTGATCTTCTCTGGAAGGAAGGCCAGCTTCTCAGAGCATGAATGATTGGGTGTGTTTGAAATCTTGGGGCTGTGGGACGCACACAGAGAGAGAAAAAAAAGAAGCATTAGACTTAAACGTTTCAGATTCCTGGCCCTCGGTGATGCCTTCAGGTGACTTCAATCAAAAACACGGCAACATTCATAAGAGCAATTCCTCCTTGTGCTTAAGTCAGCGTTTAGCTCTTGTCAGTGCTCAGTACCCAACATGAGAGAGAGAGAGAAAGAGGTGTAGAACAAAGAAGAAAGAGAAAGAAACACTTACTTCCTGGGGAGGGGGGACATAGTTGACATTGGACCTGAAAGACAAAGACATAGTAAGTGCATCAGACAGTTTGACACAGTCACAAAGAGGAGAAGAAAGTCGAGGCAGACAGCTGTATCCTGAGTCATATCTTGCCCTGCATAAATAATGCACATCATACATGGCAAACCTCCCACTGGGTAGAAAGAGGGGACAGAGGCAGAGAGAGGGACATTAAGTAAACCTCACAGTCGTCCTCTCTCTATTCATAGCTACAAATGTACTTTAAATATGTCAGCGTATATACAAGTCACTGGTCCTTCAGTGGTCAGTATGGGGACAAAATAATAAGACACTTGTACACAGGTGAATCCAAAATTGTAAAACGCTGTTAAATACTTAAAGGACAGCATCTACTGCCCTGTCAGACAAAATAAACTAAATATAATATATTAATTATTGAGCTTTGTGCTGTTGTAGAGCTAGGCTAGCTGTTTCCACCCGTTTCCAGTCTTTATGCTAAGCTAATTTATTTTGTCTCATGCATGCAGGAAAGAGCAGAGACACTGATGAAGCTCAGAAAAAGATGGTCAATAGGGTTGTGTTTTTTTTTTTTTCCACATGTGTACATACATTCACACAGGCGACTGCATGTTTGGGTTTTGAGTCTGATTTTGTCTGATCACAAGTTCAACACCCAACATAAACACTCAAAGGTTCCAATGAGCTGATAAAAACAGCACTGAATTCAATCCAGCTTTGTGTAACATGTTGAAAATGAACCTTTTACTATCTTGACATCACACGAAGCCGAGTCTGAGCTTTCTTTCTAACAGGACAGTAGCCTTAAGACACCGTTTGGCAATTTGGGATTCAGTTATGACGAGACTCTAATTATCTTCCGTTCACTCGTCTATGCGTCACACTCACGTGTCCTCTGTTCTGTGCAGGGTTTGGCTGCTGATGTGGGCTGCACCGTGACACTGGGAGATCCAAAAGGACCTGTGGTGGGGGGGCCAGCATGTCGGCTTTAAAACGGGGTCAATAAGGCATCACACACTGCACACCATGCTTCTCCGAAAAGGGGGGGGCAGTTATTGGTATGTGATATTAAATTATTCATGCAGGTGTACTTTTGTCGCTGTGATGCTGGTTCTGTAAACTCTGCACATTTTGATTTATCACAGGTCACTGTTTGCAGGTTTACTGGAGATTCTGTAAACATTCAGATCCCAGTGTTCAAGCTTCATTATACACAGAGTGTGTTACAGTGCAACTTCAACACTCGGATCTGAATAAACAGACTTGCAAAGTTTACAGACAGAAGTCAAAGTATTCAGTGAACCTGCAAACAGGGACGTGTTTCTACAAACACGGAGCCTACAAATCACACGGACAGTTTACACCACTAGTATCACAGCCACAAAGATGCAAAATTCACCTTTTAGGGGCTTAACGCTGTAAAGTGGTGAGCCAACACATGCAGCAATCCAACACCCAAATAAGAAATAAAATCTAATAGTCCAAGTCCTGTGTGCCTGGTTTCTACTGCAGCTGTGTGTGTGTGTGTGTGTTTTTGAATCGTGGTTGTGTGACGTTATGCAACATCGGTGCATTACCTGCAGTGGATGGACTCTAAACAATGATTAATCGATGCTCATTACAGTCCACTGCAGGAAATGCATGATGACATCACACAAAAACAAGTCAAAACTGTCAAACTGTCCCTTTAAAGCAAACTGGTCCACACAAACGCCTATAGAAACACTGAGTGGAGCATTTTAAGTAGAAAAAAATCACACGTGTTCAATAAGAGACGGCCCTGCCTGTGTTTTCTTCATAAAAACTAGAAAAAAGAGACATGCATTCTTCAGCTATGTGTATAAAACAGTCAGCAGTCAGCCTTTAGCGTGATGTAACATTTCTCTAACTCCTGGAGACTGTTTTGCTCCTAGATCTGCATCCCCACCCCGTTAACTTGTGCCTACTATTGGCGCATCAGAAATCATGTCACATTGTCTTTGAGTCTTTGTGAAGACGCCTCGCTCTATAAATAGGAAGTTGACACTGACAGCTCCAGTTAGCTCAGTGGGATAAGCATCAGACTCCAACCTAGACAAAGAGCTTTCGCATCAGCTTCAAGGGAGAGCTCCTCGCCGACTCTCCATCAAAGGCTGCGCCGTAACAAGCCAGTAATCAAATAACAAAGTCGAGTGAGTTAGTCCAGTCACATAGAGGGGGGGGGGTGCATTTATGTCTCTGTGGTTTCTGGCTCAACGGACACTGGAGCATCAAAACGTCCAGAGTTAGTGTGTGAATGCACCGCACAGCATCGCTCTGACATCCCAGTGTGACGCCACCATCTCATTCCTCCATCTCTTCGATATCTAAATAATCCATTTCAAATTACCCAGCCAATCAGTTTAATTGCTTGCAATTCAATCTGGTGCCAATATTTTCCTCCGCGCTGATTAACAGCCAGTAATTATTCTATAATTATGTGGCACCGATTTATTTCTCCTCCCTTTAATTGTCGGCGTTTTTTTTTTTTTACGTGGTACAGTTTGACATGATTTCAACAGAGGTACATCTGCCCCAAAGTGACAGTCAATTAGAGAGAGAAACAACCTCCCCCCGTGGTTTCTACATCTGTTGGTGCCCATCACCGCATGAGTACAAACACAGGCGCTGCTGTGGCTCCAAAACACACATTTAGACACAGCTGTCACTCTTTACAGTCCTGAGTCAGCACGCAGACACGCAGACAACAAGCCAGCGTCCTCCCGGCTCTCTCCTTCACTGTGGAGGGTATTAGACTGTTGCTTCACATCAATGTTAATGCAATCACAGAGCTCTTACCTTCCTCTGTGTCCTGCTGATGGATGAGTCAGGAGCACCATGCAAGAAGGAACAGTAAAAGTCAATTTATTTCAGAGAGAGAATAAAAAAAACAATATCTCTATTAAGTGATGCACTGTTCAAACAAGAGCAGAGTGGAAGTGGAAGTGGAAGTGGAACCTACGGCTGAAGAAGCCGTTGCGGTGCAGGACGAATCCCCCGCAGCTGCAGATCAGCACCAGCAGGCAGACCACCACCACCACCGCCACCACCGCCGTCACGTTAACGTCCTCTGGAAGAGAGACACAGTCATTATGATCCATTTCCAATATGAAGTGGTAAATATTTAATCAATATTCCAAACAGACGTATTGTAAAAAATCTGCAAACATCGACGTGAGTAGCAAAGGCCATGTTTAATGCAACGCCGTCTAATGCCTTCTCCTGTGCTGCAGGGATATTTCCTGTAATTTACTAAGTGCAGAAAACGGATGCGTGCATTAACCTAGAGCATATTAAAGAATTTATTAGGAAGCTCCACATAATGGCGTCATTTAAAACCGTAGTTTGTCCTTAAATGACACAAGATTTCAGAAGCAGGGTGGAATAAGTTAAGTGAATCTCTTCCTCTCCACTGCATCTCTGATTTAGTCCAGGTCTGAAAGGTGAGGGGGGAAGAGGCCGGATGAAGAGTGGAGGAAAAAAAAAACACAAACACACATATCCGGACAAATACACACACCTATTGTCATGTGCTTGCCCTCGCACATCTTGGGTGTTCCCACCCCGTTGGACGCCAGGCAGCTGTACCGGCCCGTGTCCTCTTTGGCTACGGCTCTGAACTCCTGCAAACACAGACAAGAGAGGATGGAGGGAAACTTTTATACCTGTTTTTAGACAGAGCGTGGCTTTTAAATGGCTCCAGTTAGAGCATTTATTCTGCTGAAGTGTCCTTGAGCGGTTCTCAGAAACGCTACGTATTATCAAACCAGAGGAAGCAGCACTTTGCACAGAAGTTGACAGAAGCAGCTCTGTTTGCTTCCTTAAATAACACGTTACTGCAGGGAGACAGTGTAAAGCGTTCTCCAACACACACGCCATCCTTCCTCATCGTTCTTATCCACACACACACACACACACACACACATGCACTCTCTCTCACCAGTACTCCTGTGTGTGTGTTGATTTTGAGGGTGGCGTTGGCCTGGCGGGGGTCGTTGATTGGCATGTTGTTCTTGAACCAGGTGTATGTAGCAGGTGGGATGCTCTGTTGGTCTCTACAGCGCAGCTGCACCACTGAGCCCGTCACCGCCGAGCTGGGGATTTCGCAGGACGGGGTGTGGGGGGGCACTGGAGGAAAACACAGAGTCAGAAGCACAGAAACCAAAGTAAGACATCAAATGTTTGACAAGCGTTTCTTTTTTTAAATCACAGCCTGTCAGTCTTACCCAGGACTTTCAGTGTCACGTTGGTCTCGCCCAGGCTGACAGAGTCCAGAGGAGCGCTGATCTCACAGCGGTACTCCCCGGCGTCCTCCTGAGTCACCCTCTGCAGCGTCACCGTGGCCCCGTCGATGGTCGCACGACCTTCAAACGGACCTGAGGGCAGAGAAGAGAGAGTCAGGGAGAGGAGGACATGTCCTGAACGCTGGTGCAGCGGATGTGCAGTTGGCATGTTTTCATCTATAATTAACATTACTGCCACTTAAGACTGGTATCACTAGGCACGTTTCATCATACAATATTGAGATACATCTGTCCATAGCATATAGTACATTCTGATGCTGCATTTGGACATCATTTCACCAAATGATTCATACAAAAACATGTTTTTTTAAGGGTTTTTGCAAGAGAAGAATCTTTAATGCAATGTAAACTTCAATGTAAATCTCCCTGTGAAAAGCTCCCGACCTGGTTCTGAACCTCGAACATGTCAAGCAGCAGGATACAGGGGTTGGTTTATCGCGTGTTGCCCCGGAGCGCCCTGACTGGTGAATGTGGCCCAGAGAAAGTTTCAGGGATGAGACTTTACACGAGTTTAGTTGCTGCAAGCAGCTCCCGTCTCCCATTGTCAAAGCTCTGAGTCTTTATTGGCGTCACCTTTGGAGCAAACTTGGAAGATGTGAAGTGGAGCGGAGGTGATGGGTTGGAGGCATTTTTCAAAAGCCTTGACGTTGTTTGGGGGGAAAACTGTCAGGGCAACTCCTCCGTCTACACAAGAGACTGTGCTATTCTTTATTTATTTCACCCATTAAATCCACAACCAGGCGAGCTTCTATTTCACACGTTGAGCTAAAACGCCTCTCTCACGGTAGATCCGCCGCTCCCGTCCCGACCTATCAGAGTGGTGTTTTCTCAAACCCCTCTCCAGCTGGCACCGCAAGCTGATTAAAACAAATGCCCTGTGTGTGTCACGGCGGGGATAAAGAGGGACTGGCTGCTTTCTCACCTCTAAAGTGTCCATCATAGTACATGAAGGAAACATCTTTGCCCTTCTTCTTCCACTCGATGCGCGGGTTCTGGTCCTTCTCCGTGCGGAACGTGCAGGACAGCACCGCATCTGAAAAAAGAGAGATATTTATAACACAACAACAAGCAGAAACGTGTTTATTCCTTTCAACAGCTTGGGTCTATTTATAGCGTTTATTATTGTGTGAGACAGATGAGCTGCTTTTTTTTGGTTTTTCCTGCCTCACCTGTGAACTCGCGCGCCTCCACCTTGTGTCGGGCGCTGGAGACGGTCACAGGGACAGAGGGGGAACCTGGGGGAGGGGGAGAGGGAGAAGAAGGCAGAGAGAAAGAGAGATTAGATAAAGAAAAAAAAGGTAGGTTGAGAGCCGTTCTGAACGTAATATCTCTCGTCATCCATTAAGGGGGCAAGGTGAATTGGGTGAAGTGCTCCACGCTGCAAGAGGAGAATGCTTAATGGCCGTCTTTGGGCTGCGCTGTCAGAGGCAGAGGCATCAGTGTGAGGCGGACCGAGGCTTTCTCCAGGAGATCTGAGGTGAGGGCAGGATTACTCCCTCCTCCGCTTTAATCCTGCGGGGTTAAGGAGCAGCACCGCCGTATGTTTATTAAAGCACAGGTTAGGACGAGGTCGCCCCGGCGGCTCACCAGCAGCTTGTCCAGATTAACCTGATGTATGAGGGGGGGATATTAGCCGAGGCGGCCGACGGCACGGCACGGCTGACCCCGCAACTTTCTGTGTGTCACTGATACAAGCGTCTAAACAGGAAGGGGAAACAAGGAGCAACATTTCCTGTGCGCTGATTGGTTTACAGGCTGGGATTATTGTCCGGTCGTCCTGTTTGTGAACGCAGGTGAACTGTGGTGGAGAGACGGATGGGAAACAACACGCACACGGCCGCTCAACGTCTCCCTAAAGTCTGCAAATTAAGAGAAAAAGGGGAACATTTGTGAAATGGCATGATAAATGTTGGATGGGCCTCAGGGATTCCTGCTCCGAGCTTTAAAAGCGACGGAAAACTTCCTGCAAACTTCTAATTCGGTGTAATGAAGGCGTCACCTTCACATATTCTTGAGGAACTGAATCCATTAACTCATCCTGCACGCAAGCTGACTCACACACAGACACACCCAGATTGAAATCTAACAACTCAGCTCTAAAAAAACATGTATACTGGATTTAGTCAGTTCCTCGGTTTCCTGTTTGTCTATAACATCCTGGGTTCGCCCATTGTTTCTACATTACGGCCAGTTACAGAAGATTTTCCCGGTGAAGGGAGGGGTGGTGTTATGAAAGAATGAAGGGCAAAGCTGAGACAAAGGACAGGAAGCGTGAAAAAGAACAGGAAGACGGCCATGTTGGACGGCTATACAAACTGGAGTTTGCACGGCCTCTCTCCTCTTATTTCCTTCGATGGCAGCTATTTTTAATGTGGCTTTTAAATAAACAAAAGCCTCTACAATAATAATGTCATCTGCCAAATGCAGCATAATGCACGCTTGGGTTTTTTTTTTTTCTTTTAAAAAGCTTTTCTCAAAGTTGGCTCAATTCACACCAGCTCTGCCCGGTCAAACTTTTCAGCTAAGTGAATTAAAACTGCACACTCTCCCTCCAGACGCCCGCTCTTCCCCTCCGCTCTGCCATGTGTCGACTTGCGGCACTGTAACAGGATTATCGTCGTTGCCTCGGCTTGTGTACCTCGACACCCTCTGAGGAGCATTGTCTCACCAAAGGATGAACAAGACGAGGGAGGGAGATACAATGAGATTAAAAAGAGACGGGAATAAACGACAAAGGAGAGATGAGCGGCCCTAAGAATAGAATACAAATGAAATGGAGTGGAGGAGAGAGTGGGGTGGGGAGGAGGAGGAGGGGTGGAGGTTGGTGGAGGGCGGACGAGAGACCCGCAGAAGCATGAATAAAAGAGAGAGTGGGACTGAAGGCGAGGGAGATCCTCTCAGACAGTGGGACTGTGAATGGAAGAGGCTCTTGTCACATAGTGTGAGACCCGTCCCGCCGCCGCCTTGAAGGGTGTCTCTTTGAGGAACAGGAGATGTAGCAGGGCTGACAACATGCCTGCACTTAAAACACTGTACCCACTGACACACACACTAACACATACAGTAACACACACACACACCAAAAAAAGCGAGCAAAGCTTAGCATCCCCATGTGCGGCGGCCCGCTGCCCGCTGCCCGCCGTGCCGAGCTCCGCTACTGCTGCACTGTCAACTCCGATGGCCTCAATTAACTACAGAGGCGTCGAGGCAGACAATGAACACATGGCCTGTTCAGATCATTTCACAACTGCATGGTGGGTAATGTTCACATGGTGTTAAAGGGATAGTTCAACATTTTTGGCAAATTTGCCTATTGCCATAACTCCTATAGTCATAGGCGTAGGTTCATTACCTTTAATTATCGGTGCATGTTGTTTTGAGATCAGCGGTTCAGAGACGTGAGCTGCTCAGCGAACACAATGGAGGTGAATGGTAGCCTACTGGTCTCCTATCCCTCATCAAACTCATCAAATACACAATCCAACAACTCCAAAATTTTCTTGTGGGGACGTTTTGACCTGCACATTCACCACGCTATGTAATAATAGTACAATTGAACGTACCCCTACGACTAGAGGTATTATGGCAATAGGTGAATTTGCCAAAATGTTGAACTATCCCTTTCAAAAGAAAAGGCCTGCTTGTCCAAGAATTGGACGGAGACAAATGTCTGCTGGACGTGACTTCAGCACGTGTGGCTCAGTTATTTTAGATGCAGGTTATACACATGTCAACGTCTTACGTCCACGCAGACAAGGGCATTATGGGTAAATGTAGGATCTTTAAGGAAAAGTGTTGGATCTGGTAAAACAGAGCTGTTTCATTCCAGTTAAGCTGACTTGGACCGATTATCCTCCAGCCAGCACTGGCTGTGAGCGCCGATCATGAGCTGCTTCACATTTGGCTGTGGCCAGTGGTCCGGACTGAGCACCACATCCAAAGATTCAGGTGGGAGTGAAGGGGAAACGTACACTCTCACTGCATCTAAGACCATGTGAGAAGCAAAACTCGTGACCCGATCAATCAGATTCTGCTGAAATCAGTGGGAGAAAATTGCTAAAATGAACTGGGTGAAGTTCTTCATGTGCTTCTCAGAAACAAGTCTCTGGTGATCCTCCACTACGGCATCAGATACGGCCGCCACGGTGATTAAAACTGCTGCTGCTGCTGCTGCTGGGGGCTTGTTGTGCCTCTGACAGACAGAAACGTGAAGCCTGAGGCGTCAAAACACACACACACATGCACACACAAGTCGTGAGTGACATAAACATCAACCAAACCCTGCGACAGCTTAAACTCACACAGGGGCAGCCACCCCCACCCCCCCCACCCCCTTCCTCGCCTGAGCAAAAAATAGAAAGGTGGCACGCTCACTCCTTGGCACGCAGCGTTACTCTCATTACGAGGTCCGTACAGAGTGTTACAGAGAGCGAGCTGGGTGTTGCCAGGACTGTGCCGAGGTCAAAAGCACGGCGCAGTAATAATTAAGGCACTTATTCAAATTAAGAGGGAACCAATGAGAGAGAGAGAGAGGGGGGGGGGGGAGATGGGAGATGGACCCCCACAGGAAACGTCCTGTCTGCCTGTGTGATATAGATAACGTGATTGTGGGCGGCGTGCGCACGTTTCAAGGCTGTGGGGGTACGGAGGAAAAACAGGGAGGACAGAGTGTGTGTTGGTGTGTGTGTGTGTGTGTGTCTGGTTGAACAAAGCCTCTCTGTATCACTGTAACCCTGTGAGCAACAGCTGTCTCAGTCAGGCACGGTGTGTATGTGTGTGTGTATGTGTGTGTGTGTGTGTATGTGTATGTATGTGTGTGTGTGTGAGGTTGAGATGGGGGGTGTTAGATCTCTTGCCATAGAGATCCACCCAAAGTTTCTCCTCCTTGGACATCAAGTCTTTAGACAATACCGTCCACACACACACAGGACATCTGATGCTGCTCTGTCCAACAGTTGATCCATCAGTGAATGAGTGATATACACACATATATACACACACACACACACACACACACACACACATATATATATATATATACCTCGGTGAACTCGTGACCTGGTGGCCTGACAGGTGGCAAAACATGGACAACACAGAGTAAAATGTGCGTCACTCACTCTCACTGTCTCATCACATCCATCCCACTCTGCTCCTGCTCCCCTGGTGTCCTGACACCATTTACACCACACACACACACACACTCTCTCTCTCTCTCCCTGCACATCGCTCAGGATTCATGCAGAAAAAAACTGTAAAAGTCTAAACATGGATTTTTATTTTCTCTCCCCCCTTTGCTCAGTCTCCTGCCGTGAAAACACCTCGTCACATAAGAGAGAGAAAAAGAAACAGCTTGAAGTTTCTGGTGGCTCTCCAACAACTGACCTCATGCAAAAAAAAGAAAGAAAAAAAGATCCACTATCTGTCCTGCCAGAACCTGGTCCAACCCGGTGCCACCTACACCCTGAGCTGGCAGCCGTCCAAGAACAACTTCTATAGGGCCAACTTGTAGGAGCCCAGCCCCACTCGCACAGGAGCAGTCACGAAACCACACAGCAACACAACACGACAGCAGAATCAACCAAATGAAGATCCAGGATCTGTACTGAGTTGTTTTTTTTCTCTCCTTTTTTTATAGAAATAATCCAATTAAACTGCCATTAATAATAATAATAAAAAAAACTTTGTGGGGAAAAAGTGTCTTCTCTGAGAGGACTCATCACAATCAGCATGAATAAAATCAAAAAGGTCAGTTAGCCTACATGCATTAAAGCTTAATCAGCTGTTTCCAGAGTTGGACAGAAAAGCAGAAACACACAGAGCAACTGTTGGTTCCTCCAAATGAAACCGTTTTCCACTCGCCACTTACATTGCATCAGTAAAATAACAATAGGAAGACACAGGGACGTCCCCTCCATTGTCGTCCACAACTCCGGCTGAGTCTTCTTCTCTTCCCTGGACGGAGCGAGGAGGAGGAGGAGGCAGATCCGCACTCTCAGCTGCTTTCTTCTTCTTGCACTTGTTCACAACTCTCCGATAATTCATCCAGCTTCCGGGGAATCAACTGCTCTTCTACGGGGCAAAATGCGACCGGACTGCCCCGGCGCGGCGCGGCGCGGCACGGCACGGGAGGGAGCAGCTGGCACGGCGGGGCTGATGAGCAGGACGCACGGACGAGGCGAGGAGAGGAGAGGAGAGGAGAGGAGGGGGGACAGGGACAGGGACAGGGTCCGGTAATGAGCAGGAGACACCGGTGTCCGGAGGAGGAGAGCGGAGCCTCGGTGAACTAACCCCGACAGAGACGCGGATGAACGTGCTCGCTGCTCTTCGCTGTGCGGTGTCGGATCTGGCTCAGGTTGGAGATGGAGGTGGAGGGAGGGAGAGAGGGAATGGGGAGGGAGGGAGGGGGGAGGAGGAGGGGAGGCGGGGTGTGTGTTGCTTTCAGACGAAGCGGAGCGCCGAGAGCGCAGCGCCGTGTCCAAGACGCGCACTGCACTGCCAAATGGCCACATAACGGGAGTCAACTGGGCAGGGCAACAAGGTGTGGCAGCGACGGAGCTCAGCTGCAGCCGGACCCGGTTTGACCCCGGGCTTTATTCTTTTTTTTTTTTCTCTCCCTATTTTATTGAAGCACATAGTTTAATCCAAACATCGTTTTAAGCGACATCTGGACCTTTAAATCCAGATTTCCCTCCAAAGTGACTCCTCGTGACCTGATTCTAATCATTTCACAACTGCTTGACAACTCAACAACAAACGTGAGCCACAGTTATCACACACACACACACACTGCTGCAGGTCTGATGGGAAGGTGAATCAGACTAACAGCCTGCAGTTGTAATGCTTAATGGCTCCATTAAAGAATGGCAAATAATTCATCAACACTTTACAGATGATTAATAATCTATTAATAAAAGCAACTTTTGGGTTGCCATAGGTTGGGAAACCCCACAATCATATGATATGGACATTTTCCTCTGGTAATGGCTGAATAAAAACATAAATGTGCTCTTCATACTGCCTCAACTTATAAATAGAAAGCTTTTATGAAGGGTATAGAGAGTGTTGCAGAGATGCAAAGGAAACATATAGAGACAGATAGAGACAGCTTGGAAAGGAGAGGAGTGGTGGTGACTGTGCAAACAAGTTCAAAAAGTTACATCCACCACTTCAATGAGCCTCTAAAGCTCAGTGTGAAGCTGAATTATCCCCAAACAACATCCTGCCCTCATTAAATCATCACTTTCCATATGAATATAAATATATCCAGTAGATGTTGCAGGATACAGTGTAATCACAGCAACTGTATTCTGACTCAAAAGAGCAAAAGGATGACAAAACCGTGTTTAGCCTTGGATCAAGATGCTGTGCTCCGACTCCGCAAGAATTAAAGGCTTATGAGATGAAGGGGAGCCTGACACACACACACACATGCACTCAAGGCCAAAAAGAGAATATGGATTCAGCGCCTGATCTTTGTCTGGATAACAGAAAATGTAGGAGGCTAATGATAATTACTTTGAGAGAAATGGATTTGCTCTGGTGTCGTGGGAGGGAGCGGCTCCTCTGACATTTGTTATAACTTATCCACTGATCAATTATCACAACTGCGCCATTAGCAGATAATAACTCAAGAGAAGTATTTTGGAAGAGTTTGGGCCTTTATCTGTGGAGGTGCAGATCCATCCACTCAGGGTGGGGATGCTCGGCTCTGGCTTATGGGTTTTTTTCTTTCTTTTAATGACTCCTACTCTTGATGCCAAAACTCCACAGAGTCATCTTTAAAATGTTGCTGCAGCTAGATCCATTTGCACAGGAAGGATCTCGTGTTTTGCCTGTTCGATACAGTAATCTGTGAGAAACGCATCTCAAATGGGAAACTCAGCACTGATTCAGTCATAAATATCAAACTAATCGTTGTGCTATTCCTGCACAGAGATGATGATGAGGAGAGAAAACACACCAACAACTGTTTCATTAACCTAAACCCTGCAGATCAATGACTCCCCGGTCAATTCCTATTGATTAAATCAAGTCCACTGTTATTTATCCAGCACCAAATCACAGCAGGAGTTATGTGAAGAACATTAACACTGTATCTGAACCTGTGTCAAACACGTTTACTGTATGAAACAAGCCGAGGGGAGCTGTGGGGGTGAACACGCTCTCTGTCTTGTACCGCGCCGGCTCTGCTGCATAAATTGAGAACAGAGAGACATTATAAATTCATTTCTACGAATGCATTATTCCACAGTGTTTTAGTAGCTATTCAAATTTAATCATGTTTGAGCAGCGGCGTCGCAGGCGGAGCAGTCATTCCTAAACACCTCTTCAGCGCTACACGGCCAGAAATTCAGGGCAGAGACTCAAACATCTCAATTGGTGCTGGGGGTGTAAGGCCGAGGCATATGCGCTTGGGTGTGTCTCACATTTTGTGTGTGTGTGTCGGGGTGGGAGTGGGGGGTGGTGCTACTGCTAGGATGCTTGAGTGGGAGCAACAGCTGCACAGAGGCTGAGACTTTCCTGCCCTGAGGGTTTGTTTAATCTCCACTCGTCGATTAAAAAACCAGGAGAAAAGTTCTCCACGGTGGAGAATCAGCACATCGCTGCTCCTCAGACCATCTCAACTTCTAAACAAACATGTGTGTTTAATGTTTGTACCTGTCTCTCACTTCTTGTATCAGTCCAAAAGACACAGAGGGGGCCAAGGCTCGGATGTCAAACACTGATCTGCAACACACACACACACACACACACGGGGGAGGGGAGAGGAGTTAGAGTCTGTGGGAGCTGCTCAGTTTTCTTTGTCATTAAACATTAGCAGCTGTCCGCAGCCACCTGTACAGTCACACAAATGGCGGCCTACATCTCAAAACTATGGGGACCACTTACAAACAAGTCGTCTTAAAGCTAAAGTCAATTAAAGATCATGATTTATTAATAGTTAAAAGAATAACTCCACTTCCTAAAGTCTCAGTGAGGAGGAATGAGCTCAAACATTTGCTGAATTAATGTCCCGGTGTTTTATAGACACGTGTTTTGAAGCTAAACCTTCGTCCTTGTTGTTTATCCTCTTTTAAGTGTGATATGGATCGTCTGAAAGCACCTGCTATCTCCAGACCGTCACACAGAGGAGGTCAACTAAAACCTGACAGCACCACAGTCTCCATACAAACACTTACTGTGTGTTTTTTATCATGTAGCAGAGAAGACTTGTGCCTTTTATTTATATAAAGTGTGAGAAAATGGAAAAAAGTGTAAGGTGTCATCTCTATAATGTTTATTAAGTCAGTGCACATTAACTATTGAACCATTATAAACTGGGAAAAAGGATTCTTCTATATAGAGCATCTCATTACTTAATTATTTTACAGCATGTCGACACAGTAAGGATGTACAGCAGCAGGGACGAGTGGTCTGTGTGGCAGAAAACCACAGCGTGTCGACTCGTCTCCGACCGACGGGTCAAAGCGCCGGGAATCCTGGGAGAAAAGCAGAAAAAGGAAAGCAGGAATCCTCGGGCTTGCTCACACTTTCTCACACTTGCCCCCTGAACACACTCTGAGGATTGAGAGCCACCTGTTTGACGAGTGATGGACTAAACAGCTGCGGGGCTGCCTGACCTTCAGCCAAAACACACACACACACACACACACATACACAGGCGCACACGCATGGATTGCTTTTTTTGTTGAGTAAACTGCTGACACAGACAAACACACGTCCCACATTTCCATTTTCTCGCTCACCCCTTCACGCCCACTATCAGCTCAACAGTAATAAACCTGGGCAGCCCCCCTGGGAGCGCTAAAACCTCTCCACACAGGAAAGATGAGGTTTTTGTACGACAACAGGGTCAAAGGTTGCGGCTATTTTGAAAAAAGGAAAACAGGAAGTGGTTTCTTTCTTTCTTTCTTTCTTTTATTCTATTTTTTACACATTTATTGAAACAAATAATACAGATACAGATCAGATACATGTCATGGAAGGTTACACAGAGGTGTTTTCTGGCTGGTTGGATATGGAGGGAGCAGGTGGAGCCACTTCTTCAGATCTTGGCACCTCCACCTATGGAAAAATAAAAATAAAAAATAAATCGTTATATTATTAATTATCATGTCCTCTGTTTTCTGCCTTTGCTTTGAAGCCACGTCTCTGTTACCGCTCTTTAAAAGGACTCAGAGATGTCGGAGGGTGTGGGGGCACGATGCGCCCCACAGGGAGATATTGGGTTTGAATCTGTTTGCAGTGTGGGCGGGCGGCCGTGTGCGAGCGCCAGCTGGAGGCAGACGGGGGACATGCTTCCCTACCGCCTGCAGCCGGCTCAAAAACATGCTCGCCCACGCCTCGCTGCTCTCACAAACCTGCTTCTTCTTGTGCGGTGGCGCATAGAGGCGGTGGCGCACCAAACACAACACAAACCTCTGAGCTTTACAATTTAACGCACTTCAAAAAACAACAACAACAACGACGACACGGCTTTAAAAATAGAAAGCCCAACTAAAAGTGTCTCATAAAAAAGCTGCTGTGTTGAAAGGAAACTGTAGAGGAGGCCGACCCCCTTGGATCCAAACACACATTATATAAAATCCAATGTTAATCAACAGCAATGTGACATTTATCACCTTTGAAACCCCATTAATGCAAATTATCTGTGTTGATTTCAATTGGTTAACTGGTCAATTACGACATTTCACACACTGGCTACGTGGTTCAGCTTTAACTGAGTGGACACGCTGACTTCGGCACAGTTTTTCTGGTTCACTAACATTTTGGAAGTGCTGAATTTCACACTTATTTTCCAAATTAAGTGGTTTTCCATAATCTGACTGAACTGTGGGTTTGTTTACCAGCCGTCTGATCGGCTGTTTCCCTCCCAGTTAGACTTTGTTGTAGAAACATGGTAATTATTTTCAGTTGAATCATCAAAAGCTATGAAAACTATGAAAATAAGAGCAGAATAATCCGGTATAAACCCGTCTCTCCACTGGGTGTTCTGATTTAAGACAGACTCACTCTTGGGGTTTGTTATCACACTTGACCAAAGAGATTTGAACACAATGACATGAAAACATGAGCATTAAACACACTTATATATCAATGAACTAACTTTAATTGTGCACTTGAAAAAGAAAAGTTGCCAACTCATACACCACATACTTCAGAATTACCCTGTAAAGTGTGGGTGTAATTATATTTCAGTGCAGTGTGAATACCTGGTATCAAGGCAGCGTTTCCAAGTGAAGTTTCTGTCGTTAATTACTTCCACGTCCACGGTGCACTGTACGAAAGCAGAGTCTGTCCAAGTCCCTAACAGATTCTAGGGGAGTTCAACAATGGATCTCGACATATTTTCACTCTAGTTATAATAAAGCGGAGTCACACTTTGCGGCGTAAGGAAGTTCTAATGAACACTGTAGATGTGAGTGTGTGTTGCAGCTCATCCTCTCTCACGGTTTTGTTTTTTGCCACATGAAAGAGAGAGAGCGCACATGAGAAAAAACAAGCCGGTGTCTTGTGGTTTTATAGAAAGAGAGAAAACATTCATGTGGGTTTTAATGATCTGTCCCTGCCAGTGTGTGTGTGCTGCTGAGGGACAGTGTGTGTGTGTGTGTTTGGCTTAGTTTGCCTCCATGTACTAAAAAACACTATGCTGTATAAAACGACCTTCACGCAACTTCTACATCTCCTGATTCACGGCGGCGCTCCGTAAACACACGGGACGAAGAGGACGAGACGTTTGTCCTCTGTTCACGTCATACTTAGGATGATGATATGGAACAGTGTCCTCTCTCATACCGGAAAAAACCGATGTCCAGCCGCCTCTGCAGCAGCTCTGCATGCTAATCCTGCTGCTTGTAAAAACCCCAGAACGATATTCTACACTTCTCATGTCGGTCCAACTCTGACGTTCACACTTTTGTCTTCAATAAAGTGCTGTTTCAATTCCCCAGATAACCAAATCTCTGAAAATAAAATGTAGGCCACAGAGCGCAGTATGTCATCGGCTGCCAAAGCAAGTGTGTCTATTAATGAGTACATCTCTTTTTTTTTTTTTTTTCATTACGCAATCAGGGATGCAGAGAGAACGCCAGAAAAGGCTGCAGCAAAATATATTTCGCCTAGATGGCTCCATCCAAAATTAACTCGAGGCCTAGTTTGAATTTGAAGAATTTATGCTTCTGCTTTAGAGATGGAGTCAAACTCAGTTATGCTCAGACAGAACGGATTCAGCTGCGCATCAATCTGAGTGTCGCGACGCACAACAGCGAGAATGAGACGCCTTGAACCTGGAGAGAGTTAAAAATACTCCTCCCTTGGATCTCCAGTTAGAGTCTGTGTCTTTGATGTGGAGTTCAGAAAACGGCGCTTTGTCCTTCGTGACGATGGAGATGATGGAACCAGTTTTTTTTTTTTCCCTGAACGCTACGGCGGATTGAGCCAGCGCATAAACGCGAGGCAATAAAAATAGCCGTGTTAAATTTTAACCTCTGGATACTGTAAGAATCGGAAGTGGCGGCTGCGGCCAGGGAGCGGGTTTGGCAGCGCGCGCAACAGACAAGTCGTTTGGACGAGTCTCCAGCATCTAGACCAGACCGATGCCCCAAAACACTAACAGGCCTCCCTCTGTGAGCTGGCCTCAGAGCTCCAGCTTTGATGTCACTGCTGCTGAATGAGATACTGAGGTATTTGTTGTTCTCACCAGTTCCTCTGCCCGCTGCCTCAGCTTCCTCCAGACCGTGTGGTGAGCCTGCAGAGACGGGGGAAAGACAAAAACGTGACTCGCAGGCACATGTAGGCACCGGTGCAGGATTTTTGCAGATGCATCTTACACTTAAGCACAATTTAAAAAAAAAAAGGACAAGCATTAATAGATAAAAATAACGGTCTCTAGGGGAAACCATCACAGACTGATAGAGAAGCCTTTTTTGTTTGGGAAATAAACTGATTTGTTTTTTCTTGTTGCGGAGATCGAGGTCTAAACTAGGTCCCTGATCCAATAAAACTCCAACATACATATTAAATTATTTTTAAGTAGGTTAGAGTGAAAACAGTTTCACTCATAAGGCAGCATTAGTCATGATTTGAAAACACAACTAACATTCCTTCTGCTACGTAGGTATAAAAAAAACTTTATTTAAGACAAAAAACCCCTTGGTTCAACCTTGTGAGAGATGCTCTGTGTATTAAAGGTTTGTGATATCATCATTTTCCACACACACATGTCCATACCTGCAGCTGCAGAGGCAGCGAGAGGCCCTGAGCTCGGCGCTGGAGGCCCCAGGGCCCCTGGTCCAGGCTGTGGATGGCCGTCACCTCGTACTGGGAGCACAGGCCCGTCCTGGCCACCAGAGGGCCCCCACTCAGCAAAACATGCTCTCCACATCTACAGAGAAGGTATGAGGATGTAGGAGATGAAATACACATACACACAAAACATTGTGCATTTCTTTAGATGGACAAGAATGTGTAGGCAGAGTTAAATGACTGCCAGTCCTGTCACCTGTAGAGCATCACTGTGCCTTTAGGACTCTGTGCTGCCTTCTGCTCCACCTCCTCCTTTTTGTGCCTGGGGGAATCAAAGGAACAAAGTCAGAAGCTCTGAGGTTTGGAGCCAGCACAAAGGATGAAAGAGGTTTTAAATAGGACTAATGGCCCTTTTCCACTGCACGGTTACACCTCGACTCGACTCTGTTTAGGACCTTTTCCACTACATGACTCACCGTGGGCGGGGTCGTCATAGCACGGTTACTGCAGTCCCATCGTCTCGCTCTCTGTTTTTCGGACCACAGTGTGGTTTTCTAAACAGCAGCCACTTAACCCGGCGTGAGAAAGAATCACAACAGTCTCAGTACAGATCAGTGGGCGCTGCTGCCCGTGTGTTTTTAAAAATAGTGCGTTTGATTCTCGTGTCGGACGCCAGGCTCGCGACTCTTCCACTGATGACACTCTGGCCAATCAGTGGCTGGCAGTCGGTTGTTTCCAAAAAAAAGAGAAAAAAAAAGCAGCAGGTACTGGGTGCTATCCCTAGTGGAAAAGCTGTATAGATAAGGTGTACAGTTATATAAATATCTATTTTTCTTTTATAAATAATCATTTTATAGAGCTAATTTATTCCCTGTTTTGTTTTTTCAGTCAAGTCGAGTCGAGCCGAGTAGCGCTAGTGGAACGGGCGGTGGGAGTCATTTTACCTGCTGTGTGAGAAGGCCTCCAATGCCACAGAGGGCAACACCTCCAGAGGCTCCCAGACCAGGTCCTGGTGGATCAGCTGCTGGGCCCCTCGGGTCAGAGAGCGCAACGAATCCTGGAGAGAGAAAAACAGTCTTTTTAATTTACAAACTCAACTTAAAACACAGCTCACGCCCCAGCCAAAGGAAAACAGACATCCTTCATGTCTGACTGTTCAATACAGAACAAGAGGGAACAAGCTCGCACTCACATCGGAGGGAGTCCATGAATCCAGCTGAGGGTCGAGAGCCACATCACAGCAGAAGGCTCCCGAGGTGACTGTGGGGAAACAGATGGAGAAGCAGAAACTGAAAACTATAATCTCTTTTATATCACTTTTATAAATATCCCTTATTATTTTAAATCAAAATGATCAATTCATGTCCATTCACACATAAAAACAACAATCCTATCTGTTCTTCATAAAATTCCACTTAGTCTGAGAACAAGCCAAGACCAAACACATCATCTATGAGTCTTTTAATCCTGTCTAAAGTCCGTCCTGGCAGCGTAGCAGAGGACTCCAGCTGATTTATTATCATTACTGCTCTCTGATGAAGAGGAGCTGCTCTACCTGGCACCTCTGGTATGCTGAGCAGCTCCACAGCGTAGTCGTCTTTGAACGCAGTCTCCAACACCTGACCCAGCAAGGCAGCGCAGGAACGCCAGTAGGCCTGGGACACAGGAGACATAGACATAGTGACCAAATTAAGACATTCACGATGTCCAGTCACTGATTTCTACACCACAGGACAAATCAGATGGATAACAAGATGATTTAGATGTAAATAACAAGATTAAACCTCGAAAATATGTCATAATTTATAGTAAAAAAGCAAAGTAAATTACCTGATTGACCAGTGTTGGGTCACTGTCTTTAAATGTGAGCAGAGTAAGTGAGCAGGAGTGGGTGAGGGGCCGGTGGACAGGCCAGAGTGCTCCGTCTACCAGGGCCAGAGCCGCGCTGGTCACATGATGCTCCGTCAAGTCTGAGGAAACACGAGGGAGTTGAAATAATAACGAATAACGACATTTTACAAATGGTTGCAGTCAAGGTGAAAGACTCAGGGTCGATCCCTCACTCACGCCTGGCGCAGCTCAGCGGCGTGGACATCCCTTTGTTCATGACGAGCAGCGTGCCGTCCAGGCCCGGGCCCTGCATGGACACCTCTATCTTCTCGATGCGAGGGTACAGGGCCCGCTGCCTCGCCTGCTCTCTGGAGAAGACGGCGTTACGCTGGCCGCGGACCTCGGCGGGTGATGGACGCACCGCCGCCGCAGCAGACGCATAACCTTTGGAAAGGGGAGGAGCCAAAGTAAGACAATGAAACAAACTTATGCTTAAAATTGATCAGCTTATGACTTGAACTTGAAGTATGAGAAGTGTTACGGCTCCTGTGTTTTTTAAATTGAGAGTGAGACCATGGATGAATTATAGTAAGTATAGTATTTTAATATATTTCATATACATTATTGTGCATTATTACATATGATATGATATCATAGACTACTTTGATTGTAGTATACTATTATTATAGTTCTTCTAATACATCTAGGCTCATACTAAGGACTGCAATAAGGATATATAACTTCTGTTATCTCCTACATGTCAACATACTGTATGCCCTTTAACATTTTAACTTGACTTTATTATATTTTTTATTTTATTTTATTGTATTATTATTTTAGTTTCGATTTCATTTATGTGTGTATATGCACATGTATATGCTGTATGTGAATATATATCTTGTCCTCTATTTTTTTAATATGTACATAGACCAGTTCTTTTCTCTTGTTCTTCTCTTTTTGTATGTTTACATTTTCTAATAAAAAATATATATAAAATAAAAATAAATAAAAATTTGATCACAAAAACACATTTTACTGAGGTTTAGCTCATCATTTATGTATTTTAACTTATCTTATTTATCTTTTTTTATTTTTTTTTATCTAGTTTGTTTTTAACTTTTTATGGAGCATGTATTTTCTGATTTTCAGCCACAATCAGTGAACATGATTTCTATCCATGTCTTTGTCCTATGTTGTTTAAATGTCCTTTTCTTTTTTGTCTTTTTAAATGATGATGCCCTCGTACTGCAAAACAAATCTACCTATTAACAAAGTCACCTGACCTGATGTGATTTAGTAGCAGCTAAGGTTAGGGCTTAAATCTGGCACTAAAATGATAAGCGTTTATCCACTACATACGTACATTTTCCTCCTCTTTAAAGTCAGTATATGCGCTGCGAAATATGCTTTGACAAGGTCTTTACACAAGCACAGGTTTCACATAAGTAGCCTATTCAGTACAAGCTGTCATTACAACGTCACTAGCTCACATGCTAATGCTAACCGATTGACGTCGGGTAACGGTTACTTACGCCGCTGCAGAAGTTGACACGCGGTCCTGGTCGCCATGGGGACAAATATTTCTACAGCCACGTAACAACAAATAATAAACACACAAAAAACGTGGACAGAAATTACACACAAATTAATAAACGTCTGTTAATATTTCCAGTGGCTGAAGGACGCCATGCCTGCTTCGTGTGCAGCGCGTATTTAAGTCCGGGGGGGAACTTTTCTTCAGAGGCTCCACACACACACAGTTCCGCGGCGTGACCAGCAAAACGAGCTGCAGTTCTGGTTTATGACAGCAGGTGTCGCTGTTACACGTCGTTTCAGCTGGGCTTATGTAAAGATGGTCCTGTAATAATGTATTCTACAGAGAAAAATAATAATAATAATGTATAAATAATATTTTTCATCAAGGCACCTCCTAACAACATTATACATCTCTGTATAATACGTATTTGATGGTGCTGGAGACACAAATTTGATATGTATGCCATCTAACCACAATTTATTTCTGAATTACCTCACTCCTCATTCATAAGCGTTGAAAGACTGTTGCTCTTGCTAAATCCAAAGTTATTATCTTGGCTCTGAAGTCTCACATATCCTCAGCTTCATCCTGTAATGGACTCTAATGGCACTCACAATTTGACAAATGCATGTTGGGTTTTTCAGGACCAGAATCAGCAGTTAAGTGTTGGCACTAATGGCAGAAACAGGAGCAGCAGGACACCGGGGCAAGGGAACACAGCCGCAGCACCAAAACATAATAAATCATCTCGACGCAGGCTGTGATGGAGCCAGATCGCTGCTGAAGAGCGAAGCTGAAAAGCCATTTTCACAATGAGAACAAAACCTCATGACCTGTGGAGGTTGGAGCGAATGAGAGAGCTAATTGTGGCATTTAAAATGTTCAAATTATAGCAAATATGAGGAGTTTATTTCCCATGTGGCATCAAATGAGTGTACAATAATAAATGAGCACGACAAGTTTGTGCATAAAGATTTATTTTTGTTGAAAATAAGTGTTTCTGACATTGAACCACTAACATGTCTGATGTGATTTAAGATAAATGAACTACACACTGACACTGATGTTCACTTCATACAATGTAACAAGGCATTTGTATCATCTGTAAGGTGTAAAGACAATTGTCCATTGTACATTTAAATGACTGATTGATTGACTGATTGGTTGACTGACTGATTGATTGATTGATTGATGCTGTCTCTTTGGGTGAAATTGATTGTACTCAATGTCAGTGTAACAGTACAACTTCATGCACACATCATCCACAGTATGTCAACATTTGGGATTTTCTGAATGAATTTCCCCAAAGGTGCAGTTTTCCTTTTCTTTTTCTTTTTTTTTAAAGACATTCGTTCATCATGTTCATTCATTCGTAGTTAGGCGGGCCTGCTGTTTAGTTCACGTCCAGTACAACTCCTTCACAGTGGTGACATCCCTTCAGAAACGCGGTGACTGGTCTTGCACTGTCAAAAAGTCCCCAAAGTGCAAAAAAAGAAAAGAAAAAAGAAAAACACAAGCAGAAGGAAACGAGCCAATAAAACTGCTGAGCACACTGCCGTCCCTGCTTAGACCCATGGCTGGTTTCCCAAAAGCATTTAGCACTATGATCTGCTTTATCAATGGCTTTTAAGATGGTCTTGGCACCGTGCTGCGTTTGGGAACCCCCCTGAAACTGAATCTTTTTAATCAGGAGGATGGTGTTGTATGTGGGAGGTCAAGTGTTGTTGTTTCTTTCCCCTCTTCCTCTCCTGGGAAATCTCCCTTTACTGGCATTGTCTGCTTCTGCTACATGATTTCCTACATTTCCCAGAATGCTTCTTAACCGATTCAAAGGCTTCGATGCAGAAAAGAGAAATAGTGAAAGCAAGAGTGGATGTTTGCTTTAAATCCTTCCCTCTTCGATCTATCTAACATGAATTAATTCCAATCCTACTTTCTACTCTCCTCCCATCCATCAACCCCCCCTCCCTCCCCTCCTCTCCTCGCCCTCACACCAGCGCCTGGTTGGCTGCTACTGTATGCTGCAGGCGGGGCAGCAGGTCTCTCTCCGGTCCGGCAGAGGGCAGAAGTCCATCTGCCTCACGATCTCTGCAAAAAGCTCATCCACCATGGTCTTGCTCTTGGCCGACGTCTCCATGAAGGGGCAGCCCCAGTCCTCGGCCAGCGCCTGGCCCTCGCTGGGGGACACCTCCCTCTCCTCCTCCAGGTCCACCTTGTTGCCCACCAGCACCACTGGCACCTGCTGGTACCTGGAAGTAAAAAAAAAAAAAGCCAAAGTCAAATCAGAGCACTGCACATCTGCACTTGCTGCCTCCTCCTCGTGACGTGATGCGTTCAGGGCCGAGGCGACAGGAACTTCCTGATACCAACCAGAGGGAGGGACTCGGTGACAGTGAATGCGTGCATGTGCATTGTTGGCCTACATACTGCATTTGTTAGATGCTGAAACAATAAGGCTTTTGAACAATACACAATGGAGTGAGTGGAGAGAGGGATAAACACCACATTCAGTTCCAGCTTCCCAGGAGGCCTCCATCACTCCCCATGTGTCTAATACCAGTAGGCGGCCCCATTACAAAAACTGTCATTGCACAAAACAAATAAATAAAAAAATAATGGCTGCTTCTTTTGAACACTGTGAAACTGGTTATTCCTGGATGCATGCGTCGGCATCGTGTTTTGTCCTCCAATTCTTGTTTAAAAAATCATTATCTCTCCACTTCGCATCACTTCCATCATGCACTAAACATGTCTCAACGGATCAAAAGCCTTCTTCCCCAGCGTGTGACTGACGATCCCAGTCCTCCTCCCTATGAGCCATCAATACAAGGAAACCAGGCTGGGGGAGAGTAATGGAACAGGTTATTGAATAATTGAATAAAGCTAATGTGCTGCTCTCACATGGGAGGACATGAACATCGGCCTCGAACCTTGGAAGCAACTATTTTGGACTTCATATTTAGATTTGGCTCTTGTGTTCTCCCATATTTTAAACTATAAAGTGCATTAGTTGACATGGAGTGGACACATGCAATTCAAATGGCAGATGTCTTTGGATCTGCACCAGAGAAGAAACCCCACTCCTCTTAGTTGGTGTTTTTGTGATTATATCTGCTAACTTGAAGCTGAGTGAAATCTTAAAGGATCTGCAATCAATATTTCTATTATAACAGATCAAATTGCAGTTTCTATAGCATCCGTAGCATCATTTTCAGCGTTGGTGGAGCATTTAGCAGTGATGATATACCAGATTTCATTCTAAGGAGGTGGTGGAGACAAAATACTGAGCTAAAAGGAAAGTGAATATTGGACTTAAATTCAACAGCTGGTCAGAAGTACAACCAATAAAAAGCTAAAGATGCTTCATAAGATTAAAGCACATCCTTAACTAAATAAATAAGCAGCTGTAGCAACAGTTACTTGTGTATTATAGCATAGTAAATCCATACATTTCTTTTCCAGTTGGAGGCCTGTCATGTTTCCTCTTATTAAAGACCTACAGAATGTCAATTACCGGGGGTGTATATTCTCACAACAGGTAATGGCACACACCACCTAATAGCCTCCGCCATCAGTCATCCCTAAGTGCATTCAGAGCCTGACTTATTGATCCGATGGTGCTATTGAGAAATGGACTCTTATCTACAAATTGGTGGCCCGTTGCCACGCCGCTCAGCTGGGAGAAGAGCTGAGGCGAGGAAAAGACCTGGCAAACGTCTCACTGTGCTAAAGAGGGCCAGAGAGCCGGGGAGGGAGCAGCAGTGTGGAGAAGAGTGCAAGCATGAGAGCGTCCTACAGCGGTCCTCCTGGTGTGAAGCACCGGCTGGACCTGTTGGAGTGTCCTTGAGGGACTGTAGGAGCTTTAAGGGTGCTGAGTTCGACCACCACACAGAAACTTCTCCCTAAAAAATGCAAATATTTCATAATCATGTCAACAGTTTCTGCCCTAATTGGCGGACAAACCTGCTTTCAGACTGTCAAGCTGCGAAAACTTGCCCACAAAGGCTTAAATACCAGAGACTTCCCGGCAGCTTGACATTTTCCCCCCACGGCCACTTCACTGCACAACACACACACACACACACACGCATACACACACATACATACGTTGGTACAAAACAGCAGCTGACCTCAGCAGGACAAGCATCTCGCCTGGTGCCTGTGTTTGGAAAGCTGGAGTCTGGGGGGTGTGAAGTGTGAACAAGGAGAGCACCATGCAGACAAATTCAATCTGACAGCCTTGCAGGATAAACTCTATATATAACTACAAAGACACAGGGAGAGCCAGTGTCTCTAGGGGCGGGGTGGGAGTTTGTATAGAGATTGTCTGTCGCAGCATCAAACTACCGCTCCCTCCTCAACAGATGAGGAGAAACTGAAACTGCTCCACACAGCATGAAAAAGCTGTCCCACAGGGATTTACAGGCTGATATCATGATTTAATATGTCAGTCAAGTCAGTGACTGGGGTTAAACAGAACAATATCAACCTATATTATAACTCTTATGCTAATTATGTCCTATGCTAATGACTTGCACCTTTTATTTATCACCTGGATAAAAGTTGAACTGTGGATCTTGCAGTTATTTGTCAGTGGATGTACTGTTATTTCTAATAGTATTTCCTTTTCTATATTCTATAACACTGACAGATGCTATCTTTTATAATAAATGCTTTTCTTTTGAAACTTTAAAGCTGCACTATAAAGATTTCACATTAACAATTGAACAAATGACTATGCTGCTCGGTATATAAATGGGACAAAGCCACATCTCCAAGTGATTTTTGAAACTAAACCAAGCTGCTGCTTCCAACAAAACAGAGCTGCACCAAGTTATAAAAAGAAAAAAGTCGAATATGTAGCACCTGTAGAGCAAGAGACCAGAAGCAGGGCTTTAACCTCTTAATGCACGCCCCTATTTTTCATGTTTTTTGCCATAACGCCATGCCCAAGTTGTGAGCAGCACAGATCCCACATAGTTTAAGATTCAGAGATGTGCCTGGTATCATTGTAAAGGTAACACTCTCAGGATTACTGTTAAGGTGTTTTTTTGATTCTGTGACTTTACTGACAAAAAATGGCAAAGGTTAGAATGATTAAATTGTTTCCCCGCCCATAGGTTTGCCTATAGAATGACATGGGTACAGACATTCAGGGACCTCTCAGCAGGCTATAGACACAATTAGGCCACAGCCACAGGTCTTGGCTTCCTGCAGTCCAAATTTCAAGTCAAAAGACCAAAAGAAACAAAAAAAATACAACCGCTAAACTCCTGGCGCGCAGTAGAGGGCGCACCCCTAAAAGCAGTGGATTATAGAACTATACGCCTATCTGCATTGTGTATTTCTATGCGGCGGAGCGGGTGGCGCGCACGTCGGATACACGGGGGTTTGTTTATCAGCAACCAAACGTGATGGCGTAGTGTCATACACCGTTGAAAACCTCAGACTATTGGCTAAAAGGTTATCGGCTTCATTTCACGGACAATTTCTATTGGCTCAAGCAGCTGTCAATCAAAGTCACGTTGTCAGTCTCATCGTCACGTGTCCTCATTGGCTTTCGAGACATGTCCCGGCCCATCCTCGCCACCGATTGGCTACTGAGTGGTGTCGTTTGAAGCAGGAAGACCTCACGGATGTAAACATTCAGTCACATGTAATCACAGATCGCCGTGCAACTCGTAAAATGCGGTAACGGGGCCGGTTTTTGTTTTATTCCGCGTGTATTACGTTACGCATTGGACTAAACACATGGACATATTGAGGAAAATACTTCGGTTAGAAGGAAACGGATTTCATATTTCACAAGCATGGGTACTTGGCAAGCTGTACAAACGGTCTTGTGTCACAAGATGGTCGCTGTAGATCAGCTGTGGATAAAGGGAAGATTTGAAAGGTATGTACGCATCATACGTTAGCTTAGCGGCTAGCCGACCTAACTGCTAATCCTGTTAGGGCTGTGAGCAACCAAAAAAATCGTGGGTGGTCTTGAATTGATCGGGGCGATCTAAGCTTTCTAACAATGTATAACATGAATATATATGCTTAAGGGCTGCTGTTAAAAATGTTCGGGAGTAATTGATGCTAGCGCCACCTTCTGGTGCCGTACCGTGGGCGGTACGGGCGTGCGTTAACTGGTTAACTGGACTCCAGATAAATGTTAATACTGCTTCACATTTACCAGATGAATAAATAAGGTAACTATTCAGTATGCGATAAGTCCCCCAAGTGGTTAAAACTGCAGCTTTAAGCACAAACATTGTGCTAATATTGTAAGACATCTTGAAATTTAGTATGTTTACATGGTGGACCTCTTACTTAAAGTAAATGGTCTGATGAAACGTGTTGACTTCTCCACCAATACAGTAAAAAGTGTCCTCATGGCTGTTGTGGCTATTGGCTGCCAGTGTTTATTCTCTGCCTGGAGTGTTTTTACTGCACATTCTGTATGAATATAAAACAGGGGAAAATTACAAACATTTCTAACGTGTTATTGGTCCAGCACCAGAGCTGGCAGCCGTGCACTATGGGAATTATCAGCACACTTGGAAAGTGTTTGAATTGCTTGGCTGAAGCTGCCAGCTGTATGAAAAACGCTGCTTTCTTCTTGTTCTGGAAGCGCGGAGGGAGAGATGTCGCAGTGGATTCAAGGGAACAGACAACAGCAGGTGGCAGACGGCTTAGGAAATTAAACAGAGATATGGATATTTAAAACCTGTGGGGACTTCTGAGGTCGGAAAGAAAGAAGGGGGGTGATACTGCAAATTACTGAGCTCTATCATCTGAATCCACAGGTCAAAACGCTGCATCCTCGTGATGCATTTGACCTTCAGAACGCACTGCAACTAGTTACTGCCTGTCATTTCCCTCTGCGGGGTGTTACTCCAGCTGTTGGGGAAAAAACACACACACACACACACACAGACACACACAACACAAATCCTCCCACACACAAAGAGGCAGTGTTTATAACTCACAAATAAAGATGGCCTCTACATTTTCCACTTATCCTCGGGGTACTGCAGCCTCATTAATGCTCCCCGCTGTGCTAAATAGCTACAGTGACTTCACTTACCTATTTTCACGAGCCCCACAAACACATACAAATTACAAAAGAACAGTCAGGCATCTCCAGCATGAAGCCCCCCAACCCTTTCCCCCCTTTGCATCTGCTGTTAATTAGCAGTTGGAGCAGCTATACGCCGTGCGACACAGCTCGACACATGTATCTGCTCGTACGACCGGACAAAAAAAAAAAAAAAAAAAAAAGATCACACAACCTACACTACAGTATAGCGCCCACGCCGTTGCTTGACTCCCAAAGGGTGGAACAAAGCCTCTATAACCAATGTTTCCCAGCGACATGACGGGAAAAAAAAAGAAAAGGCGAGGAAACAAAATAACAAACCACAAACATTCCTGTGATAAACAGACAAAGCAAAGGCCTGCAAAGCAGATGGAAAAGGTCTTTAGAGTCCTTTTTTTTTTTTAATGATGAAACCCCAAGCTTCATTTTCTTCTTTTATGGTTCCTCTGCATGATCTCGTTTGCTTTAGTTCAGATGCAAACACCGTATAGGGGGGGTCTGGGAGTTACGTCCTCATTAGTTTTATTCCTGCTGCTCCGAGCAGTTAAACGAATGCAAGAATCCACTGTGAGAAATAAACAGAGGAGTTTTTGTTTTGGTTTTAACATGAGATCACAAGGGAACGTAAATGTTATTAATGGTCAAAATTCTCTCTTTTTTTTTTAGATTTCTTTAGCACTGTCGCTTCTCTGAGTTCAAACACAGGACATTGGGTCTTTCTGGGTGGAGTTTCTGTCTGTGTTCTCTACAGGTTCTTCCTTTCACAGTCCAAAACCATACATATGTGGTCAATAAGTGACTCTTAAATGCCCATGTGTGTGAATGTGACCTGTGTTTCCACATCTCTATGAGCAGAAGGCTGGAAACAGGCTACAACAACAACACCAACAACATTAAGTAGACTTGCGCAGAGTCATTTCACTCCTTAAGTCAACTTCCTGTTATGACAAATGGCATTTCATACTGATGTTGTCACGCGTTAAACGTTCCCCCGGGATGTGGGAACTGAAAAGTGATACTCATCTACAGTAAATGTGGGAAATCCCAGATTCAGATCAAAGCAAAGTCATTTTCCTCCTGAGAGGACACAAAATAATTTGGATAAATAAATCACGATATGACTAACAGCGACAATCAGAAATTGCTTATTTTTCTAACTTTCCTCTGACCTTTGCTTTTTTTTTTTGTCGTGATACATTTATTGGATTTCAGTTGAACCACTTGTAACATGCTCTGTGTCATGCTCAGCCTTTGCAAGTAAACATGACTTCACTTTGAAGACCTACTGTGCATCTCTCGAGCACTGAGAGTGATGAATGCTGGTGTATGGTTAAAACACTTATGAAAGCATAAGTGCAGTAAATACATTAAGCACTTTACCAGTGGCGCGTCTTAGCTCACATTTTCAGCCTAGCAGGCCTGCAGCTCGCTCCTTCCTGAGGACAAACACTAAAAGCCTGAGGTCAGGAAGTTGCTTTGTACCTAAACCAAAGTGCCCCCTGGGAAATGTAGTTTTGGTCTTTCCACCCTATTCCCACCCAGCTGTGCGTGATGCTCACCTCCTGCTATTAGACACAGCATCAGTGCAGCGTGAAAACGCAGCTAGCTCCAGTGCTTTGAACAGACGCCCCCCCGGCTCCTGGGGGGGCCGACAGAGCTATAAACGTTTGCAGGCAAGCGAGAAGATTATTGGGCAACACCCTGATGTTGTGTTCACTGATAGCAACTGGCACCGGGTGTATATGGTTCGTTTGTGAGGTGCTGGATTATGGAGAGTAGAATATGTCAGAGATTGTCTATTTTAACACACATTGTCTACAAGAAGCTAACAAAAAGCAAAAGTTAAAGGGATAGTTCCACATTTCAGCAAATTCGCCTGTTGCCATAATCCCTATAGTCATAGCAGTAGGTTCATTACCTTTAATTATCAGTGCATGTGGATTTGAGATACAGTAAGCGGGGCAGAGACACAAGCTGCTCAGCGAACACAATGGATGTGAACGGTACAGGGCCTCTGTCCCTCAAAACTCATCAAATACACAATCCAACAACTCCAAAACGCTCTGGTGGACAAGTTGTGACCTGCACATTCACCACGCTATGAGATAATCATGTAATATTACGAGATAGAGCTGTTTTCGAGGCAAATGCAAAGTAGTTCTGAGTATTTGCTTCATGTGTTGTATTATACATGATTATTTCATAGCGTGGTGAATGTGCAGGTCACAACTTCTCCACAAGAGTGTTTAAGAGTTGTTGGATTGTGTATTTGATGAGTCTGATGAGGAACAGGGGACCTGTATAATTCACCTCCATTGTGTTCGAATGAATATGTAATGAAGCTACTGCTATAGGGATTATGGTGATAGGTGAATTTGCCAAAATGTTGAACTAACCCTTTGCTAACTGGCTAAACTCACCTCCCATCTAACTGCTGACAAGAAGAATGAAAGAATGAACACAATTCCCACAATTCCTCATGTCTGGAACCTGATGGAGCTGATGTGTGGAGTTATGCACAGCTGGAATAGCCCGTCTCAGCAGGAGACCGTGGCCTCACGCCACCTGCACCGCATTGTAACATATAGCATCTCACTTCTTTCCCATGCTTCCCCCACTGAGAGCCCTGCATAAGCATTCTGGTTTATATGACTCCCTAATGGAGGCCTGATGTCTTCTTGGCTTCCAACCCAACACAATCCCATTAAGTTACAGTGAGTGGGCACATGCTATATCTCTTTGTGGTTCATGCTGCTGCTGCTGCTGCTGCTGCTGCTGGATCAGCAAGAAGTTTGGGAGGAGGGAGGCTGATCTCCTGGAGGCAGCTAATGGGGACCAGGAGGTGATTGCATTGTTTGTTTTATTAAAGATGGACGCCCTGTGACTTAGGCATGTGTGTGTTTAAATGACCAACAGAGCCTATTGTTGCTGTCCTTAAATAAACTGGTGGTAGGATTATTTTGCAAACAATGTGTGCACTGCACAAGTTTGAGGTTATGATAATGTGCAGCACAGGCAACGACAAGGACAGTTAAAGGTGAAAGAAAAATGTTGTTTCACTTCACACAACCAATGAAGAAGGTGAAGTGTTAATTCAAGTGTGAATGTTCAAATTAAAGCAGTGAAAAGAGTCAAATTGTCAGAGGAAGTGTTAAATTTGAGGTTCAAGTGAATGCCCTGAGAGAAATTAGAGCCATTTCAAGTGCTTTTAAACTGAAATATGAGGTGAGTGTCTCAGAAGAGTGTATGAAGTGTGAACAATTAAACATGTAGTGTATCTGTTAGGATAAATCAGATTATTTCTAAGGATATACTGTCTGCTGGTTACGATTATTTATGGATATTACTAATAATTCTAATCCAACATCTGTACACTTGTATTGTTATCAATCTTTGAATGATATTCTGGCTTTATGTTTTGTAGTGGCAGGTTTGCACATACAGTAACAATCCCTACTTCAAACGCAGAGCAGTGTGAAATAAAAGTGTGAATAATTTATAGATATACACTTGAGGAAAGTGGTGGTTGGTGCAGTGGAGGCAGCTGCTTTGGGTGGCGGCTGGCTAGAGGCGACAGAACACGGTTTTATCCGTCATTATATTATTCATTTCTACGGAGTTCCCTCATGCATTTTGGTCCCCCGCTGTGCCTCGTCAGCTGTGACGCGCTGCTGCGTCCACCCCGGCCCGTGACGTCTGCACCACGGGAGTGTTTGCATCACTCCGGGAGATGGAGCTGAAAAGCACTGCACCAAACTATACCGATTAAATTATAAATTATTATTACACAATATGCAGCTAGGTAAATAAATATGGCACTGCCTTGTTGTGTAATATTGAAAAATGTACTTTTATAGTGTCTATATACATCTATAAGGGTCCTATATAATGTCCCCAATGGTGGCGCCTAGAAGAAACAACAGGGAGAAATCATAACATAGAAAAATAAGATGCTTAATGTCCTCAAATGTCCTCTTTGACTCTTAAATTGAACTTTATTTCTAAAATTTAGCTTTTATTCTGAAAGCTGACTCATTTCCTGAAAGAGAGGAGCCAGAAAATGAGTGAAACAAGCGATGACGTGCAGCAAGGATCCCCTGCATGACTCAAACCGGGGGACGCTCTGAGTGCTCAGTGATCAGTGACATCTTATAAAACCTCTGCCATGTTTTCATCTTTAATGTGATTACGTAAAACTGAAATGTACCATCATAGCTGCAACATAAATCACAGGCATGAGTGTGATTTCTGAGGTTCAGCCTTTTCTCAGTTGTCTGATTTAATCATATTTTTCCCAGTAAACTATCAGTTGACTAAAAGATGATTAACTTGGAGGCTGTGGTCAGGGCCTCACAGTCAGTGTGACTGAACAAATGAAAGAAGGCTTCAGGCTAAAAACAAACAGTAAGGAAAAGATCACAGCTTTCCTTCCTATTCTCTCTTTCTCTTCCTCCCAGCCATGAGATGAGCTCAGTGGATTTGTTGAGTAATGGATGGAGCTGATCAAAGCCATCCACGGTTAGTCATCTGCGAGAGAAAGGGAGAATATCAAACCCAGACATGGGCTGATGTATGACAGGTGAGCCGCAGCTGGACTCTTATGAAGAACACATGAGCTGGCTGCAGCTTCGCACGAAAACACTGGAGGGAGGAATCGAAGAAGAGGAGGGAGATGCGAAGAGGACGTGAGTGAGTGTGTGTGAGATCAGATGAATCTAGTCTGTTTTCGATGCTTTGTGGACTTTTAGGGGCCCTCCGGAGGCTCCTGGGGGCACTCCGGCAAAACTAGGCGGCTTTATTCACACTTTTATTCCACACTAAACAACTGTTAGGGTGATTTAACCTCATCTAGGACCATCACAACCAACTTGAAGGGTGTGTGTTGCCTTAAGGATGTGGCTGCCTGAGGGGCCTAAATCATATCCCTATCCATACTGCATATGAGCATAGGCTACTTAGACAAGAATTGTGCTTTATCCAATAAGGAGGGGGGACAGTCTCTCACCTTTTGACCCTGATGATCTGGTCTCTCATGGGCTTGATGTCCTGAAAACTTTGCTGATTGACCAGACTGTAGACCAGGATGAAGCCTTGGCCGTTCCTGATGTAAAGGTCCCTCATTGAGGCGAACTGCTCGGTGCCGGCTGTGTCGAGGATCTCCAGCACCGACGGAGAGGAGTCCACCTCGATCTCCTTCCTGTAGAAATCTTCAATGGTCGGGTCGTACTTCTCTATGAACGTGCCGGTGACGAACTGGACCGTGAGCGCGGACTTCCCCACCCCGCCGCTGCCCAGCACCACCACCTTATACTCCCGCATAGCGCTCCCGCGGAGTTAAACCCGGCATGCAGAGAATAAAGTCTTCAGCTGCGGATGAAACAAACGCATCCCCCCGTGCACCGGAGCTGGGACTCAGGCTACAGGCATGTCACAGCCACAGCCTCCGGTAAATGAGATGCTCTTGCAGTTAAAGGCGGGCAGAGTGAGATGATGCTGGAGCATTTAGCCCTGAGATGCACGGCCACAGCCTCTACTGGAATATTCCCACGCTATCTTGAAGGGACACCATTCCAGAGGCATCCATAATGCAATAAGGCGTCGGTGTGGTAAAAATAAGAGAGGCTATTATTAGAAACAACTAGACGGCACATCTTCTTATGTGCCGACAAAACAGAAGGCTAGCACTACATTTCTGTGCACAGTGGGGTACAGTAGACTTAAAGGCAAAGAGCCTATTTATCCCGGAGCAGACAACAGTGCTGGGAATCCACGCCTCTGGAATCGGTGCATCCACTGGATGTTACTATTTCCTGGAATGTATGAGAGGCGATTGGTGCCACAGCGGAGGGAGGAGAGGGAGGGGACAGGCCTGTTTGTGACAAAGAGAATCGTCCCGATCTTATGACTCGAGAAACTCGTGACCATATAAAAACTGATAATTGGAAATCATGCAGGAAATAGCTTAGAAAACTTGTGCAACAACAACACAATAACACATTTGCACCAAATAAAAAAACAAACAAATTGCCTGACTCACGTGCACGCTCCCAGCAGACGAAGTAGCCGGAGTTAGAATACAACTTTGCTGCATGAAACTAGACAGTTAACCTCTCAACCAAGGAGCAACAATGGCAATTATTTGTTCCCTTAGCTGTGATGATCTGATGATGATGTCATTTTTTTTTTCAGGGAAGATAGTCCTCACGGTTGCCATGGGAACTTGGTTAGGCACCTATTCGATGCTCCAGACAAGTCTCCCGCTTCTGCACATCAGCAAGGTCGTTCCTGTCTGTGTAGTTGCAACACGCCTTTGTGTGACAGACTGCTCACCTGCAGTGTAGCATCTTGACCCTGTCTGGAGGGAAAGACTGTCTTTGTCAGGTTTCTACTACTGCAAAGACATGTGGGAAAATAAAACAATACAAATGCAGGGTGTTTGTTTTGAGCGTGTGGGTTTTAAATTTTTTCCTGCTACTTTCAGGGTTTTTAAATTAGTCGTCTTCCATTTTTATGCGACTGTGTGTCTGCAAACCTGCTCTGAACTTCTTCAGCACTGTAGTCAAGTATGGGAACACTGCATCCACTGACTGCCTGCACTGGACTAGACTCTGCAGCTGTTTGGAAATAAGGAAATAGTAATCAATATAGTGACTTAAAGGAAATAGCTGTTGCACCTATATTACGCAAATTGATAGGCATTATTAAGACTGTGGTATTAATGACTCCTCATACATTTTTTTGACTTTATAAAATGCCTCACTGCAGTAACAGGAAATGACATAGAAAATAAATAATGGAAAACATTTATTTCTTCAGTCTTCATCATCAAAATCTAAATAACAGACAACTCTTACTTATATCAGTAAAATCAGCATTAATGTTTCTATATGAATAGGTTAAGGATCTACACGTGACTGAAATAAAAGATCCAGACAAAAGAGAGTTCCTTTGATTTTCTTTATTTCTTTCTTTCAATAGATTTTACACTATCTTGCTGGAACCAAAGAAACATTTTGACTATAGAAACATAAAATAGCACAAAATATATGCAAAAAAAGAATACATTGAAAAATGATTACATTGAAACTATAAATCTGATGAGGGTCTTCTTGTCAATTTGTCTTTATGTTTTTACTTTGTTGCTGGGGTACACTGCAACAGTGATGGCACAGGCAGTCACAAGTCCTAGACCTGCAGTCTCCGGTGTAGTGCCATCTGCTGGCTAAAGCTGTGAAATACGAGCTCCAAACTGTTCCATTGTAAGGCAATGGGACGAAAAGATCTCACTACGGGTTTTAGAGACCGGAGGTAAAGGTCAGTGACTGCTCCCTGTGTTGCAGTCGCCCCCTTTTGGCCTGGTGATGCGCACGTTAAAACCTTAAAAAAATGATTTTTTTTAGATACAAAGATTATATTTGAAATGAAACTGAGAAGGGATTTGAGAAGAGAGACCCATTCAAGTCTCTTCTGTAAATTTTTAATAAGAGCTCTTAAAAACATAAAACCTTAAGCACGATGGACTCAAGATAAGGCAAAGTGTTTGGATAAGCTGAGTCTGCTCAGTTGACCAACTGCTCAGAAAGTGCTTACATTTTTCTTTTTTCCATCAGTCAATCATTGCCGACACATTTCAAAAAAAGAAAAAGAAAAACATTACATCTCAAGAGGATTTCCATACACAAGGGCATCGTGGGTCACCAAATGAGGACATTTTGTGTACAGACTTTTTTTTTCCACTAGAAACATTCAGTACGTTATCATTTAGTAAGAAAAGAAAATATTGTTTTCCCATGCAACATGTTGAATTAAAGTTATTTACCGGTAGTATCTGCTTTTGATTGATAAACAGATGTACTGTACTAGCAGGAAATGAAAAACAGATCACATCTTTAAAGAATATGAAAAGTGCAATCCTTAACTCTAGTGATACATACGCCTCGAATAAAATGTCGCAGTGTGGAACCTAAAGGTCCTTTGTCGGGGGGAGAGCTGTACATCAACTTATTAATTTATAGATTATTTAGTTCTTATATATATATTTATATATAATCTATGTAACATTGATGACTTTAAATCTATTTAAGTGTTACAGTCACAGCACTATAGAGGCTGTTATTTGCTAATGAAAATATTAGGTCATTGTCATAATCTCAGTGAAGAATAAGAAATGTTCATATCTTCTTTACAATCTACCTTGTGTTCAGTGTTCTAGCAAAAACAAAACAAAAATCAACTTAACAATGTCATTTACAAAAATACCGAACTTTAGTAATTGCAACATTTGGTTGCCACAGCAACAACTTAATATTGTTATGAAATACTATTTTACTAGAGTGAAAAGTACATCTTTTTTTAAATTTTCATCTCTTTTTTTGGTAAAATGTCATCTATACAATAAACATTTTTTTTCCCAACAACACAAGCAACTCTATAACTATGCTCATTGCTGCAACACCGTGATCTTTATATCGATGAGAAGGCAAGAAAGATCCAGTAGCTTTCTACGGGTGGGACGACTTTTAGACCCCCGCCCCTCAGACGTGTGCGACTTCTCATTCGCTGACCTGACAGGTTAGACCTTTAAATGACCAACCGTGCAGAATGTAGCACAGCTCAATAAATTACATTCATTTCAAAATAGAATAGTTTACAACATTGTTTTTGACTAAAATTTGACCAAGAGTAACGTAAGATAAATTACAACAAAATAGAACTTTTACCTCCTTCCACAAATATTACATACAAATCAAAAATCATGTGAAGACAATCAAAGTGAATGAGACCAAATGTGGAAGCAGAGTGAAGAACTCTTGCTCCAAAAGGTATGACTGTGGATTGTCAATGTGAATCAAGCACCATGAAATTACATCAGAATTTTGGAATATGGGAAAATAAAATTTAGTGTCATGAGTTTAAACATGTGGTTGGTGAGATGAAACAACTGAGGAGGACTGGTCTGAAATAATAGAATAACCTTTTATGGTCTTGACTGAATAAAAACAAACTGATTGTTCTGGGAGATGGAGGTGGTGGAGGGTTTTAGGGGGATTCAAACATACCTTGATAGTAGACACAACACAAATTTTAAATAACTTTGAATACATTTCTAGAACTATGAATATAAACTCTCAAAATAAGAGACACTTTACATACATTACACAGTTTACAATACATTTTTTTCTCACTCACGTTCCTCATGTAAACTACTCAAACCATGGTAAGAAACAATGGTACACCATGAAAGTCACCAAACATTCTACAAAGCTATTTTTGATTTGTCGTTTCTTTAACTTCTTTTTGTTTTTCGATAAAGTCACTTGTGATGTTAATGAACATGGTTACTAGAAAACCCGATTCCAGTAACGATTCGCAAAATGTGATGTCTTTCCCGGAAAAGTCCCATGTCAGCTTCTGACAGCCAGTGTGTTTGTGTCTGTGACTTTTAGTGATACACTCTGGATGCATGTGTTGTTGATGAGCATTTTTAGGCACTTCTACAGTTTTCTAAAATGGAACAGGATTATCGGTGATAGTAGGGTTGGACAGGACAACCGACGGTCACAGATAGCCCTCCAGTCGAAGTTCAAGTTATCTTTTTTGCTTGACGAGCGTCGTCAAATGCACCGTTTTTTTTTGTTTAGTTTTGTTTTTTTTAGTTTTTTTTTTTAGTCTTAGCACTTAAATCCCTCACCCCGCCCCTCAAAAAAAACTCTCCGACCAGGCCTGGTGTTATCATCACCTGCTAGACCTCGCTTCAAGTCCCAGTCTGCCGGCAGACCATCAGTCTCCAGATACGAACACACATGCACACACACACACAAGGCTTGGTATGTCTGGAACGAACCCTCAAGCTTTGTTAAGCCCTTGGCACAGACCCGAGCCTTTAGGCTTTGCGGTAATGGCCACGACTAACACTGGGCACTGTCTTCCCCCTGTCCTGACTGCATGCAAAAATCCGTGCACAATCTATCCCACCACTCCTCCAAACAAAAGCACCCAAACATACAGAATAAAGGGTGCGTTCTCAGCAGCTTTCGCGATGGCAAAAGAAAAAGACTTTGTCTGGGTGTTAAAAATGTGGCCCTGCACTCTGGCAGGTTGATTCCTTTGACCTCTTCCAAGCCGCAAACTTTGGCAAGATGTTTTCCGGAGATGAAAAGTTGGCAGGGGCGAAGGAGGGGAGGATAAGCTTCATCATGGCATCTTAACAGCATCTGGGGCAGAGGAGGGTCATGGAGGAACCCTCGCAGGGGACAGTCACATTAAGAAAACATGAGCCTGTCTGCCCCAAGGACATTCAAACTTCGTAGAGAGAGAAAAAGCAAAGACCGCGAGATGAAAACCCTCTTCAGAGCGCCAAGCGCGTTGGTGTGGTTGTGCACGGGTTTTCTGTGACTCTTCCTGTTTTCCCACTTCCACACTAAGCACTATATTTCTCATATAGTGCAAATCGAGCATCTTTTTTTTCCCACTAACCAAAGGGATGAACATTGTGCAGAGGTTTTTAGAATAAATATGAAAGAGAGGGGATCCACGGTACTTTGGGCGAACAGTTGTTAAAATGACCTCTATAGTGTTTCTGCTATGTATGTAGTACTATACATAAGAATATTTTTGACTTTTTCATGTTAATAATTTTTTCTAGCAATACATACAGTATATATCTTTTTTTTTCTGTGTGTGTTACACCGGCACTGCAGTTCTTACGGTTAAATTGAAGTGTTACACTCTTAGCATGCAGGTTGCTGGACCTCTATGGGAGAGGCAAGGTAGTATTTACACAGGGGCTGTTTTGGGTTTCCCAGTGCAGCTTCGTGACACTCCGTTCCCTTCCTGACATTTATTTCAGGATAATCTGGAGGAGAGAGACAGAGAGAAGCAAAGAAGGGAAGGAGGGGAGGGGAGAAGACCTTAGTTTAGTTGACCTGTAAGAGACAAAAGTGTTTGAAATCTGCATTTTCACCAGTTAAAACATACAATACACTTCACATAAGTCGACAAACTGCTGCTTTTATTGTGTCTGGTGTCTCTGGATCAAATGATATTTGTCTTTATTTCTGCCTGTTTGAGACCTCAGTATGGTTCAAATGAAGTGGTGGAACAGCACCATACTAAACAATTTTGAAAAGTGTACGGAGGCATGAAAGTAGGCGGAATTCGCTTTTTTCCATTCTGGGATGAGTTGCTTCAGTTAATCAGTTTCAGTTTTTTCCCCTCTGCACAGACAAAATTCAAGCAACGTGTTACTTAAAGCCACGTGACAAGGTTTACCTCACTCGTTGGACAAATAAGGAGGAGAAACTGATAAGGTAAACACAGGAACGTCCTGACGAAGATCCTGTCCTGCCCAATTACCAAGAAGATAATTTGGTGTTGTCCAGGTCAGACCTTGATTCCTTCTCCGCCTATCTGCTAGGTGACTATGGCTTGAACGCACTTTAGTTGGATTAGATTGAGGTTCGAACTAGGGAAAAAAGATAAAATCAAATCAAATGAATGTTGCTTTGGTCCACACGTCCTTAAGATCTCTTGGTTCACTTGTCACACAACTTCAGTCTCTGCAACACCTTGGAAGAAATACATAAGAGTGTCTGGAGAGCGTTTGCGGGGTTGCAGAGTGATGCAGCTATGACCTCATGCTATCTGCTCCACTTCCAAATGAGGCCACTTTAAAAAAAAAAAAAAAAGTATAAACGCTCTTTGTCACGGTCGGACAACACATTATACGACCTGGTTTAGCAAACTGAGACCTGTGGGGCTCAGGCAGGAGGAGTTTACCACCACAACTGAGACTGACTGTGGTATTTTGTTGTGGGAAAGCCACCTGTCTGGTGTTTCATGCAGATAAGAGCAAAAGATCCAGTATAATTGGCAAATAGCATTTGACCCAGGTCTGGTCACATCTGTGTGTATTCTCCCGTTAGGAGATAAAGACAAATCAACCACACAACAAAGAGAGGAAGGGAAAAGAAAAAGAGGAAGAGAGGGAGAGAGAGACTGGTCTATGGGGGAGAGACAGGTAGAAGAGCTGCTGGCTGCCATCATGTGGTTGCAACTGGCAGCAAGCCAACGCAGAACAAAGACACATGGTGCTTGTTAACGGACAATAGATAGGAGCCAGCGAAGGACAGAAGCCACTGTTCACATCACACATCACAGCAGCTCACCCCGGGTGGAGAGTGTGTGATGTGCACAGGCTGAGAAGACAGCCTGCTACACAGTGCAGTATGGATATAGGAAGGGAAAAAAAAATCTATATAAATATCACCGGGTGCCAGAGGGGTGGGATTAACCAGATAAGACAGTACACCCCACCCGTCTGGTACTGCAGGTGGCTGAAAACAAACGCCAAGAATTGTTCCTGGGTCCTGTTTGTCTTGGATTTGGTGCAGTGTTACTTGCAGCATTTAAGAAGGAGAGAGACAGCACTCGCCACTGTGAGATGGCAGAGGAAGATGTGGCTAATTGGATAATTAAATGTGATTAAGTGTGAATTATAGAATCAAGGTGGAGGTTTAAACTTTTTTTTTTTTTACCAACTAATATCAGATTTTTATTCTAATTGCATTGGATCTTTGTGACCTTGCGCGTTCATTTTTAATAACTGTGACTAGAACAATAAGAGGTTTTCCCCAGAGGAAGGTAAGAGATTGAACCCTGGTCCTGTAGCTAAAGAGCTCTCTGCTTCTATTTTACTCTGATAAGTCGTGCTCCCATCCCAGCAGACAGTACAGCAGTGTAAACCCTGCAGAGTGTCGTGTAACGCCACATTCAGACACTAGAGGGCGCTGCAGCGTTTACAATGTCCAGTGAAAGCGGTGACGTTACCAGACATCCCAGTACTGCAACCACATGGTTAATAAAGGCTGGGACATGGAATGACGTGATTGGTTCTTCCCTGTCATGTCACAATAACAGTTCAGAGGGTCACGAGTTGACCAGACTCTGAACCTCTCCTCTCCCTCTATGCATCTGTATTATTATTAGTGCACTGTTGATCTCATTTATCTAAAGACACAGTCGACGGGTTTGATTCTTTTTGCCTCTAACATCTTGATGATCACTTAATCCTCCTGTTCTTTGGCCAAAAATCTGGATCAAAGAAGCCACTTTATAAATATGGGCGTGCTAATAGCTGATACTAACAAGCTAGCACTAGTAGAAACTCAGGATTTACAGCTCAAAGTTAGATAGATTGTTATTGAGCAAAAGCAGCATGTGGCATTTAATAATAAAAAAAAAAAATCAAGTCACAACCTGGGAGTTTATTCTGAAAAATCATCCAGTTGAGGAGAAACTAAACGAGGCATGCTCTGTCTGCAGTACAGCTGGTGAATATAAGTGTTAACTATGTCCGAGCTGGAGGAATCTTAATGCAGGGCGGGGTGGGTGGAGAGAGAAAGAGAGGAGGGGGAGGAGAAGGGGAGTGGGGGGCAGACGGAGACAGACAGCGAGGGCTGACGTCAGTGTTTCTCTGGCTCCTTGTCCCACATGCATCTTTAAAGAGCAGCTCTGCTTCCTGCTGCTACTGCTGCTGCATGCCAATTACAGGAAGAGACGGTGACTCACAGGAAGTGCATACACTGATGGTCTATGAGGAGTAATAAAGCACGAGGTACCAGGGCCAGATCCTGGGTCCATGATGGAAAAATTATTAATTCTCTGTTTTTATTTATTTATTTACTTTTTAAATTAACCTATTGTTTTAATTTCATTTATTTCTTATCCATATATATTGTCTCTGGACATAGACTCTGTAAGACCAAAGACTAAAAGAAGAACAGCGGTAAAAAAAAAAAAGAAAAAAAAGTGGATACTGGTCTCTCCTACTGGCGCAAGCCGCCTTATAATCAAAGTGTTTAATTTTACAATCAAGGTTTATTAAAAAACTAAAAGAAACACATATGAAACACATTATGAATGCCCTGTTGTGGGCGCACTTGTTGAAAATGACGATTGTTTTCCAGTTGCAATTCCACCTTCCTCTGTGTGTCCTCAATTCACCTCTATACAGGACTACCAGTAAATGATTGCCAGCTGTGTAAGGCCAGAGTGCCAGCATTGTGCTGAAATTTCCAGGTTTAAAATGGGGCACACATGCGTCACTCTGGCATTCAAACCTGGCCCAGCTTCCCTGGCTCCTGCTGACACGCAGCAACAGGAGAGCCGCCGATCAGAAGCCATTTTTAGACGACTTGTGTGATCGCTTTTCCTGTCTGTCCAACCCTGACATGCCCGACTCGTAATTCATATTTATCCTCTCTTTTATCCTTCGACTAGGAAAAGGTAAAAAGGTGAAACCGGAGGGGGGACGGGGGAACAGGAAAAGATCCAACATGGTGGCTGTTACCAATTGTCGTGTGTTTTTTTTTTTTTTTGCTTGAATGTGTGTGTTTGCGTAGCACACAAGCAGTACAGATGACGCCCCTACTGCAGATGGAGAGGCTTATTTGACAACAACAAGAAAAAGTGGAAAATAAAACTTAAAACAGAACATGCAAAACAAAACCAGGAAGTAGTGCAACACAACACAACTACTACTTTGCAAATGTGGGAGCTCTGAAGAAGTGCTTACATGGGGAGCGCAGTATGGGGCTGTTTTTTTTTTACTAGAAAGGTGATAAACTGTGCTGGCACCTGTTTGCTCAGGTAGCCCCCCCTCCCTCCGCCGCCTGCTATTATTAATGCTCCTGAAAACACCCACGCGTGAGCACGTCCGGTGGGTCGGGAGGGGCTGGGTGTGAGCTGTGGCTCAGCTGGAGGTTCCTGCAGCTCGCTATCAAAGGGCAGTACTTATTCAGAGCTCCGGGGACTGATGAAAGAAAGCTTTAAAAGGAGCAAACCTGATTGGCTGGTGCTGTTGCTGCGTAGGGGACACTTGTGGCAGGAGTTGTTGCTGCAGAGACAGTAGCAGGCGTAGCACTGTACATCATTGGGACTTTGTTTTGAGGGTGGGAAAGGGGAGGTGGGGATGGGGGAGAGGGAAGGAGGTGGTAGCAATGGACAGGTAGGTGGAGCGTTATGGTAACGGTGGCAACAGTTGTTATTGTGTGTGTGGTGTGTGTGTTTATATGTGTGTGCACGTAGGTGTATGTGTGCGTGTTTTAAGGGTATTTGATGTTGTTGTGCAGGTGGTGTTGGTGGAGGAGGAGGAGGTGGTGGTGGTGGTGGCGGATGTTACAGAGAGCCAGCAAGCCATCGTTAGGGTTACACCGGCAGATGGCATGCAACCATTCACAATGCAAAGCAAGGAGGACAGAAAGAAAGAAAGAAAAAGAGAGCATGGGAGAAAAAAACAAAAAAAAACAAGAGGAGAGAAGCTGATTACAATCACAAGTAAGGAAATTTATATGGAAAATCAGTTTGCTGTTTTTCCCAGAGAAGTTAAGGAGCACAAGACACCAATTACAATGAATCAATGGCGTTTTTGGCAACAGGGATGGGAATTTGATTTTTTTTAGTCCATGTGGGCTGACATGATGCACAGTAGGACGATGCCAGAAACCCAGACGGCTACTTCACTGTGAATGCCAGAATCATGAAGCTCTGATGGATTGTGGTTAATACTTTGTTCAAAATAATAAATAAATCGTTTTTTCTTAGTCGCAGGACTCACTGTTTGGCCGACTGGGGCTTGAATGTCTAATTCCCATCCCCTCATTGCAGAGACAAAAGCTCCAGTTCTGCATAATTTCTCTGGGAAAACTGATTTAAATTTCCTGATCAACACAGCACAGCAAACAGACAGTAGCTATCCTACAGCTTCAGAACAAACAGATCAGTCTGCAGTATTTTATCTACACAAACATTTTTAATCATAAACAGTCATTAGCAAAGAAAGTCAGACGGGAAACAAGGGCTGAAAGTCACAGCTCTTCCAGGTGACACAAAATGGACCCGACGTCATATCTCAGCTTTAATGACAATTTCCCTGAACAAGTTTTAAAAAAGGTTTCATCAGCGCCACAGGCGGCGAAGCGGTGACCTTTTGTCTCACCTGCAAGGGCTGCAGCTACTGCCCACTCATCCCACTCCACCCACCCCGCACACTCCCACCTACATCAAACAGTTGTGTGTGAGAGAGCAAAGGGAAGGGCGAGACCTACCAAGACTGCTAGCAGGAGTCATGCACAAGACTGACCCTGTTGTGTTCATGCAGAGAAAGACAGGGAGAGAGGGAGGGAGACAGAGAGAGGGAGAGAGAGAGAGAGAGAGGAGGAAATAAATGGGTTAATTGAGAGGGAGGAGAACAACAAGGTTATACAAGACAAAAAAAAAAGGCAGCTCAGATGCTACGGTTACAGTGGTGCTGTCAGCAGGTTATGGATGCAGTACACGGTAGCAAGCAGAGGAATTCCCTCCATCAGTCATCCTATTAGTGAGAAAATACTATTTATATACAGCTGCTGTGGCTAAATCAAACATCGTTACACCGGGGGATATGACAGCGCAGCCAGGTCCAGCAGGGTGCAATGCCGGGTCTTTGGATACATATGCAGACGTAAAGGAAGGAAATGTTGGAAAACGCGCCACTTATATAATATTATCTGATATGTACTTTGTTTACTTCTCTTCCTCTGCTTTTAGTTTCTCCATTTTTTTTTTGAGTGGACTCTTTCCTCACACATGCCAAAGGTCTAAAGTCAGGGAGTGCAGTAGTAGAGTCCACTGGGACGCCTCCCTGATCCCACTGGACCAAACTGGTGCCAGATACAGTTTCTGCACATTTCAGAAGCAACATGGCTCAGTTTTAACACTGGTTCAATCCATGTTTCCTGCTTCTTCTATACAAAGATCTACAAATTGTGAATTTACAGATACTATAAAAACATTTTCTATGAAATCTCTTGACTCGGAGAGAGGATAACAGAGGTGACAGAGCCACACAACAGCAGCATCATGCAGGGTCAGTACAGTGATGTGCACAGGCGTCTATCCAGTCAAACGGGGATGGGTGGGGTTTACTCCATTCAAACAACTCAAAATACAAATTCATTACAGTAAATTTCAAATGCTCTCATGAGACCGTGGCACACATTTCCCTCATTATAGAGAAACTCCACCCATCTGAAATGTAGCAGATTAGTGGGAATAAAACATAGGTTTTCAAACTTAAGCTACTACCCTGCACACAGATACAAGGGGAGACGGGGGAGGGGCTGACACAGAAAGAGCAGGTAGAAAGCAGATGAGGGACAGGAGTCTGGCTACAGGCTGCTGCATTAGCTGCAGTTAACTTATTTAGCAGGTGACCCAAGGGCGCTGGGGCGACTGTTAGTTCTTGCATGAGGAGTACACACACACACACACACACAGAGAGTGTTTTGTTTGGGGCCAAAGAACTGAAGTGGAATAAGGGAGCAGAGCTGAATTAATTTGAGAAAATTGGAACTAAATTGCTTTTGTAAATGGGATTCTTTTCCCCCCAATATCGATGTCAGTCAAGACAGATTAAACACACACTGAATTAGGCTGCAGTTACTCCCAAAAAAAGAAGCCATCCAGCCCTGACACTGGCGCCTAAAGAAAGTTACACAGCCTTTGTGTTGGAAACAACTGGGCTTATGTTATGTTTGACAGGTGTATCATATTCATAATGGGGGTTATACTGTAAATCATATCTTTACCTTCCTCCTCATAACTATTATGCGTTACCACACACCGACTTGCTGCAGCTCTTTATGTGTGCCACTCAAAATAATCCCTTTCAAAAGGAAATATGAACTTCACTGATCATGGGAGAATCTCACAAAGACAAGTTCGTGACAGAGGGTTAGCTGGGCACGTTCAGTGTGCCTGCATGCTCTGCATACCTATGAGTGCATCTATCTGCGTGTGTGTGTGTGTGCCGGGTGTGCTGATGGAGAGCTCTTACCTGTGGGAAAGAAAGTGGGTTGCTGGAGCTGTGCGTTGGCCAGCGCCTGCTGGTAGTGCATAACACTGTGGTTGAACAGGGAGCTCGCTCCGTTGCTCTTCTCAAGTGTTGGTCTCTTTGGTAGGGGCTGGAGGACGCCGTGGGGGAACGCCTAGCCACCGAAAACACACACACACACACACGCACACACACAACAAGAGCACAGTAGATTGGAACTGGATACTTAAAACAAATCAACACTGATATTTGTATGTTATTTGTCTATGCACAGCACAACAAGGTAACACCGAAACTTGCTGTAACTATCACAAGGACAATGAGAAACTACACCATAGCAAGGCATCAACAGCACATTAAAGAAAACAGAGTGATAACTGGAATTATTTTAACATTACATCGTAGTTGTAAGTAACAAATGTACAGTACAATCTAGAATTGCTACTGGTGTTTATAAATCATAAATATTAACTTTTTTTTTTTACAGGGTTTCACAAAAACAAAAGAGCCAACTTAAATTTTGTGAGTGGCTACAGTACAATTAAAGAAGCTACATGCAAAGCAAAAGGTGAAAGGTCAAAGTACCAGGTCTACAGTTGCCTCGAGGGGTCGCTTCATTGCTTTGGCAGTCGACTGAGTCTTTAATTAGCAGGCAGCGAGCACATGATGGCAGTGGGCCAATGGGATTCAAGCGTATTAACATACAGGTAACAGCAAGCAGAGGTGCGTCATGGGGGACAGCATTGCATTGTGGATAGGTGAGAAGGAAAAAAACAAAAACAAAAATAATCTGAATGCAAGTATACCACATACAAAACAATAGGCATGCACATAAACAAAAAACTGTTTTGTTTACTTTAAAGAAACATTGCTACTTTTTTGAATTAGTACAAAAGCAAAAAAAAAGCATCTACATTAACCTTTGGTTAAAAAAGCAAGATTCTATGATGTACTTCAAAACTACTGGGAAAGCATTTAGTAGTAACGTCAACTACTTCTGAACAAGTAAATCAACTTGTTTAACATCTACGCAAGAACAAAATGCAGTAAGGTAAACAGAGATGATTCAGACTAGAAATACTGAACTGACACTTGATGTGAAATCTGAACAGAAGCTCTCCTTCAAAGTGGGATTCTACAGTCTCTACACACACAACAGTCACAGTGCTCCTGGATTAGTCTATTTGATGAGTGTGTGAGGTGCGTTAGGGCCAGATAAATGTCTAAAAACACCCACAACAGCTTGGGATGTGAGTGTGTTCTGGCCGAAGCCCCTCAGGTTATTCACCTCAGTCCTCAGCGACTGGATCTGGACACATTTGTGTGATCAGATTTTAAACTAAGGAGAAACATGATTACTGGTAGCAAGAGGAGACTAATAATGAATCCAGACGATGCTAACGAAAAGAGTCACATCCTTTTCTGTGGTGGTGTCAATTGGCATCTAGTTAAAGCTATGGAGACAAATCCTCAAACTAAACCTGCATCATGAGGGCATGTGGCCTGTTAGTGTGATTGATGAACTTGGGGGAGGTGACACAATGTGAGGCGCAGTTACACTTCAATCACAGAATGTGGAGCTCTGTTTATTCCTACCTTCGTCCTAAATACAACAACGATATCTTTAATTATAGAGGCAATTAAATCGCAAATGTTTATGCAACTAATTTCAGTTTGACGCCGAGCTAATGAGGTAGTAATAGGCGTTTTATTTATTTTGAGGATTCGCTTTGGTTAATTCATTGAAAACCGACCTTACATTTGATGTTGCTGTGAGTAGAAAAAACAAAACAAAACAAAAATGACATGGATGGGATGAGCACAGCACTTAAGGGGTCCATGCGCAAGCCTCTTGCTTCATGTATGTGGATTTTCTAACAGTACACATCCCATTAAAGAGTGCAGTGTTGCAGTGTTAACAGACTTGAACATTGTGGTTAGTTCAAATGGAAGATGGGCCTATTAAAGTGACATGAAAAGAAAGATGACTGCATTCCACTTGCAATGAAGAAGAAGATCACAGCATGGAAAGCAACACATAATGTGGCACAGTAAAACAACATAATCTCAATAATAGGATTTTCTCACTGTGTCTGTTAATGTGTATCCTTATCTACAGTAACCTTCATCTTATTTGTTTTAGACTAAAAAAAAAGTGAATTATGGGTAATGATATTACCTATTTGCAGCAGTGCAGCAATACACGTTTTATGGGTCTCTGTTTCAGCTTTAGGCTAAGAGCTAAAAGAAAATTGGATTAAAGGTGCTGACTAAACAAGTCATTGTCCTAAGGTTAACCCTCCTCACCTCTAGCACAGCTTGTAATTGCTGACGGTAAACTGGGAATTAGGTCATAAAGTTGATAAAGTGGGGCAAATATGCAACACAGGGGTATGAAGCATAGGAGGAAAAACACACTAGCAACACAAATTGAACCTTCTTTGATGATGCATTTTGTAGCTGATGGTGAAGTTGTTGAGCTAAGGTAGTCCTGGTGGAGTGCTGACAGGTTTATCAAGTCGTAGTGCCTTGGGGGCCTCAGGCTCCTTTTTATTTATGCATGTTTTAATTCCTTGTTTTGTTTTGTTTTCCTTTTCCTACTTTAATGCAGCTGCTACCATTTGCACAAATAAAAACTAACCTGCAGTCATGGTCACCTTATCATCCACACCGGCGTGGATCATGGAGGAAAAGACAGGGAGAGCAAGCAGCAATGGAGCCAGCCAATGAGAGAGGTATGTGCAACGCATAAAGCATGCCCATGCCATGGAGGAAACAAGTCAGTCAGCACACTGGCGCAGTACAAGGTGTGCGAGTGCAGCAGCCAAAAGGACCATTCAAAAAGAAGCCACTCAGAGCCTGGAGGAGGGTGGGGCACAGCCAAGACACACTGCCAAACCCTTCTTGCTGTCTGCCTGCCTGTCTGTCCTGTCTGTGGCTGCACTTCTGCTCGTCTCTCTACCTAGCTCTCTCCTCCTCAGCCCTGCTGGGGGATTTTTCCACCTAAAGGCAGAGGAGGGTAAACCCCCACCCGCGATTTTACATCCTCATCCATCCCTGATTCAATTTGCACTGATCTGCAGAGAGCCGCACTTATCATTGAGAGCACGGGGGGGTGGGGGGTTGGGATGCGGGGTGAGCCAGCACATTGTCTCTATATGAACCAAGGGCATTAGAAAATAAAAAGCATGCTGCAGTGAGATAATAACAGATTGTTCTTGCAGCATTATACTGGTGCATTTAGGTCTCACTAAACCCTGTTTATAGTATACAAAGGCCTCACTTTGGGATGACTATTGTTAGTGTACACTGGAGTCCACTAGAAAAAACCAGCAGAGATGGGTATGTTTTACAGTAATAAAGCAGTGCTCCACATTTTATGTTAGTGCGTATGTGTGTATTCAGTGAGCCTGTGTGTGTTTACTTGTGTTTTAAGTAAGTAATCACAAAAAAAAAAAAACTTACTCTAATTTCAAAATAGTTATGGTGTATTGTGTTGGACTGTGTGATCAGTGCATAATCCAGTTTAAACTATTTGTGCTACGTAAATATACTAGAATATGTTGTGTTTTCTTGCTCTTATACAACTGTAAAACCTTCAACAATAACTCTTTTATTGCACACACTATAAAAGCCTCCCATGATTCTACAATAAAACGCAAAGATCTTACTGAAAGGTTCAAATTATACTGCAAATAGGTGTTATAAAATGGCCTTCTTGTCTCTGACCTCACACAATCTTTCTCTATAAGTACTCTAAACAAGCAGAAACCTTGTGAGATTTGCTTGGATACTACTAAGACAAGTGTAAGTGTGTTTCCTGCACAAAGTACAGTGGGTCGGCTGTAGTGCCGTGCTCACCATGGCTGCAGCTGTGGCGGCGGCTTGCGCAGCCACAGCTGTCTGGTTGGCCTGGTGTTGGGCGGCCTTAATCTTGGCCTGCAGGTGGGCCGGGGGGTGGAAGTACTTGCACTTCTCACGGGAGCAGCGGCTCTTGATGTAGTCCATGCAGACGGTGACCGTGTTGTCGCTGGTGTCGATCATGGGGCTGTCGCTCGGGTGAGCGAAGCGACAGTCGGTCTCGCCGCGAGCGCAGTTGCCCCGCTGGAACTCACGGCAAACCTGGGAGCAGGAGAGTCAGGCGGACACACACACACACACACACACACACACACACACACACACACACACACACACACAAACAGATACACATGCACACAGAGATACAAACACAGATGTGTTCATCCAAAAAGAGAAACAAAGAGACACACAGAGAAACAGAAACTGAGAATGTGTAAAATATTCATAACATTGCATCATGTTCTTCCTTTTACTGTCTATATATCAACTAATGCAATGACTAAGACAGGTGACAAAAATATTGATGACAATATTAGATTTCCTGGTATTATGTGTGACTGTTTTTAAAATGAAAAACTCCACATACACAAATTAACTTCATCTTTCATAACGAGACATTTTGTGAGAAATAAATATACAAACATATTCAAAGCATAGCAGGAGGTCCATTCAAAGGCTTCACTTCGCTCTGCCGCTAATCTTTCAAAATTACAACTACTACGTTTTTTTCAAACAGACTTAATTAGTCCACATAAGACTCGGTATGAAAAAAATGTTAACACCATGTAACAAAACTGCAATGTGTGTCAAATCCAAATGATTGTGGAATCGCTGAACCAGTCAGTGTTCGAGTGCTCGGGGGCCGGGGCCGAATCACAGGGGGATCTGATTTGACTTGCACTCTGGGACTGAGACACACAAGAGTGTATAAACACACACACACACTGAACCACTCGTGCACACACACTCGGTTGTGTGCACACATGCTGGCTCTGTGTGTGGGTGTGTGTACGTGTCTCAGAGGAATACTGTTTCATTAGCGCCAACTTCCCTCAGTTGCTAAGTGATAGCAATCCGAGAGAAAAACATATACAGGCACACACCTACGCATCACCTCCAGGTCTTGGTTAGATTATTGTTTATCTTTGTAAATGTAGTGGAAAATAAAAACTCCCCCCCCCATGCACCGTTTCACAATCATCAAGCTATTCCCATTCACAGCGGTTAGCCAGAGGGCAGATGGAGATGGTTGAAGTAATTGTCCCTGTCTAACTGTGGATCTCAATCCAAGTACTAGTTTGTGTTGAGCAAATCTCAATTTATCATAATTTTTTCGCATCGTATTTCTGATACAAACCTTAATTGTTTCGGTTAGGGATAACACAATCAAGTGCCCAAAGATAATGCAGAGGTAACAAACTATCAAGGTGAGGGATTCGTTTTGTTTTTTTGTTGTTTTTCCTAGAAAATAATCATGTACTTTTCTGCTTTCAGCTCAAAATGAAGAAATTATACCGCCACAGACAAAACATAGATATCACGCTCAACAAACCATTACAGCAGTTAAACAATTCAGCAGCACAATTCATTAAATTGTGGCACAATAAGAAGCTTGTGTAATTTCAATAGAGTGAAACCATTTCAAGCTTTGCTTCTTTAAAAACAAGCCTTTCATGAGGCTTGAGAATCTCTTATTTGGGATTATGCCAAGGCAACTTAAAAGTATGTTGAGTCCTATAATTAGTTACTCATTAATGAAACAGAATGCTACACTTATCCTTTTGTCAGGCAGTTTATATAACAAGTTACTTTAATACAGCTAATACAAAGGTCAAATGTGTTTTAGCTTACAATTAGAAAGCACATCTCTATTGCTTTGTTGCTATATTCACTGGAAAGACATCACACATGTATTTGTTACTATTTTTGCAGACCTATGCAACCATGACGTTGCCTTGGAAATATTCTTGAGTTATAAATGCAACTCATTAGCAGTGCATAGCCAGCCATTGTATCTCCTTCACACTTTGAATCACAGTATGATGTTTTTCAAAATCATACTTCACACCTTCCAATAGAATTTAAGTTACGATTGGCTGTTTTGCTTGTTTTGTCTGAGAGGGAGTGGGAGGACTGTTATTTGGTGGGTCACCTCCAGCTTGTCGGTACGCAGCAGTTTCTGGTTAGAGGATGAGCCGGCGGTCACGGAGACAGGCGGGCTGCCGGGGACGATGACTGGGGTGCTGGGCAGGATGTCTGTGGGCACCAGGCCCATGCTGTGGGACATGGGAGTCAGGTAGGGTGTGTAACTCAAACCCGCAGTGGAGCCCAGGCCCTGGCTGACCGGAAACGTCTGCTGTAAACAGAGAGAGAGACGTTAAGTTTACAAACTTCTGACACCTCATCGGATGTTTTCTCATTAAAATATTCAAGCTGTCTTACTTGCTTTAGCTATTTTTATAATTTTAATTAAAATAGTAGAGAGATAAATGGAGGCACAACTAAGATTTTAAATGATGGATGTTTTGAGGGACAGTGGGAAATGGAGGGTGAAAGGCAAGGAGAGGGTATAGAGATGGAAAAGAGGAAATAAGTTAGAAGAAGGAGCCACTGGAGACAAATTAACAGGGAGAAGACAGGGACTGGTTTATGAGGAAAAAGTGGAAAGAGGGAGAAGTAAGGGTAAAAAAAAACAAGAGAAAGTTTTTTTTAACCTCTATGTATCCTGGGGAATTTTTTGCTGAGCTTTCATGTTCTTTTTCTGCTACGCCTGGTCTTACATTGATGCAGCTACACGTTCACACCTGGCAGCCGCCCAGTGTGCACACAGTCTACTGCTGCTGACTGCCGACTAACTCCCAGAGAAGAGCTGGGGAGTTTTTTTGCGCTTTGCTCAAGGGCATGTTGACAGCGACTGTGCGAACAAATTCATGATCTTCCAAGAAAAGCATCCAGAGAACGAGCTGATTAGAGAGGATGGATAATAAAAACATGTCCATCAGAGCCACGTGGTACTGAGCTGTAGCAGACTGCTCATATTTTCTCAGTGAATCATGTCTTGCTTGTAAGTTAACAGAGGTGCCAAGGCTGTGAAATATTAGGTGAGATTAAAAAATAGCATGCATGTAAAATATGCAAATATGCAATGATGCAAAATGTTGAATTCTCTTGAAGTGACGCAGTTTGATGTGTGATTGTGTTTTAAATGGGCAGAAAGCCAAACATTTTTACAGTGAATGCTATTTTTTATAGTGAGTCACGCCGCATTGCCGGTCAATTCCCCCCAGCAGCAGCAAGGCCAGCACTAACCACAGGTTGCATGGTGGTGCCGGGGATCATGAACTGCATCTGCTGGGCCAACATGGCGGCCGCTGTCTTCTGCTGGATCAGGTTGTTTCGCCCGTTGATCTCGAGCTGGGTCTTCAGGTGAGCGGGTGGGTGGAGGTATTTGCAGTTCTCTCGCGTGCAACGGCCCTGAGCAAGGATAACAGAGAGGAGAGAGACACAAATAAACCCATTAACCGTCTGAGAACTAGAAGTCTCTGATCAACAGAATAAAGTGGAAAAAAATCAGATATATTTTCATAATAAACCTGGCTATGAACAGGTTGTGTCTGCCTGAGGTGGCAGATATGTGGGCATTCATTTTAACACAGACTCCAAAACATAAAGTGCTCGAAGGCAGCATACATATTCATGCCTAGAGAGTGTGAAACATATGAAATTATGAGCGCTACACATCCAGGAATGCTTGCGCTTGTGGGGGAAGCAGATAGCTCTCAGCTCTGAGTAGAAACATTGTTATGAAAGATCATTATCAGTTCCTGGTCCTGCCCGCACCACGGACACACTGACGAGCCAGTGTTCGGTGCCGACATGGAATTGATCTCAGTAATGGTATGCAAAGGCTTTGGTTCTGATTTCCAGCTATCTTGCCATCTTGACTAAACCTCTGTAACTCTCTGATGGATGGGTCATCCTGTATTCTCCACAGAAATGTAAATGCAGGGTTGCTGGGGTCAGATAGTCTGAGACCTCGGTGGTTGAAGGCAATTACACAGTCAACCCAGAGGCTAATGGCAAAAACAATAATCCAATATGGATCCCGGCTGCTGAGCTTATTGTGCCGAGAGTGGGTGGAGGAGAGGAGGGAGGTCGTGAATATACAGCAGAATACAGTAGAGGGAAACAGGACTGAAGCTGTGGGGAGGATGGGAAGTAAAGGTGAGGAGAGATGTGGGCAGAGAGGACTGATACGAGTTAGCACAGAGGAGTAAATCGGAGACGACAGGACAGATGGAGAGGACATGAAATGGCACATCTGGGTGAAAGTGGAGGAAGAAAAAGGGAAATTGAGCTAAATGAGAATCAGTGGAGGATGAGTAGGCCCAAACAACCCTTAACTCCATGACACAGAGGACTCACTACTACGCTGTGGCCTGATTAGCAGCGCTGTACAATAATCTCTCTAATTTCCTCTTGTAGGGAACTATGACAGCTCTGCCTTGTGTCCACAAATTGATTGACCATGACCGACGACGGTAATTACTCAAGTCCTGACTCAGACGACAGACCCATGCACATTGTATGATTCCCATGCTGGAGCAGTCTGGTGGGGGCCGTGACCTGTGTTTCACTGGACAGGACATGAGACTGAGTGCTGCAGGGATTACTGTAGAGAGTGGTTATGTAAAACCGGGGGGCATGATCAATACAGGATACAGGAAAAGCTGGAAAGGCTTTAAAAAATTAAATAATAAAAAAAAAAGAACATTAATTGCTGCATTTGTGCTTCTACGTCTGGATGTGGACAGATATTTGTCACCACGATAGCGTCACACTGTGCAAGATGGGTGTGGTCTGACCCATACATAATGAGTGCTCATGCAATAACACAGTCATGCGTACCCAGGACTCATGGGTCAGAGCATTTACATGTTAATGGCATGACAGGTGTGACTCAATTACATGTTGGTCTCTCCTTTGTATTGTGTGTTAAAGCAGATATCAGCTTCACGGCCGTTTCGGCTAATGCTGCGTTCAAGGCAGGCTTTTGAAACCGTAAGTTACAGCTTCAAGTCACAACTACGACTTGGTAGCGTTCCAGGTAACCCGTAGCTCGTGTTTTTACCATCCTGTTGTCTGTGAAAGTTCCCTATAACGGCCACTCGTAACTTCCGACCCGTGAACTCGTACCAGATCGAACTGGTATGACTTCACAGGAAGGAAAAACACAAAGTACGAGTTTCTTTGAACGCACCATGAGTTAGCAGCCCCCGCCCTTGTCAGGCATCAATTGGTCCTCGTGCTACGTCACCACATTCACGCGCATCCCTTGGCTGCACACACAGCCCTTCATGCCGTTCTCTCTCCTCATTGGATAACACTTGTATCCCACAAGGAAAATTTTCTCCTCGGGTTACAGCAGAGCAGAGTGACGGAGAGACTCGTGTTTAGGCTGAAATACTTCATGTAAGTGATTGCTGACGGAAAATAGGACTATTTAGGAATTATATTAACAAAAACATTCCACTGATATCTGCTTTAATGCTGTGCAAGCAATATTGACATGTTGTGAGATTTGCTTTTGCCGGTACTGCAGGGTCCAGCTTGAGCAAAAATTAAATGTATAAAATAATGCATTATTCTTTCTCTGATACTATTCTTAGTTTAGTACAAATCTGGAACGCATCCCATGGGTCGTGATGCAAACGAACAAAAGCATGATATGGATGGATACTGTTAACACAAAGGCTTGAAAGCCCACAGTGTCGCTCACCGTACTACAGGGATTTGAGGTGGCTACTCAACCTGTTCACCTCTGCGTAGCCACACTCAGAGCTTTGCTCTTCTGTGTTCAATGGGCAGGCAAACAGAGAAGTACGGTAGTACTTTTAATAAAGCACAGCTCAAGGTATAAGCATGACTCCCAGGGTAAATAGAACCAATAGAAAATAATCTTCAGGCCTCATCAAAAGGTAATAAAACCTAACAATCCACTGGCAGATATTAAAAATACACCACAGAGCGTTCAATTACTTTTTTTTTTCAAAGAATTTAAGGCTATGGGCTTCTTTGTGGTTGTTGTTTCCACATTAACAAACATACAAAGATATGAATTAGGTGTTGTTTCACTGTGCAGGTAGCAGGTCTGACGTTCACAGAGACCCTGGAGCATCAGTGATGGTGCGAGTCATGAATCAGACAGGACTGACCTCCACACCCTGCTGTTAACGCTGCAGCGAGCCACTCATACCCTCCTGCTTCACGGTCCTCATGCACAGAATCACACCTGCCCACACATATGCATACTAAATCGCACAATCACAACAAGCATCGCCCACACACACTGGCACAAGCATTGCATGCACACGGTCCACGGATATACACACTGCTGTGCACACAACCGTATTCATCAATTCAAATCTTTTGTGACCCGTCCAGACCAGAGGAATAATGTAAGCACTGGACGCCGCAAACCAAAAAACCTCAGATGTGTCAAAACTAATTGGAGCTTTCTGCACCGCCACCGACGCTGGCGAAAGGTGTGTGTATACAAGAGCTTTGTGTATCTGTGTCCATGAGAGGGAGAATGCGTAGGCAGGTCGGCAACTGTGTGTGTGTGTGTGCAGGAGAAAGTGTGTGGGCGGGTGTGACTCGGTGAGTGAGAGAGGGAGCTGGTGCTGAAGCTGTGCTCTGGACGCCATCCCAAACTCAGTCTGCAGGGAAGCGCAGCATCACTACGCACCCTACGGAGATCACAGACACAGGCAGGCACAAATAAAGACCACACGTACAAACACACACACACACACACACCGCAGACCCTCACCACTCACTTTGTCAGTTATGTGGACTTAAAGTACAGCCATTACTTCCCATCTTGCTCCACATTCACTTCATCTATAGCCTGTGAGTGACACATGCTTTTCGCAATTGCTCATCATTATTCTCCATTTAAAGTGATGAGGTAAATGGTGGTAGAGGAAGATTGGTTGGAAGATTGTTTCATGAACACACAAGACGCTGTCGCACTAAGTGCAGGCCTTGGACTCGTAAAAACCTTCGCCTTTCATCCTGTCAAACTTTATTTGAGAGCCTTTTCTCACTGCTGCATTCATGATCTATCACTGCATTGTGCCCGGTCTTTGCATAAATTAGGTTTGATTTGTCTTCGGTGTTCCTTTGTGTCTTGTTTGGAGGTGGTAGAAGCACATAAATGAAGTACCTACGCTGGAGCTGTCATGGTAATGGAAATTCCAGCACTATTTAAAAAAACTGTGGGGGAAAAAAGCATTCAATTACAAAAACAGTCATTATTTAAGACCTTGATCGGCCTGTATGAGTAAAATTATTGAGCATGGAATCGCACAAATGAGAAGCAAATTCAATATCATACTGTATGTGTAGTATAGAAACATTTGAGTCAATGCTTAGAAAGCAGAAGCTATAACTTCACTTATATATAAAAACGCCAAGGACACTTTCAGGTGTGAATAATATAGATCTGTGAATGTCTTCTCAAGTGTTGTAACCTACTCGCCAAGGTCCCAGCAGTTAGGATTGAAATGGTTATGAAATTTGATTAACTGATCAAGTATGATTGGCGGTTCACTGTGTATCAAAAAGCTGTTTAAATGATATCCGACAGGCCTCTCTTGGAGATTAGTCATGGAGAATGAGAACCGTCCCGAGGTTTTCTTTCTGCATCAAGCAGCTCTGGACCCGTATGGGCCGAGACGGAGCAGGATCGGTGTTAACGCTTTGTCTTCAACGTCTGTGCATAACTAACTTTCAGTGAGAAAAATGGAAAAACCCCAACAGTGACTAACGCGGCGCAGCCTGTGTCAACATTAACAACGTTAATCCTGCAGGATCCTCAGACAAATAAAGCTGACTAAGGTGGAGCAGCAGTCCAACACAACTTTCAGGCAAGCTGGTTCAGGGTATAGCAACAACCACATGTTACACCCTTATGTCGACACTCAGGTGATAGTTTTTCAAAACCTTTGGGAGGAAAAAAAAGCATGAAGCAGACTCTGCGAAGACCGCAAAGTCATGAATGTGAAGTGATACAAACCTCACATATCTAATGCGAGTTTCAGAGCACTGCTGTAACCAAGAGAAATTGGATTTTTTAAAATTTAAATACAGCTGTTATGAAGTGGAGAGAGATGAAAAGTAGAGGGAAAGAATAGAGCGTGGAGACAAGAGCTAAACCAAAAGAAGGACTGACTGGTGCAGCTCAAAGAGATGACCACTTATCCAGGAGAAATTAATTACTGCGTCTCTTTAGTTGGAGGAGAATGATGATGAAATGTACAAAGTCAGAAAAATTCATTTCTTTGACCCTGTGCCTGGTACTACTACCTTGATCATACACTCTGAGAGCTGGGTTTTATTTTCATTTTCAGTGCTGGTGTGAACACAGAGTCACTTTTAACACATAGCAGAGACCAGTTCTGTGTCTCTCACTGACTTACAGTCCTGAGTGTCTCAGTGCCTGCTGCAGAAGAGGATATGGATTTGCTATAAATATGGCAAAGGGACATCTGAATAGCTGATATCCCTTGGTGGGTGCTACAACACGAGGCTGCACACAAAAGAGCAGATCAGTTCAATTAGAGGAATCTGGTCCTGGTTCAGGCTGGAGATGTGAGGTGAGTCTGAGGCTACGCTCTGGATAATCCTGGAAAACATGTTCCAGGCTTTCACAGCTGTCATCAAGAAACAATGCTGATTAAAAACCTACACTCGCGCGCAGGCAAATAATGATGCATTCATTAAATCCAGAGAAGTGTTGGTTTATTGCTGCTATATGCACAGCAGCTAAAAAGCTTTCACCCACATCTCTTCTCTGATTAGGGGTGAAAATCTAACATCTGCTTTATAGCAGGAGCAATTCTTACTTTGATAATAAAAAATATATTAATAAAACAGAAAAGCCAACTGCAGTGACTGTGTAGCAGTGTCTATACATAGCATTTATGTAGTGTATTATTAATACTAATGATCATCAACAAAGGGTCCAGGCTGCAGCTTGAGATAATGTTTCCCTGCCACACTTGTGGATTCAAAGCACATAAGATGAGGTAAGCTTTGTGGAGAGGCGGCACAGCATCACATAAAAAAAAAAGAAAAAAGAAAGAGAGAGAGAACAAGAAAAAAGATGCATGCTTATGGCTCATGGTTTACACAGTGGGTCGGACCACAGGCGTGACAATGACAGCGCTAAAACACAGCGTTTAGCCCGATGACAATCCGGTGTCATCATTTGGTTTCAGACCTCTATCTTTCGGAGACAGTGGCAGACATGTGCAAACGCACAAACACCCACACAAACACACACACACGGGGAGTGAGCGCACTGTGCCTTCTGTCTCAGCCACCCACTCCGAGCAGAGCATAAATCCATTCATTGCGGGCATTGCCTCCGAGCAGCCGTCTATGAAAAGGATCTTTGAAAGCGCCAAGGCACCTCTGTGATTCACGCACCAGCCGCCGGTGTGTAGCCATAGTTACACGGAGAAATTATACCTTTCAGCAGGGTCGCTCACATGGCAACCTCTTATTGTAGGCTGCCGCTGCACCGTTGCCAGTGTGTATGAAATGCAATGATCCATGCTCGGGGATACACTAATAACTGCTTTGATTCAGATTGGATAATTATCTCCTTGCGTCGCGCTGAACGACGAACAACAGTGAAAGAGAGATCAAAGTTAAATTATCGGTTGTTTTCATTTGACACAGATCCTCTGTCCAGGATCTTTATAAAAATGAGACACTATCGCTGGCACATTCTTCAAATCCCCCGCGGCCATCGCCGACAAGATAGCACTTATTGTTTGCCAAGTTCTAGTAACATCAGTAAAAATGTGTTCCACATTATGGTTGATCCAGAGGGGAACGGGATAAAAGCAGCTAATTTCGTAAACAGATTAGGATTACATTCACTTCACCCACTGAGATTCCTTCCATTGTTTTGAGTTCTTGTAATAGGGGTCTTGTTAATTACAACCAGAACTCTTTTCTGGAGGAAAATGTCTTCATGTTTTTATTCTACTGTACAAAACAGACAGTACAAATACATTGTTGCTAATTTTTATTTTTACTTTGATTTGTGGTTTTTCTAATATCGAGCATTTATGAAGTGTATTCTGCACCTTTGCTCATAAATTTAAAGCCAGTTAGTCCCTAAATATTAGCTGATAAACATTAAATAATGAAAAAAATATTCAAAAATCAATTAATCATTTCAGCAATCTGTTGAATATCTTTGCATTTTGGCTTGTTGATTAATATTTTCTGATGATCACAGGCTAAATAATGACTGTATTAATTGAAAGAAGGATCTACAGATAAATCTATAATGAAATCTATAATCCTCCTTGTCAACAAAAGGAAGGAAAATTCATTTTCTCAGCGGTGATCATGTTCCAAATCACACATAATGTTCAGTTGACAAAAACTTAAGCAAAGGGGGAGAAAAAACAGGGCGACTATTTACCACAGTAAACACACAGCCAAGAGGACACGAAAAAACCCAATTCATCCCGAACAAAGTGACAGGTTGCTGAGGAGGGGACAACATTTTTTCTGCCCAAACATAACAGAACTATCGCACTGCAACACTCCGGCTACGGCCCACAGATACTGAGGCAGAGCTAAACAGGCAGAAAAAAACATAAAAACACTTCAAGAGGAAACATCCTCTGACTGTATATGGTTTAAACTCACAGCGACCCACTCCTTTGTTGTAATTTTGCTCATGTCCAATAATGTTTTCACTGTCAGCACACAGACGTCATTGTAGAGGATGAATGAATGTTCATGATGGTAACCAGACACAGATGGACAAGGAGTATCTGACTATCTTGTGAGTCAGCTGCACTCCTGTGACTGCCTGATTCACTGCTAATGTTACATTTATTTACTTCATTAGCCCGACAACAGCTGGGATGGATCCTGTAAAGCAGGGCTCCAGACTTGCCCCTAAATGGGGGCATTTGGCCCCTAAAATTTGAGCTAGTGCCAGTAAATTTTTCACCAACTTGTGCATGTGCAACCAGCAAAATGTGCTGCCTTTTTTGTTGTTGTTGGATTCCTGTTGTAATAAGACATCACATAATAGCTATTATTAAACTACAACCCCTCCTGAATCATGATTAGCCCCACCCACAATAAAATAAAATAAATTCACAGTAGACTTATGTATAACTGGCATTAGCATCCTCTTCCTAGCGATCACCCTGCCAGCTTCATCAGTGGCAGCAGCCCTTTTCCCGACCCCCCACCTCCTTCATCAGCCTGGCTGAATGGTCAGAGTGATGACTGTTGTGTGTCTGTGGGTGGCACAGACACAGAGGGCCAGTCTTCCACCCCCTCGGCAGAATAGCGCTTCAGTTGTGGGCCCCTCCGTTCACCACTGTAACATTTGCATTTTGCCCTCAATGGGCGCTCTATCCTCCGTCCTGCAGGAGACAGAGACTGGCTGCCTATAGGCTGCAGCGGACAGAGGAGCTGTAAATGTCCTCGTAAGAGTGACTGGAAATGTGTCTTTATATTACCCCCCCGCGGTTCCAGTCAGCGTTAATAGGGAGGCTAGTGCCACTGTTCTTATCCAAGATGGATACACTCAAAATGAGCAATTGCTTTTCTTTCCCACATCAACACTTCAACCAAAGAAACAATATCAATGAATTACGTCGTGGTAAATCTGGGGGAATCTGGGATGTGTGTGTGCATGCCTTCCTTCATTAAGCCCCCTTCTCTCCAGCAGCACAGAGAAGCTGGGTAGGCTTTCAATATCAAAGCCTCCATAATGTCTCCCTAATGCAAGCAGAGCACTCAGTGATGTGATCATTGACAGGGTGAGTGGCAGTATTGGCGATACAGAAAAACCAATCAGGGAGAGAGATCATGGAGAAACAGCTTAAAAGATGTAAAGTCAGCGCCGCAGCGTGCAGCGGCTGCTTATGAGTGTTGATTGCTCCTCCACGGCTTTTGAAGCGGTGAGATCCTAAAGGTCAGATAAATTGGATTGTAGCTTCAAGAGGTGCCGGCCCATGAATCTTCAGGAAAATCTAGTTCAGGCTAGTGAAACTGTGTGTGTGTTACCCACAAAGGCTGCAGGTCTGGTCGTCTGCAGTGCTGCTGGATTTTCCCTGGCACAGCATATTTGGTTTGTACGATACAGAGAAACTGCAACAAAGTCTTCCCCTCGTTTATCCGATTGTCCTTCTCAGCTCCGGAGGAGGAGGAGGGCCGCTGTGAGAAACTGACACTAATTTTTCTGACATGAAGCCTGTGATATGTGTAATCCCCTTAGAGCATAGCCGAAGAACCTGTTGTATCCCCACTGACCGCTGAAGGGGGGGGTGGACAGGCGCTCACTCGTTCTCCTTGTCTTTTTCCTTTGTATCTCTGTCCATCCCTCGTCCTCGCTCGCAGTGTGACATTTACATCCTGCTGCTAACGCTGTATATGCATTGTTGAAAAAAATGTACATGCTCACCCTTTAGCTGGGTGTTCTGTTTACAGATATTCATATTAAAGGTTATAAATATCCAAATAAGAGAATTTCTTGGCCTGCATCACTCTGCAGTCATCAGCTCCAGGAAGTAATGCCTCACCTCCACATTTAAAACAAAAAAAAAAGATGAAATATAAAAATTGCCTTTTCCTCTTCATCGCATTTTAGTTCACTGTGGTTTTCCACCTTCACTACTGAAAAGAATGGCTCCTCTTGTTCATAATGTCTGCCTTTCTCTCTTTCCTTTCTCAGTTTACTCCAAAAGAATCTCTTTTCCAGGGGCACTCACAGCTGGTTATGGGTCAGCCTATAACAGGTCACAGGGAAACCACTTTGGTGAAAGCCCCCAGTTGTGAGATGCCAACAGGACAGATACTCCAGTGCAAAACCCAATGATCCCAGCACCCGGTAGAGTAGTGAGGCGATGGATGCACATGGACAGGGCTTCCCTTCATCCTCCAACACGGAGAATGCTCCCTCTTAAGGATCCTGTTTTGTTTTTTGGGGCTCTAATGGATCCGTTTGGACTAATGGGTCTGTTTGAAGCTGCGTGGCTCCAGGACACCAGGAAACACTGAAAATCCATTATGAAATGATAGCCAAAGCCTTTTTGCTTACATGTGGGCTGGTAATGGAGAACAGGAATCAATGCAAACAGTGCGTAAGACCAAGTCATCTGAATGCTGGAGCGTGGAGGTAAATCAGCTCCCAGGGCCTTCTCAGGTCTCTGATCGGGTGTGTTTGGCCTGCATGGCTATTAAACTACAGTAATCGTCAATAATGCTAGTTAATACAAACAAGAATGGTCTCAGTGCAAAGGACAGAGACCAGGTAATTTGGAAACAATAGTCTTCTTTCCTTTTTACCTCCAACAAACACACACACACACACACACACGTGCGCACATAAGACTGTGTTGCCTCAGCAGTAATTAAGTGCCTTTGTTTCACCAGCTGTAATCCCACAGATGGAGGAGTAGTGCTGCTGCTGACACGCCTGAGATTACCCAAGGAGAGTGAGAGAGAGAGAGAGAGAGAGAGAGAGAGAGAGAGAGAGAGAGAGAGAGAGAGAGAGAGAGAGAGAGAGAGAGAGAGAGAGAGAGAGAGAGAGAGAGAGAGAATGGAAGATGAAGGTGAGATTTTAAAAAATGTTTTTTTTTTTTTTCTGTGCACGTTTGTCCTGGGACACCTGTCTGCAGGATTGCTCTCCCACTGGCCTCATAAGAAAACACTCCCACCACTGTGTCAGATGTGTCCACACCCAAGTGACTAAAGCAACAAATGTGGCTATAAATCTTGTTTTAATTGACATCATTTTAGCATTTTAGAAAACATAAGAGAGTCCACTCCTAGAGAGAACAAACGTAAATGCTCTTTATGTGATTATCTGTGCTGTGCCTAAACTGTCTGCAGCATACGCACCATAAGAGCTGTGATATTTACTTCATGCAAGTTATGAAACAAGTTTTTTTGTTCATTTGTCATACCCGTTGATGGATTTAAACAAAAGGAGCTTTCATGGAGTCATGCAGGAGAAAAAAAAGGCAATTTAAAACTAAAAGCACCAGCCACAAATTAAGGTTATCAGCGTTTAGATAACGACCCACAATGGATGTGCATGTTTCATGGCTGTAAATGTTGTTTTGTTCTGTTTTCAGGGGGGGTGGTGATGGTCAAAGTGCGTAGAGTGGCCCTGCTGTGGGGCACCTGCAGAGCCCAGGTCCCTGCTGATAATCCCGCTGGAGGCTGGAGCCCTGCTTCAGTTAATCTGATCATCTGTGACCTGCTGAGACATGAAACCCACCCTCCAGAGCTCCTCTAATCCGCAAACACACGCACACGCACACACAAACACACGCATCCACACACACACACACACACACACACACACACAGGTGTATGCATATTACACCCTTGCCAGTTGTCACATGGATACAGCGCATTTGAAGCGCAGCAACCATCTCGCTTTCCCACACCTCTACAAATACACACCCTGAAGAAAGGCTGGGCTACGACAATGCCACCTCTCAGGCTGTTGATAGGTGAGTCAGAGCTGAAGACTGAGGCATTAGCCTGCTTTCCACAAGCTGTCACTCCCCTGTGCTGAGAAGACAGATCTTGTCAGCTTTAGACTGATATGACAGCGGTCATATAGCTAACTTCAAGTAGCCACAGCAGCGAAACATTTCATAGAAATAGGTTACATGATGTTGACGCCCTAGTTTGAAAGGAACTGTGCCACAGCCCCAAGAGGAAACAGCAGAAAGCTGCTGGGCCTTATTTTAATATCCTAATTTTACATTTGTTAACAGATACCTCAGTTTCAATCACTCTCCGGCGATCAAAGCCACCACTACGCCGCAGCGCTCCAAAAATAACACAAAAATCCACTACAAATGCTAATGAGAGAAGTTAAGCAAACAATGCGAGAAAATAAAAAAGACTAGCGTACATCTTCTTTTCCCGCCGCTGACACTATCGACCGCATGTCAGAGCGTGTTGAGGAGTTGTGTAAATCCATAAAACAGATAAAGGAGGATAATGAGATGGAAGGGAGAGAGCAGATCTATTCATCAAAGCCTCTTTCTAACACACTCAGCAGATAGGGGCAGAAATGTTGTATGGCTGCTTACACTCCAGTTTGGAGATTAAAGCTTTGGATGCTGAAAAAAGTTGAGAGGTACAGGTTTATAATTCAAATGACGGAGAAATCTGGAGGGCTCAGTTACCCGAGTAAGAATTTAAAAACGCACCCGTGCACTGGTTAGGAAATGTATCTTGTATCTTTGATCATATTCAAGATATAATGCTTCACAGCCTGTCGTGTTCCTGTAAACATAATAAGAGACGACTCATGCATCAATTCACAGTTACAGAGTGAGCACAAATAAATATTTACACACCTGAGTGTTATATATAAATCAGTGTATGACATGCTAATAATCAGGATACTGAAAAATCCTGGAGAAGCCGGCTTGTGCAATTTCATTTTGCTACGTGCAATCAAAGGGGAATAATGGTGCACCACGGCCTGCATCGACGTGTTGTTTGTTGGTTGTGATGATGAGGCCTCTGAGGAAGCTCTCTCCTGTGGGCCGGAGACACTCTGAGCCCACACGGAGATGATGAAAACAGTTCTCATAAGGTCGGGAAGGCTGAGCTCAATGAGTGCTGATAGTCGGTTCAAGTAATAAGTGACCTTTGGTCAAAGAGATGAGATCAATAAAGCAGGATACAGTGACGCAAGCCTTTGAGCTGCAGGGTGTGTTTTATCTTCAAATTGTCTGATGCAGGTAAACATATTGATCACGCTATAAACCCGTGTTATCATCCTGTACTTTCTCCTGTTTCCTCGAAGGTAAGCCGTGGCTCTGTGGAGTGAACGTGTCAAGGAGAGAGCGAGAGTCGGACTGGCTGAATACAGGAACGCAAACAGAAGATTAGAGAGAATTTTTCACAGACAACATCTGTTTTCTTATCAACCATGAAATGCCTTTTTTGGTAACAGCCATCAGTGGAGTCTGTTCCCGAGCCCTGCCATCATTAGAGCTGATGCTCTTCTCAACAGAAAGTGTGACGCTAATCATATACCCCACTGGTACCACTTCTCTTTTTCCTCTCATCCTCCTCTCCTCCTTAGTCACTCAGCCAACATGGGTTCACCCCGCTCTGCGACCGCGCGCGTTGCCAATTAGTGTCCCCCACCTGTCGCCGCGGGTCATCGGTGCAGGCATCTGCTGGGTGTGAAAATTGGGCATCTCACTTTCGCCCATGAACTTTGCCTGGCCGCCCCCTGTAGGCCCAAACACATACACATATACACATACGCCCAGGGGCACTGATATGCTGCCATGACCTGGAGTTGACCTTTATGGTATGGCCACCCTGGGTGTGACACAAATAACACCTCCAGCTCTGGGTGGTGGGACTGGGTATTACAGACTAACCCCACCAGAATAGTACGCGTTACCGTGTCCTGTATGTTTTTGGTATCAAAAGATCTTCAACAGCTTAAACTCTGATTCTCAGTGGCGACATCATGATGCTGCCAGATCTCAGAAAATAAACTTGATGGGTACAATGTCATTATTTCTGATGGCCCAGCTACGCCAGCCAGACTCAAGTATCTTTTAATAACAGACGTCGAGTTTGATCGTTGACTGAGCCCAGCTAAACAAAAGAAGCTTCAATGGAGCATCATTTCAGAACCAGATCTGAATTAGAAGAGTGTGCTTTGCTGTGAAAACATTTACAATAATACCCAGCTTTCTCCCTAACTAGACAGCTGCAAGCCTTTTCATTCACTAATACAAGAGTCACACTCACTCCCCCAACTTTCATCCAAACAAGCTCTATCAAATTACTCCAAATTGGACCAGCAAGCAACATTCTGCTGGCGTATTAATCCCTATGTTTTTGGGTAAAGTTAGACTGGAACAAATTCGTCACTACGGCTGTAGCAGCATATAAGCCATTTTAGATGAGACAACAGATTCAGTCCTTATCCATAATCTAATGAGGTAAATGACCGTCCCTGTGCAGGTACTGTATACTGTACTGCAGCAGAGTGTTTCACAAGAAATGATGGCAGTTCTACTTTTAGAGCTGAGTCCATCGCTGGCACTCGTCAAGCCTGAACAGGATACAAGTCAGAACAACTGTAGGGAAAAGAAAGAGTTCACCGCGTGCACTGCATTAACGCTTCAACATGTTGTTTCAGAAGCAAGCCCACGTCAATCACTGTCAGTGCTGTTTATTCTCATTTTACTGGCAAAGAATCATTTTGTTACTCACATAGCAACATGTAATCTTTGATGTTTTCCCACACTCACACATCTTCAGATGGGATCAGGATGTCATGCTAGGCCTGGTTCACAACAGCCAGTTTGACACAGGCCGATAGTCATGTAGAGTGAGAAGTGATGGGAACCCATTCTGGTATAAGGCCCCCAAAGATTGCATTTCTGTTGCCTCATTAGATGGAGCCAATTAAGAAGATCTCTGTCTCATTATAAAGGCTGGCCCCTGGGAGACAGCTGGGCCTGTCTGTCTAACCGTTTGTAGCTCCCTAGGTGTGTGTGTGTGTATGTGTGTGTGCATGTGCATACGAGCTGGGGGTGGCTGGATGGGAATTTGCGGAGCATCTTGAGCTGTGTGTCTTTGTACGTTTGTCCATTGTATAATCAGAGGAGAATTAAAAGACGCCTGGGGGAGCAGTCAACACATTTCCTGAGCAACTATTAATTTGTATATTTAATATGGGCCAAAAAGAAAAGCCATACGTAAGACAAAGAGCACACTGTGGTATCTCTGTGCCTTCCAGGAAAACAACACAAGGATTACAGTATTGATTTTGCAAAAAATACTGGACATTTCTCAACCTATGGCAGGATTCAGCTGGACAGAACAGAGAAATGAATGCTCAGATGACTGATGATGATACTACATGTCAATAATTAATGAAACCAATACTAAAGGTCATGCACACAGCAAGACTCCTGCCTGATTCCACAGACCTGCCTTCAGCTTTGCTGCAGAGGTGCTCACAGCAGCAGCAGCAGCAGCAGCAGCAGCAGCGACTACTGCAGCACTAAGGCAGTTTGAGTCCAGCTGGCTTTGAAATCACCAAATGTGAGGATGGCATTGATTCTGCAGCACTGATTTAACTTGTTTTTTTACAGAGAGAGAGGGGGGAAAATTGCAGAGAATCTTGTACTTTATCAGCACTGTGGGCAGCAGAGCGAGATGGAAAAAAAAAAAGGAAAATAAAAAGGGATGACTCAGAGGTGGTGGGTGGATTGAGACCAGGTGAGACACTGTTACAGCAGATGGGCTGATTCTCAGCGCTCAGTCTCTCCATCATGTTGCAGGCTGAGGCAGCTACACCTACAGATGTTACTGGTTCAAATTTGCGGGGTTTGTCCTGCACTGCAGGATCGCGTGATCGCGTGACTTTTCACCACAACTGTTTTCCTCTAGGTGGCAGCACCGTACTAAATACTGCTCAGACGTTTTGGGGACAATGCTGACAGCCTGATAGCCGCGATTAGGAGTGGCGCTGTTCATGATACAGAATACAAGAGGATGAAAGGAGAACTAGCTGCAGACAGTAAATAATATAGTAGCCTCGTTTTTCAATGACAAAATGTAACGACGGCAGCTACAGTAGACTATAGCCCACGTCTCACTCTCTTTTTTCGGTCATCTGTCTCGTCATCTCCAAAATGTGTTTTTAAAATGAGCCAACTACAGTACTGTGCAGTAGTGCCGCAGATTTCTCACTCCGCACCTTGTTTGAGAGTGCAGCTGGATGATTTCTTGTGAATGAACGGGTCTGTGTCACTTTGGGGCTGGGCGATAAAACATAGGATAAATAACTTTCCCTCGATAGAAGACGCGGCCGATACAAAGTGACACCGTCAGCCATGCAGCCGGCCTGGACTTTTTATTTTTAATTATGAAGGATCATCTACGCAAGGCAAAGATGATAGCATCAACAAAACACGGCGTAACACACGCGGCTGTATGGGACAGGCTTTTATTTAATTCAGAACAAACCGCTTAGCAAAAATGGAAAATATAGTCTATAATAATTAATTGATCTGTTGTTTGGCCACTGTTTGAAAATAACCCGAATTATGAGCAAATAATCTGATCCAGAACAGCAGTCATAATCAGACTTCTTCTAAATAAACCTAAACATTAAATAACTGGGTCAGGTCGGACCATGGGGTTATTTTTTCTCTTCTTCTTCACAGGAGAAGAGGAGGCTATGTGCAAAGTACCACATTAACATCTCTATTCATATAACGCCCATCGAAACAGCTGATTTACATGTCGGCCGTTAAGGCAAGGCAAGGCAAGGCAATTTTATTTGTATAGCCCGTTTTTACAAACAGATTGTCTCAAAGGGCTTCACATGGCATCGTAGCAACATCCTCTGTCCTTAGATCCTCACATCGACTGAGGAAAAACTCCATGGAAACCCTTTTAACAGGGAAAAACAGGAGAAACCTCAGGGTGAGCAACAGAGGAGGGATCCCTCACCCAGGACGGACAGACGTGCAATAGATGTTGTTACAGACAAGAAAACAGTTTACAGTTTGTCACAGAATGTGCGGAATATGGAAATGTTAACACATGGCGATTGGCCATTCACGCGGCTTTGTTCTTGGTTTCGGCCAATCAGCTTATAAGCACATGGCTAATTATCAGCTTTCAACCAATCGCACTGTTTTAATGTGTGTGTGTGAAAGTTATTTTCTTTAGTTCATTTTCGTTTCTTTTGGATTTTTTTTTACAACAATGTATCAATATAATATTGTTTTCGTTTCATTTCGTTATAAAAATCAATCCCTTTTCTTTGAAACAATGAGATTGAGCAGCTAAAACTCAATAAACTCAACCATGGCTTGTCTTATTGTTAATCTGAACGCACATGTATAAAGGGCAGAGTCAAGGCAGCAGATAAATCACAAAACATCAACGCGTCCGTGAGCGCAGCGCACCTCCTCTTCTCCTGTGAAGAAGAAGAGAAAAAATAACCCCATGGTCCGACCTGACCCAGTTATTTAATGTTTAGGTTTATTTAGAAGAAGTCTGATTATGACTGCTGTTCTGGATCAGATTATTTGCTCATAATTCGGGTTATTTTCAAACAGTGGCCAAACAACAGATCAATTAATTATTATAGACTATATTTTCCATTTTTGCTAAGCGGTTTGTTCTGAATTAAATAAAAGCCTGTCCCATACAGCCGCGTGTGTTACGCCGTGTTTTGTTGATGCTATCATCTTTGCCTTGCGCAGATGATCCTTCATAATTAAAAATAAAAAGTCCAGGCCGGCTGCATGGCTGACGGTGTCACTTTGTATCGGCCGCGTCTTCTATCGAGGGAAAGTTATTTATCCTATGTTTTATCGCCCAGCCCCAAAGTGACACAGACCCGTTCATTCACAAGAAATCATCCAGCTGCACTCTCAAACAAGGTGCGGAGTGAGAAATCTGCGGCACTACTGCACAGTACTGTAGTTGGCTCATTTTAAAAACACATTTTGGAGATGACGAGACAGATGACCGAAAAAAGAGAGTGAGACGTGGGCTATAGTCTACTGTAGCTGCCGTCGTTACATTTTGTCATTGAAAAACTAGGCTACTATATTATTTACTGTCTGCAGCTAGTTCTCCTTTCATCCTCTTGTATTCTGTATCATGAACAGCGCCACTCCTAATCGCGGCGATATGTGATACATAATCATCAAGTCATAAAGCAAGACAGGCTTTATCATATTACAATAGTTTCTGTGATTTAGGCAGTGTATACAGTAGTTAGTTCTAGTTTAATAGCCTAGAGTTTAAGCTGTGGATTACTGCACAGATCACTGAGTCATCCGCCTGTCGTCCTCCGTTCTCACAGATGCCACCTGGCGGTTGTTTTGGCACATTGAGGCTTTTCATTAAAACCTCTTGTCTCGCCAAAGAAAAAAAATGCATGAGTCTTGTGCCGTCTCGCGTGGACCACGCGTGAAGTCCGCAAATTTGAACCAGTAACATCTGTACTACTCAATCTGATGCTAAACAACAGTGGTGGCATACATCTTCTGTTTTATAGAGAGGAGGTAATGAAAGTGCGAGTTCAACACTGGAGCTGCTACATGTTATAAACGAGGGCTGCATACTGACTGAGTGATGAAGGCAGCAGAAAGCAGATTTCCCTACATATGTAAGGACGGCTGTCTCTGACCCATACATTGAACACATTCTGTAATTAAATGCCTGTTTGGATGTGAATTTAATTAGTCATTTCTAAGTATTAATATTGTAGCAACAGTGGGGTATATTTTCATACATCAATTATTTTTAAATGCAGTTTAATATGCACGTTCATGTCTGATGTTTTGGTTTAATAAAGCTAAATGCGGCTTGCTCTCCTCTGATGTTTGGAATATGTATGTACATGTTCCATTACACTGCTATTCTCATTTGGCTCCGTGGAGTATTTATAATGAGCCAAATCCCAGTTGTTAGAGAAAGAAACTTTGGCTCGCAAAACATTAACAAACTCTAAACACCATGAACCCGCTGCACCTACTAAAGTGAAGGTTTCACACACATTCTCAAACAAGCGCATCAAAGTGGGGATCAACAAATAAACGACTGTCAGAAAAGGGATAATACAGCTGTGCGGCATTTTCCTCTTTTCCTGTAATATGTGAATATTCAAAGAACGAGTGTGTGGAGTTGGCTTCGACCAGTTCTGCAGCGAGACCCAGAGGGGGACAGTGAAATGTGGGTATCACAACGCACTCGTTCCCCGCCACACACACATACTGAGACACAGATGTGGGTCAGAGCAGTGGCCCAATTAAAATGCCAACCCCACTGCATCAACCTCTCTGATCAACAGCAGCACAGTGCAGCACTGTTAGTCTGCAGTGACATCCGTAACCTTTGAAGCTATCTGTCACAAGTTCAATCAAATTATACAAAATGACAACACTAACATGTGAAATGTCACATCACAGGGAGACATTGAAACAGCGACGCCATTGAAGATCTGTTGGTTTCGTCTGGTTTCCATTTCACTCTTTACACATGGCTCAAGTGCAGCTAATACGAATCGTGATGACATGGATTCATATCTGAGGTTTAATGGTGGTTAAACGGCTTCGTTTATGCAGTTACAACTGTTTTTGTGGGCTTTTTTCTTGGTATGAAAAATTCCCTGTGACTGCCACAGGACCGACTGACTAAGTGGGCCTGGGTCATGAGACCTACTCCTCCTTCTCTCTTATCTCTTCCCAACCCGGGAACGTTTTTCAGATCAGTTAGCGAGGGGCCGTGGGGCCATAGGAGGTGAAATCACATGGATCAAATGAAATGTGGCACAGTTTGCATAGGGAAGACGGCGAGCGTGCATGCATGCGTCTGTGGATGAGGAGGCCTGTTCAACGAATGGTAACGGTGGGGGTCTCCTAGGGGCTCATCAAAGCATGCTGCATCCAACTGCAGCTCCGCATTAAGCCCAAGTCAGTGCCTCATTGTGTCCGTGTGAATGACCCTGGGGGAACACCGACTCCCACCGCGCTGCGTACATTCCCCTCCCCGTCCGCTCTGCCCAGGGTGTGGCCCAGTTCGAGAGGATTACGCCGAGGAATGCAGCCGAGCCCATCTTTTAAAACAAGAGTGGAAAGTCGGGCCGAGGCCACTGGCATAAAGTTCATGTTCACTGAACGGCTTCCTGAAGACCCCCACTCTCCCAAAAAAAATAATCCCACAGGGAGGGAGTTACAGTTAAATCAGGGGAATCTCCAAACTACAAGAAGCTGCTTGTGGTCGTGTTTAAGTTACACTGTCTGGTGCCAGATTAGCTCAAGGTCACAGACACTTTGCCACTGAATCTTAACACTATTAGTTTAAAAATGCTGCTCCGACTTGCTTGGCTTGACCTATCGTCTGCAGACAGGAAACCCCCTCTTCCTCCCCACCTTTATTTCTTCGGCTTTTCCTCTAGCCGTTCGAATATTACCAGCTTCCCTTCTGTCTATGTTCCCTCGCTTCTCTATTTACTGGTCGCAGACGTCCCACGACCCCAAAAAACACAACGCTCTTTGGAAGCAGAGTCCGGATTAAGATGTTCTTACCAGGAGAGTGAAAACAGGGCACCTCACCCTCAGGGGGATTGCACAGAGTCTGTGATACAAATGAAAAAAAAAAAACACACCCCACACACCTGAAAGTACCTTCTATTGTTTCTCCTGCTTCACCACTTTCTCTCTGACAGCTTGACGAAATGCGATAGTGCCAGGATGCACCGGACTATCCCCCACCTCTCAAGACTACTGAAGCTCGGTCAGGCGTGGAGGTCACCTGGTAAAAACCTGACTGGTAGAAAAAAAATCTGGTGGACATAATTTTAAACAGGCCATGTCATTAACCATCTGATCTGCTCTGTTCAGGTTGGACAGTGTAAAACTTCATTTTCTGCCTGATTTGAAGATTAAGTGTCGATTTAAATGACAATTTCTTCAAAAGCTTCTAGTTTCTGCTTTGTTTTATCACCCCCATGCGTTAGCCTATGTCATATTTGTGCATTGACAAGCAGTCGAAAACATAAACTGAGACAAATGCTCTGGACATGAGCAGTGTGTTGCTGCGGTGGGAAGAAATATCACCCAGCCAGTTCGGTCAGACACAGCACTTAAGAGGGAAAAAAAACTGGAAAAGCAGACAAATTGACAAAAGGCTACTGTCAGAGGCACGGCCAATGTGACATCATCACATGACTGGTGTGATTGCATTTACCCCATTACCGTAAGGTTTTTCTCGCTTATTTCCCACAGCTCCCTCCTCCACCCGACCTCACCACCTAAGTGATGCTAGTAAATTTCCACTGTTTACATAACCGCAATCTACAGCCTGAAAAGACATTTAAATGCCACGTCGAGTCTGGCAGCCACCAAACATGTCGCTACATTTTGCTTTGCATGTAATTTTCCTAATTCAGAAGATAAGGCAGGGGACGGATGAAACATTTATGTGGATATCGCTACACAAACATACCGACACAACCGAGATCTGAGCGGTGCCAAGCTCCACAGCCACACTGAAAATGTAATTGAAAACGCGGCTGATATATCAGACCAATTCCCACAGCTTCTCCCGCTGCTGAGGTCATCACTGCCAAATTTCGATGTCACGTCGCAGTGGAAATGTATGATACCTTGTGAGCTTTTTTCATGATTACCTCCCGAATGTGACTGCAGCTTTAGATGGACAGAGATGAGGAAGCGTGTCCTATTTTGAGCGATGACAAATGTAGCATAGGAGACCATTTCTAAAGCTTTCAGTGTAGAACAGGGGGACGAGAAATAATCCCCTAGACATTACACTACAGACATGCTGAGAGCGGCGCAGCGGAGTCAGGATGCTGCGAGCTTTATGATCAAGAAAGCATGAGGAAACCCAACATTGTCATTCATCCCCATGCAAAGCACACTAACAGAAAATGCAAAACCAGGTATTTCAGTTGCCGTTGTCTGACTTGTGCAAGTGACTGTTTGGCTGCTTCCCAAACCAACTACACCCATCTGGTTCCTTATCAGGAATCTGGCCTGGTTGTTCTCCAGGTCTCATCAGTAAGGATGAATGCACACACTGAAGCAGTAACTACATTATGCTCTCAAAATGTAATTTATACCCCAAAAACATATGAAGTGCTTATCTCATTTCTCATCTCTACCTCTTGCCACGAGCAATGACAGCAGCCCTTCTACAGTAAGTAGTCCCACTGCATTGTGTTTAAAATTAATAATAGCTTTTAAAAGCTGTGCTGCTGCAGAAGATGATTGCCAAGTGTTTACCAGTCAGAGACACCTGTAATTTACATAATCTCATGTAAAGGATTTTCTCTTTAACTGTGCAGCCCAAACACTCAGTAAATCATAGGCCAAAAATGTAACTCACAAGTGATTATGTCACTCCACTTGGCAGAGCACGCCTCCGAAATAAACCTCGGTGTGAAGACGAGAAGCAAAAAACTTGATGTTTTACTTTATTGGAGTTCAACAAGGAGACACTGGCATCACAGTGATGTTTGTGCCACCAGCTCAGTCAAAACAGCCGGATCCTCCACAGACTCAGCATGTCTACTTGACAAAACAGAATTACACCTCTTACTCTTGAGCCATACTTTCACGTGTTTATAAAACGAAGCCTTCTGATCGCTGTCCAAGTAATGCCTGGCAGCACACAACCCATGCTATGATAACCCTATCAGATGAGAAGACCCAGGAAGACGATACGGGCGTAATTGGGTGGAAATCAGCCTGCCGTGGAGCGAAACACATTTCCTAATGCATAATAAAGCGTTCATTCTCTGAGCCGTCACGAGGCAAACCTTTGTGAGAGAGGAGGCGAGTTGGAGTTAAAAGTACAGAGACTCCTGTATTCTTGTTCTGTCACTGGGTCGTATGGTGAAAAGAGCAGGCGGGGGAGGAGAGACTGTAATTAGAGATGGATCTGTGTATACCTCGAACAATTTAGTTGATGGGTTCGCTCAGAGCAGCGCACAACATCAGCCACAAAATTTCTAGATGCGGTAGACAATATTATAAAAGAAAGTGTTGGTGAGCCGAGCGGTGGGGCAACAGCACAAAGCCCAGGCAGTCGGTGGAACAAATATTCCTGTAATCTTAGGATGCTGCCGGTGGTAAATGTAATAGAAAAAAGGAACAATATCATCAAATTTAAACCCTTACCAATTCAGCACTGGCTGGCAATCATGATGGGGATGACTGGTTGGTGTTTTCAAGGAACAGCAAAATTGTGTAATGAACAAGGGATCCATGTCAGGCCTTTCCTTGCATGACATAACGCATCGGTTCAGTCTGGAGTCAGCTGTTTGCTGCTTCAAACATAATGGCGTAAAATCTCGCAAAATCTGGCAGCTCTGACGGATTGTCAATCAATGGCTGCAAGCAGCAACTTAGCAGGCCTTACCACGATTCAGCCTCAGCTGATGCTGTAGCATCATAAACGCAGCTTGTTTTCTAAGTGTCAAATAAATAATTGAGCATGAGCAACTTGTAATGAGGAGGGCTTCTACACATGCTGGAGAGAAGAAGAGAGGAGAGGAGAGGAGAGGAGAGGAGAGGAGAGGAGAGGAGAGGAGAGGAGAGGAGAGGAGAGGAGAGGAGAGGAGAGGGTGATGTTCCCAGCAAACCGGCGCTTTTCATTTTTAAGGTATAACAAAGCGTAGCACGTCAGAATAGCGAATCCAGCCTGTCTTCTGACCAGAATACACAACCTTGAAAACTGAGAAATTCACTCTTCACACTCTGTGTTGCCGTACAAGGGAAATGCAGCTACAGTGTATATTTAAAATAAAAAAGAAGACAAACTCCACACAGTTACAGTGTTCTGCTCTAGTTTCTTTGGCTATTTATCACTGTCACAGCTGTTGTTTTGTTTTTTTTCCCACTCAGCTTGAAAATAATGGGTTGCTCTTGGATTCAAGTCATCTTATCTGCAGCATGTGGGGGCTTGTGTGAAGCGCCCTTGTTATAATTGGGGAGACTTTCAATGTGTCTGGTGTTAAGCTAATTTAAGATATTTTACCACAAAGAAAGGGCACACAGTCTAATAGCAAGTGTATCAAACATACAAACATAACAGTGACACAACTCCTGATAAGAGATGTCAACAGATAAACTACAGGCCTGTGTAAAAGAATGAAATACTTAAATGTTTTGGATCTGTGAGAACCAAATATTAGAAAACAAGCACTGGCTGTTGATGTTGTTGGTTATGTGTGACAGCTGACGTGCACCCAGGAATAGAAGCCCTGGAATGACTTAAGGCGATCAGATGTTCCCCCACAAGTACAGATGATGGACAAGGCATGCTAACATTAGAAGAACTTACCGTATAAAAAACTATACACACACACACGCACCTGTGGTGACAGTGAACATGACAACAAACCTCTCTGGCCTTTAGCTTCATAGGTCAGACCGCTCTGCTAACTGCAGCGCAGCATGGAGACCTGACACACATGCTAATTTGAGCAGACAACCTACACCTACCGACCATTAGGAACCACAACGCTGTAACATTTTACATCAGATGCTAAACTGGTACTATACAGGGATGTGAGCCAAGTCCCGTTTGCTTTGCATCATTTAACCGTGTGGAGGAATAAACTAACAAATAGAAACCAGGTGGTGACAGGATGTATTTTAAACTCCTTACCTTTAATGAGTCAAAACAGGCGATCACTCTCCCATTCTCCACCTGGCAGCTTTTGGGTGGGTGGGCAAATTTGCATTCCTCGTCACTGCGTGAACAAGTCCCTCTCTGAAACTGCCGGCACACTTCCAGGGTCAGCCATTTTGTGTCCCGTATCGAGGCGATGTTTAGAGCCATGTCAGCAGCGCTGGCTGTGGAGCTGTGGTGGAGCGGAGCCACTTGGTTTAAGGAGGAGGATGTCCTCTGAGGAGGTGCTGCAGCGTTCCAGTAATAAAAAAAAATAAAACCCACAACAACTAAAACTAATGGAACATGTAGCTGTAAATGATCTGCCTCAGGTCAGTGGGTGAGGTTTGTCCTTGTGGACAAGAAAGTGGAGGTAATGGACTGGCAAAGTCTCTGTGACCGGAGCATGGGACTGCGCCGCTGTTGAAGAGTTTGTCAGTCAAACCGCTAATTGTTCATCAATCAGTGAGCCTCAGGTGCAGACCTCTGACAAGGCAGAGGGGGCATGCTCGGAGACAAGCTCTACTGGTTGTACCAATGTCCCCAAAATGTCCTTTAAATGAATGATGATATCTGTTCAGTGGTGGCTATCGGGGAGCAAAAGTGGTGCTATTTTGAGGTGCAATGGCACAGTTTCGGACAACACAAAGTTTGTGGCTTTTCTGTTTTTCAAAAGTCCTCAGTACCTCCTCTAACTGAGCTTTGGCACCTTGACCAGCAGCGCAGTAGCCCCAACTCTCGGGGTTTTATCACACTGAGCACAGGTAAGGACAACCCAAGAGGTTAGCGGCGTTTTGCAGCTGAGCTATATCCTGTCACGACTGCAGAGGGGAGAAATCTGAAGCTCGTCAGAAACGGCCGGGGATCATCACGTCGGGATGCTGTCTCACAAGGCACTTTCTGTCAGTGATCTGCAATGGAGAGGAGAAAGAGACAGAAAGAGAGACAAGAAACAAACAGATTGAGGTTATTTTCAGAGTGAGAAAAAGGGCTCGCTAAATATCAGCAGGCGTTAACAGTGTTTGTGTATGCATGTCAGTCTGAATTTGTGTGCACGCTGCCCTAGAGGGCTGCTAGCTCTAAAGGGTACGGGGCTGATGAACCGGAGAAAAGGCAGTAGTGAGGTTATTCAGAAGCCACTTGAGTTTAAGTCCCCCAGTCACTGCTGTGTGCTATTGTAGCGGGTGACTACAAGCCCGCTGGCTCTCCAACATATTGCATACAAAGCAGTGAATGGCAAAAGCTTCTGTGCTATGAGACAGTGGACAAGAGCATCGACTCCGAGCAGAGATAGAAAAAAAGCCCTAGGGTGCAACCCGCCCTGTAGAGTCATGCACGGAGGGACGGTGCAGCCAATAGAAAACCGCGCAGCGCAGCACTATTCCGGGCAGCCGTCCAGCAGCCAGAGAGGGACCGAGACAGATGCATATGCCAGTGCCAGACACGATTATGACGCTGCCCAGTGTCCTGCAATATTCACTGGTCTCCCACCGTTCCAAATTAGATACTGGCTCATTGACGGCGGCCGGGGCAATTTACATTCACGAGGGGAATGTGTGTGTGTGCATCTTGCCGCGTCCTGTTAAGGCACCCGTCTCGGTCTGGTTGTTGACCAGGGGACAGAGGTGGGACAATTGGTCGGGCTACAATCTGAGGAAGTGACCTTTAGTTTGAGCGTATGAAATCCATTACTAAGCTACTGCACAGGGAGCTCCTTTCTTGGCACATCTGGAAATATTTTTCCTGAGAACCGAGGGAGGGGAATGGGAGCCGAGGACACCAGACTGAATGAAGGAGGAGATGGAGAGGGGTTGTAAAACAGCTCAAGCTCAAAGATTCCCCGCTACTGATTCAAATGTATAAATCCATCTATGGAAAATACAAAAAATCAAAAGTTAAGAACCATGAGAACAATGTCAAACAAACTCGAAATGCACGTGACAACCCCCACTTGGTTTTAATGAAGGCAAGATGAGACTTACTAGAAATATAATGCTACTCTTAAGGGAAGAGGAAATCCCTTTACAAATTCCCTGCACAAGCAGAAAGCCGTACACAGTTGTCATACTATATGCAGTAGGGGTGGGCAAAAATATCGATATGGCAATATATCGCGATACGTTATACCGCGATACGATATCGATATTCAATATTTAAATATCGATTTTTTTTTTTCAAAAAAAAAAAAAAAATTCAATTTTTTTTTTTTTTTTTCAAATAATAAATCATGTTTCAGACCTAAATCCAATTGAAATATGTTGTTGTAACTTGCACTTGTATAAAATGGGGGCGGCGCTGTCTTATAATGTTACAGAAAATGATTTTTAAATACCATGAATGGAAAATTACATAAAACAAGTTGCTACTGACTTTTCAGTATCATAAAGCACTGTCTTGGTTTACATAAGACATGTTATTAATGTTCATGCACTTTAATGTCTCCAGCTGTACAGTGTTTATTCATTTGTACATTGTACAAAGTTTTGGAATAAATGCATGAGACTTTTTCCTTTTTATGTTTTTTTTTTCCATTCACATATATCGTGATATATCGTTGATGAAATTTCTTGCAATATATCGAATATCGCAGATATCGTGTATCGTGATATTATCATTATCGTGGGCCAAATATCGCCACAGTATCGAATCGTGAGTTACCCATATCGTCCCACCCCTAATATGCAGGTCCTGTCAGATTTAGGTTCAGCGCAGTATTTTTTGTGTGTGTGCTGCTGTCCTGCAGACCTAAACATCATCCTTCCTTTTGGTCTGTTAGCTGAACTTGGACTCATTAATTGGAGACTTCTGTATTCTGTTTGTAGTTTTGTTTGAGGGCTGAAACATCAAAGGGAGAAACTCAAATGCAGCATAAGGATAAGGCCACGCATCCAAAAGAGTAAATGGCCGAAATCTCCCAGGCTGTGCCTTTTTTTGTTGTTGTTGTCATGTAAACGTTCCTTAGCAGCAGAGAGATGTTTCCCCTTGAAATCACCCACCAACCTTATACTGTTCCCTGCCTATGAATCCAGACCATTGTCTAGCTAATCATATTGTCCCACTTTAGTGCTGATCATGTGAAATGAGATGAGAAGCTTCCTGGCCCGATCGTACCGACGCCCAGGCTCCACTCTCCAAAGCAGGATTTAATTTCACACCATCTCCCCAGGGAGAGAGCCAATCGCTGCAGAAGAGACAGGCAGGTAAGAATCATGTCAGATCTGACCTTTAACAATTAATCCCCTCTTATTTTTAGAAGCCATAAGAAGTCTGTGATCAAGCTAACCTACTTTGTCATAATGTGTGAAGGGACAGAGGCGCCATTTCTCTGCGAAATGACTTGACCACAAATGGAGCGAGCTGTGCCAGAACGGTTGAAGACCACGGAAGAAAGAAGACGTTTGAGGCACTGAAAGCTTTCATAGTATGGAGCAGACCCGCAATGTGGATGAGGGTTGGTTGGGGTCATCTGGAAAGCTCACAGGGGACTCACTCAACAGGCAACATCCCAACAATGTCTGTCATGTAAGATATTCAAAACAAATGGGGAGGACTGGAGATCAAAAGGACCCTCATGTGGGCGATGGCATGATAAAAAATCATGCAGCAACATGACCACATGTCTGCTCACATACTGTATAGGCTCCTTCATGTTTGTGCAATATGGCCTGGGGACTCAACTGCCGCCAATGCCAGTGCTTTTGTCATTGTTTTAAAGGCTTTGAAATCCTTGAAACTAGTCCCAAATTAACTTCTTAGACCACATACTACAATTTCATCAATTAAAATTCTGACCACAAACTCATCCCTTCAGTTAATTACATAAAATCACAAATAAAGAGCAAAATTAAAAAAAACCTGGCACAGAGGAACTGCATGTGTATCTAATGCTAGCCTCTAGAAAAACCCCACAGCTCCTGCTGGAAAGTAATCTGCCATCCTGGGGGGAAAACTGTTACCCCTGTCATGTAACAACATCCCATCCTAAGAGCATGGGAAACTCAAACACAGAGTGGAAGAAAATTGGTTTTCAATAATGACTGCTTTGGAGAGCTCTCGCTGGGGTTAGAGGCAGGCCGCGCAGTTTTGGTTTAGTCTGGTGTGTGATGTGTCCTTGGACACTTAGCTTAGCTTCTGCTCCAAGCAAACTGACGTAGTTCACGCTACGTTTGGCGGCCACGCTTCGAGGACAATGCTACTGGTATGACTGTACGGCAAGACAGATGGTCTGGATGTTGGAACGGACCATGCAGCAGCCTACAATATGTTGTCAACTCAGGGATCATCCCTCCTGTACACACACAGCTCAGTTTTTGCACAGCAGAGATAAAAAATATTAATATAACAATATGATTTTCGCAGGAACAGATTGTGAGTAAAGGACTAGTCTAATAATCTAGCTCTGACTACACAGAAATATATTTCGTTTCAAGGTAATGTAATAAAATAGTTGAAGCTTCAATCCTCATAGTGTCCCCCTTTTGTTTACAGGTTTACAGAAATTCAGTACCACATGTAATAAAACCTAAAAAGCAAAAAAAGGATCATTCCCGAGTTCCTCTAAGAAAGCTGCGTCCCCCCTGTGTTGTCAGTACAAACAGGGGATGGACAGTGACCTGATAAAGCAGGGCAGAGATGTGAAGAAAAGCACCACAGTACTAGACTTTATGGATTACTGACGCTTACTAAGGCCAGCTGGCAGGGGCATTATCTTGGTCAGTCTGCTTAATTGAATGAGAGTCAGCGGGACTGGGGCGTCTCGAGTGAAAGTCATTGGCTTGACCTCTGAATACCACGTATGTAACCCATTAGTCTGGTATCTGTGTGCTCTGGCTGTGCGCTGCAGTTATCTTAGCCGCTTGTATTTGTTCAGCAGAGACGATAAGCTACCTGGTTTCCATTGGTCGTAAGCCTTGTGACAACGTTTACTGTGGCATCAGCCAGGTGTTGCCAGCAAAATAAAGTCCAAATACAAATGAGTGTGACAGACGTGAGCATGAGCTGGGTACCTGAGCAACTGCATTTCCATTTATTACCATTTTATGCTGGCGAGCTGCAGTTGTATGGTCATTTGCATGGTCGAGAGGAACAAGTGGCCAATGTTTTTCAAGGCTGTGGAGAGAGAGGGCCTCATTGTAGAGGGGGAATAGGAAAATGTTCAGTTTCCAGTGAGTAATGGAAAATGAGTGCAGGTTTTTATCAAAATGTCCTCCGTCCATGGCGAACCTAGCCTGGCTCTCCGTGTGACATCACCAGCTTGCTGCCTTGCAAAATGTTCCTATGCATCTTCCAGAGAGGATCAGCGCATGGCCCTGCAGCCTAATTCGTATTTAATACTATGGGCGCTATGATGCTTATGAAATTGTCTTTGGCATAAGCTACGGCTCCTTGAGTTCAATATTATCAAATACCATTAGCGATAAGGACGAGTGAGTGAGCTCAGCAGAGTCTATACCAGCACTAAGCTACTGTTCAGAGGCAACGCAAGAAGCATTTCACACAGTCAGCAGATAGGTGTGCCCCATATCATAATAGCCTTAACTAAACCACAGTGACCCAAATGGCCCTGCTCATGGTATAGGGCTGGGATTTCCTCTCCTGATAAGTTGCACTATTCAATAACACAGAACAAATGATACACAATCACACATCATTTGTTAAGTTTTTAAATACTAAACTGAATACAAGCTTAGTGTCATTAATTGATACCAACCCCTGCACTCAGTAAATGGGCTTGTTTTCCAGTGTAAGTATTCTCATCTGCTCCCTGCTTAGCCACAGGACTCAGGGAAGTCATCAGCTAATTACAGTACAGTTGGCAGCCAGAGGTGAATGGTGCTGTTCAGATAAACATGATGATTACCAGGATACCCGGGAGTACTGCATGTAAAAAGTCTGAAGTGCCGATAGAAAGAAGCACTATGGGTACAGTGCCACTGTTGTGATAAGTCCCGCTGACACTTTACGCTGTATATCCTAAAATCAAATCACTAGATTAGATAAAAGCTCTCGTGCATTGAATATGAAGTATAACAACATCAAATGAGTGGAAGTCTTAAGCTGCCAAATTACAGCACTTGAAAACATAAGAGCTGAATGATTCAGCAAACTCACCCTTGTGTCACAGAGCAATCTGAATCCCTCTTTCATGCAGAAGATGTGTGGAAAACCTACTAACCACTAAATCCTTTTAATACCATCTCGAGGTACAATTTGCATGAGAGTCAATTTTCGGAGATGGGGAAATCTGGCTCTCAGGGTCCTGCAGACGTATCCTATTCTTTTCTCAACAGGAAGGGCTGTACTGATGTTCCATTTTAGAAAACACCCACTTCCCCTTGATCCGTGGCCAGACGTATGACACCACCCCGGCCTTTTCCATGCAGGCAATGATGACCACTGCTTGGGTGCACCAGGCCGAGCGAGCGCCCGGCGCAGCTAAATCTAGACAGACAGCGGAAAGCTAGAGACACGTCAACCGTGCCCCATCTAACTCAAAAGGTTAATTATGAGGTGGGCCTTATTAGAACTGCGAAGTTCCAGCTTATTCAGGCCGTCAGCTATTTGTGTCCTCATACATAAAGAGTGTCGAAACATCAGACCCTGTCCTGTACAAACAACCTTTGCCTGTAGTTCGTCCTTGTTCTTTGAAAGAATTTGCACACTGACAGTTACCAGGAAAAAAACTTTGTGGGAAACACACAAAGCAAGCAGTGTCAGGGCAGATGCTACACAACACAAGTTTTTCTCTACAGAGTGAAAAATATATTGCCCATGTGGCAAAAAAAGGATCTCCTGACATTTGCACCGAGGAGGGAGCAAGTCAACTGCTGTGATAAAGCCCAAAGCCAGAAGAGAAAGTCCATTACTGTGCTGGAAACTGCAATACGGATAGTTAATGCGTGGCGGAAAGATTCCCATTGCTCTTTTGGATTTATCCCACTATGTCTATATTTTCTTTGTTTCTTCCCTCGTTTCAGCCTCACACTCTTTCGCTCGCAGATAAAATATTCCCTCTCCTCCCTCCCCACCCAGACTGGTATGCAGCAGCACACTGCAGCAAAACTCCAGCAAAAAAATCTTAGAGCGAAAAAAAGAAAAAGAAAAAGAAAAAACAGAGAAAGCCAGCCAACATGACGTTTCTTTCCCACCTCGTTTCACTGGGTCCCGTTGCTCTGTTGTGTGCCTCTGTCTGTTAGCTGTCCCGTTCATAGGAGGCACCCGGTGCTTCTGTGACACTGAGCTACAACACAGCTCTCTCCCTTCAGCCTCAGCGACTGGAGTTAATGACCATGTGAAGTGTTGTCATTCCTCACGAGCTGCCGAGTGCTGCAGCCGGAGGTCCATGCCTAGACAGGGATTTTCTCTCGATGTCTCTCTCTCTCTCTCTCTCTCTCTCTCTCTCAGCCACGGAGCAAGCAAGCGAGCGAGGCAGGCAGGCAGGCAGGAAGCAGAAGAGTGTCTACTCCAACTATCTAGCTGAAACACTTCCAGCCACCACCGCCGCCACCACTCCCCCCTCCCACCACCGCACACCCCTAAAGCCAGCCCCTTCCTGCCCACCAGCTTGTGGCAAGGCCCTGCCCCTCGCTGCTCCAGCCAATAGACGGACGGCTCCTCTGAATCCCGGCTCTCCATTGGAGCAGAGCAGCCTAAGTGAAGGGGTGAAAACTGCACTTACAGTAACAACCCCTGAATGCTCAGCTTAAAAGGTATTTCCCCAATTTCATGCCCTGTTAAAGTATCACATTATGAATTCTATTTCCGTCCTTCCCGCCCGGTGAACTTGATTATATTTCAATTCAAATCAGCGCCACATGAGCTGTTTTCAAATAGAAACCGAGCTCAAGAAATAAATAAAATCTAGATGCATCTGTCATACCACAGAACGATACCAGTAAGCAATAATCAAAGTGTTGCTGCAGTCGCATAATGAAATCAGCTCTGTCCTTGTCTATGTTCTATCATCACATTTAACACCATCCCCCCAGGAAACAGGAGCACTGCACCTCCTCCCCCTCCCAACTCACCTCTACTTCCACTCAGCATCCGTCCTCTAAACTCATCTACCCCTCCACCCAGACACCCTTCTCCCTTACATACACTATCTCCTCCTCTGACCTCTCCCCACCCCCCTACCTGTATGTTTTCCTCATTTCTATAAGCTATCTTTCAAGATCTATTTCAATCTAACTCCTTCGTTTACTGGACTGGAAAATTGCACAGTAGTGAACATTTCTGTTATTGTTATTGCATCAGAGTGTGCTTGGGAAAAAAAAAAAAAAAAAAAGACTGGTCGTGGCTTGAATTTGGGAGTCTTGGTCTGTCTACCACCCCACCCATCCTCTCCCCCTCCACCCAGCTGATGACATGCTGGTTGGCATCACATGAGCCGTGAAACCGGAGCGTCACAGAACTGATGAGTCAGAGATCCAGCTTCATGACTTTTCGATCCAGATTCAATAGAACAGCTGTACCGTCTGTCTCTGTGCCTCTGTCTCTCCCTGTGTCTGTCTCTCTTTCTCTCTGTGCCTCTGTCTCATACAAAGGCTGTGAATGACGCGGCAGCCTGGGTGTTTCGTTGAAATCTGTGAAGCTGAACATGAATTACAGTTCCATGATAAACAAACCTATTTACTGCCTGATTATGCTTTGGTAGCTATATATAATCTGATGCTTCACAGGCAATAGATTTGTCTTTGGGGACTTGGAGGGGGGTTGGGAGGGGGGATTAATCCCACTAGCATGAAAAACGTCTACCTCAGCAAATGACACTGAATGCTGACGTCATCTTAGGCATCAGGGCACCTGTAGGGAAATAACAGACAAGCACTCTGCCATTAGGTGAAGCCTGAACAGGGAGGAAGGGGCTCTCAGCCTTTGTCAAACGTAAAAGTGTCAATTTACACTTTCCGTGAATGTAGTCTAGGCAAGAAATGAAAAAAGGAGTGCTCCTTGACAGTAACAACTAAATAATACTGCAAGATGAAACCTGACTCGTAAAATAATAAAAAACAACTCAATATCTTATTATTCATCCAAAATAAACAGCAGTTGTGCAGGTCGGCATGCCACATCACTGCTGATGGATGAAACGTATCAATCTCTCATTTAGCTGCAACCGACTTCTCCATAACCACATTAGTGAATAACTGTCAATAACTGTATAACAAGCCCTGCTTGTAGCTAATTTCCACCGGCAGACCTTAGATAGCCTACCTCCTAAATAGATTTGTCCGACAGGAAAACAAACAAAAGCCTGGCAGACAAACAAGCCGAGCCACTTCCTTCCCACATGGTATCCCCTCCCCACTTATTATCCCTGTCCTGTTTGACCCCAAACGGCTTGGCTCACTCACACACAACCAGATTTTGGATTCTGTGCGGCAAAGCGGCTTCATTTTCAAACACAAAGGGGGAATTTTGAAACAATGGCTAATTACCGTAAATGAAGACTGACAGGTTAAAACTGTTTGGAAATGCTGCCCGGCACAGAATATTGTTTGTATTTCCTGAAATTACTATTACTACTTGATAGTTAAACATGATAGGAAAGAGAGAGAGAGTAAAAAAAAAAGAGAAAAAAAAACAGGACTCAGAAATAGGGCACTGAAGACAGATCAATGAAAAGGCAGCTGTCTTTTTCTATTATTAGCTATAATAAAATATCAAGCGACGGACAGTTCTGTTTCCTTCTGTTTGCAGCTCTAAGACTGTCTGTCACATACTAAGTCCGCAAGTGGTGAATATAGGCAAGTGGTGGTCATCTATTATGTCTTGGCGCAAATTCAATGTTCAAAGGTAAAAGGGGAAAAAAGGACTCAAATCAACCAGGGGACACCATATACCCCACAATAAAATTCCTGCTGGCTTAGGATCAAACAATTTTGTGATGTTAATTTTACCCTGTGTAATATTTTGACCCATTATCAAACATCTGATTACAAAAAAACTCATTTCATGCCAATCATAATGTACTGTGGATTGCTGTGCTGTGGACTGCAGTGTGTAGCACTGCTGTAATAACCCTAATGAGCGCAATATATTCCATATAAATGGCAAGCCGAGGTCCACTTTACAGTATTAGACTGATAGCTAATGTCTCCAGTCGGCCTCACTGTGCTTCCAGTGGTGCAATTCACTTCTAGATGTCAATTTGCATTAACTGGAGGACAAATTACAGTAGGTGACCTAGCAACTAACCTGATCAAAACCTATTAACCTCACCCAGGTGTAAAGACTATTGCTCAGCCAACCTGCAGTAAATGAAAATGTGCCTCAGTTAACATCTCATAAGAGCTGCTTCATTTTTTTTCTTGTACCCAACAATTAAATCTAACAACCCATTAATCAAGGTAGAATAGAATTTATTTTGTTATGCATTTAAATAACAGCATGGCATCTTTTTTTGTTCTTTGGAAAAGACACGCACTAGACAATGCTGCCAAAGCCATTGGTTAATACTTGTTACTGTCAATCAAACGTTTGAATTAATAATGAATTAGTAACTATCAAATCTAGACCCGAGAGATTTTATTAGGTCATTAGCTACTTCACTAATAGCAAACAGCATGTCCCAGAAAGCATTACTCTGAACCGTGCAGGAGAAACACACGGGGGATCACGACGACGTAATGCATATTGATTAAATCTTTGATTTTATGGAGCAGCTTTCACTTGTTTTCATTAGCTATCGGCACTGATTAGGAGCTAGCATTGCAAACCAGCCGTCGGCGACCAATGTTACAACAACATTAGAGACATTATCATACACCTTTACTGTCCGAAGCCCCCCTTCCCCCCTTTATTCTGCATAACGCTGTAACAAGTGTGTAAAGAGACGCCACAGCCAGAAGGTGCTAGCTGCTAAGCTAACTACCTGCAGCTTACCTGATGACGAACCTGTCACATCCAGCTGCACTTCAGCCGCCACCGCCGCTTCCCAAGAGCGCTATTTCGGCTAGAGGGGGACCCACGTTTCGGGAACAGGACGGCAGAGAGTGGCCTTCGACTCTGTTTCTTTTTCAGCCGCAAACTTTTCCGCTTTCGAAAGATATTATCAGTGAAAGGCTTCGCGACGACACCACTCGCTACACGCTAGCTCGCTAACTACTTTTAAGGCTGGGGTAGGAAGCAACAAGCGATTTTGACAGTTGGAGGAAATGTTAAGTGAGCTTCGCCAGGGGGTTCGTTTATAAGGTTTACATACCAGTAACGGATTTATTAACAATTATTTGACCAGTAATAAACTACAACTTCAATAAAAACAGTTTGCAGTGATAATGTGGTGTTATACGTCGTTGAGTTAAATCACAGAAACCCACTTCGGTTCGAAAACAACACAATTTCCCACCTACAGTAAATATGGTACAGTCCAGAGGAACCAAGGGGAAAGGGAAAGGGGTGCTTGTTACCTAGGAAACAACAGTGAATCTTCCTCGGGGAAAAGATGTGGCTACTGATTTATGAACCAGTGCCCGTCTGTCTGTCAAAGTAGCCCTCCATCGACAAGATGAAGACATTAAAGACTTTGACAGCATCTGTTGTGCTGTATTCACTGAAATACTGCAAGTTGTAATATTTATATGTGACTAATGCTGTCAGCTTCTCTAAGTCTGAATTTCCTATAATGTTATTCTGGGTGGATTTTAGTCATTTTATTCATGCAGTAGGCTACAAATGATAGCTATATGTCTCAATTTTAACACAACAAATATGGTAATTTATTATTTGTTATTATTACTATCTCAAATATGTCAATACAAATGTAAATATGACAGCAACTTCATATCTGATCATAGCCTACACTCCAAATCAGCACGTCAGCACTCCCTTGATGTCTTGCAGAGGAGCGTGCACTGCACATCTCCAGCATTTCGCAGCCGAGGTTGCGTACAGCTGGCTGGATTTAGCAGACTGTGACACACAGAGACCCGTTGTCAACAAGGAGCGCGACGAGTCAACAAGGAGCAAGTCACAAATATCCCCGGAATGAGCAGAGAGGCACAAATTTAGCCCCACTGACTGCTGCCCACGCCATGTGCTGCCTGTTGAGCACACGAACAATGAACATAGCCATTATACAGTGCTCTGTCAGGGCCAAGGCCTGCTTCAGTGGTATGCTACTGGGAATGAATTCATCACAGTTTGTGAGGACACAGGTCCTTGGCAGGTGTCAGGGATGAAGACGTTATTAGTCAGCAAGCGGCTTGGTGCAAATGGTAATATTTCATCAAGCACAACAGTTTGAAACACAGAAGGTGATGGGCTCAATTTACAATCTGTCATACTGAACTAAAAAAAAAAACAGTCACATAACCTGAGGTCAGACTGCTGGTAAATGTTGACATATGCTACTGCTATTGAATAACCTCCTGTCAGAATCTGTTACGGCATAATTCATCTTTGTGACATCTGACCCCCATCATAGTTGTGGCAACGTTAATGAAAATGATCCCAGAAAAAGTCTGAAAAGATATTTTATCTTTTCATATTCAAATAAAACAAAAAGGCAAAACACAATACGGTCAAGGCAGCGGAACTATGGAGAAAAACAGTATTTTCAAGATGCAAGTGATTATGAAAAACTGCTCACATAGGTCAAGCTCATCCCCCCCCTAAGGCCTAACATATTGATCCCAATGCAGAGGAGGCATTTGTAAAAACGCTGCTGCCGGCATACTTCTAAAAGTCCCTGAACGCCCACACACTTGCAAACACAATGCACAAGCACATCGCACAAATACATAGGCTACATACTGTACAGGCTTTAAAAAAAAGATCAATTTAACAACTAATTTTCTTTATTTGACTTGTTTGATGAAATTAAGTTGAAACACGTGTGTTATCTTTCTTCCCACATGTGACTGTTTTGTATATGAATAGCATATTTATTTTGGACATCATCTCTAAAAAAAGTGGTGGTATCTTGAAGGACAGATCCTCTCTTCTTCTGCAAACTCCATATAATTGGGTTCGTAACAACTCTTATAACAAGTTGATTTGCATACGCAGTGCCATCTCAATTCTAAGATGAATGCCATGCTTACAGCTCGTTATGATGGGATTGACACACCTGCAAAACATAATCAGTGCGCACAGAAGCGAAGAGAAACGAACCGAAACAGATGCATTTATGTGTTTGTGTGCTCATTAATAGGTTTGGACTCTACATTTGTTGCAGTAGCAGTCTGCAGAGTGGACCTTGGGATCAGCTGAGGGGGCGTCAGGCAGAAAAACAACCGCATTATATAGCTACAGAACACACCACTGTTGGTTTCTCTCAAGCACAGAATGAAGAGATCACAGCAGGAAAACAGTTTGCCCTGCAGACAGAAGACAGCAAACAGGCCCTCAGATGGGTAGAAGTAAAAAGAAACCTGACACAAAACATATACACATGCACCGGGGCCAAAGCTTGGACTCTGAGGTCTTTTTCCCTACACCCACACACACGCACATACACCTACACAGTGGGCAAAAGCTCTCATGTCAAGGACAGTATTGATCTTGAACATCTCTGTACGCTAAACGAGAGCACACCTGATTATGAAAGCTTTTAACCCAAATGCTTAATGCAGCACAGGTTTAATGGAAAGAGCTTACGGCTGACACAAAGCTCAGTAGAGAGGGAGGGAGCGAAAGAGAGAGAGAATGTGTGTGTGTGTGTGTGTGGCCACTTTCACTGTGTTTCATTCAATTTGATTGATTGTAGGGAGATCACCTGGGCATTTTCCTCCCACTATGACTTTGATGAGCATTTTACTAATCAACAAAGCCCTAAGTAATGATGGATTGAAGAAGGTGGCGCTGTCATTAAACAAACTGATTCCCAAATGCGTGTGCACACTGCAGTGGGTGAGCTGATCCAAAACGCTGAGAGGATCCATTTTTAGGCAGACTCATTTGTCCGCTGAGAAAAGACTAGTTATGCATCATCATAAATCATCTGCCGCAGCTATTTGTTCATAACGCTCCATCCACCATCCACCGTGATGCTGTTTTCAGCATAAAGGAAGACTCTGTAGAAGCCATACTGGATCATACTATACTAGGCAGTTGGTGTAATTGTTTAATAATAATAATCATGTTGTTCAGATAGAAGTATACAACAAAAGCAGTGAAGCTGAGGGCGGCAGCAGATTCACCACTGACCTCTGACCTCTTTCCCATTGTTGTATTGTTTTCTCATTTATCTGATATGTTATTATAAAAAAATATTGATTATTGCTGCAGAGGTTTTCAACAGGGGGTCTGTGACCCCAAGGGGGTCCGCGGAAGTACTGCAGGGGGGTCGCAATATTTTTGTTTGATTAGACAATGTTTTATATTTTTTCATCTCAACATTTATGTTTGAAATAAAAGCATCAGTTTGAACAGCTTGATTATCATTAGACATTGTTGATATTGGCCTTGGTATCAGTTTACAGGTCTGTTTATAAATGGCAGTGGCATGGCCACCTCACTGAACCTGTACATATTCAAAATTTAAAAAAAACATGTGATCCTGTGTGTTATTTAGATAGCTTAGTATTAAAGCAGAAGTTAGTGGAATGTTTGTGTTAATATAAGTCTTAAATAGTTATATCTTCCGACGGCAATCACTTATATAGAGTGTTTGGTCTGAAACACGGGTCTGTCAGTCACTCTACTCTGCTGTAAGCCGAGGAGAAAACTTTCCTTGTATCCTACAACCTTTATCCAATGAGGAGAGAGAACGGCATAAAGGGGCGGTCCTCTCTGTGTGTGCAGCCAAGGGATGCACGTGAATGTGGTGACATAGGGACGAGGGCGGGACTGCTAACTCCATCGGCTGACAGGAAGTTAGCCAAAACGACCGGATCGCTTACTTCTAAAAAGTATTAAACGCACAATAACAAGGTATGTTTATGGCACACTAGGCCCAGTTTAATATAAAACACAATTTCATACAATGGGGAAGGGTCACTGCTCCATCTCTCCATCAGTTTGTGGGTCTCAGCCTTTTCAGTGTGTAACCTTTAAGAAGTGGGTCAACATTTTGAGAAACAGGATTATCAATATGATTATTTACATTTCAGCAAGGAGCTGGAGGAGAAGATCAATGCTTCTTTGTGTCTGAGTCTTTTGAGAAACTGGTACTGTAACATTCTCGGTGCTGTTTTAATTGCAAGTAATGGAGCCAACTCTACTGTCCAAACAATCGTGGGGTTGGAGGCCATCCCAAATGGGTGTGTGTAGCCCACGCCGTGGACAGGTTGGGCGTCAATCACGGGGCTGACAAGTTGAGACAGAAGCCCACGCCCTCTGGCTGTTTAGCGTCTCCATGCAAAACAACCTGCGCGTCTTTGAGCTGTGGGAGGTGCAGAGAGGAGAGTGTGCACGCTGCGCTGTGCCGCCACAAGCCTCACCCACAGATCCATAAAATAAGTGAGGAAAAATGATCTACTTGTGCAAGAAGAAGTGCGTGTTCTACTCTAAAACCTGACCTAAGTTAAAAGTGCTCCTGCTACTTTCTAAAGCAGTGCCTCCTTCATGAACTCACACAGTAATGAGAGAAATTCAGGATAAAGTTTAATGTCCTGACTCGGCCAAGCAGCATTAGCATTGGCCTTCAGTTTCACTCTCATGTTGCAGGTTCGTCTTACTTTTAATATCCAGTAATAAACGGCGGTATTTCAGAAAAGAAAACATACAGGGGAATAATTGCAAGAGGTGAGATGAAAATCTTGGAAATGTCAGGAGAAATGGCAGATCGCCATGGCAACGCAGCTATTGTTTTGCCAAGGTTGCAGTGCGTGGAGTTCACTTGAAACAAGACAAGACCCATGGCTGTTGTTCTCTGTGTGGAATGACTGAAATGAATCTTTCTATTTTCTCCTGGCCATTATTTACCGCTACAATCGAGCAGACCTGTTCCCTGAAACTGCACGGCCAAAAAAAAAAAAAAAATCAATGTGACGTTCCCTTACTACAGCCCAAAGTGCTTCCAAATACAGTAAAGGAATTTATATTATTCATGAGCTCCAGGTTCACACAAGGCCGGCAGCACAGCCCAGACTCCTTAATGGCTGAACCGCCCTTCATCATGGCCGAACCCGCCCTGTGATCCCAACTTGGCAGCCACTTAGCCCAAAGGATTGAGACTCCTTTCAAATATTCAATAATGCATTAAGGATCAGAGAGAAGTCAGCTAATTATGTCCACACACACACATACATATACACACACACACAATCTGTTTCCCATATACACACAAACTCATAAACAGAATGAATCTGGAGGTCGAAATTAAGTATTTTTCATTCCAACAAGTCGAAATGATGTCAGGTTTCTTGTGAATGACAAACGAGTTTTTAGAAACAGCCCGTGATGACATGTCAGTGTGTGTCTGTCAAGGCTGTTGTGTGTAGCAGTGAGAGAAAAGGATTCAGTGTGTGTGTGTATGTGTCTCCCTCAGTGTAAGAGACAATAATAACCCATCTCGAGGCGACCCATCAGCGTGAAATATTGATGCCTCTGCTGCATGGCTGCCGACTGCCGCAGCAGGTTACAAGGACACTTGCAGTGCCTCATAGAGGAGCAGGCATCCCCCTCCATCAGCTCGGAGGTGTTGACCTCTCAGAAACCACAGCTGCCCTATCCCTGACCAGGTAAATATGTCTGCTTTGACAGTGGAGCGGTAAAATACAACTTCAATGACAGACTTTTATACATTCTGGTTGCATCTCAGTCAAAGTAACATTTATAGCCCATAACACACGCACAAAGTACAACATAAGCAAAAGAAAATGAGAACAAGATCATCAAATCAACAGAAAATGAACCCAGAATAAGGCGACTTTAATCCTGTCAACTTTAAAGGGATAGTTCAACATTTTGAGCAGAACCGTGGGCTGCTCAGAGCTACAGTACGCTACGGAGGCTCATGGGATTTCTTGGTTTCCCTCATCAAACTCATCAAATACACAATCCAACAACTCCAAAACGCTCTGGTGGACAAGTTGTGACCTGCACATTCACCACGCTATGAGATAATAACAGAACGTTACCAGACAGAGTTGTTTTAGAGGTAAATGCCCCCAACGTGCATGCATGAGTTCACCTCGAAAAGTGTAGCTCTGAGCAGCTTGCGGCAGAGTGCCATTCTAAAAATAGCTTGCACGAATAATTAAAGGTAACAAACCTATACTGGTATGACTATAGGGATTATGGCAATGGGCCAATTTGCCAAAATGTTGAACTATCCCTTTAAGATTGTAGAATCTACTGCATGATGTTTGGAGTTTGGTGTTTTAAGGCCCTGAACCAGAGGAGGTTCACTTGCTGTTGTTTTTACCCTTTTGTCCTTGTTTGTGGGTTATGCCTTGTTTTGTTTGTTTTGCTATATTAGATTTTTCTTTAGTCATTTCGCTTTGCTTCGTTTTTCTCCTTGATTATTTGGTCTTGTGGTTTTAATTTACTTTCATGGTTTCCTTGTTTAGTGAACGGGGTTGTTTTGTTTTTCTTAACCGTTTTTCATTTGTGGCTGAGAGCTGGGAGGCTGGGAGGCCTGGCATCCATGGTGAGCTCCTTGCACTTCATGCTTAACTATGAGAGGCCTGTGAGTCACCTTTGCCATGAGGGTTTGGCCTTGGCTCTCTCTTTCTCTCTCTCTATAGTTCTAGTTTAAATGATTTAAGAGTATGTGAGTAAAGGCCTTTTACTTTTAGTATGCACATTACCTTTAATAGACCCTTAGTAAAATTACTTTACTACTTATGTATGTTGCATTTGTCCTTAACTCTTCCTTTCAGCAGTTCCAGTCCCTGCTGCTTCACTTTTTTTTTTTTTTTTCTAATAAAGCATTTTAATTTCAAAAACATGTCTCGCCTTATTGTGTCCTTGCACCCATTTTTCAAAGAGCTTAGATTTAGTTTAAACTGTTTCATCCCTAGGTGGTGTTGTTGGCCCATTCTCTCCATTCATTCCCCTTATTACCCTCTCCATGTCACTAAGAGGAAGTGTAGCTGTTCTAAAACTGCGTCCCACATATCATTAGAGAGGTGTGCCAGCATCTTGATCCCACAGGGTGCCGTGACTAGCCGCAGGCAGAGGATTCATATTGGCCAGTATATCAAACATCCCTGTGATGGCGCCTGTGAGACTATAACTGTGGCTGAAAGACTATTTATTGCAGTCACAGGGGTTATCTCAGGAAAACTCTGGAAGCTCCCCTGTCCAAAATGTCTAATCCCTAAATGACGATAGAAATGAGAACAGGGGAGGTGGCAGTTGATTGAATGACGCAAATACCTCATCAGGGCATAAATCTCCATGTCGGGCACAAAAAGATCTAGCTTGACTGAGATAAGACGATAGTTTGAGTTAATAGTGTATGACAGCTTTTATTGAAGTTATTTATTTTTTTCATTACCTCATTAATTAGGATGGTGGAGGTATACTTAACAGGGAATAGGGAGAAAGAATAGCTGACACACAGTGGGTGATCATCCCAGTTCGAGAATGAACCAGTGACCTCCAACAGGTCCAGAACCCATATCAACATGCATTAGAGCAGGGGTTCTCAACTGGTCTCACTCTGGGACCCACATTCTCCCATTGTCATTAAGTTGCGACCCACTTTTATAGAATTCAAACCAATATATATTTTTTTTTAGCCTTTAAAAACTCATTTTGCTCTTTATTGAGCAAAGTGCATTTTCAGAGCACATGAATGAAACTGAGGAGGACCATGACAACTGCATGTACGGAAGTGAATAAAAAAATATCAAACTGCACAAAATGGAGACCAACAAAAAGATATATTTGACTTCTAATGCATCTCTGCATTCAGAGCATATTCACAAAAGTGAATAAATATCAAATTGCACAAAATAAAGACCCACAAAACAAAACAAGATTCACTGCATTCAGGCCACATTAATAAGAAACTGATATCTTTGCATTCAGAGCAAATAATAAGAAACTGGAGCATTACAACTGCATGTGTTCACATGACGCGTGCCTTTCAATATAAGTTATTTTTCAAAATAAAAGACATGTCCAACATCAGATGTGCATTAAATATTATTTACTTTTTTGACCAGCTGTCCGCGACCCATCCAGAACAGGTCGGCGACCCACTTTTGGGTCCCGACCCACCAGTTGAGAACCACTGCATTAGAGCACAATATGAGAATCTATTTGGGTGTTGCCAGCCCAGCCACATAGTAGTATGGACACCAATCACCCAGGGCACATGGACACCAACTACATCAACATGAAGCCTCATATGTACACACTTCCTAACTGGAAATAAGAACCTCAAAAGTAATACGTATTTAAATTCCTTCAAGCGATGTGAAACATAACTGAGATCATGTTATTCTGGGGGATATTACACTTTAAAACCAGCTCCTGAAGGAAGCACTTATAACTGACCTTTCATTTCACCGCGGTGTCGTGAAGTCTGGCTCAGAAAGCATGCAGCTCCTATAACAGAATGAGAGCATAATACACGTTACATTGACATAACTCTCAGAATTAACAACAATCCAGTGATTATGTGAGCTGAGGAGACACACACACATGCCACTCTTCCGTCCTGACACCCGCATCCTCCTTATTTCTGTTTTCCGCTCTCCATCCAGCTCAGTGGATCAAACCAGCATTCAGGCATCCACCCTCCGACTAAATGGATCACACACGCCATGTTTTCCCTGTAATTATCGATTTCTAAGTGGCCTTGCAAGCATCATCAGTCAGAGCCTCATTCAAGTACAGCAATTATTATATTACTGTAACCATGGTGATTTATTTGCTGTGTGATTTGCCTTGGAAATGTATTTAGGGATGAGAGTGGGTGGAGGATCAGGGAGTGTATGTTTGTGTGAGTGTGTGTGTGTGTGTGTGTGTGTGCATGAGTAGTGTGGCTAAATCAATTAATTACCTTTGCCAACACACCCGTGCAGGCTCATCATATGTGAACACTAGTGACCACAGAGCTGCACACACAGGCCTGAGTAGCCTACAGCTGCAACACACTCATACAGACTGACTGAATTATTTTTCTGGATTGTCTGCTTTTATTCTCTCAAATCCTCTGCAAAAGCTTCCATCCACTGCAGCTGATGAACTCTAAAAATAGGTTGATGGCACCATCTAGTGACCAATCACTGGTAGAGCCACATGTAGTCTTGATTTTCCATCCACAGCTCAGACATAAAGAGAGAGAGAGAATAGGCCTACAAATAAAGTGAATGTCACATGTTTATGATAGATGCACAGCACTCATCTTAGTAAAGCTGCACCTCCCCTCACCAGTGTGGCACAGAATTAGTTTTGCTTGTGCTGTAAATGCTCTGGAAACAACACAGCATCAGAAGCTGCTTCATGACCTTTGAATTAAATAGAGGGAAATACCTGACAAATGGAAATGTCATTAGAAGCAGTCTCCAGGCTCCAGGCTATAATGTTCTTCAACAACCCCATTTACACGGAGCAGTTCTGTGATAGCAATTACAACCCTTCAACTCCAGCAAACAAGACTCACTAGAGACAGATTGAACAGAGAGCGATCAGACCTCTGGACCTTTAATATCTAGAATCAAAAAGATTACATATCGTCTCATAAAGGTATAAAACAAGACAAACATTGCTGACAATGCTGAATGATGAGAATTCATTCAGGCTATAGCCTATGAGAGAATTTAGTTACAGTAGTTAGATCTGGTTATGACCAGTGGAGGGCAGCATTAACGCTGGATAGGAGATGCTGCAGCACTGAGACCTCCCCCTCTGAAACTGGAACTGGAACTGGTTCCCTGGTCTGCAGACATACTGTATACTAATAGTGTTCCTCCTGATGTAATTGTGCAGATAGGCTACAGGTCGCCTTCACACGCATCCACATTTTCAGGGCTCATACAAATTAATTCAATTCTATACATCTTAAGATGTCAGCAAATGTGTTCGTCTTAAGACGTCAACATATTACCTGTTAACAGGTCAGTTCTATACGTCTTAAGACGGGAGATGGGAGGGCAGTGTTAAGTCTGTTAGATCTGGTTGAGACCGGTGGAGGGATAGTGAGCATACAGCCTGCCGGAAGAAGAAGAAGGTAGCATCTAGTAGCATCCAGCTAATGCATTATCGCCAGAGACGTTCTTTGTTATCGCCACCTTCTGGTCCGGCTGATGGGCGAAAGAATCAAAATGGGTAGACAACAGAGGCAGAGACAGCAGGAGGAAGCAAGAGACTGCCATTCGACGTCTGGGAGCACTTTGGTGGACAGGCAAGTGCAAAATGTTTGGTTGCTCACAGCCGTATTAGCAGTTAGGTCGGCTAGCCGCTAAGCTAACGTATGACCGTCTAGTTAGTAGGCTAGGCTACATACTCGTACATACATGTTCATTCATTCAATCAATCCCTATTAGAAAACAGTGCTTTCAAGGAATGTTTATTTTGTTGAAATACTTTGAAATTAGGTGCGACTGCGCATTATGTGTGTGTTTTATCCCTGGATGAGTCGGTGTCAGAACAGTGTGTGTAGTATATAAAAAATGTGCAGAATATTGTTTTTCCAGAGAGAGCTGCACGGTTAATGTGCAAAAACTTGCATACTGAAGTGATTTTTGTGCTATGAAATGTCTTTTTCCACATACGCTACGGTAATTCAGGAGAGATCAGGAGCCCAGGGCAAGACCAGCCAGACTGCGGCTGACGAAGATACGGCTTGCTCTTCTCCCAAGTGGGAGAGATACAGTCTACGTACCAAGGCGTAAGTTGAATGATCAGTCTGATGAAGATAGGATTGCAATAACTTTGATGAAATGGTTTTGTATTGTAGAGTAGCTTTCTTTTGTCACACTGTGAGTAGTAGCCTATTTCTTAGTACTGTGCCATAATTTCCCAAAAATAAAGCTTTGGTGTTTTGTAACTCAGTCAGAGCTTCATAAATTGTTAAAAAATATATTGAAAGGGGAACCTGTAAACCATTCACAGCATTTGTTTTTTCTTCTTTTCCTCAACAGCGGGATCATCAGTAAAGAAAATTGATGTGCCTCTCTCAATGTCAGAGAGTGCATTTGTTGCACAAATAATAGCACAATTCCCAACTCTGAAGGGTGATTTCTGCCTATGCAGAGTGGACAGAATGCGGAGGATCCATGAACTGGAGCTCTCTTCTATCTGTCCCTCTGCTATAAAAGCATGTGATGTCTTGGGAAGATCAGCGGTATACATCAGACCACAGGTATGCAGTCAATGGACTCAAATATTAGGGCCTCTGATCTGTCACATGTACTATAAACTGCCTTGTCCTCAATTACAGTTGGAAGAGGCATTTTCTGTGGGTATTATGATAATGTATTATTTCATCATCAATTTAACAGGAAAATGGAGAGGAAGCAGTCAGGAATGTAGAGGAATTGTGGGACAGAACTGGAATGGAGGATGAGGAACTAAACAGATTTAAGGAGGAGGTATGAGATGTATCTAATTAAGCCCAGCAGTCCCCACACACTGCCTCGTTGTCCTGATTAGGGAACTGGGTGGAGCTGTGAGGGAAAAGGGAGAGAGACACACACACACAAGGCCGAACCCCTTTCGGCCGTAACACCTTAATAATGTATTATTTCATCATCATTTAACAGGAAAATGAAGAGGAATTGGGGGACAGAACTGGAATGGAGGAGAAGGAACTAAACAGGTTTAAGGAGGAGGTATGAGATGTATCTGACACGTCACTTCTATACGTCTTAAGACGTCAGTAAATTTGTTTGTCTTAAGACGCCATCATATTACCTGTTTACACGTCAATTTTATACGTCTTAAGACGTCAAAAGTGCATATCCGCCGCTTCTTCTTCATGTTAAACGGTGGGTAGCATCCAGCTTAATGCATTATCGCCACCATGTCATGTCTTGAGAAGATCAGCGGTATAGGTCAGACCACGGTATGCAGTCAGTAGACTCAAATAGTAGGGCCTCTCCAATGACACGTAGGCTAAACGAATCATGCAATCTGTTACATGTACTATAAACTTGTAATAAACTGCCTTGTCCTCAATTACAGTTGGAAGAGGCATTTTGTGTGGGTATTATGATAATGTATTATTTCATCATCAATTTAACAGGAAAATGAAGAGGAATTGGGGGACAGAACTGGAATAGAGGAGGAGGAACAAAACAGGTTTAAGGAGGAGGTATGAGATGTATCTAACACGTCACTTCTATACGCCTTAAGACGTCAATAAATTTGTTCGTCTTAAGACGGCAACATATAACCTGTTAATGATGTATTATTTCATCATCAATTTAACAGGAAACTGAGGAGGAATTGGGGGACAGAACTGGAATGGAGGAGGAAGAACAAAACAGGTTTAAGGAGAAGGTATGAGATGTATCTTTGGTTGGTAACTGTTATGTGTAGGCTTTTGGATACCTTATCTAACAGCTTATTATCCATGGTGTTATTTATTTTCAAATCATAAAGAGCTTCCAACAGATTGACCCAGAGTAAATTTGTCACATCCTCTGTGTTCCTCTTAATGGTTACCTGTTTTATTCTGAAGTTCTGTGTCTTTTGGTCCCTGTTGAGTTCCTGTTTTATTTTGAAGCTTCGTCCTGTCTTCTGTGTGTTCCCTGCTCGAGATTACCTAATGTGTCTCACCTGTGCTGATTGCACCACCTGTAACGTTGAGACATTTAACTTACTTCATTTTTGCAATATTTGACTTTGGTTCATTTAATTGCTGAATAGTTAGGCTATGGACACAGAGGGGCCGACAGAGGTTTACTGTATCAATATCATAACAATTTCTACTCGCATACGGTCCCACATGAAAACCTGCACGGTCTTGTCTTCTAACAGAGGTCTAGGCCCAGGGGACAGAAGAGGCGGCAGGATGAGAGGCAGGGTGCCGTGGAGAATGCTATGACCCACACAGCACCCCCAGACCCAGACAGGCAGTTCTTTGAAGGCCTTCTCCCTGACCTGAAGGCCCTGTCGGCAAGAAGGAAGGCCAATGTGAAATTTAAAATTCACAAATTAATTTTTGATGCCACCTGCCAAGAATTGGATGAACAAGAACAATTATAATTTTTGTTGAGGTTTTTGTTCCAAGTTGTTTTGTTTTTTGTTCAAAGTATTACTAAAAATGTTTAATAAATACTTCCTCATCCAAAAAATGTTTTTTTTTTTTTTTGTAAAGACTTTAGTCACTACAGTATCCAAGTAGTGGAAGTGAGTGAATGATTGAATTAGACAATGTAATACATATGCACCCAACTGTGGTAATGTTGTACCTGTACTACTTGAAGCAGAGAAGGTTGAAAATACCTTAATAATAATAATAAAATTGACTGCATTATACATTTTAGTTACTAGAATCTGATGAACTCTAAAAATAGGTTGATGGCACCATCTAGTGACCAATTACTGGTAGAGTCACAGTCTTGGTTTTCCATCCACAGCTCAGACATTTAAAAAAAAAAGAAAGAGAGAGAGAATAGGCCTACAAATAAAGTGAATGTCACATGTTTATGATGGATGCAGCACTCATCTTGGTAAAGCTGCACCTCCCCTCACCAGTATGGCACAGAATTAGTTGTAAATGCTCTGGAACAACACAGCATCAGAATCTGTTTCATGACCTTTGAATTAAATAATATTAACATATTACCTGTTAACAATTACGTCTTAACACATCAGTTCTATACGTCTTAACACGTAATGGACGTGTTAAGACGTAATTTACGTCTTAAGACATACGTCAGCAGATGTGTTTGTCTTAAGAAGGCAACATATTACCTGTTAACACGTTGTTGTGTTTACAGACACAGACAGGAACGGTAATATTGAGACACTTATCCGCTTTCCCGGAACAACGCAACAGCTGGACTCAACTTGAACAATATATAGTGTGTAAAATCAAGATAAACATCTTAATTGACTGTAGAAGTGTGATAATGTATTTTGTCCATGGAGATAAAGACATCACCTTTATTACAAACCTATTCATTTTGTATGGCAAATTTCACATACACAAATGCAAATACTCCAAAACTCCACCCAACTTTAGAAGTTTCTTGCATGAGTTTAAAGAGTACATGAAATCCCTCTCACTAATTGACACTATGCACCACATCCACAGATATAGGTTTTCAAAGAAGAATCATGTATTTACATTCTGTTTCCTTGTTTTTTTTTAGTTTTAGTTTTTTTTTTTTTTGCTTTTTTTCCCCATCCCTGTCATTTTATTTATTCATTTATTTATTATCCTCCCTACTTTTTAAAGTTTACTGGCATTACTAATAACAACCTTAGTTTACTGGGATTTATTTATTTTTGATGATACATGTATATTGGAGCACCTGTCTGCTGTTCTATGTACAATTCGTTGTAAGTACAACCTTTTTCAATAAAGTTCATTGAGGGAAATAAAAAACCGGCTGCTGAATTTCCCTGATAGGCCTTGCAGCAGTGCACTGGCTGCTGCTGGCTGCTGCTGGCTGCAGGTGGCAATGTTGCTCTAAGAGAAAGCAGGACATCATACTGCACATCCTTCCCTTTGTGAGCTGTGGGCCTTTTTTTTGGCTTCTTTTGTTGTGTTGATGAATGAAAAAACCTCTATAATAGAGACTTTATGGAGGTGCACACCTTCAAAGTCTGACAGTGGTTATTCCTGACAAATTGTTCTTGCCCTGGGTAGACTAGAAATCATAACAGTGAGGTGTTAAGAACTGAGAGGAGATATAGGCCTGTTTGTTATTGTCATGTATTCAGGCTCTTGTTACACTCTGTATAAACCTTCTGCAGTGTGTGGAGACTTTTTAAATTGGGCCTCAGATTAAACTAGAGGAGCAGCTACAGGTGTCAAAACAGACATGTAGGAAGGCAATGGTAGGGATGAGTAATGGCACATATATCTCGCAAACAGGTTTAAAGCCTGACAACGTGGAAAATCCTGTTTTCTTTCTTCCTAACGTGGAAATTTCTGCAACACTGCGGATTTACCAACTGCTGAAAGATATAGGCCTCGGTGCCGCAGATAAGCAGGAAAGAGGGATCATGTATGGATGGCGTGGCGGGGACACACGTCTCACGCACACGGAGGGAAATGACTCTCCGGGGATTGAAAACCAGGAGGATGGATTGGAGAGAAAAACAGGATTCTGTCTCTGTATGAGGCAAAGGCAAACCAAAATAGAGGTGCTGACAGCTTCCTCCATCCAGACCCGGTGGGAGCGCTTATCCAGTTTTGCGTTGTGAGATAAGAGGGGGGATTTATTTATTCAGGTTGATAGCTCTGGCAAACTTTGAATGATAAAGGAGTGTGTTTGTATGCTGTGTGTTCATCCACTCTCAGGGTGCCAATCAGGATTAAAGGTCATGGTCTGTAGGACAAATGTATGTATATTACAATCCATAAATGAGAAGCATGGGGTTCTTCATTTTTTATTACCCCTATGTCTGTGACCTTGTCCCCCTTTCATGCAGCGATCAAACATAGTTCAGCACATTCCCATTAAAAACAGCCCAAGAAGAAAAGAAGTCCAGATCAAACACAAAGGCCAGAATATTTTTCATCCATTGTCTCCTGGAAAAAAAACCCACATCTAAAGAGGGAATCAACGGAAGAGGGGCCTTTTGTTGTGGTTATCCTCCTGGTAGTTAAAAGGAAGGTGTTGGGTTCACTATGAGATGGATCTGATGTTATTTCAGTCAGAGAAAGACATCTGTTCTGCAGTAAGTCACATCCGCGTTAACTTCCCTGGTGCAGATGCTTCCCAGCATGGTGATTTATTTGTCCCGTGCGCTGGGTGTTTGGGTCGGAGAGGTTCTGCACTGCGCTGTTGGCACAGCTGATGAGGAGCCATGGGAGCGCAGGCCTCCAAGAAACACTTTATTTTCATTTTGGGAGCTGTTGCATTTGGCTCCGTGTGCCACATCTCCACACATGGTTAAAGAGGAATGCTGCTTTGGAATATCTTAACTTGTGAGAAATGAAACCGCAGCTTTAAGAAAAGGTTTCAGGGACCGAATCCCTCCAGAGCTCTCTGTATTTTGCAATCTTTAGCCCTGAAAGGTCGTCCAGAGGTAGGAGAGAGATTATAGGATCTGCAAGAAGGCTGCAGTTTTGTTATGAATAATATTCTATAATATAAAACCAATGTTTATAAGTCGGCTTATTATAACAAATCTGAGTATTTCAGGTCTTATTTCAAAGATTTTATCATGCAAAGTGGTTCAGACTTGTTTCACGGCACATTGCATGACTCACTGTATAAAAGTGATAGCTAGAGAAAAAGGCTTTTTTTTTACTTTTACCACTTTTACTGTAGCACACTCACATGAAGGGCCAGATAATATGACTGCAAACAGTGTGATATTAAATGACTTTATAATGCGCGGGTAATTTAATTTTTAGCCTCTGGAACAAGATCTGGTGAATAGAGAAGTAAAATTCGTGACCTTAGGATACTGTGTGAGACATGGTTTAGTGGCTCAGCCTGCACAGCACAGTTCACTGGCAAATGGTCTTTTTTGCAGCATCCTGGGTTCAAATCCAACTCAGCTTTTTCATTGTTGCACATCATCCCAATTTCTCTCTCCCCTGTTTTCCTGTCTCGTAATAAAGGCATTTTAAAAAAAGCCCCAAGACATCTTTAAAATAAAAATAATCTTAATTCAAGGTCCACTCATGAGTTTTATCCAGAGCAAGCTCGGGGGAAAAGCTGCTTTCAAAAGTTAAAAACATCACAATAAACTCTGTTCGGAGTTGGCAGCTTGGTGATTTTTATAAAAAGGATGCTGGTGACCAAACAAAGAACGGTCTGTAGGCTCCATAGGTGGTCCCACGAGACCCTTAGAACTTAGATGAAAAACAAATCTCACAATGGCATCAAGTGGAAAACTGTGGAGATCAGAGGGACTGTGGCCGCCCCCATCAGGGATGTCTGGGGATGCAGTGTATATTGGGGGGTGAAGGTGTGGCGTTGCAGGTCAAACTCCTGCTTTCCTCTCTCCTCCTCTGGGAGGGTCCGCAGTGTCTGTGACAACAGGAAGAGACTGAAGGTCAAAGCACAGATCTATTGTCTTCCTGTCGGTGTGACGGACGCCTGTCTGTCTTGTTTTACGATGTCCGTCTAACACACACACGCGCACACACAGCAACAGGGAAAGTAAAAGAGGGCTGAGTAAGCCATTCATGAAAATGGGATCAAGAAGTAGAACGTCATTTGCAGTTTTAAGTGAACGAAGATTAACATGTCTTTTGATTTTATACTGACACTGCATATAACCATATTTCTATTGCAAACTGTGGATACAGCCTGCACCGCCACTGACAAGAACGCAAGAAAATCAGTGATAATATTAGTTGCAGGACTGTTGAGTTGAGTTGGATTGCATTACATCATGCAGACAGTTCTATTTCACTAGGAAAGGTTATGTTCAGACTGACTTATTTTCAGCAAGACTGCTGCAGGTTGAGACTTGCTCAAGTTTCGCGTCATGCATTGAAACATCGAGCTGATCAAATACATTCAGGTGCATATGGATTATTTTGTATCAACCTACTGAGAATATACTTCCAGAGTTGTGAATTAATGACTGGTTGCTTTCAGTTGTGCATGAGGTTGCTGCTTTTATGCCCAAACAGAATGACCATTTGTTGCATGTCTGTTGTTTCTTGTTTCTTGTCATACCTCCACTCTTTGATGTAATAAAGTTTAAAATAAAAAAGTGTAATTTCATACCTAAGGGTTTAATTTAAAGTATGTCTTTGTAAGCTAAACATGCAAAATGCAGAATTAGTGTCAAATTTGTATAGATATGTGTTAGATGACTGGAAAATATAGAAACAGAGATCAAAAGTTCCACCTAGTTTTAAGCCAACCAGGGCTGATGCTGCCCAATCAGACAAGCAGACAGTTCTATAGCACTACAGCCACTATTATCTGGCCCCCATAAAGCCTTTAGCAGTACAACTTCATAGGCATTTCCTCGCACGTGGCCTCCTTGATAAGATAAACTGCAGAAAATAAAGACACGGCAAAGCGTAGCCTCTTTTGGCTTCTCCAGCCAAACAATTCAAACGTCTATTTTAGCAGATAAGGTCGCGCAGACAGACCGCCCCACCCCTGAAACCTCCGAGACACACACTCGTCCCTTTGTGCCCTGATAAAGGAGACCAGTGGATGCATGTAATCAGCATATTATTGATAGTCTTAATGAGAAAGGCTCTGAGTCACTGAAGCCATTAGCTGGGATAAAAGAGGCTTAATTGTTTTGTGTGCGCGTGTGGGTGCACGTGTGTGTGTGCTTTACGGCGTGCCCGTGTGCCTGGGCTAAGACCAGGCTAATTAAATCCATTTCCTTCGTTAGCAACTTTTTTTCTCCGTTAATTAAGAGGGTTAATTATGGGCCTGGACAGAGGTCGTGTGCATGTTTGTGCGCACGTGCACTCCCCTCACCAGACCTATTGTATTATTGCATTTTGCATCAAAGGAGCATAATAACACACTGAGTATTCATGGCTTAAATTAAACAGCCTCTGATACTTAAAGGAGTGAATATTTTAAGTCAGATAGCATCTCTAGTAAACGATGGAGGTGTCAGGCTTGAATTTCAAAGGTTCACAGTAATAACGCGGCACCATCTCTCTGATAAAGGTCCCACATGTCTGTCTTTGTTATGAAAAAAAAAAAAAAACACTCATAAATCCTCTCTCCAGTTGAAAGTAACTGCAGTTTTCTTGTCACGAGGAGGAATCCACATGTTGTGGTTTCTTGTCAAAAGCGTCAACCGACAGGTCTGGTGTTAATACCAACTTCTGTCATCAGCGGCAGTGTGTGGTGCGAGCGGACGTCTGCAGCATACCAATGGTGTGGAACAATATTCCCCAGCACGCTCCATCTACAGCAATAATATCGTTAAGGCTGCCAGACATGAGAGGACTCTCCCTGCTCTGCCACTGGACACACACCATTACTTTTGATGGTCCATGTGCCTTTGTGTGTACATGAGGGTGGAAGCGCATGTGTATGTATGTATGTGTATGTGTGTGTGTGTGTGTGTGTGTGTGTGTTGGCTCGTGCCCTGGGGGTCACACATCCTGTCGGGGAAAATGGCTGATTCAGGTCGCGGCCATTTTGCTTGTCAACTTGGGTCCATGGCGCCATAACCGTTAGACATCTGTGGGCGGGCGATCATCTCTACTGCTATGATGATGATGATGATGATGATGATGATGATGATGATGATGATGATGATCCAGTGTGGCCATAACAAGACATTAACACCTTTTCCACTCTGTTGACTCCTTGTTAAGCTCCAGGCAAGTTTTGCACGTAACAAGCAACACACTTGTCTGAGCGCCATGCATGTGAAAGCGTCTGCAGGTGTCAAGTCCACCCCCTAGTATGTCCCTTCGGTGTCCTTTACTGTGAAGGAACCACTCATCACACATTATTACACACTCACTGCACCGAGTTTTGCTCCTTCCCTTCAGCTATCTGCCCCTTGGACGTGTGAAATGTCCTGGTGTGACTTTTTTTGCAACAGCAATAGGCCAAATATGTGTGTATGGTTAAAAAAAAAAGTAGTATGGTATAGTTTTAGCATCTTTTAGCTCATTCTTTTGTTTTTTCAGCTTGCAAATCTAAAATTCAGGCTCTTTCTTACAGAAGCAGATAGCCTCACTGTAGGCTAAGATGCTACTTGCAGTATCAAAATAGCGAAAAGACAAAGTTAGCAACCGGCTATGGGAATAAAATCTCTCTTTGGAGCAACACAAACACGACTAATGAATGCTAATGTTGCTTTGGATGTGTAAACAGGGTAAGATGTTTGCCATACTGATTTAAAGTGCCAACGTTAGCCAAAAAAAAGTAAATTATGCTGCTTTAACCTGATGTGTTTGGCAGCGTGTGGAACAGAGAGAGCAACTTGTGCTTCCTCATACTGTAAGAGTAGCACCCAGTGACCAATATATCCCCGTGCCCGCCTCTTATTCCTCTTCCTGTACCTGAAAACCACAATAAGAGCCTTTTTCCACATCCTCAATGACTCATTTCATGGGGGGAGAAGCCTGTGAGTGTGTATGTTTGTTGCTGTCATGTGTCCTGCTGGTGCATCATTAGGTATGGCTTTTTATTAGCCTCTGGTGTGCCGGGGATGGGAGGGGGTCAGCATCACTCCGGCAGTAAACTAGCGCACCCGTCAGCCCTGCACACGGGAACAAACACCCCATTAAACCAAGGCCTTCACATATTACTGTAATAAAAGCTCCTGCTCTCGCCTTTATGGGCTTTTTAATTATGTCTATCCGTCTTCCTGGGCTTGTGAGCAACAGTTCATGATGAGCCCCATTTCACGAATACTCCGCCACTGGTAGAAAAGCTGGAGGGGGTGAATTAAAGGGAAGAGCTGAAAATGGCCTGAGGCTAAAATATGACTATTGTTACTGGGATGGTACTTTATGTTTTACCGCTCAGCGTGGAGCCGATGGCGCTGCTTCTCTCTTCACTCTTTTTAAAGGCTTCTCTTTGTTTTACATGTATATTGGTATAAAGATGGTAAAATCTCATGCAGCTCAAGTGAATTACATGGCAGCTCTGTTGTAATGGTGTGTATTAAATTATGTCCCTGAGATCAGCACAATGGCCGGCCTAGCTGCAGGCTCCCCAAAAATTAACCATACAAATCATCCGCGCATGAATTTAACATAAAGGCCGTTTGAGGGTCATTTCCAGACCTTGTTTGTGTATAACACTTATAACAGAGGTCATTCACAGGCCACCACCCCCAACCCGCTACTTTAAATACCCTAGATACACTCCTGTACATTTTGCAAACCATATTTAGTGAGGTGTTCTTTGCATTACGCCTCAACAGTCTAAAAAAAAAAAAAAAAAACCCAGCCTGGTATTTAAGCATGCCGATTAATGGAGTAATATACGGTGCCTTACTGTAGCCTGTGTTTTATTGCCAGGTCGTTTTCTGCAAGGCTGGGCGCTACAGTTTAACCCCTTTTAACCTTAGCATGCAAACACTTGGTGCAGCTGCACCTGAGCAACACAGCGAGCAGATGCTACCAGAAACTATTAGTTTAAATCTGGCAACAATACACAGAGATCGAGGTGTTGCAACACAACAACAGAAAAAATGTTGCTACCTCAGGAGAAAAAACAAAAATGAGGCCTGGTTCTAAGTGTTTTATTGTCCTATATCATATATAGACAGTGTGTCCAGTGGGTTTGCATAGCCTTCTGCAGGTGACAACACCCATAAAAACCAGCAGCACCACAGCCAATGCTGCACCCACTCCACACAGCAGGGCCACCGATGGATGAGAAGCTGAGGAGAGAGGAGGGAGAGCAGAAAACAAACATTACTAAATCCATTAGTTACAGTATTTAGCGGGAGTAAACAGGAGACACAGTACATTTGATAATATTTTCCAGTTATGCACACATCCTACCTGCATGAATCAGCCTGTGAGTGTGCAGCAGAGAGACCAGCCATGGAGGAGGCTCCAGCACCTCCATCACCTCCTCCAGCAGGATGGGGCCCAGAGCAGCCGTCCCCTCCCACCGCAAATCTGGAGAAAGACCTTCCAAGTCCAAAAATGAGGGAAGAGGAGGAGGAGGAGAGAAAAAAAAAGAAGAAAATCTACTTAGTGCATTTAGTCAGCTGAGTCAACCATTCACGACACGACTGATTGGTTGGACAATTAAAAGGATTAGCTCAAAAATCAATCCTCCAATGATGCGTGTGTGCCAACTGAAAGCAAGTAAGCTTGTCTAAACATGGGTGGATCCTCTGCTGGGGTGTGTGTGTGTGTGTGTGTGTGTGGGGGGGGGATTTAATTCACTATGTTGCTGGAGAACTTGGGTTTGCAGCATTAGCAGGTGATCATACAGGTCAGTTTGGCTTGATCACCTCAGACTACTGTCATTTGATAGCCTTTCAATAACCATAATATAAATTATGTTTTCATAACGGCTCTATAGGGATGGTTTCACCACCACCCCAGCCTCGGTTGGTATCAAACGCTCAGGATTCATGTTGTGTGTAATGTGTTGTTGCTTCTGTAAACTGTACCAGCATCTGCTGCCAGGCTTCTTTTCCATCTCCGCTCACTGCAGCTGCTCTCACAGCAGCTACACACCTCATTGTCTCCACCTGATGCCACCCATCTGTCCAGAGCCAAAAAATGTTTTCCGTTAGTGATAGAGGCTGAGCAAAGCTTTTCATAGCAGGGAAAAATCTGCATATATATTAGTTAAACATATCAGAAAACGCAAAATAAGGCTATATTTATGTGGAGCCTAACCTGTTTGCTTCAGGCAGGAATGAACAGGCTTTGTGTTGTGAGTCAACGGGAACAGAGATGGTTGTTGCTTTCAGGTGACATGTGATGTACAGCTAGGAAAGACATAGAATTAAACAAGGATCACCACAAGCTGCATCTCTCTAACATGCTATCTAGGTAGCATTTTAGCACATGCATTTGACTGCTTTTACTAATCAGGAACCTACTCAGTCTTATTGGAAGATGTGATTCAGCACTGCTGTAATGGACATGTGTTATTCCCATTGTACATTTTGCTCGGAAATCTTAATAAAAATTAAATTAAAGGCACTGATGGATTTTAAAGCAGTTACATTTGGGAGCAAAAGACTCATCCAAAGCACTAATGTACAGATGCACAAAAGGTTTTATGAGTTCACACTGGCTCATATTAATGGCGCTGATCCATTTTGGCTTCCTCACTCTCTCGCAGTTACGAAGCTTAATGTTACCAAAGAGTGCATTCATTCCCTCAGTTGGAAAGTTTTTGAACTTTTAAGCTTGTGAGGATAGTATGGCCATCAAACAACACTTAGAAATGTATATGTTATATGCCAACTTAGCGCGTAAGAGACTAACAGAGCACTAGGAAAAAAAGAAAAAAAAACAGGTTAAAGAAACACCTTGACTGCTGAGAAACACACCAGATGGCTGAAATAGGTAGAAAATGAAAATCTGCCTTAAAAGTCAAATGTCTGTGGATGATACATGATTGGTAGATTTAAAAGAAGAAGAAAAAACACATCTCGCACTTGCTGTACTTACTGAATTCCTGTGATCTTGGTGGAACCTGAAGGCTTTCAGCAGGAAATGAAGTTTATCCTCCTGGCTCCTCGGCATGAAGTAAGACTTGGCTCCTGCTGTCAGCTTAGGATCAGTTAAACACCTTATATGGCAAAACACAGGCACAGGATTCATATTCATAAACACACTCAACACATCTCTTTACTGGACAATAAATGTACTTTTTCAAACACAACTCTTATACTGTTTAGACTTAGTGTCAGTTCCAGTGTTTTTAATCCACAGCCACTCACCCGTGGTTGCTGATGAAGGGGTATCTGGGCTGGGAATTGGGGTCCGGGTCCAGGGTGGCCACACAGCTGTCCACGTAGACCCTCAGTGGGACATGGTGACCCCGCAGGACCGCCGCCTCAATGTGCATCACGTCACTAAGGAAGTAAACATTAGAAGGCCTCGGCGACCGCCAGTCCTCTAATTAAATACAGAAAGGAAAAAATATAAGTGGAAAAGTAACATTGGGGCCGTCAATCTGATTATATGATGCCCATGGGGGAGCAGAAGGTCAGAGCAGCAGGATACAGGTACAGAAACAATAAGAGAAAAGGACTTTAAAGGAGACAATAAGTGGATTAAATCATCATCAACCTGGGTTGGAAACACAGATGAGGGTCTGTGTCTTACAACAACTCATTTAAATCTTCCATTATTTCCTTCTTATAATAACTTCATACAGTCCACGCAGGAGCTTCTTTCCAGAGGAGCAATTTGGCGCAGTCACCATCTTGCATCTCGTGCGTAAGCTCGGAATTAATTAGACGACATAATCAGCTGTTTATTGATCGCTTTATTGTGCGTGTGACCCCGCGGGGTCAGCCGCTGCCTGCCAGGCATGCAATTTCAGCTCATCACCATGCATCAAAAGTTTCACTCCTGTTTCATCAAGTCGCTGTTGAGCATCTTTAACAGTCACGGCGAAGTCTGCGAAGGCCTCGAGTGATTGCAATTAACGCCCTTCGCTGGGGAAATTAGTCAAACCGCCTGCTGCAAATCAAACTTTGTGGGGTTCGTTCCTCCAGAACATCAGCTCTAAGTTTGTTTTTCTTCTTTTTTTTTCTAATATGTCCCCTACCTGTCATGAGACGTAGGGAGAAGTGCAGCTGCTGCTCTGCTAGCATGTCGGAGGAAAACGGCTTCCAGGTAGGCCTCAAGGCGTCGCTGCTCACATAATGTCTCCTGTGAGGACAATTACAGGAAGGACATGCATTTCACTAGAGAAAGGAAGATGAACACACACCCTAGTTTCTCATAACATCACAGAGGTAAACAATAAGTGGAGCTTTACCTTTGATAGTGGCATTCAATAACCACCTGGGCTTGGTTGGTTTTTAAAATGTAGGTGCTGCCAATGGGTGTTGGGGAGTAAATCAGGGAGAAGGAGTATATGAGGGCATCTTTTGTCATCTAAAAAAAACACAACAGTTACACAAACGTCAAATACACAAGGATTGATGGACAGGAGAAAGCTACGTACTGTCGCTGTGCTGCCGCAGCCCTGTAGCTCCGACTGGAAATGCAGGATGTGGTCGGCGGCGTCCAGAGCGGCGCAGCCTCCTAGGGTCAGATCGGTGGGACGGATCAACTGACCGTTCCCTAAGAACAAATAGGAAAAGGCACAGTCTAAATCAAGACCATTACCTGAGGCCATTTCTTTTCCTGGTCCAGTCAATAACACTCACAGCGAGCGCAGGTTCAACTACAGGACAAATAAAAAGGTTTCTTAATGCGGCGCTGTAAAGTCAGCATTTGAGTACCAAGAATGTCCCTTTCTCAGAGTGAAGAAATAAGAGGAAACAGTATTGATCGCCCAGTCCATAGTCTGTGCCATTTGCAGTAATAAGCACTGAGTGTCCCGTCTTCACCGTTCCATTCAATTTTCCAATCTGGGCCTCTAACCTGCTCCTTTTCTTTTTCAGACATCAGAGCAGGAGGCATGTTAAATGGACCAGAGCTGGTTCTACAAGAAAAAATGCACACACTTGATCAATTCAAACAAGAAACCGGCAGCCATTACCCAGGAAGTTCTGTTTGACCTCCACGGTGACCTCTCCTTCTCCACAGCGCACCGCCACACTGTCGGCCGGCACGGGCCCCCGCTGCTCTATCTTCACCAGCACCTACAGTACAACATCATCCACACATTTACACCGAGACACTTTATTGGATATATCAACCAGGATGTGTGTAGAAATAATGGATAAATGTACGTTTGGTTCCTGCTTCAGATCTGGGCCTTTCAACAGCTGGGTTCCCCTCGGCTCCAGCTGCTCTGAGGTCAGCTTTCTCGCCTCTGATCTCTCAGGGTTTTGAAAAGTTTGCATCTGCTTCTGCTGGCCGACAGCTGGGTTCCTGAGCTGGAAGCTGCGGAGCCGGTAGCTGACAGGAGAGCGGCCCCGCTCACCTTGTCCTGTCCGGTTTGACTGATGGTCTGCTGTCTGCCGGGGCCTCGCTGTCACTTCTCCCTCTTCTTGTGGGGTTTGGTTCAGAGTCTCATTGGTGCTGAAGCTAAACGAGTGCTGTGAGGCTACGCAAAGACCCACACACCAGAGGAGAAGCACAGATCTGATCAAAACCACCTCTCTGAGCCCCATCGCAACCTTTCACACAGTACCCTGAGTTATTGGCACGTTTACAGAGCACTGCTGCCTTTGTGCTTTGACCAAAACTAAGGAATGGGAACTTGGCTCTGGCTCCACCTTCTCCTAATGACTTGATTGGAGTCCAGCCTGAAGGATTCAATCTTTCAACCTTCTCACTAAACAGAATTGCAGAGTGGATGAAGGCTGTTTGGCCGCTGCTGTGTCCTCTTACCTCATCAGCAGAGACTCATTTCATAAAGAAATTAATACAGTTTGAATAATCATGTCTACATTTTCTTGTGTGGGAAACTATGGAAAGTGTAAGAAAACAATACGGTGCATTCTTTAAATGTTTTAAAGCCAGATAATGGCATCTGCCAAATCTCCACCTGTCACCATGCTAATGCACAAAGACATTTATAAAGAGAGACCTGCCCGACCAGAACAGAGAGAGGCTTTCACTGCCCTCATGAGGCAAATCAATCAACACCCTCCGGGGTTTGTTTTTGCGCTGCGTGGTCTTTGAGAGAGTGGAGGCGATGTGGTCACCGCTCAGCTGAGCAGAGTCACTCATAAAACAGAGATTTATGATCATCTTCTTGTGAGACTTCACAAATGTCACCACCAACAAATGTATTTGTCTGTGTGTGTGTGTGTGTGTGTGTATGTGTGTGACAGGAAGTGAGGGGCGTGTCCTGGGTGTGTTCCAGCAGCCTTGTCAATCATACCTATGGGCTGCCCTGTTTTTCTTCACTAAACACAGCTAATTGGTTTATTTCTCCACAGAAAACTCCACTTAAGTTATTTTTACATATGAAAATATACTTGTCTATACTGTATTACCCTCTTTATATTCTAAATGTGTTCGTTCTGGCACTGAAATCACAGTATATGATGCATCTGGGTGAAATATACAAGATTTATAGCTGCTCTATTGAATCAAATGTGCCGTGCAACATATTTGGAACTTGATAGAATTCTATATGCTGCATAGCCTACATTTATTCATAAAGTCTTGGCTCTCCACTAGAATTTAAAACTGGTGTTATGCTTTACTTTCTTTCAACAAAGCAATGCATCAGATAGATTTGTTTTTGTTTTTGCAGAATGTGCATTATGCATGTATCCACAACATAAACACATTCACGCAGTACAAAGTAGATAGATACAAAAATACAATCAATTCCTCCTTCCAGCTTGTCTGCATTATCGTCTGAACTCATAATTCTAAAGCTAAATTCTTTACTTTGTCTATCAATTCAGTTACTCTAACAGGAATAGTGCATTTGTCTGGCACTATTTTCCATGGCGGATTGATATATATTAGCAGCAGAATGGAGAATGTGGGGCTGACTCAGTATAAACGGTGTTCATGTTGAAACTTTATGACACATACAAGAATAACAGAAAGGCATTATGGGAATACTTTGCATAAAACCGAAACTTTAAATTTAATATTGAGAAATTCCGACTTATCCACTTAGTTTCAACTTTGCATTAAAATGATTTAGTTAATCATATTACAATCCATCAAACAATAAAAAAAACAGCATTTTTCATCATTTAGAAGTTTTTCCAGTAAGAACATATGGAAAAAAACAAAACAATAATACATTTTAATTGGAAGTTACTCCGTCCTAAACTTTTAATGCTTTTTTTTTTTTTTTTAAGTCACATCCTCTTGATACAGACACACTAATCCGGGTTGACCTACAGGAATACATTACGGCTCCACCTCTCTGTCAGGATCTCCCTCCAGACTCCCCAGCAGAGAGGCTGCTATTGTCAGGAACTGGCTTTTATCTTCTGCTGATCAGCTGCAAAACAAAGAGAGGTGTGTGTGTGTGTGTGTGTGTGTGTGTGTGTGTGTGTGTGTGTGTGTGTGTGTGTGTGTGTGTGTGTGTGTGTGTGCTAGTTCAGAGGGCTGGAGTGAAATCAGTCAATCCCTGCCAGTTAGGCTCCCCTCTGCTGCCGATCCCTAACTTGGTTAGTGGCCTCTAATTTGGCCCCCAGAGGGCCCTAATGCGGGTCCGATGGGGGTTTCTGAAAGGGGCCTGGCAGCTCCAACCTCTACACTACACACTCTACACACACACACACAGCTGCCACTCCCATCAGCTTCTGTTTCCAATAATCCGGGGATAGGAGGCTGCAGGTAAATAGACAGATCCCCTGTTTAAACAGCAAACACACACACATATCATCATCATCATCATCACACACGCACATCCCACTTCTACCAGATGGAAAATTGTCAACCAGGATGGCACACCGACGACACAGATGCTCAGTGACAGTAACACACACACAGATACACACACACGTCCCTCATCAGGTTTTGCTGACAGCACAAAGTCATGGAGAGAGAGAAAAAAAGGCTGGATTTGGCCCTCGCTGCACTGCACCATACGGATTACGGTTATGGAGGCTCATTAAAAACATGTAGTGGGAGATGGATTAGTTATAGCCTGCTGTTGTGGTGGGCGAGCAGCATTCGAGATCAGCGGATTTCTATGCGTTTTGTCAGCGTTCACACAGCAGTGAATAGATTTGCGTGGGACAGGAGATATTTCTGAGGGAAATTTTGCCTTCCAACATGTACTGGCATGTGCTTTTTAGAAGCTGGCATCAGTTATGGTGCCACTGCTCACAACTATCTCGGTTTGTCTGCAGTTTTTTCTAAAAAAAGGGAGCAAACCAAATGTGTGGATGCGACAGGACAGGAGAGAGGGAAGTTGAAGATGAGATATGGGTTAGGCAGAAGAATAATAAGTGTCAGTGTGAGAAGAGAAAGTGAGGAGGTCTTAAAGAGATGAAGGGGGAGGGAAGAGAAAGTGCAAACAAAGGAGGAGGGAAAAGAAAAATATGGTTGGGGTCAGTGAACCTCGGGGTGAGGGAGAAGAGACAGCAGCCCGGCTGGTGCTCGGCCCGTCCCGGTGGGAGCGACATGAAATAACAGCACGCTGTGTCTCTGATTCACGGCCCATCAGCAGCCATTTCCAACACATCCTCACACACACACACACACACACACACACACACACACACACACACACACACACACACATGCAGGGAGCTAATGGACTATTATTAAAGACATACATCACACCACATCAGCGACTGACCACACACAAAGCCACACACACAAGCCCCCAATGTGATAATGATGCCCCGGCTGCAACAGCTGTATCATTTCGCAGCAGTGACACACTCCCACTCTCACTCTGAAGTTCCGGCATGAACTTAAAAAAAAAAGGAGAAAAAAAAGGGAAAAACTCTCGGGCTGCTCCTACCCCGCACACGACTGACCTCATTTTTATCACTACCTCCATGACATTTCACATGAAGGGATCTCTGTCTGGCTCAATAGCTTTCGAGCGGCCTTTGTCATGGTGTAAAGGTCTTCAGCACCCTTTGATTGACAGGTGTCATCGCCCCATGTAGAGACAATGCAGAGGCTGGAGAATCAGGAGGCGACCTTTAGCCTTCAGACTCCGCCCTGCAGCATCCCAGGCTCTGAAACGGTCTCTCGGGGGATCTACTTTTCATTTTCCCCGTTATCTGATGTGATTTCTGTGCCGTGGTGGAGCTCATGTGATGATATTCAGCTTCTTATTACTGTGAAACTTCTTTAATGTTTTGTATTTTGCAGGAAACAATTTAAATGGATAGTTCAACATATTGGCAAATTACGCTATGGAGGCTAATGGGATTTCTTGGTTTCCCTCATCAAACTCATAAAATACACAATCCAACAACTCCAAAATGCTCTCGTGGACAAGTTGTGACCTGCACATTCACCACGCTATGAGATAATAATGGAACATTACAAGACAGAGTTGTTTTCGAGGTAAATTCATGCAAAACCACTGATGCATGTTCCTGTCTGAGGCAGTTTTTCGACAAGTACTCGCTGCATTTGCCTCGAAAACAACTCCGTCTCTTAATGTTCTGTTATTATCTCATAGCGTGGTGAATGTGCAGGTCACAACTTGTCCACCAGAGCGTTTTGGAGTTGTTGGATGTATTTGATGAGTTTGATGAGGGAAACCAAGAAATCCCATTAGCCTCCGTAGCGTAGCTCTGAGCAGCTCGCGGCTCTGCTCCGCCGTTCTAAAAATAGCTTGCACCAACAAGATCTGCAGTGTTCGTATGTGTTTCTGTGCAAATGTGTGAAGCTATCTGCAAAAAGGAGGAAGAGGAGGAAGAGGAGTCTTATTTCCAGTAATTTCCAAGCCGTGGCGCAAAATCAGAGTGCAAAGAGTGTGTCTTTATGTCGTCTTTAAGGCTCACCCCTCCCTTATTCACTCAGAAATGTGTTATGCTTGTTGTTACTTCCAGCTCCCAGCTTCACGGTGCATAATTACATTTGTTCAGAGTTTGACGCTCGGAGGCTGTTTTCACACTCTTCATGAAAGGAGGAAGTTTCTCTGCACTCGTACCTTAAATCTTTGTGTGTGTGTCTTTTCTTTTCTTTTTTTCACGTGCAGATATCGAGCAGGATTTCTTTGACATCGCAGCTTCTTCAATATGCAGCTTTACACAAGAGTCATGACACCTGAACCTTCCAGGGCACACACACATCACACACACACACATACACATACAAGAACTGACCTTTTCTGAAAGTCGGGACATGTCTCGTCTCCAGCAGTTAAACTTTAGAAACAGACAATTTGCATATTCATACACTCAGGATTCAGGAAAAAGTGGTTGATATGAATTTTTTTTTTTTTTCATATGTCTTCAAAAATATCTGGAGTTGGATCTTTCACTGACAACAATTTGTTAATGAAACACTTTGAAGGAGCTAATTGTATGTTTTACATTGTATTAACACAACAGCTGTGAGCATGTTAAACAGTGCAGACACAACACAGTGATCCACCTCTGGAGTGAGTTACTGTGCATGTTTTGACACATTTTTGTCCTTGTCTGATGTGTTTTTAATGTTTAATGCTTTTTGGATTGAGTGAATCCAGCTTTATTTAATAAAGGAGTGAGCCAAGGTTAATTTTTGGTGGCGTTTCATTTAAATATACTCAGTTTGACATCATTTAATGTGAAGCCCTTTCCAGACAGAAATCGGAGGTGTTACACATTTGCATAATGTGCATTATCTTCGCACGTGTCGACTTCTTGCGGTTGGAGTTTCCCCACTCGTCTCAGAGAGCCTGTTTTAGAATAGCATATATTAATTATACTTCCACATGACCTTTAGGATCCTCACTTTTAAATGTGCTGGATGACAGGATACAAATGATCCCAGAGCATTAACATACCATATGGTGAGTGCTTTTAACCAAAGTGCCTCACTGTGCCATGTGAACGTGGGTGGGCCCCACTGGGAATCAAACAGTGTTCGCTTCATGACCTCATTGACACTGTTTTATTCCAGAGTTTATATGCCATTGTAGAAAAGGACATAAATGGTGTGTTTGTGCGAATGAGGGGAACATGGAAACCTGTCGTCCTTACATGGGCATTTAAGATAAGATGCGTTTGTAGTCACACACATTCACATAAAAGTCTTACAGCCTCCCTCGTCTCCGTGTGTCTCCTGAATCTCCCTCAGTTATGCTGCAATCCAAACCTTTTGTTTAATAAACAATTTGTCAGTGATGTATCGAACGCCCGCTCTAATTTGATTGTCTGTGAAATGTGTATGGAGGTGGCTGCCTGCTCTTCCCTCCCTCTGTCTCTCCATCTGCAAAACCAACAGTGATATTCTAGCCTTTCTCTCCCCTGCAGGTGTGTGTGTTTGTGTGTTTGTGCAGGCCTTATGCTGCATGTGTGCGTGCGCAGGGATGAGGATGGAAGAGCAATCCTTAAGGGTTTGCAATTACATCTAAACGGCATAATCAGACATGATGGATGGCTGTTGCCTTTCCACAGTGTCTAGACCTCAGCTCCACCAGCGCAACAAGGTTATAGGAGAGTGGGAAATGATGAAAGATTTAATAGTTTTGTTCTGCTTCACTCCGACCTCAGACTCTTTCCCCCCTCTGAAGTCCCCTCTCTCTGGTGACCTCAGCAACATTTTCATCACAGACGAATCAAGTCGTTTTCTGGACAGAATGGGCTCAATAACTTAATTCTGCCATTTTACAGCAAATAGGGGGGAGATTTAGGAAGAAATTGAATATCTTTGTTTGTCATTGTTTTGTGGTTTAATCCTCTTTCTTTATTCCTGACAGGAAATAGCGCAATAAAAAAAAAAAATCTTACCAGAATCATTTTGCATCAGAAGTTTGAAAAAGACAGCCAAAGCTAAAAAAAAAAAAAAAAAAAAGGCCTATTGCATATCTTAATGTAAATCCCTGGGTGAGTTCTCGTCAATAGGTGGCACTGTGGGACCAAAAGTTCACCACGCAGCGTGTGCCAGAGGCTGCAGCAGCTTTGATAAGAACAAGCCAGGTAGGTACAAGGAGGTATAGGTACAAGGTGGCGTGTTGATCTGGTTCTTGAAGCCCATGCAGCTCTCTCTCTTTCTCTCTTATCCCCACTCAGTCCACTTCAGCGCAGAGACAAAAAAAAAATGACACGCTTTATTTCAACCACGGGCAGCTTTGCAAATGAAGGCCGCCGAGACGCTAAAAGGATCAATTTAGGATCTGAGGTAAGATGTTAAATGGACAGAATAATTGCGAGCTTTCGTTCTGGCAATTTCTCGCAAGGTTCTTGCAATTATCGCAGACAATTGCATCCTGTGACTGGTCAGGTGATTTAATTGAAATGAGAGCGGTTACTACAGATGATTGCGTTTTGCATGGAAACTATTAATCAGTGAGAGTTTGGCTGCTAAAAGCTGGTGAGTGTACAGTAGGTGCACATGCAGGACTTGTCTTTGCTGTCAACAGGCTGAGTGGTACAGTAAATAAAAAAGGAGAGGTGCAGCTTTGTTGTCTGTACCTCGTAATTACCCAGAAGGCCCCTGTGTGTGTGTGTGTGTGTGTGGCACAAAGTGAAAAAGTGTGGTTGGAAAAGCAGGTGGTGAATGTGAGGAGAAGACGGGAGGTTGTCAGACGCAGAGAACAGACATCTTTCTTACAGCGGCGGGCGATGAATGAGGTCAGTCAGGAGATGTCGTCGCTCTCATCGTCTCCAACGAAGAACACGGGAAAGGGGGGGGGGAGAGATTTCGGAACCACGCTCTTCTTCCTCGCTTCCTGTCAAATGAATCTTTGATTGTGCTTGTTCATCTTGCCACCGTGACATCACCAAGCTGGCTTTTTGCACAAGAGCCTCATTACCCACAATCCCAGAGGTTGACAAAGATGTTGTCATCACCTGAAACGCCGCCATTTCTCTCTCTCCTTCTCCTCCCAGTCTTTCTGCTTCGTTGATCCGGCAGGCGATGCTGTCGCTCGGGAGCGTCACACAGATGTTCAGTAAGGAAACATCTCAAAAATAGACATGATCCCTGGTAGAAATACACATTTCATGTTCTGGGTGGTTGTTATTGTCACTGCTGGTGCATGGAGAGGAGAGGAGAGGAGAGGAGAGGAGAGGAGAGAAGAGAAGAGAAGAGAAGAGAAGAGAAGAGAAGGAGTCCTTTGATCAGATCAATATTTCCCATAAACAATTGTCAACCACTTGTTTTAGAGAAGAGAAAAACTAAGAGCTGAACTCACCTTCCCCCTGCTGCCTGACCGGCTCTAACCTGATATTCCTCGCGGCTGCTCCCCCCTTTCTGCAGCCCGGTCATTAAAATGCAAACACCCACGCCAATATGATCATTGAAAAACACGGCAGAAACAAACGACTTTGTGAAATAGCTGCCGGCAGAGAGATCATTCTTGCCCTAATGTCGGCAGCTCGCAGCTCTGACAGTGAAAAACAGAGCACAGAAGAAAAGTAGTCCCCACCACCACCACCTACCCTCCACCACCCCTCGACTCTCACTGTGACATTCGGAGAGATATTTACCTTGTAAAGATCTTGACATTTCGCCGTGCGCTCTAATAACATCCTGAAATATGAATAAGAGCAAGGAGAGTGGAGTGGGAGCCCTGCAGAGCTTTCGTTAACAGCTATTGATTGATACTGAGGTGGAAAGAAGGAAGGAAGGAAGGAGCGGGGGCCACAGCGGGGCCACGGGGAGCCACTCTTTACCGATCATCTGTTAACCTTGTCAAAAGATCTCACACCTCTGGCGTTCCTGCCTGGTGGTCATGGGAAAGTCTGTGATTTCCTTATCAAAGCAAAAACATAAGTCAGGTCCATGATGGTGGACAGCTGAATCGATATCTGGAGAGGCAAGGAGAACAACAGCAGCAGTGACACTGTTGCTGTGAGACAGGAGCGATTAGCTGAAATACTAAGTTTGAAAAATAAAGTTGATGGCTCTCTCATCATCAGCACAGGTCAACCGCTGGGAGAGCGGTGCGAACCGATTCAGAAACAGCGTGGGACTCATTACCGCAGGAAAAGATGTGATTTCTTCTGTTTATGTAAGAACTTTTACATCGACACGACACCACTTGTTTTGCAATTATCTTCCACATGCGGTCTCATGTTGTGGTGATTTGACATGCACTTTGATTATAGGGTTTTACCGTAAATCTGTCTTCAAAGCAAAAAAAAAACAAAAACGAATGGTCTCGTTATGGAGCAGCATTTTGAAGTGAATTGAGCTAAATTGAATTTGTTTTGAATCGAGTTTATCTGATAGCGAGACGCCATCGAGCCGAGCTCGGGCTGCAGCTTCTGATGGCATTAGGGTCATATCAGGAAATGCAGACCTTTGTTTGACAATCGAGTTATTTACCACTGCTCCTTATGATCCTGATTGTGATTACTTAATGGAATAACTTCAAACAGTCTCTTTCCAATGGCTGCTTAATGCTAACTCTAACATCATGCTAGTTGCAAGCTACTGCAGTCTGCAGCATGCTAACATGCTAAAATTAGCACTAAACACACAGCACAGTTGGATCTACTGATGTTATATTTGCCAGTGTCATTAGTTTGGCAGGGTTTCGTCCATAAAGCAAAAATAATGGATAAAATTGAAATTATTATGTAATTAGATGTAACAAAAAAGACATTTACAGGCAGAAACAAGATGTTTTCAGTCTGCAAGCACAGAGCTTAACAGTCCAACTTTAAAAACTGAATTTACACTTACAAAGTTAAATGCATGAGACAACTCTGTTGATATTTTAGTGTCTTGCACAAGGGCACTTCAGCAGTGCAGATTCCAGTGCAGGCCTCCATCAGTCCAGCTGTAAGACTCGATCCCGCTGTGATCAAGAGGAACCTCAGGGAATTCAGAACGAGCGCATACATTATTGCATTTTATTCAAAAACCTCCAGGAGCTGGAGATGACTGCATACATAATTCTATTTTATTTAAATGACATGTAATTTGTTGCACGTTGCAGCTCCGGTTCATTTTGCCTTTTACGATACAAAAAGAGAAAAAAAACACAGTTTGAGGTAATTACATGAGTTTGTTTTAAATGGAAGATAAATGGCTTACTGCAGGCTGCAGCTGAATCAATACTCGACTACAGTTTGAAACAGCGCTGCATCATTTGCTGAAATTACCACCATTGATCTGTTGCTATCAGTCATTTTTAATTTCATTTTAAACGACTGTAAGGAAGGCTAGAAAACTGACTGGGACGTTTCTTTGTTTTACTGTATATTGGATTTGTTCACAGCGATATTGAAGAGGTGAAGAGGAAAAACAAAGTGAATTTCCTCCCCGAAGCCACGCTGAATAAACTTGAGTAATGAGCGCTCTCAATTTAGTTTTACTCAGTGACAATAGTGTTTGGTTTATGTGTTTTCTTTAAAGCCTTTTCAAATCTGATTTGCTTTGCTGTAGTCAATTGTGTCACACAGAAAAAAAAACTGCTTTAATTAGCAGATGGATCCGCTCAACTCAACAATTTCTGCATAACTCAAAGGGCTGAAAACTGTGAGAGTGGGACGGTCGGGTATGAGGTCAAACGCTGCAGTCAAACGCTGTGCTAATGAGCGTGAATCATGCCATTGACCACCCACACGCTGTTGACTCTCGAGCACCTATTGATTTCTTTTGGCTCGGACAGGCTGTTCCTCTGCTGCTCGCTCCACGACCTTCCATCCTCATCTCTTTCTTGATCCTCTTCTTATCTCTTTCGTGTTTTCACTGACCTCTTCTTCAACTTCAACTTTCTCAAACATGTCAGGTCTTTGACTTTGGGAGTTCTGCTCTCTTTTAAGAGAGAGGATATCGCACACAGACGATGTGTTCACTGTCAATATGGGATCATCTGTAAAGGGCAGCAGCTTCCACCATGGTACTGCTGCTGTTTCCTAGTTACACCAGTTGTTATTGCCTATATTTAAATTAAAGCTGCACTAATCAACAATATATGCTGAAATGAGGTGGACAGAAATATAATGCCAAATCCATGCTATGTGTATATGATTTTACTTTTTAATGAATTAAATAATTAATTAATATGATATACTGTGTTAAAGAAAGAGCAATATAGGCGCTGGTTGCAATGGGTCGTGCCCAAGGTCACATCCACACTTTTATTAAGTGTAAATTGAATATATTGTCTGTATAAATATTTTAAAAGTTTGTAGCGTACAACTTTGTCAACTCACCTATATAACATTATTACCTGTCAGTTGGCCCTCGAATGGATGTGTGTGTGTGTGTTTATGTGTGTGTGTGTAGGTTGGGTGTTGCTGTGACAGCCTGATTTACAGGCCATTGGTGTGTTTAATGGAGCCGATGAAGCAATGATCGCTCATCCAATCCTTTCTCGCCTTCTACCTTTTTCTGCCCGGGCCTGATACCACCAGCCATCTCTTAACACACACACACACACACGCACGCACGTACACACACACAAGCTCGACATCTGTGTGATGCAATAAGGTGGTCACACATATACCCCAAAGTCTACCCACACATAGGCACACACACAAATCCTGCTTTATAGGGGATAATCCAATGACAGCCAATTTGCTGGAGGGATATACTTTTTTTTTTATTTCATTCTTTATTTATCCATCGCTTTTGCTTTTACAAGGCAATTTGTTAGGTGGCCAGCTGGAGGAGGGAAGTATTAACCTACACTTCCATTACCATGGCCCCCACCTCCTCCTACTCTCCTCTCCTGCTCATCCTTTTAAGATTAAGCCTCCCCCCTAAAAAAAGGGGGTCCAGTGTAATCATGAAAGTGTCACATTTCAGCTGAGAGAAGAGGAAACTGTGGCTCCGGGGTCACTCTAAAATTCTCTACTCTTCACTTTTCACTTTTTATTCATCTTTTTCTCTCTCTATCTCTTTATTTCCTCCCCCCTCCTCCCCTCAGTCGCTCCTGTTCCTCCTTTATTTATTTATATCAATCTGTATCTTTGCTTTTTGCTACTTCTGATTTTTGTCTTCATTTTGTTCCCCTTTCTCCTTCTTCCTATCTTCACCTCCATCGCTTTCCAGTCTTGTTATGCCTGCACCTCCCCTCCCTCTCCCTCTCTGTCTCCCCCTCTCTCCCCCTATCTTCCCTTCTCTCCCTCTCTCTGACAGTGGTTCAATAAGCAGTGCCTCCAGAGTGGTCTTGCTCAGTCAGTGGCCAATTACCCAGTCACACTGCCTGTCCTCTGGGACGGACAGGATTAGCAGGATCTGTCGTCCGACCAGACACACACACACACACACACAGACACACACACTCACACACACACACATAGCCTCGGACACCTGTCACTTAGACGTGGACAGACAACCTGTGGGTTCTTTTTTGTCTGTGCTTTTTTTTTAAAAGGAAAAGAAAAAAGAAGCTCAGGCGGCTCCACCATCTTTTTCTCCAACGGGCAATTTGACAGGCCAGTGAAGAGAGACACAGAGAGGCTGTGCAGAGGAGGAAATGGATGCTGTATCAAATGCATAAAAGCACGGGACAGGCTCCACCGGCGCAGGTGGTCAGCGTGCGGCGTGGGCGAAGCAGCCGAGCAACGCCGAGGGATCAGACCTCACCTGGAGCGGCTCTCGGCTCAAGGCAACTTAACAGTCAGAGCAGTGAAAGCAAAAAAAAAAAAAAAACAGGAACCTGATGCCACTCACTTCTGCTTCCACCCCTCAGGCTCAGCTTCCTCGCTGTTGTAAGCATTTCACTTCTGCACGGCCCTTTCATTGTTGGGATGTCACCCACACAGGCTCATGAGCAACAAACACCTCTGATTTAGTTGAAGTTACTATAACAACATGATGCAGGTGCAGGAACAACAACAGAGCTAATGGATAAAAACAAACTACAAAATCAGGCAGGTGTACTGTATGTAGTGTTGTGTACTGATGAGCTGCTAGAAAGTGACCAGGAGGACAACCAGTGTGGTCAGTTCACTGGATCTGAGCTCCGAGGTTAAAGGGATAGTTCAACATTTTGGCAAATTGGCCCATTGCCATAATCCCTATAGTTTTAGGAGTTGGTTCGTTACCTTTAATTGTTGGTGCAAGCTGTTTTTAGATCAGCGGAGCAGAGTTTCCCTAATCAAACTCATCAAATACACAATCCAACAACTCCAAAATGTTCTGGTGGACAAGTTGTGACCTGCACATTCACCACGCTATGAGATAATAACGGACCATTTCGAGATTGAGTTGTTTTCGAGGCAAATGCAGAGACTGCTTGCCGAAAAACTGCCCCACGCATCAGCGGTTTTGCATGAATTTGCCTCTAAAACAACTCTGTCTGGTAACGTTCTGTTATTATCTCATAGCGTGATGAATGTGCAGGTCACAACTTGTCCACCAGAGCGTTTTGGAGTTGTTGGATTGTGTATTTGATGAGTTTGATTAGGGAAATCAAGAAATCCCATTAGCTTCCGTAGCGTAGCTATGAGCAGCTTGCGGCTCTGCTCCGCTGTTCTAAAAATAGCTTGCACCGACAACTAAAGGTAAAGAACCTACTGCTATGACTATAGGGGTTATGGCAATGGGCCAATTTGCCAAAATGTTGAACTATCGCTTTAAATTTGAGCATTTAATTAAGGTCACGATACCTTCGTCATCATGGTTACTATAATAACCATGTGGCAGAGGTCCAGGCATGGTTTTTTAAACGAAGCGTGTTTACGGCAGCACACAGCGGCCTCCTGTTTGACTCATCCACCCACCCTGACCTCCTCTTGCTCCCGCTGCTACACCTGCAGAGCGCTGCACTCCTGCACGGCACGCGTGCTGCTTAGAGGGCAACACTTGATATTAGATGCTGATTTACAACTGTGGCAACCTTATGTTTCCTTCCACCGCACCTACATTTTTTATCAGGCCCTGGTACATACGAGGAAATTGCAGGTCTGTTTATAGAGCTGCTGGCCACATTTACCGCTTCAAATGTGTGAGTTTCTTTTTCTTTTCTTTTTAAACAATAGGATTTTACTTGATGCAGAAGTAAAGGAAAGCCCGGCTTCTCATTTCGGCTCGATGACTTCAGCTCCTGTGAGCAGAAATGATGCCTGTTAGGGAGTTAGCAGTGTCATGGTAACAGTGAGAGAGCTGAATGACACAGCTCTCTCACACTCACTGTAACAGTGACAATGACTCCACTGTGGCCATATCTGATCATCATGTGTACATCCAATTAATGTAAATTAGGCTCATATCAGTTCTGCAGCTGAACAAAGTTGCATATTACACCACTGCTACTTTATATGGGGATGATATATTTGACAGAAGGTGTATACAGTATATAACAATGATAAAAGTTACACCTATGGATTATCCAGAGACTTTTTTTTGGAAAGTTTCATTCATCCTCCAAATCTCTGAGATGGAAATCTCCAAATCCTGGACAAATAACACCAAAACTATATCTGCAAGTGTTTTATTACCATGGGTTCTAATATTTATTTTGAATGACAACTATGAGCTATTCTTGTTCTGTACAAAGTTCAGTATCTTGTTTTTTCTTTTTTATTATTTATCTAAAAGGCGACTTTCTTTGAATAATAGTCGATGTGTTTCTGTGGTTGGTAGAATAGTGAAGCTCATTCCTCATCACAGATACAATCACTGTCCCGTCGCCAGAATGAACCGGGGCTTTAGTCAGAACTCGCACATTATTAATGTCTCAAACCCGTCCCAAAAATAACACTTGTGTGATTATTCTGCATTTTTGCCAGCTTGGCTGTGGCCTCCGCCGTGCTCAGCCAAGATTTGTTCAAACCTACTGAACTTCATTTTGAATTCAAGATCCCGACGTTTTCCAACGATACCAAACATGTCAGGCTGAATTACAGTGTGCACAATGATCCACAAATTCCACATTGGCAGCCGTGTGCACGCTTGTCTTTTAATATTTCACTAACCTTTCTCCGATATTTCTAACTTTGAAGCGAAACTGAAGACTGTTTTCCGTCCAGAGCAGAAAGCCTGTAAAGCTGGTCCAGACCAAGGCGAGACTGTTTGGCGCTGGAGTCGTGGCTGGTGATGTTTTGTCTCCCTGAGGTTGAGGTCAGGGTCAGATGTCCTCTGTGGACATGGTTGGTGGAGGATGCCATTCTGGTTCTGTTGGTTCTATGAGTACCAGGATGTCCTTTTTCTGAATGGATTATCCTCTAGGTTTCATATTTATACTTTCTTATATCATGAAATTGTACCAGAAACAAGCAGAGATTTGTCTGTGCTGCCTCCCAGAAAGAAGCCACCACGTGTCTTGAGTCGTTCAGTCGCCTCTAAACCTTCCAGGATTTTTTCCCGCCGCCCCTCTCAGACTGTTTGCTGACACGGTGGGAAATTAGGCTGGAAATGATCTGAGGAAGCGCCGGATTCCTTCCTCTGTTTCAAAATCCCCTCTGCGGGCCCTTTTTGAACTCACCAGCATCCAAGGCCGGCTTATCCAGCCGCTTCAAAGACGCTGGAGACCGCGTGTTACATCAGGGCTGCGGTGACCACTTACGTGCTCCCAACACGAGTGGAAACAGAGAGGAATGTCCTCTAATCTCAGCCCTGCAGAGAGCGGCTTTCAAGTAAGGCCCGGCGTGTTCCCTCTCTGGTTAGATGGTGACAAAAAAAACACACACACACACACACTTGCAGGATTTCCAGCAGGTAAGTGGCACCCCGCCTGTCGTCGCCTCAAGGATCTTATACAGAGGTCTTACAAATCCCCAAGGTTCACTGAACTCTGCTGAGGCTGTTTGGGGATTTCTTTTTGTCTGTGTGTGAGTGATTTCACTTTGAACTTGTTTTCTTTAGATTTCAAGAACTTGATTCTTGAAAAAAAAACAAAAAAAAACATTATCATATTCTTGCTTGGATTTCTCCATCTCCAATTTATCTTTTGTATCAAATGAAGGTAAACTAAATTGCAAGCCATCTCAGCTGTACACAATAGCTGAAGGATATTAGACGGAGAGAAAGAAGGGATCAATATTAGCTATTTCTACTATTATGGGATTTAAAGTGTACTTTTGCTGAAGTCCTCACTCTTAAATCACTCTGTCAAGTAAAAGAAGGCACAACAGACTCGTCTGACAGCCTCTCATCTATAATCAGTTTATTGCTCAGAAGGGAAAGGAACATTGCTCCTTACAGCAGCGAACGGGAGCCAAACAGCCTCAAAATTACTATCATTCCCTACCTCTCCTCTGAAAAGCTCTTTTTGATATTGACTGAATCAAAGAGGCGTCTCTGAGTAATTAAGTAAATTATGGCTCGGGCAGAATTGTAGACTTGGTTGAGAAGCTACGCCGTATGGATTCCTCTCTAATTACAAAGGAGAGCTGGACAGAAATAGATCTTCCTTTCATCCCCAACCTTGGTGCAGTCTAGATGTAAAGCCTGGATTTAGCCCCGTGATCGACCTGTGCGCCGGGAAACAGGGCCGGCAGTTTATTTCCATGCTCCGACTGCTTCGCTCCGTTTGTATTTATGCTATTTCCTTGGGAAAGTGCAGTTTGGATTTAGCGAGACGGTGAAAAGGAGAAAGGAGAGAGTATATTATTGAATTACAGTACATGTACCTGGGATTAGAGGAAATTGATAGGCACAACCTAACATGTGGCCTTGACTTTATAGGAAAAATGCAGCTGAAGTTCCCTCCATCATTGAAATTTCTCACATTTTATTTAGTTGGTTGTTGAATTTTATCTCCAGACATGAAGGCCTGACTCTTACTGAATCCTTTATCCACTTATTTATCTTCATCATCCAAAATTAAGGTCATTTTTTTCCAGTTTGCGTGTGTTCACAACAGACGTGTGAGTCATGTTTTATTGTGTCTGGGCACTTTCCTGACATGTAAGATTCGGCAAAAAACGTGAACAAAAAAAAGTTAAATATTTAAAAAGTCAATACAAAGTTGAATCACGAGACAGCGCAGGTTTATTTTGAAATATTTAAAACAAACCGCTGTCTTCCTTTATCCTTTTTAGTAAAGCAAAACAGACAACTTGGCCTTCTGTGCCAGACAAGAATTTCCTTCAGAATACATTTGCATAACAAAAATAAATTAAAATAAATAGGTGATTCTTATTTTTAACAGAATACAGAGAAACTCTGTGACCTTCAGCAGCTTTGGGTCTAAATAAAAACGTCCCTGACCCAGTTTATTTACAAAAAGCTTTGTGTTTTATTATCAGAAAAGATGAAATTCACCTTCAAATTGAATCATTTCAGATTCACGTCTCAGGTCCACAGTCTCTGAGCCTCTTTGGTGATAAATAATACTTCCCTCAGAGTCAGAAAAATACTGTAAATCCACTCCCCCTCTTTTCTACCCCACCGAAAATAAAGCAGGGCGCCAATCAAACAGTACGGTCTCCATAGCAACAGTTATCCCAAATCAAATAGTGGAGCATCTAGCGACACTGCTGCTGCTGCTGCTGCTGCTGGGTGGCGTCTGTCAAAACCACACAGTCATTACCTGTACCCCTGTTCCTTTGTATCACAGGCAATCACAGCCTATTCACAGTCTGCAGAAAGCAGGGCGCCTTTTCTCTCCCGGAAAGTGATCGAGCCTGGATTTTTTGAAAGAAACCCAGCGTGACGCTTTTCCATGTGACAAGTTCAGACCACTTTCTCCTCCTTCCACCTTCTTCTTGTCATTGATCGGGTGTGGGGGGGGAGGCAGAGTGAGAGGATTTGGGGTGCTCTTTTGACTAAGCCGAGCGCCTCCATGCTGCAGAATCAGGTCCAGGCTGGTCAAGTGAATAACAGCCTCCGTCTTGCAATCATGCACTGCGTCGCGTCAGCTCCCTAATGACGGGAGTGACACCCTCATCACCGAAATCTTCACTTATGGAGAAAGATTCAAATTGGGGGCATTTAGGTTAAAAGGAGCTTCATCACTTCCTACTGTGCAAGCTGGAGGAATACAAAAGTCATTTCTCTCCTCTCTGATCCTCGTTTTTTTTACCCCCGATGGCACCAGGCAGTGCAAAAGTTCCAATAACCTGTGTAACAGGGTGATGGAGCTCAATTTTTCCACCGAGAGATTTCTCTCACTGTGTCATTTTTGCTTTGTTGAACTGCTCCTCTCTCGGACACTTATATCCATTTCTCATTTCCAGCACAGCCTGAGCTTCAGCCGCGGGTTTGATGGGAACATCTTGCGGATGCTCAAAGCCCGGGCTTTTCTCCGACCCAATTCTGCATGCAAATCAAAGTTGGATCAATCTGGGGATCGTCTGATGAACTAATTATGCAGTAATTGTTCTGGTCTAGACCGCTGATCCATTGTATGAGAGCAGCTCTTTGTGTCTTTCTAGTGCTGATTGAGGATGATAATTGGGTTTTTTGATTGGCAGAGGGGCAATTTTGATCTCTCTTTTCTTCTTTGCCCCTGCACATGCACATAGAAAAACACACCCACACCCTCCTCCCTTCCCTGCACTCTCCTTCCCACCCAACCCATCCTCTATTCATCCTCCAGACGCATCCAATCCAATGCCAGCCAAACTGTAAGCTGGTGTGGGGAAACCTTTAAACAGGTTATTGAGGGTTAAGTGATGAGGCAGGGCCGCCGTGCATTTGCAATTAGTGCATTTGCATAACTTAATTGAGTGTGTTTGGTCGATGGATTGTCATTAGTTCTCCCATCAAAGCCGACGCAGGCAGGGAAGAGTCGAGCCGACGACCCCCGCGCACACCTACGCCCACGCACCAGAACAAGTGGACATGCATGCTTGCACAAGCACAACGCAGAAATCTGAGTTTCATGCTTCGCTCTCTCTCTCCTCTGCTGACTTACGTGTTCCTCCCAGTCATAATCACCATTACCCAGAATCCACTAAATCTGAGTGGTGTGGGTCACGGCGCAGCTCGACCGTGTCTCTTTGAAGGCAGGTCAGCCAAAACAAACATCTGACCCTGTTGAGAAGGTAATGATACCCCATAATGAGGTGGTGTTATTACAGTAAAGCCTTTCTCAACTTTTAGACTCTCTGACCTTTGTCCTCTGAGCTTTCGACCAATCAGACAACCCCCTCCTCCTCCTGCTTGTAATAAAATCGGAGTTGTTTGGCATGCGCTGGTGTTGCTGAGAAGACCTGGAGGCCTTTGTCGTGGGCAAACACACCGACTGGCCAAGTTTAAAGGTCACATATTTTCTCATTTACCTCTAGGAGTGTGTAGCCATGCAGATGGTTTCGGCTCTAATTTTAAAACCCACCACTGTTTCAACACATTTTCTCTCCTGGTGCTCAAAGAATTTAAATATATTTGCTGTCAACAAGGACTGGACCTGCTTTTTTTGCATTAAAGTTTGCAAACAGTATTTTGGATCACAAATTATACTCATTTAAAGCATATACATGAGTTTGTAAAAACAAAGTGGTAGCTAATACACTTACAGAGCTCTGAACAGAACAGATGCTTCAAGGAAAAAATGATTTTGTAGATTTCAAGTCTTCTCCAGCAGCTGTCAGACTAAAATAGAGCACATATTACACCTTATACACCAGCAGTGTGTGAGCTTATTATCACTCATGACATGTTGGAGCAGGCACATGGACTAAACCAGGCCTATACCTATGTTCAGTTGAAATTGGCGAGAGTGAAGGAGCAAGTACTGATCCAGTCCTGTTAGCTAAGGAGCCATGTGTAAGTTCTGCAACTGTTGCTTCTTTTCTTCCGCTGTTAGCATGCAAAGCTAGCCTGTCTGATTATTTTCTGATAACGAGTCACTTTAGCATCCAGGCTGCTTTTAATAACTTTATATTTAATCAAATCATTCCCAATGATTGCCTTAAAACCCTCCAATTTGCCCCTTGGGGATAAATAAAGATAACCTTGACCTTGACCTCCTTTCAATGACCGGAGTGGAAACACAAAACCACAGCAGCCTGGATGGAAAGACCTGTTTAGCTCTCTCAGTGGGTGATTTGAATGAAGCAGAACAACATAAACTACAGTGTGTAATTCTGTTTCTATGGAAAGCGGTGATGGTGGTGAGAGTCAGTGAAAGTGTATAGCTACAGTGGAGCCTGTTGTAAATAGAAATTGTGCTCTTGGTGAAATTACTAGGTTGAATATAAGCGCTGCAGGAGAAGTCCAAGAGGCAGAGCTGCGTGGACGTCGGTCAGACTGAAAACAGTGACATAACCTGGACGCTGAGGAGGTGCAGACACAGGAAAATCTGTTTTAGAGCCATTAAACTATTTAGATACGTAGCTTCAGCATGCTGCCCCACCTCTCCTCTGCTCCGTCTTTCATTTCCTCTGTAAGCACTTAAGTCTCACTCCCCCCCCTCCATCCCTCCACTCCCCACTTCACCTTTCCTAACCATTGCCTCTGCCTTGTTTGCTTTTGTTGCAAATGTAGCCCCATAATTGTCCAAATCAATGTTCAGCAGTCTCCCTCGCCGCGATTAGGCGGAAAATTAGGTTATGCGGCAGTTGCCATGGTTTCAAGGCAGTGGATTTCTAAAAAAGATCTCCCGCGAAGCCAGAGACTGGCATGGTATAATGAACTTAAATTAAAGCAACTTTTGTCTCAATGTAGATTTTAATTACCCCGGCTACTGTCTCTGAGAGAAAAAAGGAGGGAGAAAAGGAGAAGAAGGGAAAAAAAAAGCAGAGCGAACAAGTGAGGTGGTGAAAGAACGGGCGGAAAACAGGGTTTATGTGCCAGAGTGCTAATTTGATCCATTAAGGGATGTGTGTGTGTGAGAGGGAGTGTGTGATGTGCTACCTGTCTACTGAATATAAAGTCTCATTCACACCCATCATGGAGCATGGTGCAAGGGGCGAGAGTCGCGTCTTGTTAAACTCCAGTCTTCAGCTGAGAAAAATCTAATTAGTCTAATTAGGCGTGTTGCAACAGTCAGAGATGGAATGACTTCTCCTCTGCGGCTTCCTCGCTGAGGGAAGTGAGAAAATATGTTTTTTCTGTGAAAAGAGTGTGAAAATATGTGCAGACGTGTTGATGTAATCGACAAATCCACATCCTGCCTCTGACTGTGATCACCTGTTGCCCCCCTCCACCACCCCCGTTCCTCCTTCCTAACCTGCTCTATGATCTGCAATGTCGCTGATGATGATATAATAAGTCGCTCTCTGGTTTCTTGCCAGTGGAGATGCTCAAAAAAAAAAAGTAAATGATTAACAGTAACCATGCTCATCCGCTAGATACATTCAGTCAGCCCCCCCCCTGGCACTTCAACCTCAGCTTTCCTGGAGCGTTTGATCAAAGAAAAGGATGCATTACTTTGAATATTTGCATGGCATTTAACAGCTGAGGACCCAAAAAAATGCAATACACCTGCACACACACACACACACACATACACACACACATACACACACACACTCCAGCAGTCAGATCACAGATGTTTCTAATGTGTGGGGAGATGGTGACACGCAGCTGAACCTGTACAACAAGCAAAGGATTAAGTTACTCTTATTTTGAAGGGCTGTCAGTGTAGTAGAATGAGACTTCCTGGTTTAATCCATTGATAAAATCACATTATAACCAACAATGCACATTTTGTTTGATTCCTGTCTCCCTATGGACCTGACAGAGTCAAACCGTATACTCTACAAAATAAAAGCCTCAGCCTTTCCTCAGTTGTTTTGACTTTATCTCACACTGAAGGTCCTTGCATGTAAAAGGTCGAAATTCTACGTGAGAAGGGTCAATAAACGCTCCGGCGGGATGTTTTTCGAGTGCGACATAAATCATGCAGGGTAAGCTTGGACTTAAAATGCTGCATTTGAATGAGCATCCCTGCTCAGATAGAAAAACTCAGCTATTACTCGGTGTTGTGGCTATTAAACTGGCCCACTGAGAAAACATCTTCTGCTCTCTGGGGGCTGTGGAAATGCATCCAAGGATTTTACGAAACTATGTTTCAGCCAGACTGAGGCGCTTTTGAAATGCATATCACACCAGGAATTGATTGATATAAAGGTGTAAGAGAATCTAATGGTGGAGTTTTTCCTTATGATTAAGTCCTGTGTTAAACAAGGTGGGGGTTAACGCAGACATCTGAGTGTTTCAGGGTCACTCCAGGCTCCAGATGAATTCCAGTGCAAGTGATAGTCTGTCTGCATTATCTTTAAAGTCTGTTCCACATTTACACTCGGATGCGGTGGGCGCCTGAGCTGGAAATGCACCATACGTATGTTCTCCATGTTGGCTTCTACGATTGAAGAACATCAAAGCCCAAACCCAACTTCTCCTTCCTCTTACGATTCTGCACACTTCTCGTTATGCGGTACCTGCAGTCTGTTGGGCCAAGAAGGAAAAAAAAAAAAAAGCGGTGGACTGCCAGCAGTGCTTCACAATGATCCTCCTAACTTGTAGAGGTGTAATAAGCTCCGAGGAGAATATGCATCCCCGTGTGTCCATAGATCATGGTGCCTGATGATAGCTGTGTTGCTCTGAATAACTGTCATAATTCCAGACAATTTGGGCAACTTTGGCAACACTTGTAATTCACAGGCGAGCGCCTTCAGCTATTCGACTGGAGCTTTTCAGCAGCCGCACACAAAAGAAATGCAATTTTGCAGCATGAATATTATACCTGAGGTCTGAAATGAAATCCTCACGCTGAATGAAAGTCATATTTTGTGATTGCGCACACTATCTCACCTGCCCTACTTGAGCAGCTACACCAAAACACACACATATACACACAGAGAGACACAGAGTGAGTGAGAGCAGGGTTTTTATGAGTAATCCTTGCTACTGATTCAAGGCCTGTAATTGTAAGCAGCGCAGCAGGAAGTGAAGCAAGTCTCGGCTATTGACCGACTCCAGTCTCACACTGAGCTAAAACACAGGGGTGGTGGCATTGCCGCTGAGAACATGTCAATTTTGCTCTTTAGAAAAGGGGCACTACTTGAAGACTGAAAGCAAATCAACACAGCTATCGACCCAGACAACCCAACCCTGTAAATTGCACTCACAGAGACGAACAAAACAACAAAAACCATCACTGGGTTTTTATTGATGGCCAACACTTTGGGTAGCATGCTTTACTTCCAGACGGCGATGAGATTGAAAAGACTCAAAAGAAAGCTTTGATCGGCCGTTATCGAGTTTGCACTTGCGGCAGCGTCTTAGCTCAAAGACAACTGTCAACCCGAGCGTTTTAAATTCTCATGAACAACAGCAACGCATCTTTCAAACCTCTCGTTCCTATACGACATATTGCCTTTAGCAGCAGCAGCAGCAGCAGCACAGGTGAGAACAGGCCTCTGTATAAATTAAGGAAGTGACATCATTGAGTAAACAAGAGACAGGAGTCAGGTTGTGCAAACACGGCAGCTAGAGCAGCGTTGTTGTCAGACAGCCGGGCAGCTTGACTCTTACATGGGGACAGAGAAAATCAAAATTTCACAGTGTGTGCGTGTATTACAACACTTGACATTTCTGACAACTTCTCGCTCTGCTCTTTCACATGCTGCAGTGAGAAAACACAGTGAGGCCTCTGTCCTGTCATGTCCACAACAAGTTTTTTTTAACGTATAAAAGGAGAACTGTGCAGACAGGTAGTCACCTTCAACAAACAGGAAGTGTATTAGTGTGGCTGTGTGTATGTACTGTACAGTATGTGAACAACGAGCAAGTTCAATCCATGCTGACGTTATGTCTGATTTGGGGCCTAGTGGTTAAAATGCATAGGATATAACCAGGGCCGTTGCTAGGAATTCTGGGCCCCCTGAAAGAATACTAAAGTGGGCCCCTGCCCCCTGACTTTTCCACTTTTTTTCTTAGACTACATATGTATTATAATTTTTTATTTAGTTTGTTTTGATGCTAATGCAGCATTACTATGAGTATTAGTCAGTGTCTTAAGCAGAATAAGTCAGTCATACAAAGATTAGACTAGGGGTTTTTGTGGGCCCTACTGGGCGCTGGGCCCCTAGAATTATCATCACCTTTCTCCCCTATACAACGGCCCTGGATATAACTGTCTTTTGCATTTCCTCTATAAGGGCAAAGTTTCCAACAAAAAACAACAAATAGAAAGAAACCCAGGTGAAATCTGGAAAAAAAAGAAACCCTGATTGCAATGAGCAGGCACTCACTTCACAATTAGGACCCACCAACTTCATCCAAAACATTTTTTTCTTTTTCAGTCTCTCCACCTGCCGTCATAAAGAATACATTACCGGTGCCACTTTACATGATTTCTGTGTGATGAAGTCCTTCAAACCTTCCCAAACACTTCCACCAGCAATTGCCACTTGAAACTGCTGATGTGAGAAGTTGCCAGGAGCGACACTCACACACAGTAGCCTACAGCTGAAAACAGGTGGGTGTGGAAAGTAAATCCAAAGACAACAGCTCTGTCTTTTTATTTTTTCCTTTCCTTTTTCTTCTTCTCACAACTCCCACAGTTTAAATAACGTTGTATAGAAACACACATGTTGCACTGCTGACTGTGAAGTGCTGGCAACAACAAAGAGTGATGAGTCAGCAGCTGTGATGATGATCACACTGGGGAACATAACCAGCATCATATAATGTCAGTGGCTCTGCAAACACAGTGTTAAACCAGGTATGAAATGATGTTCGTGTCTTAAAATATCAGAGCCCAGGGATTACGGATGAAGGATGCAACCACTGTAGGATTTTCTAATTAGGAATCAGCTCTTTGTCCTTTTCCATCTGTGTGTGTGTGTTTACTCTGTCCCCCAAATACCTTGTTTATTGCACACGAGAGGGGTGAGAGGGAACAACAGGCGAAAGAGGCTGTCAGCCCCTCATTGTTCCCCTCCATACATTTCCGATGAATTATAGTGGCAGTGGAAATAATTGCTTGTCCCAATTATGAATCCATCTGCCGCGGTGGCTTTCTGATTTGATGGGGGGGAAATATTCCCGAGAGCAAAACCAAACAATGCCTGGGAATAAGGCGCAGGAGCGTGTCAGCTGCCATTAATATCCATAAAGGCAATTTCACAACACACCTAATGACACAAAATGACAGACAATAACGATTAGGTAATTAGAAAGTGTGATGTCTGAGTAAGCAGAGGTGTGTTGCTCTCTCTCTTTCTCTATGTGTGTGTGTGTGTGTGCAGGGGGATTCGAGCAGGGAGGGATTAAGGTTAATACATCTCTCTGCAAATGCATGTGGACAGTTTACCTCATCTTTATCCTGTAAAATAATATGACTTTACAGGGGCTAAAGAGAAAAAGGTCACTGAGGTTAAAAGGAACGGCAGGACTCTAATATTTATATATTTCCATTTTAAAAATCAGGTTTTTGATCATATATCAAATAAAACCTTACAGGATTCCTACTGGAAGTGAGAAAGTAGACAAAATAAAATACTTTTTCAACCAGAAATATAGCCTACCTATCCAGCAATGATAAAGTATTGAAAATAAAAGTTTCTTCACAGAGGCACAATTTAGTCTAAGTTATGATATGTTTCAAACATGCATAAGTTTTAAAAATGCATATGCAAATGAGGGCAGGCCAGCAGGCAGACTGATGCCGGTGTGTCGGTGGGAGTGTGATTTCCTGGAGAGCCGGAGCCGCTGTGATTTCTTCTTCCGGGTTCTCGTGTCGTGGTTTGTTTTGTTTGGGTTCAACCCAGCGTGACTCAGAGCCACACAGCGAGTCCGTGGGTACCGTTTTCCACCAGCTACACAGTCACACTGACAAAAAAGAAGATGTCCCGTGGGGATTAATTCAACAGTTTGGTCTCGGTGAATGAAAGCGGACGGGCGACTTTTCGGCGTCATCACATCCCGACCTGAGACACCTGTTGCTCCGGTTTCGACACACAGGTGCCTCCGCCTCCGCCACTCAGGGAGAAACTCCCGGTGGGGAAACTATAACTCACTAACTCGGACTCGTTTTCTTCACTTTCTTTTTTATTTTGTTTTTTTTTGGCTTTTTGCAAGCTATTATGAAAGTTACAGTCATTTTCGGGGACACTTCGGTGGTGGTTCCCTGCAAAACTGGATGGATAGTCCGGGATTTAGTGGAGCAAGCCACGCGGAGGTACCGGAGGATTTTGGAGCAGGTAGGCTACAGTAAACACTCGGACAAAACTTTATTATTTGCACTCAGACTATCTGAACTCGTTGTGCATTCATTACATGGCATTGAATTCCTCCCATTCTTCACATGTTGGACGAGCTGGCTGTCATACCTTGGTCAAAGGGAGGAGTCACGTGACCTGCCAAACAGTGTCTGTAATAGTCAAAACATAGATGGATGATTGTCTGAGTTTGGTGCACTTTGCATCCCTCAGGTTTACCTAAAAAATGTTCAAATAAAGTAAGATATGTTTTGCATTTTAAAGCCATAAACCGATGGATCCATGTGTCTTTGGATTATAACACAAAAACACAATAGAACTTGTTTTTAATTTATTTCAAATTTTTTGATAAGGATCTAGGCTAGCTACAGTAGATGACAGCCCTTGTTGACCAGAAACACTTTTTCATTGATTTAAAACAAATAAAAATATCAATTAAATTAATAATGTTTTGTTAATATAATAATATCCCTGACTACTTTAACCAAAACAATACAACAATCTAAAATAATATAGCAATTTTTTATGAAATGGCAATATTTTATCATCTCCCCCAGGTTTATTGAACCCCGTAACAACATACCAATTCCCCCATTTTAAAAATAATGGTACAGTTACATACTGTAAGGAGAATAAAAGTTTCAGCATCTTTTCTTACATATATTTCATTGTTTTTATTATAAGATTGACATCATCAAACTCAGACAACCCAAAGTGCACCGAATCCAGAGAATCAACCAGCTAGCTTCTGCCATTGTTGCTTCTAAAACTTCTGAACTTTTCTTAAAGTTTTATAGCCTACACTTTTAATTTTAATGTTTTGACACTATCTTCTGGTCATGACAAGATAATTAGGCTAATGTTCAAAAAATAATATAGTGATGTTCCTCTCACATGTGGTTCTATGTCATTTCTGGATCAGATAATTAACATGTGCATCACACAGTAAGAAATCCATCACAGTCGATACCCAACAGTACAATGCATCTATATGGCACCTTTTGGATGATAGGTAATGGGTGTGACTGTCACATGCCTCAGCTCTAAAAAGTCTGTGACCTTTTCGCTGTAGCTCTCAGAAGTCGGATGACAAACGTCGGCGCTGACAACAAGCTGAGGGGAAGTGAATTTCCCCGCATCTCCTGAACACCTCAAATGAAACTGATAATAACTCACACAGTGTAGGAAGGATTTAGAAGAAACCATGTGTGCAGTGTTGTTTCCCTGTGACTTGTGTTGTTACGCATGTCCCACCTATAAACAAAAGGCACAAACCCCCCACAGCATCTCTTAAACATTAATCATTCTGCAGGCTGACCTTTTATTAATCAGCAGCTTTGTATGTGCATGCTGCCCCAACCTGATAGGCTGTTGATGATGTGTGTTTTGTCTCCGTGAGGATGGGAGGGGGTTGCTGGCTGCAGCCTGAGCTGTCTTACCTGTACAATGGCTCCCTGTTTAAAGCCCTGGTATCTCAGCGGGCAGGTGGAAGTTTACTGTTTGATGTCCTCACTGTGGCTGCAGTCGGGGATATGCGCGGCGGACAGGAGGCTTTGTCCTGTGAGTGATTGGGGATTAGGATTGGTGACAGGCCTCGGTCTTATCGGGGTTGGCTCGGTCCCCCCTCAGCCCGCCCACGCACCATAGCTACCCCCTACCCCCCCTCCCCTCCCTCAGGCGGGCACAGGATGGACGGACTGACTGGGTGGCAGGACGGCTTGATGGATTGCTTCCACTCTTTATGCACACACCAACATGTAAAACACAGATGGGCACTCACACATGCAGGAGCTCATCTTGCACCGTGTCCCCTGATCCGTCTTGTTTCTGCCTCGCTGACAGCCACAGCCACAGCCACAGCCATGCCCACTCTGCCCAGCGGACCCCTGCTGATCCCCACCGAGACGCTGAAGTGGGCTAAACGAGAGCATGCGATTAGAGCGCACCCCTTGATTGCTTTTCACAGGGCGTGTTAATTAGGAGCCGCTGCTAGACGCTTACTCAGCACTCTGTTGCTTTCCTCTTAAAGGGATAGTTCACCCAAAATTCAAATTTCACTCATTATCTACTCATCCTCATGTCAACTAAGAGCTGTGAGAATTTTCAGAGTCCCCCGTTCCTTCTCTGAGTTACAGGGGGTCCGTGCAGCAGTATTTGTCCATATAATGGTTTTCAATGGATACCAACTTTCTTCGTCCAAAAAGACACACTAAAAAACATCCAAATGCCTCCATAGTGCTCGTGTGTAATGTCCCTCTTGTATTGAAGCCCCGACATGAGAAATTGTTCTGTAAAAAATTAAATAAGTCTATATTTTAAGCTTGTTTGTAGTGGAAGCTCCCAGTGTCTCGGTTCACTGCTCTTCCTGTGTCAGTGCAAATCTCGCGTGATTTGCACTGACCGGCGGAACAATTTCTCATGTTGGGGCTTCAATACAAGAGGGACATTACATACGAGCAGTATGGAGGTATTTGGATGTCTTTTTGGACGAAGAAAGTTGGTATCCATTGACAACCATTATATGGACAAATACTGCTACGCGGACCCCCCGTAACTCAGAGTAGGCACGGAGGACTCTGAAAATTCTCACAGCTCTTAGTCGACATGAGGGTGAGTAGATAATGAGTGAAATTTGAATTTTGGGTGAACTATCCCTTTAATAGCAGCACATCATCACGAGGACAGTCCAGCGCTGCAAAGTGCCCGGCGAGGCCTAAACACATCTGACCAGATGAGGCCGGCTGCCAGCAGAGTCTACTTATCGCCCACATTAACCACACATTTCCCCCTCTGGCCGGCTGCACCGCTGACAGCAGGGACAGTGTCAAAAAGCCTGGGTGTAATCGCTGAGGGTGTGTTTGTGTGTGTTGGTTTCTGGCCATGTGCGCGGTCTCACTGTGGATGGCAGCGATGGCATGTGGACCTTCTTTAATTAGCAGCTCATTTTAACGTGACCTCGGCTGTGGCTCTGCTTGTTCGGCTGCTTTTCCTCCTCCTCTGTTGAGAAAACAGTTACGCTAACAGACAAAGCCTCTAACTAACTGCAGGCTGAGAATTACTTCTCATTATACGGTGTGATTTGTACAATACCAGAGCACATTTGCCATCGTGGTGGTAATAAAAGATTTCCCCATATAGTTTCCACACATTGTTCAAGGCGCGCCGCTAATATCGGATATAATGAGGAAAGTAGAAGATTGTGGGAGATTTGTGTAAAGATTTGCACCTCAGGTGTTAAGATTTATTTAAGTTATTGAAAATTAAAAATCTCATCTTCCCTGCTTACTGTGTTATCTTTATTATTACTCAGTATCAGTGTGTCTTCTGGGGCTGCAGCCAACAGTTATTTCAGCGCAACAATAGTGAACAAAGACGTTTGGTTTGCAAAGAGTTTGTGATGCACGTGAGAGAGGAGTCTTATCTTAAAGGGATAGTTCAACATTTTGGCAAATTGGCCCATTGCCATAATCCCTATAGTTTTAGCAGTAGGTTTGTTACCTTTAATTGTTGGTGCAAGCTATTTTTAGAACGGCGGAGCAGAGCGGCGAGCTGCTCAGAGCTACGCTACTGTACGGAGGCTAATGGGATGTCTTGGTTTCCCTCATCAAACTCTTCAAATGCACAATCCCACAACTCCAAAATGCTCTGAGCAGCTCGCGGCTCTGCTCTGCCGTTCTAAAAATAGCTTGCACCGACAATTTAAGGTAAAAAAAACCTACTCCTAAAACTATAGGGATTATGGCAATGGGCGAATTTGCCAAAATGTTGCACTATCCCTTTAATAACAGCTGAGATATCTGTGCTTTACTAGATGACTGTGTTATTGTAGGCATGTAGCCTGGGGCACCAGCGTGAAGGCTGCGAGTGTTGTGCGTTCTCAGGGGGATCAGCCATAGCAGTATACTGTCACTGTGCAGGTTCAGTTCATATTTCAGCCCCTATACGACTCTTTGCTGACACCTGAGTGCTCTGAGTGAAAGGACTCGGATACTGTAGGTATGTTGATGTGAGGTCAAAGCTCAGCTATGCAGAAAGCGTTGTTAAAACTTAATGCAACAGTTCAAACCTGTCGTTTCTCTTGTTCGCGACGTTGGAATTTAGGTCACGTCGACTGTCAGATGTGTTCAAGGAAGTCACACTTAACATTATCGATCCCTGAAGGAGAATACTCTGTGACCTCTGTGCAGCGTCTCCAGGCTGGAGGGGGTTCTCGCTTCAGCTGAGGGGCTCTTCAGCAGGACAGACGCCTGCTGGCATGGAAGTTTAAATGAGGGCGTCTCAAATACCTTGACATTAAAAAGAAGTGGATGTGATTGTGTATCGGTTCTCAGAAAACCTTTTGAAATCGAAAATGCCAACCCCGTCTGGTTTCTCTGTGCGCGTCGAAAAAAGAAAAACTAGATCAAGTCCATAATGAGTGTTGTAAATAGATGGTTAATTAGTGCTGGTAATTATGCCATTATGTTTTGGGGTTATCTATCTGTCTGTCTGTCTGTCTATCTGTAAGTGGATGTTTCAGTCATGTTTTTGCTCAACTTTGGTACAAAGGTGAAAATGAACTGAAAGATTTTGGTGTTCAGAAGTGAAAGGTCGTTGTAACCTCACAAAACCTCACAGGAAATGCTTTGAGTGTTCACCGGGATGAAGGATGTTGTTATGTTTATGTTAAAATTTGGTGATTTGTGTATACTGCTTATAGCTGCTTCATAGAGAGGATGGATTTAAAGTTTATCCGAGTGTGTGGACGTCACTGGGCTCATTTGTATCTAGGGGAACGTGAGAACAGTCTGTGGCCTGACTGAAAACCAGTAGAAACACTGGATTTTATTCCATCTGTCATTTCTCGGCCGATACGCAGCGTGCCACATTGGATCAGTGAATCTCCACAGAGGTAATTTTGGCCTCCGATTACAACAAGAGCGAAGACAAACTGCTGAGGTCAAGTCGTCTCTGCTTCCCACCACCGCCGCTGCCGTCCTCCAGGGTGAAAGCTCTCCACAGCTTTCCTCTCTCTTCCCTCTCGCTCGTCTGATGGACCCAACTCGAGGACGGCTCCTCATCGACTCGTTTATTAAAGACATTTTCTTTTCTTTTTTTCTTTCTTCTTCTTTTTTTTGTCACGGCTAAATCCACACCGTCCTCCTGCAGCTGTGTAATTACACATTCTTCTGAGGATCAAAGTGTGAAATAGCAACCCCCCCTACCACCACCACTACCACCACCGCAGCGAATTTAACTCCGCTAATCGACCCCGACGCTTCACCGTTCTTGAGTGGTGTCGTGTTTGCTCACCAGAGAGGGAGAAGAAGGAGCACTATCGCTTTAAATGGTGTATGGGGGGGGGCTTAATAGTGTAATTTGCAGGGAATTTACTCTTCTAACTGTCACGGTAATTCTCCTCTGCTATTGACTGACTGACTCCTAACTCCTTTTGTTTTTTACTTCATGGGAAGAGTTCAGGATGCGAAGGGGAATTACCAGCAGGGATTGATAACCGCTGACTTCAGAGGAGTTTTTTTTTCTTTTACTCCCCTCTCTTCTCTCTATAGATTACTTTCCCTGTGAAGTGGCATACATTCATCCCTTCTCTTCACAGGGTGTGTGTGGGGGGGAAGTGTGTCTCCTATGGGCTCCTATGGCAGAGCACAAGTGAAGTGCAAACTCCACCAGGTGTGCTTAAGCGCGACCTCTCGGAGGCGACGCTAATTAACACTCCGGCGTTGTTGTGCTCTAATCCACCGGTGTGATTAATCCCTCTGCCCTGAAATTCACACTCGTGCTTCTCGTTTCATTAAGGTGCGCGTCTTGATGCCGGCGATTGGCGATGGCGATGCCCTTCCCTCCTTTTTTCCCACACACACTCACACTCCCACTCCCACTCTCACACATAAACACCGAGAGAGGCAGAAGAATGCCGGCAGCCGTTCAGGTTGGACCGGTTTTTCTGGCAGAGTGTAAATGCCTTGTACCTGACGTCTTGGCTGCAACCGTGCTCCGCCAGTTTCAATGTCTCCATCCCACATGCACCATCCTAGAATAAACAATCATGGAACACCCTGTTTCTATTTTAAATTCTTACATATCTGTGTCATATCTTATAATGATAATAAATTAGGAGCCCCATCCAGGACAGTGTTTCTGAAATTAGAGCTAGTTGCTCTACTATCAGATAAAAACAAAACAATGCAAACTATGAGGAAGTTAGGTGTCCTCTCTTTCTCTGTGAGGCCCTCACTCTCATTCCACGTTGAAACAACTCTATTTTTTTTTTTTTTTACAGTGACAGGACACTCTGGCCTCAATGGATTGCATGCCTGTTTGCATAATCACACAAAGCCGTTGCATTGTGTGCAAACCGCAGTGTGTTTGTATGCTACATGTAGTTGTAGTTACGGATTACTTGCCGCTCGGTCTCTTGCAGCTCTGGCGTTGGTATTATGGGCACTTCTGAAGAAAGGGAGGCTCTGGCTTTATTCCTGTGATTGAAATCCCAGGCTCTCCCAACCATTTGTTTTAAGAGAATGGACTTGGCCCATTGTAAAAGGCAGACACCCTCTTTTTTTGTGCCCCATAATTCACATTGGGATGCAGCGGAGCAAGAACAAGCCCATTCACAACGGGGCTCAGTGATACAGCAGAAGCTGCTCGCTGGGTCTTAGCCAAACTCATTCCAGCCTCTGAGGCTCGTAGCCTATAGCTGTTAATTTAGCTGGTAATGTAGTCCTGTGTTTCTCCGGACAGATTGCTTATTGGTATGGACAGCTCCTAATGGGCCATTTTCTACTGCACACATTGTTAGAAACGATGAGCCTTGTCAAAGATTTCTCTCCCAAGTCCCAGGAATTCCTTTTAATCTGGAAAACCAGTGAACACTGAACCCAGTCAGAGGTCAGACCTACGTTCTGTTTCTCTTTGTGTTCATAATCTGCACAATTTATCATCATCCTCGTCTTAAATTGTTCAGAAACGAACTCGGAGATCTGCGAAGCATCGCCACAGCAGATTGTGTGAATGCCGTGTCACAAAAAGGGGAAGATGCTATTGTCTGTGTACTTCTCATTTGGTTTTTTATTTTATTTTCTTGTGTAAACAGCGCACAGATTTCAGATTGCAGCTCATTCAAAAGGCCCAGTTCCCTTTGTCAATGTCTGAAGCTCCAGGCTCTGCGTACTTCCCGCTCCGTGGGGTGTGTCCACTTTGACCTCTGTCCTCATGGTGACAGTGAAACCAGGCTGGAATGTGCCCACCACCACCACCACCACCACCACCGCTCCCCACCGGGCAGCAAAACTGGAAAAGTTCCTACCACCTTCCCCCCGCCCTCCCCCTCTCACTCACAATCACAACGCTCCGAACAAGCTGTACTTTTTAAAAAAACATGTGCTGTGCATTTACAGTGTAATGTAGGTCAGCTGTCATTACTGTACCTGCCAAACTAACAGGAATACCTGCTGTGGTGCCTGAATATATGGGATTACTGTGCTGCAGCGTGACTGTCAGAAGTGTGTCACATTTGTCACTGTAAACACATCATTCTAGTTCAGCTATTTCTTGACATAATCTGCAATCTGAAACTGCGATTTAAATATAAACCTGTAATAAATGGAAAATGATGAGTGAGTGGTTCAATCATTTCATAATAACACAAGACAAGATTTTTTTTAGTATAGTATACCATTTATAGTTACATAGTATACCATTCATTTTAGATTGATGTGTTTTAAGTTACACCATTACAAACATAATTAATTACAATAAGGTTTTTATTCTCCTTTCTTTTCCTTTAAGACAACACGCTATAGCCACTCTTTGATATATGTATTTAAATGTTTAGTGTCTTATAAGCCCATGTGGAAGAAAATGTGCATGAAACTTAAATACCGTAAAACAATCAATCATAAGGTAAAGATTGGTGATTGATGTCATTGGTTTTGGTTTAGTTGCTGGAATATTTTTGAGTAATTTCAAGTTATAAATATTCTTTATATGAATAATTCAAGCTACTCATCATTTGGGCTTATTTCTTATGTTATTTCCCAGCAAGAAGGCAAATATACTGTATATTTTTTTGCTAACTGGTGTGTTTGTTTCCAGCACGGGGAGAGGATTGTGAAGACCCACCACTTGGAGTTCCTTGAGGGAGGGATCCTGTACATGGACGACCTGCTGAGCGATCTAGTGGAGGACAGAGACAAGGTGAGGAGAGGGTTGGACGGGCTGGTGGGCCGCGATTCGTCGGGCTTATCTAGACTCACTCACACATTCATCTTGTCGTCATTCTCATCCAAGCCTCCACACACACACACACACACGAGACGTGCAGACATACAGTATGATAGCGGTAAGCCGTCTTCCTTATTGTTCCGCACCTGATATGAGGGGAAGTGAATTACAGCAGGGGATCCGTCATTCTTATCCGCGCTTAGAGTCTGATAGCGGATTTGTTGTGACTCCCTGTGAAAGTCTCCTGGCAGGATGACAGGATGTCCAATAAACAAGGTATTTGCAAATTCAAACCTCCAGTTAGCTTGTCACTGGCTCTGAGATTTTTCAAACCGACTGGATGTGATAGAGTTTTTTTTTTTTTCTTTTCTGCCACAGCTCTGGCCAAAGAAAATAAACTGATTGCATCTTAATTGGCTCTAATCAGGCTTGGTAAGGAAGTGAATTTATTTCCTCCTCCTCCTCCTCCTCCTCTATCCCAACCCTCCTCCTTCGCTCCCCGGGTTCCTCAGAAAGCGAAGACTGCATCGGAGCGGTGACGGTGCTGTGTGATTTAGCTGTCATGTTCATTTGTACCGCGACAGATAAAAGGACACCGTTTCAGGTAAATCATCCATGTGCAAAGGGAAGTTCTCCGAAACAGCGGTGATGTAACTTCACAGGAGACGGCTCGGGAGTTGTTGTTTTTTTTTTCTATGCGTGCATACACAACAGACAGTGGCCCAATTTCTATGAAGAGCCCATTTCGTTCCTCTTGCTAATTTCCCATCATGCATTCCTAAAATGTGCTAATAAACGTCCTCAAATCCATATTCATAAGGCGGCGGTGCAGACGAATGATGAATTACCAACTCTTAGTCAGCAAGAAGGCCAAATGAAATGGAAATGGAATATTCAGCTGACCCTGTGCCATGCAATAACAACTGGTGTTTTAGCCTGCATGAACAATAGACTATGTGAGTGCGTGTGTGTACAAGTGCAAGTTTGGCAAAATATGTCTGTGGAAAAGGGGACAGAGCTGAATAATAGATGTGTAAATTCAGTGAGAAAATCTTCAGCGGCGGGAAAAAGAAGTGTTTTTTTTTTTTTTTTTTTTGCAATCACAGAGAACAGAGGCCTCATTTTCCCAGATGATCGAATTATAATCATAGGATCTGCATCTTATCTGTGCCTGAGAGGGTGAGTCGTGGATTTTAATGACTCATTCTCCAACCTGAACCCTCTCGCTCTCTGAGCATCCTCAAAGCGATGATGATGATGAGGTGTCGCACAGCAAATCCCACTCTGGCATTTGATCCGATTCTTTCCCCAACAATTGAATGTGACATTGATTTCCAGCCTGTGGTGTTGACTTCGCCCGAACCTGGCCTATTTACCTTTTTTTTTTGTTTCTTTTACTTCTTTCTCTCCTCGCTTTCATCTCGCTTCTCATTTCAGCCCTTTTGTTTTTGCCGCTGATGAAAAGATAGCAGGGCGGAAAAGGACGAGTGCACATGATCTTCACAACGTGCCAGCAATCTGACTTATCTCCGGGCTCCCAAACAGCGCCAGCTCTCGTAGATTAATGAGCTGTGCCTGGCATTCTTGATTAGTCTGACTTCCTTTTGTTTGCCTATGTTTTTATTACCTCGCCGTAGCTGACAGATTCTATCTTTAGCGCTTTTTTCTCTCTTTTTCATTCTGTTACTGCGGCTGACGCTGGTTCGTCATCAATCATACCGGAGTGGTCCCATTGTGAAGGCCCTCCACCGCACAGCATGGGCCCTGTTTTAGCCGCGGATGCTAATGAGAGATAATGGGTAGCTATTTGTACACCTACTGGTTAGCTTAGCCGCGAGTCCAGACCTCCTTATCAGGGCCAAACCCTAACTATTATTCAACAGTCATTCATTTACACACACACACACACACACATAGACACATACACTGTCCCTGCTGCCCGCACAGAACCGCAGGAAAGCGAGTAGCGTAGCGTGTTAGCATTGGCGTGTACGGAAGTGTCGCCACTGGTGGTTGATGAGGGCGGAGATGAGGGGGTAGCTGTTATTTGATTACAGTTCTGCCCCCCTGCATCTGCGACACACACACACACACACACACACACACACACACACACACACACACACTCTGTTCATTAGCCCCCTGTCTGGAGACACCGGCCACCAGCCTCCTCATGAATATTAACATCGGTGTGATGAATGTGCAGAAGGCCAAGCGGCGCTGGCCAAGGTGCGAGCGCGTATACACAGTGCACACCCCCAGACAAAGCAGCAGAGTATAAAGAGACCTCTGCAGGTCACGCTTCAGTCAATTATCCTCCATGAAGCCGCTCTCCTCTTTGACCCCGGACGGTGGGTGTGCTGTGTGTAGCCCTGCAGCTCTCAGACGCCGGTCGGAGGCATGGCGGTTGGAGTCAATGACCTGTCAAACACCCCCGCTACTTTGTTAATGGCGAGGAGACGTGGGGCAGGCACAAAAGCTTTTTGATCTCCCCCCTCTTTTTGTCACACCGTGTTGCTCAAATCACCGCAATTTGGAGACAAGTTAACCCACTTTATCCTCCTTATCCCCCATCAGCCCGTGTCGGCTCTTTTTTTTCAGTGATGTAGCTGTTGACTCGTGATAAAGTCTCTGGATTTGCCCTGTTGTTCCTCCAAAACCATTTCAAGTCGTACTATTGATCCCAAATTCTCAAAACCATGTGAACAATCCTCAATACAGTTGGTGTGCAGGAATTGTAAGTGTAAAAATGTAAATTGCATGAGCTGTCACTTACATTGTCCATGCTGATCAGCAGTGACACTTATTGTGTCTTTTTCAAAAAAGTTGCCAAGGACCTGTTGCTGCACTCCTTTCCTTTCCTTCCCTTCTTTAGTAATGCATCTCCTCCCTCTCCCTCTTTCCAAAGCAGTTATTAACAGATGTAGTGCTGCACCTCTACACATTCGCCCATTTACAGCCACCAGAACTGTCACTCTCCCCCATTCACGCTCCTTTGGGATCCTGCATTAGCCGCAGCCATTACTTCCATATGTCGCCTCGGTACACAAGAGCTTTCTGACAGGCTGTCCAATGCTAGCATGCCATTAGCATAAAAGCTATACACCAGGTTCCAGTCAGTCAGGCAGCCCTCCCATACACACTCAGAGTTTAATGTATACACATATATATATATATATATAATATATATGTTCGACTGCTGAGCTTTTGGAGAGACAGGAAACTTTGTTCATTATGGTCCTGGGTGACACAGAAAATGAAACATGTAGATGCTGCTTGATTATGAGTCTCTCATCGCTGCCGTCCTTCACCCACACGCAGCAGAAATGTGAATGTTTAACACGTGTGAGTGTCCTCTCCTGTCACGCTGATCTCCTCCAGAATGGGAATTAAACCCGGGGAGCATAACGTCTCCTCATAAGTGGACTGTCACTCCTCATTGCATGTGCGCGGACACACACACACACACGTACACACATTACCCTACACGGACCTTGTTTTCAAGGGGAAAAACACATAAAAAATCCCTCAACCTTCCATCCAGTGCAGCCAGTGAGAAATCTAATTTCATGGGAAATTTAATGAAAAAAAAAAAAAAAAACAGGAATGATTTCCTCCATCTCTCTTTAATTAGCCAGTTTTAATCACTACGCCCACAAGGCCTCTGTGAACCTCTTGTGCAGTCTCTGGTTGCTGGAATGTAAATGGTACGGGTTGCATATCCCAGCTGATCTTGCACCGAAATGTCAAACTGCTTGATTATGAGGCCATTTCCCATCATCCATCTTGTCACGCCTGCGTGTCACAGCGGACCACGCGATGCCGCCAGAGCAATGAATCGCCCGGTCACGTGGAAATGTGTTCTGATATTTAAAGTGGTTTTCTTTGGTTGCGAGCATCTCCTCTATCTTTAAAAGAGACACTGACACTTCTGTGAATAATGATCTCATTTAATTACAGAACATGTAAAGGAATCATTTACACACTTCAGTTAGCAGATTAAACAGATATGCATGATAGCCCTGTTTTAATATATATATATGAAGTCATGAAAAGAGTGATGGTAGCCACTTATCAGAGGAAAAACATAGCTGCAAAGTTTTCATTTCTTTTTACTTTTCCATTTCGTTTTTAGCTAAAGTGCTACTTATGATACTTGTGCCAATTAATTAACCTAAGGCTCCCTCAGCGTGTTTATTTAAGAATCCAGTGACCTTGATATGTAAATGACAGATGGTACAGCTAAAAAATAGATTTCAGTGCTCAGTCAGGGCAAGCCATGTAGCCATGTACAGAAGAGAGACTGTTACCTCCAATATAGTTTGGCATTTCTGTGCTTGGTTCTTACTTCTAGATTGGATCATTGATTCTGTGAAGCTGGTGGTAAAGTTTAGAGTATGTAGCATCACACCAGAAGAAAATAACAGTTCATTTCAGAACTGTTTGACAAAATGTGTCCGTGTCAAAACCAGTGACATACTGTACCAAAAGAGGAACTATGCAAGATATTTCACCTTAATTAAACAGCTTCGGAGTAATTGTGATGGTTAAATAAATGACTCTAATAATAGTATAGAGGATAGAGGCTCTCTGCCTTCCACCTATAGCATCTCTTGGCTGAAAACCAACCTTACAAGATCAGAGCCTCCGACCCGGTGTCCCAGATCTCATCCTGGCGGCACCGTGACAGAAACGCAGCTTGTAATCTATTATTTATGACAGATGCATGTAAGACTACACAAATATACACATCGTAAAACATATATGATATATGACACCATCCAGCGCTCCATAGGAAGCCTTCTCACCGCTTTGTTGAAAACTAATGCACATGGACTTTAACAAAAGTGAAATTGGCAACACAAATGAAAAATTTGAATGTTTAAGATGACGTAAACTTGGATGCAAACAATCTGCTTTTCCAAAATCCATTGAAAATTCGCACTGGGAAGCTATTCTCTGTAGAGAAATGCATTGAACATGTTTGTTTGTCCTCAAAGACACTATACAAAGAGCAAATACTTGCTGCAGGAGTGTTTTGTAGGTCTGCATCATTTCCACACTAAGTGTAACTAGTCATGTTGGTAGATAATTACAAGCCAAAAGTGGTGTTATTCGTATAAAGTCCAATCCTTAGCTTCACATCTCAAAGTTAACTAATGCTGCTATTAATTTATTCCCAGCGGCTCTGGTGGAACTCTCTTGTTATATTAGTTATGTCGGTTGATTTGCCTGAAGTCATTTACTGCATGTCAGATGTCAGCCCCTCTGACAGGCGACAATAAGGCATTACTTAAAAACGTGCTAACCTGCAGGAGGAAAAGTTTAGTGAATGGGGACGTGATTGCGAGGCGCCGACGTGCTGATTAGCCTTTGACGCTCCGTGACACCTCGCTCCCTCACCTCCGTTCCCCTCATTCAGCGTGGCGGCGAGCTGCGTTTGATTGGCATCTGAATAGTCACATAACTCCGCGCACTGTCTGAATGGCCAGTGATGAGCCGGAGCACGAGGTTCAAGTGCGCTGATTAGAAAATGTCACATGCATGCCAGCCTAATCATAATCTATACCCTCTTCACATACTAATCACGATCCATACATGGGAACCTGTAAAGACGGAGTGAGCTCAACACCATGTCTGTCTCACATTTGAATATTAATTAGAAGTCTGGCGCTGATGCTGAACTTGGCCTGGGTGTAAAATAAATCAGTAGTTTACCTGTAGCCAGTCATTATAGTCTGTCTTTTGTCTACTTAATTGATTTTTGGCTTACTTTTTTTTCCCCAAAAGAACATTTATTTTCTAAGTTTGCCATCGCGGCCGAAGCCCGGAGGCTGAAGACACATTCAGCTTTTTGACTTGATTGTCTGAAAGTAAATTGCGTAATGGAAAAAACTGCTATTTCTGCTAAGTTTTCCGTTTAAAGGTTCTGTTTTTCAGCTCACCTCCAGTATTTTCATGATGTGAAATCCTATTTCTAAAATATTGTTTGTCCTTTTTGTAAGAATGTAATTGGTGGAAGGTTTTTCCAATTCGTTGTTAGAAAATTACACAGCAAACTCTTTGAGGGTTAATTTGTGCTGTGGTGTTAGATGGAAAGGAGATGTGTGTACTTATGATTTATTCCTGTGAACTCACTGATATATTCAAACCTCCAGTAAACATACAGTAAATTGAATAAAGTTAGATTATCTCAGTGTCAGACTGTTACCTGCAGATCAGATCAGATCAGAGCCGGGCGGCTGGATGTTTTGCCCACTTGAGCTGATTTGATCGTATCTCATCAGTCTCGACCTTGATTTAACACACACACACACTCCCCAACCAATCTGAGCATCACAACAGCTCCTCATCTGATTAAATTCAATTAACAATACCCCCCCACACACACACACATTGAGCAAGCCCTCTGATTGTAATTACGATGAGAGAAACCCAAGGAAGGCTTAAGGAGAAATGATTCTTTTCACCCAACTGCACGCTATGTTGACTTTTCTCATAAACTTGCACTTTTTTAATTCCTTCAGATGATCCGTTGCTCTACCTTGTGACTTTGAACGATGGCGCCCATCCAAAGTGATTTATCAGCTCACCGAAGCAAAAGAGCAGGATTTTCTGTTTTTCTTCGCGTAGGTGTGTGTGTGTGTGTGACTTTGAGGAGGCCGCCGCGTCAGGTCATCACACCCTCAGATCTCGTCCTTTGGGTGCCTCTCCTTCTGTTAATCACACGGACTCCGTGTTGCCCTCGGTGTCACCATCACACCACCCATTAGCTTCTAATGGAGCGAGACGGTCAGGCTGCAACCTGACCTGTCTGCGCCTGCCGTGGTCTGGCAGGAGGAAACCAGGGAGGAGGAGGGGGGAGGCCAAGGCCAGAGGAGCACTGTACTCACATTTTTAATGACAGCTGTGTATAATCAGTGCAGGATGAAGAGGAAGAGGCTTCTTCATCATGATCTCTGTGTCTGTTATCAATACAGTAGCTGCACGACTCGAAATCAGTCGCATTGATATCGTTGTGAACCTGCAGATTGCGCCGTGTTTGTTGTCAGTATTTGCTTTATCAGTTAACAGCGATTTTGGCACGGCAGCCTGCAGAGGAGCTAATCACATCCAGCTAATGATCTATTATAGATCAGCTTGTTTACAGCAAATCTAACTCTCTGACCTAACCAGCCTCACGCCATCTGTTTTCCTGGATGACATTGCCCCAGACGAGCGTATATGTGTGTGTTTGTCTGTGTATGTGTGAAAGAGTGTGTGGGGTGTTTTCCCTCGGCTCGCTGGGTCTCTGCTCACTCCAACTGCTAATAACTCAAATCAGGAGAAAGTCACACTCCCAGACCTGTGTGTGTTTGTGTGTGTGTGTGTGTGTGTGTGTAGCAGTGTGTGCTTCCTCAGCAACCAGAAGATGAATGCTTGTAATAGTGAATCCAACTCATTTCAGTTAAATATTTAATGATTCTGGTGCAATTACACAGCTGAAACCGCATCTGTGTCCATTGTGTTGCGCACATTCAAACACACGGCCACGCACACACACAAACACACACTATTATTGCTATTATTCATTTTTTTTCCTGCTCCCTCTCACCCTCGTCACCTAACTGATTGGCCTAATGAATGGTACTCTGTGAGCGGTAATGTGTCTGAATAGGCCACTCGAATTATTAGCCAGCCTACGTCTGACGTATGGAGAGGAGGAGAGGTTGTTTCACTCACATAAGTAGACTTTGAATTTGAATTAAATCTCAGATAAGCAATCTCAGATAAGCAAAATAAAGGACTTTTTTTTAATTTAGTGTTAAAGGGAAAGGAACATTACGAGACAGAGTTGTTTTCGAGACAAATGCAGAGACTGCTTGCCGAAAAACTGCCCCCGATGGGAACATGCATCGGCGGTTTTGCATGAATTTACCTCTAAAACAACTCTTGTCTCGTATCGTTCTGTTATTATCTCATAGTGTGGTGAATGTGCAGGTCACAACTTGTCCACCAGAGCGTTTTAGAGTTATTGGATTTGATGAGTTTGATGAGGGAAACCAAGAAATCCCATTAGCCTCCGTAGCGTAGCTCTGAGCAGCTCACGGCTCTGCTCCGCCGTTCTAAAAACAGCTTGCACCGACAATTAAAGGTTACAAACCTACTCCTAAAACTATAGGGATTATGGCAATTGGCCAATTTGTCAAAATGTTGAACTATCCCTTTAAATTAAGTAGGTCGACTAATAGTTAAAAAATATGAATATTTGTTTTTTCATACTGTACTTTCTAAAAGATAATTGTTTCAGCACTATACAAATGTCTGCTGGTTATTAAATAGACACAAATATACATAGCAGTGCTCCACACTATATATAAGTCTACGCTGGTGTTGTAGACGGTGTGGTGGGACCTCCAGCCTCCTGACATTCACATATATATGGATGGATGGTGCTGTAAGCTGGTGTTTGGTCCTCATGGGGTTTGCAGACGTGTAATGCAACACAAATCCCCTCAGGCTTGTTGTTCTCGAGTCAATAACTATCCAATAAGGCGTGTTGGTAAGAACACATATGTTGATAGGTGCGAGCAAAGACTGGACGTAAGGCTTTTTTTCCCTTCTACTTCTGAAACACCTTCAGGCTGTGGATGATGTTGGTTCTCCATGGCAACGGCAAGTCCTGAATGTCAGTAATGTATAGTTCATTTTTTTTCTGTATATAAGCAAGCTCGACAATGATGGAAAGCAGAATGTTTACCCCTAAAGACATAACCTGCGCTGATGAATTACACTCCCAGGCCATGGAAACACTCCCACCTACAAATGTAAAATCGCAGGAAAGAATTTACATCTTGGCCACAGCGAAGAACCGGTAAATTATTAATAATTTAATGAATAATAACAACAAAAAAGGGCAGATTTCCCCTTTAAAGCATCATAAATATCACTTCAAAGCTCGGCCCACACAAAGAGGTAGAAAGAAGGAGGTGATGTATAGGATAAAGTGTGATGTTAAAGAGAGGGCAGATGGAGGGAGGAGGGAGGGGCAGCCTGTGGAGGAGAGAGCCACAGGTGAGAGGGCGGCAGCCTCGCAGCTCTGAGTTAATCACTCCTTCTATTTCTCTGTCAGATCCCGGGAGGGAGGGAGGGAGGGAGGGAGGGAAGAGGAGGAGGAGGAGGAGGAGGAGGAGGAAGGGTTGTTGGAGGGAGCAGCTGGCCCGGTGACGGCCACAGGGAGAAGAAAAGCAGAATATTACGCTCCAGTTCTGACTTTTTGAAAACGTGTGACTGAGATTTCCATCTGTGTTTCTGTGTGTGTGTGTTTGAGTGTGTGTTTGCGCATATTTATGCACACTTATGAGAAAGAGGTTATGACTTTCTGTGCGCAGGGGGAGCACATGTCCCCGGTTCTGTTTGTGAAATGTGTGTAGCAGTGTGTCGTGTCCACAGACCAGTGTAACCACCGCTGATGTGTTTGCTCTGCAGGAGTGATGAACGAGCCGGGTTTGATATTTGTGTTGCCGGGCCTGAGAAATAGGAAGCCTGGAGCTCGGCTGTCACCCACATCCCTCCTCCTCATCCTCATCCTCATCCTCATCCTCATCCTCCCCTCCCTCTCTCTCTCTTTCAGGCCTCTCGGGCTTGTGTGATTTATGAAGAGTTTACCCTCTCCCTTTATGAGTGTGCATAAATAATAATGTGGCGTGTCACCGAGCATAGCCAGCTCTGCAGTACCTCAGCTGGTGGCGATACGTGTGTGTATGCATGCATGTGTGTGTGTGTGTGTGTGTTAATGATTGTGTATCCTCTCAGTAGCCGCATACGTACTTCATCACTGTGGCTGATGCGACAGATGTGTGATGCAGAGAGAGAGAATGATAACTCAGCCCTTTTCTCTGCCATAAATATCGCTCCCACTTTTTTTTTTCTTTAGCCGGTGTCACCTGATCAGCAGCGTGTTATTAATGCAGCTTTGCAATTTTCTCTTTTCTCCTGAAGCTATGCCAAATCTGATTTGTTTATGTATGTGACATTTTACTGATGTTGTGGGGGTGTTCGCACTCTACTGTGAGAGTGCAGCTCTGCACACCACTTCTTCTAGCCGGTCGGAGTTGAACTCTACTTCACCGACTTCTTATTTTCAGATTCAGATTCAGATTTTATTTTATTTTTTTTAATGAGAACAGTACATATTGATGAACACTGTTGTGTAAATATGTGGGATTGCAGCCAAGTGGCTAATTTCCATCCCCAGTCCCATTGGCAGGTTGATGTCAGACATAAAAACAATGAAGATAAAGGCACAAGAGGCAGGACTATAGACAATAGAACAATGCATCATGATAACACCTTGACATCTCACACAAACATACAGTATATATTAATTGGCCAAGAAGGGGACCAAGAGATTACAGAACAGTTATAAAGTGCTACAGTGCTAATTAAAGTGCTATTTGCTAAAGTGACGAGTGCATGAGTGCAAGATTACATTTATTCTGATTGCACAATGCCCCAATAAAGTGCAGGATTGGTTTAAATTGCATTATGCCCACACGATTGCACACAGTTGTGTGTCTACTATTGCACTACATTTCTATACATTTTGCAGCACAGCTGAACTCATGTCATTTTAGCATGAAACGCAAAAGCTGAAAAGTTTATGCACCTTAATAGAAGCATTGTGATGTCAGTAGCAGCCTTTGAGTGTGTAGGATAATCTTCAAGCAGGATAAAATCTCACTGCTGCTTTTCAGGAGAGTTTGCGAAGACTTCTCTGAAAGAACCAGGATCCCAATTTTCTCAAATGTTGATATTCCATTCCTCCTGATCCTGCACTCAGCTCTGATGTAGCAGTTTGGATATGCATTTCCCCCCTTTGCGTCTGTAGGTCAGTGAGTTGTATTAACATACGCTCGTTCTAATCTGTGTGCAAATATAATAAAAGCTCGGTGACTAAAAGCAATTTAGGTTTGACACAGGTGGAAAACAACTGTTTAACCTGCATCACCGCTCCTCCTGGAGGATTTCATATTTTGTGATTTTTATTTAGTGTCCTGTAGTATTGAACATTATCCACGGAGAGATGCGTGTCTGTGAAGATCAATTGTCAGGGAGGAGATTGAAAACGAGGGTGGATAACAGCAGGATGCGTTTCTGCTTTTTCTGCTATTTTTACGTTTTGGAAGCGAGTTCTGGGTCACCCCGCGCTGCATTTGCATAAATGTAAATGCCCGGACGGCAGCAGCAGCAGCAGACAGAGGAATTTACTTTGGTGTTGATCCTGTCAGGAGCATCAAAGACACGTTATGTTCAATGTGGAAGTATTAGCTGCTGTTTGGATCCACTGGCATCTCATCAAACACAGAGAAAGGAAGATTTAGAGGTTCAAGTAGTGATGTCTCTGTATATGATTCATTATTTTAATTTTTTCAGAGTCCCTCACCACCAGCCAGCGCACAAGTTGGATTGTGCATCTTCTTGTGTGCATGAGTTCATGAGTGGGAGAGTGAGAGTGTGTCTCTTTGCCCTCCTTTGTGTCTTTGTGGCTGCTTCTCTAATCTTACACACTGCCTGAGTGTGTGTCGCACTGATCTGAGTGTACAGTATGTGTGTGTGTGTGTGTGTGTGTGTGTGTGTGCAGGCCCAGAGCCAGGTGTGTGTGTTCCTGAGAGGTAATCCCCCACATCTGGTAGTGTGCTGTATAGATTCAGGCAGGAACAGAAGTAGGATTAGTCCCGCTCTCACCGGTAATACAACCAATTTTCTACTTGTTTAAATAACACAGGCCAAACATTCCTGAGATGGCCCCGACGGTGCCCTAAAAATGTGTGTATTTATGTGGAGTGTATATAGTATGTGCTCTTGAACAAAGATTAGGTTTTTGGCACAGAGAGCATGTAATGTTGGTGTTGTTTGTGTCGTCCATCATTAGAGGGAGAATCTACTTTGGTCACTGGGAAAAAAGCAGCTGTACGTTTCATTTAAGGTACCTGTCATTTGGTGTATATGGTCATCCAGATGTTTCCAGTCAGCTTTTACCATCTTAACTGTCAATGGTCGATGTTTTGTTAATTTTTTTTATCCAAAATGAATCTCCTGATTGAAAGTGATGCTGATTTCTGCTCTGACAACTTCCTCAGTCGACCAGAGTGCATCACAACCAATAAAATAACTTCCTCTTTTGTCATGGCTCCCACCACTGAGGTTATATCCTCTTTATTTTTTAATATCTACAGCTCAAAACAAGCACATTGTGTCTTTATTTCACTAGGTTTAGACTCAACATTGTTCAATTTGACCACTGTTAGACTCAGGAGTATGTAGTGATATATTAACACCAGTATAAGAGATGAAAAAAAAAAAGTTTTTATTATATGAGATTTAGCTAATGTTTCCTGATTTAAAGGGGAAGTGGGCTGAGCAATAAATAAAACCATCCAGAAGAGCTCACTGGTTGCTGTCAAGGGGCATTCTGGGAGATGGAGCGTATCATTAGCTAACGCAGAAATGAAGAGTGAATATAAGTATGTAAAAAAAATAAATAATCAGAAGTCATCATGATGAATCTGCTGTTATGAATTGAACATGAGGCGTTATTTGTTTCTCCGATGTGACCTCGCCATCACTGCTCTTCACTGTGGAGTAGCACTAATTACAATTACCTGCCAGTCGATTGGAGCCGGGCAAAATAACTGCACACGCCTTGTTTATAAGTGATTGCCATTTCTCACGCGAGGCCGTGGACTTCAAGAGGCAGATTTGTGCTCACTCGGGGAGGGAGATACTTAACTTCAGCTCTGTACCTGTGTGCACTGTCAATACTCCCCAGCCGTGGAGAAACTCATTCTCTCCACATCTCGTTTGCTCTTTGTCGAACAGCGTCTTTCGTTTCTGCCGCTGCCTGCGAGCAGCACTCCACTTCCCAGGATCTTCACACCTCGGGCAGCCGGCGGCGACTCAGAAAACAACAGCAGAGATAGATACACAAATGCACAGTTGCGGGGAGCCGTGCCGAGCGCCATCAGTTGACCGTTAACCGCAGCTCTGAATCCTTTCAGCGACGGCACAAACATGTGTGCGCCGAGCAAAATTGTCAGGTAGCACAGGCTTTCATTTTCTGCAGTCAAGTGGAGACGCTGCATGCAGGAGGTTTATTCTCTCTGATTCACATTTTAGTGCTTGAAAAAACAGATGTCTAGAATAGTCTGTGTAAACCTGTACTTTAGTGAAGAGAGTGTGTCTGTGTGTGAGTCAGACTCTCTCCCTCTCTCTCTCTCTGTATATATATATGTGTGTATTCTATATTTGACTGCCCAAATGTGTGTGTGTGTGTGTGTGTGTTTGGGAGAGATGATTGGTTTACCATACTACTGTCAGGATGCCGCGCGCTCCTTCTGAATTATGCATCTCTCGTTCAAAGAAAGAATGAAGAATAGCGTGCGAGGGAGAGAACGGAGGAAAGGGGGGCAGTCGTAAGATAAATGACAACAGCACAAAAGCAAAGCATCTCAATAGACTGGTACCACACACACACACACAAGGACACACACAGCTATGTTAGACAGGGATGAGAGAGGGGAAGAAAAATGGGTTGATTAGTACCAGTGGATGAAATAGGGAAAGTGTGTATGTTTGTTTGTGAGATTGTGTGTGTTGCTGATGCTGGTGTGTAGAGGTTTGACTGGTACCAGCAGCGTGCAGTAGTGCTCGACTAAAGCAAGGTGGCACTGTTCATCCTCTAACTGTGACAAGTGTGTGCGTCCACAGTTGTGTGCATTTTTAATAATGCCTTTATACAGTGTGAGACCATCACTGATTGTGTGTGTGTTTCCCTTGTGTGTACCACGCAGGACGATGTGCTGCATTTGGCTAATTAATTCTCAGCAAGTACATCAATTATTAAAAAGGCTCAACTGTTCCATCTGTGAGTTGCAACATGTAAACACCATATACTGTCCACAGCAGCTGGGATCAGTTCATATCCCCATCATTAAAAATTCAAAACACAATAACCATGATGCATTTCATCTCTTGGACCTGATTGGCTGCTGACTCACGCTGCCTGGGCGAGAACAATGTAAACAGCAATAATCATAATGCCAGACTTTATTGATCACAGTAAAGAAATCCCGGCCCGCTTGTAACACAGAGGTCAAAGGTCAGGTTTAGCTACAGTGTAGTGAGTGCACGAGGTCACTTCATCAAGGGAGAAGGTTGCTATGGCTACGCACCCACCAGAAAGAGTGTCATGATTTAACATCTGGATAAAACCTACTTTAGATGTTTGGACTTCCTGATGTGTTATCTATACACTGTTGCCCAAAAAGTTGGAATAAAATATATATGTATATTCTCATGAAATGATTGTGACAATGTGGTTTCTTCTTGACATATAAAGTGTATTGTATATCTTCTCAAAACTTTATTGATAAATCTGTTCCATCTGTTCCAACATATCCTTTATAATAGGAATAAAAAGAGGAATGTGTTTGAAAACAAAATGATTCCAACCTTATGGGCAACCGTGTATATATATGTCATATTATTTATCACAACTAATACTTTTTTTTTTAATGTATTTCTTAAAACAAATGCATGCATACACAACACAAACAAAATTGGACACTCATTCCTTCATAGTTGTTCCAGTGTTGTGAAACAGCCACTTTTTTACCAGTGGCTGTGTTCCATTTAGTTTTACCAGTTCCAGCCTTTATTATCATACCGGCTCCTTGGTGCAGCTTCTACAACAAACCATGAGAACAACTGAGCTGAACTGCATCAGTCTCTGGAGTTTATTCTGAAAGAGCCAGAGATGCCGAATCACTTCCTTTTCAAACCTTCTTGGAAATGTAGTTCACTTCCATCTCAGGATTTAAACTGACATTTTTTAACCCAAAGTAACATGTTAAAGTAATGCAGCATTTGTGTGGGCTGTTGTATTCTCGCCTTTTTTTACGAAATTGAGCAAAACGAGTGTGCATTTGTCAGCTGGGGGCCACATACATTGCAACACTTTATAACTTGGCGCTGTAGGCGGTGTGTGTGTGTGTGTGTGTGTGTGTGTGTGTATGGACAAGAATACTCACAGACACAGTGTTTATCTCTTCACGCATGCTATTTTATATTGCTTTCATGTATGTCATGATAATCGCTTTGGCAACACACACACACACACATACACGTACACACCTTCCAGCTAGTCTGGTCACGTTGAATACACACGCCGCATCATAATTTACAGACGATCATAACATGACAATATAAAGGGTTCAGCTATTTGTATTTGCCATGGGTATCAGTGTGTGTACACTGCTCTGTGTGTGTGTGTGTGTGTGTTATGTTAATGAGACAAAGGGGTCACATTATTCAGCAGTAGTTGACATGCAGGCTCCCCCGGTCCATATCGATATCCCCCCACGGACGCGGCAAAGGAAAACAAGGCGATTTGTTTTCCAGAATACTAATGTTAGTCAGCAGGGACGACCAGGAGAGAAACCTGCAAGTTTAGAAAAAAACACACGGCGAGGCACTCAAGGTGTGTGTTGTTTTTCATCCCGGGGCGCGGGGTCCTCCAGAAGAGCGGGGCGGCGCTGCATCTGAAGGACTTGGATTTCAAAACCTCTGCGGGGCCTTTGAAAACCGAGCCGCGTCCCCAAGAATCCTCTCCTGCTATTTCTCAGTATTAATGATGCTTTAATTTATTTATTTTCTTTAGTCTCTTGTGTAAAGGACAGCCGGCTGGAAGCTCCAACATAATGAAGTGTCGCGGATCTTTTAGTAGTGCGCTGAACAAAGCTGCTGCCCAAGCCTCACAATATGAAAACGGTAGGTCGCACACATTGGAAACAAACAAAGAAAAAAGTGGAAGCGCTGAACAGTATTTTAACACTTTCTCTCACCTCGGTTTGGCCCTCATCAGCACCCATCTGCTATCAGCTGGCATCCACTTAGCCTGGGTCCATTCAACTCTTAGAAGTGAGATTCTTCATTCACTCACGTTGTTTTGGTAAATGGTGTGTTTTTTTTCTATTTGTCCGATCTTTGACCTTGAAGATTTTGGCCCCTTGATCAGATCAGATGTCGTAGAAGAAGTGTATGATCAATGAAAAGTCCTCGTGGTGAGATACTCGCTCAGAAAGTCCTTTTTTTTTTCATGCTCCGACTTGTTCTAAATGAAGTAATACATGATTCATTTTGTTGATACTTTGTGTTTGATTGAGTGATGAGTGGAAGCAGCGGGGCGGCCCTCATCAGCATCGCTCCCTGCCTGTGTCAGCCATAAAAAATAAACTCCGGAAAAGCAAATCATCGCCCCCCCGCCCCCACTCTCCAAACATTAAAGGAAGTTGTTGTTCAAAACGAATAAATCGTTTTTTTTTTCTTTTCTTCGCGGTGTCTTCGAATGGGCCTCGCTCACCGACGTGCATGCGTGCACACGCGCGCGCACATCACATTACGCTCCGAGACGACTTCTTTGATTGATGCTGTCAGCGAGTTTGGAGAAAGAGACGGAGGCTCGGGGAGGGAGGGAGGGAGGGAGGGAGATAAGAGGAGAGAGAGGAAAGCAGATAAAGAAGAGAGAAAGAGCTGGAGAAGCATCCATCAAGCGGCGCAATCAGATTGTTTTCCTGGCTTTCGCTCTTTTCTTTTCTCTCTGTCTCTCTCTCCTCAGCATCTGCCAGCTCCTCTCCATCCCTCATCTTCTCTTTCACTCTCTCTCTTGCATGCTCTCTCTTTCTCTCTCTCTCACACACACGTATGCAGAAGGTGTGTCTGCTTTGCATGGCAGTGGTCAGGTGTCAGGAGGATATTGAATCATGGGAGGTTGAGGTGAGGAGGCATCGCAGCATGATGGATGATGCGTATCTCTCCTCCTCCTCCTCCTCCTCCTCCTCCGTGGTTATTGTTTACGCACATGTAAACACACACACACACACACATACAGCTTCCGCACTCCTTTGTTGTTAATTGACGTCCTCCACTCGTCTGTTGTTTTATTTCCATCCCTTGTTCCACTGCGGTTATTGCTTTTCATTAAGTGGTCATTTCCTTCGCCAGCACCACCTAATGAGAGCGTCACGCCGCCACGCGCCCATTTATCAAGCCACGTAGCCGCGATGGCACGGCCCCGCAGTCAACACACACACACACACACACACACACACACACACACACACACACACACACACACATACATACATACATACACACGCACACACTATCTGCCATCATGTCCCTGTCTCAATTAGGATTGTTTGTCGTTCTGCTGCCCTCCATCCCCCTGTTCATTTGGCGGCCGCCGTCTCCTCCCGCCGTCTCATTGTGGCAGCCGTGTCATTGTGTTTGACAGCTTCTCATTCTCATGTCAGATCTCATTTGACTGCTAATTTCATACATACACACACACCTCGCCCTGCCTCACCGTGTGTGTGTGTGTGAGAGCCGCTGCGGTCAGAATTTCCGACTTTGTTCAGAAAGAAATGAGCCCTCGTGTCACCGAAGTGGCATCTGCTGGTGTGTTATGCGCTGTAAGAGGGAGATGAGCTGTGAATGAGTCGTGAATCCAGCTCTGTTTGCTTTCCTTACACACACATACAAGACACACACGCTCACATCTGCACACTTGGCAGAATGAAGCAGGTTGCATCCCCACTGTTGGCAAGATAAATCACACAAAAGCTTGACTGTGATCATGGCACAGTGGAGACTATATAACCTGGCGGCGCTTCCAGCTCCTTCATATGCCAGTAATCACATTGTTTCCACCGTCACGCTTATCTTGAGGAAATCTTGTCGATTCCAGGTCACGTGCACGCCACTCACGTTTGTTATTTCACAGTTACTTTACTTGACTCTTGTTGTTGTCTCTCCCCAGCTGGTCGCCGTGTTCGATGAAGCCCAGCCCGGCAGGACGGAGAGCCCCAAGGAGAACAAGTCCGGCTACTCCACGGCCAACGCCAGCCCTGAACCCGTCTTCTACCACCCCCACATGCTGCACCACGAGCCGTCCAGAGGAGAGATCGAAGTCAACGAGGCCATCCTCAAAGCCAGTACGTCAGATCTGATTTAAAGGAGAATTCTGCTCATTTTTCACCCCTAAATCGTTGTCCTGATAAAAACAAACGGTAGAGCAGTGCAGTGGTAATGTCCAAAATATCTCCGACCGTTTATTTTTGTAAAGATATCATCACGACAAGGAAAAAGTGTTTGTTTCTGGGGCGGGGAGAGCAGGTGCTCTGTGATCAGATAGTAATGTCTTTCCAGGACGTTTCAGAGTTCGGCTATCTGAGGTGAGTGACTACATGCAAAAACACAACGTTTATACTGTTTATACTGTACACTATATGAGTTCAGTGGTGTGTCATAAGGTTCCAGTCATGTACCATAGATATTTGATTGTTTTTTGAGTGTTTGTTATGGTTGAAAGAATTGCCCCCATAGGTTAGCGTTGTCTGCATCAATTTTAGTCGCGTTTTTGCTCCCCCCAACACTAGGTGATCATCAGGAAAACGGTTTAGGGGTCAAAAATGACCGGAATTCTCCTTTAATTTGAAAGGGAAATTACATTTGAAGCTCAGTGATTCTGAATTATTACATTTCATATCCAAGCTCTGGATTCTGTTGCACAACAAGTTGCAGTTTAAAGAAAAAAAAACTCTCAACACCTAAGCAGCGCTCAATCAACACTTCCACATTTTTTTGTGTGTGTGTGAAAGTCAGTGTTAGTGAAACAGCAGGAGGCTCGTGTGTGTGTGTGTGTGTGTGTGTGTGTGTGTGTGTGTAGGTGTGTGGCTGTACATGAGAGAGCAGATCAGCAGATACACTGATGGAACAGCTGTAAGCAGAAGCCACAGTGTAAAAAGAGATTTCTGCCTGTAACTTGATGGCATGTGAAAACAGACGCGGTGTTGACGCAGCGTTCTCTCCCGTCGTCCTCAATGTACCCGGCTTGTTCTCGTTAGTTTGTTCTTGTTTTCACACGTCGCCATGACAGCAGCTCCACAGGGTAGAAAAACAAGCATATGTGCAGTCAGTGGCTTTTTTGGGGCTCATTGTTTTTCCAATTGTCTATTGTCCAGTTTTGGTGAACCCAGACACTTAAAGGGATAGTTCAACATTTTGGCAAATTGGGCCATTGCCGTAATTCCCATAGTTTTAGGAGTAGGTATCAGTGGTTTTGCATGAATTTACCTCTAAAACAACTCTGTCTCGTAACATTCTGTTATTATCTCATAGCGTGTTGAATGTACAGGTCACAACTTGTCCACCAGAGCGTTTTGGAGTTGTTGGATTGTGTATTTGATGAGTTTGATGAAGGAAACCAAGAAATCCCATTAGCCTCCATAGCTTAGCTTTGAGCAGCTCACGACTCTGCTCCACCATTCTAAAAATAGCTTGCACCGACAATTAAAGGTAACAAAGCTACTCCTAATGTGATTGGTCTATTAGATATTTGCATTAACAAGCAGTTGAACAGGTGTACTGTCCCTTTATTCATCACGCTTTAGTTAGGGCTACTTGACTGGGACGGTGAAGTATTTCACTGAACACCATATTAATAAGATCCATGCTGCTCCTTGATTCTTCCTGCCAACAAAAGCTTCCCTCCATGCACCATTAAGGTGATGGATTTATGTGATGTGCTGCTGTACAGCCAATCACAGGCCTTGCTGACAGCGAGACAGCTCAGCTACGACAATGCAGTGAGACCTCAGGCAGTTGGACAGGAGGGAGAAGAGAGAGAGGGAGAGAGCGCGGTGACAAATGAAGTTGTTAAAGAATGAAGCGCAGAGACACGAGGAGGCGGAGTGATTCTTCTTTCTTTAATTTTGTTTTTTGGAGAATAAAAAAATATGTCAAACTCCTCATTTTCAAAAATGTGTGGTCACCAGTTTGAGAAACAGGCTGCCAGGAACATCTCTGAAAAGCAGATTCTTTAAGATGCTAAGCTTTCATCCTGCTTTTCACCCTCTTCCCTGTTTTCCTTCTTATCCACCAACACTCTTGTCTCAACAGTCTTTGCCATTCTCTCATTCTTACACTCTCTCTCCGTCTTTTTTTTTCCTCCTTAAAGCACGCCTCCTCCTGTTCTATGTTTGCCTTGCTCTTGCTTTATATTTCTGGTATTTAGCTATTGCTCACATCCGGAGCAGCGTTAGAGCAGCAGCGGAAAGGCAGAAAATCCCAATGTCAAGCCGCTTTTGTTTGTGAGGTGACTCATTCCACAATAAATGAATATATCGCTATGAGAAAAACAAATATTATATAAAAGAAATGTGCAGATTCTAATTGTTCTTGACATGTTATAGAGAAATTATGTGTTTATCCTCCTTGTGTATACTCAGCTAATGCAGGAAATCCTGCATTTGCCTCTGAAGTCAGAGGTTGGAGCCGCTCGTGGTTCAGAAACTCGATCAATGTCAACAGAGCTGATAGAGGGGGCGATTGGTTTGAACAGTTGCTGTGCAGATGCTGGTGTTAAAAATGCAACTTGTGACCGAGCCAGAAACGGTGTTTATACTTTAGTCGCAGTCAGGAAATGGAGTGAACAAGTTAGTGGGTCACGGTGCATCTCCAGAGGGAAGCAGGATCACAAGACGCGTCAGGCAGAAGGCTCCGGGGAAATCACTGCTCTGTCTGGGCCGCACTGTCCTCTGGCTGTGGTTGAACTTAACTGTAAATAACCTAGAGGATGATTTTTTTACCCGAACATCCGTAGCTTTTCTGGTGCAGAGTCTGGCATTGGTCAGTTTTTTCAACGATCAAGTGAAGTCAAAGATGAATCGTGACCAAGTGGGTGTCTAATGACTGGGCTCCTATTACCTCCTTTCATTTGCCTCTCTCTCTCCATCTGTTGTCTGTAGAAAAAAAAATCTCTCTCTCTCTGTCTGTCTCTCTCACACACACACACACACACACACACACACGCACACGCACACACCTGCCCTTTGCCATCGCTCTCCCCCTGCCCACTTTTGCCCCGCTCCCCATCATCTGCCCCCCTCCTCCTCCCCGGCTCCAGCCATCTCTGGCCTACTCTACTATTCAGCTTCAACCACCTGCCATTCACAGGCTCACCACCCGGCCCCTGAGACCCTGACCCATCGCCCCCCCCACACACACACACACCCCCGCCCCGCCCCGCCAGATACCTCCTGTATCCGCCACCCTCCCATCCTGCCCCGCACTCTCTGCATGACTTCCACCTCTAACTAGATTAGCACTGTAGCCTGTTAGCATGCCCGGGTTCCAGCCGAGCATGAATGGACTAATTCCCGTCCCTCTCCACCACACACACACACACACACCCACCACCCATTTTTACCCCAGTGGGACCTCTTCCCTCCCCCACCCCTCAACCTGCTCTCCAGCCCTGTTGAACCTTGACTAACTTAGTTATGATGTGACCCTGTGACGCCCCTCATACAGAGCCAGACTGATGCAATAAGGCTGCTTTTGTCATCCAGACATGCATGCACACACACACACACACACTCATACACAATGTCACAAAAGAACCGCAGCATGCAAGTTAAACAACGCAACCAGAACAGTCACCCATCTACTGCTGTGAGGGTCTTTGCAGTAACCAGATTGATTGTTAACTGGCTGTTACATCACAATTTGTAATAACATCATTTACTGGAGACAGGCAGAAAGTGATGGGATGTATAGCCTACATATAGTTTTGACATATACACACAAACACACACATATGTGTATGTATATCCATGTATATATTCCTATTTCTTACAATGATCTTGCACTGATTGAGCTTTCATGCATGCTAATAAGTCCTCTCCTCAGACTTCATGCACAGAATGCAAACAAACGTCCATTAATTCCCTTTGAAATCATATAAATAAGGTGCTTTAGATCTTGCCTGATGAATAGCTAATGAGGACTTGTTATTCAGTATCAGAAGTAGTGTTGTCTGCACCGTGCACAGGGGAGTTATTAATTCAGGACGACCTTGCCTGGTGCAGGAAAGAAATGTAAAGAAATATAGGGATTAAAAAGGAGCTCAGGTGTAGCATACAGCTAACTCTCTGCATGGCAACTTTATGCACCACCCAAAGCATGATGGGAACTCTAGAAAATGAACTCTTTTACATTAAGGCTTTCTCAGACATAAGTAAAACACATTAAGTTCCTGGAGCGCTGCCACTTTCCTCTAAACATCTGCTAAAAGTCTTTGGTCAATGCCACCATTTCAATCTGCATGAAGGTTTTTGTTTCCCCAGAACATGTGTAGCAACACGGACGTGTCAAACGATACCTACAGTAAGTAGTCCAACTGTCAGCCTAACTGCAGATGACAGCATGTGACGAACGGAGACGTGGAGTGACAGTGAAATTAGCGAAAGGGAGTGAAAACAGCATCCAGCCCACAGGGATAAACAGAATTACATGAAGCCGCTGCAGCCTGGCAGAATACTTTAGTGTCTCTGTCACATGGGGCCGTATAACTTAGTTTCCATAGTCAGAACCTAAACACTCCCTGTTTAACTGTGTCACTATTACTATGCTGTGCAAATATGCCATCGAAAGTGACAATTAAGCACATTGAGTGTGGCTGGCAGCTGTGGGATAATCATAATAAGTGTCACGTTGGCTACAACGCATCCTTTCAGACATTAACCCATTTATCAGCAAATCACGTAAAACTGAGGTTCTTGGGAAATGAGGTTACTGTGAACCATGTGAATGCTTTAATCACACTATTACTTTAATCAGATTATTCACTATGATCTGGTTATAGTGCGCACGCAGTCCTGCACTGAGCGGTGGTGGTGGACAGGACAAGACGTGGTTCAGTAATCAGCCAGGCATCAAAGTGTTTGTGTGTCAGATTGGGCAGCTTGTTTGAACAGGGTGATTGGACTTCACACTGCCCCAGTGGGATGATTAGACCTGCATTGATCTGCTGCTACACACACACGCACACACACACAATGCACGCACTTCTAGGAAGAGAGTCCTTATCGCATCATCCCATGAGCAGCCTGAGCCGGAGCTGCTGTATCGATTGCCAGAGAAACGAGACCACCCTGGCCCATGGCGTTACACACACACATGCACATGCAACACATTCACATGCACACACAAGCACAGTCCCCGTTGGTATTAAATGTACATATAGCACACAAACTATACACGCATGCCTGCACACGCAATCTCAAAGGCAAACAAAGGCACACACACACACGCACATGCACACATGCTCAGTCAGAAACATGATGCATCCTTGTTTTCATCCTGCCCTGGCACTGAACTAGCTCTGCAGCATTACAGAAGTTTCACAGAACTGAAAACAAGAGGAAATTCTTAAAATAAACCACTGTGTTCCCAGACTTGCATAAGCAGCCTAGTTAGGCAGAGAGCCACAGATGGAGAGTCGCAGGCAGATAAACACAGAGCTGGCAGAGTTCAGCAGGCCTCTCCAGGTCTCTCCAATTACACCCATCTCAAGGGAAAGATAAGTGCAGAACACAACTTGGGTGTGTTTCAATGTGTTAGCATTTGTGTTTTTCTGGCATTGAAGTGGTCACTGAAATCAGTTTGGTGGGTGGGGTCCATTTAGAGTTGCAGGGCACTTTTTGCGGTCGTGGGTGCGCAGCCCTGTTGAATGAACCTAAAATACAGGCAGCCATCGTTTTAGTGCCTCCACCTCTCCTCGGCCCTCTTGGCAGAAGACTGCGTATTAAAGTCAGAAAGAAAAAAAAATGTCTGTGATCTTAAAATAAATGAAAACTCTGCTCAAATTGCACAGAGGGCATGAGTGATGCTCAGCTCCTGGGGGCTGCAGATGCCATGCTGCTGCTGCTGCTGCTGGGAGACAAGAGCAAGTCTCTCTGTAACTTCTACAGACGGCTGCCATTTCATTTTAATCATCTGATCAAATGCCTGTACCTGTTTTAGATCAGAAACTATTTGGTCAAATAGCAATTTTTGACTTCAAGTGGATGATTTCTTCACTTTAGATGTGAAATATTTCATTTTTCAAGCATCCAGGGGAAAAAAAAAAACATTCTCTCTCGGCTATAGAAGTGACTCTAATGACTGTGACCTCAAAGCTGTAGAGCCACAGATAATCTCATCCAAGGAAATGTCTGGTGCCATATTCTGTAATATCTCAGTGTTATATCTCCATCGCATTAGTTTCAGAAAACAACATAGAGATTTAGAGTTATAAAAAATGTGATAGAATAAACAGCTACGCTTGTATCTGTGTATGTTAAATTCTACCAAACACATTTGCCTTTCTAATAAATAAATCCTGCAGCAGGCACCATTAGCTAATTAAGCAAAGTGAACCTGGACTCATATTAATATTGAAGAGAGGTGCAGACACATTAATCCATCTGTTTATTAATCCCCCATCCCACCCACCCTCTGTTGTAGCAGCGGTTGTTCACCCGGGGCAACAGGCGAGGTATCGGCCTCTAAATGTGTGAGTTCAATACCGAAGCCCAGTCACCTTTGATTAGGAATTCCTCTGAGGCTATTTTGTTTTTACGAGTGTCCAAACAGGCGCCTGACCTGAGAGACTCCTACCCGTCACTCCCATCAATACCCCTAACCCTCGGTGACTCACCTCGACCCCACGGAGGTCGCCTCGGCTCAGGTTCCTTCACATAGCCGGGGGGCCGGCGCTCCGGGGTCTAAGTGGTGGGAGGATTAATGGAGACCGATTTGACTCGGATGGGGCAAATGGAGGAGGATTTATGGGGCTGACCGCTGGGTAATGCACCCTGACTGTGACCATGGAGCGGCCTTGGTCACTGGAGGAAGTGGCATCATTGACATTGTGGATAATTGTGTGTGTGGTGTCAAAATTCAAGGTGATGTCGGCTGTGCAGAGCTCATTTTGAAAATCCATTATTTGCACTCAGTTCAGCTCTTATTAAGCTGAGCTATAGGTACAGTCATGAAGGAATTATGGTATGTAATGCACCTTTTGTCCTTGTAGTAAGAGCAGAGCTGTGTCTCAATCAGAATACTGTTGATATGCACCTAACAGAACAAGCGTTTTCTTCATTTTTGGAGCGCTATCGTCGCCCGTCAACACATCCACCGGCCTGTTCTGTTTGTAATTTAAATTAGCCATAATAAACGCCTTACTTGTACTTTATTTTTTTGCTTGTGTGTGCCACCTGTTAAATGCGAGGTGGAGATTATACGCCGCCACCGGATCAGCTGGCTCCTCTTACTGGAGGAAAACATTGGCTTCCTGGTATGTTGATTTACATATATTATATTCCACTACATAGCCAAGACGGCGATCATTGAGGGTGGGAAGTGTCCATCGTTCCACACTCAACTTTTTGACCGTTATGAGTGCACCATCCACTCAAAATAGTGTAAATATTTGAATTGAGACACAGCACAGGTGTCATCTTCTCTCCATGTTGTGGTGAAAGTGCGTAAACCCAAACCTCCAACCAGATGCATACTTTCTCCTCAGTGTGTAAAGGAGGGCAGTTCAGAACCATACATTAAGTTTTACTGCTTTCTATCCACGACCCTCCCAAACTTGTAAAAGTCGTAGCATGAGGAAGTCTGGGTAATGCAAAGGAAATGGAAATAGTGCACAGTGAATATCTGAAATTCACTTTGTGTTTGCTGTGAACACACCTTTACAAAAGGCTCATTTAACATGTTTGAAATGTTTTTTTTTTGTGCACAGAAAGTCTTTGACCTATTTTAGATGCACACAGACGGAGGAAGCAGAAGCCGTCGACACGTCGAAGCTGTCGGCTGTAATTCTCTGATGCCTCGTGTGCCTGCTCTGAGAATACGTCTGTTTTTATTTTTTTTTAAAGAAGATGTTTCCGTGTTAAAATCAAAGCACATTTCATTACTGCAAATCACAGTATTTTTCCACCTTAAATTCCAACATGAACTCTGCTTCTCACAGTAGAATAAATTAGACCACATCGTGTTGATTTCCTCCATAAAACAGCCTCGTGTACTGTAGTTGACGGTGAGTCAGTATTATTGTGTGTCTTAACAAGGTGTGGAGAGAGTGTGAAACACAGACAGATGGAGGACGAGGCTCGGATTTCGGATAATTGATAAAAATGATGAACCGAACCCTGAACGCATCATCAAACGACCCAACATGTGCCACGCTGTGTTTTCAGCAGAGGAGATATTTGTCTGCGTGTCCGAGGTGGTTGGAGCGACCATTTTTCATGTCTACGAGCGCACACCGCAAACACACACACACACACATACACACACTCTGACCCCTGCCAGTTTCTTCTTCCCCACTTGTTCTCCTCCTCTGCTCTCTCTATTCTGACCACGTTAGACCAGGACCCTGTCACTGACCCTCCAAAGAGAGATTGATTACAGGAAAGAGAGTTTTGTTTGTGTCTCTCAGTTTAGTTTTCAAGGTTCTCTCCCTTCTTCTCCTTCTGTTTATCTCACACTCCTCCTCCTGTCTTTATTTTCTCCTGTCTAGTAAAATTTTAAAACACACGGCTCTGTTTTTTTTCTTTCCCCCCACCCAGCCTGCTCCCTTTGGGGTGGGTATTAAAAGCAAGAAGCAGCGCGAAGGTCCAAATTAGCTTCGTTTGACTAGTTTTATTGTGGCTTCAGACCTGCCCATGCTACCTCTCGGGCTGCGGGTAAGTGTGTGTGAATACCAAGGCAACAGCTGGTCACATGAAAATGTACACAGTGGGTGGGTGTGGGTGTGGGCTTAGGGCGTTTTGCTGGAGGGAACGAGGGTGGTGGGAGGGAGGGGGGGTGGTTGGTGGTCCCCTCTCTGAGTCTGTGAGTCACTCTGAAATGAATGGGAGCTCTTAGTGTCTCATCATGGCAGCGACAGCGGAGCGATCTTCATTTTAAACATTTCACGTCACTCCTCATTTTTCACTCTCCATTTTCTTGTATTTGTGGATCCGCGATATGCCCAACCGAGGGTCGCTTATTCCATCTTTCCCCCTTTATTTTGTTTATGCGTGTTTATCTTCAAGATGACAACAAAGATCGTAGCAATTTCTGCTACAATTTGCTTTGGTGTCAGTTGTTTTTAGAGGAAGCCTCAGGGGTCAGCGTAACCCTCTGAGCTTCCCTGATGCTCATTTCACCAACATGACCAGCTGCTTGGTGTGAAAGTTGCCAAATGATAAAAAAAAAGAAAGAAAGCGCTCTTCTCTTCTCACACCTCCTCCTTTTCTTCTCTCTAGTGATCCTCAGCTCCAGGAATCCAACCTAATGTGGATTCTCCGTCTCTAACTCTGGTCTTTCTTCGTTGCAGATACGCCTCTGTTGGTGAGGAGCAGCAGCGACTCTGCTATAGCCCCGCCCCTCGAGAGGGCGCCCACGCCCCCGACCGCTGACTACGGCAATGCATCTCCTGAACCGGTGAGTACCGCGTCACAGGAGAGGCAGGAAAACCAAACTGACAAACTGGTCTCCAGCTACAAAATGTTATGTCTGTCTGTGTCAGTGCAAAGTAAAGTCTTAACCAGAGTTGGGGAAAAAAAGAAAAATACAAAAAGACGGTAAGGAAACAACAGAGAGATGAACAAACTGCTGTTTCCGCTCCATCTCTGGTGTGTTCACTGACTCGCTCACTGAAGACAAAGACACAAACCCAGTGAATATTCCTCTTGTGGTCCGGCTCCAAGCCTCGGGCTGTACTTTGAAAGGGTCGGGCTTTTCAAGTGCTCTTTTTCCAAATAGGCCGCCATTAAGAAGAACTTTGTGTGCTGCCTTTGTGTGATGCCTCACTACTCTGTGTGTGTGTGTGTGTGTGTGTGTGTGTGTGTGTGCCTGCATGGGAGAGGAAGCTCAGGTAGAGTGAAGAAGAGGATCGAGGGCATCCTGTTGTTCACCCCTGCTGTGTTCGACACAGCGGTGACTAAGCAGAACTCAGGCATCAGCGGGCGCCGAGTTAGTAAAACAAAACACAACAGACACACACACACACACACACACACACACACACACAAAAAGCTTCAAACAGCTCAGCCGGACCCGAGTGAACAGGCTCATTATTGATGATTTAAAATATCCTGTTTAAACCCACTGTTTACCCTGTTTTTATTCACTTAAAGAGCAAGTTAATCATTCTTTAATCTTACAGATCACTCTTAATCTGCATTTATAATTACAATTAATGGAAAGCATTCAGTTAAATTAATTGTATTAACCTCCCATGAATCAAATAAGAGTCTCCATGTAATCTTTCAGTGAAGGATTACATGCTCCCCTACCTGCTGATAAATATTTCCATCCTTGTGCTCCACATTAAAGTGTTGTAAACATCAACTCCTGCTCTTTCCTAGTTAAATGAAATGCATCTTTAAAGCGCTTGAAGATCTGCAGTAAAAAAAGAAAATCAATGGTGAGTCAGGAAGTGATAATAGTTTGTTTGTAAGGATAGTAAGCTGAACAATCTGAGGACCGTAGGGGACGCGGTGTTAATCCACACATGACAGAGGAGAACAAAGAGCATTTGTAACCCTGCAGTGTGTGCGTTTCGTGTGTGTGCATGTGCGTGTGTGTGTGTGTGTGTGTGTGTAAAAGACGAGGAGGCCGTCACAGCTCTTGGGCATATTGAGTCCGAGGCCTGATGGACTTCCATAGATCAATACACTATCACTTCATCCTCACTCACCCACTGTACTGCTTCTCTGGAAACCTCCACACACACACACACACACACACACTCAGATACACTCACACACTCACTTCTGCAAAGACACACTTAAACACTCTCAAGTGACACACACACACACACAACCCCTTTTTGTCTTGGAGGAGGTATTGAAAGCTTGATAAAGTGTAATTAAGGCTGATACAGTGATAAATATACAGCCTGCCCCTTTAATTGATTTTACCGCCTGCTATGGTGACGGCCAAGGTTGGCCCACTTCTCCCTGTCTTTTATTCACATGCATTCTTTGCACAGAGCTCTCTCGGTCTTTCTTCCTCTCCTCATAAGAGGAGCTAATGAAATTGGCAAACGGCTGAGCAGTGTTCAGCCTCGGCCCTTTAATTGATTTGGACTTCCTGCCATGTTCCCCGCTAATAAATGAGACGTTTAATGTTGCTAGCCGCTGAATTCTCTCTCTCATGCTCCCTCCACCTCCGACGCTTTGCTGTTTCTAATCCTCCTTATGTTTCTGCACTCTCTTCCTTGTTGCGTCCCACTTTTTTTGGGTGGTTTTCAACACCTCGCGGCGCGCTGATGCAACACGACTTTAATATCTACAATACATTCTGCTGCGTTGATGTTTCCTTCAGTTGCAGATGTAGAAAAGTTGAGACGTTAACCAGCTCAACTCAACCCAGCGGTGTGCGTCTTTCATGCACGTTGTGTATCTGCATGAGCACGTGTGTGAGAGTGTGAGCAGAGCGTGGCGGTGGGTTGATGTGATGGATATGACGAGGGTCAGGTAGGGCCGACCTGGAAGACTGGAGCTGTGATCCTGCACACACACCAACACGCCGTTCCTCAACCGCCTGACGTGTAGCAGATGACTCCAGCGCTCGGAGAAAATACACAAAGGAAACGCACACCTCATTACTCATCCGTCTGACAACAACCACACACACACAGTAACATGCTCACACACACACACACACACACACACGCTCGCACACAAACTCCTCATCTCTCATATGCCTGCACACTGCCCTGTCACTCACACATACCTCAGACTACAAACAGCAGCCAAAACACAAAAAAAAAACATGGCTGGCAGTGTGCAACACAATAACAGAGCAGACAACCTGTTAGTTGTGCTTAGACAGGTTTTCAGACAGGTTTCACAAATTATCTGAGCGTTTATCCTGAGGCCACTAAGCCATTCAAATCACTGAGTGAAGGAAATAGATTATAGAAAGCCAAACAGCCATAAAGCAAGACTTCTGGGGGATAGTTTACGTATTTAGGCAAACTAAAACACATTTAAAATCTTGATCCTTAGAAGCTTTTGAGATATTGACATGTCTTTGAAGACGTTGCACTTAAAAGCAGCAGCAGCAGCTGTAGTGAAAGTGCTGAAAGGAGTTGACATACTACTGTAACTACAGATGAGGAGTGGTAGTGTTACGTCTTGTTTAGTGTAATACCTGAGATTTAGCGGTGAGCTACTACTACTGTGCCAAAACAATGATTTCTTTCAGTGCCTATTTTTATCAAACCCCGTATTCTCAAATGTGAAAATGTGAAACTAAACAAAATTGTGTGAAATTAGACTTTTTGTTATTTAAATCAGGAATTATTTGATCAAAGGAACAAGTAAACAAGCTTATAAATCCCAGCAGACGTTCGCTGCCAACTGGTGGTGCTTGCCGGTTTTAGATTTGTGTTGCTATGGACACATTCATGGCAAGTGCCAAACCATTGTTAAAGGGATAGTTCAACATTTTGGCAAATTCGCATTGCAATAGTTGCTATAGTCTTAGGAGTAGGTGCGCTACCTTTAATTGGCGGTGCAAGCTATTTTTAGAACGGCGGAGCAGAGCCGCGAGCTGCTCAGAGCTACACTACGGAGGCTCATGGGATTTCTTGGTTTTCAAACTCATCAAATACACAATCCAACAACTCCAAAACGCTCTGGTGGACAAGTTGTGACCTGCACATTCACCACGCTATGAGATAATAACGGAAGTTGTTGTTTTTGAGGTAAATTCATGCAAAACTGCTGATGAGCGTTCCTGTCCCGTTTTTCTGCATTGAACTATCCCTTTAAGGTTTGATTCACAACGCTAGACACTGATACTGATAGCTCTACTTATGCTTTTAATGGCAACATTGGTAGCAGCAGTTGTCATACAGGTAGAGCCATTAGTGCCAGTCGCAGTAATGTGAATCACATCGGTTGCTCCATCGCTGCTTTTAGCACGCAAATGAAAACATCCATAATAATCATAGCGGAGACACAAGTGTAATGTGTAAGTGTGTCACCAGATGTATATATACAGTGCTGCAAATGTGATGTAATCACCGCAGACACGCAGGCAGCAATATGACTTATACTCGTGAGGACTGGGATGGCACAAATGTTCCTTCTTAGTGCGCTGAGATACGAGCAGCGAGCGGGGCAAGCCGATTGGCTGAGCACAGCGGGGCTTCCGCGGAGGAGAGCTGCTGTTTTTATGTGTACATGAACAGGAGTGCTCTCAATCAGGGATTAGATTCACACTGGGCATTATGGCGTGATCCCTTAATTTTAAAGCATCAAGCTGAGGCAGGTTTGTTTGTGTGTGTGTATGTGTGTATGTGTGTGTACAGTATATGTGTGGGTGTGCATCCCCACATGCCATATCTTACATGTGCTATTCTTGTAGTAAAACAGAGGTTGTTGTGTTATTGTGCCACATGTGTATAAGACTGTGGTGTCGAGGTGTTCCTGTGAAACTGAATGTACAAGTGTGAGTGTTTGTTTGTTTTTTGATGTGTGTGTACATGTGTTGTGTTCACCTGCGCTGCCTCTTGTGTTCCCAGAGGTCGTGATGGGATGAGGAGGGATGTGTGTGTCTGTGTGTGTGCGCAGGAGGAGGAGAAGCCCGTGTTGCTCGTTGTGCGTCGGCTAATGGCGGTGCGGGAAGATGCACAGCAACAATGGAGCCTCCAGCTCATCTTTCTGCCCCCGCACACACACACACACACACACACACACACACACACACACACACACACACACACACACACACACACACACACACACACACACACACACACACACACACACACACACACACACACACACACACACACATCTCTATTGTGGGGTAATCTCGCACTGCCCAGATAAGTGGGTCACCATTTGTGCAGGCAGCATATGTGTGTATGTGCTTGTGTGTATTCAAAAACACACTTTTTTCTTTATGTTTGCAGCTCCACAGCCAACGTGTGGTGTTAGTATTTGCAGGATGTGTGTGTGCTATAAAGCATATATATGTGCTGTGTGTGACAGAGGGTCCACCAGGGACACGGGTGTGGATGAGGAGGGGAGGCGGGGGGGTTGCTAAGGAGCAAGCTGGTGGGCGGGATCTTTGTAGCCATTAGTACTGGTGGTGACACAATGAAAGTGACAGGGCAGAAGGACCTAATTGCTCCCTTCTTGTCTTTAGCGATTTGGGACAATTCCTCTCTCCGACCCCTCGAGTGTGTTTGAGCGTCTCGCAACAGTTTGCCGCCGCCACCGCCGCTGTAGTCTTGTCTTTCTTCCCACACTCTGTCTCTCCATCTCCATCTTCCTTTTTTTGTTTTTTTTTGTTTGCCCCGCAGTTGTTGATTTTCGCCGACTTAAAAATAGAGAGCCTTGCCTGACACAGGGCAGAGGGATGGAGGGAGGAGGGGGAGGGGGGAGAGGTAGATAGATAGATAGATAGAAACATACACAGACAGAGTGAAGGGAGGAAGGACAGCGTCTCGTGGTCCGGCGGTCGTTCTCTCGTCACCGTCCTCAGAGGTGATTGATGGCGGCGTTAGATGGTTTTGGCCTCTTCCTGCTTCGCCGTTGGTTTAATGTCAAAGCAGGAGAGTGTTGATTGGCCCGTTGTCACCTTGTTTAACTAAATCTTGTGTTGTGTTTACAGGAGGTCAGTGATGTACTGAAAGGAGCTCTGGACCGACTGCACACGGACAAACCCCCCGCCAAAATGAGCCCGGTCAACTACAAGTAAGTGTGTGAGTGAGTGTGTGAGTGCAGGTGTGTGTGCATTTGTTACAGCTTCAGACAGCTCATAGATGCAGCGTGTGATGCAGGGACGGTGTCTAGGATTAACATCCAGGTCTTTGTTTGACAGCCTGACACTGACTGGATTAAACAGTGTGTATAAGAGTGTGTGTGTGTATGTGTGTGTGACTGGATGTGTCCCATGACATGATGGGATAAATATTGTCTCTTATCTGTGTGAGTTTAGAACAGGATGAATAGTGCGTATTATAATAATTTTCAAAGTTGTTACAACAGACCAATACAATGTGTTTTCCATTACACCAATAGATTTTTATGATCTATCAATATCCTAATTTGTCTTTGGATTAATCATCAGATTCTTCAGAGTCAGTCTGAGCCACTTCTGTTGGTTCAAACCCAATTTCCCCCTGGGGACTAATGGAGTTTATTGGATTGAATTGAGCAGCTTCTGTCAGTACCAGAGACCTCACAGATCCCACATCAGCCGGACAAGTGTTGCTGATCGTGTTTTACATCTTGTCAAATTTTGAGAACAGCATTTTGTATCTGACTGGAGAAACTAAATTCTACTCACTATCCATTACATAATGACAGATAATAACCCTCATGCAGTGCAGTAGGCTACACCTGCTGTATGTGAATCTGATAGGACACGTTAACAGGATGTTTTTTGGGGAACTGGCACCTTTCTATTCATAATTTACAAAATCACATTTCCTTTATAATAGCTTTCTGTCAATCACCATCTAGTGAACAGTTTTGTAGCTGCGCATTAAAACTAAAACTCCAGTGTATCAGCAGAATCACACACACTACCTGTTAAAGCTAGACTCACTTGTGTACATATGTGTGTGTGCGTGTGTGTGCACGTGTGCGTACAGGTGACCTGTATGTGGGTGTGCTCCAGGCACCTCACCATGGCAACCTGCACCTTTGTTTTTGGGCACGCCACTCACAAAACCTTCTGGCAGTGTGGGAGTTTTATCTTCATTTCTCCAGGCTGTCAGTCACGCAGTCGCCATGGCAACAATTAACCCCCTCCATCACAGCCCCCTTCACCTGTCTCGTCCGGCACAGGGCCGTGACGAGAGTGCAGATAAATCAGCGACACCCTAGGCAGCCAAATGATTCCCCACTCAGGAATTTTTTCTCTCTTTTTTTTATTTTTTTTTTTTATCTCCCTTTAAAAACAAGTGCGGAGGTGAACTCAGCTGCTCGGGAGGAGACTCGGCTGGAATGACAGATGGTGATTTTTCAGCATTTTACAGTACAGCGGTGTCTTGACAGCACTGTGATACAATGGAGGCACGGCTCTCACAGATAGTTTGCCATGGTAACAGATGGTTGGCAGTGGAAGGAGCCACGGTGAGCGAGCGGGGGCCACGGTTCTCAGCGAGTCCCGGCCGCGAGTTTGTTAGGCACTCGGCCTCCGTTGATGTAGAGGAAGTCAACCAAGAGTGGGAGCTCCATCTGTCTCACTCCTCGTTGCTCTTTTCATCCGTCCCATCGTCCCTCGACTCCCTCTCTCCCTCTCCCCCCTTCCCTCCCTCCTGTGGAACGACTGTTTGTTTGTGTTTGTGTCAGTGGGATACTAAAATGGGTGAGCGGAGCTATTCTGCATATAAGCGTGCAGCGCTAACAAGCTATGGTTGCCCCTGATGAGCTTGTTTGTGCCGCCGCTTGTTTTTTATATGAATGTAAATGGGCTGTGTGAGTGTGTGTGTGTGTGATACTGTGTGAATACATGTACATCAGTCAAGGCTGTCTTTTTGCGTGCGTGTGAGTGTGTGAATGCATGCTTGATTGTGTGTTTGTGTGTGTGCATGTGTAATTTAGATGTAACTGTGTTCCCTAATAGATGTAAATTTGATGCATGTGTGTATCTGTGAATTCAATTTAAGGGAATGTGACTGATGGTGTTTGTGAGCGTGCAATAGATGTAGCAATAAGAATGCAAATTGGATGTGTGTGTGTGTGTGTTTGTGTGTACAGTACATGTGTGACCCTGGCAGAGGTTAACGAGAGCAGGGTGACAGTGACAGAGGAGTGTGTTATAATGATCCCACCTAGTCCTTGGTGCTCGTGTAGGAAGAAGCACATAAACCTTGAACTTCACTGCTTTTGTTCTCAGACATGTTTGCCTTTTTTCTTTAACTCACAGACGCCTCATTATTCCTTTTTTCTGTAACTTTATGAAAAAAAAAAATCTTTGCTGGGAAACTCTGGAGAAAAACTCCTTCTTTGTGTGATTGCTCTTGTGAGCTATTATGTATTATGTTCCCACATCTCCCAGCAGACCTTTAGCAGCAGCTGGTCCGGAGTGACGCTGGCTGACACTGACGGCCTGTTGCAGCTCTGAACTGCGTTCGATCCCCACACACCTCTGAGCCTTGTCATGCAGAGAGCACAGGGGTCACTTAGTGTTGAACTCTGTGCATGAACTCCTGCATGGATCTGTTTGCTTTTTTTCTTCTTCTTTTGATGAAATTCACTTCTAAAAAGCAAACACTTTTAAAGTTGAGTGAAAACTCCTATGAAAGTCACATTTTTGCTTCCTTTTTTCTTCAAGCGAGGCGGCTGTCTCTGTTATGATAAATCCAAACAGGATTAATTCAGGAAAAAACTTTTGAAAGGAGCAGATCTCTTCTTGGAAAAAGTAGAGATGTTTTCTTATTTCTTATTGTTCATAGAATTCATTTGACAGAAACTTTTGTGTTGAAAGAATTTAGATATTGTGTCTTTAATTATTAAAAAGAAAAAAAATCTAAATACATTGATAAATATTTAGTTAAACCTTCATTAGTGTTAGCTATGTTGTGAGGATGAGTTTTTTTGACGTTTTTTTTGTCAAAAATGATGAAACAAAATGAAATTTCTTATGTAACAAAAGGTACAAAACCACATTTGAAACTCTTGTTACTTGTAACACTCGTGTTACACTGTCTGATTTCTAATTGTAGTGATGCATGTGTGCATTCGAACAGCGAAGCATGCAGCCTGGGATTGTTGCTCTCTGTGATCTTCCTATTCCCATTCCCCCGTCATGCAGGTCCCCTCTGTTAGCCGTCCAATATCAAAAGCAGCCCCACTTCCTGTTTATCTTCAGTAGCACTGTCCTTGTTTATCTGCCGTTAAAAGCCACAGTTCAAGCCTCTGCAGAGATTATTAGAGAAGCTCATTCTGTTTCATCTCTATCTGCCCCTCTATCTCTCTCCCTCTTTTATCTCCTGTTCTCTTCTTCTTCTTCTTTTTTTTTCTTCTATATCCACCGGCTAGATTGGGTGGTGGAGAGGCAGGTAGATAAAGGTTGAAGTAGCTGTGCACCTGTGTCCTAGCTTCACACACACACATTGTTGTGATTTTTGGCAGGTACCTGTAAGCTCATTTGTGTCCCTATCTATGTAGCCTGGAGGAAAATGCAAATGGATTTTGAAGAGCTTGCACATGGAAAGTGTGTGTGCAATGTGTGTATTATTGATTTCATGATTGTGATACACTTTATGCACACCCTAATTTTCAATATATTTATATGCATGTGTTTATTTGTCGTTGTCTACAGCGCCCTGACGAAGACAGTGGAGTTTCCAGGTGACCGAGGACCGCTGGGGATTCATGTGGTCCCTTACTGCTCCTCTCTCAGTGGACGGTAAACACACTTACACACACACACAGACGCACAAACACACGTGTGAGTTTGTAGAACACAGCTACATGCTCACATCCACTTGTAATCAACCAGGCCTTCATAGGAAAAGGCAGATGGCAATGTTGACTCGTAGAAATGCATAAAAAATTCAAGTGCTGGCATGTCATCATACATGTGTTTACCTCCATGTTGTGTGTGTGTTGTGTGTGTGTTGTGTGTTGCAAGGACCCTGGGCCTTCACATTAAAGCAATAGAGGAAAGCAGCCGCACCAAGAGAGAGAAGATCTTCCAGGAGGACGAGTGCATCGTCCAAATCAACGACACACCACTCCAGGACAAGACCTTTGCTCAGTGAGTGTGCAGAGCGCGGATGAAGCCCGAGGCTGCGTGTTTACGTCTGCATCTGTGTCAGAGCGAGCAAAATGCAAATATTGGATCAGGCACAAACAAGGCCATAGACTTAAATAGCGTTTTATCAAATCCGAGTCCAGAATTGAAGCTGCTGATTAAATCTGAATCCTTTCCCAATCCCTTCACTGAATCTACACTGTTTAGCTTTCAACAAGCGCTCAAGATATAATAACGAATGCAGAAGAATTCAAGTGATATCTTTTAATGGGTTGTTTTTTGGGATCAAATTAGAATATCCTCCCTCGTGGACGTCCTCGCTCTTTCTCCAGTTATTGGTTTGCTGTACACAAACATCTTTTTGAACTAATCCACCATCCATCTGTCTGCTGTGTGGTTGGAAAGACATGGTTAGTAGGAGAGGGAGGAGATGAAAAACGCCTTGGAATACAGAGTGTATTACTGTACAGTATGTGTTGCTGAACTAAAACAAAAGAGCCTAAAGCAGGAAAGGAAAATCTTACTCTTTATTTGTGTGTGTGTTTTTTTGTGTGTGTGTGTTTTTTCTCCCACTCAGCAGCCACCACTGTAGAGAGACACCTCACCTGTCACTCAGTGTCTCTTCTATCAGCCAAACACAAATCCTCATTCTCTAGCTGTCCTATCTCTCCACCACATCTGCTCTCACAAAAGAGTGTATGTGTGTATCTCTGTGTGTGTGTGCATGTGTGTGTGTGTCCCTCCTTTTCCTAATTTTCCCTCCACCCCGCCTCCAATCTCCTGGTCCCTGCTCTTCTCCTTTATTTCCTCCGTCCTCACCGAACAGGTCCATTTAACTGCGTCCCACTGTGTGGACCGTGCTGTGTGCGTGTTGTGCTGATAGTGGTCTATTAAAGCTGCAATAGGAATTTGCTGTAAGGTCTCCTCCATCTGATGGGGACCGCAGTGTCCCAAACCAGCTGGAGGAGTCGGTCTGTGGTTGATCCAAATTGAAATACAGCTCCATTAACGACACACAAGCCTCATTCACTCCGCTCGTTCTCTGCTTTCCAATCGTCTGTGTTCTCCTCCTGCGTGCTGCTTGACTTTCTCCGGCTTTTTTTTGTGTTAATTTCTTTTATTTTTCAATAGCTGTGAGCTCAGAATGATAGTATATCCAGTGTCATAAATGTTAATGCTCGTTTCCTCACTTCTTCTTCTAGGGCACAGGAAGTCTTCCGCCAGGCCATGTCCTCCTCCAGCATCTCCGTGGAGGTCCTCCCCGTCGCCAACAAGGTGCGCTATGAGAAGAGCCTGATAGGTCAGCTCTTCACCGGCGACGGCAAAGACCCCTTCCCAAAGACGAAGAGTCCGATGGTCGCCCGCGCCAAAAACGACCACCAGCCGGAGCCCAAGCCGGAGCCCAAACCCGGCACCAAGCCGGACGCCAGGCGGCCCGACGCCCGCTCCAGGACCCCGGAGCCAGCTGCAGAGAACCGGTCCGGGCACGGCTCCCTGGAACGAGGCTCGCCGACCCCTCCAGCCAGAGCAGCCAGCTCCTCGCCGACGCCCAGGAGCCCGCTGGTCGGCCAGGGCCCCGCCACGCCCGGCCTGGCCAACCTCACCAGCAAGAAGGGCGGCAAGCGGATCAAGATCGACCTGAAGAAAGGTGAACGTTCGCCTCCCTTCAAAGTTGGAGAATGATTTCAGTTTCTGAATTACAAGCGACAATAATCGTTGTTTTTGTTGTTACATTTAATTCTTCTTCCTCTACTTCCTCGTCACTCTCAGGGGAACTGTTGTCAAGACTCTAGATAATCCACATGGTCTTTTTGAGCACATCTATTCTTATTTATAGTTTTTTATCTCCAGGCTTGTTTTTCTCATGTAATTGGGCGTCCTGGGTGTTGTATTGGCCTCCACCACCAATGATTGATTTATCAAATTCAGCCTTTTTCACACAGACTCTCATAAAAAGCTCTGCACCACTGAAAGCAGTAGTCGCCCATGTTGAAAATATCCCTCCTGTGATGATGTTTTCTTTTCTTTTTTTTATCTTGTGGGATGGCCGTACACGCTGGTTGTCTGGTTGTTTTGCTTTTAGACTTTAACCCACGCTGAATCAGTCTGACTTCCCCGCCGCCTTATCTCTCATCCCTCTAAAACACATCGGCGCCGCAGCAGCGATGTGTCGATAGCATGGGAATAGCTTCGTAGCACTAGTGTGAACGGGCTCAGTCGTAGCAAGCTGCAGCATTACAGGGCATTGAGAGGAAAGCTGTAAACGCGTTACATGCGCACACCGACACATGCATGCTACAGGTGCCCAGAGGAAACGAGAAGGAACCCAGATGAAAGAATAGAAGAAATTGGGCTCTGCACTCTCCAGCCTCGGCTCTAAGCTCCATTCAGCTGTTTTATTGTTAGTTTCTTTCTTTTCCCGGCACCTTTTCATTCTCCTGTTTTCTTCTCCTTTCCCCCCCATCCTTCTTTTGTTTGATTTTCCCCCCCCACTATCCTTTTCACCTGATGCAAGATCAGAGTGGAGGATATTATGGGGTTTCTAACACCCTCTCCCCTGGCAACAGGCTCTTTCTCACCGTGATTGACAGGCGGCGAGGTTTAGGTGCGCTAATGTAGGGCAGGCAGAGGCTTAGCTTGGAGACCAGATAGCATCGCTCACCGCCTTTAGTATGCCACGCCGGCTTTGCTCTCCCAGCGCACACTCACATACACACACACACACATACACACATACACACACAGACAGACACTTGCACACAGAGCGTGGCACATTTCACTCATGGCTTGGGGCTTGTGAGGCCGTGAAAAAGGGAGAGGGTGGAGGCTCTGGGGGTTGATGGCTCGTGCGTGCGTGTGTGTGTCTGTGGGTGTGTGGCCCCAGAAACACACACACACACACTTGTAAATGTATACACACACAGATAAACGTAGGATCACATGCACAAGGAGAATCTTTGTGGAAATCACGTCGCCTCCCCGGGGAGGGAGGCTAGAAAAGAGAATAATATTTCTCAGGTTGCTTTATCTCTCTCCCTCTCTCTTTCCTTCTCTTTTTCTCTCTCTTCCCGCCGCCCCCCCTCCACCTTCCCTCCATCTTCTCCCTCTACCTCCCTTCATCAGCCACCGTTAGGCCTGCTCACACGTGAAATTAAAGGCAGAGTCTGTCTAATCCGGCGAGGAGAGAAGCCTTCTCCTGGCGGCTCAGAGGCTGAGCCAGGCATCTAACCCCCAGAGGAAAACAGGCACTTAAACAGTAGTTAATGTGGAGGATGATGCTAAAACCGCAGATTGGCTTCAGCAGGACATGAGAGAGGGAAGAGGAGAAGAGGGGCGAGTGGAGAAGGAGACAGAAAGGAGAAAGTGACAGAATAGGGAGACAAGAGGGAAAATTCAATTAAAACGAAATTAAAAAGTCATAAAATTCATAATTAAGTCTCGTCTGCAGGGGGACTGACATCCCTAACGCACACTGTGACGCACACTGCTTTGTCTCCGCAGGCGCAGAAGGTCTGGGCTTCACCGTGGTAACCCGGGACTCCTCGGCCCACGAGCCAGGGCCGATCCTGGTGAAGAACATCCTGCAGAAAGGAGCCGCTATCAAAGATGGTCGCCTGCAGCCCGGAGACCGCATCCTGGAGGTAAGACAGACCTCAACCCGCTGACAACCAGCAGTCACAGCAACAAGGACATCATCATCATCACCAGCAGCAGCAGCAGCAGCAGCAGGAGCAAGAACATGAACGGCACCTCTGCTGGTTAAACAGAGGAATTACACAAAGGCCAGATGCAACTGTGTTTGAGAATGACTTTAGTTTCGATGCCAAAAGGAAATATGAACATGAGACTCATCATCTCTTTGGAACTGACTGATTACTAAAATATTTCTTTGTTCTCTTTAGTGGTGTCTGATGACGTTAACAGTTTTGGTCTGCATCACTAGAACAAGTAAAACAGGAAACACTGCAGAGGAACTACAGGCCTCTCAAGTCTCACACATGGAGCGTGACAGTCACTCCGTTCGCTCTTTTGTCACGCACTCCCACCACACGTTGTATTTCTCACGCTGAAAAAAAAATTATAATATAAATTTCTCTGGCGCACCGCTATCACTATGCAACCGGCAGGAATCAAGCACATACAGTACGTCTCCCATGGAGTCACTCAGGGCTCTCAGTTCAATCAGTCCTATGGGCATTAATGCTCGAAAACATTTAATAACCCGGGTCGGATCGGACCATGTTTTTTTTTCTATTTCTTTTCTTGTATTTACGGTACATATCAACGGTCTGGGAGACTTAGAATATCATGGAAAATGTATTTAGCCTATGTCAGTAGGCTAATTCAATTCAAAGTTGGGGCTTTTTGATCTTTTTTATCCAAATTCCACACTTCCTCTGCCCCCCTCCCCTTTGAAAGAAAGAAATGTCACTCCAAGCTAAGTTCAAAACTTGAGAGCCCTGGATCAAATAGTCCCTATGAAATTGTCTCTGAGGCTGAAACCACAAACACCTCAAAAACCAGACAAATGGCACATAATCATTAGATCATTAGAGGCACGTCTGAAAATATGTTTTTCATTTAGGGTGAAATGACCCTTAAAATGCAGAAGATGCTCTCTGATGTTAGTGGAGCTCAGCCAGAGGATAGCAGACTTGGCTTTAATCTGCTCCTGTGTGTATGTGTGCTTTCTTTCTTTCTGTGTATGTGTGTAGGTGAATGGAGTGGACATGGCGGGCCGTAGCCAGGAGGAGCTGGTGGGCATGCTGCGCAGCACCAAGCAGGGGGAGAACGTGTGTGTGGTGGTGGCGCGGCAGGAGGACATCTTCCTGCCTCGAGAACTGGTAGGAGAGCACGAACACACACACAAAAACACAGCATCCGTGTCCTCGCCCCGCCGGCTGCACCTTCACACACCGCCCAGCCTCTCTTCCTCTTTTGTCTGTCAGTCAACTTCTGCAGCTTTTGTTGATCGTTTATCTTCCGTGGTGGGCGCATGTTTTCTTTTTTTTTTTTTTCCTTTCCCCTCCTCTTCATGTGCGCTTCTCTTTTCTTTAACATTTCCTGCACATTGTGCCACTTTTGCTTTTTTCCCCCCTCTCCCGTGTTTTACCTCCGTGCCCTTTCGCCTCGGAACGCCGCGCTCCGTCCTTCCTGTCCCACTCTGGTTTGTTGACACAGCGATGCCAGAGGAAGTCGCACACGCAGGCCACAGCGGCCCCGCAGGAAGCGCGCGAGCATGTCCGCGCATGTCGACATGCCGCGGGTGTTAAGTGACCGTTTACCTGTAAGCGGCCGACGGGGTCAGGGGTCTCTGTCTCTGTCGGGGGCTGTGAAAGAGACACGGTTTGACTGCGCCTCACGGGGGGACGTTTTATCAATAAACACACACTTTTAAACACACATACACAGCCAGGTGGCCCCTTGGAAGTCTCCTGCTCTCTGCAAATCATGTTTTCGCCCGTGCACCTCTATTCTCTCCCCTCTGTCCTCTGTGGTTATTCTGATTATTCCCTTTCCTTTACTTCAAAGAGCTGTGAGAAAGGCACGCAGGGCTTTGTAGTGACTGATGCATATTCACACCTAGAGTCCACACACACACACGAACACACACAAACTCCTAAACACCTAGTCCTTGATTAAAAAAAAAAAAAACTTGAACACATGTGCTCTCTCTTTCTCACACACGCGTGTGCACAGACCAACACATCACACGAGCTTTAAACAGCCGAGTTACTGCTTCCGAAAATAGTTTGCCCTCATTAATGGCCCAGCAGTCTTGGCATAACAAGTGACTTTGAAGAGCCTCTACAGTCTTCATCTAACACTTGCTTGTATTTGTGCATTAGAGGAGGCTTAAAGAGAGAGAGAGAGAGTGAGAGAGAGGAGGAGGAGGGGGTTAGGGTGGGGGGGTGAGAGAGGGCTTTCAGTCCTGTCTCTATCCAGGCTGTTGAAGTTACTGGTGCCCCGTGAGATCTGGCCCTTATCTCCAGCACAGTCCTCCACCTCAAAGACAGTTTGATGTGCCATAGGCACACACACACACGCACACACACGTTCACACACACACACACATACACAAACTGGAGAGGCACGCTTGAGCTGCTGTGTTGTTGAGTTTAGATGTGCCGACCCTCAAAAAGCGAAGGATTACAAAAATACACAGATGAAGAAAGGACCACAGAGAAAAAGTTCTTCATTAAAAAAGTTGTCAAATGAGCTCATGCAAACACGCACACACACACACACACACACAAGCTAATACTAGTGAGCGTCACAAGAAGCAACACCAACAGCAAAAAATGAAATCCTCACCTTTTCATTCTCTCCCCTCGTCTATTGTAATCTCTCTCTCTCCCTCTCTCTCTCCATTTGTAAATTGTCGTGAACATTAATGTGGGGAACTTAGCGACGAGCGGCTCCCGACGATTCGGCTGCACACAAAAGATGTAATGATGATGGAGACGCATTAAGCCGAGGCGGCCATCTGCCTCTTCTGTCGCAGGACGACCTGTTTGTCCGTGTGTCTGTCTGCTCATGAATATGTATGCAGGTTTTAGAGGCTACAATATCTAGTCAAAAAAAAAGAAATCCCTTTATGTACCTACAGCGCTACGGTCATATTTGTTCAAATAACCATCAAATGCAAATCACTAGTTCATTATCTCCATTTTACATCCAGTAGCTGCTGAGATTAATTGGCTGAATTGCAATTTTAAGTTTTTCTTGGCTAACCTCGCTGTTGCTGCCACAGATAATGAATCTCAGCTCGTTGCATATATCAAGGTTTAATTTGGTTTTTCTCCAGGAACATTTTGTCTGGGCTGCAGACGTGCACATGATAGGAGATCTTTGGTTTATTGGAATACAAAAAAACAACAATATCAGACGGTTTGTTTTTATCATCAGGTTATTTACCTGTTGATATTCAGCGTACCAGTGAACACCGCTGCTCCTGTTCCAGGGTTTAATCCTGAGAAATCCTCCTCAGTGCAGCTTTCTTGTCAATGCTCATTAGGTTTTTTTGGCCTGCGGGCCACCTACAGAAAGTGCAGTTAATTAACCCTGTTATTGTTTGGATCCTGAGCACGGGATTAACAGGACTCGGGTCAAAACATCCGATTCCCACTTAGTGAAGATGAGATTATACTAAAGTCCAACAGACTGAACGTCTGAAACTGTGTTCAACAGGTTTGAACACTTCTGTAAAGAGAGGAACTTTAAGATTTTAACATTTGGCAGATTTAAAAGTTTAAGATTGAGTGTCTACGTCGATGCTGTAGCAGCTCTATGAAGCTGTATTTTTCATTATTTTGTATTTATAGAAAAGAAATGTCTCCAAGTCAAAGAGGAGATTGAAATTTTGCCTTGAGGGTGACGATAAAAAAAACAATAAATGTCAACCTCCTGACGGTGGAATAACAACTCAGAGAATCACCAAATTGTTAACGTTCAGCCTCTCAGGATCAACAGCCCTGCAGCTCTGCAGCCACTGTGGCCGACAAGTGTTTGTGTCAGTGAGAATAAACTTGATCATGTACAGCACTTGTTGACTGAGAGCCAGCAGCAGGTCAGAGGTCAGCAGGTCAGGGATCAGTGTTTTGCCAAAGGAACCTTCAGCACTCGATGACACAGCAGTTTGAACTGGGCTCACGTGGTTGAGAGGTCTGGTTTCTATATTTACTGCCGCAGCCTGCTGCCAGCTCCCACACTCCTGCTCTCTTGTATCTCCATTGTGTAAGTAAAGTAGATATATATTTTTAATAAAAAACTAGCTGCACTACTGATTGATTAGTTTCAATAGTATTGATGTTCCATGTACTACAGCGTGCGGTTCTGTGAAAGCGCTCGGCAGAGTGGTCTCTTTCAGTCATAAGAATAACAATAAAGCCTTCAAATTAGACTCATTATGCGGATACAAAAGGACTCTGATTGTCTAGCCCATCTCCTGTGCTCTCTCACACACCATAAGTAATTAAAAAGTGATAACTTCCTAATCACACTTTCATTCCTGTCAGCATTTCTGCGTCTCCATTGCTCGGCGCTCTCATTATTTCACGAGGCCTCGTTTTGTTTCGAGATTGGAGAGATACTCAGATGTGGAGAGTTTTTTTTTCCTTCGTTTTACTGTGTGTTTGTGTTAGAGAAAGTGTGTCACCGTGGCAGAATTATCCTGAGTTTGCCAAGGACAGGATGGAGGGGTCACCCTGCACATGGTCGACCCTCAGGCCCAGGCCGGTCCACAGGAAGAGGAGGCCGCCGGGCAGAACGTGACTTTGCTGTGTTGCTGTTTGTTCTCCCTCCGCTCCTCCTCTCTTGTCTTCTTTTCATCCACACAGCATCCATCCCTCACTTCCTTTCCTTCAAGGTTCTTCTCCTCTTGTCACTCCTGTTCCTACTCCTCCCTCCCCCTCCACCACACGCCAGCATTATCCCTCCATCAGTCATTTTACTTTTCCTTTCTCCTCATTGTGAGGTAAAGGTGTGGAGCGGAGGAGAAGCAGACATTAAGGCGATTAATTGGCAGCTCCGTCGTCGCCGTCGAGCGCGGCGAGATCTCATCTTAATTGAATGTCGCTCTCACCGCTAATCCCGCCGCTTTGAAACCCCCCATTTAGAAATCCTCTGCGACAAAAGGCTCTGTGTGTAATCGCTGTGTATCACCCCCTCCTCGAGGCGCCACCCACCCCGGGGTAAGAGAAAGCGCCTTTTTGTCTCCTCATTTGGGTGTTGAAGAGGGTGGTCTCTCTGCTGCCTAAAAGCTTGTTAAAGAGCCATTGCTGCGGGGCGAACAGTGGAGGGAGGAGGGGACGGAGCCATGGGGTCTCAGCCACCCTGGGGACGCAATCTGCCCCCAAGGAAAGGGCATTAGAGGGGATATTGGTGCGTGCCTGCTTCTGGACCACCACTGAGATCCAGTTGGTTGTGTAAATAGATTCGAATCGGCAGCGAGATACAACAAACAAACACGTCGGGTTTTATTTTCATAACTTTTCCAACACTGTTCGGTTGGTTTTTTGTTCCCAGAGCCTGCTGCGCTCTGATCCGGCCACCTTCACCTTGTGTGTTGTTGCAGCGAGATCACAGAGGTATTTAAAACCTCCCAGGTTGCCACCCGAGTCCTCTCAAGTGTCTCTCAAGCAGGAAATAGCAGATTGTCTTTGTAATTCCTCTGGTTTTGAGTAACAGCACAGTGAATCGTCTTGTTGATAAAAATAAGCCCTGACTGAAAGTCTGGCCTCAGACTGAAAATAGACTTTTAAAGGCCACGTCTATCTTGTTTTGCTATCATGTGGTTCTGGTTTTGTGCAATTGACTCAAGTGTCCCCCCCATCAAATCAAAAATGTATCTCTGTTATTGTTACTCCACAGTGTTGATTGAAGAGTGGTTAATGTGCAGAGCTTCACGCTGAAACACAGTTTCCACATTTGTTCGATCGATTCTGGCAGCCAATCAGGACTCTATAAAACCTGGACAAGTGCGATGCATAAACTTGACATCTTTAAAACGCCTGGACCTTTCAGAGACGTCTCGTGTCCAGCAGTTACACTTTTGAAACGAGTTCCCTTTGAGTTGAAAAGTTGAGGGAGAAAATCATATCAGATGCAAATTATTATTCAGTTATTATCATGCGGGGGATATTTACATTTCTCTGAACTCAAGTTAAAACTTGGGGAGGTTTTTTGAGGGAGTTTAATATCTTAATGAAAGAACTTGACAGCACACAGAAGGCAGGAAATAAGGGCAGAGATAGAGTCGGGACCAAGGATGTTGCAGTGAGTGCACCCACGGGTGTTTTATACACACACACAGTTCTATTTCAGTGATGTGCACTGATGATCTACTATATTATTAAAATGCCAATACAGTAGGTGCAATATCCAAATCACAGGAGCTGCTTTTCTTCTTTCTTATTCTTTTATTTATTTATTTATTTTTTGGATAAAAGTCAAATGAGTCTCAGCATCCCATAAAGGAAGTATTATGATGCTATAGAGAAGTTGTAGTCTACAAATCATGTTCTCCAGATGTAAGCTTATATTGCATATTTCGTTTTTGTCCTCAGAACAACTTTTACCTGAAAAGCAAATGATCACTTCTTCTAAATTTGTCCCAGAATTAAAGACAGGACTTGACTGGAGTTAATAAAGCTCACGTCTTGTTTCCTATCAACAGGTAACATTGATTCCTTGAACCCAAACAAAAGCAGCTTCTGTGATCCTGGACAAAGCAGACTATGACTTCCCTGGTTTCTGCTCCTTTAGCTTCCCAGCGGCTTTTAGAGCTCTGACTCAAACTCTGGAGCTGAGCGTGTCTCCTCCGGCCTTCAGGCTTTAGCGGGCTGTTGTTTTAATTAAGCACCTACTGTAGACGAGGCAGTGCAGAATAGTGCTGACAGAGGGAGACAGACTTTGGGGGGGCTGGAGGATCACAGTGAGTTTTTTTTTTTTTTTGCAAAATTAGACTGGAGGACATATTTTCCTCCCACATCCTCCGTCCTTGTGTCATGATGAGAGGGGAAATGTGAACACGGGTTCCTGATTCAGTGGCGGGCAAGATGCCTGATGTAAGCCTCCCGCAATCCTGGTGTGGTACTCAGATCTTTAAAGCTGTGACAACCGGTACGGTTGGTTTAATGTTTATGCATATTCCTGCAACAAAAAAAAAACTCGCTTTGACTTTTCCTTACTTTCTAAACCTAAAGTAAAGTTTGAGGCCGTTGTCTTTCTGTATCTCATTTCCTGGACTGAGCTGCAGAACAACAAGAGCAGAAATAAACGGATATATTAACACATGCATGCTCACACACCCTCTTAACCTTCCATCGCTCTTCTGCAAAGAAAAATAAAGCTTGAAGTGGCGTTCAGGTGCCTCCCCCCTGCACAGCCTCTTCTCCCTGGGTGACTGAACCTGCTCTCCATTTCTCCATCCTCTAATGACAGACATTTTCCTTCTCTCTTTTGCTTCCCTTCATTTTTTCTTTTTTCTACTTCCACCCCCTCCATCTAATTTTGGAGCCATGATGCCACTACGGTCATTTCCCCCCCCAGATTAAATAGCAGTGGGCGAGTGGGTGCGAGATGCAGGGGAGAGGAGAGACCTGTGGAAAGAAAAGCAGAGATGGAAGAGGAGTCTGGGGAGGAGGAGGAGGAGGAGGAGGAAGAGCTACAGTAAGATTGAGAGATTAGGTTGAAATGTAAAGAGTGAGGAGGGAGAGATGAGGGGGTGTGTGAATGAGAGAAGTGGCTGTACCTCAGGGGATGGGTTATTACTTTTAAATGCTCCTCTGCGCCTCCATCCACTCTCCTCCCCTCCTCTTCCTCCCCCTCTCCCTCCCCCACTGTGCTCCAGGAGGAGGTATGAAAAGGTTATTATGTTTCCTTTAGAAATGGCTCGCTCTCCGTCTGCGCCTTTCATCTCCAAATGGAATAACCTCTCTACAGAAGCTTTCTTCTTTTTCTCACTACACCTTCATCTCTCTTTCCAGTACACAACACCTGCTCCTCTCCCTCTTTTCCTTTCTCTTACCGACTTGCTTTTCCCCCCTCCCCGCAGTCATCTTCCATCTTTAATTCGTTTTCCTCCCTTCTCACTTCTCGTTTTTTTTTTTTTTTTTTTTTGTCTGGTTTCTCGGTGTGGAGTGTAATCAGTGGGATGCTGGAGCATGTATTATCAGTCAGTGCATTAGATGTGCTGGCCCTACCTCAGTTGTAAGCAATTATACACAGCAGCTATGTTGTAGAGCAGGGATGAACACTTTTTCTTCATCTTTTAACAAAACACGTCAAGAAAAGGAACACATCTGAACTCTAAACTCCTTTTATTCCCTCTTTCAGAAAGGCGATGAAGCCAACGGTAAGGTGCTGGAGGACGGCAGGGAGCAGCTGATGTACGAGATCCCCCTCAACGAGTCGGGCTCCGCCGGCCTGGGGGTCAGCCTGAAGGGCAACAAGTCCAGAGAGACCGGGGAAGACCTCGGCATCTTCATCAAGTCCATCATCCACGGAGGGGCCGCTTACAAGGTAAAGGACACATCCGGGAGTCCTGGAGGCCTTTGGGATCGAAAAAACCTATAACACTGTATTCAATTCAGTTCAGTTCTTTATTTTACACAATTTAGAAGAATACACATAAAACATGATAGGTAATAATGAAACCACGGTGGGCTTATTTGAAGCCTCCACCTTATAATAATATTAATATTACAATTTCATGTACAAAAGCACAAGATATCAGAATACATGAAAAAATTAATAAAAATAATAGTGACTAACAATGATAATATAGAAAAAAACAGAAAATATATATGTACACAATGAATAGAAACTAGTAGCTGCTTAGGAAGGAGGGAAAATACATCCAACAGTGTAAAGCAACAAAAGTGAATATGATCAGTCCCTTAAGGCAGAAACTACCACAGCACTGACGACTTAGACTAAATAAAAGCAAAAACTTTGAGATCTCGGATGCTCAGAAAATGTGTAACTGTGGTTTGTCTACAAGTCTTGTTGCATGGTTTTTAATATAAAGTCTGAAAACGCCTCATTAAGCTTCAGCCATCACAGAACAATTCAGAGCTTTATAGGAATGAGAGAAGATGAGCTTTTCAAGAGCCACGGTACTGTCTTCTCTCTGATGTGTGTTCTTTGAATTATTGTATCCAGAACCACCGCTTGAATCAAAAAGTGTTTTTTTTTTTGTTTTTTTTGTTTTTTTTTCTCTAAGGAGCTTAGCAGGAGTGTCGTTTATTTTATTTTTTTTGTCCACCCTCTTTCCCGTCTCTCTGATGTCCTTCTTGACGTTTCCTCTTATCTCCTTTTCCTTCGCACCTCTCACCTCCCCGTCTCATTTCCTGTCTTTCTTCGAGGCCGCCCCCCCTTCCCTCGGCCTTTGACTCCCCCGCCGACCCCACGCGGCCTCTTCACATCAGCAGCCGACTTATCTATATCACTCAGCACTCACTTCAAGTTGTAAGTGCATCAGGAAAAAAAAAACCCCGTCCCATTTCAACACTTTGGAGATTCCTCCACTTGGCCTCAATATCTGCCCCCCCCACCCCGCTGCTGCCTTCCACACACAAGTCACAGCTCCTCCTGCCTCTCGTCGTCGCTGCTCCCAGATCTGCACGTCCAGGACGAGGAGGCACAGAGACGAGTGTGGCGCTGTAGATAAACGGCTGGTCTGGGATCAGGTTGGCCAGGCGGCAGCTCCCCACAGCGCCTTCAGAAGTAGTTTTTTCCCGACAGCTGCCGATAGCGGATAGCGCTCCGACCGAATGTCCCAGTAAGATCTCCGGCTGGCAGCGAAACAGGTTTCTGGGACAAGATACCACATAAGAGGAAGAAAGACATGGAGGAGGAGAGGCAGACAGTAGCGAGGGAGAGAGGGAGAGAGGGAGGGAGAAAGAAGACGGCGGATGAACTAATGTAAGACGGGAGGGAATGTAAGAGGGAAAGAAACGAGCGGTATCGAACAATAGAGAGATGAGAACGATAGAAAGAGGCGGAATAAGGGGAGAAAATTGAAAAGTGGAGACACTCAGCAGGAATTCAATACATGAGGGTATGCATGCATGTGTCTGTGTGTGTGTGTCTGTGTGTGTGTGTGTGTTCCTCAATGTTGATGCATGCTAATGAAAAGCAGCTAAGGAGCCTGATGAGACTGTGCAGAGCCGGGCCCCGTACAGAGGAGGGAAGCCAGGCGTCCCCTGAGTCTGACTGACACAGACACACTGCCACATCACACACACGGTCACACAGCAGGCAAAAAGAGGGAGGAGATGAGGAAGAGTCACAGAGAGATCTAACCTATTTCCATTAAAGAGTTTGGGCTGCTTTCAGGGCCCGGGGCCTCAATTATATTGAAAAAAAAAAAACCCAACCCTTCTTTGACTTTATCCCTGATCCTGTCATATGATCATTTCAAAGAGTCTGCTAAAGAAAACAAATTAAAATTACATGTAGAGTGCTGCTGCTGCTGCTGCTTACATGGAGAATGAAGAAATTAATAGGCAATATCACAGACACCCACTGATTTTGGCATGAACATCAATTTTTGATGACATCCTTGGATTTGAGGCAGGCGCAATCTTCAAGTGTGTGTGTGTGTGTTTGTGTGTTTGTGTGTGTGTAAGTGGTGCCATCCCAGTCTGCATTCGAGGTCAGGCCAAACGGTGCCTTGTTAATGAGCAGAGGTCAAAGGGCAGAAGTGACCCTAATGAACCGATCCAGATCACCCACACACACACACACACACACACACACACACACACACACACACAGAGTCTCAGTGTCTTTATTTTGTAATTTTGCCTCCCTCTTTCTCTCTCTTTCTCTCTCTCTCTCTGTCTCACTGGCTGGTCCGCTCTCTCTCCCTCCAGGGCACTATTGTATGTTGCCTCTCTCTACAAGAGGCTGCTATTTAAAACACTTAGAAGTGATTTAGTGCCCGCGGAGGCTATTCCATTAGCTGCTCTGTGTATTTATCACGGCTCTCCCACTCTCAGTAGATTGCTAACTCTACAATTTTCCTTCCTTCCCCATTCTTCCGTTTTCTCCTCTACTTTCTCTCCCTCTCACTCTCTTCATCATTCTCTCTTTCCCTCCCTCTCTCTCTCTCATTTCACACCTAACCCAATTTCTCTTCTCTATTCTCTTCTTTTTAAACTTTTTTTCAGTTTATGTTCGGTTTGCAGTTTGTTCTTCCTTTTTTTCCATTTGCATTTCAAAGTGTAATGACAAAACAATAAAGTTTTCATCTGTTATTCCTGCATTTTCTATAAAACTAGAAGAAAAAAAACCCTTTATTTTAAAATATCTTTATCATCTCAGCACTTTTGCTAAAACTTTTTTCTGTTTTTCATATTCTAATAACAGGACGGCAGGCTGAACGTCAACGACCAGATGGTGGCGGTAAACGGAGAGTCGCTGATCGGCCGCTCCAACCACGCTGCCATGGAGACGCTGAGACGCTCCATGTCGTCGGAGGGGAACGCCAGGGGCACCATCCAGCTGGTTGTGCTCCGAGCATCCAGACAGGCGCAGCAGGTATCACCTTTTTGAACCCCGCTGTGAAAAAAGGTTTCTGGGATACTGAGAGGTGTAACTCCAGTCTGGGGAAGCTTGTACATGTTTCACATTCGATTTGAACCCATCTGGATTGGAAATCAAACACTCGCTGTTTGGAAAAACAACATTAACGGCAGGGAAATGACATTTTTAGGTCATGGAAGTGTTTAATTCTGGAAAGTCTTGGAAAAGACATGGAAGATGATGAGGATGGCAGGAACCCTGACTGCATCTGCTTACAGTTCAGAAATGATTTGGCGCTTGTTAATACTCCAACTGCAGGACATGTAAATCCTACTGTAATGTTGCCTAATATTAAAATCTTGTTGATCTTCCAACACCGTCCCATATGCACGAACAACTCAGGAATCTCACTCTACTTATAGGAATTCCTCTGTGATTTCAGAAATTGTTTCAGCTGAACTCTTTTATTTTTTATATCCAAAAAGAAAAACGTAAGTCTCAAGTCGATAGATTGAAAAATGTTAGCAGACTTCCTTTTAACCGCAGGCTGGATCCCCGTTATTTACTCCAGCGCTTTGCTTTTGAAGCTGCCGTGGATGTGGGGCAACATGTTAAAAATTTTACAATCCCAGAGTTTTGGTTAGATGAATTTGGTCACATGAAACATTTAGGCGTGCTCATGCATTATGAAATCCTACGCGCAGCCTGATCTGTGCAAAGATTATTCATAAGTAGCTGACAGCAAAATCAATGAGATGTATCGTTCGCATTAGGATCATTTCTCTCCCCGATTATGATCATTTTAAGGTTACAGGATAAAAAAAAAAGCAGTATTCACTGTAAGCAGCTGAACTAAATGTGGATCAGGAACATACAGGAGAATTAGGCTGAAGCATTTATAATTATTATTTCTTTAAAAACCCAGTTTAGGAGTTAAAGCTGCTCCCAGTCTTCACAGGTACTGGATCTTCTTCTGCTCACAATATAAACACAGTTTGGGAAAAATAAATAATGAAAACATCAGAGTAAAGGCTCCCTTTGTGACAGTGACTGTCATACTGCGTGATTTGTTTGGGTGTTAAGCTGGTGATTTAACAGTTTTAAGATTAAGTTGACACTTTATCAAGAAGAAGCAGGTAACAGCTCAGTTTCTTATTCAGGAGCTCTTTGATAAGGCTGCTGGCTGTTAATTGACGCAACAATGACTGCTCTGCTGCAAAGGATGGAAACTGTTTCACGGCTCAGAGAACAACGGAGGAAGCTTCCACAGCTCTATCTACCGCTTCATATGCAAGACAGTTTATTTATTCATTTATTTATTTCTCTCTAAATTATACGTTTCTCCACAGATGAGCGGTGCCAACCCAGCGGCGAGCACGGATCCAAACGTCTCCACCGATCATCAGCCCAGCTCCCAAACAAGCTCCAGCAATCAGGTACGAGTGCACGGCGGCGGCCACAAGCAGCAGCAGCAGCAGCAGCAGCAGCAGCCGTCTCCTCCTCGCCGCTCCTCCTCCCTCCTCCCCACGCTGAGGAGGCGAGCGTCCGAGCCGCTGCCCGAGAGCCACCGGCAGCGCTACACACAGCGGCGCGCACCAGGGGAGACACACACCAGATACACGTACGGGTTTAACCAAAGGGAGAGGCGTAGCAACTACTCATTCGGCCTCGCGCAAAGGGATAGAGAGGAAGGGATAGATGCCGAATACGCACAAAGCGATGTGCACAGGCCGAGTACGAGGTACGAGTTTGGGTTCGTCCCTCACAGCCAAACGCTGAGCAACCTAAACAGGGAAAGGTACGACGACAGACACACACAGGGACACGCGCGCAGTCTGGATAACACACACAGTTACTACGCTGAGAACATCAGGGCCATGGCGGGGCAGATGTACGGCGAGCCGCCCACACACAGCAGGATACCCACCCGCGGCCCGGCCAACAGGAACACACACAGATCCGCAGACGCGCACGACGTGGACGCACACTCGCATAACTACGCACACAACCGGGCCCTGACCAGACAACACCACCTCCGGCTGTCTGGTGGACTCTGACACAGGCGCATTTTTGTAATCAGATATCTAAAACATTAGAATAAACCAAAAGACTTAAGTAAAATCCTAAATTAAAACGACGACAGGGAGATCAACTCTGCAGCTTTATAATGTCACAAATGTTAAATCATGAAGAAAATGCCACTTTTTCATTTTCTTTTCCCTCCCGTCACAGTTTTTTGTGATTGATAGTGAGGAAGCATATTAATCTGGCTGAAAGCTTTCCCTTTGGCAACACCACTAACTGTCACGCTGTTAACTTTTAGCTCTCTTTCTAAAATATTACCCATAAACTCAATGCAATACTAAATTCTTCACTGTGTACGCTCTTCTCTCTGTCACGTTGATTTTAACTCACTATAATTAGCAGTACCTCTGCTTATTTCTCACAGTTTCTCTTCAAAAGCACTGGGTTGTCTCCCCACTGTAAAGACTGAATCTGCTCTTTCCTGTTTTGTCTTTTTATGTAAAGTTTTGTATTAATTTTTCCTTTTTTTTTAATTTGCATATTTTTCAGTCAATGTTCTCTTGCTTCCCTGTCTCACCTGCCTGTTTCTCCTCTGTTAAATAAAGCCAATCTGAAGTCTCCTGCATGCCTGTCTGTGTCTGTTTCTCTGTTGGGTTTTCAGCAGCTGCCTCTCCCTTTGCTTCACTGCCTGTTTATTAAATGACATTTGGGTTTTTTCTTCCCTCTGTTTTGGCCTCGGCGTCTCTCTTTTCCTCTTCTGCCTTTTCTTTTCTTTATTCCCTGTCACTTACCCCGAGCACAAAGCAGGGACATGTTGTACCAGAAAGTTACACAATTGAAAATCACCACCAGAAAAACATTAAGATGCTCCACATTCAGGCATGATTCATTCTCTGCACATAAAATTGTAAATTAAAAGTTACAGAAAGAGTTGCACACGCACAGCGATATAGGGAATAATGAACATATTTCAGCAAAACCTAATGAAACCTGACACAGGAGTGGAATCAGTATTCATGAGTGCTCCATGTGGCTGTGAAAACTCCCTTTCAGATGTGATAAATGTGTTAAAAATCCGGCTGTATGCGACGTGTTAACCCTTGCTTATTTTTATCTCTCTTTTTTGCGTTGAAGTGTTGAAAACCCATGAACTCCTTGCTGTGCTGTGACTGTTCCTTTTAATCCCTGGTGGTAAATGTTAGAGCACAACATCAGAATTGTTCACAAAGTCGCACAAGAAACCGTGTTCGACTCACACAAAGCAGCGCAAACTCCTGGATGGACGAGCTGATGGAGATATCAAGCACGACAGATGGCGAAAAATAGCTGTTTCTTAGTTAAATCAGTCCATTCAGCTCCATGTTGAACCATGACTGATTATTTCAAAGGCTTAAAAAGATGTTTAACAGCTTAGTGATGGTGTGTGCGTGTGTGTGTGTGTGCATGAGAGAGGCAGTAAAAATAGGAGGTTGACGGGTCAACTGCCATTGACCTGCCCATTGTGGCGCTCCCATCTCATCTGCGCTTCACTCCCATCACTTTGTGTATGTTTTAGTCATCCAGGCCTGCAGGTAAACGCTATCAAACCAAGTGCAGAGTTCACTATATATCTGCATAGTCCTCCTCTCATCACCAAACCGCCAGACTGCTGACACCGTGGGGCAGTGTGATAAAACAAGCGCTCCCTAGAGTGATGCTCCCTGGGCCCGTCATTGTCGCTCTTTTCTCTTTTATGTCTAGAGCCAGGTTTTTGTTTTCAGGGCTAGATTGTATATATGTATATATATATATATATACTGCCCATCCAAAAACAAAGTCACCTCCTGGATTTAACTAAGCTAGTAGGTCAGAGCCTCCCATTGGATAATTATTGCATGGATGCTTATGTTTCAGCTGGCAACAACTTATTTAACCCTAACTGACACATCCTGTGGTCTTGGAAAAGATGTTAATCTGTTTCAGAAAGGTCAAATTATTGGCATCAAGCAAATAAAACATTTAAGGAGATTGCTGAATCTACTAAAATCGGGTTAAGAACTGTCCAACGCATTATTAAAAACTGGAAGGATGGTGGGGAAGCGTCATCTTCAAGGAAGAAATGTGGTCCAATGTGACAAGAGTTTAGACCTGAATCCCATTGAGAATCTTTGAAAAATAAATCCAACTTTGGATGGAAATAAATGTTGTGACATTGCAGAAACGTATTATGCCACATCAAATATGTGCTGAAATCAAAGCTTAGGACGGGCAGTATATATCTCAAATGTATTGGCAGCAGAGGTTTGGCTCTGGAGATGTCTAGACTGAAATATCTCTTTAAATTAGGAAATATTAGCATAATAAGAGGCAAAACTCTGGTGGTGGCGAGCATCAAGTACAAACCAGACATCAGTATTACTGTTTTGCAGCTAGCATGGCTGCTTCAATGTATTTGATTAGAAAGGTTTAGTGGAAATTGCACCATTGCTGCTGTCATGTATTGTATGGTGCTGGTGCATTTGAATATCACTCCAATCTTTGAGAGAATGATTAAAAATGATTAAAAGTGTTTAATTGCCTCCACATGTGTGACGGAAAGTCGCGCGGTATTTTTGGCAAACCTTTAAAGACTTTCATTGAATTTGCCGCAGAGTGAGATGATAACAGCTTGTCTCGTTCTCTCTTCATCCCTCCTTTTATCCTCTTTTGACTGCCACAATAACGTCCCTAATGAAACATAATCGGAGCATTAAGCGGGAACAGCTTGAATACCAATTATTCCATCAAACTTTTATTTGTACAGCAGCTTTCACTCAGGTAACAGTTAACTGACCGTTAATAAGACGAAGTAGAAGGATGAAGAGTAGAAGTAAGTTAATTTTAAAAAATCAAAAATAGTGTAGAAAAAAACAACAGTTTTGTCCATAATTTTTGTTCTTTGGTTTCTTTTCCATCCGGAGCCGACTGATATGTGGGTGGGGTGGATGACACATCAGGGTGAGGCAGGGCTAAGCCTCTCTGAAGCCTATTGTATGCAGCTGTAGGTTGGCGCTGGCTGGATAGATGGATCCCCCCTCCCTCCATCCTGTTTACTTATTGTTGTGGGATTAAGATATCTGACTGCCTGTCTGCCAGGCTGCTACAAAAGCCTCGGGCAAAACTGTCAGTTTGCAGCGGCGGATGGATGGATGGATGGATGGATGGATGGATGGATGGATGGATGGATGGATGGATGGACAGAGGGACGGTGGCTAGATGGACGGAGGGTTGGGTGGATTGATGGGAGGCTGTGACGAGATTTACGGCCATATGCAGAGGAGCTGTCATAACCAAGTGTGGAAATGCACACAACACACACATATGAGCTCAAAGTGATTGACAGCTATGATGTGGTGATATATTAAGATGTATGGGAGCGACTAATGATTCCCCAGAGACCCCCATGACATTGTGAATACACCCCACCCCAGGCTTTGAACTGAGGAGGCTGTACACCTTTCATTATTGTACACTGTGTCTTAGCATTTTTTTTCCCTTTTTGCGTGTAGGTGTGTGTCTATTTGTGTGTGTGTGTGTGTGACAGCTGTATCTCCCGTCTCTTTGACCAGAAAAAGGCTTCTTTCATCCTCCACCAGCACCGATTCCCACCAGCACTGCCAGTCCCTATCTCCATCTGGGGGGTGGGGGTCCTTTGTAGTGCTGGATGGCTGTTCGATAACATGTCTGTCACTGCTCTCAGGATTATCTTAATTACTGTGTTTTCAATTGTGCCCATGAAGAGAGTTGCCTTTTTTTCTTTTCCAGTTACACTGTGATGAAACCATTTTTCTGAAGGATTACTAAAGGTGGATCGAATATATATAGATATATAGATATATTATATTATATATCCATATTTACTGTATATAATGTCTGATTTGAAAGGCAAGCACTGGACCGTTCTTGTAATTTATTCCAATACATATTTTCCTCCTTCTTGACTCAAGATGTAGATTTGATCTCAGAAAGTCACAACAGATGACACATTTCTCTCTCAATTACGATCAACCAGACTGTTTTGTGATGTTTTGCTCGTCACCCACACGGCACGTCGACTCAAAATCCTCCGAGGTTTGTTCTAAATCTGCTCATATTTCCTCAAAGCTCCGCTCCCGTATCGCTTATCTGAGGTGAATCATAATTGATTGGTTGCAGGATGTACGACTAGAAAAATTCATGTAAAAACCTCCCTTTTTCACACAGTTGATGTATGTCGGACGAAAACTGCAAAACTGCATCCCAAAAGGAATGTCACGCTTGACTTTTCTGCTTTTTTTTTTTGTTGCTTTCATCAAAAGTTAATCTACCTGAGATCCAGGATACAGTGCATGATGAAACATCTACTGCTGCACTGTGGATTAAACACTATTTTGTCAGTGTCATTTGATTAGGAGGCTCCCATTTATAAGAGTGCATTGACTCATCTGTTAGCTGCAGTTTAAACAGACAGAGTGCATTTGCTTTAACAAAAAGTAGTGGATATTAAACTAGTATTAACTCCGTCCTCTGCGTATAAGGGAATGTGCAGCAGAGGGTTGGGTTTTATGCAATGCCACATCCAGCCAATTAGTTTGAAAATCATAAATGTCTGACTAATTAAATCAAAAGTGAGAAGCGAAGGTGAGATCCATTGTGATAACAGGTTCGTTCCTCCTCGGGTGAGGGTGAAACCAGCCTGAGACAAACCTGTGGAGAGATGTTCTGCTGTTTTTCACAGATGATTCTTTTTTAGCCGCTCTCAGCCTGAGGGGTTTTGTTGTTCTCCCGTCCGCTTTTAAAATCCTCCAAAAGCCTCTATTGGATTCAAGTCAGAGAACACACTTGGCCAGGTCTCGGTTTTCACTTTATTGCTTCTTTAAAAAAAAAAAAAAACTCTTTGCGTGACTTTTTTTTTTTTTTTTCTCTCTGCTGTGTTTTTAGGATCTGCTGGAAAATTCCTCTTTCCCCTGCCAAGCTTCATGAGACTTGGAGTCATCCTTTCACTCAGTATTTGAGTAAACAAACCTGCATTCACAGTGCCATGTATAAATGTCATCATTTGAGCTCACGCTGTCCCGTATCAGCACACCAACCACCCCCATCCTTCAGCGCTGGCACCGCCGCCGTAGCTGTGGTGGTCCTGGCGCCGGCCGCTCCAAACACGCTGGACCGGTTTTGTGAATAATGCTCTTTTTCTTGGACGCCGTCCCCCCGGAGGTCGACTTCATGCGGCGTCCTTCTCGCTGTTGTCTGATCAGCCTCTCCAACACCAGTTTCCACAAATACCCCCTGTGCCAAGTCAGAAGCACTTATCTGTTTTTTAATGCACGGTTGCGTAAATAGTGAATTTTGGCATCATTTTTCCAGCACCTCTTGTTATTGGTAGTGCCACTCCGCTCCTCCTATACTTTCTACTAAAGTCTCTTCAGGAGAATGACAGTGACCAATAAATGAGGCACACAACTCCGTTCTTACAGCTCCTCCATTGTAATGAGTCTCTTGAGTGATCTTGAAACCAAGCAAGATTAAAGGGATAGTTCACCCAAAATTGAAATTTTACTCATTATCTACTCACCCTCATGTCGACTAAGGGCTGGGAGAAGTTTCAGAGTCCTCCGTGGCTTCTCTGAGTTACAGGGGGTCTCGGCGTAGCAGTGCATGTCCATATAACGGTTGCAAATGGATACCGACTGTCTTCGTAACAAAAAGACACACCAAAAAAAACATCCAAATACCTCCATGCTGCTCGTATGTAATGTCCGTCTTGTATTGAAGCCCCGAAATGCGAAATTGTCCCGAAAAAAATTAAATAAGTCTATATTTCAAGCTTGTTTTGTAGCAGAAGCTTCTCGAATCTCCTCTTCCCGGTTCGTCAAATTTGGACGAACTGGGAAGAGGACGGACCCTAGTTCGTCCAAATTTGATGAACCGGGAAGAGGAGCTTCCGCTACAAACAAGATTGAAATATAGACTAATTAAATTTTTTTCGGGACAATTTCGCATAGTTCACCCAAAATTTCAATTTTGGGTGAACTATCCCTTTAAATAGTATTGGTTTGGCTACTCAAAGTGATGTGGTAAACAAACTAAATAAAAAAGATGTCAGCCCAACTCTATTGGGTAATTAAAGAAATAACTTTAATCTTCTCATGTATGAGGCAACAACATCAATTTTTCATACGTCACAAATCCGACGGCGTTTGGTACATTTCTGTGTCTTTGAACCTTTAATCACCACTTTTCCTGAACCATTGATCTGATCCGTGTCTGTCCACAGGAGCCCAGGGCCCAGGACGCGCACCAGAAGCCCCCGGGCCCCGCCAGACCCCCACAGAACGCAGAGTCCTCCGCCAACGCTGCCAGTAAAAGTCCAATGACGGCCAACAACAACTACGCACACAGCAACTCCAGAAGCGGTGAGCACACACACACATACACACATACATGCACACACAGCACACTATTTGTCCATTTGAACTGTCAGATAGTCAACATTAGGCTTGGAGTGTTTGTGTACTCGTGTTATCTGCGACTGAGCGAGTACACACAGTTTGTTTGTCAGCCTATGTGTGCGTGTGCTTATATGCTTGTGTGTGTTTGTGATCACTACACAGCATGATACCCAGTCAAGGCTTCTGACATTGTTCTGTGTGTAATTTTTTTTTTTTTAGGTCACTATAGCAGCCACTCTAAGCATCTTATAGCGCTGCATTACCAAATTGTCACATCTCCTCTAAGCTCAGTCTTTATATCTCCTTTCACTGCATATTTATAGCGGGAGAAAGGAAAGTCATTAACTATGTTTTTTCCGAACGCGACGCTTGCTTTTCATGTGGAAAAGATCTGACCTTGGAATCATTACGCTGATGAAACGGCTTCTAAGTGGGCCGGATTTGCATACAGGGTATTGTGCAGCGTGCGTGGCGGGGCTGTTGTGTTAATGATGAAAAAAAAAAAAAACCAACAAACTGCTTTAAATTCATTCTTTATCTCTCTCCCTCGTCTCCTCCTCCTTCCCCTCACCCGCTGGGATGCAGGGAGCTGGAGATGCTTCTCTCACGGAGGCTCTGTCAGCTCTCCATCACAGCGGAGCGGCTGTACAGTTACACTTTACATCAAGAGGAGGAGGAGGAGGGGGGATTTCAACATAAAGGCTTTAGAATGAGGAAATTATGACTTTATAGCTTATGGAAATGTTGGAAGTCATATTAAAGCTTTTGCATGGAAATGACTATTTGTGTTATAGATTTGTATGCATGTATGAGTGTGTATGTCTGACCTTGCTAAACTCTTTATTGATCCCCACACAAAGAGCACACTGACTGTCATTGTGTCTACAGTGTCTTGTCACAGCTGATCGATATAAATATGAACAATATCAAGCAAAGAAAGATGAATGTGACTGAGAATGTGTTAAATTTAACAACTTAGAAAAAAAAAGAAAAGGAAAAAAGAAAGTTAACACCTTCTCCGTTTCCTTTGATTCCCTCCTGACAAACAAAATCAAGTGTTTCTTTTTTGTTTCTCACCGTCTGAATGTTTTGTTTTCTCTCCTCAGCACCGCATCCCGCTGCGACCACTAATGGCAGCTACGGTCACTACGGCAACGAGGACGAGGAGTGGGAGGACGGCTTCCCCCCGCCGCCCTCCCCCGGCGCCGTGGAGGAAATGAGTAGGAACTTTTCACCAGTCCCCCACCATCACAGGTACCCCCCCCCACCCCCCCCTCTATCTCCCACTTCCCCTCATAACATACACATAATGTACTCACTCTATTAAACTACGCACAGGGCCAAAGTTATTATATTCTAATGGCACTGTTAATTTGGGTCGCTGTGTTACGAGATAACGAAGAGTCATTACACTGAATATTACAACGCCAATGCATTATTTAGACTATACGGTCTAATTGCAATAGCCTATTTGCATTATGCATAAGTAATGATGGTGATAGCCAAACAGAGTAAATGCTCCGGCTTAGAAAAAGCTATGATACTAATGTTGCACTGGTTGCACAGAACAGTAATAGATATGTGGATACATGGCCTCTCTGTACTGTAAGTTTGGAAAGTGCTTCTGCTCTGTGAATACTGTTGTAATTGCATATACAGTAGTATATATTTAAAATTATCCTGTTTTTCCTGCTGCTTGACAAAAAAATCTGTACACTTTTCAGTTTTATAATAACAGGGAGTGAATTTGCAGCAACAATGTTTTTCAGAACATCTATTTCTTGTTTTCTGGTGAAATCCTAGAACGCTCCAACACTGAGTTTACTTTCTGTTTCTGTCCAGTTGTGAGCCTGCCTTCTCTTTGTGCAATGCACTGTGGGACAATTATTCATCAACAACACAATCAAAAATTCAGCAAGATTTTTTTTTAGCATGCCTAATTTTCAAAGTGAACGTGAAACACACTCCAAACTTGTTTGGAATTAGTATGAAATATGGAAGTAGGACACAGATAAAAGTCTTTTCTGCAGACTCCCCCAACGCCACGCTCGGGTTATTGTGGGAACCGGGCTCTGATGAGTCATCAGTGTTGCAGCATCGTGTGCAAACTGTGATCCACTTCCATCTGAGTTGGTCCACTCCACCAGAGTCCTGCTGCACTGGTCCAATGTGTGTGTGAGAAACAATCCACTGAACGAGCATGTTTGAAAATGTGTCTCATGTGGTCGGAGTGAGAATCTGGCAGCGACACACTGTAGATGTACTGGAGACAGTACAGGCTATTGTTGTACTGAATCACGCCATCTGGAGAAGAGGAAATTGAATGATCTGCAGTCTGTACATGTTTGTGAACTTAAATTGAATTTGCTCTTAGTTGTTATGATGATGTAACCAACAAGTTGTTGTTCTTTTTCCACTGTGTGTTGGCTGCAGAGAGTTGAGAGTAAACACCCAGTAAATCGATGCACTGACTCTTTAACTTATTGTTTTGCAGCGACTTCCAGATCCCGCCTGACGTGGCCGCAGCTTACTACAAGGACAACGTTCCTCGCAACAGAGCGTCCAAAAGCATGGACATGGGTAAGCACACACACACACACACACATACAAACACACAACCCTTGATCAATGAAAGGACCTGTTGATTGGATGCTTTGTCTTGGGCAGGAACGCACAAAACATTGTTGACTCAACCGTCACAAACCGGCCACACATATGAGTCTAATCATGGAGCTAGACTACACACACACACACACATACACACACAACAGCGATCACATGCCTCTTATCAGTACATTTCTTTGTTGTGATATGTAGCCCCCTCCTATTATCCCCGGCCTGAGGGGATTTGACCCCCTGAACTCCTAAACCCAGGGGCTTTCCAGCAGACTGGATGAACACGCATGGTGTGTGTGTGTGTATGTGTGTGTATGTGTCTATACATCTGTGTGTGTCCCTTCAATGTGTGCGCGAATGAAAGGCGCCAGGTTTCCAATCTCAGGCCTTGTTGTGTGCGTGGAAGGCGAGAAGCAAAGGGCTTATTTCCTCGTATTAACCCGAGCTGACCCCTCCACTCCTCTTTTCTCTCCAATCTTTTCATCTTTCTTTATCTTACTTTTCTCTTTTTGATACTTTTCTGCAATTTTCTTGTTATTTCTATTTTGCAGACAAGATCACAGCTTCTCGCTCCCCTCATCAAACTGTTTATTTCTGTTTTTCAGCTTTCTTGTTTATCTCTTCCTTTCTCCTTTCAGCGCGGTCTTTCTCCAGCGAAAGCCGATGAGTTCATTGCTCTCGCTCCCCTCCATGTCCCTCTCTTTCTTCTCTGCCTCTCTTCTGATTTCCAATCCCGGTTCATTAGGTTCAGTGGATTGGCTTTCTTCCTGCAGCACACGCCTCTGCCACCCAAGCTGATTGGCTTTCATTATGGACAAGGGTGGTCTGCACGCGCGGCCGTGCACACACAGCCACACGGTCTCTGTGCTCCATCCCACTGAGGACCCACTCCAATACCCACCACTATCTGCCCCCCCCTCTCCACCCTGTGCCTCCATCTCTGGCCATTTCCATTTCTGCTTTTTTTTTTGTGTGTGTTATCTCTCCAGTGCTGTATCCATCCCATCCCTCTCTAAAGTGCTCAGGGCTGAAACAAGGTGGTGTGTGCATGTGTAAAGATGGCAGAAGCTCACGACCTCAGATTCTGATCCAGTTTCTATTTAAAGAGCATTTTTTCCCCCCACATGTCATGTCTGTATGGCGGCGTGGGTCTGAGCTCCTCCAGTATAGCACAGCAGCTTGAGCTTCTATTAAACACTTGACAGAAAGAGGTGAGCTGCTTGTCTTGACCTTGCATGCCTTAGCAAACAGTCTGTTGACTCAGAGCTTTCACTCACACACAGAAATCCTCACACCAGCCGCCCGCCCGGGCTGAGATGAATGGCAGAGCCACTGACATTATAGCTGTAGCAAACTCTCCGATTCTATGAGTCTCACCAAAATGGAGAATGAATGATAAATCTTTTTTTTTTCTACTGTGCACCTGAAAGCACCACAGAGAGGGGTTTTACTCTTTTACCTTCTTTTGCAACTATAAAAGCCTGAAATATTTGATCCACAGATCATTCAGCAATTTTATTTTTCCTCACTGACTCAGCAATAATGGAAATTGATGCTTTTATTAAATCTAACCACATGCAGCCTGGAAATCCTAACCTTTGGAAATTGGTCTGTATGGAAACACTTTGCAGTCTGAGTTGTGCTGTTTAGAGTCCAATGACTCACTTCATCATTGAATATAAAGCGCTACTGTACCTGACCGACACCGGCGATCCTCGTCCTCCCAATCATCATCATCATCCTCTAACCTGTTATTTCTGCGTTGACCCCCCATCAGTGTGCTATTTCGGTTGATTCGGACACACTTGTGGTCACTGTGGCAACGGCAAGTGCAGTTTAATTTCCGTAGCAAACATATGTTGAGTCACAGGAATGCAACACGAATACAGTGAGAATCAGTGTGTGTTTGTGTGTGTTTCCATTGATTTCATAAAGACGTTGGTAAATAATAGCTGATAACTGGAAAGTGACCTCAGACTTACTGTAAGCCACTGTGTTTCACAATAAAAGCCCCTCTGTCTTCACCACTGGGATGCTTTCGCAGCTTCGTCAGGAGCAAACACTAATCAGTCAGGCTGATATCAATGGGTTGAGTTGTACTGGATTACATGCTTCACCATTTCCAGTCAGTTGCTTGTCCTTTAACTGAACTGAATGCACCACCACCAATAAAAACTACAACAGAGAGATAATTAGTGCTTGGCCAGAAAAAGCAGGTCAGGCCTTCTCTGCTTGCACCATCCTCATCTTCTCCTCCTTTCTTGTGCCTTCTGTCTTTCCCCTTTGTCTGTGTTTGTTTCTTTCAGTCCTGTGCTTTATCTCTTTCAGTTACTCTGTCATATGTTTTTTACCCCCTCCCTCCCTCCACCCCTCTCTTCTCCCGGCCTCACTTCTAAAAACATGACGTGCTCCCTGTCTTGTGCAGGTTTGTGGTTGAGTTATCCAGTGACAGAGTAAATATATAAAACTCTATAAGGCAGCTGACTGGAGGTTAAAAGAGAGATTTTACATTTTTAGCCTTCCACTGTGGCAGCAGGAGACAAACTTGGCTGCTGGCCATGCTGACTTTTATCTTTCCCCCACAGAAAAGGAAAGCTTTTATTATCTGTCAGGGTCGTGTGGCCTGGAATAGTTCTTCCCCAAACTTTGAAAGTATTTAATTTCTATTTTATCTGGCGCATGTGCACAAGAAAGGTATTTCTGTCTCTTTGTCTTATTACAGATGTGTCTCAGATGTGATTTTTATGAAGCAACCTCCTTTGATTTCAAGCTCACTCACTGATTGTGTTTCTTTTTTAACGTCTGTTTTTCCCCAACACTCTATCACCTTTCTTCTTCTTCTTCTTACTCTCTCTCCCCCCTGTTTATCATTTTTTGGTCAACCCTCTTCCTCCGTCCCTTTAATATTCTCCCTTCCTTTTATCCCCTCCACACCCCCCCTCCATCGGTCCGCTGGGAAAATTGACCTCATAAAAAATGAAAAGGATTATTTAAGAGAAATAGCAGCGTAATGAAAACCTATTATTGTATCCCATGGTGCACCGCCTGTGGCAGCTACCGCCGGCCGACCGCAATCCTGTTTAGTTAGATTAGGTGCTGGGTGGGGTGTTGGTGGTGGGTGTAAGTCCTTGTTTTCTTCTTCCTGCCTTTATTATTTCTCTCATTGTCTCACCTCTATCTGTTCTCTCTCTCTCTGTCACCACCATAATATCTTTTCTTTCTTCTGGTTTTCTTATATTTCTACTTGTTTTTTCATTTCCTCTCCTAGCCTGTCATTTTGTCCTCGTCCTCCTTTGTGTGATTCTTCTCCAGGGAGTCGTCTCTGCAGCATGTGGCCATTTACACAGACACACAAAGCGCTGGATGAAGTGTATTCTGCTCCGTGTTTTAGCATGTGAGGAGAATAACATGTGGTCTTTACGGTTGCATTTTGTTTCTGTCTCGTAGTGGCTGATGAGAGCAACGTGGGATCACTGGCTGGACAGAGGAACGGTGAGTGTGCGGTTCCATTTAACACGCATACATAAATGCACAAAAACAAATTCAGCTGGTGTGTGAAGATTCAGGTTTTTCTCTTTTCTTTCTTCTTGAATGTTTCTTTTTCCTTAATTTCCTTCTGCCCTGCACTCCCTCCACACCCCGGCTGACAAAGTTGAGTTGTGAAGCACTTAGTGTCTGAGCCCTCGCTGCTTTATGGCCGTCCAGGTCAGCAGGCTCACAGTTTTCAATCCTCACCCAGCTGACAGCAGCCGTATTGCATTACAATGGCATCCGCTCCGGCCGTTTCCCAATGCTCAGTTCCGCCTTTTTTATTTGAGAAAAGTCTGATTAAAGGTGAAATATAAAGTCACTTTTACTGTTTTCTTTTACACAGAGCTACAGATCCAGAATTGATGCCCAACCATTTAAACAAGTACATCGTTACAAATGTGACAGCAGTTTAACAAGTCTGCCTTTTGTCTAAATAAGCGCTCAAGTCACATTACACATTAAAGCAGCGGTGGCTCCATCCGAACAGGAAATATCTCAGTAGAACGTGTAATGCTAACTGTGCCACTTCCTCATCACCCAGTGCACCCGGTGCCAAGTTCCCCATAAAAGTCCTGTCACGTCTGAATAAAGCAGAATTAAATATTTATGTCTGAAACGAGAGAAAGCGTCTCCTTAACAGCTGAACCCGGCGACGCTGCGCGCTCCGCGTCTGAGCTAAATCCAGACGTCAGAAGAAAGACAGAGACGCTTCAGCATCAAACATGGCGGAAAAGTTCCATCATCTCATCTGACTGTCTCTTCGTCATGTGTGATCAGATCTGAGGGGAGCGACATGTGTACAACACGCGTGATGTCACTCGGTTTGCATTGAGGAAATAACGGATTTGAGTGAAGCGCACAGGAAAAATGCAACCAACTACTGTCAACAGCGCCGAAGATAAAGATTTCCTTCAAAGTCACAGTGGCCTGCACTCGGCGGTGGTGTGCTGCTGTGATTGGAGCAGATAGGGCAGCAGTGAATTTCCACTGAGTCAGATATAACCGCTCCAGCATTGCTTGTCAGCGGCCAAGGCTGGAAGACGGCCTGTGGTTGTTCTGGGCATCGCCGAGTATGAATATAAATCAAGAGTGTTGCTGACAGAGAGCGTGCACGCTCAGCTGGCCCCCTCCAGCGGCGCCGCACAAGTCGGGATTCGAACGGCACCGGGGATACGTTGGTCGGTGCACCCACTGTATTTTTAAAATGGCAACAAGGCTTGCATAAGAAAAGAAGCATGACCGGCAATTTAGCTCTGATGTCAGGAGGCAGGCCTGGCTTCCTCCCTGCCTCTGTTACGCACACACACACACACACACACACACACGCACGCACGCACGCACACACTCACACGGACACGATCTCTTAAATCCACCTGCAGCAGCCAGCTAAGCCTGTTGCCGGTGGAATACAAATGGCCCGAGCCCTGTTGCTGACCTCAAATCCCTCGCACTCAGCATTCCCACAAATGGCTTCACCTCCGCCCTACCTCCTTTTCTCTTCTCTTCACCCCCCCCTCTCTCTCCCTCTTTTCCTCCCTCCTTCCTCCTCCTCCTCCTCCTCCTCCTCTCCTATGATTTTCCTGGCATTTCTGATCAACACCCGTAACCCTCTCGGCCCATGATAAATAAAAGCGATCCATTTCTCAGCCGCAGCATTCCTTTCTTCTCCTCCTTTTTTCTCTCTCCCCATCTCGTCTCCAGTTGAAGTCTAAGCTAATGCGTATTGACAGGGCTTTTGCGTGTTTTTCATTTTTGCTGACGCAGTGTATTTGCCTAGCCCCCCCCCTCCCACCCCCCCACCTCCTCCGCTCTTTCCTCCACCACCCTCCTTCCTAAATGGCCTCAGTGTTTCTTTATGGGCTTTGACATATTTCATTAGGCGGATGGTCTTAAGAGGCCTGCCTGGCTTCTTTAATCTGGATAAAACCCTTTTTCTCTCTGGCTAGAGCTGCTGCAAGGAGCGCTTCACTCCTCTAACTCCCTCTCTCTTTCTTTCTCTTTCTTTCTTTCCTCCATCTCTCTCTCTCTCTGTCACTTACTCAAGCTGTCCCACTCTCCCTCCCTCCCTCCCTCCCTCCCTCCCTCCCTCCCTCCCTCCCTCTCTCTCTTTCTCTCTCCCCTGATTCTCCAGTCTTAGGAGTCTCCATCTTCAATAGAGCTTTTAGTTTTTTTTTTTCTTCTTCTTCTTTTTCCCTTTCATCTTTGCCACCACTTTCCCGCTTCTTCCCAATCGCTTCTCTCTTGATTATTCTCTGTCTCCTGCTCTCTGTCGCCAGGCTCATCCCCACTTTTAGTATCCTCTCAATCCCAAACCTTCATCTCTCTTTCTTCTTTTCTCTGCCTCCTCCTCTCCTACAGCTGATTCTCTCTTTATGATCACTTCTATTCTCTTTCTCTCAACAGGCTGATCCTTTTTTATTCTCTCTCTGCTTCTGTTATCTTCAGCTCTCTCTCTCTCCCTCTCCCTCTCCCTCTCTTTCTTTCCATCCTCTGCAGCTGTATCTGTTCCAGCCTTATGTGATTATGGTGAACATGCTCCAGTCTCTGAGTTTCCTATACCCGGCCCAGCATCTCCTCCAGCCTCTCCGTGTACAGTATGTGTGTGTTTTTTGCGTGCGTGCATGCGCGCGTGCGTGTGAACACCCCTGCAGACAGCCAAAAGAGTAATGGACAGATATCCCTTCATTCATCCCACCATTTCTCTCCCTTAGAGTCTAACATCTCCCCTGGCAGCAGGCTGCCCTCTTACAACACACCTGGGAGCTCATCCAGCACTCTCTCTCTCTCTATCACACACACATACACACACACACACACACATACACAACCACTGGGGCTGTGCAGAGGATTATGCTGCAATGCTGCGTCTCAGCCTCATGCACACCTGCTTACATTTGCTGGTGGCGTTGTTTGCTTTTGCTGCAATTTTCTATTTTGTTTGTCTGTTGTGTTCCCATCTCTTCTCCCCATACAGTATGTTGTGTTCCACATGTGTCTTCTCTGTTTCTCTGGATGTTCGATGCCGCCTCGCCTGACAGCTAACCCCGCAGCGCAGCCACCGGTGCCATCGTCTCAGCGTGCCCATTAGTCCCCGTTGTTTCTTCTCCGCACAATGAGACTTTAAAACCAGCCGGCGTCCTGCCAGCGCTGAAGCCTCGGCTTTGTTTTCTTCCACTCTTTGTTTGGCTGCTGTGTAACTCCGCCGCTCGCTGTCATTGGCTCCTTATCTCGCGCCGTCTCTCTCTCTCCCCTCTCTTTTCCTTTTCTCTCCGTCCCCTCAGTTCTTTGCATCCGGCTTGTCATTGTTGATAAAAGTTGAAAGTCACCATGTTGCGCCGATTTGAATTGATTGATCACTCTGTGTCTGCGCAGGCACCATCTCCATGTGTGTGTCTTTATTGTGTTTCTATTCTTGTACAGTAATGGCTGCTACTGCTTGTATAGAAAGAAATGCAGTTTTAATGTTAAATTCAGAAATACTGTAGCAGAAAACAACCATCAGGCTACATCAGCATTAAAGGGATAGTTCAGCATTTTGGCAAATTGGCCCATTGCCATAATCCCTATAGTTTTAGCAGTAGGTTTGTTACCTTTAATTGTCGGTGCAAGCTGTTTTTAGAGCGGCGGAGCAGAGCCGCAAGCTGCTCAGAGCTACGCTAGTCTCTCAGTCTCTCTTATAGCTGTCCCAACCGCTCATCCAGGTGACGTCACAGTCACACGGTCGACCTCTTTACCGTCAGCCGCCAGAAAAAACTCATAAAAAGCCTTCACATGGCTGCTCATAAATTGGTGAAACCTCAATTTTCTGCCCATAAAAAGGCATCTTATTCCAGATGCTGCACGACACCTCAGCGATGTTTTGCCTTGATAATATCTACAACAAGCTCTCGACCCATTACACATCACGCAGGTGGTGAATCGCTGGGAGCTACGATTGGTCACGGCATGAATACCATGTATACTGCATCCCACATTAATGTTAAGCACATTCTTCACAAGTATATCACCATGCAGGTTTGTGTTTGTCTGAATTTACACGCTCTCCAGTTCTCCCTCATTGCACAAGCACTTTTATCTGGCCGCGCGTTAACAAATGGCACATGTCCCACTCCGACCCTCATCCGTTCTCTGCCACTCCTGCCCGGCCGCTGTAATCCAGCAGAGGTAAGCAGTAATTATGAAATGGCCTTTTAAGTCCCCTCCAGTTATTAAAGCCATTCATCTAGCTGGAGGCTAAATACATACAGCCCATACGTCCCCATTCCCTCATACATCTAAACAGCTAAACACAATTACTGCCCGGGCAGCGCCTCATCCTCTGCCTCTGATATAGCTGAGTGCATTCAAATAGTGATGGAAGGACGCTCAATGATTGGACAGGTCTTTCATTGGAGTGGGGTTTTGATTGGCCGTAACATGAATTGGATTTGCTTTAAGTGCACGCACAGTTGTCTGAAGTGATTCAGTCTGACGACGGCTCGGCGCTGTCACATGATTGGAAAATAGTTGCTGCGGCAAAATATTATTCCCTTTTTTTTTTAGAAAAGGACGAGGCTGCCAATGTTTTGTGTTTTTCTTCCTGTCAACAGATGTCATGAAAAGACCCAAACTAACAAGGAACTGGGGTTTTGTTGTTTTTCTGTAGCAGCTTATTGCTCTGTGTCACTGTGCCCCATTGTTGTTCAAAAACCACTGTATTAAAAGCACATTAGTGAGCTGCACCGTCATCCTCCCTTCAGTTTATTTGTGACACTTGCTGCTGTATTTAAATGTGCATTAACCCACGGGTGAAATTAGCCCCCCCCCCCAAAAAAAAAAAAAAAAACTACAGTACCTTCTCCAGCTGGGAAAACCATAGGAGCTTTAAGAAGAGAGTAGAGAAGCCGACAAAAGCTTCACGCCCATGATGCTTTTTCTCTTTCTACCTCTCACATGTCATCATGGGTTTCAAGCTTTAAAGGCCCGTATACAGTCGCTTTAATCTAAGGTGAAGCCATGAAGATTAGTGTCATGAGAGAGCTGTGTGCCTTCTCTCCGTTGCTTTGTGCCGTCTACACAACGTAAATCCAGCTGTAAACATATATTGAGAAAGGATTGTTAATATCCACTGTTACTCAAGATTATTTAAAGTCTCCCTTTGCTTTCAGTAACTTTTATTGAAAGCGTGTAAACAGTGTAACGGTGTGTTTTAATGTTTCTGCTGGATTAAATTCAGTCACCTTCAGCGAGCTGCGTTAACACTGAGATCAGGCTTTGTTGTACAGGTGTGTAGTATTCATGTGTGTCCTGTGTTGTTGTGTTTTCTATAACACAGTGCAGGTCAGGGCTGCAGAACAACAGCTCTGGGTTTTATCGCTCAGTGCTGAGATTGGATCTGAGATGGAAAAGTGCATGTGTGTGTGTGTTTCTGACTCACATGTGTGTTTCCATAAACATATCTGTAGTGATTCTGTAGCCTGTGTGTGTCTGTGTGTGTCTGTGTGTGTGCATGTACTCTCTGAACCTAATTTAAAGAACTATGGCCAGGAGCAACACGCCCTTTTTTCACTGTTGGCTAAAGTGTCTCCTTGGCAACTCACCATCACCCCCCCCCTTTCTCTCTCTCTCTATCACACACACACACACACACACACACACACACACACACACACACACACACACACACACACACACACACACACACACACACACACACACACACACACACACTTTACCTTCTCTGTACCACTGCCACCCCCAGCAGTTTTGATGGAGGGGGCACTTTCTCGTCACCGTGGCAACCTTTCAGCCACTCTTGCCTGCTGCGGAGCACATTGTTGCCCAGTTGATAGGTGAGTGTTAAGACCCTGCCGAGACGCCGTGGGAGGGTTTAATGTGCGGATGTGTGTAAGTGTGTGTCTTCATCTGCTTGTTTGTGCGACTCCAGTGTAATGATGCAGCTTTAGTATAAACCAGATAATATCCAGTGTCATAGTTTGGCGTTAACTAGCCTGTGTTGGATATTGTAATAAGGTAAGACAGGGATTAGCAGTGTGTGTTTGTGTGTGCTGAGAGGCGCATTAAATTGAACTACACACAGAGTCTGTATAGTAAAGCCTGTAATTTGGACATTTTTGAGTTCATTTATTCTTGTGTTCATTGGATGAAATAATTAGAGAGCTGCGCGCAGACAACTTTTATCCGGAATTGATAGTTTGTGGCGGCTGAAGGAAAAACACACATTTTAGAGTTAGACCGCAATTATTCCCTTTCAATTATTCACACGGAATATCATCATTGATAATGTGTTGACATGAATATCAAACCGAGTTGTATCGGAGCGCCGCCGGTCGCAGGTGTGTCGTGCTCACTTCTAAAGGCTGACAGAGAGCAGCACCATGGAGCGCTGTTCGTCCTAGCAGGGCCTGTCAGCGCAGCAGGACCCCCAGGCTACGTTCCAGGCAAAGACTTCACTGCTGTCTGCTCCACGCACACACGACAGCAGTCAACCTGCACTCAAGTCCCACTCTATGCAGCACACCGAGGCGTGCGTGCGTGCGTGCGTGCGTGCGTGCGTGCGTGCGGGGGCGGGCTGCACCTGTCTGCAGGTGGATGTTGGTTGTGTGCACGTTTTTTGTACAGTACAGAGGCAGGCGTGGGCTTTTGGCTGGATGCTGCTGTGTGTGTGTGTGTGTGTGTTTAGTGTGGGATGCAAGCAGCACTTTAAAGTGGCAGATGGCTGCTTCTTTGTTTTCCACAACATTTTTCTGGCATTAAAACTGTTCTTAGACTGCATTTCCCAGAAGTCACCTGTCAAATAAGTTGAGTAAGATTAGTTTTTCCTCTCTCTTTCCCTCTCTTCATTGTAAACTCCTGAATAATTGAACCACATTATGAATCACATTTCTGTCATGGTCATGAGTTTTAATTGTTTCAACTTCTGTTTGCGAGAAGTCACATTTGTCTCTGTCAGTTGGTTGAGCCAAATGTGTCCATAATAAACTACCTGTGAGCCACAAGACTCATGTTCACTCATATTGAATCAAACACTTGTTTTTTTCTCCACTCAGCTGCGTAAAAGAAACTTCAGAAAACACGGCGCTAAAAGCTGAAAACTTCCCAGTTCTCTGCAGATTTCTACAAAGACTTTTTATCTCAGCTCAACAGGCCTAGGAGCTCGGTGACTGGAAGTGTTTGCACTTGATTATTTGTTTTTTTCCCCCATACCTTTGACTTTTTATCAATGAACACAGTTTTTCATGATTCGTACCAGTGATTCAGCTCGGTGTTAAAGCGCTAACACTAACATTAAGTGGCTGTATGTCTGTTTTTATGGGCATTATCAATCTGCAAATCAAAATTAAAAAGCACCAGATCTGGAAATACCGCTGACATTTTTACCCTGAGCTGCAGTGGAAAGATTTATGTATTAATTATAACGAAATGCAGCTAAGTGGAGTGGAAACAGACTTAATTAATCATGATATATATAAATCATGTGACTTAAATGTCCACTAAGGAGATGAAAAACAGCAGCAGACACAAAACAGATCTCTGTTGAGCAGTTTTTAGCCTTTTTCAAATAAACAGAAATGTCTGTCTGTCTGCTTCTTTTTCTGTTTATCTCGCACTTTCTTGCACCGATTTCCTTTAAAGTTTTTGCTACTTTTGTGCAGAAAACCCACTTTATGTCTGTGCAGCCAGTGCATCCTCTAGCCCCCCTGCCTACTTCACTACTTACTAATAGAGTGTGACCAAGAGAAAGCGAGAACGTGACACGAGCGCTTGATCTGGGATGGAGGGAGCGCTACAGCTGTGAAGGGCACTGCCCGTCGTCCTGGGCCGTTTGGCTGGTAGGCTGTTTGTCAAATATGTGCACCAGCTTGAATCAGTGGCAATCAGGCAGACACGATGCGAACGGATCCGTGAGAGCATCTGCTGGCACAGCGGGCAGCGATATGTGATAAACGCTGATTTCACCCTCCATTGGATCGAGCTGGCGATGATAGCCACCTCTCCCCCGCTCATCCATCCTATTAAACCCTCATTATTCATTTACCTCCAGCCTCAACCGCCTGACATGCATGGAATGAGTGCCCCACACACACACACACACACTCACACTCTTTCAAAAGTGAATTGTGCTCATATTTCTTCTGCTATTTCATCTCAGGCGGTCAAGGACACACACTATCTCAAACAGGCAGTATCATGACTCTAAAAAATGTTTTTTTCTTTCTTTTCTCACATTTTGTAGTAAACACACACATGCCCACGCACCCAGACACACACACAGTCTCTGTGTATAGTGCAGCACTGCGCTGGCAAGGAGCTTAATTCTATCAGGCTGCGAGCTGGACAGCCGTAATTACATTTGTGACACAAATCCTGCCTCTCAAATTGAGCGTTTTATTCCTGAGCGCCCCCCCCCTCCTCTCTATTTATAACCCCTTATTCCCCATAAATCCCACTTCCTCTCAGAAAGTCAATTTAGGACTTAAAAGGCAGCAACGCTCCGCTTACTTTCCCCCCCTTTCCTTTTGACTCTATCACCGCTTCAGTTTCACTTCCCCTTCTTCCCCGCTCTACTTTAGAGCTTTGAAGCCTTCGAAATGACAAAAAATACGTCTTAAGCAGTGAGTGCCATGATGCAAGGAACTCATCCCTATAGGGAAGTTTCAGAAAGAGCTAAAAATAAATAAATAAATGCAACCAGCATTTGCAACCTGTTTGAGTGTGATAAACACCTGGAAGGGGGCGGGTGCAGACTACTTCCTGGTCACCTGTCGTTCAGCCTCTCCTGAGGTTCCACTTTAGCAGCAGTGGAGGTCTCTGTGACATCTTCTCTCTCTTTTTTTCTCATTTTTCTTACAGTTCTGTATTTCCTCAGACCTTCCCCAGCCTTCTTGGCTTTCTGCCCCCCCCATCCGCCTCCTCCCCTGCTGAATCAGCGGTGGCCTTCATCGCTTCCCTGCTCCTCCGTCTCCCCTTTCTTCCTCTCTCGAGTTGGAGGCCATACCTGAGTACAGTATGATGGCAGTTCATTTATCCCCCCCCCCCCCCCCCACTCCTCTCTCTCTCTTGCTTATGCATGAGCCTGTCACTTCCCGTAGTGGCGCTCCTCACCTGCACCTGTACCTCTCCACCTCATTCGTCGTTTCTTCTCCTCTCCTTTATGTTTCTCCTATAAGTCTCTGACTTTCTCCCCGTTTCTGTCAAGCCTGTTTTTCACCACTTCCCTCTCTCTCTCTTCATTTCACCTTCATATTCTGGGTTTTAACCTTTTTAAGCTTCATTCTTAAAAAAAAAAGCTATTCAAGCTAAAATCAGCTGATACATACAAAGTTTGAAAGGCTGAACTGACTGGATCTACGTGTTAGCCTTAAAAAAAAAATTAAAAAAATCCAGTCCTAAAGATATAAAGAGAACAAGACATAATATTTATTCATAATTTTTATGATTTGGATATTGATTCCAATTCCTTTCAGTTCACAATGATTGCAGTCTGGCACAAATGAATAAAGTATGGACGTCAGACTCCAGGGCACCGGCTCGTACAGTAATGCATCAGATATCTGTTGGACTCGATCTCATATGAACTGATCTTAAACTAAATTTAATTTCCTGCAGCATTAAGATTTTAAAAAGTTAAATGCAGCTGCTCTCTAAACAAGGAAATATTACTGTACTGTGAGAGACAGGAACTGTATTTGTTTTGGAAGCGGTGGGATACATTTTGCTAAAAGCTTGTGAGTCACTTTAACATTTTGGAGCAAAACACCCTCCTTCTCCTCCTCCTCCTCCATCTCTTTTTCCCCCTCCACTCCCATCTAATCTTCTCATTTTCATCCGCCCACGTCCTCACTAACATCCCCCCCCTCCCTCTCTTGTCTCCTTTGTCTCCCAGGGCCTTCAGGTGGTGGAGCGCTGGGCCCGACCCTGGGCCTGTGGAAGTCCAGCTCCCTGGAGAGCCTCCAGACGGCCGTGTCGGAGGCCAAGCAGAGCCACAGCCAAGCCCAGGTGCCCTTTCATCGCCCGCGGCCGCACATGGTCCGGGGCCGGGGATGCAACCAGAGCTTCCGCAACGCCATCGACAAGTCCTACGAGGGCCCGTCTGAGGACGGTGAGACTTTTAATCAGGGTTTTCGAAGCAGAAAAAGTGCGTTCAGGCACTGGCACTGTCGCTGTTATACGGCATCCTTCCCCTAGACATTGTATCCATTTTAGATTAGAGACTGCACTGCCAATACACATCCCTTAGGCTTTATAACACACTGGCACTCAAGAAGAGCCCGCGGCCTGCCAAGGGACAGTGCTTAGCCTAAGTACCTTAATGAAATGCTACATGATTTTATCCACTCAGCATTTTACGAAGAGCAACTTTATATCTTACAGCAGCATATTTTAATGCTCTATCTTGTGAACCCACAGACATGCAGGATGCTGTGTGAGTGTGTGTGTGTGTGTGTGTGATCATGGAGGAAATTACAATCCTCCATGTTTGCTAAAATCATTACGACTTAATGCCGAATATTGGCTAATGATGTTAGGGAAAATCTGGAGTGTGAAAAATTAGCCGTCTAGTGTGGTGTTAGAATTAGCTTTATTTTTAGTCAGTCTTTACAACTCACCCAAACACTCAACCAGAAATGAGATTTTTCTGCTGCTGTTTGACCCAGTTGTGTTGTGTTGTGAGTTGATCTGAGCATGTGCATGTGGAAATTCACCATAATAAAGGTGATACGAGTTCTGGTGGAGGCCGCCTAGGTGTAGAGAAATGCCTGTTGCACTAGGAGAGAAGCTGCCGTATAATAGAGCGACTATCTCAGTGAAAAGATCTCTCCACAGAACAGCCAAGCTCACACACACATACTCTAACCGATACAATAGAAGTAAAGCATGCTGCTGCATCTATGAGCGTGATACACAACCTATGTCGACCGTTTACTCCTCCGCAGACGATGACATGTCAGAGGTGAGCTCCGGGCACGAAACCCCCGTCAGCACCTCCTCTCGCCACGGCCTGGACGCAGAGGACGGGAAGAAGAAGAAGAAAGACAGGAAAGACAGGAAGAAAGACAAGAAGCCCAAAGGGAAGAAGAAAGACGACTCTGTGGACGATCTGGACAAGAAGACCAAAAAGAAAGGATTCGGCCTCTTGAGGTAGGAGACCTGGATGTTGTTGGATACTCGGGTTTATTACACATTTATATTTTCACCTCTTTTGAACTTTCGGGGCTCTGAGGTGACTCTCCGACTTGATTGGTCAGTCAATGATAAATTAAACAAAGGACTTCCAGAGGCGGCCATGCCAGCGCCTTGATTCTCTAATTTGAAAAGGTCACCTGCTTAACAAGAAGTGTGAGCTAAAAATGAGCAGGTAATGAGGCTTGTATTTCATCACTATCCCGGAAACCCCAAGGTTTTATCCCGGAGCGTCAACAAGACAGTAATTACTTTTACTTTACTGGCCCGACTGCTCCGACTTCCTGGGAAATTAGTACTTTGCTTTTTTAACGTTTCTATCCTGCTGTGGCTCAGGTCAGGTTAGGTGCTTTTAAATGACAGAAACAACCACATAAGCATCTTTGCAGCTGTAAAAGAAAGAACGTATCAGATGCTTGCTTTGTGCAAACAGTCGGATTTAGGTTTCATGTATGAATCGATGGAAAGCAGCAGCAGCCTGTCCTACTTTCCCCTGGTTTAGTCTCAACAAATTACCCACTGAACACAGCTGGATTAAGGGATATTGGGTTATTGGATATGAACACAACCTTATCAGTAATGGAGGGTATCCATTATCTCTCAATCCAAGCAAAGTCCCCGCGACACAGTACCAGCCCAAACCGCTTGTCACCCCTTTATCAACGTGTCCCCATCGTGATTGCGGTGGTCCAATCCTCCGACTGCAATCCTTATCTATTGGCAGTGACACGGTGTGGTCAGTGTATCACCGCACTCCCAACACTTGAGATTCAATTAGGCTGCTGTGAGAGATAGCGCAGGCTGAGCGTGGGCCTACAGATGGCAGATAAGAATCCAATCGGCCACAGTGTCAAGGGCAGTAATGGAAGAGATGTTCACACGGTGAGTGGAGAGTAGGGCCAAGACGGGGAAGGACAAGATGAAGGACACGGGGCTGAGCGCTACACACCAGAACACGTGTCAGAGCGGTTGCAGTTGACTGTAAACCTACTGAACATCCATTCGACCTAGTGTTTAATGCCCCGGATCGAATATACTCACCTTTGTCATCTGGCATATTAAATAACTGCATCCGGAACAAGAAAATATGTTGAAGTTGACACGACTGGCCGGGAGACAGATTGTGTTTATATACATTTTTAAAGAAGCTACCCTCTGATTCCTCTGTTTTTCTGTTGGGGTTATTTCCTTCATTAGTAATAAAGCCCCACACTTTCTATTTCTGTGCATCAGCATGCACACATCTACACAGGGCCGACCAATTCCAAGATGCGACCTTGTTTCTAAATGAGCAAACTTAATGAATGTGTAAAGGCTCAGGGTGTTTCTTCACACACGAGTCTGCTGCTGTGCACCAGACCTGCTCCTACAGCTCGCTGCTATCCAGCGCACTAATCAACACTCTCTGGAGCCGTATAGGAGACGCTCCGCCCCGCCTCAGGCTTCTATAATGATGATGTACACTATTTATTTTCTGGACTGTAAGGAAATGTGTAGTTTTTTACACCACCGGGTGATGATCATGTTCGACGCCAGTTAAGGCAATTAAACGCGATGCAAGGCTTTGTGTGTAGGCGTTTAAGCATGTGGCAGCTGGACTGTGCAGACCCATGAATAAAGAATGAATAATTTAGCATTTATCATAATCCATGATGAGGTGTATTGATGAAAATGCACCAGTAGGATTATTGAATATTCATTTGGAGCAGAGCCTCACCCCAGCCACTCTAACTTCAGGTCTTTGTCCCGTGATCTCTATCAGCTGCTTGATACAGATGTGAATGCAGACCTGTGTACATCGCTGCACACTTCTCTTTCTTATTCTTTTTTTTTAATTGGCCACTTTAGTCTGAAACACTCAAACCCAGCCCGCCTGTTGATCCAGGCACAGATGCTGAGTGCTTTCTGTCTCAACAATAGAAGTGAGCATTGTAAAAGGCCTGCAGATTGTTGCACCACGCCACCATCTCCCTCTCTCTCTCCCTCCCTGGCCTTTATCTGGCCGGCTTGATCGTTATTGAACTTGAAATATGACTTAATTAGCTGGAGTATTGCACGGTTCAATCTAATTGCAGCTCTCAAATGTTATTTTACTCCAATGGCAGCATTAGGAAAAGGGCAAATTATAAACATATGACCTCAATTTACCTCTGCAATGGAAGTGTGCACAACAGCAGCTCGCACAACAACCGTTGGACGTGGGCCCTGTCCTTTCAGAGGCCATAAATGTTTAGTTTGTCGGCGCCCAGTGTTTGAGGAGCGGAGTTGTTTTTGGCAGCGGCTCGTCACAAACAGCTGGGCGTAAGGTGACCCCCGGAAAACACATATTTGTTTTCTGCTAAATCCATATGTGATTCTGGTGATGCTTTTGCGCGGCGCTCGTCTCTGAAACTAGTACGCTCTAATAACACAAACTGCTACTGCTGTATTTATCCAGCTGTCCTGACAGATCGCCAGCAAGGGTGTCGGTTTTTATAGTCGAAATGCGTGTGAAAGCTCCAGAGCAGCTACAGAAGCAACCTTGTGGTGAGATTGTTTTTTATTTTCACTTCTGAAAACAGCATCAGTCCAGTTGTCCGGTCTTCCCTGGATCAGGCACCAAAGTTTTGATAAACGGCGGCATGTTGAAATAAGACAACCATCGAGCTCTACTTGGTGCTGTGCTGTGAGATTTAAAGAGGAACAAGTATGAAGGATTTCCACTTTAACTATGCTACATTTTAACCTTAAAGCAGAAGTAAGCGATATTTTTGTGTTAATATAAGTCTTAAATAGTTATATCTTCCGACAGCAATCACTTACATAGAGTGTTTGGACCGAAACACGGGTCTCTCAGTCACTCTGCTCTGCTCTGAGCCGAGGAGAAAACTTTTCTCGTATCCTACAAGTTTTATCCAATGAGGAGAGAGAACGGCATGAAGGGCTGTGTGTGCAGCCAAGGGATGCGCCTGAATGTGGTGACGTAGGGACGAGGACAGGGGCTGCTAACTCCATCGGCTGACAAGACGTTATGGTGCGTTCAGGGCAGCCCGTAACTCGTGTTTTTCCGACCTGTGAAGTGGTACCAGTTCGATCTGGTACGAGTTCACGGGTCAGAAGTTACGAGTGGCCGTTATAGTGACTTTCACAGGTAAAACAGGTCGGAAAAACACGAGTGGGTTGCCTGGAACGCTACAAAGTCGTGACTTGAAGCTGTAATTTACGGTTTCAAAAGCCTGCCTGGAACGCAGCATTAGCCAAAACGACCGGATCGCTTACTTCTGCTTTAATTTAACAGCTTCTCTTGTTTATGACAGATAAGACTACACAAATATACACACCGGAATGTGTATACTGTATGATATATAACGTTATCCACCACTCCCTGGATTGATTTCTCGCTGGCTTCATTGAAAACAAATGCACATGGCCAGGAGGAGGGTTAGCAAAACACCAGACTTGCATAGTTTCCCTTTAAGAAGCAGTTCTCAGCCTGTGCTTTTTCTAACACTCCAGTTTCTCTGAAGTGAGCCCGGCCTCAGTCCTGGGCTTCTCCTCTTTTCCGTCACCGCCAGCCTCTCGAAGCCGACGTTCACATCTCGTCTCCCTGATTGCTAAATAACCCAAGACGAATGGCAGCTCCTTCCAGACCTCCCCTCGCCGGAGGCTGCCCTGCTCGTCTTGTCTGCATTCAGCAGACGGCGGCGAAGCCTTCGCCCTGGAACGCCGCCTCAGGGTCCATGCCGCTGACGGACCGACACCGGGACTCTGCTCTGTTGTTTTCTCTCCCAGCACTCTTGTTGCACAAAGAGGAGAAGCTGGTCAGAGGTTTCAGATGTCTTCATCAAACAGGGATATTCACACTACAGCCTTTTGATTTACATAAAACTCCTGCCAACAATATTATTTCATTTAAGCAGCTTCCCTCTGCTCCGTAGCACAAAGTGATATATTTAAGTTTCTCAGCTTTGGGAAGTTGATCGTGGCTTTAACTCCAAAGCTCATACGCTGTCTTATTTTTGTGTGAGGATTAGACATATTATGGCCTGATCCAGCATGACTTAATCGGGAGGTCAGGGTTGGAAGGATATAGCTTGTGACTAACATCCTCTGCTTGTGTCATCAAGTGAGTCTCGGTCCCCAGTGACATCTGATGTTTGGCTGAATGATGAAGCCGCGTGTATTTTTATTCCATCTCCCCTCCACCGCAGATCCGAGCCACTCCGTCTGCCTGAGTGTGTGCCACCAATCACCGGGTGTATCATCGCTCACCCGCCCCTCTGGCCCCCACCGGCCACTGTGACACATCCCGTCTCTCTCCCCCTCCCCCAGTGCGTCCCGTCAGTCACTCAGTCAGGATCAATGCGGAGCCGCCGCTATCAGTACCGCGTCCCACTGTGACAGCGCGCAGAACACCCCTCCGCCAATTTAAAGGGACATGAAAGCCGGCGTTTTGATCCGCTGTTTACAAACCTACATACAACGCGATATATCCCACTCCAACACTTCTCTGTTTGCGGCGCCAAAGAAATCCGACAGGGAAGCAAGCCAATTAGCGCCGTCCGTTCCGCTCTTATCCTATCGCAGAGCAGCAGGATGCACGGGGTTGAAAGGTAGTCACTGGTGGGCTGTACTCTGCACAACCAAAGCCTTGTTGTCAAAGTGGAGGGGCCTGCTGCAAGATGATTTCTGATGGATTACTGCTGTTATTGTGCACTCCTCCTCCTCCTCCTCCTCGTTCTCTTCCCCGAGTCCCTCACCTTCGTCTTTCTTCAAGTTTCATGATGAGCCCTCTATCCTCTCTCTGTTCTCTCCTCCCTCCCTCTCTCCCTCTCTCATGCCCTTCTGCTTTTTTGTCCTGTTTCATCTCCTCCTTCTGTTTTCTGTCACCTCTCTTCATCTCTTCACTCAGCTCCACTATACCTGGCTGTTTTTTTTGCAGTTCGTCTCTCCTTGTCCTTGAACGAACTGTTGATTCGACCAGGCTGCAATGAGCTTTCAAGTCCCACTTGAATTCACACAGTTTGATCGTTTTCTACAATGACGTGTGCTAATACCTCCCCTGCCTTGTTCACTTGACCTGCTGTCACGTTAACAAGGTAGGGTAGGTATTTGTTTTACTTGACAGGAGGTCAAGTAAACAAGCAGACGACAAGTTGCTCTTTAGATTTAGTGATCGTGAATTTTCTCTTCCTTATTGCTGCTGCTCTTTTCTCTTCACGACGGCTTATAATACACTTCGCCTCAGTTCTCGTTCTTTTATTCCAAACAAACCAGGAAAGTCAAACCTATCATTTCCTATGCATTTCCCAGGGAACACTCAGTGATGGATGCTCAGTGCGGCAAACATAAAAGCCTTTCAGAAAAAGGCTATAGCTCTTATATAATCACTGTTTTGCCTGTGATATATAGATCTTGAAATTGTTACATGTTGTGGCTTTAAATGTATAAATAACACAGAGGAAGGAGAGGAAAGAGAGGGTAAGGAGGAAGGAGAGATGTAGACAACTATTTGAACTGTCCCTGGTTGTCAGCGGTGTTAGGCAGGCATACCAAAATCCCTCTGACATGTTTGTGTGGGTGTCTTAGCAGCGACTCTAAGCCGCAATCGGGGTAAATTGAAGGTGCATTACCTAATCCCACCGTTGGTTAATGCACCGCAGGTGGATTCCTTTGATCCACCATCTCATCTGGCATTTAAGGGCTGTTAGCAGCACTGATACGGAGCGGCGTCTCGGAGAAAGCAGTTATTAATGTTAGTATTCTCTTTTGTAAAATATGTATAAGGCCATGCGTTTCACACACAGGACACTCCTACCTCCTGTGGCTGAGCTTTGTCTCTCTCTCTATTCATCTCTGCTCATCTCTTTATCTTCCCGATAAATAATGTATGCAAAAACCGCAAATCACTTTCTTCGCAACACTTGACATGTATGGAAGGCAGCGCTGTGGCTCGCTAATCAGAGCTGCCTTAAACACATGTTCACAGGGAAAGTGAAGCCCCGCAGTGTCTATTCTCCCACTTCTGCTTTTAAAAGCTGAAGTGTTCGCCGAGCAGAGGTTGAAATGATTGAAACGGAGACGGCAATCATGCAAATCCCAATGAGGGTTAATATCATGTCTCTTATCATCTGTTGGTTGCAGACAGGAACCTAGAGCTGGTTATTTATATGTGCATGTGTGTGAGTGTGTCTATACATTAAATGCATAGTTCTTCATTATCAATTCCTTTATATGCTGCTCACGTTTTATTAAAGTCAGTCATTTGAGGCCATTATGGTTCTCAGGCTTATCAGCCGGTGCTAATGCAGTTGTCCCCTCCACCCCAGAAATGTAGCGTAACATTGAAATACTGTTAACAGCAAGCAGGGAATCACCCTTCATAGAGAAAGAGGAGTCTTAAAATGACATCTATTTCGTTTCATAATTCACATTTGTGCTCAATTTGCTCGCTGTAAAACTCCCGCTGCCCTAAATATAAAAAGCTGCCAAGTATTTTTTTTAACCGTTGTTGAAAATGAGCTTTTATGCAGCAGAAGCCGCTTCCTGTACTCGCTATAGAAACACAATTCTAATTTACAACTTCGCCATGGAGGCAAACAGACACGGACGCTATCACCGTCGGCAGCTGCCGGGGAAAACAAATTAACTTTTTCCCTCCATTTCTAGCCTCCATTCAGCGCAATGGGCAGCTTTCCTGAAATGATGTGTGGGTATATTGGTGTTGATGTGAGCTGTCAGTCAAATATCAGAGGGATGGGGAATTGACAGTGGAGATGATGAGGAAATCCTCATGCATATATATCAGCTGATAAAGGGGCAGTCACAACAAGCCGCCGCCTCCCTCTCCCCTCCGTCCTGCTCCGTTTCTGTCGCCGCCGTTCACTCTCTACATCCCCGCCGCCTTCCCCTTGAAATTCCCTCTTCTCTTCTCACACCACGTCGCTTTTATGTTTCTTGTCTTTCATGCCACGGCTCCACCTGCCTCCCCTTCCTCCTTCTTCAGCCGTTTACCTCACAGCTCTGCTCTTATTTACAGCTCCAGCAGGGAGGAAAGGAGGGAGGGAGGCAGGGATGCCGACTCACTCTGCAGTTTGACCATGAAGAAACTCAGCAGTGCAGTTGAAGAATTAATTACTTTATTCATAGGCTTCTAAACAACTTGTTTACATCCTCCTCCCAGAGTTTCCCTGGAAGTTCGGGAGCCACAAAGTCTATACTCTTTAATTATAAGCCTTCTAGCCTGCACAGCCAATTAGATTATCTACCATGTATTCATTTTCCATACTGATTTACATCCTCTGTTATGTAATGAGCAATCTGCAGAAAGCTAATCACTCTGTAATGTTGAGTTTTGCCAGCAATCGTTATACCAAAGTGAAGTGAGTGTCACATATTTCAAATGACAGAGATTTCATTGAGGAATGAAACTCCCTGTTTTTTTATTTCTACCGGTAACGTCTGTGACTCATCCAGCCGAGGAACACGATACCCCACATTTGTACGGCGAATGATCCGCCCTAAGGTAATTATCAGATGAGACCGAGGATATGAGACTTCCATTTATGTTGATCAGTTTCACGATCCATCAGGTCCCATCCAGTTATGACATTTGAATTGACCCGGAGGGACGGACGGTTTGAAGCGCAGACACATCCGTATCGGCCAGACGGCATTTCAGCAGCCCCCCGACGCGCCCATCGCTCACCGGCCAATTAAAGGTATTCATGTGGCCACAGGAAACAGTCACGACCAATTAGCATTTGATCTTACGTTTACTGGCGCGCGCACACGTCGCGCACGCAAAGTGCAGGGCGCCAGGAAGCGATTACACCTCCAATGGCGCTCGCGTTCCTATTCAGTCATCTTCATGCCATGAGTGATGGATGAACTTCCTCTGTCATTTAAGGTCCGCTAATGACACACACATGCAAGAACACACACACATGCACTCTCTCCGCTCTCGTCTTCTGCCCCCTCGCGTATATCTGTCACTAAAACACACACACACACACACACAGAGAGAGAGCAGTGACCTCTGCTATCCAGACGGAGAAGGTTAAGTGTTTCTTGTCTGAGGATGTGTGCAGGGCTGGAGGAGCCAAGAGTCTAACCTTTCCCAGTCTGCCAATGGCTCTCATCTGGAGTCACTGTGACCTGGCCTTTTCCCCAGGCTCCATGGGAGAATGCTAAGAATGTATTTTTTCCCCCTTTTTTTTATTTTTGAAAAGAGTTCACAGGTAGTTTAGAGCAGTAAATAGTTACACCTCTGTTGATTTTCATTTTCTCATCATCTGATGTTCTCATTGCAGCTGCTTGTATACATTTGTGTGGAGAAGCTGTGCAAGGGTGCATCGCTGTTGTGATACCGTCTCCCTGGGTGCAGTGTTGTCAGCAACTATAAAAGCACAAAGGGGGGAGAGTGAGGGAGGGAGGGAGGGAGGGAGAGGGGGGTGTGCGACCAGTCTCCAGTTGTTTTCTGGACTGCACATATTGTCCAGACACAGCGAGACAAACACACAAACAGCAGCTCCCACGCTGGCAGGGTGTGAGGAGGAGGCGTGTAGCCCAGCAGTCTCATTAAATATTAATGGCTCCCCCTGACAGGAGTGGGAAGAGGTAGAGGAAGAGAGGAGACAAATTGCAGACGGTGACGGATTTTGCGCGGAATTGCTTAAATATGCCACATATCAAAATGTGAAACAATTAAAGGGAAGCCCATATTTCACCGGGCGGCCCCTGGTCGGCGCAGCACTCCAGTAACTCGCACTCCTCCTCCCCCATTCCTTCTCCCTCACCTCTCTTGCCTTCTTCTTGTCTTTTAATATAGCCATTCTTTCATCTCCCTTTTTCTTTTCGCCTCTTCACTTTCCTCTTGTCCACTCCTCAGCTCCACATATTCCTTTTTTTCTCCTCTCTCTCTTTGTCATCATTAGATCTACTCTCCCCCTCTTCCCTCCATCACTCTATCCTTTGTCTGACTTGTAGTCTCGGTACTCGAGGGACCGGCCAGGCGTTGATTAAGACGAGTTTTCCATATCTGCTGTCTGCTCCTGTGGGAGCTACCTGCTGTGCGCTCATACCTGTCTGTCTGCCTCCATCTTCTCGCCTCCGGCTTTTAGATTAAAGTCATTTGGAAAAAGAAAATTAAAAATGCTTTTGCCTGTTTTGACCGTTCCATATTTGCAGCAGGGCTGGTGCCTTCACAGACCAATGGGAAAGTGCTGTGAAATTGAGTTAACATGCATTCAAGTATTAGATATCAAAATATGAAGCAGCGGATGAATCCTCCTCTCGCATCCTCCTCCCTACATTATTAATATGCTCTAAGTGAAGCTGTTTTAACTCTGATTAGCATTGGGTGGATCTCTCTTAGCTGCAGTTTTATCGCACACACTCTCCCTCGTTTTTCTTCTCTTTTTTTCTTTTCTATCGAGCAGCCGTGTCGCTGCTAATATCAGCCATTAATGGAAGCTGATTTGGTCCAGATTTCTGGTGTGCAGTGCAGGGCGTAGGAGACGAAAAGTCAGATAAATAGATTTAATTATACCCAGTGGGGAAAACATAGTGCCTCCTGGCTGTTTTCATTACCGAACAAAGGCGGGGCGTTGTGCAAAAAGAAAAACAGAAAAGAAGGGCCCGGATTGGTTCTTGCTGGTGTCAATCAAAACCATCTCTCGCTGGCCTCATGTGACCTTTTGTTGTCGGGTGGCGGGTGGCAGTCCACTTGTAGCCTGATCCTCATTTCCAGTAGGAAACCAATTTTAAAGAGCTCTTGTTGTCTATTTTCTGCTGCCTCTGTTATTCTGTCTATTTCAAGCCTGAAATATTTTCCGACTCGTCTCACAGTGAGGCAGCGCCGCGATGCCAGAACAGGAGAAGGAGGCACCATGTTACATCACAACCCTCTATAGTGTTAATCTCTCTCCCCCTCTCCCTCTCTCTCTCTGTCTCTTACTTCTTCCCATCCCTCTCTTAAATTGCTCTGCATTTTGTTTCTCTTTCTCCCTCCCTCTCTCTCTCTCTTTTCTCTCTTTACTCCAAACTCCACCGAGATATGTGCACCGCTCCACAAAAACATACAGAGCAATCTAATTACTGCGATAACATTTCTGCTTGGCTGATTAACTGTTCTCCCTGCGCCGCTGAAAGCAGCAGCATTGCTTCTATATATTCCTAAGCTCCTTATTCCTCCCCAGCCGAGCTGCACTTTCACAGGAGCTTTGGCTCACCCATCCATCTCTCTTCTTTTCTCTCACTTTTTCTTTTTCTCTCTCACTTCACGGGCTGTTTTTTTATCCTCAGTGTCTCTCGTCTAGTCTCCGAGGCAGATAGGCTATTTAGCCGGCTCTTACTTTTTCTCGCTTGCTCATTTAATTCCTTTTTTCTTACTCATTCTTTTTTTCTGCCTTTCTCTTCCTCTCTTCTTCATTTCTTTCTCCCACCCTGCCTCTTTTGGCATCTCTATCTCAGTCTCTCATGTGTTCTCCAAGGCAAATAGGATATTAGGCCAGTTCTCTTCCTCTCTCTGAGCTCTGCGCTGCCTCCTCCTCCTCCTCCTCCTCCTCCTCCTCTAGCTTCTTTCAAACACGCCAAGTCTGTTGCAAGAAATAAAATTTTAAAGACACCAAACCTGTCTTAAACACTTTTATCTTCTCACGCCGCCATAGTTTCCACATTGACTTTGACCAGAACTCTTTTCTCCACATGCCAGGCTCCATGCTCCTTCTCACTGATGCATCGACAACACACTCAGAGGAGGAAAATAAATCAATCGGGCTGAAAAGTCGACACCAGAATATTTAGAGAACATAAACTACAATGATTTTAAAATGTTCTAGAGTATTTTAAGGCTGCTACTTTTATATTTCTGAACTTTTATTCCACATGAGCCCATGTGTAGCTTAAGATCCATGGCCAGAGGTCTTTTGGCAGCTCCAGAGTCCCGGCTTAAAATTAGAGGGGACCGAGTCTTTGCAGTCGGGGCCCCTGAGGCTGTGGAGTGAAGAAAGGCTGGTTGAATCATCTTTTAAATCTTAAGCTTTCACTTGTTTCTTTTCACCTGAGTTGAGTCTTATCTTGCATTTCCATTGTTCTTCACACAACTTTATGTTTATACTTCATGTTTTTTCCATTATATTTTTTGTGTTTTGAAGCAGTTTGTAAGAGGTTTCAAAAAAGTGACCCTGTAAGGATTGGTGTTATTCTACCACTATCCACCAAGCAGACAGGATGCTAAACCGTCTGTGCCATTGTGTGTCTCACTTTGTGTGTGCGCCTCACCTCCAACGCTGCATGCCAAGGTGTTGCGAGCTCACACACATAATGTACACATACGCACATGTCAATTAAAGCCTCATCCTGGTCTGGGAAACACGCCGTCCTCAATGCACACACTCCTCTTGCACATCCACAGCTCCAGACAGGCTTCTCACATCCCTCGTTATGCCTGGCGATAACTAGCCACCCACTGACTCTCTGCTGCACCAGATAGGAAAGCTTATTAAGACTATACACACCCCAAATTGCACTGCGCACTGCCAGAGTTGTTGTCACAACTGCAGGGAACAAAACAGGGCTATATAACGCCGAGACCGGAAGCAGAGACTGACGCCGTTTACAGTCTGCAGAGAGAAGGACTGAAGCGGCTGACGCACTTTGTTAAGACAATTATGAGTAACGGTGAAGTTTGTCTAACAGAGCGGTCTCCGTCCCTCCCTCCTCCCTCCTCCCAGGGCTAATTGCACAGGTCAGGTTGGTGACATCATCGCTCTGGCTCGCTGTGATCTCCATGTTAGAGATAGAGCCTCATTAGAGCATGGCTAACATGTCGCCCCCCCCTCCTCTCCTCCTCCTCCTCCTCAGCAGTAATGAAAATGACAGTAGCTGTTTTAATTACACTCGGTCCAGTTTCTTAGCAGCCTGCTTACCTTGCCGTGAATTTCCTGCCGGGGGGGGGGGGGGCCGACCTGCAGCAAATGGCATAAGGAAGCAGACGAAGAGGAGGGATCAGTGGCTTGTCAAGAAGTGGAGCACATTTCTCCTCAAGTAGTTTTCTTCTAACGCGCCGGGAGGAACTCTCTTTCCCAGAGTTCAGTGGAAACAGACGAGGCCCGCCGTCCTCTCCTGTCAGGCTCCCGTGCCAGCTGAGGGGACGCCAAGGTGACGCAGGGGCGGCGGCGGGCGCTGGCGGCTAATGATGACAGCGACACTATAATAATGGTTCCCAGTAGCTGGCGTGACAGTGGGGAGTGTATTAAATGGGACACCAGAGCAGCCTGACTCACCCGGACCCCCTACGTCCCCCTAATGAGAGTTTGATGGAGTGGTTGTGTAGGTAGATAATGCTAAGTTAATGAGATGTCCTATTCCATGAGACTGTTTGCAGTTCCCTGCAGAGTTCCAGCGTGTGTGTTTGCCTCTGTTGATGTATATTGCTGTCTGCGCCTGGCTGCTTACCTGTGTGTGTGTGTGTGTGTGTGTGTGTGTGTGTGTGTGTGTGTGTGTGTGTGTGTGTGTGTGTGTGAGCAATCTAGATTACTGTGTCTGAGTTTATTGTGTTTTTGTGCTTTTACTTACCTCTGCTCGTGCTCGTTGAGTATAGATCTGTCATTTCATTATTTTTTATATCCAGCAGCAGCCTGGCACTCAACAGGAAATTAACTGTCAAATTTCTGAGAGAGTGACAGAGCAGAAAGAGTCCTAAGAAGAGACAGAATTAATAAATAAAACAAAGAACAGCGAGAAAGTAATGAAAAAAAAATAGACAGACAGAGAGAAAGGCAATAAGACATCGCTAACAAACAGTCGGCTCAATGGGAGAAGATGGGAGTTTTTGCGACGAAGGAGGGATGAGATGATGGGAGAGTGGGGGATAATCACCTCCCTCATGGCAGGTACATGTCTCTAATTGGGAGTCCCACTCCCATTCGGCGTCTCCCCTCTTTCCTTTGCCTTCCATCTCCTCTCAGACAATGCAGAGAGAAAAGAGGCTTTCCTAATTAATGCAGATATAATGATGGGTCCAACTGTGGACCTCTGCCCCCTCGGCATGTTGATTAAAGCAGTGTGTGTGCGCCTCTGTAAATGTGTGTGTGTGTGTGTGTGAATCTACCTGGCAGCTCAGCCCGATAAACCTGAGATTTTGGATAATCATATATTTAGGTGTAATATAATTATATGTCTATTGTTGCACACTAAGATGAATAGTGCTGATATTCCCTTTTCCCCCATTGTTGGATTCTATATGGTTATCACTGAGCTAATTGGTAGTCTGCGTTTGGCGGCTCCAGCATAATGTGGGAGTGCTTAGAAAATCAAAATAGTTCCAAGAAGAAGAAAAAAAATAAGATGAAGAAAAAAAAATCTGCAGGAAAAAAAAAAAAAAAAAAGATGCTGCGGCAGCGCCCACACTGTTTCTGTGGCAAGTGATCTCTAGGAAGAGAGGTGGAAAAACATTACAGCAACAAGGGCTTAGCACCAGCGAAATCACCTGGAGAAAAAAATAAAAATAAAAATAAAACAAGGATGTTGCAGATGACAGATTTAAACTTCCTAAAATGGCACAAAGATCAGGGGGAAGTGGAGTCGGTGCCTGTCGTGCTTTAAGCGGTAATTTCACCACTTTTACACATTAAGATCAGTTCAGCAGCCGTGGGTGGAACCACTCAGCCTACACACAGCCGGGGAAGAAAAAAACAGCTGTATAATGTGGCGTGCAGGAGCCGGTCTTAAAAAGTAACCCAGATGATGTCATCGGGGTCACGCCGGCTTGGGCTTAAAGGCTTCTTCAGCTCCGGCAGAAGTCGGACAGAGGTCACCTGACTCCTTGTGCTAAGGAGAATAATGAGGGAGTGATTCGTCTGCAAGAAGAGGGTTCATCAGCCTGAATAATTACAATCACCAGTGTGAGTCCTCTGTTAAGTGCAGCAGCAGCTTCTGTGTTGCAAAAACCGAGAGCGTCGTTGATTTTTAAAGACGAGGGCGCTGACCAGGAGGGGAACACAACACTTTAAATATCATATCATTAATGCAGGAGTCAGTATTGCAACATAGCCGTACTTAATTACTATCTATTCCAGTGGAGTGTGTCTTTAAGGGCCACTTTTCATACATAAATGAAGTTCAGTGCATCAGCATCAGCAGCCTCAGGCACCGTCCAGTCAAAAGCAGATCACTTGATTACCTCCGTCGGGGCAACATGATTGTCCGTCGGCTACAATAAGTCACACGGATGCAAGCTGAGCGAGCAGGATGTGCTAAAAAAAGAAAAAAACACATGACTAATTGGTGTGCGGTGCAGGAAGGTGCCAGGCCGACGTCGAGCATCCCTGTCCAGGTCTGAGTTCAGCTCTGAGGCTGCGTGCTGCTCTCGGCCAGCCAGGCAGGCAGGCGGGTTACCATTCAGGCTGCGCATCCGCCTGCAGCAGTAATGAGAAGTGCCTCGCTGTTAATGAGATAAACACAGACATTAGATTGGTGCAGCAGGAGCTCGAAGCAAAGCAGAGGGCGAGGGAAAAAAAAAACGGAGTAGGTTGGCGGGCGAGGAGAAAGAGAGGGTGGACATGGGGAGAAAGACGATGTGAAGACGAGACAGTAGATGAAATATTTAGAGAAAATGCCCCGGTTCATTTCTTAAAAGTGTGAAGCGGCGCCTCATCTTAACTGGATCAGAGGTGGCGAGTGTGTTTTTCCCAGCGAGATGAGAGAATAAGAGCCGCACAATGATAATGATGATGATGGTCATAATGGGAAAGTTGATAAGAGAAGCATAACCCACTGTGGTGTAACAGCTATTTTATTGGACCAAATGTTAAAATATTCATGCTCCATATGCCACACGACAACTGTACCCCCCTTTTTTCCATGTGCCCCCCTCGACACACACTCAGACTCAGAGTGTGGATTGTCAGCGCCTGCTGTGGTATTATACCCATATCTATCATTAAGCAGTCTTTTTCCAGGCACGGCCTCTAATGAATGCACAGGAGTAAGAGGGATTTTACCGAGCGATGGGAGCGTGTGTGTGTGTGTGCGAGTTGTGTTTTCATGTTGTGTGTGTTCTTTCATCAACTTATGCGAGCTGTGTTGCTCAAATGAGGTTTATTGTTTCATCATAAAAGTCTTCTATTATAGGGCATAAACCTTCCATCCAGAATTGACTGCCTTATTATCAACCTGAGGTTTTTAAAATCAAATTAGAATGAGTCACAGTCCAAACACTGTGGCTTTTTACAGGCTTGAAATTCACCATATTCCATCTGTGTCTCCTCTCATGTTGTCCAGGTTTGGCAAGAAGAAGGAAGACAAGAGCAAAGACGCGCTGAAAGCATCCAAAAGCAAACTGGAGGCCTTGAGTGAAGAGGAGCTGGACAGGATCCCTGACAGCAGAGACGGGTATGAATCACCGTGTCGGTTTCCAGTGTCAAAAACATGAGAGGTTTTACAACACAAGAAAACGCTGAGAGAGCCGCAAAGTTCACACCATCACAGAAAAGCGTTTGTCGGCGTAGCAAAGAGCTGATTGACACCTTACCTGACAAGTTGTGGATCATCCTGATGCAGCAACATGCACCCAGCCCGGTCCTGCTGCTCAGTTCTATGTCTCTCACATCACAGACTCAGGGTCAAGACTAAAGAGAGAGGCTATTTATCATTTCAAGAGTGTATTTCTTTTTTTTTAAACATATGTTTATTGACATTTTGATTAAGCTATACAGAGTGTACATTAACATATAACATGAACTTCAAATACCACACCCACCTAGGATCTCATCCATCAAGGTCCACGGAGAGAAAAAAAAACAAAACAGGAAAAATGAATAAGCAAATGAAAAATAAGAAAAAGTACTGTGAGGATACATAGAGCTATAAAATCAAACACACAGTGCAACGCCATTAAAAAAAGAAAAAGAAAAAGATGCACAGACGATTACAGAGTCAGTGTAGACCAATGAGATTCAAGGGTCAAGGGCACAAGTGCAGATCTGTGCTAAGTCTATGTTTAATACTATAAGTCAGCTTCTCTAAAGCCAGACACAATGATAATTCTTTCAGCCAATGACTAATAGGGGGACATGATATATTTTTCCAATACATGGCAATGAGACATTTAGAATGGACAAGGCAGAGATTAATCTATTTAATTTCATGTGATTTTAAGGAGCGATTTCCAGGATAGAGGCCTAAAATACTGAATTTAGGGGAAATATGAATGGGCTTCAAGAGTGTATTTCTACTGTACTCATGCGTACCTGCTTCCTCCCACAGTGATCCCAGATACTCCGACATCCACTCCACCCCCGACCCGGCCTCCATCCCCGACGTAGAGGACGACGACAGCGACCCGAACTACGCCCGCATCAACAACTTCCGCCAGCCGCCGTCGCCCCAGTCCTTCGTCAGTCGCACGCCTTCCCCTGCGGCACCGGCACCGGCACCGGCACCTCAGGCCTCCCCCGAGGACCTGGACGGGCTCTACGCCAAGGTCAACAAGCCCCGACCCCCGGCTGCCACGCAGAGCCAGCATCACACCCCGGCAGACAGGTGAGAGGGAGGGGAGGACCACACTGATGCATTCCTGCTTGTTCTCTCCTGATGTTCCCGCATAAAGCCCCTGCATCTGTTTTTTAAATGTTGGTATAACATTTGCATCTCTGCTGCGGCGTAGATACACAAAGTGCACACAAGGTCAGCAGCCACGGCTTGACCGGCATGAGCAAGAGAGTATTTCCACATATCTACATTCATGGTCTGCCAAGCCGGAAAATGCATAAAACATGAACGCACGCTTACACTGTCGTAACAGCCTCGCATATGCACACACGTACGCACGCACACCCACACACACAACACTGTCATGCATCATTCATGTGGCTCTTTTGTTACGTCTGTGCACATTTTGATTTCAGTGGAGCTAAAATCTCTAAAAGCCCGGTTGAAATCATTTCTTGTTGTCAGTATCAATCTGAACATGTTGATGCTTATCAAAAGTTTGTTTGGGGTCAGTCAGACTGGCACGCATTAAATATGGAGAAGTATTAAAGTCGTGCATGTTTTTGCTTCCATTTAAAATCTTGCAAAAAGGGCCCAGTGTGTGTTTCAGGACTGTGCTCTACAAAACACACACACACATTTGTGGAAAACTCACCCAGGTGCAGCTGAACACACCGCTGAAAGCACAAGGTTGCCTCTGCTCAGCCTTGTCTTCAACTTAATGTCGTTTGAATCTCAAGTCGCCTCACCTCTCAGATCAGCAGATGTACCTTGTTCAGATTCTATAAACACAAAATCAATGAGTTCCTGAGCTGCACATATAAATACAGTCAGCTCAGGCGGTTAAAGTGTTAATTCAGTTTTATTTGACATAAAACAATATTATGATAAAGCCTTTGTTTTGAATCTTTAGTGCAGGTCGTGTACAGTCCCTCTGACTCTCTCCCTGTGCTGCCACACATGCTCAGTGGTCCTGGCTGCCAGTCAAGAACATTATGTCTGCCCACTAAAACCTCCTCAGTTGCCTTGTCTGCATGTGTGACATGTTGAACCATGCAGGAGAGATAGAAACACCCTCCAAGCTGAGAGTCACAGTCAATCTTGAATTTTAAACTCTGAGCTCTGCAGGTTATTTTTCCTCTGTTCTGCTCAGATTGTAATAAATTGTTTGGTCATATTGATCGTGAATATATAAACATGGACTTTTTGATATTGTATGACTTAAATAGACCTACAGCCGCAGGCCTTTGGAGGCATTTAAAGGCAGTTCAATAAAGAATAGGCATGCATTTTATATTCAATATAATACTAGGGTGTCAGAGCCTTTCACTTTAAGTATAACGGGTTAATGCATGTTCAAGTTCAAGGCTTATCAATGTTGTCATTCCTTCCACATTATATATTATTACTGCTGAGATTTTTTGAAACCTTGTAGTTAAAGTTGCAGCCACTTTTGCCTGAGAGAGAGAAAAAGAGAGAAAATGTAAGAGAGGATTTTAATGCAAATTTATCATTTCCCGAATGAAATAATACAGGGCACATTAAAACTTCCCTCAACTTAAACTCTTGACAGAAATTACTATTGACTTGCAAATCAAAAACTAAGCCCCAGACACCCAATCTAATCCAGAGAAAGAGAGGATACAGAGAGGGAGAGGTTGGACATGGAAAGGAGACAGATGGGAATGGAAAGGAGTGACAGACGGAGGGAGAGAGAGAAAAGAGAAAGCAGGAAAAAGAGTGTAGGGAACGAGGGAAGAAAGACAGAGCCAAAACGGAGGGGGAGAGGGAGAGAAAGAGAAAGAGAAAGAGAGAAAATGTGTTAGATAGGCTGAGTAAATTCGAGAGGGAAGAAGTGACAGAGGAGAGGATGCAGACAAAAGAGGAGGAGGGATAATTAGCCACAGTCTAGCAGGCTGACAGATCTGTTAGACCACTTTAGCTCTCATCCACTAGTGGTGGGTACTTCATTACCAGCCTGTTTTCTCCCTCTCCTCACTTTCCCCCTCAGTCTCTCTCCGTCTCCGTGTCTCTTTCACAGTGTCACTTGTCCATTCTCCCTCCCTGCTCTGCTCTTAGTGTATATACGATTTAGCATTAGCATGATGAATGAGGGGCCTTCTCTGGTTTGTTAACTCCATGTGTAGGGCGGGTCCCCAGAGACAAAGAGAGACAGAAATAAATGTCTAATAATGTTGTTAGTGGGCGGCCATGATGGTTTTTATGTGACAAGCAGCAACAAAGCTATTCAAGCTGGAGTCAAACCAGGGTCAGGGTATTTCATGGATCCAACATTAAACCAGGTAACAGCCACTAATCTGTGTTAATCCACAGAGAAAAGTAGTCCCCAGTTAAAGGGATAGTTCAACATTTTGGCAAATTGGCCCATTGCCATAATCCTCCCTATAGTCTTAGGAGTAGGTATGTTACCTTTAATTGTTGGTGCAAGCTATTTTTAGAATGACAGCGTTGTTTTCGAGGTAAATGCAGAGACTGCTTACCGAAAAACTGCTCCAGATGGGAACGTGAATCAGCGGTTTTGCATGAATTTACCTCTAAAACAACTCTGTCTTCTAACGTTCTTTTATTATCGCACAGCGTGGTGAATGTGCAACTTGTCCACCAGAGTGTTTTGGAGTTGTTGGATTGTGTATTTGATGAGTTTGATGAGGGAAACCAAGAAATCCCATTAGCCTCCGTAGCGTAGCTCTGAGCAGCTCGTGGCTCTGCTCCGCCGTTCTAAAAATAGCTTGCACCGACAATTAAAGGTAACGAACCTGCTCCTAAAACTATAGGGATTATGGCAATGGGCCAATTTGCCAAAATGTTGAACTACAGTATCCCTTTAATGCAGGGTTTATTCCAGTCGAAGTGATGTCCAACAGGCAAAAACACGAGACAGAAATAATGCAGAGTATAATGTATAGAAGTTATAATAATGTAGAATTAGCCTTTAACCGCCATATGTGACCGTTTTTGGACGAGCCCAGGTGCGCCCCACGGTCACACCCGTTCACATCCCACATCCACCGCTCACACACACGCTCCCTTCGCTGCCAGCTCTCCGGCATTTCCATTCACCTTCCACCACCTGCGGCTTGGACGAGGGCACTCATTCACAAAGTCTGTAACATCTGTTAAAACACACACATGCAGCCATGAGCTTGGTTTGGAACAACCTCCTCCTCCTCCTCTTCATTTCTCCCCACACACCTCCGCCTGTTCCTTTCATTCACGGTCAGAAATAGACACACATACACACACACACACACACATGCCGGCACCCACATGTAATATTTCTGCAAGGAAGCCCGGCGTAACCTAGCAACAATGCTGCGTGTGTGGTCCAGTGAGTTTTTATACCACCGCACAAAAAATGACTGGTCTAAGCTTAGCCACCGTTGTGCGACTGCGAAGTTGAAGTGCAAACGAGCATACTTTTCACTTCTCCAGTTTCAGGGCACCTTATGCTCATAGCTGTGGCGTGTGAGTTTTTTTTTTATTGTTTCCAAGGGAACAAGGCGTCTGTTTTTTTTTTCTTTTTCTTTTACATGACACTGTTTTAATGATGCCGGTGAAGAAATGTGCTCATTATACACGTGGGAGATGCTGCGAGCTTCTGAAATCCCTAATGTTCATTTAGTTTTATCTAAATGTTTTCAAGGGGAACTGTGCATGCCTCTGCCTTCCTGCCTGTGTTTGCATAGTTTTGCCCCCCCCCCACCCTCCCTACCTACCCACTCCCCTCCTGTCAAGGCCTTCAACAGAAGACTGCTCTAGTGCTGTCTAACTAATTTACCGTCGGACATTTTCATTAGGCCTTCAATGGCAGGTGTGTGCCGTGATGGGCGTCACATTTGATTAGAGGCGCGCTGCAGTCTGACCTGTGGAGAAAAAAGGTTAGCTATGCTTGTCAAATTTTATTAGCCAGAAGGCACTCTTTGTACCTGGAGCAAGAAACAGAGAGATGAGATGAAAGAGCAGCGAGGGAAAGAGAGAGAGGCCAAAGAGGAGAGATGTAAGAGGTGTGTGTTTTTAGAAAAGGAACAAAAAAAAAGAAAAGAAAAAAGCAGCATTGTGCTAAGAAGACGAGGGGGGAGGAAGGTGAGCTTGTAAGCTACGACAGGTAAGTGACACTTGAGTGAACATGCTCCCAGATTTCCACTGTGGTTCAAGCTGAGGCACCAGTTTACCCCCCGTCGTGACAAAGTCCATTCCTCTAATGACTCCAGACGGCTGTGACTAATTACTGAAATATATTTTTTTAAAAGCAGCTCCAAGGTAATTTTGGATGTAGCTTGAGACTTGAACAGTGTTTGTTTTCAGACGTACTCTCACTTCCCTATGGACAGAAAAAGAAAAGTAACAAGGTGTATATGTGTGTGGAACAGGTGCAAAACAGTTGTTATATAAGGAGACTTCCTATTAATGCAGATGCAAATTCACTTTTCCGCTGTATCACAGACAGAAAGTACATGTTGTGTTTTCCGGCGGTGGATTTACTTGTCAGGTAGCATCGGCGTGAGGACGAGCTCAAAGAGGAAGAATGTCTTGTTCCCTTGAAAACAAAACATCCAGGACCTTTTTTTGTCTTCTGTGCCTTTTTTTAAGTTTCAGCGTCTTTTATGGGAGCATGCATCCCCTTTGTATGGACAATTAAAATGTTTTGTCTTTGCGTTGGTACAGCTTCCAGCTTTTGTTTTGCTCACGGTCAGTTACACAGATCGAAATGGCTCTTGCGGGAAACTAGTGTTAGATTGTGAGTTAATTAAGTTTCATTTTTATGGCTGTGTGCACAGGAAACAGATCCAAGATGAGTAATGTGTCTGCTGTGTGACATGCTGGGCTTCACCGTGTTCAGCGAGCAGCTGTCCAGTCATCAGTGTGTGAGTTTTGGTCAGTTTAACCAGAGAAAAAGTTTTATTTCCCTCTGGAGATGATAATTATTATAATTAAAGAGGAGTAGAATTATTTTTTCCATTCTTAGTCCAGCAATCATGTTGTAACTGTTAACATTTATCTTGGAGAAGCTTTCTAATGTCTTGTCAGATGTAGGTGTTATGTGTGGGAAGTGAAGGATCCATTGTTTTCAGTTAAAATCATTTTATTGTTTCCAACTGCAAAACTATGATATATCCCTTTTAAATGGGCTCAGTGTTGGCATCCACAGATTGTCTATGGCTTCAACTATAAAGTCCAGTTGTGATTCCACAGAACACCCACAGCTTTTTTCCTGTAGGTTCGAGTTAGACTCAAAGAGGCCGGAGCACAAAGCAGCACATTTCTGTCAGCGGCGAAAAAAAACCTCTTTGTTTTTCCCATTGCTTCCATTTTGGAGCTCCACTGAGTTCCTGTCCAATTCTATTCCCAATATTACACGGGGGAAACTAAACATTGACCATGCACTTTGATGTGAGCTTACCTCCAGCGTGCAGGCAGCAGAGAAAACCCTGCCTTCCCGAGCCGCTCTCCCCCCAGTGTGTTGTGTTTAAATCAGCTGGCCGCAGCAAGAAGAAGTCACCAAACTCGCCGGCGGCGGCACACACTTCCTAATTAGTCTGCCCTCACACTGGCTAACACCGCGGGATGGTTGCTCGTCTCACACACACTCGCTCTTTTCATATGACAGTCGGTTTTGTTCTCACTCCAGTTCTGCTGCCTTTTCTCTCACTCTTTTCCAAGTTTCCATCTCTCGTCTTTGTGTTGCTGTTTGGCTTTGCTCTCATTCTGTCTTCAGTCGCATCTTTCATTTCCTGCTCCGGTGTCTCATCTTCTCCCTCTCCTCCCTCAGTCTCCATCCTCCTCCGGTTTTTCCCTTCCCCTCAGTGCGGCGTCACATCAACCTGCATAGTCAGATACTCTGAAATATGGATGAAATGTGATACGTGAAGGAATAACTCATCCCATTCAAGTGGCATCAGCTTCTGTGGTTGAGCTAACGTGGCAAAATAAGGCTTGTTATTGATTTATTGATTAGTTGTTGTAGTTGAGGATTTACATGTCAATCTGGGAAGTCCATATGTCACATTTTGTGCAAAGAAAATCAAAACACAGAGCTCCATGGTTTCCATTGGACTCACAACCAGGTTTAATAAAGTTTATTTCATGGGCATCACACATCATCTAAGATATTCTGTTTCTCACACTCCGCTCATCCTCCGTCCTTCTCTCTTTTCTGTTTTGATGTCACAAGCAGCCTCACATCACGCCGCTCCACTGAGATAATTGTACATCACTATAGCTTAGGTGTGCTGTGTTTATGTGACTGGCTTCAGGCCTGGAGACAGGCAATCAGCTGCAGTTATTAGCTGCTGATGACAACAGGGGAGACTTCACATACATGCAAATGTTTGTGCACGTGCACGCTCGTCTCTGTCCCCCCTCTCCCTCTTCTGTCACTGTTTAGAGAGGCAAAGCAACCTGCTGAATTGTCAACCCATCAACAACCCTCAACCCCCCACCCACACACACCTCTTCTCTCTCTTTCCTAATGTTTTATCCAGAATCAGCCTCCGTCTTCAGCCATTAATATGATAATATTTGGCGTTGTCAGTGATGGAGGCCACGGCATAATGAGATAATTACAGTGTTGTTTCATTTGGAGAGCGACACGCACGCTCAATCAAAATGGCAGCTTTAATTACTGGCCCAGGGATTGGCTAATGGGTTCGGCAGGAGAGAGGTGGCGTGGAAAAAGGAAAAAAAATCTCAACTTGGCTTCTGTGCGTTCATTCTCCGAGGGTCTGTTTGTTTGTTCGGGAGTGGAGAGCTGGGCTTTTGGGCGGCAGAGGGTAAGTAAGTGATAAAAAAGGTGAATAAATAAATAATACAGGAGATTAAGTGTGAATATCCTTAACAGAAAGGTTGCCTGCAGGACGCAGCACTTTGGGGGGGAAACAAAGATTAGTATTGATTAGCTGCATGTTGAAACCAATGTGAAGGAGCAACAATTAGCTCAGCGCTGGGCCCCATGTCTCCTCAGATATCCGTCTTTATAAAACAGGAGCATCTGCGTTTCATGGCAGCACGGAAACTTTTGGAAAGTTCCTCGCTCATGGCAGCAAATCAGAATTAAATATTGTGCCCTGAGCGCCAGCAGCGAGGACACACACACATATTATATACACAAACGTCTGTGTAGAATGATAGCAACACTTTGCATATCAACACACTGGCACAGGAGTGTGTATGAGTCAGCCTTCTGTCCCAGCTGAGCCGGGTGGAAGGCGGCTGCATTAAATCAGGGTACGTATACACACAGTGTCAGTGTCTCCCACATTCCACATTACAAGGACTAAGTGCACACACACACACAGACACACACAGATACACACACCTTTGTGCATTCCCGAGGTTGTGTTCACTGTTCACCAACCCAAATGTACACACTCACAGTCTCAGCCAGGTTTTCTAATTAAAGGCACAGTCACAAGAGATGACTTAAAACACGGGAAGCCACATGCTCCACTAATGAACTTCTCTGTGTTTCTCGACCCGCTCGCTCTCTGTCAATATCTGCCTGGAGGTCAGACCATTAGGATGTAAGACACAGTGGCTGTTTGATGACAAAAGCCTTCCTCCTGCACTCGTTCTGGGTATTTGGGTTCCATAGATGCAGAGGAAGGATGGAAACGTTTGCTTTTTCTCCCTGTGCTACATTTTTTTTTTATGCAGCATGAATCTTCTGAGGACCAAAAAGCAAATGGATGGCGTATCAGTGTCAATATTAGATCCCTGTTTCCATTGCAGTCAGTAAACACAGATAAATGACAACACTGTGTCACACTTTGGTTGCACATGCTGAAGGATTGTGCTCATCCAGGTGCATAATTTTTTGGCCGCTTGGCCTTTTGCGTGCGTGTGTGTATGTGTTTGTGCATGCCACATTCTGCTTTATGTCGGCCCAGGTTTGTACTCTGAGGTGTGTGAAGCTTATCTCGCAGCAAGGTCCAGTGAGCATGATGATGTCTTTAAGTTTTGTCCCCATTCTGTCCTCAGTTCTTATCTCTCCTCTGGCAGTTGGTGGCACTTTTTTCTTTCCTTTCCTTCCCTTTTCTTTTCTTTTTTTTCCATTTTTGCTAATATATTCTTCATTTTCACCTTTTGGTCCCTTCGCAAAGGTCAAACTTAGCAGGATCATTTGTGTGTTGACTCTATAGTTCAGAGCAGCAGAGCAGCCCCCATCGCTCTATGTGACTTTAAAGTGAAAAGGCACATCCATCAAATGTTTTTATATCGTTTCTGTGCAGTTTTTTTCTCTCTCTCTCTCTTGGTTTCCTCTGTCAGCTGCAGAAAGTTCAGTGCAGGCACTGATGTCTTCTCAGAGGCACTACTTTGTGGATATTATCTGTCTGCTTGTCAGTCTTCCTGCACTGTCAGGGGTTGTCACTGCGAAGCCAAAGAACATGAGTGGATTTAACAAAGGATGAAGATGGATGTATCATGTTCCACTTGCCGGTTGCTCTCTTCCACTTTTTTCCACCCTCGGCTGCTGTGGCAAAAATCAAACCCACTCAAATGAACACCTTCAGATCATGAAACTCATTTTTGGAAATAGTGGAATAATCACTGATTTCCACCTTAAGGCCACGATGAGATGAGCCTGTTCCTCATCTACCTACATTATTGCCTTTCTCCAAGAGCCATCTATATTTGTTGTTGTTAACCCCTTCCTCTCCGTGTCTCTCTGCAGTGATCCGCGTTACCATGGCATGCGCAGGGAGTACCAGCAACCCCGAGCCGCTCCCGTCTACGAGGAGCTGGACGCCGCGCGACGCAGAGTCCTGGACAACGACCCACACCGGGTGAGTGTCACCCAAGAAGTGAATGGATTTTAAATGTTGAGTTCTACTGAAAGACAAGAGTCTAAAAGATTGGTTAACACTTTACTTGAAGCCTATCTCTACAACGCATTATAACCATACTTATAATGAGTTACAATGCAGCTATAGCACTGTATAACTATAGTTATAAACACTCATAAATGATCATAAGACTTTATAACAATTATCATAACACACTATAAAGCATTTTATCATGACTTATATGGTCAGGTATTATAATTCCTTATAATAAACTCGCTGACAATGCCCAAATCCATAATGCATTATAAATATAGTTATAATGTGTTATAATTGGCTTATAAACATGTATAACTATCATAATTTACCATAAGGCTTTATAACAATAAGCATAACACATTATAGAGCATTTAATAATGGCTTATTAGGTCAAGTATTATAATAGAGTTATAATGCTCTATAATGTGTTATGATTATTGTTATAAAGTCTTATGATCATTTATGAGTGTTTATAACTATAGCTATACAGTGCTATAACTGCATTATAACTCATTATAAATATGGTTATAAATGCGTTATAGAAATAGGCGTCAAATAAAGAGTTACCAAAGATTGAAATGTTAAATGAGAGGAGAAGGTGTTTTATGTACTTGTCTCCAGTCTTCCTGTTTGCCCAGCCTGTTTTCCCCTGCGCCTGTCTCTGTCTATTTTCAGCTCTCTTGTTAACATTTTGAGGTGCTGTGTGCCACCGAGGCGGCGCCCGCTCTCATCCTCATTTAGTTTATGGAGAGATCTATTAGACCGGTGACATTTCCATCCACCCTCTCTCTCCACTCTATACCGCAACCTTCTCTCCTTCTTTCTCTCTTATGCTATTGCTCCATTTTTCCTCTTCCTCTCTGATAGCCTCGTCTGGTCCTAACTCGCTCTACGCTCGTTGTTGTTGTGGCAAGAGCAACAATGGTCTGAAATGACTCACTGTAGCTGCCTCTCCTAACCAAGCTGCACTCCTAAATGTCCCTGAACCCGTATTGATCCAGCCTGAGGAATCATTTCATTTACCTCCGTACACTCCCGAACTCAGCATACTGGCCATGGAAATCAATAGCCATTTATCAGGCATTTTAAAATGGGATTTTTTTAATAGCGAGCCCAAGGATGCAGAAAATCACACTTTGATCTGGTTCTGAATCCCCGAATCTGGCCGCAGCGATTTGCAAAGAACATTTCCTCAGAGCTAGATTTATTTTTCATTAAACGACACAACTGAACAAAGAGAGAAGCAGTGGCATCTGGGAAATATGGGATGGGTTTACCGACGGCGTCGCCGATACCCAATCACCTGCCACAACCTGCCTCCTGCTGTGCTCGCTTCCTCGCTTATTGTAGTCTCTGTTTATTGAGCAATGAAGCCCACAGTCTTCATTAGGCGCTAACACACACACACACGCGCACACACACGCCACAGTCGCCTTCTTTGAGGCCTGAAGGGCTTCGTCACTCATTACACATCCCAGTGCAGCATGTGTTTGTGCCTCGGTTCGCCGTGACTCAGTCAGTACCCGAACTCTGATGCAATTAAAGCGCAGCAAGTGTGAGGCGCAACCTCTGATCTGATTGTTATTTCTCTCCCCAAAAAAAAAGACGGCGGCGTCCACGGTACAAAACCAGCGGTGGGTTCCTCTCCTGAGGAGCCTGATAATGAAACACCCTGCTCACAGTCGCACACACACTCGCGCACACGCACACAGTGAGAATAGAAACACATAAACAGTAAAACATCCGGGAAGGTACAAAAAAAGACAAAAGATGATAATGGAATGTCGAAACACAACAGGATGGCTGACAAATGACGGGGAAAGAATATTTTTAACAATATCATATATTACTGTATGTGTGTGTGTGTGTGTGTGGGTGGGTGTATGAGTTTGCTTGTAAAACCTATTATTCTTTGTATTCAGTGGTATTTGAATGCAACCTAGATGAGGCATCAGCATTTATATGAACTCAGAGCAGCTGGAAAATAAGACGACTCTGCGTAAAAGACAGTGTAACAGGTGAATCATATTCAAACTGTAATAACATATTGAAGAAAAGACTCACACACACACACACACACACGCCCTGTGGAGAGATGACCACCAAGAGAATAAGCAGAGATATGAATAGACTTTCTGACCACAGCCTGAGCTTTTATCCTCACACTTGTTTACGTCAGCTCGGGTTCACGCGTTACCCAGAATCCTCCACATCCTCAGATGAGAGGGCTACGTTGTCATCTTCGATAAACACACATAAAACCTCTTGAAGAACCAGTTCAGTACTTTAAGAAATAAACGTGGATTAAACCAGTCTCAGAAATACTTTACAGCAGATCTACATAAATGTTCCCTTTACAGTAAGTTTCCTTTGTTATGTGAATAAAGAAATAATAATTGAACGCTATTTCCGTGCAGACAGACTGAAGGTGACACCTTTTGATTCACCTGGACATTACTCCGCTCACATTTACCTATTTTCTCTCTGTCTCTGTGGCATGAGAGGAGCATAAAAGCCGAGCACTTGAGCGCGGCGCCACTCGCCTGCCTCAGCCTTATGTGATCAACCTTTTAGCCGCCACCACTATCACCACGTCGCGCTGCTCTTTTATGCTCAGCCATTTCTGCAGCCTTGAATGGTTAAAAAGGTTTTTTTTTTTTTTATTCCACGCTCTCCACACAAGGCCAGGAGCACCATTCTCCCTCTCTGAGTGGCTCTACGTGTTTGAAAGAGAAGAAGAGTGAGCGCCTGTGTCTCCATTTGCTCTGCTGAGCTGGAGGATGTTGGGTAACACACTAACCTGAGCTGACATAAACAAAAAGCAGGAATAAAGAGACGGAGATATCTATTTATGTCTTGTGTTATTCTCTCTACATGATCTACAGGTGGAGGGTGTCGCTGGCTTTAGTGTGTAGATGTGTGTGTCTTCAGAAAGGACTTCCTGTCCCTTCCTCATTTCTTTCTCCTGACCCCTCTCCCCTCATGTCTCTTGTCTATCTATCTGTCTCTAATTTGACCCGTCCTCCGTGTTCCCTGTCTGTGGATAGGTCACACTTGTAATTATGACAATCACACTGTCCCTCTCTCTCTGTCTGTTTTCTCTCTATGCTAATGATAGGCCCTCTGTACTGCCTTGATGGCCAATTAAGCTGTAGAAGTACAAGAGCTGTCTCTTTTTATAGACTTTGTTCTATAAGGTAAGTCGGGAATGACTTTGGAGATGAGACATCATTGTCATAGAGACTGATCCTGATAGTTTTTAATTCAGTAGCTCATATTTGAATTATTCTGTGTCACCTTTTAATGGGATACTCCAGTGACCGGACAGGATAGACTGCTTTTTAGTTTCTAAAAGTCCATAAATGCATATTTCCTACATTTAAGAGATTTAAGATAGATTTATTGTCATTGTATGGTTGATACAACGAAATTACATTGCACTCAATATACTGGGCTCAGTAGCAACAAATAAAAACAATTAATTACTCTAGTAAAATTAAAAAGTATACTCATCCATACATCGTCTCATCCATTCAGTCACATTCACGTCATCATACATCACACCATTTACTCAATACCTTGTATGCATTAAAAACGAGACAGTGAAAGTGCATATGCTGTGTATGGTACAAAGTGCAGTGCTTTTTGTGAGTTATTGCTGTTATGTTGGCAGATCGTGAGCTTAGAATTATAGGGTTCTATCTCCGTTTTGGGTAGTTCCAAGATATTGAGCATCAAAGTTCCAACTCGGCTTGTGTTTTGGTTGATAGAACCTTTTTATTTTATGAATAACTAATTTAAAAAATGTTGAAAATTTAAAAATAACACCACACAGGCATTAACAGACCACTAATGCATGATATTATGCAAAAAACTCATTTTGAAAAAAATGGAGTGAAATAACCAGTGATAGTGAGTACTTTCAGAATAAAAGTCTTTAAAGGTTCAGTGTGTAATAATTCTGAATGTACTACCCATGGATATATTTGTATCACTATAAAATAACATTTGTTTGTTTTCTGTAGCCTTCTAATTATTATTTTATATATACATATAGCAAGAGTCTTGCTTTAGAGAGAGCCAGAGAGTGCGTTTCACAAGTTTCGTGTTCATAATTAAACTAACAAAGAAGGCTGAAGGAAAGAAGAAGGAGGAGGAAACAGCAGACATATCATATCGTAAATGTTTTAGATCTTCACCTCATCGCTTCATGCTCCTGAAATACTCCCAGCCGCCCCAGTGGTGGTATAGAATCTGAACGCTACATATCACGGTTTTCCCCCTATATTACACACTGGATCTTTAAAGTACGCCAGAACCGACCTGGGGCCCAAACTGACATAAATGAAGTTATATTTTGCATACGGTCTTGTCGGATGGATCACAAGCTTAAACCCACATGGACCCCACTGGAAGAGCCTGAAGCTCTGATCATATCAGTGCAGTAGAAAAATGACATGTCACTCGTCTTTTCCGCTGCGCGTGTTTTAACTCATGGCCTCCTACTGCTGCCAGTGTCGGCGTTCTCTCTCAATTAGGTTTGTTCGGAGCGACTGCGTTCTGAACCAGATCTCACCAGCGGCGGTTGTGTCTGAACCGGGTCTGACAGTCCTCTGCTTCCTTTTAGATTGGGCCCGTCTGTTGGAAAATGAGTCCACACACTTTGATTTTCCACGAGTCTCTTTTGGATCAAGTGCAAAGGACCTCCACATCGGGGGTTATTTCCTCAGACTTGACAGAAGCCGTATCCAACCGATTTCACAGGCTGAGTGCTTCTGCTCATGGCCGATCTTCATGTATAAAACTTGTGGAGTTTCCCCCTTTGAAATTACCCTCAGTTCCAGATGTTTACATTATCTGCCAGATAGAGTGATGCTGATTATGTTTCCAGTCGTTGCCCTGTTTTTCTATTATGAAGTTCTCAACACATTGTCATTCATCTTTAAAGGTTCCTTGAGGTTTTCTGGGGGTTTTCTTGAAATTACGGTAAAAACAAAATGATTCCCCTCTTATATTCATGGTTTCATTCTCTCATGCATTCACTGTTGGCCTATTTGCCCCCTAGTGGTTGTGACTGGACATCCCACTGACAGGGATCACTGATTTACCTCCTCTGTGTGACGCAGCTGGAGGCTTCACATCCAACATCCACAGTGTGTCTTTGTTTCCTCTTGTCCTCACCGCATGTCATTGCATGTTTATTATAATGTAATGTTCTATTGCCTGTGCATTATTATGGCTGACCATGCATAACACGGTCAGCTGAGATGAAAGAAACGACCGTGAACCAGAACCTTGTTTACCCAGGGCGACAAAGACACACTGTATGGGAGGAAGGCACACACACACACACACACACACACACACACACATATATGAACTCATGCATCTTATCTTCAACTCATTACCCTGTGAGTCGTAAACAACACTGGCAGTACGTGACGCCTTAATGAACACAGAAGTCACAGAAAACCACACACAGCAGCTACACACTACACAGTCATTATGAGACACACACACACACACACACATAGAGAGAGAGACACACACTCTCAAGTCCAGATACGACTTGTCATCCGTTGCGCAGCTGTTTTTTGTACTTCTCTCTAATGTTGTGCGTGTGGACATCCATCACCTTGATGATATTTTAATGTCACATCCTCAGGCTGTCTCAATCGCTCCCCCCCCTCTCTCACTTTCCCTTCTCCCTCCCACACGTCGGCCATCACTTCATAAATAAACCCCCACATCATTAAGTAAACACGCACCAGCCTGTCACGGTGATAGATGTGCCTACACACACACGCACACACGCGCAGACACGCACACACCCTGGTGATCCGTGCGGGGTGCTTCATGCCCACAGGCAAAAGCCCCGATGGTTTCTGTGCCCCCAGCCCTAATGACTGCGCACGTATTCATCTGTGAACTCGCTGCCACTTCGGCGTTAGAGATGGAGTGAATGGAGAAAGTTATTATCTGGTAACGTGCTTCAGAATATGTCTGCAGGCCCTTCGGGGTTCGGTATTGATCGTTAGTTTTGGGGCCCCCAGTGACCGACCATCGCCTCCTCGTACCACACACACACTCCGTGTCTCCTCAACACGGTCCAGACTCATTGTGTCTCACTTCCCGGAGACAAACAGACACAGCACAGGTGTAATGGACGCGCTGGCAGCCTCGTCCCGCTGTGTTCCCACCGTGGGGGGCGATGCAACGGAAAGTGTAGTGCAGCCCAGCAGAGAGCAGCTTTCAAAGACAAGAGGCGGACCTCGGGGAGAGGCACCGACGAGAGAGAACGAGGGGAATGGGAAGCAGGGATGGGGAGTGGCAGCAAGACAGAGAGAGAGAGAGAGAAGAGAGCACATGTGTTTATGAGAGAGAGGACAAAAGAGAGAGAAAGTAGGTACATGACAAAGCAACAAAGCATCGCAGCATCGAAGCAAAAAAAAAAAAAAAAAAAAGACTTAAAGAGGCGCCTTAGGGGAAAGATGGGAAGGATGAGACACAGCACATCTAACGGGGGGGAGCTGGATTGGCACGAGGAGGAGACAGATGGGACGGAGGAACTGACAGACACACGGGGGCAGTGACATGAACAAGTGGAGGAATGGAGGAGGAGGAAGAAGAAGTGGTGGTGGATGTAGCACAGGTGAAAGACTGAGACATTAAAACTCTCTCTGGTCTCTTTGGGAGAAAACCAGCACCAATAGGAATGAATTGATGCCCAAACCTGATCAGCTACACAGACAACTTCTACACATTCATCCAATCAAAACTAACTATGCTTCATGTTGCTATGCTAGTTAGATAATCTGTTGCTCACCTGATGGTTTCACGCAGTAGAAGGTTTTCCCTCCTTGTTTCCATCTCATGTGTGCAGTCTCTCTCGACACCTTATTCCAAACAAACTGTCAGAAGATGTAGATTCATGAAGGAGGTGAAAGAGGGAGAGAGACTATAGTTATAGGAGGCCCAGGATGTTGGTCTGTGCCTATAGAGGAAGGTGAGACGGAGAGAGCAGCAGCTGGTTCGGGGGCGTTTCTCCGAAGGAGGCAGCGCTAATGTCGGTCTAATGTTTGTGTTAATCAGGTTAGCATATGCCCTGTGTGTGTTTGTGTGGATTTGAGGCTTTTCTGATGCACCTGCACCATTTTAATGAGGAACGAGTGAAGGATAACTGGCTAGCATGCACAATCATTCAATATCTCTCCCACTCTTAGCCACTCACACACACACACTCATGCACACACACACACACAGACACACACAATCCCCATGGGAAAAGCTGCATTTGAAGGACTTGGATCATCAAGCTGCTTGGATTAAGTCTCACTTTCTATTTTTCACAAACTCGCACACTTTTAGGAATTTAATGTGGCCTCCACCGACTTAACACACACTCAACACACTCACACACACACCTCATATACAAACACTTTAAACACACATCCGTGCACAAATAGTACATGCTAAACATGAACATGTGAAACAGCACCCACACCCATTTTATAACAGACATTTTAGGAGGTAACACACCACAAACACATAAAAGCGCACACACTCATGATCAACCATGGAAAGGCAACACACACACACACACACATTGATGCAGTCACCATCAAAGAGCTGTAAAGTACAGCTGAAGCCAAACTGAAGCCGCTTTCAGAGTTCATTTCTCTGCAGGGGGCTCCAGCCAATTCCATGCTGGCAGCTCTCACACACACACACATGCACAAAAAAAAAAAAAGTTTTTTTTTTCTCTTTTTTTTTTTGAGAAAATCCCATAATTCAGTAATTACAAGAAATGCAGTCTCCTGATCCTGGTTTCCTTGTGACCCCCTCTGAGATTGCTTTTCTCAACGCTCACGTCCAAAACACACATCTCAGGCTTCTGTCACACACACACACACACACACACACACGAGCGCTGATTAAAGGCTACCCATCGGTCCCTGACTCTCCAGAGCAGGACGAGTGCTATTCTGGCCCTGTATAATTGCACACGCCCCACCGCAAGTTAGTGTTTGGATCATACACCCCAGAATAATCCTGAACAAGCTATACTGTGACCAGCTACTGAAAAATAGGCTAAAGAGGAGGAAAATGACAGGGGAGAATAAGGCTGGAGGTACAGAGCTGCACAGAAGACCAGTCAGTGATAATGTCGGGTTTAGTAAGGTGATGGTTATGAAATGAAAGTCGTGCTGCAGCGACATTTCCTCCTTACAAGTCATTCAGTGTGGACATTCAGCCTAATTTTAGGATAGGGTGTTTTCCAGGGAGGTGGAGATAATGCAGCGTTCATACGTAAATGGTCTCATGTTCAAACAGTGGACGCTCTTGTTTGTGGAAATCACCTACAGTACAGTACCGATCTTCACAACAAGTCAAGCCATTAGATGTACAGTAATGCATGTGTGGAGCCTTTGACACTGTGTCATGTGTTTGGCCTGTCGATGTTTCTCCTGTCACAGTCTCGTCTGCATCTCAGGGGTGATGTGTGTCAGTCTCAGCCACCGCTCTCACCTATCACACCTGTCATTCATCTGTCAGTCCCCTGTAGGGTTGTAAAGTTATGCACCGTCATTTACAAGTGGAAGTTATGCTAATTTCCCACAGTGTGACTTTGCTATAATCAGCATAGCTCCCTCAGTGTAAATGTGGAGCTCATCCGCCCATCTAGCAGCTCTGATGTTTATTCTCTGAGGGTCACAGGGGGATGGAGCCAAAAGTTTATGAACAAATGTGTTAAAGGGATAGTTCAACATTTTGGAAAATTGGCCCATTGCCATAATCCCTGTTTCAGGAGTAGGTTCATTACCTTTAATTGTCGGCGCAAGCTATCTTTAGAACGGCGGAGCAGAGCCGCGAGCTGTTCAGAGCTACGCTATGGAGGTTAATGGGTTTTCTTGGTTTCCCTCATCAAACTCATCAAATACACAATCCAACAACTCCAAAACGCTCTGGTGGACAAGTTGTGACCTGCACATTCACCACGCTATGAGATAATAACGGAACATTACAAGACAGAGTCAAACTCCTCCTAAAACTATAGGGATTTGTCAAAAAATTTTGAACTATCCCTTTAAAAGATACAGTCAAAGTTGTTTGGAACAACTTTAACGTATTGTCAATTGTTTCAGTATAGTTGAACACCTTCCTACCAGAGTAGACAATGCTAACCATCTTCCCATCTTGGACTCTGTTGAAGATTCATTCATTTTTACAACTTAATGTCATTTCTTACTTGACCACTCGTCTCACATCCTCAGCCTCTGGGTTTGTCTGCTCGGTGTGCACCGGAGCAGCTCCTCGCTCACCATCTCTAAAACCCACAGACTCAGACACCATCTGAACTCTTGCTCACACTCTCGGGAGGCAAAGACAAGAGTGAACATCTCATTCCAGCATTATGTGTCTACCCACCGCTATCAAGAGTTTTCACACACATGTATAGCACCTTTCTTTACCTCCCCACCTCCCACCCCCTTTTTTTTCTCTCTCTCTCTCTCTTGGCAAAGTCACAATGAGCGATTCCATCCACGGTCTCCTCCTCTCTGTCCTTGTCTCTCCAGCTCATCCCTGAGGCTCAACACACCGCCTCCCCCCTCTCCTCTCTTTTGTTTTAAGTCGCTTCATTCCGATGCTGCACAGCAACCGGGTGAGGATTTTTTTTATTTATTTCTTCCCTACCTTCTCTCCCTCCTCCCAATCTGGGCCGACGGAGGGCTACAGGGACTTATTTGGTGTCTGTCTTCATCCCCACAGCTTGTCTCTGGCCTACGGGCAAACTGCAGAGTGTGATCTGTCTGCAAGTTGATAGAAATCTCCCATTCTCCTCCTCACTCGTGCTCGCTCTCACTTCAAAGCACGTTACCGCTCTGTTTGGATTAAAGAGGAGAAGGTTTCAGTCTGGCTCGGTTACATATGTGCATGTGTTTGTCTCAGACTTTAAACTAATTCATTCATTTCTGCAATAAATCACAGTATAACTCTGCAATCGCATCATTTTGCATTAGCACTACATTAACATGGTGCTGAATCCAGGAGCTGCTTTGTTGCAAGATGTCGGTTGTGGCGCTTGAAGACAGTGGAAGCTCGCACGCCATTACTCTTAGAGGCTGAGGCGTTAAACCGGCCACTTCATCAGACCCTACCTGAGCCAAACGTGGATGTTTTCCCCCCAAAACTGATCCTTTAAATCCACTGCAGCTCAGTCTGAGGTTCAGGAGTTGGCAGGAGTCACTTCAAAGCGTCTGAAGGTCAAACAGATCAACCTCGTGACATTTGCAGCGGGGCAACCAGGAGCTCATCAAAGCCTCCGTCACAGGTCGCCGTGTCAACCCCTCCTCCCCCTCCTCCCCCTCTTTCCCCCACAAGCCCAAATCTGCAACTGGAGGTAGAGGACTTGTTCACCTGAGCTGTGGAGAACAGGCACATGACTTGACAAAATTGACTGTCAGAAGATGCTGCCGCCGCATCCACACAAACACAGCTGCACCGAACACAATGCCGTCTCTCCCTCTTCCTCACAAAACCCCCGTCTACACAAGCCCGTTCTAGGTGGAAATGCTGCACCTTTATTCCACTTCACCGTCCTGTATACAAAGGTTCCAGCTCAAAATGTGGGGGGGGGGGGGGCATTGTTGTTTAGCCTTTACGCCAGTAGCGGAGGAAGTCGCACAGACAGACCGACACTGAATCATTCCATCTAAAGTCATCGCACCCTGGGGCGGCTTTATGCCGGCTTTGTTTGCTGCAGTGTAAACAAACAGAGGTGACATAATGAGAGGTCTTCTTAACAGCAAAATAGCAGAATCTCAGTATAAAAGGGAGCTTAAAACACACCTTTCAGAGAGAGAGAGGGAAGAATGTAACCAGACACACACACACACACACACACACATGTCCACACTCACAGGGGTACTTGGATGTTATTTCAGTGAACAGTGGGGCGGCAAACAAACCCACAGAGGGGGAGAGGAACAGGGACACAGCCCCAGTAAATAAACAGCACCCCATGGCCACTGCCATGGCCACACACACACACGTGCGCATACACATACAGCCACACGCAGGCACACATGGAACAGGTTAAGGATGCATGTTGATTACAAATTGATGGGGTAACAAATCGCACATGTGCAGGTCAGAAGCAATTTTCCAGATTATTTAAAAACCACTAATTTGTCTTGATGACCCCCGATCACAGGTTTGATATTCCACTATTAACAATCAGAATAATCTAATAAGAGTGGAGGTGCTTCAGGCAACCAGCTCAGAGGAAAAAGAGCAGCTTGTTAGACGTGCTACATCACTGCTGAAGAGTGATACAAATTGTCCTGTTGCATAATGTTTGTCACTAATTGCCACTTTAGCTAATCAAATACTCTCTTGGGCTGCAGAACATATTTTTCTCTGAGTGTGTTTGTCCACTCGGAGGCAGTGACATCAGCACATTTCCCCAAAGAGTGTAAAAACATCCTTTTGAGCAGCAGTGTCATCTGATGCTCGTAAACATGTTCACTTTATTTAGAATTCATGTAAACGGTCTAAAAGTGCACGAGCGAACGTATTCAGACTGATATAGTCGATGTTGGAGGTCAGCAGTATCGTCGGCTAATGAGCTAAACATTGTTTTCACTCTACCTGTTGCACGCTCATAAAGAGATTAAACCGCAAACACACACACACATTGATGCCCAAGTGTGAATCCAACTGTAAATAAATGTAAGAAGCCTCTCTAAGGTCAAGAGTTGAGGCCTAACAAATACTAACAATGAAGACAATTACCAGCAGATTGGCCTATTACCAAAATAGACCGCATTCCAGTCTGAGTGTATGTAACCTTTGGTCCCTGTGTGTGTGTGCGGGTGTGTGTGTGTGTGGGTGTGCGTGCACCATCTGCTGCTAACGAGCTCCGAGTGAGCCGGGTCCAGGTGTGGGAGTGTTTAGTGTACACTGGGGGGCAAGTGAGCCTCCTGTTTGAGATATAAACACAGACACACGCACACACACCGTCTCATCATACAGCATAATCTCGTGTGCCAACAGACCAGACTTGACTAGCATGAAAAGAGGTGCTGTGACCTTTTTTTTGAGTTGCCTAGTTGGTTGTTGGTTGGTAACCATGCCAACAAGCCGATTCGGGCGAACAGTATAAATTTAGGACAGCGGCTTGCAAAGAAACACAAGGAATTGAAAAGGGAAGAAAACGCTGCAAAGGCAAACACAAACACACAGTATCGATCACTGCCTTTAAAGAGAGTGATTCAAGTGCCACCAAAGATGAATCTGAACTCAGACAGTTCAATGCTGCTGTTGTCAACACTGAAAGATTGAGATTTAGTCACAGTCTGTTTTTTAAAAGTTTCCTTTCTGCACAATTGCTGGATAAGTGTGGAGCTTGCCACCTTATGTGCTATATAAAATAAGGATGTTTTCAACCAGGACATGTTTTAATAAGTTGGCTGTTGTAATTTGAGTGTTAAAGGGATAGTTCAACATTTTGGCAAATTGGCCCATTGCCATAATCCCTATAGTTTTAGGAGTAGGTTTGTTATCTTTAATTGTCGATGCAAGCTATTTTTAGAACGGTGGAGCAGAGCCGTGAGCTGCTCAGAGCTACGCTACGGAGGCTAATGGGATTTCTTGGTTTCCCTCATCAAACTCATCAAATACACAATCCAACAACTCCAAAACGCTCTGGTGGACAAGTTGTGACCTGCACATTCACCACGCTATGAGATAATAACAGAACGTTACCAGACAGAGTTGTTTTAGAGGGAAATACATGCAAAACCGCTGATGCGCGTTGCCGTTGGGGGCAGTTTTTCGGCAAGCAGTCTCTGCATTTACCTCTAAAACAACTCTGTCTCGTAACGTTCTGTTATTATCTCATAGCGTGGTGAATATGCAGGTCGCAACTTGTACACCAGAGCGTTTTGGAGTTGTTGGATTGTGTATTTGATGAGTTTAATGAAGGAAACCAAGAAATCCCATGAGCCTCCGTAGCGTAGCTCTGAGCAGCTCGCGGCTCTGCTCCGCCGTTCTAAAAATAGTTTGCACCGACAATTAAAGGTAACGAACCTACTGCTATGACTATAGGGATTATGGCAATGGGCCAATTTGCCAAAATGTTGAACTATCCCTTTACATATACATTTCTGATTATCACACATGAGCTCACTCCGCTGCCTGGAGCCAGGTCAGACCGGCCTTGGGCTCGGACAGAGAATCTAACTCTGAATCAAGTATTGAGTATGTGCACGTACACTGGTGTTCTCAATCCTATTTCTTATCTGCTCCCTCTCCTCCCATGGGGGAGTCGGCACAATCTCATCACAGGGAAGAGGGGGCTGGATAAAGGGTGATTTCCGCCTCATCGTGCCAGGGCGCGGGGGCGAGGCTGCCAACAGGAGGTGGGCATGGGGCGCCAGGCAGAGGCTCCACACTGAGACACATGCTTAATTAGCATCCAAGATGGATGGAGGGAGGAAGAAAAGGATGGATGGATGCGCGGAGGAATAGACGGCAATACAGGAGGCTAATTATGCCGTTTGAAAAGAGGCGGCGGAGAAAAGCGGTTTGGAAAAAGGCAAATCTGAGCATCTCAGTCACGGGACGAAAGCGCAGCTCAGGCATTGTGTCAAAGCACTTGGACTCTCATTTGAGGCTTTTTGTATATATGAGCATCACAAATTTACAGCAAATCCAAAAGTGCTCCAAGAAATTCATTTCCTGAGCTCCGGCAATACTTTCTGATGAATGCGACAGCTGTGCTGCTAGAGTTGATTGGTGTGTGTGTGGGTGTGTGAATGTGTGCGTGAGTGTGTGTGTGTGTGTGTGTGTGTGTGTGTTGTGTTCCATTGCTTATCATCTGGCACTGTCAAGGCAGAGCTTTCTAATTTGGAAAAATGGAAAAATGACTTTCTTGCTCATTCACGCTCGCACACGCGCCAACCATTCTGTCAGAGGCGTTTGTCAGCTGCTCGGATTGCGGCACACAAACGCAATGACTCCACAAAATGATACACTTTATAAGGAGATTGTTCTGATACGTTGAAGCTCATTTGCTTTTCCCCCCTGATGAGAAGGTATTGAAATCAGCCCCACGATCTGCAGATTGAAAGGTTCGGGTTTAGGTTACACACAAAAGTGCACACAACTTGACAAAGCCTCTTAGGTTTTAGAGCTTTACCACCTGACACTCATGAGAAATAGGAAATTCCCCGTCATGTGTGTCCAGAGAGGCGCTCGGCTTCTGTCTGTAAAATACATTAACTTTTCCACTGATAACCACACACACACACACACACACACACACACATGCTCGCTCACTGTATATGATGTCAGCGGGTTCAGGATGAGGACGTGAACTCGCGGTGCGTTCAGGTGCGTGTCGTGGCCTCCGAAGCCTCGCTGCTGCATCTTCACTCCAACCCGGCTGAATTTCAAATCGCTGTTTTACCAGTTGCCATGGTGAGACTGAGACTTGTTTCCTGTTTGTTTTCTTGTGTGTGTCTGCGTGTGTGAGTGAGTGAATGCCACAGCAATGTTTCAAGGCATATCATCTGCTGCTATAGCTAGCTGTCTCAATTGGGGAAATGGGTTTCCGCCTGAATGCATCCATATGACAGACGTCACTAATCTGTGTGAGTTAATAAAGGGATCATCCAGACCTATGGCTGGAGGCTATTATGTTAATACAATCAACGCACAAAGAAATCCACTCATTTTATCTAAACACACATTTCCTCCCTTCCTCATCATTCTCTTCCTCTCTCCTCCTACTTAGAAGATGTATTATGGCTTTCACACACACAGACACACACACACACACACACACACACACACACACACATGCATGCAGGAGGTCCTCCACCTGAGTCCCAGCTTCTTGCTGAGACTAATGTCCCCTTTACCTCACATTATGCAGCTCTTTGCATAATGTCCCCCACGTAACACACACACACAAGATGGAGCATTCACTTCCCGACATCATATTAAACCTGCACACAAAGACACACATTACCCTCCCCGACTCGACTACCATAATATTAACATACACACACACACACACACACAGGCACAAAGCCACTCCAGTGAATAGAGCAGCAGCCATGGCTCTGATGTGCTTTCACTTCCTGGCTCCGATTCAGAGACATTAGAGCTCCCTACATTACAGAGACATGCTAATGATATCTGCTAATGCGCCGCTGCTACATTGACATGCAGAATGAGTCTGAACTCATACGTACGTACATGCAAAACAGAACAATGGAGCGGTCCTGCATGGCTTCATTTAGGCTCTGTGTTTGTGATATTAAACGTGTGTAAGTGGGTGATCCCTTTGATAGCCTGGATCAAACGCGTGGCGGCGGCTGCTCTGCCTCTTCAGATTTCCATGTGTGTTTCTGTCAAAGCCGTGATTGCTTGTTTACACACACATGTGCACGCGTGTGTGTGTGCAGTGCGCGTTACGCCACAGCGGTGCGTTGTGTGTTTGTCCGATGAAATGTCCATTGAGTAAACAGCCTGTGTTTGTATGTGAAAACTCAGAGCCCAGAACGTAGATTATAGATAATTGAAACTGTATGCTCTGTGTCCCCCCCTATCCCCCCCTCAGCCTGCAGGGATGGCTTGTACAAACCCCCCTTGTGGACCTCAGACCACCTCCACACTTGCACAACTGAATTCAAAACCACATCTTATCTCAGCTCTTTGCTCCGACCCACAGATTCAGATGTTCCACTGTTTTTCACATCAAACATACAATATGATGCGTTCAGGGAGAAACCGAGAAAAAAAAACCCAGTCCTATCTCTGCACAAACAGTGTTAACTTTAATAAGTTTCCCACATATTACAGGTGTTATCATTGATTCGTGAGCATAAAAAGGCGATTGCACCTGAGGCAGCCGGAATTGGTTTGCGATTGTCATTAATGAGCAGCGATAAATCAGCACTTTATATTCATGTAGTCGTTTGATGACAGAAACAGAAGCTTGGTGCCATTAAGAACAGCAGACTCACAGATGGGTGTCAAATGTAGTCTCAGTGAGCTATTGGAGCACCGGCAGCAGCCGAAGAGATGAACACCGTCCCTCCGAGAGACACTTCCTCATTTTGCGCTTTTTATGCCGATCCCAAAATCCTCCATAGGTGGAGGTTGAGATCTGCAGAGCACATGCTTCACATCATCATCACCACCATCATGGAGGAAGCACCACACTACGTCCTGTATGGAGCGTTTGTTTTCCTTCTACTTAACGCTCCTTCAGTTCGTCACCATCTGTAAGTGTTCATGGGGTTCGATCCCGGCTGCAGGAGCCACAGTTGTGTTTCCGAGGACAAAGAAGATGAGATTTTTTACTGGCTCAGTCTCTTCACCATTTGGCATTTAACTGTGGACAGAGGACGACCAGAAAATTAAAAACCTTCCTGAGCGTTCCCACATGTATCCGCCCCCCCCCCCCTCGCCCCCCAGCGTGGACGTGGCTTTAATCAATCATTTCCTGGTGCGTGTGTGTGCGTGTGTGTGTGTGGATGGAAGACAGATCTACTCTTTGGTCAAAAACCCACTCGAAATGTTTTTTTTTTTTTTGTGTGTGTTTGCTGGAGCTGTGTGTATCGGAGGGGCACCGCGCTTAAATGTGGTCGCACATGTTTACGTTACCACATGTGGGGCATTCCTCGACTTCTCCGCGTCTTTATGTTTTGTGTCCGCTGAAACCACACGGCTGCACACAGACACACAACATGCTTCAAATGTGCAATTTAAAGGCTGCGATGTTACTGTAGCGAGGTTAAATATACAGCCTGAGGACTGCAGGGATCGTGCACCAGTTTTTTCTCTTTTTTCATCCGATCTCCAGCTGCGTCGTCGTTGGCTTCCAGTTGGAGTTCAGTGCCTTGCTCAAGGATGTTTTGGCTGAACCTTCAGATTTCTTATATTTACTCATTCACTCACTCTGCTGTGTTGTGTCTCTTCACAGATGGTTCCAAGAGGAGGCGAGTCCCGACCGGCGCACCGCTACGACGACGTAGACCGCCAGTACGCCACACACCCCAGGTGAGCCCGCCATGTGAAGGGATAACTTCTCGCCACTCCTTCCTTTTGTGTGTGTCCCCCACCCCCCCACACACACACACTCAAGCACACACACACACAGAGAGACACACACGACACAGACTAATCCTCTTTGGAGCTTATAATTAAATCTGGAGTGTTTGCCTTGGGAGTGTCTACTCATCCCAGGAACAGGAGTGATCAGCCCTCCGGAGAGCAGGGCACAGGCAGGAGGATCACACACACACACACATGCACACACACACACGCGCATAGTGGATGGTTTGCTTTTCTGAAGGATGTATAACCTCTAGTGTGGGTTTAATGGAACTACACGTTTCTTTTGTTTGCTTAAATGTTCTCCTGTCAAATTAAAGGCATATGTACACTCACTCATACTCCTCTCCTCTCCATACAAGTCCTTCCCAGCAGTGATACAGCTCACACACACACACACACATGCGTCAAAGCTCACCAGAATATTCAAAGTGCATACTGTATGTGTGTGTGTGCAAACTGAGCAAACGCCTTTTTTTATCCTTGCGACGTTTGCGCCCCAACAGCTAAGTGGAGCGCGGAGTGGCGTGGTGCGAGGAAAGTGAGAGGAGGAGAAATGTGGAGAAGAGGGGACACCGGGATGGAGAGGAGGAGGCGAGTGAGAAAAAGAGAACAGTCATTTCACGGGTTATTGCCCCTCCTGATATGACAGGCACCAGGGAGCGCAGACATCGGCACTGGCTCAGGGGGACGAGACTGTTGTGAGAATCTGGGGGAGAGAGGAGCAGAGAGAGGGAGAGAGGGAGGGACATGACAGAGAGATTAGCCAACTGTAACTGTGGAGGCAAACCCAAACAGAGACAGACAGGCTGAGGGACACTCTGCTGACCACTGACAGCTCAGTCCAAACTCTACTTCACAGGAACAGAAGAACAAAGTCGTTTACGATCTTATCACAGTCTGAAGTGGTTGGTTTAAATCCGGCCCCCTGCTTTCTGTGTTTTATCAAATCGTTTTCACCGTTTTTCATGTTACTTTCCTGCTAAATGTCATTTATTCCACATTCTTGCTCAAAGAAAAGGCAAAATGTCGTTATTTAAGTGAATAATGGGGTAAAAACGACACTTGTTCTCTAGTTTCTGCTACTTAAATATGTCGTTTTTGAATATTTCTATGTTTTGAATCAATATGCCGGATATATCTGACGTCACCTTGAGCGTTGGGGAACTGTAACTGGCAGTTGTTTTTTTTTCTGTTTCCTTACATTTTATAGACAAAAGGATTAAACAGAGACATAATCAGCGGATTAACTGATAACAAAATACTGCGTCGTCAGCACTTTTCTCTACTTAAACTGTGTATTCCAGCTCAAAGAGGCTTTTATTCACACATAGAAACTTCCTGTTTCTGGCAGATTATAGATAAGGAAGTTCATCTGAAAGTTCAGATAAAGAATGAAACTTAAACTAAAACTAAAAACTCTAATAGAGTTCATATGATGATGCTCCAGTTGTTTGAGGTTTACATAATACATCCCAGCAGGAGCCGTCAGAGTCTCTTGTCTTGACAAACATGACAAATCCTGTTCAAATAATGTTTATTACCTCAAGAAATATTCTCATTGTTATTTAACAGTTGTTGATCTTCCTCTATGAAGTATTTTTGGGCCCGAGACCCAAAGGATGTTGTCTGTTTGAAATGCATATGGTACAGTTAACATGTTCCGGGAGACGTTCGCCTCAGCAGAGGAGCAAAAAGCAAGACTAACAAAAGGCAGAGGAAATGTGCCAGATAGTGTGTGAACACTTTTGAAACTCACATGTTTGTGTTCTGGTGTCTGATGTTTCCGTAAAGATAAATCATGACTCCTCGGCCCCCAAAAACTCCTCCGACACCCCCTAGCATAACTACAGAGGCGAGAGGAGGAGGAGGAGGAGGAGGAGGAGGGACGCAAATATATTCCGGGAAGGTTTTTTTTTTTTTTCTTTCTTTCTCATTGAGCGGGGAAAACAGGAGAGAAAGAGAGAGCAGACACAGCAGTGAATTGAATGCATTTTTCAAAGTGGAGCTGAACTTTGTGCAAAATCCCCCCGGGGGCCGCCATTATTGAAAGCCATTTCCTCTCAAAATGAGTGCGGCTCCACCATTGGCCTGGCTCTCATTAGCATACATTTGGCCTGCCTTTGTGTGGAGCCGGCTTGGGCTGCAGCTGGAGGGGAGGGAGTGAAGGAGGTGAGTGTGTGTGTGTGCGCGTGAGTGTGCGTGTGTGTGTGTGTGTGTGCGTGGATAGCACAGGAGATGCAGCAAAGCGTCTCACAGATGGGAGCATATGGAGCGACAGGGAGAAGGATGGGGATGAAATCGAGGCGGAATCAAGATGTTCAGACAAACATTTGAGTGTGTTGTTAAAAGTCAACATGTCCATGCACATTATAGCTCCCCTAATGAAGGCATGGTCTCTTAGATTTATATTTCAACCTCTATTTTTTTCAATGTCATACTTTTTGTAGCTTTAACAAACACCATATATTCCAGTTCCTCTTGTTTGCCCTCTTACCCACTTACTTTTTTCATCGTATTGGAAAAACACTTCTCATCACAATCCTGCAGCCCAAATTGTGGCTCCTTTATTATTCCCACCTCTCGACTCAAGAGTTTCTTTGGACCAGAAGGAGTGGATGCCAGAGTAGCAGGGGCTGATGGAAAGAAAGTGGACCTCAGCCTGGGACTTAGCGCCAAGGGCGGCCGCTCAGCAGCCAACAAGACAGGCTAGAGTCTGGGAAAGAGGATTTGAAAAGAGGGCTAGAAGTGGCAGCGTGGAGAGGTTTGCCCCAGGGAGGGTGATAGTGCTATTTTGGCTCTTGCTTCCATCTCCATTGGCCATTAATGCTGGGGTGCAGCTCAGCTTCCAGATAGGCCCTGTGCTCGGGGACACACACCAATGTGCACACGCAGACACACACATGCGGACATATGGAGGATATTAACATCATTACCAATTCAAAGCAGCGGGTCATGGGCGCGGCGACCCAGCCTCAGGTTATCCAATCAGAGCAGCCCCTGACCCACTCCCCCAAGGTGATTGGATTAGGGGGAGCGGGTTGGAGCGGCAGCGTTGCTGGCCAGGGCTGATAATTGGCTGATTAATGTGCAGCCGATGGCCAGTGAGTCAGAGAGCACAGGGCTTCAACCAGGGGCCGACCGGCCTCATGAAGCTGCTGTCACATCTGGACAATGGAAATGACCCTCCGAGAAGGACAGAAGAGGTGTGTGTGTCTGTGTGTGTGTGTGTAGTGTAGTCCATTTGGCTCCTCATAACCAAGACTTGACCTGAGACACGGGTTTAAATGACACTGAGACTCAGGCTGGGTGGGGTCTCACTGGTTTACTGTGTTTCCGGGGAATGTCAGTCTATGTAATCCAGGTGGATCTGAGTGATATAGCACATATTCCTCATGTGTGTGTGGCTGTGTGTGTGTCAGGCTTGTCATCTGAGGAGCTTGAAGCGCTCTCTGCCCCTCCTTTACAAAACAAGCAGCAACTTTTCCGATTGCCCTCTGCATGTTGAGCATCCTCAGGCCGGTGGGAAAGTGTCCCTGAACGCCTCTCATCTGACCTTTTCTGAAAAAGCGTCCATCCCACTTGGTTTTCTCCTCCATGTCTCTGCACACAAACCTTTTCACCCCGGTTGTGTCCACTCAGGTCCTAATGAGCCACGTCTCAGGCTCAACACACGTAGTAGGTGCTGAGAATAGACAACAATAAATGGCTTTGCCCCCTCCTAAGTGAAAGCAATCTGTTGATTAGAATAGGATGAGTAAATAAGGAAAGATGAGGGGAATATTAAAAATGAAATTCCCTCTAAAATACTCATATTTACTCATCCATTTCTGCTCCACTGGCTGATTTTGTCAACCGGAAATAAGCTCTCAACAAATTCACTCCTACCCAGCACGGTTGGACGGCCATATTTATTGCAAAAGGTCCGTTATCATTTTAGGGCAGTAATGTTGTTAAAGCTCTGTAGTTTGGGGCTCGGATGGCTTTTTTTTTTTTTTTTTTTTTCCAAGGTCAGTGGAGAAATCATATTTGCGCTGCCTTCGCTCCCGTCTTTATTAAAACCCAATCCTTCTTTCTAGCAGCTTCAGAAGTGATCAACTGTTTCCCCACCTACTGCTGTCCAGCTGTCCAATAACTCACTTTAAACTCACCCAATTCACTTAGAGTTATTGTCTCTGTAACTCATTTAATTTCTTGGCTCCTGGAGAGTTCCCTGTGTTTCTTTTTCCACTGTCGGATTTTCAACATTTGCCCCATAACAGCCTCCGACATCTTTCCGGAGCCCTACATGATTGGTTTAAGAGGTGACGTGACCCCCCTCCTCTCTTTTATTGTTGAATAAGCAGCCCGAGAGCATCTAAAGTAATGTGTGGATTATTTTTGTTTGATTGCCAGAGAGGTGCTCGGTGACCCCTCTATTATTTGTGGGTCCCTTTTATGAAGGAACGGGGGCCCCTCGGTGTGCGGAGGCAGCAATATTTGTCCAGCTTACGGTGTTTGTGCTCAGACACAGGAGAACGTAATGGAATCAGCAGTAGGAAATGAAAGGGCTTTAGCCGGCGCTGTCACATGCACAGCTGAGGCACCAGTGGCTCTACCTGTTTACAATAACTTCCCCTTTTCTCTTCTCCGCATTTTTCCCTGATTCCATCAATCCCTCCGTCTGCATTTTTCATTTGCCTCTGTTTATATCTCTGCTACGTCTCTTTGTATCTCGTCTCGCCCGCTGTCTTAGAAAGCCCTTCCCTCTCCATCCCTCTCTCTCTCGCTCTGTGTCTCTTTCTCTCTTTCTCTCTCCCACAGTCTCCCAGGTCTGTGTATGGGAAAATGAAATCATCACTTCATAAATAAACCAAAAGATATACACTCTGAGGCCTCGGCGCTCCCTGTGAGCTCAGCGAGAAATACAAAGACTGTCATGTACAAGTCTGCATGACATTCAGCCCACAAATACAGACGGACGGGCAGCTCTGTGGAGGAGACGCAGGAGTCAACGTGAATTCAAATGCTCGTTTCTTTGCCCAGAATAGAAAACAATACGATAGAATACAAAAGGTATACAGTGAACTTAGTTTGAACTGTGGAAAATGGAGTAATTGTATGAGTTGTGGGGTACCGCAAAGAAATCCCATCTGTTTCCATCATTAACTGTTACCGTGCTGCTTTTTCCCCGGCACGTCTCCATTACATGTTTCACTTTCCCTCTTGTCCTAGAAGTCAATCCCAAACCTTTGACCTCCCCCACTTATGGCTGCATATGTTTTTAAGGGCCAGAAAAGGAGCAATTTGTTCTCTAGGACTCAAAAATCCTTAAATTTAGTTGAGAGCACTGGAATAAGATGAAAGAACGTGGTTGAATAAGCGGTTATTGATGGGCATCTGAATGATGACATCTCTGAGATGATGAATGAGTCATTAAATGTTCCAATGAGCTTCATGAGTGGAGTGGTTTACACACACAGGCTGTTTGCCCCGGTGCCTCCCATCTCTCCTCACCTTCTCATTTCCAACCCAAAAACTCCCACGTCGCAGTCGGAGCCTCTGCTACCTGCCACTGATACTGTACACATTCCCTGTCACTGTGCTCGGCAGCGAGTGTAAACACGGGGCCCATTTAGATGAGGCACGTGCGCGTTTAGGTGAGAGCCAATTTCCACTGCTGTTGTTGACATAGGCCGGTTTGATTAGCAGAGCTGCCTCCACAGCCAGGGCCAGAGTGGCTAATGGTTTCCTCTGCCGTGGAGCCAGCCAGGTCTGCTCTGTGTCTGTAGCACTCAGCTAGCACTGCACCATTAGCGCTACGAGTGTGTGTTAGTGTGTGTGTGTATGTGTGTACGTGAGCAGAGTTTGGACATTTAGGGAATCTGGAGACTGCATCATACACTAATGAATATGTCAGCTTTCTAAATATGCTGCATTACATCTTTTAAATAAACATTTTGTACAGTAACTGATGACCACAGCGGTTTGGCTGCGACTCATCTAGACAGCAGGAGCACAGACGCTGACAGCAGTACCTGAACCTCCGACTGAGTGATCTAATGGAGGCATTTCCACCGGTCTCCCTGCAAATGATAACACATTAAACATTTTACCCAGAAAAAGTATGTGCACACACGCATATCAATGTCTGTGTGGAGGAGTGTTTGGCAGTGAGGTGCAGCAGCTGCTTTTTTTCTTTTTTTTGTGCAGAGCAATTAATGTATTTTACATGCAATGCATGTCTCTTCACTGTCAGTGGGCTTAACAGGTGAGCACATAGCCGGCAGATGTGTTTACATATGCATGTATGTTCTCCTCATCTTGGCAATCAGAACGCTAATAAGTGAAACATGCTAATGTAATTTAGGTGAGTGCAGTTAATTGTCTCAGAATTTGCGCTAATCGTTCATGGATGTGCGAGAACAGAAGACGACAAACACGCTTCCTTAAACTTTAAAGGGATAGTTCAACATTTTGGCAAATTGGCCCATTGCTATAATCCCTATAGTCTAAGGAGAAGGTTCGTTACCTTTAATTGTCGGTGCAAGCTATTTTTAGAACGGCGGAGCAGAGCCGCAAGCTGCTCAGAGGCTAATGGAATTTCTTGGTTGAAGAGCAAAACGCTCGAAACGTTGTCCTTTTATCATGTAGCCCTCTAATAAATTATTTTCTACTTCGGGAGAATACAATGTGGCGAGTTCTCTCTTTTTTTTCTCCAATGGACCAATTTGCCAAAATGTTGAACTTTCCCTTTAAACAGAGGGCGGAGCGCTGTTCAAACTATGACCCGTCATGAACTCTCAGGCTGCTGTACAGAAAAGCACTGAGTGATGAAATTATCATTTCTGTGTGTTTGTCACGTGGTTGTCGTCCAGCTCGTTACTGTAAAGCACTCATGAGGTCCAGGGGTATTTAGGGCAACCAGGACAGTGTGTGTGTGTGTGTGTGTGGGGCTAATAAGAGCCTGGGAGCTGTTGCAGAAGGGGGTGGTGAGGGTTACTAATTTCCTCCTTCCATTTCCTAGAGGCAGGTGCAGCACCCCCCCCCCCCCTCCACCCCCTATCTCCCACGCTATCACCATACACCCAGATTCTTCACTGTCATACGGAGGAAGCTGTGCCTAAACGGCAACACAGATGGACACACATACACATTCTTCTGCGCTCACCGCTGAGTGTAATCATATACACTCCCGACGCGTATTCACATGCATATAAATATGGCCATAATATTGAGTCTATTGCTATTTGCAGTCACCACACACACTCACACATTCACACAGTTTCAGAGGTGGGTAGCGGTGTGGTATATGGTGCTGATGTTCTCAACGTGTGAGTCAGATGTATTACACGGTGTGTCATTACAGCTCTCCACTCTGGTTTGTCCCAGTGCTTCACATCACACCCTGCTCTGCTGTTGCATATAGACCTCAGAGGGACAGAATGTCTTTTTTTCTTTCTTTTTTTGCTGTCGTTTTCCATCCAGATATCTTTTTTGGGGGGGTTTGCAGTTAAAGCATCAAATTTAAAGATTAAACTCAAAGACCCTTTTTACACATGAGAGCTAAGATGATAAATAGAAATCAATAATAATGTAGAAAAATGGTTAAGTTTCATTTATCTGTAAATAATCTCTTCCCAACAATATTATACTCACTGTCACTCCCATCAAATTGTAGCTTTGAGCTACTGATGAAGCTTTTTTTCAACATCACCAGTGCATTAGATAATAACAAAGAGGAAAAACAAACCTGCCAAGTATTCATTTCTTTTTGAAAGTCCTTCCGTTTGCTTCTCTTCACACTCATTGCCATCTATTTATTTGTTGCACTCACAGAAACATCTCATTTGCATTTGATTTTTTAATTAGATTTTTTATTTTGACATTTCAAAAGTACACACGAAACTCCGCTGACAGCTGAATGAAAACACGACCACTGTCTGCATGTCTCTGTTGTCATAAGCTCTTTTCAAACTAGATTACCCGCTCTGACTCAACCCCTTTAATTGTCATTACCAACGGCAACCAACATTTTAATTCAGCAGGAATCTGCCATGTTTGACATGTTTTTTTGTTTTTTTTTTGGCTCTGGAGGCCATTTCCTAAAAAAGTAACTTAAATGCTGTGATTGTGGTTAATACATGGATAAACTCCACTGCATCTCTCTATTTTTGTCTTTCTGTTTAACTTGTGTTCCTGCTCATTGTGTTCCTCTCGTGTGTTTGTGTTTCTTTGTCTTGCTCACTCCTCCTCTCTTTCCCACACTGGTGCGCTACGTAGCACACAAGCTCCCTGATGCAGTTACGTAAGTTAACAAGTAAACACAGATCTCACTGTGACACTTGCGATATACAAACACAGCCGTGCACTGCACTCGTTCCCGGCTCAGACCCCGACTCACCGAGACGCTGAAACACTGGGAATGTTTTATTCAACTCCGCCAAATGAAATCATGATTTATGTAGAGTTCATATTCTCTGGACATTTAAAATGGTTTGAGGGGATTTCAGGTTGGCACGGGCCGAGCTGCAACACACACACACACAGACTCACACGCTCAGCACATGCACCTCCAACCCAAGCTGCAGCCAGCTGTGTGACCCAGGGATGAAGAACTGCCCGTGGGTCACTGAGGCCCACGGACCCTCTAATCCCCCAGCTGCTTGGCCGGACACACACACACAAATGCATACTCATACAGTTGCAGGCCGTCATGCTTTTACACACAATCTCTCACAAGTTCCCTTACATTTACTGTTTTTTTTTTTTTCAATATTATTACGAAATTTAAATTGGATGGTAAAACAAGGTTAAATGGTAGGACTTTCTTCTTCCTGCAATCACATTCCTACTGTCAGTCACCGGCCTCCCTGAAGAAACATAAATACTCCCATATGAGCAGGCACAACAATGGCAACCCCACAACCCAAACTCAGCTACTCGACTTAGGCTACTTTACCATGTCAAGGCAGGGTCAAAGGTCATCCACAGTCCTGAGTATCAGGGCACTAAAGGAATTCCTCCCACTTTGTTTAACCCTTAGTCATCCAGGAAATTGAAGAAAGGAAGTATTTAAAGTTGCATTCAGGAAGTCAAACTAACTCTGGAGCATTTACTTGTCATTGATTCAGTCAAACAGTGACTAAATGTAGAGTAATGGATGTTGATTTTTCTGCAGTTTGCATCCATCAGCCTCAGGGAAGTGAACATAATGCTGTCGATGAGAAAGAGAGTGCATAAAGAAGTGGTAGATCTGCATGGAAGAACGATGTGGAAATTGAACATGGGGGCAAAATGAGAGGAGGGTTAACAGAACAGTTTGGGTGGCCCTGATTCCAGGTGTTCCCCCTCCTTTATCCCCTATATCACTCCATTCCTCTGTCTTTTCCTCCCCTGGTGGCCTTCACCATTTAATCTGGATTAATGAGGAGGTTGACCTTCGTCTTCGGTTTTCTCCCTCTCTCCAGATCTGTCCGCTCCTCACTGAGCTTTACAGGGAGGAACATATTGTTTTTTCCCTTCACATCAGCGTCAATGTCTAAATGTCTTAATCTCTCTCTCTCGCTCTCTCTCTGTTCTCCTTCGACTTCTCAGATTGCTTTCGTTTTTTTTCTGCTTCCTCCCATTTTCTCCTTATCTCAAGTCTCGGGCAATGCGTTTGTGTTCTGCCTATCTGTGTGTACGCATCCGTCTTTCCCTGCTCCGCTGACTGACAAGGCAGCGCTGTTGGCTCTCGGGACCACCTGCGTGTCCCGCCCCTGCCGCTCTGTTTGGGTGGTCAGGCCTCCCAGCCCACTGCATAAAAAAAAACACACTCTGATATCTGGGACACACACGCATATAGAAATCCACCATCACCACAGTCCATGAATATCCCCGAGGGAAGTCCGCTCGGGCTCACACACACACTCACACACACACACCAGCGAGCTGTGTGCGACCTAATCTGTGGTGAGTGAGTCATTCTAATTGGCCAGTCAACAGGTGCTGATCTCGGCTCGGGGGACCGGACAGAGGAGACGAACGGATATGATTGCAGAACAAGGGAGAGGCTATAAGCTCAAGGCTTCTGTGTAATAACTACAGTGGGAGTCTTTGTTGACGGGTGGGAAGCAAATGTCTAAATCTGTTTGCCGCTCTCTGCTGCTGATGGACGCAGCGTTACAGCCATTTGAACTACAGCGCGGTCCACATGTGCTATTTAGGCCACGTTCTGACCAACAATAGCTCTGTGTGAAGTAACATCGACTTAAACAGCCGTGTTGCTTTCAGATTTTTTGCTGTATGTATCAAATTTCCTTTTTCAACATCTGGCCCGGGGCATTATGGGTCATGACAGTAGTTATTGTGCTTCAGGTTAAAGGAGACATGTTATATCCCCTTTCCAAAAATTGAAATAGTTCCCAGGTGTCTTAAAGACATGTCTGTGTCATGTTTTGGTCAAAATACCCCAAGGATCAAACATCACAGCTCTGTTCAGAACGGCTGGTTTCAGTGCCTGTCCCTTTAAATGCAAATGAACCACTGCTTGCCCCGCCCCTTCTACCTGTCCCAGGTAGGGGTGGTATTATGCAAATATGAATCCTAGTTACATCACTGGAAGACAACAGCTCGTAAAACCATGTGGATTTCAACCTAGGGAGCCTGCACATTACAGATTTTTTTGTCAATTCTCACATTTTGGGGGCCGAAAGGCAAGACAAACACCCAAATATATGTTAAAGAGCCTTTAAAAAGTGATGTTTCCATCATATGTCCCCTTTAAAGGCGGTGACAAAGTTTGTTTGGAATAAGCAGAGGAAAAAAAAGTTTGCATGCCTGGCGTCATGTGAGGGAAGAGACTCGATGCCAGAAGTGATCATTTATGATGTTGACCAGGCTCTCGCAGATCACCACTTTTAAAAATAGCCGAGTCGCCGCCGGCCCGGGAAGACCCGACTTGTAGATTTGCTTACTCGCTGTAGCTCGACTTGTGTGTCACTCAGCACTGGAAACAGCACATAAGATGGAAAACATTTGAATGGGCCTGTGAAAGGTGAGTAGCCCTCCCTTTCCCTTTCTCCCCTCTCTCTCTGTTTTCCTCCTCCCTCCTCTCTCTCTCTCTGTTTCTCCTACCGTCACCCTGAGGCCCGCGTGTCGCCTTACCCAGGGGTTTAGCCCCTAATCACCCAAAAGCTAGTGGGAGGGAACCGGAGACTTCCAGCTGGCTGCCTCGTTACTGCAGACCCCTGGGACCCGCACACACACACACATTCCTGCACACACACACTCAAGCTGAACACACACACGACCTCATATATGCTTACCGAGGCATTTGCTGTTATCTCTTGGCATCTCTCCATCCACGTTCCCCCCACAACTCGATCTTGCCAAGGCCACAGCCTCGCCACGTAAACTGAATAACAGGAGGAGGCTTACCACAAGGGAGGGCCAAATCTCTGGCACGTCCTCTACCCCCAACCAGTTTATACCGGTGGTAGATATTGTCTTCCTCTATACTCTCAGTGCATATACAGTAGAGTGCAGGTGCAGCTCGCAGACACACAATCTCTGTTTTTTAAAGCAGCACTAAGTAACTTTTCAACCTTCATAAAATATTTTCATAACTTTTGTGATGATACATCGACTTACAACAAGTTGAATGACACCTCTGTCGTGGTCTGAGGGGGTCTGTATCTCTTTCTCTGGCACTAAGCAGCTTTAGGAGCATGGTAGGAACCCGGCTCTCACTTTACTTTCACTTTCACTTTTGCGAGTCACAACAAAGAGGGAACAGGCAAAACGGCACTTTAGCAATGGATTATGTTTGTGTTTTCACTTTGAAATGATCCACTGGAAACAGAAACTTAGTTTTGATGTCTTCTGTTAATTTTAATGCAGGATATTTACAGGGCTTCACGCTAGTGTTCATGGGAAATGGAGTCTTCCTTCAGGCAAAACACTACCGCTTTGGTCCACAGGCGCCGCCAAACTCAACCAAAACTGAAAGTTCTTTAGTACTGCTTTAATTTCTCACAGTCTTCTACGTTTCTCTTCCAGGAGGGATCCATATGACTACCCCACCCACTCCAGACCGGTGCCAAGAGACTCCGCCCCCCACCCCAACCACCACCAAGACCCTCATGTTTCCAGCTACAGCGGCCGTGCTCCTCCTTCCCAGCAGGCATCCAGCAACCCGCGCTACTACCCCTCGTCCCCCCACAGCGGACACCAGCACCAGCACCGCACGGCGGCGAGGCAGGACGTCCCCCCTTCCCCCACCTCGGGCCGCAGAGGGCGACACCTCTACGAAACCATCGGGGGGCGAGGCGACGGCCACCGGGCGGCCAGCCCCGGCCGCTACACCAGCCCGGAGAGGTACCCCCCCGCCGGCAGGGAGCGCTACACCAGCCCCGACCGCTATCCCTACAGAGACAATAGACAGGCCGACCCCAGACGGAAGAACCCAGCTATAGGTGCAGTGTAAAACGTAGCCCCCCCCCCCTCCCCGCGCTCTCCCTACGAAACCCAGGTGAACTACACACAAAGAGCACATAAACATCTCAGAGTTCACGTGTTTCCAGGTGGGTGAGACATCATATCAGCTGTCACACAGGCTGCCGGGGAGGAGACGTGTGATTTTGCCATATTAATTTATTAGACGGTGCTGAGTGACAGGCTGAGAAGCTAAAACGAAGCTTATTTTACAACCATCTGGTCCTAACTGTCGTCACAGGCCAAGGCAGATTAGTGACTCATGTGGCTCATACATACATACATATATCATATATTATACATTACTTGTGTATATGTACATATATATGTTGATATATATGCACATACTGATGCTGAGAACAGGTTCTTATTTTGAAATGAAATTAATGACATAGATATATATATAGTGTCACGTTGGTGCCATATGTTGTATAGAATCAGATCATGATGAAGGCAGTGCTGACTGGCAATTTGCACAAGCTGATCAAACTGAAGGAAGTAAAGAGGGACCACCTTGCCCCCCCCCCTTCCCCAGACTGTGGTAAGAGAAGAGACAGAGGAAGCTGATGGTGGCAGAGAGGAAAAGGTAGCAACTCCCTGTCTTCTTTTCCTCCATGTTCTGTCCACTTTGACGTCCTCTACTTCCTGCTATCACACTCTGTTGTTGGTGTTTTTTTGTATTTATGCCTTTGATTATGTGGATGTGGACACGGTTGAGACATTTTCTGTATATTTTAAACTATATTGCGAAAGAGTTTATCTGTGATATTTTTGTGGTGTCTCTAATAACATGTATATATCTTGATCCGCACACACAAACACACACACTAAGACTAAGCTGTGTGAGTCCTAATGCACTGTGCAGCTACTGAAGTATAATTTAACATTTTATCCTCCAACATATCACTGCTAAAAGTCACTGCACTGAAAACTCATTAAATGTATTAACACTTAAACATTCTGTCAAATAAATGATTTTTTTTTCATACAAATATTTTGCATTAAATGTATTGAAACCCTGACCCAGTGCAGCACCAAAGTGTTTCCATCCTCCTTCTGTTTCATTTAACCACTTAGTCAAACTATATGACAACACCATGAGTCATCACTTTAAAAATTCATTACAATATTCAGCTTAATTTCTCTGAGCACAATCTCCAGATAAATTTGCCCAGTGAGATGACTGATAAGAGTAGCCAGTCTTCTGATAATGACTAAATCATCTTCAACAATTAGAGTCAGGGAAATCTCCACTAGAAAATGATTACTGCCCAATTTGCTCTCAGAAATAAAGATGGCACTGATTGGTGAAATTAGACTTGAAATGGGGAATAATTAGAGTGTGGAGAAGGCTTTTTCTATCAGCTTGTGTTTAATTAGCGTCAAGGCCAACAGGGAGCGGGCCTCTGCTGATCCGTCTAGTCTCGGCTCTGCTTTGACCCTCTCCTGTCTGAGCTGCAAATAGAGCAGCCGGCACGGCACGGGCAGATAAATGGTCGATCAATCGTTTTTTATTTTAACCAATTTTAAGCAAATGAACTCTTCCCAGATGGAGTCAGGGGCACACATCATGAACTGAGCTCACTTCCGAAGAGGCCGACCAGCTAGCAAAACAGTGTTATGAAGCTTTTTTACAAACCAGGAAGGATAAAAGATAGAGCATGGTGAAAATCATTCCCACTGTTTGCTGTGATGTGTCTCTCTGAAAATAGCCGACTTTATCCTTTACAGGAAACTGATTCAGCCACATTTCACACTTGAAAAGACGCATAAAGGACATTTGCATGTTTTAGTTCATTAAGTGTCACATGCACTGTGGGTTTACCATTATCAAAGGCATCACCATGCCTCGATAATACCATGATAATGGCATGGTAATGGTATCATGCCATGGTAATCCAGCTGCAAGCAGGGGACATGAGAAAATCTCTCTTTGGAGAGGCATTCAAAGACACCTCAAAATCTAAAAATTGCTAAAAACATTACTCTCACTTGGCTTGTCCAACTTCTTCAAATAAAACTTTTAATTAGTAAGTGTGAACAACTGTTTGAAATGTCAAGAATAAACTTTCACGCTCCACAATAAGCTCCAGCGACTGTAGAGAGAGAAGCACAAAAAACTGGCTGCACAGAGGAGATGAAAAGTACAGTCTTTAGGTGAGGTAAACACAGTAGCTCATTAGAAAAACACCGGTTTCGGCATCTTTGCATCACCTGCTGCAAACCCAATCGGATCCACACAGTCGTTAATCAAAACTCCAAACATCAGTGGAACCAAACCTACAGCAACTGGTGTGGAAATGCCTCCTATAGATCAGCTGGGGCCATGTCCTCAAAGCAACTTACAGCACTTAAGATGCCTTCACTGGCTGTTCACTGTACTTTAAAGAATTACTGCGCAGTAAACAGCCTCCTTCAAGTGCCTGCGGTCAGTTGGCTGCCAAAAACGATAAACAACGGCAACTGAACATCCAAGAATTAATTGCGTTTAATGTCCATTGAACAAAAGCTTTGAAATGAGCACTTGGCTGTAACAGTGGAGTCTCTCTCTTGTGTGTGTCATGAGTGTTTCCCCCTTTGTCCATGGTCATCTAGAAGAGATACTTTAATCAAACACATGACACACACTCAGGCTGGACACGGTCACGGCTGTTGATGTGCTGACAGACATATTTCCAAGGCTCATATGAGCTCACACACGCTCTGCGGCCGTGTGAGGACGTTTTTTTCCTCTCTTGCTCTCTTTGACCTTTGATTTAAAGGAAGCTCATACCTTCCTTCAGACGATGTGTCTCCTCTCTACACCCATCCTCCTTTTGTTGAACTTCCTTGACACTTAGCTTGTTTTTTAAAGTTCACTTTCATTTCCCCTTTTTTTTTTTTTCTTTTAGGAATTAATTTGACATGTAAGTCCAGATTTTTGTTGCAGCTAGAAGAAGGAAAAATGCAGAAGAACACACTGTTCCCCAGCCGATTGTCATGAACCACAGGGCTGTGGGAGAATTCCCCGGTTATGTTCTCTTAGCATTACCTATTCTGCCGGCGCCCCTGTTGAACACCTTAGCTTGTTAGCATGTGTCAGTCAAGGAGGCGCGCTCTGGGGAGGGCAAAGTGGAGCGCTGTGAAACGGTTATCTCTCTCCCACACAGCTCCCCAAAAAGAGACGGAGAGAAAGATGGAGGGCACGGCGTGTACAGCACAGTAGATAGAGAGAGAGAGAGAGAGAGCGAAGGTATACGGGAGGTGAGCGCACCGCAATGACCTCGGCCTCCTCTGCTTCCCTTCCCTCCGTTCTCTTCATTAAAGGCACATTCCGCCGTATTAGCCCCGCCGTCCTTCTGTCCTTCACCTCCCGTCATTCATTTCAATTCAGCCCTCGTTAAGGCATCAGCGTCTCCAAATCGAGAGCAGTCGGAGCGGGGGCCGAGCCGGAGCTTCTTATTTAATTATACAGTTCATTAGAAAGCAGCCCACCACCACCACCACTCCCCCCCCTTCCCCTCCCTTGACTTCTCCAGGTCTGAGACAGGCCATGGGAATAGCTGGTGGCTAATGTGCAGTTTAAACGGCCTGAATATGGAGATTGGTCTGGTTATGGATTACCGTTACCCGTTAGCCTGCCCTTCACCCATCTCATTCCCCTTTTTTATGTCTGCTGTGTCGCCTTTTGATACAGTATCACTCACGTTGGAGTGTGCTCTTTCAGCCAGCATGTTTGTTTGATATTGTTCATGAGCTGTGAAATTGAATTTCCACAGCTGGGCTGATATTGGAAATAATTTCATATCCTGTGCAATATTCTTGCTTGGTTTCACCTTGTGTTGTGTTTAAGACATCCATTTTTACTTAATGTCTTTTCTTTTTTTTTATTCTTATTATTTTTTGTATTATTTTCGCCCAGTCGATGCAGCAACTCTGTTAATTTAAACCATATTTACCCTAAAAGCAACGCCGGCTCACCAGCTGCCTCTCGTTCGCCCACACACCACAGCCAAGCCACCAACCACCATCTTTTACACCAAGTGTCACCATGGCAACGCGGCCGCCGCTCCTGGCACAGAAGCCCCCCTCCCACCCCCCACCCCCCCTTTTCAGAGCTGATGACATCGTCGTGGCAACAATGAAAGGTTCACACAACCCATTATGGAGGAAAACTGGATTTTTTTTTCATCTTTCGGGGCAGTTTGACTGAACATCTGAACCCCGTTCTCGTGGAAACTCCTTTATCACGAAAAAAAAAAAAAAAAAGCTTTTATTCTTGACAACAACTCTGCTGCCATGTGATTCCAGGCAGCTGGAATCAGCAGCTGCAGCACATCCACCAGTGGAAGTGGGTTTGAGTTTAGTGAGGTGAGCTCATGTGGGCGTGAAAAACAAACCAAAATCGTAGCATTTCTGCTGTTTGAGGTAGAAACCTGTGGATGCAGCACCTGAATGGAGCAGTGTGTGTTTTATTCCCCTGATGGAAGGGGCTGCTTTGTTTATTTGCTTCTGCTTCTGTCCCCTCTCACCTCTTACCCCCCCTCCTCCTCCCACCCCACCAGCCTGGCATCCAAACCCCTCCACAATCTTGATGATGATGAAATCAAAATCATAAAACATTATCAACAAGGTAGTGACTGAAAAGGCACAGGCAGAAGCGTAATGCTTATATTAATGCCTGTCCTATACCAAATTAAGCTACCCAAACATACCTGAAAGAAAAACGAAACCAGAAAAAGACAGAAACCAATAAGGTTAACAGTAGCCTACTTAAATATATAGTAGAAAAGAAAATTAAATATCAAAGAAAAAAAGAAAATGAGAAAAACAAATGAACATTAACATTTGTAGCCTTCAAAAATTGCCCTGTATACCATTTTTTTGAAAACCAAAAATTAACTACACATTCGTAAATGCAGGTTAACGTCATTCCATAGTTTAACTCCAACAACAGATAGACATCTCACTTTAGTCTCTTTTCTAGCTTTTTGTACAACAAATTTACAAACATCTTGCAAATTATATTAGGACTCATGTATTGAGTAACTTCACTTTATATATCTCCCTGCTGCGACCCTCTCGGCTTTCTCTCCCCCATCGCCGACAATGAAAACCACCAAAAAAAAGCCCCATGCAGTGCACACACACATACACACACTGATGCTACAGCGCTGCAGTTCACTGGGTTGTGATGTGGCCAACAACAGCTGAAGTCCGTGACCCCTGGACCCCATCCATCAGGCTTTCAGCACCGGCCCTGGCCTCTGACACACACTAAACATCAGCCAGAGAACGGGAGCACGCAACAGAGAAATGCATCAATGTCAGCGAGACACAAGAACCATATAAAATTATATGTACACACTTTGTCCAACACTTGACGTGCATTCTGCGCAAAGGCTGTGTGTCCTCATATGTGCGTGCAAACACACACCGGCGTTTGTCGTGCATGTGGACATAAAGTTATAAATATTTCCACAGACTCTGATGCTGCCAAACTGTGGTTGTGTGTGTCCAGACTGAGCTGTCTGTCACGCACACACTCGTATCCTTGTGTTAAGTTCTTCTTCTGACACACACTCACCACATCCGCATCTCTCACACACACACGCTGGCAATATGTGTGCGTGGCGGAGGCTCAGCTGACCGCCTGGCAGTCGCTGTGAAATTGGCGCCCTTCTCATACAGATGCCAGGTGTTTTGCTTGGCAGTCCGGGGGAGTGCCGTGTGGGGGAGGGGGGGGTTAGCTTGTGTCAGGAGTGTTGGGTTGCTGTGAACGGCAGGGGAAAGGATGGGGTAGTGTGTCGTGTGTCCCTGTTAGCCCGGCCGCTTGGCTGAGACCGCCGCACCGGGAGGAATTAGACACTGGCTTAGTTTCCATAAGAGCACTGAAAACAGTGTGTGATGCAGCGTCTCTGCCATAAGCCGGCGGTGTCGCAGGTGATTTCCCAAACGCCGCCGGGCCGTCATTACTGCTCAATTACGCATAATTACCTCAGAGATATATATGTATCTCACACATGTGGAGATCTGGAGTTGGACCGCCTCTCTCCCGATGGATGGAAAGGTCAAAGGTGAACATTTCCTGGGGTGTTGCGACCCTCATTTCGGTGCCAGAGCGTGTCAGCTGAACATTATGTGTCAGCTTGACTCAGAATTGCTTCTTAAAAGAGAGGGTTGACATTTTGGGAAAATGCATTTTAGCACTTTGTTGCAAAGAGCTGTATTTTCCAAAATGTCACGCTGCTTTAATCTTTAGTACAAGTCCCATAATGGGGCTTGATAGTATGTGTGTTTTTTGTGTGTGTGTTTTTTCTTCACAAAACCCTGTTTGCAACACAAGCTTTCCATCCAGGGTTCATGTGTGGCATTTTGCCATAATCCCTATAGTTTTAGGAGTAGGTTTGTTACCTTTATTCGATGCAAGCTATTTTTAGAACGGCGGAGCAGAGCCGCAAGCTCTATGGGCTAATGGGATTTATTGGTTTCCCTCATAAAACTCATCAAATACACAATCCAACAACTCCAAAACACTCTGGTGGACAAGTTGTGACCTGCACATTCACCACACTATGAGATAATAAAAGAACGTTACCAGAGAGAGTTGTTTTAGAGGTAAATTCATGCAAAACCGCTGATGCACATTCCCGTCGGGGGCAGTTTTTCTGCAAGCAGTCTCTGCATTTACCTCTAAAACAACTCTGTTGTTGTTGGATTGTGTATTTGATGAGTTTGATGAAGGAAACCAAGAAATCCCATTAGCCTCCGTAGCGTAGCTCTGAGCAGCTCACGGCTCTGCTCCGCCGTTCTAAAAACATCTTGCACCAACAATTAAAGGTAACGAACCTACTGCTAAAACTATAGGGATTATGGCAATGGGCCAATTTGCCAAAATGTTGAACTATCCCTCTAATTTCTCAAATCAACGTGTGTCCCTGTGTGTGTGCAGCTGCAGGAAGCGGGCCGGTCATTTGATTTTTTGGCCTTGTGTGTTATTTTGCAGAGACGGCCATTCCAGCGTGGATTAGATAAGGGTGAAGACAAAGTGGAGCCTCATTGGAAAGTCGCTGTAGCAGCCAGCAGTGTAATCCATCCACACATTCCTTCCAGAGAATGCCAAACAGCTCGCTGAAAATGAGCTGTGGACCCGACTCCATTAGATCCCCGCTCCGTCTCTCCACTCACACACACACACGAACACACACACACTCGCCTGCCACCAGCTTCATTAGTGTTAAGAAATGTCCTGCTCGTTAAGGCGAGGCAATTAGTGGCTAATTGAGAAGCTCTCTGCAGCGAAGACAAACTTGCTTCATTGTGCTCCTCTGATTTCCAGCTTCTCCCCCGTGCGGACCGGTACCTCGCCAGTCGAGCCTGAGGGAGACGAGGAGCGGGAACGCAGCGAGAAGTTTCCTCATGCTGGCAAACGCTTCTGACACTATTTTTTTTATACAGTTGTTTATTATTCTAAGTGTCTGCTCAGAGAGTTTAGAGCGTCTTGTGCAGAGTTGTGTCATGCGATCCAGAGAGAAAAGGCATAATAAGGAGTTTCACTGAGTCATTTTAATGCTGCCTCCCCTTCATTATGCCATCTTTCTAGACATAACAGTGGAGCTACACACACACACACACACACACACACATACACACATGCACAAACACAAGTTACCAACTGCCTGCCCTTCTCACTCCGCAGCTTGACTTTCCATCCCTCCGTCTCTCTGGTTCTCTCCTCCATCTCCTCTTTCCATTCTGTCACTCCTCTCCCCCAATTCTTTGCAGTCCATAGATAAGCTCTATGATAGGGCGGAAATGAGACACACATACACACACACACACATACAGTGTAGCAGTCTCTCTCTCTCTCTCTCACTAGCTGCTTAGATAAAAACTCTCTTGCAGATAAGCCTGATGAGGCCACAAACAGTTTTTTATGTTCTCACAGTGTTTCCATCGCCTTGAGTGATGCAGCATGTTTCCCTAACAAATGTAGATAAAAATGATGACTATCCAGCCTGAGTTTAATAAATAAACCACACACACACACACACACACACACACACACACACACACACACACACTCACTCGCTCATTCTGCATCTTTGTACCCACTCCCACTGTGGATTTCCCCTGTAAACATCAGAGATATGTGACCTGCTCACTCTGGCCACCCTCTGAGAGAGTGTGTTTTTGTAACACGCCTTATCTCAGCCCACCCCACTTCAGAGGGAGAGAGGGAGGGGGAGGGAGGGAGCTGGGGATTCCCTGAGTACTTTGTTTAATTCCCAGCTCACACACACACACATGTACACAAATTCATTTTCACACACTTGGAAGTCACGTGGACTCCATACTGTTAAAGGTGAAGGTCTGGCTGCACGAAAGCCTGGGGGGACTGGACTGGACTGGACTGGACTGGACTTCATAAGTGACTCATGTATAAGCAGACACATCCTGGAGGGGCCGAGGGCCTATGGGTGCCCACGAGGGCCAGTCACATCCTATTCCTCCTCCAGAGTGACAAACAGCCCTGCAGAGATGTGTGTGTTTACTGCATGTATATATGAGTCAGTCACGTTACGATGTTTGAAGTCCTGATTCATCCCAGTAGCACAGTTTTCTTTATTCTTAATAGTGTAAGACCTATAACACAGTACCAGCTTCCAAATTCAAGCAGCAGTTAAGAGTCATTTTGATAATACTTGAGCTCCTCTTTGCCTTCTGCTGCCGCTGCTGCTGCTGCTGCTGGATTGATATTAATATTTCAGACGAGCCGCTCGCCAAACAAAACATTGATATTGGATGATTCTGCAAAACCCCAGATTAGGCTCAGTGTCAGCGAAGCACCAGTGTGTTTCAAAAGCAGCAGAAGAAGCTGAGATTGTTGTTTCTTTTTTTACAGTTAAACATCCACATTTTATTTCTCTCTGTGGAACAGTTAATTCCCACATCACTGTGTGTTTTTCTTTTAATCAGCCTGGAACCTCCATCCATCACAGCAGCTGTGAGCTAATGCTAACTCACACTATACTTCCTGCTACTGTCACTCCCGCTCATGCATATTTGAATAAAAAAAAGCACATTAGTACTTGAATGTTGAGGTTGCCCTGCACATGCAGCATCCAGAGCCTCCTCCTCCTCCTCCTCCTCCTCCTCCTCCTCTCTCTCTGGTGAAGCATATTGATGCAGTGTAAGGAGGTTAAGCCGTCGGTTTAGTGTCCGGGCGGCCGTGACATTCTGCCTCGCCGGCCTGTAATTGACTCGTCGGCGTGTGTATCAGTTAAACCTCGGATCACCTGCTCCGTGCTTGTCGAGAGGGTCATGATTGACAAGCTACTCTAATGCCCCTGCTCTGCAATTTGGAGCTCACCGGGGGTTCCTTTCACTCTGTTATTTCTGGCAGGTATTCTTTTTCCTACATTAGCTTTTTTTTTTTTTTTTTCCTCCCTCCTCTCTTTTTGAGTCTTGCACTTGGCATTTCTCACGCTTGTTTTGTTTTCATCTGTCCGGTGCTGTGTTTCTCGCCCAGGTTTGCCTGTCAATCCGCCTCCCTCCCTCCCTCCCTCCCTCCGCCACTATCTCTGTTTTCATCTTCCTCAGGTCCGACCCGGAGACTTCCGACCGCTGGATCCAGAGTGTCGGGTGGTGTTAGAGTCACGTCGCCTTGTGGAGACCAGCTGGAGGTCTCAGTTACTCTGGAAAGTTTGCTGCTCATGCTACAGGCATGCCGCTCTGAGTTTGGCTTGCTTTCAGCTGTCTGATCTTGTTCATGTAGATATACATGCACCCCCCCCCCCCCCCAACACACACACAGACGCTCACAGTGACCATATGTTCAGCCTCCCCAGCGACCGGACCCCAGCACAGGAGCATTATCTATTTAAGGCCACTAACTCTGCGGATTAGATCAAGATCCAGCTCCGTAATGGCTAGTCTGGCACAGCACCCTGCTTCAATTAAGGCCCACCCCAACATGTCTCCCACACACACACACACACACATCAGAATAAGGTGAGCTCATATGTGATCACACATGCGGTGAAAATCTTCCAGGGAGTTGAGCCGTATTTTAACAGGTGTCTTTTTTTTCCTCCTCCTTTCGTCAGAAGCGACATTTACATCATTTGGAAAAATCGACGCCTCCTTATATAAGATGAGTGCTGGCAGGAGAGTAAAGCAGATTAGGGCTCATTATAAGCATTACCAGACATATTAGCACCTTCAGATTTAAAGAGGTAATGGGAGGCTGGGAGGAATCAGGTGGTTTGAGGTGTGTCGCAGCCACTGATGATGATTTAAAAAGCATGTGTTTGCACATCTTGAAGGAGCCCATAGAGAGTTTTATGATGTGATGATTTGTCCATCTTAGTATGAGCATGGCCTTAGGTCTTCATCATACACATAAACACACACATATGACTGATTTTGTGTCTACACACACACACACGGGACCACACACCATCTTACGCCATCATTTGCTATTCTGGTCTCCAGTTTTTATTTGTTTATGTCATGGAAGCAGCTCTGTGCAGCACTTGGAGTTGGGAATGTTAGAATAATGAGACGGGCCTGTAAATAATGAAACAAAGGATGTAGTGCATCAATTAAGAGCCATTTACTGCCTCACATCCGTCTCATCTCTATCCGTGCGTGTGTGTGTGTGTGCATGTGTGTGTTATTTGTTTGCTGCCTGTGTGTGATTTTAAGACGTGTTTTCGTGCGTAGGTTTTTTTCTCTCTCTCTCTCTGCTTTCTCTCACTGCTCCTGTCCTTCTGAAAACACATTAATCAAATTGTGAAACATCACGTTCTCCTCTGATATGAAAATGAGCCGTCCAGAACCACATTGAGGACATTGTCACCGTAATTGCTCTCTGACAGCTCGGCACGCACACACACATGCGCGCACGCACATATAATCTTTAATTGCCTCCAAAATGTTTATGTCAAGATGGTGTTGCTAAGATAATGGCTGGGAGGGGGGTGGAGGGGGGGGGGGACTGCATGGCCCTCACTAATGGCATCTCTGTATTTAGCGCTTCACATCAGCAGAGGAATCGGCAGAGCCCATCAGATATTTAGTGGCGTGCAAAGGCGGCTATTGTTGAGGGTAATATTGTGCTGCTGGATGGTGGCCAATTCATTAAAAAACTTATTGCACCACGAGGAAATCTAAAGCACATTGAGGCATAGCAAGAAGATTTTAATAAATATAGCTAATATGACATTTTCAATACCCTGCTTCTCTGTGTTTACATGCTGGAATTCTGTCCTTCACGCAGCCATTTTCCCATCATGCTCTCCTACATTTGTTACTTACATCTCAGACTTCATTAAATCCAAACCCCTTTTAATGATCATTACAAAGACAATGCTATATAAAAAAATATATATAAAAACATTACACATAGCTGTTTGTTATTCAGGAAGTGAGCTATAGTAGTAATGGGTATGTCACTGAAAATAACAGCTCAGACAATGTTCAAGACATAAACGCACCACATAGATTTTAGCTGTCTGGAAAACAGGCAGGATGAGTGTAATCTGTCCATGTCCACTCTTTCATCATTTACAATTTAGGCCACGAATTTGTCACCTTATAAAAAAAAAAATAAAGCATAAGATCCTCCGACTTTACTGACTCAGACATCAGACATCTGTTCCCATCTCCTTATATGACTACACCCATAAGCTCTAAAGCTTCTGTAATCATATTTTTTTATGTTAACCATGGATCAGATGACTGTGGGTAATATGAAAGCGATGCCCACGGGGGGTTTTCACCCATATGGAAACTTTACTCTTATTAAATGCTAATACAAGGCTGAAAAGTGTGTTTTTACAGGTTCAAAGTTTCAGATGTATTCTTCTGCAGCTGTGTGACCACGCCCACCTGTGATGTCACAGTGTGCATTGCTGACGCACCTTGGAGTGGAGCCCCCCCTATTGCCACTGCAGCAAGGTGAGTTAGGTTCACAGCTGGTTGTGCTGTTACTAATATTACTATTACACTCACAGAATTGAGTTTTCACCTATCATAGCTCCACAATGAATGAGAAAAACCTTTGAAATCAGCTTGAAAACCAAATGTTATGAGCTGCAACTCTCAGTTTGTCTGCATTTCTTCTTCACCAAACAGGAAACGGGTGATAAAGGGGGGCCAGAGTCTCTGTCGCTGAGGAAAAACACCTGAATTACAGAAACTTCACATCTGCCAGAGCAATCAGGTGCAGTGTTCCTCCGTTTCACACCCTTCAGACACACTCGCCACATGTTTTTTGCACATCATGAAGCGCCACGTTATAAAAACCTTTTGAAAAATGTTCAAAAAACGTTATTTATCTGCTTTAAATAGCATGTTTTAGAGCGGATTATATGGACGTCCTTCCTTTCGTTTTGTTTCTTACTCGGCTGTGTTTTCCTATTAGAGTAAAGTGTAACAGTGAATTACCACCATGGGCCTTAAACACCTCCCATACATCCTGCATAAGATATTTTATAAGCTCTAATAAAGTTGCTGGAAATATACTTCATTTGCATTTTATTAGGGAAGTTGGAAAAGTGCTTTTAAAAATGTTTGACAAATGGATGGAAATGTAGCTGCACACTCTTGCACGCTTGCCAGCTCTCTCCCTGACTCTTCATCACACACACACAACACACACACACTTCGTCCTGATGGAGCGGCTGCAGTAGTGATGACCTTGCTATCGTTTACAGCAGCTGCCAGTCCTTTGTGTACCATGGATCAGCTCAGTCACCCTCCCCACCACCAGCACCACCACTACATGTACTCATACACACACATGCATGCAAAAACTGCAAATGGCATCCCAGTTTTAGCCTGCCTCTTCAGCCTCGGCCTAATTACCATGGTACTGAAGCTGTCATAAAAAGCCTATTGTGGCCGCGTGGAAGCTCGTCTCTTCACAAACCTCCGAGAGATTGACATTTACTAAGTCGGAAACTTGCGCCGGGATTTTCTATCACAGTCACAGAGCAGAAAAAGACGGATATAGTGTGTGGATAGGAGGCTGCAGACTGCCACGCATTCAGCTCCTCCATATCTGGGTTGCAGAATAGAAGTGAATGATTTATGGATGCGAGGACTTTCCCACAGCGGCCGAGGATTTGAAGTGGAAGTGAAATGACAACAGGCTCAGACAGATTGTTGTATTTACTCAGCAGGAATTCAGAATGTAAACTGAAACTGTCCTTTTCAAAGTAATGGCTTCTTCGCCGCTGTCATTTATTTTTTTTCAGAGCGTGGATATTAAAAACCTTTGGGGACAAAGGCAATAGACTGCGTTGGCAGCTTATTTATTATTATCACCACCGGTCAAGATGAATGTGTGAAGTAAAACCTGTATCAAACATTAATCATCAGGAGAAACATCTATTTTAACCTGGTGGAGTTACACAAGACTCAACCCTTGACTATCTTCTGTTTATTTATAATAATAAATAGGCTACATGAAGTTTGGTTGAAAAATCATCTATACGTTTATTTCCATTAATTTGAACTGAACTGCGATAACTGAATTTGTTTTATTATTGTTCCTGTTTTATTTTAAAACCACTCATGTTAGTTTACTTCCTGTCTGGATCTTGTGTTTCCTTCATGCCCCGCCCCCAAATGTTGCACCTGTGCTCAATCAAGAGGGTCAATTGGACTTGCCTCAGTAGGTGGATGATTCAGTCATCTACACTAAAACAACTGTGACATTTTGACTATACATAGCTATTACTTTAACTATTTGCATAATGTTTTAACTATATGCAGTATCATAACTGCATTTCTGACGTTCATCACAAACCAAACCGTTTGAAAATCAGATGAAACTGAGCAAATTCTGGGGGAGTGAGTTGACGGAGGCAAGATGGCGGCTGTGTGGCGACGCCGTGTCATTGGACAGCAGTGTTGGGTGAGTCATCTAGTCTTCTATATATATCTAAATGTGTTCAGGTCTCATTGTCAGTGTGCTGTCATGTGGAGTCAGTGGCACCTCAGCTCTAACCCTAAACTGTCCTGGCTGGCTACCGGTGGTGCATTTAATGTCAAGTAGAAAAAAATGGAAAACTGAGCATCACCAACAATAGAAATAAATGTCCAAATAAACTGATTGTCAGACACACAGTTTGACCAGTGAACTTAACACCATTTTTTTTTTTAAGTTTGACTCGCTCCAATTGAAACCACACTGACCCAGGAGCCGGACATGAGACGCTGCTAGCCCCCGTAGCCCCCGTGGCAATTATTAATAATGAGTGTGACATGTGAGCTGCTGGCTTCGACAAACAGGTTTGTGACCCCCCGAAAACAATTAGAGGCTATTGTCATGACCTTTAGATGGTAACCACCCTGGAACCTGGGATTGAAAATAATGAGTCTGGCTGCAGTCATTACCTGTAGGGGAGGAGTGTGTGACTGTGTGTGTGTGTGTGTGTCGCTGTCAGTGAGCAATTGGATCACAAATAAACTCAATATTGTCTACATTTTAGGAAAAGTTTGTATGTGTTACTGTTAGAAAGTTGGAAGAGTGGACAGGAGGGCTAACATCAGCTGAACCCCGGCGCTCTGTTCAGCACACACACAGACACACACACTTTCTCCCTCTGTCTCTCTCCTACTTGTGTGTTTACTGTGTGTTTGCCATCCACAGAGCAGGGCTAGTAGCGCTTTGTTGTGCCTCTCTGGTCCCCTTCCTCATTTGCCTTCGACAACACTGATAATCCCCCAACAAGATCCCCCCATTCAAACCCCCACCTCCTCTCTCACACACACACACACACATAGACACACACATAGACACACACAGAGACACATACACACACACATAGACACACACATACGCAGGCTAACAAACATTTCCAGATGCTCAGAAGCACATTCACATACACAAAACCCTGAGCACACAAATACAACCCATGCACAGATACGTACACAGAGACCCACATATACGAGGTGCCAACCATTGCCATGGCAACTCCAATCAGCAAAGGCTCCCTTTCCCCTATTACAGCGGGGATATGACAGTTTCTCTCTCCTTCTTCCTGCCCTCCTTGCATTATTATTGTTTCTTCTCCTCCTTCCTCCTCCCTCGCTCTCCTCGTTTCCCATCATCCACCTCCTTCTTCTGTTTCTCCAGGTCTCCTCCTCTCATTCACACCCACTGATACAAATCATCAGCATAACTCAAAACAAAAAAACAATATATATTCAATTCTTTCTTTCTTTTTCTTTTTTTTGTGTGAGAAAGGGCTTGGATCAGCAGAATGGTGAGTTCACTTCAAGCCCAGGAGGAAGTGGGAGATACTTTATTCCTGTCCTTGCTGATCCCAGTTAAATCCCAGTGTCCCAATCTCACTTTTGCTCTGGATTTAATTTATTCCCATGTTTAATTATGAGCTTTTTAGCTGAAATGATTAGGTTATGCATCCATATATTATGCACGGCTTGTCCTCTGCGGTGTCATTGGAGTCCCATCCTTGCACATTTTGTGGTGGAGAGTTTGCCAAAATAAAAAAAAATCACATTAAATTCAATAAAGATGCCATAAGAGTTGTGTCTCTGAATGTAGCCTGTGTTAAAAAATGTTTTCCTTTTTTTTTTTGCAGGATGCCACACTTGCAGAGGTAGAGACATCTTTCAGCCCACTGGCTCATGACGTCCCACCGCCTCCAGACAACGGAGGGAAGACAGGTGGGTCAGTCCAGCACGGGGCGTCCCCTCTCTGGACCATGAAGCTCTCAGATGGACACCGCAGCCTCTCGGTGTGCAGCAATAGCTCGTGTCCGAAATCTCCCAGCTTGACCTGCTGTATGTATATATATACGTAGCTGTATTTTGGGATGCTCTCGTCTCTGTCGATTCAGTCTGATGGATCGCGCCCGTGATTGACAGCTGACTGGCTTTTTATTGACAGCTCTCTGCTCCGCTCGGCGAGTGACTTGGGGCGATTTCGACGTAGTTTGACAAAATACAGGAGACGGATCCGCACCAGGGAGATGATAGTTAATGGGGAGACAAGTGGAGCTGTTTACCATCTATCAGTCAAAGTGATTGTCACATGATTGTTTTTCACATATTAGAGCAGATATAGATTATTATCACCTCCAATCAGAGCCTGGGTTAGGAGCTGCTGCATGTTTTACTAACAAGTTGGAGATGCAGCAGGTTGCTCTTCATTGCAGCTACTTGACTCACCTCTCCTCACCCCCGTCAGTCCCACCCCCTCCCCCTCCTGACTGGCTGTTGAAAGGACCATTTAGGGTCCATTCACATCAAAGACCCCCTCGGTGACTTAATGGTGCCATTGTTGTTTCCTTCTTCAAAAGAAACAGAGGTGAGAGGCGGAGAAAGAGAAAGAGAGAAAGGGAAAGGGAAAGGAAGATAATGTCCTCTTTTTTTAACACAACCCCCCCTCATGCTATCATCACTGTCCCCTTCACACACATTTTTCTTACAGCAGTTCAAACATTTAGCTAATTAGGTGATAGTTTCTCTGTTTCGGCATCAAATCAACTTTTTAAAAGAACTTTCTTCACTCAAGCGACATTAACTTCTTTTAAAGATGGCCGTTGGGTTAGCAGCTACTGAACCATATCTGACTCTCAACTGTGCTTGTCACTATAAAACCACACACTTACAGATGGTACAAACACACACACACACACACACACACAGAGCAGCCAGTGAAACCCTGCCAAAGCAACAGAGACGCTTCCAACTCTGCCACAGAATTAATCTCAAGAGTATTCAAAGTGAACACTGACACATATCAGGCTCCTCTCGCAGGAGTTTAAGTGTATATTTAACAGCTTTTCGCTAATGAGGATGTTAATGGACAACTGTCTGTCTGTGAAGTCGGAGCATCACAGCAAGTGTTGAGGAGGAAAAAAAAGTGGATGATTCACAGCTCTTTTTCAAGAAGAATTATCAAAATGAAACACCCACTTTGCACATTTCTAATCAGCCGAGTGCACGGTGACCGGAGCAGAAGATTTAGCCTGATGACAGCGAGATGTGTAGTATATCGACAAATGAACTTTAGTCAGGAAGTTTCATTCAGAAAAACATGCACACGCATCCTGAATGAAGCAGTGGTAGCAGTAAACAGCAGCGATGGTAATGTAAAGCATTCAGCCTTGACTAACAGAAAATCAAACTCCACATTTTATTATTCTGGTAACATCCCAGCTGAGCTCTCATCTGCTTTCAATAAGTTTGCACTAAAGATCAGCAAAGTGGATATTAGGTCAGCCAATCAGTGCGAGCTGCCTGAGGAGGCTCAATAATTTACTAATTAATTGATAATTCATTAGGAAATAAATACTATTATTTCGTGAGACTTTTGACTTGGGGGTAGATTCCCATTATGTCAGTTTGGCACCACAGGGGGCTTATTTTAGTGTCTGCCTCAACAGATTTAGCTCAGCTCAAAGCTCATTAAGCTTAAGATTAATATGTCTATTATATGCAAAAACAGAAATTAAAAAAAAAAAAGAATTAAAAAAATGCCACATTTAACTCAGAACACATTCTGATTTTTAACGATCTATATCGCATAGTTGGATTTCTCTTCATTATTAATTCATTTTTGACATTAACTGTCACTAAAATGCCACAAGCAGCTGCTAAAATGCTCAAAACATATATATTGATATGTCTTCCTGCCCACATCAACAGGTCTTTTCTCTGTCTGTTCTTTGCTGGTATTACTGTAGGTGTGAGTATGTTTCATCTTCGTTGGATTGGATTTATTCTCGTTCACCTGTGAAATTGTTTAAGAGCATCAGTTTTTTATGATGCTGTTTGCAGCTGTTAATTGGCTCAAGGCCCCCGGCTGAGTCATACAAAGAGCTAATGAAAGCAACAAAATGATTCTTTATTTATGGCTAACACGCTCAAAGCTATTGTATTAAAATGATCCGCTGCATAACTAAATCTAACCTTTAGCCCACCAGCTGAAGTAAATATGACACCAAGCGAAGAAGTCATCTTAAATGTGTCATCATGTGACATCCATGTTCACGTCAGCTCTGCATAAACCAACACAAAATCAATATTTTTGGCTAAACTTGCTTGTTTTGTGCCCAGTGATATTCCGAATACACAAATATTTCATGTTCCTCAGACAATCTCGTGGCTGTCACAGGCGGAAAAGCTTTTTAAACAATTAGCCCGAGATAGTAAAACTCCATTAGAGCTTAAAAATGCAGGATCGATTTACAAAAACATATCTGAACAATTAAAGGAATGAACAACACATATGCTAAAGGAGAAGAAGACGATGAAGAATGACTAGTTAACCGTGTTTACACAACATGTGGTCAAGAGGGAGCCTCCATTACCCAGTGGACAACAATGATTAGCGATAATATTGATAAATTGATCAGATATATCCTGGTTACATGTAATAATGGGGACATCTCTCAAATTGCTATTAGCCTGAATTTGGATGGGATTTATGCCCTGTTTTAAGAGAATGACAAGTTTAAAAAAATGAGCTCCTAATTATGTTTTATAATTAAAGGCTGTGGAGACACTTATTAAGGCAGACAAGGATTCAGCTAATCTGGTTACGTAAGAACCACATAGAAAGCTTTTTCTTACCGCAGCCCCACTTAACAAATACAAGTTGGACGCTTTCTGTCAATTAAAGCAAATGAAATGAGAATAACACGATCAAATCAGGATTTGGAAAGAGTTTAAATATATTCATAAGCACCCGCACTTCTGATTGGAGGATTTCTTGTGTGTGTGTCATTCTGTGCAATTTAGTCATTTGTCTATAGTTAGGTGACGGTTCCTTTACAGTTTGAAACACATTTCTCATTCTCTCCATTGACTATTATAACCTATAATGTACTTTTTATGCTGCTTAATAAAGTTAGATTTTTCTTTATTCTGACCTAAGACTCTGACAATGAAATGTCCAAGTGTTGGACAACATGTTTTTGAGTTTCTACTCATGTAGCACTCTTGTTTTTCTTTGTCAAGGTCCAGATGTTCAGCTGGGATGTCGGTGCTCCTGCTTCTCCAACCTGCCTCAAGCCTGAGAGAGACAGAGGTAAGTGAATGAAGTAAAGTTTGTGTTCGATACTAATCCTGATCCTGGACTCAGATCTTTGCTCTGAGGTTGTTGTAGTGGAGCTGATCCAGCAGAACCAGCTCTGACAGGCTCACCCAGTTCACACTCAGGTGTCAAAGGTCACCCCCCTGTGCCGGCATGTGTGAACATTAATTTGCATACAGTGTCCTGAGAGCATGTGAATAACGCTGAGTTATGTTGAATATTTTAGAGGGCGCACATCCTGCGTTTGTTATTGGAGGGTGTGAGACGACCTCGTCCTCATCCCCTGATAAACTTGTTTGTTGTGTTTGCCCTGTCAGCCGTATATCAACATCCATCCCGTCTTCGGTCGAGCTCGGTTTCACCTGAGGTCAGGGCATTCTTGATAAGGCCTCGCTATCTCCTCCTTATCGCTATCTGAATTACAACTGCAGCCCGGGACACCTTAAGAAGCCACGGGGGAGTGCATACCAAACATACCCGAGTCGCCCTTCCCTCTCTCCGCCATCGTCGTCGCAGCGACTCAGCCAGGCTTGATAAACACTGACAGTTGAGGCGGGGTATTTCCATGACTGACGGTTATTGACTCGGCGATATGGTGATTTGTTTCTGTGCTCCGGCACAATTGATTAACCATAAGGAAACTCAGGAGACGTTATTGGATTACTATTCAGAAAGATTGAGTGTCAGTCTCCATCGGATTCCGTATCTCATCCATCTCTCTTTCTCCCTCCGTCTTTCTCTCTTCAGCATATATTAGTCATTTTCAATAATAGCCGGCTGATATGGAGGTGCCTCCTGTCCTGCATTTGATATTCTATATCCATTGCTAAATAATGATGGATCCTTGGGCTTGTCCTGTTCACCTGTCGGCCTTTTCCTTCTTCCTCAGTCTTTGTGTGTGTGTGTGTGTGTGTCATTGGCTCGTCGTCGCTGCCTCCTTTCATGTCTCTCTGCTGGCTGCTTCCACTCTCTCATCTTTTGTGCGGTGAAATTAAGGAGCCAATGCGCCGATTATACACATGAGGATTTACTTACTCTCGAGGAGCAGCACTCAGCTTGTGAAAACAGTTGTAAAGTGTCTTCTCTGCCTTTGAAGGGAGATTTCTGAGGTCTGACAAAATACCCCCCCATCCAGTGATGTCATAAGGGTTATCTCAGCTTGGGCTTAAAGACTTTAGATTATTTTCTTCTTCTTAAAGCCTCTGTTTTAAACGCACTCTTTCAACCCATGAAGAAACAGACACAATGAGAGACTGGTGATTCGTCATACACTATAACTCACTCACTTGAATCATTTTTTACTAATAATGTCACCATCATCCTGTTTTTGATGTAATAACCTCAATAAATTTACATAAATGATGTATTTCATAGTCACATTCAGTGTTTTTAACTGTCATCAGTGCCTCCTTCATCATTTCTAACAGTCAGTGAAGCATAGTTTTTAAATCCTCTGATTTTTGATTAATATGCATCATTCTCTTCATTCTCTGTAATATGCAATTACAGATGGAAAGCTCCACCACAAATAGGTTACATCATCTGCTGCTCACTTCCCAGAGAAACCAGCTCTTTATATTCGTTTCTCTCATTTTTTGCCAACATATCAACCATTGAGAAGATAATTAAAGGGTTCAATTCTAGTGAAGATCCTAAAATTTCCAAAATAAGCTAATATTTGAAGACCAGTTTGGATTGTGCTTGTAAAATAAATCCTGTGTGGCGTCATTTAAAACCTCTTTGACTATTTCACTGAAGATGGAACAAGCGGACACACAGTATAAACCTAATGCAGATACTGCAGGGCAGGAAACTGGTGGAAACTATATGTTAAATGGGTTAAATGCCAGCTTTCTCATGTGGGCGTGTAAATGCCAGTGCGTCTCCCTCTGGTCCTGCCTCCCACTCATCTCATCTCATCTCAAGGAGACAAAGATACGGTCCATATTGCCTCCACTGGTCCATATCAAGGTCAATCAGTGGCACAATGAGGCACATGTCATTTAAAAGTGTGTGTATGTGTGTGCGTGGGTGTGTGGGGTGACATGGGGCACTCACTTACATGACTGACACAGATGTTACCTTTGTGGTCAGAAGGCTGTAAGTCAATTAGGTTTTGCTAATGGGGCCGAGCGCTTAGCAAGCACACACACACACACACACACACATTGAGCCTAACACACGATATTGATAAGATTAGGATGGTAATGTGAATGCAGCAGGGTTAAACCACATTAAGGGAGCCGCCTTTCCCATAGATATTTGCTTTTCTAACCCGTCAGCCATCTTCTCCTAAGTGCCCCCCCGGCTGCCGCTCTCTCTGCTTCTTCCTATTTGTTGTTAATGAGACTTTTCTTCTTTTTTTCCGTCTTTCTTCATGCTATTTTCCCGCGCAGCAGATGCACACTAAATCTCCTCAGTTGCTCTTCACATCTCCGACTTCCTCTTCCCATCTGCCGCCCGTCTCTCTCTTCCTTCCTCTTGTCTTCATCTTTTTGTCTTCAGCGGAGGAGCTCCGACTTTTAATTATGAAAAACGCTATATATTGAAAATCCAGAAGTTTATAAAAGTAGTACAACTTTATTTTAACATCTGTTGTTGACAAACTGTGCACTAAATGATGTACTATTACCCTGCCTGTGGAGTTATAGTTACAGCAGCATACAGGATGTTTAAGTGCCTGACTTCATATGATAAAGACACATGTTGTGGTCGAAGGAAATAAAACTGTAGCTCCTAGCTGTGTATCACTTTCATCAAGAAAAAAAAACCCTCTTTCTCATTAGCATGCACTTGTCCTCCAGTGTGTTCTCTCGCCGGTTTGTCAAGCGCTGATCTTTCCTTCAGAGGCCGAGCGATAAAGGCCCTGCCGAGTAAACAAGGCGTGGAGAATGGCCTCTTGTCTTTTCATTATGGCCTCCTAATTCAGCGCTCATTCCTGCCGTGATGGAGCGGGGGTTGAAACCTTGTGAGGGACGTGTGTGTGTGGGTGTGTGTGTGTGTTAGGCAGGGAGGGGGGCGCTTTTATACACATTCTCCCTCACATTTGAAATAAACAAATTCTGAGTGGAAAACTGGAGTGGATTTCAGAATAAACCCCCCAAACATAAGCTGTGAAGTTTTCATGCATCTGTATTTCTATTGTAAAAACCGCTCCATGTGTCAGGTATTGTCATGCAGCCTGGAAAATATGTGTAGTAACCCCCCTCCCTCTCTCTTCTCCTTCTCTCTCTGGGCTCCAGACTAAAAGGAAGGGTGGGTTGGGGGAGGTGGGGGGGGTTTTGGAGGGAACAGGGTGGCGAAGGTCACTTTGATGTGACTATAAAGACACACAGCAGGCCAGTGGAAGGAGATGAAAGAGACGGAGCAGAAGTAAAATAGATCCTGGTGGAAAAAAAAGCAAAAGGAAGATGCATTTTCCCTTCTCCTCTGCAGCAGCACACAGAGGATAATGATGCTGTATCATGAACAAGAGGTGGCCGGGGAATAGAGCCGGCATCTCGCAATTAAAGTGGGCAAACAACATTTTTGAACGAAGCTGACAACAGCTACAGTGAGGAGGAGGAGGAGGAGGAGGGAGGAAGACTCGCAGCGGCGCGGCCATCTTGCATGTGAAACGAGCACAAGCTCATATCCAAATCAAAAACAGCAACTTATTAAGCAGGTTAATAAATTACCATTCATCAAAATGGGGGCATTTGGCAAAAGCTGATCATCCACTGTGACCTGTTTACTGAATGTTGAATAAATTCTCCCAGATTTTGAACACGCTGCACTCTGAGATGCTTTATAAGCCACGGTTAAGCCAATTAGATCTGTCTGGATGGCTCTTATATGTGCAAGCTTATCTAATATTTTAATTATCTAAATGTATGCTTAATATAACATAAAGTTTGTTTATGTTTCTAATGTGTATGTAAAGATTGCCTGGAGCCTGCGCCCCTCAGCACCTCGGCTTGATGCAGTTGCCTGCCCCCATTAGGCTCAGCTGTGAACTGCATATGAATCACCCTGCACTGAAATAAGCATTTGAGTAGTCAGTGGGTATAACTCCAGACTATACACAGTCAGTGCTTCGTCATCGCCCCTTGCCTCCGTGGCTGCAAAACGTCAGATTAAAGTCACGTTAGAGCTGACGGACACAAAAAACCTGCCGAGCGAGATCATGAAATCTGTTTCCTTGAATCAGAACTCTTCGTTTCTGCACAGCTCCACTTTGAGGTTTCCTCTCTGTCTGTCTTTTCTTTTTTTTTTCTTTTTTTATACGTTGCTGCAGCTGAGTGTTTTGATGACTGGAGGTAGCACATACAGATACACAGAGGGGAGGAGGAGAAGGAGGAGAGTTAAGGCAGCAGACAGACACCAGATGTTTCCATACAATCCAAGCAGCTATAGCCAGCACAGCACAGCAGAGCCAGGATTAGTTCATGCAGTACAGTAAGAATCTAAGTGTGTGTGTATGTGTGTGTGTGTGTGTGTGTAATTATTACCCTGGCTAGGACATGCCCATAGCGCTGGGTGGCCCAACAGGAATCCAACGGTGGCAGTCAGTAGCGGAAGACGTGTGATTTGTCTGTGCCTCCTGGTGAAGAAGAGGCAGCAAAGAGAAGGATGTGGAATTTTTTTCAAAAAATCACAGGGCTACGTGTGTGTGTGTCTGTGTGTGTGTGTGTGTGTGTGTGTGCATGCAGATGTGCTGATAAGATAAAGATCAGATGAAACTTTAATGATCCCAGGGGGAAATTGGGTCACTGCAGCAGCAAAGAACACTGTGTGAGGATAAAAATACAACAAACACAACACTTTTTTGCAGAAGTGGAGCTTCTTTGGGCCTCCGTGTGCATCGGTGCATGTGTGTTAGTTTATGCATATCACCTTGTTGTGCCTTTAATATCCCTAGAAGTGGTTGGAAAGCTCTGACATCGCAGGATTAGGTGCGAATGAATACCAAAAATTCCCTTCTCTCTTGATGTTCTTACAATGGCCTCAGCTCACACACACACACACACACACACACATACACATACACACAAGCACTCAAGATGCTGATAGGGTCAAGTCGAGGGTATCTCCAGCTTATCTCCCCCCACTGTTAGATCTAAAGCTGTCTGTCAGTGGCGGAGAGAAGAAAGCTGAAGGTGTGGACCGGGATCACTCAGCCTCTCAGAAAGACGACTAACCGTTCGCACAATTTCCTCCTTGAACCTGCGGCCGGCCGACTGGCGAGAAGCACTGATGAGAGAAAGAAGGGAGGGAGGGGTGGAGAGGAAGAGAGGTGTGTGTTTGTGTATGACAGACGGGGGAGAGACAGAGAAAGAGAAAAGAGAGGGAGAGTTATCAGTCATGCTGTCAGTCTCTGGGGCCGGTTGTGATAAGAGAGGCGGTGTGGCAGTCGTCGGTATCTATCTCCCTCTCAGTCTCTCTCCCACACACACACACACACACACACACACACATGCATTCACATAACGGGGGAGAAAGACCCTGTTGTGTTCCCCTCTGCCACCCTTGAGTGAACACAGCGCAGGTGTGCTGAGGTGAGGAGTCGGGACTGTGTGGCAGCCATTTGTCGACTGTATTTCGGGGGCAGGGAGACGACAGAAGGAATACAGATGGTGAGACCTGAGGAGAAATACCGTACAGGGGAGAAAAAAAGGGGGTTCACATATTTGCAGCTGCGGGATAAGTGTTCGATTTCAACCGCTGTGATACTTAAACAGCCTCTGACACCGAGACACGCCGAGTCCCGTGGCTTTTTTAGGCCGGGGCTCATATTGTGGCACATGCTTGCGAGGATATGAGTTTCATTTTCCTCATTTGCAGCATATCTCGCTCGCTAAACGTCTCTTTTGCTCCTCTCCCCCTGCAGCTTATCTTAAACAAGCAGCATGAAAACAGGTGGGCAACATGGCCGAGGGTGCGTTACCTACAGAAACGCCCATTTTATCCACAGAAAACATCATCTCAGACCTGTAACACAGCCAAGATGTAATAAATATATATATGTGAAGGCTGCAGACAAATAGACAGTCCGCCCACAGCACAGCACATCTCTGTCTCTCTCAGGTTCTCTTGTGGACTGTTGCCCTCCATTAGCCATGTGTTGACCCAATATTTGGGGGGTTGAGAGCTGATGGTGGGGGCAGAGATGTTGACAAATGGGAGAGAGGAGTATCAAATGACCCCTGGGGACGGGGAGGGGGGAAACGGAGCAGAAAGTGACTTGGTGTTTGCTTGGAGGTTTCATAGCGGCTCTGCCTTTATCTCTCTTTATCTGGGTTGAAGGGGTCGTTACAGGGGTTAAGCAAAGATCACCTAGCGCTCATTAAAAAGCCTTTAATCAATGCTTCCTCGTCGATGAACACACACATGTAAGGCGTGAGAAGCATGGAGGGGGGGGAAACAAATATCATTGGCATTGCAACTCCATAAGAAAGCACATGGCGAACTGCTTTATGCCTACACCACGGGCTCAGATTAGCCAATCGCAGTGACGTCTGACAAGCCGCCGCGCCCTCGGGCGAGAGGTGGGCTTAAAGAGAAAAGACTGACAGGCTGTAAAGAATGCTGCAAGTTGATGGCATCTAGTCAACCTGGAGGGAGAGAGGCGGGGGGTTGGGGGCTGGGGGTGCAGAGGATGACAGTTGACGGAGGTGACAGACAGACAGACACTCAGCCAGTGACACACAGACCTGTCATACAACCTTCTGTCAAGGGCGTTGGAGGTCTTTTCTTGACATTGTTTACAACTCATGACTGTCATGATCCCGGGAGAATACAGGCAGGAGAACAGAGACCCCCGACACCCCCAGACGTTAAAAACCCAGTTGCACCTTCACCTGCATGTGTTTCCTAGGAGGAGGCTATGTCACATCGCCTTTAAATATAAAAAAAAAGGTTCCCATGTGTCCTGACCTTTAGGAATGCACCTCGTCGTTCCAAATAAAGATGCCAGCGAGGCTACATACTGTACCTCATTATACAGCCAGGCCTCAGCCAGTCCATTACATTACACGGTAATACAAGCCATAGGCAGGGCACATGGGCTGGACGCTGCAGAGGCCTTTCTCAGCAGATTATTTTGGGCTCTCTACTGTGTCATTACTCGGCCTCCCGCTCTGTATTTAGGCCTGTTGATTGCAGGGCAGACATTGGGCAGGGCCGAGGTGGGCTCTCTCTCCCTCGATTGAGTTGAGGGCTTTGACATTGGCTCAGTTGTTTCATGTGTGTTTGTGGTGAAAGCCAGGCCGTGTGCCATTTAGCTGTGCAACCACTTCTCTCCTCCTCCTCCTTCTCCTTCTTCTCCTGTTCTCATCCTCTCTCCAGTCACACACTCCTCTCCTCTTCTCTCCTCTCTTTTTCACTCTTTCTGGGATTTCCTTCTCCTCATCCCTCCTGTCTGTTCCTTTGAAAACAGCCCCAGGAGAAGTTCTGCTCCCTGGTTTGCTATTATAATATAAATCTTATCTCAGCCTGAGCTGTGGAAGACTTCATATCTGTGGTATCTCCTGAAAGGGGGGATGCGTCCTTTATGTGTGTGAGTGAGAGAGAGGGGGAGAAAGAGAGAGAAAGACTAGGGCGCGTGCACGTGCGCCCTCTCTCTCTCTCTCTCTCTCTCCTCCCTATAATCAGCGACCGACGGGAGGGGGCGGAGCCGAGGCGCCGTGACTGTAACGCGATAGCTGCTCGGCTCAAAAAGCGCGATCACTCACACACACGCACTCCTCCACTCCACTCCACACACACACCTCGCCAGTCGCGCACACATAACATAACGGAGCACACGCCGGTGTCGGAGCGGAGCGGAGCGCAGTGCTGCACAGACGGAGCCGCCGCCACAAGAAGGAGAAGCGCAGGAGAGAGAGAGAGGAGCGGCAGCCGCGGGAGGTGGCGTGACAGGAGCCGGTGTGTGGTTGTTGTTTGATTTGGGAACAAGATCCAGCGCAACTCTCCTTATCGATCACTCTGAGACTTTTTTTTTAGAAGAAGAAGCAGCCCGTGTGACTCGGACTGAGGCTTCCGGGGCTTTACGAGTCTGTTATTGAAGACTTGAGCTCGCTACTACTACTATACGAGACCCCGGCAGCAGCAGCAGGAGCAGAAGCAGAGACCCTCGTGTGCGCAAAACACGCGAGGACGCATAGACGGAGATACGGGGCGCAGGGAGACTCGCGATCGGAGCTTGACGCACCCTGGAGCCGCTGTCCAGAAGCTCCGGAGCCGCTCAGCTGCGCAGTTTTGACCCAGGAGTTTGTTTGTTCACTATTTTTTTCCTGTTTTGGATGAGCTTCAGTGACATCGCTCAGACTTAAAAAGGCAAAACGCTGCGTAAATAAGAATTTCTTCAGTGACATGTAGTTGCCACAGTTTTCTCCTCCAATGGTTTAATAAACACCGTGGGATTATCACTGAAGTTCAGTTGTGACTGTCGCCAGCGATTTTTTTTTCTTTTTGCCTCTGAAGGGGGTGTGGATTTTTCTTTATTTTTGGAGGAACAGCAGAATTCACATCGTTACAAGGTGGAAAATCAGGAACTTGAAGCTGTCCACGAGTTTCTGAAGCATCCAAGATGGATTTTGTGCCATCGCTGATTGGATTTTTAATGGCAATGTGTCATGTGGCGCTGAGAGTCAGAGGATTCAAGGGTGAGTTTTAGTTACTTCTTTTGATTTTTTTTGACACATGCTTGCTCTCAACCAAAACCCCATAAAAGGGAAAAGGAGATGATCTAAACCACAGGAGCACGAGTGTAGTCTAAACATCACATTTAATTTCATCTGTTGGGATACAATCATTTCACATTAACGAGAGCTCCTAATGTGTTTCACATTATTCCAAATACGCATGACAAAGCTGTTGTGTGATAAGCAGATCCATGTGTTTCTTGGATGTTTTTTTCCCTCTAAATGTGGGAAATGAGGAGGGCAGAGAGAGAGGAGGCAGGTTAAACATTAGTATAAATAAATAGGCCTGATGTGATTTGTGGAAACCCTGAATTAGATTGGCTTTAAAACAAATAAACCTGTGATTTATTGAGTCCTGTGCCGTGTTGTTGTCACACATAAAAAAGTAAAAAAAAAAAAAAAAAACTTGGATGCTTTCATTAAATATTTAGCAGATCGGAAACAGTTATCTGTCCCAGCCTGGCTGAGTGCAGGACAGAGCTGACTATCAGCTCAGTGGGCTGTGAATGAGCTGATTATATGCATGAAGCTTTTTGAAAATTCAAACACATTGTTTACCCCGTTGTTTTTCTTTTGATTTAATTATTCATCAAGGGAAATAAACAAACCAGCGCTGATTAAAATGCGAGTTCACATCAGGATGAAAATAGGTTTGAGGCGTAGGCTGGGCTACAACCTGCTATTTTACAAATTCGCTGGTGTCCAAGAAACCGTGCGTAAAAGCTACTCTGTCATTGTAGGATATGACTACTAGGACTGTAATCACCACTATTATAATCATTATCCTCATCAGCCACCGCGAGACTCTCTCCTTCATTATCTCCTCGTGCTCCTCGGGGTTGTGTGTGTGTGCGCAGGGTGAAGGCAGGGCTGCTGGTGGCGGAGCGCCGGCAGCTCCAGGCGGCGGCGCACCGTCACCTCGGCGCGCTCTCAGCAATCAAATAACAATAAGCAGGGAGATTAGGGAGCAGGATGAGCCGGGGAATAGCAGCCCTGCAGCTGGAGGGACTGGGAGCTTTGCTCTAAGGCACTTAAACAAGGCTCATCCCCGCTGCAAAGCACCGAAATGCCACAGTGGCGAACGAGCCACCGCGTTTGATTTACTACAGAGGGAGCAAAGCTCAAGCATGAAACAGCGGCGGGTTTATTTAGAAGCCCAATTAAATGTGGATTTAACACCAGGGGCGCGCGGCGGTCCGTCTGGTCACTGGCACACGGGGACGATCAGATACTCATAATCAGATGTCAATCATCATCTGCTGCCTAATTTTGCTAAGAAACGAGCAGGGTGGAGGCAGGTGTGGAGGTGGAGGTGGTGGGCTGCTATGCAGGGGCTTACCACGCCGAGAAGTGACGCCACTGGTGGGATGACACATGGCCTCGCGCTCACTCATCCTTGTAAAAGCACCTACTCTGCCGTTCTTGATGCCTTTACGGGGCTGTGACTCCCGGTGTCACGGTTTTATATTTCATGTGGCTGTGCGCTTTTTCGGGATTATTTGTGCGTAAAGGGAAACGTGACATGTACGTGTCTCTGGTACGTCTTTCCCACATCTCCCCCTTATGGCATGTCTGTCTTTTAGAAGATCTATTGTACTTTTTAGTCTTATCTATAGGGCAGTTTACATTTGGCTTCAACTGCAGCTCCTCCTCTTGTTTCTGCTACTTGTTTTAAATAGGACAGTCATCCCTCTGAATGATGTGTGTGTGTGTGTTTTACTGGCTGCCTGTGTACCCGTTGATCAGAGACAGATGTGGGCCTCTTGGCAGCCATCAGGCCAGCAAGAAGCTAGATCCCCCTCCTCTCCTTCTCCCTCTCTCCTCCTCTCTCTATCTCTATCTCTCTCTCCCTTGCCAAGACACTGCAGCCCATGTCTCAGCCTCCACGCTCCCCTCAAGAGCCACATTACACACAGATGCCAGAGGGAAGAGAGGCTGAAAGAGAACAGAACGGAGACAGAACAGGGAGGTTCAGAGAGTCATGGGAGAGGAAGAGGGTGCAGCAGAGAGAGAGAGAGAGAGGGAGATGTGAGGGGACAGAGAGGCACTCACTGCAGAGGACTGTGGAAGGCAGATGCAATCGTACCCAAGGCGCAGGAAAAGTGACGAGGAGAAGTGAGTGTGGCATCCACCAGGCCACGACGAAGTGAAGCGAAGAGTGAACAAGCAGGAGGAAGCCTCGGGGGCGGAGGGGTTGCGTATCAAACAGAGTGTAAGAAGAAAGGGCAACATCAAAGCGTGCAGGGGTCAGGAGTTAAAATGGCACTGGACGGTGAGGGGACAGATGGCATTAAGGGTTTATGAAGTGACACTATCATCCAGTGAAAAAGAGGAGTGCAGGAGGGGGGGCGGGAGGGGGGTTCTGACTGGCAGAGCTCTGCAGGGAGGGAGAGGATAAAAGAAGTGAAGTGAATCTACTAGTTGAAAAACAGATGTGGAAGTGAAGCCCAGTGGTCACATTAAAGGCTCTTGATGCTATAGACACCGTCTGGGTTTTTGCAACATGCTGCATTTTCTAGTACTAGTAGCACACAAAAGGTTTTTTCCCTCAAAATATCATGTTTGTGGACAAACCGGTGCCTGCCTGAGGCCGCTCAGCTGCAAAACCTCTGCAAGTATAAAAAACCTTGCACGGTCTCGGGGGTAAATGATCCGTGAAAGACGTTGGGTGCTCTGGACGTTTCCAGTTATGTGGCCCTGCTGTTCTCTGCTGGTGGTGCCTTCACTTGGAATAGGAAAAGCCCGGCGCCTCCTCATTGCAAATCTTTCTTTCCGACACCAAGAGACTTCCACTCCACTTGTGCTGTAATCACAATAGTTTGACTCGGTGACATGTACATTAATTACAGCAGGCATTAATATTCAGGCCATTAAGCTGCTCATTTGCATGTTTATTGAGTGGGTGGGTGTGCATCCTCTTCACCTACGGTATCGACTTCTTCCAGAGTTGGATTCCTGCTCATTGAATCATTGCTTTTCCAAATGTTAGCTCCTCTGTGAACACTTTCTAATTTTTATCATCTTTGTTGGTCTTTTTTGCTGTTTTCTTTTTGTTTTCCTCTTTCCCTCTCTCTCTCTCTCATGCCTTCACCTCTCCTCTCCTCCTCACCTCCACACCCTGCTCCTCTATTCTTTGCATTTCTTTCTGTTTTAATCTGCACCAGCCTCAGAGGTATCGGCTGCGAAAAACAAGGTCGCCTATTAGCATTCATAGCCAAAGACAAACTGAGTGGGCCGTTCAATACCAGTCAGGTATGAGAGTCACAGGCTCGCGTGAACGGCCCCGCCGCACTCGGGGTGAAATTAAAAACAAGACCCCCATAAATAAAACAGAGCAGGGTCTTTCATTCTGCCGCATTAGCCGCACAGGGGGGTCTTAACGGGAGCTCAGGGACGGGCTTAGATGGGAGCTGGAGGGGGGGTTGGCATTGTCAAGAGGGAAGGCATTAGGAATTTACTGTTATTCACAAGCAGGGTTAAAGAGGAGAGGGGGCAAGGGGAAACAGTTAGGGGTGTGAGTTTAAAGAAAAGCTGCTTTTGGAAGAACCACAATTCCCTTTTATTTTGTCTCCAAAGCGGTCGGTTCCACTAAAAGGTAACAGGCTTGTAAGGTGGGGACAGGAAAGCGGCAACAAATCACCAAGACTCCTGCAGCAAAGCTCAATTCTTCACAGCCCCCCCCCCACCCCCCTTTGCTGATGTAGGCTGGGCTGTTTCCACTCTTTAGACCAGGGAAAAGTGCTTCGGCGGTGCAGGTTTGACGGTGGCGCACAGAGACAAAAGACAGCACCATGGGAGAGGGAGACGTGATACTGTAGTCAGGTAGTGTTTAGGATTAGGGCCCACACCATTACCTCCCCCCTGTAGGCACCGGCAACCATCTGTTTAGCCGATTGATCCATTGAACCATTGATCAGGATGGCCAGCATTGTGCATTTAGATGATTAGCATGGGGCACTTATCCTGTTAGGGAGGGAGGGGAAGAAAAGGGAGATGGGCAGAGAGGAAAAGAGGATTTTTAGGATATTATCTTCCTTTGATGTGGCTTTTGTTAGTTCTTAAAAGGAAAAAAAAATCCCTCCTTTAAACACAAAAAGATGTTTTCAGTGCATTTCCTGTCTTAGTGGACAGCTTGTTGACCACTCCAGCTGATAACTGGCTGCTGGATACGCTCAGTCTTGTTGCTCACCACACACAGAGGGAAAATCCAGAAAATGTGCCGATTTCTTCACCTGCAGTGGCCTCGGTGCAACTTCTATTAGCCCATAAGCAAGTGGGATCAAGCTTTTTACAGATTCAGTTTGTTTTCCAGCTGCTGTATTTCAGATAAGAGAAGAAACAGAGGCAATAAAAGTCTTGATAATCTAGTTTGGACTTTCTTTGCCCTGTTTTCACCTCTCAGTCTGCAGAAAGCCTCTGCACCTGGTAATTAAATCTCTATATATGTTTTAAACCTGGCACATAATTCACAGATAAGCCACTGAAGGACCGTTCTCTTTGTAATAAAGATCCACATGTAATATTTATCATGGAGTTAAAGTTAATGAAAACCAAATGTGATTTCATGGCATTAGTATAATGAAGTTAGCACTAAGAATTATTTTGCATATTATATGACTGCTATAATAGCAGTATTCACGTATGAAAAGTGAGAAAATGACTCCCAGAATGCTTTGAAAGCAGCGTATTACTTTAATTCAACTGTAAATCAGTGAAGGCCACTCCACCTCAGCACAAAGGTGTTAAGGCGCAGGGCAGTGAGAGTCAATCCCCCCTTTCTTCACCCTTCCTCCTCATCCTCCTCACCCTCTCCTTGGGTCCAGTCTAGTGTGGAATGGGTGAGATTAAAAGCACGGCGCGGAGACAACCCCTGCTCTTGACTGAATGGATGAGCGCTGCCCACTCTCCCCTCTCATTCCCTCACTCTGGGCGATAGCACTTTTTAATTAAGGTGGGGTGTGGAGGGAGAGAGGGAGAGAGGGAGGGTCGGTGTGGGGGGTGTGGGAGAAGGAGGGGAGCCAGCGAGGGAGGGAGGGAGGGAGGGGGGGGCAAAGAGACACTAGGAATGATGGAGGGATTTATCAGCGCCTCTCCTCACACTCGCAGCTTATCCCAGAGCGTGACGCCATACTTCCCAGATAAGGCGACTAATAGAAATGAGAGCGCAGGCGTGCACACACACACACACACACACACACACACACACACACACACACACACACACACACACACACACACACATACATGCACATACACACACATGCACACACACACTACAGAATATGAGCTAAGACATGCAGACATATGCACATTCTCTCAGATAATGAAGATAAAGGCACTCACAGCGGGCACAAAGACGTCTCTGGGCTCGGCTTGATCTGGAGTGACTGGAAAATGTGCGCACACACACACACGCAGAGAGTCGCTTTATTTCACATTCATTTCACTCACACACACACACACACAAAACAAAGAGTGCAGCTGCATGAAGACTCACACAAAGCGAGTGAGTGTATTTTCTAAGCAGAAATACTATAGTATTTCTGCTTAGAAAATATCACTCGCATACAGTTTAGAGACATGGTGACATTGTTCCCATGTAACAGGGTTTTGGTCCTTTGCATGGTAGGAACACATGTGGCACTTGTTTGGGTGTTTGTGCATGTGTGTGCGTGTGTGTGTGTAGACAGATGGGCTCCTCTAGTAGAAGAGACAGTGTAATTCATGAAGCTCACTGGCAGCTCCTGAGTGCTTCCCCTGTGTTACTCATCCAACGCCGCAAGTTCTTTTCTCACCATAACATTATGCTTGACAGTAAAACACACTCACACACTCTCACACGCGCACATGCACGTTTTACACTAACTAATTGCCGCGGATACCCGAGCAATTAGGGAAAAAAAATAACACACATCCGTCACCATAATCAAGAAATCTTCTCACATTTATTGCAGATATATAATACGACTAGCGTCATTGTCATTCTTTATTTTTTTACTTACACGCACTGAACTGCCAGTGTGTGTCTGTGTGTGTGTGTGTGTGTGTCTATGTGTGTGTGTGTGTGTGTGTGTGTGTGCTGACTGACAGAGGTTTCCCAGTGGGGTCAGTGTCTACAGGGAGCCGCTGGAGAGCAGGCATGTCTTAATGAGGCTCGTCAGGCTCTCTGAGCATCTCACACACACACACACACACACACACACACACACACACACACACACACACACACACACACACACACACACACAGAGACACACACTCCCCTCGCTCCATCTTCTCTCTGCATCTTTCTCTGTATTTCTCCTTCCTCATCACCTCCTGTCGCCTCCCTCCCCTCCCTCCCTCCCTCCTCTCTCTGCCTGTCACTCGCTCCTTCTTCCTTCCACATATGTCCTCTCACCCGCCCATCATACATCAACCCCACCCTGCCTGCGCCTCCTCCCCCCTTTCCGATCAATCTTCCCCTTTCTTCCCTAATCCATGTCTTATCCATCGCCTCTCTGTCTCACCTCCTCTTCCTCCCCACTCCTTCGCCTTTTCCTCTCCCTTCCATTTTCTTTTCCCAGTTTAATCCCTTTTCTCCCCTTCCCTTCTCTTCTCTTCCCACTCCATCTCTCCTCTCCTCTCCCTCCTCCTCTCTCCTCTACATCCTCCTTGGAGGCCACTGAATGGGCAGCTCAGGGAAAAAAAGTGTTGAGGCTGCAGGATTCTCCCCAAACGGCTTAATCTGCTGAGGCTCTGTGCGCTGATAGCCTCCTGCTCACCATTCCCTCCATAGGTTTCCCAACAATGACTGTCTGTCTGCACCGCCGCAACAGATAAAGAGATGTCTATGTGTGTGTGTCTGTGTATGTGTGTGTGTGTGTGCGGCTCTCTGTCTGCCATCCCTGCTATCTTTTTGAAATATTTCAGTTAGCTATTTTTTCCACCTCTGCTGGCCCTCATGATTGACAGGCCCTCTGTATGTATTTGGATGTGCGTGTGCGTGGGTGGCTGTTTGAACATGGAGCAGCAGCAGCTACGTGTGTGTGTGTGTGTGTGTGTAAGCATGAATGAGTGGGTGTGTGTTTTAGCGAGTACGTGCCAGCAGCATCCTCATGTGCATCTGAACTTGAGCGCGCGGTGCTGTGCATTTGGTGTCGCTGTGCATATGCACGTGGGCGGCCGGAGTCGTGCACCCGCATGAAATCACCGGCAGCTGTGTGTGTGTGTGTGTGTGTGTGTGTGTGCGTCTGTATGTGTGTGTGTGCGTCTGTATGTGTGTGTGTGTGGCCTGTGTGTGAGCGTGGGCGTAGCTCCTCTCCAGTAACAAAGTAAGGAAGCCATCGCAGCTCTATCAAATGTCAGAGAATCTTAAGTGTGCCTTTTAAGCACAATAGGCGGTGGAAATGTCAACACTTGAAGGGTCTATTACACTTCAAGCCTTTGGTGCTGTGTTTTTTTTTCCTTTTTTCCCGTCTTTCCGCTTCCTTTATTGATGCTTTCACAGAAATTTTAAAAGAAACAGGCAGGAATATCAACCCATTTATGTCAAGAATAGATGCAGCTCAGCGGGTGAGTGGTTAAGCCCACCGTTTGGAGGTGCATTGTTAATGGCAGTTCACCGTGAGCTGCAGTTTGTTGCACTGTCTGAGGTGTTTTCCTTATTTGGTCGACGACGAACGCCAGCGCCAATATTAAGAAAACATTTGTCCGTCTTTGAGTTCAATATCACACTGTTCATTATATTTACAGATCCCACTGGTGCACACTCACATGTGCAGTGTTGGGTAGAGTGTAAAACCACCACCAACTCCCCCTCCTCCCCTGCTGTTGTCATGGAGAACACGTTTTTGCTATTGCTTCTCCATAACCAATAATAATGTCTGCAAATCTAATGCAGTGCAAAAGTAATAAAAGAGCCATTGTGCACAATGTGTGATACCCCACTGTGTGTATGTGTGTGTGTTGATGCAGAATACCCATATACATGTTCCTTTTGTATGTGCGTTTATGTGTTTAGCGTGTTTATGGGAGATAACGCAAAGCGAGGGAGCTGCTGTAGCCGCCGGGCCGTAGGCAGAGAATGGGGCCTTTTGTTGCCGCGTTAGCTTCTCATTACAGAGTCGGGGTGACCCCCCAGAACCCCACTAGACAGGCCGTCTGCGTGTCACTTCCTGCCTAAGCCATCCCAGCAACGCCATTGGCAGGCTATTGTTCCTGGGAGAGCGTGATAGGATCAGGGAATGTGTCCTAATGTTTGCAGATTGGCTTGCTGGAGCAACAATTACACTTGGAGAACGCTCCCGACGGGGAACTGGAGAGATAAGAGCCTGGGTGTGGAAGAGGGTGAAAGAGGCTCTGTGTGTTTCAATAAGTGTGCGTGTGTGCGTGTACGTGCGTGCGCTCTTTGCCAAATGCGGCAATGATGATCTTTTATTGTTTTAATAGCTTACCCATGTGTTCCCGCTCGCACTGACAATCCACAATGGAGAAGTTTTTCCAATTTCCTCGTAACTGACGGCCTAAATTGCTTTCTTTGTTTTACTGTTCATTTGTTGCTCATCACATCTTCATCCAGAGAAACACGGTAAATGAAGGCGAGTCCTCTGAGCCGCTGCTGTAGGGAGTGTAGCATTCACAAGAGTTCTATGGTTTGACGGTGAATAACAAATGTAGGGATGCATCGTGACTACATTTAGAATAAAAATACTCAATTCTTGTCTCTGTAGGTTTTTTTCTTATATATATCTACAATCAATAACCACTTCTTCTCACCTTCTCTGTCTCCATCACAGAGTCAGAGTGTGGAGGCGTGTACGATGCCAGCGAGGCGGGCTACATCACCTCCCCTGGTTATCCTCTGGAGTACCCGCCTCACCAGAACTGTCACTGGCTCATCACGGCGGCGGAGCCGTCGCAGCGCATCGTCCTCAACTTCAACCCGCACTTTGAGATCGAGAGGCTGGACTGCAAGTAAGACGAAGGGGGGACAGAAGGGGGGGAGTCGTGTCATAATAGTGAAGTCTTAAAACCACTTTTCTCTATTACTTTGACCAATAAGACTCCACGGTGTGTTATTATTCTGGCTCACTGGTGATTTGTGTTGACATTTTTATTAGTATGCTGTATCTCAAATAAGTCATTTCCTGTGGAAGCACACAGATTTTTACATACTATAATAAGTCACTGCCAGTGGTTTTGGCCTGAGCCCAAGTTGTTGAAACGTTTTCCACATTTTGACCACAACAGGTCAAACGCAAAAGAAATTTTAATTGTAGGTACAAGCTTTCTGCAAATCGCAGACCATTAACTGTGGTTTTCTTTTTGTGAGATAATTATTTATTAAGCTCTTTTCATCGCTGTCCTTTTCCACTTTCACACCATTACACACATCGCAGGCTGACGCCCCGATGAGACAGCAGCACACTTTCAGCACCGGCCTTTTAAAAGCTCCTCCAGAGCAATTACTGGGTTAAATTCCTTGCTCAAGGGCGCATGAGCCGCACATAACCTCAGTTTCCACATCCCCAAAGTTTTTTCAGCCTCGTTCACACAGACAAACAAAACAGGACACAACAGCAGACTGAATGGAAAGAGTGAGTCAAACAGCTGAATAGTCGTTCCCTCTGGTTTAGCTTTATGCTGGAAGGTGCTGAAGTTTTAAGGACATGATATCGATTTGAAAAAAAAGTTTAGACAGATTTTCAGAAACAGTTTTGTGTATGTGTCTGACATTATCATCTGTAATCCTCCTCCATCTGATAATCAAATGCCAGGCTGCATCTGAAAACGGAGGACAGAGCAGATAGGATGAAAGAAAACAATCATGATGGAGTTTGAAGTTTTTTTGCGGGGAGGAAAGTAAAGACGAGGGGGAAGAAAAAGTAAGAGAATAAGGAGGAGGAGGAGGTGGAGGAGGAGGAGGGGAAGAAGAGAAGAAGAGAACGAGGCCCAGCTGTTGTGATGTGCCTGCGTTGGTCAGTTTCCTTTCTCATACACAAATAATCTGAATCATATGGTCTTCTATTGTCTTTGACCTCAGAGGAAGTCACGGTCTCTACTGTTTAATCCAGTTTTATACAACAAACTCAGGAGGGATGTTACACAATTCACCCGTCATGAGACTCTTTTAGTTTTTTGGTGTCTTTTAAAGCGAACGCGGACGTTGATTTATCAGCGCAGCCTCCACAATTACAGCCATTTATTTCTCCTCAGTTCGCTCCAGCTCTCGCTTTTCTCCCTAAATTGAAGAATTAATAATCCTTGATGGCTGTTTTTGCATTGTTCTCTGACAAAGCACTTTGTCTGGCCGGGAGAAAAATGTAACTTTCATGAGGACATCAGTGGAAAAAAAAAAAAAAGAGGGTCTTTGTAATGATTGTCGGCTCTATTCACACGGCTGTGTCAGGTTGCGGCGGAGCTGGAAATGTTATTTTTGATGTGTCAGCTTTGTGTCTACAGGTTTCTGTCAAGGCGACAGGAAAAAAAAGAAAAAAAGTTGCATAATTATCTCCTTTTGCAATATGTTCCTGCAGTAATAACGCTTTAACACCGGCACCCACTGTGTCAACACTCCAGCACACTGGACCTCGCCGCTGTTAGTGGTGGAGGGAGGAACGGCTCAGCTGTTGATAAGCAGTGTGTCAAGCAGTTTCTCACAGCCCAAGGCGAGCAGGGCAAGAGGAGGAGGAGGAGGAGAGAGCTGAAATGTCTCCTCTTTTCTCTCCACAGAGGGTTTTTATGGGATGAGGGCTTTTTTTTTTTTAACACTAGCCTGGAGGAACCGAGGCCTTGGCCTGCCCTCTAACACACACTCCCACTCAATCTCCCTTCATCCTTATGTACAAGTGTGTGTCAGTGAGCGTGGGTGGGGAAAAGGCGTCTACATGTGAGTAACTCTGCAAGCATTTACTCCACTGTTGGTGTGTAAGACTAGCCTCCATCCCTCCGTCTGCACATCCCTCCATCCATCCAGACTTGCAGTGATAGCCCCCTTTTTAAAGGCCCATTAGAGAAAGAGGGGATCACGCCAACATTTATTTATGCATAACCTCCAAACCTAATGTGTTTGCCCTCCAGTGTTTCATAGAGGAAGTGTTTCCCTTCAGGGTGGAGGGAGAGCAGTAGAAATAAGTGGGAAACGCCAAAGTATGGCTCGATATTCCTCCTCGCTCCGTCCTGTGTTATGCTTTTTACCCAGATTGATCCGAACACTGTGGTGCTTGCTCCCTTTTTCTTTCTTTTTTTGCCTGTATGATTAGGCATTGTTACGCGCGCCCTTGCCTCTCCTGCTGCGCGTCCCTTGTCTTTTCCTCCCTCCTCCCACTGTGTGGACGCACACCTGAGCAGCGTTTCCAGGGGGGGAGGTAGTATTTAGAGGGTGGAGAGAGGCCCATTGCTCTCTCATCACACACACACGACAATTTTATTTGTATAGCCCGACAGGAGGAGGTTTCTTTTGTTTTCTGTTCTGTGTTTCTTTCCAAGCGTTTATTTTTCTCCTTATTCATTTGTTCCCATGTGGTAGTAGACCGCTGGGCTTTGTTGTTTTAGTTTGGGGTGTAGGTGACCCCCCCCTTTAGGAAGGTTGGGTTAGGTAGTTTAGTTAGTGTTTAGTGTTCCTTTGTTTGATTATGTTTGTTTGAGACTTTCTGTTGGGTTAATAAATGTATCATTCTATTATTTTATCCGTTTTTTTCATGGTATTTGTCCTTCCTTTTAATGCATAAACTGCATATAGGTTTCATATATGTGCATATATCCTCATATAGATTCTTTGTGGGGAGCCGTGGCAGGGGGTGGGGTAGCAAAGGTGGAGGAGGGCTCACCATCTCGGTCAGGGTTGAAAACTCCGCATGACAGCTGGGATTTACAGAGATGGCAGCAAAGAGAACCTGTTACCTGAAGGAGACGCAGAGCCTCGTGGTCCAGACTGCTGATCGTGGGAACGCGGGGCGATGGGGAGGAATATATAGACGATAACATGCTCATAAAGGCTGTAAATGGACACATGTTTCCAGCGGCTACACACGCACGTTCGCGCTTAGGTATGCAACCTGTGTGCTCGTCAGCCATCATATCTCCCTTGGGCACTTTAGGTCCTTTTAAAAAACCTAGAAAAGTGCTTGGTCAGCTCAGGGAAGGGCTCAGAAGAACTGGGGCTAATATCCCCGAGCCAGCTGGTGATTTTCCCTCAGCGGGTTCAAACAGTCAGTACTCGGACGATGCAACGTGGCCAAAAACCGCGGCTCTACTGCAGCAATCAAATCCGCAGCCTTTATGCAGGCGCTCCATGTCTGAGGTGGCACTTTAATTCAGGATTTCATTTCAAGGGAAGGGGGGTCCGGCCGCGTGCCAAATAGCTCTTACCTCCAGGCTGCCAGCCGATTGATGTGAACTAAATGTAATAAAGGCTAGATGAAATATCAGGCCCATATCTCTAATGCAATCTGCCATCACCAAGCCCCAGGATGCTACCTAGTGATATACCAGGAGCTGAGGAGAGGGAGGGAGAGAAGTGGAGATGATTCTCTTTCTCTCTCATTTTGTTTTCTCCAGCTCTCCTTCTCTTCTGCTTCATCTTCTTCCCTCCTGTTCTTGATCCGTCTCTTTCCCCCCCTTTGTTCTTCCATTCTCCCTCTCCTCTTGCCGGAGGAGGAAGTGTTTTATTTTTACACACTTGAATTAAACATTGAAACAGGCACAATCCTACATACAGACGCACACACACACACAAACACACACACACACCATAAAACAGTAGTCATTCAGAAAGATCCATTTCTTCCACCTCTGTGGGTTTTATTTTCTCATTTTTGTTTGGTTATTTGTTATTGAACGCAGCCTGAGGAGGGAAGAGCTGATGATATAACTTTATAACTTTCCACACACACTTGCAGACACACACATGCGCGCACAATAAAGCTGTGTGGCCTGTGACATGCCCTGTCACCAGCACATAGCAACTGTGCACTTATGTGTGTGTGTGTGTATGATATCACCCACTCACCAATACCCAACGGCGGGAGCAGAGAGGTGTGGGATCAATGTCCGTATTGCGCGTGTAATGGGAAATCGATAGATGATCAGGAGTGGCCGGAGGGAGAGAGAGGAGGGGATGAAGAGGAGGATGAAGGGGGGGTTGATGGTTAAGGATGAAAGGCGAGACAGATGAGAAGCCAGAGGTCACGACTAAAGGGAGTTGTTCAGGTTTTGATGTGTCAATATCTGGCACTTTGCCGGCGTTTAGGACAAGATCACGGTCATCACAGCGTCCGGCCACCTCCACGACGATTCCACCTGCCAACGCTGTAATGATGATATAATAACTAACAGAACAAAACCTGCAGCGTTTTCCCGAACGCTCCCCGTGATCGGTTGCTCCTGTCCACCACAGAGACACTGAGATGAGAGCAGTGCATTAAAGCTTTATGATTAATTTAGTCGCTCTCTCATGTTCTCCGCTCCACAAACATGTAAGCAAAGAGCTGGATTCTCCGCATGAGTGAAAACAACCAAAATCTCTTATTGTATGTGAAATATACGATGACGGAGGGAAGTTGAAGTTGAAGTGGAAAGCTGAGGGCAGCGGGGTCACGGCTTCGGCTCAGACAGCAGTTATAGTCTGATGTTTCAGATCGATGCAGCCGGGGCCGAGCCCAGACTGCTTGTGGTCGGTGGTTTTGAACCCCCGGTCATCTGTAAGTATGAATCTGTGATGGACATCAGGAGGTGAAGGGAGGAGGAGGAGGAGGAGGAAGAGGAGGAGTGCTGTTTGTTTTTTGGGCTAGATTGAAGATGGCAGGCTCAGAGGATCTGCAGGGATTTTGCTCGCAGCATCTAGTTAATATTTCAGAGGCACTTATGGTTTATTAGAGTCCCCTTCGAGGGCGGTAGTGTGTGTGTGTGTGTGTGTGTAGATGCATGAGCATGCATGCAGCCGTGTGTCTACCTCCACCTCACTTAATTTCTGCTGAGAGGGGAGAAGCGGCGGATGCTTCCTCCTCGTTTGCCTGGTGGATCTGGAGCTTATGGGTTTGTGTGGAAAGAGAGAAGACGACGACGTGACGCAGGAGCAGAGAGGGAAAATGATTTCAACTGAAGCCCCCCAAGTGTCTGAGCGCCGGCCAAGTTTGGTTTCCTGATATACGAGAACAGCTGTTGCTCTTTTATCAGCGTAAACAAAAATAAATCAGAGGAACACCGCGCAACCCACAGCGAATTACGTGTTAATTTTTTTGTGTAATTTCCACCCCCCCCCCCATTGAACGCCTCATGTGTTGATATTCAGCTTCCACTGAATGAAAACACTATATACCCCAGGCTCCTGGTGCAGGGAGAGTGACCACTAGTGGGACTTATGAATATGCATATTACAGTTATGTCTCTCGGTGCCTGCAGGAAATGTCCCTCGTCCACCACAAACAGCAAAAGGTGCGAAAGGCAATTAGTTGTTTAGGCGGAGAGGGGGGTGGCGGAGTGATATATGAGCGCAGAGGAAGAGAGGACATGTCTGGACTGGTGCAGAATTTCTGGCCCTCAAGGGTTTTTAGTTTCCTTAACCCCTCTCCCCCTGTTCCACTTATTCTCCATGGGGGAAATGAGTCGGGGGAGAGAGGGGAGGGGGTGTCCCATTATGGCTCCCTGAACACAAGGGCCGGTCATGCAGACCTAGACAGACTGCCAGACAGACAGAAAGCTGGGAATGGGGCATGGATGGTGTCAGACAGAGGCGGGGTTTGGATCAAAACAACTCCCTAATGGAATTTAGATCTGGGGAGGGGGGTACATGTGTGTTTGAGAGTGTGTGAGTGGTATGCGTCACTAATGTGTGTCTTCATGGGAGTGGGATTGTGTGTGTGTGTGTGTGTGTGTGCATGTGCAAGTGATTTATGTGTGTGTGCAATGTCCTGGAATGTGCTCAAGTGTATGTATGTGTATATGCGAGTGTGTGTTTGAGAGAGACAGACAGTGGGCTCTCACACGTCAGGCCCTCATGCATGTATTCATCAGAGCCTGGGGAGAGGCTGAGCGAACAGGTCAATAATCACATCTGAGGAACACTCACTCACTGACGCTAATCCATGACAGGAGAGAGAGAGGGAGAAAGAGAGGGAGAGAAGGATAGAGACCCACTCCAAAATCAATTAAAACCTAATTAGGCTCTCAGCTCTTTTATGCTCGGTGTTGGCGATACAGCGGCGAGTGTGTGCGCGCACGCCGGTGTTTGCCTACATCTGCGCATGCAAAACTGTCTATCGGTGTGTGTGCATGTGTGTGTGTGTGTTTGTTGGCACTTGTCGGAGTGTGTGTGTGTTTTCCCCGAGCCCTAAGCATGCAGGCGTATACTCGGGGATCGCCGTGGCTCTTATACCGGCTCACCGTGGGAGCTCGCTGCTAAAGCTTTTTCACCATCGCCTCTGTAATGCAGGATTACAACCGAGACATGTATAAGAGAATTGGACAACGGCTTCTTTTACTCACTGGCACAAGAGTTCCTCCTCCGGCCCACTGTTAACACAGATTTGCCTCAGCCCCAACCATCACCTACAGTACTTTAGCTGCAAGGAGACCTGTTAATCCCCCCTCACTGTTATTGCATTTTCAGCACAGACACTTTAGAGGGACGGCATCCGTTTTTTTTAAATAATGCACATATATTGTTTCTCGCTGGTGCACTGAAATGATGTGTATTGGTAGAAGAGCACTTCAGCGACTATACTGCGTCTCCATAAAGTTAGTGGGCTTGAGATGACAGAGAGGGGAGGGGGGGGCAGGATGGCTGAAAATCAATGCTGCAGAGGCAGAGCCATCCTGACTTTTAGTCCTGAGTGTGGGTGAAGCTTCAAAAAGGCCGGATCCTGCAAATTCCAATAATCCAACTCAATAGCACCATTTGTGAGACGCTCCTTGTCTCCTCACGCCCAGGCTTTCTCTTTAAAAACTGTAACATATTCTAACATGAGCGCAGGGATTTTGAGTTTCTCTCTTGTAACTGGTTTACTGTAAACTGCTTTATCTCAGTTTAACAATAACATTATTTTTGCCATCGTGTAATCTCATAATCTCATAATCTGATCACTTTCCACTTTTCGTTTTTGGTTTAATCAAACGCAGCTCTTCATCCTTCCTAGTCATCAGTCATCACTGCAGCATCTTCACACTTCACCTGTATGTGTGCCACTCTAACCCAGATTAATATGGTTTGGGATTATCCCCCCATCAGCAGTTTTAGCTTGAATGCTCTGTATGGGAATCAATACACTGAAGGAATGGGATAGCCAAAAAAATGTAGAAAAAAAAGAAGAGGCTTAGTGACTCCTCTTAATCCAGGTTTTATTCCAAGCTGCAGTGTCAGTGCTTAGATGCAGAAGAGCACAGTTTAGTGCTGATTGGAACCTCTCAGCTCAAGTGAAGACTTTTCATTTTGTGGAAGAAGTAGTGAGAAGAACATTAGCAGGAGGCTGTGTTTAAAAAGTGGCGTGTGTGTGTGTGATGCCTTCATAGCATCAAAGAGCCCATCACAGTAATTAGCGGGACAACAGAGACTTTGTGACGTCTCCGTCGTATGAACTAATTGAGACAAGTGTGTTTTTGCGTGTGTGCAAATCTTGGGAGGGTGTCCTCCTCGACGTGGCTGCGAGGCTCCTGTGGCGATGCAGTTAGTTACGCAGGGGAATCGCAGTCTGGGAGGGGAAGAGAAGGGGGAGGGGGGTGAGGAGACAGTTGTTAGCGCTGTAATGAGAAAGAGAAACGGGGATGGATGTTATGGAGACCAGGATTACACAGAGGTTAGTCACAGATGAAATATAGCAACATGAGTATTTTTTTGTGGGAAAACAAATACACATGAAAGCACACACATGGAAAGAGGTAGAACAGTGAAGAACACAGCGCTGAGATTCTCACATCCCATAAATTATGACCTCATAACCCGGTCGTTGCTCCCTGTTAAATCATTATCAACACAGCTATGATGTCGTTTATCGAAGACTGTGTTTTATTTGTAAATGACAGTTTTCATTCAATGCACCTGGAATTTAAAGGGGCTATGAGAAGTTTTGGAAAGCGAAGACAAAACAATATATTTATCGAAAATGGACCCATTAACAAGTGTAGATTCATCCACATTAATATGAGACTCTTTTATAACCAAAATCAAACTCCTCTGGGTCTCTTTAAACCAGCTGATAGAGACACTATGGTCCTTTAACTTGAGAATAAAGCAGCTGGCTGCAGGGTTTCCCTCTGCGTTGACCCCACCCGTGTGGTGTTCCACGAGGCCTAAATCAAGCATCTCCCACAGACGCTTCAGCGTGTTGTCTGCGACTCTGCCCCTGCATGTGTCTCATAATGTTAGAGGAATGACACACGGGGCTCTGAGCTAATTCTGGATCAGCCAGGTGGGCTCTCTCTGTGTCTCTCTCCCCAACACGCACTCATAAAAACACACACACACACACACTGACCTGACAGTTAAGTATTTGCTTTTACAGCCCAGGGTCAGTTGGTGAGGCAGAGTTTAAGCCGAGAGCTCCGGCATGTGGAAGCTACAAAGCGATGCCGTCTTCACATTTATTTATCCTAATTTCTCCCTCTCACCGCCCGGCGCTGTTAATGCCCTCACCTTTCCTCTCCCCCAGCCCTCACCTCTTTATTATTTCATGAGCCTCTCTGTCTATTTTTACACGCCTTATTAATGAGTCCATCCAGCTGTCTGTTTGCCTGCATCTTCACCCTCAACGTTCAGCCATTTGCTCCATGTATGTTCAGTTTTGGGGTCAAAGATCCAGTGATGTTGGTGAAATCTGAGTGTGTTGTCCTCCACCGGCTTGTGAGAGCTGGATTTATTGATATTGAATGCAGCTGAGGGGGAGCAGGACAAGTGAGGAGGAGATACTTTGACTCAGAGCCAAGTCTGTGGCAGATATATTTATTTGTGTCTTAATGTTGTGTGGTGCTCCTGCTTGGACACTGTGCATTCTGTCCTGAGGCTGAACTCTGATGGTAAATAGCTCCACACCTGTCTGGTTTTTATTAGCTTAGCTTGTTGCATAACCGCCATAACTATCCATCTATGTTTATCCCCCCCGTTGCCGATCTGCTTTTATCTCTCATATATCCGTCCTTAATCCTCTTCCTGCAGGAGCAAACTCAATTTCAACTGGATGTAAAGATCGGTTTTTCTGAAGGATGCCGGTGCTGAAACATTTTCAGTACAATAGAAACTCATTACACTCTCCTTTTTTTTCTTTTTTCCATCAGGTATGACTTCATCGAGATCCGCGACGGGAATACGGACAACGCCGACGTCCTGGGTCGACACTGCAGCAACATCGCCCCGGCACCGATCATCTCGTCCGGCCCCTCCCTCCAGATCCGATTCGTCTCGGACTACGCCCACCAAGGAGCGGGCTTCTCTCTGCGCTATGAGATCTTCAAAACAGGTGAGGAAACAGTCAAACTCTATTTGACTCTATTTATATAATGATTAGAAGTCTTAAAGCTAAATAATACACTACAGGAAAACGTACGGAGAGGAAAAGCTGCCACTTCTTTGTTGGATGTTAATGGCCCAAAGCCTGTACTCCATCACCCCAACACTCTCAAAACAATTTACATCAGCAGAGGCAGCCAGGCGTGCAAACAAAACTTAAACAAAGAGGGAAGAGAGATTAGTAAACGACTTCCAAGCCGCCTGGAAGCATGCGAGGAATGCCTGCTCTTTGATTGGAGCAGGATCCGCTTCCTCTGGGTGGACGAGGAGAGCCGGGAGTGGGAGTGGGAGGAGGAGGTGGTGGTGGTGGTGGTGGGATGATGGAGGGAGCTCCAAGGCAGCTTGGAGTCATCGGATTTAAGGTTAAAGGTTTGTAGGTAGAGGCGGAGGCGAGGAGATTGATGGGGATGAGTGTGTGCCGAAATGGAATTTTCTCCAAGGTCGCCAAAGTGCACGAGGTGAAGTGCGCTCTGCAGGTGAGGTGGAGGTGGGAAGTATATTTGTTTTGGTGCTGGGATGTGTGTTTGTGTGTGTGTGTGTAGTGGGAGAGGTGAAATGGTCAGGTGGCCTTGGGGGAGCTGCAAGATTTATGTTTAAGGGACTCAGGAGCAGCTGATATGGACTGGAGCTCCTCTCTGGAAGCCAACACAGTCATTTCTAAAGTCTCAAATCTGTCCTGATGTATTTTAAGATTTCCAAATGTAAGCCGTTGAATGAAGTCACAGATATAAGCATCGCTCTCACAGAAGAGAATGCACCGAGCTACCACCTCCTACCTTTGAACAGCATCTCTGGCTTCCAGTCAGAAGAATGTGACCCAGATTTGACGCTCGGCGGCTCCATCACTAAAGGCCTCCAGTTCGAACCCCCAACAGTGTAATGATAATAATATAGATTCTATCATCTCATATGTGTGTGGATGGATTGAAGGCGGGTGGATGGAGGATGCGGTTGCCATGGCTTTAACAAGATCCTGGTATAAATTCAGGGGGGTACAAGAGATTGTGTCACTGTGTGAGCACATGTAGGTGTCTGCTCGCTGAATGTGTGGGTGGTTCCACTCCACTCAGCTTGTTGTGTGAGATGCTGTCTGTCTGTCTGTATGTCTGTATGTGTGTGTGTGTGTGTGTGTGTGTGTAGGCGGAATGATAGATGCGTGTGTGTGTGTGTGTGCGAGAGAGGGAGAGAAAGAGAGAGTAAGGGTTGGAGGGACACAGACCAACAAAAGAGGAGTGAAATGTATTCAGGATGCGTGATTGGGGCCATGTGTTAATTATGGTGTTTCCAGTTTCCTGCACACGCGCTCATCATAGCTGTTTGTCTCAGTGTGGCCGACCTGGACCGCGGGTTTCCACAAGACACAGCCTCCAACTTCTGACGGGAACACACAGATCCCGACTAGGATTTGTTTATTTACCAGAGTGGAAGTAATTGCACTGTCATTACTTTTACCCCCATTGATGTATTTCTGTGCGCTTGTAATTTCAGCTGGAGAGCCCTTAGAATATCATTTTTCTATTTTCAATGCAACTGTATTGTGCTGCTTTCAAAGACGTAAGAGAGTGTGGGTACTCCTAGATCGCACTGAACTGGAATATCTTTAGTATAGTGTGTGTGTGTGTGTGTGTGTGTGTGTGTGTGTGTGTGTGTGTGTGTGTGTGTGTGTGTGTGTGTGTGTGTGTGTGTGTGTGTGTGTGTGTGTGTGTGTGTGTGTGTGTGTGTGTGTGTGTGTGTGTGTGTGTGTGTGTGTGTGTTTATGGGTTGTATGTGTTTTTAAAGGGTGCGTCCGAGCACAGATAGAAATCGCTGCACACAGCTGGGAGATGTGTGTGTCTGTGTGTGTGTGTGTGTCTGCACAGCTTCCTTCCCATCTTAAACAGACAGTACAGCTTACGGCTGCAGGCTGACCCCACCACACTGTGTCTAGAAGTCAGACAGTGTGTGTCTGGTTTTTGCGTGTGTGCACATGAGAGTGTGTGTGTGTGTGTGTGTGAGACAGTGAAAGGAGGGGAGGGGTTGGATATCTTGGCCTGTTTTTCATTCTACAAACTAATGATACCGCCGCTTGTTTTTGTTTTTGTTCATTCAAGCCTATTACATAAGCGGTGACTGTAACAACTCTAGGGGGTTTGGAAACGGACGAGCAATCTGTTTGTGTCAGTCTGTGTGTGTCTGTGTGTGTGTGTGTGTGTGTGTGTGTCATGGGCTACAGTGCAGTGAAAACTAATTATTTCCAGTAAGGAGGCACAGAAGTGAACTTTGACCCCTCTAATACCCCCCTCCCTCCTCCCCCAGCCTCCTGAGGGGGAGCCTGGTTGAGCATTTGCCCCAAAAACAACATGAGAAACACCCTTGAAATTCATCATAGAACTGTTATCAGTATTTGTCTACTTTTATTTATTTATTTCTCATTATTAATATTATTTTTTTTTCCTTCTTTTTTTGCTTTATTTTCATCTTATTTTTATAGTTTTAATGCTTTACTTATTTAGTGAGGGGAAGGGAGGGAGAATAGGGAGAAAAAGTTTGCTCTGTTTCTTGCTTGTAAGAATGTCTTCTTTGATTTGCTGTAGATTGCAAAAAAAAAAACTAATAACTAAAAACAACATCCCTCCACCTAACAACCCCCCCCCCCATTCACCCACCCACACACATGTACACGTATGCCATAATCCGGTTGTACAGTAAGAGTGCCCCCCCCCCACCCACCTCCCCCCTCCTCATATTGTTGTGGCCTACTTTGCTCCCACTCATGCATGCTTAACCCTTTATTCAGCCCCAGACTACTACTACCACCCCCACGCCCCCTTTCCGCCCCATCATTCACTTTCACTTACACCCAGTCACGTGGGTGCTGATGCTGTTACCACGGCTACAGGGGGAAGACTTGTCGGCAAAAAGCCCCCTTTTTTCCCCCCCACCCACTAACGCGGCGAGGGCAGATAACATCGCAGCCAATCGCGGGTTAAGACGAGGCCGAGTTGCACCCTAGGGCGTATCGTCCCCTTCGCGGACGCTGGTGACCGCTGCCGTGGCATCTGCGGGGTCGCGGCGGGAGCGCAGCCCAAGGCGAGACCCCCACCCAAGCGCCAGTCATAACATGGGCCCAGTGTGTGTGTGTGTGTGTGTGTTCCTGATGCTATCGTGTTGATTGGATGCCGTCTCTCTGGCTGTTACTATATGGCTGATTGCCATGTGGTGTTTATTCCTGAAACACCCGAGTCATCCCAATGCTGAAATTACACTCAAGTAATTAACTGGCAAAGGTAAATTAAATTCATGAATAAATAAACGGAGCGCAAAGAGAGTTTATGACTGATCAGTGATGAAGAAAACATGTCCCAAAATGAAATAATAAGACGGCAACTGCATGAATAAGATTCAAGAAATCTAGACTTGCATGAAGACTTTGATCACAAACAGCAGGGGGCTTTTTGGCGTCTGCTTCCTTTCGCGATCAAGATTTAAAAAACTTAATGATGGCATTGCATTCCTCAGCTCATAACAGAGGGATGAGAGTGATACGTGACTCAGATTGATGCAAAATGTCTCTCAGGGTTTATAAAAGTGTCGAGCTGTGGAACGCCAAGAATGTTGTTTCCCTTTCCCTTGGTTTCCTTGTTGTTCACCATGTTGCTGTTGTTGTTATTGTAGCGGGGTTTCCACCCTAACCCTGCCGTGCAGCACGTACATTCACGCACGCATGCACACACACACACCCCTCCTCGGATGCCTCGGGAGAGCTTTTTCTTCAATGGAGCCCTGAACGCAGCGCGAGCCGGGGTTACATGAGAGACGCGCGTGTGTTTGTGTGTGAGGTTGCGGATGTATGTCAGATGGAGACAGGCAGGTAGAGAGGGTGAGGCGGTTTTGATGTGAGGCAGACGCTCGGAGAACGCAAGAGGTGAGGAGAGGAGAGGAGGAGCGACGAGTTGAAAGAGTGAATGAGCTCAGTTTCTGCAGGAACGAGGGAAGAAGAGGAGGAGGAGGAGGAGGAGGAGGGGTTGCCCAGACATAACATGTGAAGCTGCCACTACATCAGGCACTCATGTGCAAAAGTCGAGTGGTTTCTACCCAGCAACCCACCCTAACCCCCCCGCCACGCGTCACAAATACACACACACTCTGACCTCCCCCTCAGCTCTTGCCAAATGGCAGCTCATGGTGCGATGCAGGCACCAACCAGGGGCCAAGACACGGGCCGAGGAGTGACGGAGGGAGGCAGCGTGGCGTGGGGAAGGGGGACGACTTGTTTTTGGCGTGTTCATACACTGTGAACTAATGAGCGCTAACGAAAGAAGAAGGTACTCATGCATACGCAAGCACAGGGGGAGCGTGCACACGGAAGTATATGAACACATGCATGCACGTGGCAGCACCGAGCGACTGTGTGTGTGTGTGTGAAGCTGCTAGCTCCTGCACACTGAGTGTAAAACACACAGAGCGGTGTGTTTGGAGGCGATGGAGTCAAGCTGTGCTCAGATTGAAGTTTTGAAGCGGGAGGACTCCAGACATGCTGCACTGTGACCCAAAAAAAGAAACAAGGCCAGTGTGTTACTGGGTCTGCACACACACTGTGAAGCTGTCACACACACCTTCAGACACACACATGTTGAGACACATACACAGAGAGGAAGATGCCTGCAGCAAAAACACACAAGAGGAGGTTAATAAAAAGCATAGACACACAAAAGAAGACATACTCATGCAAAGGCACATACTCACATATGGCTCATGCATACTGCAGAGTTCATTTACTGTTGTCTTATAGCTGCATTACAATCACATGCACGTTATTGCTTTAATGCATTCGCAGCATTCGTGTTTACTCTAATTCATGCCGCTCACTCACACACAGTGACACGCACACCCACAAACACACTTATCACAGAGCGGTGAGGTCAGATGTAGTAGGATGGGGCGACATCACCGGTAGCTCGCTTTAAATTACCATCATATTTCAACATGCCTAGCTCCCTGTGTGTAGGCAGACAAGCTCCAAGCATGAAGGCAGATGATCCACTGGTGTTTTTGATGTTGCTGTGTGTGTGTGGGAGTCGACACAAGAGGTTTCAATGCTGTTTTTAACATGTAAGGGAAGATTCGTGCAAAATAGGTCGACAGACTGACGGATACACAGTATATGTTCGCTTTGTAAATACGCTCATACATGCGGCGAATCAAGGAAGGAAGGTTTTAAGACGATAAAACGAGAAAAAAAAGAGATAAAAGGAAGCTGCAGGAGAAAAGAAAAACAAAGCGAAAGAGACAGACACAGACGGTGGATATCTCCAGAGTTTTTCCTTCCTCTCTCTGTGCTGATTGGGGTCAGTTCTCTGCCATTAACCAAGTGTAGACAGGGGAGGGCCGGAGCAGCCAGTCGACCCCTCCGCTTTTATAGGGCTGGCTGATAATAAGGACTGGTGCCTCGGAGGAATGCTGCAGAAGGAATGTGCTGTTAGCATGTCTGCGCTCCTTAAACGCTGCCTTTTCTAGAATATGTATGTGGTAATCAAACGCCGCCTTGGCAGCTCTCTGACACAGCGCAGAGATGGCTGGATGCGACCCACCGGCTTTCCCAGGTTTGAAATCCACCAGAAGCTTCTCCCAGGAGCCCCCACCCCAACCCACCCTCAAACATGACCTCCCTGTCTGCCTTCCAGTGAATCACTGATGGGAAAACACCGCAAGAACAGACTCTTTTCCTTATGCTAGCCGGCTATGAGAGCCAAGATGTATGAAATGCATTTCCTATCAGTCAGTCAAGTGCAGAGATATTGGAAATAACAAAGTCCATGCAGTGCAAGTGGGTTTATAAATAAGCTCCATCCATCGGTGGAGGAAGGTCTACCACAGGCATTTCTGACATGTGCAGTTAAACAAAGATCTAATAAAGATGCTGCGGTCTCTTAGCAACTTTATCACAGAGAGATATTTGCCCTTCTGGCGAGTGTATAAAAATAGTAAGAGATGCAGAACGGCAACCAAACAGACTGTGAATAGCCAGCATGTAAAGATAGAAGAGAAGCCGGATGGACGGAGTGAGAAAATAGCCGGGGATTGTGAATGAGTGTTGTGTGACATTTGTGTAAAGTCCCTTGTCTGTTTTGTGTTGCCGGACCGTCGGCACCCTCATTGATGTGCTGTTCCATAAACACTCTGTCTGTGACGGGCTCCCCGGTGGGGCCGGCGGAGCAGTGGCTGATGGGTAGATGATCTGAGCCACACAGCTGCCGCCGCTCAAGGTGAGCCGCCCAGGGCGCATAAATCTGCATGGCTGATGAGGAGCCACCGCAGAGGGCCCACTTAGAACCATTATACAACATTTGCGGGGCGTGTGTGTGAATGTGTGTGCGTATGTCAGAGAGACACACAGTGCAAAAAAAAAAAAGAGAGAAAAGGGAGGTGTTGGAGAATATTTGTTTTGAATATATGCAACAGAGCAGGGGTCAGTCCGCTCCCCCCTTTTAGCCTCGCTTAAGTGTGTATCATTGAATGTGTCACATTATGTAACGTCACACAAAAAGAGTCATCAGTATCCCGGAGTAACACTGAGCAGCAGCAGCCGACTTGAGCTTTTGCTCACTGTGTATTTTCTCCGCCATCGGTCATCATAAACCATGTGTGCGTTTCTGCGTCCGGCCACCGCAGCTACTGTATACTCCAGCTTGGCTGTCAGTGATGAACGACTCTCTGAAACACCCTCTGCAAGTCAGATGAGATATCCCTCTGTGATCGATCGCTATACGCGCCCGTATCCTCCTCTCCCGATATGACCGATTGCTTATTCATTTTCTAAATATCCTCCTCTCCTCTCCTTTGTTTTCCGCTCAGGGTCGGAGTTCTGCTTCCGCAACTTCACCAGCTCCTCCGGCATGATCGAGTCCCCGGGGTTCCCGGATAAATACCCTCACAACCTGGAGTGCTCCTACATGATCATCGCCCCGCCCCGCATGGACATCACCCTCACCTTCCTCACCTTTGACCTGGAGAACGACCCCCTGCTGGTGGGAGAGGGCGACTGCAAGTACGACTGGCTGGACGTATGGGACGGCCTGCCGCAAGGTGAGCACACACACACACACACAATTGCTTATTAAAGTGCATGTTCACACAGAATTTCACAATCCCCCACTTTCCCACACGCACATTAACATACCAGCCTTCAATTTCCCGAGCAGCCATTGCCGTCTTTGATGTAAGCAGTGTTGCCGAGCATTCCTTTACATTATATTACATAGAGGAAACATTATTACACGGGGAGCTGAACGTGCTTCAACACCCCTGAGGAGCAGCCCTTTCCCATGCCCCTCTCCCCTCTCCGTAATAACCTCCCTTCATCACCCCCTTCCCTGCACTCCCTCCTTATCACCTAGCGCTTCCTTCCTCCCCCGGGCGAGTGAGAGAGAGAGTGGCGGCCCACGATGAGTATCTGTTTTGCGGACCAATAGGAGGTGCCGAGTGTTGCCAAAGCGGCCTATCGGCTGCGATCAGGAAGCAGCGGGGGGAAAAAACATTTGAGGATGTTATCAAGGGGCTTTGATAGTGACCGCCATAGGGTAACGTTAGCTGCTGCGGTGCTGCTGAAAAGCACATTAGTGGTGGTGAGTGGTTCACTTCCCACCTCTGTCTCTTGCTGACTCCCCCTCACCCCCCAGTTTTTTTCTTCTTTTTTTTTATAAATATGAAGAAGAGAACTGAGGATTTGCTCTAATTATTCTATTTTCAGTTGCTAAAAAGGGATCCAAGTGGATTTAAAATTCCAATTATAGCCTTGAATTTGGGAGCTTTGATAGCTGAAAACAATTTATACCATTCAAAGTTGTGAATTAGGAGGAAATTAAAGTGTAACCCAGTTCCAGTGAGCCGAGTCCTCGGGCATGAAAGAGGGATGGGAGACAAGACGGAAGGGTGAAGAATTCGGTGTCTGGCAACGGAGCTACTCATGAGACTATTGTAATCCTCGCTCGTGCATGTGTGTCTGCGTATGTGTGTGTGTGTGTCTGCAGCTGATGCCAGTGCAGTTTGCATTAAGGCAGGGATTCCAATCCCCCTGCTGGGCCCTGGCTGAGGCACACACAGCAGATGGAGGGATGGACAGGAGAGAGAAAGGGAGAAAGACGAATGATGGGAGGAAGAGAGTCGGGGGGGGGAAGTGGCGACCATGGGGGGGACGCATGCTGCGACTCATTAGACAACACTTACTGAAGCAGCGTGGCCACTGGAAACCTGTCTCTGCTGTGTTTCCGAGGACGCTGCAGGACAAAATATTTCATGTTTTAGCCAGAAAGGGCTCAGATTTTCAAAATAAAACCACACAAAATCAAATGTTTTATTCCGATATCACCATACACATGTTTAGATGAACTGGATTTATGTGTGTCTACAGTGTCTCCTCTGATTGGCCGATACTGCGGGACAAAGATCCCCCCAGAGATCCAGTCGTCTTCCGGCCTGCTGTCCCTCTCCTTCCACACGGACATGGCCGTGGCCAAAGACGGCTTCTCCGCCCGGTACAACATGACGCACAAAGAAGTCAGCGACTGTGAGTGAGAGATAACTTACTTTTCATGTGTTTGTGCCTTTTTAGATTTTCTGTGTGGAGGTTTGTTTACCTGTTTTTATTCCCATCTCCATTTTCTCTCCTTTCAGCGCTCTCTCCTCCGTCATCTCTGCTGACACTCTTCCTTCATCTCTCTCTCCTCTTACCCTCTCGATCCTTTCAGCTTTGCCTACTTTAATTCTATTTCAATCTCAAAGTTCTCTCTCACCCCTCTCAGCCCATTTTGCTCTCTCCTAAGGGAGCATGATTTCTCAGAAGCCGAGTCATAGTATTTTCTTTTGGAATATAAATTAACTTCACCTCAATTTACCTTCTCTCACCTGTGGAGCTTCTTTCTGTCTCCCTCTGCCCCTTTCTCTGTCTGGATTTACCTTGTCGCCTCTGTCCTCCAGCTCCACGCTTTGCTCTTTATACCTCCCCTCTCACTCTCCATCTATTCAGCCTTCCTCTCCTTCCTCCGCTCTGAACGTTTAAACTCTCTGCTTTCGCCCCAACAGCGTTCCACTGCAGCATGGCGCTGGGAATGGAGTCGGGGAAGATCAGCGACGACCAGATCTCTGCTTCCACGTCCTTCTACGACAGCCGCTGGTTGCCACGGCAGGCCCGCCTTAACAACGATGACAACGCCTGGACGCCATCAGAAGACAGCAACAAGGAGTATATCCAGGTATATATATATATATATATATTTGTTTAGCTGTTTCTGTGCTGTGATGTCTTTCTTTTTATGACCTTTAGATACCGAAGCTTTAATCACTGTGGGATTTGAGATATGAATTATATTACACTTCCAGCTGTGAGCGCACAATCTGAACCAACACCACTTTCATTGCTGAGGATAATAAATGTAGGGAACTTGAGAGTGATATTTGTGTAAAGGAGAAGATGCATCTTGTGTACAGTGAGGACACACACACACACTCACACTCACACACTCATATACACACGCGTAACGGAAATGGAGGAACTGTGAACTGATGATAAGGAAGTGCTTCTGTGCTCTCAATCTTTCCTGTCTCACACACACACACACACACATACACACACACACAAGTCCACTGATATGTATGCATACCTAGGCGCACACAGACACACATATATACACATGCACACGAGCGGCGAGGAGTCCTGTGATTGATGAAGGTGCTCTTCAGGAATGCATCCGAACACTGCGCCATTGATCTCTGCCTCCAGCCTTTCCTCCCCTCACACACACACTTACACACACACATGCGACAAATGCACAGCCACATATAAACACCACCTAGGTTTCCTCAGCAGTAGGCCACAGTTGGTGTCCATCCCCCTGCTGTCTGTGTGACAGATACTCACAGCAGCTGCTCTGACTCTGTTATCTACATCAACCCTGAGCTCCATAAATCCTCCTGCACTTACAAATGATTCTATTCATTATAAGAAAAAATATATTTCCATGATAAGAAACGAATGCTTTAATTCATTTTTTCATTTTTCCCAGGTTGACCTCCAGTTCCTGAAGGTTTTGACGGGCATCGCCACACAGGGGGCCGTGTCCAAGGAGACGCAGAAGTCCTACTACGTCACCACCTTCAAGCTGGAAGTCAGCACCAACGGGGAAGACTGGATGGTGTACCGGCACGGCAAGAACCACAAGGTAACAGAACTCACCACACTAGATTAACGTGGTCTGTCCACACACACGGTGACAAAGAGGTGAAGTGGAGCGTTTGGTGCATCCAAGAGCCGAGAGAGTCAGTTGAGCTGTTTATGAACCCGAGTCATGACCAGTCATGAGGTAGAAAGAGACGGAGCAGGGAGGAAGAGATAGAGATAAGAGGAAGTAGGGGAACTGACACAACAAGAACAATGGAGTCCTCTATGTGTCCTTATCTGGGCTCGCAATTCATCATCTCTCGCTCACCACAGCACACGCTCACATAAACACACACACACAGAGTTGTAAACGCTCGGAGTCAAACCACGTGCGGACTGGACGAGTTTGTGAGGCTGATTTCAACATTATTTACTGTAATCGCTGAATGAGTCTCATTGTTTGTGTCCTCGTTTGTTAGAATAGGATAGAATAGAATGCTTTATTGTCATTGTAAACAGTGAAACAGCTAAATTGGTTTAGGATACCACTAGCCGTAGTGCAATAGTATGACAATAAGTAAGTCAGTATGAAAACAATAGCACAGTGTTTTTCAACCTTGGGGTTGGGACCCCACATGGGGTCGCCTGGAATTCAAATGGGGTCGCATGAAATGTCTAATTGATTTTTTTTTTTTTTTTTTAAAGACTGATTTTTTTTTTTACTAATTCTTATTCTTATGATTAAAAACACCACACATAATCTTAAACAACTGTATAGAATACCGTTGTTTTCACTTTCTCAAATATAAATCGAGTTCAGATAAAATGCAGCATCTTGATTCACGTGGTTGCCAGAAATTTGTGATGTCAAAAAGGGGTCATGAGCCAAAAAAGGTTGGGAACCACTGCAATAGCAATAGTATAAAGTACAGCATACTTGTTAGTGTGTAAGGTGGGGGGTTGTGTATCAATGCATGCACAGTGTGAATTGTTGCTGCTGCTGTTGTTGTTGTTGTTTTAACGGTGCAACCAACAGTAAACCTGTCTCCTGGGGATTTGAACTCCGTCCCTCACATCTGGGTTAAGGTCACTGTGGATTTGAAGCAGAAAAATAAATAGAGAGTCGTAGTGGGAGTGGGAGTGGGGGTGCAGGAGCAGTTAATCCACACAGAGTGGGACTCCCCCTTCTGTGTGCACCAGTGATTGGTTTGGGTGAGACCGGTGGGGGGTATTTGATGCAGAGATTATTGAGTGAAACGTGGATTTGACTTAAAAAGTCAACATCTGTGCAATTTATCACACCCCCCCCTCTCTTTGTACATACACACACGTGAAAACCAACAGACCCCCCCCTTTGTGCAACCTCTGGCTGATCTCTCTGTCTGGAAATCTGTGCGTGAGTCCGCATATGTATATGATGTGCGCTGGTCTGTCTGTGGTGTGTAATCTGAGTCCACTAATCTGTCTGGGCAAAATACTGTTCAGACACTTTCAGACATGGACAGATGCATCAACATAAAAGGTGGAGGAGGGAAGGGAAGGGGAGGGGCGGGGGGATATGTATCACTAAATTGGTTATGTTTCCAGCTCATACAAAGAATGCACAGAGTTGAAGGATGAATAAAACACAGCAGAGTCATGTTGAATTATGGATAATCCTCCAAACTGAGCTGAAAGCAGGAAATAACATCTGATACTCTGACTAATATGAAACAACTTTATCTACATAAAATATAGATGTGATTCAGCGTAGCATCTGTTTTTGATGAAGTTTTGATGCGTGATAGGCCTCCGAAATTATTCCTAAATCCGCGAGGATTTATTGTGCGTTCTCACCCTCTGATGTTTAATACGGAGACAAGACGTCTCAGCTGAGGGCGGATAAAACCTCCTCGACCACAGGCAGGGATGGATGGATTGGATTTAGGGATAACGCCTTTGACAAATGAAGCGAAATTTGCGGTCGTGAATTCGCCCCGGCCTGATTTTTTTTGTTTTTTTGCGCGTGAAGATTTTGCCCTGCTCTCTACTCTCCTCGCCAACCAGGTTCTCCTCGGGGCCCCGTGGGCCGCAGTTCAGTTGAATCTTCCGTGACTGCTAATCCACCAGTCATGTCGTACAAACTCCCAGTTAGCCCATCCTAAGCCCCCCAAAGAGCCCTTAAGTGGTTGAAGCTCAATGCTCATCAGGGGGTCCTGTAATAACTGGGATTTGGTTCTTCTAATTGTCATTTAACAGAGAGTTTGAAGCTAATGTGGCTTTGAAAAGAGTGCGCGCGCAATGTGTGCGTCGGCGGTTTTACAATATGTGTGTGTTTGCGGAAGGTTGAGCCGTGACTGTGTCTGTGCATCAGATGTGAATCACCCATGAATAAAAGGATTGGCTTGGCACTTCGTACCTCGCAGTGTTTGTTATTTGGAGAGAGCGCCATGCCATTCTTTGTCAAGATTTGTGTCCTTATTTGCTGTGTTGACAAAGACCGAAGGATTTAATGCCAATAAAGATTATTTGACAGCAAGAAAGTCAGGAAGAAATGAAGAGAGAGGGAGAGAGAAAGAGAGAGGAGCTGAGAAAGGAATTGTGGGAAAGTTTTTTTTTTCCTTTTCAAAAGAAATGTAAGTGCCGTGTGAGGAGAAAAACACCAGCGCTGCAGATTGCAATCACCTCAGTCACACCAGCAAACAGGCTTTGTGAATCTGTGTGTGTGCATGTGTGTGCATGTGTGTGTGCGCGATTCTTTTCGACACATTTTCTGCATACCAACACATTTTCAGTTTGACACCCATGTGACTTGTTAATTCTAAATCACACTACTTACATATGCACCTCATTACTTGACGAGACACGAGCACACTTAGGAATTGCCTATCTGTCACACGCAAACAAAAAAAACACACAAACACACACACACAATGATTTTTTTTAGAGGTATCAGACACATATACACATGTGCACCCAAACAAATTAACAGTAAAGACACTCTGTCATCCGTCTTTGAGGAAAATCCCATCAGCCCCAGTGCTAACAAAGCATTGTGTTGTTGAGAAGTGAGGCTATGCTATATCAGTTCAACACACACACACAGACACACACATATAAAGTAAACTGGGAATGGAAAAAACAGCCCACACAGCATTTCAGCCTTCTGCTCCTCCATCACACTGTGTCACACACACACATACACACACAAGCTTTGTTTTCACTCACTCATTCTTTGTGACATAAAGCTGCACACACATACACATACACACAGGTGAGATGTTACACACACATGTACACAGACAGCAACTGCTAACACAGCTACAAAGTGGAGGACTTCAGCATAAGGTGGTGTAAGACAACATTACACACACACATACACACACACACACAGCTCGCCCCTCAGTAGTGGAGAGCGGCCAGCTGGAACCAGTTCCTACTGTCAACATCTTCATACCGAGAACAGAGAAGAAGGAGTGGGGGGTGGGAGTGGGAGTGGGCAGAGGACGTCTTGCAGCAGGAGATGGACAGGGGGGTAATGGCAAGAAAGAATAGAGCGATGGAGGGAGTAAGTAGAGCAAGAAGAGGAGGACGAGGAGCGTAATGGGCAGAGAAGGAGAGCGGGGTCGAGGGAACAACACGGGGATGAAAAAAGGAGTGAATAATGTCTTGTGCAGAGCTCAGCCACTTCTCCCCGTGGCGCCATCATCAGCTTGAAGGAAAACTCTGGGAGAGGAAGGAGACATCATGAAAACACAGAGGAGAGAGACGATAGACAAGTGTGTCTACACCTCAAGTGTTTTTTACTTTAAAGGGATAGTTCAACATTTTGGCAAATTGGCCCATTGTCATAATCCCTATAGTTTTAGGAGTAGGTTCATCACCTTTAATTGTCGGTGCAAGCTGTTTTTAGAACGGCGGAGCAGAGCCGTGAGCTGCTCAGAGCTACACTACGGAGGCTAATGTGATTTCTTGGTTTCCCTCATCAAACTCATCAAATACACAATCCAACAACTCCAAAACACTCTGGTGGACAAGTTGTGACCTGCACATTCACCACGCTATGAGATAATAACAGAACGTTACAAGACAGAGTTGTTTTAGAGGTAAATTTATGCAAAATAGCTGATGCACAATACTACTAGCTAGCGATTATGGCAATGGGCCAATTTGCAAAAATGTTGAACTATCCCTTTAACGCTAGATTCTTTTTGCTCTCTTTGCTGGTCCGTGGTGTTTACAATAACACACACATATACACACAAGCTTTTCACGGTGACCTCGTTCTCCACAGGGGTCATCAATACTTAAATACCCATGGTGCCTCTGTCCCGCCGATGTCCGCACAAAGCAGTCTGACCGCCGCTTTGCCGCGACGTGTGTGTGTGCGTGGGCGTTCAGACTGCAGGCAGGCGCTTCGTTATAATTTCATGACTCTCCTCACCAGGATACACAACACGGCGACGTTAATTATTCAGCCCACCTCGCCTACACGTCACGTGAGGAGACACGGAAAAGAAAAACATGCCAGTCGCCGGGCAGATTCCAGACTCCCCAACCCCCGCTAGTCAAAAAGTAACCACGGTATCAACAAGTCGGTCAATGACCAACCATCTGCTTCCTAAGGCTGCTGACCTTTGACCTCGGAGGTAATGGCTCAGGGGTCAGATGGGCGACCTCCTCAGGTAGCCTGACAATAGATGGGAGGAAGTGGAGGGAGAGCTGACCAACAACTTCTCATTGTCTCTCCCTCCCTCCCTCTGTCTCTGTCTCACATCTTAGAAAGAGAAATAAAGAGAATGCCTCTCCCTCCAGAGCTGATTCACATCGAACACGTTGTTCTTTTTGTGTCATTAACGTTGGCCATATTCCCTGCTTTTATCCAAAGATGGAAACAAAGAAAAGCAGCTGGCAGTTTTATAATGCACCAGCTAATGGCCTCTTAGTCATGGTGGGCACTCTCTCTCTCTACAGACGTTTCTGGGAAGTTGTAATGAACAAATATTCTGCAGACATTTCCCTAACTTTCTCCTCCGTGGTCTGGATCGTGACGTATTTGCGTCATTTGTCACTTTTTCTTTTAATCGTAAAAAAGTTGATACTTGTGGAAGCATTTCAGTGCTGCAGGGACAGTTTTTGTGAGGCTGCTGGTGCTTGTCCGATAATGTGAACTCATGGTCGCAATTTATTTCAAAATTGAGGAAATTCCATCAATTATTTTTTTTTTTTGGTTGTGTAATGACATAAATGCTCGGATGGACTACTTCCTGTTACCGTGATGAATGTCTCTGTTGTTCTTCCCCTCCCACTCGCTGACACTCCCTGCCTCCTCTTCATATTCCTCATATAGTCATTTCTCCTGCCCTCCATTCAACCTCTTCTTTCTCTCTCACCCGCCTCCACCCATCTCTTCATCTGTTTTTAACTCCTCTTCTGAGGACTCATCCTCCCCGCAGTCATTTTTTTCCGTGTTTCCCCCCTCGTCCCCTCCCTGCTGCTCTTTGTTTCACACGCACAGAAGAATCAGAGAGTAAAAGAAGAAGACGGGTCAGTTGTATGAGCGTGAGTGGGTGTTTACATAACCCCCATAAGAGCCCACATCCACTGTTTGGCCTCTTAGGTAAACATGACGGCTGTCTATCCTCGATCCAGCAGCAGATACAGAAGAGATAGCCTGGCTTATCTGTTCAAACACTCATGCTGCTTTGTATTACCAGTGTCAGCTCCGTTTGATTAAATCAGGCCATGCCCAAAATCAAATAAAACCCCTGGAGGAGGATTTCCAAGTGCTATTCCCTCTGGTTGTGGAATATCTGGAATATCGTATTATTGGGAGGAGGCAGGGAACTTCACAAATGGGTCGTTTTATACCAACATGCCAGTGTAGTGTCTGCAGATTTAAATGAAAGCAGATGGTTTATCACTTATAATGAAAAACAACATTATCAAAAGAAACGGGAATCAAATTTTTAGGCAAAGGGAGCACGTCTGGGTTTGATCCTCGTGCGCTTGGATTAGAGTAAAAGAGAAGATGGTTGATGCCTTTAATCTTTAATTCAGCTGCTTGTAGCTGTTGTCTTTCCATCTTTCCGGCGCGTAGATGTTCATCGCCGTGGTTTCGCCGATATCTGCCGTTCTCCTATCGGACGGCCTCGGTCGACCACAGACGGAGAGAGGGAGAGAGAGTGAATGACACTTAACAGTCACTCAGTCAGTTAAAAGACACTTCCTCTGCTTATCTGAGTGAGTGTGTGTGGATTCCTGTGGTTTCCTGTGTGTGGTGTGTGTGTGGTTTTAGTTTGTGGCCACCACCGCCACCAGTACGAGGAAGCTGGGGAGCAAGAAAGAGAAAGAGAGAGAGATATCAGCTGAGAGGTGTTGAGATGAGGGGATGTGGTGCAGACAGGGGGTGGGGAGGGAGGGGGGGTTGAGGTGTAGAAGGAAGAGGAAGGTGATTATAATTATAAAATAGGAGTTATGGGTTTTGGAAAACACGCAAACAGGAAAGAAAGGGAGACTCGAGCATCTTGGCTGACTTTTCCATCCAGAACAGAAAGTCACTGACCGCCCTGGTTACTTCTGCCCCCCCCACCTCCCACCTCCCACCATGACCTGACGCTTCAGCTCGAATGGAAGGAAGGGAGTGTTCGTGAAGTGACTGTTGATGGTTTTTTTAGGGTGGATGCCTCTTAGGAAGTGAAATTTCACTCGCATCCTGCCCACCTGGACAGACTTCCTGCGTCTGGAAGGTCCCGTCATGTTTGGCCGTGTCAGGTCATGTCCCCCCCACTCCCCCCCACCCCCGGCCCCCCCGCTGCAGCTTCCTATGACCACCAGTGGAGAGGTGAAGCAGTGTGTGTGAAGGAGAGAGTGAGTGAGAAAGAGAGACCCTCATCCATCCAGGCTTTCCCAGCCTCCCAGCGCCGAACCTTTGACCCCAAAACACATCGACAGCTGGGCGAGTGACATTGGATCCGTGTTTGGGTTGTCTCTGCTTTGTCCGGCCTGGCACTGTGTTATGTGTGTGTGTGTGTGTGTGTGTGTGTGTGTGTAGCCAAGCGAAACCGTGCGCTGTGGGTGGGTGTCGAGCAAGAGATGGTAGTGTGTGTGTATGTGTGAGAAAGAGAGAGATAAGACAGCCCAGGCACCGAGGCGTGCAGGCGTGTACAGTACATCAGCTCCTGACAGTAACCAGCCTTTGTCTTTGTCTCCTGTTTGTCCTCGTCTTTGTCTCTGCATCAGATCTTCCACGCCAACACCGACCCGGCCGAGGTGGTCCTGAACCGCGTGCCGCAGCCCGTCCTGGCCCGGTTCGTCCGCATCCGACCGCAGACCTGGAGGAACGGCATCGCCCTGCGCTTCGAGATCTACGGATGCCAGATAACAGGTGTGTGTGTGTGTTTTTTAACAGGAAAAAGAAAGAGCTCAGTTTCTTTTTAATACTCCTGTTTTCCTCCTGGGTGGGTCAAGGAAGGAAGGAAGGAAGGAAGGAAGGTAGAAAGGACGAAGGGAAAGAAGGAAGGAAGGACAAAGGGAAAGATGGGAGGAAAGAAGGAAAGGAAAAGGAAGAAAGATAGATGAGGGAAGGAACAGATTAGGTCAATTGGGTCAAAAAGGAAGGAAGAAGTAACGGACGGACAGAAGGAAGGAAGGATGGAAAGGAGGGAGGGAAAAAGGGAGGAAAGAAAGATGGAGGGAGGGAACAAATCAAGTCAATTGGATCGAAAGACTAAGGAAAGAAGGATTGTGGAAAGAAGGAAGGGGGGAGAAAGGAAGGGAACAGATTGGGTCAACAGGAGGGTTAAGGGCCTAGCGGGAGAGGGAGACGGAGAAATCCCTTGTTTATCCGCTGTGGTGTTTCAGGGGTTTAATCCAGCAGCACTGTGGTCACACGTCTCCATTTACCACCGTCTTGCCGGGAATAAAAAAAAAAAAGCCTTTGAACAGAAGCAAGAAATAACTTCCTCAACCTTAAAAGAGAACACACACACTGGCAGATAGTCTCTCTCACACATACATGTGTATTTATGCTCTCTCCCACACTCTCCCCCTGCTATCTTTTAAACATGGCAACCCTCGGGCTAATTAAAGGCAACTTCTACTCTATTCTTCCAGAGGCAGCAGCAGCAGTGTCAGTTCCCTCTCTCCAAGCGCTGCTCGCTCGCTGTCTCTAACTCCTTTTTTGATGTGTGCTCTTTGCTCTATATCTGGAAATGAGTCCCGATCAATCATTCATGCCCAAGCCCCCCCACCCCCAACCCCTACACACACACACTCCCCATTCACTCTTACATCAGAAACTGTGATTCCTCCACAGCCTCAACAGCTGCTATTGAAATAACTATTAGCTGTTACAGTACAGGTACACGGGGCACACCGGCTGCTTTCTAAATATAGCAGATGACCTCAAAAGCAGGCACACCCTTTGAAATGTACACACACACCGCACGCACACACACAAAAACACACATACACATACACACTTCCTGTGCCTTTTATTCATTATTTACATCTCCTGCTTTTGCAGTGACATAACAGCATGAAACTTTGATCTGTGTTCTCTTAAACCGTCAGCACAACTAACATCTCCTCATCTTGCTTCCTCCAGCCCTTTCTCACTTCCTCTGTGTCTCTCTCTCTCTTCCTCCTCCTTAAAGGGATAGTTCAACATTTTGGCAAATTGGCCCATTGCCATAATCCCTATAGTTTTAGGAGTAGGTTCAGCAGCTCACGGCTCTTCTCCGCCGTTCTAAAAATAGCTTGCACCAATAATTAAAGATAACAAACCTACTCCTAAAACTATAGGGATTATGGCAATGGGCCAATTTGCTAAAATGTTGAACTATCCCTTTAACCTCTCCCTGCCTCCCGTCTTCCCTCCCATGTGCTCATCTTCCCTCCACCCCTCCCTCCCTCTCCCACTGTTTGCCTCTGCAGGAGTCTCGTCTTCCCCTCTTCCTCTCCCTGCCTCCCTGGGCTGTCGTCGTTCCCTCTCTCTTTTCCTTTTTTTCCCCCCTCCACTCTTTCCGCTCTCTACTTCTCTGCCTCCCAGCTCCTCGTATTATACCTTTCTTATCCCCTTAATCCTCATTTCTAGCCTCTCACATACTCCCTAGGCAAGTTACTTTCAGCGCTACTCGCCTCTCCATATCTGAATGAGTTTCATTCCCAAAGTGCTTCTACGTGTACTTGGAACTTTCCCTGAGTCGGTGAATGTACGTAAAACGTGTGCAGCCCAGTGAACACAGACAAAACAGAGAACTACATATTTAAAAGACACATTTTTTAAATATTTGTGTGAGATGTGAAGTGCATGAATTCAGACTTGAAGCAGCAGTGCTGTGCTGAACATCTCCTCTCTTCCCCTCCCTCCCTGGTCTCTCTGTACTCTTAATGCTCAGTGGCCAGTAGTGCAATCCTGCGGTGAAGCTTAACAGCTCCCAGGTGGGAATATGTGTAACAGCGTGAGTGTATGTTAGGTCGTGGCTGGAACGTCTCCGTCCACCCGGCTGAGCTGCAGGTTAAAGTAATCTCTGCCCTCTCTCCCTTTCCCGCTGTCCAGATGCTCCGTGCTCGGACCTGCAGGGCCTGCTGTCCGGCCTGCTTCCCGATGCACAGATCTCAGCCTCCTCCAGCAGGGACATGGTGTGGAATCCCGCGACCGCCCGTCTGGTGGCCAGTCGCTCCGGCTGGTTCCCGGCCCCTGCACAGCCGCTGGCAGGAGAGGAGTGGCTACAGGTGCAGAGATTATTCAATCATTTCACTGTATTTTGGCTGCAATTTTCCAGTCTCTGCATCCCTTTTTTAATGCATTCTTTCTTACAAGTTAATATGCATGAGTCACTTAATATGCACCTCCACGCATTCAGCGCTGACATTAGCATATAAAACTTGCAGCAGATTAGCATGAATGGGAACCAGGAAGAATAACTGCTGTGTTGTTTTGGCTTGCTCTTATCAACAGAGACAAACCACAGCAGCCATTAAAGCATAACCACGAGTGCATTCATCTAAATCTAATCTCCTCAGGTGGACCTCGGGCTGCCCAAGACGGTGCGTGGTGTGATCACCCAAGGAGCAAGAGGAGGAGACGCGGGAAGCGGGGCGACCACAGATAACCGGGCGTTCGTTCGGAAGTACAAGGTGGCGTACAGCCTGAATGGAAAAGAGTGGAATTTCATCATGGACCAAAAGACCAGCCTGCCCAAGGTGAGCGAAGGATGATGTAGAGAGAGTGTGTTGCTTGTTGCATCAGCAGGGCAGCTATCACAGTCTGTGTGTGTTTTTTGTGCAGATTTTCGAGGGGAACACGCACTACGACACCCCGGAGCTGCGGCATTTCGAGGAGACGGTGGCTCAGTACGTCCGCCTGTACCCAGAGAGGTGGTCTCCTGCAGGGATCGGCATGAGAGTGGAGATACTGGGCTGTGACCTTCCAGGTAGGATGCCCTGTTGTTGCTTCTTATTATATGAATCACCGTATATATGATAATTTTCTGCCTATAGTACTCCAGGCTGAATAATTTAGCCGACGCTCTAACGAGCTGAAGTGATCTAAACAGAAGTGAATGGACCTTGAGGAAGGTGGCTCCCCCAGAAAAGTGAGGCTGGCATTAGATATGCATGAGAGTCATTAGAGTGTGGCGGAGCTGGAAAGTGACACGGAGCAGAGGCAGAGAGAAAAGGAGAGGAAAACGATCCGGCTGAGTCTCAAAACCTGGAAGTTTGTGGTTTTGCTTCCTCTCTGGTATTGTTTCACCTGGAACAGCGACTGTGAGCTTTAGACAACAAGTGTTAGCATCAGCAGGGAGTGGACAGGGTTCGGTTTGAAGGAATGCGTCCCCACTGAGAGAGAGCGAGCACTGGTTTGTTCACTTTCCAGCGTGGTCTGTTATCCAGATGTGAGACGCACAACATCCACCGTCACTCACACACATATGGACTCTCGCTGCTTGCCACTCCCACAGTGCCTCGACAGGACGACTGGGCCGTGCAGCACAACATGCTCAGGCCTCTCTAACAAGCACACACACACACGCACACACAGACACACACACACACACACACCAAAGCAACCGCTAATATAAACATATACTCTATAAACTCCTGACATTCAAACACCCACATGCACCACGGTAATCAGGCCTCCATAAATGCAAGTAAGGTTATGCGGTCTCCGAGGTGATTTCTGTGTGTGTGTGTGTGCATGTGTTAGTGTGTGTGTGTGGGCTTGGATAAGTGCTGATGAAGTGAGATTAAATATTAAGAACAGAACATTATCAGTATGGCCTTTCCCACCTCTCCAGACTGTGTAATGCACATTTAAAGACACATAGACCTTTATACTTAAATGTACATCTTCCATTATAGCATCAATATTAAACACAATGTTAACCACACACAGCGTTAAATGTAAAAGTGCTGCAGAGCCAAATAATCCAGCTGTCAGACTCACTCTCTAAGTCACAGTTTAATTTATATGTAGTTTATGAAATACCTGCTGCCCCCCCACCCCTCTGCATCCCCCTGCGGCAACACAGGAAGTGATGTGTTTTCCATTCGCCGTTTGATTGACAAGTGAGCTGTGGGAGACGCAGAGCAAAGAAACACAGAGACAGAAATGAGCGAGTGAGAAAAAACCTAAAAAATCCTCAGAGGGGTGATTTCTATCAGATGGAGCGGAGAGTTTTGTGGCACAGAAAACGGCCGTCGAGCGTCACACATTGTTCACAGGCCTCCCAAACTCAGCAGGCAGAATGGACGACTGCTGGCATCTTGTAAATCACTCACTTCCCCCTCACTATTTCTGCTTTTTTTTCTCCTATTTAAGTCTTTTTTCAACCTCTTCTCATTCATGATTTAGTTTGATAAAGATTTATATATATATATTCTTTACCCTACATCGTGCAGAGTGAAGTCAGAGCCAAGCAGCAGCCGCCACAAAGAGGCAGAAAGAGGTTTCTTTCTCTGTTTTTCTCCTAGTTCCTACACATGGTTGCAGTTTTTTTTTTTCTTTTCCCACCCTGAGGCCCTGTGCGTGGGTCCGTAAATGTTTTTGTTCTTTTTTCGTTGCTATGCCTCCTCTCCTTTCCTCTCCTCTCCTCCCCTCTCTCCCTCTGTTACTCATCACTTGCACCTCTTTTCCATGCTCACTGCTGCTGGTCCTGACTCCTTCTGTTTCCCCCAGCTGTCTCTACCTCTCTCTCCTTCTCTCCCTCTCATGCACACACACACACACACACAGCTTCGACAGTGACAGTTTTTTAGTATATGTGCTTCCAAAAAATGAAAAATTTATGAGCTGAGGAAGGAAATTTTAGAGTGATCTGTGAAAAAAAATGCAAAATATCATCTTCTTTTTCCAGGTAGAATCATTTTAAGTCTCAGATGCAATGTAGTGTAGAACTCACACTTGCACACACACGCAATACACACACACACACATACACGCATATACACACCTGTAACGCAAAGCTCAGCCTCACACTGGAGTTCTGGCTCCTTAGAAACCACAGTAAATTCTGTATTGCTGAGCCATGATGACAGATTTGAACCAGTTTGGTCTTAGACTTATTTTGGCTCTTTGTATAAATCTTTGTGTCACCATCTTTTTGTGTGTGTGTATGAACCTTGATCTGAGCACTTAACCCCACCCAGCTGAATCTCAAACAATGGCTACTTGTTTTTCCCATCATGTTCTCTCGCAGTGCGTGTGTACGTGCGTGCATGCACATCCATTCATCAGTGTGTGTGTGTGTGTGTGTGTGTGTAGGACTGCCAAGCAGAGATTTACAGAAAGGCTTTCTACATAATTGAAGATTTTTTTTTCTCCTCCTCTCTGACATATCGCTGAGTCAGATTCTTTGGGAGTGAGCGATGTCTTTTAGGCAAGAGAGAGCCGGAGTCGCCGCCCTGGCTGTGTGTTAGTGTCTTCTGGTGTCCGCGTGTTATCCGTGTGTATGTCTTTTATGCACAGCTGCACCGTGTGTATTTGTATGTATGAGTATGAGCGTGCACCTCCATTATCTATGCCGGCGGCTCCCCCGAGTCCAGGTCTAAATGTTGGTGTCTCATCCCGCGCATGATGATGACTTGCATCATCACCTGCAGCGGTAGACACATTATGTAAGACAACACTCCGCTGCAGAGGGACTCGTCCTGCTGCTGCGCCTGTGCACACGTGGGCCTCCGCCACGCACACACATCAAGGTCAGGGCTCGGGGCAAGGTAGGCAGGTCACATACGTTCGCGCACACATTCTCACATCAACTTAACACACACACACACACACAGAGAAGTCCCATTCCCATTGCCCCCGACACTCCTGTCACACCCTGGAAAGGTCAGCACATTTACACTGTGACAAGGCCTGACCTTTGAAAGCATAGAGTGCTCAGGGGCCGGGTTGAATCTTAATGGAGGGGGCCTGTGTGTTTTGTGTTTATGTGTGTTAAGATATACGCACACTGGCGCCCAGGTAACGTGGAGGCGGAGGGAGGGAGAGGCGCTGGGTTTATTCTAACGCCTGGACTTAACTGGAGGAGCGTAAAAGGTTACCCCGGAATAAAAAGGCAAACACAGAAATCAAAATCAAACAAGAAGGACGAGCACAAGGGACAGAATGAAAACAACAGGAGACGCGCCTCGCATTGGAAACACGGCGGGTTAGAGAGTCAGTGAGGAAGCCGCTTTCCTCGCCTTACCTTTCCGGCGGGGGGGGGGCCAGCAGCGATAAGAGTCTCATTAGGTAGTTAATGACTGGCGTAAAGGACATGACATTAACGCTGGGTTAATGTCAGAAGCCGTCGCCAGCTGTGGCCGGCCCTTTCATGTTTGCCATTTCTCCAGCTGGGGCGCCATCGCTCTCATTTCCACAGGAAGTTCCTTTAAGCGGATCAATTGTGCACCACGCTGCGTTTGTTGCCCTTAGTGCCTTTTCATAGTCTCTAAATGCTATCCTCGTCATGCAGAAAGAGGAATATTAACAGTAGGAGGCTCTAGTATTGCGTAAAGCAGGATAAGTCCATGAGTTTGTGCGCTTGTTGTGTTTCTTTTCTCACATGAGGTCACCGAGCCTCAGAGCTGTTTGGATAGGCTTAACTGAGATGAAGTATGGACAGCTCACAAAGGAAACTGAAATCTAATATGCTGCTTACGAACCCACACAAGCATCCCAGCGATCATTAATGTCAAATTAGTGCAACATGTTCGACTGCAGTGTCGTCAAATGTGACAAAAACAAGTCGGCGTGCAAACATGCGAGGTTAACGGCGGCTCGTATGCAGTCGGAGATGGAGGCTGCACGGTTTAGAAGCGTGATGATGAATGTGGATGTTCGGTGCAGACGTGACCCAAACCTCTGTGTAAACTCCCACAACGCACCAGGGTCGACCCATCTGCTCCTAATAACACACTGCTTTCTCCCACTTCACATTCCAACTGCAGCCTGCTCCACATGTGTGTGCGTTTGTGTGTGTGTGCGTGTGCATAATGAGCATAGAGTTGTTGTTGCTTTTTTAATGCTTTTCTATGTTGTTTGTCTTTCTATGTGATAAATGTGTTTAATACACATCGAGAAAGAAAAGAAAGAAGGAAAGTCTCAAGTGTATGTTGAGTTATAGTGTATGGTATAACACACACACACACAGTAGCACACACATGCAAAGAGAAAAAAGGAGTGGGAGATGAAGTGTGTGTGTGTGTGTGTGTGTGTGTCCTCCCTGACAGCCAGTGAGTGGTCCCAGAGCGTGATCATCCTGTCCAAGGTCGAGGGGAGTTTGTTGGACACGTCCATCCATCAGCTTTAGCGGCAGCCATGTGTGTGTGTGCGGCTCTTTATGCGCTTGTGCATATATGTGCCTGCATATTCTAGCCAGTGTGTGTGTGTTGGACAGATACTGAGCACCCAGACACAACCTGACAGCCCCCCCCCCCCCCCCTCTTGGGTGCTGCAGGGCTATCTCTGCCTGTCTCTGGCACTCTGGGTGGGATGGCCCAACAGAGACAGGACACTGGAGATGCAGTTAGTCTGAACCTCACACTCTCAGTAATGACGTGCACTTTAATTCACCCTCAGTGGGACACGTAGACGGGTTCATCAAAACAGCAGCTTCCTGTTTAAAACTCTCAAAATCAGCCTGGAAAGTTACAGCATTAGAGATTATTAGAGGGAAAAGAAATATTACTCTGGATGCAGTTTCATACTTGGCACAAGAGTTAGAAATTGTACATTTAACATGAGAAACACTTTCATAACTGTAACCACCTTGCATTCACCAGAGAATAACTGAGGGTTATTAAGATGCTATATGTCGCTCTTATCTGCCTCTGTTGCTTATCATTTCCTGTGTTTCCTGGCCCACTGGAGAGATTCCATATGAATAATCTCCCCTTAAACAAACACTTGATGATAAATGCGTCCTCCTCGCAGCCATCTAATGTCTGACTATTGTTCCATGCTGCCGTCTTTGACCTATATTCTTGTTGTGTTGTGTTGTTGTTCCTATAGAGACCACCACGCCGGCTGACACGGCCACGCCGACTCTGCCCGCCGACATCGACACCACCACCGTCCCCGTCAGCTCGACAGGTGAGAGCAAAGTGTTTAACATGAAAGCCGGAGACGCAAGTGGATTAATAGCGGAATTAGTGAGCTGTAATACAAAGATGAAAGGCGTGTGACATAATGCAGAGCCGTGTGAATGAATGCGTCTTTTCTCTATCTGAAATGACTGTGATTTCTCATGCCTCCGTGCCCTTCGGCTCCGTCTCTCTTTCCCCTCCCCGCTGCTCTCCCTCTCCACCTCTGCAGCAGCCACCGCTTCGCCGACCGACAGCGTGTGTGACTTTGACCATGGCCTGTGTGGGTGGACGCACGACCCCAACGCCCCTCTCTTCTGGTCCCTGCACAGCAACGGTGAGTCTGCTCTCCTCTCCTTATCCGTCATGTGGAGAGATTGTGCATGAGTCAGCACCGCCGCCTGCTTATCGGAGAGCTGCTTAAGCTTCCCTCCTCTTACTGTTGATGCACCGTCCGTGACCTGCAGGAGTCAGGGTTGCAGTTAAGGTCAGTTTTACATAACAGTGCAGTTATAGCTCAGGCTTTTGTTTTGGCACTCTGTGTAAACTCCTCTAAACTCCTGCAGAGCTTTTATGTATGCAGCTGCGGGAGGAATTTCATTTGCGTGCAGAAAATTGCACAAGCAGAAATGCATTGAGTTTATTTTATCAACTTCACTGGGTCTAGACAAGACACTGTTTCCTATAATTAAATGGACTCATTCTCCTTGTGCATCTTCATCGAGTCCTTTTTTTTTCAATTTGATTAAAATAATTCCTTAAATTGAAACCGGTCTAATTTAGCAGCGGCGGCGTCTTCCAGCCGCGCCGCTCCTTTCCGAGTGAATGAGAATGAAAATGAATTTAGGGAAGCAGAGGGAAATAGACACCACCGCTGTGTCGAGCCCCACTTGTGACTGACACCGCCGTGTGCATGTGCGCGCGCGTAACGTGTGTGCGTGTGTGTCCAAAATGCGCAGCGTCCCAGCAGGAAGGGGTTAAGACCCAGTAGCTCCAATTAAGTTCAGAGCAGGAGATTCCAAAGACGAGCGGTTATTCCCGACCGTCCCTTCGCTGCCCCTCAATTACCTCAGGCACATCCCAGATGATGCTGTGTAGACTTCCATCTACTTAGACACTCCTTGAAGAAATAATTATTCATTTTCCCTTTATACATACCCGAGGATCAAAAGTGCAGCTTTTGGCGTGTTATTAAAAGCTACAGAAACGTTTCCTGCTGGGTCTAAGGAGGATTTTTTTTTTTTATGGTGCTATTTATAATTTTTTCGAGGCAGGGCACAGGATTGTTAGACTAACCTTGTTTTAAAATTCATTGCTTTTGAGCAAGTCTCCATGAAAGATTCAGCATTTTCTCCAGCTGGATAGAAATGAACAAGAGGTTCAGCGTGACCCCCCACTCCCCCTTTTTTTTTCTTCTTTTTTTTTTGTCAGTGTGATGTCACCTGGGTTATGTTCCAGAGCGCAAACAGAGCTCGCAGAAAAGGCAAAGACGTTTTCCTGAAGCGTGACCTATTTAGGTCATAACCATCTTTGACGTTAGTGGGGGGGGGGGCTTCAAAGCAGCTTCTTTCATCACGGGGCCGGATTGGAAAGGGTTGCTTAGATTAGCCAGGTTGTGGCTTTCATGTGTGGAGTATCGTTTGCAGCCGGTTTTTTTTTTTAACGTGCCTTTGATTTTCCTCCCAGCAGATGTCAAAGGTCAGAAATCCTCGGCTAACGCAGGATCATTATTTCACTGCTATCAAATCACAGTTTAATTCCCCTCTGTCATGTGACCCAGGAGCCGTGATCTCCTCACCTCTCCACCTCGGCCGCGAAGACACAGCTGGATTCAGCCGCTTTATACTGTAGCATTATTTGCCTTAATGTACCCCCGCTAATAAGAATGTGCTAACTAGGCTTCATAGATTGAATCCATGCTTGCCTCTCGCTGCAGGAGACCACTGTGAAATGGATTAATAATGCTCCGTTTCGCTGCGTATGGAGAGGCGGTCTCAATTATGGGCTGTCTGGCAAACAAGAGGCACAACAATGGAGGGGGTTTTCGCTGTAAGACGGCGCTGCAGAGACGATGGAAGAGGCTTTTTGGTGCACGCGTTAGAACCAGTCATAGAAAAAAGAAAATCCTCTCCAGGCGTGTAAACACAACTAGTATTACACACCAGTCCTAAAAAGAAAAAAAAGAGGATACACACACACACACACACACACACACACACACACACACATATTCAAACCAGAGCTGCAAAAGGCCAAGGGACACACTGTCACACACACTGTCTGAAGTGTCACACTCGGGCGTATGGCGGGCAGAGGGGAGCTGTCAACTCGGAGGAAGATTTGTCCCTCTAGATACAGCTGGAAGGACCACACACACACACACACACACACACACACACACACATACACATACATCAACACACGCACACACACAGCAAAAGGTTATCAGCCCAGTCACTCAGCATGGCTGCAATAAAAACAAACACTCCTACATATTTGCTTCTGTCATTTGTTTTGGATAAAAGAACGACACGACTACCTGTGTGTTTTGCCCTGAAATGTGTCAGACTGTTTTTTTTCTTTGCACACACACACACACACACACACACACTTGTCCATGATAAAGCAGGTGATTTAATCTGCAGATTGTTGCTACTGGACATTTTCCCACAGGGCCCACTTAAGAAATTCTTCACCAGACGCCTCATTGAGTCACCACACACACACACACACTCGCACATACAGTGGTCTCACCAGCCTTACCCGCCCCCCTTCACAATGGAATTTGTGTCAGCATCCAATTTGCAAACTAAACATCCTCTGGTGTAAACAAATGGAGCGGCGTGCGTTTTTTCTGTGGGACTTTTTCCGTTGTTGAAGTCGTTTACCTGGGAAGGCGGTGAGGAGGAATGGGCCCCGAGGGGTCTTGGCAGGAGTTCTGGTAGCGCTCCGTGTTCGGGATGACGGCGCTCTCTCCGGACCTATTCTTCTGTGTGTTTATATTTGTCATATCCCTATTGTTCAGTGTGACTATTGTGTGGGGGGGGGTGATGTCGTTCCTGAGAGCAACTGGTGATTAGTTTCTTTTTTGTTTGAGAGTCCTGTTGGAAATGTCTTTGGATTGTGTGAAAACACTCATGTACATGTGTATATATATATATATATATATATGGGTATGTGTGTGTCTGTATGCGCAGGAGGTGATGATAAATGATGAGAACTGTTCTCACGAGGACACGCAGACGGTGCATTGGCTCCATTTCGGCCCTCCAGTCTCCTCTCAGCAGCATCCATTTACAGTGGATAAAAGTCGACACAGCTTTTCAAATTTCCTAGATTTTAATGCCTCCAGGGCTGAAATGAAAACCCATTAAAACAGGACGCTTTCATTTCACTGGAGCAACCAGCAACTCAAGGTTAAAACAAAGCTCTGCTCGTTTTTTGGCGATGTGTTGGAAATACGAGAGCAGCCAGGTCGCTGTAAAACATCTTTTTGATTCCATGTTTCCTGTATTTATTCATTTGGGTTTTGATAAATCCAAGGTTCCTTTCCACTTTCAAAACCAGCAGCAAATGTTGATTTAGGGTCTTGGGAGTCCCGACATGACAAAGCACCCTCTCATGCTGTCGTATCTCCTCCCTCCAGAGCTCAGCAGTTATCTGTACATGGACGCCAGCCTGAAGACGGAGCAGCAGCGAGCTCGCCTCATCAGCCCCGTGGTGGCGGCCGAGACCGGACCGCTCTGCCTCCAGTTCTCCTACCAGCTGTGGGGCGAGGCCCAGGGACACCTGAGGGTCCTGCTGCGGGACGCCCACAACGAGGAGACCCTCCTCTGGACGCTGAAGGACGATCAGGGCACCGTGTGGAAGGAGGGTCGCACCATCCTGCCCCGCTCCCCGAAAGACTTCCAGGTAATAAACCCACTGTTTTTTCATGCACCGATCAATTTTGAGAATTTCCTCAACATGTCTTCTTTCAGAAAAGTCAAAGAAATGTTAGAAAATCCACATTAAGGTGGTTAATTTACTTCATTTTGTCTCTTTCGTCAGTAGAATTCTCCTAAATTCACCAAAAGCAGCTACTGTGACATACTGTGCTGTGCCTGTTGTCATGTCAGGTATCACTGTCCTCCTGAACAATTATGTAGGCTCCAAAAATTGTCATTTCCTCCGTATCCGCAACCAATCGTAAAAGAACGATTTACATTAACTATCTATGGAATTTTACAGTACAAGTCTTTAAAGGCCGTTTTCTCAAAATGAGTTTTTCCTCAGACTCTGAGCTTCAGCAGCACTTACAGACACCAAACCTTCCAGTTTTATTCCTGTCTATATTCTGAAGGTTTTTACAGAGGGGATTGTTGATTTATCATTCACAGCCTGATTTATACAACGTTTTATTCCTAAAAACATGGTGCAACTTTATTTTTTTAGGGCTGGTGACAGTATTTTCTGATTTACAGAGTGATAAAAAGAGATAGCTATGCAAAATCCCCTCTGTAAAAACTTCTGACTCTAATATGTCAACAAAATAAAGCAAGAATTTATTCATTGCTCAGATTTCGGCATAAAATTTGACAAAACTTGCAGTACAAGAAATAATTGTCTTAATGTAAGTGATAAACTTGGGAAGTTTCATGGTGATGTAAAGTGCCCCCCCCCCCCCTTAATGTCTGCATGATAAATAGGTATCTGGGTCAGACCCTTTATGTCTTCTCTGTCTCCCCAGACGGAGAACATTTCTTTAATGAGTGAGGTATATTCATATAAAAGCATCAGCTTTAACCTCTGGCACCTTAGGCCAGGTTTGACTTCAAAAGAAGCAGCTAAAGTAAGCCACGGCGTCTCTATTGGCTGCCTGATTGTTTGGGGATCGCTGTGCATTTGTCAAAGACATCACAAGTCGTTAATGTTCTCATGAAAAAGTCAGAGGAAGGAGCTCGCAGGGAAGGGGAGGATGATTGCGAGTGTCGAGCGCAACTTTGAAATCACAGGCGCCATATTAAGTTTTTATCCTATTTCTCCTCCTCCTCCTCCTGCTTGTCCCCGTTCTCAATTTTTCCTCCACCCCCCTGCTCCCCCTCTCTGCCTTCATCCTGTCTCCGTCTTCCTCTCCTCCTTTTTTTCAACTTTTTTCCCCCTCCTCCTCCTCCTCCTCTTCTTCCTCTTCTTCCTCTTCCTCCCTTGTTTTTCTGGCTGCGGTAGGTTGTGATGGAGGGTTTCTTCGCACATGGCACCAGGGGACACATCTGGATCGACAACCTCCACATGAGCTCCAGCACCCTTCTGACAGAGTGTACACGTAAGTCACACACTGTACTCACACACACACACACACGCCAACTAGAGCTGCAACAATTAATCAATTAATCTAAATTGTCTGATTTCAGCTTCTTAAATGTGAATATTTCTGGGTTTTTTGTTCCTTTATGACAATAAACTGAGTCTCTCTTTGGTTTGTGGACAAAACAAGACATTTGAGGACGTCGTCTTGTGGTTTGGGAAATACAGATTGACATTTTTCAACATTTTTTAACATTTTATTGACCAAACAACTAATAATTAAATCGTTTAAATAATCGACAAGTTGATCGATAATGAAAATAATCGTTAGTTGCAGCCCTAATGCCAACATCTCTCCCATTCAGAGGAATATTTAAAGACACACACACATCCACTTGACCCACCAGCTCCGCCTCATCCTCTGTTGACCTGCCATCCCCGAAATTTCCCTTCCACCTCCTCCACCTCCAGCCTGAAGGTCCTTGAACAGTGATAAACACCCCCCTCCCTCCCTCCCTCCCTCCCTCCCTCCACTGCCTGGCCCTCCCATCCCAGTTTCGTAGACAGCCTCTCCTCCAAAGAGCCCACCGAACACCGAGATGAAAGGAGGAAGGAGAGGGAGGGACAGCGTTTACTCCTCCACCAGAAAAAAAGAAGAAGAAAAGAAAAGAAAAGAAGAATAGGAAAACTAGGCCATAAACGCCCTGTGGGCCCCAGCGATGCTAATCTATGTTTCATTAGATTTCTCTTCTTCTCCTCTCCCTCCATCTCTCTCGCACTCACTCCTCCGTCATATTTGTAAACAGAGCTTTTCCCGAGCCGTCAAAGGGAATTACTAGACAGGCTCTTTCCCGACCGGCAACTTTCTGGGTGCCTGATGTGAGCCGAGCGCCAGCGCTGCCTCCTTAATCTGGCCCGGGCACTGGCTTTGGAGAGGGTCTTAACCAGATCAGAGAGCGAGCCGGGGCTTCAGAGCCAGAAACCTGCCGTCATCGCTCCTGACTGACGTCCAGTGTGCTTTGGAGCTGGACCACAGCGGAGGGAAAGCGTGTGTGTGTGTGTGTGTTGCAAACACGTCTCTTTTGGCCTTTACTGTGTTCTATCATTCATTTGTGTGTATGTGTGTGTGTTGTGTTGTGCAGCAGCTTAGTAAGCTCCCTCCCTCCCTCCCTTCCCTGTGTTTCCCACTCCTCTCCCCTCCCCTCCTCTGCCGCTCCCAGAGCATGCTGGGATGTCGCTTATCACCCAGCACAGTAGAGTTCCTCACAGTACGTTGGCATTCCCGCCAAAAAGGCGCAAGTTCCCAAGTTGGTTTCTCTCTTTCTTTGTCTCTGGCTCCCACCTCGCCTCGCCACCACCCACACACACACACACACACACACACACACGTACGCCACTTCGTTGTGTTTGCATTCCAGGCAATCAAAGTGAAGGTTCTGCTCTGTGCGTCTGCAGCACGCCAAAACGCCCCAGCCCCGCTCCAGTTTATCTGGACGCCGCAGATAAACAACTTGAAATGCGTGAACTTTGCGAACACATACACACGTAGCAGCCCCGTCCGAGCCCATCTCGAATTCCCAGCTCGCGCGGCGACGGCGGCGGCGTACTCTGTTTGAAATTGCATTCGAGCAAAGGAGCTGAGTAAATGCCATAATTCATGTGAGTTATCTGAGGAATTAACTTAAATTTCCTCAGGAGGAGTTTGATAGTCTTGTGACATTTGTGTGACATTTGGCTGACTTTTCCCTCGTATTTAAAGTTATCTAACGGTCCTCCCTCTGTTTCTCTTTCTTTCCCTCTCTCCATGTCTGCCCGGCTCTCTCTCTGTCCCCGCAGAACCCTTCGCCGCTTTCTCTCCCTCAAATCCCGAAAAAGGTGAGTGTGACTTTGGTGTGACGTCACTTCCTCTCTGGTCTTGCTTCCTGCCCGTTTTTTTGTATGTGCACTAGCCTGGGGGTTTTTTCGCTTGTTGGCACTAAAGTTGTCTCCACCGCTAAAACAAACCAGCCCTTCCACCAATAACGCGGAGTCATCACCGAACAAACACCAATCCCCTCGCTGAAATCTAAAATATTAAATTTGCAAATGCCGAATGAATTTTCACAAACTCTAACTAGGTTGAAAATAGATTATTTCAGTAATGTGTTGCGGTGCATTAGTTTTACCTTGTCAGTCTCTGTGGAAACAAAGGATTAGTCTCAAAAGAGCAAACTGCGCGTGCCAGGCAAGCTAAATCAAGCGCGCCTCATGGAGTCAGATATTTGAACAGAGCTACATATTCTCAGTTCCAGGCTGCCTGACACAGCCTGAAGGGTTTTAAATAACTGTCTGCTTCATGAAAAATATTTAGAGCTTCCTGGGGGACTCTATGAGATTGATGTTAGTGTTTTGGCATCTCATAATGTCTTCCAATAAGATAAGAGCTTGGCGGTTTCAGTGCGAATGTGATGTGTGTGCACTTCTTCGGCTTTTCTACCCCTCCATCTTCACACACGCGCACACACAAAGTCTCTAACCCTTCACAAACTTGCACAAACACACATTAATATCGCCTCCCCACACACACACACACACACCAGTGTCCCCAGTGAAATGCAATCAGAGTGACTGAGCAGCAGCAAGCACGGGTGTCTCTCTCCTCTCTGTCTAATGAGTGTGTGCAGTGTGAAGTAGGAGACGCACGCACCATTTCCCTCTGTAATTATGTGACACGGTCCAAAAATCAGGATGTATTCAGCTCTGCTTCACTTTCCCTAGTTCAGTTTGACGTTCTCTCAGTCTTAACGGCTCCACAAAATCAGGTCTGGAAGGAACATGTGGGCTCTGTTTTATAAATTCTGCAGCGTCTTCAGTGGCTCGTTTTTGCACAGCAGACTTGGATAATCAAGTAGAGGCTTCTTGGAAGGTGGTTAGTTGCTTCTTACCAAGAATTTGAGAGGAGGGTTCAAGCCAGGGGCAGCAGTGTAGAGGATCTGTGGAGATAGTCTCCAAGGAGACAGCGCTTGGCTTGAGGAGGAGAGGACTGGCCGGGAGGCTGATGCTTGGGAGAAAAAAAAAAGAAAAAAAGAAAGGAAAATGAAAAACCAAGAACAGAGAATGGGATAAATTATGTACTCAAAACAAATCTGCCAACTCGAGCCAGCTAAATAACAAATCCCAATCCAATATCAGCTCCGACGGAGCTCTGGAACACCGGATTCCCATGTGGTGTCCGACTGATTCGTGCATGGTTCTGAGGCTTCGTCAGGGGGCTGGTTGTGACTTCCTGTGCCAGCTCCAAACAGGAAGAGGAAGCTCCTTAATTCAATGTGTGTGGGTGCTTTCATAACTAATTATTTTAGCTCACGTTTCACACCAAGTCATTTCACTTTAGCTCTGAAAAAAATGTAATTACGTTGCATTTGATTGGATCAACTATTGGACTGATTTCAAACCAAACCTCTTGGTGATCTTGGTGTGAAAACTTGTCCTCCGACTGCAAAAACAGGCTACATGAGAGAAATGGATGCATTTTTATTTATTTTTTATTTTTTTGGGCCTTGGAGATTTATTTTATTTTTTTGCAACTGGCATGCTTGTGCATGCTCTTATGAGGTGCACGCCTGCTGTTCGTATGATGAAGACATAGGGATAGAACATAGAGAATTAAATGTAGAAAATAAAAAAGTGCCACTCCTCTCTTTTCCCGCTGGCCAATTATTCTGTATCTCTCCACCAGGGGGAGGCGTTCCTGTGCCTCCCTTACCCATCCACTGGTATTACATTATGGCCGCTGGAGGCGCCCTCCTTCTCCTGGCGGTGGCCATCTTGGTCAGAGCCCTCTGTTGCTGCCGACAACACCTGGCCACCAAGAAGAGCCAGCTGTCGGTGGCCTATCACAGCTCCTCGCAGTGCTTCCAGTATTCTAACTGGTCCTCCAGTATGGCCACCCCAGGGGTGGAGCCAGTCCTGACAGTGAGGCTGGACAGCCGGGACCGACACCGTACCCTCTGCTGAAAAGAAGCGCTTAGCTGGGCTGTGTTTGGCAGAGGAGGACGCCACCTTGTGATGTCAGTGGCAGACAGTGTGTGTGTCGTGATGCTGCAGGATTGACAGAACACCCACTTGATGAACCGAACCCTCTCTGCTTTAGTTTACAGTTGCGAGGCTGACGACGACACACACGTCGTCCTAAACTGCCAAGTTTTGCAAAGAAACACTGTGCCCTCTCTCTCTCTCTCTGTCTCTCATGGATGTAGCTTCGGTTGCTGTTTTCTTCTCTGTTCCATTAAGGAGTTTGCTGTTGACATTTCACACTGTGCTGCTCCTGATGAGAGGACTCAAGTCTGAGTAAGTTATTTATCTGAACAGCTTGTTTCGGACCATTGAGTGCCGTCTGGCTCCTCGTAACCCCGACGGTCCTCCTGGAATGACCCCAGCATGGACATACACACAGACATGTGTGGGCTGGGAGGAGGAGGAGGAGGAGGAGGAGGTGGAGGAGGAGGAGGAGGGAGGGGGGTGTCGAGCTGGTTCTGCTGCGAGAGCCAGCCAGAGCTGCCAAACCACAGGCTAAAACAAGACCCCAGAGACATGAGGAGCTGTGCAGTGCTGAGAGAGAGAGAGGAGAAAACTGTTAGGCTGCGAGGCATTCATTGTGCGAGCTGTGGAAATGATCTGGCAAGCCCCAGAAAATAAAGCTCTTGGTATCTCTGTAATAACAACGCGAGATAGCTGTGATACGAGTCGTACCAGGAGTGAGGGTGTTGTGACGGAGGAGCAGAAAAATCCTTCCATTGTCCTTTTCAACAGAGCATGTGCACATTTAAAAACAAAGGAATGCAAATCCATCATACTTAAAGTCCTGCATCACAAATGGAGATAACTAGCTCGTTTGATTGAACGTCTTGTCTCCCCCTGATAAAGGCATCAGTCAGTGATGGATGCAGCCGTCTTCAGTGTTTAGTGTTTCATCTTGATTCTGTGGCGTAATAAAGCACGTTGTTCCACTCCCATTTATGCTTCATACCACCCACTCCCATTGTTCCCTATGTCTTTAAGCTGCCCAGATGAAAGCCGAGCCGAGCCGAGCCGTATTGTGTTTTCAGTGTGAATATGTGCTTGTTGTTTTTAGGGTTGTAAATAGACACAGCTGTCTGCTATCACCACTTCTTACTTGATTTACACTCCTACAAATCCCACAATGCCGCTGCACCAGCTGGAAGCCATAAGCGCAGTGTTTTGCTGTATATGTGCACCCCTTGAGAGAGATCCAAGTTATTATGAGAAGCAGAGCTCCAGCTATTGGTGCTTCTTCCATTTAGTGCCATAAGACAAAGCCACAGCCAAAACACACTCCTTGCTAACATTTAACATATCTGGGATCTAAAAAGCCTATTTTATTGTGAAATTTCTCAAAAGTGACAAAGACAAATTGGCGACAATTCATCCCTCATCAGTCGGCACAAAGGTGGCGACACCCCGGATTGAATGAAATTGAGGTCTTCCCTCTGTGGCTTAACAGACCGTGCTCTCGTGATCTGTCGCACCAGCAAAAAAAATCCATCACCTACTTGCCCCCAGCCCCTCAATTTGTTGCCACAATTTAGAAACGGCTCTTTTCTCTCCAGAGTGGGAAGGAGGAGGAAAAAAAAGAAGTGTTTTTTGGCATGCTCTCACTATGTGCTCTTAAATCAACTTGGGGAGAAGGGATTGGACGCTGTAGCTACTCCGTCCATCTCCACACCGTTCAGCTCCAAGCCTCTAATAGTCGTAATTAGTTAATGGACAGATAACATTTATGAAGGCTGCGGTAAGCACTTTTCCCTCCCATCTACCGCACCTCCGTCGCCCAATCTGCGGCCAACTTCAGTTGCCCTGGAAACGGTATTAATAACGCGATTGGCCATCAAAGACCTCCACATCTAGACGTGTGCCTTGCCAAGCAGTTACTCCCTCCCCTGAATGCTTGCCAAGAGTAGCAAGCGCCAACACACACACACACACACACACACACACACACACACACACAAGTGAGAAGAAAACTCATCTAAAGTATAAGTACACTTGAGCTATGGGGCTCAACCAAAGTGCTGCACTCACTGCTACACTGCAAAAACTCAAATATATTACCAAGTATATTTGTCTTATTTATAGTCAAAATGTCATTTCTAGTCAAAACAAATCTCATTATATTTAAAATAAGACTTCTTTCAAGCATATTTTCACTTAAAATAAGTAGAAAAATCTGGTAGTGGAGCAAGTTTTTCTTCCTTATTACAAGCACAAAAAACTTGCTTTCACTGGCAGATTTTTCTACTTATTTCAAGTGAAAATTCATTTGAAACAAGTGAAAATGATCTAAAAACAAGTTAATTTTTTAGGTGATGAGTCTTATTTTAAGTGGAAAGAGATTAGTTTTGACTAGAAATGAGACGTTTTGACAAGAATGTTTTTGCAGTGTAGTTTTCACCACACATGTAATCTCTGCATTCACACACATACATATCAATCACCTGGCAGCGTTGTGACTGTCACAGCACTTCTTAAAAATGTCGCCATTTGCTGCTTTTATTTTTTTCTCAATCATCTTATACACCACTCTTAAACTTGACTGTAACAGTGTCGGTGATTTTACCGGTGATAACGATGGGTAATGTTAATAATAATCTGATGATGACATGTTTGCATCTTTCTTCACATGGAATGAACAGTCTTATCAGTATATTATGTGATGACTGTGTGTTTGAATGTATCATGATGACCTTTCTCTATTAATAAAGTCATATTTTTCTATTAGTCAAAGACTTGTGTGTGAGTGTGTGTGGAGACCAAAGCTTTTTCACGTGTTTATTCATCACAAATGGTTTTAAATTGGAAGCAGAAAGAGCTTAAGCTTAAAGTGTGTGTCACCTGTGCTTCTCCTCAACAGCTAAGATACCCAATGACTTTGGAGACGGGCGGCTCTTCGGTAGAGACCCTCTAGGTGGAGGTAAGCGCCTTTTAAAAAAAATATTTTATCTTTGCTTTTTTTCAAGAACAGTTTTCAAGAAGTTACAGTAACAAACTGATACAACATAATCAAATCAGGGGAAATTTCAATGTCCACAAGGTGGCAAAGTAAAAATAAAAGGAACTCAGTGACAGGACAATAGAAAGTTTTCCATGTTATTTTGTATTTTTTTTATTATTTTATCTTTTTTTCTTTTCTATTTTTTATGTTATGAATTTCTGTAATATCTTACTTTGAAGACCAACGCTGTTTTTTTACATAGGGGAGGTATTTTCATAAGCCTTTTTTGGCTTCTACCTCTCCTGCACAATGTTTAACTTCACTATTTTCATTGTTTATGCAGGTTATATGATGTGCAAATAAAAAAAAGTTTAAAAAAATAAAATAAAAAAGAAGAAGTAAAAAGTGGAAAATAAATAAATGAAAAAAATGAATAATAAAACTGACAGTAATAAATAAATAAAGTACAATATACAATAATCAAAGAAACTGAGACATGAGCAGAGGAAGAACGTTAGTCTCATCAAATCATCACGTCTTCACAAAGTCTGTCCCCTCCCTTCCTGTCGCAGGGTTACAGTTCCCCGACTGGAACACCCCCTCCCCGTCCTCCGACCCTCCGGTGACCCGCGTCTCGGAGAAGGACAACTCCTGGCTCTACACTCTGGACCCCATCCTGGTCACCATCATCGTGATGAGCTCCCTGGGCGTCCTGCTGGGGGCGGTGTGCGCCGGCCTCCTCCTCTACTGCACCTGCTCCTACAGCGGCCTGTCGTCGCGCTCCTCCACCACCCTGGAGAACTACAACTTCGAACTGTACGACGGCCTCAAGCACAAGGTCAAACTGAACCAACAGCGCTGCTGCACCGAGGCGTGAGGCGAGGAGACGAGGACCAGAACCAGAGAAAGAGCCATCGTGTGAAAACCTCTCACTATTTTCTTCATTTCCTCCAGTTCACATTAGCGTCAGTTTACTTGCAGATCCCTGGACACATGGACAAACCGGAGAGCCGATTTTTTTTAGCTCCAGCGAGAACTCGTTTCCTGTTTAGGAAAACGTGGCACCGTCCAGTGTTTGCTAGTTTTGGTGGTGAGAGAAAGGCAGAGGTTACCCTCACGGATTGTTCCACAGGCCTCAAAAAGATAAATATCTACACATATCAATTACAGATTCCTGCTCCACCAAAAGAGAAGTGTTTATAAATGCATCATAGATTTGTAAGAGGTCTAGTTTTGAAACTGGATAATGTAAGCTACACATACTGAGTCAGAACACGTGTTGGAAAGGTGGTAGGTTAGGAACGTGCTTAGAAAGCGTCTTTTTTGATCACATGTGAACACAGTGGCCTAGAACTTAGCTCCTTTGTGTGGCCCGTTGATTTTTCTGTTCCGTCGTAGACTCTGCTACCGACCAGCCTCCGTCCTCCTCTTAGTTCCCGACAGCCTGTGGTGTTTTTAGTCACCGACGTCCCTCCAGTTTGTCTTTCAGCTCGGTCAACTCTCCTTTATGTTTTAATGTTTTCGTTCTGTGATGGCAGATAAGTAGAAGAAAAAAAACCCGAAAGAAATGTATGTGTGTGTAGGATTTTGGGGGGGGGGGGGGCGGGAAGGGAGGGGGATTTTGAGACGTTCTGTTAATGGCGGAGAGACGTTATTGTTAGATTTAGTTGTTGCTGGTTCCTGTCAAAGAGAAGGTCATGTTTACATTGTGGTTAATGCTAAAAAAAAAAAAGGTCAAGGAGCTTTGGTTGGTGCAACCTATGGATTGCTGGGAAGAGCGGAGGCCGAGAAGCACTGAAGAAAAAAAGGAGAAACAAAGAGAGAGCGAGAGAGACTATGACTGACAGAGCACTAAAAAAAAAAAAAAAAAAAGAAACCCTGCCTCCCTCTCTCTCTCTCTCACTCTCTCTCACACACAGAGGGGTAATGTTCTCTCTGTGCTTTCGCAAGGACAAAAAACAAATGGGATCAAAAACAAAATGCACAGCCAGAAACTGCTTTCTCAATCGACTGACTGACTGTGTGCCTGGACACACTACAAGCCTTAAAAGCAAACTGCTTGCAGAAGAAAAAAAAAGTTGAAAAAGGATCGTTGAGGCAACAGCGGGACAAGAGAGGAGCCGTCTATCTCTCTCTCTCTTCACATGTGGACCTCAAAAGCCATGATTTAAAGGACCTACTCCCTCCCTCCCCCCAACACACACATGCACATACATCACGCCACCCCTCCCCCTCCCCATCCCTAACCCACCTCAACCTGCTGGCTACTTGCAACCTGATTTCTGAAGTTTTAGTTTTTTTATCATTTTTATTTTAATTTTAATGTCGGCTCTCGCACAGCAAGGCGGGCGTTCTTCGGGGCGGTTCTGAACCAATCAGAAAGAGTCTTGTCTTGCACGATGTGAATGGACTCGTAAGCCATGAGCGAGGCGAGGGCGAGAGACCCTGCCATGCACACGCACACACACATACACACATTACGTCACTTGTATATACAGATTGTATATACCTCCTCTCTCTCTGACATATGAAACTTTGGACACACATACATACACACTGGAAAAAATTGAAGGGAATAATGGCCGCTGCTGAGAGGTTTATATATCTGAGACCATGGATTCCAGACACACACACATGCACTCAACATATCATCCCATTGAACCGCGCCATGCACACACACCCACACACATAGACACACACACGAGCCGTCCCTCTCCTCTGAGGCCCGCATCGCTGGACCCCACTGACTCTCTTCAAAGTGCCTTGGAGCCTCGGGGATCCAGCTTGCCTTTGGAGCCGGTATCAGCTACAGTAATTTGACACTGACAGTGACATTGACAGTCACAGCGCCCCCTTCAGCCCGGGAGGACCAAAACATGTAAAAGGACTGGACAGCCCCCCCTATGTACTTTCCCTCCCAATTCCCCCTACTCGCTCCCTCCCTCCCTCCCTCCCCCCGTGCACTGCTCGGACTGCTGTTGTTGTTGTTTTGAAGGGGTCTTTGTACAGAAAAGCTCTTTTTATGATTGTTATTATAATTATTGTTATGATTATTTAATAAAGGATTTATACCATACTGTGGAACGCGCTCGCCAACATCTTACTTATTGCACCGACCGGGCACAAGAACAGGAAGGTTGGACTGACTGACATTCCTGTGATGCTTGTGGACACAACTAAATGCTTCCTGTCCACAAACTCCAGCCCAACTTTCACTTTTAATTGCAAAAAAAAAAGTGTACACACACGGGAAATCTCGCACACACAAAGCCATGCGCCCCCTCTCTCTCCCTGTCTCACACACACATACATAATACTGTGTTGTCAGCCCGCTACACTTGGCCTCTAATCTCCCCATGATGTCCCATTAGTCTGGACCTCTGGTGGCCCTCATTTAGGAGCTCCAACATCAAAGCTTTGAAGTGCCCGCCGTCTTAGCCACACACACACACACACACACACACCTACACATACACACAAACACAGGCGGCTCATACAGTACACATGCAATTACTGTGCGTCTCTTTTCTTCAGTTTCCCACACAAGGTTCCTATTATCCACACGAGCTTTCTTCACCTAAATGCATACCCTGTTAGCAAATGTGGCACTATAGTTTCAGATCCAGGATGTGATATCTTTTACTGTTGTGTGCCTCAAGTATATGGCAGCCTAAGTGCGCCAAAACTTTGCTGTGATGTCACAAATAAGTCATTATAATGTATTAGCTACTAATTGCAGCAGTGTTTTAAGTGTGAGTTGATATGAAACGGTGTCTGCAGCCCAGGTATGACATTATGAGCCGTACGAACGCGGTAAAGACACGTGTTGTCGTTGCACAGCGGAGGTGGCGATGGCTGTTAGCATGCTCCGGTCCGTGACATAGCTGGGCCAATTACCGCCTCTGAAAAAACACAGACAATCCCCAGTCCGCTGGAGGAGTGCGATGCCATCTGCTCGCAGGTTTGATTGATCCCGGCAGAACAGTCACGACCACATCACACGAATGAACGCCGACAGGAAATTACCAAAGGAGCCAGATTGTCATTGTTCCATACCGCCTCTTGTTTTCACAGCCAGATTATTCTTAATTTTTTTTTCCCTCCCTGCGAGTGTGTGTGTTACCCAAATGTTGTTTTTCTAGGTTTTTATCAGTCGGTAACGGCACACTGCAGGGGCCCTTTCCTTTAGCCGTCAGATCAGAGAGTTCTTTTGCCTCTGAAGCCGAGGCGGCCTTCAAAGAAAAAGCTCTGGCGCCCTGTAAGTCGATAGGCCAGATTGTGGAGGGAGCCCATTTGAGGGACGCGCTACAGGAAGTGACTGAAACACACAGCTAATTAATCTGGGGATTATGTAATCAAGATGGAAGAGAAGACAAACGGGCAACACATTAGTCATCACAGTTAGGGAGGAAACTTTGTTTGGTTTTTTAAGTTAATCACTTAGTCTTTCCTTTATGTTATTGCATAGAGGCCCAGCAAGGAGAGGCCTGGCTGGATCAAAGAACATTCATTCTAATGGTTGTTAAAACCTTGACTAAAACCAGCTTGTGGTATAATCACACCGAATATTAACATCCCCTTTAGAAATTCAGAAATCCTAAATTTAAAATGAAAAAAAAAATCCCTGTATCCTCCTCCCTGCTCCTCCAGTGACAGTCAGAAGAAGAAAAACCACCTGGAGACTAAACCTTACATCTCTTTCAACAGCTTCCAGAAGACTGTCACAAACCGCTGCAGCGCTGCGCACGTACATGCACTTGCAGAAGCTGACAGCACACTTACATTTTTAGATATGTTTCATGTACACACACACATACACACACATGCACCCACATGATCCCAGTGGTCTTCCCGGGAAGGGGGCCCAGATAATCTTGTCGGGCCTGCCAGCGGTTCAAAGCACCTATATGGGTCAGAGTGGGGAGGATGGAGGATGGGAAGGGGCTCTGTGGCAACTTGCCTGCCAATGACAGCAGACCCAATGACAACAAATGCCAATGTCTTGTATAAACACCAGGCAGACCATCACTTTCCTTCCTGTGACATTATCAACCACCCCGACCAACACACACACACACGCGTCACACACACAACCACCAGAGGATACAGCCTTTGAAAACAAACACATGGAGGAAATGATTGGATTGAGAAAACCCTCTATTCAGGGCTCCAAACTAGGCCAGCCTTCTTGTCATTGTGAAGCAGCACAGAGGAAATTAACTTGATAAAAAAGATACTGATGACCAGGGAGCACATCATCATCATCGACGGTCTGGCTTCGGTTTTGTTTCTGCTCCGCTGTTTTTCTGCTTTGGCGGCAATGTTTGGGTGCAGAGCGTTGGATTTGATTTCCCAGAAGCATCTTAGCTCGGTTATTTTCTCCATCAACAGATCTGAGGCCGTTATAGCTGCAGGAAAAAAAAACAGACTTTTCCTCATAATGGAACTTTTTGTTGTGGACACACAACATGACAAGAGGCCCTATGCGGTGGGCCACCTGTTCGCTCGACTGGAGGCTGGTGTGTTTACAGTCACGGTTGCCCTATATAGCCCGGGAAACTTGTTATCGGGCATGGTGGGACGCCTCCTCCAGTGGGTCCCAACCATCTGTCTGGAGTGATTGTGTCTGGGTGTGTGTGGAGGTGTCGCAGCTCAAGTGCTCGACATCAGAGACCAATGAAACTGTTGGAGAAATAACAGTTGTATTGTTTGGATAATGGCTTCAGATTAAAGCAGCACGTCTGTAACTTTAACAGTACTAGGACCCCATGGACCTTAAAGGCATCGTTATTATCCATCTATTTGAATATTTCATTAAAATGAGTTAAACAGATATGTTGCCCAAGGAAATCTTTATATCACAGATTCTATATTCAATTAGAGAAATGTTCTATTTTGGTATCGGGGTCAGTGTTACCACTGGTTTAAGAGGCCTTCTTTTGTTTGAAAGTCTCATTTCTTTGTGTGTTTTGAACCATATTTGTGGTCATGACACATTCCCTTGTTTTTCATTCCCTCGTGCAAATAAACCTCGTTTACAACATGTTCCCATTTAAATAAGACTCCACACTCAGTCCATTCAAAAGTAATTAAGGAAGAAGATCATTGTTTTATATGCTCTATAAACAAAGTGAGGACTGATGAGTCTGAGAAGTTTTAACGCTCTAAACAGATGAAACAACTTCTGTGAAAAGCTTAATCAGTGTAAACTCTTGAACCTGAGAGGGAGGGGGGGTAAAAGCAGCTAAAAATGTATCTGTCGATCAGGAGTGAAGTAAGCTGTTATTGCAGCAATCATCCTGACAGGTTGTCAGGATTTTGAACGCTGGAACATTTCGGACAAAAAACATCTTAAAGCTCCTGTAATAATCTGTTCGATGATGGCGCTGTAGACAATTCTTTACTCCAAATCTGTCAAACAATTTTCAGCATGGCTGGGGGGGGTGTCAAGGCTGTTATTATTTGAACAAGTATGTCGATAATAGAACGAAAAAACAAAGTTGTATTTCATGAAAAGTGGTAATCAATTAACAATGACTAAAGCATCAGGCCTTCAAGAACGCAGCTGGGGCAGATTTCAGAAATGAGCATCCACACAGCTGTGTTCATCATGATTCGCTCTCGTCGCCATTAAAGTGGGGAAGAAAGACTGAAAATGAGAAATAGAGAATCATGCGAAAGGGCTGAGTGTGTTGAGGGGAAGCTGCACCTCAGTTTAGTTTGTTGGAGTAATTGAAATGGCCTTCTCATAACTTTCTCTTCAAATTAGGGCTCTTTCATTACGTATTCCATTGAGGCGATAATCAAATTCAATTGCACTTTGAGACCCATCTGTTCCAAAATAATTGACGTTTCTATCCCTCACACACAAAAAAAAAAACAAGCTTCCCCATCTCCACGGCTCGGCACATAAATCTCCTCATCTGAATCAAATTAGCTCCACGAGTTACGTATGTTTACAAAGTGGCTTTGTAGGAACACCCACCACATTTCCCCTTTAAAGAAGTTGGCAGAAATGAAAAGGTAATTTTTTCTTCTTGCACTTAAAAGGCTTCACATTTGTGTTAATTATAAGTGAAGTAATAGAAGAAAACGCATATCTACACATATAGATATTACTACTCCCATTGTTTATTTCCTTCATACACAATACTGATTTCCATTATGGCATGAAATTGCAGTCACTGTTTTGTTTTGCTGTTTGTCTTCTGACTCTGTTCCCGTGATTTGATCAGAAGCAGTGTAAGCTGCGAGGGAAAGGGATGTGGCAGAGGAAGATTATGTGCCAGTGAGGCCAGAGAGGATGAGAAGCCTCAAGAGGAGAGCTCTCTGTGTTTGGTTAATGTGGGATGGAGCTCTGTGCTCTGTGTATATCCTAAGTCCTCTGAGTGGGCTGCTGTTGATGGTACGGGTTATATTTTCTGCCTTGTAGGAGGTGGAAATAGTGCGTGTGCGTGTGCGACTGTAATGTGGTGACATCCTTCTCTCTGTGATAGCTCTGTAGCACGACGCTCTGAGGAACTGCACCCAGGAGAAAGCGGATTTACAGCCTCATTCAGCTGTGCTGAGCTCCAGTTAAACATCATTCAAACTGCCAACTTAGCAAACCCTTCTCTCCTTTTCTTTATCTTACCCCACACTCACACACAAACAGGCACACACAGGCTCTGGCTGATCGACGTCATGGTGGTAAATTCATGGGAAATTTGCAGAGGGTGTTTTTGGAGATTTATCTCTTTGCATTCCTCTCATTTTTTTGTGCCGGTATTGTTTTTCACCTGGATTATTATATCGCAGCGATGAATCTCACAGTCGCACGGCCTTGAAACTACCACAAGCTTCTATACCGGCACCCGGAAATATTCATGGGGTGATTTACAGGGAGAGACACAGAAGGCGGTTTAAAAGTAGAAAATAAACTGTGTACAATTCAAACAATAGTGATGTAAAGAGCCAAACAGAGCAGGGAGGAAAGGGGCCAGCTCAATTTCCTTATCAGTCCCTCTCAAGCTACAGTTTGGGCCCTTGGAGACATAACAGCATCAGGCCGCTGGGACACAAACATGGAGTCAAGTACACATCATAGTAGAATAAGCAAGCTGCACAAAAGGCCTTCCTCCCATGACCGAGGCCACACACGCACAAAACAGTTTCCATATATACACTGCGGGAGTAACAACAAACAAGCAGCCCAATGCAGCCACAGAATCCTGCTGAAAATATCGAATCAATATCCCGTCTTTATTTTTGCAACTGTTTGGACTTGGCGTCATCGTGGGATTATTTGTTACAGTAATAACCCTCAGAGGACGGGACCAGGGGAGCACACGCCACCTGCCCTCTCCTCTGAGCACACCTGTGGTGGGAAAACAACACGAGTGGGCGTGTGTGTGTGTGTGTGGGTGGGTGGGTTGAAATGACAATAATGTGTGTGTTTTTGTTTGCATGTGTGGACTTGCTTCTGTGCTTGCTTTACATTCACAGCATTGAGTGGATGCACAGGTTTAGTTACTGTTTCTCCTCCCACTTAGGCCACTCTGCGCTACTCTTTTTTTTTTGGTTACAGGCCTGTCTCCATCACCTTTTAGTTGTTATGGAAACAAGGGTGGCTGCAGGAACAGCATTAGCATGGGTGTTGTATGTTAGCCCCAGAGAGCATGGCATGCTAAACAGAGTGAGTTCAGCAGGTCAAACCACAGTATACGTGTCGCACTCTCAGCATCTTTGCAAGAAGGAGAGGACTGCCTCTCAGATTTATATAGAAGTGAAAACACAAAAGGTTTTTTGCAAATTATGCGCATATAAATCTACTACTGCTCTGCCTTCCACCTGTATTTTCCAGCCATTTGTGTCCAAAATGTGATTTTTTTTTTTTCTTCCTCAACTTGATATAACGAGTTAGAGGGGCTGTGAGCCTTCCTGCTGCACAGTGCATGGCGTCTCCTGCTGAGTTTTGACTGGTGGCACTGTCAAAAATGTTTCCATTAAAAAACAGTTACCGTAACTCATGAATATGAGATGATGCATTTCAAAGTGTGCAGGCACGGTACTGTATATATACGTCTGCGGCGTTGTGTTTCCCTTCTTCCTTCCTACCTATCAACAACAACTGGTGTTAGAAGAGTAGCCTTTGACTCAAAACACACACATATACACACACACACAGATATACACCACCACGGGCATTGCGAAGTGTCTGAGAGCATCAGTTGTTCATCAGTGAGAAGATGCTTCCAGTATTCCCACGACCCCCAGCCAAATAAATAACCCGCCCCCGCCTGACACCAGCGAGAGTCCCTGTCTCCAGATGCTGTGCCTGCCTCGCATCAACCCGCCAGGCCTCCTCTTCCTCTTCCTCCTCCTCCCCTTCCTCCCCTCCCTCCTCTTCCATAACCACATTACAGCCTGGAGGAGAGCAACACTACCTGCATGCAATCAGCACATGCATATACTGTATACACACACACACATACACAGACCAACACCTGCACGGAGATGTGATGGATGACCGTCCCCTTCTCAGTAATGCACAAAAGCATTATCCGTCACCCTCCAGCCCAGAGGAAAGAGATGCTCCTTTAAAATTGACACTCTGCTCTCCGGCAGCGTCTCTGTGGAAGTGGGAGCCTGTGGAACCACCCAAGCAGGAAGGTGCCCCCTCCTCCTCCTTAATCTGTTTTAGGTGGGATATCATTTGGGAGAAGCGCTTCTATTCCAGTTAATACTTCTCGCTTCATACTCCATTATTCAAAGTTGTTAAGGATAAATCAAACTAAGTGTGCGTTTCTGTCACGCCGGAAGGCTCGGTGCATGCTGGGAAAACTCTGATACTGCAAATCCTCAGGGTCAAATCCTGGATGAGATAGTTTAAAATTATTTTTATTTATTTATTTTGCACATTATGAATGTTTCAAAATGTAATTATGTTTCCATGCACATGCAATCAGCTGCTCCTGCACAATCAGTGACACCTGGCGAAGCCCCTCCTCCTCCCACAGAGTGTCTGAGCAACAGTCTCAGGTTTGTTGGAGCAAACACCTCTCTCCCCAAAAGACAACATCATAAGGTAGAGAACATAACATCTACGGGTTTTGTTTTTGTCACCATGCTTTGTTTGGTCGATTAATCTTGTGAATTCCCTCTGGGGATGAAAAAGTGAACAGTAAACCACTCACAACTGTCAAGAAGACTTTTTGGTGCACCATTTATTGCTGTTTGTGATCACTCAGTTGAGTGTTTGGTAGCTGTGTTGTGGTAACGCTGAAGTAGAATATAAAATGTCTTCAGGCCGCAGCACTGGAATAATATCTACTATAAAAATCTGTTTTCATTTCATTTTCACTTTAGTTTATCCCTAAAATAAAGCCCAAGACATTTATTCCCTTGGTATGTATACTGTGTATGAAGCTCCTAGTTATAAATTGTCCTGTTTTGATGAGTCTCAGTGATCTTAAAGAGCATTTTGATTATTTCTCACTCACTGATAAGGACAGTTCAGTTCACTGGGTTCAATCTACAGACACACTGCAGAAGTTACAGTAAAGTATCTGGACTACTACAGACTGGTGCATTAGTTCTGCCTCCTTAAAGTTCATACGTCATTCTTCTGTTTGTTATTAAGTCTTGTGCAGTAACACACTGCTGACCGCACGTCTGAGGAATCCACAATCATCCACATTTATTCACAGAGGTTCTGTTCATCTGCATATTGCCTGTCTCAGGTGCTGTTGCCATGATGTGGGGCTGCCTCTAGTGGCCAAAGCAGAGTATTGTTAGACATTTATAGGTGTGTGTGTGTGTGTGTGTGTGTGTGAGGTTGTGCTGCCAGTTCTGCAGCTCATTGTGCCGATAGGTCAGTCTGAGGGCGCCGCATCTTCGCAAACAACAACTCCCTGGTTCATCCAGTCTGCTTCTGTATCTGTGACACACTCACCCACACACTGACGGCAACAAGCAGTCAATCTGGTTTTCTATACACTGTGTTATCTTGCACACACACACATACACATAGACACACTCAGTATCTCTTCTCTGTCTTTCTCTACCCCTTCACTCTCACCTCACCTCCTGGTTTCACGGCCCGGCTCTCCCCTTTCCCTCTCTATCTGTCTGTGTATGGGTGAGGGTGCAGTTCAGCAGCAGTGGAGGGGACCCCTTTGTGTTTGTCAAGAGCAGTTTGACAGCAGATCTTATCCGCTACTACGCTGTTCTCTTCGCAGCAGGAAAAAGTGGCTGGACTGCTGTCAGTGGTCTGCTCGGGTCAGACAGCTCAAGCTCAGACTCTGAGACACAATGTCAAGTTCATCAAGCTGGAGATCATCGACCCTGTTTGTTGAGAGGCTGGTCACTTGCTTCATGAAGTATCAAAAAAAAAATAAGAGCATCTGATACAGAAACACCTGAGTGTGCCTTAAAGGGATAGTTCAACATTTTGGCAAATTGGCCCATTGCCATAATCCCTACAGTTTTAGGAGTAGGTTCAATACCTTTATTTTTCCGTGCAAGCTGTTTTTAGAGCAGCGGAGCAGAGCTGCAAGTTGTTTTCGAGGTAAATTCATGCAAAACCAATGATGCACGTTTCCACTTGGGGCAGTTTTTCAGCAAGCAGTCTCTGCATTTGCCTCACAAACAACTCTGTCTTGTAACGTTCTGTTATTATCTCATAGCGTGGTGAATGTGCAGGTCACAACTTGTCCATGAGAGCGTTTTGGAGTTGATGAGGGAAACCAAGAAATCCCATGAATCCCATCCGTAGCGTAGCTCTGAGCAGCTTGCAGCTCTGCTCCGCCGTTCTAAAAATAGCTTGCACTGACAATTAAAGGTAACGAACCTACTCCTAAACTATAGGGATTATGGCAATGGGCCAATTTGCGAAATGTTGAACTATCCCTTTAATTCAGCACAAATACGTAGGTGGTCCACTCCATTCAAGTACAACAATGATGAAACAGGTTGAAAACCGCTGTAGGACGCCAAGAGCATGTGGGTCACCACCAGAAGAGTCTAGACCAGATGTCTAAAACACAAACAAGCACATTTTCTCTATATGTGTTTGGACCGTGGGTTGTCTCTGGCAGATAAGCTCATCTGTTCAAAAACACAGACAATGGTGGTGAGGGTGAAGCTTGTGGCATGAATACAGATGTCAAAATCATTCGATATATGCCGGGGATGTAATGTAACATCATCCTTTCACGTATCTAAATAACACAGGACATGCCTTTTATTCATCCTTGCCCAAGAAATATGACTCAATGTTGCACCTGTGTTGCATTCTGGACATGAATGCCCTTCTGAAAATGTGATGTATTAGTCTCTATTCGGATGGGAGCTGCTGGAAATTTGCACAACAGCACTGCAGCATAGGTGCAGATGTTATATTCTCTATAGAACAGGCAGCCTACACCTTTGATTCTCATCCGTACAATAAATCACGGGTGATTTGTGAGTATTAAAGGTAGCAAAGGTCACCTGCCATAGTGAGCTGGTGGTAAGAACTGAATTCACAAAGCCCAATCCTTCAGTGAATGCTACATTCAAGAACCAAAAGCTGTATTGATCGCCCTTAGTACTAATGAGATTGGACGTACCATTCCTAATACCACCAATATTCCTTTCTCGCTAAATCAACGGATTAGATTGGCATACACATCCGTCTTATCCCCGCCTGTTACCGTCCACATGTGTCAGGCAGCTCCGACTGAACAAAGAACCATAAAAGGAGTAGGAGAGAAAAGGTGGATTGAATACATGAAAAGACACACCTAACGAACTTAGAGGGCTCCAGCAGGGCCTGTATGCTGAGGTAGAGACGCCCACAAAAGGGGAGAGAGATGAGGGTTGTGATGGACAGGCCATCACATCCACTGGGGGGACAAAAGAGCGGGGTGACAAGCAGCCCATGGACAGACGGTCCATTTCCACTCACACAAAAGGACCAGGGAGATGAAGCAGATTAGCAGCTCTTTATGCCCATTGTGAGGCTCTAAATGATAAGATTTACCCCTTTTCCATCCCAGCCTGTGTCCCATGTGTGTGGATGTGGATGTGGATGTGCATGTGTGTGAGAGTGTCTAAGCTCGCACTATAATCACAAGCTCTCTCGCTCTGTCTTTTCTGTTTCTGTCACACCACACTCCATCAGGATGTAGCTACTCCCTCCTTTTCTCTTCTTTTCACACACAGGTACATATACACACATGCACCACGTCTAAGGAGTCTTTTCTTTATCCTCATAGGAAGGACAGATGTGACAGCTGGCTTTTGAGTCACTTCCCTTCTTTCTACTAATCCCGATTTCACAGTTTGATGGGGAAAAAGCTCTAAACTTACACACGCCACCTCCCTCCATCACTGAAAGATGATGTCCCTTTGATTTGAAAATTACTCTTTTCAGTGGAAAAGACACACATCGGTTATGCTGCTATAATGTTATTCATCACTCATTCACCAGCCTTAATAAGGCAGTGAAATTACGCCCTGTTAGCAGTTAATGACATGTCACGCATTGTTATTATGTTCCATGGCGTATGTTCACCTCTCAAAGCGTGCGTGTGTGTGTGTTTTTTTTATGGACTATTGTTCATACCTGGGCCTGCTGTGTATGACGGTTTCCTTTGATTTTACCTTTGTATTTACTGCCATCTGCTGATCATTTTATGACATTGCAGACTTGTATATCTGTATCACATCTCCAGTTCATGACATTTTCAGATATAACTATAACAGTGCTGATGTTTGGTTAATGGTGTAGTGTCATTTGAAGTGAAACTGAAAGACACAGCAATGCAGGGACATAAATTTAATTAAACAAAACCATTATTGTTCTGTTAAAACGGTCTAATTTCTGTTTCTTAATACTTTTTCCACCACTGTCAATTTTATTTTGTGTGCTAAAGCTGTTGAAAACTATAAACATAAATTTTTCCTATGATATTTTCCTTTTTTATTTATTTATTTGTTGTCCATTTGTCTCTACAGTTGTTTGCTTTGTCTGTAAATGTTATTACATTTATTGTTTCTGGAATTCAATGCATTGTTTGAATTTAAATAAAGGAAGAAAAAGAAAATTGACTGATGTTTTATTGCATGATTAACAGATCCATGTGTCCTTGTTGCTTCACTTCCTACTGAGTTCCTCTATCAGCCTGCAGAGGGCGCTGTCGCTGACGTCACGCCCAGGCAGCGCAGTCGAACCCCGTTGTGTAAATCGTCGATTGCCGAGTCATGGATTAGTGGTTGTTTAACACCGACGAAGGACATCCCCTCCGGCAGCAGCATGCGCACACACACTATTAACTATGTATGACTTAAACCGTCTGCAGTCAGCCGCGTTATAAACTTTAGTTTAGTCGTTTTTGTTGAAGCTGTTTGAGCCGGCGACGCTATCGAAGAGCTAACAGCTTAGCGGACTAGTTGCTAGCTGCTCTGGAGTAACGTCTGTTATTGACGAGTGGTGCGTTCAGGTACGTGTGAAGTTGACAGTACCAGCGGCAAATACGGTAATGCTACACTTAAAACTGTGTTTTTACTGTATGTTTACATATATTTACACTTGTACATTTAATTCTATTTAGCCGGTCGCTTTGCACGTTGAACCGTGTTTGCTAACAGTGCACAGTTAGTCTGTCAGTCCTAATAAGTGTTTTTTGTTTTGTTTTTTGCCCACCATGTTTGGCACACATTCCGGGGATGGGTGCTACGTTTGTGGTGCGTTGGTAATTTATAACCGGCAGCTAAAGCAGGTGCAGTAGCAAACCATGACTCAGCTACTAAATGTCACAGCCAAATATAACAGAGAGTCAAGCAGACAGTCGAGTGCGTTGGTCTGAAGGAGAGGGCCTGTTGCTTTGTTTGGATATGAAGCTCAGTTTTATTTTGTTGCCATTTTCTTCAAGCACTTAATCAATGGTTGTTTTGCATCTCTAATGACATCGTGTTTCTCTCTCCAGCTGCAGCCATGGTGTTTATGCAGAGCTACTGTGAAGCCAATTCCTCCATCTCCCACACCTGGGTGGACGAAGGCATCTCCCCTTGCTTCTACTTCACGCTGGTTCCCACCATCCTGCTCACCATCGCCTTCTTCCTCGGTACCCTCCACTGCATATTCTACCAGAAATATGGCACGGCGATGGAACCCAAGTACATCCCACGCACCCGCCTCTTCGGTTTCCAGCAGGCCGTCTCCGTCCTCCTGCTGGTGCAGTTTGTGGGTTTGATGGTGTGGCGGGCTGCCAGTGGAGGAGAGCTCCCAGGATATGTGGTGCTGTACAGCTGCTTCTCTGTGCTGGGCTGGGGCTGGGCCATATCCGTCCTCAGGGTGGAGAGACGGAGGGTCCTGCTGATGGACCGGACAAGGGGACACAGCACGGCCCTGCTGCTGTTCTGGGCTGTGGCTTTCTCAGCTGAAAACTTGGCCTTCGTCTCCTGGTATAGTCCCCACTGGTGGTGGAGGCTGGAGGACACTAAACAGCAGGTGAGAGTCAATCGATTTTTTAATTTAGCCATAATTTGGAGAGTGTATTAAAAAGACTATTTTCAGGCAGGTACTTTTAACCATGACATTTTATATTGAATACTGCATTTAGATCCTATGATTGTTCCACTGTTGTTTTCTTAACCACCATGCCACTTGTGTAGCAGGTTATCTCCATTCCTGTCCTGTCCTGTCCTCATTCCCCACTTGATCTTCATAAATGATAAAAGCCATTTGTTTGTTACTACTTTATAATCTCCATGATAAGATGTTGTTTTATTAGTAGTCCAACAGGCCAAAGGTTATTTATTATCAAAGATATTATGCATGTCTTATGACTCACTCCGATCAAAACTACAGCCATTCATGGTTCAGGTATAACAAAGAACTCACTCTGCCTACAAGGTGAGGCGAACTTGCATGCAAAAAGTTCACACCACAAGTAGGAATGAGGCTTTTTTTTTTTTTGCTGAGTCACTACCAGGGCTTGCTTTCCCTATTGCTCCGCTGTTAACCAATCAAATCATGAGACAAAGTCTTGCCCCTCCCACACTGACTCAGCCGCAGAGGGTTCAACTTTGTGTTTAGATAACTAAGCATGACTTGACATTTGTTCACTTGACTCTTTTTAGGAATTAATTATATTGATTCATGCTTTGACTAAATATGATATGTTGTTTGTAATAAGCAGTAGGGACTCCTCCAGCTGTTTTCATCCCCTTATTAATAAGAACAATCTAAAATAAATATTAATAAAAGACAGCACACAGGTTTAGTCCTTTTAAAGTGAAGGTCACAGCCAATGCAGCAATCAAGTTATTCATTTTCCCCCGCACAGCTACTTTATGGCCATTAAATAGTGTGATGTGGAATCCATATTGATCTGTTTTAAATTGTCTGCGAACCCCTCAGGTGCAGTTTGCCCTCTGGTTAATGCGCTACATGGGCACCGGGCTGCTGTTCTTCATCGGTCTCAAAGCTCCCGGGTTGCCACGGAGACCATACATGCTGTTGATAAATGAAGATGAGCGGGACGTAGAGAACAGCGGACAGGTAATAACGCGCTAATAGCACTTGTAACTCACAATAAAAACCTGTGGCACTTGTTTTATGGCAACATAAAGATGTACCCTGGTGCGTGCAGTCTAATGCTGCGTTAAGGACTTCATGTATTTCTCTTTCTCAGAGCCTGTTGGGCAGGACAGACCAGAACCAGTCCACCTGGCAGGGTTTCACAAAGAAGGTCCGTCTGCTTCTTCCCTACATGTGGCCCAGAGGCAACATCCTGCTCCAGCTGCTGGTCGTCTTCTGTTTAGGGCTGCTGGGAGTGGAGAGGGTCATTAATGTCTTTGTACCCATCTACTACAAGAATATCGGTGCGTGACATCTTTTTTTATCTTGCCCCCGCAGAGTCAAATGTTCATTTATTTCAAAGCTCTCGGGTGTAATGGCCCGTTACTGCGGGAGCCGAGCTTATCGCCATTTTTATTTATATTCATTTTGAACCAGAAGGCCTGAAAAGCCTCGAGAGCTGATGTAAAAACATGCCGACAAATGATGTTGAATATACTGTAAACCTAGCGACTAGCTGACAGACTCATCAACATCGCTGTTCCTCAGGTGATGTGTGATGCGATAAAGCTTCCTCCTGATATCTTTGAGCTTCCAGAGGACCAGAGGGAGGAACATAAAAACCCTCATGTCAAAGAATGCCTTCAGAATTGTTCTTGCCATGTTTATTATCTTGTTTACTCCTTGTCTTGACCTTGAGGCTTTTTTTTCTAATTTACCTTTATGTCTTTCTCCCTCTCTCAGTGAATGAACTGACTGATCACAAAAGCTGGCGCACTGTGGCCATTACAGTGTTTATTTATGTCCTGCTCAAGTTCCTGCAGGGCGGAGGGGCAGGTAAGACTGAGTGGATAATGTAGAGATAGAGAGTGTGCTCTGCAGTGTCACGGGAAAAAATGCGATGTATCCTTGTGTCCTCGCTCCCGCCACAGGCTCCTCTGGCTTTGTCAGCAACATGAGGTCTTTCCTGTGGATCCGGGTGCAGCAGTACACAAACCGCGTGGTTCAGGTGCGCCTGTTCGCCCACCTGCACTCCCTCTCCCTGCGCTGGCACCTGGGCCGCAAAACTGGCGAAGTCCTGAGAAGCATCGACCGTGGAACCTCCTCCATCAACAGCCTGCTCAAGTAAGACGCCTTAAAATGCCATGCTGGATTGTAAATATTGTATATTATATGAATAAGAATTTTGTGTAATCGCAGTTTTCCTTTTTTCCCCCACAGCTACATAGTGTTCAGCATCTTCCCAACCATCGCTGATATTGTTATCTCCATCATCTACTTCGTCACATTTTTTAATGCCTGGTTTGGTCTCATCGTCTTCATCTGCATGGCCCTGTACCTCAGTAAGTAGCGCTGGAATTTAGTGATAGAAAGAAACCTGTCAAGCAGATCATAGCCCCAGATAAAACGTTCAAACTTTCCCTTGTGTCCACCAGCTTTGACCATCATCATCACTGAATGGAGGACCAAGTACAGACGAGACATGAATCAGCAGGACAACAACGCTAAGTCCAAGGCTGTGGACTCCTTGTTGAACTTTGAGACAGTACGTCAAACACCTTGGTGTCCGGCTGTCACTTGAATGAAGTCATCTGAGATTTCAAACTGATCAAAAGACCTATTCTTGCTGTTTTTATAGGTGAAATACTACAATGCAGAGAACTATGAAGTCAGCCGCTTCGAGGATACCATCTTAAAATATCAGGTATTTATTTATGATAATAACAACCAAAGTGTAAGTTTTTAACCTGACAATGCCCTCATCCTAATTCAAGTTAATCCTTAAAATCCACACTCCAGGAAATAGAATTAAGTAAACACTAAGAAGACAAATAGAGGTGACTTGTCTCTTCCTCTTGTAGGTGTCGGAATGGAAGACCCAGGCATCCTTGGCCTTCCTCAACCAAACACAGAATGCAATCATCGGCGGGGGGCTGCTGGCCGGCTCCCTGCTCTGTGCCTACTTTGTGACCGAAGGAAAGTTTCAGGTACGGACCACACCAACAAAACCAACCACTTAACCAACCACTTTACCAAAAAAAAGGAAAAAAAGCCCCAAATAATCATTTCATTCTACCAGGTTGGAGACTATGTCCTGTTTGGTACCTACATTATCCAGCTCTACACTCCTCTCAACTGGTTTGGAACGTACTACAGGTAAGACAAGGCACTGCAAGGACATAGAGTAAATGTGTAATATGATCTGAACTGTATGTTGTTTGCTTCTGCTCTTGTTGTAAGCTGTGTTTGTTTTTCACTGCAGAATGATCCAGAATTCCTTCATTGACATGGAGAACATGTTTGAACTTTTTGACGAAGATGAGGAGGTACATGTGAAGATGAAAGTTCTTGTGTTTTCACTTCCACTGCTCTAAAATGATTGGTTTTGTTTTCATTGCTGTGTCTCTGTTCCTCTGCAGGTGAAAGATGAAGTAAATGCAGGGAACCTCCTCTTCAAACTGGGAAAAGTGGAATTTGAGAACGTTTTCTTCAGCTACACAAATGGGTCAGTTCACATTAGTTTTTTCTAGCTTTGGTAAAACGTCAATGCTTCGTGTTCTTATGTATATTTTAACTGTTTTACAGCAAGGAGATTCTCAAGGATGTTTCCTTCACTGTGCTGCCAGGACAAACAGTTGCCCTTGTAAGTCTTTGGAAACGAATGTGTTCATGTTTTCTCTTTTACGATTGCATCCTCATTATTTTCTCTCTATCTCCAAAGGTTGGTCAGTCAGGCTCTGGGAAGAGCACCATCATCCGGCTGCTTTTCCGTTTCTATGACATTCAGGGAGGCTGCATCCGCATCGACGGCCAGGATATATCAAAAGTGAGTGTAGCAATAAAGATATGGTTGACAAATATTCCATTCAAGTTCACTGTGTCTATGTGATGAATATCTATTAAATTAGATACTGGAAGACTCACACTGTGACCAAATATCCGTGGGATAGAAGGATAGCTTAATATAGTGCTACCAGAGCTAAACAGCATGTTTTATTAGAGGACACTGTGCAGCTTCATGTGCAAATGAAGTCATGAAACTGCCATAAGAACAAATTAGCCCCTAGTTAGAGATTATGAAGAGCAATTGAAGCACAAGTTAGAATGCTTTTAATACAGTTGTATGTGACTGGGCGGACTGTGGACTAGTAATTACTCTGTCTTCACTGTCCTTCTTCAGGTGAAGCAAACATCTCTGCGAGCTCATATCGGCGTGGTCCCCCAGGATACCGTGCTTTTCAACGACAACATCCGAGACAATATCCGCTATGGTCGTATCACTGCCAGTGACCGGGAGGTGGAGGAGGCTGCCATAGCTGCTGACATCCATGACAAAATCATGACCTTCCCTGAAGGTAACACGTCGGTTAACCCTTAAACTGATGCATCTGAAAGCAGAGCAACTGAAGATCTCATCCTGTGTTGCAGGTTATGATACACAGGTGGGTGAAAGAGGTCTGAAGTTGAGTGGAGGAGAGAAGCAGAGGGTGGCCATTGCCAGAACTATCCTCAAAGCACCACAGATCATCCTGCTGGACGAGGTGAGACCACAAACATCTGGATAAACAAGCAGACTAAAACTTTTAGCTTTAACTTCAATGAAAGGGCATTCACAAACATGTTGCATAACTTGTTTTAACATTATTTAGCACTGCTGCTTTAACACACAGTGTCTCTCTGCAGGCCACATCTGCACTGGACACGCAAACAGAACGCAACATCCAGGCCTCACTGGCTAAAGTCTGTGCCAACCGCACTACAGTTGTTGTAGCTCACAGGTAAGAGAGTTGTATCATATTGGCATTTTTCACTAGTCTTGTTCATGTGTGTGCAGAGAGAAGTAGTTTAATCTAATGGGTTTCGTTGGTTCCTTTTTATTTTTATATAAAAGGTTGTCCACCATCATCGGAGCAGACCAGATTCTTGTTGTAAGTGACGGCCGGATAGCTGAGCGGGGACGGTAAGTGGGCCTCATTGATCTGTTTGTTCTGAATGACACTGTGCATCCTCCTCCTCCTCACTGCGACTCACTTTCTCTCCATCATAGACATGACGAATTGCTGCTGAAGGGCGGTCTGTATGCAGAGATGTGGATGAGGCAGCAGCAGGCCCAGGACAGTGATTCCCCATCAGACACAGAAGCCAAAGATCTAAAGTCTGAGAAACTGCAGCCACCAACAACTTCTTCAGGTCATGGACACTGAATGTACTTTGAACTCAACATTTTGATTCTCCTTTTTATTTGTGAAAAGTTCATAGATGATTTAAATGGTGTGGATCACTGAATGCTATAGAAAATGTTATTTATTTGTAAGATTTTCAAGCTGAATGTGCAATGGCATGGGGAACGTGCCTTAAGAGAGCTGAGGAGCAGAAAAACAAGAAAAAACAATTTTCGTGTATCACAAGACATTTTTTTTTTAAACCACTAGTATTAGATATGATAATGCTGATGGTTTTTATTGTAGGGACAAGAGCAAAAATTACCACATTTCAAAAAACAGATGGTATTTGTTTAGACTTCAAACTTCAAACTTCAAATATAAATTCCTTGCAAGGTTAAGGAATGAAAGCCTAATGCATGTTCATGCATCGTGTGTCTATCAGCTGGCACCCTGAGTGTTTGTGTCATCTTTTTATGAGGTTATTTTTATTTTTAGAAGCGCACCCACTGCCTTGTTCATATTATTTATCTTTTTTTAAATACCCAACAGACTCGTGTTGGCCAGTTCTGTCTGCAGATTATGTAAAGATACGGAAGGGAAAGTTGCAAGAAATGTGGGAATAAAAACACTAATCACAGCCTTTACCCTGCCGCCATAGGCTGATGATCATCTTTCCCACTGAAGTATGTAAATGACAATATGTGGATAAACTGTCGGGGATTTTATTCAGCCTCCTTTTATGTTTTGATGTTCTTGGTTGTCAATTGCTGAGCTCTGCTGTTATTTAAAGTGATATATTTTTTTAACGTGTGAGCCTCTGTATACTTTTGATCACTATAAGAATTGTTGAAGATTTAATTATTACACAAGATGTTAGGATACATTGTGGATTATTTTTGTTTTTTTTAATTGCTGTAGGCGGACTGGCTGATTTGCATATAAAGTACAATCCATGTCTGCCCGTTGTTGGCAGTAAAGACAATAGGCCTGTCTCATGATCAGTATTTGAATTTGGTATAAGGGTATGACTCATCAGTTTGATCTGTCCATAAAAAGTCAAAATACGTGTCATGATAAAGATCATGGTGATCATTACCATCAAACTCAATGGTACAGTCATAAAATCCACCATTTTTCAAATTTATAAATAGGCTATATAAGTACATGCAATCATATACAAAAGTTAGAAATATAAATCTGATGTCTGACGTCTGATGTCTACCTCATAAAGGTATTGTGTAAAATTATGACATTTTCAGTTCAGTTTTGTACGGAGCCCCTAAAGGGAAAAAAACAAACATTTCTGGTCGCACCCGAATTTTTTTTTTCTCCCATGTCCCTTTAGGGGCTCCGTAGTTTTGTCTTGAACTTATGAACAATAAAATGTTTTTTCCATGTATTTCTGTCTGTAAAATTGTAAACACTCAAATATAATCCAAATAGTGGGTCAATGTTTCATCTCTATTGTTGAGATTAATGAAGATATGGTGAGAATCTGAAATTTTTCATTGCGAAGAGCAGTAAAGGTCACTCTACTGCACAAACTTGACATGATGTCAGGTGCAAACACAACAGGAAAAAAAAAGTAGCAATAAGATAAAATAAAATAGAATAAATTAAGAGTATTCTAGTGCAAAAAAATATGCATATGCAATTTAAGGTTTACACTAGCAGTCCAAAGTTTTGACACCACCTCATTCAATGTTTATTCTTTATCTTTATTACTTTCTACATTGTAGATTCGACCTGAAGACATCAAAACTATGAATAAACACATACACATCTTGGCTATTTACTGGAAAATAAATCTGGAGTCAAATGTGGAATACATTTTGCAATGCAACACTTATGTTTCTTGACAAATTTTACATAATTTCTCATAATATTTAGTGGTGTTTTTAGGATAAAAAAAATAAAGTATATTTTATGTATACTTAAATCCACTTTAGGTGGATAAAATATTGAATATATTTATCGTTCTTTTGTGGTTACACCATCTGACATTTTCAGGGCATTCCGTCTTACATATTTTAACCTACATAGAAACATGACAGTAAACGTTACATATTTAACCTACATAGAAACATGACAGTAAACCTATCATGTGGCCAGCAGGAGCGCTGAGCTGTTGTGTAATCGTCCCACGGCGCGGCCCAGCCCACCAGACCCGCATCTGTGTCTGTGTGTGTCTGGAAACAGCCTCACTGCTGCTGGAGGCTTCAGTCGTCGCTGTCGCTCTCTCTCCGGTCAGGGCGTGTTGGTGTAGCTTAGCTGAGCTGCTGGCGGCGGGGGAAGGACTGACGGACAGATAGACGGGGTCCATCCAGGTCGAGCGGGAGATCGATCGTGTTCATAAAAGAATCGACGGGGACTAAATGTTCAATCGACAGTAGCGATGGATTTCGACGCTTTGTTTAACGAGAGGACTTTTCAGTTTTCGGACTTCCAGGAGTTCACGGTATGTTGTTGTTGAGTTAGCATCCCCTGCTAGGCGCATTAGCAGGCATTAGCCGAGGTTTACGTCAGCCAGGCTAATTTAGTTAGCAGTGGATCTTTAATCCAAGTGTGTATATTGTCTAGGAAGTTGTCGGTGTTACCATAACGTTACTGAACGACTCTGTCTATTATTTAAAATATAAATTATAACTTAAAAGCGGTAGCTCCAGTTGCTAACACTTAAAGTTAGCCACTTACTTCATGCTAACACTGTAAGTTAGACCTGCTATGGGCCTCAGCTAATATCCTTATATGGTATGTTCTACAGTTGTATGTAAATAATCTGTACATTGAAGTATAGATAGATATACTTTATTAAAGACACATCCCAAAGAGAGGTCTATAGCACCATGAGAATAAAACACATACAGGATAGAAACATCAGTATTATGCAATAAGAACCAAATCAGGAAACCACAATATGAGACCAGCCCATACAGCTCCTCCTATTAGTTTGGTTGGAAATGTGTTATATATATATTTGTGGGCGTGTTGCCATGTTGACAGTAAATGATTTGGTTAGTCTAACTTGATCGGTTCCTGAAAAGTGCAGTGAGAGTAACAGCTCATGTTGTTGTTTGACAGTTTCTTCCTGGACACCAGAAGTTGACTGAAAGAGTGAGAAAGCGCCTGTACTATGGTCTGGACAAAGACGTTTCTTTAGATGCCCTCTCATGCCCTGTTACAGGTGAGTTTCTGGAAGTTTTTAAAACTAGTTTTGGTCAAGGAAACTGAGCATTTTCAGAAGAAATGTGCATCTTATCTTCTTATTTGTAATGTTCAAAGTTGTGCCAATTGACAACTGACTTGACACATGGCCAGAATTTATGTATATGTATCTGAACTACCGGTAATCATTGCAATCATTTGAGAATCCACATTTTTCCTTTCTGCTTTTCCAGATATTGCCGTCGAAATCTTCCAGAAGTCTGCCCCAAGCCCGATACGAAAGCTCCAGAAGAAATATGCAGCTCATGTCGCCAGGTTTGTACAAGTTTGCATATAGACAGTAGCTAAATGCAACACATGCAGTTTCTGTATTAAAATGGTTGTATTTTTTTTTCCTCCAGGGAGGCTTGCATCTCTCCATGTGCCATGATGCTGGCCTTAGTTTACATAGAACGGCTCCGACACAGAAACCCTGAATACCTACAAAAGATCTCCTCCTCTGACCTCTTCCTGATCTCTATGGTAGGCTATGTGTGTGTCTGTGTTGACATTAACGTGTCCACCGCTCTTTTCAGGATGTGGTTAGAAGCTTCCTTGTTGCTAATGCTCTTAACAAAGTGCTGCTCTCACTTTTGCATCAGATGGTTGCCAGCAAGTACCTGTATGACGAAGGAGAGGAAGAAGAGGTTTTCAACGATGAGTGGGGAGCAGCTGGGAAGCTGGACGTCCAAACTGTCAATAACCTGGAGATGAACTTCTTGAATGCCATTGTAAGAAGCAGTGTGTGTGTATATATGTCTTACATAATTGTACGGTTCAAGTTCTCTGGCCCAACCTGTGTCTTATCTTCTAGGAGTGGAGCCTTTTCACAGAGCCAAATGACTTCTTTGATCTATTGAGTCACCTGGAAACAAAGTTAGTAGTCAATGTCATTAAATAAAGCCCATTTATTCTGTGTTATTCAGTCAGTAAACTAAATATAGAACAAAAAAAAGGAGTGTTTCTGACTCTGGCCTCTGTGTCCTCAGCATTGCGGAGCGGCAGGGGATGAAACGTGGCTGGTTCACCTACACTGACCTCTGTGTGCTGCTGGAGCAGTCGGCATGGAGCCAAGCCCTCACAGCCATGTACCAGCACTTTGCTAAGGTGAGAGGAGGATTTGATTGGATGCGATATTTGGATGTGTGGGTGAGGTCTCATGATGGGAGCCAAGGGCGTATTTTTAAAATGTTTTTTTTTGGTCCTGGTCTACATTTATAACTCGTGATCAAGCAGTCAAAACACTGCTGGAGGTGTTAGAGTCAATAGATTTCATAATACGACTCAAGAATAACCCTGAGCGGAACTAAACTATGGAACAGTTTGAATGTGGGGTTAAAAGAATGTCCAAACATAATCCAGTTCAAAAAGAAATACAAAGAAATTATTTTCAGTATGTACAGAAATGAGGGTGTCTGACAACCACAAGGTGCTTATTATTATTTATTTGGGTATTATTTACCCACTTAGTTATTTGTTGCTCGGTTCATGTTACTTTCAGTTTGTCTTTGTATGTATGAATGTGTTTGTATATGTTTTTATATGTATATGACTATATAGAGAGATAAAGATTAGTAATCATATGTTAGAATAAATCTATATGTATATAAATATAATAATATATTAGAATAAATCCAGTTAAATAACTCATAAATTAACTTACTGTATATATTATAATGACTAGATAACCTGATAAATCATTTATGAATAAGGGGTGGGAGTAAATAAGTTTTACTTCTTCCCACTCCTTTTCGGATATGAAACAAACAAAACAAAACAAAACAAAAACAAAAAAATCAAATTACCTTTATTTTTCAATTATTTTCTTTAATTTTTTTTATTATATATATATATTTCTTTTTTTGTTCATATGTTGTTTTTGCAAAGTTTTTATATGTTATGTCTGTCCATTTCTGTATTATGTTTTATTTCTTTTAACATGTCCGAAATAAACTTTAACTAACTAACTAACTAATTTCTAGGTATCCTGTATGCTGGGCTTGGTCTATCTGACCAGTGTGGCCGGCCTCATCGCCACCAGCGCCGTGCTGCACCAGCTCAGCCTGTCCAGGAGCGGCCAGCCCCCGTTGGCGCCCGTACCCGTACCGGAGCCCAGCCCGACCCACCTTCAGACTCCCGACTTAACCCCTGAAGCTCCGGCTGCGCCCGCCCACCGCCCCCCCTGCTGCGTTCTGGCCAACAAGAGCCGGAACCGTCAAAACGCCGCACTGGGAACAGGCCACGGACAAACTCCTCCACCGGCTCCCTCACAGACGTCGGTGCTGTGTCTCTGGGGCTCTCTCCTCGCCTCCATGGGCCACATACACCCAGAATCCAAATCTGAAATGGAAGCCTCCTCCAATACCTGGTCTACCGCGTCCTTCTTCTGCCCCGGCTGCCTCGCCACCCTCCCTCCTCTTCAGTGTGGGCTTAAAAACGCCTCGGCCCCCGGTAGCCGCCAGCACCCCGCGCCATGGTCGGCCTCCAGCCTCCTCGGAGCCACAGAGCCCAGTTTGAACTCTCACCTGGGGGCGTTTCCCCCCGTACAGCTGGGACCCTGCCACCCGGAGTCTATGAAAGCCCAAGCTCTGCTCATGCCTGGATAACGACCTGCAGACTCCACCGCTGTTGTCAACCCTGTCTGATAGACTCTGGGAACCGAACCAGCATCGTTTCCATGGCTCATCAACCATGTTTTGTTTACTTTTCCAGATCTAAAATACAGGTGTGAAGACGAGAGTAATGAGGCACATGTCAGACGACGAGAGTGTGAGCTTGATAACACAGCACAGGGTCAAGGGTCACTGCTGCACTTAGGTTGCTACTGCAGAATGAATTTGCCATAAGCAAAGCGCCATAGTTTTCAGTTAATGCTCTTGCAGCTTCTTTTTACTTTTAAAGGAATTTGAGGATGATTTAATGTTCTTTTTTTTTTTTTTTTGGCTTCAACCAAACACTTTTCCTACCCATATTTGTCAATGTTGGAAAGTTCAGACCAGGAACATGGTCATGTAAGTTCTCTGTGATGAGTGTGTTTTGAGTTGATGAAAATGTGCGGTGGATACACAGCATATCTAAAAGGGGAAAAGGTAAACCGCAAGTTTTTTTCTGTTCTTTTTCTCTTTGATGGGACGTTGTGAAATGAAGGGATGAAGTCAGTTTATTTAGTAATACTCAATTATGGCTTATCCATATTTGCTTAGTGTTAACATATCTTTCTCATGCAAACCAGACATTGGTCACACACCGCAAGCACTGATGGTATACACAAGTTTTTTGTACAAGTTACAAGTTACAAGTTACTTATGAAACAGTCATCTTCCATTTTTTTTATTCAGCATAGGAGAACTAAAGCAGTTTGAACACTGTGTCCTCATACCTCAGCGATACTGTCATTGCTCTCACAGTGATCAGTAACATCTCCTTTTATTCTGGTCCATCTCTTTTTGTCAGATTTTACATGGCAACAGGATGACACGTAAGGATACTTTACGATAACAGGGTAACGCTCTGCCAAATTTAAGAGATTAAATCTACAGTTCTCCAAGAGGAAGATCATTTGTAGAGAAAAAGATGGGTGTGTGCTGGGTTTTCCGGTTGGGGTTCTTGAACTGTACATTTTTAATACATAATGTACCAAACTGAAGGAAAACAGCTGTTCTTTTACTTCTGGAATTTGCACATCTGGCTCCATTTTAAATGGCAACAGGACATTCACTCCAGGGTCACCACATTGTGAAGCTCATCTTTTAAACACCAGAGGAGAACAAATGTAAAGACTTGGTTATTTTTCTGTACAACAGTTAGTTACACATGGTCCCCCAGGACGTTTTACTTTGTACTCGAACCTTTGACAAGTTGCTCTTAGCATTTGAATTTGATACACTTAAAAGCACCAAGTCCTTTAATTTTGTAAATGCTGTAAAATGCAAATATTGTTTAAAAAAAAAAATCTGTAGGAAAAAAAAATAAAGAAAGCTTTTCTTTGTGGCATTTGTTAGTTATTGTCTTTTGTCGATATCAGTGGAACAATCATCTGAACCACACAACACACCCGACACATACTGTATGTTAGGTCTCATGTTCTTCACTGTATGTGGCCTTGACATTTACTTTACATAGACCATAACATAAGGTGCTGTTTCATCTGGCATAGCAGTTGAACATGTACCCTTGAAAAATCATATAAGCCATATTTAAAAAGAGGAAAAAAAAAGACCTCTTTAATCTGTGTCAGTAATCTTACTCCATCTTGTGTTTCCACTTCCCCTCTGCAGCCAATACACAACGATAAATTAACGTTTTATTGAACTGTCCCTGCAGAATGAGGATGCATCTTTTCAGGGTGAGATCGTGTGATTCACTGTGACGGGAAACAAGCGTCTGATTTTGGCAGAATCCAGAGTGTCCCTCCCCCTTCTGAGCCGGTGCCAGCTCCTTCAGCCCTCCGCTGCGCCCCCCCGACCACACACATACCGCTTGAGAGCTCCTAATATAGACCCAGCTGCTTTGTAGGAAAGGGAGAAGAACTGAGCACAGCCACCAGCAAGTCTTGAGTCTGCTGCGTTCAACTTTTTCATGGACACACAACAGAATTATTATGGAGCCTCATTCGCAGGTGAATTGTCACAGTGGATTGAATATGAAACAGGGGGAAAAGTCTGTGAAGTTGAAGCTATTATTGGAAGCGAGTATACGAGGAGCCTTGTGGATTTCAAGCTATTCTGACTATGCCGTGTCGCCGTTTTGATTTGCTCTGTTGCAGGTGTCAGTCCCAAAAAAGAAGGAGGAAATTCAGAAACAAGGTAGCTGCTCTGCATGTGTCATGTGTGCATTTGTAAGTTTTAGTGCACACACACAAACACACGCACACGTCTGATTTTAACCATTTATCTTGTATGTGTGTGCATGCATAAATATATCCGTGTCTATATCTGCTCTCTGTTCAGATCAGTGTCAGATGTTAATCTATACCATTCTTCCTAGAGGTTGATGCCACTGTGTACATGAATTTCATGAAGAGCCACTGCTGCTATGAAGCCATTCCAACCAGCTCTAAACTGGTCATATTTGATACCAAGCTACAAGTGAGTCTGCAGCTCTTCTACCAGCAGCACAGAGCTCATATGTGCAGCACTGAAACATACACACACACTGATGTTTTATTTTTCCACTTCCAAAGGTGAAAAAGGCCTTTTTTGCACTGGTGGCAAACGGCTTGAGGGCTGCGCCTCTGTGGGACAGCAAGTTACAGAGATTTGTGGGTAAGAGTCAAGATGAACAGCTTAGTTTCTGTGAAGTTTTGGTTGCTGTGAATTATAATAACAGGAACATCCATCCTTTTGTGCCACAGGTATGCTGACTATTACAGATTTCATCAACATCCTCCATTGCTATTACAAGTCTCCGCTGGTGAGCGTGACTCTGTTGCACTTTAAATCAATATGCATGTTTAATTTGACTCATAACTTGACTTTGTGGTTTGCCTCTGAAGGTTCAAATGTACGAGCTGGAGAGCCACAAGATCGAGACATGGAGAGGTGATTCATTTCAAAGTAAATAACCAACACGGATCAATGAGATTATCTCCGTGCACACGTCTCCATCAGTCCTTTATCTTTTCTTCCTCTTCTTTCACAGATTTCTACTTAAAATATTCCAGTCACTTTCTCATTAGTATTTCTCCAGAGGCCAGGTGAGTGCACATCACTCTCTCAGATGCACCCTGATGCTATTTTAACTCCTCTCCCTGCCAAGCATTAAATTCCAGTTTGTCTCCTCTACTCTTTCCTCCCAGCCTATTCGATGCCATCTATTCCTTACTCAAGTATAAGATCCACAGGCTGCCTGTCATCGACCCAGTGACTGGAAACGTCCTGCATATTCTCACCCACAAAAGAATCCTTAAGTTTCTCCATATATTTGTGAGTAAGCTTTAATTCGGATGTTTTTTATTTTATTTGTTAGTTTAATTTAGTTTATCCTGTTATTCTTTTTGGATGTTTTCAGGGGAGAAAGGTTCCCAAACCAGCGTTCATCCAGAGGCCGATCCAGGAGCTTGGGATCGGAACATTCAGGAACATCGCCACTGTGCAGCAAACAGCATCGCTTTATGATGCGCTCTCCATATTTGTGGACAGGCGGGTGTCTGCACTGCCAGTGGTGGATGAACACGGTAAATTCTTTAGCATTCTTACATTATTGGTGAAACTGATTAATCCAGGTGTGTTTGGCCATTGTGACTACTCAGACACACCTGGATTAATCAGTTTGTCTAAAACAGGAAACAAAGGAGCAGCATTAAGTTCAGGAAGTATTAGTGGAGCTGTGCACAAAGTCCATTAGTGGAAAATGTGATTTGTTTTCTCAGGGAAAGTGGTGGCGCTCTACTCCAGATTTGATGTTATTGTAAGTAACCACACAGACACATTATCACCTGTGCAGTTTTATTTTCTGACACCTGCTCAGAAACTGCTGCTGGTCTGTGCTCCCTTGCAGAATCTGGCAGCCCAGAAGAGCTACAACAATCTGGATATGAGTATGCAGGAAGCCATCCGCAGGCGTACGTGTTTTGTTGAGGGGGTGATCAAGTGCTATCCTGATGAAACCCTGGAGACCATCTTAGACCGCATTGTGAAAGCTGAAGTAAATGTTCTCCTTAAAGAGTTTTGATGCCATTTGAAAGATCAAATTATTATTATTATTTTTATTATATATAATTGTATTTCCTCCTTATTCCAGGTCCATCGGCTGGTCCTGGTGGACAGGGCTGATGTGGTGAAGGGCATCATCTCTCTGTCTGACCTGCTGCAGGCCATGGTCTTAACCCCTGCAGGTATTGATGCCCTTTTGTCCTAGCACCAGGGGACAGAGGGGTCCCCTTCACTCCTTTACCACCTGTAGACATGAGTCCTGGTCATGTACCCAGGCAGGTAGGCTCTGGAGCCTCTCTCCCACCCCCAACAACCCCCTACCATGTTTGACTCCCTGTACGCCATCCTGTCCTGCTCTGTAGTTTCAAGTGCAAATGTGCTCTCCCTCACACAACCCCATGTGACTAATGCTTCGCAAACAAAGATCGATCGTCTTTATCTGAGGCTTTCCAGCATAGTGTGACTGTAGCTTTTGTTTATGTCTTTCAGAAACCACCGTGTGATCGAATGAGAGATCACGAGGAGGAAAAAATTCCCTGTCTGTACAGTTGTTTATATTAAGACGTCTTCTGTGATCTGTGTTAAATTCAACTATCAATAATGGACAGTTAGCTGACCTTGATTTTGTGATGAATCTCTGTAGGTCTCCATCACCATATTGGCTGCATTTGATCAAATTGATCAATATTTATGTTATACCCAATACCATACATTTCTGTATTAAACATTTCTATTAGAAATTGATGGTCTTTTTTTCTTTATTTAGTGTAGGCCTACATTTATTGAAATTCACAATGTGGAATATGACTGAAAATGCTTAAACCTTATTATATGAGCTTTCAAAATAAAACTAATAAAGAGTTATGTAAATGCATGAGAATATATAAAATTCAACGTGTATCTCTAACCACACGGTGGTACGCTTGAGCTTTAACCCCATCCTCTCTGTACAGTAAACAAGGAAACACGTGACTATATTTTTTTCTCATCCGTGACGGGCCTTGTGATCCGTCCGCCCATCTGTGTAATTGGTACATCAAGGTGCCAGTATTTATCAGGAAGAATACCGGAAGTGCAAAGTGTCTTCAAAGTGAAACAAGCTTCCGTAGTAATCTGCAAAAAAAAGAAGAGGTTTTATTTCACTTTTGAACATGAACATGTTTTGTTAAGGAAAAAAAACAAACACTATGCTATCACTTAGCACACCTTTCACATTCACGTTGGTATTCTGTGAATTACTCATCACAAATGCTATAAAATTGTTTTTATTTGAATTTACCTTAGTATATTTTTGAATTTAAAAAAAATGTATCCAAAATCTGTATTTTTATTCATCAAATTAATTTTACACATTCATTATTTTCGCGTCAGTGGTTTTGCTACGTAGTTGTCGCCTTTTATTTTGAAGGCAATGACCGGAAGTTTTATTTTTAAAGGTCCGTCAGACTTGACGCTGATCTTTCCGTACACCCCGTGATCTCCAAAACAACATAACAAAGTGGGGGAGAAAACATGGCGAGCGGAGAGGAGGCCAGTAGACGCCCCTCGGTTACCTCCTCTTCGGTCGGCCTGGAGGCTCTGTTCCCACCCGGGGCGTCGGAGCAGGCCTGCGGGGACGGGAACCCGGAGCTCGTCCGCTTGCGGGAGCGACTTCAGGGCTGGCTATCGCAGTATGAGCCGCTGCTGCTGTGGCTGCAGAGGCTGCTGGTCTGGGAGAGGCCGTTGTACAGCATCTCTGTCGCCCTGACACTCAACACATTATTCTGGTAAACCAAACCCCTCCTGCCGTCGAGTGCGTGTTTCATGTTTATTCCTCGGCTGTCAGATACGGATGCATTCAGGTGCACCAAGAGCGAGCTGGTTAACTTCAGCGCGGATATATAACGAGGAGTGAATGTCAAGACAAGTTAGCTAATCCCATGTCTTTAGCCTGATGCTAACGTAGCTTGCAAGCAGGTTTAAACTTCATTATAAGCGCGACAAATTCGACGTCATGTGTTTGACAGTATCAGGGGGGATGCGTAAACGAGTTCATGAAATAGGAAACTGGTTATTTAGAGTAGTTACGCCTGTTTGCTTTTGTGCAGCTTAATCCTGACAAACACTCATGTCATGCTGAGTGGCCCAGGCCTTGTTAACCAGCTGTCAGTGACAGCTTATTACTTTCCCATGTTGTACAGTAATAGAAGTGCTATGTTAAGGGGTGTTGTCTATGAAATCCAATGTGGAGACTGAGCTTGCCAGCATTTGGATGTGTGGTTATTGTATTTATATGTCACTGTGTTGAACAGGAGCCAATTGGTGTTGCTGTTTGTCTATGTGTCTCCACAGGCTCCTGTCCTCCACCTCCCTGCGGCCTCTGTTCCTACTCAGTGTGTCCCTGCTGGGACTTATGCTGCTGGAGAGATGGAAGCCCAAGTTGCCCATCATTACTAGTAAGCAGCACCTTTATTTACTTTGAACCTGGTCCCCTGGTTTTATCACTTATTATTTAAATACATCTTGTTAGTTATTTTTTAATGTCAAAGCCCTAAGAGCACAAATCTTCTAACATTTGTGTTGTTTTTTCTTCTACAACAGTTCAACATGCAGAGGCTCACCCTATGCAAAGGTATGTACTGCAGCGTGTGTACATGTTTTCTCTTACATTTCTCTTGGAATAATCTTTCTTTATTATTCCTGATAGGAGATACTCTGTCATTATTGATAAATTTAAGCTACCAGTCTAGTTTTGCTTGTTGTGTTTGCCTCCCTCCCTCCCTCTACTGTCATTACATCGATGTGGAATCCAACCAGACCTCTCTGAGTCACTGAAGTGCGACCTGAGGCATTTTAACTACAGATTTTCAGTTCCTTTACAACTGCTGATTTTGTCGCTCTCTTCCTGCATTTGTTTGTGCACGCGTGGTCTCGTTTGCATACAGCGATTCGATGAGCGGTGCCGGTGAGCAGCGTCTGCTCAGCATTCCCGAGCTCAGCCACCACCTGGCCGAGAGCTACCTGAACTGGTGTCTGTACCTGCAGGAGATGCTGCAGTACAAGCGGCAGAACCATGGCAAGGTAGCACATCAATCTTATCCCTCATTTTCCTGAATTTACTGAATTATATGGTGCGACACCGACTGCAGGTGTTAACAGTGGCGTGAACTCATTTCTCTTAATCATATGCAAACACGTAGATGCACCACACACCTGCAGAGATGCCTCTTATTCACACCTTCCTCCTGCAGCCTGAAGGTGTGAAGCCTTTTATTTATTGCTCTTACTTTCTCTGTTTCCCAGTTCTGTGTGATGATGTGCAGTGGCTGCTTTGTACTTGCCGTGGTTGGACATTATGTACCAGGAATCATGATCTCCTATATTATAGGTGAGCCCTGAATTTGAGTGTGTATTCAAAGAATCGTGGTTTTGTTTTTATCATTTTTAGTCCTGTATCTCTTAATACCTCATTCATAAATCGGATAACTAGATTTTCATTTCTAAATCTGCCTTTGGCGCAACATACGTCCTGTGCCAATTTCCAGCATCTGGTTTTGATACATTTGCAAAGTAGAGACAGTTTATAAAAAATATTTTGTGCGCCTCTTCAGTCCTGAGCGTGCTGCTGTGGCCGCTGGTGGTGTACCACGAACTGATCCAGAGGATGTACACGGGCTTGGAGCCAATCCTGATGAAACTGGACTACAGCATGAAGGGAGAGACGGAGCACCGCAAGCACGACAAGAGGAGTGAGTGCTGCTGCCGTCTCCGACACCTCGAGGTTATATAGATGTAGCCAGATGTAACATGTGCATGCACGCTTTAGCCATTGTAACACCACCTGTTGCATAACTGAGCAAATGGGATCATGTTGTAAGGAAGTGAACAGTGGCTCCCATATCTTTTATACAGAATGGTACAGTTATTATCCTGCGGCTTATTTCAAGGCGTGGCTCGCAAAACTGTGCGCCAATCTTCCTTGTCATCCATCATTCCTTTGGGTCATTAATTGTGTGTGTTTGTTTGTCACAGAGGTGAAGAAAGAGTTGGAGGAGGGCGACGAGCCAAGAGCCGAAACGGAGAGCGAGAGCGAGGAGGAGCTGTCTTGTTTTGCCCCGACGGTACGGACACACACACACACCTGTAAACACGACGCCCGCTGAAGTGCTGCGTAGTGAATGTTTCTATCTTTCAAGTAAAACCACATTCCATTAGTGCAGCTGTTGGGCGCACATTCAGCGACTCACGGTGTTGTCTGGCATGCAGTCACTATGCATTGTCTGTGGAATGAATTACAACTTGCAGAGCACAATGCCAACAACTGTGTGTTTTATATCCGTGATGATGTATTTGCATTGTTTAGCAGTTGTAACTCTTTTCTTTCTCAGGTGGATGTGAAGACGACAGCTCTGGCCATGGCCATCACGGACTCGGAGCTGTCGGACGAGGAGGCGTCCATCCTGGAGAGCGGAGGCTTCTCGGTGTCCAGAGCCACCACTCCTCAACTCACCGACGTCTCCGAGGGTAAGTGGAGTAAGTCGCATCAACAACGCACTGTTGTTCGTACTGATACAGAAGCTTAGGAGGAATGTAAAAGCTCTCGGAGGTTCTGCTGATGTAGGCTCACTGTTGGACCTGGTTCGCTTTGTCGTATTTAAAGGTCCAGTGTGTAAAATGCATTTTGATTCTATTATTTATCTATAAAATAATTCTATTGTTTTTTTTGGAATGTGAAACTCTTGAAACGTGCTCTCTGGTTGCCTGGATTTTCCATTCCACACAAACATGGCAGCGCAAGATGGCGACACTCTCTAAGCAAAAAGAAGAATTATAAGGCTATGAAAACCAAACAGATTTTATTTTGTAGCGATTATACACTTATACAAATATATTCATTGGTAGTATATTCAGATTTTGCCAATAAACCTTGATAAATATTACACACTGGACCTTTAAAGTCTGCAAGCTGGAAAATGTTCCGTTTTTCAGTTACATGACTTACAATACATACTTTTTTTTTTTTTTGATCTCATCTGTACCTGAAACCAGACCTGGACCAGCAGAGTTTACACAGCGACCCAGAGGAGTCTTACCTTCGGGATCTCCCCGAGTTCCCCTCAGTGGAGGAGTTCCCGTCCATCGAGCACAGCCTGCTCCACTTCCCTCTGCGCGGTCCAGGCCAGGCGGCGGACGGAGCTCAGGGCGGCGCTCAGTCGGAGAGCGAGCCGCTGAGCCCCGCCAGCCTCCTCATCCAGCACCTCGCGTCCCCGCTCCACTTTGTGAACACGCACTTCAACGGACACGGACGACCACCGGGCGGCGAGGAGGGCTCGTTGCCCGCGGCGGGCGCAGGGGCGGAGGCGGGGCGGCAGAGCGGGGGGGCGGCGGCGACGACCCCGGCGGGCTCGCAGCGGTCCCTGGAGGCCCTGAGCGAGGAGATCGTGAGCACGGCCATCTCCACCGTGGTGCAGAACACTCTGTCGGCCCTGCTGCGCTCCAGCGAGGCCAGCGAGGACGACCCCTCTCTGGCCGAGTTCCTCCCCACCGAGACCCCGCCGGGCGCGTTGGAGACCTCCGACCAGCCCACCGACACCGCCACCACCGCTCACACTACAGTCACTACAATAGGGGCGCCGGGCTCCGACGAGGAACTGGACGAGGCCGTCACGACGGAAAGCGGCGGCGGCGGCGGCGGCGAGGAGATGCCCGACGACACACTAGTTCCCACCGAGGAGGAGGACTTTGAGCTTCTGGACCAAAGTGAACTGGAGCAGGCGGACGAGGAGCTGGACCTCGGCTCCGACAGACAGGCGGCAGGAGGAGCTCCGGACACATCGTCTCCTCAACATCAACCACAGTCATAGCTTCCCCGTCGCCTCCCCGCGCCCCCCCCCCCCCCCAACCCACCTCCCCACTGTTTTGTTTTTATTTGTATGTTAGACCTTCGTTATATCCATACATACCGCTATAAAACATTTATCAAAGAGTTTAAAGCTGTGGGTCGTCGATAGCGTGGCAGACGGTTGAGATTCCTCGGTCCAGTCTATTTTCATATTCTCATACAACAACAACAACAACAACAACAGGGGGTCGAGGATTGAGCCTCGGTACCTGAGCTGTGTCTAGTCCAGGACCATCACGTAACTACATCACTGGGATCACCAGCTTCTATCAGGTGGCATTTAGGTTTTGGTCTGTACACTTAAATACATAAAGAGCAGAAATCTTGATTTAAAGTAGAGGTTGTTGTGGCGTTCCACTGTCTGCTGATGTGCGTTCAGGGCGGAGCTTGGAGTTAATGGTTAGACATCGGGGGCTGCATAATGTTTTATATCAGGGCTCTGTGGTTTCGATGGTTTATTATCATGCTTTGAGATTTGCTTTATAATTCAGGAAGCAAATTTCTCATTGTGTTCAAGCTCGGTCTGTCAACAACAATGCCTTTGTTTTCTACCTTGGCTTAGAGCTGAGCCCTTGCACCTTGTTTCCGTCCAGAAGTAGATGTTTATCTAGATGGTGATGAAAGAATTGACAATGTTGGGATTCTGTTGCTATTAATATATACTATAAATTATTTAATTTAATTTTCAGTTGAAGAGACTTTATCGTCGAGCTGAGAGGGAGTTTGAAAGTAAAGTTTATCCCTTCAGTTGCCCATAATGATTGTATCAGAAGAGTTCTAATGAAGGCACCATGGACACCAAGGTATAATACGTAGTTGCATATTCCCAGGTGGGCTTACTATAGTAAAACAATAGGACTATCCTTCACTTTATCCGTACGTCCCAGGTATCTACAGTTCTGACAGACGCATTCAGTCTTTCACTTGTTGCCTGCGAATGGAAACTTAATCTTTGACATTGTTGGATGTTGACAAGTAGTGAATCTTTACCCATACACATAAGTGACTTTGATGTGGCAAGACAAAAGAATTGTCCCTGGAATTTCCTCTTTGTGATTTACGCCTCAATTTTATTTATGTGTGAATATACATTCATTTCATACATCCATATTGTAACCGGTCCACATGTAATTGAACTTACTCTTGATCTACGACTTTATCGAAAAACACAGGCTTCTTGTTAGATAGGCCCGTCTATACCCGACTGTTTGTACATGTATAGTCATCACTGGGATGTGTATTTTTACCAAATAACCTCCTTTGTGCCACAATAAGTCCATGCATGCCATGAATCACGCATGTATTTACCATTATCAATATTTGAGGTCAGTTTTCAAAAGAATGTTAATTTTACCAGAGCATTTTTTGTTCTTTCTGTTATTGAAAAGAAGTAATTCTTTAATAATTCCCTATGTATCTGGCCGCAGCTGGGGAAATGACAAAAAGAAATCTAGCATTATAATTGGCTATGTGAAGAGGCCTGTTTTTGCTTTTGTAAACCACTCAGCATCCAAATCTCAGGGGTGGGTTGTACAAATTGAATATAACAGACTATGTGTCCATTTCCCGACTCGTCGTAGTGCATTGTATTTGTACTAACCTTTCCTTTTTTTCAGTCAATGCCTCCTTGTGTATAGTGTAGAAATGCTGAAAAGGAACGTGTATATTCTGCATGTAAAAAAAAAAAAAAAAAAAAAACCCAAACAAAAAAAACAAAAACACTCTGTTCAAGTTCTCCTTGTCAACTGACAACGTACTGCACAATTTGTGAGGGAAAAAAAAAGTCAACTTGAATGTTTCCGGTGAAAAGATCCCACGGTGTTCAGCCAGTTTGATATCTAATTATCAACAAGGGGAAGACAAGTTTTGACTTGTCCTCATTTGTAAAAGAAAACCCAACGTTAAACGATGGGAGGTAATAACATCAGATTAAGAGGATATTAACAGACTAGTTTGTGTATGGTTGTAGTGTGTTTTACGCTTAAAATATGGCTTCTCGAACTATATAAAAAAAAGGCACTTACCGAATTGTACAATTTTAAAAAAAGGAATATATTTTCTAATTTCTCCTTTTTCCATAAAGTACTCAGTTTGATCTTTTACATCTAAAAATATAACAGCTATGAATGAGTTTCACAACGCTGGAAAAAAAAAAGATTTATTGTCAGCATTAAACTGGTAAAACAAAACTGCGACTCCACATGTGAAACTAAAGAGAATAAAAGAACAAACTGAAACAAAATTCATCTGGATTGTTTCCTTTTGGTTATCTAACCCGTGTTGTATCAGGCGTCTTTGTTCATAACACAAGTTCTTTTTCCTGGAGAAGAAAAACAACTGTCAGTAACTTTAAAAGCATTTGTTATAAGGGCTAATAACACATCGCAGCTATGAGAATGTGTGTTGTACAACATCCCTCTGTGTTTTTGTAACGTCACGTACCTGCCTGAGTTCTCTAGCAGAAAGCTGAAGTCTCTCCTTCAGCTCATCACCAACAGTCACATCAAACAGCACCGACCATTTACCCTCTGTGAAGGTGACTGGGACTGAGAGGATGATGTCATCAGGGAGATTGTAGCAGCCTGAAAATATTCAAAAACAATCACTAGTTTATGGATTTAAAGTCTGGGGGTGATTTCTTCACACAGTGAGCTTTGCTGTGTTTCTACCTGGGCATAGTACACCCAGAGAGAACATCTTATCTGGACTGCAAGTGCCATTCCAAGCCTTTAGGATGGTGAGGATCCCGTTCGCGGCCGACATGGCAGCTGCTCGGCAGGTCTTTGAAGCCACCGCCGCACGCTGACAACGTACCAGTTCTTGAAAGTCTGTCTCCAACCATTTCCTGGAGGGAAGAAAGAAGATTTACTGGATTTCGACGTATCCAAGCACAAGACTGTTTTCGGAGCAGACGGATTTCTGAGCCAGATGATGTTGTGCAGTTGACACTGGCATGGACTGAAGCCGCAGCTGGGTATGGTTTGGGAGTGTTGTAATTTGATCGTACGTGTGTGCCAGACGCCCAGACCTTATCATATTCTGTTTGTTCAGCTTGCTAGGGCAAGTTAGGTGGAGATTACTAATACAGTAAAGTGTATAGACGGAGATTACACCACCGCACTGTTACATATTTAATTCTTACACGTTATTAGAACAAACCTTTCATGGAAAACATTCAGGAGAGATTGAGAAAAGAAAGCTGGTCCTCTGATTGCCCCATCATAGTTGAAAACCTTTGCCCTCTGCATGTCAACATAGAAACTACCACTGATGTTTCCCCACACAATGACATCTGTGACATCTAGAAGAAAGGGAAAAAGCATTAATCTTGCATTAAAGGTGCTAAAGTGTAATGGAAAGTATGATTTCCAGAGGCTACCTGATGCCTGAACGCCCAGCTTCTTTGCAATAATGGTCCTGGCTTCATTCTCCAGTTGAGTTGCCATGGTGACAAACTGGCTGCTGTCAATCGACTGGGCGTTGTCCACAAGAAGGGAACATCTCAGGTTCACAAACGAGTCACCAGATACGATCACCTTCACCTCCTTCTTGGCCCCTGTGTCGATCAGTTTTCCGTACTCTCTGTAGCGGTCGGAGACTTCCTTCACTGTCCTCCTCTTCTTCTCTTCCTCGTCGCCGTCATCAGACTCCCACTCGTCCAGCAGGACAATGACATCCGCTTCTCGAAACGCTTCCTCCAGATCTGTGTGAATAGTCACCTGTGAATAAATAGGTGGTTTTATTTTCCGTCTGATGTGATTTTAAAAATGTAAGATATTGAAAAAAAAAAAAAAAAAAAAAAGGCTCATACCTGATGGAGCATAGGGAGTCTCAGGTCCTCTGTCTCCATCCTCAGCTCCTGCAATCCATATTTATCACCATCCAGGTCGAGTAGATGGAGGCTGATTAGAGCAATGTGTGGGAACACTTCAGCAGAAAGCAGATTGGGGATTAAGAAGTGGCAGGTAGGGCTGAGAGCACTGTTAAAAGAAATGTGGGGAAAATGTACACACCATCTGTCAGCTTTCCGCTCATTTTTGATCTCTTTATCATTCATTTTGAGTTTTTCAGACTAACCCACCTGCTGATCCATATGTGAAGTGGTCTGATGAGACTGGCATGGTACTGTTCTTCCACGATGAGATTCCTCTTAGTCTGTAGATTTTCTGCTGCAACGCTCAGCATCATATCTGATGGCATGTCTGATGTGATGTTGTAGTAGTCCTGCACAACCAGTGATTAAATAAACCAGTAGTATGAACTTGAATGTGATGATGTGGATTAAGAAAACCTAACCTATGCTTACCTGACAATGCTCCATGAAGTCACTGAAGCCCCCTAAGAGCAGCCCTTTGCCCCCTTGGTCCACCAGCTCCCTCCAAACCAAAGGGGACATCTCATGTTTCCAGCCATTTCTTTTGCAGGTGGCTTCCAACCATTCCTGTTCAAATATCACGCCGATGCAAGTAAATAAGTATCACAAAGGAATATATTAATTGTTTATAACTGGGAAAACATCACCTTCCAGTCATCTGGGAGGATGGAGATCTTATGGACCCTGAAGTTTGGCAGAGATCGTTCGAGACAGTCTGCTAAAAGTTCCGCTTTGGCAAAATAGGGACAGTCTGTTTTACCTGTAGATGTGGAAAATGCATAAATAAGAAATGTAACTATTTTATACACAGTTAAATAGTTAAAGTTTAGTCAAACTTTACCAGCGAGCACAAATTTTGCCATTCTATCCTGGTAGCGTCGGTTGCTAGGAAACTGTGGGTGTTGCGCTTAAATGAGTCCGACTAAAAAACACAAAAACATAAATAAATAAAAAACGTATTATGAAAACAGTCAAATGTTAGCTTTAATGTCAATAAACTTGATTAAAACAAACATACACAGTGTAGCTAGACATTTTTACCTTTAGAAAAACGATTATTACTTATATTTGTTCCACAGCCTGGCGTTCTATGTTGACAGGGGGAACAAATATGGCGGCGCACATAGCACCATGAAGCGTGTGAGCAGCAAGTCACCGGACAGGACTGTGTTTACTGTGATGTAGCTCCACTTTTCATCACTAAATCATATTTCTTTTAAATTGTACTTGTGCAGCCGGCGCCATGTGGGACTTTGGGACACCTCCGTGTATGTTAGAGCGATAAGGTAGGCGGCATCACTTAGCTAACCTTAGCTAAAGAGGCTAGCCGGTTGGAGGAGCCAGTCTGTTGACCTTGTTGACAATTTAGCAACAGTAAACTGAAAAGGTATATTATGTGTGCTAACGATTTACACATAGACTGTATATAAAAAGGTTTTACATGATGTAACTGTGGGTGTGGCCGAGAATGTTCAGTGGAAACAGAAAGTTATAAATAGAAACTGAGCAATAGCCTAGCTTTTTTCAACTCTCTTTATTGATGTTCCTCATTTTAAACATAATGCACGACAGATAGTAATGCAAACATCACACACATTTACACGTACCATAATCGCCATCGGACTATATTGCTGTTAAAATAAACAATAAATAGCTGCCAGACTCCATAGAGCTTTCTTTACTGATTTTTTGTTTTTATTTTATCTAAATGTCTCATAACATCTGTCATAAGATTTGAATAAGCTGGGGCTGCTTTCTGTTTCCAATTGAGTACATTCAATCTTTGTGCATGTACAGACTCAAAATGATCAAAAGACTTTGTGACTTTTTGATGGATTAATAACAAGCTACTTGCTCCAACAGGGACATTGCTGAAAAAAAAAAAAAAAAAGGAGGCTCTGAACGATGTCTGTGTGGGTGACAGAAGAGGTCATGAGATGGGCCCTGCGCTTCTGCAGCCGCAGGTCTCCATGGAGACAACACAGCTTCCTAGTGACAGCATCAATCAAAGACACACATTTCCCGTCTCGTTTGGCACACATTTGGGGCACGAAGCAAACTCAGCCATGCCAAGGAGCCAGGAGTCTGTTCAGTGCAGTGAGGTTTTACTCACAAGGTCGTACCCACACTGAGGATTTGGAGGAGAAGGAGGCGCTCTCTCCATCACTGTCTGATTCGTCACTACCTGCTGAGACTCCCCAAGGACAGGAGTGGCAGGGGTCCCCCTTCATGGACAAACTGCAGCGCTGCAATTCTCCATCGGACGTGTTGGACCTCACCTGCCAATACGCACCCACGACTCGACGGGTCAGCAACTGCCTCACCCACATGTGGTCCACCATGAAGAAGATGACGGACGATCAGCGGTGCTGCGAGCTGCAGCTGATGTTTGAGCACCCTGGATTCGACAAGCTCCTCCAGTTGGCCATGAAGAGCGTGAGTCAGATGCACAGTAAGGACTTGGCTCACTCTCTCCTCAGCATGGTCAATCTGGGCGTGCCTCAACGCAGCAGAGTGATCCAGACTTTCCTCCGAACCTGCCAGGTAGGTCATCAAAGATTGTCAGTCAGTGAACAGTGGCAAAATTTATGTATTTATGTGTTAATACATTATTTTCCCTTTTACAGGAGAAACTGAATGAATTTGATGAGAAGAGCTTGTCCATCCTTTCCTCCTGCCTGGAACACATGGAGCCCAGCCCCAATGTCAATGCACTTAAGGACGGCATGAGGTACAGCTTGTCTCATAATTCACATAGCTCAGACAAGAATCTAAGCACCTCAGAGATGTAAATCTAATTCTAAATCGACCGCCTCTGTTTCAGATTCAATAACATTTCCTATTATATCTTTGTCCCAGGCTGGTAGTTGAGGTCCGACTTCCAGGGATCAAGAGAGTTATATCTCTCCAGACTATGATGCGTATGCTGGGGAAGGACGCCCCACTGAGCCTCAAACGGAAACTAGAGGTCAGATTATGTTTTTACCCTTCTGTCTTTTTACCTGTGTTTGAATCAGTTCCATTTTGACAATTAATGTTTTGTATATATTCTCCAGAGTAAGGCTTTATCAATGGCAGACCAGTTCAGCCTTCCCAACACCCAGCACATGATCTCAACAATGGCCAAAATGGGTTTCCACTCCAAACCACTGCTGGATGTCTGCAGTAAGAAGATCGTAGGTGAGTTATTTTCCACAAAGAAAACAAAACTGTTCAATCATTTAAAAAGCAAAATAAATGGGATATATGAATTGTTATGAATTTGTTATTTTAAAATCTTCCACGTCTTTTCTCTCTGGTAGAAAACCTGGATTCAATCCCCTGGAGCAGATTGTTTTCAGTGCTGCATTCATGTCAGGAGCTGCACTACAGAGACTTAGAGCTGCTCACTGCCGTTTCAGACTATGTCACCTCCATGGTCGACATATGGACCAACAAACAGGTGCTGCAGCAGAACCTGTATTTGTGATATTAAGTTTTTCATCCTTAATGTATTTGTAAGACTTTAGGTGTTTAACATCTTTGTTGTTTTTGTTGGTTTTACCAGGCGCTCCTCTTCCTGTCTGTGTTTGAGAGCCTCGTCTTCTGTCCTGCGTCTTTAATGGAGGCGTATGCCAAGAAGGTGATCGCCAACCCAGATGCCCTGACGCTTAAAGACCTCCTTTGCGTCCTGAAGGTGTACTCTTCTCTTAACTACGATCTGCAGCACCACAGACAACAGTAGGTCATCTTGTCGCTTTTTTAAAAGTTGCTTTTGTGGCTTTTTTTAAATCAAGGTTTGACGTCTGTGTTGGTTTGGTCTTGCTCCTCCAGGTTCCTGGACAGTCTCAGCCAGGTTCTGGACTCATATCTGCCAAAGATACCTGGATTTATCCTTTTAAAGTCTGTCTTCTACCTGTGTCTACTGGGCCACTTCCCCTCTGCACCGCTGGAGCAACTCCTGCAGAGTAGTACGATAGAGCAGTTTAATAATACACGTAAGACACCGAACTCTCACACACACAGTTTTTTTTTTTTCAGTCTTTATTTCCTTCGCACTTTGACTTTTTAAATTTCACAGCTCAGTTTCTTCTGTTTCTCCTCAGCGGCAAAGTTTCTCCAGCAACAGCAGAGGATGTTTCAGACAGTGGACCTGTGCCTCCGTCTCGACCGTCCTCCCCTCCCTCGTCCTCTGACTGTCCCCACATCTGTCCTGGGCGGCGGCACGCCCTACACTCCATCAGCCAACCTGTGGCTCTCGGAGAGCCTGCAGACTGTGGTGAGGGAGCAGGCAGACACAACGCTACAGGAAATGGTGATGGTGGAGAATTTCTACCTAATAGGTAAAGAGAATATTTATGATGCATGTTCAGCTTTGTGTCTTTTATTTTCTTTCTCTTGAAGTAGCGTTATCATTTTGATGAGATGAGTTCTCTGTTACATAATCTATATGCATCTTTTTGCTTAACTAAATTGCGTGAGAAAACAATTTCACCTCATTGTGAAACTGTGATGCAAGCAGTTTTGTGTGTTGCCTCTCAGATGGTGTGATAACCAAACCTCTGCCAAACCAAACCTCTGTGACTGAAGCCAGCAGCTGTGAAGGAGGAGCGATGTCGCCAGCAGAGAGCAGTCAAAGGTAAGATACCGGTGTCAGCTTTTCTGTCGACAGCACCAGACTCAATCTTTCAGAAAATCTGCAGTGGTATTTTGCACTTCTTCTCTTTTTTTTCTTTTTTTTCCACACATAATTAAACGCTCATGTCATGTTTGGTGACGTCCAATTGCTGTGACAGCAGGTGGAGCGGATGTTACGGGGGTTTTGTTCTGGCAAATGTCGGGCAGTGACGCATGCCGTGAGCAGAAATATAAAATATCTGATCAGAAATATAAAATATCTGATTCCAAAAGTGGACATGCAACAAAGCGCAGATAGCATGGCAAGATTTCAAACCAAGACGGTTACATAATGAGCTCATTAGGACACGAAACGGTGCTCTGACAGCAGGGCCGCTTGTAATTTATATTTATTGCCAAACAACTGAAGAAATTCATTGTTAAAAAAGAACTTTACTATAAAGACAGTCTAGATTTAACAAGTCCAACAGCAACCTTTGAAACAGTTATAGATATAGAAAAAACTTTCCATTGACTGTTTTTCCCCATTTTGATGCTTGTGCACATCATGTGCACTTTGATTGCACACAAGCCGTCTTCATTGTGTTGTCTTATTGTTTCATATTTTCTACCTAAACTCTGCACAGGAAGTGTCTCGGAAAATAATTTTGAAAGTTGAGTGAAAAAGAAAATGTACAATATTAAACATAAAGCAGAGTTTGCTTAAAGCAGTTTCATCCACACATATCCACATATTGGCAGAAACAAACCAGATCAACAAGACGAAAGTCACACACACGTTGCACACATTTCTTTTTTATTATTATTTGTTAGTTCTGCTTTCAGATCTGTCAGCCATTGTTAAAAAAGAAGAAATGAAAAAAGAAGTAATGTTAGTAGTGTGTGATTTGTTGTCTGTATTTTGTTAGAATTGTTTGAATTGTTCTGATCTGTATTTTATCCTGTAAAGCACTTTGGCTGGCCTTCGGCCTTTAAATGTGCTATATAAATAAAGTTGACATTGACATTGACATTGATCTTCAGTCAGGATGCATAAACCTTTAAATCTGAACATATTTTAAAAGATGAAATCAAATAGAAAACAGTAACAGACCGTGATCGAATTAAAAGGTTGAAAAGTCTAATTAGAGATCTGTAATGAAGTATAGAAGTCAAAGAGGGCTCCAAACAGAGAGCTGTCTCAGTGGAAACAAAGACGTTTATCAGGTTTCATTAACCAAAACACTTTCGTCCTGTCATGCCAGTACCTGAATTCAAATTTTGACCTTTTTTTCAAACTGTCAATCGCTTTTTCTTTGTCTCCTAGAACTGCTGTTATTTGCCCACCACCGTCTGGTTTTTGCTACGGTACGTCCAACGCCCGCGGATCCTTGGCGGTCAAGATTCGCCATCTGAAGATGCTGGGATATCGCCCCGTCCTGGTAAGACTTGATGGAAAGAGCCAATAATTGCTGACGCTGTTTTCATGTAAAATTCTCACATCTGGTAGGAAGCCAAAATGTACAGCTGTATAACCACAGACCTGCCCTCAGCCACATGTTCCTTTCAGATATGAGTGTTAGCACTTCAGTGTCCAAAATATCATCTGGAGTGAACCACGCACATATGTACTGTATTTTTAAATATAGCGTTCCTCCGTGAGAAAAGTTTACTCCTTTATTCTTTTTTTCTAAAATGCTTAAATTGCTTACTCGGTGATAGTGTGAGACTGACGCGGTCCTGATCCTGTTCTTCAGGTGATGGAGCGGGAGCTGCAGTCTGTCTCTGAGGAAAAGAGGACGGAGCTCCTCAGGGGACAGATCTTTCCAGAACAACACACATCAGACACACAATCTGAAACGGATCAGCTGCAATCTTGAAGACAGATGTCACAGTTAAATGGGTGCAGTCGCAATGAACACACATTTTATTGCCTTGTAAAATAATAATAATAATAATGAGTGATATTTCAAATAAATTAAGTGTATAAAATCAGTGTGCTACATGGAAAATTGAATTTAAAACCAGTTGATATCCACATCTGTGGAAATTCGTTTTGGGGTATTTTGTGACTGTTTTGCTCCTTAGTCTCTCATTTATAATGAGGATTTTCTTATTGTAGATTTTTTAAACCAACAAAAGTGAAAACAGCTTGATGCCAATTGAATTAAGTGTTTTCGCAAGATTTAAAAAACACTGCATACTTTGCTGTCTTTATTGCAATTATAGAGGTTAGCGTGTGAACTCAGTTCCCCAGTAAAAGAGTCACTCTTCACTGGAAGAGTGACTGTGGGGGAAGGAAAAGCTTCTTTTATGATAAAAGGCGCCTGTTTCTAATCATCTGCCCTAAAACGGCCTCGAGAAAGCTAACAGAAACAGTATGTTAATCCTGCTGACGCCTGCGGTAGTAGATGAGTGAAACCGTGCATCTAAATGAAAGCAATAAAAAAAACGGAGTGCGCTCTGCAGTAGCTGCACAGAAAGTGCAAGGTGAGCAAGGTAAAAGGTGGAGTCCCTTTGAAGCAGCAGCCACACATCTGCAGAGAGAACGGGGAGGGAAAAACAGTAGAAGACAGACAGGAAGACAGGAAGCGGTGCAGGTTGTTATTGTTTGAAGTGTCTGTGCCTCTCCTTGTCTTGTATCTTCGTTCTCGTCAACCTCAGCAACATTTTTGCAGAAATTAACAGCCTGCAAAGTGGGAAATGAAACATGATGTAATAGCAGTTTTTTTATGTGACACCATGGTTTCAGCTTGGTTTTGTGTGTGTGTTTTTCTAATAGTGACCTCTGAACCACAGAGATCCACCAGCTGAGTGAACCATTTGTGGTAAAGGAAGAAAATCCCCTCATTCTTACACCATCTCTCAACCACAATGATAGGGGTTCCAAATAGAGGTGTGTGTGTGTAAGATATGTAACGACCGTAAGGTAGTGAAACAGGAAGCAAGCAAAACCAAAGTCAGTCAGTTTTTTTTCATTGTTTAATACAACCACAACCGTTAAGGAAACTGCTACTTTTGCTGTGTAGACAAAAAAAAACAACAACTACATGAAGTTTAAACGAATTCTCACAAATCCTCGCTTACAATAACCCTCCGCGGGCGTAATGTCAGAGTTAGTTAGTGGGTATGAGTGTGCAAACGGCCAGACGAAGCGTGAGAAGTCAGAAGTATCGTGGCACCGGTCTCTGAACGCCTTTCTTCTTCCTGCGCTCCCTCGGCGCTCTGGGCTTGGTGTTCATGTAATCACTCTGGGAGTCCGTCTTCCTCAGCTTGACCTGGGTGACACACGAGCAGCAACATAAGGGTGTGCCTGTGCAAATAGGATGCGTTTAAGTGCCTTTAGTTCACATTAGGAACATGAGGAATATCTCACCCAGTTGTTCACAGCGATGATGGTGACAGTTACGCCGTAGATGATGAGCAAAACCACCGCCGCACTCCAAATCCAGACAAATCCATGGCTTGGATTGTCACTAGGGGTAGTGCTGTTTTGTTTACTCTTGCAAATGTGTCCTGGAAGAAGCATACTGTATGTATGAGGTGTTGAGGGACTTTACTGTGTGCACACAGACTTACATATGTGTGCAATTTTGGAATATTTACCTTCTCTAAGTGCCTGGATCTTCAAAGTACTGGGTATGGATTTATAGGGAGGAGGAAACCATGTCACAATGTCACAGTAGTAGGTTCCATAGATGCTGCCAGATAACTCAGTGATGAAGAATGTATTGTTTTTGTCCTCGTATCTAATACCCTCCTTGCTGCGTGGCGCCGGACAATTGTTTGTACCGTTGCCTTGATCACAGTAAATATTAAAAAGCTCATCATGGTCCTTGTGAAGTGTAATTTTCAGCTTCAGGAATCCAGTCTTGTCTGGGCAGGGCACAGACACAGGGGCACAGAGAGGTTTCGGCTGCTCTGGAGAGAGAAAATATTATTATTAATCAGGGTGCAAATTAATTTTGATTTCTTATGACAAACGCAGATCCCAGATTCTGGAAATGCTGCAAATAGAACTTGAAAATACAACTTTGAAATTGAAAAAATGCTCTGAGTAAAGACAATAGCACAGCATTGTGTTTGTTTTTGCAGTACACCAAGTCATGATTTGCAACACCCTTTGCAAAGGAAGTGTTTTGTTTTTTTTTTGTTCTTTTTTTCTGTGTTCCTGTATAGATTGATGTATTTCTCTGAAATTCTGAAATTCGGGCCTGAAGACTCATCACTTCGCAGAAACTCGCTCCCCCGCTCGGAATTTGTTCAATAACAAGCTAAGCACATTTAACCATTTTCACATTTCAACTGAGAAAAAACAAAACAAAAAAAAACAGGCATTTGACATGTGAGTGGTATTCTTGAGTCAGCCACTGACTGACTGACTCAAGACTGCGGCCTCAGGTTTGTGGTTAGGGCGATGTAGTGCTGGGTGCTATATGCATATTAGTTGAAATGATTGTTTCATTGCATTTATCCTAAAGTTGTAGAAACAAGTCATTCGATATTTTTTTATGTAAATACTGATTCCAATTCGGATGCTGCTCAAAAACATACAAATACATGTATTCAGCCAGCGGCATCAGGGGTCATATCAGGTCAGAGGGGTCAAGAAGTGAGATTATATCCACTTTAAACTATAAATTTATCTACTCTAAGCACTACTTTTCTACATTTAAATTGCCATTATTTATCCAGTGAGACACCACTGCTGCGATTTATCAGTCTAAATGCAGTGATGCAAAGACCGAGGGTGCTAACCTCAGTGTTTACAAAGGAAACCAAAGAGTTCAACTGTAACCGTATACGCACAGTGAAAAACTTTGCTTTGTGTGATAGAAATGACTGTAGGATTTTTACAATTACTTTATTCTAGTGGATATTTTTTCTTAGAAATACAAATCACTGTGACTTTTGGGAAGCGTGTAACTTACCCCTGCAGGGACATGTGGTCTGAGACTGAGCCGTGTGCAAGAACCTGCAGCCGAGGAGGATGATGAACATCCAGCAAACCGTCATCTTGATCTTCGGCACTGTGAGCGTGAACTCGCCTCCGGCACGATAATGTCCTCAAGGCCCCACCTCATCACCTACAGCGTGAAGCTCCTCCAGCGTACAGCACTGCACAGAGCGTGTGCCGGAGAGGAACTTGATCCGTTACTCCGATACCATCAGGCCTGGTTCCATGCATGCGCCTCTCTGACTGTTACACATCATATCCTCCCCTTGTGTGATTGAATAACTCCCACGGTGCTGCAGTGACTGAGCCTCACACACCCTCTCTTGGAGGAAAACATCCTGTGATAGAAAACGCCTCCTCCTCTGAAGTTTCCACTCTCTCCTGGAGTTTGTGACCTTTTGATTCCTTAGGTATCAGTACAGTAAGATGTATACATCCAGAAAGCATATAGATATAGCAACCTAATGCAGAAAAACAATATTAAAATCATCGTAAATTGACGTGAATATCTGTGAATGTGCTTTTACAATGCACTCACTGTCAAAACTTCAAGCGTTGAAGTAAAGTTTTAGAATAAGAGAAGGAGGGAGATTTCAAATTACACAGGTTGAGCTCAGTGTGTGTGTTTTTTTAAGCAGTGCATATGAAAATGAGTGTTGCAGATGCAGCCGGGGCCTGAATGAGTGACCACGAGTGCAATGACCCAGTGTGTGATGTGGCAACGTTTACTGAACACATTGAGAAGTGCCAAACAGATTTCAAACTGGTTTTAAACTGACATATGTGCGGCTGCCCAAGTGTCAACACAGGCAGTCGGTCTGAAGAGGGGAGAAAAAGAAACTAACACTCTTATGACACTTTCAGGTGACAAAAAAAAGCACACCACAGCTAACTTCTGAGTCTAAATTCATTTGTAAACGTAGTGTTCTCCATTCACTGCAGTTTTTCCAGGACTCCTGAGAACCAGGGGTGAACACGTGCCATTTCGGCAGGTGTTCAGTGGGAAGACATCAAATCTGTTTCTTGGGAAAGCCCAGATCAAGATGTTACCTGGATGCTGATGTAATTTAGTAATATGCAAGGAAAACACTGGCATCAGTGAGTGTGGTTCACAAAGGTGGACAGAAGACATGTTATATTGTCTTTTTTGCTGATGTGTGATTGAGTCCAGCTCGAAGGGAGTTTGCGAATGTTAGATTTTCTTTACTTTCTTTCTTTTATGTGGCTAGTACAGAGTGCTCACTCACAGACGCATAATAATCTTTTGTGTAATGAATTTGTGGCAAATCTGCTGACGGAACTGTTCGATAAGGTCACCAGTTAACACATCAACATGGGTCAGGAGTGTGGTTTAAACACGAGTTAAACAAACACATCAGTTCCTTAAGATTTTTAATGAACAAACATTAGAAACTGGTGGAAACTGAGATGCAGTGCAATGTGTTGAACTGGGAATAGTCTCAATGGGATGAAGTGCCTTGGATTGGTGTTTACATTTACCATTTTTAATTGATTTATTTTCATACATAGGCCTATTTATTTTCTGTTTTATAAATCCATGCAGATTTTAGCAAATAGATGCCTAGTATAAAAAAGAAAGAAAGAATAAAATGCAATATTTGAGAGCCTATCTATGTAAGTATTAGAAATTTACAATAAAGTTTGTAGGGAAGGTGAGGTGGCCAAGTGCCCGGACCGGAGGCTGCAGCCTCAATGGCGCGACCTGGCGGTGAGGAGGCTCAACAGCCAGGCAGGAGAAGAGAGGTAATGATAATTTTGATTTTTTTTCTTCTTTTTTTTAAAGAAGAGGCAGGAAATGTGGTGTAAAACCCAATAATGCTATCATTATATATTGTGAAAACTGTTGAGAAATAAAGTGCAATGTGGTAGATTTCTATTGTAATGCACAGATATGAAGCAGCTGCTGTTAGTCCAGATGTGTCTGAGTTGTGGTGTTGGCATGTTGTTGGTCAGACTGGTGGTGTGGTCCCAGCAACTAGCTGCACCTGCAGAAGCAAGGACTGTTTGTGAATGCATCAAACACTGTGAAGAACATGACCGTGTGACGTGTGGAGGAGCTGATGTTGCAGCTGGTGGTTGTTTTGTACTGTGTAGTAGTCGTTTGAATATTGAGTGTTTGTGTTGTTTTTCAGCAGAATTGTGAAAGTGAAGCAACACAAGGAGTTTTCCTACTTTTTCCAGACCTAGATGATGGACAGGTTCCAGACTGTAGGTGAGTTTGACGTGGCTCTCTATTTCCCACAATGCACGAGGAAAAGCATGTGATTGTTAGATTCCTGAATGTTGATGTGGGAATGGATGTGTGAGTCATTGTGCATGTGTGGTCTTTTAGTGTGGTCCGAGAGCAGGAATCAGTAGCAGGTCCACTCAGCTGGGTGATCAACTCCTCCTCCTCTTCACCTCCAGGTGTCGCTGTCAAAGCTGCAGCAGCTTCCGCTTCACTTCCTGTCCCACGTGTGTGAAGTAAACAGACAACCTGAAGATCACCTGAGTCTACGAGAACTTCGCTCCAAGTCTCTGTAAGTGCGATAAAACTTTCACTAAACTGACGAGCAAAGTTTATGAAGAAGCTGTTGAAGCTGCAGAGACGTGGTGACGTAGAAAGAGACGTTTGAATCCGCTCTGTGTGTCCATGGTAACAGAGACAGCAGCTAGCTCAGCAGCTAACAGCTAACTGGTACTAGCAGGTGAAACAGGAAGTGTGTGTGATACTAAAACTAACACTGAGTGTTTTCATGTGAGGAATATGATTTAATTTCTAGACTTTTAGATCAGTGTCCAATGAGAAATGATTGATTTGATTAGAAACATGTTGAAATGTCCTCAGAATGAACCAGATACTGTGTAATCTGTCATTTAACTTCATGTATGGAAACAAAACACAGGTCTGATACAGGTATGTGTGTTGATATTATGAAGCTTTAGTCTTAAGAGACACAACAGTCCACCACAGAGCCCAGTTCACTGACAAAAGACAAGTGTAAAGTGTCCAAAGGTTTATTGCCACAAATTGAGCCAGCCCCTGCTGCATAAAGAAAAGAAGCAGGAGAGTAAATGAAGACAGAGACGCAGCAGTCGTCTTAGTGGCCACAGAAGTGGATCATGTGTTAGTTTATTTCACTTTGTAGTAAAAGAGTAAAAACTACAGCCCCTTCATGTAAAACTCTTTATTTTTAACACAATATTTGCATCAATACTCTAACAGTGTTTCATATTTTTTTATCTGCATAGTGTCAGTGTGAGAATTAGAATAAGAAAGTGTTTGTCAAAACACAATGTAGAGTAGAGAGTAGAGAATACTTTATTCATCCCTAGGATGTAAGTGTGATTTGTAGCTGAACTGTTGCAGCTCAAACATTTCTAAATGTCAGGATGAGTGTGACTAAATGTTTTTTGTGTATGTGTTGTCCCAGGTGGAGAGTCAGAGGTGTTTGTGAACATCAGTGAAGATGAAGCAGGAGGAGCTGACTGACTGTCTGCACAGCAGTAAGAGCATTTCTTTATTTGTCATTAATGCTAGTTTGTTTTTCTGGGGTTTCATTTGGGACCTCATTGATGTGTAGCCATGTGTGTATTCAGTAGGTTTATATACGACCAGCTAATTGTAACTGTACATACTAGCGCTATGATCAACAATCCTTGTGTAGTATGTATAGGTATGCACATATCTGGTTTATCTTCATGTATGTAGCAGATTTTTTTTTTTACTACAACTTATGTCTGTTTATTGCTTATGTATTTCTTGAACGTATCTGACTGTCACACAGACTCATTTACTCCAGATGTCTCCAATCTGGTGCTTAACGAGGTGAGGTCCTCCAGGAAGGCGGAGCTGCTTCTCCATTGGCCGAGCACAGGTGTGTGCACTCCGGTCCTGATGAGCAGCTGCAGCGACCAGAGGAGCAGAGTCCTACAAATAGTCATTCAGCTTTTGGAGCGGCAGCAGCAAGAAGGGGCAGCAGCAAGAAGGGGCAGCAGCTGCTGCCACTTAGCCAACGCGACTTCGCCACAAGAGACGGCGCTGGGCGCAGCAACTCTAGATCTTTGACTTCAGGTTTGGTTTTATTAATTTGATGTTTGTCTCACTCTTTGTCTCTTGTGTAGGTGTTGAACCCTGAGCTGATTGGCTACAGCTGCCATGTACTTGTACTGCTGCCACCTCTACTTGGTAAGAAACAGTCAAGGCATACACACAGAAATCTTTATTTACTTCACAACACACATAGTCACAGTTGCCCCCATCTTGTTCAGTCTGAAAGACAAAGGACACATTCAACATGAGGTAGTCCTGTCTAACACTGCTTTTCCATCTTGTTTCAGGAGCTGCTGTCCACCATTGAGACCACAAGAACTTCACCACCTGGTTCAAAGACGACATTGAAGACTCACAATGTTTGTCAACCTTGATCCATCTCTGGTTTGTGTTGGCAGTGGAGTCTACCACATGCTTCACTTGGTGAGTCAGCCATTTTGTAGACCAGGCCATGTGGCTGCAGGTGTTTGTTCCAACAGCCAAGAGTACTGACTGATCGAATCAGTTATTGAGCTGATCAGTCAGAGTACTCTTGGTTGTTGGAACCCTCCTTGAACCGCCACCTTACCGTGGTGGAGGGGTTTGAGCACCCGAATGATCCTGGGAGCTATGTTGTCCGGGGCTTAATGCCCCTGGTAGGGTCTCCAAAGGCAAACAGGTCTTAGGTGACGGGTCAGACTAAGAGCGGTTCCAAAACCCCTCATGAGTGGAACAATATCGAGGACGTTCACGTCGCCCGGATCGGCGTCACCGGGGCCCCACCCTGGAGCCAGGCCTGGGGTTGGGGCTCGCAGGCGAGCGCCTGGTGGCCGGGTCTCCGCCCACGGGACCCGGCCGGGCCCAGCCCGAAGGAGCGACGTGGGCCCGCCTTCCAGTAGGCCCACCACCCGCAGGAAGGACCATGAGGGGCCGGTGCCGTGTGTTTTGGGTGGCAGCCGTGGGCGGGGGCCCCGGCGACCCAATCCCCGGACAACGACTCTGGCTTTAGGGACATGGAATGTCACCTCGCTGGGGGGGAAAGAGCCTGAGCTCGTGCGGGAGGCTGAGAGGTATCGACTAGAGATAGTCGGGCTCACCTCCACGCACAGCCTGGGCTCTGGAACCCAACTCCTTGAGAGAGGCTGGACTCTCTTCCACTCTGGAGTTGCCCATGGTGAGAGGCGGCGAGCTGGTGTGGGCTTGCTCATAGCCCCCCAGCTCAGCCGCCATGTGTTGGAGTTCTCCCCACTGAACGAGAGGGTCGTTTCCCTGCGCCTTCGGGTCGGGGATAGGTCTCTCACTGTTGTCTCGGCCTACGGGCTGAACGGCAGTGCAGAGTACCCGGCCTTCCTGGAGGCCCTGGGAGGGGTGCTGGAAAGCGCTCCAACTGGGGACTCCATCGTTCTGCTGGGGGACTTCAATGCCCACGTGGGCAGCGACAGTGTTACCTGGAGAGGTGTGATTGGGAGGAACGGCCTCCCCGATCTGAACCCGAGCGGTGTTTTGTTATTGGACTTCTGTGCTAGCCACAGTTTGTCCATAACGAACACCATGTTCAGGCATAAGGGTGTCCATCAGTGCACGTGGCACCAGGACACCCTAGGCCGGAGGTCAATGATCGACTTTGTAGTCGTGTCATCTGATCTCCGGCCGTATGTCTTGGACACTCGGGTGAAGAGAGGGGCTGAGCTGTCAACTGATCACCACCTGGTGGTGAGCTGGATCCGCTGGCAGGGGAGGAAGCTGGTCAGACTTGGCAGACCCAAGCGTATCGTGAGGGTCTGCTGGGAACGTCTGGCAGAATCCCCTGTCAGGGAGGTCTTCAACTCCCACCTCCGGGAGAGCTTTGACCGGATTCCGAGGGAAGCCGGAGACATTGAGTCTGAATGGACCATGTTCTCCACTTCCATTGTTGACGCGGCCGTCCGGAGCTGTGGCCGTAAGGTCTCCGGCGCTTGTCGCGGCGGTAATCCCCGAACCCGGTGGTGGACACCAGAAGTAAGGGATGCCGTCAAGCTGAAGAAGGAGTCCTACCGAGCCTGGCTAGCTCGGGGGACTCCCGAGGCAGCTGACGGGTACCGGCAGGCCAAGCGGACTGCAGCCCGGGCGGTCACGGAAGCAAAAACTCGGGTCTGGGAAAAGTTCGGGGAGGTCATGGAGGAGGACTACCGGTCGGCCTCGAGGAAATTCTGGCAAACCATCCGACGCCTCAGGAGGGGGAAGCAGTGCTCCGCCAACACTGTTTACAGTGGAGGAGGGGAGCTGTTGACCTCGACTGGGGATATCGTCGGACGGTGGAAGGAATACTTCGAGGATCTCCTCAATCCCACTGACACGCCTTCCGTCGAGGAAGCAGAGGCTGAGGATTCAGAGGTTGATGCATTCATCACCCAAGCTGAAGTCACTGAGGTAGTCCGGAAGCTCCTCAGTGGCAAGGCACCGGGGGTGGATGAGATCTGCCCTGAGTACCTCAAGTCTCTGGATGTTGCGGGGCTGTCATGGCTGACACGCCTCTGCAGCATCGCGTGGCAGTCGGGGACAGTGCCTCTGGACTGGCAGACCGGGGTGGTGGTCCCTCTCTTCAAAAAGGGGGGCCGGAGGGTGTGTCCCAACTACCGGGGGATCACACTCCTCAGCCTCCCGGGGAAAGTCTATTCCAGGGTGCTGGAGAGGAGAATTCGGCCGATAGTCGAACCTCGGATTCAGGAGGAACAATACGGTTTTCGTCCTGGCCGTGGAACGCTGGACCAGCTCTACACCCTCCGCAGGGTGCTCGAGGGTGCATGGGAGTTTGCCCAACCAGTCCACATGTGTTTTGTGGACTTGGAGAAGGCTTTCGACCGTGTCCCACGTGGCATCCTGTGGGAGGTGCTCCGAGAGTATGGGGTCGGAGGCCCTCTGCTGAGGGCTGTACGGTCCCTGTATGACCGGAGCAGGAGCTTGGTTCGCATTGCCGGCAGTAAGTCAGACCTGTTCCCGGTGCGTGTTGGACTCCGGCAGGGCTGCCCTTTGTCACCGGTTCTGTTCATTATTTATATGGACAGAATTTCTAGGCGCAGCCAAGTGCCGGAGGGGGTACGGTTCGGGAGCCACTTGATTTCATCTCTGCTTTTTGCAGATGATGTGGTCTTGTTGGCTCCCTCGAGCCAGGACCTTCAGCATGCACTGGGGCGGTTTGCAGCCGAGTGTGAAGCAGCTGGGATGAGAATCAGCACCTCTAAGTCCGAGGCCATGGTTCTCGACCGGAAAAAGGTGGCTTGCACCCTCCAGGTCGGGGGAGAGTTCCTGCCTCAGGTGGAGGAGTTTAAGTATCTTGGGGTCCTGTTCACGAGTGAGGGGAGAACGGAGCGCGAGATCGACAGGCGGATCGGTGCGGCGGCCGCAGTAATGCGGACATTGTATCGGTCCGTCGTGGTGAAGAAGGAGCTGAGCCGAAAGGCAAAGCTCTCGATTTACCGGTCGATCTACGTTCCCACCCTCACCTATGGTCATGAACTCTGGGTCATGACCGAAAGAACGGGATCCCGGATACAAGCGGCCAAAATGAGTTTCCTCCGCAGGGTGGTGGGGCGCTCCCTTAGAGATAGGGTGAGGAGCTCTGTCACCTGGGAGGAGCTCGGAGTAGAGCCGCTGCTCCTCCACATCGAGAGGAGCCAGCTGAGGTGGCTCGGGCACCTGTGTCCGGGCATGTCCCACCGGGAGGAGGCCCCGCGGAAGACCCAGGACACGCTGGAGTGACTACGTCACTCGGCTGGCCTGGGAACGCCTTGGGGTCCCCCCGGAAGAGCTGGAGGAAGTGTCCGGGGAGAGGGAAGTCTGGGGATCCCTGCTCCGACTGCTGCCCCCGCGACCCGACTCCGGATCAAGCGGATGAAAATGGATGGATGGATGGACATTAATAAAGTTGACAAACACTTTCTTATTCTAATTCTCACACTAACACTATGCAGGAGAAAAAAATACTGCTGCAAATGTTGTGTTAAAAATAAACAGTTTTACATAAAGTGGCTGTAGTTTTTATTACAATGTGTAAAAGAAAACACATGATCCAGTTGGTAGGTAGGTCACCAGAGTGGTCACATATCCAAAAAGTACAAAGTAAACAATCCAGCCTGTCTGCATGAACACACATACATCTCCACATACTGTTAGAGCACAAAGTCTGGTCTGGTCCTCACCTCTCCTCCCTGCAGCTCCGTCCAGGTCCTGAAGACTCCATCGGATCCGCTTGTCCTCACGGGGACTGTCTGTGTCACAAGAGACAGAGATGATGAACATGGAGGCTGCTGCTGCGTCTCTGTCTTCATTTACTCTCCTGCTTATTTTCTACATTTATGTCAAATAAACCTTTAGAAATTTTACACTTGTCTCGTCAGTGAACAGGGACAAACTTCATAGTATCACACATACCTGTATCAAATATATATACACACGTACATTTACGTGTATGCACATACATAAATGAATATTCAGACCTGTGTTTTGTTTCCATACATGAAGTTAAAGCAGATATCAGCTTCACGGCCGTTTCGGCTAATGCTGCGTTCAAGGCAGGCTTTTGAAACCGTAAGTTACAGCTTCAAGTCTCAACTACGACTTGGTAGCGTTCCAGGTAACCCGTAGCTCGTGTTTTTACCATCCTGTTGTCTGTGAAAGTTCCCTATAACGGCCACTCGTAACTTCCGACCCGTGAACTCGTACCAGATCGAACTGGTATGACTTCACAGGAAGGAAAAACACAAAGTACGAGTTTCTTTGAACGCACCATGAGTTAGCAGCCCCCGCCCTTGTCAGGCATCAATTGGTCCTCGTGCTACGTCACCACATTCACGCGCATCCCTTGGCTGCACACACAGCCCTTCATGCCGTTCTCTCTCCTCATTGGATAACACTTGTATCCCACAAGGAAAATTTTCTCCTCGGGTTACAGCAGAGCAGAGTGACGGAGAGACTCGTGTTTAGGCTGAAATACTTCATGTAAGTGATTGCTGACGGAAAATAGGACTATTTAGGACTTATATTAACAAAAACATTCCACTGATATCTGCTTTAAATGACAGACTACACAGTGTCTGGTTCATTCTGAGGACATTTCAACATGTTTCTAATCAAATCAATCATTTCTCATTGGACACTGATCTAAAAAGTCTAGAATTTAAATCATATTCCTGACATGAAAACACTCAGTGTTAGTTTTAGTATCACACACACTTCCTGTTTCACCTGCTAGTACCAATTAGCTGTTAGCTGCTGAGCTAGCTGCTGTCTCTGTTACCATGGACACACGGAGCGGATTCAAACGTCTCTTTCTACGTCATCACGTCTCTGCAGCTTCAACAGCTTCTTCATAAACTTTGCTCGTCAGTTTAGTGAAAGTTTTATCGCACTTACAGAGACTTGGAGCAAAGTTCTCGTAGACTCAGGTGATCTTCAGGGCCCAGTTGTTCAAAGGTAATCCAATCGGATTTTGGATAATGGATTGGATCAAATCTTGAAAATGGGTTGTTCAAAACCAAAAACGGATTCTGAGATCGGATTAGATCACGTAATCCAATCTTGGTTTTGATCTGGATCAAACCCTCAGTTTGTGTTGTTCAAAACTTTTCAGTAGGATCGGGATAACTTTGATCCAAAAAATCAGGATTATTCTGATCCCAGCAGTTTGGTGGATTCAGGGGGGATTACAGGAACAAAATATGATTTAAATTAAATTCAAACTGGTCAAATAAACAATATTCATAAAGTAGTATATATACAGTTCTTGATTTATATTTTGCACCTAATTTTAAACCACAACAGTGATTAGTAAATAATGTTCACTTTTGAATATTCTACAACTGAAAAACTTTTCCCCAACTACTTTTCCCCAAACTGAATTTAATGAAATTTGAAGTTTGAATTTTAAAATTTAAAGTTTGAATTTTGAATTTTGAAGTTTGAATTTTGAAATTTGAAGTTGAGAAGAGGAGGAGGGTGGTGGGGGTGAGGAGGGGGGAGTGGGGGGCAGTAGAGGAGTGGGTGGAGGGCGAGGGAGGGAGTGGGGGGGAGCAAAGGAACAATTAGCTGAGTTCCGATTGGTGTGGCACCTGAAACAATTAACCAATCAACTATCGGGAATTTCCAGCTCCAGAGTGGTAGTTGGTATTTATATCTCTCCTCCCTTCAGGTCCTGAAGACAGTTTTCTGTAATTTAAAACCAACCTGATTGGTCTTCAGGTTTGTCTGTATCTACAAATTAGACATTACATCACAAACCACACAAAAAGCAAACTAATCAACATCAAGAAAAGAAAAGAAAAAACTATCCAAATGTACAAAAAGTTAACGATGATGACAACAGAAAGCACAAACTCCGGACTCCACTTAACCTCACACATTTTACTCAGTGTTGTAGGCCTAAAGCCATCCAAACTGAATAAATTCAAATTACACAACTATAAACATAATCACACATGTCAAAGTGGATTTTGAATCCCTATGGACAGTCAAATAAAGACATTTACCACCCGATCCAACCGTAAAGAGAACAACACCCGCAGGAAAGCATGGTGTATTGCATGAACCTCCCAAAGGAGACTCCAGGGAAAGACGCTGTAATCCCTCTAACTGCATCTTTGACTCCACATCAGCAATTGAGGAGGGTTTCTCAGACCTACAGGATAATAAATAGGCTACAGAATTGTCTTGCATATAATAGGCTACATCTTGGTTTTAGGTGAAGGTGCAATAAGTAGTTTATCCCACTAGATGGCAACAGAGCATTTGATTTTGATCAGCCTGTTGATAATAGCAAAGTCCTTAACGTCTCTGATAATAGTCACTATTACATTTACAGGCTGCAATTTTATATTAACTGCAGCAGGGTGTTTCACTTCATTCAGCATCTCTTATTTTCTTTTATTCAGGTTTTATAACAAGAATTGGTGGAAATAAAGGGACAGAAATGTTTCCTTTAGTGTAGCATGGTGACAGAGTCTAAGGGATTAGGAGCGTTTCCAAAAATGTTTCCCTGTAATTCTAACTCTGAAAATGAATGAGGGGGGTTGAAGGGCTAGTAATGCCATGTGTCCATATGGATAATGCGTAATAATCTCCTAATCTGGAACATGTCCCTTTTGTCTGGTGGTGTGACTTTGGGTGAGCATCAGCAAGAACTAACCCTGTGTGGTTTCATCTGGGCCCTGAACTAAATTTGCAGTTTCCTAAAGCATGTTTGTTTGTTTTTTTAGTGTTATTCTCACAATTACCCTATTATTATTGTTTATTATAGGTAATAGCTGCTGGATATTGATGCTGCATTCAAGTTTCCTCCAACATTACCGGTTTCTTTGTATATACAGTCTTTTATGATCATATTAAATAAATCAGGTGGTCTTAAAATGGATTCTGATCAAATATTATTTAAAAACAGTTTTATTTTTAATAAAATGCAGCACAAATAGAGTTTGCATTCAAGTAGCAGGGTAAAGAGTTGATGGTGAGTGTGTAATTTTAATTCGAATTACTTGGTCAGCAGGAAGTTGCATTGCAAAAATGTGTGAATTATTTACCTGGAGCAACACAGCAGTTCATCTCTTTCTCAGTCACATCTGCTCTTCAATTTAAATCACTCCTCTTCATCGTTATCAGCAGTGGCATTGGATATTTCCCACGGTCCGTGAAGGCAGCAGTGGATTCTGGGCTGGACAGGAAACGACGGAGACGCGCAGCGTGTCTCCTCATCAGCTCCGGGAGAGAAGAATGGGAAAGGGAGCAGGGTTATGTGTGTAGACGAGGCAACGTGAGAAAACATGAGGATAACGGGCAGTTTTTTGACTTGTTAGACTACCTCTTCAAAAACACACATTACTCATTACACACACAGGACAACGGGACTTTCCTTCTTTTCCAGCCCGAGGACTGGGATCATTTTCTCCCACTGGAAAACACAGAGAGGAGGAGAGAGGAGCCTCTTTGTGAATCCCACTGGACTGTAAGTGGCTTTTTCTTTTACTATCTCTGTGTGATCCACGACTCCCACGTCTTTTCGACCTCTCTAGAATAAACATCCTCGCATTGTGAAAATGTCAGTGTTAAATAATCCAGTTAGTATATCAATCAAAACACACCTGGGAGGAGAGCTCGTGTTATAGGTTTGGTTCTGTGGTAAAGAAACAGAGGAGTGCTTAGAACTGCGTGTTTACCATATGACTTCTTATAGACAAGAGCTGGGCACAATATAATTGTGTTGTAGCTTGTTAGAAAAAGTGTAGGCTATAGGGTTGTCTGTTTGAATAGTGGGGGGTTTTAATGCCCCCCTCTCTACCCCTCCACCTCCCCTATGCGGCCATTGAACAATCCCTTTCTTAGGGTGTGCGGCGTTTGGGCCGACTGGGAAAAGAGCCGCAGCTTTTCATGGGAGTGACATTTGAACATGAGCCCATTGTTGTGATGTATTTGTTTTTGTATTGCCAAAGCCCAGCCCTGTGACTAGTGTGTGTGTCTGGAGGTATTTTTCAACCTCGTTTTTCCTCCTCTGCATCTAACAGAGTGGATATGTTCAGTCTCCACCCTGTTTAGCGGGAGGAGGCTACCAGCTCCCGGTAATGGCCGATGGTTTTGTCGCGGTTATGTTTATATCCTGCCGGTGGTCTTATAAATTATTAAATATATTTTTAAAAGTGTACAAGATACGCGGTGGTATATGTAAAGGTTGCTGGGTTCAGCTCATCAATAGCTGCTCTCTTCACAGCAGTTCATGAGCACTGTTTTAATCCCCTTTGTTGAATGACGCCGCCGGCTGCAGATTGGATAACATGTAGCCAGTTTGACCAGTGGCTATTCCCACTTCCATGTTAGCATCCACCTTAGCTAGTGTAGTCCAAGTCTTTTGCTATGTATATGTGCAGAAACCTCTTGTTAAAGTTAAATACTGACTATGCTGAAATAACTAGAGCTCACCAAACAACCAAATTATCCCTAGATAGCACACACACACAGAAAATGTTTCCCCTCTGGCCCAGCATAGGCCCAACTCTGGCCCAAATACAGCATTGTTGCAAGATGCTACATCCACATCTGGACCTGTTCTGCCACAGCTGTCAGTCAACACTGCAGGATAACAGAGATGTGGGGCCGAACCCGGGCCAGAAGTTGAGCAAGCATCCCGTCAGAGGTCAGGCTGTGTCTCTCTCAGTGCTTTGTAGCGTCCGCTCAGACATTAGCACTGGAAAGATAATGACCCTTCATTGACTGTAGGGTTCAAAGGTCACCCGACACTAGAGGTGCACACCATGTCGCCGTCTGTCTGACCGGCGTACGTATGGTCCCATGTTCCCATCCTGTAAACATCCCCTGTGTTTGCACTGCCGGACAGATATTTAGCCGCATCTCTTCAATACAGGGGAGGGGCTCATAAAAGAGACACCAAGAAGCTACTTTGCCCCTGCCTTTATTCCCCCTCTGTGGCATTATAATAGACCGTCTGTGTCCTGCAGGCACGGTTGATTTGCATCCACAAAGCACTAGACTAGAAGCACATTATTCTGGGCATTGAGACAGTGGAGCAACAATGCAGGCCATTCGCTTACAGTTGCAGTTAATGGGTTGAAAATAACTACTGGCCTTCTGGTTGCTCCTCCTCAGCCAGATGCATTTAAGCTTGTTATGTTTTTTATGTTTTTTTTGTTTTTAAGAGGAAAGAAGCAGGAGGTTGGCGTCGGATTTCACTTTCTGTTTCATCAGAGACACAGACAGAAGATGTAAGACGCCCAAAAGACACTTGTGCAAACACATAATTGATTTAAAAACAGTAGTGAACACGAGGGCAGACATAATAACAACACCCTGCAACAAGACCGTACAGGACATTCGCTCAGTAGGTTGAATTATCCTGAAGTCACTGCGTTCAGCTCAGCCGTGGATTAAATTTCTAGCCACAGAGGTAAAAACACATGTTAGAGCAGAGCGTGTCATCTCACTGCCTCTGTTTAAAAGCACATGTGAGGAATTTTTCACTGTCAGCTTTTTTTTTTCTTCTTTTTTTCCAAGGCCATTGGAAAGCGAACCTAGGGAGACGGGGGGGAGATGGAGTAGGGGGGTATATTTAGGAGAAGAAACAGCTCAAAATACAGAACCAGAGACATGTTTTTCTCATTTGTCTTCGCTTGTTTTGCCAGAAGACGGAGAGAAGAAACCCCGTCTGCTTTCCTCCTTCCGTCCCTCTGCCTCATTTTATCCTTCTTTGTACACTTGACTTCCTTTGGATGTAGTTGATTAGATGAGAAAAACAGTTGTCAAATAAATTTTGTTCTTGAGGAATGATCCCCAGAGACTGTGTGTATGTGTGTGTCTGTTAGAGAAGAGAGATTTGGAAGCTATTCTTGGTTTGTGTGTGTGTGTGTGTGTTAGCATCTTCTGCGTGCCGGTGTGTCCATCTATCAGCACTTTTATGGCCTCTGTTGTGCGAGTTGCAGGGACCACGTCTGACCTCTGCCCATCCATCCACCTATGTCTGCGAGCATAATGAGACTTAAAGGGATAGTTCAACATTTTGTCAAATTGGCCCATTGCCATAATCCCTATAGTTTTAGCAGTATGTTCATTACCTTTAATTGTCGGTGCAAGCTATTTTTAGAACGGCGGAGCAGAGCTGTGAGCTGCTCAGAGCTACGCTATGGAGGCTAATGGGATTTCCCTCATCAAACTCATCAATTACACCATCCAACAACTCCAAAACGCTCTGGTCGAGCCACGCTATGAGATAGTAACAGAACGTTACCAGACAGAGTCGTTTTAGAGGTAAATTCATGCAAAACCGCTGATGCACGTTCCCGTTGGGCGCAGTTTTTCGGCAAGCAGTCTCTGAATTTGCGTCGAAAACTAATTTACGTTATTATCTCATAGCGTGGTGAATGTGAAGGTCACAACTTGTCCACCAGAGCGTTTTGGAGTTGTTGGATTTTGTATTTGATGAGGGAAACCAAGAAATCCCATTAGCCTCCGTAGCGTAGCTCTGAGCAGCTCACGGCTCTGCTCCGCCGTTCTAAAAACAGCTTGCACCGACTATTAAAAGTAACAAACCTACTCCTAAGACTATAGGGATGGGCTAATTTGCCAAAATGTTGAACTATCCCTTTAACTGCACAAAAGCTCCAAAGACGAGAGGCTTTTGACAGGGGGGGGTGATGACTGTGGTGATGGTCGGTGTAAGTTTACACAGGTTGTGTTACAGCCGTGGGTGTAGTTGGGTAAAGGGGGAGGACGCCACTTCAAACGAAGCCTTCAACACACTGATGAAGAGCCGGAGGGGAGAGACGGTAACCTGATATTTCCTCGCTGACAGGAGCCACCTCGGCTCCACCAGCTGCGGCGAGGGCTCAACTCCGTGATGCCAAACAAGATGCCATGTTGTGTATCGCTACACCTGGGTGTGTCCTCCCTCTTGTCGCAGACACGTGCTCCCCCCAGCCTGTATGGGGCCTTGTTCTGGTAACATTTTGCTGACCTTTGGTGGCAGCTGCCCCTGCCATTTGGAAACAAAGACAAATGGCCGACCGAGCCCGCCCGTGGCCTCTGAAGCCTCCACTGTTCCAGATAGCGACTCGCTCTTCCTGTTGGCCTTTTCATACATACATAGAAACTTCTATCAATGCCCTCTATCGCAGGAAATCAATTGTTTCAGATCCATTTGCAGCCCTTTTTTTTAACGTGGTGATTGATTTCTGTTTTCAATAATAAACATACACCCATATGAAGGTGTGCTGATCCGATGTATGGACAGGACATGCAGGCATTCGCTCTCCTGCTGCACCGCTGATCCGAGTAGGCAGAAGGAGGACATCCTCTTCTCTTTCCAGGGCAAGACATGATCTGGGGCCTCGTTCAGCAGCTTCACTCAAGCGCACACACACACACACACACAGTACTATATAAAGTTACACACAGCTAGAGTTGACCCGCCACCATCGGATCTCCTAGTGATGTTAGTCCTCATATCTGTGCCACTGGGTGAACGCTTCCTCCTGCAGCGCTTTGCAGTGTGACGACTGTACGCATTTATAGCACGGGTCAGTCCTGGTGGGATTAAACTGTGCAGAAGGAAGAAGGGAAACTGCTGTAATATTCACTTTAACAGGCTTGTCTACTTTCCTACATTTCCCAGAAACCACCTCTGCACTTGTTGCAGCCAGCGAGTCGAGAAAAAGTGAAAGTTGCAGCAGCCCCTTTATTCTTGTTGTCCTGTTCTCCTGCATTGCATTCTGGTCTACTGAGGCCTTACGCATACATATATGTAGGCTATGTCTCCATTTTTTTTTATGACGCACATCTCCCTGTGTAATTACAAGGCAGGCACCTGTGGAAAATTGTGGGTCTAGAAATAATCCCTGAATCAGAAGGACAGACTGAAACCGAGTGTTGCCTCCTCACACGCTATGACACATCTCCAACATGTCGTGTTGAAAATTCATTAATTGTCACTTTTTGTTTGCATCCTGATCCTGCCACTGTGCAGTTTGTTTAGGCAGCCATTAATCAGCCAGGCTTTGACAATGGCAGCTGGTTGATTCTCACTGCCGTGCTGCTCCCCCCCCTCCTCTACTGTATTATTGTTGGTCCGTTTTATTCACCCACTGTCGTCACTGGGCTCTTTTGTTAACTTCACAGTGCACAGGACGGGGGAATCAGGCAGGGCTATCTGTCACGCAGTCATGCACCCTCATGCAGTCAGCAGCATGATCAACACCTGTGACTGCCACAAAGCCCCCGAGGCCCTTTGCTGTTCTGTTGGGTGCTCTTTTAATTTAAGTCACACACGCAGCCAGGCGGTCGCCCTGAAACTGATCCCCACATCCAAGGCTGAGAGAGGGAATCTCATCCCAGTGGGAATTCTCCACTAAAATTCCAGCGGTGGCATCGGATATCAGCGCGGAGGAGGTGATTTATGGCTTTTTTTTGGTGTTTTGTTCCCCCCGCCGCCGCACCAGCCTGTGTAATCCGCAACAAAGTCCGGTTTGAGCATCCACCACAGCAGTCACGGGACGGACGGGCGGGCTGATGGACGGCGCGGCTTGTCTGTGTGGGGATGGACGGCCTTTAGAACCGCTCCATGGATAATGGCTCTTTGACATGGAGAGAGCAGGGAACGCTTAAGGCGAGCTGGAGTACTTCAGAGAGACAGAGAGAGGGTAGTGTTACCAGCATACAAAGTGCCAAGTCAGAGGAAATATTCATGTGGCTGCAGCTGCTCTATAGGAAATATACAGTATTGACCATTCAATGGGGGGTGATGTATGATCTGTCCTGTTTCCCAATCACATATGGAAGCAGAGGGCTGGATTTATTCTCTACTCTCCTTATTGCTTTCACATGCGCTATTTTGCATCCTTAAATGAATTAAATGTTATGACCAGTCCGGTGTGGTGCGGCGCTCCGTGGTTGCTTTTACAGCCGAGGAATAAACACGGAGCAGCAGCGGTTCCTGTGTCCTCTCCATCTGATCAGAGTTCAGCCTGTTCTCATGAAACCAAAACAGCGGATTGCGTGTCTTGTGTGTTTATACGTGTGCGCCGGCTCGGTGGTGTTTGTTTGCCTTCTTGCAGGCTCTGCTAACACTTACAGTCCAACACACACACACACACAAACAAATGAAACTGCACCGTTTCCCCCCTTCACCCCACTGTGAAATGCCTGCCTCTTTGCCTAAAATGTTTAGATGAACCCCGTTTCGACGAGTTTATGCTTATACAGTTGTCTAACCGTTGACCCCCGGGTTTGCATTCCTGACAAATCCACTCTTATATACCACTTGGTACAAACTAACAATAGTGGCATTATAAGACGATTAAAGAAAGTCAAAGATGCATTACAGCATCCTTCCCTTGAGTCTCTTTTGGGAGGTCGACTCGGCGATGCATCATGCTTTGCTGGGGGTGTCATGTTTGTTTGCGCGGTTACAAAAGCATAGGTCTGAATCATTGGAACAAACGCACAACCCTGCACGCATCGGAAAATAGATTCCAGACCTGATTGAAGTCATCGTCCTCTTGCGCTGCAGCTCCAGCAGGATTGTTTTACACTACACGCATAATATTGGAGGCCAAAACAGGCTCACCCCTGCATTATTTAAGCGTTCCAGCTGCTTCAAGTGTTTCTGTGTTCATTTCAAGCTGCAAACTAGCGGCACACCAAAAAAACTGGGGCTGAAATGTCTTGTTTTGGCATTAAATATGCACTGTAGCCTACTTTAACCCCCCTCAGATCTCACCCGCACTCATGAAAGTTACCCCGGCTCAAGTAGCTGCACAATCCAGGCTGTATTTAAGCATGTGGTGAAACCTCAAGGAAAGAAGGGGGAAACGAGAGGGGTTGGACTGCAGCCCGCCGCTGTCACACTGCCCACTGGACGGGATCCCAAGCCAAGAGCCACAAGGGTCCACCGCACATCGCCGTGTCACTGGTGGTGACTCTACGGCCCGAGCCGGCTGCCAAAGAGGAGACAGGGAAGTGGAGGAACACCTGTGAGGAAGAGGGTGAAGAACGAAGAGGAGGGAAGTGTCGGATGGAGGAGGAGGACAGGAGGGACAGGTTTATGAGAACCAATAAAGTCTTTTTTTTTATTTTTCAGAGCAGCTGATGTCATGTGAAATACATCGTCCTGGAAACTCTGAGGTCATCCTTCCTCACGTCCTGCGCCAGAGTCTCAGAGTTCCACTTTTTCCACAACGCTTGGCTTGGAGCTCGGGCTCTGAATTCACTGTAGAGAACCGTGTAGCCAGGATGCTGCGTTTTTCTTTCGACATCAGGGTTCACGCAGGACACTGGAGGAATGTAGGCGTTTCAGACAGTAACTGTGCTGAGTGCTGACCTACAACTAGGAGAGGATCCAAGCGAAGACAGCCGTGCCTGCAGTTGTAGAAGTGGATTGACACATTTTTGCGAGAGAATCCCTTGTCAGTGGCTCAAACCTGCAGGCTTAATCTCACAAAATAGTGCTCTGTGGGGGTGTGTGTGTGTGTTTTTGTGGCTGCCTCATGCCAAATCTCATTGACTAATACCCTTGCAGCTCTCCAAGTGAGCCTGAGCTGCCATTGACTTGGCTGAGTAGCTTGCTAATCTCTCTCTGCTCCGCTGATCTTCACTCTCCAGTGATTCCCGATTATTTCAGCCCATGTGCCACACAGGCACACCCAGGCGACTGAATCGAGATCTTTGGCACTGTGACCAACTTCCAGGCCGGCGTCACCAGCAAATCTGCGGTCAGCGAGCTTGACCCCCTCACCCCTCACTCACTGCTGTTGGAGACAGAAACAGTGTGAATGAGAAGTACGGTTTCTGTCTGTAAGCTGATCGGCTTTGAGCGAGCCGCGTTAATGAGTCGGTTTGAGAGTTGGAAAATGAAAAACAGCCCCGCAAACACATCCACACAAAGGAACTGTTTCTGATCCAACACAAGAGGAACGGGGGTCCAAATGCGGACAAACACAAGAGGCATGTGATCATGTAACCTTGTATATGTGTGTTACATTACCCATAAACCCCGTTGGCAGCTCGCCAGCCAGTGGGACCTCCATCAGATCCCACCGGCCATCGTGGGAACATTCCTGACGCAGCATTATTCCATAATTCCCACCATGTGTGGTTTTTCCAGAGCCGAGTGCTCACTGCAGGGGCCGTGGAGAATCCCACTGAGGAGAGGGAGATCAGCTCCTTGTAATCGCAACCAGACTGGAGCCTGTGAGAGAGGGAAGAGCAAGAAGGAGCTGGTGAATGATACGGGAGGGTCCGGTTAGTAACACCTTCAGCGGGGTTAAAGCTCAGGGCGGCCATCTTCATGTTTATGGTTGTGTCATGTGACCAGGAGTCAGAGTACTTTGAGTATAGTCAGTAAAATCAAGCACCACAACCCACATGTGTAGTTGTGTTCAAGGGATAGTTCAACATTTTGGCAATTTGGCCCATTGCCATAATCCCTATAGTCATAGCAGTAGGTTCGTTACCTTTAATTGTCGGTGCAAGCTATTTTTAGAACGGCGGAGCAGAGCCGTGAGCTGCTCAGAGCTACGCTACTACGGAGGCTAATGGGTTTTCTTGGTTTCCCTCATCAAACTCATCAAATACACAATCCAACAACTCGCGGCTCTGCTCCGCCGTTCTAAAAATAGCTTGCACCGACAATTAAAGCAATACTTACCGATCTGGCATTTCACTCAACACAGCACAAACATTTGAAAATCAACAGCTCCACCTCCCTCACAAGTCCCGCCCACCTCTCCCTCCTGCAGCACCTCCACGAGCCCCCTCCCTCCCTGCTGCATGCGTTGGCATGGCAACGGTAAACAGAACAGGAACGCGAGTGAAACGGGAACAACACAAACAAACACAACACCGGAGTTTTAAACCGTATAAACGGACTCAGTGATGATGACTGATGAGTTTTATAATAAACTGTTGTTAGCCTACTGCTACTGGAGACGCAGGGGAAGTGATTGTTACAGATTACAGTTCTCAACGAGCCGGGCTGGCGGCCGGACCAGCGCCACCTGATGCGCTGGTTCAGGCCGAAAATAAATCCAGACCGAGCCGAGTCGAGCCGCGCCGGTCCGGAGTTCAACCGGGTCCGGACCGCTGAGAACTCACAGAGCTAACAGTAGCCTAGCCGTTAGCACAGAGCTAACAGTAGCCTATATAGCACTGGATGCTTTATAGACACATGTGACTTCCTGTGTTTACGTATCACTCGGGGCTGATCACTATCAACGTTACAATATCAGACATGAAACTCCGCGACCAGCTGCGGCTGCAGTTATGGTCTTTTAAAAAACTATTTATTTCCAAAAACCTTCTTTCTAGTGTGTGTTGTGACTCTAGTCTCCTCTGCTCATGTCCTGCTACTGCTCTGTCAATAAGCGTTCTTCCTGGTCGGGAGGGGGGAGAGGAGGAGAGGGGTGCACAAAGTGATTACATATTAAGTAGGTTCGGTCGCTCGTCAAATCTTATTAATCGGACCGAATAATATTATTGGTCAGACTTTTCTCAGAATTATATGAGAATGAAAAAATGATGAGTTTTTAACCCTGTTGGGTTTCTCTTACATTTTAATTTATCATCTGATTATTAATAGCATTTTAACTTAGACAAAGAAATGTGCAAAAGTTCCAGAAAGGTAAGTATTGCTTTAAAGGTAACAAACCTACTCCTAAAACTATAGGGATTATGGCAATGGTCCAATTTGCCAAAATGTTGAACTTTCCCTTTAAGCACCACAACTAACTCACATGTGTAGTTGTGTTAATATGACTAATGGTTGACTCACTTAAACTCCAGGAACTTTATCTGACACAGTCACATTTAAAGACAAAAGACAGGTGTTTTATTTTGAAATCCAGAAGGTGACGTGGATGTAAATTAAAGGATTATCTAGGGCTTTATTGTTTTGAACAGTGATGTGTACGTGTCTTACAGTGTTTATATGTCTACCTGTGGAGAAACTATAATAGGGGCGTGGTCTGACCGACATATGCATTACATTATTGGGTATTAACCGGCCATAACGTCAACAACATGTCTTCTAGTGATTTGGTATTGACCTGCTAAAGAGGTCAGGCCGCCCGCTGTGCAGGAATAGCTTCTTTGCTTTCCACCTGACCTGTCGTAAAAAGCTGATCAATACTAATGCACCTTTCCCAGCGAGGACGCCGGGCTCTGTAGTGAACCATCAGTCTGTCAGCCGAGTGTACAAGAGCACTCAGGGTCACGTCTGAGGCTGCTGAGGGCCAGATTAATACGCCGCTTCTCATCGATAAATCTCCACGGGTGCAGCCATTGTTATTGCACATCAGCGATCAATGCATGGAGGTGTGTGTGTGTGTGATTGTGTGTCTGTTCTTTGTCGTCAGCGCCACATTATCACGGTGAGTTGTCTTCGCCTTGCTGTGTCTCGCAGAGCACCAGACTGTAATTTATCAGCCGACCAGATGCTATCTAGTCATGCAATGCAAGAACGGGAGGAATGCATCTTTGATCATTAATCTGCGGCCTCTGTGGCGTCACTGCTTCTTCATGCAGGTATGGCTAAGAGCAGACTTTGCTCTCTGTTTATGGCTTAGTGTATGGTGGTAGGCTATTATAATGTTTACAGTATAGCTTTTCACTTTCACCACCCTGCAGGATAATCTTAATAGATGTGCTGATTTGACTTTTTTTTTAACTATTGTTTGTACTGTTATTGTTTTGCATTTTATTCTACTGTAAGTACTTCCTGTTATTTTAGTCCATTCTACTGTGACTTGAGTCTAAAATGACAGAGTTGCTTGCAGTGTGCACACCACCACACTTTATTTTGTTTGCTGGTTTTATGACGATTATCCTTTGGAATAAGGCTTGTCTTTCTGATGGTGTTTGTTAGAAGTAAAAATGAATGGATGTGAGTGAGTTATAGCATCACTGGAGATCAGCACGAGGGGGGTGTTGCCCTCCCTTTGAATGGGTCTGACACAGATGCCTAAGGGGGAACGGTATGCACTGGTCTGCCTGTTTTTCACATGATGTGTCATCCTGAGCAACAGAGACACTGAGTAGTGGCCTGTGTGTCACTTTTCTTTTATGTCTATTTGGAACAGGTCTGTAACATGGTCCTGTAAAACCAATATTAAAATACACAATATATAACATGCAACTATAATATGCATGTGTAGCTCTGCGTGACTCACTCGCTGGGTTTCCCCTTCAACAATCCTGTCTTTCTTCTCCTGCTGTGACATCACCATCACCCCTGTTCACCCACTGCCCACTTCCTGCCCTGACAGGAAATGAGCCACCCCAAAGGTTTGCAGTAAATACACGGGTGGGGGGAGGGGTGTGGGGGCGTGGGTGTTAGTGGACAAGGACACACCTGTGTCCACCACATAGGTCTCAGTGTTTCCCCTCGGCCTGTTGTGGAAGTGGGGCACCAAACTAGGCCACATAAAAAGTCTGGTGAAACTTAAGTTGTTGTAAAGGCGCCAGGGCGTGGGGTTGCTCCGGACATGGGAAGAGACACGCAAGGGCGTAATTTATGGGGAGGTTAGGGGGGTTATAACCCTCACAAAAATCTAATCCGGCCAATATAACTGGTCATAATTGGTCAAGCCCATAGAAACATAATGAAAAGAGCCACAAAACCAACAAATAATGTAAAATAGTTGGTTTGTCATATAAAAGGAGAAAAACGACTGTCATCAATGGATTAGCAAGTAAATTATTGTCTTAAATTAGCTGGTTGATAGTTTGCTATCTGGAGGTAAAGCTATAGGAGGATGCTACAGAAATGCACTGGTAGGATTTACCTGATCTGAGAACTGATCGGCTTTTCTCTCCAAAGCAAAATCATGTCATTAGTTCATCTGCCTGTTATGAAATAGCTACACAGTGGCAAGTTGTGGTATGATATAATAAGCATTAGTCCTGTGAGAATAAACGTGTCAATCACCACAATAGATTGACAACAAAATAAAATTCTGTATGTTAAATAATGATGGTTTAAATGACTGAAACACCTTTTAGCTACTACTGTAACGAATATGGGAATGCCAAAATAAAGAGGTAAATAGCCTTGTCTTTTTATCAAAGGTAATGATTTTGCACTAGGACACATATACACTAACCTTAATTTGCTTTAGGCCTATTTATATGGGCAGAGATCTTGGCCCCCCCAAAAATGTTTTGCCGAAATTACGCCCCTGGAGACACGGACACAACAATTTTTTTTTTTTTTTGTGCCTACAGGGACGTCTTGTGCTACTAGTCTATGGTAGGCTACACTCCCGTTATACATTATGGGTTGGAGGTGCAAACAAACGAATACCCAGCCTGGATTTATAATGGACATGTGCGGGGGAACCTCAGTGTGCGTGTCTGTAAACATCTGTATGTAGGCTCGTACCTTTGATGACGACAGCAGAGCTACATTATCTCCTCCTAGAAGTCCATGTAATATCTATGTTGTCTTCTTAATTTTTTAAGACTATGTTTACTTTACCAAGCTAATGATATCGTGCTAGATTAGAAAAATCAAACAATTTAAACAAAAAACGGCACCGTTTCGCCGCCATGTTGGAACTGCGCGCCGGTGTTTGTGTTTTTACAAAGATCGTCAAATCACAACGAGATGATTCACTCCTCATCGCGGCCGCATGGCAGGTTCAAAGCGTCGTGTTTACTGCGTTTATTGAACGCACAATCCACTAATTTTACGCTCGTTCCTTCATCCGGGGCACGCTGTCGCTGTGATGCACGTGATGTGAGGATGTTTATATCAAACTGACCCCCGCTGCACGTGAGCAATTGGTGTTGTTTTTTCTTCTTAAGTGTGTGGGTGCGTATCCAAATTCAACATTACACGTCCAAGAGTCCAGCAGCCCTGCAATACAAGTGTCAGGTAGGCTGCATCAGATGAAACAGACATAGAGTTGGGTTAAATATTGGAGGGGACAAGTCTGCTCTTTCAAAAACATATAATGTTGGCCAGTGCTGCAGAAAACCCAGATATTTGGACAGGAAACTGGAAAGAAAAATGGAAACTTGTGTCTGAAATGGTTTGATTTGCATGTCCTCCTTCCTCATACAGCCACTGATCAGAAGTCAGTTGTGTTTCTCTGTGCATCATGTGCTTGCAGGGCCCGGCTGGCCTGTGTTTGCAGCTGCCCACCCCGTCGTCGGCCTCTGCGCTGTTGTGACTGCAGCAACTGTTCCCTGCAGCTGCACGGACCCCATGTGTCACCGCCCCCACCTGTTCTATGGCCTTGTGTTGACTGAGCGATATCACAAGTTGACTGTGTGTGTGTGTGTGTGTGTGCACATTACGCCATGCAGCAGAGACCAGGCAGAGACGTGCTCTCTCTGATGCTCTAACCAGGAGTGTGTTTGCTGTGAAAACACAACACACACACACTTTTTTCCCCCCCTTTTGGACCTGCCACATGCTGGGGCTGAACAACAGTTGGTGTGTAGAAGACGGAGGAACAGCTGAGGCCAGTAGCCACAACATCAGCTGCCTAAAGACTAAATCATAGCACTGAGACTTTCCTGCCAGCTCAGCATGTTCTTGACATACAAAAGTAATATTTTATGATTCAGCATCCAGATTGCTGTAGATAAAGTTACATCCCTGTGAGTCAGCTCTGAAGTGAATGAGTCGCCGAGGTGTTTAATGTTACTCTGCCCTGGTGGAGCCCAGTGAGTCACAGTTGATACACAACAAGTCAGCGTTGTGACAAGGTTTCAGTCCCTCATCTGACTCATGCTGTGAAATGATCGGCCCGTGGCGGTTGGTTGGTTGCCTGTGTATGTTCATGCGCGCAGGTCTGAAGTGCTTTGCCTCCGCAGCAGCAGCAGCAGCAGCTCAAATGTCACATTCTTTAATCTTGCACTAATAAAGAGTCAGGGAGAGGGGGGTGCGAGGTCATAACGAAGGGAGAACTGCGCTTGATTGCTTTCAGAGCCGCACGATAAGTGTCTTTCTGGTCGGTGCGTGTCATTTTTGTCTGCGCTTAGTTAAGTCTCTCGCTCAAGCACCCTCCATAGTTAATCCTCTGCATTCTTGTGACAGTGAAATGAAATCAGTCCGCTCTCTTCCTCCTCCTCCTGCTTCTGCCTGCTGCCTATTCTCTTATTCCTTATTTCCCCCTGCAGTGCGGTGGGAGCAAACATTTGGATCCATAAGTTTGGGATTTCACCGACTAATGGATGAGGTGACCAAAGCAGGGGGTTGTGTTTTGCTACTGCAGCCAAGAACATTAACCAAAATCTTCTTCTTATGTCTTCTTTCCAGGGGATAGAAGCCCAGGCGCAGAGAGGAGCGGTGGTTTAGCTTGACCTTTAACCTCAACAGGAAGGAGAGAAAGCCACTTCAGAGGTAAGTGTTCCTGTAAACCAGAGTGAGTAAACTGCTGCTTTGCTTTCTGTGGGTAATAAATTCAGAGCAGAGCGAAAAGGAAAGACAGTATTGACGCAAAAGCTTTCGCAAAAAAAGAAAAACAACAACTCTGGGCTTCCTCGCACAAAATGCCACAGCGATTATTATTCTGACACCAGTTGCCGCTGCAGGCAGGCGCCAGGGAAGTTATATTTAAGGTGGTCTCAAATGCCACATCTGACATGCAGCATGTCGGAGGACTCATGTGCAGCGTCTTTACATTTTTCAGTGAGTGGAATCCCAGTTTGACAGAGGAGATCTATCGTGTGTTTGTTGCTTGTTGTTAAAGGAGGTTAAAACCAAAGCTGGTGTAGTGGAGGGAGAGAGAGAACCGCCCCCCCCCCCCTCCCTCCCTCTCCCCATCGTAAATTAAAGCCAAATGAAAGAGGAGTCAAACCTCCGAGGAGCTCGTCAGGGGAGAGTCTCCATCACCGAAGGAGATAATTCCTGACTAAAGTGGAACCATGTGAGGCCTGTGGTTCTGCAGCAAAGAGACGTTTCCTCTCAGCGAGCCTGTTACACCGTCACAGACCTGTGTTGAATTTACACGTCAGAGCCTCAAAGTTTCCACTTTGTAGTCACACATGAGCCGCTGACCTTGAGATGAAGTCATTTCATAATGTTCTCATTTTCAGATAAATTACTCACACGGCTAGGAAATCTATATTTAGAGCGTTGTTTGCCTGTTGTGGGATGTGTGATGCTGATGCTATAGAAAATGCACACGACTCCTTCCTGTTGCATCATATAGTCTCTGTCGGATTTGATACGGAAAGATTTATTCTCAAGGCGCGAATTGGAAAATAAAAGATCACTGGCTACACAGAATAACGGTTTATATAACAAAACCCAACATAGCAGCTTCATAAACAGAAGTAAAGCTTGAACAGCAGGAAACAATACACTGTTCTTAAGGACTATAAACTTTGGCTTCTTAGCGGGGAGCTGCATTTTTTTTGTCAAAGCACTTATAAATTAGAAATGTGGGGATAGAAAACATGGATGAAAAGCTCAGACTCTCGTTGGATAAGTTTGATTTTGAAGCTTGAGATGAGTTTGAAAGAAAAAAAAACCAATCCCAGCAGTGAGGATGTGGAAGAAAGGAAGCTGGAGATCTCCAACTGGGACCCCAGCAGTGATGCAGCTCCAGGGCTGAGGGTAGAAACCCCCCCCCCCCCCCCCCACCCCCTCCCACTTAAGCAGTTTCGGTAGTGAAGTAGTGATGCTCATGTGTCTTGAGACATTTCTGAGGGTTTATAGTGACTGTCTCTGGGGGGGGGGGGGGGGGGGGGGGGGGGGGTTGTCACACAGAGACGCTCACTCGCTTTGACACTCGGCTGCCGATATCACTCAATATGTACATCACACGCATGCAAGGCCACGGTTAACGTGTCATTGTTCATGTGATGGGGTTGTCACGGCAACCGTTTCATTCAAGATTTGGGCAAATCCTTTAAGCAGACTGACTGACTGACTGACTGACTGTCCTTGAAATGACACAGACCTAGGGGAGATGGTGTGTGTGTGTGTGTGTGTGTGTTCCTCAAGGATGGCGCTGCAGGAATGCTGGAGGTGGCGTGGCAGGAAGCAGGCTGGCACATTTTTTCGCGTCTGTCGGATAAAGACGCACAGTTGCACATTTGCTTCACATTCGGATAACAAGGCGAACCAATCGGCAGTCGGCTGCAGGGGTCACCAGGTGAAGGGGGAGATGGGAAACGTAGTAAAGCTAACGGAGGAAGACGCACCCAGCTGCTAGTGGCATGTGCGCCTCTTTCTGCCCTGTAGGTACGATACATCGCACGCGGCTGGTTTGTTGCAGGAGGAATGTGTTGTTCAATGCATGCATGGGGGGTATCCATCCATCCATGTGTGTGTGTGTGTGTGTGTGTGTGTGTGTTTGGGCATGTGTTGCATGTGCAGTCTGTTATACCTACTGTGCTTTGTGCTCCATAACAGGTGGCAGATGTAAACCTGCTGTTCTGCTCGACCAAGCACAAAACAGGGATGAAACAAATGTATCCGTGTGCCCCCGTAATGATTGTATTCATCAGATCATGAGAGTGAGGAGTGATATTTAAAAAAAATATAAACAATGACTAAGCATTTATTTCGCAGAACAAAAACCTGAGCTGGTTTTACGTCACAGCGTTTCAGCTCCTTGTGTTTTTCTGGAGCACAGCAGTCGGCCTCTTATCTTTTTTTAAAGCAGTGCCTGTTTTTAATGTCTGCCTTGGTCTTCTCAACCGTCAGCCTCTGCTGTCTGATGCTGCAGTGCTGCATCATGATTGGAAGTGTGTGTGTGTATGTGTGTGTGTGAGAGAGGAGAGAGAGAGGAGAGAGCCCACTGCAGCATACCACCTGAGCCCCTGTGTGGGTGTATATGGATGTAACCTGACCTCCTGAGGGCAGGGACAAGACTATTGATTTCACATTTGGACTGCTGCCCCCACACCCCCATCTACCCCGACTCCTGCAGGGAAGCTGACACATCCTCTGTCTTGTGCTGCTCGATTTGGAGCATCTTTTACTTTTACTTTTAACACTTTATTTGACGCCTATCTCTATAAGGCATTATAACCATACTTATAATGAGTTATAATGCAGTTATAGCACTGTATAACTATAGTTATAAACACTCATAAATAATCATAATGATTTATAATAATATGCATTTTATCATGACTTATAAGGTCAGGTATTATACGTTATAATTGTTAGTAACTTGCTGACAATGCCCACATCGATAATGCATTATAAATATAGTTATAATGTGTTATAATTGGCTTATAAACGTGTATAACTATCATTATAAACACTCATAAATTATCATAAGGCTTTATAACAATAAGCACAACACATTATAGAGCATTATAACTCTTCTGTAATACTTGACCTTATAAGTTATTATAAAATGCTTTATATTGTGTTATAATTATTGTTATAAAGCAGTATGATCATTTATGAGTGTTTATAACTATAGTTATACAGTACAATAACTGCATTATAACTCATTATGCCTTATAGAGATAGGCATCAAATAAAGTGTTACCAAATATGGAGATATTATGGAAATCCATGTAAACATTAGCAGGAGGCTGTGTGGTTTGGAAACATCGCTTCAATATGTCACTGATGACCTGGGGGCCTCGATAGCTGCATGTCCATCTGCGCAGTAGAGCATGTTAGTGTGGCGATGGACATGTGTGTTGCCATGGCAATGCCTGTTGGAATAGATGCAGGTGCCGGCTGAAGTTTGGCTCTGGTTTCTTCACACTGATGAGCCGGTGGGTCCTCACACCTTCCGCCCACCGCTGTGACCGAGCATTTTCACTCTCTCCCCCGCCCTCCCCCCTCCCCCCTCCCCCCTCCACTCCCTCTCCATCTGTCCGCCTCTGACATCCTCCTCATCTTTCTCCCCTTCTCTGCCCCCCTCCATCTCTTTCTCTGCCCCTCCCTCCTAATTGGTGTGTGTGTGAGCCGGAGTCGCTCACTGTGTCACGCTGCGCTTGACTGAGCCTGCGTGTGTTTGCGGATCCATATGTGTGTGTTTGGGTACGAGTTCATCCTCTGCTCGCAAGCTGTTGGTCGCGCTTGACTAACGACACTGGAGCTGTTGTCTTTACCATCAGGCCCTCCCCCTTTATTCACAATCTAATAGCCACCTCCCTCCCTCCATTATCCCACCTATCCATCACTCCCTCCATCACCCATCTCATCTCATTTCCCCCAATCAGTCCTTCCCCTCGGTGCTTTCCGCTCCTCACTCTGAGTCAACAACTGTCACCACAACACAATAAAATACTCCAACACACATTCATGTTTGCAGATGATAGTGGAGTTGTGACTGCACACATCCTGTGGTAGTGACTAATCGCCACAAACACAGGAGCAGTTTTACTTTCAATTTGGACACTACTACTGTATTTACACATGCATGTGCTGCTGCTCCTCGAAAACAACTCTTGTAACGTTCTGTTATTATCTCATAGTGTGGTGAATGTGCAGGTCACAACTTGTCCACCAGAGCGTTTTGGAGTTGTTGGATTGTGTATTTGATGAGTTTGATGAGGGAAACCAAGAAATCCCATGAGCCTCCATAGCGTAGCTCTGAGCAGCTCACGGCTCTGCTCCACCGTTCTAAAAATAGCTTGCACCGACAATTAAAGGTAACTAACCTACTCCTAAAACTATAGGGATTATGGCAATGAGACAGTTTGCCAAAATGTTGAACTATCCCTTTAAATTTACATAACGAAACAGACTTCTATTGGAGTATGGCTTTTATTTTGAAGGAGGACCAAATGCATTTAGATCATTATAAAGAATATTTCTACGTTGTAGCAGCCAGTTTCATTTTATTTTTCTGTCTCTAGGTGTTGTGTCATTATGGTCCAAGTGTGAATCAGCATCACATCATAACGAAAGTGTCAGGATGAAGATCTATTGCCAAAAAAAACACATCAGGATTTCTTGTTCATGTCCTCGTCCCAAACTTGAACCTGTGATCATCTTGTCACAAGTTTGTTGCTTTAACCTTTAAGGTTGCATCCACCCTACACAGAGGACACACACACACGGAGTATTATGTCATTTCTAGAGTCAGACGTACGTCAGTGTCCGCAACAGGTCAGTTGAGTCTGGCGAGCCAACCACACCCAGCTGGACTTTGGATGTCAGCTCCCCCTCAGTCAAAGAGTTCTTTCATTGGCCACCATTGGCCACAGGGCACAGTCAGTTTCCTCTTTCCACTTTTAACTCGCGTACGTACGTCCATGTGACACAGCGACTTTGGTTTCTAGTCCCCCCCCCTCCCTCCTTTCGCTCCTGTCCCGGTGTCTTGTAAAAGAAGGGAGTTGACCTGGAAAAACAAGTGGGAGAGGCAAAGGAAGAAAAGGAGGGATGGGAACGGAAATGAGCAAACGGCCACAGACGATGCTGAAGACATGAGTCTAGAAATAACCGTTATTTCTCGCTTACATATTTAAATATACAAGATACAATCTCTATGATTGTATCTGTTTTATTTTGAAAAGGCATTTTAGAGCAGCATTAAAGGCTTTGATCGTCCCTCACAGATGCCGTCTAACTATAAATGAGATCATAAGTCTTTAAACGGCTTCGGTACGACTCAGGATGTCATTATAACATCTTTGACACATCACATTTTAGTGTGTTTTACAGCCTGAGCAGAGCACTCCAGGATGTGATGACAATCAGACACACATCAATGTGTGTAAGAGGTGATTCATGGTCTGTCAGGGGGAAAAAGCACAATTCACGCCAGATAAGGAGCTGATAGGAGAATACGAGAGACAAAAGAAAGGAAGATCTTCATGCACAGCCGAGCAGCAGAGGGATACAGCCACTCTGCTATTACATAACCGGGGTGTGTCCTGTTAGTTTCCCCATTTTTGTGTTTGACTCAAGTTGAAAACGACCCCTTCAAACATGCACAATCATCCCACATCTTCCTAAGAAATCCAGCTCATGCACCGTTCCCTCCCTATTCACAGCCAGGGTGTGTTTGGAGCTATTCCTAGCCGCGGGTATGCTAAATGTTTTACTTGTTACTTGTTTGAGCCTTGTCTGGTGTCCTTCCCCCTCACCAGAGACCCTCGTCGTCACTGTGTCCCACTAAACTCTTAAGAATTCCCACCCACTATTTGCAGCAGAGGCCTCATTCATCATGCCTCTTAAGAGTTCACTGAGTTTTGATAATTGCCGTGTTGTTTTCTCGCCCCGTGCCGAGACGTTTCCTGTCTGTTCCCTCTAACGTTTGACTCAGATGATGGTGAGAATATTTTTAGAAGAGAGGTGTCACATTTTACTTAATATCATCATCAGAGAAGAGGGAAAGAGCTTTAAGGACAAGGTGGCTTTTAATGTTTCTCTTTCTCTTTGAGTTAATGTTTTTTTCCTAAGTGGAAAGGATGAGAGCCTAAGGACGAATACCCGGGTTTCATTAGGTCTCATTGCGACATTATAACACGCACACACACACATGCGCAACGTGGGTAGGTGGAGTATTTGGTCCAGAAATAGTCTATTTAGAGGTGTTTGATGGAAACATCCACTCAGCCATGAGCAGCGGTGGTATCTGGCCTCAATAGTGTTTACACAGCTAAGGTCATATTCCACGCCCCGGCCCTGATCGTTTCCTGTATTATGGAAATATGAAAGGTTTTTATTTGTAACTCAAATGTTGGGAGACAGTCGACATTTGAATATCAACGGGGAAACAGAAAAACATTGTCAGGGGAAGGGTTTTCTCTTTTCCTCTGTTTTTTTTTTTTTTAGATTGTGTGGGTTCAATTAGCTTTTTTTGTTTGTTCTCATAAAAACTAATTCGACTCAGATTTGAACACAAAGGAAAAAAGCACCGTGCTGATGTGTAAAATCGTGAATGGAGGTGATGCAGTCAGAATTGAGGCTAATTGACTCTCCCATCACCGTTGCAGTTTACTGACTGCAGAGCGACTCCTTCAGCTCGTCTGCTGGATCATTAAAGTTGCGTGTCTCTGCCAGATGCAGTTTAATGTGAACCGACTGAACAACACCGACTCTGTCCTATCATGCAAAGCGAATTAAGACGGAACCAGCCACGGAGACCTAATCTGACCTATGATGTCATGCAGCGATCGCCCGTTTCTCCTTGTCACACCCAATCACTTGTGTGAGTTTATTTCTCTCTGGCAGCTTTTTATCTCCTTTCCCCTCTTTCTTTCTCTCTCTGCCTCAAGAAGGAAAGGGAGGCTGAAAGTCCTCCTCCTTGTGTTCGCCTCCGTTTCCTTGGATTATCCGGTTCTTTCTCCATGTCAGGGACACGCTGGCCGTTACCCTCGACCGCAGGGGCGGAAACGAAATGCAGAAGAGGTGTCAGCAGCATTTGTATGTTCAAACATTTACTCAACTTGAAGCTGAAATGTCTCTGCAGCGAGGAGCGGCTGCATTTGTTTGTCACATTCAATGTTAAAATAGGCCTCAGGCTGCATCAGTCATGTGACAAGTGGTGAGTCAGCGGGTTCACGTTCGAGCCGCTGTTTTCTTGCCTCCAATTAAGTTTCTTATTCATCATGAACCTGCAGTTCAAGTTTGAGCTCCAATCAAGATGTTTGGAAACTTGTACCCTCGTTTTTATCAACTACTTGATACAGCTCCCTTTTTCCAATCCTCTTGACATTCTCTGATATGAGCAACTTAGTCTAAAGATAGACGCTTCCTCCTCCTCCTCCTCCTCCTCCTCCTCCTCCTCCTCCTCCTCCTCCTCCTCCTCCGCTTCTTCATCCTTCTCAGCATTGAATGCTCGCTGTGCTTTCTCTAAGATTTACAGAGATCTGTTTTCCCCAAACACATGTCTCATCCTCCCTTCTGCCAGTGTTTACATGGTAAGGGAGGGAGGCTCCACAGGGAAGACCTTTGACCTCTGACATTTCACCCGGCGGACCGCAGAGCCACCCAGCAGACACGGGAGACAGATGAGCGCTGGTCATGCTCAGACAAGAAAGAGGGAGCGTGCAGGATCAGGAGGGGGAAAGGCCAAGGCTGCTGTTTGGTTTGCAGCCATGCCTTTAAAAGTGCACTTTCTCTCACACAAAAACACACACACACACACACACACAGATATATATGTATTCAGAGAGCTTCCTCCCAACCCCGTGTCTCTCCCAGGTCATGCTCCATGAGCTTAAAAGCAGGGCCTCAGGTGGTAATTCACTTAAACCTGCAGACACATCTGCCACTGAGGCTGGGCCTCCATTAAAACGACAGCAGAGCTTTCCTCCTTTCCTTTCCACATTCATCTTTTTCTGTCTGTTTTTACTCACCTCACATTTTAAATTGAACATGTACCCGCTGCAGATGTATATACTGCATGTGTGTGTGTGACTCCTGTGTAAGCCCGCAGGCCGGTTGCTGTTTAAACACAGCTGTGAAGCCTGTGCGTTGGCAAACACAATGCAAGCTCATTTGATTTTGGCCGTTTCCTCTTCCCGTCTGCTTCCATCCAGCTCTATGATGTCAGCCCTTAACAGTACAAGCAGGGATACTCAGCTGGGAAACCCCCAAATAGATACAGACCAGAGGGCCCCACGCTGAGCCACATATGAGAAGACAAATGGTCATTAAAGTTCTCTGGTGGTGGTGTGGCGCTATGTAATTTAAAGGAGGACAAACTGATGTGTATGTTTTAGCCGATTTCATGGTGAACCACTGGGTCGTCCTCGAGGGTGGAGGCCGGGCCGGGGGTCTGGAAGGATCTGGAGCCCCTCCTCCTTCCACCGACGCGTCCCGTCCCGTCCCTCCCTCCCGTCCCCAATAAGTGGCAGCCGGGACCAACTGGAGGACAGCTGGCGTTTCCTGCCAAGACCCGGGCCATTAGGGAAATCAGGAATCCTGCACATCCTGGCCACTTCCTGTTCCGACTCCCACACACATGTTCATGAGGACATAGATATTATTTCACTCACACATACACACACACACACACACTCGGTAAAATTGTTTTTGTTTACATACTCAGACTCTATCTTTCTCAACAAGATGATGAAGTCCACGTTCCTCGGTGTGTTTGATTGGCTCGCCAAAGCAGGAAGGCGTCCATCATCAACACTGTGATGCACACACACACACACACAGAAATGCACTGAAGTGGCAGCTTTGGCTTTTAATATCATCTGTAGAGACACAAAGGCTTGGACAGGAGGCTGAGGGAGTGTGTTTGTTCATGCAGGACATACAGTGACTTTAAGGAGCACGTGCACTGCCTGGAATGTGTGTGTGTGTGTGTGTGTGTGTGTTGCTGACCGATTTCCAGTAGTATCAGTGTCATATTGCCGTTTGCTTTGCCAAACACCTGCCTGTTTTACTGCTTTTCACCTCCAGCCTCTTTTATGACCTGCTTTTATCACCTTTTAACTACAACGCATGACTGTCAGATTGCCTCTGAAGTTATTCAGTGTGACCGTAAAGGCTTTGACGCACACATGCAAAACATATACACACACACACACACTCATATGCATTGAACCACATGGGCACATTTTGCTAGATCAAAAGAACAGGGGTCGTCAGAGGGGTTAATCTGGGTTTGGTACAGTCCCAGTAGTGACTGACACCACACAGTGTGAATAGCAGGAGGGAATGACACCCCCTGTAAACATCAATGGGATTACCCGGGAATAGTCCATCTGGGTGTATTTGCGGGGGGGCAGACTGGGCTGAACCAAAGTTAGGAGCGTTCTTCAGGTAGTGGCTGTGTGATGATCAGAGTGTGTGAGACAGGAAGGCGTGTGCAGCCTGCGCCAGGTGTGACTCTTCCTGTGCTTCACCAACGCTTTCCTTCTGTTTGACGCACGGAGAGCGCAAAGATTAGATGTGCGTTCTTCCTCCGAAGCACGCCGGCATGTGTGGGTGTTTATTCATTCTCCAGGTTGGGTAATATCAGATTGTCTAAACACTGAGGCTGCCCAGCTTGACCTAGAAATGATATGAAGAAACAGGGAGGGGAGGAACGTGCTCAGATTGTTACATGTTGCAGAATGGGGTCATTTTTTTTTCTTTCTTGGTACAGCCCATGTTAGTCTAATCCAGTGTTTTTCAACCTTGGGGTCGGGACCCTACGCGGGGTCGCCTTGAATTCAAATGGGGTCGCCTGAAATGTCTAGTAATTGATAAAAAAGTTACTGATAAAAATATTCTTTAAACTAATTATTATTCTTTTTAAACAACTGTATTCTATACTTTCACCTTCTCGAATATAAATTGAGTTCTAATTAAATGCAGAATAAAAGAAACTTTTGATGTTAAAATGGGGTCACGAGCCAAAAACGGTTAGGAACCACTGGTCTAATCTGTTATAACCACACATCCTTGACCTTCATTGTCTCAGTCACTGCTTTGTCTAACGTTAAGTGTCCTTGAAGACACTGAAAAGTTGTTTTGAGGCCATGTCGTTTCACCTGAATGCAGGAAGGTCATGTTATTGCAAAGCTGTGGTCTATGAAATAAGGATATCTGTGTAAAATGTCCATATAAAGATGCCTTCATAGTCTGCCACCTGCTCTGGTGCATTATTAGATATGAGCTGCTGGCACTGAGTCAAGCAGACACACTGCTGCATGTTGCAGTTGCACCATTTCCCCTCATGTCCAGTAGAGGGCGCTCTGCCATCACCTTCTGACAGCGCAGCAGGACTCGCTGCTGTTCGTGCCCTCCTTCACTCACACTGGCCCACATACAGTAGCCACTAACGCCACCTGCTAGCGTTGCCCAGTGGTTTTAGCTGATACATCCTCCGTGCATCACTACACCTCCTCCTCCTCCTCCTCCTCCTCCTCCTCCTCCTCCTCCTCCTCCTCCTCCCAGCATCCCTTTCTCTTCTGGATCCTGAGCAGGAGGGCAGGGAGCAGCGGTGGTGTTGGGTGTGTCAGCGGTGAGCAGCAGCAGCAGCAGCAGCAGCACACACACTAATAACTACTACAACACCACAACACACACACACACACACACACCACAGGGCATTTTATGCACCGATCAGACTGCACAGGGTGCCCGCTAGAGGGGTCCGTGAGCGGTTGTCATGGTAACAGGCGGTGAGGTTGGCATGAGCTGATGATGAGCTGAGCTTTTTTTTTTTTTTTTTTTTTCCCACTGTTGGATCACTCCTGCTGTGTGGGTGTGAATTTGTGTACATGTGTGGAATCATCTGATCATTTTTCATTTCTCCTCTTCCTCTGTTTCTCTATGTGTGTGTGTGTGTGTGTGTGTGTGTAGATGGAGCAGGTGTCCGATGATGAGTTGGACCACGGAGCTGAGGAGGACAGCGATAAGGAGGACCAGGACCTGGACAAGATGTTTGGAGCCTGGCTGGGAGAGCTGGACAAGCTCACACAGGTTAACATTACACACATTTATATGCTGTGTATATACACACATACAAAGTAATGGAGGTTGGTTACACAGATACACACAGACTCACACAGGTAGAAGAGCACGGAGAAAGGAAGGGGCCGTATCCATAGCAACCTTAACACTGCTAATCCTGTCTCCCTTTACTGTATCCTAGCAACTCCCCTCCTACCACCACTTTGTATTGTGCATTTGTGCAGGTCTCCGTGTGTGTGTGTGTGTGTGACTAAGGAGTCTAGCAGGCAGACATGATTGCTCAGATCCTCTTTTTATTTTTGCATATGTGCACTTATGTATTTTTATATATATGTGTGTGTGTGTGTGTGTGTGTGTGTGTGTGTGCTCTGCAGAGTCTGGATGATGGGAAGCCACAGAAAACGCTGCAGAAGCCTCCACTCAGACAGGAGACCAACATGGCCAACTTCTCCTACCGCTTCTCTATGTACAACATCAACGGTGAGAGAGCTCATTCAGCGTCAATACAAAGGCCCCCGGTTTAAAAAAAAGACAAATTGATTGATCACACCCCTCCCCTCCCCCTGCCCCTCCCCTTTTCCTCCCTTGATCTTCCTCCATCCCCAATCCTTTGCTCCCTGCAGAGGCGCTGAACCAGGGCGACACGGTGGACCTGGATGCGCTGATGGCCGACCTGTGCTCCATCGAACAGGAGCTCAGCACCATCTCCAGACCCAACTCCACGGCTCGAGGCCAAAGCAAAGGCCAGCAGCAGAGGGCCCCCGGGGGCCGCAGCGCCAGCACCAAGCACACAGGCACAAGTGGAGGAGGAAGCAGCGGAGGTAGACTCACTGACTCAATGATGTGTATTTATTTACGCTTGGTGCATGTGAGTTGTAAGCACCGGTCTATAAACAACAATGTATCACTGTAAAGAAGGCTGTCTGCTGTAGAAGCTGGAATCCAACTGGGATGTGTAATGAGTGAAGTCAAACATAAGAAATCAACTCCTCATGAAAAGGCATTATAGATGGATTATTTATTATTCAAAGTGCACGCAGAGATGATTTCCTCCTCCGCCTGAGCTGTGTTGAAACTTTAAACTCCAACAGGAAGCACCAGCAGCAGCACCCGAGCGTCGCCTGCCAACACGGTGCGAGGCGGCAGCGTCCACGCCCGGCCCGCCGCCTCCAACATCTCCCTGGACGACATCACCTCCCAGCTGGAGAAGGCGTCCCTCAGCATGGACGAGGCGGCCCGGCAGACCTCGTCCTCCTCGTCCTCCTCCTCCTCTTCCTTCTCCTCCACCACGCTGCGCCGGCCCTCGTCCGGGTCGTCCGGCGGCGGCGGCGGTAGCGGCAGCGGGCAGCATCGCAGGACCGGCTCGGTGGGCGCGGTCAGCGAGCAGGAAGCCCCGTCCCAGAGGTCCAGCGTGAACTCAGCATGTGCCTCCGCGTCCAGCATGGACTCGCTGGACATTGATAAAGTGATGACGGGAGGAGAGACGGAGGGTCAGAGCAGCCCGAGCACGCAAGGACAGAACCAGACCAGCACTGAGGTATGAAAACACACAGCAAGGACAAACTACACTGCAAAAACTCAAAATCTTACCAAGAATATTTGTCTTATTTCTAGTCAAAATGTCATTTCTAGTCAAAACAAATCTCATTATACCTAAAATACCTAAAAAAAGACTCATCACATTAAAACGTAGCTTGTTTTTAGACACTTTTTACTTCTTTCAAGCATATTTTCACTTGAAATAAGTAGAAAAATCTGATAGTGGATCAAGTTTTTCTTTCATATTACATGCACAAAAAACTTGCTTTCAGTGGCAGATTTTTCTACTTATTTCAAGTGAAAATGATCTAAAAACAAGTTAATTTTTAGGTGATCATTCTTATTTTAAGTGAAAAGAGTTTAGTTTTGACTAGAAATGAGACATTTTGACAAGAAATAAGACAAATATTTTTGCAGTGTAAGAGGCAGACATAGCCTATGAGTCAATGAGAAAGTGTGGACAGTGTAGAAGACGTGTGTGTTTCCATGTGAACCGGTAAGTGAGATCTGTGCTAATAATGTTTGGGGCACAAACACACACATTGCACTGTACTGTAATACAGTGTTTACAGCAGAATTTCCAAGAAAATCCCAATCCTGAATTTGCTGAATTGACCTCAATCCAGCTCTGATCCTGCATGTTTAACCACACAGCATGACGTCTGGAGGAAACTGCATGACTGAAGCGTGCTGCTGCTCAGAGTCGATCCACAATATACGGCCCCGTGTGTTGTGCATTGTGCATTGGATGGTGTTGTTGCAAAACGCATTGTAATCCCACCATTAGTGTGACTCGGATTTACAATGTTGACATCATCAACCATGTCTGAATTTCTTTGTCCACTCACCAAGCTTCTCTGTGGTTCTCTTAACAAAAAGCAATATTCACTAAAAAAGTGCGTTTGTTGGACTTGTGAAGTTTGTGCTGTGAAGCAAATACACTGTATGACAAACACATCACTGCTGTGGCATGAGCCCCCCCTCTCCCCTCCCCTCCTGTCCCCTCTGCATGTGCTAACATTATCTGTTTGCATCCTTTCCTTTACCTGTGCTCTCTGTCCCCACACACACCTTGCCTGCACCTGCACCTGCACCTGCACCTGCACCTGCACCTGCACCTGCACCTGCACCGTCTGATTCCCCCAGCATGTCACGCTGCGACGGGCCAATGGTAAGCCGGCCAGGCGGCAGCTTGACTTCCCCTCACAGGCGGGTGAAGTGGACCGGGCGACCGTAAGTGCACGAGTGTGAGCTCGCATGTGTCTAGACACTTGAGGCTGTACAGCAAATCCTGTAGAGTGTGATTATTATGTGGGACATCTTTATTCATAATGATGCAAGAGACCAACAAGAATTGCAACAGAATTGGCGGAAGAACGGATATTTTTTTTTTTAGCTGTAGTGTGGAGTGTGATGTGTGCGTAATGCGTGCACATGAAACCTTGATGCATAAGAGTGTGTGTTTGCAGTGATGTGCATATCTGCAGCACCTGTCACAATCATTGCTTCTTCACCCCACAGCTGCAGCTAATGACAAACACAACTGCCGAGCTGCTCCTCGTATCGGAGCCTTCTCTCGCTTCCACGCTTCTTTATACACACAAAAAAAAAAAAAAAAAAAAAAAGATCAAAACACCTGCGATTAATAAGCCTCCAAGAATCATCTGGCACTGACTTCTCTATATTTTTGTCTCTTCCTCTGCTCTCTCTCTTTGTTTTATCTCCTCTCCTCACCAAAGCACTCCTATCTGGACCAAGAAACCTCACTCATTCTGAAAAGCATAGCTGGAAAGCCTTCTCACCTCCTGACCAAGGTGACCTCAAACACTCCTTTTTTTGAGTGCGTGTGAACACTGCTTTGCTTTTCTCTTTTGCTTTGCATGTCTTTTATTGTGAAAAACCCATCCTGATAATAACACTGCTGGAAAACAGCTGTCTGCAATCAGACTTTGTTAGTTGCTGAGTTTAAAAATAGTGACAAGTGGATGACACATGACACAAAATTCCCACATCAGACAGTGTTAGAGGATCAGAATGGATTTTTCCCTTTTCATAATGCTCACAGTAGACTCAATACACTTTATTATTATGCCTTTAACCCACACGTCTATTTTCTTTAACATTTCATCCGCTTTTCCACGAGTTTGGCTTTTGAATATGATTTGATGTCATGAGAGCTGCAACGACTAATCAATTAGTCAGTTAGGAATGAATTGATTGGTTACAGATTTGATAAGCAATTGCTCATTTGAAGCATTTTTCATATGAGGATTTAAGATATAGAGAGACATTGTGTAGATAATGATTAGTTGCAGCCCTGTGGCTTCAAACACATGTGTATGAATTTTGGGAATCTCTTATTGGTGCTGTCTATTTAAATGGATGAATTTGCTTTCCTATTTTGCACAATACGTTGATCGTGCAAACACAATGAGACAATGAAATGCACAAAAGGTCTCAGGGTTGTGCGAGTGTGTAAACAGTGGAGTTCTTGTACAGTGCGCACGCACACCGTTTTACTGTAAACCTCTTGGCAGCCGGCAGGTTTCCCAGCGAGTGTATGGGTTGCAGCCTCTGGCTCCCTCTGCAAAGCTCATGCCGATCAGATGTGTGGAGATTTGTGGTTTTAAAGTTGGCCGCCGTCGATTGTGATTTATATCAGCATCGCTACGCAACGTGGAGCCAAGTGCGCAGCCGGGGATTCCAGCAGAGGAGGGCGCCGAAGTCCAGAGCTCCCTGAATCCTGTTGAGATTTAATAATCCAAGAGCTTTTGCTGAATGAGACACAAATGATTGTGATCTCAGATCGTATAAGGGTCTGGAAAACTCCAGGGGAAAGACTTAATAACTAAAGTCATTGGCCTTGGAGTCAGATTTCTTTTTAAAACCCTTTCAGTTATTTGAATATATAATTGATGTGAGGTTGCAGCTTCCACCCAATTTTCAGCCAAAATTTTGCCATGACAGTTTGTCTTTGTAATAGAAAACAATGGCATTTATTCAATGTTTTGAGGCGATTGGTTTCTGGCATCCAGGCTCCGTCTGTGCATGTATGAAGAAAGCGTTTGAGTGGTTTTAAAAAGAGGGGGGGTGAGATGAGAGGATGGACGGCCTGCGGCGTGCAGGCTGCGAGGGACTTTGTGTGTTAGTGTTACACTCTCCATCAGAGAATAGGAGAAGGCGAGCCGCGATCGCCTCTACTCTCAAAAAATCTCTCCTCGCTCACAAATCAGAATACTGAATGAGCGCGGGATGTTTGGGTACAAGCGAGGAGGGAGAGAGTGGGAAGACATCAAAGAGAGCCAGGATTTTTTTTTTTTTTTTTTCTCCAGCTACGCAGAAGAGCCTTTTAAAATTGGCTCTGGTGTGAGTGAGTGAGTGTGAAAGTGGAAGGGCTGCGGAATAGGAATCAAACCAATGTCTGATAGAAAAACAGGGTGTAGGTGTCATGTGGTGAGGGAATAATGGAGGAGGAGGGGGGGTTGTGCTGACATTTCTGGGGCTAAACCTACAGTGTGACTCAGATTGACTCTGGACTGTAATCTGCACAACCCCCATGACCTCTGTTCTGTTGCTCACACACGCTCACACACTCACACACACTCACACTTCACTGGCTAAGAGCCCGTCGCTGTGTGTTGGCCAAACACACTGTTGGCTTTTATTGCATTAATGTGTTTGCGCTGTGGAGCTGGTCATGTGGAAAAGGTAGTCTGGGTCAAGGAGGAGGGGTGGGTGGGTTGGGGGGAGTTTCTTGAGATAAGAGGCTTGGGGTGGGGGGGTGAAGGGGGGGGGGCGGACTTCACATATTCACCATCTCAGCGTTTCATTCACACAAAACCCACTCTCCGTCCTTGTCGCTGTAGTTTAGCTCCGGTTCACCCTCCCTCCTCCATCGCCGCCATCACCCCTCGTCATGACTGGCTGAAGGGGGTTGAGGGGTCTCGCGAATGAGCCTCTCCCATTGGCCGACCTGCGTCATTCTACTATTTTTGTGGGGGATTATGCTTTATCGATTTGGCACGCTCCCAAACCTCTGCATCTGTTCTCCAAAGTGAGTGAGAGAGAGGGAGAGAGGGGGGTGGGAGAGAGGAGGAGGCAGGAAGGCAAAGAGGGTGGGAGGGTAGAGGGAGGAGGGGCATCATCCTCCCCACTGTCTCACTTTGGGTTTTAGTCAAGTTGTGCTCACATGTGAACCGGCGCTGTCATAGCCTCAGCTCGGGTTGACCACTGAGTGACTGGAGATGCTGATGTGAGGATCATGGTGGAATAACTTGAACGGGAAACAATTTTTTAATTCCTTTTTAAGTTTCTCTCCTTTTTTTCTCCCCCAATGCAAACTCAGCTGAGAGCGAATCCCCCTCCATCAATCATGGACGCCTTTGGATTTTTCCGTAATATCTTCCCCCCCTTTTTTAAACACGATCCTCGCAGGAAATCGCTGTATCAATGAGTGGCGGGCACGGACGCTTGATCTGAACTGATCCCACACTCACGTTCGCAGCCTCTTCTTCGCCCTTCGGGGATCTCCTACCATTGTTTCCCTTCTGCTGCTATACAGCGAGATCAAAGGAAACCACTGCAGCTCCATATGAATCCAATATGGAACCATAGGCGGTGAACGGAGCGCCATATTTGAGGGGACACCGGACCAATGTCATAATAGCAGTGGGGTTTTTTTGTTTTTAGTCACGTTGTTCATTTGTGTCTCGTCACATATTCGCACATTTGTGATAAAAAAAAAAAAAACACGTGCCGGCGAAGACAACCTGCAAGAATGGAGGTGATGGCATCGTGTTGGAGAGGGCAGGTAAGACGCCCAATGGACAAGACGCCATGCGCCATCACGCCTGAGGCTCGTGCATTTAAACGGTTGAGAAGGGTGCTTACTATTTAATGAAGTTGTGCATGTGTGTATGTGGGTTGAAGTGTGTGCAGGGTGTTTTATTCCTGCCAGAGGAATGATGAAAGACATGGGTGTAAGAGAGGGTGAGGCAAGGCTATGAAATCAAACCATTTTTCTTATTTGGGGGAGGTTGTGTGTGAATGACAGCTGTTCCTGTGTGTTCATCCAGGAGGAGCAAGCTGCCAAACTGAAGGCAGAGAAGATCCGAGTCGCCCTGGAGAAAATCAAGGAGGCGCAGGTCAAAAAGGTAACACCACCTCTCTCTTTCCTTTCTCACTTCACTGACTCAGTTTCTTGTTTTTTTGTTGCCATTTAGACTTGTACAGTAATTGCCGTCTTGTCACATTCACTGCACGCTGCATGTCTTTGTGAACTTCATTCACAGCGAGGCGATGAAGCGCAGAGAAAATAGGTCATTGCAGTGTTTGATTATATATGTGTGTGTGTGTGTGTGTGTATGTGTGTCTGCTGGGGAGGGAGCAAAGCATCAAACAGAGGCTTCAGAAAAAAAGAGATACAGCCTGTGTGTGTGTGCGTGTGTGTGTGTGTTGCAAGACAATGCAGACACATTTTGCATAAGAGATCTTATTTACTGCATCCAACCAAACAAGAGCTTTTTTTTTTTTTTTGCGGCAAACAACTGGGGCGCCTCGCTCCATTGAAAGAAATGTCTCCACCGGGAAGTCAGCATGGGACTCCACAGCAGCGTTTCCGCCAGTGAATGAACCGTCTCTGTGAATGAGAGCAATGCCATTTAGCAGAATGGTCCTTTTTTTTTTCTACATGCAATGAATAGCTGAGGCCCAGCAGTGTTTAAACAAACAGGGCCAGATTCATCCTCTACCAAGCGAGTAGTCATATGACAAGATAAAGAGTGTCGGTACAGACTACGCACTGGAGAATGCTGTGATGTGCTGAATTATTAGAGATGTGGTTGTCAGCATTTTATGTAATTTACTATATTTTGAATTTTGAGATGATTCCAAACTTAATCTTTTTGTTTTTTCCTATTCTGTGTTGTCTATTTCTTCTTTCCTGCCAGACTTGGGGGGGTATTAAGGGGGTTTCTCCTCTGAGAAATGTAGGTCAGACTCCCCACGTCTGTCTGTCACAGCTCTCCCAAGATTCTCATTTGTCCTTGTCTCCGTTCAATCAACTGCACCCACATACTGATTGGATACCTGGGTCCTGATGGGTGGGGCAAAAACACGAGGTCAAGGAATTTAGGGCTTTATTTGATTTCACCCCAGGATACGTCTTACATAGGCTGTGATTGTGCGAGGCTGGATTTGGCACACGTGTGTGTTTGTCATGTTCAGCTTAGTTAAAGCTCGCCAGTTGTGGAGGACTTTACTTTTGCATGTGGATGCAGATTATTGGATTATTTTAGTGGCTGTATATGTGACACAGCTGCACTTATGACCCATAAATAGTTCAAATAAGACTCACAAACATAATCAGATTTCATCCTCCCAAGCTTTTGAAGCCGGTAGTTCCTATACAGGTCAAATGTTGCTGCAAAAAATGTTATTTTATTCAATTCTAGTCACATAAAGTTAATTGAAATTGGACTTCAGCAGAAATGTGTTGACTCTGTTTTTGCTGAACCATTAAAAGTGTTTCTACAGTAACAATGATCTCTATGACTCGTCCTCAGCTGGTGATCAGGGTCCACATGTCGGACGAGAGCTCCAAGACCATGATGGTGGACGAGCGGCAGACGGTCAGGCAGGTGCTGGACAGCCTGCTGGATAAGTCGCACTGTGGCTACAGCCCCGACTGGTCTCTGGTAGAAACCATCAACGAGCTCCAGATGGGTAAGGGAGGGGCCGCAGACACACCTGAGTCACCTAAACACTGTGGACACATGCACAAATGTAAACAATGTAGCTGTATTACAACTCCATGTGTGGCTTTGGACTAATTGTGAGGCTTATAGTTAAAGGTTTTGCCCCGTGCCATAAAAAAAAAAAAACAGAAATCCCTGATGGGAGTAAATGAAGTGCACATTTGCAGGTCAGCAAGAAAAGTGCACATCTTGCATCTTATCTTCACTCCACTCCTCCTCCTCCTCCCTCTTCTCCTCCGTCTCCGTCTCTCAGAGCGGATCTTCGAGGATCATGAGAACCTGGTGGAGAATCTGCTGAACTGGACCCGGGACAGCCACAACAAGCTGATGTTCATCGAACGCATTGAGAAATACGCTCTCTTCAAGAACCCTCAGGTGACCGACTGACGTCCGTTATGCATCAACACACACACGCACACGCATCGATATACTGTAGATAGACGGATCATCCTCTCGATGTCTTCTAGAGCCGCCTCTGCGTTCAGCGTGTAAATGCTGAAAGCATATGCTGTACACACAAACACATTGTTTATGCATGCTCAGTGACTGCACAGCCCAGAGAACCAGGGAGGGAACAAGGGAGTGTGTTTGTGCAGGAGAGTTGGAAGTAGGTCAGAGCTCTAAAGCGAGTAAAGGTGAATAATTTATTTAACATAAGAGAAGGGGTGAGCCCCCGACTCTACACTCCCCTCACCCCCACCTCCTCTCTCCTCTCCATGTCCTCTGTTAACTTTACTGTTCTCAATCTTTTCCAGAACTACTTGTTGGGGCGGAAGGAGACGTCAGAAATGGCGGACAGAAATAAAGAAGCTCTATTAGAGGTGAGAGCATTTACAACTACAGGTGTTCTTAGAGGATCACTCACAAGTGTCAATTGGATAACAAAAGTGTGTGTGTGTGTGTGTGTTCTTCAGGAGTGTTTCTGTGGCGGCACGGTGTCGGTGCCAGAGATCGAGGGCATCCTGTGGCTGAAGGAGGACGGGAAGAAGTCGTGGAAGAAGCGTTACTTCCTCCTCAGGGCTTCGGGGATCTACTACGTCCCAAAGGGCAAAGCCAAGGTCGGTGAGAAACTGAGACGGTGCAACGAGGGCACACGGTTCAGACGCTCAGACAAAAACGAAGATGGGAAACAGAAATGTGGGGTTGGGGTTATGAGAACCAGGTTGACACAGTCTGCTCTGTGGTATTTCCTGTTTTGATCACTTTGAGCACGACTGAAACCGAGGATTTACTGTACGCACGTGCTCTATTTTTAGCAGCGTCGTCCCCCAAAGTCATTTTCAGACTCATCATTGAGACCACAAACCAGTTTCGATGACTAACACGTACATTAATCACCAACAAAAAGCTGAATATACAAGACCGGATTAGGAATTCATGCTGTTTCTGGGAACCTGAGAATTGATACCACCGTGTATCAACACCTTCTTCTTTTTGCCTCCTGTGTCTCGCTCTCTGCAGGCGTCCAGGGATCTGGTGTGCTTCCTGCAGCTGGACCATGTTAACGTGTATTATGGCCAGGACTACCGCAGCAAATACAAAGCGCCTACTGACTACTGCCTGGCCCTGAAGGTGTGTATTTTTCTATGAAGTAAAGGCAAATGTTAAATCTGCCCCTCCAAAAAAAAAAAAAAAAAAAAACTTTAAAGGGATAGTTCAACATTTTGGCAAATTGGCCCATTGCCATAAATCCCTATAGTTTTAGGAGTAGGTTCGTTACCTTTAATTGTTGGTGCAAGCTATTTTTAGAACAGAAGTGTTGTTTTTGATGCAAATGCAGAGACTGCTTGCTGAAAAACTGCCCCCGGTTTTGCATGAATTTACCTCTAAAACAACTCCGGTTTGTCACGTTCTGTTACTATCTCACAGCGTAGTGAATGTGCAGGTCACAACTTGTCCACCAGAGCGTTTTGAAGTTGTTGGATTGTGTATTTGATGAGTTTGATGAGGGAAACCAAGAAATCCCATTAGCCTCCGTAGCGTAGCTCTGAGCAGCTCACGGCTCTGCTCCGCCGTTCTAAAAATAGCTTGCACCGACAATTAAAGGTAACGAATCTACTGCTAATCCTATAGGGATTATGGCAATGGGCCAATTTGCCAAAATGTTGAACTATCCCTTTAATAATCAGTTCAGTGGCATACTTTTCTCTCACATCCTCCATGCATTGCAGGTTTTAAAATGGATATTTCTTTTTACAGCATCCACAAATCCAGAAGAAATCACAGTACATCAAGTATCTGTGCTGTGACGATGTCAGGACTCTGCACCAGTGGGTCAACGGGATCAGAATCGCCAAGGTGAGGTCGAAACCTGAGCTGTCTGTCTGTCGTTTTTAATCTGGAAACAAAATAGCTCTCGGAGAAAATGATTTTTTAAATTTCTCTTCTGTCGCTATTTCTGTGTAGTATGGAAAGCAGCTATATGTGAACTACCAGGAAGCCATGAAGAGGACAGAGGCGGCCTACGATTGGTCCTCGCTCTCCACCGCCAGCATCCGATCGGGCTCCAGCTCCGCCAGCATACCCGGTCAGTTCAGAGTGTATTTCATTATTACATATCAGAGAATATGCTTCGTTCGGAGAGACTTACTGTCGTGTTTTGTGCCTCCAGAGTCTCAGTCTAATCATTCAGGCCATTCGGACAGTGGTGTGGACACAGGCTCCTCTCATGGCCGGTCCCAGAGTGTGGTCAGCTCCATTTTCTCCGAGGCCTGGAAGAGAGGGACGCAGATCGAGGAAAACACTAAGGTACAACTTCCTGTCGGACTCTCACAGCCTTGTTACGCCAATTTTTAAAAATTCACTTTACTGAGTTAACATTTGATCTGTTTCTAGCACATGAGGATGGAGGCGTCCAGAGGGGGAACGCTGCCGCACGGCTCCCACGGCCACCGGCATCACAGCACGCATTCAGTCGACCATCCACCTATGGCGCCATCTCCCCAGCCTCAACCGCAGCCACAGCCGCCGCCGCAGCCTCAACCGCAGCCGCCGCCCCAACAGCAGCACCCGCCGCCGCAGCATCAGCACCCGCCGCCGCAGCAGCAGCATCAGCATCCGTCTGTGCCGCCACCCGTGTATCAGCAGATGCCGACCCAGCCCCAGCCGCCGCCGCCGCAGCAGCTACAGCACCAGCACCAGCAGCTGCCCCCCCAGCCGCAGCCTCCTCAACAGGCGCCGCAGTCGCCTCAGCGCCCTCAGCAGCCGCCGCCGCCGCAGTCTCCTCTGCAGCAGCAGCAGCCGCCACCGCTGCTGCCGCCACCACCACAGGCCGTCAGCAGCTACAACTACGCGCCGCCGCCACCGCAGCAACAACAGCTGGCGCCTGCACCTGCACCTGCACCCGCGCCCCCGCCTCCTCCGCCACCGCCGCCGCCTCCCCCTCCTCCTCCTCCGCCGCCGGTTCAGATGGTGTCGCACCACTCGCCGGCCCCCACCATGTACAAGTTCAGCACCATCAACCGGCTGCAGAACCAGCAGTCCGCCGCCGCCCAGTCCGCCAACCACCACCACCACCACCACCACCACAAGCTGCCCGGCCACCTGCACGGCGCCACGGCCATGCAGGTGCTGCCCACGGGTCCGGCGCCGCACGTGGTCGTCAAACCCATCAACGTCAATCACATTGCAGCAAGGACTAATGTCCCGCCTCCCCCGCCGCCCCCTCCCCCGCCTCCGCCATCCATCCCGACGCCCGGCTCGGCCATGGCCGTGTTGAGGCGGGGGCCTCCCAGCCCGGCCGCCCCGCCCGCCTTCATCCCCCCGCCGCCAGCGCCTCCACCCGCTCCACACGCCAACGGAGTGGCGTTCCCTCCGCCCCCTCCACCTCCGCCAACGCTCGTCGCAGCGCCCACAAGCCGCCCGGTTTACCCCAACGGGCTGAAGCAGGTGCTGAAGGAGCGGTTCCCCAGCCCGCCGCGGGACCTCCTGACCCCAAACGGCGACCTGGAGGAGTCCCCGCCTCCTGCCCCCGCCCCTCCGCCCCCGCCTCCTCCCCCTCCGCCCCCGCCGCCACCTCCTCCCCCTCCCCAGCAGTTCCCGGTGCCGGCTCAGTTCCCGCCGCCTCCCGCGCCGCCGCCAGCGCCGCCTAAAACCTTCACCGGCTTCCTCCCGCACACCGCCCCCAAGCCCGTGTCGCCCGTGGCTCCGTTCCCTTTTGCCCCGCCCCCCGCGGCTTTGGGCGGGGGCCCGACCCCGACCCCGCCGCCGCCGCCTCCCCCGCCGCCGCCCGCGCCCTTCAAGAAGCAGTTCAGCCTCCAGGGGTCGGGCCACGCCTCCAGCCACCCCCCTCCCACTCTGCCCAAGCAGCACAGCCTGTCCAAGCCGCCGCCGCCCGTCGTTTCCACGGGAGCCGCTCCCACCATGTCGCTGGTGAAGCAGCTGGCGAGTCAGTTTCCGGGAGCGTCATCGGCCAGTCACGCGGAGACCCCCAAAGCCCCGCCCCTCTCCCCACCTGCAGTCAAGACCAAACCGAAGTGGCAGCCTGGGGGGGGGCAGCAGCAGCAGCAGCAGCAGCAGCAGCAGCAGCAGCAGCAGCAGCAGCTCCAGTCTCCAGAGTTCCCTCCTCCTCCTCCAGACAACAACAACGCCGCCGGCTTCCCCGCTGCTGCTCCGCCGCCGCCGCCTCCTCCTCCTCCTCCACCGCCGCCGCCGCCCCCAGCGCCCGTCACAGGCCCGACCCCGCCCCCTCCCCCCCTCCCTCCTGGCGGTAACCTAGGCTCCCCGGTGAAGCGCTCGCCCTCTGGCTCCTTCAGTAGTTTGGGAGGCAAGAAACCTCCCCCGACCCCCCAGAGGAACTCCAGCATCAAGTCCGACTCCTGCGCCTCCTACGAGGAGTCCAGGAGGAACTTACTCAGCAAGTTCGCTCCTCAGGGCAACACTTCTCCGTCTCCGCCGTGCCCCCCCCCTGTCTCTACCGGATCGCCATCCAAGGACCACTCCGCCGGCCCCCCAGCGCCGCCAAAACCAGGCAAGCTCAACCTGTCCAACCTGCCGCTGGGCCTCCAGGCCAAAGTCAGCCAGGCCAAACAGACCGGTGGCGACTTCCCTTCGCCGCCGCCCGAGTGCTCCTACTTCCCGCCTCCTCCTCCAGCTTCAGAGCTCTTCCCGCCTCCCCCGCCTCCCGGTGGCGACGCCCCGAGGGTCGCCGTGGTCAACCCCCAACCGCAGGCGCCCCCGCCTCCGCCGCCCGTCTCCCTCGTCAGCAACTCGACGTGGGGAAAGAGCTCGCTGAAAAAGACCGCGCCGCCCACGCTCGCCCGCCGCAGCAACACCACCCCGGAGCCCCCGCCGCTCTCGCCGCCTCCGCCCACCTCCCCGAAGGGCGGCAACTTCCTGGACGACCTCCACCGGACGCTGAAGCGAAAGTCGGTGGGTCGACAGGGGTCTCTCAACTCCGCCGGCCTCTCCGGGAAGCTGGAGCCGGCGGGGACCATGGACGACATGGCGCTGCCCCCGCCGCCGCCCGAGCTGCTCCTGGACCAGGGGAAGCAGAGCAACGGAGGAAACGGCGGCGGCGGCTACATGTCCGGAAACATCTCAGGCTATGCAACACTACGACGAGGACCCCCGCCCGCGCCGCCCAAACGGGGGGACTTCACCAAACTCACTTGAGAGCGTTGAACTTGGGAGATCAGGACGCAATGAAGACGGATGAATAAATAGACAATGAGAGGATTTATGGACACGAACTGAGAGCGAGTTCCTGGACTCCATCTGGACCACAATGATAAATAAATACATAACTGTGTATATACTAAAACCCAAATCAGACCGCGGTCAATTAGTGTTTGCTAATTATTGCATATTTTTGAACATGCTTGGCATCCTGGGTCCGTGGGGTTCACCATAGTGGGACAATTAAAACTGGAGCAGGTCAGTTTAAGGTCGTAGAAAAGCACATTTCTGCGGCTCTAAACTCTCTGGGACATAATTGAACAACCCGGTATGGTTAACCCCACCCATCTGGTGCACCGAGCACATTTAAATAAAACACTAATAAGAATTGTGCAAATATTACTGGATCCAGGTCTGAGCCAAAACCATGTATCTGCTTCTTTGCCATAAGTTTGTGCCACGTACTGGAGCCAAAAATGGAAAAAAAACCCAACAAAACAAAGAAAAAAAAGAAAAAACAAGGAAACAAAAACACATCAGGATCTTTCTGCTTTGATACTGCATGGACCTCATGTAACGACAAGCTGTAAAACACAAAGCTGTTGTGGTTTGTGTGTGTGTGCATGTGCGAGCAAGAAAGAGACAGAGACTGATATGCATACACGTATGCAAGGTTTTATGGTGGCAAAGATCAGGAAAGGCCTTTGAGGAGCGGTTTGCTTTTACATGAAATTATTTAAAGACTGATTAATGGAAGGATTTTTTTTTTTTTTTTTTTTTTACAAGTCTGTCTTTTTAATAGCTGGTCAACAAAGTCTAGAGAGGGTCAAAACGATAGGGCACAATGGAATGTATATGGAAGGCATTACAGATGGCACACATGAAGGTAATGATGGAGTAGTGCAGCAACAGGTAAAAAAAACAAAAAACGTCTCAAACATTTCTAGACTGTTCAGAAAAATCAGAAGGAAGCCTTATTCCCAAAGTCTTGCGCAGAGGTCAAAGCAGAGAGGAGATTTCTTCCAAAAGGCTCAGCAGAGTCTGGACTGTGCAAGTGGAGAAAAAGAAATGATGCTTTTAATTTAATGCAAACGTATAATGGACTTGGGGTAAATGCAGGGTGGAGGCCTGTGGTGGTGTATCTTCGTGGACTGTGTGAGTTTTCCCTGTGCGTCGGCTTGATTTCTGGACCTTTTATCCTTCAGTTTGTATCTGTACAGTTCGCAGCTGCTGCTCCGGTTACAGCCCCCCTGCCCCCCTGCCCCCCCTCCCCTCCTAACCACCCACCGCCTTCTCAAACCACATGGTGTCACGATCCAGGAAGTAAAAAAAAAAGAAAAGAAAAAAGAAGTACAGATTGGGTTTGGCCTTGTGAAGTTTGCCCGTCCCGTTGAAAGACGAGCAAAAGCGCCCAGTTTGAAAGAGATGCATTTGTCTGGTTTATGTACAGATCATCAAATCATGTAGTCAATAACGGAGTGGCATTAGACTGAATGTTACTTTCAGCTTTGTGTGTCTATCGTATCTTGTTTCTTCATGGTGCCATTACTGCTTCAGCCCTCAGCGCACGAGGGACTAAGGTTACCACTTGGTTTTTGGATCAAGAGACTGAATCATGAAGGTTTTTTTTATTATTATTATTATTATTATTATTATTATTTCTAGCAGGAATGCCTTCATTTTCAGGGTGCTACCGCTGATCCCATGTCCTCGTGTGTTGGGATGACATATCAACATTTCACACCATTGAAAACTGGTTCTAAATTGGCTTTAGTGTGGAAACGCGTGCTGTGGAAATGGTTTTTAAACGAGATGATGATAACCACGCTCGGTTCCCGAATGAAGCTTATATAACATGCTATTCCTTTCTCTTACTCCAGCCACAGTCATGTGAGTGCCACATGAAGGCAGTGTACCATTTCCTATAGCTGAATATCATCATCATCATCATCATCATCAGTGACAGGATTGTTTGCTACAGTACAGTATGTAAGTTATTGATGTGCTGATGTGAACACGTGGGGCCAAATGAAGTGAAGAAAAATGGTTGCAGATAGAGTAAACGTGTCCTCTTGCATATAAACTGCAAATCACAATATAAATGTTGAAACCAGACGTCAATGTGTCTCAAGAGTCATTTGTGCCAGTGATCATTATGGGAAAAGTCTGTGGATCTCTTACTCCCTCTAGTGGTTTAATTCTGTAACGACACTTCAGCATTTTGGAGCATTTTACTGTATATCCACATAGGAAAAGTGATACTGACTGATTTATTCACTGATCAGTCACTGACTTTAAAAAAAGTGAAAGAAAGAAAGAAATCAAACCATATTATGGAAACATTTTTAATGATTCAAGTTTGTTTTCTGATCAGCACCAAAGTGTTTCCAGAGCGAGCCGAGGCCTTCACACCACAAAGTTGTTGAAGACGTCCCCTCTGGGCCGCGCCTCCACCGTCTGAGTGGGGGGGGGTCGAGTGGACTGGCGTGGAGGAGGAGGAGGAGGAGGAGGAGACCGGACTGTTGAAAAGACACGGTCCCTCCGGTCAGTTATGCGCTGATCATCACACTGGTGAACATACACAGAGAGTGTGAAGAGCAGCTCTATGGATATTTGATACTCAGCAGCACTGTACTGGATCATTAGTTAAAAACATGAGTCAGCACTTGCCTGTGTTTGTCACTGGGATGTTGAAGTGTTGTCTCCCTCTTGAGAACATCTGTGGGATCAGGGTATTTGTTAAATTGTCTCACTCAGACTGGTTCAAAATTTATGATACAAAATAGAAATCCATGTCCTCACCTCCTCACTGGACTCGGAGCTGGAGCTGCTGTCACGGCCACAGTTGACGGTCACCACCTGGGTGGAGGTGGCAGTCACTCTCACTCTGCTGGAGCAGGAGAGGGTGGGCTGGAGACGAGAGGAGAGGATGATGTGTTTTTAAATATTACAAGTGTTTGTAATCACATTTTGACATGATAACATGTCTCATGACATCACGGCAGATCAGACTTGATCAACAAATTCTGTCCTGGTACATTCATGCCAATATAAACAATCAGTCTGTCAACATCTGGAGAAATTTTTCACTTGAAAATGCAACCACAGGACACCAGATAAAAATAGAACAATTGATTTTTTTTTTTTTAAATGCTCCTTGTGGATAAATATATATATAAAGTACGGTATATTATGACCCCAGGCAGGGCCGTTGCTAGGAATTCTGGGCCCCCTGAAAGAATACTAAAGTGGGCCCCTGACTTTTCCACTTTTTTTCTTAGACTACGTATGTATTATCATTTTTTATTTAGCCTACTTTGTTTTGATGCTAATGCAGCATTACTATGAGTATTAGTCAGGGTCTTATGCAGAATAATTCAGTCATAGCTACAAAGATTAGACTACTGGGGTTTTTTGTGGGCCCCTAGAATTATCATCACCCTTCTCCCCTATACAACGGCCCCGACCCCAGATGATATTAAATCTCTCACCACAAAGAAGCCAGATCTGAAGGCACAGGTCTGTGGGTCGCTCCCAGAGGTCTTCAAACAGTCCGTCTCTTTAATACCAAACGCCATCATCAGGTCCACAGTGCTCTGGCCCAGAGGAATAACCTGCCGCACAAGTAATATTTGTCAGAATCCCACAAGTGAAACACAATCTGCCACTATGTGCAACAGTATTTGCAGACTCACCCTCTTGACGGAGCCTCTGACCGGCCTGTAGAGGTAACTGACGGCGTACATGGTGTTGACTTCTGTCATCGCTGCTTGGAGACCTCTGCTCGCCATCGCCTCCAGCTCGGAGTTGGGCGGTGGGGCAGCTGCAGGAACATGCATGAAAAAAAAAATTAATACACCAATAATGTGTTATATTATATACATCAGTGCAATGAAATGATCAGTGCAGAAATCCACTCACCGGAGCATCCCAAGAACGGCAGCAGGGTGACGAGGAGCACGTAGGACTTCATGTTGATTTGCACCAAACTATCCCAGCGCCTCACCGACCCTCCTATAAATACGTCAGCTTGGGTCCGAAAATCTCCTATGCACCGCCTCCTACACTCCCTAACCTTTTTAAAAAACCCGTTCAACTCCCTTCACGTCATGCGTCTCACTTAACCTTTGTTCAGCACTATTGATCCAGCAGAGCAGCCAAATTAAATGATGCTGATAATCAGCTTCTCTTCCAGATCCTCATTCTGTCTGATGATGATCTCAATGTGTTCTCATCATCAGAGTCTTCCTCCTACATGACCGTTACCACTTATTTCTGATGATGGTGATGATGATGTTGTGTGTTTTCTTTCACAAGAACCACCAGTGAGCAACATCTGAATCAGACTCAGATAAAAGTTAGTGGGTTGTTTCTGTTTATTCTTAATCACATCCCTTCACCCAGACTGCCCCCCGGTGACTCAGACTGTGAGTTTTCAAACAGAAACCAGGGAGATGTTTGTCCATGAAGTTGTTTTTGTTCATGTCCCAGATCAGACTACCTCCTTCCTCTGGACGGATCACTGACCTCTGCTCTGTCACAGCTCGTTTCAACATGAGGTCGATTTGAATCATTTGCCAAATCAAATGGAGCAGAATTACAAAACGTCCTCGGGGGGTTGGGGTGGGGGGGGGCGGTGGAATTTATTATCCCAACAGGTCCAGATCACTGTTTATTTACAAGCACAGTGGTAGAGTTAAGCAGTTACACGAATACAACGAACATCGTGTCTTCATTACATTCATCATCAATATCAAAAATACGTCACATTTTGGGAATGTAGAGATTTGCAGCTCTTGTAAACATATTTTTGTATGTTTCAGAAGATTATTAATCCACCATATTTAACAATATATTCTCTTTAACAAAAATGTAACTAATACATCTCCTGTAAAAAAAACAAAACAAAACAAAATAGACTAGGAGCTATAACTGCAATCACAGGATAATCAAGTATTTACAATTCAAATCTAACAGAACCACAGCTGGATGATTGTCCATGGCCATAATGAGAATGATTTAAATCCGTTGTTTCGGTTCAGGAGACCTGAATGTGGCACATGCTCCATCTTTTTCTGCTTTTAGGACAAACCCTGATCCTCTTTGTTCGGGCCGTGTCCTCACAAAGCATCTCTGCATCAATCCTGATCAGATCTGTAAGTGTGAATGCAGCTCTAAGTGCACTAAACAAACACACAAACTGGTGTGTGTGTGTCCTCATCATCCCAGCGTTCCCATCAGAGGCTCCATGGCGGCGAGGAAGCAGGCCTCGAACTCCTGATCCGAGAAGCGAGCCACCGACAGCCGGGCGTTGCGTCTGATCTGCAGCCGGCTGGCGGGCGGCAGAGACAGGATGCTGTCGATCGCCGCCGCGTAACCGTCCTCGTCCTCGGCCAGGAAGCCCGTCTGGCTGCCGTCGAAGGGAACCACGATGTCCAGCTTGGGGCCGCCGGACTTGTGAGCCAGGATGACCTTCCCTGCCGCCATACACTCCACAACACCTAGACAGGGAAAAAGAGGAGATTTCATATCATATAGAAGGAAAATATAACTCAGAAATTCAAAATATAACTTTATTTAGATGAATTTGTTAAGTTACCGATCCCAAAGTGCTCGTTCCACATGGTGTGGAGTCCGATGGTGGCCTCGCCCATCTCCCTCTTCAGCTCCTCGAAGGGTATGTTCAGTTTAAACTCCACCTTGTCGGCGACGCCCAGCTCCTGGCACAGCCCCCGCAACATGAGCACTCTGTCCTCATCCTCCTGGTTCCTGCATCCACCAATCAGAACCAGCTTCAGCGCCTCCCCCCTCCTCTTGTCCAGCGCCTTCTTGAAAGCCCTGATCTGCAGCCGGTGGTCCTTCTCGGGCCGGAACTGCCCGACGGAGACGATCGAGTGGCACTTCCGGTCGCCGTCGTCCTCCAGCGGGACGTCCAGGAAGGCGCTGACGTCGCAGGGCGGGTAGACCACGCTGGTGCGGTTGGGGGCGCGCCACAGGGACAGGATGTGGTCCAGGGTCCAGGAGGAGTTGACCATGATGAGGTCGCTGCAGGAGCCGGCCATGCCGTAGAGCAGAGCGAACAGGCAGTAGTAGACCACCTTGAAGGCACTCAGGAACAGACTGTTGGAGATGATGTCTGGGTTGTTGAACCTGGGGAAGGAACAGATTAGAGCATTATGGTGCTGCAGTTACTTCTGACCACCACTAGAGGACAATAAAGGACATTTTACTGCCCTTTTCATTCAGATTCAGACTCAGAATTACTTTATTTATCCCCAGAGGGAAATTTTTTTCTTTGTTACAAACTCCTGAATAGTAAAATAAATCAACACAAAGTGAGATATTATTATTATTTAAATAAAAGCAGAATAAGAACAGAATTAAATAAGATAAAATAGAACAATAATAAATTAAAATTAAAATATAACGATAATAATTAACATATGTACATGTACTTAGTATACACATCACAGTCGACTCCTGCACTTGCTAAATAGGCCTTCTTGTCATGCCCTACTGATTAACTGTTTTATTGTATTGTATTGTATTATATTGTATTTTTCTAAGTGTAATTTATATAACCTTGTTTTTTTAGCACTCCCCTCCCCCTTCCCCTTAAAGAGCCTCTTGCTCTTTTCAGGCTGCACTTGAAAATAAGAATTTTGTTCTTAATTTGCTTGCCTGGGTATATAAAGGTTAAATAAAATACACAAGGCAGAGTTAAACAGCTTGATAGTGTGGCTCTGTGGTGCAGCATGTCTATCATTGAATGTATAAAAGAAAACGTGATATAGTATTTTGAGAAATCTGAATAAATATAATAAAAAATGGCAGCAAACAGAATTTAAGTAACCCTGTATGAGCAGCTTATATCACAGTTTAGTTGAGTTACCTGGGGTTCCTCTCTCTCACCACAGAGAGCATGTCGGTGCTGATGGTGGGATAGTGAACGTAACTGCCCACGCTGCAGCCTCCAAAGTAACGGAACAGGGGCAGAGTGAAGGCGTAGCCCATGGAGTCGATGTACAGGTCTGGGACGAACTCCGTCAGAGCCTCCCATCCCAGAAAGATGGAGCCCACGCTCTGTCCCAGCAGGGTGAAGTGGGGAAACAGGCCGGGCTCCACCAGCAGCCGGTGCCTCAGGAACACAAAGTGAACCGGCCGGGGGAGCGCGATGTTGAAACGGCGTCGTGCTCCGTCCAGGATCTGCTGTCCAGTCACACCCACGTCCCCCGTGTAGACCACGAAGTTAATGTCTGCGTACCTGTGCAGACGAGAGATGGGTTACATTTTTGATGTTCTGTTGTTTCCTGTCTCTCTGACTTCAGTTAGTAAGCAACACATGTTGGGCTTCACCTGTTCTGCAGAGCTCTGATGGCACACCAGAGCACCCTCTCCCCTCCACCGCCGGCGTTACAGTACGGGTGGAAGAAGGCCACGGTGGGCCGGCCTTCCCTCGCCCGCCGAGCGTTCCTGTTGCTCTGCAGCCAGAAACGCACCGCCAGCACCAGCAGGACCAGGACAGCGATGAGCAGCACGCACAGGAAGAGCAGGGGCAGCAGCAACTTCCACAACAACCTGAAGCACAGCAACACAACACAAGGGATTAAAGGGTAAATCTGCAAACAATGAGGTACACAGTATAAAAAATATATGATTGAGAAGAGCCATGTCGAAGATGAATTTCCATTGCTTTTTTTTGCAATGGACAATAGAGTTTTTTCTCATTTCTGATTTCTCTAAGACTTTGCAGAATGCTGATCCAGAGTCAGATTATCGTTTATTTATTAGGACCCCCATTAGCAATTACTTCATTATATGAGCAATGGCTATTCTTCCTGGGGTCCAGCACATACAATGACAAATATAGTAAAAACAAAACCACACTACAATTATCCAGACATTGAAATAAATTGTTAAACAGTTTAAAGATTTGCAGATACAACACAATAAAGCCTGTACTCAATAATACATTATAGTGTAATAATACAAACACAACCAAAGCTGTGGTGTTACCTAGCTGTAGTTGTGTTAAAACTGTAGTGACATATAGTGTAGAGCTAAATTACATGTTATATATTAATGGTACTTCCTGTGTAGGAAGTGTGTTGTTATTATGCACCTGTTTAGCTAAAATAGTTTGGTCTCTATAGTGACGTTAATTATAATCTCGCAAAAATAGCGTGAAATATCGTGATACTTGAACAGTATTTCTGTTAAACTGTCAGAGCAGCAGCCTACGTAACGTACAGTGAAATGAAACAAGCTAACTACGCTCTCATAACGAGTCTATTAACGTTTTTTTTCATTCATTTAAACGCTGTATTTGAAAATTAACTTCGATAAAATAGCTCACCTCGTTAATTCACACAGACAGTGGACCAGTTGATCGTGGCCCGACATCTTGACAACAAGAAATTTCTAACAACACATCACCTTTCAACTCGTCTCTTTCCTACTCGTCTGTTTTGCGGCTGTTTGCTGCCGTTTACGTTCAGGTGGCGCCACCCAGCGGCGAGGAGGTGTAACTGCAGCGCCACTGCCAGCTCATATTGAGGTAAGAAGTAGTTAAACTGCATTTATTTAAACACTGGTGAATTATACAAATAGTTTGATTTAGGTTGTTGCAAGTAAAAGCACCAGAAACACACTAACCTGCTCCCCGTCAGCCATGTTGGCTGATCTATGCCCTCCTCTTTCAAAAAAGTAAAGTTTAACTTCTAAATAAACACTGTGGCAATCAATAGTGTCTCCCTAACCCCAGGGTCTGAACAAACCTCAGTCATTTCCAGTATGAATCCTGTCATCATGAAGACTCTTTTGATTTGGTTTATTCTGATGAATCTGGGGAAAGGATACTGCACTGAAACCCGGTATGTTGATTCTCGAAATTGAATTTATTTATAAGGAAATAATAGCCTAACTATTTACTGTCTCTGAACTGTTTTCTATGTAGAAAATAGGTTATGGCACGCTTATGTAAACACATGTCCTTATACGGTATGTGTTGTGGTTCATCTACAAATATCTAAACTCTATTGGTTCATACATTTGAGAAGACCCACTCAGTTTTAACTTCATTTACTGAAGTTGTACACCTCATATTTGTATTCTGGTGCTGTCATTATCACTGGTGAAAACATAGTAAGTTACATATTTGTTTATTGATTGACCCACTGAGGCCTCCATCACTCACCGATGCCTTGTTTTCTCTGTTTTACCCAGCGATCAAGTTCTCTCAATCACCCCAAAAACACAGGAACAAGTGGACATCTTGAAGAACGTATCCACCCAGTATGAGGTATACTGTATAAAAAAGTGCATTTGATTGTTTTTCTAAGATTTTATTCTCTCCTAGAAATAATTATGCTGCATATTCTCCTCACAGACGGCCTTATGGCAGCCTGTTTCATATCAGTACATCACAGAAGACACACAAGTCCACCTGTATGTCCCAGCAAATAGCTCAGAGATAATCCAGGGCCTGCTGCAGAAACACGCCATAACTCATGAGTATGTATCTGAAAACACTCACACATCAGGAATGTATTTGCCATACGAGCGTACCAGTCTGTTTATGGGCTTTGCTCTGTGCCTTGTGTGATTATTACAGGGTTCTACTGGCCAACACCAACGAGCTTATTGAGATGCAGACGAAAAATGACTCATCGGACCCACGAAGCAGCTCAACTTTCTATGAGAGATATCACAGTCTGGAGGATGTATGCTTTTTCTTTTTACTTATCAACACACTTGACATTTTAATCTTTACTCCATGCCGTTGCATTGATATATAAATAAACATGCTGCCTCCATTACAGATCTATGTCTGGATAAACAGGACCACACAGGACAACCCTGACACGGTCAAAGCCTTTCTCATTGGCTCCTCGTATGAAAAGCGACCACTATATGTTCTAAAGGTGCAGATACCCCAACACAAAATAAAATGTAATGAGGATGAGTATGATAGTTTTCAAACTAACACTTAAAATTAAGTCTATGATGAATCTCTTGTCCTCAGTTGTCTCTAAATAACAGGCCAAATAAGAAGGCAATGTGGATTGACTGTGGGATCCACGCCAGAGAGTGGATTTCTCCTGCTTTCTGCTTATGGTTCGTACAATATGTGAGTACATTTGCTGCGGCGTCTATGGGAGATGTCATGGAGTAGCATTTTTTGTTTTCATTTTTTATTTCCCGACTCAAACAGTTTCACTAAAAATCACCTTGTCTCCCAGTCTTTGGCATTTTACAAGATGAACCCAGACATTACCAGCATACTGGACAACATGGACGTCTATATCCTGCCCGTTATGAACCCTGATGGATACAAATACACATGGACAACAGTAAGATTACATGAAGCATATATTATATATCAAGCGATGGAAGCAATTTCAACTGGATTCACGCTTTTTTTGTCCCTGAATTTTGTTTCAGAACAGGATGTGGAGGAAGAACCGCTCGGTCAAGCTGAGCAGCTGGGGCAGCAGGAGCAGCTCCTGCTTGGGTGTCGACCTCAACAGAAACTTTGATGCCAATTGGTGCAGTGAGTCGCAATCCCACTGTAACACAGATATGTAGGCTATTCTTCCTTCAGTTGTATGCATGGTATGAAGTATGAGGTGTTTGTGTTCTTCCCAGCGGAGGGAGCCTCTCATGACGCCTGCACTGAGATCTACTGTGGCGCCTTCCCCGAGTCGGAGCCAGAGACGCAGGCCGTGGCCGACTTCCTCCGTAGACACAAGGACACGATTCAGCTCTACCTTACCATTCACTCCTACTCTCAGATGTTGCTCTTCCCATACTCCTGCAGAACAGATGAAGCGGAGAACCACAATGATCTGGTGAGTGTCTTACAGGTTTGTATCATGTCAAATGCTTTAGTTGGTATATTATGAACAATTCATAAATGTGCCTTATTTTGTTCTCACAAGTTTGAGATGGCCCAAGAAGCTGCACAGAAAATCAGAAGATATTATAGGAACACCTATAAATATGGTTCTGGAGCAAAGACGATATGTAAGTGGGGTTTATTTTGCTATTTGTGTGGTTTGGTTACTCTTAAAGTAGGCTACATGATTGGTGTTGTCTTCTCTCCAGACCTGGCACCTGGCGGATCTGATGACTGGGCGTACAACCTTGGCATCAAATACTCCTTCACCTTTGAGCTCCAGGACCGCGGGCGTTACGGCTTCCTCCTGCCTCCGTCCTTCATTAACAGGGCCTGTAATGAAGCGCTGCTCGCTGTGAAGACCATTGCTCTGAAGGTTATAGAGAAAACACAAGCTCCAACAGGTTCTCCTGCATCTGCCTGAGCAATCACCTCTGCCATAAAAGATTAAAAGTTCAATGTGTTGTGCCATTTTTTGTGAATGAAGCCTGTGCAGTTTTTTTGTAATACCCTGTAATGATCATTCAGTCTGTGCTATCACAGTACACAGTGTTAGGAATGTTCTGACTGTTGTTCATGGTATATTTTGCTACAAGGAAATATTTTAGTTGCATTACCTCCAATATCTATAAGTGTGATTCTTTTGCAAATGTAAAACAAAAGGTAAATAAATAATAAATTGATTGAAATTACACATGTGTGTCAGTGCCTTTCCTCTATTTACTATTCCATACTTATAGGCTATTTGTTGGTGTAATGTGAGCGTATTGTTGTTCTTTCCCAAATAGAAACATTGATTGATTGATTGAAAACTTTATTGAACAACATTAGAAAAGTGTTCAAAAGGATTAAAAACGCAACAAAGGCTTATTTCCATTGTGGTCCTATTTGATGGTACACATGGATTTAAAACAAGAAAGACAAACACACAACACATGGACGAAAAACATGGGAGAGACACTAAGGCACATAGACTACAAACATAAACTGGACAAATTTTTTGGAAAACATTCATGGCAACCTTGAGGGTTTTATTTCATAGGAGTTTCAAGGAAGTAACGGCACCAAATTGTACTCCCTGTTGGATTTCTTATGATCCATTACAAATAGGCTATTAATTGTCAAAATACTAGTTATGCAGCATCAGGTTATATCAATGTCATTACTAGAAATCAATGTTAAATAAGGCCCAAAAAGAAAAACACCAATAAATAAATACAATTTAATAAATAAATGAATATATTTTATATATTAAAAAAATATAAGATCAAATCAAAAGCCGCAGATGAAGTATTATATTATTATCTTATATTCGGTAGTGGGCGGTAAAGCGACACCAGCGGAGTACAGACACAAAGCACCGACGAAGAAGAGCAGCACCTATGATGCGCACCTTCCGCCAACATGAAGGCACTCAGGGCAGTTTCTGCCTTAGATTTTAAAGAATAAACCTTGTTTATTCTGCAAGTACTGACTCCTCTAACTGGACTAAAGTAGATGCGACACCGACTCAATATCCTGGGTGAGACGGCTGCTTCTTCTTTACGCTGCGGGCTGTGGACGCGCTGCTGAAGCTCCGAGGCCCCAGAAAACATGAAGTCATTAGCTCTGTGGCTAACCAACTTTAGCATTAGCATCCATTAGCTTGTCTTTGAGCATGAGGCGTGGAAAAATAACCGTCGGTGGTCGTTATCCGTCTATTTATCACGTATAAATGGTCGTTAGGCTCTTGGAGAGTGGTGCTGAAACCGTGCGGTTGCCTAGCAACTTTAGCTAATCTTAAACCGATTTGCAAGACGAGCTTGCTAGAAGTTAGCGCAGAGCAGCTGCACAGACAACAGACCGGGGCTTTTACGTCTGTTTTTGTTGTGATTGTGTGGCTGCCAGGAGCTAAATTAAAACTGCAAACAGCTCAGTTTATGAAGCCCATTCTTGCAGGACAACTAATAAGCTTAAAATTAGTTTCTTAGCTGCAGTGTGGGATGCTAAAAGTTGTAGCCTTGCACCCAGAATGAATGAAATTTGGGATAGAAGTAAAAAACAGCCACGTGACAAAGAGAGCACAATGCTGTTCAGCTTTAAATGTTTTGTTTTTAATGCAATCAGTCTATTATCTGCCCTACATTTACATCTTTAACATTACCCCTGCATAGACGTAGTCTACTGTACAGGTGTGTTGATGCAACATTGTCTGTCATGTTTCCAGTCCTGCAGAATGTCCAAGATCAGGCGGAAGGTAACAGTGGAGAATTCAAAAACCATATCTGACAGCAGCAGCACCACCACGACCAGCACTACCAGCAACCCCGCCGCCCCCTCCCGCAGACCCAGTGTGTTCGAAAGACTTGGCCCCAGCACTGGGAGTAATGCTGCTGATGTACGTATTGTCCAGACTGCTGATCATTCACATGCATAACAACTTGTAGGAAAAAGTCCTGTGTGTTATACTGATCTTATTACCACCCCATCAGATTGTTCTCTCTACATGGATGTTGCTTTATTAATCTCATTCTCTGTCCCTTCCAGAGTCACTGTAGAAATTGGTTAAAGACTGGTAATTGCAGCTACGGCAACACTTGTCGCTACACACATGGAACTCAGCCACGAGGCAAAGGATTTAGCTTTAGCCGGTGAGGCGACTTGAATTGAATTTTAAATGTAAGATCTAAACAGAGGCTTAACAACACACATATATTTAAATGTCTTCGTCTTCATGGGGCAGGTCAACCGAGAGGCCCACAGGTGATCTGCGGGAGAGGATGAAGAATAAAAGACAGGATGTTGACCCAGAAAACCTGAAGCGAGACCTTGACGAGCCCACATCCCCCACAGCAAGAGTGAGTTCTCAACTTTTCGAAGTAGTAGTTAAGGCACATTTCGTCAATATAAAATAAATGGAAGCATGGTATGCAAAGAAAGACTCAGTGTGTGTTTGTGTCCATCTATAGCAGAGAGACTCCTCCAGAGGCCGACACAGAGAGAAGGAGGATATAAAAATAACAAAGGAGCGTACCCCAGCTAGTGAAGAAGAACCCACAGAGTGGGAAACCAATCGTGAAGGTACAGTTCCTAGTTTGGTGATGTATTTTTTTTATGATTTGAAGTTATGGAAAGAACATTCTTATTATAGGCTTTGATTTGACTTTCAGATTCGGATATCGGTGACTACGACTACGAGTTATCCCTGGAAATGAAGCGCCAGAAGATTCAACGTGAACTGATGATACTGGAGCAGGAGAACCTCGAGAAGAGGGAGGAGATTGTCATCAAGAAAGACGAGACTCCCACCAAGACAAGAGCCACCGCCTTGCCAAAGGTAAGTAAACGTTTATAGTCACCGGTTGCCTCGTTCGAGAGACTCTTATTTAAATTCCCACCTGATCTGTCGTGTCCGTCCCTCAGGCGTCCCCGGAGCCGCTGAGCTCTAAAGAGTCCCCCTCATCCAGGAAGTCCAGCGGCTCCCCAAAACACAAAAGTGGAACCAAAGGGCTCGGCTCTGGGAAGAAAGAGAAGAAGGCGTCCATATCGTCCCCTGTGTCAGAATCTGCCAGGTAGGAGTCTGTGGTTACTGCAGAATGACGTTACGTTGCTTATTCACCCGCTCATTTCATGATTACAATGTGAACCTCTTCCATCTTGATCAATCCAGGTCTTCAAAAGGCAGCCATAGTAAAAAGAAAGGACCCCGTACCCCCAGCCCCCCACCCCCGGTCCCTCTGGACCTTCCCGTGATGGGGAAGAAGCACAAAGGCAAACACAAAAACAAGGAGAAGTCTGAGGAGAAGCTGAAGGAAGCGAAAGACCGCGGACGAGATACAGAGAAACACAAAGAGAAGAAGGAGAAACGCAGGTACGACCCCCACGCCCCCTCACTTCTCCGTCAACTCCTCCACTTTGGTGTCTTGTATTCTTTTTTTAAAATGATGTAACTTGTCGTTTCACAGGGACCGATCGGACAGTTCCCACAAAGCCAAGCGGTCGGTGACGTCAGAGGAGCGTTCGGGCAGCGTCTCGTCCCCCTCCAGAGGGGCTTCACCTCCTTCCAGGAAGAAATCCGCCTCTCCTAAAGCGTCGTCCCACAGAACCCCGGTGCTGGCGTCTCCTCCTCGCAGGTAACCACTTGAAATATTCACTTAATCACTTTTTGACAATGTTGAATCTGAATTGAGCTTATAAGTAGCTAACCGACTTCTCCCTCCGCAGGTCTCCCTCTCCTCCTCGGCACCAACGCAGTCCCACTCCTCCCCGCCACCACTCCCCCTCCTCCCACTCTGGCTCCTCCGCCCAGCGGCACTCTCCGTCTCCACGCCGGCGCCGCTCGTCCTCCCCCGCCTACCATCGGAGCAGCGGAGCGGGAGCGTCCACCTCCTCGCCTCAGAGCTCCAGGCGCTCCCGATCGCCTCCGGCCTCCCACGACGCCTCCTCCCCCCACCGCCGGTCCGACCGGTCCAGCCCCGCCCGGCACAACTCCAGAGGACGGGAGAGGAGTCGGGGGGACAGAGAGAGGAGTCCGCCCGCCCAGGAGCGCAGACACGAGCGCAGAGATGGTAACGTTATGGGTTTCTATTGTATTTGTCTTATTTCTCTGGGATCAGTGAGTTGAAATGTGTTAAAATGAAAATGTCTCTTTTGTAAACAGACAGCCGCAGCAAGCGAGAGAAGGACAGCGTCCGTGACGACCGGGACTACGACTCCGAACAGGTGTCATCAAGAGACGCTCGAGAGGACAGGGAGACGAGAGAAGCTCGGGAGCGGCGGGACACTCGCGAACGAGGAAGGGAAACGACCCGGGACTCTCGCGACCACCGAGACAACAGGGACGTGAAGGACTCCAGAGAGAGCAGGACGGACACCCGGTCCAGTCGGGAGTCCCTGGAGCGCCGGGACCGCGAGCGGGAACGGGAGAGGGAGCGAGAGAAGGAGCGGGACAAGGACAGAGAGCGAGAGAAGGAGCGAGAGAGGGAGAGGACCGACACCCACAGGAAGGAGGACATGTCTCAGGACGACAGGGGCTACGGCCGAGGTCACGGGCGGGAAGACGGAGGGAGAACCGAGGCCAGGACGGAGAACAGGACAGACCGAGGCGAGAGGAACGGACGAGGGAGAGGGCGTGCAAATGAAACATCCGACAAAGGCAAGAGCTCTAAGACACGACTATACCGCTTCTTTCTTTTGTGTTTGTTTGTTTTGTTTTTTTATCTATAATATTCTCCTTTTTATCGTCCGTCAGGCTCAAACAGAAACTCCCGTGGTTCCCAACTGGAAAACACCCATGACAGCTGGGAGTCCCGGAGCAGCGCGGTGCGCGAACGGAGCGTGGAGAGGAGCACAGATCGCAGCGCTACAGAAAGAAGCTCCGAGAGGGGGTCGGACCGAGACCGCTACGAGGGCGAGAGGAGAGGAGAGCAGGCCCGCGACTCCTCCTACGACAGGAGAGGAGGACACGCGGAGCGGGACCGCAGAGACAACCGAGAGAGAGGTGGGTGTCGAGGTTTGTTTTTAAAGTGGGATCAGAAAGGTGTAGATATGATTTTATTCCTAATTTGTTTGGCTTACTTGATCAATTTTGTGTTTCCAGATCCAAGAGCAGCTTCTCCAAACAGACACCAGGGCCGATCAGAGGAGTCGGAGAGGGAGGAGAGGAGGGACGAGCGCAGGACAGACCGCCTGGATGAGAGACGGGACGACCGGGCCCGCGACCGGGAGCGAGAGAGAGACAGGGAGAGGGACAGGGAGCGGGAGAGAGAGAAGGAGAAGGACAGGGAGCGAGAGCGGGAGAGGGAAAGGGAGAGGGAGAGGGAGAAGGAGCGAGAGAAGGAAAGGGAAGCGGCGGAGAGGGAGCGGGCCAGGGAGAGGGAGCGGGAGCGGGAACGAGAGAGGGAGAGGGAGCGGGAGAGAGAGAGGGAGCGCGAGGAGCGGGAACGAGAGAGGGAGAGGAAGGAGCGAGAGCGGGAGAGGGAGCAGCGGGAGCGAGAGAGGCAGCGGGAATGGGAGGAGAGAGAGAGAGGAAGGGAGGACAGGCGGGACAGGAGGGAGGAAACCAGGGACGACCGCTCTGTCCGAGAGCCCCGGGACGACCGCAAACCAAGGCACGTATCGACGTTATCAGTTTTCAGAAATAAACTAACAACATCCTATTTGTTCATCTGTATTAATCATCCTCCGTTTCTCTCCGTCAGTCGTAAGAGGCCCCGGGTGGAGAGCAGCCCGAGCCCCCGCTCCTCGCCCAAGCGCCGGGACCACAGTTCGGCAGACAGCGACGGCTACAACAGCGGCGAAGACAAGACAAGTGAGCGCCCGATTGGCCGAGGGCAGGCCAAGCTCCACCCACAGCCCCTCCTCCCCAGCCCAGTGTGTCCGCCTCCATCTGACAGTAGGGAAAATCTTTTTGAAAGGACACACTCCTGTTTAATGGGGAATGCACCTCCTATAATGCACATCCTGGAATGTAACTGGTTAAAGTCGTATTTCTCTTTGGTACTGAAAACGTTTTCCTTAACGTCACATACCAAAGTCAAATAATACTTAAAAACAAAGTGGAATAATAAAGGCTTAGTTCAACATTTTGGCAATGAACCTACTCCTAAAACTATAGGGATTATGGCAATGGGCCAATTTTCCAAAATGTTGAACTATCCCTTTTAAGATTTACTTTTGTTTAACCTTTTACATTCACGTAGCAGTTGTCCTGCTGAACCGGCCTCAACTGAACTGACGTGACTCTTCCATGTTCATGTCCAGGTGATAAGCATCGTGTCCTGAGCCAGGTGGTGCGGCCCCAGGAGCCCTTGCTGCGGTCTCCTCCGAGAGCCGCTCCATCCGACGACAAGCTCGGCCACTGGAAAGACGAGGAACGCCGAGGAGCCGGGGAAAAGAGAGAGACACGCAGCCGCCACGAGGACCCGGAGCCTCGCGTGGAGCCTCGTGTGGAGCCTCGCCTGGAGCCTCGCGTGGAGCGCAACAGAGGGGCCGACAGGCGAGGAGAACACCTTTCAGAGGCTCCGTCCGAGTCCCGCGGCAGAGTGAGAGACCAGCGAGAGTCCACGCCTCCACCGCCGCCGCCTCCTCCTCCTCCTCCGTCGTCCTCAGCCCTCAACACCGGCAGCGACGACAGAGACACCGCCGGCTCCCAGTCCCACGAGGAGGGGAAAAAGAAGACAAAGTCACAGAGGAAGGTGCTGAAAAAAGGTCGTAAAGATGAGGAGATCGGCGGCAGCAGCGGCAACAGCATGGTTCCCGCAGCGGAGCGTTTCAGCCTGGAGCCCCCGCCCATCGCCGCCGCAGACGCACCACCGCCTTTACACTCTCCTAGAAAAGTCGGCAAGAAGAAGGCGGTGGACCGAAAGAGGAAACGGTCACGAGGAGGAGAATCTGACGTGTCGGAGGAGGAGACGACAGCCCACCAGCCTCATAACAAGAGGAAGAGGGGTCCCAGGACGCCGCCGCCCTCCATGAGGCCCGATCACCGCGCCGCCGGAGCCATCGCGGAACCGTCCCCGCTGCCCAAGATGGACAACTTCAGTGACTGGTCGGATGAGGAGGTGACGGACCGTGCGGTGCCTCTGGAGACGCATCCTCCCTTGGCTCCCGTCGAGCCTCTGAGGAGAGGCGCCGTCCCCAGAGCGGGCAGAGACAGGGAGCGCTGCAACCCCCCCGCCATCGCCCCGCTGCTCCCCCAGGACCCCCCGATGCTGCTGCAGACTCTGACCCCGCAGCCCCTCATGTCCCAGCCGCTGCTGCGGAAGCCCCCGCCGGAGCAGACGCGCAGCAGCAGCATGGGGAGCAACCAGAGCCGCACGTCGTCCCGGCGCCTGCGCTCGCCCTCCAACGAGTCGGCCCACCGCGACGACCTGCAGGGGGCGAGGGCGCGCCGGGGGCGGCTGCAGGGCGCCAACTCCCGCGACCGGGACAGAGAAAGAGAGAGGGAACGAGAGCGGGAACGGGAGAGAGCGGGGGAGAGAGAGAGGCCGGGGCCGGTGGTGAACGACCCTCCGGGCGCCGAGAGGAAATCCCGCATCGACCAGCTGAGGAGAGGCGACCCCAGCCGCAGCACCTCATCAGGTAAATACAATAATAATCAACACATCACAGCAGCATACGACACAACGAATGCTCTTACTTATCCCCATCTCTGTCGTCTTGCAGACCGGCAGGATTCCCGCAGCCACAGCTCCAGACGCAGCTCCCCCGACTCCGAGAGGCAGACCCGGTCCAGGTCCCGCGCCGGCTCCTACGACAGTCGGGAGCGGGAGAGAGAGCAGGTGCCGTTTGAGCGGGAACGAGAGCGGAAGGACCTGCGGCCTCCTCAGCAGCAGCAGCAGCAACAGCAACAGCAGCAGCAGCAGCAGCCGCAGCCGCCTCTGCTCCTCCAGCAGCCGCTGCAGCCGCAGAGAGACTGGGAGCCCGAACCGAGGGACTGGCCCAGCCGGGGACGGGAGCCGCTGCTCATGCGTCCCGGCCGCGAACCCCTCCTGCGGGAGCGGGACATGAGGGACAGGGAGCGCCTCCTCCCCGAAGGACTCCTCCAGCAGCACGAGAGGGAGCGGGAGAGAGAGAGGGAGAGGGAGAGGGACGGCAGAGGCGAACGAGAGCGGGAGAGGATGATGATGATGGACCTGCCGCCCCACGGGGATCCCAGGGCGCCGGGACGAGGGGACCTGAGGGGAGACCTGAGGGGAGACCCGAGGGGAGACCTGAGGGGAGACCTGAGGGGAGACCTGAGGGGAGACCCAAGGGGAGACCTGAGGGGAGACCCGAGGGGAGACCTGCGAGGGGACATGATGAGGCAGGACAGGGGCGACTACGAGCCCCTGCTGCCGAGAGAAGCCTTCAGCCCCCCAGAGCCCGAGAAGGCGAGCAACAGCCACCATCTCATGGGAGATCAACGAGAACGGGAGCTGGAGAAGGTGGACAGCATCGACGGTAAGAAGCTTGTGGCGTGTGTGGCTTTGAATGTAACTTTCTCCAATGTTAAAACAATGGATGTAATTGAATGTGTGTGTGCTCTCTGTGTGTTCTTAGGAGACGACGATGGGAAGGAGGATGATGGCCAGTCGGTCCCATCTGTGGGAGAGGAGTACGAGCCAATCAGTGATGACGAGCTGGATGAAATTCTGGCAGATAGCCAGAAAAAAGAGGATCAGCAGGATGATGAAAAGATTACAGGTACCAGGAAATACAGGAATGAACTGTTTTTTGCATTTACTTTATTTACACTTCATATGTTTAATCATGAAATCAGAGCTGGTGCACCTTGTAAAAAACCAAAAATACAATGCTATCATGTGACATCCCATCAGGTCCTCTGGACGTCATCGATGTGGACTGGTCCAGCCTGATGCCCAAACAGAAGCAGGAGCCCCGGGCAGCCGGGGCCGCGTTGCTGCGGTTCACCCCGGGCGCCGTGCTCCTCAGGGCCGGCATCTCCAAGAGACTGGCCGGGCCCGAGCTCCTGGAGCAGGTCAAAGAGGTGTGCAAGTCAGAGCTGGACGACCCGAAAGGTGAGAGCGATGGTGTCACTGAACCATAAAATATTTACATTTTTATCACATTTTTTCTTTTTATTTTAAACCAAAAGTGACTGATTTTATGTGATGCGTCCGTCTAAAAACGTGCTTTCACTTCCATTTTGCCAGATGCTGATAAGCTGTTTGAACATGACCTTGGGGCTCTGAACATGGCGGCCCTGAACAGGCGGGTGGAGCGGGCAGGTTTGCTCACCAACCTCGGGCCCTGCTGCAAGGCCCTGTGTGCCCGCAGAGACTTCGCCATCCGCCGGCAACTGTTAAAAAATGACAAGGTAGAAGCCGTGCGATCACTGACTTTAAGGGCATTTCCAGTCGTAATCAATGTTTACCTCAGATACCAGGTCACCTATGATCAGTTAATTTCATACCATACCACACTCCCAACTGCAGCGTGTGGACCTTTATATTGGTTTTAGTTCAAGAATCTATAGTTTTTTCAATTTTCATTAATGGGCTCTGTCCTTTTGACCCTCATTTAAAATTTAAAATTCGCTTTACAATTAAATTAAATCAAAATTCGGACGTACCGCAGCTTCTGCATTGTTCCTTTCCGGGTCAGAGAACACAACAGTCGAGGGACTCTTGAGGCATTTGTTCTGATATCTGAGGTAAACATTGATTACGACTGGAAATGCCCTTTAAACCTGTTTGATATTGACCTTCTTTGTGTTGGTTGTACCCGTTTCCTCACAAGCGTAGTTGTTAGAAGAAACATGTTTAGATCTCTTTATCTCATGTTCCTCCTCAGGGCCTAACGAAGCAGTACCCCGCGACGCCAGTAGTGGACCAGGAGCTGCTGCAGATGAGCATGCGTCTCTTCAGAAGGACCATGGCCGGTCAGGCTCCGGCCCCAGAAAGACCCGACAGCGGGTCGGCACCGGCGGCCGAAGTCGCTGCGGCCGGTAGTAGTAAGCTAAGCACGGCAGCAGCAGCGCAGCCTGAGGTGTGTGTGTCCTGAAAGAAATGGGCCTGATGAGTAAAAGACATGCAGGTGAAGGCCTCTTAGCCTTCACTTCTTCTAGCCCCCTAACTCTCCATCTCTCCCTGTCCCATTTCAGTACATACACAGCCTTTTTTTTTTAGACACAAGAGGAAATAAAGAAGAAAAAAAAACAGCAAAATTGTGAATCTCAGTTATGCGTTACATGTTTTGGATGTTCTGCAATTGCTGTGCCATAGACTATTGGACATTCTAGCCTATGGAGGCGTGTAATGAACCATGTATGAGACATAAAACACCTACAATGATTTCATGTTTTTTTTTTGTGAAGTCTTTTAGAGCAGCTTTTTAACTGTATGTTTCATCTGCCTAACCAAGTTCAATTGACTGTTTTGTTTTCATATATTGTGCATTGGTTACTACAACTGTGCATTAAAATTGTTAGATGTTGATTTTTGTAACGGGTCCTTTTGCTTTGTATGAAGTGAACTGTCCAGCCTTCAAACAAATGATTTATGTTGTAACTGTATTTGTTTACATTATATATCACAAAGCATCTGCAGAGCAAATCGACAGCATTTGCTGCAGAGATGTTTCCGACCAGCAACACTGAAATTGAAGCCTGCCGGGACTTGAATGAACGTTTCCCATGAATGAGCACTGCCAAACTATTCCTTCTCTGAATGTAAGTTGTTAGAACTGTGGACACATTCTTGCTTTTTTTTGCCTGATGTCTTTGTTTTGAATAGTTTGGCAATGTCTCCATGAAATGAAATGAACTGAAGTGAGTGCTGAGAACACTCTAGACTGCAGAGTACCAGATCTTCAACACTGCCAACGTGGATCTCCTCCTTATCCATCCAAAAAGGAGCCGATGTGCTCCTGATAGGGAAAAGACCCCAGAGTGATTAGGTAACAAAAAAAGACTGAACATTATTAATTTGAACTTCACATCTTGTTTATTCATCCCAGTGTCGACCATCAAGAGTCACAGTAAAAAAGAAAAAAAAAGACTTGTACAGGTGGATAAACTAAAGCTCTGTGAGGTGGTTGTATCAACACTTGAAAATAGCAGGTTGTGAATGCTGGGACAGAAATTCAACGGACACACTACTTTCAGTGTTGCACTGAACAGCTTAAAGATCAGAATAAGAGTGGGGAAAAAAGCTGTTAATTTAGAAACCTGGATTCAACATGACACCACCTCACGTCCATGCAACTGTGACTGAAATCTAAGTGACATTACAGGAGGCATGAAGAGACTGGGCTCTGATGTTGGAAGACTTGCTTAATATGTTTCTTTTCCAAAATGTGCAAGTAATGATATCTGGTTCAATGATGTATTTTAATTTTTTACTGTAAAATAATAAATGTAGGATGACATTTTTAAATTGTAATGACATTTTGCTAAATAAGGACAAAGGGGAGTGCCAGCTCATCAAGCTGAAATTGCTAAAACAAAAGCCATGAAAACAGCAACACTAATGCAGACATTTGCATTGAGAGGTAAGTGATGAACATGATGGATAATAATTGAATATTTCTTTTACTAAAGGACCACTAACACTACTAGAGCATTTTTCTCATATCTAGTTGTGTACGTCCATAATCCTAACATGAAAGACCTTTTGTTACATTGTGAATGAATGAGATGCCTCAGGTTCTGTCTTACTTAAAAGCTATTAAGTTTTTTTTTTTGTTTTTTTTATCACTACTGTGAAGCACATGATATGTGTTCCTGGCTAAAGAAACGTACATAAACAGATCTTTCTTACAATATTTCATATAAAGTTTACTGTGATCTGCAAAAAAAAAAAAAGAAGTAAAATTCTATTTAATAAATATTTTCTCGATGTGTATTTTATTTATTATTTATTTCAAATCATCATCTACTCACGAGTGTTTAAAAAAAAAAAAACGCGAGATATCAACACTAGGAACCTTGCAGCTTGTCTGCTTGTTGCCCGCAGCCGATAAAATAAGACGGACAGGTTTCCTTTACCCACAATCCTCTGCTTTCGGTCCGTCCTTCCAATTTCCGCCTCATCCCGAGTCGAAGTGAGTATTTTGCTCGGGAATTAATTTCCTACAATCTAACGCCATCCTACGGTATTAAAGCCGCAATCGAACACACAACGCACATAAATGTACATATTATCGCTGTATTGTGGTTTTAAGAGGTTTATTGAGGTGGATGGACAAGGTTTAAGATGATTAAAAGGAGACGGATGGTAGCGCTCGGTTGTAGCTGAACCGGAGTGGCGTCAAGATGCTATTGTGGCTACGCGTTGCTCCTCCTGTTGTGGACTAAAAGTCGCCTTTTGTTGGTTTATTCATGTCACAAACTACTGGAACTTGTATGAATTGTTATTTAGCACAACACAAGTGCTATCTGAGTTAGCCAATAGCTGTAAGTTATACCGGCAGGCTAGCCCCGCGTTAGCCTAACACTTTCATTTAGCGTAGTAATGTGTGTGGTTGACTTTTGTGAAGAGACTTTCTTGTCCACATAGCGACATTGCAAGAAAGAAATAACGTTAAAAGAAATGGCACCAGTGTTCACATATAACCCTAATTAATGGTAACGTGTGTGTCTTGTTTATAGATGGCCCCAACCAAGAAAGGAGAGAAAAAGAAGGGGCGTTCAGCCATCAACGAAGTGGTGACCAGAGAGTACACCATCAATGTCCACAAGCGCATCCATGGCATGTGAGTTCTGCAGGAATACACTTTGCATCATTTATGCAACACATCTGGAAACTAAATGGTGTTAACATGGCTGCAAGATAAGAAATGACACATGTGGCATGTTGCATTTGAGTGTGTGTGTTGACATTGTTGATTTAGACTTGTCACTGATGGAAGAACAAGTGCTGATGGTGTCCCTCTCTTTAAAATGCTTGTTGTGTTGTGCAGTGGGTTCAAGAGGAGGGCTCCCCGCGCCATCAAGGAGATCCGCAAGTTCGCCATGAAGGAGATGGGAACTCCTGATGTGCGCATCGACACTCGCCTGAACAAGGCCGTGTGGAGCAAGGGTGTCAGGTGAGAGATGAGTTTCTATCATTTCTTTCTTACATCTGAATGTGCAAACACAAGTACACTGTCTGGCACACCTGGCAGCTTGCAGGTGGTGGTTGTATGAGGTTCCTGTGGGATGGTGTGATGCAGCAAGATGTGACAGTTGGAGATGAATATACAGTAATGTTTAACTTTAAAATGTTTACACTGTCTGATAAGGTGCGACTGCTGTTACAACTTGAATTCAAGCTTTGAGGCTGGGTTAAATCAATGTTTGTGTCACGTGAAGCTTCAATTTGTGGTGCCAGAAATTCTTTTATAACAAACGAAATGCAGCTATCCTTGTTGTTACATTTTGTTTTTTATTGTTGAGGAGCAAATATATTTTTGCTGTCGCTGTTCAAATTACTGTCTGTGTAATTTGGATATTTTATATTCTGTGCTTTTCAGTGTCAAGTTACAGTTTTGCAGTAGAAGCATGTTGTGATGTTTTTGTGTGTCGTCCAACAGGAACGTGCCGTACAGGATACGCGTGCGTCTGTCCAGGAAGCGTAACGAGGATGAGGACTCTCCCAACAAACTGTACACCCTGGTCACCTACGTTCCTGTCACCACATGCAAAGGTAAATGTGTTATTCACAGACTCCCCGACTGACAGACTCATAATGAAATAATGAGGACTCTTTATTTACACCCCCTCTCTCTCCTTTTTTTGTCCAACAGGTCTGCAGACAGTCAATGTTGATGAAAACTAAAAAGTTCTCTCTGCGAGTGGAATAAAAATAAAATAAAAGAAGCTTTTTTGTCTTGTCTTTATTTCTGCATATTTTTGCACTGAATGATTAATTTGGGATGTGTCTTAAGATTTGAATTCATTGCTACCGTATATTATAAATGTTCAATGGCAGTGGCGACAGGTGCTTTTCAATATCAAATCAATAATTTACTCTTAAAAGTAATGAAACTTAACCCTGTACCTTGGCCATAATACTGTTAATAAAAATTAGCTGTTTCAGGGTTGTTTTTTTTCTCTAAGAAAAGGGGCATTCAATTTTAATGTGAAAACAAATCATTGATGTACAATATGAATGTAGTTATAGATCTAATGTTGAACATGCTGACAGTTTACACTGTGACAAAGGTTTTTTCACTAGTGTCAAAGAACAATACAGCAACGATACAATGTTGTAAATTAATTTAGAACAGGATTGTTTTTTTCTTAACTCATATTTGTGGATTGTCACATTGTAGAAAAATCATGTCTGGAGAAGCATGTACCCTACTTTTCCTCACAGTTTGGTGCAGGTTTATTTGTCTCAAGAAAAATAGGGAATGTAACTGTTATGCCAGCTGATAAAATACACACAGTGGTCAAGTATTTAAGAGTTGTGTCCAGTGACCCGTGGCTTCAGCCCTTTCTTATACTGTTTTCTAAGAATCTGGCAATTTCCTTACAGTCATAAGATAAGATACGGGTAATAAAGCAAGGAACAAAGATACAACTCAACTCTCTCAGGTGTTTGATACTGTCACGAGTCCCATGGTTGTCTTGTGGTCATCCTCCCTTCAAACAGTTGGTTTATCTACACACACTAATCAATCTGACATGACTACAACACTGCAGAGAAAAGATTAACATTTCCACCACAAAAGTATCTAATGAAAATGAAATTGACAGATTAAAACCAGGCAGGGGATGTAAATGAAACGTAACTGGAATTTAAATCTAATCTAATAATATAATTTAAAATATTTCATACACAAAAGTCAGTTTGTTACCCCATTTTTTTCATGCTTTTTTGAAAGAGCTCTCTATATTTTGTGATTCACTAAAGACCCTTGCTATATAAAGGAGAATTATAAGGCTATGAAAACCAAACGGATTTTATTTTATATTTATATTATATATATTATTTTTTATAGCGATTATACACTTATAAAAATATATTCATTGGTAGTATTATGTTCAGATTTTGCCAATAAACCTTGACAAATATCACACACTGGACCTTTAAGTCTCTTGTAAACCCATGAGGGCTGGGCAGCTTTGGTGTATGACACTTAAGACACAAAATAAAAATAATTTACTACTTTTTTTTGCTCAGTTTTAAAGTATAAGTTGTGTTGAAATTATTCTGTTGGTAAGATTTGTACAACTAATGAAAAAAGGAGAGGAATGTGAATGTGAGGTGCGTCGCCTCCTCTCCGCCAGCAGGGGGCGCTACTGGTTTTGTTGGTCGGATGTTGCGGCGGAGTGAGTGCAGCAGGGTCGCAGCAGCAGCAGCAGCAGCGGACCAGACGCGATGGCACCGTCCAACATTTTCTCTGGAGTTTGCGCAGCCGTGAAGTTGCTGTAACTCAACAAGAGGGTAAGAGACAAGGTTTTTAAACTCTTTCTACACGACAGTTTTGACATTACAACCGGAGAAAGAGTGTGTGTCGGTCCGGACTGTCTCTGCTCTGTCTGTCTGGGAGGGACAGGTGTGGCTAGCTGGCATGCTAACCACTTAGCTCAAGTAAATACACTTCATAATAGCTGCTGTGTTTTGAATTAGACAGCGTCAGACGTTGGTAGCAAACTAGTCACGTTAGCATTTGACTGTAACCGATATCTATTTAGCTGCTAACCAGGAAACCTCCAGCTTTTATCCTGCTTGACGCGCAGGCAACGGGACAGCTTTAACCTTAGATGATGCGGGGTTTTGTTTACAATCGATATGTAAGACTACACCTGGCTATTCGGGGTTACATTATCCTACATCTGGCTCTGTGTCCAGGTGGGAGAGCCGCTCACAGTGTCCATGGCCGTCGGCTGATGCTCGGAGCGATGCGGCACCACTGGCTGCTCCTCGGAGCTTGCGGCTGGGTGCTGCTCATCCTCATGTTCGTCAGCAAGTTCATCAGCTTCAGAGCTGTGGATGGTGAGCTGGGTGTTGTATATTATGGGGGCACTATAGGTTATGGAGGTAGAAAGATGTTTAACCCACTCTGATGTGTCATTTCCAGACTATGGAGAGAGGGTTGGCGGCCAGAGTTGGACAGTGCCTGGTGCCAAGGTGGTTAAACCCATCTCTGTGTCCAGCCCGGAAAAACCAGCTTCAAAGCCTTCAGATCAGGTAACTAATACAACTAAATGCACTTTATCTTTATCTTTATTTTGATTTAAGTCCTGCATAACGCTCTTATATGTGCATGTATTTGTGTTTCAGCCCTCAGTGGTTCCTACAGTGTCAGATTGGCAGTCAACAGTGGACAAGCGAGTCAAGCTGCTCTCTGCCGTGTGTAAGAACAGCAGCCTCAGGAATCTGACTCATGTCTCCATCAGCAAGTTTGTCTTGGACCGCATCTTTGTCTGCGACAAACACAAGATCCTGTTCTGCCAGACGCCCAAAGTGGGCAACACGCAGTGGAAGAAGGTCCTCATTGTGCTCAATGGTCAGTGTGGAGAATAATGCACGTTCACTAGCATTTTTCTTGTGTGTGAGTTGGCTGTACAGAAATGGGAAAAGCATGACAGGCCACTCCTTGAGCTTTGTTTGTTTCATTAGCTAATGTAATTGAATCATTTGCTGGCAGGAGCATTTCCCACTGTGGAGGAAATCCCAGAAAATCTCGTCCACGACCATGAGAAAAACGGCCTGCCCCGCCTCTCATCGCTGACGCCGCAGGAAATAACCCACAGGTTAGTTTGGAGCGACTGTGATAAAAGTGTATGTCATGACACAACCAGAAAAAAAACGTCTTTCCTGAACTGTTGTTCTTCTCCTCAACAGATTAAGCACCTACTTCAAATTTTTCATCGTGAGAGATCCCTTCGAGCGCCTGATTTCTGCCTTCAAGGACAAGTTTGTGAAGAACCCGCGCTTCGAGCCCTGGTACAAACATGACATCGCTCCGGCCATCATCCGTAAGTACCGCAAGAGCCACCGCGAGAGCACCCTCGCCGCCTCCGGCCTGCACTTTGAGGACTTTGTCCGCTACCTGGGCGACGTGGAGGGCCGCCGCCGCATGGACCGACAGTTCGGCGAGCACATAATCCACTGGGTGACGTACGCGGAGCTGTGCGCGCCCTGCGACATCCACTACAGCGTGGTCGGCCACCACGAGACACTGGAGCAGGACGCCCCATACATCCTCAGAGCGGCGGGCATCGAGCAGCTGGTGTCCTACCCCGCCATTCCCCCGGGCATCACCCGCTACAACCGGACCAAGGTGGAGCAGTACTTCTCAGGCATCAGCAAGCGAGACGTCAGGCGTCTCTACGCACGTTACCAGGGCGACTTCAGCCTCTTTGATTACCCAAGCCCAGACTTTCTACTGAACTAAAACGATTAACACTAAAGACTAAAAGATGCTTTCATATAAAAACCCTCTCGACGTCGAGGCGGAGGTGTATCGTAGCTGGCTGCCGGAGCTGACAGGCTCGCACGCAGTCGATCGCACACTGTAACATCTTTGTTCTTATTTTAGCTACTCTCGTTGAGATAAGTGACAGGCTGTGGCGACGTCGACTGCATTTGCAATCACTGAAGAAGTGCTTATATATTTAAACGTATACCAGTGCAGTTGCAAAGAGAGGAAGCATCACTGATGAAGAGAGAGAGAGAGAGAAAGTGCTGCAAAAGATGGGATGTAGGAAGGATCAGGTACAGGTCAACAGGAGAACACGTTTACGATCTTCTATTTAATGTGTATTACTGAACTGTATGTCAAAGAGGTGTACTCTAACGCTGGGGATACAGGCCCGTTACCCTGTATAATGTAGCTATGATATTGCACTGTATGGTTCACCTACGATTCATCCCGTCGACGAGTGGAGCTATGCGTTCTGACATGTTGTGTCAAAAGTGTATTTTCTGTACTTGTTGCAACTAGCATGCTAGACATAGACCAAGATGAGTCTGTATCAGGGATGCAAATCTTTTTTTTGGACTAGGAGACTTCACAGCAAGAACATAGGATGGAGCAACTTGACATTTTTTTCATTGACGTTTTTATGAGCTACATTAACGTCTATATATTTTTTTTACCATTTGATTTTTTCTTGATGCAAGGCACGTTAATGTCTTGTATCTTTCAAATCTCATAATAGAACATCAAAATGGTAAAAAAACAAAACAAAACAGGATAACTACCTTTCACACTGAAGACCTCGTCGTGGTTGCACTGCCTCGTAGATGGTTTATTGGCACCGCCCGGGACGTTGAATGGAAAGTCGGCACTGAATTTTAAAGGATGGTTTTTTCTATCAGAAATGTACTGTGTAAATGTTCTTAACATAACTTGCAACTCAACATTTGTATTACATGTTGCTATTTATAATATTATTAACTTGCTGACTAGTGGCACAAAATGTGTCTCGGTTGTGAGACAGCGAACGCCTGGCGACCTTTCCTTTTGGACAGGTGCTCGCCACAAGAGGACAACACTAGTTAGTAATACAGTTCCATGTAAAATAAAGAACGTGTTTATTTAATCTATTTTTGAGAATTGCCACCTTTTTTTTTTCCTGGTTTAGTTTTCATAAATTGAGATTGTTGGTTTCCTGAGGCCCATTTCCTGCAGTAACATCAACTGTCCACTAGGTGGCGGTAAACATTTAATATTTAACCTCTTCATCAGAAACCACAAATGTCACTTCACAGGACAGTTGATATTGTAATAAGGGCAAAACAGTGACTTCATAGTCATGTGTCAGCAGTAAACAAAACATGCAGGTTGCCAGTGTAAAGGGATTTACATTATCAGTGTCATCCGCACAAGCTTACCTTATGGCAGATGGATTTAAGTTGATTTACGGAGCTTAAGCACCAGCTAAGTGTCTTAAGAGTGACCTTTAGTCTTGCATGCTTGTGCTTGCGAGTGTGTGTGTGTCTGTGTGTCTGTCTGTCTGTCTCCACTACTGGGTTACATACATCTCTCATCCTGCCTGACTGGTTTGTCCTGCCATGTCATTTGAATGTGTAGTTCAGGTTTGTTTAACCAACAGATTAGCTCCGTCTGTTTGAACATTTCATGGTGGAGCTGTGATAAATGACTGAAACGTTGCAGTTGAACGTTTTTTCCCCCCCCTCCTCCTCTGCTTCTCCTCACATTAACACTCTGCCTCCACTTTTAGTGTTGTTGGTAAAGCACATATAGTAGCACTACACAGCAATAAATGTGTGTTTACTGTACACTGCTGCACTGTATCCTGCACATCGATTTGCATTGATGGGAAGCTGGGGCTGCATGTTTGGATTGAGCTCTGACAATTTCATCTTATTACTAAGGAGCCGGAGGTAATTCTATTATAACTCTGCAAACTGCTGCAAATCACTGCAGAAATACTTATATTGAGATATAAAATATTATTTAGGTCTATATCACTATTTGAAGCAGGCACTTTGTCAGTGCACTCAGTGTAAAAGCCACATTCAGCTTCAGTGTTAATGAAATTAAACATTTTGTTCCTCAGGCCCATGCTGCTCCACAGACTCCACTGCTATAACACACACACACAACATCACCCCTGTGACTGCTCACTTGCCACACCCATGATTACCAATATTGACACCGAAGCCTCACACGCGCATGTCCATGGAGATGCTGTGTGGTGGGGGGTCTGCTCTGCTCCTGTCTGCCTCCGTCTGTCTCATCTGCCCCGCAGCATGCCTGGACTCCATTTATGCGACTGTGCAGGGTGATGGGAGTGTGTTGAGTCAGTGAGGAGTCGTGAATTAAAGCACTGTGAAAAAGCTCTGTATCCATGCTTGATGATACTGAGGCCCAGCCCTTTTCTTTCTGAGTGAAGCCGACCGGCTTCCTGTGTTTGTGCGGTTCTCAATCACAGCTGCGTCAAGCTGGACAGAAGGAAGGGTGAAAACGGAAATCCTCGAGTTTACTTTCAACATAAAAGCAAAGTAAATGTGCATAATGCTTGTAACAACAGTTTGGTACCTTCCTATTGAAATTATTAGAGCTTATAACTACGTGAAACTATATTGACACATTTATGTGCATGCAATGCATTTGTTTATTTAAGTGTTCTAATAATTAAACATGATGCACAGTCATGGATTAGAGGAAGTTCAAATTGACTTTGTCTAACTGAATTAAAGTAAATATAGAATATAGAATAGATGATCCTTTATTGTCATTGTCACGTTGAGCAAAGGGGAATTTGAAATGCCAAACCAGACAGTGCAACAATCAAGATAAATAAAAAAGAGACTGCAAAGGAACATAAAAATATAGCTAGAATAAATAATGTTAATAATGAAATAAAACAAAAAAAAAACAGGGGAGAAAAAAATATTAACCGTTATAGAAAATAGCTAATATTTATGTGCTCTTTAAGGTCAGTTATCATTAATTATGATCTAGTTTTATACAGCAAGGCTCCAGACTAACTTTTTTTTTACTTGGAGCACAGACAGTGGTCCCCTAACTTAAAATTTTAAGAGCACAAACAGAAAATGTAGGGGTGCACACTGTAAATCGACTTGCAAAGCACATTCACATTTCCTTTTAATTCACACACATTGGCCTGCCAGTGCCACCAGGTAGGTATGACAGATACCAGATTTTTTTTTGAGTCGCCTCCCTCCACGTTTAACCAGTGTTAAAATAAAAATTTAATGGTTGCACATGCATGCGCAAATAGATGAACAATACTACTGTCTGTGTCTCAAAATTCAGGGGCATAATGCTCCCTCCCATTTGGGGGCAAGTCTAGAGCACTGTACCACTGATGCTCTGGTTTTATTATTTACTATCATAGTATTATTTCTGCTTGTATCTATGTTACCTCAGATAAGAGACACATTTTATTTAAATTTAAATAAATATATACATTTTATATAAAATATACATTTTATTCACAGTTAATTCCACGTTTCAGTCGCGTGGGAGGGGCTTTTATGCTGAAACGCTGAACCGGAAGTCAGTGTTTCCGGTCCAGCTTGACTCCAGTGGCACGAGCAGCAGGGGGAGAGAGAGGGAGAGGGAGAGCGGACTTGGACAGTGAGCTCGCTGCTGCCACCTCAACATGGAGTAGAGACCGCTGCATTTACTGCTAAGGAGCGGAGCCCCACAGAGAGGAATAGGCGACGGCCTCTGGTGAAATTCATCCGCCGAAGGAGCCCGCAGATGAACCAGCGGACACCGGTTTGAGCAGCTACGTTAACGGGAAGCTCGGCTTTTATTGGAAAGATGGCGAACGACTCTCCGGCTAAAAGTCTAGTAGACATAGACTTGGCTTCATTGCGGGTGAGTGCTGCTGCTGCTGCTGCTGGCGAACCGAGCCAGTGTGTGTGTTTTTTTGTTGTTTTGCTGTGTTTTATCTCGCGTTTTTTCAAATTTCGACTAACCACACAGCCCACGGCGAGGCTAACGTGAGACAAGTTGTAACCTGTCCCCCGATGTCGCTTCTCGTTGGGGCTGAAGTGTTGAAAAATGACCGCTGAGCCATAGCGAGGTGTTGCCAGTGTCTGGTTTTCCTTTGTTCCGAGATGCATTTGGCATGTAGGGTAGACCAGGGCGCAACAGCTGGCTCACTGTGCACTGTGTTTATTATAAATGTATAACACTAACATTGCTTTTATTATTTTACCCGATCTGAACCGCATTTCTTCTCCCCTTTTTTGTCTTTTCAGGATCCAGCTGGGATATTTGAATTGGTGGAGGTAGTTGGAAATGGCACCTATGGACAAGTATACAAGGTTGGTTGGAGGCGCAGTGCATGGCCCTGTCTTGTTTTCACAGTGGAGGCTCAACATAGCCAACGTTTTTTGGTTGTTTTTTGTTTTTTTAAATCTTTATCTTGTCTGGGAACAAAGGATCTGACGTGAAAAACACCATTGGGATGCATGTGATGCAGTCAGACCACAGCACTGATGCTTTAAACAAACAGATGTTAATATAGGAGTAGTTTTGTTTTGGTTAAAGTCTGAACAGAGGCTGTAAAATGTGCAGCTGGGAGTGTGTCTGTGTGTATGTGTGTGTGCGGAGTGAATCAGACAGTCTACAGTCTGATGCATCACCGATCTTACATCACCTGTCTTTCTGAAAAGTGGGTGAGGAGGCAAGGATGGAGAAACCTGATCTGTCACCAGGCTGATCCCGCTTACCTCACCTTTCTGTTTCTGTCTGCAGCTCCTTCATCTCTCTCTTTTCTTTTTTTTCTTTTTTCTTTTTTTTTTTAACTAAACCAAATTTCATATCCTGTTTAAATCTGGACTTTTCCACTTCACTGGATGGGAATCCCACGCTTTGGGCCATCTGCTGTCGGTGTCACATTTCTCTGTTGAAAATTAACATTGCTGCTGTTGAAAGACATCGCCAAGGAGGGAGAGAGGGCGAGCGCTCCTTGTTGTTGAAGTCAAAAGACGTGGAGAGTCATCTCATCTGTCCTGTCCTTGGCTGGTTTCGCACTGGGCCTTGTTTTGTTGTTGATGTTGCAGCCGGCTCGTCCGTTTTGTCGCCTCTATACATCCATGCACGATGTGCTAAAGATTTGTTAAGCACAGCACAGGCTGTTAATAGGCTAGTACCAGCAGGCTAGCCAAAAAAACATCAATTTGCTTGTGCACTAAGCAGCGAGCTAAGCTGAGTATTTAATTCTAACAGCCCACAGTGCTCCAGTGACCTGCATTCAATCCCCCCAGCGCGCTGACTGAACTCCCAGGATCTACCCCCGGCTCTGCTCACGGAGCAAACCCATCTGCATGCATGTGCTTCACAGGATCACTGCACCTGAAGTCCAGGCCTGTGGAGAGGAAGAGCAGGGATGATTGTCACCAGGAAGTGTGATGCATGCCTGCTATCTTCCCACCAGATGGTTCTGAGCCGGGCGTATGGGACAGAGAATTACTGCTTCTGCCTCTTTTTGTCCCTTTAATCTCTCTCGCTCCATTCACTGTCCAGTGTTAATTCTATTTGCGAGTGCTGCTGTGTGGGAATGGAGCTCGTACAAGAGAGAGGGGCTGTCAGATTAGCCAGCAGTTGACACAAAGACGTGGTCGTAACAGGCTGCACGAGATAAGCAAAAAAAAAAAAACCCTGTCGCTGCTCAATGTGGCTGAAAAACACCCCAAAAACACGAAGCTTTCTGTCGATCAGCTGTCGATCAGATCAGCAGATTGCCTGTCAGTGTTAACAAGTCAAATGAGCATGTGGCCTGCGAGCATGTGCAGTAGGGAGGTGGTTAAAGAAGGAGGGTGGGGGGTGGCTGCAACTGGTAGAGGAGCAGCTGTCCAGCTCCAGACAGAACCTGCCCACCGCTCTCACAAAGCTGAGTTTGTCCCCTCGCTCCTTTTCGGGTCTCTCAGTCAACCCAGTCAGTCAGATCCACAGAAAGGAGGTGTTTGTCTGCAGGATTTTCAAACGCCAACCGACTGAATAATCACAACAGCCCCCCCCGCCCTCCCCCCCAACTGAAAACGGGGTGGAGTTTCTTCTCCCTCTGAGGCTTTTTCTGCTTTGTCAAGCACTTGGTCACAGTTTGCAAGGCCCCTTTTTAAGATAATACAATGTGACCAAGCTTCTTTCCTCTTTGATTAGCACTGACTTTTGATTCCTTGGAGACATTTGTGTGTTTTGTTTTGTTATTTACGGCAAGCTGCAGAAACCTTATTGTCTGACTTTGTTCTGAATTAAGTTAGATTTCACAATAAAAGTCTAGAGCAGTTTTTGCATTTATGTTTTTTTTTTTTTGCCTTTAGCAGCTGTGCAATAATCTGGTGATAACATAATCATAAATTGCTGTCGGATGATATTCACAGTCTTATTAGATCCTGCTCTAAAGTAGAGACGATTTATTGATATTGGGAATTGGTTTTGAGGACATTTTGGCACAAAAGGACATGGCTGTGTCTTAAAACCAGCACAGACAGCTGGCTCAAGTGTCTGGTCAGATTTGTAGCCTTGTTCACTTACACTTTGATCAGATAGTTCCTGATTTAAATCACAATCCTGGCGACCGTGAACTGTATTTTATTCGACAGTGTTATTCCACTTCGTCCTCTTGTTAAAGTGTCGTTTCGGGTGTTCATACTATTCTAACGATATTGAAAATAGTCAAACAATACCTATTAATGCTGGTTAAGGAATAAAAACCCTCAGAAATCTATTTGTGTGTCGCTCGCTATGCTGCTCCACTTTCAGCTTTTCATTTTATCCCCAGAAAATTAAAGAACGGAGCTGCTCTCTAAGACCTGAAATGCCATGTCAAGGTTCCTGTGGCCATGCTGTGCTGCTGGCGCTCTCTCTCCGTGCCGTGTGCCAGGCGGGCAGCCATTGGCCCTGGAGGCACGCCAGATTACAGTCAACTTCTGAAAACACAGCACAGCAGAATTTGACCGACGGCCATAATGAAAATTACGTTATAGCTAAAAAGCCCCCCCATCCTTTTCCCTTTTTAAAAAAAAAATCTCTTGATTTTGCGTCGGCCAACTGGTTGATGGCGGATCTATAAGCAGATTGAACTCACTTGCATATCATGTTATAATCGGAGTGATAAATCAGTTTGAAAAGTGTGATTGTCATAGACTTGTTGCAGAATTTATTGCAACACAACCACATTATTTTGATCTTTATCAGTGACTTGCTCTTACATGGTTTCATTTTAAGTCCCTCAGCTGCATGAGCATAATCCCTCACATTACATCTGGAGCCATATTCCTCACTTAAGTTTAAAATGGTGCATCAAAAATACAATTAGCTCTGGTTCCTTTAGCCTCATAACCATGAACCATGCCAGTGGTGGACTTGTAATACACCCTAAAGTCACACACAGTTGCAAAAACAATGCCTTTGTGTCCAGATTCTTAAAGCACAAAGAGATTCTCTCCGAGCTTCTCCCTCCCTGCCTCCCCTCCCTCCCTCGCTCTTTATCAGTTGGCTCTGAACCAGCTGGCTCACTAGACCATCTCAGGTGCCTCACTCTGGACATACAGATTAAAAAAAAAAGGCAGAGTAATGATAACATAGAAGACATAATTCTTGAAATTGTGCGTGGTATGCGGCGAAGATTCCCCCTGCTCTACAGAATGGCCATATATAGTCAGGCCTGAGGCACCAGAGCCCCCGCTGACCTGCCTCCCTGCCTCCCTGCCTGCTATGCATGCATCCATGCTGCATGCCAAGGCTGTGCCCACCACTATTTTCATTCTGTCACGTTTATGGTTGAATTGACTGGATGCGGTGGCGGCGTCTTCTTTTTGGGGGCGGTGCCAGCGGCAGCAAGGTCATGTGGCTGAGAACTCACCAAGGCAAAAACCACCAAATGAGAGGAGGATGATTTCTTCAGCAGCTTGAGTATGTGGTGCTCTCGATATGATATCATTTGGATGTAGACAAATTTGCTCCAGTGAGCGAATCCAAAAGCAGCCTCAGCTCCGTCTCCGTCCGTCCTCTCCGTCTCCTTCCTTTGTCTCATCCCCCTCCGGCCTCCGTGGCAGCCTCACCCCTGCCCTCAGGACAAGAAGCTCTGTCCTCGGGGGCCGAGCTACGCCCGATGGGCACGCTGGGTGGGAGTGGAAGCTCTCCGTCTCGTGCAATCTGTTAAATGCCCACCAGTGCCATATGGCGCTGGGCGAGACTGGTGCTTATACTTACCTCAGGGCAGCGGTTGTTGGTGATTAAAGCAACAAGCTGCTTTTTGAGTGTTTGTTTAAAAAAAATGCAAAGGTGGATTTTTATAAAAGAGGCTGGTGTTGGAGTATGTTAGAGATTGCAAACACGTGGGAGATGCTCCAGGTTGTTCTGTGTGCATCGTGCAGACAGAGGATGGTGGTGTGTCACTTTACAGTTTGTTATTGTGTCTGGATTTTGTATAGAAAACCAGATTTTCAACTGTTGTTACTAGCCTATACAACCATCTTTCATTCATTATTGTCCCACTTTTCGTTTCTGTCTTTCTTTCTTGCAAATATACATTTGGCACATTGCTGCTGAATCACAGCAACTGCAATATGGGAAATGTAATGTCCCAGTCTTTGTTTTCAGCACTTTATTTAACATAATAACTGTGTGAACCAAGAGATTGGTGTCTGCTGTGTAATGTAATGTGTGATAATAATAAGAAAGAACGTTTGACATCAAAAAAAGAAAAGAAAACCAGATTATCAGCACATTGTTGCAGCAGATGTAGTCCTTAATAAATATATGACCATTTAATAATGTAGCCTAGTTTTCTCTATGACTACATTTGTATGACATTTCCAAAACAAAATGCACTCTACGCAGGTGTGTGAATACTTTGCATACTGGAAGTGTTGTAAACAGGAAGTAGATTGTTTACTGGAACAAGGAACAGTTGAATTTAACAAAAGAGATGTGTTGGTAAGATTAAAACGTGCTATTGTGGATGAAACCCAGCAGAGGATTAGATGCTGTTACCGGACCCTTATAGCCGTTGTGTTGGGTCCCACTCAGTTATTATTCACACTGCTGTCGGCTTGTGAGTACGTTCGTCTGTGCTCTTCCTGAATAGTTCGGAGGCGTGATCTGTGAAACGCTTTGAGCCCATAAAGTTCAAGCACTGAATGTCACACACACTCCTCCACTTTGCATCCTCTCGAGCCAACACAGTGCGCTTCTCTCTTGTCCCCGTCTCCCCCTCGGTTACCCTCTCCCTAATGGGTGTCACAAGACCCGCGGCGTCCCCTGACCGGCCACGCCGTCTGAACAAAACTGTCTGTGTTCGCCCTCTCCGTTGCGTCTGTAGTGCGCGGCTCATCGAGGCACCTCGTCACCCGAGCGGTGTTAGGATGAGAGACAAAAGTGGTGGCAGATGAGCTGAGCCCGCAACAATTAATCGATGAATCGAGCAATAATCGATTATTAAAGTAATCGTCAACCATTTTGATAATCGAATAATTGGTTTAAATAGAAATTCTCTGATTTCAGCTTTCAGATTTGGTTTATTCATTGTCCATGCAGTTGTCCTACACATCCTGTATAGATTATAGAGCTGCAACAATTAAATTAATCGTCCACTATTTTGATAATCAAAGTAGTTTTTTAAGATAAGAAGTCCAAATTCTCTGATTTCAGCTTCTTAAATGTGAATATTTCTGGTTTCTTTGTTCCTTTATGACAATAAACTGAGTCTCTCTTTGGTTTGTGGACAAAACAAGACATTTGAGGACGTCATCTTGTGGTTTGGGAAACACTGATTGACTTTTTTCAACATTTTATCGACCAAACAACTATTAGATTAATCGTTTAAATAATCCACAGATTAATCGATAATGAAAATAATCGTTAGTTGCAGCTCTCTTCTCTTCAAGGCCACATTTCCGTCAGAAATCTATTGTTTTTCTGTGCTAGAGAGAGAGTAGATCTTCCCCACACATCCTCCAGTGTTTGTGTGATTGCACAGGAGCTGACACACCTCTCAACCCTCGCAGCGTTTGGTCATCGCTGCTTGTTTGTTTTTGTTGCTGTTTCCCGTTGGGTCATGAGGAGGGAGTCCAGCTGCTGCACTCTGATCAATAGATGGACAGTCACATCAACCGTCCTCCAGTCCCAGACTCCTATCCAGCTCTCCCTCCGTGCTTCCATCCCCTTTCTCTTCTCATTCACACACTTTTCTTCTTTCTCATTGCATGTCTCTTTTCCTCATCTCTCCACTCACTCGCTGTCTTGTCTTTTATCCTCCACCTCTCTTCTTGCTCTTTGCATCTCCTTCCCTGGCTCCTCCATCCTTACATCTCTAGGGAGAGCTGGAGTGGAGGCAGCAGGGCCAAGGCTAAGTGTGTGTGTCTGTGTGTGTGTATGTGTGTGTGACTAAGAGAGAGAGAGAGAGAGAGAGAATTGGGTCAGTATGCTGGTATGCAGCAGCAGTATAAAGCAGTCAAGCCCAGAGAGACAGGGGCAAGGCACAGCCCTGGATGTCATGTGCTGCTGCTTACTGTTGATTGATCATTTCCATTCCCGGCATTCATTTAATATATGTAGCAGAAGTGTGTGTGCGTGTGTGTGTGTGTGTGTGTGTGTGTGTGTGTGTGTGTGTGTGTAGACTTAAAGTTACAGTGTTTTTTATAAAAAAAAAGGTTGTGACCTGCCTGTTTCCCACCTCCCACCCACTCCCTCTGCCAGTTCAAATGTCACCTTAGATCTTCGTATGACCCTTTCCAGAGGTCAGCCATCCCTCATTACCACCGCTCTACTACCTAAGGCCTCACTACACACACACACACACACACTTTCACCGCTGACCTTTAGCAGAACCAAACCAGCAGCTCCCTCCGTCCCTCGCTGTGTGAACTAATAATATGAAACCGAGTTTGTTTTGCACCTACACGGCCGGTTGGAAGAGCACGTCGCTCAATTTGAGCTGCGCCCGTTGTGCAGCGGCAGCTCGCAGTCGGTGGATTGACCTGGTTAGGGAGGCGGACGGCCAGGTTTTCTGAAACGGTCGCTAAGTGTGATTGATCGTGCGTTAATGTGAAAGATGTAGGGAGGGAGAGGCTCATTGTGTTGGGCTCAGTCAGGATGCAGTGGATACGACGAGCCTTGTAGGAAAGCGCATGGGAAACATTGCCCCCCCCCTCTCGTTGTGGCAGACCACTAACGATACTGCTGAGCGTTACTGCTCAATCCACCCTAAAACATGAATAACTGGTTTCCTAACAGTTTTTCAATCCATGCACATTATGGATTGTGGAACAGTGTGGACTTCTGTGACAGTACCTGAGGTGTGTTTTTCTTTTTAACTGGCACCGCGGGCACAGTTTCTACTTTATGCGTTCTTGTGAAATGATTCTCACCTAATGGGAAAGTCCACTCTCCACTCTCCACTTCCCCCCGATGTCAGCACTCGGTTTAATAGAGCGGCCTCGCTTATTGAGTTTCTAGCGCTGAGTGGGACTTCTCCGTATGCAGCGCTGTTAATTGAGCCCTCGTAGAACAGTGCGTTTAGTTTTTTCGGGGGGGGGGGGGGGGGGGGAGATTTTAACATAATGTCTCCGGCTCTGTAGGCAGTAAGTCAGCCGGTGGTTTTTAGTGCAGAGCTGGACAGAGGCCAGCAGCACATCTGGCCATGGTTAAAGAGGAGCTGTGATGGAGGAGTGGAGATGGAGGCCAGGGAGGGCTGAGTGATAGCTCAGTGCCTCAGATAACCCCTCCGCTGCCACGCCTAGCTCGCTGCTGCAAGGGGCCCTCCAGGGGCCGACCCATACCCAACAGCCTGGCTCACAGGGGCCCAGCAGTCAATTTATTAGCTGATTGTCAGAAAATGTATTTGTCAACAGTTTTAGAAGTGATCGATGAATGGCTTTTGTTAAGAAAAATTCTTAACAGTTCCCTTTTTCTTTGTTTTTAGACGGCTGACCTCTCTTGACCTTTTGGTTCTAAACGCCTCACAATCGATTAATTGATCATAAAAACATCATTAGAATCGGAAATGTTTTTATTGCCTAGAGCAGTAAAGGTCAGTTTACAGCACGAGGGACTTGACATGGTGTCAGGTGCAGTCACAAAGGCACAAAAATAGTAAAAGGTAGCGATAATAAGAATAAGTTAAATTAAATTTAAATATTCTAGTGCAATAAATACACATAATACTATATACAATTTAGGATTTATATAAAAAGAAATAGAATATAATATAATACAGATAAAACTAGATAGCAAGTTATTGTGCAAATTGTTGTAGTTGTGCAGAGAGACTGTCCATTGGTGCGGGGTTATCTAAGAGGGACTGGGGTCATTAATGCAATGTGTAATGACCCTATACAGGACAGTGGGGCTTTTAAAAAGTCAAGGGTAGAAAAAGCTGTCATGTGGTTTGTCAGTTCTGACGGCAAGACATGTATTGACATTAGGCCACCTATTAGGTTTGGTATTTATTGCAGAATCGAGCAGGAGTGTCGTTGGCTTCATTTATTTCCCTCCTGATCCTTGTCAAATCATTCACAGGAACCATAAACGGTTAATCCTGGCGTATTTACAGTAGCAACTAGCAACCCGCCCAAAGCCAGAGAGTGCTGAGTTCATGTTGAAACTCGGGCCAGCGTAAAGGGCATGAACAGATTTTCTTTTAAATTCTCATATCAATATTAAGATTGAGGCAGACAGGAGTCGAACCCAGGCTGCTGCTTCTTGCTGTGTAGTAACCAGGTGAATTATTGAGGCTGCTGCAGTGATTGATCCATTAGCTGAGAATATCCTCTCTTTTTAATGCTTAATTTACAGTCCCATTGAGAAAAACATGGCTGACGTTGACTCTTGTCCTGGTTGTATTTGCCAGTTCCTCCTTGGAGAACTCTTGTTAGCAGGAGATTTGCAGGATCTATTGACTAAACTTGGCTGCACATTTTCCTCCAAGTACAACTTTCCAAAAAAAAAAAGAAAAACCTTGCCTGTTTGAGGTTTTTTTTTTGATCCACATCATTTGTAACGACTCTGGCAGTCGAAGTACCTGCCCAGTGTTTTCCTCATCTCAAGGACGATGGATGGATGGATGGAGGAAGGGAGGGATGGAGAGAGGGGGAGGATGAAGGCACTCCAGGGAACTTGTGTGTGATCCAGGCGCTCGTCTCATTACTCGTGTCCTTAATGTTGTGTAACCTCAGTTGCTGTGTTGTGGTATCAAAATGCAATAACTTTGTGGCCTAGATATAAGCGTATAAGCTGAGACATTTGACTTTATACGACCATTTCATACATTTCAACCCTACAGTCATAAATAAACCAATTGATGCAGGTGTTGTCCAGAGGCTGTCATAGATGTCCATACATTTCTAGAGGCTCCGTCAGATTGACAGTTTATTAACAGCCAGAAAGAGAGATGGGTGACTGTTATTGAGTTATCTACACGGCCTCTCTGTGACTCTGTCCTCGGATCAAAGCGAGCTTTGTCTCCGAATAGCATCAATTCGAGGCAGAAAGCTGCAGAGCGCAGACAGAATGGGCCTCTTGATTCTTCGGTGTCTGACCCGTTTATGTCCCTTCTTACAGCGGCCGAAGCAAAAACAGTCGTTGTGTGTGGACAATATAAAATTACACAGTGTAACCTACACAGGTGCAGTGTTTCCACGCAGTTTTTATGTGTGTGAACGCTTTTAAACAACAATGCTTTCTGTACCAGAAAAGAGGAAGCGTGGTTGACAGTGAGACACTGTGACTCTCTTGTAAAAAAAATCTGATTCTTCCTGTATATCACCAATGGAGAGCTTTTTTTTTGATTATTGATTGACCTGCTTCTTATTATCTCCATTGATTCATCAGTCGCTTTGTAGGAAACTTGTGAAAACACGTTTTCCCGGAGTAACACCTTCAGATAAAGGTCAAATGATCAGCTAATGGTCACATTTGAGAACGTTTGAGCTACGAGCAGCAAATACATGATGATAGGACGTCGGATTTCCCCACATTTCCCACCTGAATGTGCAGAACTGGGTTAATAAACGGATGTGAAGTCATCATAGCACCAGCTCGGTGATAGTTGTTGCACATAGACTTCGAATTATCACTTGGTTTCAGCTCAATGATGTCACACGAAACTATCTGAAGTTCGCTCTGGTCTGTTCAAGCTCCAGATGTGAAGAGATGTGTCTATGCGCGATTGGGCTCATCTGCCGAAAGATGAAATGAAAGTGTAGAAAACACAATAATCAGTGGGTTTAGATGAAAAATCAGATGCAGGTGGGTGTGCGAGGTCTGTCGCTGACTTCCTCTCTCACACCTGTGACCTGTGAGCCGAGCCGAGCCGAGCCGAGCCGAGCCGAGCCGACGGCCGAAACGTTAGCGTCACTGATGTTTTTGCAGCGGTGACCCCTGGGATCAAAGTGAAGAGGATTAAAGGCATTGTAAAGTGCCCCCCCCCCTCCTCCATCCCACCTCCCTCCACCTACCCCAGTGAGTGAGGGCCCCTAAGCCAACATGGCTTTTACTGTCATAATCCATACAGTTTCAATTGACTTTGGAATGCACTGGATAAGATGATGGTACTGGTGTTAGTGGGGGAGGTGGGGGGCCGTGTGTGAGACTTGGTTGTGCTTTTACATGTCACGATTACTTGTTTTCACAATGAATCGCGGTATTAAACGCCACAATTAATTAATCATAAAATACCGTTGCTTCCCAAAAAAGTTTATGTCAGAACCATATTGGCAGATGTGCGCCAAAATAAAGGTAAATGCCAAGATACTGGTCCGTAACATTGAATTGGTAGGAATTTTAATGTTAGCGTGTCATTTGTATAAAAAACAAAACAAAGAACCATTAAAATAAACGTAAAAATTTGGTATAGATGACAATTTACGACCTGAATATTTCAAACACTTCCCCTGGGGGATTAATAATTGGTCATATATTTATAGATACGTGAAATATTTTCGACTATATTTGATTTTACATATCCATAGTTTTGTGAAATTAATTAATGCATAATAATCATGATTCTCTGACAATACTCGAGTCGTAACATTGTGACATCCCTAGTGTACTGACGTGCGTGTGTGTGTGTGATAGAGTTGCTGCAGTGACGCCATATCACTGCAATGTTGTCCCAGAGGAGGAGGAGAGGAAGAAGAAGAAGGGGAATACCCGTCCCGAACCCATGTGGGCGACCTCCCAAAAATGTCCCATGTTTTATCTCCTCTCTTGGTTGGGGGGGGGTGGAGTGGAGGGGGGGTGGAGAGAGAAAGAGGGGGGGCCTCTATTTCAGTCCTTTGTTTATGTAAGGAGTGGCACTGGGGTGTTAGGAGAGCAGAGGAGTCTGGGAATGCCGGGTCTGCTGCTGTGTACTGTATATAGCAGGTTATATAGGTCATGAGATCCATGCGTCTTGAGACTGTGATGGGAATTAGGAACCAATAGATAGCTGATTGATGATTGAAAGTTGATTTAAATTAGTATTGGTTATGTGTTTGAATACTGATCACAGTTCAGGTAGCTGCAATAGAATATTTTCATTATCAGCTTATCTGTTAATTGTTAAAAGCTGAGGTCACAGTAATCGATTAGTCATGATTCAAAATGATTCATCTGCAACTTCTTTGGTAACTGATACATTTTTTCCTTACATAAAAGGTCAAACATTTTCCCATGGAAGCATCTGCAGCTTTTATACGACAGCAAGTTGAATATTTCAACTGTCGTTCAGACAAGTCGAGGCATCGCCTTTTGGTTGTGTGATAATAGTGAATGACATTTTTCAATACCTTCACATTGATGGGTTCATTGTAAAAAAAACCATTTGCATGAAAATACAAATTGACAACTTGTAAATTGTGCATTTAAATACGACTTACTGTCAAAACGCTTGAATGCATTTACACTTTCTGGCTGCTTTTGGCAGGAGCACGTGCACACGCTCCCTGAGATCATTAATCATCACCTGGCTGACAGTTAATTGCAGCACAATGAGTTCGCCATGTGGAGTGTGAACGCTCACCTCTGTTTTTTGTTTTTTTTTGCTTTCTTCACAGGGACGACATGTCAAGACTGGACAGCTGGCTGCCATCAAGGTCATGGACGTCACAGAGGTGAGGCTGAAGTCTACATTGGTTCAACTGGGAGGAAATGGAGGCAAAGTGGAGATGCAGCTGCAGACAACTGGTTTTTGTTTTCCGCCATTACACTATAAATACGGGTTAAGTAGTCAAATATGGAAATTAGACGCTTCTCGGGAACATTATGCTGTTGTCTGGTTGGGATTAAAATCCACCGTCATTCCATCGCAGGGAAGAAAAATGCCATGCTCTTTAATGGCTCCCTCGCCCTCATAATAAACAGCAGGGGAAGGGCCGAGGCAACAAGATGCTTTTGAGTGAAGTGCGTCATTCAGCGGCCAGCGGGCTGCCCTCAGCCGTGGGAGGTCCTGTCTGCAGATGAGAGAAAGGCGCACAAACCGCACATGCACACATGCCGGAACACAAAGCGGAGGGTTTTTCAGAGCAGCACCGAGGGCCATCAGGGGCACAGCCACCCACACAGCCTTGATAATGATGGAGGAATATACACAGGCTTGTGTGCAATAACAGGCCTGGCTGGTGAATGGGCTCGGGTTTAAAAGCAACACTGTCGTTAATAATGTTTCTAAACTCATGCAAGTGGTAGACAAACAGTTAATAGGATGAATCGTGCCGCCGCTGCAGCCTGAGCGTTGATTTGTGAGGAAAGTAAAGAGGGTTTTGTTGGAGTAGGCGAAGAAAAAGAAAAAAAGGCGAGAAAGTGATTGAACATGACACATGAACTCCCGTAGTCAGGTAGTTGATCACAGATCACAAGATCACACCCGGTCTCCCTGCTCCTCTAACCCACACACGAGCCTCCTGTTCTGGGCTGCACAGCCAATCAGCCTCCCCTCCAGACAGGGCTCCAGACTGCCCCTCAAATTTGAGACGTGCAAGTAAATTTTTCTTGCACATGTGCAACCAGTAAATTTAACTCCTAAAGCGTTTTGATGACTCAGAAAGTTCAACCAGAGAACAAGCTGAAATCTTACATTGTAGATGTAACATCATCTGCTTAAAGCAGATATCAGTGGAATGTTTTTGTTAATATAAGTCCTAAATAGTCCTATTTTCCGTCAGCAATCACTTACATGAAGTATTTCAGCCTAAACACGAGTCTCTCCGTCACTCTGCTCTGCTGTAACCCGAGGAGAAAATTTTCCTTGTGGGATACAAGTGTTATCCAATGAGGAGAGAGAACGGCATGAAGGGCTGTGTGTGCAGCCAAGGGATGCGCGTGAATGTGGTGACGTAGCACGAGGACCAATTGATGCCTGACAAGGGCGGGGGCTGCTAACTCATGGTGCGTTCAAAGAAACTCGTACTTTGTGTTTTTCCTTCCTGTGAAGTCATACCAGTTCGATCTGGTACGAGTTCACGGGTCGGAAGTTACGAGTGGCCGTTATAGGGAACTTTCACAGACAACAGGATGGTAAAAACACGAGCTACGGGTTACCTGGAACGCTACCAAGTCGTAGTTGTGACTTGAAGCTGTAACTTACGGTTTCAAAAGCCTGCCTTGAACGCAGCATTAGCCGAAACGGCCGTGAAGCTGATACCTGCTTTAATCTTACCAGTGAATCTCCACCAGGCATTCACACACACACACACACACACACACACACACCCCCAGCTGGTGCACCTCACCACGTTCTTGACAAATGATGGTGACGCAGCAGCTGATGGCCTGTGTGCCCTGACATGTCTGCCGCCACTCCCCAACGCAGGCCGACGTCACGATGAGTCACGGCTGCACACTCCGCTGATTAGTTATCCTGTGTAACGCGGTGCGGAGAATATTAAGCAACTGCTTCCTGTTAAGTGTGATAGACACTAGGTGTGCCTTCCAGACATGTAGGCTATGTAGTAACTTCAAGGCTACAGAGTTTATAGGAAATCATTTGTCACATCAAGCGCCGTTGGGGATGAACCTGTTTTGCCATGTGTCGCAATAAAAACAGTATTGTGTCTACAGCCAGGAAGCTACTGTGTCCAAAAACACTCCCGGCATATTTAAAGTTCCCATATTTTACACTGCTCTGGTGGTTTTTTTTTTGTTTTGATGGCCATAAGAAGATATAAATTTGATTTAAAGTACCAAAAACCATCTCAGTGTAGTTTTACTTTCTCTCCTCTCTGATGTCTCTTCTTTAAATCTCAGTTTCTCTGCTGTCTGGTCAAAAAACACATTGAAATTCAACAGATATTACCATGAAACTTCCAAAGTTTATCACTTGCATTTAGACAAATATTTTTTCTATTACATGTTTTGTCAAATTTTATTTTTAAATATGTAAATGAGGCAATATCTAATGAAGTATGTGCTAATCTGCATACATTTCCAGAACCGAAATCTGAACAATGGATAAAGCTACTTTCAAACTTCTTGATTTTTAGAAGTTTTTACAGAGGGGATTTTAGATATCTCTTTTTATCACTCTGTAAATGAGAAAATACTGTCACCAGCCCTAAAAAGAGATTACCGGTAGATTAGATTTCGCCATGTTTTTAGGAATAAAATGTTGTATAAATCAGGCTGTGAATGATATATCAACAACCCCCCCTGTAAAAACCTTCAGAATATAGAAAGGGATCAAACTGGAAGGTTTGGTGTCTGTAAGCTGAAGTGGAGATTTGGGGCTCAGAGTAGTAGTAGAAGAGCGGTTACGGAGGAAATGAAAAGAGAGAAATCTACTGACGAAAGAGACAAAATGAAGTCAAATAAAAACCTTAATGTGGATTTTCTACCATTTCTTTTGACTTTTCTGAAAGAAGACATATTAAGGAAGAAAAATAGCTCAAAATCTCAAAATTGATCCGTGCATAAAAAAAAAAAAACAGTGTTTATTTACGTTACTTACACTGTATTCATTGCCTTACACTGACTGATACCAGGCATGTGCCGTTGGTGAGCCAGGACACTTCCCAGGCTGCTATAATAACACATCATTCTGCACATTCTTGTCTTGTTAGCTGGATTCAGTGGTTTTTAAGTCAAAGCATGACTGTGATTGATCAAAGAATATGATAATGCACCAGTGTGTGTGTGTAAAATAATGACACACGGTCACCGAGGTCTTAACTGTTACCATGATGATGAGTGTGTTTTCATGAGGCTGTGTTTCTCTCTCTCTCTCTCCTCTGTCCCGGCTCTGCAGCTCATCCACAGGCGTCCTGGCTTGTCCACTGTTGCTCTGACCCACATTCTCAAATCCAAACACTCCTCTCCTCCTCCACCGCCATCCAGGCCTGGAGCTAAAAATGCCTTTCTAGTTTAAGGGTCTATTTTCTCGTACATTAAAAGGATTGTCCGATCCCCCGGTTTCTGGGCAATTTAGGCAGATAGTTAGTTTCTATTGACCTTGTTTGTGTAGCTGCTGCGTGACAAACCCGGGAAAGGCCGTGTTTGTTTTTGTGTCTTCTTCAAACCCTTGTGCATCATTCTGGCTTTGTTTGAAGTTTCTATGTTGACAATCTTTTTAATTCTTCTTAAAACATTTAATGCTTTTAACATCTGCTCATACGCATCCATGTCAAGCCTTGTGCAGATTTGCTGGAATTATTCGGTGTTAAAACAGGATTTTCTATCTTGTTTTATACCTTCTTGAAGATTATGTTTGATCCAGCACCGTGTGTGTATGATCGGTTGACCAAAAAGCTCCACTCCTCCACTCTGTGACACACATCACCGCCATATGATTGTGTCTGTCTCTCTCCCCCGAAACCATGTGACTTGTGGCAGCGAGGCTTTCACAGTCGGGAGTGTGATAATCCAACAGCTGCACAGCAGAAAGGGGCTGGAGAGGAGAAGGGGAGGGGGAGGAGGGGAGGGGAGGGGAGAGAGGAAGAGGAGGAGGAGGGGGAGAGGAGGGGGGGGGGGGTGCGCACAACAGAAAGGCTTACGTCAACTCAAACGAGTCATGCAGCAGCAGTATGGCGGCGTGCATAGACATAGACAGCCAACTGCCATTTTGCTATAGGCGATGCATTGCACCTTTAAACAACATGTTAACACAGCTCGTCTTTTTCATCGTCTCGCCGTAATCCGTTGATTGCGAGAAACTATTAACTATTAACTAATATAAAGAAGAAAAGCTCCATACTCTAGTGTGCAGTGATGATACTGTACAACCTCCCCCCACCTCTGGTCTCTGTCCCCCGCCTCCTCCTCCTCCTCCTCCTCCTCCCTCCCACTGCTCTTTCTATAGGAGAGGCCATGTAACCATAAAGGGAACCACTGGCGGGGGCTGATCCCTGCATGCGTTCAATTAGCGTGTCACCGTTAATCACCGTCAGCTCGCTATTGGTGCACGAGGAGGGAGCTGACCCTTTTTTTTTTTTTGCCAAGACGTTGAGAGTGGACAGGTTTCGCCACCACCACCATTCGCACCAAAAGGCCGTTTCCAGCAGAGACTAAACACAACCTGAAAAGTACATCTGGAATCTGAGTTAGCTTTTCAACTCTGAGTGAACCCACTGGTTTCTCTATTGTTTCTGTATCTATCTACAGGGCATTAGTCTTTAAGTTACACTGAGTCAGATTTGATTTATTAATCATGCATGCAGTTGGCCTACACATCCTGTAGATTTATAGAGCTGCAACAATTAAATTAATCGTCAACTATTTTGATAATCAAAGTAGTTTTTTAAGATAAAAAGTCCAAATTCTCTGATTTCAGCTTCTTAAATGTGAATATTTCTGGTTTCTTTGTTCCTTTATGGCAATAAACTGAGTCTCTCTTTGGTTTGTGGACAAAACAAGACATCTGAGGACGTCATCTTGTGGTTTGGGAAACACTGATTGACATTTTTCAACATTTTTTAACATTTTCTTGACCAAACAACTAATCAATTAATTGTTTAAATAATCCACAGATGAATCAATAATGAAAATAATCGTTAGTTGCAGCCCTAATAGATTATTTAAAGTATCAATACAGAAATCGTTTTTCTCTGCAGCTCTATACAGCTCTATACAGGGCCATGTCAGTCTGTGGATTAAGTATATGTGTGGGGGGTTGCCATTGATCTAATGTATGTTTAGTGTGTTTTTTTCTAAATGTAAGCGATTAGCGATAATGGCTACTGTACACATCAACTCAGTGAGACTCAGTCATGCATCATTAATCCCCAAACAAAGGAACCACTTGCCGGTAAATGAACGACTCATACCGCTTTGTTACATTAGTCCTAGACATGAATAAGGCCCGGGCCGGGCTGAGCTGAAACAGCACCAGGGCGTTGGCGCATAGCTGCACACTGGCCGCGACGCTGAATGTGGAAGTGAATTGAGCTGGATGTGAAATGAAAATGTCGCTCAAGGCCGAATGATGATTAAAGGCCGATGCCCGCACAGTTGTATTTCACTGTCGAGATTTTCCACAACGAGCCTCTCTTTAACTTGTGTGTGTGTGTGTGTGTTTTTTTTTCTGTGTCAAGGATGAAGAGGAGGAAATTAAACTGGAGATCAATATGCTGAAGAAGTATTCCCACCACAGAAACATAGCCACCTACTATGGGGCTTTCATTAAGAAAAGCCCCCCGGGACACGATGACCAGCTCTGGGTAAGACCTCGGATACATCCATGAAATTAAGCTGTGCATTGGTGGTGTTGGTGTTATTCCACCAATGCTGATCTCTGAACTCTTTATAAGTAAAAAAATAGTTTTGTGTCATTTAAAAATGAATATGAACACACTTTCTGCAAATAAATGCTCCAGATGACATTTTCTTTACTCCGAATTTGGGAGAAATGTCGTCAGTAGTGTTCATTTTACACAAACATATACTTATAAATACTAAAACCAGAGAAACTGATCATTTTGAACTGGTCTCCAGAGCTGTATTTCCCATTTTCCTTTTTTAAATGTGTAGTTTTATCCTGTGATGATTCATGTTTTGTTCTGTGTCTGTCGTGTAGCTGGTGATGGAGTTCTGTGGAGCTGGTTCGATCACAGACCTGGTGAAGAACACCAAGGGGAACCAGCTGAAGGAAGACTGGATCGCCTACATCTCCAGAGAGATCCTCAGAGTGAGCTCCTCTTCCTCCTCTCCTCTCCTGTCCTCCTTCTCCTCCTTCTCCTCACCTCTCCTCTAACTCGTGTCTCTCCCCTCCTCAGGGTCTGGCCCACTTACACGCCCACCACGTCATCCACCGTGACATCAAGGGCCAGAACGTCCTGCTGACGGAGAACGCTGAAGTCAAACTAGGTGAGTGCAGCTCTGATAACACAATTGTTGGCTCAGTATGACATTATACATTAACCTGATGATTAATATAGCACAATCTATAAGCACCTGCAGTAGATTTCCACAATAGGAACATGTCTGTGCAGCACAGTGACGCCTCTCTTTGCTCTCCAGTGGACTTTGGTGTGAGTGCTCAGCTGGATCGGACAGTGGGGAGGAGAAACACCTTCATCGGGACTCCTTATTGGATGGCCCCCGAGGTCATCGCTTGTGACGAGAACCCGGACGCCACGTACGACTACAGAGTAAGTCTTGTTGTTGTTGTTGTTGTTGTGTTTTTGTTCCTGTGAACATCTGGATTTGCTGGAGCGTGTGCACCTGTTGGTGTTTCTGGCTCACGGGCGTCGTCTTTGTCTTGCAGAGCGACCTGTGGTCTTGTGGTATCACGGCTATTGAAATGGCTGAAGGAGCACCACGTGAGTCCTGCTTGTTTTTATATTACCTCTGGAGGTTTTTTTTGTGTTGGATCAGTGTCTTGACTCTCTTCACTCTTCTTTCAGCTCTGTGTGACATGCACCCGATGCGCGCGCTCTTCCTTATTCCACGAAACCCGCCTCCTCGGCTCAAATCTAAAAAATGGTGAGTACCACCCACTAGGATGTTTTCCGTCTGCCCCTTATGAATGTTTTTATCCTCTTCCAATCTTCTTTCTCGCCCTAATAAATCCTGATATATCAAGATAGGCCATAATATTTCCTGCCTGGCCGCCCTGTGTACTCTTGCACATTTCGATGTTATCTCAGACTTCAGACCAGGCGGCTACGAGGGCTTGGATAGTGAGCTCGGCTTTTCCTCTGTGCTTTGCTGCTGAGCCTAACATCTGCGGTACACCTGCTCTGGCAGACTCGGCCTCTTCTGGCACACGCTGTCGCTACGCTGGATGCAAAATGCAGAAAAAAATAAAAGCTTTGACTTTCTTTTTAAAGCTGCCGGCGGAGCTGAAACAAATTTTAAAAAGTTCAATATTTTCTTTCTAACACGAGGATGCATCCTTGAGCGTTATAGATCCTGTTGTTGCATAAAATTGTGGATTGTCTTGAGCGGCAGCAGCAGGTGCAGTGCCGATAATTTCATTGTGCTGCACCTCGTATTTCAGTTTGCATGGTGGATCTGTCATGAAAGGTGCAGCGCTGCCTGTCCGAGTGCATTAATTTCAATTTGCACTGAGAAATCAGAGGCTGCTGTCACGCCTGAGTGTTCTCAGGACCCTTGGGCAATTTGGAATCGGCTTATTTGCAGAAATGTTTTCCTTGGATCCCTGGATGAGCTCTGTCCATGTGTGGCTGAAATATTTGTCTGGCTCCCACTGTCTCGTTCTATAACTCACCCTCTCTCTTGTCTCTCTCCCTCCCGTCTCTCCTTCCTCCGCAGGTCCAAAAAGTTTTTCAGTTTCATCGAGGGCTGTCTGGTGAAGAACTACACGCAGCGGCCCCCGACAGAGCAGCTGCTGAAGCACCCCTTCATCCGAGACCAGCCCAACGAGAGGCAAGTCCGCATACAGCTCAAAGACCACATCGACCGCACCAAGAAGAAGAGGGGAGAGAAGGGTGCGTCCAATCGGCTCATCTCTTACCGCAGATAATGTCATGTTATCTTGTGCGTTTCCAGCTCTGAGCGACTTCTTTAATTTATTACAGATGAGACAGAGTATGAGTACAGTGGCAGCGAAGAGGAGGAGGAGGATCCCCCGGAGCAGGAGGGAGAGCCCAGGTAGGATCTAGTAGTCGTAGCACCTTGTGAAAAACAGTTAAATTAGATTAACGCAGTTCAATCTGACCCTTCTGTCCTAATTCCTCCCGTCTCCCAGCTCCATTGTCAATGTACCAGGTGAGTCGACGCTGCGCCGCGACTTCATCCGCCTGCAGCAGGAGAACAAGGAGCGGTCGGAGGCGCTCCGTCGTCAGCAGCTCCTCCAGGAGCAGCAGCTCCGGGAGCAGGAGGAGTACAAACGGCAGCTACTGGCGGAGAGGCAGAAACGTATCGAGCAGCAGAAGGAGCAGCGGAGGCGGCTGGAGGAGGTAGGACGACGGAAAAGATGAAACTGCTGAAAGTCATGTTCTTGTTAATGTTTTTTTTTAAGAATGTATCTCTATCGTCTGTTGCCACTATAGCAACAGCGACGTGAACGGGAGATGAGGAGGCAACAAGAGCGCGAGCAGCGTCGCCGCGAGCAAGAGGAGAAGAGGCGTATCGAAGAGATGGATCGCAGACGTAAAGAAGAGGAGGAGCGCCGGCGGGCCGAAGACGAGAAGAGGAGGAACGATCGCGAACAGGTAACAAACGGGTTTTTAAAAACATCTTCTGTGCATCTGCGACGTTGCTCCCACATGAACTCATCTCCAACTCCTCTGACCGCTCCGTGTTGATTGGCAGGAGTACATCAGGCGCCAGCTGGAGGAGGAGCAGAGGCACCTGGAGATGCTGCAGGAGCAGCTGCTCCGTGAACAGGCCATGCTACTGGTCAGTCTCACACAGATAACTCCCACAGCACATAAACACCTCATTATTTTCCTGCTCAGTTAAATGAAGACAGATTTTTGGCATGTAGCGAGGTGACATTTAAATGTTGTTGTCAGAAAATGCCCCACAGCAAATCTCTGTTTGTAATAGGTGTTTTTTTTTTGACTCATAAAGCTGTTGAGTCATTTTCACTACAAAAACAAGTCGGAGGAAATGTTGTCGTCTTCCTTTTGTGTCGTGTTTTTTTATTTTTTCAATTGGATTTCACATCATTGTTCATCAATAATTCTCCTGTTGAATCTCAGATGTTGTTTTTCAGATCCGTTGTGTTTTTACCTTATTTATTATATCATTTCTTACTCAGGGTTTTATTCACTGACTTTTTCAGAAATCGAGTGAAATGTGGTGACAAATGCTGCTGTTTGTTCACAGTAAATGATCTTGAGTCAGCCTAGGTTTGTCAGGTCTCCTCTCACCACCTTGAATCCACCGCACGCTCTGCATTAGGAGTTCAAGTGGCGGGAGCTGGAGGAGCAGCGCAAGGCCGAGCGGCTCCATAAGCGTCTGCAGCAGGAGCAGGCCTACCTGCTGTCGCTGCAGCACGAGCCCAAACAGCAGCCTGGCGACAAGACCAAACTCCCCCCAGACCAAAACAAGCCTCCGCAGACCTCCACCCTGCCCCCCGACAACAGAGTCCTTACCGCAGCCCCACAAGCGCAGGTCCTTGACGCTGGCGCTGTTTCTGTAGCGAGACCTCAGACCGTCCCCGCAGACGGCGCTAAGTCCCAGTCCCAGGCAGCAGTGCCAGAAAAGACTCACCCCGTTGAGACCTCTCCCAGCCCCAGCCCCCCTCAGACTGAAACCCCACCTGACTCTAAACCTCCCCAGGCGGAAAGCGTGGAGCCCGATAGGCCCGCCGAGCCTGTCGCTCATCCTCCTCCTCAGCCTATCAGAGAGGTGAACCTCCTCCTCGGCTCTGCCTCCCCCGCTGCCTGCTCTATCCAGCTTCTTCTTGCTTTTCCTCACAAGTCTCAGTGACCATGATGACGGAGGTGGTGCGAGGAAAAAAAAAGGAAAAAACAAACAAAAAAAACGGTTTAATTTAGCACAAACAGCTTCGTGTGATTTAACGTTCTCTGTTTTGGTTGCTGCGGTGTTGCTCCACAGCCAACAGCTAATTTGTTAGTACGCAGGCTCTTTTGAATGAAACACGTAGGGGGGTACGGTTGGAGAAAGGGGAAAAACCACAGGCTCCCGACCAACTCTTTATGTCCTGAATAAAACAGAGCTGTTCTCCTCCACTCTCTCTTGGCTCTCGCTCTCTCTTGAAAAACTTTAGAAAACCAAAACCATTCCAAACTATGTTTTTTCATCGTAATTTTCGCTTTGAGAGCTGAATCCAGTCTTGTAGAAACATGAATATTTACTGTTTCTCCCCTAAGAATAAAGATGATTGCAGGCGCTTTGAATTTTTTTTATTTCCCCGTAATTTTGCCATTTTATCCGCTGTCATCTGGGTCCATCTCCGAGGATTTTTCTCCTCAGAGCAGCACAGAACCGCAAGTGTTAGGATTTCCCTCTTGACCTTTTATGGCCGACCTGCGACGTCTTTCAATATGTGTGTGGATTGGGCCATTGCATGTGTATGGCTGAGGCCCAAACTAACATGCAGGACGCCCTCCCTCCAAAGCAGCGTCTCCTGTCATCAACAAGAACTTGTTCTGTGTCATTAACAACCTTTCTGTCCATTTTATGATTAAAAAAACAAAAAATCTAGGATGTTTTTGTCTCCACCTCCTGTCTGTCCACACACACCTGTGTCTGTACGGCTGCTACGTCAAGCATGTGTGACATCACTGTCAGCAGATGTGAAGGTTTCAGAGGATTCCTGTAAAATGCCAAGAGATGGGAAACCGTTCCTACTGAGCAGTGGTTTCCTTCTTTTTGATTTTCCCTTTCACTGAAATATTTCTCCTGACCCTCATCCCAGGCCGACGAGCGGTACCGTAAGAACATTCAGGGCTCCCCTCAGACCGCCCCTCCTCCCAAGCAGCCCCCTCTGCCTCCCCGCTCCTCTGAACCATTCTCCAACGGCGGCCCCTCCTCCGAGGCCTCCGCCATGCACCGGCCCATGGAGCCTCAGGTAACCCCTCCCCACCTCACCTCACCTCCTCCTTCATCCTTTTTTTCCTCCTCCTCCTCCTCCTCTCGCTCCCTTGCATCCTTTTGCACTTGAAACAGCTGGCGACAGGAAGGAATCTGCCGAGGTTCTGTTAATTAATAACACCAGGAAATTATGTTTTGCTGTTTGATCACTTAAAAACAAACTGCTGTTATCTCACGCCAGCTCGTATCTGCATTCCAGATCATTTCAGAACTCTGAATAGAAAACAAAAGGAAAATCATGTGTGTTATTGTCTATATTCCTATAATAAGCCTCTTATTTGTGATGTGCATCATTTTAGCTGTAGCATCAGTTTAGCAGAACTTGTTCCTGTGGGAGCAGGTGGAGGTTGTAAACCCGTTATCTGGAGGAACATGTGCTTTTAACAGGCTGCGTTCAATATCACTGACCAGTCCATGATCACACTGACCTGTAAATTATATAATTTATCACTAAAATCATGGTTCAGGTGAAGTAATAATTACAATCTCAGCGTCTAAACTGTGTTTTTCTGAATATGTGTTTCCACATTAACAGAGTAGTTCATAATTTCTACAAAATAGAAAGAAAAATGAGTGGTTTTGGCTTCATATTCATCAACATTAAAGTGAACTCAGTCGTCTGTGTTGTGTATTTGCATTGATCGACAGTGAATCAGAGCGAAACATCATCGTGTCATGTGTTGTCTGCTGTATGCATGTGTGTATATACATACATAAACACATGTATGTGAAGCCACACACATCTTCCCTCATGTCTCACTGTGTTGTCTGCTTGTTTCACCTCCCTCCCCTCCTCCTCCTCCTCCTCCCCCTCCCTCCCTCCCTAAAAGGTCCAGTGGTCCCACCTGGCTGCTCTAAAAAGCAGCAACAGCGCCGCCCCCTCTCCTCCTCCTCCTCCTCCTCCGCCCGTTGTCTCTCGCTCCCAGTCCTTCAGCGAGCCCGGCGGCGTGACCTCTAGCTTTGCACAACTCCACCTGCGCTCCCAGGACCCCCACCATCACCACCACCATCACCCATCGCCCGCACGCACTGACCCCCAGCCCCAACCTCCCCACCTCCACCACCACCACCCCCAGGGCCAGACTAGGGCCGAGCACCAGGCCGGCGGCGAGGAGGTGCCTCCGAAGGTAAGAAGTGACGAGGGCCTCCCGTCCCCCCCCACCCCGTCCCCCTCCCTCATTCACCTCCCCTCATGCTCCACCACTGTCTGTCTGTTGTCAAACACCACCATTAAACACTGTTGTAACAAAACTAAACCAGGAAACTTTTCATTTCCAGGCTCACAAATGACATTAAAGGGATAGTTCAACATTTTGGCACATTTCCCATTGCCGTAATCCCTATAGCTTGCACCAATCAATTAAAGGTAATGAACCTACTCCTAAAACTATAGGGATTATGGCAACGGGCCAATTTGCCAAAATGTTGAACTATCCCTTTAAGGTAAAACATCGATCAAAATGCAGCAATTATGTGACACAAAACCAAAGAACAGCACGTTCCTCCAGTATAAACTCACTCGGGTGGTGTAGATTAAAAGATGCCTTTATGATCCACAGTTCAAAGTAGCAGACTGAATGTAGGGCAAATATTGTTTTTTTTTTTATTTGATTATGTGATGAGATGAAGACGAGCTCCTCTCTGATGTTTTTTTTTCTGTCTTGTGCAACTTTAAGTTCTTCTACATCTTCACTTTTAGATTTTAAACGCGCTACATGTGTGTGAGAGCGTCTGAATCTGTGTCCCCCCAGGTGCCGGTGAGGACGACATCCAGGTCGCCTGTACTGTCCCGTAGAGAGTCCCCTCTGCCGTCGCAACCTGGCAACCAGGGCGGACAGAGGAACGCTGGCAGGTAAAGGAGAGGCGACCTCCAGCAAGCTGTGTATACGCTGTACGTTTCACCTCTGTGTGCTAATGAGACTTGTTAACGTTCCCTGTGGCAGTAACGTGGAGCAGCGCCCGCTGTGGGACCGCGTGGAGAAGCTGCAGCCTCGGCCCGGCAGCGGCAGCTCCTCTGGCTCCAACTCCAGCTCCCAGGCCAGCCCCGGGGACCGCTTCAGACCCCGCTGTGAGTCGCCTGGTACTGTACACAGCGGCATTTCGCTCCCTCTACTAACTGCTTATTAGCTCATCACGATTATCACTGTGATATAAACTCCATCCTCACTCTACACACTTAACGCCGCGATAGCTTCCCATGCTGAGCTGTTTCTCTCCGGGCCGTTAAGGATCCTCTCAGAGCCAGCTCCTCCTGGCCCAGTTGTGTTTCTCCCACACTCACTCGCCTTCTCTTTGTTCTGTCAAAGCTTCCTCCAAATCTGAAGGATCGCCTCTCCAGCGGCCTGAAAACGTTCCCAAAAAACCAGATGAAAAGAACCTGGCCCGGCCCACTCGACCAGCTGTAAGTCCGCCGCTTCCACAGTCCTGGTTTATCATTGTGTTGATACTGAATAGGTGAAAACTTGTGTCTTTCTCCTCCTCCACTTGTGTTTCTCTCTATTTCCCACCACTCTAATTATTCAACCACCTGATGTGTGCAACATCTCATGAATCCAATGGTTCGTGATTGTTGGGGAACCTCTTAGGCTGATGTGGTAAGCCTAATAAAAGAGATTCATCACACCTACAGTACGCTCTGCCTGCACCATCGCCCCCTCCCCCTCTCATTGCATTGTACACTAAAGTGTGGTGATGAAAGAAGTTTCTCTGCTTCGTGAGGGTTGATGCGATAATTCATTCCAGCTCTGTCATTGGTTACGTCCCCTCTGCCTGTGATGTGATTGCCTCCTGCTGGCGTCCTCCCTCATGCCTGCACAGTCTTATTGCTTGTCATCGGTGAAGTGCACACGGCACTGGAGGGGTTAAGCCCCTCCACAGAAAGCTCCTGATCCTGGATTTGAATGCAGCCACGTCTGAATGCAAACACACTATCTCCTGTTTCCTTGTAGTTGTCAGAATGGCTTCTAATCTCACCTGGCTTTGTAGCCAGATAAACTGTGGCCCATTTGTTATTGAACATGTCGGGGAAATATCACTCCCCTTCTTTTTTTTATTTTGCAAGCCTGCGTTAGTAAAACATGGATACAGAACCAAAGAGTAGCAATAACTCAGGAAGCACTTCTCCACTGCTTGTACCTAGAGATTTAAAAGGATAGTTCAACATTTTGGCAAATTGGCCCATTGCCATAAACGGCGTAGCAGAGCCACGAGCTGCTCAGAGATACGCTACGGAGGCTAATGGGAATTCTTGGTTTCCCTCATCAAATACACAATCCAACAACTCCAAAACGCTCTGGTAGACAAGTTGTGACCTGCACATTCACCATGCTATGAGATAATAACGCAATGTTACGAGATTCATGCGAAACTGCTGATGAGCGTTCCCGTCAGGGGCAGTTTTTCGGCGAGCAGTCTCTGCATTTGCCTCGAAAACAACTCTGTCTCATAACGTTACATTATTATCTCATAGCGTGATGAATGTGCAAGTCACAACTTGTCCACCAGAGCGTTTTGGAGTTGTTGGATTGTGTATATGATGAGTTTGATGAGGGAAACCAAGAAATCCCATTAGCCTCCGTAGCGTAGCTCTGAGCAGCTCATGGCTCTGCTCCACCGTTCCAAAAATAGCTTGCACCGACAATTAAAGGTAATTAACCTACTCCTAAAACTATAGGGATTATGGCAATGGGCCAATTTGCCAAAATGTTGAACTATCCCTTTTAGGCTACAATGAGGAATCACACTCCAGTTATTCTAAAGATTAATCCCTCTTTCAGGACCTGACTGCTCTGGCCAAGGAGCTGCGTGCGGTGGACGATGTGCGGCCTCCCCACAAGGTCACCGACTACTCCTCCTCCAGCGAAGAGTCGGGCACCACAGACGAAGACGACGACGAGGAGGTGGACCAGGAGGCGGGAGAGGAGTCCACCTCAGGAGCTGAGGACTCCAGAGCAGGGTAGGTTGAAGTCTGACGATGTCGTTGTCCCACTTGTCCGTCCATGTTGTCTGTCGCTTCTTTGTGAATTCATGTTTAAATATAAAGCAAGACAAGACGTTTTCTTGTCGGACAGAGATGTTGTTGTCAGACTTATGTGCACTGTGCTGGCATGGCTTCTCTGCATGGCTGTTAACACTGGTCTGGTTACGGACATCAGATATTCCCATGGCTTCTACAGGAAGATGAGTAACGGGGAGACGGAGTCTGCAAAGACCATGCTGGTCGAAGACTCGGAGAGCGACCAGGCCACCACGCCCTCCAAGGACGGCACGCTGGTGATCAGACAGGTAAGAGATGGAGACAAGAGTGTGTGTAGTTGTTAGAAATGTTGTTTTTCTTTGTTCTGTGTCATTGTCTACTCATTGTCCACCATTTTCCCCTTTTTGTTTTAAATTCCAGTCGTCTGCTGCTTCATGTTTGACATATACAGAGATACTCATAGGTTAAATTAATGCGATGTGGTCTCCAAACATAAGAATATGTTGTGTGATGTTGTGAATCATGAAGTAAAGCAGCAGACTAGCAGTCGAACGTTCAGCTCCTCCTCTCCACCTGCTCGCTCCAGCCCAAGTGTGCCTGTTCTTGCTTCCAGAGCACCGTTGACATAAAGCGGTTGGTCAATCTCTCATCCTCCTCCTCTTCCTCCTCCTCGGCCGGCTCTGGCCACGGCCACGGCCAGCCCCAACCCCCCGGGGGCCTCGGCCTGCCAGAGAAAAACGGCTTTGCCGGCCGAATCCACCACCTACCAGACCTTATCCAGCAGAGCCATCACTCCCCTTCCTCCTCCACAACCATCCCCTCCTCCTCCTCCACCTCCTCCTTCCCCTCATCATCTAGCCATGCCAGTCCTGCCATGTCCCCACTGATCCCCCTGGACGAGCTCACTGCCATAGAGGTATGTCACCCCCACCATCTCGGGGACAAATAACCAAGCCTGGACGGTTGCAGGTGCACGCTTGCAAATGTTTATTTTCATCCAGCCGGTCCAGGATTTGTTGTCATCCTTTTGGACATGGTGCTAGGAAAAATAAATTATTTGCAAATGCTTTTTTTCCCCCTCTAATCTGTACTTACCCACCGTCCAGCCCTTGATTGTTGGTCTGAGCCTCTCTGCACCCTCTCCTGCCCTCCCTCCCTCCCCCATCACCCTGTGTGTCCTGCTGGCTTCACTCTGGCTCTCCTCTGCCCCCCTCTGGCTTGGCTGACACCTCTCTGGTTTGAGTCTTCAACCTCCTTTTCCGCTCACTGCACTGCACTGCGTTGCCGCTAACACTGGCGCCTCCTGGTGGTCGGACACGGTCGGGGCGTGGAGGAAACTAAACCCCGGGGGCTTCTCAGGGTGAACGATGAATGACCATTTCTTAACAGGACGTCACGACGTAGCTGTAGCAGTGTCGGGTGACGGCTGCCTGGTGTGACGTCCAAAACAACCATATGACCCACTTACACAAAGAAATATATATAATATACATAAATATATATATTTTATTGATTAATAATAAACAACAGGCATCTTGGGTGGTGGACTTCTCTTCTCTGTGCTTTATTAGCAGCAGCTTTTTTCCTCTTAACACACACTACCAGCAGCAGCTCATGTTTGGATTACTTCCTATTTCCCTAAACACATTTCTTCTTGTCTCACATGTTGTTGTGTTTTCATCTGTAACATGTATGTCCCTGCGCGCTTCATGGGAACTAACAATAACAGCATGTTTGATTTGTTACAAACCTGAATTTCACCGCCAACTTTTTTTTATTCCCATTTGTTTGCATCATAAAATAAAAAAAACCCACTTTGATTGAACAGATTTATGAGCCCCAGAGGCAGAGCTGTAATTCACATGCTCCAGCCTGAGCAGTCTGTTGCTAATGCAGAACAATCATAGTCAGATTTATAAATGACATGGATTGGACCAAAAGCCTAATAAATAATACGCTTCGTGTCTGTTTTGTCATTGAGAGGTATCTGGAAATCTGTTTGTGTTTTAAATGTCTTTAATCTCTCTCAGTCCCAGTCGGAGAGCAACTCCATGTCCAAACACAAGTCCTCCTCGTCCTTCACTCCCTTCATCGACCCGCGCCTTCTCCAGATCTCTCCATCCAGCGGCAGCTCCCTCAACAACATGGGTAATTAAAAAGTGAACGCTCCTCTGTTTCCTGATGACAGAAACATGACTTATTTTTTTTCTCTGGGGAGTATTTAAGAGCAATAACCCCCCCCACACACACACACACACACACATTTTTTCCATCATTGATAAAGAAATAGTGTTGAAACTCTCGAGCTGAAGTGATGAGTCTGTTCATTAGTCATTTAATTACATGGTTTGGCGTCTCTGCTGCTTCTCCACAGCTGCCTTTGGGCAGGACGGGCGGCTGGTGGACCCGCTGAGGGTCGACCCGTCCCGTAAAGGCTCGGTGGTCAACGTCAACCCAGTCAACACGCGTCCGCCCAGCGACACGCCAGAGATCCGCAAGTACAAGAAGAGGTTCAACTCTGAGATCCTGTGCGCTGCGCTCTGGGGTAGGTTCACGTTCAGAAGTCAACGCGGCGTTGCAGCGCCGACGACCACGTTGTTACGTACTCAAGTTCGCCGTGCACATCTGTGTTTGTTCCAGGCGTGAACCTGCTGGTGGGGACGGAGAGCGGCCTGATGCTGCTGGACAGAAGCGGTCAGGGGAAAGTCTACCCCCTCATCAACCGGAGACGCATCCAGCAGATGGACGTCCTGGAGGGACTCAACGTCCTGGTCACCATATCAGGTACAGCTCACGTGCAGCCATGTGTATTAAAAAAATATATATAAATGCATGTTTATCCGTTCTCTCAATGCTCAACCTCCTCGGCTCCTTGCAGGTAAAAAGAACAAGCTGCGAGTTTATTACCTGTCGTGGCTCAGAAACAAGATTTTGCACAACGACCCTGAGGTGGAGAAGAAGCAGGGGTGGGTCAACGTGGGCGACCTGGAGGGCTGCGTCCACTACAAAGTCGGTACGTCCCGCCCAAAAGAGATTCTTCACCCAGAACTGAATGATACACACAAAGGATGAGGTGAATCCAACCTTCACAATTGACCCACTTCTCCTTTTCATTCCAGTGAAGTATGAGAGGATCAAGTTCTTGGTGCTGGCCTTGAAGAACGCTGTGGAGGTTTACGCCTGGGCTCCCAAACCCTACCACAAGTTCATGGCCTTTAAGGTGAGTGGGCTCACAGGAGGATCTGGGTTTATCAGCACCACGGACATGAGTCATGAAAAACTGGGAAGATTTTCCCATAGAGAATGAATGAGAGGAGGTCGAAAAACAAACAAATAATTGGACATCTACTGCTCCGTCATACTTTCACTTAGAGACGCTATTTAAACTTTAAAATGTAGACACGAGTCTTGTCTATTGATGTATTACTTCACATTTCTATAGGAATTATAGTTTTTGATCAATCACTGATCAAACTTTTCTATTTCCACGCTGCTCCTGGCCACAAATTAAAGTCCACACATGTGATTTTTTCCACAGTCGTAGACGAACTTGTCCTCTCTCTCAAAATGTGTTTAAAAAAGCAGAGAGACTTACAGAATTTAAACTGTGAGCCTCTGAGTGCGGCCAAGTCTTTTCTTGAACCCCACTGACTTCAATACAAAGATTTCTCTGAGACTTAACGGACTCTCTTCTTCTTTTTTGCTCGATTTAGTCTTTTGGTGACCTGGTGCACAAGCCTCTGCTGGTGGACCTGACTGTAGAGGAGGGTCAGAGGTTAAAGGTCATCTACGGCTCCTGCTCAGGCTTCCATGCTGTGGATGTGGACTCCGGCGCCGTCTACGACATCTACCTGCCCACACATGTACGTGCTCGACTGAGAGTTTGGTCACATCTCATCTTTTGAATGCTTTATTCTCCTCTGCTAACACTTCTCATCCCTCCCTCCCTCCCTCTGTTAGATCCAGACCAGCATTCAGTGCCACGCCATCATCATCTTACCCAACACTGACGGGATCGAGCTGCTGGTGTGTTACGAGGACGAGGGCGTCTACGTCAACACCTACGGACGCATCACCAAAGACGTGGTGCTGCAGTGGGGAGAAATGCCAACTTCAGTGGGTGAGTCGTCCTGCATGACAGGGGATTTAATAACAAGAGAGGAAGTCTGAGTTCAGGCTGGGGAAACTGTGACACTTCCCTAAAACGCCCTCTGTGCTTGTGCAGCCTACATTAGGTCAAACCAGATCATGGGCTGGGGAGAGAAGGCCATAGAGATCCGCTCTGTGGAGACGGGACACCTGGACGGCGTCTTCATGCACAAGAGAGCCCAGAGACTCAAGTTCCTTTGTGAGAGGAACGACAAAGTGAGCAGACTCTTTTTTTTTCTCTCTTTCTGTCCGCTTTCTCTCTCTTTTATCGCCATCAAATCTGCAGCTTTTATGTCTCTTATCTTTCGCCCTCAGGTCTTCTTCGCCTCGGTGCGTCAGGGCGGTGCCAGCCAGGTCTACTTCATGACCCTGGGACGCACCTCCCTCATGAGCTGGTAGTGGACGCCCGCTTTCCACGTCAACCAACCAACCAGCCGAGCCGAACACGACGACCAACAGATGACGATTGTGACCGCGAACCAACGGCGACGAACAAGAGAAGCCTGGAGCCGGAGCCGGAGAAGCTTCTCTGCGTCTCGCTCGCCAAAAAAAAAAACCACGGATTGGACTGTAATCATGAAACGTAACGAGGGGTGTGGGGTGAGTGTTTTTGAGGGCGGGGGGGAGGGGGCAGGGGGGGTTGAGTCCACTGAGTGTACTAACTATAATAAAACAGCAAAACCACACCCTCACCCCGCCGCCCCGCTCGAGCCTCCAGGTTCCTCTCACCCCGACCTTTGTGCTGAACTCCACTCGTCCTCCTCCTCCTCCTCTGCGGGAACGTGGGATCTGTTGCCTGTCGATGGTAAATCTTTAATGTGTCATAGTAAAATCTTTGCATCATGTATGTGTGTGTGCGTGTGTGTGTGAATAGAGGAAAAAAAACAAAAACACTGAGCATGTGAATGACTGACAAAGCGTGTTTGTCTGAAGGGACGATACGAGGCTAAAATGTGGCGAATACTGTACGCGCCACATTATTCTGACTTTAGCCGCTCGTGGCGCCGTTTAGTCCAGGTCCTGTTTGGGTCAAAATTTAACTCCCCACTCCTCCTCCGTGATAGATTTCCACGTCAAGCATGTCGTCAAACACTAGTTCACAGTCACGGTTTTACTCCCACAAATGATGCTTGACTTGTAAATCTGCTTCCATCTTCACTTTTTTGCCTTCTCCTCCTTTAAAGTGAAGATTTGTTTTGTTTTCCAAGGGACCTTCTGGATATATCCATTAAAAAAAAAACAGGGTACTGGATCTCAGCTTGTACATAACTAACACTGACATCAACCTTTCCCGGGTTTAACAGACACTTTCTCAACTTTTTACCACATTGCCTCACGTACTGTAGGTTATGTCAAGACAGAAGTAGCCCTGTTTATGACAGCATGTTGCTTTGGTGTTATTAACAAAAAAATAATAATTATCCCCGGTTTTTAATACACTGTATATTTTGTATGTGACTTGCTGCACATAAATAAAGCATAAAAACACAGGACACACCTGTAGATGAATCTTAAAGGAAGAATCCACCCTGTTTCTCTCCAGTCTGTGATATGTTTTTTTTCTCTGGTCGACCACCAAACAATAAAAATACCCGGAAATGTGAGGTTCCTTATTACAATAGCTTGTTTTTTTTATTTTTATTTTTTCAATCAGGTGGATTTTTCCTTTAAGATCAGTCATAAGTAGGGCTAGGATAAACTGTGAATTAGACAAGCAGAATTAGCAGGTGGCCATTAACGTAGCATGGAGGCCAGCGGGCAGAAGTTGACAGTAAGGGGAAGGGAAGGAAAGTTAAGGCAGCGTAGATGATGATGTCACTCGCGTGGGTTGAGAAGAAGCTCTGAACATCACACTCACGTCATCATGCAGCTCTGCATTAGAGAGGAGACTGTGGCGTTATAAAGGTTTCAAGCTGATTTAGAAATAAAACTGCTCAAAATCCTCTGAAGAGCAAAGACGTGTGGATTTTGTGTACTGTTGGAACACTTTAGTCTGAACCAGCCATGTGATTCAATATTGGACCTCTTTTCTTTTTTTGACATTTTGGACTTCAGACAAATTAGTTTACACAGTCCAGTCTGGCTTGAAGAGACAGATTCACCACTTTAACAAAACTGGACCGTTACTCCATCCTAGAATTGTATTTTGCTTCCTCGTTCTATTTTATTCCTCTGAAACCCGTACGACAAGGCAAGACGTGTTTGTCACTTAAGGTTAGGGCGGTCTCGTTTCACTGTAAAACTGTCAGATCCATCCTGTGGCTGTGCGTTTGTATGAATGAGAACAAAAAAAACCAACAAAAAAAACTTGACAACAGGACACACATCTGCTCCCCCTTCATGTAATCTCTCTGCTCCCGCTCTCAGTTAAGGATGCTGCCTTCACTGTCGAGCTGCAGAACACGGGAACAAGGTGCTTTCACTGTCTGATCACCTGTGAAAAGCTGGGAAGGGGAAAAACAAAACAATCACAACACGTTCTAATAGCAGTGTTACAAAACCACTTCAGACAGTGTGAACTAAGCAGCATATTTTTAACTTGGACTTAGTTTTTAGTCTTGTTTCTGCAATTTTTATTATGTAACCCTTCAGATAAGTATGCAACTGCAGTGGTTTTTAAATTGTAATGCACACCTTATGTTGAAAATGTTTACAGAAGCAATTGTTTTGTTAAACCAATGTGCATCGATATGAATATTTATGGTTTATTTTGAGGGCAGTTTTTCCCTGTTTTGTATTTTGTATTATTCCCTTTTTGTACTATCATTTAGACGTTTGTGTACAGGAATAATCAACGTTTGCTCACATCACGAATTTACGCAAGTCCAGAGTGTGATTTCACTGATTCCTCTACATCCTGCATCGTGCAGTGCGCCCCTGGCTGTGGCAGCGTGGATCAAATGTTTTCTGCCTGCCAGGTGACATGTTTCCCCCTCAAACGTCTCTCTCTGCCATGCCTCTCTAATTTATGTCCTCTCTGTGTGTACTATGGGAATTACTGTATTTTCCTGAAGGTCTTTTTTTTCCATTGAATAAAATCAGAAGTAATTTACAGTGTGGTGTCATTCTTTGTAAGGGTTTTGGAAGCAACACTCTTTGCAACTTTGCCAAGTGAAGCAGCTACAAAGGAACCTGATATACAACCCATCCATTAATCACAATTAAACTGTAACAGTAGTAAGTAGATGATTTTAACTTTTCAGAATGAAGCAAACTGTCGTTCCCTGAAGATTTTGTTTTCCTGCAACATGCATTTCAATTCTTTGCTTATGTAAATTAGGTTTTTATGCATTGATTACACAACATTGCCATTTTGGTCAGGTCTCCTAAAAGAGCTGCACAATCTGTAAAAGAAGAGTGAACTACAGCTGCCTAGATGTAGAGTATACAATAGGATGACATGTAAATAACTGTCTATAAGACTCAAATAAATTGCATGAAAGTTCCCATTAAATCCTCGGTTAAACACAGCATTAAAAAAGTTAATTAATTTGAAAAATATAAAAAGGCCATCTTCTGTTGCATATTTTCACCACAAGGTGGCCCCGTTGCACCCCTCACGGCCCATCCCACTTCATGTCGCCTCCAATGGGTTGGCATTTCCGCGAAGCTCGCGTCAATGCAACACGTCGTAGTTTCCGGTTTACGTTGAAGGTATGATTTAAAAAACTGATAATATTGTTTATAAAACATCGCAAATTAACATAAATTGTGTAGAAAAACTAAAATGCTTCGTGTCGCATGGCAACACGTACGTTTTTAATGTAGAAAGAGCTCAGTTCGCTGCTTCAAAGCGCGTATTGCTTTTATTTTGAAAAGCCATCAGAGCGGAAGTCGCCCCGTTACTTGGTGTCGCTTGACGCAGCTCGGCTGGGTCACGCTGCAAATCCAGCCGGATGTTTTTGCGTCGCCAGTCAGTATGTGATGGGAACGTTTGCTCGGTGCTTTTTCTCTCTGTGTGCGTGAATGTGTGTGTGCGTGTGTGCGTGTGTCGTCTCCGAGCTCCGGCGGCGGCGGCCCTGAACAGGTGAGTTGACCCGGCGGTAAGCGGACCTGTTTGTCGGAGGAGCTGCAGGTTGGTGTTGGGGGGGGGAGGAGGAGGGTGGAGGGTGGAGAGAGGGGGGGCTGCAGGGAGGTCGTGACGGTGTTGGTTTGCAGTGCCCATGCACGCCCCTGCGCGCTCCCCTAGCTCCAACATCTGTGGTATAGTTGTGTTGCATATTGGAGCGTCAACAGGCTGCAGAGGGATGCTGCTGTGTTGTTGTAATGATTTATTAAGTGGGACTGCAGTTTTAGAGACATTTAAATGGCTGTTTTGTTGCTGTGGAGGGAAGGAGGGAGGCCTGAGCAAAACACAAGCTCCCACTGGTTGTCGGCTTTCTATTGGATTTATGGGGGTATACATGGGGACACTGAAGACTCTGTGTCTTTTTCCACCTGTCAACTGTGTCTCTGTCCCCCTCCTGTCCTGACAGCTGTGTCTCTGCTGCACGCAGCTTAGCAGTGGCTCCATGAGGCTCAGAGCTGGAGCTGCTCAGGCTTTTTGGATGTTGTTTTTTTTTCCTGGTGGGTGCACAAGCCTTATAGCAGCAGACTGTCACCATCCCATCAGCCAGGCATCAGTTCCCCCCTGACTCTACACTTAGTTTTTAAAACATATTTTAAACTGCTTATTTAAATAGTTCATATGCATGCTGTTCAGTTTCATCATTTATAAGATTCAGTGTGCTTTGTGAAGCACTCTCTCCACACAGGCATCATCTGTTCACTTTTCCATGTTGTTGAGTATTGATTTTGACATGTGCATGAACACAGTGCACTCTGAGGGTGGGGAGCGCAGACTGTCAGCAGGGGCAGGGTCAGAGGTCACAGGGTCTCCTTCTGTTGACCCGGGACAGTCGTTAGGATGCGTTTTCAACCTCCTGGAGTGATGAGGGTCTGCTGTTTTTAAATGATCATAAACTCTTAAAATCTTTGGACAAGTTTCTCTAAATGACAACTGCTGGATGCTTGTAACATTTTTTGTTTTCTGATCATTTTCTGAGCCTTAGTTCGAGTTAAAACGCCATCAAATACACTGACAGTCCTGTATGTGTTTAGTGTTATCAGCCTCCAAAGGGGAAAAATGATCATCCTGTTGTTTTTGCAGTTGCTGGGAGCAACACACACACTCACACACACCTGTTTGTTGCGACAGATGGTCTCCAGAGCGCTCCTGTGTCTCTGTGAGTGTGTGTGTGCGTGTGTGTGTGTGGATACAGTGCTGGTGGTCAGCTGCTGTGTCTCCCTTCATCATGTTTATCCGACTCAGGACGCGCTCTTATTTTGTCAGGCAGTTGTTTTCCTGTTAAGCCGCGGGGCTGAAACTGAACTTTATTTTACTTGGCGAGTGGCAAGGGGAAAGAGTTGCACTGACACCACAGACTGACCTGACTTCCTGCTGTCACCAAAGATTGTCCTCGATATTCAGCTTTGTCTCTCTCTAAACAAATATTTCTGTTGGCAGACATGTTGCCCTCCGGTGTTATTTAAAACAGAGTAATAGGATCACACTGTTAGTATTTACAATTTGGCAGTGTAGGAGTGTTGTATTGTGTAGTAATGAAATGTTTTTTAACCACAGACTCATTATTGAGTCTATCAAATATTAGAAAAGGTTCAAATTTTCCTTTTTCTCTAAAGAAATTAGCTCCAAATTTTGTCAGTTCATCTTCTGTGGATAATTAATCAGTTGATCTTTTTCAATATATATACATTTCTGTTGCTTTTTTTTACTATATGATAGTAAGTTGAATGTTTTTTCAGTATTAATGGAGAAACACCAGCATCATAAATGTGTTACATGTGCTTCTGTTTTGCTGAAATGATATCAGCTTTAATTGATTATTAGTTGATTGACAGAACATTAATCAGCAGCTGTAACGGCGATGACTCATTTTCTGTGAGGCTGTTAAGTAAAAACGCCAGACGCTCCCTCTGCCAGCGTCTCGCTAAAGAGGATTTTCTTGCTCCTCTTTGTGTGTGTGTGTGTGAGTCTGTGTGTGTGTGTGTGAGACGGGAAGCCAAGCGTCTTTGGGATTTGGACCGATGCATCAGGAGCTTAGATCACCTCAGATGGCTTCATGCAGCGCTGAAGACCTCTTGGCGTGTGTGTGTGTGTGTGTGGGAGAGAAAGGTCAACTGTGACAATCAGAGTTTCACTTTCTGGCTGAGTTTGATGCCATGTGAACACCCACATTAGTGGAGCCGATGGGACTAACCAGACATCACAGTGAGATGCCTTCACCGCCTGCTACATTTAGATGCAGAACGGCAAGGGTTTGTGTTGGTACAACCTGCTTTAATTTGACTATATTGGAGCTGTAAACCCTGGATGAACTGTTGGAGTGAGAACAGCTACAGGGAGTCATTTGTGTGACTTGGATCGTCTCCAGAGTCAGAGATTGGCTTCTTTATTCAATAGCTATATTTGCTCTGTTTCTCCTATAGTCTGGTTTAGCACAGTTGTGTTGCACTAATGCAAAACTTAAAGGGATACCTCACCCAAAATCTATAATTCACCAATTTTCTACTCACCGTCATGCCAAGGAAGGGTTGGGAGAACTTTCTGAGTCATCAAAACGCTTTTGTAGTTCCAGGGGGGGGTCCAGCTGGTAACGGATTTTCATATAATGGCGGCGGATAGAGCTCACTTTTGAATCGTCCAAAACACACACTATGAAACATCCAGATACCTCCATACTGCTCGTCTGTACTGACCCAAGTGTCCTGAAGCCGCCACATGAAAAAGTTGTTCGGAAAAAATTAATTTGATCTCTGTTTTTATCCTTGTTGTAGTAGTAGCTCTGAAAGTTCTCCGAACCCTTCCTTGGCATGACGGTGAGTAGAAAATTCGTGAATTATAGATTTTGGCTGAAGTATCCCTTTAATCCCCTTCTCCATTGTCTCTGTGCTCTGTAGTGGCTTTGTATTATGTGTAACAGTGTAATCTTTAATATGCATTCACGTCACAGTGACACCACTGCAAAAAAAACAAAAAAAACACTAATATATAATTGTTTGACTTTTATTTCTAGGTTTTATTTTGTTACATTTACCATCCCTACATCTGTGTGCGGTCACATTAAAGACAGAGAGGGAAAGATTTGTGTTTCCGAGTCATCTGCCCTAAGTGTGCCGCAACAATGAGGCACAGGTCCCCTCCTCATACTCATCTGGACATAAAACTTTTTGATGTCCCTCACCCCACACACACACACACACACACACACACACACACACACACTGGCCCTTTTTCCCTTTCAGCCCAGCCACACTCTCCTCTTTACTCATGCACTCTCTTAAAGGCCACACTAGTCTTTCAGTCAGCTTCGCTCTTTTCTTTCAGTTTGAGCCCCTCCCTCCACTTCCACCACTACTACCCCCCAACCACCCCCCCACCCCCCCACCCCCCGAGGCCAAGACAAAGGGAGGAGAGTGACTGTGGCGCTCTGCAGCCAGGTGTTCTCCATTGCTGCCCTGGGCCGTAATAGCAGCAGCCCTCACACTGCAGCTGCCCTCTCCAGCCTCCCATTGTGTGGCTCCATTGTTCGGCCGCCCACCCCTCGTTGATTCATCGGCCACACAGGGGAAGCCCTTTCAGACCGGGTAGTGTGTGTGTGTGTGTGTGTGCACGTTGAGTACGCGTGCCTTGGGGAAACTGGGTGTTGCAGGCATTTGCCCACAGCCACTCCTCCTCCTCCTCCTCCTCCTCCTCCTCCCTGTCTCTGCGTCTCATTGTAAGGGCCGCTGCTGCTGTGCTGTGATTGGTGGAGGATGCAGCCACTCTGAGCGAGGGAATGGCAGACATTGTTGCTCCATCTGTTCTGCCACTCATTGTCCAAGTTGCCTGCCTCGGTAGGACCTGACGGAGGGACGGAGCACAGTCCTGGTTGGAGGACACTCGGAGACAGGGGGACAGAGGAGGAGGCGTTTGTGTCTGTGTCTGTGCTTCACCTGCAGCTCAAAACTAACGCCGGGTTTGGATGTAGCTGCTGAGGAAACTTTGGCACTTGTTCTTTCCTCTGTGTCACCTCCAGTGTTTGTCCCTGTCTGGTTTATGAAGGATTTAAACACGCGAACATGAGCTAATGCACTTTCTCTTTAATCCTGGTAAGTGTGACGCTTATAACCTGACTTTTATTCTGAAATTTGACTTTTTAGCTCTAACTTTTATATTCTAAATGTCAATTTGTGGCAACTGTGATTTGTAGTTGCCTTGTCTCACTGATGCTGCAGCAGTGTTACCTGACTGACTGACTGACTGACTGGCTTCCTGCAGCATCATTCACAAATCACCGATGCACTCTAAATGTCAAGATTTGCCTGAATTTAAATGAAGCTTTTCAAAATAAAGCCCCATTCCTCTGTCTCCAGATCAGTTTGTGTCAGTAAGTGACAAACCGACTTTAACCGCTGCTTTTGCATGAGAAGCTGAATGTGCAGCTTTGACACAGACTCAGTCAGAACAGTTTCCAGCTCTGACTGTGCTGCTGCACCTGCTTCAACTTCTGCTGAAGTCTGCAGCTGTTTCACCGCCACTGCAGTTGTTTAAATTTCAAACAGTGTGATGTGTGTTGATATGAAACATGAGGGGGGTATATAGCCTATATATGTGTGTGTATGTGTGTGCGTGGTTGGGGATTTTTTTTGGGGGGGTGGGGGTGAGAAAAAGCTTCATTTTATCTGGGTCAGCCTTGGAAAGTATGTGTGATAGAGTGCAGCTTTCACAGTGTATATCTGACCCTGTGTGTGTGTGTGTGTGTGTGTGTGTGTGTGTGTGTGTGTGTGTGTGTGTGTGTGTGTGTGTGTGTGTGTCAATCCTGCTGTTTCTTTCTTGTCGTTTTATTGGATGTTTGGAAACAAGAGTGAGGTGCAGTGTGTGTGTGTGTGTGTGTGTGTGTGTGAGGGGGAGACACCAGTTGAAAGTAGCGCTCAGCAGACATCTGTTGCCCTGTTGCTGGCGGGGAAAGCCTAGCGCGCCATCTAGATGTACACTACACACGCACACACTTTTTTTTTTTTTACAATAAGTTTTGCACAGTGTCACTCATGCAGACCCCCCCCCCCCTCCTTGTCCTCCCTGTGCCCCCTCTCAGACTATACCTCCCCCTCTTCCTACCTCCCCCCATCGCACACACTTACACAAAGCTCCCACATACAAAGCGCTGTAAGGAGCGACTGTGTTACATATTCATTACTGGCTCCATCAAAGCCGAGCAGCGCTGCTACTGTGTGTGTGTGTGTGTGTGGGAGCTGACCGGCTGATGTTTTAAAAGATGCACCCACTCAGCCTGCAGGTCTGGAGATGGTGTGATGTGATGAGGTGGCTCTGCTGTTTAGTTGTTGGTCCGTTAGGTTAAAGACTGAGGCCTGATTCCCACAATGCACCAACGGACTGAGTGGAGCCCAGACCACACTCGCAGACTTTTATTTAACAGGCTCTAACAGGATTGGGATCAGATTTGTAAAGATTGCACCGAAATAAAAGGAGGTTAATGCGACTGGGGCACAGTTGCTTTAATTAAATGTGAAAAAACTGTATCTTTTTGCTCATTTTTACTTCTATTCTAATAGTTTATATCCAAATATACCAGTGTAGTCTCTGTCATGGCTACTAATAGAAACTAATCAGCAGAATAACTGATTATTAAACATAATTAATTGCAGCCGTAGGCATGGGGATCTGAGGAATTCATCACCACTTCATTATTCTGCATAAGTTGATATGTTGTGTGTATATATAGTAGTAAATAAGTTGCAAGCTCCAGCCTGGTTTTATTAACTTCATTGCCAACATCTCTGATGCACAGATCCACCTGATGTCTGAGAAAGTCATTTCTGTGACGACCAGTTTGTGCAATTGAAGGTTTTTTTTTTTTCTTTTCTGAAAGCTTGGAGGCCGTCGTCGCCGTGGGTGGATCTGAGTGTGTTTTGTATTGTGGTGCGTCCGTGGCGCCGATGTGCATTGTGCAGCGTGTGTGTGTGTGTGTGTGTGTGTGTGTGTGTGTGTGTGTGTGTGTGTGTGTGTGTGTGTGTGTGTGTGTGTGTGTGTGTGTGTGTGTGTGTGTGTGTGTGTGTGTGTGTGTGTGTGTGTGTGTGTGTGTGCTTCAGACTGGATGATGTCAGGCCTGACAGAAGTAGTTTGGACGCGTCCGTTTAGACCGTCAACAGAGAGTGCGCATGAAATGTTCCCGATTGCTTCTGCATCTCTCTCTCTCTCTCTCCACAGCAGTATGAGTCACCGTGTGTGTGTTCGGTGTGTGTGTGTGTGTGTGTGTGTTCATGTGTGCATGGGCACCATCAACGCCCACTGTGGTGGATGCCAGGTTCCCAATCACTACTGCAGGTCTATTGTTGTCTTGGATGGCAGAGGGGGTGAGGGAGGGGTTGCCAGGGAGGGAGGCACACTTAAGCCCCTCACCAAACCTTTTTTTTTTATGTGCACGTATGTATGTGTGTGTTTGAGTGTGTGTGTGTGTGTCTGTGTGTGTGTGTGTGTGTGTGTGTGTATGTGTGTGTGTGTGTGTGTGTGTCGCCGACTGAAACGCTGCAGCCTCTGTCTTGGCATTTGGGAGGGAGAATGCTTTCAACAGCTGTAGCTTAGCAACAGTAGCTCGACCATGTTGCTAGGCAGCCCCTTTTTCATAAAATGCACACTCGCTCCACCCCCCCTCCCCACCTCCCTCCCTCCCAGCCGCCAGCTTTAAGTCACTTCCCCCTCTCTCCCATCGCCTCTCTCGCCCTGATGATGATGATGATGATGATGCTCCAGTTTAAAAGCTCCAGGCGACCTCTGTGTCTTGTTTGCTGATGAGTTCACTTATATTATTATTACTTCTTTTTTTTTTAAAGGGGGGACACTACAGGTGAATAGGGTAAAAATTTTAAATACGATACATTTTATGTTTAAATATGTAGGCTAAATGAGACAATATCTGATGAAATATGCGCTAATCTGCATACATTTCCAGAACTGAAATCTGAAAAATGGATAAAGCCACTTTCAAAATTCTTGTTTTATTTTGTTTACACATTAGTGTCAGAAGTTTTTCTCTTTTTATCACTCTGTAAATGAGAAAATACTGTCAGTAGCCCAAAAAAAGTCAAATTTCACCATGTTTTTAGGAATAAAACGTTGTATAAATCAGGCTATAAATGATATATCAACAATCCCCTCTGTAAAAACCTTCAGAATATAGACAGGAATAAAACTGGAAGGTTTGGTGTCTGTAGTTGCTGCTGAAGTGGAGATTTCTAGCTCAGAGTCTGAGGATAAACTCATTTTGAGAAAACGGCCTTTACAGACTTGTACTGTAAAATTCCATAGATTGTTAATGTAAATCGTACTTTTACGATTGGTTGCGGATACGAAGGAAATGACAATTTTTGGAGCCTACATCATTGTTCAGGAGAGAGAGAGCTTTACAATGATACCTGACATGACATGGGTCAGACAACAGCACAGCACAGTAGGCCTATGTTAACTTTTGGTGAATTTAGAAGAAATCTACTGACGAAAGAGACAAACTGAAGTAAAATAAAAAGCTTAATGTGTATTTTCTCCCATTTCTTTCAACTTTTCTGAAAGAATACATGTTAAGGAAGAAAAATCTCAAAATTGATCAGTGCATGTTTTTGCCTGCAGTGTCTCGCCTTAAATAACATAGAAACTGTGACGTTCAATGGCTGCGGTAAATGTTCCTGTACACCTGGCCTGTGTGACTTTGTTTGCAGAGATTAACATATCGGTTTCGTGAACTCAGATTAACTTCTCAAAGCGCCTCCTGTAATTTGTGTGCAGTTTAAACCGATCAGATTAGCAGCCGCCCTATCCTCCCAGATCCCCACGGCTTCGGTGCCTGAACGCATCATGGTGATTGGCTGAGAGCCCCTCTGAGTTTTAATGAGTGACTCTGCCGCCCCAGTGGGAAGAAGCATATGGACCTTAATTACCAGGTAGAATATGAAGATGGTGCTGGTGGTGGTGGGGGGTCGGCCTTTTTAAAAAAACAACAAAAAAAGAAAACGGTCCACCCTCTGTTCCCCTGTTAGATTGATGTGCTGTGGCGTGGCCCCCCGTATGAACACACTGGGGCCAGACCAGGAAGAAAAAAACACGCGGGAGTCCATTAATTAGAGTGAGCGGCCCCCACCCACCGCCTCTTTGTGTCGCTCAGTCTGGAGGCCCCAACTGCCCGAGACACAGAGCGTTAGAGCCAGTGTAAACAAGATGGCTCACAGTGTTTGGGGGGTGGTGTTGGAGGGGGGGGCCTGAAGTCAGATTTCCCTAAAGTGACGCTCAGTGTTGACTCTGAATTATCCTGTTGCAACAGGAGCTGAATGCAAATTCTCACTTTGCAAATAGTTTCTCTGGTATTTCAGGCCACCGGTTACTTTTCTAACGCCTCACAGTGTCTTCACATCATGTGCTTTTTTTTTTTTTTTTTTTAAATCTCTTAAATAGTTTTTTATTGTCTACACCCGAGGTCTTCAACAGGGGGTCCGCGGAGGAACTCTTTCTTTTTTCGTTTCCACATTTATGTTTAAAATAAAAACATCAATTTGAACAGCTTGTACGCTTGATTGTCAGGCAATTGATAGATATTGTTGATACTAGCACTGAGCACAAGGTCTGTTGGCCCCCTACTCACTGCACGTCCCTGCACATGTTTAAATAAAAACATGCAAATATGAACCTGTGTATTATCGGAATAGTTTAGTGAATGTAAATGTAAATGTACTTTATACATACAGCCCTTTACAACAATCCTTTCGGTGCACCAAAGTGCTTTACAGCAGGTAATAGATAAAAAGAGGAATGAATAAAAACAATAAAATACAGTGAAAGCAATACAGCATAATCAAATAAGATAAAAGTGTCATCAAGCTACTGGGTATTAAAAGCCATCCTAAATAAATAGGTTTTTAGCCTCGGTGGTTTGTCCACGCTTAGTAGGCTAACCAGTTTAATATTTTTATATTTATACATTATATCTGTAATTGTTTACCTTTGTTACTTTGATAACTGTTTTTAACTCTTGTTTTAACTTTTTTCTTTTTTGGTTGCTGTTGTAGCAATTTGAGGTTTCTTGTTGAATGTAGCCTAGTAGTAAAGTGCGTTACAAATAAAATTCATTATTATTATTATTATTATTATTATATGCAGTAGGGGGTCCCTGCTCCATCTCTCCATCAGTTTAGGGATGCTGAAGTGTGTTGTTATTAATCATCTTAATTAAACATTATGTCCCTGTCTCCTCATCCTCAGGCGCCCATGAGTGCAGCTTTGTGAGAGGGCAGCCGTCGGCCCGCGGTGCTGGATGTCTGTGACAGATCCATGGGTCAGAAAGACCATGTGGAGGCGGGAGCGGGCCACATCCTCGACCTGGGGCTGGATCTGGAGTATCTCCACGTAGCGGGGTCTGACCGGCAGGCTGGCGGCGCAGACGGGCCCCCTGCTATGGAGGAGCAGGGGGAAACCTCCTGTAACCGCAGCAACGCCGACTCCCCTCCACCGGCCACGGCGGAGGAGGAAAACCCCGCACCTGATGCAGAGCGAGAGCCACCGCCGCCGCCACCGCCGCCGCCGCCGCCGTCGTCCAGCTCTGACGGAGGAGAGGGAGGGTCCACCCACAGTAAGAACACCCACCAGCCGCTCTGTCGGACCCAGTGTGTGGACTTAGGCACCGAGGGGCTCCCGTCTGAACTCTCATTAGAGCTCGAACGCGACGCCCGGTCCCCGCCCAGCTCCCCATGCAAGACCCCATCGGACCCCCGCCCCTCCAAACCGGCGGCCGGGGGGAAGGAGTACCAAGCCAAGCTGGACTTCGCCCTGAAGCTGGGCTACTCCGAGGAGACGGTGCGGCTGGTGCTGTCCAAGCTCGGCCCCGACACCCTCATCAACGACATCCTGGGGGAGCTGGTCAAGCTGGGCACCAAGACGGCGGACAGCGAGCAGCCGGCCGGGTCGTCGCTGGCCTCCACCTCGTCCTCCTCGTCCTCCTCTTCGTCCTGCGGCTGCTCCGACGCGCTGGAGGGTCAGAGGTCGGACTCGCCCTGTCCGTCAGACTCCCTGTGCGACCAGGACAACCTGCGGCCCATCGTGGTGGACGGCAGCAACGTGGCCATGAGGTGAGGACAGCACCACAGATCACACTGAGCCCCAAGGGATAGTTCAACATTTTGCTAAATTGGCCCATTGCCATAATCCCTATAGTTTTAGGAGTAGGTTTGTGACTTTTAATTGTCGGTGCAAGCTATTTTGAGAACGGCGGAGCAGAGCCGCAAGCTGCTCTCAAAGCAAATGGAGAGACTGCTTGCTGAAAAACTGCCCCCGACGGGAACGTGCATCAGTGATTTAGCATGAATTTACCTCTAAAACAACTCTCTCGTAACGTTACATTATTATCTCATATCGTGGTGAATGTGCAGGTCACAACTTGTCCACCAGAGCGTTTTGGAGTTGTTGGATTGTGTATTTGATGAGTTTGATGAGGGAAACCAAGAAATCCAATGAGCCTCCGTAGCGTAGCTCTGAGCAGCTCACGGCTCTGCTCCGCCGTTCTAAAAATAGCTTGCACCGACAATTAAAAGTAACAAACCTACTGCTAAAACTATAGGGATTATGGCAATGGGCTAATTTGCCAAAATGTTGAACTATCCCTTTAAAAACGACTTAAGAAAGAATCACACAAAAAAAACGTTTTATTTTTCTTATTTCAAGTGTTAATTTGCTGTTTCCCTTCTGCCTTTTTTTTGCTGTGTCCTGCAGTCATGGCAACAAGGAGGTGTTTTCGTGCCAGGGCATCCAGCTGGCTGTGGATTGGTTCCTCGAGCGCGGCCATCATGACATCACAGTGTTTGTGCCCGCCTGGAGGAAGGAGCAGTCCCGGCCCGATGCACCTATAACGGGTTAGAGCAACACACACACACAAAGTGGAGGCAGTTACACGTTTCTTCTGACCTCACCGTAACGTAAACCTCCTCGTCCACAGATCAAGAGAACCTGCGTCGCCTGGAGAAGGAGAAGATTCTCGTCTTCACTCCCTCGCGACGAGTCCAAGGCCGGCGCGTGGTTTGCTATGACGACCGCTTCATTGTCAAGCTGGCGTATGAGTCAGACGGCATCATCGTCTCCAACGACAACTACCGGGACCTGGCTAATGAGAAGCCCGAGTGGAAGAAGTTCATTGACGAGCGGCTGCTCATGTACTCCTTTGTCAACGACAAGTGAGTAGAGGAGGAGGAGGAGGAGGAGGAGGTGACATAAGGAAGGTTTAAAGCGCTCTTCATCATTATGCTTTAACTGCTTGTGTGATGCGTCCTCTCTGTGTCTCAGATTCATGCCCCCAGACGACCCTCTCGGGCGCCACGGCCCCAGCTTAGACAACTTCCTGAGGAAAAGACCCGTCATGCCCGAGCAGAAGAAACAGCCTTGTCCATACGGTGCGACCACACACACACACACACACATGCACAGATTTCACCTGAACGCACAGCTGCATCTTAATACATTAGAAAAGTTTATTTATGTCAGTAATTCAATTAGAAAAACTGAAACTAATACATCATATAGATCCATTACACACAGAATGAAACATTTTAGGTATTTATTTATTTAATTTCTTTTAATTGTAATGATTACATTTAATGAAGACCTCAAGTTCTGTATCTCAAAACATTTTGAATATAACAAAAAACATTTTTAACATGGAAATGTTGGCCTTCTGAAAACTATGTCCATTATGCACTCAATACTTGGTTTGGGTTATTTGACTAGAACTACTTGGTAATTGACTTGTCCCTGATTCTGATTCTGTATAACGCATCTAAAAAAAATGTGTTGAAATCATTTAAAGGAATTTAAAATCCTACTGATAACGTTTGTGTGGGCGATATATTAACTTCATTCATTCAGAAATATTTCAGTTTTAATACCAGTTTTGCTTGGTTATGAAAGAGATTTTCACAGAGCTAATGCTGAAAATTGTACAAAGATGGAACTCTCTAACCTGGTGCATTATTAAAAATAATAATCTTTACATTAAAAATTGACCAAAAAGCAGTTACATTAATGTACATTTATTTAACATGACCCACTCCAGAAGTTTAACAGTGCAACTGCTTTAACAGTCGATAGCAGGAGACGAACAGAGGAAATAGGAAATAATATATGATAAAAGATCTTATGAATCAAATGAAGATCGATATGAATCGGAAAATGGATTATATTTATTATGGCATCAAACTGAGACCTTCTGTCTCTTGGTTACAGGAAAGAAGTGCACTTACGGCCACAAGTGTAAGTACTACCACCCGGAGCGAGGCGCCCAGCCGCAGCGCGCCGTGGCCGACGAGCTGCGAGCCAGCGCCAAGACCTGCGTGACCACGAAGAACCAGGGCGACGCCGGGCTGGTGAAGAGCCACAGCGTGCCGGCCGGCAGCATCGAGGCCAAGAAAGGCGCCACCAAGAGGCAGTCGGACCCAAGCATCCGAGCCCTGTCCTACAGCGACGCCGAGGAGAAGCTGCTGGCGAAGGGGCGGGCGGAGAGCCAGAAGAGCAGCAGCAGCGGTTCTACCAGCGGCGGCGGCGTGGGCGTCACCATGTCCCCGGCGCCCGGCGGCCCGCCGTCCGGCCTCAGCCTCCCGCAGGACCAACAGTCCAGAGCGCCCACTCCTCACGGCCTCCTCCCGGCGCCCGGCCACGACCTCTACCCCCACTGCGAGTCGCCCGACCTGAGCTACTACTCGGTGACGCGCGCCTACTCCGGCCTGAGCCTGGCGTCCCGGCGCAGCCCGGACTGCCGCTTCCCCAACGACGCCGACCTGCGACTGGGCTCGCTGGGCTCCGCCGGCTCCGAGTGCGGCAGCGAGAGCAGCGCCAGTTGCGGCAGCAGCTGCGACTCGTACGGCGAGCGGCCGTGTCCCGGCTGCCCCCCGCCGGACGCCTTACTGGAGGACAACGTCCACTTCGCCCACGGCCGGATGTACGCGCACCACGCCGCCTCGTCCAGCCACGACCTGTGCGGCGGCCTCCATCCCGCCGACTACGCCAACATCCCACACGGCCACGGCTACCACATGAGCGTGACGCGCGGGCCGAGCTGCGCCCACGACCAGCCGCCGCCGCCGCTGCCCGACGCCCCCCCGAAGCGCCCCCTCTACCCGTTACCCCCGCACCTGCAGCACCAGCCGCTCGCCGCTCGCTCCAGCTGCCCGGGCGACTACCACTCCCTTCCGCAGTCCAGCCCCCACCCGCCCGGCTCGCCGCTGGGCCGCTGCCTGGCGCCGACGCGAGCCGAGAGCGTGTCCGACTCCCACCTGTACGAGCACCTCTCGGCGTCGCACCGTCACCACCGCCCCAAAGCTCTGCCCGGCTGGGACTCGTACTACGGTCGCCCGCCACCGCCGGCCCGGTACGAGCCGTCGGCCTATCAGAGCCTCCCGGACACACGCCAGTCGTCCTGGCACGCCCTCCCGTGGTCGCAGGACGGCTACGCCCTCCACCCGTCCCCCACGCACTACCTGAGCCACCCGCCCTCGGCCCACTCCTCTCACCCGCCTCACCCGTCCAGCGCTCCCCTCCCGCCCTACCCGCCTCACTGCGGCCGCCTCGCCCACGCCGCCGGCCCCCCCTCCTCCTACATGCAGCAGCACTCGGACTCCCCCGTGCACGCCCCCCACGCCCCCCACTACGGCGACGTGCGGGAGAAAGTCTACGTCAACCTGTGCAACATCTTCCCCTCGGAGCTGGTGAGCCGGGTGATGACGCGGAGCCCCCACGTCACGGACCCCCAGCAGCTCGCCGCCGCCATCCTGGCAGAGAAGGCCCAGACGGGCTACTGAGGCCCGAGCTGGTGCATTGTGGGTAAAAACTGGAGAACAGAGAAACACAAACAAAAACCTGCCGTTGCAACACTTTGCAGGGCGGCGTTTTTCCTTTTTTCAAAGAGTTTTCACGGATCCAGCTCTCGTCACCGCGACGACCGACTCAACTCAACCAGACAAAAAGTGTGAAGAGATACTTGTGCGACTACATCTACTCTTTTTTTTGTATTTATTCAGCATCTTCTTATGTGTGTCCTTTACATGCGAGACTTGTGATGCATCAAAATGTAAAGGCACTTTTTTCTTTTTAATTTTACACCCCATTCCCAACTTAATGTATTGATATCACCAGATATGAAGGATTGTTTTTAACGTCCACACTAGTAGAGGATGTGCACACATCACATGCACTGTGTTTATTCTTAGATTTGAGCAAAGCAGTGTTTGAAAATCTATTTTTCTTACACGTGTGTAGCTCTAGATGGACGGGAGTTTCAGTCGCTCACAGAGAAGTTTTTCTGTGAGGTGGCGAATCCCGTCTGGTACACATGACTCCTATTTGACCACCATGTGTGTGTGTTATGCTATTAATCTCTGTGTGTGTGTGTGTCGTGTGGGGTTTTTCGTCATGTTGGTTTGGAGGAGGAAAAAAAAGAAGAAAAAATTCAGTGTCTGAAAGAAAGTCGTCTCATTTGAGACGGCGTGGGTATTTTTGGTCAGAGTTGTAGCTGTAGAGATGGGTGACCCTGTCGTGTGTACCTTAGTTTTAGTAAGGGACATCTCTCTCTCTCTCTATCTCTATCTATCTTTCTCTAACTCTTCTCTCTCTCTCTCTCTGGCCCTTTATTTTGGGTCAACTCTGGTTTCTGCTACAGACAGAACATCTGGACATCAGTATATATAAACAGACCGTGTATGTATGTACAGTATTGTAAATATATTTAACAGATTCCCCGTGCTGTGCTTTTGGTGAACAGCGTCTCCCTTTGTCTGTAGCAGATCCCAGCTGAATCCATGCTAGACAGAGAAAAACCTTGTTTGATACAAATTGTATCATTAACTAAGTCGCTGATGTTATATACAGTACATGGACTCGTTGATCCGTATTTATCAAAACACTCTCGATGTATTGCTTTTACGCACAACACTTGTTCCAACTTTTAATCTTGTGGAAATAGCTTTGAGACAATGACTTCAAATATGTTAGGGAAAACAGAAGGGAGTTGTCGGCCTACTATGTTTAGGTGTCGCGACTTCTTTGTCTTTGCTTTTGGGTTTTTTGAAGCTGGCTTATTTTCTACAGGAGCTCCAATACAAATCACGCCTGAAGTATATTTTGGTCGACGAAAGGGAATGAATCTGTTTCCAGGCGTTGGTTTAGGTTGGGGTCGGTTCATCTTGAAACTGCTTTTAGCCTCTTTATAAAGACAGGAAGTGGATTATCAAACTTTATGCGAGAAACAATAGGGAGCTGATTTCTGATCATTAATCATCTCTGATCTATGACGTGGACAGACCCCAACCATGTATAATAAGTAAAATGTTATACATCTATCTTCATCTTGGGTCGGTCTCATATCCCTTGGTGGCTGTTTTGAATGGATCCAGCTGTTTCTGTTTGGCTACCTGAGCACTTATTAAGATAATACTTTTCCCTGTGTAACGTTTCCCAGTATTATTCACACCAGACTGTGTGATTGATTGATTCATTAATTAATTAAACAATAAGCAGGTAGAGCCCACAAACGGTGGAAAGCGAGTTCAAAACGGCCGCCAAGGGATTACAAGTCTCCACAGTGAGCTCACCATCCAGTTTCATTACAAGCCAGCTACGTATAGCCCACTGGTTTCTTTCCTGTCCGACGTGTCACATTGTACAAATAAGAAAATAACCTGTACAATAGCACGTGCTGTTGATGAGAGAGAACCTCTGTGTGTACTGAAGAAGCGCCTTCTCTCCGGCCTCCTGGCACCGTGTGTCAGCGTGGCGCCCGAGCGTGGGCCCAAAGTAATGCCTCTACATGGCATTGTGCTTATGACACATCCAATACTCTGAACTATGTTCAGCTAACTCTTATGCATGTTTTGATTTGTTTTGGTTTCTGCATGTATCCTTGTGTTTATTTTGTGTACAAAGCTGTGTTTCCGTCTACCGGACTTTTGTCTGGCCGTTACTGTGACACGCTGCTAGCTGTCGAGATGCTTCTAGATTTAAAATCCAGCTTGTTTTTTCTGCTCATTAAGCTTTTTGTCTTGTATATGCATTAGTACTGGTTTCAGTAAAGCATCCCTCTTTAACAATACAACTGAAGTCAAGTGGTAATGCTTGATGTTTGTTCCAAAGGATGAGGAAGCATGTTTTGGAAAGCATCTGGCTTTACTCCAACGTTGTTTTAAAAGTGCATAATGGAAACGTATATGATAAATGGACATCTCTGCTGTAGATATTAGGCCACTTGAGTCTCTGTGGTCGTTCATATGTATTAAATCTGACTGAACTGGATTTCACGTTGATTCTGATCCTGATTGAAACGGTGAAGGTGACATTTAATATCAATAATAGTGTGTTAAACGTGTGATGTTTTCATGCTGTGTTTTTTTCTGTTTTGTTTTTCAAATTAAAACTCAATTTTAAAACCACTGTAGTTTTAATTAGAAACTACATTTTCCATATTAAATCATATTACAAAGCTGATTTCAGTAACTACACTGCTGCCATACATAAAACTACATACACAGAGTAAGTGCATAGCTGCAAGTACAAAATAGATAAATAAAAATATTAAGTCACACTTTATACACACACTCATCCAAATAACAGTTTATATTAGCTACAAATCAGTTTTGTGTGAATATTGTGTTTTATCCAGAAACATTGAGGTGGGTCACTCCTGGTCCAGTTGGTGATTTGGTGCCATCTGCTGGTTAAAGCTTAGAATTACACCAGGTTGGTTTTAAACGAGGGGGGGGGGGGGGGGGGGTAGTTGGTATCCAGAGTGGTAGTTGGTATTTATATGGCGCTCAAGCCGCGAATATGCAAATTCGGCTGTGTCATTGCCACGCCATGATTGGCTGTAGTTTCTGGCATTGTCAACCAATCATATCGTGGCAATGACACAGCCGAATTTGCATATTCGCGGCTTGAGCGCCATATAAATGGAAAAGTCAGAAGATTCGCAGTTGGTATTTATACGTAGCTCGGAGCAGCGAATATGCAAATTCGGCTGTGTCATTGCCACTATGTGATTGGTTGACAACGCCAGAAACTACAGCCAATCATGGCGTGGCAATGGCACAGCCGAATTTGCATATTCGCGGCCAGAGCGACATATAAATACCAACTACCACTCTGGAGCTGGAAATTCCCGGTAGTTGATTGTTTCAGGTGCCGCACCAATAGGAACTCAGCTAATTGTTCCTTTGCCCCCCACTCCCTCCCTCACATGATCCCACCATAGACTGTAAAGGATCCCACCCACTCCTCTACTGCCCCCCTCCTCCCTCATCACCCCCCACTTCCCCTCTTCCTTCTCACCCCCTTCTCTCCTCCCCCCCCCCCCCACCTCCACCTTCCTTCCTCTCTTCCCCACTCCCCCCTCCTCCCTCACCCCTTCCTCTCCTCCACTGCCCCCCTCCCCCCAGTGATCAGTGAGTCTGGTGACTAATTAAGAGTGAAGCTAAAGTCTACGAACAGCATTGGAGGAGAGGAGGAGTGAGTTGTGTGGATGATGTCCTCCCAGCTGTGAAGACTTTGACATAAAGTGTCCATTGATGCATTTTTTGTTGTTGTTCTTTGTGTGTCTCTGTGTGTGGTCTTTTAGTGTGGTCAGAGAGAGCAGGAATCAGTAGCAGGTCCACTCAGCTGGGTGATCACCTCCTCCTCCTCCTCTTCACCTCCAGGTGTCGCTGTCAAAGCTGCAGCAGCTTCCGCTTCACTTCCTGTGTGAAGTAAACAGACAACCTGAAGATCCCCTGAGTCTACGAGAACTTCGCTCTTCGCTAGATTTAATTTCTAGACTTTTAGATCAGTGTCCAATGAGAAATGATTGATTTGATTAAAAACATGTTGAAATGTCCTCAGAATGAACCAGACACTGTGTAGTCTGTCATTTAACTTCACGTATGGAAACAAAACACAGGTGTTGATACAGGTGTGTGTGATGACATAATGAAGCCTTAGTCTTGTTTGTCCCTAAGAGACACACAACAGTCCACCACAGAGCCCATATCACCGACAAAAGACAAGTGTAAAGTTTCCAGAGGTTTATTTGACATAAATGTAGAAAAGTAGCAGGAGAGTAAATGAAGACAGAGACGCAGCAGCAGCCTCCATGTTCATCATCTCTGTCTCTTCTGACAGGGTTAGGGTTAGGGGGCTGAGGACAGACGCCGCTGTGCACAGGTATGACACTGTGTCTCAGAAACGAAAGGAGTCAATCGGTTGTACTGATGTGTTATTGATCGGGATCTGTTGCCTTTCCTCTTCTTCAGGGACGCATTTTACTGACCCGAGCAACGAGGCCACTTTCTCCACAATGAGCCAGAGTCCAGACTGTGGACAGGAGGAGGAGGAGGAGGAAGACGATGACGACGACTTTCTTGAGCTTCAGGAAACTGTGTGTGATTCTGCACTGGGACTTTTCACTATGTTTCACCACGTTTTTTTTTAAGATAAAATCACAGCAGGATTCATGTGGACTCTGGAGATGAGACTGAATCGATGCCAGTCAAAGAAGCAATGCAGGTTCAGCATCTTCCAAACATCATCATCTCTGTGATTTAACCCACAGGAAACATTTGCAATACTTTTTACACCACCATCACTATCTGCACTACCAACAAGAGACGTTGTCACATTTGCCTATTTATAAATCCAGCATGTTGTTTATTCTGTAATATTTCTATGAAGTTGTGAATTGTAATGAGATTAAACAGTTTGTTCCACATGTTACAGTCTCAATGAGGATAAAACACTGTCACGTTATTAATGGCTGAGTGAATATGTCATGTTCATTATGTTTCATCAAGATGAAACACTCCACATGAAAGACACGAGGACGACACAGTGCTCAATGATATCAAACAAAACAGGTTCTGGCCGGGTCTGGTCTAAACTTGTCAGCCACTAATTGGCAGTCACACACACACAGAGGAGGTATCAGTGTGTTACCACAGTGCCCCCTGCTGGCCACACTCCCTCAGTGAATCAAGTTTATCAGATTTTTCTCTTGAAATTCTGTCGGTTTATTATTATAATTAGAGGCCAGGCAGTTTCTTCTTCTTCCTCCTAAGAAATCCTACTTCCCATACATGAAAAAACACCAAACTTTGCACAAAGCTCCAGATTTTTACATTTAAAAACTTACACTTTTGCAACTTTCACCAAAATGTCGCCTCAATACTTTAGAAACTTTTGTACATTTAAACTCAGTGCAAATTCTGAAGTCCATCACTCTGTTTTTTTTTTCTAAAACTGTAAAACTTATAAAAACCTTTGGTGTCACAATTTTTTGCTTAATTGACACCAAATTTGCTGCGACTGCATCTTCAGACCGTCTTCCACATCCACACACAACTGTTAAAGCACAATCTAGTTTGGTCCACAAGGCGGCGACAAATCACCACCTCAATGTTTCTGAATAGAACACAAAAGTGTTATTTATAGATAAATTGTTACAGCTCAACTATTTGTGTGATTAAATGTTTATTTGTGTGAAGAATTACATCAGGTTATTTTTAAATGACAAAAAAGTAGGTAACTTTTTGGTAGGCTACTTGATTCTCTTTGTGTTAAGTTTAAAATAAATGTAAATGTACACACAAAGTTATGGTTAACAATCCATTGTGTAGCCAATCTTTTTTTTTTTTTTTTAATTTATGTGTATATTTTTGTGTAGCATGTATATTTGGGTGTGCATGTATCTGTTGATATAATATCTGGATACTTATGTAGCAGCAGATGCTTGTGTCAGTCTATTTATTGTGTTACTGTCTTCTTGATTGCTTAGTTGTTTTATTGTTTACTTGCTTCTGTATTGTTTTAATGCATTTGGCTGTCACACTCATTAAAGCTGCAAGATGTCTTCAATCTGGTGCTCAACGAGGCCACGCCCCCCAGGAAGGCAGAGCTGCATCTCCATTGGTCGGGCACAGTGTGTGCAGGTGTGTCCTGACGAGCAGTGGCCTTTAAATTCTCCTTCAGTCTGATGGAGCTGCAGCAGAAGGGATGAGAGTTTGCTGCAGATCGTAGTAAGCGCATCTTCTGTCTTTCGCTTCAGGTTAACATTGTTTGTGACTTTCCCATTTCTTGTTTGTGCTAAGTGGCTCGTGCTAACAATGGAGTCTGCCATGTGCCTCACTTGGTACGTCAGTCATCGTAGACTAATGCAGCTTGCAGTTTGTAGACACTTGTACTTGTAGTTGTTTAGAAGCTGCATTGATTTACAAGATGGCTGACTTACCAAGTGGAGCACATGGCAGACTCCATTGTTAGCACTATAGCCACTTAGCAGCCTTATTTCACTTCAGGTTTACCTTATTTTGTGCTTTGTTTCACTCTAATCTTTGTCTCCTTTCTACTTCTACATGTATTCCACCCTAATTGGTACGCTTGGTAAGAAAGACACAAGGTAGACACCTTTTTGTTTAGTCAAACCACAGGACCAACACATGAGTAAGTTGGCTACATTTAGTCTTGTTAAACACTTTGTCCCTGTTCTTCCTTCTAGAAGCTGCCATCCATCCACCGTTGAGCCCAGATCGATGCTTGGTTCAAAGAAGACAAAGACACTGAAGACTTGAACGTTAGTTTTATTGTCATTAAATGTTTGTTTCACCTTGGTCCATTTGTGGTTTGTGCTAAGTGGCTAGTGCTAGCAATGGAGTCTGCCATGTGCTTCAGTTATTGTAGACTAATGCAGCTTGCAGTTTGTAGACACTTGTACTTGTTTAGAAGCTGCATTAGTTTACAGGATGGTTTTAGTGAGGCACAAGGCAGACTCCATCGCTAACATTAGCCACTTGGCACAAACCAGTAATGGATGGAGGCTTAAAGTTGTTTGAAATGCTGTTTGACTCCTGTTTGTTTCACTCTAATCTTTGTCTCCTTTCTTCTTCTGCATGTCTTCAACCCTGAGCTAATGGGCTACAGCTAACATGGTGGCTACCATGTGCTCCTAATACCTCGACTTGGTAAGAAAGACACAAGACATACACACAACTCTTGATTTTCTTTGACAAACATTTAGATACATTAATTGCACTTAGTCTTCATTCTTCTAGAAACTGCCATCCACCATGAGCCCAGAGGAACTTCACTGCTTGGTTCAAAGAAGACAAAGACACTGGAAACTTGATGTTAGTTTCTTTAGTGTTGATTCATTTCTATTTTGTGGCTAGTGCTAACAATGGAGTCAGCCATCTTGGAGACTAATGCAGCTTCTAAACTACAAACACAAGTGTCTACAAACTGCAAGCTGCATTACTCTCAAGATGGCTGACTCTCTTGGCCCTGGCTCCTATTTCATTTCAAGTTTATTTTGTATTTGTTTCACTCTAATCGTTGTGTTCTGTTTCTGCATGTGTACAATCCTGAGCTACAGTACCTGGTTACAGCTAACAACCATGTGCTTCTGAGCTGCCTCTCTTTTGGTAAGAAAGACGAGACATACACACCTCACTACTTGAGTCAATGTTTTTTTAGCCTGGATCCATTTCTGGTTTTGTGGCAAGTGGCTAGTGCTAGCAATGGAGTCTGCCTTGTGCCTCACTTCAGCCATGTTGTAAACTAATGCAGTTTCTAAACAAGTACAAGTGTCTACAAACTGCAAGCTGCATTAGTTTACAAGATTGCTGACTTGCCAAGTGAGGCACATGTCAGACTTAAATTCTAGTACTAGCCACTTGGCACAAACGGTAATGGCCACAGATCTAGCATGTTTTATTTGCCAGTTACTTTATTTTGTACTTTGTTTCACCCTAATCTTTGTCTCCTTTCTACTTCTGCATGTGTTCAACCCTGAGCTAACTGGCTACAGCTAATGGAGGCCACCATGTGCTTCTACTGCCACTACTTGGTAAGATGCACACGTCTTTCTTTCACTAAACATTAGTCCAACTATTCTCATGTTTTCTCAGTCTGAAATGCAAAACGGATGCATGACCAAATTCATTGCATTAACAAACACTAACTTTCCATGTTTCTTCTAGAAGCTGCAAATCCACCATAGAAGAACTTGGTACAAAGACACTGATGATGCATTGTTACTTTTATTGTGTGGTAATGTTTCTTTAGCCTTGATCCCAGCTCAGTGGCTAGTGCCAGCATGTCATGTGCTTCTCTTCAGCCATCTTGTAAATTAATGCAGCTTCTAAACTACAAATACAAGTGTCTACAAACTGCAAGCTGCATTAGTCTCCAAGATGGCTGAAGAGAAGCACATTACATGTTGGCAATAGCTACTTGGCACAAACAAGAATGGATCAAGGATAAAACAAAGTTGTTCAAAAGTACAAAATAAAGTAAACCTGAAGTGAAAAACAAAATCTGTGGCTCATGTGTTTCACTCTAATCTGTGTCTTTCCAAAACATACAACTTCATTCACAAACAGTTGCCTCCATTTTCTCAGTCTGAAAGTTAAAGAACAAGTGGCCATAATTGGTTGCATAGTCAAAAACACGTCAACTTTCCATGTTCTTCTGGGCTCAGTGGTGGATGACAGCTTCTAGAAGGAAGAACTTCACTGTTTGGTTCAAAGATAAACGTGTGGAAATGTTTCTTTAGCCTTGATGAGACTCTGCAGTTTTAGACCACACGTCTTACTGCACATGAACCATTGGGCTTCATCAATTCAATGAGCTACAAATACGTTTATTAAAGGCTTACGATAAGGAAAAGCAAGTCAGTTCATTTTTCATCAGACCAGTAGCATGTCACCCTGGTGTGCATGTATTTTAATGTTATAACAGTTGAGCATCACATGAGCTCCTCTGTGACCAAATTAACTCCCACTTCCTATTTAGACAGCTGAGGTCTCTGGTGATGAGGGAGGGGGGAGGCATCTTCTACAGCAGCCTTTCTCAAAGTGGGTGCCGCGGCACACTGGGGTGCCGTCTGACTGCGTCAAGGTTGCCATGAAAAAAAATACCTCTTCTGACATTTCATAGAATACATTCTCTTTATATATGCAAAGGGGCCGTGTCCACCGTCTACTTTCCATTCAGATCCTATGGAGCTCGGAAAAAAGCTGTCAGACGCCCTGCGCGGTTACGCGGTCTTTATGACCAGCCTCAGTGAGTTAAGGCTAATGTAAGTCAATCATGTTCTCATGATAATCTTCAAGGTTTCCTTGAATTAATTGATATTAACAGTCCAACCATTATTTATACCACTTATGTCTTTTTACATCTCACTCATGGTTGCGATAGTGACGCAGACTCTCATCAATCCAGATTACTAAATGATTTTTGTTTAGCCTCCTGTCTTTATCTAATTCTTTTTGTTCAGATATAACTGAACTTTCATGACCAAACATATAAAATAACCAGCAATGTTTGTTCGTTCTTAAATTGTAGAATGGCGCAAAGCCTCATGGGAAATGGGAAACGCGCTAGAGAAAAGTCACTGAGAAAGTTATCATTAAACTAGCGGCTACGGCTAAAAATAGAACGACTCACGGCAGCTAAACAGCAAAGCTTATCAGTCCTGCCCGTGTGTCAGGTTATTTATAAGTTATATTAATTTAACAAGACAACACAGTCCGTGCTAAGTGGGCCGGTACGTCGGTACCTGGTCGGTGCTACGCGGTACCGTTACTTCTGGATTTTAACCACTTGAGAGTCGGAACCTATGGGCACCGAAGCATGTTGGTGAGTAGGACAAGACCCGAAACCGTGGCGTTTGCAGCGCGCTGTCAGTTAGATCCATTCGCAGAGCAGAGTAGGGAGGGGGAAATATACCTGACTGGATGTAATGTTATGGTCAGCAGCGTTAATGCTTGAGTGGCACTAATTGCAGCTCTTTCACCCCATTCAGCATTTCTGTAGCCTACTTTTAATACAAATCCATGATCTAACTGGTGCCCACTTCTGAAGGAAATAGCAAAAATATAGCTACCCATATTTCTTATTTTTCTTATTCTAACCCTGCCCCACTCCACCCCTGATATACAGTAGGTCTATATCAAGCGGCGCTGGCGGCTCGTTTCTGCAGCGTTCAGAGAGAGAGAGAGAGGCCGTTGGTCACGGGCACTCAGAGCAGTGGGTCCGTGTCCACCGGACGCTATGAAAAAAATGCGTCGTACCAGGCTCACGTCTCTGATGGTGAGTCACAGCCTCCTCTCTCCTCTTCCACCGGTGGAAACTCTCTGATTGTTCGCAACGGAGTCAGAACGGAGCGGAGATGCCGGTGGATATTCATGTGAACGTGCCTGCGCGCTGCGCGCATGTAGACCTTTCTCTCTTCCTCTCACATTGCGGATTATTGTGTGCGTGTGTCTGTGTGTGTGTGCATATAGGCTACAGAGGCACCTACGCATAAATACTGTAATACTGTCCCGTCTAAATAAACAGGACATTTACATTTAGGCTATGCAGTGTCATTTTGAATTATATTTTACACAGGGGTGCTGTGAGATTTTATGCACTTTTGAAAGGTGCCCTGACTGAAAAAAGTTTGAGAAACGCTGTTCTACAGGACCCAGAGTTTTCTTTTCCCCTATTGCAGTTAATTTGTCAGTTTGTCCTCGTACTCGTATTACCACAAACATAAACCATCTGTCCTCAGGCTCTGGGCAGTGTCCCCGTCCTCCTGTACATCCTGGCCCTGAAGACGCTGCTGCTGTGTTTGGGGTTCGCTGCCGGGTGAAGATCTACCAAGGCCAGAAGCAGAGGCCCAGAGGAGGAGGTCGGCCCAAGAGACGACGGAGCAGAGGACAGAAGCTGCTGCTGCACCGGGGCTTTATAAGACCTAAGACTTAACAGGTCAGCCATTGATATGTGGCAACATTCAATAATTACCCTAGATTGAAAAAGGTTAAAGACCCCCTGGAGAGTGTGGAAGTTATAGGCCAACTGATAAAAAATCTTTGCAATCAGAATAAATAATGTCATAACTTCCATCATTCATCCAGATCCATCCAGTTTGTGAAAGGCAGGATGTCCTCAGATAGTCTCACACCGACCACATTTAATCTGGAAAGTCAAGGACATAGATACTCCAACAGCTGCTTTGTCAAAGCATTTGATGGTGTCGGCTGGAGCTACCTCATTCTTGCTTTACAAGAATCTGCTTTGGTTTGGGACTTGAGAACATTATTTAGCTCATCTATAGCCATGGTAACACCTAAAGGTCAGAGGTCAGAGGCTCATTCTCATCCATATCACGATCAATTGGAATAAGTCTGAAGTAGTTTCCTAAACTGGAAATTTAAGTGGGAAGCTAAAAATGTAAAATACCTGGAGATACTTTTGAGTCCAGGACTAGAGAATTTGATGTTGGATAACTTCAATCCAGTATTGGCTAAAATAGGTTAGAACTTTTGCTCAAGGGATTGGATACTTATAAATATCAACATGGGGGAGAATACAAGCTATAAAAATGGCCGTAGCCCCAAAGTTGAACTATCTTTTAAGCACGATAGCGTTAAATATCCCAGTGACCGTTTTCAAAGCCATAGATAAAATGTTCAGTTCATCGGTGCTGGGGAAAGGGCGAGGGTGAAAATAACAAGACTACAAGCTAAAGTACAAGGACAGACTCCTATAATAATTGTTCTTTTAGTGGCACCATTATATACATTCAAATGAAATGTACATCAGCTGTATAATGACTGTATAGGTGGAGTCAGTGGTGTCGTCTGTGTGATACTCAGGTATACTCAAATGCATTGATATTTTAAAACTGGTCTACCAGCAGAACTAAAATCAGACCCAACTCTAAGCATTTTAAAATCCAGGTTGAAAACATTTCTGATGTCATGTGCTTCTGGCTGAGCTCTTTTAAAGAACTTCAAATCTGAATCTTGGATCAAGCACCATACCATGCATGAAATACAAATCAATATTTCATGCTCATAATTTATTTAAAACATGTATTGTCATTTGCAAACCCCACATGGTAGTTAAAAGAGACAGTGAAGTTTGTGAATAAAAACACAAGCAAACAATAATTGGTTTGATGTAAAGTACATTGAGTTGCCCCCTGGTATGAAATGCGCTTTATACACACAACTATCTAACTATAGTGTATGTGATATACAGGTATGAACAGTGAACCCTCCTAAAAGTAGTATACCCACTAAACAAACAAGACGACACCACTGGGTGGAGCTCACATTGTCACAGGTCATTTTATTTTTGATAGCCTATAAATCATTGATGTGTAGAGAACCCTCTCATGTAAAGGTGTGTTGGTTTTAGTTATTTTGTGTATGAATGTATGATGTGTATTTGTTCACACAAACACTAATAAAAAGTAAAATAAGAAAGAAGAACATATAAGTCCAATGACTTAAGTTCTTTTTTATTTTTTCTCGTCATGTTCATTATGTTTTATCAAGGAGAAACACGACACTGAGTCTCTTGGAAATGCATTCGTTGGCCAAAGACCTGACTTTAAATCCTGATGTTCTGGGTTCGATCCCCAAGAATAAAACTAATTTCTTTTATTTTTCCAAGTTTGACACCAAACATAGACTGATACTACCAAATCCTGCTAGTTCTCTTTTTGTATGAATGTGTATTCGTTCACACAAAAACTAATCAAAGTAAAATAAGAAAAAAGAACATATACTATGTCAATGACTTTCTTTTTTCTTTTCTCATCATGTTCATTATGTTTTATCAAGATTAAACACTACATTTGCCTACAAATGCATTTCCAGGGAGTCACTGACCTGACTTTAAATTCAGATGTTCTGGGTTTGATCCCTAAGAATAAAACTCATTTCTTTGTTTTCCAAGTTTGACACCAACACATAGACTGACACTACCAAATCCTGCAAGTTCTCAGGATATATGGATCAGTTTATACTGAATGGATATACGTATGTACTATAATAGTAAATGTATGCAGCTGTCATCCAGTCTCAGGAGCATCGACGGGACAGATACGGGAAATCTTTCCTGCCACATACCAGCACACTTTATAATAACAGCAAAAAAATTCTGGTCATAACCTACAGTCACCACACACTTTTATTTTTTTTATATTTTATTTTCTACACAGTTACACACTTCACACTTTTTTTATTTTTACTTTGCACTAAAATCAACACTGCCAATTTGTTGTATATACTTTTGTACATGACATTTAATTTAAATGTTTTTAGTTCAATTTTGCTATTTTATTATGTATGGTTTGTTCTTTATATTCTTATATATATAATGTATCTATCATGTATGTATCTATCATGTATGTATGTATCATCTATTATCTATCATGTATGTATCATCTATTATGTATACCATCTATCTATTATGTATGTATCATTATCTATCATGTATGTATGCATCTGTCTATCTATCTATCTATCTATCTATCTTGTATGTATGTATCATCTATCATGTATGTATCATCTATTATCTATCATGTATGTATGCAATATCTATCTATCCATCTATCTATCATGTATGTATGTATGTATCATCTATCATGTATGTATGTATGTATGTATCATCTATCATGTATGTATGTATGCATCATTATCTATCTATCATGTATGTATGCATCTATCTATCCATCTATCTATCTATCTTGTATGTGTGTATCATCTATCATGTATGTATGTATGTATCATTTATATATCTATCATGTATGCATCTATCAATCATCTATCTATAATCTATGCATCTATCTTGTTTGTATGTATGTATCATCTATCATGCATGTATCATGTATCTATCTATCATGTATCTATCTATCTAGTTTGTATGTATGTAGCATGTATCTATCTATCTGTCTATCTATCTATCATGTATCTGTCTGTCTATCTTGTTTGTATGTATCATCTATCATGTATGTATCATGTATCTATCTATCATGTATCTATCTAGTTTGTATGTATGTAGCATCTATCTATCTATCTATCTATCTATCTATCTATCTATCTATCTATCTATCTATCTATCTATCTATCTATCTATCTATCTATCTATATATCTGTCTGTCTATCATGTATCTGTCTGTCTATCTTGTTTGTATGTATGTATCATCTATCATGTATGTATAATGTATCTATCTATCATCAGCCACTTTCTCCACCTCACTTCTCTCACACTTTCCTTTCTTCCTTTCCAGTCTGTTGTAACAGTTTGTAAATAAATGAGGCCATGCCTGCTGCGCTGTCTGAGCTGAGTTTTATCCACTTGGAACTGTGTAGAAGATCATCATCATCATCATCATCATCATCATATTTCCATTTTTAAATGATGTATGAACTGGTTGGGTATCACTTCATCTGTTATGCATTCATCTGTAATTCTCTGTTTGTCCAGCTGCTGTCGTCATTGTTACCTTCATCATTGTCAGTTTGCTCAAAAACAACATTATCAACAAAGACAAACATGTTGATGAAGAAGACTTTGACTCATGAGATGAATAAGTGACCACTTATGACAATCACACTGCAGTAGGATTTGGTTGGTTGGTTGGAGTTGGATTTGAACCTCCGATCTCTGAGTTCTCAGCCAGGAGCATTTTCCACTAGGCTACCACTCAACCTGGGAGCGACACTTGGGAATTTCTACTGCTTGTCACTGTTGGTGTGTTTGGTTTCTGCTGCTGTGCTGAGCGCCACACGAGTCAGTACAAGTCCCACGTCTCCAACTCCCAGAGCCCACGGTGGCCTAGAAGGTAAGGCACCTGACTCTGAAGGCAGAGATTGCTGGTTCAAGACCCGGGGTTGGCTCTTTGGTTTCTCTCTAGTGGGTTCGCCTTGAACGTGGAGCTCAAATACACCAGGAGCAAGAGGAGCTGACAGCTAGGGTAGCAGAGTGGAGAGAGCTACTGGGTATCAGAGCAGGAGGTGGTGGGTTCAAGACCAGGGATAGGCAAGGTGTATGAGATAGGGGTAGATAGGGGGGAGGAGAGATAGGAGGAGTTAGGGTAGGGGGAGGAGTTAGGTTAGGGGGAGGAGAGATAGGAGGAGTTAGGGTAGGGGGAGGAGAGATGTGAGGCGGAGGAGAGATAGGAGGAGTGGGGGAGGAGCAAGGTGAGGGGGAGGAGAGATAGGAGGAGATGAGGTAGGAGGAGAAAGATGAAGGATAGATGAGATAGGAGGAGATAGGGTTAGGGGAGGAGAGATAGGAGGAGCTAGGTGAGGGGGAGGAGAGATAGGAGGAGTTAGGGTAGGGGGAGGAGCTAGGTGAGGGGGAGGAGCTGTAGGAGGAGATAGATGAGGGGGAGGACAGATAGAAGGAGTTAGGGTAGGGGGAGGTGAGATAGGAGGAGCTAGGTCAGGGGGAGGAGAGATAGGAGGAGTTAGGGTAGGAGAGATGGGGAGTAGAGAGAGGAGAGATAGGAGGAGTGGGGGAGGAGCAAGGTGAGGGGGAGGTGAGGGAGGAGAAAGATGAGGGATAGATGAGATAGGAGGAGATAGGGTTAGGGGAGGAGAGATAGGAGGAGCTAGGTCAGGGGGAGGAGAGATAGGAGTAGGGGGAGGAGCTAGGTGAGGGGGAGGAGAGGTAGGAGGAGATAGATGAGGGGGAGGAGAGATAGAAGGAGTTAGGGTAGGGGGAGGAGAGATAGGAGGAGCTAGGTCAGGGGGGGGAGAGATAGGAGGAGTTAGGGTAGGTGAGGGGGAGGAGAGATAGGTAGGGGAGTAGAGAGAGGAGAGATAGGAGGAGTGGGGGAGGAGCAAGGTGAGGGGGAGGAGAGGTAGGAGCAGATGAGGGAGGAGAAAGATGAGGGATAGATGAGATAGGAGGAGTATGGGTAGGGGGAGGAGAGGTAGGAGGAGATAGATGAGAGGCAGGAGAGATAGAAGGAGTTAGGGTAGGGGGAGGAGAGATAGGAGGAACTAGGTCAGGGGGGGGAGAGATAGGAGGAGTTAGGGTAGGTGAGGGGGAGGACAGATAGGTAGGGGAGTAGAGAGAGGAGAGATAGGAGGAGATAGGTAGGCGGGAGGAGCTAGGGGAAGAGGAGTTAGGGTAGGTGAGGGGGAGGAGATAGGTAGAGAGGAGATAGATGAGGGAGGAGATAGGTAGGCGGGAGGAGCTAGGGGAAGAGGAGAGATAGGAGGAGTTAGGGTAGGTGAGGGGGAGAGGAGATAGGTAGTCGAGGGGAGTAGAGAGGAGAGATAGGAGGAGGAGAGGAGGAGGTAGGGTAGGTGAGGGGGAGGAGAGATAGGAGGAGATAGGTAGGGGAGGAGAGATAGGAGGAGGAGATAGATGAGGGGAGAGATAGGAGGAGATAGGTAGGTGGGAGGAGTTAGGGTAGGTGAGGGGGAGGAGAGATAGGAGGAGATAGATGAGAGATAGGAGGAGGTAGGCGGGAGGAGAGATAGAGAGGGGAGGTGGAGGAGATAGATCAGGGGGAGGAGAGATAGGTGGGTGGGAGGAGGTGGAGGAGCTAGGGGGAGATAGAGTGGGGGGGAGATAGAGTAGGGGGGGGGTTAGTGGAGGGGGAGGTAGATGGAGGGGGTTATGAAGCTGGAGGGTATAATAGTGCAACATTACAATTTACTAGTGTTTTAGTCTTTAGTGATGTTTTAGGCTTTAGTGATGTAATGTAAATGTAATGAATGTAATGGGTAATGGGTAAAGTCTGTGTTTCTTCCCCAAACGAGGAAGAGAGGTGGAAGAAAAAGAACTAAACTCTAGTAATGTTGCACTAAATTATTATACCCTCCGGCTTCATAACCCCCCTCCATCTACCTCCCCCTCCCTCCACCCTACTCTATCTCCCCCTCCACTAACCCCCCCACTCTACCTCCCCCTACTCTACCTCTCTGCCCCATCTCCCCTCACCTATGTCTCCTCCTATCTCTCCTCCCCCTCACCTAGCTCCTCCTATCTCTCATCCCCAACTCCTCCTATCTCCTCCCCCTCATCTATCTCCTCCTACCTCCTCCCCCTACCCTATCTCTCCTCCCCCTCACCTAGCTCCTCCCCCTACCCTAACTCCTCCTTTCTCTCCTCCACCTGACCTAGCTCCTCCTATCTCTCATCCCCCAACTCCTCCTATCTCCTCCCCCTCATCTATCTCCTCCTATCTCTCCTCCCCCTCACCTAGCTCCTCCTATCTCTCATCCCCCTATCCTATCTCTCCTCCCCCTCACCTAGCTCCTCCTATCTCTCATCCCCCAACTCCTCCTATCTCTCATCCCCCAACTCCTCCCCCTCATCTATCTCCTCCTACCTCCACCTACCCTATCTCCTCCTATCTCTCCTCCCACTCACCTAGCTCCTCCCCCTACCCTAACTCCTCCCATCTCTCCTCCCCCTGACCTAGCTCCTCCCCCTACCCTAGCTCCTCCTATCTCTCCTCCCCTAACTCCTCCTATCTCTCCTCCCCCCCACCTAACTCCTTCTATCTCTCCTCCCCCTCAACTAGCTCCTCCCCCTACCTTAACTCCTCCTATCTCTCCTCCCGCTCACCTATCTCCTCCCCCTACCCTAACTCCTCCTATCTCTCCTCCCCCTCATCTATCTCCTCCTACCTCCTCCCCCTACCCTATCTCTCCTCCCCCTCACCTAGCTCCTCCCCCTACCCTAACTCCTCCCTCTCCTCCACCTGACCTAGCTCCTCCTATCTCTCCTCCTATCTCTCCTCCCCTCTCTCATCCCCCAACTCCTCCTATCTCTCATCCCCCTCATCTATCTCCTCCTATCTCTCCTCCCCCTGACCTAGCTCCTCCCCTACCCTAACTCCTCCTATCTCTCCTCCCCCTGACCTAGCTCCTCCTATCTCCTCCTATCTCTCCTCCCACTCTCCTAGCTCCTCCCCCTACCCTAACTCCTCCCATCTCTCCTCCCCCTGACCTAGCTCCTCCCCCTACCCAAGCTCCTCCTATCTCTCCTCCCCTAACTCCTCCCCCCCACTTAACTCCTTCTATCTCTCCTCCCCCTCAACTAGCTCCTCCCCCTACCTTAACTCCTCCTATCTCTCCTCCCCCTACCCTAACTCCTCCTATCTCTCCTCCCCCTACCCCAACTCATCCCCCAACTCCTCCTATCTCTCCTCCCCCAACTCCTCCTATCTCCTCCCCCTCATCTATCTCCTCCCCTACCCTATCTCCTCCTATCTCTCCTCCAACTCCTCCTATCTCTCCTCCCCCTCACCTAACTCCTTCTATCTCTCCTCCCCCTCAACTAGCTCCTCCCCCTACCCTAACTCCTATCTCTCCTCCCCCTCACCTACCTCCTCCTACCCTAACTCCTCCTATGTCTCCTCCCCCCCTATCTACCCCTATCCCATACATCTTGCCTATCCCTGGTCTTGAACCCACCACCTCCTGCTCTGATACCCAGTAGCTCTCTCCACTCTGCTACCCTAGCTGTCAGCTCCTCTTGCTCCTGGTGTATTTGAGCTCCACGTTCAAGGCGAACCCACTAGAGAGAAACCAAAGAGGCAACCCCGGGTCTTGAACCAGCAATCTCTGCCTTCAGAGTCAGGTGCCTTACCTTCTAGGCCACCATGGGCTCTGGGAGTGGGAGACGTGGGACTTGTACTGGCTCGTGCGGCGCTCAGCACAGCAGCAGAAACCAAACACACCAACAGTGACAAGCAGTAGAAATTCCCAAGTGTTACTCCCAAGTTGAGTGGTAGTCTAGTGGAAAATGCTCCTGGCTGAGGACTCAGAGATCAGAGGTTCAAATCCAACTCCAACCAACCAACCAAATCCTACTGCAGTGTGATTGTCATAAGTGGCCACTTATTCATCTCATGAGTCAAAGTCTTCTTCATCAACATGTTTGTCTTTGTTGATAATGTTGTTTTTGAGCAAAATGACAATGATGAAGGTAACAATGACGACAGCAGCTGGACAAACAGAGAATTACAGATGAATGCATAACAGATGAAGTGATACCCAGACAGTTCATACATCATTTAAAAATGGAAATATGATGATGATGATGATGATGATCTTCTACACAGTTCCAAGTGGATAAAACTCAACTCAGACAGCGCAGCAGGCTTGGCCTCATTTATTTACAAACTGTTACAACAGACTGGAAAGGAAGAAAGGAGAGAGTGTGAGAGAAGTGAGGTGGAGAAAGTGGCTGATGACGGATAGATAGATAGATAGATGATAGATAGATACATACATACATGATAGATGATACATACATACAAACAAGATAGATAGATGATACATACATACAAACAAGATAGATAGATAGACAGACAGATAGATACACGATAGATAGATAGATAGATAGATAGATAGATAGATAGATAGATAGATAGATAGATACATGCTACATACATACAAACTAGATAGATACATGATAGATACATGATAGATGATACATACATACAAACAAGATAGATAGATGCATAGATGATAGATAGATAGATGCATACATGATAGATAGATAAATGATACATACATACATACATGATACATACATACATACAAGGTAGATAGATAGATATTGCATACATACATGATAGATAATGATACATACATACATGATAGATAGATAGATGATAGATAGATATTGCATACATACATGATAGATAATAGATGATACATACATGATAGATGATACATACATACAAGATAGATAGATGGATAGATAGATGCATACATACATGATAGATAGATAATGATACATACATACATGATAGATAGATGGATAGATAGATGCATACATACATGATAGATAGATAATGATACATACATACATGATAGATAGATAGATAGATGATACATACACAATAGATGATACATACATGATAGATAATAGATGATACATACATACATGATAGATACATTATATATACATACATATAGAATAAGAATATAAAGAACAAACTATACATAATAAAATAGCAAAATTGAACTAAAAACATTTAAATTAAATGTCATGTACAAAAGTATATACAACAAATTGGCAGTGTTGATTTTAGTGCAAAGTAAAAAAAAAAATTTAAAAAAAGTGTGAAGTGTGTAACTGTGTGTAGAAAATAAAAAATAATACAAAATAAAAAAAGTCTGTGGTGACTGTAGGTTATGACCAGAATTTTTTAGCTGTTATTATAAAGTGTGCTGGTATGTGGCAGGAAAGATTTCCCGTATCTGTCCCGTCGATGCTCCTGAGACTGGATGACAGGAGGACAGCTGCATACATTTACTATTATAGTACATACGTATATCCATTCAGTATAAACTGATCCATATATCCTGAGAACTTGCAGGATTTGGTAGTGTCAGTCTATGTGTTGGTGTCAAACTTGGAAAACAAAGAAATGAGTTTTATTCTTAGGGATCAAACCCAGAACATCTGAATTTAAAGTCAGGTCAGTGACTCCCTGGAAATGCATTTGTAGGCAAATGTAGTGTTTAATCTTGATAAAACATAATGAACATGATGAGAAAAGAAAAAAGAAAGTCATTGACATAGTATATGTTCTTTTTTCTTATTTTACTTTGATTAGTTTTTGTGTGAACGAATACACATTCATACAAAAAGAGAACTAGCAGGATTTGGTAGTATCAGTCTATGTTTGGTGTCAAACTTGGAAAAATAAAAGAAATGAGTTTTATTCTTGGGGATCGAACCCAGAAGATCAGGATTTAAAGTCAGGTCTTTGGCCAACGAATGCATTTCCAAGAGACTCAGTGTCGTGTTTCTCCTTGATAAAACATAATGAACATGACGAGAAAAAATAAAAAAGAACTTAAGTCATTGGACTTATATGTTCTTCTTTCTTATTTTACTTTTTATTAGTGTTTGTGTGAACAAATACACATCATACATTCATACACAAAATAACTAAAACCAACACACCTTTACATGAGAGGGTTCTCTACACATCAATGATTTATAGGCTATCAAAAATAAAATGACCTGTGACAATGTGAGCTCCACCCAGTGGTGTCGTCTTGTTTGTTTAGTGGGTATATTACTTTTAGGAGGGTTCACTGTTCATACCTGTATATCACATACACTATAGTTAGATAGTGTATAAAGCGCATTTCATACCAAGGGGCAACTCAATGTACTTTACATCAAACCAATTATTGTTTGCTTGTGTTTTTATTCACAAACTTCACTGTCTCTTTTAACTACCATGTGGGGTTTGCAAATGACAATACATGTTTTAAATAAATTATGAGCATGAAATATTGATTTGTATTTCATGCATGGTATGGCGCTTGATCCAAGATTCAGATTTAAAGTTCTTTAAAAGAGCTCAGCCAGAAGCACATGACATCAGAAATGTTTTCAACCTGGATTTTAAAATGCTTAGAGTTGGGTCTGATTTTAGTTCTGCTGGTGGACCAGTTTTAAAATATTAATGCATTTGAGTATACCTGAGTATCACACAGACGACACCACTGACTCCACCTATACAGTCATTATACAGCTGATGTACATTTCATTTGAATGTATATAATGGTGCCACTAAAAGAACAATTATTATAGGAGTCTGTCCTTGTACTTTAGCTTGTAGTCTTGTTATTTTCACCCTCGCCCTTTCCCCAGCACCGATGAACTGAACATTTTATCTATGGCTCTGAAAACGGTCACTGGGATATTTAACGCTATCGTGCTTAAAAGATAGTTCAACTTTGGGGCTACGGCCATTTTTATAGCTTGTATTCTCCCCCATGTTGATATTTATAAGTATCCAATCCCTTGAGCAAAAGTTCTAACCTATTTTAGCCAATACTGGATTGAAGTTATCCAACATCAAATTCTCTAGTCCTGGACTCAAAAGTATCTCCAGGTATTTTACATTTTTAGCTTCCCACTTAAATTTCCAGTTTAGGAAACTACTTCAGACTTATTCCAATTGATCATGATATGGATGAGAATGAGCCTCTGACCTCTGACCTTTAGGTGTTACCATGGCTATAGATGAGCTAAATAATGTTCTCAAGTCCCAAACCAAAGCAGATTCTTGTAAAGCAAGAATGAGGTAGCTCCAGCCCACACCATCAAATGCTTTGACAAAGCAGCTGTTGGAGTATCTATGTCCTTGACTTTCCAGATTAAATGTGGTCGGTGTGAGACTATCTGAGGACATCCTGCCTTTCACAAACTGGATGGATCTGGATGAATGATGGAAGTTATGACATTATTTATTCTGATTGCAAAGATTTTTTATCAGTTGGCCTATAACTTCCACACTCTCCAGGGGGTCTTTAACCTTTTTCAATCGAGGGTAATTATTGAATGTTGCCACATATCAATGGCTGACCTGTTAAGTCTTAGGTCTTATAAAGCCCCGGTGCAGCAGCAGCTTTTGTCCTCTGCTCCGTCGTCTCTTGGGCCGACCTCCTCCTCTGGCCTTGGTAGATCTTCACCCGGCAGCGAACCCCAAACACAGCAGCAGCGTCTTCAGGGCCAGGATGTACAGGAGGACGGGGACACTGCCCAGAGCCTGAGGACAGATGGTTTATGTTTGTGGTAATAGGAGTATGAGGACAAACTGACAAATTAACTTTGCAATAAGGAAAAGAAAACTCTGGGTCCTGTAGAAGATGCCTCCCCCTCCCTCATCACCAGAGACCTCAGCTGTCTAAATAGGAAGTGGGAGTTATTTGGTCACAGATGAGCTCATGTGATGCTCAACTGTTATAACATTAAAATACATGCACACCAGGGTTATACATGCTACTGGTCTGATGAATAAATAACACCTATAAATGAACTGACTTGCTTTTCCTTATCGTAAGCCTTTAATTGCCAAACCTATGTAGCTCATTGAATTGATGAAGTCCAATGGTTCATGTGCAGTAAGATGTGGTCTAAAACTGCAGAGTCTCATCAAGGCTAAGGAAACATTTCCACATGTTTCTTTGAACCAAACAGTGAAGTTCTTCCTTCTAGAAGCTGTCACCCACCACTAAGCCCAGAAGAACATGGAAAGTTCAAGTGTTTAGACTATGCAACCAATTATGGCCACTTGTTCTTTAACTTTCAGACTGAGAAAATGGAGGCAACTGTTTGTGAATGAAGTTGTATGTTTGGAAAGACACAGATTAGAGTGAAACTCATGAGCCACAGATTTTGTTTTTCACTTCAGGTTAACTTTATTTTGTACTTTTGAACAACTTTGTTTTATCCTCGACCCATTCTTGTTTGTGCCAAGTAGCTATTGCCAACATGTAATGCGCTTCTCTTCAGCCATCTTGGAGACCAATGCAGCTTGCAGTTTGTAGACACTTGTATTTGTAGTTTAGAAGCTGCATTAATTTACAAGATGGCTGAAGAGAAGCACATGACGTGCTGGCACTAGCCACTGAGCTGGGATCAAGGCTAAAGAAACATTCCCACACAATAAAAGTAACATTGCATCATCAGTGTCTTTGTACCAAGTTCTTCTATGGTGGATTTGCAGCTTCTAGAAGAAACATGGAAAGTTAGTGTTTGTTAATGCAATGAATTTGGTCATGCATCCGTTTTGCATTTCAAACTGAGAAAACATAATAGTTGGACTAATGTTTAGTGAAAGAAATGTGTGCATCTTACCAAGTAGTGGCAGTAGAAGCACATGGTGGCCTCCATTAGCTGTAGCCAGTTAGCTCAGGGTTGAACACATGCAGAAGTAGAAAGGAGACAAAGATTAGAGTGAAACAAAGTACAAAATAAAGTAACCGGCAAATAAAACATGCTAGATCTGTGGCCATTACCGTTTGTGCCAAGTGGCTAGTACTAGAATTTAAGTCTGACATGTGCCTCACTCGGCAATCTTGTAAACTAATGCAGCTTGCAGTTTGTAGACACTTGTACTTGTTTAGAAACTGCATTAGTTTACAACATGGCTGAAGTGCGGCACAAGGCAGACTCCATTGCTAGCACTAGCCACTTGGCACAAAACCAGAAATGGATCCAGGCTAAAAAACATCGACTAAGTAGTGAGGTGTGTATGTCTTGTCTTTCTTACCAAAGAGAGGCAGCTCATAGAAGCACATGGTTGTTAGCTGTAACCAGGTACTGTAGCTCAGGATTGAACACATGCAGAAACAGAACACAAAGATTAGAGTGAAACAAGTACAAAATAAAGTAAACTTGAAATGAAATAGGAGCCAGGGCCAAGAGAGTCAGCCATCTTGAGAGTAATGCAGCTTGCAGTTTGTAGACACTTGTAGTTTAGAAGCTGCATTAGTCTCCAAGATGGCCGACTCATTGTTAGCACTAGCCACTTAGCACAAACCAGAAATGAATTAACACAAAACAATAAAACTAACATCAAGTTTCCAGTGTCTTTGTCTTCTTTGAACCAAGCAGTGACGTTCCTCTGGGCTCATGGTGGATGGCAGTTTCTAGAAGAATGAAGACTAAGTGCAATTAATGTATCCGTCTTTAAGAATGAAAATGGCGGTTTGACTAAATGTTTGTCAAAGAAAATCAAGAGTTGTGTGTATGTCTTGTGTCTTTCTTACCAAGTAGAGGTATTAGGAGCACATGGTAGCCATCATGTTAGCTGTAGCCCATTAGCTCAGGGTTGAAGACATGCAGAAGAAGAAAGGAGACAAAGATTAGAGTGAAACAAACAGGAGTCAAACAGCATTTCAAACAACTTTAAGCCTCCATCCATTACTGGTTTGTGCCAAGTGGCTAATGTTAGCGATGGAGTCTGCCTTGTGCCTCACTAAAACCATCCTGTAAACTAATGCAGCTTCTAAACAAGTACAAGTGTCTACAAACTGCAAGCTGCATTAGTCTACAATAACTGAAGCACATGACAGACTCCATTGCTAGCACTAGCCACTTAGCACAAACCACAAATGGACCAAGGTGAAACAAACATTTAATGACAATAAAACTAACGTTCAAGTCTTCAGTGTCTTTGTCTTCTTTGAACCAAGCATCGATCTGGGCTCAACGGTGGATGGATGGCAGCTTCTAGAAGGAAGAACAGGGTCAAAGTGTTTAACAAGACTAAATGTAGCCAACTTACTCATGCGTTGGTCCTGTGGTTTGACTAAACAAAAAGGTGTCTACCTTGTGTCTTTCTTACCAAGCGCACCAATTAGGGTGGAATACATGTAGAAGCAGAAAGGAGACAAAGATTAGCATGAAACAAAGCACAAAATAAGGTAAACCTGAAGTGAAATAAGGCTGTAAGTGGCTATAGTGCTAGCAATGGAGTCTGCCATGTGCTCCACTTGGTAAGTCAGCCATCTTGTAAACCAATGCAGCTTCTAAACAACTACAAGTACAAGTGTCTACAAACTGCAAGCTGCATTAGTCTACGATGACTGACGTACCAAGTGAGGCACACGGCAGATTCCATTGTTAGCACGAGTCACTTAGCACAAACAAGAAATGGGAAAGTCACAAATAATGTTAACCTGAAGTGAAAGACAGAAGATGAGCTTACTACGATCTGCAGCAAACTCTCATCCCTTCTGCTGCAGCTCCATCAGACTGAAGGAGAATTTAAAGGCCACTGCTCGTCAGGACACACCTGCACACACTGTGCCCGACCAATGGAGATGCAGCTCCGCCTTCCTGGGGGGCGTGGCCTCGTTGAGCACCAGGTTGAAGACATCTTGCAGCTTTAATGAGTGTGACAGCCAAATGCATTAAAACAATACAGAAGCAAGTAAACAATAAAACAACTAAGCAATCAAGAAGACAGTAACACAATAAATAGACTGACACAAGGCTGCATGACCAATGGAGATGCAGGGTAGTGCAAAATGAAATTCCTTAAATTAAATACCAACCATATTTTATCAAGTTTGAAATTCTGGTGTTGCGACAACTCTAGTCCAAAGTGTGCTTCAAACTTAAACATCTTAAATATCTGATGCCACTTTTAAATATCTTCATGTATTAAAAATATAAATGATGGAAAACTGAACTCATTTAGAATAATTAGATAATAATAATTAGACTCCAAAATGAAACGACTCCAGCACAAGGATAAAAGAGAAATAACGAAAGTGTTGAAGTAAATAATTAATGAACCAAAACAAAAAACTACTCATCAAAACCTTTTAATGTACAAGCTACGACGATCAATAGAAAAACACACAGTTTCTACGCAGGCGTCGTCACAGTGCATTTTTATTGTTATTATTATTAAAGCTGAGGCTGCTGCTTCCTGTTGTCATGACAACACAAACCACATCCTCCTCCTGTAACGACTGTAACTGTAACCAAAGTCCTTCTAGGCTAAGGATAGTTGATCATAGCGCTATAGTATGTACAGTTACAATTAGCTGGTCGTATAAACCTACTGAATACACACATGGCTACACATCAATGAGGTCCCAAATGAAACCCCAGAAAAACAAACTAGCATTAATCAGAAATAAAGAAATGCTCTTACTGCTGTGCAGACAGTCAGTCAGCTCCTCCTGCTTCATCTTCACTGATGTTCACAAACACCTCTGACTCTCCACCTGGGACAACACATACACAAAAAACATTTAGTAACACTCATCCTGACATTTAGAAATGTTTGACCTGCAACACTTCAGCTACAAATCACACTTACATTGTGTTTTAACCAGAAACATTGAGGTGGCTCACTCCTGGCTCCAGCTGCTGATTTGGTGCCATCTGCTGGTCAAAGTATAGAATTACACCAGGTTAGTTTTAAATGACAGAAAACCTGCAGTTTACATTTTAAACATTAATAAAGTTGACAAATAGCCTGACAAGCCAGACTATATCACTAAAATGTAATATTTTTTGCTGCCGCTAGGGTGCGTCTAGATTTCTAGGCTAGTTGACAAACACGTTCATATTCTAATTCTCACACTTACACTATGCAGAAAAAAATATAGCTACAAATATTATATTAAAAATGCATGCATGTATTAAATGTTATAATTACTTTCTCCTCAGTGTGCACAAAGAGTTTTACATGAAGGGACGGTAGTTATTTTTTCCTTTTCTTTTTTACCACAAAGTGGAAAATAAACTGTAAAAACATGAACCAGTTCTGTTGTCGCTCTAAGACGACTACAAAAGTACAAAGTCAACAATCCAGCCTGTCTGCATGAACACACTAACATCTCCACACACTGTTAGAGCACAAAGTCTGGTCTGGTCCTCACCTCTCCTCTCTTCCCTGCAGCTCCGTCCAGGTCCTGAAGACTCCATCGGATCCGCTTGTCCTCACGGGGACTGTCTGTATCACAAGAGACAGAGATGATGAACATGGAGGCTGCTGCTGCATCTCTGTCTTCATTTACTCTCCTGCTTCTTTTCTACATTTATGTCAAATAAACCTCTGGAAACTTTACACTTGTCTTTTGTCAGTGAACTGGGCTCTGTGGTGGACTGTTGTGTGTCTCTTAGGGACAAACAAGACTAAGGCTTCATTATGTCATCACACACACCTGTATCAAACATATGACCTGTGATTTGTTTCCATACATGAAGTTAAATGACAGACTACACAGTGTCTGGTTCATTCTGAGGACATTTCAACATGTTTATAATCAAATCAATCATTTTATTCCTGCTCTCTGACCACTCTAAAAGACCACACACAGAGACACACAAAGAACAACAACAAAAAATAAACACAAGCAATCCATCAATGGACACTTTATGTCAAAGTCTTCCCAGCTGGGAGGACATCATCCACACAGGTGGCCAAAATGTAGAATTATAGTTAAAGTTAGAAAAAAGAAAGTAACTAGAGATGAAAAACTCTTTATTTTAATTCTCACACTGACACGACACCGAAAAAAAAATTATACATATATATATATATATATTAAATATTGTAAGCTGGAGAGAATTTGGAAATATTGTTATCTTAAAAACGCATGCATGTGTAAACTTTATGATTGCTTTCTCCTGAGCATGCAAACAACGGGCTAAACAGAGTGTATACATAATAGATTATCAAATTAAACCAATGACATCACATGATTTTCTAGAAGCATGGAAATGGTAGAGGTTTAGATTAAAAAGAAACAACCGATCTGCTGCTGCTGCTGCCTACGTCTTCCTTACAGTAACTCCATCTTCAAATTCCAGAGAATACAACGTACTTGGCAGGCTGCACTCAGAGGGAGGATGTTTCTGGAAAGGGGCGGAGGAGGGACCCAGACTTTGACAACTATGGGCTGCAGCTCCCACTTTTTTATTCCAAAGGAAAAAACTCTTCCAGATTGAAAGTAAGTAACGTGTGACTTTCTTATTGTTGATGGAATATAGATTTTTAATGGAGTCTTTTTTTTACACTGTTGCTTTGCTGCTTTGCCTGATGTAAACGCTATGAATGTTTTTTTCCAACACTGCCTGATGTGTTTGTAAAACTGTCAACTCTAACATGTAGCCTAACTCTTAAACCGACAAGGTGGGATCTCTACTACGTTATGTCTTTGAAGAACACTTTCCGTAGTGTGGCGGTCCAAAGAACCCTGCAACTATTGTCCTGTATAAATATATAATGTTGCATCGAGCAACGTGAACTGAGAGAGAGGCCAAAACATAGACAGGAAACACAAGGAGCAGATTTGCGGTTCCCACACATGAAAACTGGACTCATGCCATATATTCTAGTGCTCTCTCTCTCTTCATCTCTCAAGACACGAGAGATGAAGAAATGTTTCATGTCCTCTCTTTGACTCTTTCTCAGTACAACAGAGACTATGAAGAGCCAGCAGCTGGGTTTCTTGCACCGCGTTCTCTTCAAATGGCAATCTCAGGCGACTCTCACCGGTAGGGTTCAGTGCACTGTTTTAAACGTTGCTGGATTCAGAAGTGAATTACAATGGAGAAACCTTTCTCTCAGGTAAAGCTGTGCTGCCTGTGCTGCTGCTCATCCGACTGGTGGCGCTGGGATGTGCCGTGCAGACGGCCTGGCTGGACGATGAGGGGGAGTTTGTCTGTAACAGCCAGCAACCCGGCTGTGCCGTGAGCTGTTACAATCAAGCCACGCTTATTTCCCCAACACGGCTGTGGACACTACAGGTGGAAACTTTCAACAACTTTTTTGTGCTCCTAAATTATGTATTTCATGTTAATGTAAATGGTTATTGTTCCAATCTCAAGTGGGAATCAATCGCTAGTGTTTACAGTCAGAAAACACAAAGTAGAAATCATCTCTGTGACTCCCTGAAGGTGTGGTTGATCATCACTGTGTCGGTTTCCAAAGCTGTTGAGGAAGAGGAAGAGGTGTCACGGTCAGATGTGGCCGGTTTGATTCCCTCTCCGCCGCCAGACCCTGAAAGAAAACACTTAGGGCGTTTTCACACCTGCAGTTGTTCCGATTCAGCAACTAAACCGATACAACTGTTGCGTTCTTTTTTCTGGGCCGTTTGTGTTCACATTGCATGATTCTAAAGCGGTACAGCGCTTTGCGCTGTGGAACAGCGCCATAGCAACGGCCCTAACAACACCCCATCAGCTGATCAGCAACAATGTCAACAATGAACCGCGGGCTGACTTGCAGTAGTGAGGAGGTTCAATTTCTTATTAATATTTGGGCAGACGAGTGTTTAGTTGAAGTTCGATTTAAAAAAATGCCCAAGCTGACTGGTTTATGGCTGGGGCGAGACCTTGAAGTGTGCCTATAACGTGCTATAGCTACAAATGTAGTAGGCTAGGTTTAGGCTACATTATTATTATTATTATTATTAGACTATGTGTGACCAAGCGTGCTGTCCGCTGTCTCAGTGCTGAAATGTGAATGAATGACAGAGCGTGTCACTGCCCGTGAGAGAGAGACAGAGAGAGAGAGAGAGAGAGAGAGAGATGCATTGCTGACCTGGGCATTGTTTCTTAATAGGCCTAAATTAGAAAAACTTTTCTTATCATTCCCCTTTTCCGTGCATGGTTGAAGGAGATTGGCTTGCATCCACGCTCCACTCGCTCCTGCGCTGACAGGTCCCCGCATGTCACATAAACCAGCCCGGGTGTGTGGACACCGCACCAACTCGCCACCCGCATCTATTTAAACTCCGTCACTTTGTTTTGTTCTTTTGCCCTGATGAAAACCTCCAGGTCGAAACATTTGCCATGGAGACAAAACTACAGCAGCAGTTTAATTGATAAGCCAATTGATTTTTTCAGCGCAGGGATCAAGAACTAAAAGGCAAAAAAAAAAAAAAAAAACCCACCGCGGACAGCGCAGCGCTTTATCCATCATGCGTTCACACCGGCGTGTGTGTGTGTTTGCAGTGCATGTTAAATTGGGGGTCGCAACTCAAAAAGGTTGAGAACCACTGCTCTAACACCTACAGTTTGACTTTTTTTTCTCTAGTAAACGGGCAGCGTATGACTAGTTAGGGGTTGTTTGCGGAGCTCTGCCCGGTGCTGATGGCCCGCGGCGGATGCTTCCTCCACACAATGCTGGTGGACTCATGGCTTGAGTTTGCGTCTTTCTTTTTTGCCACCGGCTTTCCTGTTTTGTGTAGGAAATGTTATTAAAAGGCCAAGACGACACGCTGCTGATGCTCCATTATGTTTTTGGGGCAGTTGCCCGTGGTCCTCCTCCTCCGGTTGCCAGGTAACCAGTCAATTTGTTCCGATACATGTGTCGGTTGCGTTCTCACTACAAACGAACCGCTCCAGGGCTCGGATGGAAACGAGCCGAGACCGCCTCTCCCAAGCGATCTCGGCCCGCTTGTTTTGTTCCGCATCGAGCGCGATTGCTGTGTTCACATCTGACCAAACGAACCGATATATGACGTAAACGCTCCCTGTTTCGGAACAAATGGTCAGGTGTGAAAGCCCCCTTACAGTCAATCTATTCATTAGATTCACATGACGTCACTGTGTTTCTGCGCCGCCATATTTGTGTCCGAATCAGGGCGATCTGGGCACAGATCACAGCGTCACGTTACCAGAACAAGTGCAGTAGTAGGAGGAAATCAGCAAGAGACCGAAAATTTACATTATTTGAAAGATGCCAGGATTATATTGTGCTGTTGACTGTGATAGCAGTCGCCAAAAAAACCCCGGACTGCAGTTTTATACCATCCCAAAAGACGTAAAGTTATAGGCGGAATAAATAGTTGACTGCAGGCATCTATCAGTGGCAGCATGGGCTGTGACAAGTCTCACAAAAAGAGGGGATTCACTTTTTTTTAATAACATGGATATATTGAATTCTGCATTTTGATTACTTTCTTATTCACTGATTCTGCATTCAGTCTTTTATTTCTGTATAACAGACCGTTGCTAAGTAAAACGGGCCGTTGCTAGGGACGCCGCTCTGATCAGCGGAGCAGGGCAGAACAACTATGAAGGGTTTTTACCTTGTGTTTCATTTTTACCAGCTTGATGTTAGAAAAATGACTTGTAGCTTGTTAGAGGGAGAGTGGAGGCTCTCTGCCTCCCACACCGCTGCTGGAACCAAACCTGTGATCAGAGCGGGCAGAGCGGACGGGCCAGCGCAGTGTCACAGCTGTGACCACCAGCTGTGTCTGTGCCACCGCGAGTCCGTGACACAAACGTGTCCCGTAACTGTAATCTCTTATGACAGACAGGACGACATAAATGCGCATATTGTAACATTTACATGATAATTCATCAATCTACTGATTGATTATCAAAAGCTCGTTGAAAACAACTACACACGAGTCGACCGGGGGGAGGGTGAGGAGCAAACAGCGGAGAAGTGACCGGACTAAGGACTTTGATCAACATTACGTCTCAAATTAATTAATTAATTAATTAATTAATAAACTGTGTAATAAGTGGAATAATATAGAGTTAGTCTGTTGTTATAGAGATATAAACCCAGACAGGATGTAAGAAACCCTGTCATTTTGTCAAGAAACTGTCATTTCCATCCTGCGGTTTGCATGCTGTCATATGAGGAGACCTGTCAAATCGGACACAAATATGGCGGCGGTCCCTTCGACGTGACGTCACTGCAACCCATGATCAATGCACTACAAACTAACTTTGAAACCACTTTTCTGTTTGTTTCTTCTGTTCTCTGCTGATCAATCAAATAGTTTCTTGCTTTTTTGAGTTCACTTTAAATCAAGAACAAAATTTGAACTTCAAAAATGGCCACTGTGGCTGAAATAATTTATATTTGGGCATATACTGTATTTCAGAAAGCATTCAACTTAGCTTGGGTTCCCTTCCTTCACCTGACTGTGCTGAGGATTTATAAGAATAAGAATAACAACAACATGAAATCTCCACAGTTGCTTCTGGTCTGGGCTCCTGGTCTTGTTTTTCTCTGCTACCTGATCCACCTCACCAACCGAGAAAGCCAGGTAAGGAGAATGACTTGTAAGTCAAATGGAAGGTGCATTAATTTAGCAGTTTTCAAGTGTTGCAGTAGTTTTTCTGCTTTAATTTCCAGGGTTTAGATATTTTCTATGCAAAAACAGTCTTACAGATTACATCCTTCTATTCATTTCAAGGTAAAGACAAGAGATGAGGAGGTCAAAGGTCAACCTCGGGGGGCATATCTGGCCTGTGTGGCCTTTGTCATACTGGTAGAGGTAAGACACGACAAGAAGATTTCATAATTGTAATGAAACTACGCCAAATGGAGAATGGTATCTGAAAAATTGACACTTACCGGTACTTTATTCTGAGTTTTGCATTTAACTGTCTCATTACTTCACACTATTTTTATGTACGTAATATAAATCTGCTTTTAATATTCGAAAATTGATTTAGTCTCATGTTTCTTCAGGATGCTGAACTTTAATGGCTTATGCTTCCATTGCAGGTTGGATTTGTTGTGGCTCAGCAATTTCTCTACAGTTTCTCGGTACATTCTCGCTTTGTGTGTACAGTGAGTCCATGTCGTAGTACAACAGAGTGCACCGTACCGCATGCATGGGAGAAGTCGGTGTTCCTGTTTATCATGTTCACAGCATCCTGCGTCTCTCTCCTGCTGAATGCCGTGGAGTTATTTTATGTGCTGCTGTGGTGCAAGGCGAGGAAAGGACAGCTCAACGATGCAGAGGAAGAGTCAGAGGTTGAGGAGAGAGGGAATTTCCTGACTCAGCTGCTGGCCATGTGGCATTCCCACGCTGGTCTTTTGGGTACTGGATGAAAAATAAGCACAAAAAAAAGTTATAATATGATCAATGAGTTAACAATGATGACAATAACTGCACTTAATACAGTGGTACGTGTCAGACAACTCTGTTTTTGTCCCTCAGGTGAAACCGTCCTCCCAGTGTTGCAGCTGATTCGGCTTGTTGTTGTCGGAGCAGCGGTGCATCCACTCTGGTTTGCAGATTCAACACGCTTTATCTGTCGTACCGCCCAACCGGGCTGTGAGCAAGCTGCATTCAGCATGATGACTCCCATCTCTTTACTAAATTACTGGACACTGCAGGTATCAGTGTTGGGATTGTGATAAAATATTTCAATATTAACAGGAGGAAAAGGCTCGCACACTGATCAAAAATGGCAATGTCCACCAGAGATTGACGGATGCAACAATTATTTTTGTTTCTTTATTTTATTTTATCCATGGTTGCACTTTTTTGTTGCTTGATGGACCATTAAATGTTTGTTGCATCCGTCAATCTCTGGTGGACATTGCCATTTTTGATCAGTGTGCGAGCCTTTTCCACCTGTTGCTCCCAATGTTTGTTGGCCTACGCACCTGAAAAGAGGATTTTTTTGGACAGTGAGCAAGAGCGCAAACACCTTTTCTCCTTAATATTAAGTACCAAAACACATTTCGAACTGTCAAACATTTCATTCATTAACATCTACTTCATCTATAGGTGATTCTTGTTTTGGCTCCTGGTCTGGTTTTCTTCTGCTACTTGGTCAAAATCATCGTCACAGAAAAAGAGGTGAAAAACATAAGACATTTATTTGACTAATACCGACAAATAACATCAGAGTCAATCTGATAACAACTTTTTTCTTTTCTTTGAGTCTGTGTATTAATGGATAATCTTCTTCTCTGCGTGACTTTCCTGCCAGAGAGGCCCCGGATCTTTGGCTCAGTGTTGTGCACGGGGGGCGTATTTGGGCCTCTTGATAGCTGTCGTACTGCTAGAGGTGAGATTTAGTTTGACAGGGTGAGAAAATACTGTAATGAATGTGCATTGTTAATGTGATTTAAACTAGATCACATGATAAAACATCTTCTAAAGTATAACTGTCTATGTTCTGTCTCTCTTGTTTCTAGGTGGGCTTTGCAGTGGGGCAGGTTAAGATTTATGGTTATTCCCTGTCTCCAACCTTCATATCTGCCACTCAGCCGTGCCCCTTCACCGTCGACTGTTACATCTACCAGCAAAGAGAGAAGACGGTGTTCATGATCATTATGTTCTCGATGGCGTTGCTGTCAGCCCTGCTGACCCTGGTGGAGATGGTGAGTTCAAGGTCCACAGAACATGAAATTTAGCTTCATAGAGAAAAAGGCTCTGCAAGTGTTTCAAATTCTCACCATGGCATGCCGATATGTGTTAATAAAAAACGGTGTTGTGAGATTGGTACTACATTCAGAATAGAAAACATGTGCTAAACATTACCTTCGAATCCAACAGTGCGTGGTGTTGAAGAGAGGGAAGCCGTGGAGAAGGAGCCACAAGTCATCAGAGGCCTCAGGCTTTCAGATGTCGTCCGTACAGGAACGAGCAGAAACTACAGAGGACAAGGAAAAATGTTGAACTCAACAGCTGCTCTCAGCTTTATTGGTTGTTTTCATGTATTTTGTACGGTGACCTTGAGTGTCCTGAAAGGCACACATTTATAAAATTAATTCTTATTACTATGATTATTTTCAGACACACCCTACAATATAGTAAACGAGTCAGACATCCAATCAGCTGATTTACACTTATTTCTACACTTCATATTCGACATCGTGAATGTAATCCTCCCACTCCTTGTACTCAATTCTCCTTTTATTACATTTACTCCTTTTCTAACGGCACAAAGACTAACTTTCATTAATAGTACAGCAGCCACAGAAACACATTCTATGGTTTAAACAATGTGCTGATGTTATAGCTGAAGTGACTCTGCTGGTCTCATGATGATGAGCTCTATGAATGTGTGTGCATGTTGTAAATAAAGGGCTCAAGAAAATTTGTGTTCATGACTTCATTATCTTCGATTGCTTGTATGAAGGTGCAACATGTTCTGTGAAGGTTAGGCCCAAAGACCAGGTTTAGCAGTTTCTTCAAAGAAACATCCCAGGACTAAATGAAAAATCTAACACAGGCTTTTTGCACTGTCAACAAAAACACTTTATTTTTCTCAAATATTGCATTCAGTGTAAAGACCTTGAAGTTACAGGGACTCACACGCATACACATCTCATATTCACATATTTTTATCAAATAATTGAGACATAAGGAAAGTAGTGAACTACAACAAAGACTTAGGATCTGTCCTTAGCTTGCAGGCAAGAGGGCAGAAAGGAGGACAGCCGGTATCTTCTAGCAGCAGACTGGTTTGGGGTAGTTTGGAGTCGAGTAGACCGGCCTGGACCAGAGTTTGGACTTGCCTGGACTGGCCTGGTATAGCTGGGTCCACTTGTGACAAATGGAGGCATCAGGTCAGATCCACTGATGGTACGGAGAGGAGAAGTGGCCCCAGCCAGCTTCTGCTCCTGCCCTGCATCATCCACTGGTTGAGAGGAGCTGCCGGCCATCTGTGATTGGTCAATTTCCATTTCTGATTGTTGCTCTGAAGCCACAGAGCAACAATGTGGCGGACTGTGTTCCGTTGTCTCCTGGTGTGACAGACGCACGGGAGACCAGAGGTCAGAGGTGGAGCTGAAAAGGGCAGAAACAGTTTTACAGTTTTTACATTTTACATGTCTCATTGCTGTTTGATAAAATTGGAGATTTAAAAAAAAACAAAAAAAACAAATTAGATTTACCTGTTGAATGATGTCTCAGTGGAAGAGGAGGGGGGAGAGTATGGTGGCCACTGGTGTTTACGTGGGCTGGCCATGGTCACATAGTCATCGATAGGATGCCCAGATGAACTGTCGCTGAGCCGTGGGGACATCATCATGTAGCCGAGCACTTCCTCCTCTTCTCCCAGCTCCCAGCCCTCGGTCCTGCAGGCTGCAGCGCTGCACTGCTCCATCTTCATTTCCATGTAGCTGCCGGCCCCCGGCTCGGGGCTCTGCTGGGATCTCAAAGGGCTGAGACGTGAAGAGAGGCTCAGAGTAGATTCAGGCTCCGTTTTGTCTGGTTTACGTGGCTCTAGGAACGATTGTGGGCTGAGGTCGGAGTCAGTGTTTCTGGAAGCTGGGGCGACACTGCGTTGTCTCACATTAACCGACTTGTCTCTGTACTTGGGTCGGCTGCGTTTTGACACCAGAAGTGCTTGAGGCCGGTTGTAGCTGGTTGGTGAACAGCTGAAGTCAGGAAGAGCTCTGAGTGCCCGCACTGTCTCACGAACCATTTCATGAATGTGCTGAGCAATTCCTGGGTTTCCTGCACGGACAGACAGACAGACATCATGAGGAAGGGTCACAGTCCAGCAGTAAGGCAGTAATAAGATCAACACAGCTTTCAGTCTTGATTACCTTGATCTCTTGCTTCCATCCAAATCTCACCAGGACCGTCAGGTGCCGTCCTGCCGAGTTCCACGAAAAACGAACCATCCAAGTGTCCGAAGCGTCGAACGCTTAGCAAAGGTATCGTAACTGAGGGCAAATCATGGCACGAGCCCACTTTGACCAACACGAGTGATGTCGCTGTGAGGCAGAGCCGCGTCTCTCCTGTGAGGGACTTGGAGCGGCCAAGACCTCTGGGCTTCACCGAGACCGGCCAGACCTTTGACGAAGATGAACGGTGCAGGAGCGAAGATTGGGCAGGGATATTTTTTGTTTCTATTCATGATCTGGCTCTTGAAAAGCTCTTCCTTTAAAAGGATAGTCCAACATGACTGACATTGTCAGTGCAAGCTATTTTTAGAAGTTAGTTACGAGACAGAGTTGTTTGAGGTAAATTCAGAGACTGCTTGCCAAAAAACTGTCCCCGACGGGAATGCACATCAGCAGTTTTGTATGAATTTACCTGGAAAATAACTCCGTCTCGTAACGTTCTGTTATTATCTCATAGCGTGGTGAATGTGCAAGTCCCAACTTGTCCACCAGAGTGTTTTGGAGTTGTTGGATTGTGTATTTGATTTGAGTTTGATGAGGGAAACCAAGAAAACCCATTAGCATCGGCCGTTCTAAAAATATCTTGCACTGACAATTAGGGATGTCCCGATCCGATCACGTGATCGGAAATCGGGGTCGATCACGTGGTTTCAGACTCGATCGGAATCGGACGTTACATCCCGATCAGGAATCGGATATATTACATATCTACATGTCAGGGTTTTCCTATCTGTCTAAAGCGAAGACGGGCCGCAAGGGGGGGGCGTATTATTGTGAGATTGTGATATTGTTACATCCCTAGTAGAGCACAAAGAACAGAAAAATAGTGGGATGATACAGTTGATCTACATTAAAAACTTTACTGCATTGCCAAAGTATCGGATCGGGACTCGGTATCGGCAGATACTCAAAATCAAATGACTCGGACTCGGGGGCAAAAAAATGTGATCGGGACATCCCTACTGACAATTAAAGGTAACGAGCCTACTCCTAAAACTATAGGGATTATGGCAATGGGCCAATTTGCCAAAATGTCGAACTATCCCTTTAATTGAAATGTTTTCTTATTTTATATAGTTCTCAGTTCTGTTGCCTGGAGGTACACCTTATGTAACATACTGTAAATACGCTGCTGAATTTAGGAGATGATTAAAAGCTGACTTTAGGTTGTTATTAAAAATTGTGCAGCATTTTTAAGAAATTCACTTTAAAACCATTTTTAATTTACCTGTCTTATGTTTCAATCTGCTATTTGCAACATACAAAAAATTTAATTTGGTCTAACCTCTTTGAAGAAAGCAGCAGGGGGCAGAGTGCAATATCCATCGTCTTCATCAAATGTTTCTCCATGGTCTTCATCCCTCTGCTCTTCCTCCATCAGTTTCTTAACCGCCAGGTACCACTCGTCTCGCTCCAGTTGGTCCTCCGCCACCAGCACCATGGTCTGATCCTTGGCGTACACGGCTACTGTGTGGCCTTTCCTGGAGCTGCCGGTCCGGCTCACACCCAGACAGCACCTCAGGTAAATCACTCTGTGGAGGAGGAAGTAATTTAGGTTCATTATAGATTATAATGCTTCCGCAGTCACAATATGGTGTAATTACAGTACAGTATCATCGGACAAAGTAATTGACACTGCTGACACAAATCAAGTGAAATTTACACTGTGGCATTGAGATTTCTTAACATTTGAATGATGAGTTAATGTGAAGCCCCATTTTAAACCCTTTACACTCATTTTAGTGATTTTTTAATTTTTAATTTAAATTTTTTTTACCAACCCTTGCTTGTTCGATGCAAACAGCACGGCTTTACCAGAAGACTTCTCCATTGCTGTGAACTTCTCCTGGCTCTTGTACCACTCAAGTCTGCTCGGCCCAGTGTGACTCCCAGCTCGCAGGACGAAATATCTTCTGTGGTTTCGATCCAGCTTCCCCAGATAACCCCGTTTCACCACGTCGCTCTGTGGCCCAGAGGAGTTGATGAGGACGCCGGCCAGAGAGACAGATGCCCGGCTGGTGCAGAAGAGTTCCTCGTAGAAACAAGACGAAGGAAGTTCATTTCTTCGTATCCCGATCCGATGGTCCCCTGAGTTCTCGTCCTCCTCCATCTGTCGATCATCCATCCACGGAGGCCGCAGGGGAGATTCAACGGCAAGCAGCTGTGTTTGGATGGAGCTGTGGCAGGGAGACGACAGAGGGGAGCTCGAAGCAGGTGGCGATCTGCTTTGGCTGTTGGACCTGTCGTAGCCTTCAGCCATCGCCTCCATTTCCAGATGAAAACCTGTCACATGCACACAGGAAGAAGATGCAAAGAGGTTAACATGATGTGTGACTCTACCAAAACAAAACGAAAAAGATTGACTAGCCGAAGAGACTTCCTCTGCTATAAAGACTATGATGATATATTGTATGTGAACCATGTTTATTGTTTTATTTAGCCACTCTTATACTATTTCCATGCATTCAGCCATGCTTTACTATCTCTTAGCAGAAACTAGGTGTTCACAGTCAGTAGTTCCCAATTATTAGAGTACCGGTAATAAAATCTCATGAAGAAGTAATATAAACACTTTACAGTAGGGAAATTTAAAAAAATCTACAATTAAAATCAAAGAGACAGATCATCTGCATGTATAAGCAGAATAGGAAAAAAAACGATTGCATGATAAACTCACAAGAAAAAGTCTATTACATGGACCACCAATAGAAAGGTGCAGATTCTTACACAAACAATGATATTCAGCTGCAATAACAATGAAATATTGAGGAAAATATTACATTCAAAACTGCAATTTTCCTCAGTCATTTCAAGTTGAACATCTGTAAGTTTTCACTGTTGAAAGATTTGGCTTTATCATAAAATAAAAGTGTTAGTTTAGACTTTACAGAGCCTAAAACACAGTAAAATTGTAATGCAGCCTTCCAAAACAGCACAGTTCATCCGCACCGTGAAATGAAGCTAATCAGCACCTGGCTAATTGTTTTTAGCATGATAACGTTAGCCACATTTAGACACATTAGCTGAATTAAAACTTACCAAAAGCTGACAGGTGTGAACATTACACACTTAAACACACACCCAGCGTCGCCCAATTTTCATTTCAACCAGTCTGTAGATGCCAAAGAGTAGTTTCCAAACTTATTTTCCAGCGACTTCTGTTTTGTTTGTGCTCAGGTGCATCAGTACAACAATCAGTGAGGCCTTCAGGGGCTCCTCGTAAAACTCATGCTCAGTCGCTCGTTCAATTTTTTGCAAGGAAAAAAAAAAAGAAGATTTCTTAGGTGTCTTTGTGAATACTCCCATCAAAAATGTTTCATGCAGTTATCTTGGAATAAAACAATGAATTTAAAGCATGAACACTGTTACTTAATTACAAGCTAAAGCCATTTTCCCTTAGATCTACTCTAATATGTATATGTCAATTTTGTACTGCTATAGTTTGGCAGCCATAGGTGTTCCTTAACGCCATAAGTAATTTCATTTAGTAAACTCACTGTGGCAACACCGTGCCCACAACTTCCACATTTCCACTCCATCATGTTCTGCAATTACACGGTAACATTAAATGTGATTCACCTTTAACAGTCCCACAGTAAACTGTTGCTTTAAGATGATGTGATTGGCTTAAACAATACTTAGATAAACTGTGCTCAGGGCATGCATTTACTTTAACCCCTGCTTGTAAAGGTTACAGCAGCAGCTCTTCCTGTTGTAATAATGATGGTAACGGGTGGAACAGGTTGTTTCCTGCATGTTTCAACATCACCAACTTCTCATTGTCAGCTAAGCTCTACCTCAGTCAAAGTAGGACAGCTGTCAAGCAGCACAGACGCTCGCTCACCCTGTCTCTTCTCTTTCACAGGATGTCTCTCCTCCAGAGTGTCCTCTCTCAGGTCCTCAACTGGGTCAGCATCTCTCAGGTCCTGAATGTGGTCGGTACAGGACTGGCTGCGTTGGTCGCATTTCTGATAGCGAGGCTGTTGGCGCGTCACGCCTGGTACACACACAGACTGTCTTCCTTCAGCAAACCACCTGCACACTCTTGGCTGATGGGGCATCTGGGCCAGGTAGGGCACACACACACACACACACAAACACACATCAAAGCTGGAGGAACACACACATTAACACGCAAGAACAGCATAACTTGTCTGTACTTACGTATGTAGTGGCATTTGCTTCATTTATGACCCGTAAATGTTGTGAGTTTAGCACGATGATGAAACGGCACATCAGGAAATCCAACTGTAGATTTCACAGTGTGATACGGGAAGTCTTCATCCTTGCAAAATATTCTTATTACCAAATGTTCTCTTTGCAATATATCCTCTGATATCATAAAGAAGTCTCAATCTAGCAAAGCCTACTTTACTTACTCTCAACTTAAAAAGACAAAGCTTATCCATCTTCCCAGGAGCTTTGTTTTTATTAATGGAAATGGAGCTGATTGTAATCTAATCTTTAGTTTGTGGGTTTAAATAATATTGATTTTTTTTGTGTGCCTCAGATGCAGAGCACAGAGGAGGGTCTCCACCAGGTGGATGAGCTGGTGCAGACGTACAAACACTCCTGCAGCTGGTTCATGGGTCCTTTCTATCACCTGGTCAGAGTCTTCCACCCTGACTATGTCAAACCTCTATTAATGGCACCTGGTAGGTTTACACACAATCAGTAAAATGTAATGTGATATGGAATTGTTACGGATCTATAACCACATTTTCCCAAAGCTTCCTCTAATGCTCAGTGTTATTTTATTTCCTCCTTCCATTACACCTCACTCCTTTATCCATTCAAGCCAGCATTACAATGAAAGATGAGCTCATCTATGGTCATCTGCGTCCATGGCTTGGTGAGTCTCGTAACACGGCCTAATCTAACTCGGCTAATCAAGAATCCATCACAAGTCACGGCCATCAAGCCATGTCTCTCTTGTGTCCCAGGACAGAGTCTGTTGCTAAGCAATGGGAAAACGTGGTCTCGCAGGAGGCGGCTGCTGACTCCGGCGTTTCATTTCGATATATTGAAGAACTACGTCGTCACCTTCAACACCTCAACTAACACCATGCATGTGAGAAACACACACACACACACACACAGTGCATTATTTCAAAAACTTTTTTGTTATTAATTCAATTTGTGAGGAATGAAGTCGAGCATCTGTCTCTCTGTGTGTTTCTATTGCTCAGGATAAATGGCGCCGCCTGGTGGCAGAGGGCACGACCAACGTAGAGATGTTCGACCATGTCACCCTGATGACACTGGACAGCTTACTCAAATGTGCCTTTAGCTACAACAGCAACTGTCAGGAGTAAGGACACCTGTTTTACCATTTTACATAGAGCTCACATTTAACCTTTGCTGCAATTAACAATTAACTCTTTTTTTCAAAATGCCGTCCACTCAGGGGTACCAGTGAGTATGTGTCAGCCATAGTGGAGCTCAGTGACCTCATAATAGATCGTCGCCTCAAGATTTTACACCACTGGGACTGGATCTACTGGAGAACACAGCAGGGGAAACGATTTAAAAAGGCCTTAAGTGTTGTACACAGGTACAGTCCATGCACAGGTGTGACCTCCTGACCTTTACGCATAGCACACAATCAAATCCTATAGTGATGTCTGTTTTTTTTCCTCTAATACACTACGTTTCGGTGGTGTTTGCAGGTTCACCAGGGAGGTGGTTCAGAGGCGTCGTGCCCTGATTAGCCAACAGAGGGAGACAGGAGCAGATTCCACCAAGGCACCGACAAGAAAGCAAGATTTTGTGGACATCATACTGCTGTCAAAGGTAAGACAGACGTTGAATGAAGGAGAAATAAAGATGGATCGGTGGGCATTACTTTGTGTGTGTGTTTCTGCAGGATGTGGATGGACAAGGCCTAACGGATGAGGAGATACAGGCAGAAGCCAACACCTTCATGTTTGCTGGTAAAAAGCAAACAACTCCTGAAAAATGTTGAAATTACAGAAAAAACTAAGACTTACAACTTAATTTGATGTCTTTCCCATAGGTCACGACACAACAGCCAGTGCTATTTGCTGGACGCTGTATAATCTAGCACGCCACGCCGACCATCAGGAAAAATGCAGGCAGGAAGTGGTAGATCTAATGCAAGGACGAGACGGACAGGAAATAGAGTGGTGAGACAACACACATGCATATACACAATGTCAACTTCATTTCCCGTTTAACAGATTTGACCTTTTCTGTATGTACTTACACACTTCCTCTAAAGGGAAGATCTGGCCCACCTCACCTTCACCACCATGTGCATCAGAGAAAGCCTCAGACTGCACTCTCCTGTGCAGGCTGTCACAAGGAATTACACCCAGGACATGACGCTGCCCGGCGATCGGACAGTACCACGGGGTGAGAGGGAGAAACTCTTGTCTTGGCTCTGTTAAAAAAAAGAAAAATGGAGAAATTGAGAGAGTGTCTTTTGGATGGAGGATTTGCAACTTCCTCAACAGGGAAGTGAAAATCCTGATAAGAGTAGTTGGTTAATGTGTTCTGTAAACTCCCCCTCAGGTACAATTTGCCTGGTCAGTATTTATGGAACGCACCACAACCCGACTGTCTGGACAAACCCAGATGTAAGAAACTAATAGCATAATCATACTTTTATTTTCACTTCCATCCAGCTCTGTTGTGTTTAACTTGCATGATTTTCTTTTCCTCTGCCAGGAGTTTGACCCTCTGCGTTTTGACCCGACCAACAAGGAACACCACTCCTCTCACGCCTTCATCCCCTTCTCCTCAGGCCCCAGGTATCATCTCCTGACATATCATTAAGGCCTGTAAATGAGACATGCCGGTAAACGAACAAACCAACCTGCGTGTGTTCACAGGAACTGCATCGGCCAGAAGTTCGCTCTGGCAGAGCTGCGAGTGGTCGTGGCGCTGACCCTGCTCAGGTTTCGTCTGACCCCAGGAGTGAACCCTGAGCTGGGATCCGGCTCGGGAGGCGTTCGCAGGCTGCCCCAGCTCGTCCTGCGTGCTGAGGGAGGTCTGTGGCTGCAGCTGGAGCCTCTGACTCCACCCAGCATGGAGGAACCACTGGAAGGCTGATCGAACAGGATGAAACATGCACCTGTTTTATAAATAAAACCCAGACGCTCTGGCCTCACACCATGTTGCTGTAATTGTGCCTACTGTGTTTGCAACTTTTGTTTTCTGCACAGATCTTGAATGTAATTCACTTGACTGAAGTATTGAATGATAGAATATGCAAAATTACTGTTGAAACATTTATTATTGTTCTGCTTGGTTTAAATAAATCCTAATTTATCCTGTCTTTCTCTTTAATCTAATACACAATTTACTGTTGAAACATTTATCATTGTTCTGCTTGGTCTAAAATGATCCTGATGTTCTCATCCATTGTAAGACACCTAGCTTTAGAAAAGAGTCCTAGCTGCTCTGAATTTCTTCCATTGAAGAAACATGGACACCCAGATGTGTGCCACCACATAGTCTTTGGAGGCTCAGTTTGACAGTAGCACTGCCAGGCTGTGAGGCATCAATGTGCCTTTTCCAAATCTGTTCTATTGGATTTAGGTGGATTAAGTTTAAATCATCATATAAAATGTCTGATTACCTTTGAAAATACCATATTAATCTGTTTTCTCCAATTTGCAACGTGTCTATTTCCTCATTTTCCTTTTATTTTCTTCAATTTGCAAAGGGTTTAGACTTATTGTTTATTATATTATTAATTTTACACTAAACCTGCCTAACAAAAACGCCTCTGATGATGACTGCGTTACGTATGTATGATACTAGTGTAAGATCACTGTTACAGGGCGGAGACTCGTCTGGTTGAACGAGCTTTCAAAATAGTTTCACTTTTGTGTCTTCCGCCCGCTGCTGCCTCGCTACTGCAAAGCTAGTGCTACGTGACTTTTCTTTTCCTTTTTTATGCTATAAAGCTTGCACATTTAACCTGTGGAGTTTTTAGCTGTTAAATAACATGACTTGAAGCGTTTCTGTGGCTTCATATCGGACGTAGTTTAGATTTCCCTCACGTACCGACGGACAGTGGAAAATGTGGCCGGCTCTGTGCCTCACCATCTTGGCCGGTTTGTCGTGTTTTCTTCCGGACGTTGTGTCGGCTCAGACCCGTAAGTTTGTCCTTATTCTTCTTCCTCTGCTTCTTCTTTCTCGCATTTTAACCCACTTGTTTGTGTATGTATTAATGCGCGGTGTAACTACAGCAGTTTCCGCTCCAAGTGTCTGCAAAAGTTGCGTCGCAGTTCTATGAGTTCCCATTTGTACAGTCAGTGTGGCCCCACCCATTGGTGTTGTTAACCTGCACGTTTCAGTAATTTGGTGATATACCTGACAACAACAGCGCGTGAGGCGTTCAGGTGTCGTAATAACATATAAGAAAATAAGAGTTCATACAGTAGCATGCAAAAGTTTGGGCACCCCGGGTCAAAATGTCTGTTAATGTGAACAGTGAAGCAAGTGGAAGATGAAATAATCTCTAAAAGGCATAAAGTTACATATGATAGTCCCTTTACATTTTAAACTATTTCTTATTTTCATCACCTTTTACATTCTCAAAACGACAGAAAAGGAGAAGGGCCCTCAGCAAAGGTTTGGTCACCTTCCCCTTTGGAAACTATTACAAAACATCTTGTCTGATACCTTGGTCAAAGTTATCTGAGAGCTCAAGTCTCTGGGTTTCCCATTCTTTTGCAGGCTGCTGCCTTTTCACTGATCCAACATAAAATATTGAAAAAGAGTGTTTAATGTTTAACTTTATGCCCTTTAGCTAGATCATTCAATACTCCACTTGCAGACATTTTGACCAAGGGTCCACCAAACTTTTGCATTATAGCCTACCACTGTTGCTGAACCAGCCTGAAAACCATTAACTTTTTAGTATTTTTCAGTATCACAGTAATTCACTGATAGTTTTTAAATAATTCCAACAGTAAAGCCAAAAGGAGATGTTAGTAGCTCTATTAAATGGAAGTTTAGACAGGAAAATGGCCCACTGAGCTTCTTCCTGTCCTTGCAGGTATACTCTACCGTAAGGAGGGCGATCAAGTTGTCCTCAAACCAGACGTCGAACCGACTCCTCCCATCACCAAAATTGTATGGAGGGACGGTAATAACCTTGCCGCCCAGTGGGATTCAAGTGACAATGAAACTTTATACTATCGTCATTTCGACGGTAAGCCAACCCTAGTTTAGCTCATCTCTTTGGACCCCTTTGGATCGGATCGATCTTAATGATTGTTGAGATGCTAACACCCTCTGTGTCTGTGTGAAGGGAATGCTAATCTGAACCTTTCAAGTGGAGAGATGACAATCACAAGACTGACTAAAAAGTTCAGTGCCATCTATACACCAGAAGTCAGTGAGAAGAAGGGCTCAGCGATTGATCTCCGAATCATATGTAAGTGGGCACACGGTTCAAATATTTAGTTGAGCAACATGGAGACTATCCATTCACCATTTTCCTTCTAATAACAACAGCTCCTGTCCCTGTACCCACTGTGACTAAACGCTGTGATGAGGAGATGACCACCTGTACTTTCACCTGTAAAGGAAACATCACAGGCGTTAAAGAGGTCGCCTACAAATGGAAAAAAGATGACACAGAGTTGCAATCTTCATCCGAAACTCTCGAAGTCAAAAAGGTGGCGTTGATATTTCAGAAAACAAGCATAATGAAAATAAGTGGTTAACATTGACAGCCTGTATTATCTTTACACATCTGTGCCACTGTGGAGGAACCATCGTGACATGATCATACTTTTTTTTTTACTCATCTTGTAGGATGACAGTATCGGAGTAACAGAGTTCAGCTGTGAGCTGAGTAACTCCGTCAGCCGAAACACCAGCGAACCCATCCCCAACCCTTTCCTGAAGAGTGAGTTATCCCTGTGAATCATATTCTGTTATTTTTTTCAATGAATCACAGTATGTCATCGCAAATCAAACTTAAAGGTCGGACAGTCTGAGTGAAATCGCTCTTGTTGTTACCTTTCAGCGCCTGATCCTGAGCCGAAGAAGGGTGGCATGAACATTAACATGGGAGTCACAGTCTTGATCTCTCTGGTGGCAGCTGTAGTAGTGCTGGCTCTTGTGCACCGATACAAAGCAGGTATAAATCATGATATTATCCTATGTTTATATGTGTAATAATAGCAGCGAAGATGTGCTGATGTGTGCATTTATCTGTGCTTGTGAGAACAATGATGAGATTTTAATGATCCTGTTGGTTTCCTGCAGGAGAGTGGTTCTACGAAAAAGGTAAGAAAGCAGTTTAAACAAGTTTTGTTGTTTGTTAACAACTACATCTCCTCCTGTGGGCACCTGTAAGAGAAACCTGCAACACAATACATCACATTAATGGTGAAAACATCAAGTCTGCGTCTTCCTGTAATGTATTCTCTGTTGTGATTCTTCCCTCTGCAGAATCCCTGCCTTTTGAAGCAGGTCAGTAACTCACCTCACTTGTATTTTAGAGTATTAGGCAGCACCTTTACATCAGTGTGGACTCTGTTTCTGCTCCGTTGTCTCCTAATATTTCTTCCTTTCTGTCTAACCAGACTTCTGGAGGAAGGAACAAAGGCAACGTGAGTTTGGTTTTGAATTTTTCTCGATCCTTTGTCTATTATTTTTTCAAAATTATAATATCTTTATGTTTATGTTGTTAATCCAGGGAGTAATGCTGCTGAATCTAATGGCACCAGGGATCATCAAGAGCAGGGAAATGCAGAAGGTAAGATGGAAAAATTAAATCCATAATGGTAATTATGGTATGCAGCAATGTGTGACTCTGTCCTTGTTTCTTTTGGCAGAGGAAGCGCAGTTGACATAGACGACGAACAACGCCAATTCACAACCCATCACATGCAAAACAAGACGATCCAGTGCAGCTGAAATGTTTTTCGGGAAATCCATGCACGTTCAGTCCAAGACATTAGGACTTTTTTTTCTTGGAGTGAACGTGTCGGTGCTTTGTTTTTTCAGAGAGGCAGAGAAACTTGAGACAATACAAGGAAGCCCCGGTTTAGTGTGCTGTCCTGTGTTGAACAGAATACCTGGCACTAGCTGGTACCTCGAGCTCATTAAACCCGACGGCTGAGAATGATCTGAGGCAGATCCGGTGTGGATGCGTTGCACGCGGCTCTGACTGTGCAGGGAGGAACTTGACTGACGGAACGAGGGGGAAAAAAGGGACGCCATTGTCTGGTTCGGCCCGCCAGCACAACCAACAATCCAGGCTTTGTACAGGACTTTATCACTGACTGACTCCTCAGCAACAGCTCCTGTGTATGTGTATGAGCACATTTTAAACTCAAAGTCAATCAGCTACTTTCTAGATATATTCTTATTCACTAAAAACTTGACTCTTAATTTTTCCTTTGTATTAAGCTCTTAAATCTAAAGATGCGACAGATGTGCGTCTTGTTTTTGCACTTACTTTCCTTTCTTCTTAAGAGTCTAATTTTCAGCCTTTTTCCTGTACTGTCCTGTACCTTTTTCAGAGGGACACTACCGCTCAAAGTGTTTCACGTTTGTTTAATGATCCAGCTTTTTTTTATGTATTTGTAAACTAATGTGTTTATTGCAGATTGGTTTGACTGACAAAGCAGCACTAATGACTTGAAAGTGTTAAAGTGTTGTAGGCAGAAGATCCATATTGCATAGACACAACATGGCACTGAGATTTCCACACCCCATGAGCTGGTTATTCTATTTGTTGCAATGTGACGTTATGAAGAATATAGATGTATAAATGTGTAAAATGAAATAAACATCATTTTAAGAAGGGATAAAACCAACAGAATCTCAACCCTGAACTCTAGTTTCTGCTTTTTGATTTACATATCTCTCTTTTCTTTTATTATAAAACAGATGGTCTGAATTTGAACCACTAGAGGGCAGCAAGTTTCCACGTTTCACTGACAACTGGTTAAGTCACATGATTGATTTCATCATAATTGACCTAGGTTGTGAGTTCAAGACTGGCAGTGCAGTATATCATTGAGCTACAGCAAAGTGGACGCCAGGATTAGGGGGGCAAACAATGATACAAAAATGGGTAAAATATCTTTAAAACTGGAAACATTTCTAAAAAAAAAAATCTAGGAAAAGTGCTTCACACACAGTCTGCAATCTTTTCTTCCTTCGTGAGATCTCAGTTTGCACCGAGACTGAGTTCATCGCATCTCTGAGCTCAGCTGTAGAAACAGTGGAGAGAGAAATGAACTGAACTCCTCCTGAGAGATGCAGAAAAAAAAATAAAGTATCACTAAGCTCTTCGTCTTCATACTGTGACTGCAGCTGACCAAACAAACTTGACCAAGTTATCATTATCATGTTAAATACCACATTTTTCTGTTGTAATTCTGAATCAGGACTCTAACATTTGATGGTGTAAACTAAGGGCCACATGTTTTGTTTTTTAATCCAGCAAAGGTAATTTATTTATCAATACAAAATAAATCTGATTAAGTCCAGTTTTCCTTTTGTACAGCATTCAGACTTCTTCACAGTTACATCATTTCTCAGCAACTTTTTCAATCACAATAATGATAAAAAACAAAAAAAAACATATCTATACATTCTCAATGTAATCCAACTAAAAACTCCCAACATGAGAAACAGAAATTACTACAACTTGGAGAAGTACCTCTACAGTATATCCTAAGATGTGTCTACTGGTGCTGTGGAAGTAACTTTTTTTTTAACTCCTGAATGTTTGCACTGTGGAAACTGTTGCATTGAGTAACACAGCGTTCCTATGTTTTGTTTCCTACAGTGCTTCCTGCAGCTTTTGATGAAAAAACACTATAGTAGCTGTGCTTTGACCCGAAACGAGGACGACCTGGTTTTAAGAGTTGGAGCCCTTCTTGGCGTTTGTTTGGCAGGCAGAGAAACTCACTCACAGCCGCCAGAGAATTAGCAGCAAGACTTTTGACATTTAGAGAAAAACTGAAATATCATGGTGAATGGTAAATAACCAAATTCAATTATGTGTATTTCAGGTAAGTCAAGAGAGCACATACTTATTCACTAATGTATATAGACTTGAACACATTCTGGTGCCTGTTTGTCAATGTCAATCAATTTCAAATACCCTGATGCTGCTGTTTGTACATTACAAATACCTTTGACAGCATTGCAGCAACAATGAAATAAGTTTAAATTTAAAAATCACATTACGGTACGTACAATCTGCAGTTTACAACCTCAAATAATAAATGGATGCAAAGCCTCATTCATATTCCGATTTTAAAGCAACGTGATGTTAAAAATTAACAGGAAAAGAATCAAAGATAATTTGTGGCCATTGTATGGTCCCTCACTGTACAAGAGATGATTTTACACTGTGTTTTGCATTAAATAAAAATGAAGGATTGTTTGGCCTTTGTACAGTTACAACAAATAACATCTGATATAATCAAAAACAAATCTCTCCCTAGACACCAGACATTCAGGCTGGTGTCGAGAGGATGAGGCACTTCTGTAATTAAGGCTCAGCAGCGAATACTGAACGGACCTCTACATCAGAGACGCAGGGTGATAATGATTGATCCCACTGATTCTGAGGAGCTTTCAACAAACACTTGGGTCTACAGTAATAAAAAACATGTGGATGGAAAGAGGTGAGACATGTTTCTTGACGTTACGCTTTGACACTTTTCCCATTAGACAAAGGTTCTGCCTCCGAATTGACAGCCACAGGACTGAGCTCTGTGGGCGTGGCTTCCTCCGTGTCCTCACTTCCTGCCCTGGGCTGGTTTCTAAAGTGACGGAAGATGACCACAGTGGCACAGACCATGTAGACCACCGTCAGGATGGTGAAGTAAACAAAGTAAACCAGGAACTGTGAGGGAAAAGAAAAAAGAAATGGATCCTCAGTCAGATAATACACAGACAAAGGAAAATAATTAACACCCTGAGAAAAAGCTGTGCTAAGTAATATAACACACAGTGAGTGACAAAAGCCATCCTATCCATCCTAGCATCTGTTTGTCTGCTGTCACTTGTGTTAAAGGGATAGTTCAACATTTTGGCAAATTGGCCCATTGCCACCACCGTTCTAAAAATAGCTTGCAGCAACAATTAAAGGTAACAAACCTACTCCTAAGACTATGGCAATGGGCCAATTTGCCTGGTTATGTAAATGCAAACTTATTTTTTGTGTAAATCACTGTGAATTAATACAAATCATGCAGCCAAAGCTCGTAATCACATCTTGTATGAAACGACTATTTCACCTGAGAGTGCACATCCAACCCCAGCCCCCTCTTGTCAGAGAATATCAGGCTGATGATGCTCTTCAGTATGGTCCCCAGGAAGGTGTTGATGCCAAACACCAGCGCACAGAGCTCCTTGCTGAGCGATGAAGCTATCTGGAAACTACAGAGAGAATAAAAAACAATCATCAGTGTTTGAACGAGAATGAAGAATGTTGTTTTGTTTTGTTTTCCAAACACTCACGTGGCGATTGGCACCAGGAACTGGTAGAAGGATCTGAAGAGGACGTAGGCAGTGTAGCAGACCCAGATGTTGTCTGTGGTGCCCATGAGGAGCAGCAGACCGGCCTGCACCGCTGTGATGACACCGATGACCAGCTCAGACCAGACGTTCCAACGGATTTTCACAAAGCCCGCAATGAAAGACGTCATCGCACCTGGAAAAAGACACACAACAGTCACCACTGAAAAAACTGATGGAGAGTCAGAGATTCTACAACTTTGTAAATCTGGGCTGCAGAAAACAAGCGTTTTCATGATGTATATAACATCATTGCACTGTTCAAGTTTTTAGTGCTTTAATTTTTTGAAGGTTTGGTCTCAGTTTTTGCTGTGCACTCTAACTTTAACTGCACATGACACAACATCTGGGTTATTAAAACAACCTCCTATCTTTGTGCTTTACAGCTGATGACAGGGCATTGATGTAATGATTTCAGAGGGGGGGGGGGGGGTTATCATTTCTATAGTGTATTAACTGCCATTTCACTTTGTACTCATTTTTTCATGTGCAACTTTCTCCCAGTTATGAGATTGTACAATGTCAATGAATCACTCCTCAGTTAATAATTGTTTTCTGGAGGCTGTAGTTGTATCATAATTTGACATCTACGTCCAACATACATTACAGAATTGCACAATTCAAAAACGTATTACTATCAGACACCGAGAGGAATCAGGCCTCCGCCTCCTGCCCTGGATTTCAGTTGGACGCTGATTGTGCAATGTTTGATTTCCCCAAATAAAAAACATTCAAGAGAAAAAAGCAACACCCAGGGGGGTTACACATGTGTTAGGGCAGAAAAACATCCTGGGATTCATTCATATTCTCAAACTGGAGTCCATTACCAAATCCACGTGTCAGACATTTCACATCTACACAAGAGTTCTTCAATAAAGCCAGACACAGCATTAACATAGACTTTGTACTGTGAGTTACCTCACACTGCACATCTTAACGTGTTTTATACACACACACACAACGTACAAATCAAATGATCAGCCACGTTTGAGTCTCTCCTGAATCAGAGAGGCAGCGTTACTCTGTGAAATTTATGTAATTGCTTTGTGATCGACAGCTTTTCACTCATCTTGTAAAGATTCTGCCGTGAATGCAAAGCTGACCGGTTCCTGCTGCTCTAGAACTAGGTGGGCTTTTGATATTTTGTTGTTGCTGAGCAATTTAGCAATGGAGGACAGTGAAACTAACACTTAATGACTGCAAAAAAAAATTAACTTTAAAAACCCCAGTGCTGTTCTCATAACAACTAGATTCTGTAGCTCCAAAAATGTCTCACTCAGTAAGGTAGAAGCTGCCTCCACTCCACCGTTGTAAACATCCTTGTTCTCAGTGACTGGGTAGACCTTGTTCCACAGGATGTGGACGTAGAACAACACCAGGTAGTACCCGGTGGAGTTGAACACCCACCACAGGCACCAGAGCCTCAGGTTCGGCCTCCCGAGCACGTTTCTCACCTCCAGCAGCATCTGCACAAAGACAGACTCCTTCCAGCGCGACGCACAGAGCGCGGGGGCTGCAGAGGACTCCTGGCTCTCTTTCGGTTTCATTTCGTCCAGCTCTGATTTGTCGGCTCCCGATGCAGCCAGTTCTTTTTTCCCCTGATTTCGCATCTGGTTGAAAAACAGGGAGCGCTTCGGCCACGGCAGGCAGATCGCGAGCAGCAGGCCGAAGCTGACAAAGCCCAGAGATATGGCATTGAGGGTGTAGTAGCTGACGTTGCCCACGGACATGCAGAGCTGCCCGAGCACCGAGCTGGTGAACACTCCCAACAGGACCGAGGTGCGGGAATACCCGGCCACGCGCTGGTAGAGGTCCGGGCTGACCAGGGAGAAAATGTAGGAGGAGTAGGCGACGCGGCACGCCATGGTCATGCCGTAGAAGAACTCCATCATCTGCATCTCGAGGAGCGTGGTGCCGAGGAGCATGATGACCCAGATGACCACCTGACTGATGCCCTGGACTATCAGGACCGGCTTGTAACGCAGAAGATCAGTCAGCAGGAAGGTCGGCACCAGCACGGCCATGTAGGAGTACATCAGCACCGGAGTGATCTCATTGGTCACCTGGACACGACAGTAAAATTACATAAAGCATCAATGCATGTAAGAAACCAGTGAGATGAATGAGTTTGTAGGATAACTAAAATCTCTAGTAGGACTGGGAAGCAATTCAATATAGTCCCAACTTGCATGTAGTCGACTTATTATAACATTACAACAAATAGAGTATAGTTTTTACAACAGGCCATCAACAAACACAACATGACCTCTTCAGCATGATTTATAACGATTAAAGTATTGACCCTAATGTCTGCCAATAAGATGATAAAAAAAAAGATTAAGAAACAGAGGATCTACTCGTCTCACAGTGATGTCATTTATTTCCCTGGCTGACCTTTGGTATTGATGATTGTAAACGTTACCATGGAGAGTTTGTTGGCGTGATCACCAAATTTTTTTTTTATCTCCAAATCCCTGAATAATTAACCATGTCTCTGTCCTGGGAAAAATAATAATAACACAGCAACTAGCAAACCGACACGAATGATAATGTAATTGACGACTATTTATCGCAAAATGAAAAGTGCATGCAAACTAACACACCTAATCAAACTGTTGTTCTGTGCTATATTTCCAAGATGATTCAGTCTTTAATCAAATGGTTTATTCCCTGTCATGATAAACAGGAAATGGTAGATTATGTTAACGCCACTGTGAAAAAAAACTGTACTGTACTCTGTCCTATCCAGCCTGATCATTCTCTAAACAGCTGTTTGGCAGGTGACCAAGTCTTGGTACAGTACAAGGTCATGATCACTTTAGGGAGAAAAAAACGGTCATGAAGTTGTGATCTTGTGCCCTAATCCTAATCTTTCTCCATTCCTTCATTATAAACCTATTACACTGACCTAATTTCAAGGAATGTGACCTTTAACCTCAGCCAAGATGGATCAGCGAACTCCCCCAGAGAGAACACATTAACTAACTCACTGACTGAAATCTTAATTTGTAAGACGTTCCAATGTTTTCTTTTCCTTCACACACAAACGGACACAGATACACCTGAATGAACACTGTGGACGCCACCAACCTCTTGCCTGGTGAAGTTCTTCTCAGGGCTGAGCAAGTACGGGGTAATGAAAGGCTCCCCCGGCTTCACCGACGCCATGAACCCATAGAAACACAAGAATATCACGGCCCACTTCCACTTTCTGGGCGGCTGGGCTTCCTCTGGGGGACCGTCGGAGGGAGACAGGGCCTCCGAGGCACAGACGCCCATCTCTGCATTTCCCACGTCTCCATCAGTGTCTTCAGATGCAAGCACTTTGAGGTCCAGCTCTTTCTCGTCCTCTAATCTGTCTCCGCTTGTTGCTGCGTCATCGTCCACCATTGTGCAAACTGGATTGTGAACCACACTGTGATACAAAGTGTAGCTTTTTTTTTTTTTGAATGTCAAATCAGTGTGTGACAACTTGTTTTAATGTAAACAGTTGCCAACTTCTTTCTTTTAAAGAAACTTAATGTAAAAATCCAACAGTTTGGGTTGAAAATGTCAATCAAACTCGGTTCTCCCTTCAACTCCTCTGCTTCTCCCTGCCAGAGAAGACTGAAATACTGGGAATCAACCATTTAACAGTGTATACGACAAGGTGGTTAAAGTGCTACATGCTCCGGTTTCGCATGTAAGAGAAAATGTTGACCTTTGCTTCATTCCACTCTGTGACATTGTCTGGCGGCAAGCTATCCAGCAGCTGAGTCTGGTGTCATTGTTAACCTGAAACGATAACAATGTTCTTCGTCAGTCAGACTGTTTTGACACTGTGCATGCACTGCAGCTGACAGGGGAGCACAGCTGTGTTTTCTACATTGGAAAGGAAACTGTGGTTAAAAACATCATACTGATGCAACATAATAAAAGCAAATGTAAAAAGAAACAAAAAAAAACCCTGGCACAAGTTCCTCAAATGGAAATATTTTCTGCTTTTCTAAGGCAAACATTTAGTTAATCTTGAAACCACTGGCAGATGAATCACTACTGGAATGATCATACTTACTATCATATAGCCTATAAACAATTTTAAAAAAACTAAGTTTAATTTGTCAAATGTGTTTCAAATATCAAATATAAGACAAAGAAAAATAGACAACACTTTCCTATTTGACAGGTTGAAACAATATCTATGTGCGGTTATTTATCTGTTTAACTAAATAGTAATCAGTGTCTAAATTACATCAGCAGGATAAACCACAGTCCTGCTTTGTGACGTATTATGTCATAATATATTGACAGCCTATTCAGTCCTTGTTGTGGTGCTTTCAAATGAGTTATATCAATGTTAGAAAACAGGACAGATATTTTCCTTGAGAAATGAGCCCCAGTTACGTGACGGGGGAAAATGCAAACAAGTTACACAAGGCTTTCAGTGGGGTTGAAACGAGGTTAGCACACCAATGCCCCACATGGCAGCACCCCAACAACATAAAAAGAGCTCGACTTATTTTTACGTTAGCTACTAATGTGCTCACCTTTGTTATAAAGTGTGAAGTCTTGTGTAGGAAACAAGAATACCTTCAATGCCCAGATACATATGGTGCAGCTAGCTAACAAGGTGGCCGATATTTGAGTGTAAAAAATGCACATTCCTGTCGTTTTTGTTCGCACAAATTTTTCACGTGATATTTAAGACGAGTTTGTCTGCAGGTTTACACGACTAACAGCTGTCTGTCTGTATATAAACACACTATAGTATTTACTGCTCTACTGTTGCAGTGGAGTATTTAGTCGAGTAAACCTCTCTTACCTCATGTGCTTCATCTCAAGCTGCAAAAGCGCCCAACCAACTGCTTTACTTGTCGCCGCGTTGGTTTCTGGGAAGTGTAGTTAAAGGTTCCGTGGCTGCGACACAGCCGAAAAACTTTATTTAGCCTGACATTTGTTACAAAAAATAAATGGTTTTCCTTTTCTTTTTTTCTAATGGAAAATGGGATCAAGTTACAAGCACAAACACAACAGAGTTGTTGCAATTTATATTTATTACCCGTTTTTGGAGTTTTGCTCCTCAAACTCGCCATCTGCTGGTCAAGCTGCATACTCACTCCTCCTCTTCCTCCTCTTACTACTACTAGGCTACTACTACTACTACTACTACTACTACTACTACTAATAATAATAATAATAATAATAATAGCCTAATAATAATAAAGATAGATAGATAGATAGATAGATAGATAGATAGATAGATAGATAGATAGATAGATAGATAGATAGATAGATAGATAGATAGATAGATAGATAGATAATACTTTATTCATCCCTAGCAGGGAAATTCAATAGTAGGCCTATATAAATTATATAGTTAGGATATTAATTGACAATAACACTGACTTTGATTTTACTTGATTGTGATGGAGCCCAATTAGCTCAAAGGTCAAAGGTTGGAACTAAAGTTAATTGCAATTTGATCGCTGGTTATTTCCATAGAAGGCTGCTGAGTTAATAATAACTGTTTTTATTTGATGGGATCCTGTGAACAAGGACCAAACCACCCACAAGTCTACAGGAATAATCAGTCATTTCAAATTAGGTTGCAAAGCATTTTACTTTTACTGAGAAATACATCAATATATACAATAAACAAACTTTAAAGACATGAATAACTGCCATATTAACAGAAATATAGTACATGAATGAAAACAAATACAAACACTGACTTAGCTGGAAAAGCAAGTTTGTAATGTGGGCAAACGTGAGCTCACTAGATGGCAGCAGTGTACCATGTGATATAAAGGTAGAATCTCAGAGTCAATATAGGCCTATGTTGTGTGTATGCATGTGTGCCTTTGGGTGTGCTGTGAAGTGCGTGTGTGTGTGCATTGGTGAGAGGTATGGTTGAATATGTACATTGCAGTGCCATGCAGCAGACTTGTCATCCCTTTTGCCTTGTTTTATTATGATGTTGAAAATTAATTTAAAAAAATATATATAAAAAAAATAGTAGGCCTATGTTTACTGACATATCCTGCGTATGTAAGCATACAAAAGTGTGCCGTACAGAGGAAGAAGTCCACCAAGGTTTCAGAGAACAGCTCCCTGTCCATCCGAGGTCTGAGATGTGGACCTGCTGAACCTTGACCCCGACCCCCTTTCCTGTCTGAGCTTCCTCTGGAAAAGCAGCAGCATTTTCTTCCTGAACTTCTCCCCGACAAACGCGTAGAGGACCGGGTTGATGCAGCTGTGAAACAGAGCCAGGGTGTTGGTTGCGACCAGAGCCACGTTCACCGACTTCCTCACGGCGCAGTTAAACAGCACCAGATCGGCCCTCAGGACGGTGTCTGCTATCATGACTATGTGGTAGGGGGTCCAGCACAGCACGAACGCAATCACCACGGCTATGATCACCTTCATGGCCCGGTGCTTCTGGAAACCGCGCGTGCGCAGCAGCCTCGCGATGGTGATGCTGTAGCAGGTCACCATGACAACCAGAGGGAGCAAAAAGCCAAAGATGTGGCGGAAGACACGCGTGGCGAGCCTCCAGGATGAGGCACTGCCGATGTCGAAGCTTTCTGAGCACAGCATCCTGCCCGAGTCGTCGTCCAGTTTGGAGACTTCGTTGAAAAGCGCAGGGAGGCTGAGGGCCCCGCCCACGGCCCACACTGATGCGCAGAGGAGCCGGCTGCAAGTCCTCTGGCGACTCCTCACTTTCTCACCGGCTCGTACGATGGCGAGATAACGGTCGATGCTGATGCAGGCCAGGAAGAGGATGCTGGTGTAGAAGTTTGCTTCGATGATGATGCTGAGGAATTTGCACAGGAAGTCTCCAAAGAGCCATCCTCGGACCAGCGCCACAGCTGAGAAGGGCAGAGTGAGGGCCATCAGGCCATCTGCTACTGTCAGATGAAACAAGTACACGTCCGACGGGGTCAGGGGCTGCCTGCTGGTGCCGATCACCAACGCCACCAGCAGGTTTCCTGGGATCGCCAGTAAAAAGATGGAGACGAGGACGAGACACAGGGTCAAAGCTGCTTTAGGATCCAGTGGTTTTGTCTCACATGTCAGTGTACTTAGATCAGCGATGAATGGAACAAGGCTGGTGTCATTCTGTCCATAGTCATCGGGGAATACATAGGTGTATGACGTCATGACTATGGATGGAAAACAGATTCATATTGGTACAGATAGAAGCACAAGAACAGTGTCTAACAACATTGTGAACATCTGCCATTATCTTAAAAAAACATATATATATATATTCTTTCCACCTGTAGGAATAAACTAGTTGAGATACTCACCTCCTGCACCGGCTTGGTCGCAGCTTTCGAAGATGACAACAGCCTGAGAAACAAGGACGTGCTGAAGAGCATCCTTTTATGAGTGACACAATGTGGGGGGGGTTTCTATTGCTGTGCCAATTTCCTGCCAGCTTCCCCAATATGTTACTGCATGTGACTGTGTCATCAAATGTTTTATTTTGCAGCAACAGTGCTGTCAGAGATGTTTTGACAGGTCACAGTGGGAAAAGAACAGGTGTAAATCAGACCTATACTTAGAGATCCAAAAGGAAATTCAATTATCTATAGCGATGACATACATATAACATAAAGGCATAAAAAAGCTTAATATAACAGAGAACTGAAATAGAAAAAAATCTGTAGGCTACTATTTAAATATGCATAATGCAAAAATTGTCTCTATAGCCTATTAAAAGTGTATTCCAAAATAAAACAACCATCAGTGGCTTTTAAAAATACTAATCTTTTATTAACTTCTACTACTGATACTTCATCAAAGTGTATCTTTACCTAAATGCATATTTTGGAACTGAAACTCAGGCTAACGCACATTCGATGTGACCCTTGTAGGTGATGTTCTTGGGTAATCAGTGGTGTGGTAAGGTGTGTTTACAAATCAGCAGTTCAGGATGTCAGCTGCGACTTTCTGGAAATGAAATGCTGAAATGTTCTTGCTCTTGGTGTTGCAAAAGTCAAAGCAGAGGTCATTTACATTAATCTAAAACCAACAGAAGTGAGAACTGCTCCAGTTTGTCCCTATATTTTCGTATAGGCCTACACGTAATGTTGCTGAGCTATCTGAACTTCTGTGTGGTATTTGGTATGACAAACCCGCAGACAAAAATGAAAACCACACGTTATTAATGACAGAGTATGGAGATGAATCCCTCCCCCTATTGATATTACTACTGAGGACAAACACGACAACCCTCCCCTTCACCTCCATAAATCACATCATTCAGGTCTCGATAGGCAAAAACGCATAATCATCAACATTGTCTCATGTTGTATGACTGTCATTGAGCCTGTATGACTGTCACTTATCTGTGAGTAAATGGAGCCTTAATGACAGTCCTGTGCTGCCGCCTGGCACCACCAGGAAGAATGAAAGCCCCTCAACCAGAATGGCCTGTTTCTGGGCTGTTGAACAGTGTGGGACTGTGTTGTGGTATGACCATAGACTGTAAAAAATAAGGGTATGACACAATGAGCGTGTAATTGCTATGGTGCATCTAATTAGTAGGAAACAGACTTAAACATGAAGAAAAAAGGCACTTAAGTGAAATACAAAAATCCTTCAGTCTGATATTTTGATGTTTCCATCATTTTATCTTCATGTAGTCTTTGCTCTTTAAAAATAGCTTAGATTGTGCAATTCTTCGACAGACTGATCTTACACCATACTTTTAAAATAATCAACATCAAAAAAAAAAAGAAAAGAGAGAGACAATTTCCATGAGGGTTGTTATTATTATTTGGAACCAAACTGGAATTCACTACATCTTTGTTGTTGTCACCTGCTCCACGTCTCAGTTTCCCCTCATGAACATGGCAGCTTATGTGTTTTTTTGTTGTTGTTGTTTTTTTCAAAATAATGTGAAACTTGGCATGAAGCTTATCATCAAGGGAAACTCAGGTTACATTCCCCTTCTCTGGAAATGAACGATAGGCATCAGGATGCTGTTGCATCTTGTTCCAATGAAAAGGAAAAACAATAGCCTTGCATGTAATCTTCATTCCTCCAACTGTTACATGAGACACACACCGCACCATCTCCTCATCAACAGTCACGTTATATTCAAATTTCCAAACATGTCTGGAATTTCATTTGTGTTGTGAGTGCGCCCCTTTTTTTCTTTTTACAAGTTTCACTGTTTCACAAGATATTGACATTGTGACATTGTTTGCCGTCACCGCCTGGAACCTCCTCCCAGCTGTGTTTTCTGTAGGATAAAATCCCTAATCTGTAAAATGTGAGTGCTTTTTCCACTACAGCTCAGGATGATGTTAATATACGATGCAGGTGTATTGGCTGCGGTCAGTTTTACCTTGGGCTCTGAAATGAAAACAAAATTCCGATCATCTCAAGTGGTGACAGCTAATCTCACATAGATTTATATCTTACGTTCATTGTACGGTGCTTGAAATGTATTGAGTGTATTTCTTTTTGTCTGTCGACTGAAATTTGTTTGAAGTGCCCTTGCTGTAAATGCACTGGCTTTGAAGGCACTTTATCACTCTGTAATGGTGCAGAGATGCAGCCATGTGATCTGAGGCCAGCTATTATTGTGAAAGAAAACACAAGGTAAAGGTATGCTGTGAAAACATGAGATCTGGTCTTCCCCAGGGCAGTTATTTTTCTTACGTACTCTGTTAATTTAGATTCACAGGAATGTAGTCCAGCATGGTGAATGATCCCTTATCAAAATAAACCTCACTGCACAAGAAAGAGCACCTGTTCAGGTTTAGTTTTACCTGAGCGTGTCTGTATAGCACAAGTTTGTTTTGCTTCTTCAAAATGCAATATTGTTCTATGTCACATAAAAAGACTTTAATAAAACAAATAACGTTTCGGTCCACAGTACCTTTTTCAAGCAGAGATGTTTTCAGACATCTCTGCTTGAAAAAGGTCCTGTGGACCGAAACGTTGTTTGTTTTATTAAAGTCTTTTGCAAGTGACTTGACAGTTCGCGGGAGACCCTTTTTTCCTTTGTTCATGGTTAATGAGCTGAGACGTGTCATTGAAGGCATCCTGTGGTGTGTGAGTGCTGACAGCATCTACCGCTCACAGATCTTATTCTGACAGACCATGTAATTACACTGACGCCTGCGTGTTGCTTTGACACACTGATACCCAACATGTGAAAGGACAATGTATGCCTTTGTCACTGCATGTCAGGTATCAGCATCTTGACATGTATAGGCCTACTTTATATGGTTTGTTTGGTTTATTAAGTACACCTTGAGATGATCAAAAGTAGCATATTTTACAGAAAAGTGTATAAAAAGCCAGGATGGACAAAATAATACAAAGGCATGTTACACAGCATTGGAGTACTACATAATCATCCTTTAATATGCATAGAAGCATGTAAATAAAGATTTGCCATGAGTTGTAGCTATGATAAATAAAATGTATAAGAACCTACTGTAAAATACCATTTTAAAATCCAAGATAATTTTTCAAATGTCTTTTTGATCAACCAATATTAGCAAATCTATATATATATATAATTTACCATTTGAGGTGCCAAAAAAATTACAATACTGACAAAAAAAAAGACACAATATATTTTATGTATAATATAATGGTAATTAATATATTCAGTGCTTATCCTACCAAGCACCTGTCATGTTGTTCTTTTCACAAATAGCTATGGAAATTATGGTAAAAATAATAATAATAATAATAATAATAATAATAATAATAATAATAATAATAATAATAATAATAATAATAATTAAAAAGCACTGTTTTATGTAAAACAGCTATAATTTGGAAAGGATTCCTTTTCATGGGGCCCAAAATCTCCAGCAGCACCTCTGAGGAGGCTAAGAAAACCAGAAATATTTATAATTTGGGAGCTGCTCTTTGTGAATTTGGGTTTTTATATATATCTATATATATATATATAAAAAACTTTTATTTGTCTATTATTGGATATTTGTTGAATTAGAATGGTAGTACATGTGTAAATAAAAATTAAAACTCAAAAAAGTACTCACAATACACATGATTGATTGTGTTTGCGACTTTATCACAGGCATCACCGCGGACGCCCTCGTCTGATCTGGGGGTCCTGAGTCTAAAATACGCGGAAGCGACAGGCGGAAGGAGCCTCGGCGGAAACGGTCCAGTCTGTCAAGGGAGGAAAAATTTGCAGAAATTTGACACAAAGAGGTTAATCCCACCTCATAGCTCCATCCGATCATTCCCCCCTCTCTTCCTCGCTGCCATGATCCTGTTAGAAATCAATAACCGCATCATAGAGGAGACGCTGACGTTGAAGTTCGACGGCGCATCCAACGGGTGAGAAATCATTGTTACACCTGGATTAGCATTGCTAACGCCAGCTAGCTTCCCCTTTAGCATTTCAACGAAGCAGCTGAGAAACAGCTACAGGTTTGCACACGTCAGATAGGCGATCGTTTATTTTGGGTTTAAAGAGGAAAAAATGTGTTAAAAATGAATTAATAAATACATAAAATACAGGCTGTGTTAGCTTACCGAGCCGCTGTGGCTAGTTTGCCTGAAGCTGGGGTGTGTCTGTCTGCACGGCCGGTGTTATGCCAAAAATGTCATCCTCAAAAGACAGTTATCTCCCCCCTGGTAGAAGCAAAATGACAAAAAATATTTCAGGCTATCTAGCAAAGAGTGACTTCACCGGTACATAATATAACACATTTAAATAACTTTACGAGATTGCAGATCGTAAATAACCCACCCGATTTAGGGCAGTGAAGCTAATGTTTGTTGCTAATTTATTAAATATGAGATGAATCCATAACAAAGCACAGACAACGTTGTATTAATAGGCTTTTTTATTATTATTATCTGCATCTGAATTCAGATTAATGCATTTTTTTTACTCATGGCGGACACATTTATGAGACTTATTGATACAACGATTTAACAGTAATTCCTCGTGTTTATCATTAATCACACTCTAATAACATTAGGATGCTCATATCACATTAAACTCGGTGTTTTCCCCTCAATAAATCCCATTTATTTTACTTGCACAGAAGCACTCAGCGGCTACTTGAGGGCTAACTATTGCCCCCTCTCTCTATCTCTCGCCAGCTTCCGCATTCCGGTATTCAAGCTGAGTCAAGTCTGTGCTGCACAGCTGAGCTGCAGCTGCTTGGAGCAGGCTCTCTGTGCAGCCTGGACAAGTTGCTGCAGCATCTTTAAAAGTCCTCAATTACGACCGTGCATCCCTCAAATAGTTTTATGTTGGCCAAGAGAAAGTAGAAAATACAAGTGTTTAAGGATTAATAATATTAACAAATAATACATACTAGTAAATGTAGCATCTGCTGTAGAGCTGCAGTTGTTTCTAAGTTGATTTGCAGGTTACTAAAAATGTAAAGTTAATGTTTTAAAATGATTTGAAAATTGATGGGAAAGCGAGTTATGACTCTGAAGCTGATGCCTCATGAATTTCCTAATTTTGTCTTCTTGCAGAACCAAACCAGAGGCCGTCGATGTGACATTTGCAGGTGAGGTTATGAGGCATCTTATGTAACAGACAGACCGCTATACACTATGTGGAGCTGCTTTGGACGTCATTGTTTAGATTTGACCACACAGTGTGGCTGAAATTGTTAGGGTTGTATCATTATTAGTAGTTTACATAATTTCCTTAAAGTCAACAGTTAACATGTCCTAACAGCTGAATAGATGTGCAGTAACAGGCGTAACATGCATTACAACTGTCCTGTGGTGGTTTTCTGTCATTTTGTGCAGCGTATTTGTTTTGCGTAACGTCCCACTAGTGCTTTGTGTAATATTTGTGGATAGGGCTGGACCAAGTCTTGTGGTCAGTAGTTTTTGATGGGCTGAAAACTGACAGTGACATGTGCTTTAATCTCTCCTGTTTTTAAGCCACTGTGTGCGTGTGATGCTATTTCAAGCAGTTAATGGGTAGTGATGCTGCTGCTTTCATCCTAACTATTATCTTCCTATGTTGCAATTAATCTATTACATATCCTCAGCCCTGCTGGGAATCGCTGCAGATGACACAAAGTGTTAGTTACGTGTGTAATTGACTGAAATAACGAATGTATTAATGGAGATGACACAAGAGGCTGCAGGTACAGATCCAGGATCAGGAGGTTTTGTCTCTTATTATCAGTGACCAGATGTTCCTCTGTGCTGCAGATTTCGATGGCGTCTTGTACCACATCTCCAACCCAAACGGGGACAAGACCAAAGTGATGGTCAGCATCTCCCTGAAGTTCTACAAGGAGCTGCAGGAGCATGGAGCTGACGAGGTAACACACGCACACACACATGAAGAGAAAGAGAAAAGGGGAGGAACATAAACTCTCTGTGCCTGTCGGGACAGAAATGAGGCCTCAGCAGCCGTCAGTTCTGTCACGTCCTTAAGCAGATGTGCACATACAGTACCCAAAATCCACAGCTAAAACAACCCAGAGTGTCTGCAAGTCCTGGAAAAACATTCACATGTCTGAAATAATGCTGAGAGCTGAGATGTTGAGTGTAGAACAGTTTTAAATTCAGATGTGGCTTTCTGACGCACTGTTCCTCCAGTGCAAAAATAAACCAGCGATCTTCCGTGGGGTCAGCAGTTTCTCTCATGCCTTAGTTCTGATCTCAGCAATGATATTCTGTAGAACCACAGGTGACCCGAAAAAAACTAAAGAAAACATTCACAGGTCAAGAATACACATATGTCTGCAGCTTTCTGGTCTTTTGGTTTTTTTAATCTGATTTAACAAAGCAGAATGGGGTCATGATTTATATTTGCATACACAATCATACATAAAACACACCTCGACCATAAGAGCTCTGTTGCCATGTAAGGAAGAAAGCAGCTGCCGAGGCCTCTGGTAGAAACAGGAAGTGAGTTTGTGTGACTCACCCCGGGTTGAGGAAGTGCTGACTGCGAGCAGCAACCACTGTGTGTGTGTGTGAGTGTGAATGTATCTTGGCTGCAGTCCAGCGACTTCCCTCATTGTTCCCTAAAACTAAGAGCAGAGAGATGAGAGAGCGGCTCAACACTGTCGCATTCAGCTGCTCAGCCAATGAAAACTCTAGTTGGAAAGCAGTAGGCTGTTAAAATGTGTGAGATGTTTGTTTATTGTCGTATCTTCCTGCTAAGAGGAACCAAGCGGCGCACTACGCTTCTCTTTGTGGACTTTTGCTTGAACATTATCGTCATTCCTGAGCTGTATTTGCATAATCCTGCTAAGTCGACCTCAGTTCATTCCACAATGACAGGTATCCATTATAGAGGGGGCCCAGCACTGCGACTGTAGCCCCTTTAAGACCTCCAGACCACACTCCTCCTCCTGGCTGAATCTCTCATCTCTCTCTCTCTCTCCTTATCTCCCCGCTTTTGTTTGTCTTGACGTTTGTGTGCCTTTCTTCTCTGCTCTTAAAACATCCGCTGAGATTCCCACAGGCAGAAAATGACACCAGTCTTCTCAGAATCAAAGGATGGCTTTGATCGTACCTGTTCTTGTTTTTTATTTTGTCTTTTTTTTAAATCAAATCAAAGCATGCAAATAATCTCCTTCACCCTTTCCGTTCCAGCTGCCAAGTAGCTGCATTAAACCTATTTATAAGCTGATTTAACCTTTTATTTGCTTCCTCTATTAACTGTTTCATTTTGTTGTGAGATGTGAATAGAGTTCTTCTTTTTAATTCCAGCTGCTCAAGAGGGTCTATGAGAATTTCCTGGTCTCAACAGAGGCGGGTAAGTTCTCAGAAAGTTACCCATCTGCTTTAAGAAATCAGTGACAGCCTCATCATTATGTTTTGAGATAATTAGACGCCTCCGCTTGGGTTTTCAGATTTTAACACTTCAACGCAGTTTGCATAGCCTTCGACAAAAGGGTGTTTGTTTGTTCCTCATTTCTAGACAACGTATCTTTTAGTTATTTTTAGCTTGTGGTAGCTCACATGGTTCAAGTGTGATATTAAGTGCGGCATCTTCCTCCCAGGCTACAACGTGTCCCTCCTCTACGACCTGGACGCACTACCAGCCAACAAAGATGAGGTTGTCCACCAGGCCGGGATGCTGAAGAGGAACTGCTTCGCCTCGGTGTTTGAAAAGTACTTCAAGTTCCAGGAAGAGGGCAAAGAGGGCGAGAAGAGGGCCGTGGTCCACTACAGAGATGACGAGTCCATGTAGGTGTCTTTAAAGGGATAGTTTAACATTTTTGCAAATTGGCCCATTGCCATAATCCCTATAGTTTCAGCAGTAGGTTCATTACCTTTAATTGTCGGTGCAAGCTGTTTTTAGAACGGTGGAGCAGAGCCATGAGCTGCTCAGAGCTACGCTACGGAGGCTCATGGGTTGGTTGGTTGGTTTCCCTCATCAAACTCATCAAATACACAATCCAACAACTTCAAACGCTCTGGTGGACAAGTTGTGACCTGCACATTCACCACGCTATGAGATAATAACAGAACTTTACCAGACAGAGTTGTTTTAGAGGCAAATTCATTCAAAACCGCTGATGCTTGAGTCTGAGTAACAGCACAACGCATCCAGTTTCCTGTCTGTAGCGACCTGATCCGTTGTTTTAGAGGTAAACACAGAGACTGCTTGCCAAAAAACTGTCCCGGATGGGAACACGATCAGCGGTTTTCTCATGAATTTACCACGAAAACAACTCTCTCTGGTATTGTTCTGTTATAATCTCATAGCGTGGTGAATGTGCAGGTCACAACTTGTTCACCAGAGTGTTTTGGAGATGTTGGATTGTGTATTTGATGAGGGAAACCAGGAAATGACATGAGCATAAAACATACTTCGGGTCATGTTACCATGATTTCTCCCACAGTGATGGATATCTGCTGACACATTTGTCATGTTCTGTCTGCTCAGGTATTTGGAGGCCAAGAAGGACAGGGTGACGGTCGTGTTCAGCACAGTGTTCAAGGACGACGACGACGTCATCATCGGCAAAGTCTTCATGCAGGTCCGTGAGGCCAGATACGTAGATGAACGCAAACGTAGCAACATTATAATAATAAAATGAATGGATTGAATGCATTGAGCTGAAACTGTTTCTGTGTGTAGGAGTTCAAAGAGGGCCGGCGAGCCAGCCACACGGCCCCACAGGTGCTGTTCAGCCACAGGGAGCCGCCGCTGGAGCTGAAGGACACGGACGCCGCCGTCGGGGACAACATCGGATACATCACCTTCGGTCAGCGTCCAGTCCACTAAGACAAAACAAAACACGTCCTTATGTCCCATCTCCTCCTCCTGTTCCTGTTGTGACTTTGTATTTTATTGTGTTTTTCATCTTCTAGTCCTGTTCCCACGTCACACCAACGCCAATGCCAGAGACAACACCATCAACCTCATCCACACCTTCAGGGACTACCTGCACTACCACATAAAGTGCTCCAAGGTCAGTCAACAGGGGATATGTATATGTACAGCTTTGTGTATTGTGTTTTCGACAGCAGTTGTTACACAATTCCAGTGAAAGACCAACAGAAAGTCCAGACAGGTGAGATCAAAGCCACTTTTTTTCCCACTTTTCTTGCTCTACCACCCTCAGTGATCATACAGGTTTCTGGAGCTGTGCGTGGGCGTTAATGGACGCATGACAGACCAAATGTTTGGATGATTGGCATGCTGTTGTTGTTTTGTAATTACTGGTGCTCCGACGACTACTGAAAGTGGTAGCGGATGCTTTCGCCTCAGACTAGAAGGAGTCAGGGGTTGGCCCATCTATGGGCAGGTGGGCGGTTGAGTTGAAACTCAGGAATGGCGGGAATTCGGTAAATGGATGTGTCTGCCCTAACACTGCATACCGCGTTTAAGACTCTGCATCTTGATTTCTGTGGAAACAAAGGTCTTGTTGGGCCGCTAACGCACACAGATGCGGATATTTTCCTGATGAGAATCTCGTTGTGTGTTTCGCAGGCCTACATTCACACACGCATGAGGGCCAAGACGTCGGACTTCCTCAAGGTGCTGAACCGCGCTCGGCCCGACGCCGAGAAGAAGGAGATGAAGACCATGTCGTGAGTAGAGTTTTATATTTATTTGTTTTACAGCTCATGGGTGGGTTCTGCTTATTTTAGATAGAAGTGTTTTTATGAGTCTCTGTGTGTTTTTGAGGTGTGCGTGACAGTGAGTCAGGCTCAAACACAACTAAAACCTCCCAGCAGCTACGGATACGCTGTCAGCCTTTTAGCCCCTTTTTGAGATAATTGGGAGATTTATACAATGTTGGCACAAAAGGTCCCTGTTCTCTGGTTAATGTGTCATGGGAAGAACCAGATAAACGCCATGTTTGTGAGTTTTGGAGACGAGGCAAACGTGTCCAGAGCCACAGGTTTGGCAAAAAGGAAATGGTATCACATTGGCAGAGAAAAACATAACACAGATTCCTCGCGCTTATCAGAATCAGCTTTATTTTTCCAGACACACTGGCATGTTGTTGCCTTTTTGTTCACCTCTGCTTTCTTGTCCTCCTCCAGTGGAAAGACCTTCTCCCGCTGAGGCCGACACCCACCCAACCAACCCACCCACCCACCCACCAACCCCATCAGAGAAATCAAAAACCCCCACGGTGGACACGCCCAGCCGCGCCACACTGAGACTCAATGCCACATCAGGCAGGACTCCAGGATGCCTCGAAATGCCCCCCCCCCCCCCGCCCTGCCCCACCCAGCCCCCCCCCCCCCCAAAAAAAAAGTGTCCAGTCTGTTTTATTTTTTTTTTCATCATTTGTTTGTGTTTAATGAATAATAATGTTGGCTCTACCTAGGGACAGCCAAGGCTCAAGATAAATGGAAAAAAGGGCATTCCTTGCTTTGCATAGTTAAAGAGAATTATTAGTCCTATATAAATATATATATGAAAAATTTTTGATACGATATCTTTTACTCCATTTGGTACTCTTGCTTGCCCCCCCCCCCCGACCCCCTCCTGAATCCTCACCATGCAATATACATGTACTGGATGATTTCAATCCCCTCCTCTCCCCCTCTCTGTGCTTCATGTCGTCTGTACCATTTGTCATTTGAAAAAAGAAAAATAAATCACTCTTCCAAAAAAAAAAAAAAGTTTTTGATTCTGTTCATACGACTGCACTTGGATTAACAGAGGATGATTGTGTCAAGAATGGACAGGCCAATGGTAATGGGAAGAAACAGTGCGGAGGTTCTGTTATTTTTGTCAGTGGTAAGTTAATGTTGCTGTGGTTCAAAGTGAAGATTGTCCTTTCTACATAACTTGAAAATAGGTGACTATAGTTAGACAAAAGTTTTTACCTGCCTGAATTTGTGTGCTTTCTTTCCTTGCCAGGTGGGTAAATGCTTTCCAACAGATGTTTTGCAGGATGCATGATGATTAATTGCAGTATTACTAGTGGGAAAGTCATGTCAAATGAGCCCTATTTAAATAAGCCAACTCTTGATTTAAAATATTATGCATATTATTTACAACAGATTTGTCACAATTTTTTAAGTTACTGCTCTACAAAATGCTTATCTACACAACTTCCCTCCTCTCTAAGTGAATGCATGAACGACACTATAACACAGCAATCTCATGATGTTAAGTACCCCTAACCTGAGACAAACTGTCTGATAGATTTTTTTAATAGCTGTTTTAGTACATAAAGATTATTGAACATTAACCAAAGTTTCATATGGATTGGAAATACATGTAGCTAGTATATTAATTATTAGTATTATTAGCAGCCCACTGTGTGAACCACAGCTCTACACAACACATACTATGATACCGACAATGCCATAACATAACATGGTGATACAAAAACTGCTCTTTAGTATTAAGCAGTTTGTCATTAAATCTGTTTGTTTGTATTCTTTCTTCTTTTGTCCTCTAGCTACTCGTTATTAGATCTTCCATTATTCTTTTCCATTTTCCCTTATTGTGTTCATATATAGGTGCAACGCTTGAGAGGTGGCCTGGGACCCAGCCCTCCAGCATTGGCAGCATAAGATAATAGTCAGTTGAACAAAAATTATAATTTGAAGTCATTTTTAAGCAAGAATACCAAACACAAGATGGTTTGTTGTTGCTTTTCTTGTGTTATATGAAATGATTTTTACAGTTTTTCTGTATTTTAAGGGCTGTCTATAGGAAATAAGTGTAAAAAAGCAAAGGACAAACGCTGTATTATGGTTTTCTGTTGAAAGCAAATGTATTTATTTAAGTCACATCTCGTAAAATACACTTGTACAACCTCATAGTAGCAGCAACAGCAGGACAGAGTTTGATATGCTAGATATGCTAGATAAGATGAAAGGACAGAGCAGGAAAAACAAAAAGCTTTTTAAGATCAAGCTTTGGCAACTTCATCCTCATTCTTTGGCTTTTCAGCTTCTTTCTCAGAATCAGAGGAGGAAGACGAAGAAGAAGAAGAGGAGGAGGAGGAAGAAGAAGAGGATGAGGATGAACCCTCAGTTTTAGTTTTAGCTTTGGATTTCTTTTTCTTCTCAGTGGGGGCGTTTTTTGGAGCTGCTGCTGCGTCGGCCCTGGCGACGTCTCCCACCGCCGCTTCGATGGGTTTCTCTGCTCCAGCGCCGATGTCCTCGGGGGGGACAGATTTATCAGAGGGGGCGCTTTCTTGCTTCACGGGGGCTTCTTCCTCCACTTCCTGCTGCTGCTCCGGCGCCTTCTCCTCAGGCTTTAACAGCTCTGAAACAAGAAGTGGAATCAGATTCAGCGTGTTTCCTCCTCCTGCAGCTTTCCTTTAATCTCCACGAGCTCCTTCTGGACAGTCAGATTTGTTTTGAGGATTCTTATTTTGTGTAGTGTTTAAATCAGACGTGATGTGATAGCATGCATTTACAGGGTGCAGAGTGACAAACAACACTTGAGTGCACTTTAGTGATTGAATTTACTGTGAAGGAATAGTATAATATGCCTATAGCTTTCTTGCCAAGAGCTAAATGAGGTGTCTCTAGAGCAGATAACCTCATTTGATTCCTGGCAAAAAAAAAAAAAAAAGGAAGTAAGAATAGGCATATTCAGCTTAACTATTCCTTTGATCATAAGTGACGTGAGGGTTAAAGTTGAAGTTGAACTCTGCATGTGACTATGAGGTCTGCTGTTGATTCTGAAAGGAAGAAAGGTGCAATCCAGGTGGTTACTGCATTTAATGCTCAGCTGTTATTTGGCAACAAAGGCCGTCGGTCACTGGCTTGTACCTTTCTTTCTCTTTCCAATCTACAGATGACCGAATGGGAAGAGAAGGGTCAAATACTGACAATTTGCTTTTTTTCCCTTTTCTTTCCTATTGGAGAAGTGTCCAAATACACTACAAGAGCAAACTTAAGCATCTCAGTCAGTGTTGATCCCAGTCTTCTCAAACATGCTAGAGTCATAAGTTTAAAGCGTTTTCTTTTTTTCCCCCTTTTCTTTAAATTCCAGCTAGACTTACCGTTCTGAAGTGCATCCTCTAAAGAAAACCCCGCGCTGTCAGGGAAGAAAAGGATAAGTATGCTAACGTACCACATGCAAAACAGGTTCACTGTGCTTTCCTTCCTTTTGAATCCTTTAAAGAACGACATTTTCCAAAACGTCAAACTATAAAGTGACATTTAGTATGATTTATGGACATTCTTTCTAAATAAGAGAAATGCTAGAGGGATAATAAGACACATTCTCCAGGAACAAGAAAGGAAATATGACAAAATCATTCCTCACCTTTCAGGATCAGACGTCATTCCGTTGATCAGTTGCTGGTAGCCATTGATTTCCGACTCCAGCTTCATCTTCACACACAGCAGGTTCTTGTTGGTCTCCACCTGGTTCTCCACCTGCGCCCTCACCTTCTCCAGCTCGGACGACAGGTCCCTTATTATCTGGTTGAGAGGGGCCAGTTGTTGGCCGTATTCAATTTCGGTGTTCTTCAGGGTCTCCTCCAGATTTCGGACCTGATTAAAAAAAAAGAAGACGAGGGCGAAGAAGACTTTAGAAGAACTCGTACTGTAACAAATCACCAAAGCTTCTTAGGGGCCTTCTCCATAATATACAGTACATTGTCTTGTTATGCAAGAGCAAGTCCAGTAGTAGCAGGTCTCCAGTGTAATAACAGGGTATGGTCATGGAATGCTTGTGAAAAGATAAATAAGAGGTCGTCGACCCTCCCTGTGGGAGCTTTGAGCATTCCTGACGTGAAGAAAGAAGTACATTTTGGCTGAAAATATGATCCTGTAAGCCTCAAGTGCAACCTCAGGGGTTCGAGGACCTTGCTGCAGGTCTGAACGGGGTCTGAATGGGGTCTGCTGTAAGTCAGGTGTCACTGAATTATGCGAACTTGAAGGGTTCATGTGTCAAAACAAGGTATTTATTTCAAACCTCGTCTTGAGATGAGATCTCTATTGAAATCCATTATAATAACCCTCTATGTGTTTGTGTGGTTTGCAGCTGCAGATGAGTTCACTTTGTTGCATTGCGTCATCATGTGCTGTGTGGGTGAGAGTGGTTACCATGCTCTGCATACTCTGGATCTTGATTTCCAGCATTTGTTTCTGTTTGAGCAGATCCTTATACTCCGTCTTTCCAGTCTGCAAGACCTCCACGTTCTGGGCCTCCACCACCTTGATGTTCTCGAACTGGAAAACAAGAAGAGCCGATGTGTTGAGATGAACAGAGGAGAGGAAGGAGATGAGGAAAGAGAGAAAGAGACAAAATGTACCTTGTTTTGATACCACTCGTCGGTCTCCTTCATGTTCTTCTTGGCCAGTTGGTCGTACTGGCGGCGGATCTTGTCAAGCATCTCGTCCAGGTTGGAGTTCTTGGAGTCGATCTCCACGATCACCTCGGACTCCCTGATCTTCTCACGCAGGACGTCCACCTCCTGCAAGAGCCACAGTTACAACGTTGCCTCCTCCAAACCTCACACAACAAACACAACAACCTGTCACATTTAAGCATTTGAGGCCTCACGTCTTTGTGTTCCTTCTTGAGGCGGGCCAGCTCGTCCTTCACCAGGTCGGTCTCTTTCTTGGTCTGCTCGCAGTTCTGCTTGGTGTCCTCGATGGTCTTCTTCAGGTCGTCCACGTCTTTTTCCAGTTCCTTGCGGGCTTTGGTCTCGTCATCCAGCCTGCAAACAGGAAGGAGGAACCCATCAATCATCCACACAACCTCCACTTAAACTGTCATCCTAATTACTCTGAAGACCATATGCTTTTATTGTGAAATTCTTATGTATTTTTTCCTGAGCCCAATTCCCCCCTTTTGTTTTTTTTTAAACCCACTTGGTTTTGAAGTCCTCATTGGCCAGTTTAGTGTTGTCAATCTGGAGCAGCAGCTTGGCATTGTCCACTGTGATGTCTTTGATCTAAAGGAGAAAAAAAACACATGATGTATATCAGTCATAGACTGCATATGTATATTATTAGGAATATTCTAAGGTTAATTAAAGGACAAAATTTATATTAAGCTTTATTTTCTAAATGCATTTCTTATATTTCTTGGGCAAATGCATGAATTATCAAAGTCTCAAAGTTTTTATCATCAATATTTACATTACTAGACATATAAAGAGAGGAATCTGGGGTCTCACCTTGTTCTTCAGGTCGTCCAGGGGTTTCTGAGTCTCATCCCAGTCCCGTCCCTCGGGCGCTTTCCTCTTCGCCAGAATCGCATCGATCTGCTTCTCCATATCGTCGTTCTCCTGCTTCAGCTGCTTCACCCTGTCCAGGTAGCCGGACAGCCGGTCGTTCAGACCCCGCAGGGTGTGCTTGTCATCAGCCGGGAGCGGAGCAGGAGCCGGTGTGGCCGGAGCCGGGGCAGCGGCCGGGGTCGCAGGAGCAGCGGGAGAGGAGTCTTTGTCCGGCTCGTTGCGCAGCACGTTACGCAGCCCCTCCAGGCTGGCCACGGACGCCCTGGAGCCCCTTCCCCCGGCTCCACCGAACATACTGGCAGCGGTGTTTGAAGGCATGGTAGCAGCTGGATGAGAGAGAGAGCTGAGTTTGGACACTGGAGTCACCTGATGGATGGATCAAGCCCAGGTGGGTTTTATACCAGGTTTTTACGCACGAATCCACCCCCCAGATGCCATTGGCTCCCGGTGCCAGGCACCACTCCTGGAAAAACTAGTCTAAAGTCGAAATTCAGGTATTTCATGTTGACTCTTTTGTTTTTCTCCCTGTAATTTTGCACTTGCCCTGTCTTGATTGGTCGCCTGCAGAGCAGCAGAGAGGTGATGGGTGGTACTTGCCTACCTTAAAAGCGCTGATCCGGAGCGCTCAGGGTGTCATCCAGCTCAACTGTCCAGCTTCTACACCTTTGTCGCTGTTTGGGAAGCTTCACCATGTCCAAACCAAGAGACTACAGCAGCCAGTCATACTCTCCCAGCACCAATGGACCCACCAAGAGCCAGCCGACCAACACCAAGATCGACTCTTCGGGCAAATCCAGGGAGAAGGACGACATGGTGGGACTCAACGACAAGTTCGTCAGGTTGATTGACAAGGTTTGTAAATGACTTCACTCTTTCCTTTACTTCTACTATAAGCTACTACTAGTAATAATAATGACAATAGCAACTCTTTTTTTTTTTTTTTTTTTAGAACAAAAAACAGCAAATTATTCAGTTAAAATAATTCCAAAATAAAAACTAAAACTCTAATCTCAATGTAAGATAAACAAACAACCATATAAGATTATGAAAAGTGAGTTTAAAGATTAAGCGTTTTCTTAAATAGGTTTAGGATTTAATTAAATCCTATTAATTCGACTGTTATTTATATAAAACGTTTTAAAAGCTGTAAAGACATAGCCTAATAAATAATAGTTTTACTTCTATAGCTCCATGAATCTAGATGGGCTATAATAATAAGAAGTTATTATTTGATAAAAACTAATTCAATATGTCTGTGGATTTTATTTTATTTTTTAAGTTGTAGTGCTGGGTCATTGTTTATTAATTTCTTTCTTCACTTAATGAACCACTGCAAAACCCATGGCCAGTCATATAAGCTATATTTATATAGGCTATTATAAAGATTATTTATTTTATTTGTCAATATTCAAGTTAAAAGAAAAAAAAAAAAAAAAAAGTAAGGTGTGTCAAACCCATTCCTGTTTGTTGTGAATAATTCTGTAACCTGAGGCTATGAAGTTTTTCAGTCAACTTCACTTTGAAGATGCTGGAGAGCAGGTGGGGCGCCCTCTAGTGGGAAATAAGAGAAGTGAGGGGTCATTGCTCACCTCGAGGACATGACTGCTTTTTCACATAACAAACATAACTGTACACTATATATTTAATGTACAGACTGGAAACATGAGCAAACATGTAGAGCGAGTGTACAAAAACATCCTCACCTGTCATTATCTAGATGAATCACGTAATAACACACTGTGTAACTTGGCATCAGTGGCATTCCTAACATCTACTGCTGTTTTATTTTCCTTTCCCCCCCTCCTATACATTCTTCTTCATGTCTGCTCTCTCCTCCGCCTCCGTCTGTCTCCGTCTCAGGTGAAACACCTGGAGGACGAGAACAAAAAGCTGGACACCAAGCTGAAGATCCTGAAGGAGCAGGAGGACTACGAGGGCAACATCGACAACATCGTGAAGCAGCTGAAGAACGAGCTGGAGGAGCAGATCGAGAACCTGCTCCGCGACCAGGACAAGCTGCAGGCCGAGCTGGACAAGAACCTGGTGGAGGTGGACGACACCAAGAAGAAGTCAGCAGCAGCTTCACTCTGAAGACACTACACATTGACTTGAATTGGCAAAATTAATCTTTGACACTTTATCTTCAACTGGTCTCAGGTACGAGGACGAGTTCCAGAAGAAATCCGACCTGGAGAATGACTTTGTTGTCACCAAGAAGGTACAGAGAGCTTCTATTTCTGCTTATCCATCCAACCTATTCAGGACATTAAAGGGATAGTAGCATTTTTTTTAAAGTGGGGTTGTATGATCTACAAATAGCCCCTAAGTACTTTAATTGCAGTAGAAGACTCTCTGCACTCCTCCCGTTAGCAACGCCAGCCCATAGCCCTGCCCAGAGATTTACAACATACAGTGTTGTGAATGGACCCAAAGAAACAGCCTATTTTCGCGGCCTATAGGTTTTACCTGAAAAAAAATACACAGTTGGTTAGGTCCAAATAAAAACTGCGTTTTTCCTGCACTTTGAAGGGCTGGAAAAAATTATATTATAGTGAACAATGGAACTGTGTATTTTTTTTCCAGGTAAAACCTCTTTTAGGCCGCGAAAATAGGCCGTTTCTTTGGGTCTGTTCACAACACTGTATGTTGTAAATCTCTGGGCAGAGCTATGGGCTGGCGTTGCTAATGGGAGGAGTGCAGAGAGTCTTCTAATGCAATTAAAGTACTTAGGGGGTTTTTGTAGATCATACAAACCCCACTTTAAAAAAATGCTACTATCCCTTTAAAGGTTCCTTATGTTTATCTGATGTATTTGTGCTTAACAGGATGTGGATGAAGGTCACTTGGAGGCCGTGAACTTGGCTCTTGAGCTGGAGGACGAGATGGGAAAGCTTGACTTCCTCAGGGTTGGCTTTGATGAGGTAACGGCGCTTCCTCTTTACCTTCTTCTCATCATTGCTTCCGCTTTTGTTTGAAACCAAACACATCGGCTTCTTCTTCTGCTCGTGTCTGCCCCCTGCAGGAGATCAAGGAGCTGGAGTCCCAGGTCCAGAACAAGACGGTGATCATACCTGACCACGGCAAACGCACCCTGGACATGGACGGGATCATCCAGGGTGTGAAGAACCAGTACGCCAACATGGCCGCCCGCAGCAGGGAGGAGGCTGAGCAGTGGAACCAGAAGAAGGTGAGAAGGATTACACCACATCTTCACAAAGCGGAATAGATCTTTTCTTTTTTGTTTTTAACCCTTTTAACACGTCTTCTCCCACTTAGATGGACGCCATGGTCTTAAACGCAGGACAGCGTGAGCAGGAAGTGCGCGACTTGAAGAGGGACATGTCAGACCTGCTGCGCCTCATCCAGAGGCTGACCGGAGACCTGGATGCTCTCCACAGGAAGGTGGGGATCACACAAGCACATTCTGCAAACCTGGAAAGCCAAGGTTGCTTAAAGGGATAGTAGCATTTTTTTAAAGTGGGGTTGTATTATCTACAAATAGCCCCTAAGTACTTTAATTGCAGTAGAAGACTCTCTGCACTCCTCCCGTTAGCAACACCAGCCCATAGCTCTGCCCAGAGATTTACAACATACAGTGTTGTGAAAAGACCCAAAGAAACGGCCTATTTCTGCGGCCTAAAAGAGGTTTTACCTGGGAAAAAAATACACAGTTCCATTGTTCGCTATAATATACTTTTTTCCAGCCCTTTAAAGTGCAGGAAAAACACAGTTTTTATTTGGACCTAACCAACTCACGTATCCCTCCGCCCAGGGTTAGCGCCCGCCGATCAGCAGTTGGTTAGCTCCAAATAAAAACGGCGTTTTTCCTGCCCCCTGAGGGGCTGGAAGAAATTATATTATAGCGAACAATGGAACTGTGTATTTTTTTTCAGGTAAAACCTCTTTAGGCTGTGAAAATAGGCCGTTTGTTTGGGTCCATTCACAACACTGTATGTTGTAAATCTCTGGGCAGGGCTATCGGCTGGCGTTGCTAATGGGAGGAGTGCAGAAAGTCTTCTACTGCAATTAAAGTACTTAGGGGCTATTTGTAAATCATACAACCCCACTTAAAGAAAATGCTACTATCCCTTTAACTCCTCCTTTTTTTCTTCTTCTTCCTCTTCTCTTGTGCAGGAAGAGTCCCTGAAGAAGGAGATCAGCGACGTCAGGACGGACGGCGACGAGAAGCTGGTGAAGGCCCGGGAGAACATCGGCAAGCTGGAGGAGGCCTTGAAGCGGGCCAAGCAGGACTTGGCCGGGCAGATCCGCGAGCACCAAGAGCTGATGAACCTGAAGCTGGCCCTGGACATCGAGATCGCCACCTACCGCAAGCTGCTGGAGGGCGAGGAGGAGAGGTACCTGAACACATCACCATCCATAAGCGTGTATTTGTAGGCATTGATTGCATGCACTAACATCTGTCTCTGCTCCCGTCTCTGTGAAGGATGTACGACCTCATGCGCCAAGGAGGTGAGAACGACCTCTGTTATTATTCTTCTGAAATCAGCAGACATGAACTCAATCAGAACCTGCATCCACTTCATTCTCATGACTGATTCGTGTTTTCTTTCCCACTAAACTCTTTTCTGCTCAGATTTCTAAAAAAAAACAAACCAACCAATCCAAGTCCTTACTTGCACGCAGACGTTCACCTGCAGCCTAAGCAGCAGCAGCAGCAGCAGCAGCGGCTGGAGAAGTCACCGGACCCGGAAACCAGAGTCATCACAGCACCCAGCATTGACCCAGAAGACAGCGTTACCCAGCAGGCCTCCAAGAAACGCCTGCTGATCCGGGTGGAAGTGGAGGCGGGCAAAGTGGTGTCCGAAAACTCCTTTTACACTGACTGAGCTGCTTCACCGCTCTGTCTGCAGCAAAGACACAACATCCACAAAATGTGAATTCAAACACTTTTCAAATAAGACGCATTAAATGCAGCAATGAATTTTTTTTTTTTTATGTGCTTCCTGGCAGTGCGTGCTGGAACAGTAGCTTCTTGGCAGGTTGAACGCTTTTCGGAGAATTTGTGCTTGGAAGTTGGAGAGGATTTGTTTATGCGGAGCAGTGTTTTCAAAGGGGGGGTTTCTTATCTTGTGGTGTTCTCGGTTGTTTCCCAGCTTTCTTTGCAGCTGCTTCTCTCCGATCTTTGAGAAAATGTTTCTTAATGAATGATCTGTTGTTCCACATCTTGTTCCTATCAGGAAGGAAATACATAAAAGATAATGTTTCGATGGGATGCATGGGTTTGAGTTGAAGACACACATCAATAAAAACCATCTCTGTGGGTTCATATGGACCTGAAATGTGTAAAAGAAGGTGTTACAAAGCAGCTCACTTGTGTTTGCAATGGAAAACAGTCAATAAATAACAGAATGTGACACGGTGTGGTTCTTTTTCTTTCAAACAACACATACACAGATGATTAATTTTGGCATTTTAGAGAAAATGCAAAAGCGATTGATGCCAATTATGTCTGAAAGGTTAATAAATGGAAACAGTTTGTTACATGATACAGGAACTGGGGCCTGACAGTCTCACTCCCATGATACTCTGATGTGGAAAACACTGTTATACAGCTTAACATGGCCACACACACAAAAGACGTATAGATAACGTTCCCTGACCCCGTGGTGATATCCCATATCTCCTAATGTCCCGCAACAGTTCAGACCTTGTTTGCCTTCCAATTTGATTAAAGTCTGCTTTTCCTCCTCAGCTCAATTACTGCCTGTCTCCCGCCCACCCACGTACTGTATGCACACATTTAAAACCACATTTTGTTTAACGAGACAAATAGCATGAGATATATTCCATGTTTATTCTAGTCTCTAATAAAAATCTAATTTTCCAGTAACTAGGTCTTTACAGCGAAAAACACACCAGTTCCTATTGTCGTCGTAGTTTTAAACACTGTTGTGACATTTTATCTCTAATATACAATAAAAACTGGAAACTCAGAACTCAACTTTCGATTCTTGCTGAAAGCCTAATCTCCTCATGTAGGGGCTGTGGATGCATCCCTCTCCCCTCCTCAGCGTGCATACCAGTATATAGATAAACACTGGCAAGGGAAGTAGGAGTAAACACTGCAGGCAGGAGGGTGACAGATGGGTGAAAAACATTCTGCTGATGTGCAGTGCCGTGTAGCACAGGACAAAGAGAAATTAGCTATATTAAGCGGACGTGCAGCACTCATGCGAGACGGGCTATATTTAACCTTCTGTCTTGAGGTTGTTTGCACTTCAGCTTGTTGTGTTGCTCTACCTCTTTCAGACTAGACTTCTGTGTCACAAGTCTTTTAGATGGAAGCATGTCGGTGTATTTGGAAACCAATATGGCGACAGAAACAGTCATTTCACTTTACATTTATTTTGTCCTTGAGAAAACAAAGAGACAAAAAAAAAAAAATCAAAACCCAGTGTAGTGGTGGTCAGTTTTTAAAGGGATAGTTCAACATTTTGGTAAATCGGCCCATTGCCATAGTCCCTAAAGTTTTAGGAGTAAGTTCAATGTCGGTGCAAGATATTTTTAGAACGGCGGAACAGAATGTGCAGGTCACAACTTGTCCGCCAGAGCGTTTTGGAGTTGTTGGATTGTGTATTTGATGAGTTTGATGAGGGAAACCAAGAAATCCCATGAGCCTCCGTAGCTCTGAGTAGCTCACAGCTCTGCTCCACCGTTCTAAAAATAGCTTGCACCGACAATTAAAGGTACAGAACCTACTTCTAAAACTACTGTATATGAATTATGGCAATGGGCCAATTTGCCAAAATGTTGAACTATCCCTTTAAAGGTCATGGCTATATAAATTATTACAGAATCATTGCAAATGCATTTAACTGTTCTAAAGCAGTATGTCCACCCTTGCATCATCAATGCTCGTGGATCCACCCTCATGACCTGAAGGTCTGCGGCCCGTCCCTCCATCAAAGTTCTCCTCGCTGGAGATAAATATTCAGATTCATCAGCGTCCTCTCTCAGACCGCAACCTCCTCTGATTCCCGAGTCCTCCGCCTCCACCTGTCTCGGAGTTTCTGCAGAAGTTTGTACGCCGGCTCCGTGTACTGCTTGTTGGCCAGGCCCAGCACCAGCGGCACCACGGCCATGCTGCCGATGCCCGTGCAGGAGAGCACGATGTGCGTGGTGGAGTTCCACTTGGTGTCGCTGATCAGGAACGCGATGCAGACGTGCATGTAGATGAGGTAGGGAACCCAGCAGGCCAGAAAGGTCAGCGACACGGCCACCACGCAGCGGGTGTACCTCAGGTTCAGCCTCTGCTCCCGGTCCGAGGCCTGGCTGCCGCGCTCCACCGACCGATGGAGGCGACAGATGTCCTTCAGCTGGCCTCGGGTGATCCACAGGACGCGGCCGGTCATGCCAGCGATGGTAAGGATGGCAGGTAGGACGAGCCCGTAGACCTCCAGGTAGATAAAAGCATTGGGGAACACTCTCCTGTAGGAGCAGCAGGCGGTCCCATTGGTCGAACAGTTTGAAAGTAAACCTACATTTTGTCCATTTGCGTAACAACAGTCGTTCCAATCTGGTCCTGTCCAGTTATTCCACCCGAACGCTGGCAGGCATGCGTACAGAAGCGGCGGCACCCACACCGTGAGCAGCGCCAGAGGAAAACTGCGATGCATCCACAGGTTGTTGTAATGCAAGGGGTCCACGATGCAGATGAAGCGCTCGTAGTGGACCATCACCAGGTTGAAAAGGAACGCCAGGAAGAGGAAATTCGGGAAGATGTGAGCCACCAAACAGGAGCCGAAACTCAACTCGCGGTTCAGGCCCATCAGCGGTATGAACGGCAGCGCCACGCCCGTGCACAGGTCGGCCACCAGCAGGCTGAGGAAGAAGTAGTTGGGCGTGTTGTGGAGCGCGCGGTTGCAGGCGATGCCCAGGATGATGAAGAGGTTGGCCAGGATGATGGAGGTGGACAGCGGGATGGTGATGGCGTAGATGAGCTGCTGCCCGGAGAGGAAAGCGCGGGAGTCGTTGTAGCCCATCGTGGGTGAGATCTGGACACTTGCTCCCATTTGCAGACCGGATCCACGACGCCCATCAATGTACAGCTACCCTGCGGAGGAGGAGACACGTTAGGGTTTCTTGAAGGATGTTGCAAAGGAAATCCAATATGCAATGCCAAATACCTTTGAGTTAAAGTAACTATACTAAAGCTATGCGATGATTTCAGAGCTCAAGCTTCTATTACAGCAGCTGAAGAGCGCTGGTAATAAATGAAGTGAGACCCTGATCGCTGCAAGAAAAGGAGTGCGTTCCCAACAAGGGAGTCCTGCTCAGTCTTAGCAGGAGTGGGTTTTGACTAGTGTGTGGAAAGATTGAGATTTTAGATGATTTATTTTCACTTCATGTAAAGCCTTGAGGAGGAAGTCAGTGTCAAGGACCAGGAATTATTACCCAACAATGACCCAAGTTCATCCAGGAGGTTATACAGAAGAGGGGGATGAAAATAACCACACTGAACTTTACTTAGAAGTAGGAGAAGACGTTGGTAGAGTGGAAGAAACTGAAGAAAACAACATAAATTTCAGTTAGAGTTTGAGTTTCAGGTGTGTGTTCGTGCACGTTTTCACTGTCAATATGAGAGAGAAACTGCCACCGCATCAACAGCCACAGTTTGCTGTGCAACGCGCCTTTCCGTTCTCTCCTTGACCACAGAGACAAATATAACCTCTTTGTTGGCTAACGGCAGTGAGCACACGTTACTAATGGACGTGAGGCTGCTGTCATTTAATAATTCATCAGCTGGGACTCTGGAGTTACACCTCCCTTTGTGTCTGCTGCCTTTTAGAAAGTTTCCCATAATTTAACACTGTTTATAGCCGTTTACAGTCCAGGGCAACTGTTCAGATTCTCACAGTTAGTAAGACCACACCTGTGTATTACACATGGATTTATGTCTATATGTTTGAGTTTTATCATGTCTGCGGAGGTTCTACATAACAAATGTCCAGCAGTGCAACAGTCAGTTAAAACCAAAGATGCACATATTAACATTAAGAATAAATATTGCCACATGTCCACGTAACCTACATCGCACAAAGAACGCTCCAATTTGTGAGCAAACAAACTCAATGGAGGGGATTTTATGGTATCAAAGTCCTGTTACAGTTTCAGTAAAAGGTGAATACACAGCAACGTTTGTGCTTTTTGTCTCGTTGTAATGGATTCATCTTCAAAAAGCCATGAAAACGGATGTCTCCAGATATAGAAATACATAATATGGTGAATATGCTCTGGTTATATTGATATCTACAGCAATACATGATCATCTTTTGTTTTATTGTGAAAAAAGATGTGATAGTTTTACCTTTTGGGGATGAACGGTCTACACATGTGTCCTCGGCTGAAAGGAGTTTAAGTAAAGTAGAGTTTCTCCTCACTCCGCTGCTGCTGCTGATCTCACCGCTGCTCCTCTGCATGTCACAACCACAGCCAGAAGCACGAACAAGGTGCTGCCTCCGAGATTAGACACGGGAGCGTCTTTTATCCTTTCAGATCCTTTCAGCCCAGCAGCTGCTTCACAACCTCACCGCAAACTATGAGAGAGAGAGACGCCAAAGTGAGCTGCTGATGTTTTAAAGGGGAAGTGCATAGTGAAGGAGGAGGAGGAGGAGGAAGAGGAGGGAGGTCAGAACAGTTGGACTGTCTGACCGTCTTTTCCTGAAGCAGCTTTGTGGTCATGCTGAGGCTGTGACCCTTGACCTACTCTTTTTTTTTTTTTTTTGCACTCTTTCATCCACTGGCTCCCCTTTTTTTCTCTCTCTCACCACTGAAGTTCACGTCCATGAATGGAAGAGGATGGAGAGCCGTTATCGCCGCAGCCTGAGAATGATAAGAGCATTCCAGGTTAACATTAGCAGGCATGTGGTTTGTCTTCACACCCTCCATCATGGCCCCCAGAAGCTCCAAGAAACTCCCCACAACAGGCACCATGGATATTTATGATCTTCAACTTAAAGTTCAGGCAGATAATCAAGGAATGGTGGAGAAAAAATGATTTCAAACATGCAGATGTTCTCTCTTTTTTTTTTTACTTTCTCAGGTGAAATATGTTTAATTTCTAAGAATATACAGCTGAGGACAGGAAATAGAGTTTTGAGAAAACTTTAAGAAGTCTTTAAGAAATACAGTGACTGTAAATTCATCCCTTTTGAATTTACATGTTTATACATAATATTGAGTCCCAAGTTTGAGCTATTCACTTTTCGAATTATACCATAACAGGGTCTCTGCAGGTTTCACCAGCTCAAATTTAAGACTTTTTAAGACCTTTTTAAGACCATTAAGGATGAAATTTAAGACCTATCATGACAAATAATAAAAAACGTACAAAAGAAATGCGGAGTCATAAAATTAGAAATTGATTGCAATATATAAGTTGTGTGTTAGGCTTGTTTGTAGTTGAAAATACATTCAATAAACGTCTAAAATTATTTAAGACTTGAACACAATACTTTTATTCGACAAATTTAAGACATTTAAGGCCTAAAATTTAGATTTTCTTTTTTTCTTTTTTAGACTTTTTAAGACCCCCAAGGATAGGATGCATAAACATAGGCCTACTAATTAGTATTATTTAACTATAATAATTGAAAGACTTTGAGAAAACACCTTTCATGTAGTGTGTTTTAATCATGATGTTGTCAACACACCTGACACTCTCTGTAAAGTCTAGTCTCATCCAGACTGTGCCATGCGTAGGTTAATATAAATGCTCACATATATTTGCTCCTTGTCTCTGGCCCCGGGCCGCCCTAAACATATACAAACAACATGTGCGTACGTCTGAACTCATAACAGCTGTCACGGACGTCTCATATTTAAACACAGCGTTGGATGGAGGGCCGGCGGTGACCTGTTTTGTTAGCCAAACACGGAAGACTCCTTCGCTGATAGTTTGGAGCAGACCTGGTGCTGGCAGAGATGGACGAGCGCCGGTCAGATAATGGTTTTAAACAGAGACGTTCCTGAGCTCGAGAGCGTCTGGGAAAGACACTGCACAGGGAGGACAAGCTGGACGTGAAACCACAACATCTTCACATTGCAAAGGAGGAGACGGAGCAGCTGAGCCTCCCTGGAACACCCGGTCTTGCACAACAGTAAATCAGTGATCTAATCTGGTGTATTTTTAAACACAATGGAAAAATTAAATGTGATATGATTGATCAGGTGAGGTGTCTGGAGTCATCTACAGCTAATGTAATATAGTTTCCATACATGAAAATGAGTACATATGAATAAAAACGTATGTCAAAGGTCCAAATGGAACCATTTTAAATATTTAACTCATATAAATGTGTTTTTTATATTCTAATTATATATTTATATTTGTATATTGTAATCTTATATCATCCACTGAACAGATATCCATCCCAAAGCCTAAAACAATAAGCACCCAAAAGTCTGGGACCACTTTTTCCAGTAATGTGAAGATGGATGTGTCAAATATGCATAATTAATAAGAAAAACATTTTATTTTATTTGATCTTTCATTCATTTTATGATTTTTTATGTTATTTACAGGATGGCCTGCCCTTCTTAATGATCATTCTGAACTCTGCAAATGCTGCGCAAGATGTTTTTCCCCACTTCCACATCTTATGAAACAGATGCTTTGTTAATGTGTTTGTCACTTTCCTCCTCTTCCTCCACTCGTTTACCTTGGCAGCTGCACCTGCCTCTCTCTCTCTGCTCCACAAATTTAATAGATGGGGCTTTAGCACCGTCAAGGTCTAAAGGTGACCGGCCCCTCCTAGCCTTTGTCTCCACACGGGCTGACCTTTGAGGCCAAACACACAGTTGTGATGGATGAGAAAAATATCCTGCTGTCTGCTGCACGCCTGACAGGTGTTACTTTCCCCTGATTGCTAGTTGAGTTGAGCTCCCATCCAGCTTGGATGATAAACCAGATTTTACTGTGTGTCAGTTTTATACTGCATATTTGCTCTCAAGCTGGTTATTTCAGTAAAATAAGGGCTGGGAACAAGAGACAGTGAGGAAGAAAAGCAGAATAAGCCAACAGTAGAGTCAGCTTGTTAACATAGCACAGTGTTCAGGAGGTTGATCCTCCATGAAATGGCTCACGGCCTCTGATCCCATACTATAAGAAAACAAAAACACAAAGTCTTTAAGAAAAAATGCACAGCCGTGCTTGTGCGTGCAAGTGTTTTACTGCCTGCATGTGCACTTTTCACACATGTACAATGACTGCATGGGCTGAGAATCCAGGTACAAGGAAGAAGCACTTGTACACAGGATAGCAATCCATCGACAGTTGTTTTTCCTCAGTGTGGAGAGGAACCAGAAGGCAGGAAAAAAATAACGCAACAACAATGGAGTTTAAGGAATAGAAGAGGCCCCGACCTAGAAACGTGTAAAAATCTGTAAGCACTGGAAGCCATACGTTAGACAAGTTTCCTTTTTGTAAAGTTAGTTAGGCCGAGTCTGCTTTTTATCAGGGGCTGAGTAACCAATCAAAGCTGCGCCTGCTCGCCTCTGAATCTCATATCCGTTAATATGACTAATTATACACTGGACTGTCAGGTATGTATTACACCGAGGTGTTTCTTTTCTTTTTTCTGCCCAACTTTCCACCAGAGGCAAACGAATTAAGCACAATAACGTTGTGACCTTTACATTTAGCAGCTTCTCATTGTCGCACACACACACACACATACACAACGCATGCACATGTATATGTAGCAAATAATACACTAATATGAACATATGAGGTCACATTCTGCTTTTGGCAGCTTGGCCTGAGGAGGCAACAAGCAACAAGGTGGCTCAAGTGTTTCCAGATGGATCCCACGCAGAAGTGATGAGGGGAAAATCCATGAACGCATCACTGGCCGCTTTTCAAAAATAAAGGTCAGTGTAGAGTTTTGATGAATTGATTCACGTGAGCAGGTTAGAGGTGAACTTTTAAAGTGCTTTATCAATTTATTTATTTTTTACTCCACTGTATCCGTTTTGGGCTCCATACATGTCTCACTCCTTTTTTTGCATGTTTTCTTTGACTGTGAAACTCAACTAGAAAGAGTGTTTCCTAACGGAAAATGCGTGTGAATGCTGAAAGCCATTGCTGAACCATGTCTAAGGCAGGAATTGAACCCACAACTTCATGACTGGTAACCTGACACACTAACCTTTTGGCCACAGAGCACCTGAGTCACAATGAGCTTTATACTATCAGGAATCAAAGACTGTCCAATGACCGCTTGGAAGTAAAAGTCAAGCAATGATGTGACATGACTGAGGCAGGAATTGAACCCATGACCTCATAATCAGTAAACCTTTACTCTGCCACTCAGAGGCTGTTGTCATCCATTGTAATGTGATGATAAGCTTCAAATTGTGGTACGAGGAATCAATGAGTCTCTTAACGAAAGGCAAGCAAAGATGTGAAATGACTGAGGCAGGAATCGAACCCATGACCTTATGATCTGTAAACCTTTTCTCTGCCACTAGGCCACAGAGAGAATAGCTTTATGCATTCTATACTGCCATAAATCAAGCTGTTTGAATGCTAGCTGAAAGTCTTGTGAAAATTTTACAAGTTGAATGGAGTGCGTAGCTTAAAATAAGCTAAAGTAGGAAAATTTGAAAGTTTTAAAGACTATTATCATTCATTGCAATGTGATAATGTGCTGCAAACTGTGGTAGGAGCGCTCAATTAGTCTCCTAATGAGTTGTGACCTCAAGCTGTGGCTAATTGAAGGTGGGGGAGGGGAGGTGAATTCTGCCTGTCACATCCATTAGGGGCAGCGCAGGACAAGAAATGACACAATGTCTGAATGCAAATCATTCAAGAGCTGTGCTTTGTCTCTGCCCCTGTCTTGAAGTTTAAAGTTTCAGTGCATTTCAATCTGAGAGCAGCAATATAAACAAAGAAACATGTTAACACAAACCAAGAGAGAAAGACAAAGTGGTAAAGAGACAGATCAGGTGGAAAATGCACCAAAAAAGGTTGATGAGACAAGATACGAACCCACAACCTTGGTGTCTTCCCAAGCAGACACCTAACGCACTGAGCTACAGTGAGACTAATCTAACAGAGGTTTTGCACTGTGATCAATCTGATGTTATTCAATGATGGCTGAAAGCCAAGCAAAATGCTGGAAATTAAGACAGAAAATAAGACATCCCACGCTCAGGTGGAATTTGAACCAATGACCTTGTGGTTGGCAAGCAGCCACATTACCACTGGACTATAGCAATTCTTGAGGAAATTTAGAGACTGAGACTGAGACTTTGATGAATGTGAGATTATTCAATGATAGCTGAAAGTTTAGCAGAATAGTAGAAAAAAGCAAGAAGACTTCTGTGCAAGGAGCGACTATTGCTTTCAGCATTCACACTAATTATAGCATGAGAAAAGAATAGTCGTAGCTCTAAATATTGCCATGGAATAAACAGACAGGTCTTTGTCACTGTAGAAAGCACAGACAAATATACATAAAGGCCTAATAAGGAAGGATACCAAGTATTTGAGAATGTGTAAGTGACTAATACTGTATTCAACACTCCCACGATCACAATTTTCTACCTTTAATCATATCTCCGCTGCGGTTTGGGAACATCTCCTCCCTTAAGGGTCCTGTCGTCTCCAAACTGACTCATCTCCTCTCTTTACTCATTTCTGATGAAACAGATAAAAACAGATCTGAGTTCAAACTGAATCAAATCATAGTCTAAACAAAGCAAGACAGCACTTGAATTCAGAAAGCTTTTCCTAGCAGATGCATCTTTTTCCCACAGGTCACCGTTACACACAAAACGATCGGTTCTGTCTCTTAAGTACTCACACACACACAGGCAAAAATAGCTTGTATGGATTATTTCCTCCGATGCAATATTAGATCAGTGACATCAGTGACAAAGAACACAGGCCTTGGTTGAAAATGAATTTTAATTGTCAGGCAGAAGGAGGTATATTATTTATCATTTTGTATTTACACTAACGTTTACATGAATATTTTTTTTAATCATTTGACTGAGTAATTTGGAAGACCACACACAGCCTCAGGAGGGAAATAAACTCAGGCTGTGCAAGATATCGTTGTGACATTTAGCAAAGTAAAAAAAAATCCAATTATGGAAAAAAAAAAACATAATCATCAAAACCAAAGGAGATTTTTTTTTTAATCTCTAAAACATTTTGGAGAGAGGGCAGATCATTAACCAGGATATCAAAGGCAGGACACTGTAACGGATCACTTACTGGATTCCAGGCTACTTAAAAAGAAAACGAGAACCATTCGTTTCAAAGAATCACACTTGAAACTGTGTTGACAAGAAGTTCTGGTCTCTGTCTTTCAAACCAGACCGTAGACCTCTGTTTTTCCTCAGTTACATTAGGCACACTTGAATTAGCCGAGTCATCTGCCAATTACGGCTCCACTGAAAACAATCCTACTGATGCGGTTCAGATAAGATGTGGGGACAACGTGTTCCCCAGTGACAGAGAAGAAAACAGTCTGATCAGTCCGAGTCTCTTGTGTATGTTGTAAAATATCTCCTCCTCCTGTTGCGTTTACCGGTCGGGCCTTTGGAGGCAGAACACTTTCACCTGGTTGTCCCCTGAGGCAGTGATGGCGAAGGTTGCTTCCCTGTGACAGAAGAGAGGAATCAATCAATCAATCAATCAATCAATCAATCAATCAATCAATCACACCTCATTAATGAAAAGCATGGGTTCGATTTCGCTGAAACGTGGCAGGTAATCACGATCTGTCGTACTTGTTTATCTTGAAGTCGAGGATCTCCGCCGTGTGGCCGTGGTACTCGGACACCATGTTGCCGGAACGAGCGTCCCAGAGGCGCAGCGCTCCGTCCAAACAGCAGGTGGACACCACAGAGGAAGACTCCTCCCACTGCAGGTGCACGATGCCAGCCTGGAGGAACAATGGACGCCATTATCTCGGGTTGAGGATGTATGAATGGGTGAGAGGTGCACTTTCTGAGTTGTAGTGTGAGGTGAAACGATAAAAAAAGCTGAAGATTGACAAAAACTGTGTCCACTAATGTGCGACTACACTCCTTAATTGGATGTTCTCTCTCAGACTTCTCAGTTTGTATATATATGTTAGAAGCAACTCAGCTCGACCTCCCTGGCTGCACCAGAAGCAGTTGCTAGGAGATTTGTGACATAACTGCAAAGCCTCCGTAAAGTATATATAGTTAGGACAAGTGAGATGCATGGCAGCATGTACAGGGGAGTAAACTAAACATTTAACTGCCACACACACACACACACTCTCTCTTTCTGGTTACCTCATGTTGGCACCTGTGCCTCAGCCCCTGTGTGGAGATGTCGTATATAGCCAAGGTCCCGTCCAGGTACGCCACTGCCACGAGAGGAAGGCTGGAAAAGAAAAGAGGCACAGCTGAAAAACAGATTTCTACAGCAGCATCTATTTAATAATTAGATGACTAGTCTAACAGGTCAATTTTCTACTACTTTCTCCTCTTGCTCTGATTTACAGCTAATGACACTTGAGCTACACATCCACATGCAGCTTTTGTTTGCACTAAACTGCCTTTTTTATACCCTTTAAATTGTGATGAAAAGGCATTACACAAGCTCAACTTCAATACAGACTTCTTTATCACACACCCACGCTTCAGCAGCTTAGGGAATAAAAGAGGTGAAAGAAGAGTTTCTAATTCAGGTTCTTGATGTAGATCGGTGATAATATAACCATCGGTTGTAATAACTCGGAGCAGCAGCTACGAGCCTGGACAGAAGCTTGTGCTTATTTTATCTGACCCCAAAATTGAAAGGTGTTCAATACGTAATCATACGAGGCAGAAAAGATTTAATATGAGCTGGGGAATTACACAAAAGCTCGACAACTCACATGTTACAGAATCCCACAGTTTCCACAGAGTTAGTGTCTTCCTCAGGCTTCGACCCTTTGGCTTTGCCCCCCTCCACGGAGAACGATCCAACCACCTTCACACACACGCACACCAGACATTTGTATTTATCCAATATCTATCAGTGTGAATGCAAGTGGAACTGCAATAATAAATAAATAAAATCTTATTTTCTCTCACCTTGCCTGTGGCAGTATTGATGAGCTTTGCAAAGCCGTCCACTGAGCCCGTCAGCACCAGAGACCCGTCCTTGTTGCAGGCCAGGCAGGTCAGCGCTCCCTTGTGTCCGTCCTGACCTGTCAAAGATCAAACAATTCAATTTTTTAAAAAATATACCATAGCTTAAAGACAAGTGTTGCACGTGAAGGTTAACAGCAGGACGAAGCTGCCAGACTCACCTTTAACGACATGGATGGCGTTGCCCTGCTTCAAATCCCACACACGAACTGTCCCGTCCTCATAACCCACCACGGCCCGCTTACCTGGAAAAAATAAATACACATTTGATGGTGCTAAGTGGCTTTAAATTACACTTGTTATAAAAAGTCGCAGCGCCTCTGTGTCTCTCACCGTCGGGTAGGACTTTGCCGCTGGTGGCCTGGCACGCAGAACTCTGGAAGGTTTTACATTCTCCTCCAGGGATCTTCCACATCCACACGTTGCCGTCGTCTGTTCCCGCCAGCAGCACCGGCGCGCAGGGATGCCACTCCAACCACTGAAGAGGAAGCAGAGCAGACGACCGCAAATTAAAAGCTACTTCATCCGATCGCTTGTACGTATCCCCTTAAATTCCACCGCAGTTTTCAACCAGTGGCAAATGAGCAGATCTTGTGATTATGATGGGTGGTGTGCCTTGCTAAGGAGCAATTCAGCACTCGTCCTCTCATTTCCTCATAAATTCCTGCACTCCAAATAAAATACTCTACACAAGTGCTTACAGATGCATCAACATGCATCCGTAAACACACATTCTCTGCACCGACGCCCCCTTACCTCCAGATCTCCAACTTCGAAGGACCAGATCTCCTCTTTGGTTTCCACTTTCCAAACTTTAATCAGGCCACTCATGTCACCGGAAGCCACCAGCGAGGAATCATGGCTGAACACGGCACACGTCACCGAGTCTTTGTGACCTGTGGAAAACAAATTTGCTGTTTATTTTGCAAGGTTATGTCTCTTAAAGGAATTCACTTTTTATTGCATAAATGCCTGCTAAAACTAGTTCACACAAAACTGCAATCCCTTCTTCAATGCCATTGACACTCACCTGTGCACTCCAGCAGAACCTCTCCATCGCTCACTCTCCAAACATAGGCCTTATCGTCCTCTCCTCCCGTCACAGCCAAGGTGTTTGTTGCGGGATCCAAACTCACACAGAACACCGAATCTGGTGAGAGGAAGGGACGATCAGTTCACATCTTTGCCGTGCTTAAGTCGTCTGACTGTAACTGACTGAACCTGAATCTGACACAAGGTTTTTTTTTTTTTTACCAGTGTGTTTGGAGAATGTGAGCTCGCTGTCATCCTGCTCTGCCTCAGCCTCCATCTCGTCCTCCGTCTCCCAGCCTTCATCATCCTCTGCGTTTCCAGCATCCTCAAATTCAACATCCTCCAAGTTATCTGCCAAGTCATCTAAGGGAAACAAGAAAGAAATCAGGAGTGAACGGAAACGGCTGCTTTTAGGATTGAAAACAAACTAAACAAACAAACACATTATTATTTATTTAAAAAACAAATACTGAACTTTTCCAAGAAGATAAATTTAATTTATTCATCAGTTTACTTCATCTCAGTCTAATCCAATTTACCAAAATAAATATGTAAGATAAGACAAGAAAATAAAAGACTTCACTTCAGCTTAATAATAATGAAAAAAGACATAACAATTTAAAGTACTTGAAAAATGAACAAGGATATTCAATCTGGCAACACTGGCACCGGTTATAACTGATTATATAAGCAGCTATAACTGATTGGAAGACGTGTAGACAGTTTTTCTACCCACCTGGACCAGGCTCTGCCTCGTCTAAATCGATAGTTTCAATAATTTCCTCATCTCCGTGGAGCTGAAGCATATTTTCCTCCGTGTTATCCATGCTGTTAGCGAGCTACTAACTACAAGCTGGTAATAAAACAACCCAACAGTCCAGCTAGCTAACCCGCGTTTAGTCGAAGACACGTTCAGCTACTTACAGAGTCGAAAATGTGGGAACGAAAGTTACACAAACGTATATAGGGTATTGTGAATTAACAATAGCAGTGGTTAAATGTCAGAATAACTGCTTCTCCATGTTTTCTTCACATGTTGCGGCAGATGGAGAGACAGGCGCTTCATGATGACGTCAGAAACTTCGTCGTTGTTTATATCTGTGTCCGCAAGATGGCGACGTTATACAGATTGAACACAGCAAGAGCTGCTTAAAAATACAATAAGACCATTTTAAAGTGTGTTTTAACCATTTAATTTGATGTATACAGATGCCTAAACCCGTAAATGTTTTTATTTTTGCATTGGTACTAAGCTAATGTAATTTGGGGTTTAGTAAACCTTTTATTTCTGACCAAAAACTGCTGCTATTGCTTCACTGGTGGAAGAAAAACATACAAAACCGACACCACAAGTAAGTCCTACATTCAGAACATTACTTTAGGAAAGTATAAAACTATTAACATCACTTAAAAAAATGATAATCAAAACATATGCCTTTGTATTTACATTTAAAGGGAAAGAAGAATCATTTACCACTTCCTTTATTTTGTTTTCTCTACATGTGCTGGGTAAATGAGCTCTTCAAGGAGTCCTTGTGGAGTAAAGAAAAGTCACAAGCATCAATGGCGTCCAGGTAATGTTTTGGTTTGTTTCATTAATTCTTATAGTGCAACAATGTGTTGGTCAGCTTCACTCTCCCTAGAATATAATGATGAAAAGCTGTTTGTTGTGTTATCGTAGCATGCAGGCTTCTGTCATTGTGATCATCCGTTCTGCTCTGTCTTGTTACAACAGATGTGGGATTCATTCCCTCTCACTCATTCATCCACCACATGATCAACACTCATGCTCATTCATTTCTCTGCAGTGAGCAGCTGACTGATTCAGTTCAGACACTCATGAATCATCATTATTCTGCTTCACCACTGATCGGTTTCGTGTCACAAAACTGTAATTTTATACGTGTGGTGTGAGCAAAGATGGAGCAATTCAGTATGGTGTTTCAAACTAGTGTAGATGCAATTGACACTTTGCATTTTACATTTTGGGATTATTGAGGTCACTGTAGTGCATCAATCACAGTCTTGATTGACTTAACTTCTAGTGACTATGCTGAGTTTGAGTTTTACATACATCTACATAAATCAAAGAAATAATATGACAATGAAATAAGCTGTCAACCTTTAATAACAACGGTAGCGTTTTGTGCTTCTCCAGGGTTGCCAAGTTTGACCTTTGATCTCTGTATGCAGAGGAATGAAAGGAAAAGGCTAGTCTAAGCACTACACCATTTTAAAAGCAGCTCTCCCTTCTTTCTTTGCCCCTCCATCAAACGATCCCTGGTCAGAGATATTTTATGAACACTTAACACAGTTTGTCTACATCAGGTTCTTTGGTTGGGGTTTTATGTCTCTCGCTATATGCTGCTGGCATGGCTCATGGACTGCATGCCCAAATAAGTTTTACTGCCTGCCCGGGGCCCTCCATTTCATACCTTCTCTGGAAAAATACAACCGTCTCATGATGTGGTGAGATGTGGAAACATCAGGGTGTACGTTATTTAGGCGTTTTAAATCTGCTGTGAGTGAGAGATTTATAAACTCTCCGTTTGGTTATGAGAAAGGCTGGAAGAGGCTGTCGAACTTTCACTCTGGAAAGTTAGATGACATTAGTTACGATTCTGGTTGCAGCCGCTTTTATTTCATCAGTCTATTTCTGCAGTTCGTTTTTTCTGGCTAGCAAAAGACTTCATTCAGCTCCTATACACGTAAGTCAAGCTTGAGCATGTGAATCATATTTTGAGACACTTTTACTAGAGTGGATAGCAGCTGATTTTGAAGGATGATACAAATACCAACCCAAGGGCTGATATTTTCTCTCATAATTCAATTAATTCATTTCTGTACCAAAACATGGAAAGCCCAGAGAAAGCCTTTCATACAGAAGTTCGACCATCATCAGACACTCAAAGTCATTAAAACCCAGACTTTGGAAATTCTTTTAGGCTTAGCAGCTCCTTCAGGCGATGTGGTCCCCGAATAATTTTAATCAAATGTCTCCAAAAATAAAAATAATAATCGACCTGTCACATCAAAGAACAACAATTTGACGGATAACGAGAGAGAAGACAAGGCGGTTTGATCCTGATCATAGAGCATGGACTTTAAATATGGTCTCTGGTCAGGAGAAACAGGAAAAAACATACGTAACAGTGACCGTGAGCTGGTCTGACCTTGTGATTCAGACCACCGAGCAACCACCAAATGTAACGAAACATCAATTATGAAAGAAAGTAAATTGTTTCGTTTGTCTTCTCTTTCTTCTCTCTGGAAATCTTTAAACTCATTTTCCATTAAAATTTTATTCACAGCAGATTTTTGGTTGTGAACCTTCCAGACTTGAACGTTAACTGTGGTGCACTTCAATTCAATTTTGAAGCACTTAGATTTTGTTGTTCATCAAAATCATCATTTTTTACTCCCCCACAATCAAGGTAATTATGAAATACAACACATTGTCAAAGTTTAAACAAGTGCTATACAATCTTTTTAGCTTCCTTGTAGATGCTGCTTCTTCAAACCTTCATTTTAACCCACTTTTTTTGCGAGGCGTCTGGGTGTAGCAGCTCAGCACTCGAGGAGGTTTTCTTTCTCAGAATGCTTTCCTGTCTGGTTTTGTCTCAGTCTTCTGAATCTGCCTATTTTTACCCAGGCGGCGCTCTGGAAAAGCACATTGGGTGGGCTTCTCTCTGCCGTCATCAGGACAGCGGAGACCAGGGGCTACCCGTCATAACAACATTTCTGGGTTTATCACTCCTGCAAGCTGGTTTATGTCTGAAAAGCGGCGCGCTCCGGGGTGCTGTTACTTTATAGGGACACGCAGACGCATACAAACACATGGAAACACACAACTGCGCCGGACCAGGACATGGAGGCATATTCATCTGCTTTGTGTGTATGTGTGTGCAGCGCAGGCACCTTTACACGCTCTCTCTCTCACTCACACACACACACACACAAACAGTATCAGTAATAAGGCCTGGGAGCTGTTGCTGTGTGAGAGGTAATTACTCCATGCAGCTCAGCGAGGCTTTGATGGAAAGTTTTAGACTAACTGGCTCGACTGTAAGAAGCCTCCACTCTGCTGCTTTTTAACAAGAACTCTTTATGGCTCCTTTTTGCTCTCTTCTCTCTTAAACACTACACTTTCATGGCACCCTGGAAAGATTTTACATCTCATTTTTAAATAAGAGCAAACTAACATTGTAGAGAAGGCCCTAATTCACATTATCCAGTTAATTCACATTGGAGCACTTTCATTGCTCGGGCTGTCAAATGCACCGTGAGATGTTTAGAGATGTTTTCTTTCTTGCTGGCAAAGCAGAGGCTCTTTATGACGCTGAGGTCTGCCTCCTTTGTCTGCATGCTGCATCTGACTCATGTGGGAGCGCGCTGGGTGAGACGACGGCTTCCCTTCTCAAACCACTAACAGCCAGTTCTGTGTGTGTACTGCAAGTGGTCTGGTCCACAGCCTGTGTGTGATGTGTCTGCTGTGGTAGCAGAACGGTAGTTTGCGCGGGCCCGACGGTACGCGCTCCTCGCCTGTTGACTTTCCAGCCTGATTGCTGCTCCTCTTCCAGCCGCCGGCCAAAAACATTGGTGTATTTTTGGAACATCATTACTCAGGATCTGCGTTTTTTTAGCCCGAGCCATGTAAGGTACTTGGCACAGATGCTTTTAAAGGCCTCATGCGCCAAAATAAGAGAACATATAGAAACCCACAATGGATATAAACCTGAAGTGGAAGGAGGTGGCCGGTGCGCCGCTGGATGCAGAATAGTTAAACTAACATAATCAGCGATTTGGCAAACCCCGGTGTGATGGTCACTGAATTGCAAATGTGCTGCTCTGGGCAATATAAGCCAATCTAATCCCTGCTTTGACATCACTGCTCTGGACACACTCACTCACACATATACACACATTTGAGTGTTTTATGCATGTCTGCGTCAGCAAAAGCCCATAGACAAACAATATGCAGATGTCCAAGAGCAATCTGTGCTCCCTGACAGCACACACGCATTTGTGCAGAGTCTCTGAGACAACGATGGGGATGATAAACGTGATCTTTTTCACTTTAACGTGAGTCTTCACATTCATACGTCTTTCTTTTGGGAACATTTGGCTCAATTTACAAACAAAGTGTTTGGTTTTTATTCATCAGCATGCTACTAGTGCTGTATTTTCACGACTGATTGACGTTTAATTTAGTGCAGGCTCTAATTATTCCCACTAGATTCACTCACCTTTGCTCCTGCACAAAAATGAGAAAGATATTAGTCTAAAATGATCAGTTACAATAAAAAAAATAAAAAACTAACACTCTCATTAGCTGTGACTCCCATGTTGCTTTGTTATATTAGCCTTTGGCCTTTTTTTTGGACAAATATTTAGTCATAGTTTTGGTATTCTGGGCAAATTTGAGAAATTATATGTAGGGTCAATCCAAAATGAACACTGTAAACATCATAATGAATTCTGTTCTGTTTTGCAGTGGTATTCCCTCATTGAATTATTTAAAATTAAAGGCCAGCATGTAAACAAAAGGAGTTTAAAGGCCCCGTGCTGTCTCAGATATTTATTTTATGTTTTTATTTAAACGGAGCATCTACAGATGAAGAAGGTCTGCAGCCGCACAGCGCTGAGGTTTTAGCCCTAAAGAGCTTACTCAAGCACAACATCAGAGATGCCTTCAAGACAGACCGCCCTTACGTAACCGACGCTCCGTAGCTCATCCACAGAAATTATAATCCTCTGTTGCTATGGATACGGCTGTCCCAACCGGCTTCCCCCTGCGCTCTAAATGAGGAACAACCTCGATTAATAAATGCAAATTGTCACAGAGCAGCACAAAGATGAGGCCGAGTTAAAAATAATTTTAAAAAGAGAGGTGCTGAGGAGCCCATGAGCAAGACGAGGAACTCCTGCTGTCATCCCGGCCTCTGATGGCATTTGCAGGATCTGACAGCAATGAATAAAACAAGTTGAGTTGCTGAACGTTGAGTATAAACATTAGAGTGAGAGGTGGAGAAAGGGGAAAGTAACATTTTCCCTTCAGCTTCAACAAAAATATCCCGAGTGATGTCGGAGAGGAACTTGCGTTCGCCGTCTGAGGAAAATTAGATGCAACACTTGGTGTGATTGTCAGAGCTTTCTTTCCGTCGCTGTTGAACGGCACCCTGGCATAAATCTGGGCAGTGATGAGGCTCAGTCATGTTTCAACAACTTCTCCTCTTTGGTTTGTTGGTTCATTCGGGGCCAGAATCTAATCCGTTTTCCAAATTTCCCTGTGAACTTCACTGAGCCGTCAAAGCGGCCTGGAGGTACGAGACAGAGGAACAACAGAGAGCAGCTTTAACTCAGAGCAGAGCTGCGTCGTCTACCTCACACTTGGTGAAAAACAACTGTGTCTTCCTGCAGACGTAGACTATATAGAAACTGGTTAGCATATTCCAGTAATCAAGTCGGCTAAACCAGGCAGTGTAGTTGCACTTTTGCCTGTGGGTGGCTGCTGAGATGCAAAATCAAATATAACGTAATGGAAATAAAAGCATATTGGATTAGAGAAGGCAGTGGGGAAGGCGTTTCATGTTGCAATGAGCGAGAATTGGATAAAAACGTTTGTTTCATTTTGCCATTACTGGTTATGGAAACTGTTGAATAGTGGAAGAAAGATTAGTGGAGTAGTAGATCTCAGGCAGCAAACTAGTGACATAATAACTCTGTTGCTAGGCTGATCACTGACTTTAATAAATACACATTGATAGAGTTATTGCTTTTCTGTTCTTCAAAGACAATTACAGCAACCAACCACTGCCAGTCATTGATTTTGCACTGAAATCACATAGTATTTGTTATTATATCATAGTTTATCATATCATGTGGGTGTGTTCTTGGGGAAACTGAAACTGAAATTAATATTTAGTCGCCCACACCAGCTATATAATCTATGTAGGAACATTCTGGCAATGTAACGACACGCAGCAGATAAACCTATCATAAATAGGATAAGGTTATTAGAGACACACAACTGACATACAGAGGCCAACTGTAAATGACAGGCTATTAATAGATTACAGTGCTATGGTCTTAGTAATGTTGACGCATTAATTACATTTGCTTTCATATATCTTATGATGATAAAAACAGTAAAGAATGTAATGCAGTTATAATGCACTCACTAATACATCATAATATCAATAATGTGGGGGATAAAAATCCATATGTAGTGGCAAATAAACCCTATAATGATCCAGTGGATAATAAAAAAACTAGGAAAAAAAACAAAGAAAAACTCATTACATGCTGTTCTATGGATATTAAGTTTAATAATTATTATCATTAAGTAGGATAAAGTTATTAAATGAATAAAGTATTGACAACATTAGACGCACGTGAACAGCACGCTGGAATATTAAAGTAATAGATATATTTTTCTTTTACACCACAGGCCACGCCCAGAGACTTTTTCCTTATTAATGACAGCCACAATCACAACCTCATACAGTATATACTGCAGCATGCTAGTAGATCATCACATTTTCATCAGGATAACCCCGCCTCTGGTAGATGCAGGGGCGCTCCATGTGACGCTGCTGGGGCTGTAACAAAAATCCAGTATGGCGGAATCTGTCAGGAGATGAATTTTTTTTTTTTTTTTTTTTTTGCTCCCCCCTCAACCCCCTCCCCACCCCACTACCACCACCACCTCCTCCTCCTCCTCCTGGCGCTGAGAAAAACCCCAGAGTCTAACATGGGAGAGGAATAAAAGCCCTGTGGTGGGACACATAATGCTGGGACGGCTGGCCTCCTCCTGTCCTGGCGCGTGTTGTAGGTGAGCTGTTTGGTGCGTTTAAGTGCCGTCGGGATGAATGTGTGTAGCCGAGCTCTCGCATCGCTTTGATGTTGATAATATTCAGGGGCGAAAGGGGATGCGATGCACAGACAGGATTCATCAAAACAATGTCCGGCTGAAGTTTCCACTCTGCTCCGCTTCGGCTTCGGCTTCCCTGTTCGTTTTCAGCGGCTGCACACACGCCTGAACCGTGTTCAAACCCGGTAGGAGCGATTTTACATCCTAAAACCATTCAGCTAAAATAAAATTCCGGACGGTTTTTTTGCACTGTAGCGGGCGGGAAGTGTGTAAAAAGCGAGGAGGAGGGGGGGAATGGACGGGCGATGTTTATTATGCCGATTGTTGCTGTGCTATTTTTAGTGCACGGCCGAGCCTTGGGCTTTAATTCAACAAACCCTGTGTCAACACGTCTCTGTCGCCTTATAGACGTGTTATAGGCGAGGTAAATGCCTAAAAACGAAGGCACGGGCCTGGTAAAAGTGTGTGTTTGAGTGTGTGTGTGAATGGTTCGGGATGGGCGGTGGTAATTCTCTGCATGCGTCAATCCCTTTTTTTTTGTGAATGGGGGCGTACGGGCTGCTGGAGCTGTTCAAGCTACATCAAAACAGCATATTAGAGCTGCTTTAAAGTGCAGCTAAACTGGCTAACAGCAGCATAATGTATACTTTGGTGCATTAAGGGAGTTTTTTTGGGCTGGAAGTGCAGGATTAGGCTAACTGAGTGTATACCAAGCAGTTATTATTAAACAGAAGCAAATGTTACAGTTAATGCAGGTTTTTTTTTTTTTTAAAGGTGCAGAAATGCAGCTACATCTTGTGCTACTCTGCAACTCAGTCTGTGTTTTTATTATTTCTTCACTTTGGGCTCCAGGGCTTGTCTCCCCAGATCTGTCACCCTGCATCAAGCAAGCCTCTTTTTAGGGACAATGGCCTAGGACCCCCCCTCACACACACACACATACACGATTACCCCTCCTGAGACAGATGAGATGCCCTGGGAGAATGGTGTTGCATGAAGCCCCCCTGGAGTGTGGAGCTACACACGCGTTCATAAACCCCCCGCCTCCCCATCCCTCCGCCCCACCCGCCCCTCCTTGTCTCGCTTTTCCATCACAAAGCGCAGGAGTGCGTGCACTGTGCAGTGACCGACTTTTTTGGGGGGCAGTCTATCCTGCGGCTGTACTGTCTGTCTCTCTTGTCTTGAGACCCACCTCCCCACCCCCCAAATGCGCACACACACACACACACATACACATATGCATGCATGCATCCTGCTTTTGAGGACCTCTGAGACCTCTGCCAACACACACACACACACACACACACACAAGGGCATGAATATGCACAGCACCCCCCCCATGCCTACGCCGCGCCCCCTCCCCACCCTTCGACCTACCTAGCCCTCGGCGGTTTTACCCCTTTCTATTTGTGGCGGTGAAGTCGACTTGATGCTCTGGGCCCAAGCTGTGATTACATCTGACACTCCTGCTCCAGGCTTCGAGGAATTCAAGCCACCGTCCCAAAACAAAGAAAAGAACAATCGTTTATTTTCCGACACAACAAAATGACCAGTCAGTCACCTCCAGAAACAAAGAAAAGAGCATTTATTCCTAAAGCAAACTCAACATCTACTGTGACAAATTCACTTGTCTGCAGAGAAAGTGACACACTCTACTTTTTCCGTATTATTTCTAAATCTCCGAGCCACCTAGTCGAAAAGGAACCGTGTCTGGAACAAGCAATTTATTGCCTGATTGGTTTATGGCTTCATGCAGTTTGAGCACAAGGTCGAACCCGAGGTTGTGTTGAGTTTTTGAATGTGGCCTTGAATCTGCCTGGTGACTGTATTTTGCTGTTTTCAAGAGGCGACATCACATAATTTGCCCGTTGAACTGATGAAAGTACACACTGGCTTTTATGTGACACTTTTTATTTTACTCTCACCAGAGTTTAAACTCTATTGAGAAAGTAGAAAAGGCTAATAGTCCAGGTGCATTGTTCCAAACCAAAATGTAATTGCTCTGATGGACTTAAAACTGTCACATTTCTTCCAGGAGCTGAAGATGGCCAAGGCATGTTGGCTTTATACCGTTAGGTTTAATCCAAGACTTCAGTCAACAGTTGGCGTCTCCAAATTAATGTCACTGAAAAATCAATACTATAAATAACTTGAATCGTATCGTGCTGTGTGTTAGAGACATTAATATCGAGCTTTTTCTCTCCGGATACAGACTCACTTCCCTTCGCTCATACGGTGAAATCTTCCTCACAGATCCTCATTTCCTGAAATGGAACCAGTATAAATAAAAGCCTCCAAATTTCAGATGAAAACTGAAACTGGTGTTACTATGTAAGAAACTAGATATTATTTTTTGAAGAAAAGTAGTAATATGGTGCTTTTTTCTGTCCTTCTGTTAGGTTGGTACCGGTGTGAGACATCGAGCTGCTGCTGTGATTGGAGTAACCACATTAAAAGCCTCATGGGGATTGGCTGCTGCTGGACGTCTGCTTCCTGCTTCCAGCCTTGAGGGATCCTTGAGGGATCCTTGAGGGACTCTCCTGAGTGTTGGATCAGCCAGCACGCTCACACACACACACACACACACACACACTCCACATCCACAGTTTTGGCGGGACAGCGGCCTCCCTGTGAATCAGTCGCACACATCTCTTCTGTACTACACATCCCGAGCCCGGTGCTCGCTTCGCCGTGTCGCGTGGACGTCCACCTTACCAACCTGTCGGCCATGACGTCACACAGCCACCAAGGTAAGAACACTCTCACTCTTGTTGCTTTTTTCAAGTTGCTGAACATTTTTCCGACAAGAATGAAGGGGCAAACCCACAGTATGACTGAAAATCCATAATTCACCAATCTTGTGTACATGGATAAAGTTATTATTATAAATAGCAAAGGTTAGATCAGTGCATCCAGCTGCTGTTCCTGCAGCTGTTCTCTAATATTTTTGGAAGTTGATTCTGCATTTAAAAGTCTAAAGTGTCGGTCACATTGGTGGTGAAAGCTGTTCACCATGGGCTTAAAATTAAAGTTATTTGTCAGTGAAGGATAAAACATAAAATCAATTTTCTTGCAAGGAGGGTTTTAAAAAGCGGCAGGGAGGCAGAGAGTAGATGTAGTTTTGTGGCATCTTCTCAGCAAAAAAAAAAAAAAAAAACGGCGATCCATCACTGCTGCATGCTGGGAATCTCCGATAGAGAGCGGCTGTAACTGCGTGGAGTAATGAGAACGTGGCTCCTCGCTACAGTCGCGTGAAGAGGAATCTCTGGGCTGCTACATCTGCCGTGCTGATATATGTGCACATTTTGATTAGGAACACAGACAGATTGCCGCTCGCTAAAACGCAATAAAACATTTTAATCTGGTCTTATGGCTGTTAATTTGCCTCATTCAATATGAATGTGCTCAAGAGGGCGAGGAGGGAAAAAAAAAGGGGTCCCTCTTTAAGAGAGCCTGCTTTCCTTTTTAACACCTAATCAAGCTCAGTTTAGACGCTTTACCCAGCTGATAAAATAATCTGGCGTTCAGCTGGCGGATAAAAAGGTGCGCTTCCTGCCCGGCTCGGTGTGGTACTGTACCTGACAGTGTCGCCCATGTTTGCTGTGTACACCTGGGAGTGTGTGCACTATAAATACCGCAGCTGAGGTAACCGCCGGGCCCCATGGGATGTGAACAGGCTGCAGCCCTCAGCCCTCCCAACATCTCCATCACTGACACTCCATGACTTACGCCGCTGCGTGCGCTGAGATGACATACTGCTGTGGTGTGGTGTCGGCTCACTCTCCCTGTCTCCAAGCAGGGCCAAGCGCTTTATATTGTTAGATCCACCTTGGATTAGCACGGCTCAGCACTGGTCATTAGATAGCTTTTTCTAATTCCTCCACACGTCCACTCATCTCCATCGCAGCCAACACTGGCAAAAATTAATGCCCTGCTAATCCCAAGAAATGATTTCTGACAGTGATATCTGTGCAGCGACACGTTGAACACTGTCAGGCTTCTAAATAAGTGTGAATGAACAGCGAACTATGAGCGTTAATGCTCTTAATTTTCCTCGGTCTTGAGCCTGGAAGTCTGGAAGTTTTTATATAAAAGAAAATTGAATCAGTCGTGCCCACGCGCTTTGTTCACGTTTTTGCATATTTTGTGAGAAATATTTTGCTTGAATACAATTAAATATCCACAAGGCTTGAAGAAAAAGATAAAAAAAACTCTTATGACATCTAAATTTAAGGCTGCTAATTTGCCTGCAGGCGCTTTTTTGATTCCAGAAGTGATTATAATATTAAACCAGACACCCAGATTCACAGTCCTCTCCTAGTTTGTTTTTCAACTCATTTTATGATAAAGATTTTATTTATATACAGTTCTGTTGGGGTTTTGAAAAGGCTTTAAAATATATTATTATTATGATATTTAAATTAAGTGCTGCAGATTTGAGTCCGTGCGGTTTTTTTTTTCGAGTTAGAAGTTGTCGGTCTTTGGAAATCTTGTAGAAATGAAATCAAACGGGTTGTGCAGACTCTCACACTCTTCCCCTAATTCCTGTCTGAGCTCATTAGGAGGAAGTTTTATGATTTAAGAGGGTCTCCAAAGCTTCGAGGATAGAGTTTATGATAAGTAAAATTACAGCTGTGAATGGATTGCAAGGCAGATAGTTGGAGTAGTTTACATCATTAAGTTTTAATTTGTTAGCTTCCATCGAGGGCGCTTTGAAGAACAAGAAAAAGGAGATTTAAGCTGCAGAAATTGAGATATCTTTTCCCAGAATGCAGCTCATTTTGGATCCTTATTTTCGGCATCAGTGCCTCCAAGAATGAACTGAACTTCATGTGTAAAAAACGACAAAAGGTCATCACGCAGTAACTTTTGTTTTGAATAATTTCAGGAAATAATACAGAGTTCCTCTATCATTATCTGATCACAATACGATTCTGCTGGAAGAAGACAAACAGTGATATTGACTCGATGCCCAGAGCTGGACGCAGCCAAGGCAGGAAACTTCAGCCTCCTCTGCCCGTCGGTTGCGTCGGCCAACCAGCTCCTGTCAAAATATAACAAGATTTAGCAGTTTTTAAACTCCCACCCTGCCCTCTCTCATCCCCACAGCTGGCTTCCCAGCGGAGGGGGCTGCCCGCCCGCCCGGGATCTCCCTGGCGTTAACTCACCTCGCACCAAAACAAGACGAGCCGCGATCTTTTCGTGTCTGTGTGAGTCCAGGAGAGACGAGTCATACCCGCAGCCGCTCTCTCTCCCTCTCTCCCTCTCTCCCTCACTGTCTTGTTTGCCTCTGAAAAGCCCTCAGAGGAGACAGACTCGGCCCTCAGAGCGCTGCCAAGTGTGGGCGTCAATTTGAGGTGTTGCTTCTCTCATTTGAATGACAGCTCTGAGACAGTCCTGTTGGATCTCGGCGCACAGAGAGAGAGGGAGGGAGTGAGGGAGGCAGAAACAGGCAGCCAAGATGCTTTAAAAGACATGTAATGTGAAGAATGTGCAGCACTCTGGCCTTGTACTGCTTGTCAGGCTCGTCCTGTGGTTTCTTTTTTTCCCTGACATGTTTATGGCGGCGAGCTGAGGGTGGGATCTGTTCTGTCGGGTTGATTTCTCTGTTATAATAATAATCTGTCGTTTTGCGAGAGGGATGCAAGGACATCGATCCTGTGGCTTCATGTTGCATAAGGGTCGTCTGCTTCTGCCCCTGTTAAATTGAATGTGTTTTACATTGAGCGCAATTAGACACTGAACATTGTCTTTGTACCCGGGGGGGAACAATGAGACTTTCACATGCACGGCTTTGTTGCACACTATTTGCTGCGTAATTCAAAGCTGCCAACTTTTTTCTTTTTTCTGAGCTTGCTTTGCACTTATTTCCAATCATCTACCAGACCTAAATATACTGTATGTGTGTGAGTGTGTTGAACCTCATGCAGCTCCGGCGGGTGTTTTAGAGCGTGCCCGGCTGCTTATGTGCCATTTTTTGTAATCTGTAAATGAGCTTACCAGCACGCGTGTTTTTGATCCAGGACTTACTCATTTTCTTTATTACAGCAGCAGTGGGATTTTTAGATTAAATATCATTTACCATAAATCTCTTCCTAGAAAAGAGAAATGTAAAACGCTTTGTTGGGTTTATATTTCTCAGAACAAAAGGGGGTCAGGCTGATAAGGCCTTCACATCGGCCCTTTTGCAGGCAGCTGTGTCACAGTGTTTGCACAGGAGTGATTACTCTGTGTACCCATCGCTTTAGCATGTTAGCCCAACACATTTGTTTTACACTTGTGTTTAGCAATGAGCTAACACCTTGAACGTGTTGGTTTCCATCACACATTGCACTTGTTGGTAGCAATAAAGCTAAATATGGAATAAATACAGACAGTATATTCAACCACAGCCATGACAGTAAGCTAACACTACCTGCTTACATGTCAGTATCTTTATTATCTGCTTCAAGGTTTATTTTGCTGTATCCTTGACTCAGACATGCCTCCACTCAGGGTTCATCCGGAGATATTAGCTTCTGCTTTTCAGCGCCACCTCTGTGGTTGTGGTCGTTTTATCAGTTCTTGGTGATAATCTTGGTTTCTCCTCGTGCAGATATGGAGGGAGGCTGCAGAAAACCACATCCCTGTGGGTTTAGACCACATCCTCGAGGAGACCAAAAAGCTATCTCCATGTAGAACATAGCTGAGGAAGTACATAAAGAAACAGAAGGGGGGCCACAAGTCACTTATGGTTTAATAAAGGTGGAAATCCTTTGCAGGAATGGCGTCCACCTCCTTGTAGAGTCCAGAGACTTGAGCTGTTAGGCTATAGCATTATTGAGTCGCTGAATGGCCGAAAGATTTATCTTTTGTTGCTCTCTGTAAGCTCAGGATACACATTAAGCAGCATCAGTGATTGTTAACTCAACCAACAATCTCTGCAGATCGATCGTATTGATGACTTTCCCTGATTGTTTCTCCTTTCCACACACACACGCTGCAATTGACACCCGGTGACATGGCAAATCTTCTCTTCCACTTTTCTGTTCTACTTTTCTCTCATTGTAAAAAAAAAAAAAAAAAAAAAAGTCATGCAAAACTGGGAGGAAATGAACTTAATGTGGACTTCAAAGTTTCTTGTCCAATTACACGAAATCAGGATAAGAAATTATGTAATTAATTTGCTAGATTAGATTGTCTGTTTCCTGCCTCACATTATGCACTGGCCAGTTTAAATGAATACAGAAGAAAGTAAGAATTATTTGCTCACATTCATTGGGAAAGAAAATGATGAAATCCAGAAGGCAGCGTGTAAATCATTTTATTTTAAAGGGATAGTTCAAGGAGTTGTTTTCGAGGTAAATTCATGCAAAACCGCTGATGCGTCACTGCCTTTGCCTCGAAAACAACTCTGTCTCGTAACGTTCCGCTTATATTTATTATTATCTCATAGCGTGGTGAATGTACAGGTCACAACTTGTCCACCAGAGCGTTTTGGAGTTGTTGGATTGTGTATTTGATGAGTTTGATGAGGGAAACCAAGAAATCCCATTAGCCTCCGTAGCGTAGCTCTGAGCAGCTCGCGGCTCTGCTCCGCCGTTCTAAAAATAGCTTGCACCGGCAATTAAAGGTAACAAACCTACTGCTATGACTATAGGGATTATAGCAATGGGCCAATTTGCCAAAATGTTGAACTATCCCTTTAATTATTTCCACGTACCGGTATTGCTCTTAAAAATGAGCCATATCCATCACTCGTGTCCATTCTTTACTGTGTGGACCACGCAGAGACCTGCAGATTGATGCGGACAGGAAGAGCAGTGGGTGAAAATGAAGCGATGAGTTTTCTAAAAAAGAGAGCACACAGTGGTACAGCGTCTTATTAAAGCGGGAAGGTGATGCCGCTCGCTGGCAATGATTTGTTTTCATCTGTCTTAGTCAGAAGCGAACCGGCTTTCCAGGAAAGTCTGCAGTGTTTACCGCTGGAGCAAGAACAAGGTCTGCACATGACTCACACACACAAACACACACAGACTCTGCCCAGTAAGCAGTTGGTAAGAAAGTTCCAGGTATAGTAAGTGACTATTTATGAATGAGCAGTTATGTTATATGCAGAAAAAGTTAAAAAGTGAGCATATTCCATGAACACTATCAAGAAGCAAGTCCACGGCTGTAAATACACTGCATTCAGATGAGACTTTTACTGCTTTATTTTGCAGCATCTGTGTGGGTGTGAGCACCTTTTTATGGCTTTGAACTGGTGAACTTGACACAGTGCTCCTTTCCTCGAAGGCTCAGTGGTATCTAGGTTACAAGCACAACAGCTTCCATACGGCTTTGAAGCACAACAAAAACAGTGAAGGGAAATAAAGTCATCAGATAAGATAAGACGATATATTCCTTTTATTTGCCCCACAATGGGGAAGTTTACGGTGCGCAGCGTTGCAGCAGCGGGCAAAAGTGAAAGAATTTAGAGCACAAGATGATAAATATGAAGAAATAGCAAGAGATAAGTTGTTAGAAAATATGTAAGAAAAAAATCTAGCAGTTTGTATGATAATATATACAAGAAATTAGATATAATATGGCCAAACAGTTAACAGATGATCAACCAGGATCTACAGTATGAGCTTGTGTGGCCAGATGTTTTTTCCACAACTTTATTTCCTCTTCAGCGAGCCAGTCAGTCAGGTGATCGGCGGTAGGCAGGACATGCTGCGACACAAGGCACTGATATGAGAATGTAAACGTGCAGCAAGTAACGAGTGCACCTCTCTTCAGAAGGCAGAGAGCAGTAACTGCAGGAACAGTGGAGTGATGATGAAATCTTTTCAGGATCGGTGGCCATCTGTGCAATGCAGAGCTGTAAATGATGCATGCTTTAAGTGTGTATAACAATGACTATGTGTGTCACTATAGGGAAGTGGCCAAATATATATTTGATTTATTGGCCCCCAAATAAATGTGTCATGGACTTTGCATAAGTCTGAAGTGCACATGGCCTCTGCTCAGTGTTCAGCTGCAGGGAAACAAACTGTATGTTTCCCACTTTAGTAATTCGAGAGGCTTTTTCAAGGACCCACCAGAATTTAAATAATATGATAACCAAATGAGAAGCAGTAGGCCACAAAAATTCCACTCCAGTGTGTGTGTGTGGTAAATATAAAGCTGCTGATTATTGTCTTTGTGTGTGTGTCTGTGAGTGAGTGAACTTTTATTATCTGATCATAGGGAGATCTGGCAGGGATAGCAAGTGACAGCCGCTGACGTAAACAGTATTCCAGACAAGGTAGTAGTGACACACACACATGCATGTACTCAGTCTGGTGTGAGGTTGCTTCCCCTCGCTGCTGTGGGGAAACCAACCCAGGGGACACAGAGCGGCGCGCTGCACGATGACTGGAGCCGGAGCTGTCAAACACTCGTGGCCTTTCGTCGGTTTTATTGTGTCTACTTTTGTTTGTCGTCTATCTGAGGTGTTGATTTAACAAAAAAAAAAACCCTCAGGCAGTGTCTAGCTCATATTTCATAGGTGATTGTTGTCATGATGAAAATCCAGTCGTGTGGGTTTCTTAGTGCAAGTTCTGTTAAAACTTTACTTTTATAATGAGTGGTACAGACTGAGGAATATTTCCTCTCTGGGATTCATTTTTGTCAGGGATTTCGCTTCATTAAATTACCATTCATGCCTTTTTCCTCTTGATTTTGAATTGTCATTTTTTGCCGATCCCTCCAGAATAATTAGAATTTGCCCTTTTCGACTCATCCAGACCATCGTACCATCTCAACCCCCCGTCTTTGATAAACACTGCGGCCGGCGCAGATCTCTGGATGGCTATAAGTCTATATTATGGATCTGCTTTTTATTACACCTGCCAGATACTATTAACGGGGCGGTGGTGGTGGTGTGGAGATTTAAGGAACGGGGCGGGAGGATCACTTGCCCTGCATCAGGCTGGTGAAGGAGAAGCAGGTTCTCTCCCCCCTCCCCTAGTAAGTAAAAGTGAGGAAACTGAGGTGCCCTTGAGCAAGATGCATAACTCATAACTGGCCCAGCAGAGCTGCCACAGTATGGCTATGGTTTCCCTGGCACAGGCCAGACATGAGGAGAGCTGCGAAAAAGCTCCATAATGAGTCATCTTCTGAAAAGTTAAGAATCAAGTGGAATAAAAGAGAAAATATGAGCAAGACCAAAATATTTAAATGGTTCTTGCATTAAATGTGCATTCGCTGGCCCCTTTTCATCCCCTCCTCCAAACGCATGCGATCACACATCAGACTGCTTAAATCCAGGGGTGAAGGGGTTAAAAGCTTTCACTGCAATAAAGAGGGCCCGGCTTATCCCTGAGTCTATTTTTAGCAGCACACACACCAGATATGTGCACGGGCATTCATGGCGAACAAACAATCATTATTTTTGGTCTCCCGTGTTGATTCCCCCTCTTTACGGCCGAGCAGCTCGTTGCGGTGTGTGTCGTGCGTGCAGCTGAACACGGAGCACGCATGACACTAATAGCGCCTTTTCTGCGGGGTGGTCATCATTAAGCATGATGAGCCCTCATCAAGGGTAATTTTCAAGGCGTCCACTTGTGCTGACATGTTGTTTTCTAATGCTACACAGCCACATTTTGGAGCAGATTGCAAAATGCACCTCGGCGGCGTGATGCACCCTCCCTCTCCTTTGCCGAACCCCCGTGAGCAGAGAGACGAGGTTCCTGGCCACCCATGTGCCGCCGACTTGGCTGAACACGGCCGCCATCGCTGAGCTAAATCTTGTGCAACGACTGACCCCCCCAACATGTGCGAGCTCTGCTTTGTCCTTTGTGCAGCACCCACCACCACCTCGTCTCGCTGCACCCACCCTCCTCCAAAAACAAACACCTAATCACGGCCATTATCCTGCGCCGATGTCCTGGTACATTAGAAAAATTGTTTTTAATTGATAGTAGGACAGAGACTGCAGAGGGGGAGCATGAGCTAATGAAAGGAACGGGACGCAATCCTTTGTCCCCGTGTCTTTTGTCTCGCCCCAGCCGAGAAACTGGATATACTGTGTCCTGCCAACGAGCTGTCAGCGGCAATTACGGTTTACACCGCCGCCTCGGAGCCCGATCCATGTGCCTTTTGACGAGGCGCTCCGCAGGGCTTGACGCGAAGCACGGTAGTCTGGCCTGGGCCCGCCGGAGACCCTGTGGCTTTATGCAGCTGGATCAAAATGTGATCTTTGCCGAGACACTTGAAAAAGTCAAGAAAACATAAAAGTATTAAACGGTGCACCTGTTACTCTGTATGCATAGTAGCTGCAGAGCAACTGTCATCTCATATACTGTGGGTGTTTGTTGTGGTAAGGCTACCAAGTCTTTACAGTTGCATCACAAATCTCCTAGCAACCAAGTGCAGCACGATCATGGACGCCCCTTAAGGATCGACTGTGGCGAAATGATCAGTAATTTATGACAACCTGCAGCATGCAGCTCAGGGCTGTAAATCACAACATCTTCTAGTCTAAATGTAGTTTTACTCCTAATACGTTGGATTGATGTGTCAGGTTTTATCTTCTCAACAAAGCTGCAGCGCACGGCCATAACTTTGCTGCTTTTTAAAACTTCTAAACTCCTTAAATTTTGAATGAGCCAACAAATCACACAGAGCTGTTCTCCAACACTCACAGTCATATTAAATTCATAAATCTGAGCTGCAGCTTTAACACAGTCATTTACCATCAATGCTGACACTGAAAAACCAACAGTTTGGTTCTGAAGCTCACTCAACATGCATCTTTGTGACTTTTCCAGCTTCAACCTCCAGCCTCTTGGCCTCTTGCTCATCTGCTGAACTCGTGACTTAAACGAGTTTTGGACGCGCAACAGACACCAGCGGCCTAATTACCAATTTCCAACTAATTTGTGATTTTAAATCAAATGACGGCATTCACCGAGAAGCACAAAGAAGCGCTAAATGACATTACCGCTGTGTTTTCTACGGCTCTGCCGGTATGAAATGAGGGTCAGATGGTTGTTTCCTGGCTGTTTTTGCGGGATGCAAACCGGTGGCGGCCCGCACAGGGGTCACCCATTCTCTTTTATCAGTCGCCATGACGTCAGCGCGGTGCCCTCGGGAAGCAAATTTGCGACCCAGAGGAAAAGGCTCTTCAAGGAGAGGCGTGTTTGATTAATCGTATTGTTCCTGTCTGGATCACCTTGCTAACTGGAGTCACCCTGGACGAAGCAGCCAGAACGGAAGTGCACTGAATGTAATGAGGCCGGAGCATCCTTCCTCTCTTTCTCTAGCCCCGCCGTCTGTCTTTGTCAACGCCGCGGCAGCACGGACAGACATCTCATTCTCGAGCTCCTGCATAACAAAGGCCTCTGTCAACATACAGCGTGCACTCCAGGGTCAAGCCCGCTTGTCTCTGCGTGTTTTTCACAAAACTACATTTAGCGAACGCAGCTGAGAGAAAGATAGAGAGCTCTGTCTCTTGCCTCATCTCTGCTGCTGCGTCCTACAGCGGCCGATCATAACATGCATGTTTTTTTTGACGAGCGGTAGCTGCATTAGCGTTGAGTTGACTGACTCTCTGCCTGAGGCGAGCTGCGGCTATTTATAGCTCGCCGTCTCTTGATGCGTGCCCAGTGGGACCAGAGAAGAGAGGAGGATGGAGAGGAAGAGAGAGAGAAAGAAAGGGAGGGAGGAAAGAGGGAGCCGGAGGGAGGAGGAGGGGGGGCTTCTGGGTAACTAGGCTACATTCAAGATTGATGGACCCTGTTGCCAAGGTATGGGGGGGAGGGGAGGGGAGGGGGGGGGCACTTCTCTGCAAGTGTGTGGTGGTTTGCTGCTTCATTACGACGCTGTCTGTCTCAGTCACACACACCTGCGCTCCCTCCACGGGCGTCTCAGGTGTCAGCCGTGCGGTCTGGACTGAGCCGTGTACACTTTGTCTAATTCACCACAGACAAAGATGCCCCTCCCTCCCCCCTACCCCCCACCACCACCACCACTCCCTCCAATGCTAATAACCCACACTTTAAAGTTGGAGATGTAAAGCTGCCACCAGCAATTTGTGCAAAAAACAGGCGTAGGATTACTCCCCAAGCCACAGGTGTCATCACACACACACAGATGCAGCTCATTTCCATTGCAAAAACCCCCCACGGCAGCGTGTGTGCCATTTGAATAGGCTCATCAAGAGATATCAACTATCATTGATGGGAATCTGTTTGTTTTTGGAGAGGCAGGGACGTGACCTCCCGCCTGCTCCTGCAGCGTTTTCCCCGACGCCACCGCGGATCCAAAAACCAGCGCGCTCTCTCTCTCGCAAAAAAGTTTGAATCACAATTTGAATGTGCACCTGTTCTGAGGTTGTTTAAGAAAAAAAAAAAAAAAAAAAAAAAAATCATAAAAGCACCAGACAGGCTGCGATACATCTGGATTTAGGCAAATAAAACCCGTGTTTGCGTGCATGTGCATGTGTGTGTGTTGAGATTCGTTTGAACAGGACCGAACGTGATGAGTCCACACCCAAGGTCCTCGCGGAGACTGGCGCATCGGGGGCGTAGCCATTCATGCAATGTAGTGCGAGACGAATACACACACATAATCAGTGTGTGATGCATCCTCCAGCTTCATGGCTAATTAAGTGTGTGTGTGTGTGTGTGTTTGTGTGTGTGTGTGTGTGTGTGTCTTTGCCAGTCTGGTCCAGGGAGAATTCCAGAAATAGATCACGCACAGTGAGACGCTCTACTGTTTTCGTCTCTTTTATTCCTCCAAAGGGATTTTACATGGGTTTTCATCTCCCATCCAAAGGAATAATTGCATGTTTGTGCAGCCTCAGATGTCTTTAAGCCGTGCGCTCAGAATATATATGGCTCAGGTGCTTATGGGTACTAAAAATACATCTTTATATAGAGAACATGTGTGTTGGTTGTAGCCGTAGATTTGTGTGCAGACGCGATGCATGTCAATTCCATCCGCTTCCCTCTCCTCCCTCTTTTCACCGTTTCGTTGTTTTTCCTCCGTCTTTCCACAGCCTCCTCTTTCCCCTCCTTACCTCTGTCTTCCCCCCCTCCCCTCCCCCCGATACGTCCTCCTCCTCCTCCTCCTCCTCCTCCTCTTCCTCCTCCTCCTCCTCCTCCACCAACCCTCTCTGTCGCTCTGCTTTTTATAGCCATGTCTTCCCAGGGCTCGGCAGCTACAAAAGCCTTTTCATGTTGCCACTATAATTACAGCCTACACACTTGCACAAGCACACCCACGGACACGCATGCACACACACACACACACACACATACATGCACGCACGCACACGGACACGGGAGAGGAGTGCAGCAGCACCACGGTGTCTTTGTGTCTGCATGCGTGCGCGTTGTGTGTGTGTGTCTGTGCGTGCTCCGCATGTGCAGCTATACACAAAAGGGTGAGCTATTTTTACCTCTCTCCCTCCCTCTCCTCCTCCTCCCCCTCCTCTCCGCTGCCCCCCCCCCCCCCCCCACCCCCTACCTCCCCACCCCACCATCCCTCTCTGCCGCTGCTGCCAGCCACATTTGCTATGCTGAGCACAGGCAGTATCAGTCGAGCCCCAACATCCCTCCGCTCGCACAGCGAACTCACACACAAGCAGCACACAGCGAGCCGATGGAAGGCTGCTGCTCCCTCGGCGTTCCCTTTTCCGACTCCGAGCGCATGTGAACGCACCACCGCAGCCAAGCATCTCTGCAAAAAAAAAAAAAAAAAAAAACCCACAGTCATGGACCAGGCGGTTTCTCAGGTGGCGGTAGAGGCGCCGCGGCATGCGCTGGCCGCCGTGCAGATGACCTGAAGCCCCTTCTCCTCTCTCTCGGACTGTGGTCTTCTTAACCGCCCCGGTTTTGCAGGAAGCCCGTCTCAATGTTGCGGACCATATTTGAAGCGGAGTGTTCTCTCTCTCCCACAGAGGGGATCCTGGGAAAGGAGCAGCCGCTGGAGGTTCTGAAGACATCGGCGCTCAACCACATCCCAACAGGTTGGTCTCTCTCTCTGTGTGTGTGTGTGTGTGTCTGTGCATTAGCCCCTATAAACCAAAGCCTGTTTGTGCACCTACGTGATTTCACTATTAACCACCACATCCTGTGTGACTTTGCATGCTCAGATGTGTCCGGTTGGTGTGTGATTAAATTGTGTTTTTTTTTTCACTGTGAAGACCAGTCTTGTGTTCTTCTGCAGCAGCAGCAGCATTGTGATAGTTGCACCTCTGACACGGTTTATGCAACTGATAGTTAATAAGTCTTTTGCAGAGTCCACGCTTGCTCCCTGTGCACTTATCTCACAGTGCCATTTTGTTGAATGGGAACCCAGCGCCCCTGAATGCAGACGCTCTGTTTGTGGGCTTGCGTGAAAGTGTTGTCGGATGTCTCAGGAGGAACGCCTTCCAAAAATATCCAACAGTGATGTGTTGCGCTGCAAGTTTCTGACACAGTTTAACGGCCCCAAAACAAATCCGAGCTACCTTTTATATATTTTCGTCTCTGTATCCCCACCTGCTGCAAGTATTGTCTCTGTTGTTCTGCACTGTATGTACAACAGCTTCCTCTGCCTCCAGTGAAAACGAGGATACAGATCATAGGGAAAGAGGAAGAGGAAGGAGCAGAGATGAAGCAGCACAGAGGGAGGTGAGAGTATAGAAATGAAAGGGGCAGATGGAGATGAGATAACGTGAAGGAGAAATGAGTCTGAAGTTATACATGCATAATGCATGATCTGATTCCATAATGAGTGCGCTTAAACTGTTCATTTTATACCACAGAGAACAATTTGGGTTTTCTCCTTAAAAAATAATGAAAATAGTAAAAGTCTGCTTCATAATTTAGCGCCTGTGCTGCTCTGTAGATATGTATGAATTCACAGAGCAGCAGAAAGCAGGCAGGTGCTGTTAAACACAGCAGTGATCTCAGTCAGCCTGTTGCTGGAGGAAGCTATAAAAAAAAACACACACACAACAAAGTTTCATCTTCACTTTGACCCAGCTCGTCTTCTCTTTCGTGTCCTAAACCTTCGCAGGCCTCGCACATCCTCTCATGTTGTTGGGGTTATTTTCCGCGCGCCTCCGGCAAGGCTGATAAAATATTGAAATTCACTAGAGTGACTTCATCACATATTCTCGAAATCTGTTGTCTTGGATACGGAGCTGCCGCGGGGGGGTGGGGGGGAGTTAGTAGCGTGCGTGTGTGTGTGTGTGTGACCCGCGCCGTTTGGATCCGCCGCTCGCCAGGAAGAGGAGAGTGCACCTGTCTCAGAGCGTCGGTAGTTGTTGCATCCCTCCACTCCAGCCCCGAGTGTTTTCCCTCACAGAAAATGCGAATGTGTTTTCCAACACCGTGGTGGCCTGACCTCGCTGTAATCAGATGCTGGTGCACGCGCTGGATGGATGCAAAGCAGTGGTTGCTGCACCTGCAGGTCAAGTTACGTGACTCAAAGAAAACACCTGAGTTCGGTTTCACTCAAAGCAGCACTGCCGGATTTCAGTGACTCTCCTTTTTTTTTTTCTTTTTTTGACTGATTGAACTTTTGTTATGATTAGTTTCACCAATAATTTCACCTTGCAAAAGTGAAATTAGAGCCGAAGCAATAAATCCATCAGTACAGAAAAGGAATCAAGAGATATTCTGTTGAAGTCTTTCTCTCTGTGAGACTTCACTGCTTTCTCTCCTTTGTAATGTTGTTTTTGTGTCATTACAAAGAAATGGGAAAAATAAATCAACCACTATTTTGTTTTTTTTTTAAAAAGAAGAACCAAATCAGTTCTGTAATTTTCAGTGTTGATTTGCTGCATTTATGTCATTGCACAATTAATAATTTTTGGATTGTGGACTGTTATCAGACAAAATGAGTTACTTACTGTTTTCTTTCTTTGAAAAATGAATACAGTTATAATTCTCTTCATAGAAATGTCCAGGTTATCCACATGACAGCACAAAAATACAGGCGGAAGATTTAGATTTTAAAGTAAAAGTATAACCAACTCTCCAACAATAAATATGTTGCATAAACGTAAAGAAATAATATGTTGATCCAGTTTATTTAATCTTAACTATTCCACATATTAAACTATAATTATGACAATTTGACTATAATTTGAAGTCATGCATTTGGATCACTGCTTTGGTAAAAAAAAGTGTTCTTTCTCCTTGATACCAGTGCTGCCCCAGGCAATGACATGTTACACAACAGATGGTGGACCAGAGGCCGAGATGCACGTACTACACCTCAACCTTCACACGTCGTCCCTTTCTGTGTCTCGTGTGTTATGTCTCTGCCTCACAGTCACCCATCTCCTTCCTCTTGAGCCGCGACGCTGCAGACTGTTGTATGATGTCACTGAGACCGCGACAAGCCAGAGCTTGCTTTCGGCAGAACAGGACTCGCTGCACCTCGACACGTCCCGCTGTCACACCCTCCCTGTTCCTTTACTTCTGCTGTCAGAGCTCCGTCTTGTTTCCTTCTTTTTTTTCTTCTCCTTAAGGAGGTCACGGTGCCATTTCGGGGCGAGATCGCAATCAGCCTTTTTGCTTAGCCCGTAACCGAGAAAGCTCTTATCGTCTCCAAGAGTTTGAGCTTTCACAGAGGCGAAACTCTAATTCAGAGCAGCTGTGAGAGTCAGCGGGAGAACGTAAGGTACGGCAATGTTCATCCAACCCACCCTGAGAGACCAATCAGTAAGCCAACTACAGCTTTTTTCCACCATCAGCAGATGTGCTACTTGTTGCCTCTCCTCTCGCCCTGCTGCGAAATTCACTGTGAAACCCTTTACAGAATATCTCCCCTTCATTGTGCGTATTTTATATTTTTTAAAAAGACCTCCGCCACATTTTACTGAAGCCGCTCTTCCAGGCTCAGTATGACATCTATTAAGCCTAACGAGTGTGGAGCTCCGGCAGTCCGACCGTGGGATATACACTCGGTGAACCGAGTCTCAAATCAGAGACGCCAGCCCTCTGCATTGTCTGGTATAAATAGATCTGCAATTGGAGCCAGAAGAGTTGTTGAGGGTGCCCGAGGGGATGTAAACAGATTGTGATTTGTTGCGGGGAGATGGAGGGAAGAAAGGTGGGAGGGAGCTGCCGAGCGGGGAAGGACGGCGGAGAACGGCCGGAGGATAGGACGAGGAGAGGGTAGAGAGAGAGAGGAACCTGCTGAAAGAGGGGGGTGGGGGGTGAATCGGTTCAGAGAGAGAAAATAGCTCCAAAGAGTCGAATAACCTGTAATAATGCCATGAACGGACAGTCTGTTGCATATCAAACGGATGGGTTCCCTTTTATACGGTATTTTACATGAAGATACACTGTGTCAAAAATCTGCAATATCCACAAGTTTCCAAACGTCAAAAACGTAAGCCGGTTTTGCTCTTCCGGTGGAGTTGTATGTTTACGTTTCCAAGGTTTCAGTAGTTGTCATAGTTGCGGTAAACGCATGATCTATAACGCTGACTTTTAACAATGGATGTCCATTTGTGTGATATCCATTGTTAAAAGCTGGCATGATGATCCATGCGTTTTCCAGATTTTCAATGGAAAAAAAGAGAGAAAAGATCCATGCATTTACCACAACTACTGAAACCATGGAAACGTAAACATACAATTCCACCGGAAGAGCAAAGCCGGCTTACGTTTTTGACATTCCGAAAAACGTGGATTGCATTGTGGATCCAAGGGGGGCAGAGCTTCGAGTGTGGCTGAGAGTGGTGACTGTTTTGTTGTGACATCACAAAGTGCAGGAAGTCCTGATGGCTTGTTTCTAAATACAGGCTCTGTGCATTACTCCGTGTAGTGAGGCTTTGATGCGTTCACAGCACTAATACAGAAGCTAGACTATATTTATAATAAGAAAAGACGTGGAAATCTCACTGCGTGGGACCTTTAAGGAGACTGTCAGTGTGTCAAAGGAAAGAAGAGAACAGGGACACAAACGCTGGGTCTCCTCTCTGTGAAGTCTGTGCTGAATCAGCCTTTAGATGCTGCAGGAAACTTTGTTTAGAGGAAACACCGTCAGAATGGGAATGAACTCCTCGCATCAAACCCGCGCCGATCCAGGTGAAGTTGTCAGTTGTGTAAGATCCCTGGAAGCCGCTCCGCTGTCGCCCGAGACGGCACGTTTGTCTTTGTTTTGCTTTCCTCCGCGTGCCCCCATATTGTCTCCAATCGGTCACACATCAGTAAACTGAGGTACGTGTTTGACGTCACTTGCTTGTATACAGAGATGTGCCGATAATCAGAGTTTATCTTAGTCCAGTGGCAGCCAGGACCTCTCCTTGGCCATCAGTGCTGTTTTAAACCTGCATAGTGTACGCACCACCATGCATGTCAATGAAGTGTTTGTACTGAGCCGTACTTACACGTATGTGTCTGTCAAACAGCCCAAAACAAGAATAGATGCTTCTGTGACCCCAAACACGTCCATCTGTTTCTGCACTTCTGTACTTGGATGTGTATTACATTGAATAAATAATTATTGTTCGTACTAACACCTTATTTACATTATGATCCTGCAGAATTTAAATATGCTGGGGGAGCCTCCCTGTGGGGAAAGTCCTTACTCGGCTTCACCTGAAACCATTTTGTGGTTTTATTTGTTTGGGAGATGCTGGCAAATTCCAGGCCAGGAATTTGAGCACAGAGTATTAAACTGCACGAGAGAGAGAGAGCGAGGAGGGGGGGGGGGAGAGAGAGGTGGTTATTATGCTGTAAGTAGGGGAGGGAGGGAGGGGTGGAGGGGGTATTGCATGCAGCCGAATGGGACGTCTGCAAGTGAGTTGGAGAGGGAGGCAGAGACATTTGAAGCACTACAAACTGGCGTGGAGGGTTTTCCTTGGCCTGAGAAGCAAGGAAAGCAGGTCGAGCGGGGAAAAGAGCAGAGAGGGTGAGGAGAAAGAGAGAAAGAGAGAGAGAGAGGCAGACAGAGCGAGCGAGAGAGTGTGCTCCGTGTGTGTGCGTGTGCTCTGTGTGTGTGTGACGTTGGTTCCTGGAAAAGCAGAGGGCTGCAGAATAAACAGGCTGCATGCCTGAGACTGCCCTGTGATGTCACCACTGGGCAAACGACTGACGAGGGGAGGAGAGAGAAAGGAGTAGAGAGAGAGAGAGAGAGAGAGAGAGAGAGAGAGAGACGCCCATCAGGTTAAAACAGGCAACGGGATGAACGAAGAGCCAAAGTGACGGAGGGAGAGAGCAAAGAAGAGAAGTCCGATGAGCAGGAAAGGGAGCGTACTGTCATTCCCTGGAACAGACTGAAGGAAGAAGAAGGGAGGAGGAGGAGGAGGAGGTGCAGTGATAAGGAGGAGAGGAGGCTGCTAAAAAGAGGAAAAGGAAGAGGAGGAGGAGGAGGAGGAGAGCACTGATGGGTAACGACAGCACAGATTCCCACCTCTCTCTCTCTCTGTCTCTGTGTCTCTCTTTCTCTCTCTCTGTATCTCCCGCTTTTGTGCGGGGAGCAATTAGCGCTGCCGCTGTGACAGAGATGCCATGCGAGGTGTGTTTTGTGCATTTGCGTGCGTCACTATCAATAAGTGTTTGGAGGCTGTTTGTGTTTGTGTCAGGGACTCAATAGCTGTGGAGGAACATTTTGTACAAGGAGAGTGTGTGTGTGTGTGTGTGTGTGTGTGTGGATGAGTTATGGATTTGCATTAGCCAAGACCGGAGCTGCAATGCTTTGACAAGTGCAGTTTTTCAGTCTTGATCACATCTCTCCTGCTCTGTGCTTCTAATTTTTCCTCTCGATACTCCTCTAATGCATCAGCTTTTTCCTGTGCAAGGAAGATGAGACGAGGGGAAAAATGTTTGAATGTTAAAAATGAGTCTTTTTCTATCGCCCCAGACGTCACCGGTCTCAGCGCGTGTTTACCTTTGACGTCAGCTTGCAGCCCAACCTGAAGACTTAATATGGAGTCCCTGCTGCTTTCAGCCGTCAGCCAAAGCTCCTGAACAGTCAGGGAGACGTCGTCGACTCGGGATCTCAGACTGTGAAGTGATGAATTGAACCGCACGCATCCAGATAAAAATCAAGACACACAACCACAAGAAAGAACTTCCCTTCTAGTCAAGAAATAGACAAGGCAACTTCCAACAACCTCATGCAAATGCAAACCTTCTCTACAGACTCATGATTGGAGGATTTAGTCATTTACTAACAAGCTTGACTCTTTTCCTCAGGTCTTAAGTGGCATAAAAACATAAGACAAAAGCTGCCGTCGCTTTAATTACTGTGAACTTTGGTAGCCTGAGTCGAAAATCTCGTAGCTTCTTTCCTCTGTGGGAAATTGAGACTGAGGTGATGACACATTCATTCATTTCCTCCATGGATGGCTTCAAAGCAGATTTCTAAATCAGAGCACAGAAGTCTGAAACTGAGATTCTCTTCTTATGAAAAGTGTTTGTCACGCGTCGCTAACCCTCTTCCGTCGACTACTGACTCATATGTTGTTGTCATCCCACACATGACGGCGGTCCTCGAGGACTTGTTGCATGTTATTGCTCTGTTCTCCCGTGGCATGCATGACTATGACCGCGAGGGTGCAATTCACCTGCTGCACAGAGACGAAAAAGAAAAAAGATGGCCAACGATAAGAGATAACATCCACACAAAGAACAACATGCAGAAGAAAAAAGAAAAAAGGTCTTATGTCTGCAGTTTAAAGAATCCCCTATGAATGCTTTACGGCTTTACTTGTCAGACGTGGCACGACTGAGATGGTGATGTATCGTGGATCAAATCTGAAGAGAGTGCGTCTGTTTTGGGGCCTGACAAATGCAGGAAACGTGGTCCCCCGGCTCAGAAGTTGAAGTGGAAATGAAAATAAATCAGTGATATGCCTATAATGGTGCTTCTAGAGAAAGAGAAGTGTCTGTTTCCTGTCTGACACTCCTCAAATCAGTTGAGTAATATAAGCAGCATTTACGATCATCAGAGCCCTCCTGAAGGTTTTTCCACACTTTTATTGTGTTTTATGGGATTTTCTTCAAGACTTGAGTGCAACCGACAAAAATATATAAGTGTGCATTTGCAACAGGATAACACTTGCAATGTGTTTCCTCGCGCAAGTGTACCTGTGCGTTTGTTTGTGGCTCGGTCACCCTGCTATTAAGTGTGCAGAGCGGTGGCGTGTTTGCCTCTTTAATAACACAGCTAAGTTCCAGGCAAGTATCTGGCTCTTGCCGCGCTCTCGGTAAACATGTAGGTAAATAATCAGCCAATCGACTCCTATTTATTCAGATTTAATGGGGAGGAAGCCGCGTGATTGGAAGGTTTCCTGTGCAGTGATTTGTGGGTGGCTGGGCCCGGCACGAGGCCTGCACCTCGACGGGGTCAATGCAATCTTTGTCAGCTGTTGCCGGGCTCCATGTGTAACTGCAGCGTAGGATGTATGCAGCAGATTTCTTTTATTTTTTTGCATAAATGGGGATGGACGAAGTGGTCAGAGGTCAGGGAAGGCGACTGACCTGCTGCATTTGTAGTGTGAGATAATATAATACAGAGTAGAGATGGATGTCATGTTTACATATTTAAGATGCTAAGATGAAGCCACTGCTCAAATGACAATCAATAATTCTCATTGACAGAGACTTATCATCTTGCATATGACTATAAATGTGTTTTTATCTACAGGCCAAACCCTTCTAATTTGATTTATCACTCTGATATCAGATAACAGGCGTAGGTTTTCGATAAGTCATTTCAGCTATACAGTATATACATGCTGCAAATGTACTGTCTTGTTGTTCCTTATTTAAATGCAGAACAACTGTAGAAATATTACTCTCAAAACCATTTGATTTTGATGCTTCAGGATGGATTTTTTCATCTTTTTGCTCCTGCTTAATTTTCTGTCACTGTGCAGGTAGAGACATTAAATAACACTTTGAAGGGCTTTGATTTTAAGTCCTCTCCGCTGCACAGCGTCTCCCCGTGCACTTGTACTAACTGTGCAAACACCACTGTGCGTCGGAGGATCAATGTGTTGCACATGAACGTGTCACAGTGATTTACAAAGTGTTTCGATCTGTTTCCTGTTTAAACGTAGCCATTATAAACTCACCAGATGAAAAGGATACATGTCCTTTCTGCATTCAAACCTCTTGTCTGTTTTTCTCTCCGTCAGTGGACATCAACTCGGCGCTGCCCCTGCGTCTCCCTCCGGCCGCCATCCCCATGGACCTGCGCGTGGACCATCACCACCACCAGCAACAGCAGCATCAGCAGCAGCAGCAGCAGCATCAGGTGTCCTCGCTGTCGCCGCCCGGTCAGCAGTCGCCCAGCCCCCTCGGTGGGACGGGCCAGGCCGGCGGGGGCGTGGTGGGGGCGTCGGTGCGCGAGCAGCAGCTTCAGCAGGAGCTTCTGGCCCTCAAGCAGAAGCAGCAGATTCAGCGGCAGATCCTCATCGCAGAGTTCCAGCGGCAGCACGAGCAGCTGTCCCGTCAGCACGAGGCCCAGCTCCAGGAACACATTAAGGTACGTCACGTTTCACCATGCAGAGCTGCTCAGAGCTAGGCTACGGAGGCTAATGGGATTTCTTGGTTTCCCTCATCAAACTCATCAAATACACAATCCAACAACTCCAAAACGCTCTGGTGGACAAGTTGTGACCTGCACATTCACCACGCTATGAGATAATAACAGAACGTTACGAGACAGAGTTGTTTTTGAGGTAAATGCAGAGACTGCTTGATGAAAAACTGCCCCCGATGGGAACGCGCATCAGCGGTTTTGCATGAATTTATCTCGAAAACAACTCTGTCTCATAACGTTCTGTTATTATCTCACAGCGTGGTGAATGTGCATGTTCAATGAGTTTGATGAGGGAAACCAAGAAATCCCATGAGCCTCTGTAGCGTAGCTCTGAGCAGCTCACGACTCTGCTCCGCCGTTCTAAAAACAGCTTGCACCGAGAATTAAAGGTAACAAACCTACTGCTATGACTATAGGGATTATGGCAATGGGCCAATTTGCCAAAATGTTGAACTATCCCTTTAAAGCTGCAGTCGGAACATGTAGATAAACACAGTAAAAGCTGTGGAACAGAGCAGGAGCACCTTTTTATTCCCCCATAATCATCCCAGCAATGAACTTGTCTCCCAAATTTATTTAAAATTTGACTAAACAAAGCGGAGGCAGCTCTTAATTTCTCCTGCCACTGGATTCTTCATTAAGAGGGTGAATTCACCGACAGAGCAGCTCCATCAGCTTCACTTTACTTTGTTTGCTGCAGAGAACAAGGAGCCACTTTGGCTTCATTCATTCAGGGATGGATAAAAGCAAAGTACAAAGATGTGTTTGGGTGCAGAAAATACAGTGCGAAAAGACGGACTTTTGTAACACTGCTGCTGTGTTGCATAACTGAACCCGCATGCACCTGTCTCACTTGATATATGAGCATCCAGTAACACGTAGTGTGTGTGTTTAGAAAGAGCAGGAGGAGGCACGGAGAGAGAAGAAACGAAATAGACGTTACAAGTCGAACAGTACGTGACACACAACAGAACAAGTTCGGATCATGTGACCAGATCGTAGTGACCTGGAAATACAAAGTGAATCTAGATCAGCACGCCCACACTCCGAAGCTTTAATACATCAGGGCCCGTGAGAGCAGCGACGTGCTCCTGTGGGGCCGGAGTCGTATAAAAATATTCCACTGTTTTAGTTACAAGTGTTTCTGCTGGAAGACGGATCTTACACACGGCTGAACTACTTGCTAGTGCCCAAGTTAAAAGTGATAAAAGTGAGAGGCAAGTTTGAGTTGAATCATTTTTACTGTTCATGTGGAAGTTGGTTCAGACTGGACGTCTGGATGTCGCTTTTTCTTTTCATCATTTTTTACCTCTTTCTTTCCTTCCTCTGTCTGCCATCTTTCCTCTTCCTTCTTTTCCATTTTCTTTCCTCTTTTCCGTTTTTCCTTTTGCTTTCTGCCTTCTCAGTCCTCTTGACGTCCTTCTTTCCTCATCTTCTCTTTCTTCTCTCTCTTTTCTTTTCATATTTTCACCTTATTCTTTCCTTGCTTCCCTCTCCTTCCATGTCCATGTTTCTTTTTTTCTTTCTTTCTTTTTTCTTTCTATCTTCTCTCGTTCTTCCTATATTTTCTCACTTTCCCTCTTTTCTTCACTCCTCCGTCTTCCTTTCACTCTGTGTTTTTCAGTCCTCTTTGACGTCCTTCTTTCCTCATCTTCATATTTTCACCTTATTCTTTCCTTGCTTCCCTCTCCTTCCATGTCCATCTTTCTTTCTTTCTTTCTTTCTTTCTTTCTTTCTTTCTTTCTTTCTTTCTGTCTTCTCTTGTTCTTCCTCTATTTTCTCACTTTCCCTCTTTTCTTCACTCCTCCGTCTCCCCTTCTCTCTTCCTTTCGCTCTGTGTTTTTCAGTCCTCTTTGACGTCCTTCTTTCCCCATCTTCTCTTTGTTCTTTCTTTTCATATTTTCACCTTATTCTTTCCTTGCTTCCCTCTCCTTCCATGTTCCTTTCTTTCTTTCTTTCTTTCTTTCTTTCTTTCTTTCTTTCTTTCTTTCTTTCTTTCTTTCTCTATTTTCTCACTTTCCCTCTTTTCTTCACTCCTCCCCGTCTCCCGTCCTCTCTTCCTTTCGCTCTGTGTTTTTTTCGCTCCGCCTCTGGCTGCTTCTTTGACACGTCTTGTTAGCACCTCTCGAGAGCATCTGTCGTGAATCAGAATCTATACGGGAAGTAATTGTGGATGTTTTCGGGTCTCATCTCACCACGCTTTGGTGCAGGTGAACGGTGTTAATGGGTCTGTGTGTGTTTGCAGTGAGATGTTGCTGCTGCTGCTGAGCGGTGTTGTGATGCTGAGGGATGAGGGATGCTGTCTGCGGGGCCGTCTGGCCTGTGGTGGGGCTGCAGGACCACTCAGGTGGAGGCCAGTGACGCACAGCCTGAGCAGGGAGGCCCGGCCTCAATCAGCCCCATTCACAGCCCCTGTGTACACACACACACACACACACGCGCGCACACACACAGAGTAGTTGTACAGGCATTAAAACATACACACCCTCTCAAATGTCAGCAAACACACTGTCACACTCTTGCCCAGTTTGATTCCACATTAGGGGCAGCAGCGCACTAAACTCATGCACATTCTGCACACACACACACATACACACACACCCACACACATTTCTTGCATGTTAACAACAGGAAACTCACAGAGTGGGAGATATTCCCGATGCTCTTGAGAGCATTAGTCGAAAGGCAAAAAAAAGAAAAGAAAAAAGGGAAAGTTTGTGTGTGGATCTTTGGTCTGTCGAACCACAGGGGTTTTGGGTGTGTGTGTCTGTGTGTGTATGTGGGTGAGGAGGTTACTTTGAGCCTTCCCACCCACTCAATCCCAGATCCCCAACCTAGATTGAAAGGCAAAAAAAAAAAAAAAAAAAAGCATTGAGGCTTCGTGCTGGAAGTGGGCCAGCTGCAGAGCTGATGGAGCCTTTCTCACGCCTCACCTTCCTCTCACCTTCATCCGCTCATTTACACACACTCTCTCTCTCTCTCAAACATTCGATTCACCCGCACGGTAAACACAAGTGCATGTCCCAGCTACTGAACGTCTATTTGCAGCGTTTAAATGTTGATTACGTGCAGTTACAGTACCTGATCAAATATTGCCATTGGGGTTGCGATGATGAGGGGGAGATGGGGGGAGGAGGAGGAGGGGGCGAGTGTCGATTCCTTGGCACGTCAGAGAGAGGAGGTCATTATGTGGCTGGCTGAGTGCAAGCACAGACAGCTTGCCTATTTATTGTATATTACAGAGACATTAAAGAGTAATTGGGACTCTTGATTTGGTGCCTTAGGTCGTCAAAACGCATTAAAGCTCAGAAGAAGGTGAGAGCGTGTTTTCACTGTGTGTTTGTTGCGTATAATTGATGCTCTCTCGCCCACAGTGACTCACACTGAGTTCTGGGTCTCGTTCAAGGACACTTTCAGAAAGCGTCGGTGAGAACATAACAGGCTTTTATCTGAATTTTATTTTCGACCTTTCGTCTACGGGACAGACAATCAAGTCTGTTTCTTCTGCGTTTTATATTCGGCTTCTGGAAGAAAGGTTTTTGTATTTAAGGAAAAGAGTGACAAGCATCTATAAAAGCTTTAGTGATGAGGAAGTTAGCAGATTGGATTGTGTGTCTTGATCCCCCACTTAAAGTGTTTATATTTAGTTAAAAGCTTAAGCTTTTGCCCTGAGGTTTTTTAAGAATCGCGAATTATTTTGTTCCTGGAAACACCTGTTGGACTGATGTTGTAGTGAGGTAAACCCAGAAGTGGGATGCAAATAGCTGCTCAAGGATGAGAATTGAATGAATTGATTGAAGTGTCCTCCATGTAATGATGGTACAGTATCTTATGTTCCACCTTAAAAAGCCTAAAAAGCAGTTTGCAAAAAGTGCCCTTGAATCTGCAGGAACATGCAGTTTGAAGTAGTTACCGAGCAGCAATCATCCTCCACTCTTCTCTTCTCTTTTTACTTTGATGTGACCCCGGTGTTTTTCCTCCTCCAACCCCCCCCTGCAGCAACAACAGGAGCTGCTGGCGTTGAAGCACCAGCAGGAGCTGCTGGAGCACCAGAGGAAGATGGAGAACCACCGTCTGGAGCAGGAGCTGGAGAAACAGCAGAGGGAGCAGAAGCTGCTGCTGCTGAAGAACAAGGAGAGGGGACAAGAGAGTAAGACATCTGTCGTTCAGTCTTCTCACCTCTCTGGAGCTGTTACATGTTCTCTTTCATTAAAACACATCTTCACACGTGGTAAATTGAATTCTTTCTATACCACATACAGAGCACTGTGATAGAAAATGATAATTCTTGAATAACATCCAGTTTTACTCCTCCTCTCATTCATGCTTCTCATTATAATATTTTAACAAGTGCTATAATGAGAGCAGATTATATAAATTATACTTTTCACCTTATTCGTGTGAATATCACTGAATTTTCTGTCTTGACAATCAGCCTGTTTGGTCTCATGTGTCGGGGGTCTGAACCGCTCCATTCACAGAGTGTGTTTGTCTGCATTCAAATGTGTATGTCTCTGTGTGTGTGTGTGTGTGTGTTTCCATTTTCCTTGGAGAAGCTGTGTGTGTACTGTGGTGAGTTGTATTAGCTGGTGGGCTTGGCGGCGGCGGTGAAGCCGAGTTATTACCGCTGCCTGCTGGATTTCTCTCAACAGTTCATTGACAGAGAGTGGACAGGAGTCCTTGGGAGCAGTTTACACACTATATGGAAAGTGGTCACACACACACACCGAGGCTGCATCCGTGTGTGTGTGAGAGGGATCACTCAGTGTGTCTATGTGCCTTCAGTTTTGTATTTTCTATTTCTCTGTCCTGCAATTAATTATTTTTAATTTAAAATAATTAAAAATAGCAATTGCAACAGAACTCATAATTTCCTGAAGGACAAGGTGACATCTTTGTTTGAAGCCCAATAGATTTGATTTTACAGTTATATAAAACCGAGGGGGAATTTGTCAAAGTGGTTTCAGATTCTGCCAGTCGACATATTGATCGGTCAACTAATCGTTCATGCTCCATCATGAACTGTACTTATCAAGCTGGAAAGACACAAGAAGAGTCATCTCTGTTCCATTTTCTATAATTAGTCGTATATATAACTGCTAGATTACGGTAAAATGAGAGCACACTGGGTCAAGCTGGTTGCCCAGGGGTTTAAGACACTTAACATGTTGAATCCAGACAGGATCTTATCATCCTGCAGCTCTCCTTTCATGTCCCGTAAGCTATCTGCTCTCTACGATGTATTAAAGGGAGAAAAAGAAGAAAAAAAAGTTGTGTTTTTCCTCCCAAACCACTTAAACCTGACTAAACTCATTATAAATCTATGCAGTGAGCCAAACTGACTGGAAATGTTCACAAACATGTCAAGTGAGTGTTTTGGTGTCTAAAAATACATATAAACTGATAACGTGGAAGATTTCCATTTGAACATCACATAACCTGAATGAATAGTCAGAACACGGCGAATGTAAACAGGACGTGATAAAGGCTGAGACACCGGGGAGTAGGAGGATTTGTTTCAAACGGGGGAAACTAAATATTGATATAAAGATGAATCTTCTTCGGTATAATTGTGGCAAGACATTTTAATCCTTGCAGCAGACTGGAGGATAACATGTGAAAACTGTCCATGATAACTTGGCCTATTTTTCACACTCCGGCACAGACTTTCTACAAGGTCCTAATTATCAGCTGATGTGGCCAATTTCTGTTTATTTTTTATTTTTTTCACAGCTAATAATATAAAACATGTTGTAAAAAGATGATTATTCTCAATATAATAACGTTTCCTCCGTTCCTTTCTACATCAGGCGCCGTCGCCAGCACAGAGGTGAAGATGCGCCTGCAGGAGTTTGTCCTGAACAAGAAGAAGGCCCTGGCCCAGCGCAGCCTCAACCAGGGGGGGCTCCCCAACGACGCTCCCTACTGGTACCGGTGAGGAAGGAAGGAGTTGTGTATAAGTAGAACAGATGCATATAGATCTACGGTACCTGCTGCTCACAGTGGTGCAGCAAACCCAGCCAGTGGTGTGTGTTACATAGTGGCATGTTTTGACATCATGGAAAAAATCAATGTCAACCCCAGCAGTTAAATATAATATAAATATAAATTTGGAAGGTAAATCTCTCTCTGACAGCAGATGAATAATGTATTGGACTGTGTCTTAATCCATCAGCAAGCTTCCCCTCTTCTTTACCTGCCACACTATATGAGCCCGACTGAGAGGGTTATAGAACAAAGACAGGACCACACATGCACACACACATACACACACACGTGGGGGCAGGATATTGGAACCTGATGATAGGGGCTCTAACACTGAAGACCTGGCCTTGACTGTTTATTGTAGCATCTCTGGAGCCCGTTGCAGGTGTGTACACTCGCCGTTTCCTCTTCGCCGTCCGTCACATGCGTTGGAAACGCCGACTGGAAACGGTGGCCTTGGAGATTCATTATGCAAATTTAAACACAGATAATCCATTTAGGGAAAACTCCTGCATTCAAAATATTATATTAAATATCGGTGAGGAAGAAATGAAGATGTGCCTGTGCAGAACACTCGGGTTGGGTTGCACTGACTGCACTACTTGGTTTGTAACATCATCTCGCTCAGGCCTAAACTATTTGAACAGTGTCGCCGAGTGCTGGGCATTATTTCTTAATTATGTTCTGCGTGGTTATATGTTTCATTTTGACACCATAAGTGCTCTGAAACCATAAAATGCAAACACAGCCAAATAAATAACGTTACATAATCTCGATGTGTGACCCAGTGAAACACCCACAAGTGTTGACTCTCAGCAGCGTCTCTCTCTCTCTGTCCTGTCTCACTCCTTCACTACTTTTTTTTTTTTTTACTTTTTTTTTTTTTTTTTAGCCACTCTCTGGACTCTCTGCCCCCTCGGTTTTTGAAAAGAGATGAGCGCGTGTGTACATCCGCTCGTCAGGAACATGCATTTGGGTGGAAGCCAGCTCGGCTTAACACCACCTTATTCTGTAGGCAGTGAACAGATGGCAGCACATGTCTGCAGCCTTGCCAGGGCATTTGCACGATGCTTTAATCATACAGATCTATGACAGCCATGAAGTTAGTTACTTTGTTGGGATTACTCATTCAGTCACATGTCCACAGTGTTTGGCCTTGTTTCATATGATTCTGTGATAACCGGCTGCATCTTTAACACTGTGTATGTGTATGTGTATGTGTGTGTGTGTTCTGTAGCAAAACCCAGCACAGCTCTCTGGACCAGAGCTCGCCTCCACAGACTGGCATGTCCACCTACAACCACCCTGTGCTGGGCGTCTACAACCCCCGTGATGACTTCCCACTGAGAAAAACTGGTACGTCTCACACACACACACACACACACACTTTCACACACGCTCAGTTTTGGCAGTTGCAGACTATTTGCTCCTGTGCAGGCTCACGTTTTGGAGAGGATTAAACAGACGCACACACACATTTTGGAATTGTAATGTCCAGTCGCGGCTATGCAGACTCACGTCGAGCATAATTTAGATGGCATCAGAGCTCCGCACCATTAATCACATCCACATTAGGCTGTCAAGGTCTCCCAGCATCCCCCACATGAGAGTGTTAGAGTGCATGTAAGCGTAGGTGGTTCAAAGGTTCAACAGAATGAGAGTTCAATAGAGTGAGAGAGCGGTTTTACCATTTTTAGCACCTGACGCTTTATTAGATTTTAATAGTTCCTTCACCTCAGGAGTTGTTTTGAATCAACTGTCGTTCAGCAGAATCTGAAGAGACCCGGGCTCGGCGCTGACAGTCTTAATAATTGCAAAATTAGCTTTTTAAACAAGATTTAGAGCAGGCAGCTCAGAGTCCTGAAGGTCTCTTCTCTTCTCTGAAGGTTGTTTAAGATTGTGTTTAAGACTGATATTTGGACCTTTCTGCTGTGTTTAATTTGTTTGATGATTGCATATTAAAACTAAGTGGCTCTGACAGATTTTACCTGAGGGCTGTGTCAGTTGGGAACACCTCCTCTTGCAGCGTAGCAATTAGTTTCGGGGTTCCCCAGGGCTCGATTTTTGGCCCTTTATTGTTTTCAATTTATGTGCTACCTCTGGGTCAAGAAACTCACAACAGCAATATTTCTTTTCGCCGTAATGATGATGAGACTCCATCAGATCTCTCCTCTGTGTACTCACTCATAACTTTGCACTCATCAAGACACAAGTGATCTCTTAGCAACATGTTCTGAAAGGCTCTGGTCCAACTGGACAAAAAGGAGGCCAAAAATCTTAGCGGTGGTTTTTGTCTTGAATTTAAATGTCACTAAACGTCTTAGTGACGTAGCTGGCACATAAAACCGATTCCTGGTCCAGCTGGGTGTACACTGCAACAGCAAGCCATAGATTTTTTGGGTCAATTTTGACCAATCCTTCACATTTTCAGGCATCTGTACTCAATATTCGTATCCAAAAAGTCAGTTGACCCCTTTTAGCTCAGTTAAGGCGAAATTTAAGCACATCTTGTCCAATTATTGCCACATTTGCAGCGATTACCTCGATTTTAAATGAGTTTAACTCTGTTAAAATAAGCTGACTGTCTTTTGTTCTTCTTGCTAGAAAGCACTTAGTGAACTTGTTTCGGGAAATGTGCCATTCAAATAAAGGTTTTTAACCGGCTGCACTTCAACCCAGACACAGTTGTGCTTGAAGTAGTAGCTGCACTACAGGCTGTACTATAGGCTTTTTCAGAAGCAGGGAGTGTTTTCTTTTAATGGGTGACAAACCTTGTCAAAAATCATAACAAGTGTTGAGGCTCTGCAGAATGCACCACTGGAAAAATAGTTTCCTCGTGGTCGACAATCTTCACATTTTCAGGCTTCAGCGCTCAAAGTACAGAAGCTTTCACAGAGTAAAACCAGCTGTTTGCTGCGTCTTTTCGTCAGGTGTGTGTATGTGTACGGCTCTGTGTGTGTGTGTGTGTGTGTATAAAGTGCGAGTGGTGTGTGCGGTGGTGTAGCTGTGAAGCAGCGGTCGTCTTACAGTCCAATTATTCACTTAGTGCGGCGGCAGGCGGCTACAGCCAGCGCTCCAGCCCTGTTGACTCTGAGCCTCCAGGCTGTTGGATACGACAGCAGATAGACCACAGTTGACACTGGCCCACACAGCCACATTCCACCCTGGGAGAGCAGAAGAAGAAGAAGAAGAAGAAGAAGAAGAAGCAAAAGGGTGGGAGGAAGCTAGAGATGTTGAGAAAGAGAAGCGGTGAAAGGGGAGGTAGCAAGAGAAGGAGGAAGATGAGGGAAAGGAAGATTTGGGTGGCACCGATCGCTGACCATTAAAAGGATGGAGGGTGAACGTGAAGCAGAGAAATGGAAGATGACAAAACGAGAGGTTGGGTTTCATCTTAATCCAGCAAACTGATGTGACAAAGAAAAAAAAGAAAAACCTGCTTCATGTTGGCGGGGAGTGAAAAGATCGTCCCTGGAGTGTCAGTCCGTCTCTTGATTTCTATAAGGCCGAGGATTGTGCTCGACTGCAGAGAGAGGAGGGGACCTGTGCCACCCTGATATTTGCCCACAGCGATGACGTGCTTTGCGGGGTTTACTTATGGTAATGCCAGCTCCGGAGAGGTTAGAGGCCCTTTTATATCACCGCCTGGCCATAAAGTAGACAGGACTGGCACCCAGGGCTCCCAGCAACGGTCAAAGGTAGCAACAGCACTCTTTTGTGCACATCCCATGTTAGTAACATAGCACAGCTGATACAGCAGAAAGCTAAATGTTTATGACGGATTGTATATAGGTGTTAAAGTGGTCATCCTCGAGATGTCAGTCTTCGTTACTGTGGTAACTGTGGCAACAGAGCAGCTACTATAACTCAAATTACCTTATAATACGTTTTGCTGTGAATCGCGTGACAAAAGACGCTTCCTGAAAGCCCGAGTATCAACCTCACTGGAGCCGCCTTCAGTCACTAATTCTTCTACAGTGCAAATTAAGGGGTGAGAGAGGATCACATGAACATACAGTATGCCTTGTGTTGGCATGTTCTCACTGGGGTGGGAAAGTTTGAGACCCTTTGACCGGCTATGCTCTTTGACAAGGGCAGAGCTGGGTGTACCATTCCTGTCCTTTCAACTGATGAGCCTAACTGGGGCAGTCGGGGCTTCACATGGACACAATGGCACATAGGCAGACTGGTACTGTACAGAGCAGTTGAAAACCAGACTGTGCTGCTCGCTCCATGAATAGAAAGCACCGTGTCGCTGTCTGAATACACAACCTTTCACCTCTGCTCTGAGGCCCAGTTATAACAAAACAACAATGCACCATTTGTGCATTGATACCATGTGTGATTACATGTGCTCATTCTTCCCGAAGTGTAAAACAAAACCTGTAATTTTTCAATGAAATGAGACACTGACTGGCCCATGTTAAAGGGATAGTTCAACATTTTGGCAAATTGGCCCCCGTTGCCATAATCCCTATAGTTTTAGGAGTAGGTTTGTTACCTTTATTTGTCGGTGCATGCTGTTTTTAGAACGGTGGAGCAGAGCGGTGAGCTGCTCAGAGCTACGCTACGGAGGCTCATGGGATTTCTTGGTTTCCCTCATCAAACTCATCAAATACACAATCCAACAACTCCAAAACGCTCTCGTGGACAAGTTGTGACCTGCACATTCACCACGCTATGAGATAATAACGGAACCTACTCCTAAAACTATAGGGATTATGGCAATGGGCCAATTTGCCAAAATGTTGAACTATCCCTTTAAAGCTTTGTAAATACACATCACATCACTTCAGTGTTCGATTTTCTTCCTCAAACATGGGTATTTTCGCAGCAGCATTTCTATTAACACCACCAGCACCATTATGTTTTTTTTCTCAAAGAGCAGAGAAAATCTCTTTTGACATTTCCTCCATTGATCCCATCTGCCTCTGACTATACCTTCTGCTGTCATTACTCTGGATCCCGTCATACTGGATCATTCACCTTTTAAAAAATGTGCTTTCACACCATAGCAACCAAAAACCTAATTGCTCCTTCAACAGGCTAATTACTCTCCCTTTTTTCCTCATTATTCCCTCACGTAGTCACTGTCCTCAGATCAGATTCTGAGAAAACAAGAAACGTTTTGATGGAACGTTTCAAATCCCCATGGACTGGAAATGCAAAAATAATTTTTCTGCCTTGAAGTATTAAATCAAAATCACTTAAGAAAACCAGACTTAAGGAAGCTCTTGTCATCCATGAAAAGAAGGTTAACCACAGAGGAAATTTGGCGCCTGGCTCACCTTTATGGACGTAGCCTCAGCTTTTGGAAAGAGTGAATAAGGGATGATCTCTCCTCTTTTTTTTCTAGCAGCAATGAGTGTTTAATTTTAATAATAGAACCCAAAAAACATCCTTTCACAAAAGTGGACTGCAGTAACTACATTTGCAGAGAAGAATCTGAGGAGAAAAAAAAAGCAGCTTCTTACAGAGAAAGGATGGATAAAGTATGTGTCAGGTAACAGCAGATACTGTACTCACCCTTAAGGATCTTATGGTTTTCTCTGTTAAGATTGGATTTAACTCCTGACTTATTAATGTGCTATTGTAAAACACAATTAAATGTTCAAGCATCAAAATTGATTTTTCAGTAAGAGCAAACGGGTTGGGAAAAGTCAGTGAATTAGCTTTCGTTGAGGCTAGCTCTGGACTGCTGTGGCTTTTACCCATGGTTTTTAATAGAACAGTGCACATTTTAATGGTATGGTTATTTCCATATGGTTAAAGAGATGTCTTAACTTAATTAACACAATATGCAATTTACGGTTTTTCATTTTTTGTGAGATTCTGTCCATTATACCCATTTCCAAAGATCTAAAAAATCTAATTCTGGGATGATGGACTTCAGAAATCCTGATAAGAAATAAATTTGTCACCATTTTTAACTCATTTTCCTGGACTGAGCTTCTCCTGTCACTCTGTATTTTCACACTTTAGAGTTCACACTTCACCGTTCCTACGCGTTTATTTATACCTGACACTTATTGGGAATGAGTTCATTTTTGATCGCTCCCTAAAAGAATTCCTGTGGGAAGTTTGCTCCAGGGGAACATGGCTTTTCACAGTGTGTCCCCGTAGCTTCAGCTTTCAAATAAAAGAGCTGGAGTAGCAGATTAATCTGGTTGTGTCATAACCATGGTTAGTTGCGTTCCACATTTGGATTTAGCTCTCCTTTGATGATTAAAAATTGTATAATGAATAGTGAAATTATCTAAGGCAGCTGATTGGCAGGGCAAAGTGCACAGAGCATTAGTCTCTTTGGCCAGTGCCAAGGTGACATGCTGTTCCCCTTGCCCTGTTTCCATTCACAAGTCTGTGACAGCAAACACAAAAGACCAAAAGGCCTTTAGGTAATCAGACATGGCTCCTAAATGAGAGCTAATTGCTTTTTGGTCCCAGTGTCTTTGGGAAAATGGATCAGAATTTGGCTCGTTCAGAAATCATCTGAATAGGAGGCAGGGATGGCAGGGACGACAGATCAATGCGAGCAGCTCCCCCGTTTGTGGCGAAAGCCTGTGAGACTGGAGCTCAGGTAACTCTCCCACCCTTTGGATTGATTTGTCCAAAGCTGCACAGCCGCCTGTTATCTGTTTAGCATCACAGACGCTGACAGGGGTGCTGGCGGCTGAACTGGAGCTGGCACCAAGAACAAAAGTCGCCTAGTTTGAAGTTGTAGTAACAGATGAAGACGTTGAAGTTCGATACTTCAAGCACAAATTGACTAAAAACCCATCATTTATTCCAGCAGAGCCGTTTTTGAATGAAAACAACAAATTAATGATGTCAATTAGTTCCCAGTGACTTCAATGTTTTAGAAAAGGAAACACCAGGTAAATAGATCAAATGATGCATGAACAGTGTTGCAGATGCCAGTCTTGTATTCTTGATGAATGAATGGGTTATTTTATGGTCCGTCACTCTCCTCCTTTCAGCCTCGGAGCCCAACCTGAAGCTGCGCTCTCGGCTGAAGCAGAAGGTGAGCGAGCGGAGGAGCAGTCCGCTGCTGCGGCGCAGAGACAGCCCCATCACCACCGCCAAGAAACGCTCGCTCGACATGGCAGGTGAGAGACATGGTGCTAAAAGCTTTTTATTTATTTTTTTATTTTAGTCTGCTGTGTTTTCTAATAACAACTGTGTGTATTTGATTTTTTTTGTCTGCATATGTGTGTGTTTCAGACTCTGCGTGTAGCAGTGCCCCCGGCTCCGGCCCAAGCTCCCCTAATAACAGCTCCAACAACATCCCTAATGAGAATGGCATCACTGTGTCAGTCTCCAATAACACAGAGGTAACACACACACACACACACATCCTAATGTTTACTTTCATTCTTTTATTAAAGGCAGTTCTACAGTTTTTCTGCTGATTTATTTCTTCCTCACAAAAAAATGAAATTATTTGGGAACACAAAGTAGTTCTCATTTTATATCAGCCTGCCTCAGCTCAAAAGGCTTTGGAGGAGAGGAACCTTTATAATTTAGGAAGTAACTGTACATTTCAACACTTCAAAACTATAAATAAATTATGCAGCATTTTGCAGCCAGAGTAGCTGCGCTCCTTTGAACAATGGCTCTGAGTATCTAATGACAATACTTTCCTTGCTTTTACCCATTTAGTAAAATCATTTAAAAGGGACATATTATGGAAATATCACTTTTTGAAGGCTCTTTAACATATATTTAGGTGTTTGTCTTGCCTCCTGGCCCCCAGAATGTGAGAATTGATAAAAAATATCTGTAATTTTCAGGCTCCCTAGGTTGAAATCCATGTAGTTTTATGATCTGTTCCCTCAGTTGTCTTCCAGTGATGTAACTAGGATTTGAATCTGCATAATCCCACCCCTACCTGGTACCAGTAGAAGGGGCGGGGCAAGCAGTGGTTCATTTGCATTTAAAGGGACAGGCACTGAAACGAGCCGTTCTGAACAAGGCTGTTTTGAGAGGATGAAAAGAGCTGTGATGTTTGATCCTTGGGGTATTTTGACTGAAGCGTGTTTCAGACACCTGGGAACTTTTTAATTTGTGGAAAGGGGGCATACATAATATGTCTCCTTTAAATGTGCTTCCTAGGTGTCGTTGGCTCAGAGGCTGTGCAGCGCTGCAGATCGGGGCTCCCTTAACCAACTGTCCCTCTACACTTCGCCCTCCTTACCCAACATCACCCTGGGGCTGCCCGCCACTGCCACGGCCACTGCTGCTTCCAACGTAAGGAGGAAACCGGCTGTCGAGCTGCGTGCACTGTCTGTGACAAATCCATTCAGAGTTGGCCTCAGGTTCATTCTCTCTTTTCCTTCCCAGGTGACCTCAGCCCAGCAGGATGGAGGCCTGCAGCCGGCCCTCTCCCTCAGCCCTCCCTTCCTCTCCGGTGGCCACCTGTCGCCTTACCTGACTGAAGCGGGGGCCGGAACAGGCGGACACGGCGCGCACAGTCCGCTGCTCCAGCACATGGTGCTGATGGAGCAGAGCCCGGCACAGAGCCCCCTGGTGACAGGTGAGAGTAGTCACGTTTCAGTCACTGAAAGCTAGCAGCGTGGTTAATGACGACAAATGCGTCTCTCAAATCGAATGAGCCTATGACTGAGAGTAAAATTATCTTCATTCAGCGGCGATGCACGCAGAAAGACAACCATCAGCACACTCACAGAGATGTGTGTCCGTGGTACACTGTGTGCCCGCCACGCTGACAGACGTCCATTCATTAGCCCAAACTAATGAGCTCCTTTCATATGACGGCGTATGAGTGTGACACGACTGCCTTGTGCGCCCTTTCCCATCAGCTCATTCACTCGCTGCTATTTTCAGCAGGACATTAGCAGTGAATGGACAGTGACGCAAATACAGATGCATGTACAGACGTGGACAAAATTGTTGGTACGATTCTGTTAAAGAAAGAAAAACCCACAATTGTCACTGAAATAACTTGACACAAGGACCAAAGATTTTGTCCACATCTGTATGTGTATGTGTGTCTGCACAGAAACGTATAGACAAGGACGTGTGCACGCCCACGCACAAGCAGGGAGCGGAGAGTGACTTTTTACAACCCAGATGCATTAAATTAATTCTCAGTCCAGTCATGTCTGTAGCCGTGAAAGAAACTTCTGCATATCCAATTACCTCGAACTTTCAGCTCCTACTTTCTTCGAACTCCACTCCGCTGCACCATGTGGTCGCTGTGTATCAGCAAGCTTTTTCGGAAGCAGTTTGAAAACACTCTGCTAATCATTTTCTCTGATGTTTGCGCAGTAATCAAGCTCCTCAGATCATTTCCCAGGCTCAACTCGGGTCTGTTTTCCTACTTTCCTCATCCGGATGGCGCTCTGTAAACGCACCGTGCACTTCTCCTGGCTCCTATCATCACAATAGGAGAATCACAGTATGGCAGCACAGATGGTAGTTTTTATTTGGTTCACAAATACATCTGCTAACTAATCTCAGGTCCAACACCCATAAGAGTGAATTAGGAATCCATGTGTTGATGTGTGCATTACGTATTTATCTTAGATTTTTGGAATAGTAAGGTTCGAAGGGTTTGAACTGTTCATTCAGACATGAACACCACGAACCTTTGCTCTCTGCCTCTGACTTTAAATCTGGTAAAAACCATGGCGACTGCTCTGGAAAAGATGTCATATTTCCCCTGAAAACAGAGCGTACAGTCACACAACCATGAATCATTATGACACTCAGTCTAAATAGTCGTTCTGAAGGTTCTGGTGTTTGGACACATCATCATCTAAACTCTTGCCAAAGCTTTCACCATAGCTTTTCCTTAAAAAGCTCAAAGAGATATAATAAAGCAACACTGTTGTCGTACCTCATGCAAATATACTCTGCTAGATGGGACAAAACTTTGAAAGATGGTTTTTCAGTTGGAGGAAGAAAATGCAGACCGGAACATGAATCCTTAAAGGGATAGTTCAACAATTTGGCAAATCAGACCATTGTCATAATCCCTATAGTTTTAGGAGTAGGTTCGTTACCTTTAATTGTCGGTGGGATTTCTTGGTTTCCCTCATCAAACTCATCAAATACACAATCCAACAACTCCAAAACGCACTCATGGACCTGCACATTTACCACGCCATTCTAAAAACAGTTTGCACCGACAATTAATTACGGTACTGACAATTTGCCAAAATGTTGAACTATCCCTTTAAATGAATGAAAACATTTTTCAAATCCCACGATTCAACCGGAGAAAAACACACACTTCAAGAAATATGAATGTCTTTGTCTCTTAACTGAACAACCGCACTGTGTCAGACTACTAAATGCTCTGTTCTCCTCTGTGGTTTTGGGTTTCACCGTCTCTCTTGTGTTCCCCCCCCCGTCCCAAGGCGTCAGTGGCATTTCCATGTCGTCGGCCGCCTCCATGGCCAAGCTGCAGCGGCAGCACCGGCCCCTGGGGAGGACTCAGTCGGCCCCGCTGCCCCAGGGGAGCGCGGCCCAGGCCCACGCCCAGGCGCTGGCCCTGCAGCAGCTGGTGGTCCAGCAGCAGCACCAGCAGTTCCTGGAGAAGCACAAGCAGCAGTTCCAGCAGCAGCAGCTCCACCTCAACAAGGTGAGGGGCCGGAGACACCGAGCTGAGTTGCACAAGTTGCACATTGTTGCTGTCGTTTTTTGTTACATAACATTCGATTAGCGGCTAGATAGAAGAAGCCAAAGATCTGAACTTCACATAAACCGATCATTAATTAGCTCTATAGGCCACAGCGGCCTTGCACAGGCGCTGTACTGTAGTTGTTTGTGTAGGCGGCAGCCAGTAACACAGCTAATAATGTGTTGTAGCTGTGTTTATGTGTGAAGTCCTTGCTTTTATTCAGCCCTCGTCTCTCTTTCTCTCTCTCTCTCGCTGCTCCTCTTGTAGTATTTTTGTTTTGCGAGTAGGAGGAGGCAGGTATGGGTTAACATGTATAGCAGTGTGTGTGTGTGTGTGTGTGTGTGTGTGTGTATGTGTGTGTGAATGTTTGCATCCACATCTCTGTGTGACTGTGGCTGAGACAGTTGCCACGGGCTGCGAGGTAACTGCGCGCTGCCATAGCAACAGAGCGGAAGCCTCTGCCTAATATGGTCAGGGAGGAAGTGAGCAGCCGCTGCTCTGGATGGCTTTACCTATTCCAGCAGAGTACTCGCTGGAGGAGAGGTGGGTGGATGAAACAAGGGATTTCCTCTCCTCCTCCTCCTCCTCCTCCTCCTCCTCCTCCTCCTCCTCCTCCTCCTCCTCCCCCGTCTCCCCCGCTCTCTCTCTCTTTCGCTCACTCCCTCCATATGTTTCAGAGCTCTCAAGCGGCAGCTTTTTCACACAAACATCTCTTCAGCAGCCTCTGGCTCCACAAGGACGGGTTCTGCGGGAGTTTTGACTAAAATGAAACATATCCTCATCAAGCTTTGTTTTAGTCTACAGAGTTTATCAGAACACAACACAATGCAGTTATTCAACAGTAGTACATTATCACTCTGAGGTTGGTGCCATCATCTGTCTATCTCCGGAGCACCAAATGATAGCGATATAACTCTTTTTTTATTGAAAGCGGGACACTTCAGCCTTTACAAAGAGTCCACTGGTGTATCTGTAGCTAATAAATATATTTATTTTCCTTTCTCTCTGATCATATAGTTTTTTCTACTTCTTCATATGACACCACTACAGAATGAATTTTCTGAAAATGTCCTGAAAAAAGGATGTCAATTACTTGATTGTGCATTTTAGGCCTTCAGATTAACACAGTGAGACCAGCGAGAGTTCTCGTCGCTCACTTTAGCTTCTCTTAGCATTGTGTAAAAACAGAAAACAGGCTCTGCTCAGAGGTTCCATAACGTCTCATGTTTGCTTCCCCATACAAAAAAACCAATGTTGTAGTTTTACAAGAGGTTTATACGGCAGATTGTGTTCAAAGATCAGCCGCTACGTTTGATTATAGATAAATCGTCTCATTTATCCTCCACAAATGCCAAACCTTTACTCCTTGCAACTTCTCAAATGTGAGGCTTTATCATTTATCTTTGTCATATACTTTTGGAAACAAACTTTATAGCTTTAAAATGTTCACTTTTTTTTAATTTTTTTTTTAATCATTTTTGGTTAATTGAACAATTAATTAATCAAAAAATCAAGAATCAATTACATAAAACTTGACACATATTTTATTTTGGATCAACAAGAACCCACTGCTTGTGATAGGCTTAGGAAATGAATGTGGAGCAGAGGGAGGTTGGAGGGGTGGAAGGGGGGGTTGTTTCAAAGGAGGAGGGGAAAAAATGAGAGGGGAGTTTGTTTGGTCTCAAAGACGAGAGTAGAACAGTGGAGCAGAGGAGGAGGAGGGGGGCCGGGGGGGTGAGGGGGGGCGCTGAATGAGAGCTCGTAAATGCTCTGACGTCAATGCCGTCCCGTGGCTCTGAGCCAGGGGACCCACAGGCTTGCAGCTCTGGGAAACACACACAACACACACAACTGCACCCCCATCATACACACACCTGTAGATATACCCCCCCTGCTCCCGCTTGTTCTCTTCGTCCCTGCGTCACAAACACTCGCGAGCGCGCCGCGGCCTCGGATGTCACTTAGGATTGTTCATGTCAGTGACAGTGAATGAATAGACAATTGAGTCAGTGCTCGGTGAACAGCAGGCTCCAGAATGAGTCGGTGAAAAGTGGCACAACGGGGAGCGTGGAATGTCTCTGTTCAGCGAGACACATTTTGCCCTGGAGTACAGTCGGCAGAGCGGCCACTCACATTCAATTAAAACTGATAGGTTTGAAATGAGCAAGACACCAATCTGACTGAGTAATCCAAATTAAGCTTGTTAAAAGAAGAATGGTCCAGAGAAAGGAGTGATTTGCCAGGAATTTGATTCAGAGAAGAGCGTCGTTCTTGTTTGTCTGAATGTAGCCTCACACATCGGAGGAGGATTTGTCACATCCTGTTTTTTCCGATTGTGTAATAAATTTCACATGGGAGACTCACCGCCCCTATCTTGCCCCGTGTCGTCTTGTACGTGTAGATGATGGCCAAGCCCTGCGAGTCACCCGTGGGCCGTCAGCACCAGAGCCACCCCGAGGAGACGGAGGAGGAGCTGAGGGAGCACCAGGACGGAGGAGGAGGAGGAGCGCTGCCGGCCGGGGTCACCATCAAGCAGGAGCCGCTCGACCCGCAGGAGCTGCAGGAGGAGGCCATGCAGCAGCAGCACAGGGAGAGGCAGGCGGAGCAGGAGCTGCTCTTCAGACAGGTAGAGGAAGACATCAGCCGCAAAATCAATACCATGTATCACAACATTGATTCCATCTCTGCTCGGCACTGACAGTTTGTATTACATGTGTTCCTGGGGAGAGGTGAAAAAAAATCAGATATAGAAATAGGACAGGCATTAATATAAGCATTATGCTTCTGCCTGTGCCTTTTCAGTCACTATTTTGTCGATAATGTTTTGTGTCGATAATGTTATTGTGTGATGTGACTGAATAAAGAATTTCATTCATTCATTCAAATGTAATTTGGGCATGGCCCCCCCCCAATAAAAATACCCTAACTCATTCAAAATTGAACAAATGTATTTCCAGATTTCACATTCTTCACATTTTAGATTCATATCTAAAAAGGAATGATTGAAATGGTGAACAAATTATGTTTGATGAATATATATATATATACAGTATATAATATCTGGTCTCCTGCACTACAATGTTTCTTACACAGCAGGCTTAAAAAAAACGACCCCCTCAATCTTAGGGCTTCATATTTTGATGTTCATCCATATCAATTAATCATTCATAAAGTCGTCCCATACACTGGGAGAAAAGGAAGATGGTGAGAAGAATTGGGGATCTGGGAGGGTCGGAGGGAGGCACAACCAAGACCCTTAAAATGATGATTTACTAATATAACAGTTCAGTCAGCAGTGATACGCGCCGTTGGCTGTTTAGGACAAATAAACAAGAAAGGGAAGCACAATACATGATTCCCTGTGCAGCACTTTTTGAATGATATGTCGAGCCTCTACCAAGTTGTGATTTATGGTGGCATGGTATGAGTTGCATACGGGTAACAAAAAAAAAAACACTTTTGTGTCCCCCTCACCCCCCTTCAATCCTGACATCGGAGCTGCACCCCTGAATATGGGCTGTGAAAACCTTGCTCTGTGTCACACGGCATCCATATGATTAAATACAGAGGGAAAATCGCATCATTTGTTTTGGCTGCCATCTTTTGGCCGCAAGTTGCACTTGCATTGTAAAATATGTCAAAGTAATCCTTCCTTCTACATTTTATGTGTTTAACTGAACAACAGCAGGATCACAACTGGAGACTTACCGGTAATCTAATTTGTTTGTTTTATTTTGTGTGTGTGTGTATGTGTGTGAGCAGCAGGCGTTGTTGTTGGAACAGCAGCGGATTCACCAGCTGAGAAACTATCAGGCCTCCATGGAGGCTGCCGGCTTGTCCATCTCCTTCCCAGGACACCGGCCCCTGTCCAGGGCCCAGTCGTCCCCGGCGTCAGCTTCCTCTTTTCCAATCAGCGTCCCGGCCCCTGACCCTCCAGTCAAACCTCGCTTCACCACAGGTCAGCATCGCCACGGTTTTCCTCATGCCTGCTTCTCTGTGTGGTTTTTTTATACTCACTTCTTTATTTATCTACATCCTGCATGTCCCCCCCCCCCCCTCCTCCAGGTCTGGTGTACGACTCTTTAATGCAGAAGCACCAGTGCATGTGTGGAAACACCAACAGCCACCCGGAGCACGCAGGACGGATCCAGAGCATTTGGTCTCGGCTGCAGGAGACCGGTCTCAGAGGGCAGTGTGAGGTACGACCAGAGACCAGAGCAGAAAAATATCTCTGAGCCCAACATCACGCAACGTAGTAAACTGCTTATGAGAGTTGTATTCCTCTGTGTGTGTGTGTGTGTGTAGTGTATCCGTGGGAGGAAGGCCACTCTGGAAGAGCTGCAGACGGTTCACTCTGAAGCCCACGTCCTGCTGTACGGAACCAACCCTCTCCGACAGAAACTTGATTGTAAGCTCACGCACACACACACAACACACACACACACACACACACACACACACACACACGATCTCCTTTGTATTCACTGATTTAATTAATGTTCATCTCCTGTTCCGCAGGTTCAATCACTCCTATGTTTGTACGGCTACCGTGCGGAGGGGTGGGGGTAAGTAGAGCTGGAGATTTTTGACACAAATGATAACATGCCACATTTAAATGAAGTAAAATGTAAAAATAAGAATGAAATATGAGTGAGAAACTTGAGTGTTTGTCTTTGGCAGGTGGACAGCGACACCATCTGGAACGAGGTCCACTCCTCCAGCGCGGCCCGTCTCGCCGTCGGCTCCGTGGTGGAGCTTGTTTTCAAAGTGGCGACCGGAGAGCTGAAGGTTGGTACCGCAGCCTACATGAACCCGAAGCCCCTTTTTCTTCGAATGCTGAGCAAAACACAGCAGATAATGAAGAGTCCCCCTTTGAACATTATGGATTTATTTCAATTATCTCGACCTAGAAAATGTTCAAGGGCTTTTAAAACTTCATACGACTTTGTGTTGCTGTGTGAGGTTCGATGCTGCGCTCCCATTCAGAAGCAGTATTTCTAAACATTGCAGCCCCCCCCTCCTCCCCTCTTTGTGTTTGGCTAAATGACAGTGTTTTTAGCTGTGGTTCGCCACTACTTAGTAAACGCTGAGGAAACACTGAGCGGTGATCAGTGCCTGTCTGTCTTTTCCAGAACGGTTTCGCTGTGGTCCGCCCTCCTGGACACCACGCAGAGGAGAGCACTCCCATGTAAGGCCACAGCCGTCACCACACTCAGTTGGACACACTTAATCTATGCATATACAAATACCGGCGTCTGGAATAGAAATTACATAAACCATTGAGTTTATTTGCACATAAAGCACTGAGTGCCTTTATTCTGCCAGCTGTTTCAAGGACTGCTCTATTTATTTTTCATATCCCTCTCACAACGTGTTTCAAGTGCACTATAAAAACATGAAAATGGAGCAGGAAAGTGCTTTGGCACGGCCGCGTTTCATAACAAACAGGACGACTCAGCCCTCCGTCTGTGTGCTGCCGTTTCAGGGGTTTCTGCTACTTCAACTCGGTGGCCATCGCGGCCAAACTGCTGCAGCAGAGACTCAGCGTCAACAAGATCCTCATCGTGGACTGGGTCAGTCTCCTCGGGCGCCGCTTGTGTCGTGTGTGAGATTTTATTTCAATGGCGTATGTTCTTAAAAAGGTGTATTTTGAATATATATCATGTACTATGCTCCCTTAGGACGTTCATCATGGCAACGGTACCCAGCAGGCCTTCTACGATGACCCCAACGTCCTTTACCTGTCTATGCATCGCTACGACGATGGCAACTTCTTCCCTGGGAGCGGGGCACCTGATGAGGTGTGTGTGTGTGTGTGTGTGTGTTGACAAATACACAACCAATAGACAGTGTGTGTGTGTGTGTGTGCAAATGAATAATAACAACGCTGGTTCTCTCTGCAGGTGGGCAGCGGTCCTGGAGTCGGGTTCAATGTCAACGTCGCCTTCACCGGAGGTCTGGACCCTCCCATGGGAGATGCAGAGTACCTGGCTGCCTTCAGGTACCACATACACACTGGACAAATCACACACACACACACACACACACACACACACACACACACACACACACACACACACACACACACACACACACACAAACTAGTTGGTCTTCCCAGAGTTATGAGTAGGGATACAACTAACCAGTGTGTTTTTAACTAAATTATTAAACTGTAAAACATATTTATCAGAATTTCCTAAAGGCCTGTTTTGTTTGACTTACCTTTCAACACTCAGATATTTAATTTATTAGCTCATAAGACAAATAAAATAAAGAAAATGGCTGATGTTTGCATGAATAATGATAAGAACCGCAAAGACGAATCCTCCTCCAGGAAAAAAAAAGTTTTCTAGGTCATAAAATAAATAATAATCTCATCTTTATTCTTGAATATCTTCTCCATTCACATTGAAATATTGGCTCCAACCCTGTGTAATCTTTGTCCTCCGCCCTCCTGATCTCAGGTCAGTGGTGATGCCAATAGCCAATGAGTTTGCTCCGGACATCGTGCTGGTCTCCTCGGGCTTCGACGCCGTGGAGGGACACCCTCCACCTCTGGGCGGCTACACGCTGACGTCCAAATGTGAGTGTGAGATTGTCAGGAGTGTGTTTGTTATCTCCCAGCTCCAGCACAAAGAAAACACAGACTGCTCAAATGCAGATTAAGTTGAACTGCTGTCAGGCTCATTTCCATAAGTTCACCACCTTCCTGTAACCTTTCTCCAGGTTTTGGATATCTGACCAGGCAGCTGATGACCCTCGCTGGAGGCCGGGTGGTCCTGGCTCTGGAAGGGGGTCACGACCTCACTGCCATCTGTGACGCCTCCGAGGCCTGTGTGGCCGCCCTGCTTGGCCAGGAGGTACGGAGGTCACTTCTGCCAGCGCACAAGATCTGAATCCTAATTAATGTTCATTATGCTAAAATCAAAGGGTCGAAGCTGGAAATGAAACGGGACAAAGCAGAGCGTCGGGTTGTGGGTGTTAGCCAGGCATCTCTTGTGTTAAAATCTGCCTCACAAACCCATGTGAAGTCATTTTCAACAAGTAGATATTTAATCTATTTTTAATCTCATGTTTATCTGCTGTTTTGGCTACGCAGTGAAAATAAAATACAGAGTAGATGTTATACAGTGGTGAGGACAGAGCTGCTGAGTCAGGTGTTATAACAGAAGACTCACATGGTAATATTTTACTGTATTAAATCAGGAAATGACCAATTCTGCTGTAAACATGTTGAAGTCTTGATTTATTCTGCAAACAAAGCAGGAATTAAGAGGAATTAACTCATGGTTCGATATTTCAAGGTCGACTCCTTGTGGAAAGAATTAAAAGTGCAGCCTGGTAACATGCTTGTGTTGTTTACATATTTCTTTGTGTGTGTGTGTGTTCCTTGTGCAGCTGGACCCACTGCCAAAGGCCGTCCTCGAGCAGAGGCCCAACCCCAACGCTGTGCGCTCTCTGGAGAAAGTCTTAGAGACTCACAGTGAGTTCAGCCTCAGTAACATGGCACCGACACACACACAGGGCACACAGGTTTTTGAATACAGTGGAAACCATAGATTTATCATCTAAATGTCATTTGTATAGTTTTCAATGAGAAAAATGAAACAAAACGGACAGCTACTGAGTTTATTGAATTTTATTTAATGTTTCAAACATGGTACAGTTGTTTCAAATGCTTTTCAAGGGGCACCATTATTTAATTACTGCACAGACATAGCTCAAATACTGTACACATACAGCACAGTAATGTATAGATTACTGTATCCGTGACCACTATAAGCGGTTTCCACTGTACTTCTTTGTCTATTTTCAAATAAATTAAATTAAATACACAAAAGTCTCATCATTTTTTTTTATCTTTTATTTTAATTTAAATCATACAAAAACATATTTTAAGCAGCAGAATACATGAGCCCTTCCTTTTATCTTCTCTGTCTTTCCTCTAACCACTCCTCCTCCTCCTCCCTCTCAGGTAAATACTGGCGCTCGGTGCACCGCTACTCGCCATGCCTCGGCTTCTCCCTGCTGGAGGCCAAACGAGGTGACTCGGAGGAGGCGGAAGCCGTCAGCGCCATGGCCTCTCTGTCCGTGGCCAACACCAACGCCATGGATCAGAGGTAAAGCATCACCAATGCCCAACTCCACGTGAATGCAGCATAAAGAATTGAAACCTCACTGATGGATGGGATAAAATTTCACACAATGTGTCTTTAAATGAATAAAACAGTAAAAAGGACAGAATGACACTGCATCTCCAGCTACTAATTAAAATACGCAACAGATTCACATAATACAAGACCAATCAACTGACGAAATGGGTAATGATTCATTGATTAAAAGCATAAATGGATTCAGGGTGACTCATTTCACAAACACTGCTTCTGTAATTTAGAGTTTTGCGCCTGCAGCTGCGTTTATAATCCCAAACCAAAGTGTGTTAAAGGTGAAAATATTTTGGAGTTTGTGTACAGGCTCAACAAACACACAGCGGGTTGTGAGTCCCAAGTCCATGAAGTTCAGGAGGTTATCTGCATGTAAAAGCAGAGCTGCAGGGCAAGACATCAGATCACAGATTGTGTCGTCCGGCATTGGGTTTAATATCTGTTTTATTTTCCCGCCAGGCCGGAGGAGGAGCCAATGGAGGAGGAGGAACCACTGTAACGGCGGGAAACGAGGGTGTCACACTGTTGCTATCGACCTCTCCGGAGAACGCCTCTTTGAGCTGCGAAGAGTCTCGACTGATCCCTTCATTTAGTCCCCCTAACCCCACTCACCACGTCAGTCACCTTGATTGGCGGCCCCTCAGCCAAAATGAGGGAGAGGGGGTGGGCTCAGCCTCAGAGTAGGGAGCCAATCAGGAGACAGAGGACTGGATTGGGAAAAAAAACAAACATATTAAACATAACAGCGTTGCTTTGGCGGCACTCGCTAAGAGAGACACTCATTTTTTTTCTGTCAGTCTTCGCACCCCCACGTTAGCGCTAACAGCTAAGCGGCTAACCGAGTGACCGAGGCAGCGGGCGGGTGTGTTTGCAGCGGGGGGGGCGAGATCAGGTCTCGCCACAGAAAGGTGTGATAACACCTCCGTGCAGAAACATACGGTGCTTTACACAGCTGACCACGTTCGGTATGGACACCAGGGACAGCAGACGTCCCCGGCTGTTGAACGCAGCTCGGGGATTTTCTTTTCTCTTTACTATTTTTCCCTACGAAATAAGGGCATCGCGGCAACTGAGATAATATTTTACATGATGCATTCACTGTGGACTTTGGTCGGCCGAAGTTTGAGTAGGCTTTTACACAGACTTGACGGTGAGACTGTCACCGTGCTGGACCAGCCTGTCGTTGAGGGTTGACGAGTGAGAGGAGTGCCTTGGGGAGGGTCCGCTGGATTTCAGGATTGTTCAGGAAAAGATTGCCTTAAGTTAAAAAGATTTTTCTCGCGCTGAGGGAACGGTGCGAGGGCGGGAGACGGAGAGTTTCAAGTCCCCCCCCGGGGACGAGAATGACAAAAATAAAGAAAACAATCTTTCAGCATGTTTACTTGGATCGTGATGAAGACAAGATTTATGTCTCTCACAGCCTCTCTTGAAGAGTTACTTTACTTTTGGATGGATCTATTTTTCTGTAAAAAAAAAACAAAAAAACAGTAAACGCTTTGTAAAGGTAGTTGCCAGCTTCAGTAGAAAAAGGTGCAGACGTGGAGACCTGCAAACAAGGAAATTAGATTGAACACTGTCAAAAAGGTTTAGCCTTTAATGTAGCTTCCCTTTAACTGAAGTCATCGCTTTGTAAAACACATAAAGCATGCGTTTGAGCAGAGAGACCGGACATTTCTGCAAGATTTTTGAATGTTATCCAAAAGAGAAAGCCAAGCAAGAAAAGCCAAAGCATGAGTTTGCATATACAGTAGTACTTTCACTCCACTAAGCTGGCAAGGTGACAAACATTTCTCGTACTGGCCCTTGCAGATAAAGGCTCCCAGTACCCAGTTCAATGTTTACTAATTTAATCCTTCACAGATCAAGTGAGCATTTCTTTCCATGTGCTGATCGACCTCCCATGTTTCGCCGGTTGGCAACTACCTTGGTTACTGGTGTGAGCTAAACATTAGTCATGTACATTGAATTGAATATATTTTGAGAGGCAGTAACGGAGTATTGCCTGTTTGTATCTACATGTATGATTTCCACATCAAGTTGTCGATTTACAATATCAGAAATGTGTTTGGTAAGCGTGTCCACTTTTTATTTTTTATTGTACAAGATTATTTTTCTAACTTTTTTCATCCATAGATTTTGTTCTGTGTTTTTATCCGTTTTCTGGATAGTTATAGGGCTGCCATTCACATATTTAGTACTATTGTCACCTCTTGTTCAAAAACTTTCTTTCTTTCTTTCTTGTATTTATCAAAACTAAGGAGCGACACTTCCTTTCTTTCTTTCTTTCTTTCTTTCTTTCTTTCTTTCTTTCTTTCTGCGGCTCTCTAAGCCTTTCTGCATTTTCATCTCTTGTGTATTTATAACATGTACTGTTTATAGGAGATTTGTATATGGAAAATTTATAAATGTACTCTAACTAATGACAGCTATGATATTGTGAGCGAAAAACAGTATGGTGTATGATATTACTCCATGAACTTTAAGAAAAAAGAAAAAAAAAACGCAGCATATTTAACTCGTCATCAACTGCACTGTTGCCCTTAACTGAACCGTGGTCATTATATGGCACTGCAATTGACTTTTTAACAACCTTCAGAATAAGACAATTGATCACTTTGTTGCCTAATCGATACATTTTCCTCTTGTGCATGGGTGATATGCACTTAACCTTTAGACTGTGACGACATCACACATCCCAAAAGAGAAAAAAAAAACAAGAGGTTTAGCGGCCGTTTTATGTAGCTACCTAAGTTTTCCTCCGCGGGAAAAGAAAAGACGGAGACACGGATGAAAAGAAAAGTGGAATTTTTACCAGGAAAAACATCAGCTGATAATTTAAAAAGTCTCTCCGAGCACTGCAGCTTTGCACTGTCACCTTTGACTGTCCATAACATCAGTGCTAGCCTCTTCACTTTTCCTGCTTGAATCCAGCTAACCTGACATTACTAGTAAATCGAATCATATTCGAATTAACCCCCATCTCTCAACTGCTTTGTTCAACACCTGGTTAAAGATGACTATCATGATTATTTTAAGTTGATAACATTTTATAAACTTGTAAATTTTGACATTAAGTTGATATTTTTCCATGTTCTAACAAAACATTCCACTTGTTACTTGTTTAATTTGGCCTAACATTTTTTTTATTATTATTTAAATATGAATTTGAGGTTTTTTGTAGAAACTTTAATACTACTTTTTCTTTTTTGCTGTCTGCTCGCGCCAACTTTAACTCTTTGCATGGTTTGTGAGTCAGCATGCCTGCTTGTCTATGTAATAAAAATGTATTTGCACAATAGAAGATGAACACTGGAGGACTTAAAAAGCAAAAACCTCCCACGGCAACTCCCCCCAGAGCACCAGGCGGGACGGTTTTCTTCCTCTCTGGTGTTCAAACGATTCAAAAGACTTTTGTCCAAATGACTCCACTGAGAAACATTTGATATCGTTCTTATTGAATATCGTTTCCAATAAGTGATTTTAACAAGATTCAGCACTTAACAACTTGTTTAGACTGTGTTTAAGAGAAATGTGCTCTGCCAAACCTCTGCTACGTTCACATCTTAAAAGACTCCCAAAGAATGTTCCTCTTTCAAAGGGTTTTTAAACGGGCACAATTAAAGGTAGAGAAGTGATGGATATCAGTTGGTTGAAAAAAAAAAGGGCATTGTCGTTTGATTGTCACACCCACCTCGGCCAGTTCTCTCTATATATAACCACTGTGGCTCAAGAGCAATTCTTGGTTTACATGTAAATGGATTAAAAAGTTATTTTTTGTTTGTTGTTTGTCTCTATTGATGAAAAATGTTATCTTTCTTTGGGACCTACGCTTTGGACATTTCATCTCTGACATCATCTATAAAATATATTTCTGAAAAATACAAACATCTGTGGTTGTATTGCCTTTTTTATACTTTTAATACATAAAAATCTGTTCAGGGGTTAAATACCATCAAGACTGGAGACGGTTTGGTGCCATTTCAGGATTTTCTTTTTTTTTTTTTTTATCAATGATGAGTCTGGATTAAGTCAATTCACTCAATCCTCTTATCAGTTTTAAGGACATTTTAAGTATATCTGCTCTTGATGAGAGATTATCTGACTGATGACAGAAAACCTGCGGTTATCAACTCGAAGCGATGACTCAAAGTCCATGTTGGCACAATCCAGTGTAAATAATCAATAGTTCTGGTCGTAGTGGAATTCCTGCAACGTATTGTAAAAGAATGGACAACTTGGAAACCATGATCATCCTTTTATGGGCTATTTCCAGTGTGTCTGCCAGAGATTTCTCTTAGGTTTGAGTAAATTAGCCGCCCAGCACATGACAGTAATGATGGTCAGAAGTATGTCAGCAGAGTGAAGAAGGCAGGTCTTTGGTTTGAGGAGACACATGAGGAGCACAAAGTCTCAGCTGACTTCTCTCTGAGTGGGAAATCTAATTATGCAATATCACAAGTGTGCACGCTGGGTTGGAGGCAAGGTCCAGAGCAGCTGCTATCAGGCCATTTGCTCCTTTGTTGTTGTTTTGGGGGGGGGGGTTCTGTTTGTTTTTTTTAATGTGTCAAATATATCTGATTCCTCAGGTAGCAGGAATGTGGTGGAAATTCCTGTGATGAGTTTCAAAACCAAGGTGCCACACCAACACAAGTATTTTCATTGTTGGTCTGCTTTCTAAAATATTACTAAATGGTGTAAAATTCCCTTTTCTTATTTCCAAGAGCCCAGATTGAAACCACCAAATCTTAAATATATTACATTTATTACATAAGAGAGAAAGAGAACCATCAGATAAATATGTTAAAGAAGACTAAACCAGAAACCAAAAAAATAGATAGCCTACATTTAGTACATGCAAATGACAGAATACACAGCAGGCACAGGGTTACATATGAATAAAAGACTGGAAAATGAATTGTTGAATATTTAATTAATATGCCTTAACGTAAAGCTCATATATGTATGTTTTATGCTGTGATTAATAATAGAAAGGAATAGGAATATTTAGCTTGCATCCTACATCCTGACATCTGAACAAATAGGACATTTTATTTTGAAAGGATGATGATGATGAAATAATATAAGTGCTTTACATAACTACAGCCAGGTGAATCGTAATGCTAAATACGGAGCATCATCACATATTTCAAATAGCCTTTAATATTAGAAATAGGCATTTGTGTAGTTAAGTGTGCATGTGTCAGTGGGACTACTACACCGTCCAATGAGGGGAGGGCACTTCCCTTCTACCATGCAAATACAGGTCTCATATTTCCTCTCTGCCGACGGTCCCCAACTGCTGCACCAGTGCAATGCTCAAGCTGCAACATTAGCAACCTTATTTACAATTTTTGTAACCCTTTAGAGGGGGATACACGCCCTATTCTTTCTTTTCTACCCTTCTTTTCTTTTCTTTTCTCGAGGAAAGCTGCTTCACGTTTTTTCGGACATGCCTAACATCGTGCTTTTTAGCGGGAGCTCTCACCACGACCTGTCCCAGAAAGTGGCCGACCGGCTGGGGCTGGAGCTGGGCAAAGTGATCACGAAGAAATTCAGCAACCAGGAGACATGGTGAGTAGACGCTGGCATTTAGATACAACAGGTGATGTGCATGTTTTTAGCTGGTAAAAGCTTGTGTTTCTTCATCCGCGGCGGTGGCAGCCCCCCCTCCCATGTGCGTATGCTAGCTCGAAGCTAACAATAGTTAACTACACGTGACTCGCTAGCCACATGTAAACACAGCAGGCTAGCACACTTGTAGCAGGCTAATGTCACTGTGTCCAACACTGGACTGCAACTTCTTCTTCTCGTTGAGTTTCCCATCAGATAACCCGCTTCTGTTTTGTTTTTTTTGTAGCCGACAACATAAATCAAAGCTATCTAGGTTGTTGTGTTTCGTGCTAATGACGCTAACGTGTATTTCCGGTGTCAAGAAGTGAACAAGTGCAAATTTATAGGCTACCTGTTGTGAAAAGTGTTCCCAAAACCCAATATAATGACCTAAACTATTTGGAGGAACTACGTTTATTTAAAAAAAAAAAAAAAAAAAGGGACTGTCGTTTGTTTATACCCCCTTATAGTGTTTACTATGAGGGAAAACATTATTAATATTGAAGTAGGAACCGATTGTGAGGGGTGTACAAAATTTGACGTAACACCTCAAGCTAGGTGGCTAACTTACTCGCTAGCCCGCGAGTTCCCTGAAACCAGTAAATATAGTGGGTTTTATACATATATCTATAATGCAACAGAGTAAAAACCGACGTTTGGCTTCATATGTTGTTTAATTTTTTACCCAAATGAAATATTTAATCAATTATCGTGCTTGTCCGATAATGGGTGCAGGCTGATGTAAGTGTCATTCTACTTTGGACTTACCGGTGCGTTATCTGGCTAACGACAGACGACAACATGGCTCACAGCAATTAGCCTACAAGTGTCAAACTGGGTTACATTGCATAATATAAACAAACCCAGCTCTTGTAGACTTCGCTCAGAGACATTGAGTTGGAAATACTGCCATTTAAATTATTATGATGAATTTGCACGGGCTAGAATAACATTTGGTTGTCATTGCTGGCTGTTTTGCAAGGGAAGCCACTGAACAGTTCTACATCACATGCACTTAATTTGTGTACATTTACAAATCAGCCATGTTCAATAAATCAGTGTGCATGGGAACAGTTAGGCTAGCCTCTTTTAACCATAGCATTGCAAAGGACCTTTATTAGTTAAGCTGCCTTTTGTTGTTGCCTGGCCTTGAATAGCTAAGGTCAGGGGTCATGTGTGAGGCCTCCTGCGGGGTGACCTTTGGGTCTCATCCTGGCCACAAGTTTGCTGAACTGTGTTTGTCTGTATTCACGGCTTAGGAACCGATTCCCTCAGCTTTCCAGCCGTCTCATCTCATCTCATGGAGTGCGTGTTACTCTGTGATTCAGTAATGGGAAAAGCATGCACTGCGTTAATGTGCTTTGTGATGCGGCGTCTCAGCGAGCCCAGCTTTAACTTTGTCAGGCTTGTATTTCATTCCCTCTGGATTCAGTCACTGATGCTTTCTGTAATGCACTAAAAGCATCCTGCATCCGCCAAACTACGTAGGTTGTTTTTGTAATCCTCCCGTTTGCATTCCAACACTGTTTTCCCTGGATTTACCAGGTGCCGCGGCCTCTTTATCTCTTCATAAGACCCTCTCTGCTGGTCATGTTTCCACCCACAACATCCAAAATCCAGGACAAACTCGTGATTATCCATGCCAAGGTTTCTCTCTAGGGAACTGCAGCTGTTTGGGCGACACAACGTGCAAAACAATTATTTTCTCATCCTCACACACTCGCAGGGAGGTGAGAAGAGTACACTGATAGCATAGCTCCAATACAGGCTTTAGTCAGGTGACCTGCAGAGGTTACATACCAAGACAGTGAATTCCTGGGAATGAAATTGCAGGAAGGGTTTTTGTTTGATTTGCACGAGGATGATTATCCAAATAAAGAATTTACTTGCTGCTTAGGCTTAGAGGTTAACTGCTCTAATGTATGTTATACAGCTTTTTACAGATCCCAAAGGTATATTCAATTTACAATTTACAATGAAATGAAAAAATACTGTGACATACTGTATTTGATTGATAAAATATCCAAATAAGTGTCAGAATTATTTTCTAATGGCTACAACATGTCAGCATAGAAAGTTGCTGTCCTCCATCTGAGTTATCTTAGTTACTTTTCTTTTTCTGTCATGAGCTAGTTCCTGAATTCAATCTGTGTTTAGCCACTTTTAGACACATTTTCACTCAGCAGAGTTTTCGTCATCTGGCGGCTTTGGCTTCTTTTAGTGGCTCCAGCTCGGGATGAGTCCATTCTCACTGGACTCTCACCCTGAACAGTTGTACTGTACATTGTTTGATCACATGACGGAGGTTGGGATTGACCCGGTGTCTCCCACCGAGGAATGTCCCCTCCTCTGGGTTCAGTGTCCGGCAGGTTCACACTACCAGTGTATGTGCCAACTATCTTCAGATTAGTGAAAAGACTCAGCATATATCACTTAAACATTCAAGGCTGTTGTGTTATACTTGACCTTTATTATACAGGGCTTGAGTGAGATGCTGCAGTGCTTACGGACATGTCTCTGATGCGTCATAAAAAACAGAATATGACATTTAATTTGAGAAAAACGTTCACATCATCCCAAGTTAGAAGCCTAAATCCTTCAGCTGACACGTCCCCGTGTAGTAAACGGCGCCCCTGTCCTTCTACAGTGTGGAGATCGGGGAGAGCGTGCGAGGCGAGGACGTCTACATCGTGCAGAGCGGCTGTGGCGAAATTAACGACAATCTGATGGAGCTGCTGATCATGATCAACGCCTGCAAGATCGCCTCCTCGTCCCGTGTCACCGCCGTCATCCCCTGCTTCCCCTACGCCCGGCAGGACAAGAAGGACAAGGTAGACACACACACACACACATGCATACACACACCATCCTAAATCTATTTGTCATATTTATTGGACATTTGCAAGTCTGCTTCCTTCTCTGCTTTGTTTGTTGACTTGTACCTCCAAGAAGTCATGAATCTGACAAATAAGGTCAACGCAGCTTCACTTATTAATCAGCACTCAGTGTTATTATTTCCCTCCAGCGCTGCAGGTTGACCTGTTAACTCACTTTATTAATGAGAAACTCCACATTAAAGTCTTCTCTGCTCTCAGAAAATCCGCATTTGACACACAAATCATTGCAGCAGGCTGAGAAACTGGTTCACGGAGGCTGTTATCGTGTAAATCATTATCCTATGTTGCCTCAGTTGTTAATGTAACTGCAGCTGCATAATCAGGTCCACGTGAAGCAGGAAGGAAAGTTGTGGTTTATAGGTTGAGGTTTCCAATGACCCAATGCTCTGTACATACATAAGTGCCTCCTTGGCCTCACATGAGGGTGTTAGGAGGCTCAAAGCCCTGCAAACATCTGGACTTACCTCATCCACATGTTGACTAAAGGAGCAGACTTCAGCTTTTGTGAAACGTGCCGGTTACAGGCGTCACAATGCAGCTCTACAAGTGTTTTTAAGCGTTGTAGAAAACCATGAATGGGCTTTTTAAATAACCCTGGATTATCTCAGGTTTCTCTCCGACACTCGGCTCCTCTGAATGCAGCTCACATATCTGTTCCGGGGAGATGAGTGTTTTGTCAACAGGGCCCCCGAGGCGCCTGATGTGACGCGCACATCGACACCACTGTGGGCTTTTGTTTTCTTCAGAGAACACGTCAGCGAAACAGAGCGAGCTGGAGGCGGCAGCAGGGCCAAGGTTTTTTGAAATGACTCACAATGGCTCAGTTACAGGTGAAGTTGTGAAACCCTGACAGCGAACGCCTCCATCGAGGTGTTGATACAGCAACCAGGCATTTGTTTAAATCTAAATATTCAGCGACATGAAGACAAACGGATTTGTTTGTCGTGAGGTCAAGAGCGAATGTTTCAAAGAACCGTGAGTGGGAATGGATCCATGAAAGCATTGTCTAAAAATAAAAAATAAATCCCTCCGACTGAGCAGTGCTTAAAGTTCTGAATTCTCCTCTTACTCACTCACCTCAAGCTGTGTCTTGATGCTTGTCCCAGAGTCGAGCGCCCATATCGGCCAAGCTGGTGGCAAACATGTTGTCTGTGGCCGGAGCCGACCACATCATCACCATGGACCTCCACGCCTCACAGATCCAGGTCAGTGCACAAAGCGTTACACAACTGTGGCGAAGAAGATCCCGGCGTCCGGTTACAGCCTCTAGTAGCGCTAATGTGAATAGTTTCCATGCGTTTTGTTTGTTGTCGTACCTGTGCATAAGATGTAAAGATAAGAAAATACAGTTACTGATACTGATGAGAAGCAACGGATGTAAACAGAAGCTTTGTTTCAGTGTCGGTGTTGATTTTTCTATGAATAATTTAGCAGATTGTTTTGTTGAAGTTAAATAAACAACTTGATTGATGTGTGTAATGTGCATTTCAGAGTTAAAAGTGCAAGAAAGTGACTGTGGTGTTTTGTTTTTTAAGGGATTCTTCGACATCGCTGTAGACAACCTGTATGCAGAACCTGCTGTTCTTCAGTGGATCAGAGAAAACATTCCTGAGTGGAAAAACTGTATCATCGTGTCCCCGGACGCCGGTGGAGCGAAACGGTAAGATACAGTGATAAGAAACGGCATTTCTCTCTCACACACACACAGACACACACACATGGGTTGTTTTAGATCCTCACTGTCCTGCCTTCATCTCTGTCCAGCGTCACGTCCATCGCAGACCGTCTGAACGTGGAGTTTGCGCTCATCCACAAAGAGAGGAAGAAGGCCAACGAGGTGGACCGCATGGTGCTGGTCGGCGACGTCAAGGACCGCGTGGCCATCCTGGTGGACGACATGGCCGACACCTGCGGCACCATCTGCCACGCCGCCGACAAGTCAGTGTCATTTTATAGACGAAAACTGCGTCAAATAATAGTAGAAAAGTGCTTCATCTCTAAAATCTCTTTTCTTTTCAACCTCCAGGCTCATAGATGCAGGAGCAATAAAAGTCTATGCCATCCTCACACATGGCATTTTCTCCGGTCCGGCCATTTCTCGCATCAACAACGCCCCGTTCGAGGCCGTGGTGGTGACCAACACCATCCCACAGGAGGAGAAGATGAAGGCGTGCCCGAAAATTCAGGTATTCCTTCTGATGAATACATGCAACAGTTTGCTTTTCCTTTACAAGGTCGCACCAACACTGGAGCTGCTACCTTTTTCTTTTCTTTTTGACCTTTTGGTCTGATGTTGATATCTGACACATTTTATCTACTGTGTGTTCAGCTGGTGCAGCGAGAAAATCAAACTGATGTCAAGTTGATCTGGTACAAAAAGCAGCAGCAGTGAATTAGTTTATTTATACAGTTTTATTTTTAAATGCATGACACATCCTTCCTTCTTCCTCAATTCAAAAACTTTCTTAAACTTGAATGAGCGGTTCATTCAGAAGAGAAACAAAGTTTTATTCTCCTCACGTGACGCGTTTATCGTCTCCTCCAGGTCATCGACATCTCCATGATCCTTGCGGAGGCGATCAGGAGAACCCACAACGGCGAGTCAGTGTCCTACCTCTTCAGCCATGTACCTTTGTAAAGACCCAAAGGGGGCGACGGCCCTCTCCACACCCCACCCCACCCCTCCCACCCTCCCTCAGGTCACTCAGGCTGCACCGTTGGCCACATATCCTCCAGAACGGCTGGAAGAAGCCTGGTTGTCTCTGGCTCCACCACACGCGGCTGTCTAACGGTCGTCCCACACACGTTTTCTTTGACATTTTCACCCGGGAGACAGCGAAATATCACTTCCTTCTCTGAAGAAGACCAACTTTGTATTTATGACTGTCTTTCTCTTTTTCCTCTTGTTCATTTTTTTCCTCTTCTCCCAGCCTCGATTAGCAGAGGCCTGGCCTTCACTTCAACCAAAGGGTCCATTATGTAACATAGTGTATTATTTGAACCTCACTTTAACAGAGGCATTTCCACCATGTCATGTGATTCCTTATATTTTGGCCCTTTTCTGCTTTGCAAAGTAAAAAAAAAAAAAAAATTAGTAAACAAAATGTGAAAATGTGCACCTTTCCCCTCCAGTGTTTGCTTTAACAGCTGCTAAAAGTATTGAATATAGCTATAGCCTAACTCTTAGCCTAACTCGCTAAAGCTCTATGGACTTTGATTGTAATAACAATTTATGCTTAGCGCTATCATGGGGTCTGTAACAGGACTCGGACCACAAGTTGAATTGTGTTGAGGTGACCACAGATGAAAAGTAAATTTAGAAGATGAATTCAATTGATTCACAATTTATATTTTTTGGTTTTTCATGAGCTGCACCAAACGTGCTGCTGTTGCACCCTCTGCAGTGTCATTTCTCCTAATAGGCTGCTGTCACCCAGTGGTGGCACATCTGTATAACATCCTCCTCCTTTAACATCCCTTTAATTCTGCTAAAATGAATAAAATCTTGATATCAACTGTCCGAACTCTCTGACAGATCTGTTGTTGACGCGAGGTGTTTGTGGGTGGTTTTGCCCATTTTTTCCAAAAGGTCATAAGTAATTGAGCCTGATGCTTGGTTCTAGTATTATTAAGAGTTCAACCTTGATTTGTCATAAAGATAGTTTAATTGTCACAGATGTAGTGGGTGATGAGGCAGGTTTCACTAAGTGGAGAACAAGTTGGTGAAAAAAGTGATTTAATTTTTTTTTTTTTATATGTAACACAAGATGTTTCCTTGACAATAAAGCTTTGACAATGGCTTACAGACACACTGTCCTGCATCGCCTTTGTTTAGTATTAGATGTCCACATTAGTGGCTTCAAAAAGGCACATTCCTACACCTCCCATGATGCAACCTGGGCGGCACACGTGCAAGATGAGATAGCTGCGGTGGCATCATCATGACATCATCGGCCACTGATTTAAACAAGTGATCTCACCAGATGTAGTGGAGGGAAAATTCCAGTAAGTTGACCTTGATGTGTTATTATTTTAATTGATTAATTATTTTTGTCAAACCAGTGATTAAAGGGACAACGAGGAGTTTTGGAAAAGCGAAGCGTTTTCACTCTACATTTATGAGCCTCCGCGCGCACCGTACATTTCTTTGACCGGGCGCAAGACGGACTCATGCTTTCATTCATCAATAATTAAAGTCAGAGGTTCAAAGAGGTTCACATACCACCGTAGTTCCGACCATAAACGGCGATGCGGCTGCGTTATTCTCATGATTCGCAACGAAGGAAACGCTGGTCGGCTCGACCAGCACTTCCGCCACCACTAATAATAACAAAATAACGATAGAGACAGAACGATATATTTATCGAAAATGGGCCCATTAACAAGTGTGGGTAGCGGAGATTCATCCACATTAACGTGAGACTTTTTTATAACCGAATAGAAACTCCTCGTTGTCCCTTTAAGTTTGTTGATATAAGATCACGCTGAAATCCAGTTTTCACGTATTTGCACTTGAATATTTCTATTTTTTTGAAGAATTGTGTATTTTTCTCCACTACAATCATTCAAAACTAGGAAGTGATGCTGGTAGAAGACAGAAAAAGATGTTTTTTTCATGTGTCTGAGTCATTTACAGCTTTCCCAATATTTATTTCCCTCTGATTTAAAAATAAAATGAACCATTATGTCATGAAGAAATAGTCTAATTTCAGCCCTCAGATTTATCCTGGATGAGGCCCAACCCACCCAGCTGCCTCCTTCTCCACCTCAAGATCAAATCTAAATCTATCAGTAGATAAACAATAGAAGCACAGACTGGCCTTTCGTCTGCTGAATAATAAACCAAACAAATGATTCATCCACTGGGGGTGGGAGGGGAGGGAGGAGGGTGATACAGTGCCACCAGGCGGCGCCCTTCCCACACGAATGCGCAGCCTCTGATGAAAGCAGCGAGGAAGGAAACACTTTCTGCTTGTTTAGAGTCATTTTCAGAGCAAATGCTGAAACATTAGTAGATTATTTAAAGTGAAACAGCTACGATAATGCCAAATATAAACGTAGTGGCTGCTCATGTGCATTAGGGATTAAATAAGAGATGAGTTGTAGCCTAGAGCACCTCGTGGCTTTTACTAAAAACGCACAATAAATACATCAAACTCCCTTTTCCCCTCTGGATGATAACAGCATGAAGCTTTGAGTCCTGTGCATTCAATGTGAGGATGCAGGGCCCGTGTCTGTCCAGCAGGGGGACACAGGAGGATGGATGAGAGCCGGTGATGTCAGCGTCATTAGCATATTTCTGACTATATCTGAAGCTTGCGCAAAGACGCACCACTACTGCTGCACCGCACTGACCAGAGACCTTCCAGAAATCCTCTCAGCCAACGCTTCGGTAAGAACCCACTTCTTAGCGATTTACCTGCTGCAGCTTTAACACACAGTGGAGCTGACAGATGAGTGTGGGAAATGTGATGAATGTGCGTATGAGGGGAGGTGGGGGCAGAGTTTTGGGGGAGAGAAGAGGTGCCAAATAGAAAACCAGGCGCACAACAAACGAGATTATGTGAATTTGTTTTCGGTTTTTCAGTGAACGCAGCTTGGTTTTGTGTCGTTGAAGCTCAGAGTGAGATGTGACAGCAGGGGCAGACATGTGTTGCCCTCTCTTTGTCTCACATGCACGCACATCATGCCTGTTCCCTTTGTTGGCGTTTGCGCTCGAGCTGCATGCGTCTGGTGGTCCCCAAACGATGCCATGATGCGTTCACGGCACTTTTCTTTTTTTTTTCTTTTTTTTAAATGTTTTTTTTTTCTCCTCTCTTTTTGGTGGGTGTATTGAAATTTGCGGAGATGAACTTGGGATTTTTTTTTTCACGACCAGGATGAGTGAGCAAAATGCCAAATCTGGGCGGTGGTTCCTACAGATTGCGCCCCAAGGGGGAGAAGTACGTGACAAGTGAATGCGGATGTTGCACACAGCGTCCATGTGGAAAGCCCCAGAGTGGACACTAATAATCAAACATATGTGATCAGCTTTACCTTATAGTTTTAGTTTCATTTTTTAAAAGAAAATATGCACATACGCAGCATTTCTTTATCTTTTTTCTTTTTTTAAAGAAATATTTTTCCCCTCTCTGCCCAGCATGGGAACTCCTATTGTTATGTAAATGTCGGATTTGAACGCCTTGAACCCGGCTGCATTGTCTGGAGCAGTCTCCCTCCCTGTGTGCAGCATCCCGGGCTGTGTGCGTCTGGATAACGGGGCTGGATCGTTCAGGCAAATCATGCTGGGTTAGAACCGCAGGCGAACAAAAGAAGGCGCACATTTAGACGGAGAAGTCGTCTGCGGTTGCGCATTTAGTTTGGACAAATGTTTTTTTTTGTTTTTTTGTTTTTTTTTACCACTGAGATTTTTAGGCAACGCCCTTCGACTGATCTGGAGTCAGTATAGACCACATGCATGGTGTTTTTTTAATCTCCTTAAAGCATCTTGACATTTAACAACCAATTTATTTGACATTAGGTGAATATCTCTCTCTCTATCTATATATATTTATGGATTTGTTGTGATGAGACAGGATTACAGGTGATCAGTACTTGTACTTTGCACATGAATGCCTGTGAGGGGGAGGACTGCAGGTCTGACCGTCTCCTTCCTCCTCTCCTTCCAGACTCTCTGCAACCATGAGCGACAAGCCCGACATCTCAGAGGTGACCAGCTTCGACAAGACCAAGCTGAAGAAGACAGAGACGCAGGAGAAGAACCCCCTGCCTTCAAAAGAAAGTAAGTGTGGCTCTATGTGTGTGTGTGTTGAGGCATTACATCATATTTTTAACTGTTTCAGTGCTGTTGCATTGTGATCTCATATGTTGCCTCTCTTCTCTCCAGCCATTGAACAGGAGAAGGCGGCGACATCGTGAAGCCCCTCCCTCCCGTCATGCACTGTACACCCCCCTCCTCCCGCATTGCCTTGTTTTCAGTCACTTCTTTTAGCTGTATAACTTTGTAACCGAAATTATGAAACGACAAACATAACCAAGCTGCACAGCCTGTGGACGGATGATGTCTTTCGTCAGGGCAGCCGGGCGGCCCCCCAGTCCCTCCCACTCCCACCGCGGCTCCATCAGCGAACGCCACCTTCACCACCACCCTTCACGCTTGTCTTTCTGTCGGGGAGATGAGGAAGATTCGTCCGAGGCAGAGCAGGAGAGGAGGAAAGGAAAGGGGGGGGTGGTGGACTGCAGAAGACAGTCCTTAAAGGTGCATGTCCCTTCTTCAACACCTTAACCACCAACACTGACGTGCAGAGGAGAAGCCCGAGGGACGGGGTGTGGCCTGCGTCCCAGGAAGCTCATCATCGTCTCCCCCAAAAAAACCACCATCACCCAACTTCCTGTGTGGCTGCTTTTGCGCCAAAGCTGAGGCGACAAGCTTTGTTTTTTTTGTTTTTTTTTATTGTTTTCGTCTTCTAATTTTCGGAAAATGCACAACTTTGTTTGTACGCTGGCCAAATTGTAAATGCCCCAAAAATTGATACTGTTATCTGTCACAATGTTTTTTCTTTTGTATGTACACAAGGATTGGAAAACAGTGTAACGGATTCCATCTAGATCTGGGAGATGCTCAAATGGACCTTTTTTATTTACGGTTAAATTGTACCATACTTTGGCCCCTTTTTGTCATGACTTATTCGGGATAACTGTCGTGTTGCAATCTGTCTCTGAATTGTCTCAAAATGATGAAAAGGAAAAAAAAAATTACTGGCAATTGATTCCATGTGTTTGCTTTCAACCGTAGATCAAAATTCTTTGGAGTTTTGTAAAAGTCCCAGCAGTCATGTTACTCTGCCACAAACCATTACCAGAAATGGAAAACCGTGAAATGTTGTAATAAAAAAGAATTTGTTACTAAAGAAGTGTGCTGCTGCCTCAAGATGTTTATCCCACGCTCTTATCACAACCCGCACTCTAAAGGTGGACTCAGCCTCATTTTACACTTTTTCCAAACATCTATGTAATATTGCTGCAGCTTACACTCGGCGCTGCTCTTCTTAGTCTAACCCACTTTTCACACTATCTGACACTCGGATGCCAAACAATCCCTCAGCATTACTTAAGGGATGAGGCTGTGCTTGACTGGAAGGCTTAAACGTGACCACGGTGAGCCTCGCAGGGGGATTTACCGGCACAGGAGATAAAGTGCGTGGATGGGAATTGAAATGAAAGTTGCTGAACCACCTGTCATGGAGGTCTGTTCTCGAAGAAGTTCACTTTTAAAGCCAATTATTATTGCAGAGAGCCTAAAAACATGGAGGGTAATTACACTGCAATCCAGGAAGCAGACAGTCCGGATTTAGCAGCTTTGATCATTTCAGGCTCCTCTAAGCTAAATTAAAGGCAGAAGGTCTTATTTAATACAAGCGCATGACAGTGGATGCACTGCAGCATTTCTTTGCTGTGCTGTTTACGTTAGAGTAAAAAGGTCAATCAGTAACTTTCCACATGTACGTATCTATGAGCTGGCTTAATGCATAGGTGAGCAGTGGCTTATGGGAGCGCGTGCCATGACCCAGAACCGGGTGCAGCCTCAGCGGGAGATTTACTCGGGCCTTCGTCCTGAACTGCCACCGTCCTAAATTAGCCACCGCCTCCAAAGCCTTAATGTCATTAGCATGATGAGGCTGACATTTCCTGTAGATGGCTACCGACATGGAACTGCACTGTCATTTAACTCAAACATGACCGGGCATTTTAAGGAGGACATCCCCTCATCGGTTTAGTCAGCATGGACGTGGAGATCAATCCATTCTGGGTGGAGAGGAAGAGAGCTGGAGGTGGAGCATCTTTGTTACAGATGTTTCCGGTGATGCTGCACTCATGCATAACGTGGTGTAGCTACCGTCAGAGGGGCAGAACACATGGCTGTTTCTACCTGGGCCGGTGGTGTGATTGATCTGAGGCTACGTAATAGTCTGCACATCTGAACATGTTAGTGTAAGTGGATTGGTGTTAAGTCAGTTGCTCTTAATAAGGCATTAATCTGCATTGAGGAGGAGGAGGAGGGGTAGATGTTCAATGGGGAGGTTAGTAGGGTAGCGCAGGGCCAGAACCTTGCAGGTCCTCCCTCAGATGGGATTAACACCTCCCGTTTCCCATCTCTCCCCCCCCAATTCTGCCCCTCCCACCTCTCCTCTGCCATGCTGCATGGCTGCAGCAGAGCCCTTCAAGAGTGTGTGGCAAGGATTTAAGGTGGAGCAGCAGATGGGGTGGAGCTGCCATCCAGGGGGAGGATTTGGGAGAGGAGGAGGGGGGGGTTGGCTGTCAGATGTGTCAGCACCAAGCTCGTTGAGATCCTACGGGTGTCCTGCCTGCCTGCCTGCCTGCCTGCCTGGTAACCCATGGCAACAGCTGCTGCTGCTGAGTCACTTCCTGAGGTTGGGCAGTCGTCGGATGCTTGTTATCCCGGTGGAGTTGTCTCTCTCCCCGTCCTGTTGGCGTGTTCGGAGCGCTCTGGAGATTATGATGTTATATAGATGTATTTCACCATCTGTCTCCTGCTGCCTTGTGTCTCCACTGCAGGCACGTCGTCTCCGAACTGAACGCAGCTTGATTTACAGTCAATTGTCCTTTCCCTCGCTCGCTGACACAGACAAACCCTGTGTCCTGTCCGCCGTGGATTTCCATGGCAACTACCCACCCAGGAGCTGCATCTCCATCGACTGCGCATTAAACACCTGATGATTTTCTTTCATTTCGCTTTAGAGAGAGATTCACCACCTCTGCGTCAGAGAGAAGGGGCTGAACAGGAAAAACATGTTTGTGTGCAGCGTGTTTGTGTCATTATTATGGTTTCCTGTCCAAACCATATCTCTGTAGATTGTCTGTGGTTGTATTGTTGGGTGCTGGCTGTCTCAGCTGTCAAGAGACCAGTCATAGAAGGGAAAAAAAGAGAGAACATGAGTTTGCTGCACGCTGAAAATACGCAACATTTGTCTCCTCCTCTGCTGCCGTGTTAAAGGCCATCAGGAACAAATGCTCGCCACTGGTGTTGTTCTATCGACATATGGCGATGACAAACATGTGAGCAGCCATGCTTTAAGGATCAAGGCCTGTGTGTACTCATGGGGATGTGACCTCAGAGTGTAATTTAATACAGCACAGCGTCATATGGATGAAGCTGCCTGCAGTCCTTAAACTAAATAAGGTTTGAATTTAAGGGAGATTATCCAACAGCCATAATGCACTGCTGTTACATAATGGTATCCATTACAGACAGACTCTTACTCAGTTGGGCTGTAGAGTGAATCTTTACAAAAACATGTATCTCTAATATACACAATTTTTGTAAAGTGACTAAAACATCCTGTTCAAATCCTCCAGTGTATCAGTACAGTTCAGAATCACCTAATTTGGAGATGCATGGTATCTGTGCAGCAGCTGCAATGCGCTCCATTAGCTTAATATTGCATTGAGTTCTGGGAGATGGTTTCTATTTCTGTTATCCTTCCTGATGGGGATCTCCCTGAGTTTTGTCTGAAAGAGGATCTGTGAGGTTGGCAGAACAAGAATTCACTTTACTGGAAATTAGAGGGAACTACAAATTACGTTTTAAATCAAATCACTAATGGGGTTTTAAAACAGGCCTGGGAAATACAACAACTATAAATCCAGTCACTTTACTACTACGGCCGATCTGTGTATGAAATGTTTTTATGCAACAGTGCGGGCCTCAAAGTGTCTCATCAGTCACGTCCTCTTTGTGCAGCGTGTTTACAGATAAGTGCTGTTCTGCGTCCGGAGTTGGCAGGAAAAGCAGGAACTAACATTTTTATGGCACTTTTCTACACAAAGGCTGAGAAATAAAAGGGAGCCAACACTTCGATGTTAGAAAGAGCAAGCGTGGTGTTGGCTACACACACAGTAACAGCTTCAAACCCTGTCCTCCACCTATAATGTCAGTGCTGGCGCTCGTGTTGCATAAATGATAATTACATCAGATCCGGTGGATTGGTAAAAGTCCGTTAAACAGTTGTATGACCACTAATTACACCATCAACTGATGCATGAAAGCAGAGCGGGCTTATTAAGAATCAGAGAGCGGGCGTGGTCCTGCATTACAGGCAGCATCAGGCTGAGCGGCCTGTCTATAGCTTTGGTTGATCATCCCAGACATGCTCTATTAGTCTGGCCCCAGGTGGGGCCCCGATCAATGCTGTCTAAATGGTGTTCACGTTCCCCATTGTTTGTAAATGCATTAGCCGAAGCACTGCAGAGAATCGATGCAGCTGCACAGAGTAGACAGTGCAGTGCGGCGCGTCACAGTGTGTCAGGTCCACTGGCTGTGACCGGACGAGGCGTTCGGGGGAAACATGCACTCCGAGGTGATGAGTGCAAACAAAAGAGTGAGTGTGGCTCCTGCAGCTGTGCATGCGTGTGTGCATGTGAGCAGAGAAGAGCAAAATCACAGGAACTGATGCTCCCGCCCCCCCATGCGTCACCTTGGTGGTCGGTCAAGTGTAAACACAGAGGAGCTCTCGGTGGCTGCTCTCCTGAGGGCTCATGCACAGTGACAGCTTTGACATTTCCTCCGCTGCGGCTGCCTCGCTGCAGAGGAGACACTTCCTCCCTGGCTGCAGGCGCAGATCTGGGCCACTCTCTGCATCGCCTCTTCCTCCTTGCAGAAGATGATGTTGCTCCTGCAGACACCTGACACTTTTGCTTTCTCTTTAACCAAACCCCACATGATAAAAAACTGTGGTACTTTCTGCACCAAATCCCCCAGACAACCACATTTGGGGCTTTTTATGATCTCATTTAGAAAACCAAAAGTTTCTATACTGAGCATGCACAGATATAGATATAGATATCTCTGCTTTATGAAATGAAACCTGAGAGAACTGTGGCGTACTTAAACTCCCTGTGCCATGGTGATAATGAGCAGTAATTAGCCCCGGCATCTCAGGAGAGAGCTGCTTAATTACTGCCCCCTTGTTAATAACAAGCTTAATCATGTCAAGTTCCTATTTGAGTTGTGTTAATCAGCATGACGGCAACATGTAACAGCACAGAGCAGGTCAGAAAACCACCGGAGACGCTCTCAGCTCCTCAGGCCTGACCTCTGACCTCTGACAGCTGATCAACAACACATCATATTAGCATTATGGTGCATTGGATGTTCAGCCAATCAGAGCATGCTGCTAGCTTGTTAGCATCTGATTAATGACACCATGTGTGACACCTGAAAAGGAACTTGCATTAGCATCTGCCCTGACGTGTATTAGGCAACTTTGTTTTCCTTTGCTGCCACTGTGCCCACACTGTGTAACTGATGGATGTGTGGATAGATAAAATTCCAGGTACGTTTCAGCCTGAATGTGCCTCAGCTTGCAGCGACTACGGCTCAAGCTGATTTACTATCACACCTGAAATGCCCAAGGACGTCTTTTCAACCACGCGCAAATTATTAACTATTGATTGAAGATGGCGTTTTGGAAAAGCGCCTGAACCTTTCATATAAAGTCCTCACTTGATCTTGGAGCAGCTGAAGTTGCTGCGCTTTTGCTGTAATGGAGAGGAACGGTGTCGACCTCGTGCTGCTACAGATTAAATCAGGACTGAGCAGCGCCTCTCAGTAGAGGTGCAAACATTAGTCAGTTTGAGTCTGTATCATTAGGGTGGAGTTGCACCTATAATTGAATCTTAGCCTGTGTGTGTGTCTGTGTTAATTTCCCAACACTACTTCTTTGTCAGCCTTGTTGCATGGCCTACAGGAAGAGTTGTTACAGTAAACATGAAAAAGACAGAAAAGGGGCTTTCTTTCCTTCTATCAACTCTTTATCTTTGTTTTGAGGCCCAGAGGTTAATGACATGCTCACACTGTGCTGCTACAGCTAGCATTCAAGACCTCTTTGCCTCATTTTTATCCTGAGGCCATCTATAAAACCTCCTCATGATGTTACATCATATGGAGTGTGACATGAGACTTGCTCAAACACTGTTGCTTAAAGGCGTGGTTGTGCAACACCTCTCAGGACTCAGGATGCTGTCACCACAGCCTTTAATGAATCATGTGTTTAATGGTGTGAGCTAAGCATGCACACACTGGGAGAGCTCAGGGGGAATTTTATATTATATCAAGCCAAGCGCGTTCAGACACAATCACAGATCTGATTGAATCTCGCACCACCCATAATCCACTTAACCTCATATCTTGTAACTGTTTGCCTGACGCTAGTGTTTATTATTTTATTTCCCGTTGGCAAGGTCAGCGCACAGGGGCGATAACGCCTGCCAGCGTGGCCGCGAGTCGGACCAGGCCAAGGTCAGCACGAAGCCGTGGTAACAACGTCAACAAAGCAGCACACTCGTGGTGTTGATCTTCTCCTTCGGTGTGTTTTAAAAAGAGAAAATGGACCTGCTCCTTTAAAAAAGAATGTGGCGATTTGATAACTTAAGTGGTTGTTTTCTCCAGGCGCCTAAAAATATCTTTATATTTAGCAGCAGTAGTCACAGAGATGGATTGAGATGAGGCCTTGGGGAAAAATGGTTGCCAAGCTGGTTGGCTGAACACACACACACACACACACGTTCACACACTTTGATGAACGTCAGGAGACTCGAAAAGCGAGAACTGTCCTCATTAACGCTGAGTTTTCCCTCATCCTGAGATTCACTGGAGCTTTTGCATCAGAGAATAAGAAGCCGGGGGCGTGTGTGGAGAAGTATGATGATGTCATTGACACACTGTTCACTTTTCTCTCAGCAGCGCCTGGAATTTCATTGTTTGTGAAGGCTTTCGCTTAATTTTAAAGGTTTAAATTTGATTTACAATGGAATTTGAGTCTTATATGCTCAGGTGCAGCTGGTGGTGACGTAGCCTACACACGTTTGTTGTTTTTCCTCAGCAGCTTTGAGGAGTGAAACTGGAAAAAAAGTGAATGTCACCTTTAAATCCTGTTTTTATCCAGTCAAACAATAACTTGTAATTCCTGTCAAGCCATTAGTTGTCGATAGATTGTTGTGTTGCGTTCAAGGTCGGCTGCAGCCTTTGCTGTCAACCATCCGGCGCTGTCAAGGATGTCAGCACAACACAAAACCTTATTTTACCAGGTATGTGAGGAATTCTGCACCGCATGTTTTGTCTAAAAAGGGAGTGAATAGTCCCATTGAGAACGCTCATTTTGGCAAAACACAATTGTTATTCCAATGCAAAGGAATGTTGGCAGCAACGCATCATCACCCCGCTAATGAATGAAGATGTTATTGACACATTAGAGGCTCTGAAGAGGTCGTTCGTGCTTCCAAGTTTGGAAACACAGAACAATAACATAGACATTTAATTCAACCTTCCTCAAGTCTTTGACTAAGCTTGACCTCTGACCCTGCTGTGGTCAGCACTGACATCCGATCTCCTGACAGAGATCAACTGACTCTGAGACTCATTACCGCAGGAGTAGTTTGCAAAATTGATTTCCTGTTCGATTTCCTATATGTCTGAGCAACCGAAATGCAGATGGTGATGCGTCTGATTTGAAGTTTCCAGAGCTTTAGAGTTCAGCCTGAACCCAGAGCAACTTCTCTGCTCCGAGTCCACTTCGGTATCCTCGGGGGGTTTTATCCCATGAGGAGGAAAACGAGCCCCCGATCACTGCCAAGATCTGCTCAGCTTTCTCTGCCTCCTGAATGTCCCAGCATGCTGTTCCAGCACTCTTTTTTTCTTTTTTTTTTTTAATAAATAAACTCTTTTGTTTGCTTGCTCTGTCCAAAAAAGGGAAGTCTGGCCGCACTTCACTTCCTCTCACATTGTGTCAGTAAAAAGTTTCAGGATGATATCGTAAACAGCGATGACCAGAAAATGAATGGATAGAATAAAAGACATGAATTCATAACAACATAGGATTGGAAGGCCAAATTGAACCAATATTTACACCACCTTACTGTCACATGATATAAGCGGCGACTATAAGGTTACCATGGATGCACAGCTAAAATGATAAGCAGTCTGTCTCTTTTTGACATTCATTGCTCCACAATAGATGTGTTTCACCCAATCCAACACTGTAGAACAAAGGGAGGGGAGACTAATGTGGAAACTGCACATTAAGATTTTTTTGTGTGCAGCATGTGCATCCTGCCCCATTTCTGTCAACAAGGAAGTGTTACTCACCGTGTACCAGGGGTCAGTTATTTATTGATCTATTCTACGGTATCACAAAACAGATGATTGAACTGCAATCTGCACTGTTTTCTGACTTCCCAGACTGTGACTCACCGATAGTGTGTGGTCAATCTAGGTCAACACCCAATCAATAAAGATAACGAGACCTGATTCGCTCGCGGCGTACAGAGGCTAGTAATCTCAGTTCTGAAGGTACAGTCGCTGGCTATTGTTGAGGCTGTTTATCTCTGGGGATTAAAACTGTGTGTGTGTGTTTGTGTGGGACAGATTAGCAGTGTTGTGGATGTGTCCTGATGTGTGCAGCACAAATACAAAATCAGCCGGGGGAGTTGTCTCTCCGCAGGTTGGTGGAGACCTGATGGAGCAGGGCCTGCACTAGGAAGTTAAGGAGCTGATTGCTCTTCCTGTTTTTTGGGTGCAAAACTTTGGCCCAGCTGTGTGCGTTTCTGCCAAGTTTCCTCCATCCGAGGCCCAAAGGTGACACCACTTTGTTCTGAGGCCTGGATTAATGAATTATGAAGGTTTGTGGCACAGGGAGTTTGTTTATGTGGCTGATATATTTCCCATGAATGTAATCCAAAGGGGACAAAGTTTAAAGGTTGGTTAAGGTTACGCACCACCGTAAAAAAGAAAAACAAACAATTACTGAGAAGTAAGAGATGACTAAGACAAGGCTCCATGTGACTGGAGTGTAAATCAACAAATAGGACTTCCTGCACGCTGCTGTAATTCCCCCAAACGCTCACTTTAAAAGATTTGAGCCGTTGCTGGGTGAATAGAATCCCAGATGCCTCAGCGGCCGTCCGTCTTTGCAGCGAGAAACACCCGGTCCCTGTGTCTTTTTTGTCCGTTGAGGCCCCCTCCTTACATAAAGCCATTGGTCAGACGTGTGCCTACACTCCCCCCCCCCCCCTTCACCGTCCCAATCCATCCTCAACTGGACTCCTGCCCAGATGAGCACCAACTCAACCTCTTTGTCTCCAGATCTGGCACATGTGACCCCTTCTGGCAACTGGCACCGTGGGCCGAGCTCCAAGTGCCGCCCACCGCCTTTATTGTCCCTTGTGCCCCCCCCCCAAAAAAAACTCCCCGCGCCCCCGACGTAGGCGCCCTGCCAAGACGGGCACGACAACAAACAATGGCGTCAGTGCTTATGTGTGCCGTAACCGCTTTGGCACAGTGTTGACGCTGTGCGGATTTGTCTGGTGGCATTAAAACACATTTCCTCATAATAACTTCGCAGCGAGATCCACATTTACTCACTGTGCTACGTCTTAATTATCCGTCTCGCTGCTGCACTGTAGATCATAAGTGTTGAAGACATGTTCGTTGCCTCCTGCAATTAGGTGAAAACCATGTGTGCTGGGTTTTGTTGGAACTAGCCCAGGACATATTTTTCCAAACCCAATGTTTGTTTGACACTGCAGCTCACAAAATAGCACGCTAACTAACCCAAAGCAAAACCACATGAATGCACCGATAAAACAAGAAAGATCATCTATTTTTACCTCAAATGTCAAGATCTGATGAAGGCTCGGCCTCAAATGACATGATTGGGTAATATCATGGCTCACCTCTCACAAACAGCTGATTTCACTTTCTGATAAGAGCCAGAACAACATCTGATTCACTGCGTGGATGGATATAAGCGGTATACGTGTAAGCGCGCAGTGAAAAAGTGGTAAACCACATCTGAGAAGAAGTTAAAAACCCCAGATATAGGCCCCCATCTTCTGAAGTTGCTCTCGTCAGAATGTAAATGTTTAGATTGGCAACCGAGGTTTCATCCCATCTGTTGCACAATGCATTAGCATTCCGATGTAGTTTGGATCTCGCTGGATGTAGGCGGGAATCCTCGAGGTGGGAAGGGAGGGAATTTGAACCGTGTGAGGTCGATGTAGGACTACAGCGCCCCCGCCATGCCGGAATAACAAATCTGTGCACAACAAGAGATGATAGCCGGATGATCCGAGGCTCTACGTGTGCAGGTAACCGGTGGATATTTCACTCCTAACATCAACAACAGAGCGAAGCCAAGAACTGCTCCGAGTGTGAGGAGGATGTGTAAAATGAAACTCCTGTAGCCAAGACTTTGACCACAGAGAGTCAGCTGAGTGAATCCCAGCTTGATCTCCGTGTTGTTTTCGTTGGATTAACATGGAGAATATTCTCCACGCTCTGGCTCCATTATTTAGCCCACAGGCCCGATGAGAAGTAAGAGACAAAATAGCAAAGGATTAAGATGAGAAACACAGAGAGAGCGAGAGAGAGAGAAAGTCAGTGTTGAGAAAGAGGGCTGCAACCATCCCAAAGAGTCCCCCCTTCTCCTCCTCCATCCCCCCCCTCCCCCTCAGAGGTCAGAGCTGGGTTACTTCTCAGAAACAGGCCCACCCTCGATCTCTGTCTCTCCATAACAAATCTTCCCAAACACAAGAGCACTCGTAGCCCCGAGAGCCACAAAGCTTTGTGCCTGATTGAGCTGGATGGGCTCCACACTGCCACAGAATGTGGAAAGTGTATGTGAGGAGTGTGTGTGTATGAGTGTGTGTGTGTGTGTGCTGCCTGCAGTGTTTTTTCAGTCTGCGTGAGGTGCCGTCATCCCTTTGTGATCATAACAAAACTCTCTGCGCTGATAATGAGAAGTGAGAGAGAAGTTGTTTTTGTTGCTTACCTTAGGTCAAGGGTCACAGACATTTAACGTGCACCTGATTATACACTTTGTCACTCACATATGACAATAAGATCAGGTGCACCATTTCTATTTTGGTCACCTCTATAGAAATAGTATTAATAGGGTTGTGTCTCAGTTCAGTCAACAGTTCAAAGTGTCACAAAATGTTTGTGTCACGGCAAAATTCACTTGCACTCACCAAAGATTTAATTCCGCTGAAGTGAATTCGCCAGGCGCACCGATTCCAGCTCTGCTCTGGCACAGCAGAGCCAAATGTGGGTCGACTCTGGCCCAGATACGGCTCCTGGTTTTGAATAAGATTTGTCTGCGTGTGTAAAATCGAGATGAAATGTGCTCCAGTGATTTTCTTTTTTTTTGTCTCTTTGTTCTTTTAAGGAACCAGACTTGCCTGTTTTTGTGGTTCATGTATGCAGAAGCATGAATGCTGCATGCATGTGTGTTTTTATCTAATCCAGTGTGGGAAGGTAAAATCCTCCTAATGCTCCTGCTTTACCTGATCTGCTGCAGCTTCAGGCAAAATAGGATGTTAGATAGTGCTGCTTTAGGTTTATTGCCTTCTATGTTCAGCTAAGTAGTTACTATTAAACAAAACAAAGTGGTTTTATCGCTGAAACGTAGCATGGAAAAACCACTCCAGAGTGTATACAGTGGCTTTGAAGTCATGTAAATAAATGGAGACAAATACAAGGGCAGTTTGAAGCAGCCTGGAGCTAAAGTGGCAGATAAAGCACCAACTGTTGAGTCTTTAAACAGTAGAAATCATATTTTAACTGATTTACATCACATTTGCATTCCACCAAGTTAACTAGCTGATAAGATTAGACAGTGCTCAAGTCCAGCCACAAGTTTCCTGACAAAGCGGCCTCTATCAGCTCGACAGCATCTGATACAGAAACAATAGGCTAATGTCAGGGACTGGCAGCCTCTCACATTCCTGCATCCACCAGACACATCGGCCCATACACAGCAGCTCGTAGCCATTAGAGGCTAATCAATTTGCACGGTGACGGGAACAACGCTGCTAAATGGATTCCCTCTTTTGCACATCTATGTCATATCAGGACTCGGCTTGCAGGAGCTGCACGGTTGCCAGAGGGTTGGAATGGTTTAGTTGGATTGCGAGGCCGAAGCCGGGCCCGGTGCCGATAAATAGGACAACTGGTGCTTGTGGCTACAGTAAAGGCTGCACGTCGGGAAGCTCTCTGCACAGCGACGGCGTGCATTTTTCTCATTACTTTCAATAGAAGGGACATGCTGGTGCATGTTCCTGACAGCAGCAGGGGCTTAGGATGCTTTTATGGTTAAGAAGATTTTAAGTGTTTTGAAGTTTTCATGCATATTCACCCACTGGCAGCAAAACCGAAACATAGACTCTCATTGCAATGCAGAATTCTGTAGTTTAATGCTAATTTTAATGATATTTAATGAATTTTTGTTTTTTGTTTTCTGAATTTCGTCGAAGAAATCTCGGTTCTTGTTGATGCAAAGTGTCTTAATTGGCACCTCCGTCCCTCCCAACCCCCCCAGCAGCCACCACACTGTCAAAGAAAACACACAAACACACGTACACACTCTAATCCAGCATGACAAGATGCTGATCAGACAGACTAGAGTGTTGCCAGATTCTTCAGAGAGACATGCAGGTCCTGTCAGGCTCGCAGTTTGTCTGTGCCTGTGTGCGTGTGTGTGTGTGTGTGTGTGTGTGAGTCTCCAGGCTGCAGCTTACATAACTCCTGACAGACAGATAGTCACACAGACGATGGTTGAGGTACCTCGGGGCCACACAATTCAACTTTGTCTCCTACCCGCCGCTGCCGGAGCTGAGCCTGACATAACTCACCTGCATGTTAAGAATTGTCATTATACGTTAGGGAAGAGCTGTCAACCACTGCAAACTAAATGCTGTGTCAGCAGACAGAGGTTCAGGCAAGGGCGCGTCACAGTGCTTGAAATAAAACGCCAAGAATAAATGTGACTTTGCTGCAGGTTCATTGAAGTAGAAGTAAAATAACTGGACTTTACTGTCCTGAACTAAAGCCTCCTGGCTGGAGCTGCACAGAGTACAGCCATGGCCAAAGGTTTTAAGGATGATACACATATACATAGTCACAAAGTCTGCTGCCTTGGTTTTTATTATGGCAATTTGTATATATTAGTGTTATTAAGTCCTTCATGAAAATGAACTTAAGGAGGGAGGTGACAGAGGTTTAAGGGAGTCCAGCAAGTGCGGATCAGGTTCGAGTGCATCTTTTGCTTTTGTCAATGAAAGCCTTTTTGACATTTATGAAATGCTTGTAATTATGCTTCAGTAAACCACAGTAACATCCAACAAAAACATCTAAAGTAGCAAACTTTGTGTAACTGTAAACAGATACTTGACTTGACAGACTGTATATAGTAAAAAAAAAAAAAAAAATAGCTGTGCAGGCTGCAAATTGAAATGCAAAAATACACAAATTTGCATGAGTTTGCACAACATTTTGAAGTGCAGTACTTTAAACAACATCAGGCGTTTAAGAGCTGCAGGATTTATTTATTCTTACACCCTGCTTTAAATATATAACCTGTAATTAACGGCAGATCAAACCCACTATTAGATCCATCTGCAACAGAAGACAAACTTCCCCCCTGCTATTTATTGTCTGAGATTTTTATACCTGAGTATCTCACACCGTTTTAAACAAACAGCCACTGCTTACTTTTCATTCAGTGACACTTTTACAGTGTCTCATTCAGCAGGTTTGTAATGTGGGAATAAAACAACAATAAAGCAGTGGGAGTGGACGAACCAGTGAGGAATTGAAAACTCACGGTTTAAACACAAGAGAAAAGGTCAAAGGAAAGAGGATCTCCAAGCACACAATGGGAGAAACCTGTTTTCATGGGAACTGGAGCAGCTATGGGGATGTTCACTGTTTTTTTTGAGATGCACTCTCAAAAATACTCAGTAAACTTCCTCTTAGTCTTAAATGTTTGAATTCCTCAGATCAGGTTGAGGTTCGTGGCTTTGATTCCTTCACTACCTGATGTAATCCCCTTTGTGTCTAATGAGGAGTTGTTTTTCATTCCTGAAAGACATAATGTTTAAGAATACCAGCTCATGTTCCCAGCTTCAGCAAGTTGCCGCTCTGTTATGAAAATGTTGATCCAGGATTACGGCTCATATCTGTCGGCCCGTATCAGCGGCCACCGACAGTCATTTTAATAAATATACAAAGGAAAGCAGTAGAGAATTAACTTCACCACATGAACAGATTGCAGACTTAAATAAGACTCTCCTCCATTTATCAACACTGTGTTGTCATGGAAATGCTCGGCTGAGGCCAAAATGGAGCAGATGGCTCGAGAAATCGATGGCTGTGACTCAAACTAGCTGATCCGCTGATTTGCCTCAGACCCAGGAGGGAGGTGGGGTGTGTGTGTGTGTGTGTGTGTGGTGTTTGGACTCGCTCTCAGCTTGTGTTTTCACTGGTGAGTGTGTGTGTGTGTATCTTTGCAGTATAAGACAGGGTGCAACATGCTCAGACCTGCCACTATCACCACTGATCTCCACAGTGTGTCTTCTTCTGCCACCGACATGTCAGGACTGAGGGAGGTGGACTCAGTATTACTATACTTTGATCCGTGCAACATCTGTGTGAACAGGTCATAAAAACACCGACTCTGCTTTTTCTTGAATTGTGCAGGTAATAATTAACTCCGACAAGTGGTTTTAATTAATTTTATGCACAATTAGGATGATTTCAACCTATGAAAAAGTTCATCTGTAACTCTCTGAATCCATGCCAACAGTATTCGTCATGCATCTTGTAAAAACCTGTTCATACGTGAGGGATTCAACATTCAATGCAATATTATCCTATGAAGTTCAATATTGCACAACAACTGAAATGCAATTATAGTAAATATATCTCCTCTGATCAGATCATCTGCACTGTTAAAAATGACCTGCCTAGTCAAGCCAACTGGTTTCCTGTCTTCTATTGAAATAGCTTTTCAAAAATGCATTTCAATATCCATGCGCTTACGCAACCTTATGTAATCTTGTTTGAACTGTCCATGATTGATTCTGGTTGTTTTTCCTTCTCTGTGCTGCGTTTATGAATTTCTCCATAAACTCAGCAGGGGCTTTTATTTTGAAATCTCCTGCACAAACAAAGATGAGTCTCTTTGTTTTCCTTTCACAGCCCTGCCACTGTATTAATATGAGTATGAATATCAATACAGCCCAGAGAAAACAGTCAGTCAGTCAGACAGACAGTCTGCCCCTAATGCAACTTTCCAGTATTACCCATAATCCACCGGGATGCATCTGTGCAGACTGGTCCAGTTGTCATGCTTAGAAGCAGCCAATCAGACCTCATCTTATGTAATCCCTGCATCCATCTAGCGGCATGGTGATGAAGGCAGACAAATTGTGGAGGAGTGGTTGCACACACACACACACACACACACACACACACACACACACACACACACACACACACACACACACACACACACACACACACACACACATTGGCCTCTTTGCCCTTCTTCCTCAAGACAGATTTCAGCCGTCTTTTGTCCTTCAGTCTTTCAGCCTTTCCTACACACACACACACACATCACACACGCGCACACACACGTCCACTCCACCCGTAGCAGCTATAATTGCAAACATTCCTCTTCCACAAGCCAACGTCTCCTGCCTGTTGTGAATTCCTCAGACATTAGACCGGGCCGCTGCAGCAGATGGGAATTACTGTAACCGCTTCTGTTCCACTTATGTCATCACACACATTGTATGTGAATTAAAGTAATGGTGACGTAAAAATCTCTGGACGGTCGGGATGTTATTTATTACAATTGTGTGTTTGTTAATACTGCAATGGAGTGGGCATGCTGTGTGATGGTGAATGTGGAAAGTAACACGTCTATTTATTACACTGCAGGGGGATTATAGCAGTAAAATTGTTTCATAGATTTTTACAGCCCCAGTGAGTGTGAAGCCAGTTTTTCCAGCATGTTTACTTATACTTCTATTAGTAGAAGTGGTCATGTGCTGTGTTTTCCTTCTTATAAGTTAACATATGAAGTTAAAGGGATAGATCAACATTTTGGCAAATGACCCATTGTCATAATCCCTATAGTTTTAGGAGTAGGTTTGTTACCTTTAATTGTCAGTGCAAGCTATTTTTTAGAACGGCGGAGCATCAGAGCTACGCTATGGAGGCCCATGGGATTTCTTGGTTTCCCTCATCAAACTCATCAAATACACAATCCAACAACTCCAAAACGACAAGTTGTGACCTCGCGGCTCTGCTCCGCCGTTCTAAAAATAGCTTGTGACAAATAAAGGTAACAAACCTACTGCTAAGACTATAGGGATTGTGGCAATGGGCCAATTTGCCAAAATGTTGAACTATCCCTTTAAATAAAACAACTTGATGAGACCCTCACCGCAGCAGGAAGTGGTGTCTTCATAACTACAGTGTGCAACGTTTTATCTACAGATAGGACGAGTGCTGTCATCCTCTTTCTGCTGATAACGCTCCCAACAGAAAAGCTGCTCCTCTGGATAGCCGGCCAGTATTAAGCCCCCTCCAACCGACCGCTCACCTCCCCTCTGCTCCTCTCTGGCCCGTTCCTTCCTTCTGCTCCCTCACTGTACAGTATTAACACGCCTGTGGCGGGAAAAGCCAGGCGTGCCATTGTCTGATAGGGAGGGGGGCACCGTTGGCTGCAGAGAACAGACGACCAGTGAGAGGACCCCCTGCTGCGACAGCTGTCATGCCGTTTCACTGATCTGGGCATTCCTGCTCATTAGCAGCCTTTGTTGTTCACTGTGTGTGTGTGTGTGTGTGTGTGTGTGTGTGTGTGTGTGTGTGTGTGTGTGTGTGTGTGTGTGTGTGTGCGTGTGCGTGTGCGTGTGCGTGTGTGTGTGTGTGTGTGCACATGTGTGATGAATTGACTGTGGCAGGTAAAGTAAAAGGAGGGAAATGAATATGTATGAGACTTCTCAGACTGGAGGGGAAAGAGTGTGAGGGCATCTTTGTGGCTGTTTGTGAACAGCAGGTGCAGCCACATCACTGTCTTTTCACTGGGAGGCTCCACCTCGGGTCAGGGGTCCCTTCTCTTCTTTTCATGGCAGGGGCATCAAAAAATGACGGAGCACACACACACACACACACACACATACACATGAGCTCAAATCTGTGGCTCTTACCTCATTGTTCTCTTGTTTGCCAACTGCCAGCGTGAAACCATATTTGGACACGAGTGAACATACTCTCATTTTCAGGAATCTCCTCGTGGCTGGTAATTGAAGCTACGACCTACAACACACACTCAGAGCTTCATCCTTCAGGGAGGAGGAGGAGGAGGAAGGGGAAGAAAACGAGAAATAAATAATGACATGCTTCTGGATTCAGGAACCCTCATTAAGATTTGATGTATTTTAAGCCGTCAAAATCTACTCTGGCTCTGTGTTGTACCACATTTATCTTTCATGTGTCACTCTCCGCTGCTTTCTGGATCGACATAGGCTACTACGGACTTTTTGGGTTATTCAGAGCAGCCATAATGGTCTGCAAGCATGAGGTCAGCTTTAAGGAATGTGGGCCGTCTCTTCCTCTCTTACACTGAAACCGGCCAGATAACCTGCCCATTACAAGGACAATACATTACCACATCAAGAGGGACTTTTTTTTTTTTTTTTCCCCTCTGCTGTTTGGCCTTGAGCTGAAGAACCACTGTTTTTGGTACAGAGAGCAGCCATTGTGTCAGGAATGTGGGAGGGGACGGTGTCTTTATTAAGACGAGGACATTAACTCTGGGTCCAAAAGTCGTTGAGCTGAATCAAATTTTTGGTGTTTGTCAGGAGGGAAATACCAGGAAGCAGGAGTTATTTTCTTTATCCCTCCTTTATCCACACTGTAACTGTATAATACTCACTAGATATATCTGTATTATACCATATAAGGAAGAAAATGTTAAAATAATGTTTACTCTACCTAAAAAATAGACATCACGCCATGTTGCATCATACTGGAGAGGAAAACTAAAGGTCAGACGATAGTTTGTACACTGACCATGTATGAGGTTGATAGGGATGAGATGTGACACGACAGGAAGTGGACGTCCATGTTGGATCGTCGGTTTTCAGAAAGTCGCACGCTCATCGACAGTGTCTCTTCTTGCATCTGCTCTGCACTCTGGAGAGGGAGAGAGAGGCTGTTTCACTGGCACCAAAACCCCAAAACGCTAATGCAGCTGTTTTCTCTTGTTTTTATGTTTTGTTATGGAGCTTCATTGAACTGTGTTTGCAAATTGTGTTTAGGCTTCGGAGGGAAGGAACGCACCGTGCAGAGTGGATTCTCCTGCAGTAGATGTTTATTCCATGGGTGAATATAAAACATAGTGGAGTAGTGTTTGTCCTGCTGCTTATGATGATGATGATGATGATGATGATGATGAAGAGGCTCAGAAAGAGAACTGAGAGCGACCTTTCTCCTGCCTGAACCATCTCCACTTCTGCATTTGCTCTGGCCAAGGAGGAAGTGGGAGCGCTGACTTCCTGCTACCAAAAGGTGGGCGGGAGGGTAGAGCAGGCAACTGGGACTCACTGTACCTCCTTACCCAGAATCCCCTGCATGAATTCAAGCAGAGCAGAAAGACAGGAAGTGTGACCCAGGCCTGATAACAGCGGGGGCGGCTATTTCTGAAAGCGGTCAAGCGCGGAGCAGACAAGGAGGTGTCTGTTCTGTTTCCTGTTGGTTGTTTTGTCAGATGTGAGCGGCTGAATGTGTCTTTATGTGTCAAAATGAACTGTTTGTGCTCTGAGGTCGCCACGCCGAGTTAGTGACGGACAAAGACGCCTCTACACGGCCTCCTTTGATCAATGTTTTTGCAGCGAAAAGGCATCACTCCATCAATTCCTTGAACAATTAAAGAGAGAATACAACTTTGCTTTGTTTACCTAAAGGACAGACTTCAAGATGGCCGACTCCGGATATTGTTATTCTGCTTTCATAGCAGTCAAACGGAGCCTGAAAGGCCGCTGCTGCTGCTGACTCCACATCAGTCTTGGTTTGATAAAAACCCGATGTGGAATTTTGGCCCTCGCCTCCTCCTTCCTTCCCCTTTTTTTTTTCTTTTTTTTTTCTTCCCCCGTGATGCCAAATAAGGTCAGTTTGCCACATCTGCTGAAATTCGAGGCCTGCATCGTAGCTGTCGCTCAGCGTCTTGGCATTTTTTCGCTCTGACTGAAAGAATGAGAGGAGAGAAGGAAAAAAAAGAAGAGCGATATTTGTGTGTTTGCCCTGCTGACTTTATCCCCTTCTCTTACTATGAAACACATGACATCATCTGGTTTCTTTCCCTCCTCCCCTCTTTTTTTTCTCTCTCTCTCTCTCTCTCCTCTATCTTTCCTCTCATTTTTCAGTCCCCTGCCTTTTTTTTCCTTCTTCTTTCACATGTTCGATGTTATGTAACTCGATTGAGGCAGCCAGGGTGAGACTGTGAACCTTTGCACTGCACGGAGAGAAAACATTTCCCCTTTTCCATCCCTGACCACAGCTGCTGTGTTTCACCAACTGTTAGTATCAGACTATACACACAATTAACCCATCAGTCTCTGGACTTCTCAGCACTTCGTATGTTCAGTCACAGAAACTAAAATGGCCTAAAGTGGTCATTTACCATCTCTCGACAGCTGATGTAACTGCAGGCTGTTGAATACATGAGATCTGTCTTTGCTTTGACACTTCACTAAATCATACTCACACATTTTTAAACCACATGTTGCCGCTTTTTCTTCTGATGGTGCAAAGATTACCCACGCAGGAAGTAACATTTTTAACATCTCTTCTGCAGATCGCTTTAATTAGGTTTTTATTTTGATGTTAATATGCAAAAATGGTGCAATCATCTCATCCCTGCAAAACAGTGTTTGCACAAACACATACTACTAAAAAAAACAAACCATTAGGCCTCCGTGCTAGACTACGTGACGGCTCCAGCGCAGTGCTACTTCCTCTAATCTGTGAAGCAGCACAATGTGTATATGTTTTTCTTACAACTCTTAAGTTCCCCTTTGGAAACGAAACAAGTGTTAAATGTTGTCCGAAAAGGAAACGAGACGCAGCGTTGTGGTGTACCTCACATCAAGGCCTCCAGTTCAAAGCCAGAGGGAATGAAAAGAGCATGACCTGCCTGCGCTCTTGCCTTCAGATGTCCCCACTTAGATTGTGTGTTTGTGTGTTTCATCGCATCAGCCTCGAGCAGCTTTCATCCCCTCGGTGGAGTTGCAGGCTGCTGACGAGAATCAGCGGCCGATGAGTTGGTGTCAGCAGGTCCGAGGTTAACTATTTGCAAAATAGAGATATAAGCTCCACCTTTCAGATGGCCACTCATCACATGGGTGTGATGTCTGGTGTTAGAGACGAGTGATGATTTCTGGGCGTGTGTTGACCTCTGCGGTGCAAGGATTCACTCCTTTTTGTCGTTGTATTCCTTCCTGCCATGAAGACCACATGAAGCAGTTTGTTTGGCTTGGTGCTAAAGGCGAACAGCACGCCACCGTCTCTGTGAGCATGTTGGCATGTTTTAATGGAAAGAGGAACTGTGCAGGCTCTTTACCTTAACTATGCTACATTTTTACCTTAGTTATAACCTTAGTCATTTTAATTTCAGTCATTAAACCAACACTGTCCATTGACTATACTGAATCCTTCACTTAAAGAGGAACTATGCAAGATTTACACCGTAGTTAAACAGCTTTAGTGCTTTTGTTACAGGGAGAATGGAGGCTCTCTGCCTTCTGTCTCTTGGCTGAAAACCAACTTTGCAAAAATCATCGCCCACGACCTGGTGTCATAGATCTCGTCTCACGAGAAACATTCACTGCTACGACACAAACGTACACGCCCAGTAATTCTTAATCTCTTGTTAACATTACCCACCTCGCTCGCTAGACATCGCTCCATGGATTGCCTTCTCCACAGATTTGTTAAAAACAAATGCACATGGCCAGTTGGGGAGGGAGGAGGGTTAGTGGTGAGTTTTTATGACAGTGAAAATATGCACTCTGAAACTGTAGGGGGAGCTCCGTAGAGAAAAATGCGACCAAAGCAGAGAAAAGGCGACAGGACTTGCATAGTTCCCCTTTCAGGCCAATTCAAGTCGGAAAGGTCATAAGGTCAGCGCATAAACTCATTAATGAAAGTCTAATGTCTGTGTAGAGTTTATAGATAAGCAGACATGCTAAAGGTCATACAGGGCCATGATAAAAATCAGTGATCGGATGTGTTTTACTGCCTCTAACCTCAACTTTTAGATTCTTATTCTTCTTTGTAAAGTTTCTTCGTCTGCCTTTAAACTGGAAGTCAATGCAAAACTGCAATGATTTGTCTGTTTTTATTTTTGCTCAGAGCAAAGAACTGTGGGTGTGATTGCACCCGTTCGGCACCTAAACTGTTCACAGCTTTCTCTCATCTCAGGTTTGCATGTGTGTGTGTGAATATATGTGTGTGAATATGTGTGTGCGTGTGCATTCCTTTATTGATTACTCAAAGGCAGGGAGAGTGGGGTGGTTGCTGCTCTCAGTTGGCTGCTGATGTCTTCGCCACATGACCACGCAGGAATTTGTGGGAGCACTTGCGAGCGTGAATGCATTCCCGTGGCGTCGCCCAATCACAGTCCAACAACACACCTCATCTCACTGTTTCCTTCACACTTTCTTCCGTCTTGATTTTAACTCCTTTCGTGCAGCAGGAGCGGGGCGATTTCTGACTCTCAGGAGGAGAAATGGAGGATGTGGGAGAGGAGGAATGTGTTTGGCAAATCCGCAGGGGGGAGTGACGTGGAGGAGGAGGAAGAGAGGGGAGGAAGGTGTAGAGCAGGAAATGAAAGAAGAAAGAGAGGATGGAAGGAAAAAAGTAGAGGAGAGGAGAATGAAAGATGAAAAGGGTTAAGAAGTGTCCTGTCCACACACGAACACACACACACACCACAGGCCCATGAATCTTAACTGTGGGATATCTGGAATTCAGACTCAATCACCCAACGGAAATGACCAGAGAGGTGGGGGGAGGAGGAGAAGGAGGAGGAGATTAAAAAGGACAGTACATGCTGCCTCTCTCCTTTCCGTTTTGGAAAAATACTTTGTAACATAACTTTCACAGATCCATTGGCACGTGATTTATTGTCTCACTTTCTCACCTTAAAATATTGACAAAAGGAATTTATAAATCAAGAAAATTCACATCCTGCGTTTGCGTCTTGTGTGAGTGCAAGAGGAGACGGCACGGTGCAGAGTAGGTGACATTACACAAAAGCCTTCTGTTACAGTGTGTAAGTTCACTTACACACCCTTCCAGACAAAGGCACTTTTCTTCTCTTATCTGCTAGTTTTACTCTATCGCACCTGTTAAAACCTCGTCACACAGGTAGATGTATAACTGTAGTGTGTGTGCAGCGCTGCCTGTAATGTGGTTAGAGAAACAAAGGAAGTCACAGTACTGTATGTACGGCCGAACATGAGCCACATTTCAGCTGTGATGTGGATTCCACCACAGCACAAGACTCACCACAGCTGAACACCGACAAACACATAGGATGGAGCAGTTCCTAGACAACCCTTAATACAAATACATTAAACTAACTTTATATATAACTCACCACACACAGAACACACAGAAGACATAAATATAGATAGAACAGATGAAGTGAATGAGGAGATCTATTGTACTATACTGTACCTGAGTGTTGATGTGTAGGGTATGTGAACTATACTGTGACTAAGTGAAGGGTTGTGGAGCAGTAATAGGCCTATAGTATATATGTCGTGTCAGTGATATGATTGCTGTCTGTCCTGAGGCATGTTTCAGTGTAGCACTTATAATTATGAAATGAATCCTTTCATTTCCTGCATCTGTGCCGCCCTGCAGTCTTTACATGTCGTCCTTTTTGCTGATGGGACCTTCCATTGTAGCAAGAATAACAATAAGTAATGATACATTTATTTATATAGCACTTTTCAACACAAAAACTTGGAATTTGAATTTTGGAAAAAGAAGTTTTGTATGTATGGATACTTGAAATGCTTGGTGATATTAGACTAGATTTTCTTTAGATAAGTTTAATTTATTTATATAGCACCTTAAAAGCAAAGAGCATTTGCACCAAAGTGCTTCACAGTCAACAAGTCACATAAACCAACATCAAAATACAACAACATACACTTCAATTAATCAAAAGAAGAGATAAACCCAGGGCTATCGAATGTATATTAAAAACAGATTAATTGCAAATTAAATGTCAAAACATAAAAATGGGTCTAATAAGATAAGGCAAAGCAAAGTCTGGTTAAATATAATATGATATTATGTTGCCGTGCTTTGATGTTCTACTTTGGTTGGTTGTGTTACCACTAAACTTGTTGACCAGTTAGTCTGCTAATTTGTCACTGTTGCCAACATCTTGCGTCAGGACAGATATCTGATATCCAGTAATAACAGGTGACTATGAGTCATGTGTTTGTTCTCTAAACACAACTGCAGGTTATCAGCAGCATATCTATTTTTACCCATAAACCCTTGCATTATGTGGGTCATTCTGGACTTGCGTTATCAGCAAGGAGTCGAGCATCGTCTCTCACACGCAGCTGACCCCACCCAATGGGCAGCGAACAGCCCCTCACACCTGTGCTCAGTTTGCACTCGGACCCTCAACCCCCCCCATCCACTCCACTCCACTGGTGATCACATTACAAATGGTGGTCCGATAAAAACCCTGCACAACTGCGAGCAAAAGCAGGAGGATGTGGTTATTTCTAATCCACCAAGGAGGGCCTGTTGGTGGCGGATTTCCCATGAGGCAGAGCATGTGTGTGTGTGGGAGGGCGAGGAAGAGGAGGGGGGGGGGGGGTTCATGGGAAAACAAATGTGATGAATCAATGTGGATAATTGTTTGTGCACCGGAGGGAACATATGGTCATGACCACAGAGATCTGAAAAGTCATGTGAGAGAGAATGGTTTTTGCAAATCAATCTTTTTTGTTTTCTTTGACATCTCAGGTCGCTGCCTCGGTGTGATGATCCAGCCTTTCTGTGAATAAACAGATTTCCGAGGATAAATGTGAAGGTCGCTGTTTTCTTTGAACCGCTGCCAGCAGAGAAGTTGCATCACATCACCCAAAAGGGTTAAGAAATTCAAGAAGTAACACATACTGTGCTGTTTCACAACATTCAGAAGAGAGTGTTACTGTATCTCATGTTTCTGTCTTTGAAAACAAAGAGATATCGTGGAGCTTCTTCACTGTTTCTGGCTTCTTTCTATCAAGAAGAGGACAATATTATGATCAAACACAGCACAAAACAGTTTGTTAGGTTTGTGGTTGATTGTGTGGGGAGTCCCATTTCCTGCAAGTGCAACACGCTCAAGACTGCAAAACGCTTTGTCTGGGTCTCAACCCCCCGAAATAGAAAGTCGAGCAGCCGAGTGTCAGTCAAAACAGAATCGACCCTGTGGAGGAAAAGAAACACAGACAGAGGACGGCAACCTTCACTCCAGTCGTCTGTGATCACACTGGAGGTCATGATGGGTGGGTGGGTGGGTGTAGTGGCTGGGTGTGGTGGTTAGGGAGCAGCCAACCCCCCTCCTCCTGCACACACACACACACACACTGTCAAGAGCATTAAGCACAGATGCATGATAGAGGTTGATTTTGCTCTCATACTGTCTGCCATGTGTGTGTGTGTGTGTGTGTGTGTGTGTGTGTGTGTGTGTGTGTGTGTGTGTGTGTGCTTCTGCAACCATTGCAAACTTCTAAAAAAAAAAAGAAAGAAGACACGAATAGAAAATGACCATCCTCAGAATCAGCATCTTTATTAATAACAACACAGTAAAAAAAAAAATCCACTGTATGGCAATCAGTGGGGAACTTAACCCTAAACTTAACCTCAACTTAAACCTAAATGTATTTAAGGGTTTGATTCTGATACAATAGAAAGTTGAGGAGGAAACGTGGCGATAACTTGTTATGTAATGGGAAAAATAAATCCCCCAAAACAGAGATAGGATCGCTGTCGCTGTTGTCAAGAACACACATTGTTGTGGCTTTCTGTGCACAGAAAAAACAACTTGATATCTGATTTCTGTAGTTTATTAATCGTCCTACGGAAGGATCACAAATAAATTTGGGGTTTTCCCTTTTGTACATTCCTGTTTGTGTAAATATACATGGAAGATTGTGCTGATAAGGCAACAGTGGGTCAAACACACATGCTCTGATTGTTTTTTAGAATATCTTTTGTTCTGTGATGTTGTGTCTTGTGCACCCACATGCCACACACACACATGTGTGACACACATGCTTGGAGTCTTGGGGGTGTTTTCAGCCTGTGGGAGGAGGGGGTTTGAGGGACCCACCATGTTGTCATGAATGTCTGGCCATGAAGAAACTGATCACTTTAACAAGAAAGCCTCCCTCCTCCTCAGGATTTCTCAAGCTCAGGGCGGGGTAGTGTGTGCATGTATGTGTGTGTGTGTGTGTGTGTGTGTGTGTGCGTGTGTGTGTGCTCATGCGTACACGCCATCAAGTGTGGCGTGGTCTGCACAAGAGGCGGAGACAACAAAAGCAGGATGTGATACAGCAGGACTCCACTTCCTCATAGAGCTCCATCCCCATCATCACAGTGCACAGAGCGCCACCTCTTGGTCGCGGCGTGTCACGGCCGTGTGGCGTGCTGGTAAAATTCCATTCCCACAGATAAGGAGCACACAAGTGCAGACAGGCCGCAGTGAAATTATTTGATAAGATCCGAGGGTCCTTGTGAGTGTTTTCGGGAATTCCAGCCATGTTTGTCTGGAGAGACAAAAGGCGTGGGCTCCTCGGCGAGGGGAGGGTGAAAGGGGCTTTTTTTCTCTCTTTAACATATGTTCAGCTGGACCCCACCCATTTCTATACTCTCTCACATACACATACATAGAGGCAACACACACTTTGTGGTGAGGGACTTAAAGGTCGACAGAATCTGCTTCCCTCTGACCTGGACGTGCAAACAGAAAACAACGCACACCTGTGAGAAACTTCCAGTGATCCATGTTGAAAGCATTGCAGTGCACTCTGGCACATCTGCTGACAGAAAACTCCTCAAGCCTGAGCACACTTGTGTTTGGAAAGAGTAGTTAGACATTAACTCTGCTAAAAGCCTCCTGTAAGCTTTAACTTTTTAAAAGCTGCTGTTGGAGCCAGAAGCTATTGACTGGATCAGTTTTCCCCCGGGGCCTTCGCTGCTATTGGCCTGGCTGAATCTTGAAAGCATTTTTTTAATATAAGGTTAAGAGAACGATGTCATATGGTCTGTTACATAATAGCACCCTGCTCATCTATTTATGCCCTGAAGGTATCTGCGCGTGAATAACATTATATATAATTTGACAGCAGCGCACTTTGAAATGTGCTGCAGCTGTTAAATGTGTTTTCGCTGAATTAAAAGGTCATTTTGACACAAAAAACTACTTTCTAGTCTAGTTTATGTTTATTTTAATGCACTGATACAACTTTCTGTTCACTCACACTTTATGTCCATGTTCATATCTATTGGAAAATCAACTGAAACTGACTCATAAAGGCAGAATCTCTGCAACATTGGTGAACTTTGACTCTGTACTCCACCTCTTTACTGATACTGCATCTACCAATGCTGCAGAGCTGAGGAAGCTACTGTAGCTAAGTAGCTGTGTTGCACTTCTTGCTGCTAAAGTGCTCCTGCTTGCTTCATATTACTCACAACAACTTCCCGCTAACTGGTCTGTCCACTGTTGTGCTTTTAACTCACAGAAAAGTTTCATGTTGTAACTCCACAACCCAGAATTATCCTACATACTCGTTTATCTTCCGCCTTCAAAACATGTAATTGCACAACAGCTGGGAGGCTTGCCCCGTCTTGTTGTGAGATACCTCCCCCCCCCCTGAATTCCTGCATGGCAGCTATTTGGCTGTTTGTATGACGGGACTGCGTGTTTCTGCACGTACAACCCAAACATTCAGCTGGATCGCTCATGCAAATCAGTCCAGCTCTCCAGAAAAACAGTATAGAACAGTCATAATCTCACAGATTGATCCATCAACATTCATTCAAAAAATGATCTCTTTATTGATTACTTTAATCCATGGGATGCTGGGTCACACCCTGAGCTCGACCTATGCATTCACGCAGAAGTTAATCCGGCTCAGCTCACACAGAACGAGTTATGAAATAGACATAATTATATCCAGGTTCCTGGATACCTGTCGTCACCACGCCTAAATCCTACAGTAAATCCTTACATGAAGAGCTAATCCTGCAATACATTTTAGACAAATCACAGACTCACAGCACCACTGCAGTGCGAGACCTCACTGTGCGTATATAATAACAGATAAAACACTGTAGGATTCAAGATGATGCTCACGTTATGGAATTCAGAGTCATTCAGATTTAAAGAGGTTGAATAAAAGCTGAATACACTGGAGAGGAAGTGAGAGTGCAGACCTCCACCAAGGGCGGTGCTGAACATCATGCACCAGACTATAAAGAAAGAAAAAAAAACATCAACATTTATTGAAATTATCTGGATCTGCCTCAAAATGTAACGGCTCCCTCGGCACGTGCTCCACTTTCCACTGAGTTTTGTTCTGCTGCTCTTTGTGTGTAAATCTAGCAACAAATAAAAACACAAAGGTGGAATAAGCAGAGGGGAATATTTTTAGTCTTGATTGCAAGCTCAGCCTGATCCCTCTGATGATGGGTGTGATTCTGTGAGGCTGTGGCTCCACCTAGAGGCGAATTCATGTCATGTCGCTATTTTGAAGGCACGTCCAACATGGCTGCTCCCATGCAGACGTGTTCAGGGATTGTTGCAGGAAGAAGAAATCGCAAACCATGAAGGAGTTCAGGTAAACCAATAGAAACACATAGAAAGGATGATTTTAATATGTTGTATGCTGCTTAGTAGAGCATCAGGAAAACACCATGTTGCTTTTGCAAATCATTGGCAAAGATCTGCAGGTTAAGTTGCATATTTATCTTTATTTGTGTTGCTCTTACATATTAGGTGTCTGTATCTATTAGAATGTGAATGCTAACTATTAAATCTCTCTGCAGCCACCATGGATACCAAAGAAATAGTGCACTGTGCGCTGCAGATGGAGAAACTAAGTGCAGAAAGAAGCTATGGGAACATCTTGACCCTCCTCGGTGACCTTGATAAGTCACAGGTCACCACAGAGCAGCTGCAAACCACAGACATCGTCAGAGTTCTTTATAAAGTCATGAAAACCTGCTCAGATAGCAGTGTGAAGAGGAGAATTAAGAGCTTGTTGTCCAATTGGAAGAGACAGTTCAGCAAAGGAGTGAAGGCCACAGAGGAGAGCCAGGAGCCTGCGGTATCTTGCATGCTTTCCTCATCACACGAAGTTGAGGAGAGAGGAGTTTCCGAGCAGGGGGATTCCCACTCTGCTGATGTGGAGGACGCTGCACAAGAAGAAGCACCATCCACAGTGGAAAAAGATGGCCTCCAGACTCCAGCAGAAAGCACATCTGCATCCTCTGATTTCCCATCTATAAGAACCAAATGTGTTCAGCTCCTCCTCACCGCCCTTCGCCCTGAACCCCCCGATCAGGACGCGGCTGCACAGCTGGCTGGAGACGTCGAGCAGCACATCTACGAGCTCCACAAACTCAATCAAATCAAATACAAAACCTGTGTGAGGAGCAAGGTGGCCAACCTGAGGAATCCTAAAAACACTCATCTACGTCAGGGCCTGCTGGGCGGCTCCCTGGCGCCTGAGGCCTTCGCCCGGATGACGGCGGAGGAGATGGCCAGCCCTGACCTCCGCCAGCTCAGAGAGGAGTTCTCCTCCAGGGGCGTGAACGAGAGGCAGCTCCCTCAGGGGTTAGACGGGACGCAGACACGGAAGATCCGCTGCAAAAGATGCGGAGGCTCGGACTGCAGGGTGACGCAGGTGTCCAGGGGCGCTCTGTTCCTGCCTGCGTGGGTAAGACGAGGCGGAGCCGATGAGGACGCAATGACCTTTGTGACCTGCAGTGGGTGTGGCCAGCAGTGGTACCACAGTGGCTGGATCTGTCTCTAAACCCCCCAAATTTCACCACAACTGAACTGTTTCTTTATTTTAAAATGGAGAAACATTCATAACAACCGTTTTGCAACACTTTGGAAAGAATTTCAAACATCGTGGTCTAGTTTGAGCTGCTCACTGTGTCTTAAAATGGCAAAAAGCTTTCACCTAGAAGTGCTGACAGGCCATTCCTGTGGCCTGTTAAATACTTTCTCCAACATGGCGTTAGGAATGCAGAGTGGAAACAGAGGACAGAGCATTCTTACTAGATGATGCGATTCACTTGTGGTTCGAACAAGGCATTTTTCTATGTTTTTTTTTTCTGTGTGTAATTTAAAAGTCTAAAATTGTGGTCACCTTCTAAATGGAGGCAGAAAAGCCAAGTCACAGCTTATTGCAGACTGAAACAACCACTTTTCAAGAAGTAGCTCTCGTCATCTTCTTCCAGCTGAATCATTTCCTGTCTCCTCTCTCTAATTGCCTGTCAGTTTATCTTTCCGTACAGTACTGTAGCTCACTCAGCTGCTTTTCCTGGCTTCACCCTCTCTTTTTCTGTTTTAGAGGCATAGTCATATAAGGTTCTCCTTTCTGATCTGTTGTATAAATCTTTATGAAATAAGTGTATTCTGTTGCAGTTATTTTAAGTCAGTCTGTTTTTTAATACAGAAAGAAAAGAAAACCAGAACATGCTCCTGGCTTTCTACAATATCCCATTCATGTGGAGCAAACTGGATCCTGTGGATGAGACATGTGACCTTAGAAAACGGCGAGCATGTGAGTCAGTAATCTGCCCTGCAGAGCAGCCGCGAGGGGTGGACATCCCCTGATGGTCCACTCTCTGAAAAGAAAGTCGACGTGGCACAGTGACTCATTGATACGTCATGGTGACATCACGCTGAGGAGTCTCAAAAAAACAGTTGAAATCACTCACTTTTACTCTCAGCTGATTTGTCTGCTCTGTCTCCCTCCATAATATGACTGGATATCTCATTTTTGTTGTATAAAACCACTCGATTTCTGAACTCACAGTGAGTGATGTGTGCATTTTTCTGTTAAAACTGAAAAGAAGAAGAAATTGTAATCTTTTCTGCCCTTTACATCTGCAGCTGCTTTTAAAAAGGAGAAACAAGCCATGTCCAAAGATAAATTCCCCCATGTCATGGTCTCAGCTATCTTGTCGGCTCTGTGGCCTTTCTCTGTGTTGTGTCTCTCTATCTGTGTTAAGGATTTCACCCTCTCAGTCACGGTGGCCTGTCAAATCAATGCTCTGTGGCCATTTTCCTTGCACTTCATCCTCACACACAAACAAACAAAGTATAGTTTTTATTAATTAAATTATGTGGTTTGGGCCCTGTTAATGCAGTTTCTGCAGAGATAGCCTACATGTTTGAATAGTCTTTGCAAAAATAAAAGGAGGGTTATCGGTCTGTAGTTGCAGCACGTTGCCAGGTTATTGTTTGCAATCTCAGAAATTCAGTAGCCTATCCCTCAATGTATTATTTCTGCTTGGTTTAAATTATGTTTTACAGCCCATAAGTGGTGAAATTGTTTTAATTAACACAAAAAAAGTTGGGAAATGAGACAGAAACAGAATATTTATTTAGGAAGCTCAAGGTCCCAAAGCTCAAAACCAGGAGCCACTGCTTTGACCCAGTGACCCCCCTGATCCAGTTTAAAGTAGCATTGTTATCGAAAAGTGACGCGTGCAAAAGAAGAGGAACAAAGAAACTACTTTCTTCTGCAAAGATGAAACCTACAGTAAGAGCGTGGATGCACTGACCGCATCCAGGAAGGCGCATGATGGCAGGAGGCGTGACACTGCGGGTCATATGAGCGTCACCAGCGGCTGCGGGGCCAGAGAGCAGCGGGGACACCAGCACACTGTGACACCGGCAGACAGCAGCACCATGCCGGGATGAATGAGGGTGCACTGACCACCACACCGACAGGTACGATCATTAACACCACGAAGATATTTGTTTTTTATTGTTTTTTTATCGACAAGTAAAGTGGCGAGTGTGTAAATGTATATGCGCCCATTATCGGACAGCGGCGGTCTATGAGGAGGCTTCCATTGTCGGACAAACCCTCGGCTTTTCTCGTCATTTCCTCAAAATACAAACAGCGATCAAACACAAGTCAACATAAATCAAAGCTAGAGCATGCGGGTGGAGGTGTGTGACAGTTTCACGGTGATCAATGTGTGTTATTATAGTGATTACTTTGTGCTAACGGAGCGGTGATGCTAATGCTCGGCTTATGGCACGACTCGAGCAACTTCCAGTCGCTTAGTTGCAGTTTCGCCTTTTATTCTCGGTTTCCTATGGATCTGTATCTCCTGCTGCTGTTTCATTGTTATGATGATTTGCTATTTTCAGTAAACGTGCACAACAGTAGTAGTGAAAGAGAGCAAAGTGTTGGTAAAAGAAGAATAACTGCTGCCAACCGCGCCCTGGTTTGGCTGCTTGTCCCCAAAACACTTGCCTAAACAAGCCTGTAATGATCATGTAGTTAATATTAAAGTGTGTCTTTTTGTGTAGTTTCTGCTGGTTTGACACAGTTGGATTTAGAAAAGACACATAAGAGATATTAAAAGTTGTAGCTTTGGATCAGATCAGATTGTGTGTTGAGTTGTTTTTTGAGGAAATCTTCATTTATTTATAGGAAAAGATCCAAAAGAAAAGGAGAAAGCCTCCTGGGTAAATGGCAGCCCTCTGCTGAATGAAGCACATGACTACTGAGTGTGTGACTGCATGTGTGTGTGTTCACGTGTGTCCTCATTCCTACTTCAGTATTGCATTGCCCTTTTTTTGTACTTACTTATTTATAGTTTTGCAATCATTAATGCCTCTCCCTGAGGAAAGTCTGAGTTTAAAGATCCCATGGACAAAGACATCATTTACCCGATTGGGCTGAAAATGTGCATTGCTGCCTGCTCATGTGACAGTCCAAGCCTATAGGCCCCGCAGTTAAACTCCCCACTTCATGCCAGGCTTTAAATTCTGCAAAGGAGCTCAACTTTTCTTATAAGCTGCAGATCTGCTCTGTTAACTGGCTGCATTTAATGCACACATATAGGAGGAGGAAATCAGATTTGGGTTCGTTTAAATATGGAACCATAACTTTGACTTGGATCCATCCACATCACCTGTACAGTAGAGAGAGATAGATAGATAGATAGATAGATAGATAGATAGATAGATAGATAGATAGATAGATAGATAGATAGATAGATAGATAGATAGATAGATAGATGGTGGAAACCACCTGAGCCCGTTGTCTTGTTTGCTTAGAAACAATGAATTGATTCATGAATCATACATCCTCCCCCTGTGTGGGCCTATAAGTGCTATCTACAACTTCTCAAGCACACTCAGTGATACCACCAGAGCCAGTGATGGAGCGGTGGTGCTCCATCTTCCTATCTGGAGGAGCTGATCCTCTTCATCTAACAAAAGCTCCCACTCACTCCCATTTAAACCTGATTTGCCTCTAACACCAGAGAGCCTGGTTCTGGGTGTAGGAGGAGGGATTGCCGTGAGCCCTAAACTTCTATGCAAATGTGCTGCACAGGATTAAACTCACTCTGAAATCCTCATTAGTCACTTTTTTTTTAGCAGCTTAGCACCTGTGAGTGGGTGAAGTCTTTTGGCCACTTTATGATCCGTGAAGTTAAAAACTTTCTCTCTGTCTCCCTGCAGGTTGTTGACAAAGCCGAGTGTGTGCGGATGTAACGGGTGAGAAATTGATTTTTTTCAATCTTATTTCTGTTGTGGACGACTCACTGGTCCTGTGATCAGCATCCATGTGATGCTCTGCTGAGATTGTTTCATGCATAACGTCCGAGACGCAGTGGAGGACGTTCATTAGTGCTGCGGTGTAATGAGGGGGCAGTGGCTGGTTAATAGGATTAGCTAGTCGACTGACTTCAATCAGTTCTCAGTCCGAGTACGAGGCAACATGTAAACACTGAGTGTGACGGCTTTACAGCAAAGTGAAAGTTTTATTAAGATTCAGTTCGTTTCTTATCTCAGGAGCAACTTTATCTGTGAGGGCAAAGGTAACGACACGACACGACACCCAGCGCTGACGAAGGCCGAACATCAGATTGTTCCGCCTAGTATGTGAGACTGGGGATGGTTGTAACATTTTTTGACACTTCTGTCTGTATCTTGGAGCTCTTTTAAGCCAGTGTGTTCAAAATGTGATACAAACTAGTTACATGTGTCGGCTATCAAATGGTGTAGCTGTTAACTCTGCAACACAAACAGAAAATGCATAGTTTAGTCTCAAACACAAGGAGTGAAATGTTACAATTCACCACATAGTCTGGGTTAGCTGTAACATTATTAAATAAGGATTATGATAAAAACTTTATGTTGACAGCTTTTTATTCAACACTTAAATTACCTTTTAACATAACTGAAATTCAAAGAAAACATATAAATGCAACTAAAGATTTGGTTGGAGTTGGAGGTGAACATTTTTCATTGTTGTTATAACTAACCAGACTCTTGGAGCCATTAAGTAGCTTCCCTTACAGCCAACAACTAAAACATGAGCACTAACAAAGCAGGCAGCGCTATCAGAAAAATGAATCTAGTAAAAAAAAAGAAAAAGTTTTTGCCTCAAAATTAGTTTCTTTCCTTCTAAAACTGTCTGTGTCTGCCACAGTGTGCTACTTCCTCAAGAAGGACTGAACTGGGCATAGACAGAGTGAATCAGATGATTCATAACTTTGTTCCTGAATTGAGAAACTGGAAGTTTTACAACTTTCCTATGTTACAACTCCCCTGCTGTAACAATGTTACTGTCACATGAAGCAGCCAGAGAGTTTGGATTTGAGTTTCAAACAAGTTATTGCATCTGAAACAGATTATTTCTTCTATTTTGTTTAAGCTTTTAATAATTTAAACCAAAATAATTGATGAATTAATGATATTGATTATCTAAATGGCTTCAAATCTAACAATTCAGTTGGTATTATGTGTGTTATCCAGCAGAGGGTGCTACAGTTAAGTGTTTTCTGTTTTTGCTCTCTTGCTTTTCATAGTTAATATAATGTTTTGTGCTCCTCCAAAGGTAAAAGTCATTTCTCCATCGTTGGTGTCTACAAACTCTAGTGCAGTCGCTTGGTGCAGCTCTGGCCCTGAGCCGGCTCCCCGCAGCCATGATGTCCAAGTCGGCTCTCCTGAAGGTGATCCTCCTGGGCGACGGCGGCGTCGGCAAGTCGTCGCTCATGAACCGCTACGTCACCAACAAGTTCGACTCTCACCTCTTCCACACCATCGGGGTGGAGTTCCTCAACAAGGAGCTGGAGGTGGACGGGAACCACGTCACCCTGCAGATCTGGGACACGGCGGGTCAGGAGCGCTTCCGCAGCCTCCGCACGCCTTTCTACCGCGGCTCCGACTGCTGCCTGCTCACCTTCAGCCTGGACGACGGACAGAGCTTCCAAAACCTGGACAACTGGAAGAAGGAGTTTGCGTATTATGCAGACGTCAAAGACCCGGACAGCTTCCCCTTTGTGGTTCTGGGCAACAAACTGGACGTCTCTGAGCGTCAGGTGTCGGGTGAGGATGTGAGACAGTGGTGCCGCGAGAATGGTGGGCATCCGTACTTTGAGACCAGCGCCAAAGACGCTACTAATGTGGCGTCGGCCTTCGAGGAGGCGGTGCGGCGCATCCTGGCGCTGGACGACAGAGCTGATCATCTGATCCACACCAACACAGTGGACCTGCAGAAAAAGACTCAGTCCGATCCCACCTGCTGCTGAGCTGGTGGAACTATCTTAAACCAATCTTCACATATCTGAGACCAAAACTGACAATATTCAGTACTTTCACACCGACCAGGGACAGAAACCTCTGCCCTCGGACAAGTTTACATTTGGTCCCTCTTGGAGATACTTCATAATTAATTTATAACAAACATATAAGAAAAAAAACCATGGATAAAATAACATTTCTTATATATCTTTGCAGATTTTTATAGATTTATATGTATTTAGTGACAAAACTCAGTTATTACTGAATGATTGGTTAATACCTGAAATCTAATAAAGTTTAAATAGAAAGGTCAATGTACTGCAGTGGCTTTCTGGTGACAAGTCAAACTAGTAACAGTTCTCTAAACGTAGCACTGGCACTGACACGCTTAATGTGAAAAAGAAAAGCAGCCTTGACGTCACTGTTGGTCAGAAGTTTCAGCCCACACCAAGAGAAGTCCTCAGATTGTTCTCTGCCTCCAGAAGCAAAGGAGCAAAGAACTAAATATGAAGCACTGCTTGTCCTTAAACAGCTCAGTAACACACACACAAAATCTGAAATACAGGATTGGATGCAGCTGAGAAAATACATTTTCAGGTCTTTTAAAAACACAAAAGAATACAATCCAACTTAAGTTATTGAAGGTATTTAGAATTAAAGAGAATAGACACTCAAAATACTAGTTTTCTTTCTATTACAAAGAGATATGAAGGTACCTAAAATAAACCACAGACACCACTGACAATATTTAAATGTTTTATCTATAGGGCAGTTTCCAGTTTGTCCACAAGGCTGCGCCATTGGTTCAGAAATCAAGGAGACAATCGCTCAGTTTGTAGTTCACAGTATCAATGTGATCAGGCATGAGTGAAAACACCTGTGTATGTGTGTGTGTGCGTGGGGGGACTGTGACTCTGTGCTCTCCATACTTCCTCAGAGAAATCCAGTCTGCAGCTGCTCTGACGCGATTGAAACCACATCCTGATTTGATGTGAAACTACCACAGAAATAAATGAATCGTGTTATTTGGCATATTCCAGAAACTTGATACCAAAAAAACAAAAAACAAGAATTTTCCTTGGAAATGAGAAATGATCCATTTCGCTGAGTCACTAATCAGCAGCTAACTGGCCCCACCTGTTGCAGCAGTGACAGAGAAATGCTGGGAAATGTTGGATTTTATTCACTATCAATTAAAAGCATGTTATTGAACTTATGCTTGTAGTTAAATTAGTAAAATGACTTATGATGATCATATGAATTGATTTATACATTTACAAGACCAAAAATGTAATGTTTCCAGCTTCTAAATGGGCATTTTCCACTGTTTTTTGTTGCAAATTTGATTAAAAAATAATCATCAGGTTAATAAATGCTAAAATTATAATTGTTAGTTACATTTGTACATTAGAAAAACAGTTAAGAGAGCCAAACACAAGAAAGACGCAGGAGACAACGGTGTCACGATAATAAAAAATATCGGTTTTACTAGAGAAGGTTACAAAAATCATCACTATATAGGAGTCATAGAACTATTTCCAACTTAAAAAATAAAACCATAATGAAACACCTACAGGGACTACAATGCCATCAAAGTACAATGGAGTTTTCTTTAGAAAAGAGTAGGTGGAAAGGGGACGGGAGGGGGGGTTTGTGGAGGAGAGGGGGCAAACACCGCCTACCATAGTTTGTCAGTACAATTGACTACACATCACCTGAAAAACTGCAAAGACACAGTCATGTCTCCTTCATGCAAATAACGAGGAAACAACAACACCCTGACACGCATCGTCCTATAGGAAACTGAAGTTTGCCTTTACATCAACCTGGCGGCAAAGCACGTATATTTATCAAACATAACACACATGGCAATATAGTCCTTTTTTATACAGAATAGACAGCTGCACACATGGACGATACTGACATGCTTCATCTCATCAAAGATCAAAAATTTTGTCTTCTTCAGTGTTTTTTGAGGGTTAACTAACCAGTGATGATCGATATAGAATATAGTTTATGATTATTAAACAATATTTGATTATAAAATTAATGTATGAAAATTCCTGACTTGTTTTATTCTGAGTGTAAACATCCAAAACAGTCTCTGTGGCTCATGTGAGAGGCATGACAATAAAAATTTAAAAAAAATAAAGAAAAAAAATAAAGGAAAAGGAAAAACAAAATGACAGTTTCCTCGCTCATTTGGCCGGCCATTGAAAAAGAAGCACAAACAAGTTCCATAAAAATCATTGTTACTGAATCACAAGAAGAACCCAGCTGCCTAAAACTGATCAAACATTAAAAATCAATTTCCATATTGTTTTTTTTTCTTCACATTTTAAAATGTATACGTCACAATCACCTCCATCCATCATATCATATCATATCATATCATGACTGCACTGTATCCCTCTCACGACATATCATTTAAGATGTTACATTACAATTATTATATCAAATGCAGAACTAGTATTTGAGTGCTAAACACATATCTCAAAGGGTACATTTACATATATTTGTGGAAAAAATAATAATAGAAGAGCATGGCAGAACACTGATTGTGTTTCTCCCCCTTTTTGGGGAGACATAAGTGTAGATTGGGATCTTTTAGGGTGATTTGGCTATTTACAGGTGAGCTTCATTCAGAATTTTAGAAAATGAGAGAACAGGTGTAAACTGTTAATTCACAAAGGACAATGTATTAATCCAGTGAGGGTCAGTGTTTAGATGGTGAAAGTTTAGAAAAGAATCAAACCGACTAAAATCCGATTTATTTTGATACCTGAGGTGTGTGTATGTGTTTTCTTAGCGTAAAAAGACCCGGACAGATTTAGCTTTGATTTCTGCTGCCGCTAATGATGAGGGGAGCAAAAACCAAAAAGATCTCCACAGGAATAGTTTGCAAATTAATATTTCACTTCTCGCCCAGGCTTAGAAAGGAGGATCAGGGCTCATGGATAAATAAATAAAAAAGGCGTGGTTTTATCTGTTATGATTATAGCAGAGCCTTGGCTAATGCTAACCAAACATAGTCACCCGCAACTTGTTGTTTTAGACTTTGGTTTTTGTGCGAAATTAAAAAAGAAAAGAAAAAAAGAAATCATTTTTGATTCAGACAGAGTCAGGTTAACCTAACAGTTTTTATGTATCTTCTCATCTAAATCTGGGCAAAATTTGCAGAACTATTCCTTTAAAAAAAGTTTGCTGCACCTCTGGTCTCAAATCAACTGTTGATACCTTGGTGGATAAATCAACTCTGATCATGTAAATGCACAATTAATCCTTGAGATACCCCATGGTTTGAGTCGTTTAGGTTTACCGATGAGAGACTGGGGTGGCGGTGGGTTGGGGTGCTTCGTGTCTGAGGGATTTTCACTCTTTGTTTTTTTAATTTCATAAATAGTGCAACACATATCGAGCATTAGCAATAAAAAGATAAAGATGGAGAGAAAGGAGAAAAAACCTATGAGCGCCAAAACAATAAAGAAGAAAAAAAGATCATAATAGTACCTGGCATACTTTTCAGAGAGTATTAAAAAAACAACAACATTCATACACATTCGCACAATATATTCATATTCATATATATATGCATATAAAACACCAAAAAAACAGAGGAAGTTGGTCGCTGCTTGGCTTCCCTGTGGCTGAAGCTGACAGTGAACAATGTTTTTTTTAGGCTGTTAGGAGCTGTGTGTCGAGAGGCTGTGCTGGCTCAGGGCGCGAGGCCATCACAGCCGGGCCACGTTCACGAGCCGCCGCCGCCCCCAAAAGCACGGGGGGTGGGGGGGTGGTGAGGGGGTTTGGGGGGAGGACGAGACGCTTCTGAACTGATGGACCGGTACCTGAGCTCGACCCCGGCGGGGCGGGGCGAGCTCTCCCGTTCTGAAACATCTGCCTCCATCTGGGCCTTTTTCCGCCTCTCCTGACCCTCGATTCTCTTCCCCTCTGGTGCGGGAACACCCCCCCACTACTCTTAATCAACATCGGGGAAGGGAAGAGGATGGAGAATCAGGAGGCTGGGGGGGGGAGGGGGCTATCAAACATGACCGAGGTGGTTTGTTTTAACAGAAGGGAGGGGGGTGGGCGCTGGGTGGGAGTGGGGGTGAGCGGGTGGTTGAGGTGTGGAGCGGAGATGGGGTGGCGGGCGGCGGAAGAGGATCTCTTGTCCTTTTATGAGTAGGAGGAGGAGTTCTGGCCGTCCTTGGAGCGCGCTTCGGCCTCCAGATCCTGGTCGTCCTTGGTCTTGATGTCCTGGTACTCGTGCGTGGAGACGGCGCTCTTCAGGTAGGCCCAGTTGGCCGCCAAGATCATCAGGTAGTGGATCTGAAGGGAAACAGAGGTTTGCTTCATCTCATAAAGGAACCGGAGGAGGATGCTGTTGTAGTTTGTTGCAGGAAAGTTAGGAAAGTCAATGCAATTTCAACATTTTGGCAAATTGGCCCATTGCCATAATCCCTATAGTTTTAGGAGTAGATACGTTACCTTTAATTGTCGGTGCAAGCTATTTTTAGAACAGCGGAGCAGAGCCGCAAGCTACACAATCGAACAACTCCAAAACGCTCTGGGTGACCTGCACATTCACCACGCTATGAGATAATAACAGAACATTACAAGACAGAGTTGATTTTGAGGTAAATGCGATGGGATCAGCGGTTTTGCATGAATTTACCTCTAAAACAAGTCTGTCTGGTAACGTTCTGTTATTATCTCATAGCGTGGTGAATGTGCAGGTCACAACTTGTCCACCAGATCGTTTTGGAGTTGTTGGATTGTGTATTTGATGATTTTGATGAGGGAAACCAAGAAATCCCATGAGCCTCTGTAGCGTAGCTCTGAGCAGCTCACAGCTCTGCTCCACCATTCTGAAAACAACTTGCACCGACAATTAAAGGTAGCGAACTGATACTATAATAATTATAATTCACTCTCTTTCAGTTCTGTTTTGTGCAGGACAGGTGGGGTACAGTGAGAGTAGTCAGACTGAACCAAATCAGTGACGTGGGCCAGAAAATCAAAACAACAATATGTCAGAGGTTGTAAATCTCCACAGAGCTGTGGAGAACTGTAATCATTGTCATGGGACTTGCCAATATAATAATAATAATGGATTGGATCTATGTAGCACTTTTGAAAGAGAGCTTTAAACAAATAATATGACATTACACTTAATTTTGTTGCTTTTCCACAGTAAAAAATACAAAAAAATTCAAATTCAGTGCAGAGAATGGAGCTGGGCTCGTTATGGCCACAGGCTGCAGGTGAGTCCTCTAATTAGCGGTGAGTGGACTCAGCTGTGGTGGGAGGAACAGGCTGAGTGCAGCAGTTTAAATGAAGCCAAGGAGAGAGGACAAACAAACAGTTGATCTAAATAATAAATGCTGCGGCGCACACAATGAGCCGTATCTCAAATTGCGAAAATGAAAATTCACATTTTATGTCTCCAAAACAAACCAGTGAAGGACATGTCCACCCTGCATGGACACATGCTTCTTTATCTTCAATGATACAATAATCTGCCCCTGTTACCTCTCAGCCAAAACACTGACCCTCATATGAGATTTCAACCCATACTGTGGCATGGTGAATAAATGTGAGAGGCAGGGTTGCTACAGCAACAGATCAGAGCGGCATAGCAACGTGCATATTTTGAGCAGCACATTTCACATCAGTGTGATCGTGTCGAGCTTACCAGTGCGATGACGGTGGCTCCGGCGCCCGCTAAAGCAACGATGTAGAGGTGGTAGGACAGGTAGAACTGAGGGAGGATGAGAGGAGAAATTAGCTCAGGGGTCGGGAGATAATAATAAAAAAAGAAAAGACAAGACAAGAAAAGAAAAGAAAGAAGGTCAAGTCAGTCTCCTCTCACCTCGCTTGTGTTACAGATGTCTCCCAGTGTGGATCCACAAGCTTTTCCTGGTGTGGCGTTCCAGGGAATAATACCTGCAGGATCAGAGAGATGAAACGTCACAGCTCTCTCGCCTGAGACAAGAAGCTTTTTTCCTCCCCCGAGACTGACTGTATGATTGAAGGCTTTATGAATTAGGCTCGGATAAAGATTAAAGGAAACACGGCTGCTGCTGCTGCTGCTGTCCGAGCCTCTGAGCCTCTCCTACATGAAAAATATGGGTCATTATTTTGAATCACTTCTTCACTGTCAAAACAAATTTCACAGCCTGTGAAGTTTTTGACTTTCACCTCTTTTAACTTGCTGTTCCTGCCTTGTATAAATTCCCCTCATTAATATAATTCTTAAAGTTATAATAAATTTGACTCTTACTGATTTCAGCGATTAAAAAAGCAACAACACATCCTTGATGAATCAGCTTGCTGCTGACGATCATTTAACGACCACCAGTAATTGGGGTTAATATTTCATACTGAGCTTGACTGCCAGTGAAGCATATGTGAGCCTCATCCTACTTTTGCGAGCGGGCCAGCTGTCTTTCAAATGTGGGTCACATCATGTACATTATAGGCCATCAAACAGATAAGCAGATATGCAATCAAAAGAGAGCGTTGCTGTGCTGTAATACTGCAGGAAGGTGGATTTTCATACAGACCCAATAGGGCTCAATAATCTAAATGTGTTTGTTGACCTCTTGTCGTATAGAAAATGACATTTAAAGCAGCTGCAGATGAAGCTGGAGAGCGTTAAAGCTTCTGATGGCTTCTTCTTTATGCCTTGCTCCGCTGCAGGTGAGTCTGGGCCGCCCGCATGTGTAAGAAGAAGCAGCACGCTGTTTTTTTTTTTTTATGTGCAAACTTAAAAGCTTTTATTGCCGAGGCCAGCCGGCGCATTTGAGCTCACTCTCCCTTGATCAGAGGAATTTCTGTTAAACTTCAAGGACGTGTAACACAGCCTGCGACTTGATCCTGTCTGCTCTAGCTCCAAATCGAAACGCACCGGGGACATGCAACATGTTGCAATGGGAACAAATTTGTCATCCACTGTTTTTGCTTCATCTTTCAAGCAAATGATTTTATAATTAAAGGGATAGTTAAACATTTTGGCAAATTGGCCCATTGCCATAATCTCTATAGTCATAGCAGTAGGTTTGTTACCTTTAATTGTCGGTGCAAGCTATGTTTAGAACGGCGGAGCAGAGCCGCGAGCTGCTCAGAGCTACGCTACGGAGGCTAATGGGATTTCTTGGTTTCTCTCATCAAACTCATCAAATACACAATCCAACAACTCCAAAGAGAGTTGTTTTTGAGGTAAATTCATGCAAAACCGCTGATGTGCTTTCCTGTCGGAGGCAGTTTTTCATCAAGCAGTCTTTGCCAAAATGTTGAACTATCCCTTTAAGTCCGACACGCCCGTTTTTGCAGGTCATTTTGAGAGTTGCTTAAAGAGCGGTGGCCCTGAGAGCTCAGTGCACTGCAACCTGCAGCACACGTGCCTGAGAAATGCATGATGTTTTCTGAATTTGCATTCTTTTGTGTCTATTTGCATATGAGCGCTCTGGGCCTCCACATTAAAACCTCGTTGTGTTCTTCTTTTCTGAAACCGAAGGTATTTGGATTTGTGTGTGTGCGTGTGAATTACCATACTGCCTGACGTCCACACAGATGGAGTCAGGCGAGGTGATGTTGGCGTCGGGAGACTTCATGGCGGCGCAGGTAGTCCACATGTTGAAGAAGAGAAACACGGGGATCGCCGTGAAGCCGAAGATGGCGAGGAAGGCCAGAGCGAGGATGTAGGTCAGGAACATGAACTGAGGAGAGATTTAGATTCTTTTGTCAGCCCCTTACTTTGTCCCCATAGTTTGAGTTGCGTTACAGAAGTAGGTTAATATTATTCCTTAAAGACCACCACGCACACATCCACTGCTAATGCTACTGGACATCTGCAGCAATTAGAGTAATCAGGGTAGAAAGGACAAACTGTGCCAGAGTTCCCCTCAAGGCTGGAGTGGGATCTCAGCGTTAGTGTGTTTGTGTTTCTCTGTGTCGTATGTGTGTGTCCGTGCATGTTTGGAGGTGTGTGCCTCTGCAACACTTTCAAGATGACTCTTGTCCAGGCGTGTAGAGCATTAATTGATGACAGTTTTGGGTTTTTTTGAGCCTATAAACTCTATTTTAAGCAAGAACGTTATAAAATGCACATCAGAGTAATTGCATCTCATTCACAGGCTTTCATTAGGAGTGAACTGGGTCAGCTTGCTTGTGTACTGTATGGGTGTGTGTGTATTGACATACAAAGGCGGTGATGCAGCGCCCGCAGACGGTGGTCTTGAAGTCGCTCTGCAGCTCCTTCTTGACGGCGCTGGTGGTGTAGAATCCCTCGGCCAGCAGGATGATGGCGTAGACGAAGAAGAAGGAGGCGATGCCGTAGATGATGTACTGAAAGATCTGGATCCTGGAGGGAGGAGAGAGGTTCAAAAGCTGAGCCATGACACATCAGCAAACCAGTAGAACCAGTACGTATACGACTGTGTGGAACTTACACCAGGGTGAGGGTGGCGTGGTCGGTGGTGACCCTGGAGAAATGGTTCTCCAGCATGGTCAAGGTGCCGGTGAGCGCCACGTGGCCGCAGCCGCAGAACAGGGCCACGCCTGAGAAGCAGAGGATGGTGGCCACGAGGGAGGCGTAGGGCACCCCGCCCAGACACTTGATGCAGCACTCGAAGCATCCTGCACGGGGGGAGACAGAGAGAGGACGGATTCACTCACAGTTTCCTGTTGCATTTAGCTAAAAATAATTGAAGAGAGATGCAGGAAAACAATCTAGGTCAGATCTGAAAGCGGGAGAAAAATGGCGAACGGCCCGGCCCGCGCTCTGCAACGTGACTTCCGCGCAAAGTGGCTCAATCAGCTGTGGTGATGACACACTGGTGCAACACTTTGTCCACTGCTGTTTGATCACCGCCGCGTGGAAAACCTGCGGGAAGCTGTTTGGGGGAGCGTCACGCTCGTCCCTGCGAGTCTACAAGAGAAGTACAACACTTCTCCCTGTCAGGCGTGTCGAGAGGCTAATCATAGCATCTTTCACAGTTAGAGCGCCTTCACTTTGAGCTCAGCTGGGGCTGCTGAATATTACATGGAAAGCTGCGCCACATGCTCGCATCCGTCCTACGCCCCGCTCCAAACCTGCTCTCTTTTTTGTCGTTAAAGCAAAAGGAATTTCAAAAGTTTTTATTCATTCTTTCAACCAGATTGCATGAATAAGTTAAGACCTAATGCTGAATAAATCATTTCAAAATAAATGACTCCAGCCATTTTCTGGGGCACTGGAGAAATTACATTTAAGTGGCACTTACTGAGAGAGACATGTGCTTGATTTATTAGTGGTTTTTATGATTAAAAACAGACAAATCTGAACATTTAAACTCCAAAAGTATCCTTCTCTACACAGTGGTGATGATGATGATGAATTAGTAACTCTGTTTTCCATTTACTGCAGCAATGTAGCTGCCCCTGTGACTTCTGTGCATAAGATGTGCAGGTACGGGAGAGTGCACGCCTGCACGCTGCATCCTGCTCCCATCACGGTCCAGAGGAATAAAGAGGAGGGGGGAAAACACACACATACACACACACAAACACACATTGTATTGAGCACCAGGATTGCGTCTTATATAATGCCTGTTAAAAATAGCTCCTCTGGCAAAGCCGGAAGTTACTCAGGGAAAAAAAAAGGCGAAATGAATCGTCTTGTGTGTGTGTGCCACTTTGCTGTTTCCATGACAACCTGCTCCAATTGGCAACTCTGAAGCATAATTATTTCATGTCGATAAGTTTGTGGAATCTTAACATTTCTGTTTGCACAGCCTTGAAGACATGATGAACAGCATTATGTGTGTTTTAAATGTCTACATGTCTGCAACCGCTGCTTCTCAAGTTAAAACGAGCATTAAAGAGCAACACACACTTGGTGGTGGTGGTGGTGGTGGTGGTGGTGGTGGCAGCGATGGTCCTTTATGATATATACTGTGTATGACAGTCGATCCTATGAGGACATGGGATTCGCTCTAACATCCACACAGGCCGCGCTGACAGCTACCATTAACATCACGCTCACACAACAGAGTCTGACGGACGATGACGTGAGGTGCTATCCTTCCCCAGAAAGCAATTAAACCACACACACACACACACACTTGCACTACTCCACAACCTCATCGAAGCACAACAGGAAAGTCATTTTATTCTGAAATGAAAACCCTCGCCTACTAGTGAACTGAACTCCCAGCTGTTTTTGAAATCGACCGCTCCAGCCAGGTCGTGTTACAAGCCCGTGGACAGCTGTTATTGATGATCCTAAAAGAGCCGATTGATTCCAGCCTCCCTGAGGGGGAAGAGGAGACATCAATAGAATCACTGCTGGAGGAAAAATTACAACCCACTGCACAGAAATCGTGTTTTTAATTCAACAAACTTGAACTTGTGAAGCTTTTTTTTTGTTGTTGCAATATTATCTTTAACTGGTGGTGCTTGGGCTGCACCAGCGAGTCGCTATCAGACAGGCTGAGGTTGGCTTGGCTGGTTAACATGCTGACTTCAGTGGGTTCAATTTGATGAACTTGCAACATACTCCCCAGTCTGGTATGTAAATGTGAACACTGTGTATGGAGCAATAGTGTGAACCTGCTGACCTTAGTGAAGGTTCACGTGCCGGCGCATATTGAAAACCCCCCCACACACACACACAAGTCTGAGCGGAGAAAAAAGAAGAAGCGATAAATCTAAGACACAGCGTTGCTGCTGCTGCTGCTGATGAAGACTCGGCCTTGCGTAATGCAGCGGAGTTGCATAATAGATCCAAATCCTATTAATGATAATGAAGGAGGCAGGCTGATGGAGAGGTGGAGCTGATAAGACTGCGTGGCTCTAAAATCCTGAGCCGAGAAACAGGCCAGGCAGAGGAGGAGGAGGAGGAGGAGGAGGAGGGGGGCGGGGGGCCTTCGGGTCAATAATGACCGGGAGGCTGTTTTTAAAGCAGCTCCGCTCTGACACTCCATCCTGCTGTAAAAGGTCAACCTCAACAGGTTATTTAGTAGGTTAGTCCTCCTGTCTTTATTTTTTATGCAGAGAAAAGAACAAAACCTGTCAGGGAGACTGGATAAAGCTGCTTTTTTCACATGCAAATCATGAATTTCCATCTTGATCTTCTTGGAGTTCAACGATTATCTTCAACCTGACTTTGAGACAAATTCCCAGACTGCATGCCTGGCATTTAAGGGTCCTATCAACTCTTCTGTTAACTCTTTCTTCTCCATGGACCCATGCGGCTTCACGGACGAATCCATAGGTTCCTTTTAAACATCCTCATCCGGTCGGCCCTCCGGCTATGACTGTTTGTCAAGCTCGGTTTTTAAAGTGCGCTAATGGGAAACAGACAGGCCGGAGCAGTCATCTCCAGCCAGTCCTAATGGAAATCAATGGGCTATTCATTAGGGTAGAATTTAGGTGACACACTGAGGTCGGCCCATCGCTCTCATTTTATACCTCAATGCCTCTCGCTATACCTACATCTCCGCCTTTGCCCTGCTTTTCTTCTTCTCCGCTGCTCCTGCTTTTGAAATATGACTGCACGCCCGTCGCCCGCGCTGTACTTACAGTGTGTGAGCCAGCTGGAGTTAATCGCTGAGACAATATGTCGAGCCCCTGTTACAACGTTGGGTCGTATATCATCTCCACGATCTCACAGCCATGCAGGGCCATGCATCAGTCTGTGGGAACATGTTACAGACCGTGTGAAGGTGGAAATGATTTCACAGGGCAATGCAATGAAGCATCAACATCATGTTGGATGTTGTCGGCCTTCCAGATGAGCTGCAGGGCAAAACTAAGAAATGTTCCTTAAGGAGCTGTAGGTGACTTAAGCTTAAGAATGATGATAGGCGCCTGCTCTTTTTCTCTTTTTTTCCCACATATAAAGACATAAGAGGGGGATGAGGGTGGGAGATGAAGGAAATGTAAGAAGGAATGAAGCCATAAGCCAGGCGGATGAGCGAGGAAAAAGAAAAGCAAGAGGTGAATGAGCGAGAGAGCGATCGATAGAGAGCGAGCAGAAGAACAGAGGGAAGAGCAGAAAGAAGAGGAGGGAGCCAAAGAGACGAAGAAGAAGAAGACAGAGAAAGTGTAAGCGAAAAAGCAGCGCTTGGCCCCAGGGCCGGCAAATAGCAGTTGCCATAGCAACGTGTTACCCACGACCCAGTTCAGCAGTAGCGTAGTCCTTCGCTGCTGCTGCTTTAACACACACACACATGCATGCACCGATGTGGAGTGATGCAACCATGATCGTGGCCCAAACATCGGTGCAAAAGATTTGAGCCAAAAACAACAAACTAAGATCAAAACGTGAAAATAAATGAAGCATCGACTGGGAAAAAAAAAAAAAAAAATGGAAGTAGGAGGCTCCATCCATGTTTCTCTGCTCAGGTTTTTAGGAAGTGGGTCAAACACAAATTGTATTATTTGACATGAAAGGGGAACAGAGCGAGGAAAGAGGCGTTTTTCTTTTTTTATCTGGAGGTCGAAGTAAAGAATTCATATCACTTGCTGCCTGCCACAGAAACGTCTATTGTCAAGATGCCTCACAATATGATGCATTTAAGTCTTCACATTCACTCCATTAATGCATGCATAGTTACAGTCCATGCACTGTCAGACAAAGATAATAATGTTGATTAAGGAAGAAGTGAATGATGAATGATTGTCATATATAATAAAAAAGCTGCAGATAATCCATGCATTCATATTTCAGGTCTTTTTTGTATTGGATTGGAGAGCGTTTCAGGCTCTGTGATTGGATGAATGAGGCGTGCTGCAGGCTGTGGAGCACATATCTTTCTCTGGAGACAAAACCTGTCACCAGCTGCTGACATCTTTTGTGATTACCCTCCGTTTCCTGTCAATCACCTGACGCCCACGACTTCCTTTGAGGAGCGTTTCCCTATAAAATAATCCTGCTGCGTCACAGACGTCATTATTATCACTGAAGGATCTAAGTAGAGCATTGTAAAGTAACATATTAGTGACTCAAAATACTTGTCTATTAGTAGCAGCCTTTACCAGATAATGCTGCCAGTATTTCAGTGGTGTAATAACCTGGTGGAATTGATTTCCTCGCTGCCATGGCTATAAAGGGGGTTTAAACAGAGGACAGAGAGAGAGAGAGATCACATCGACTGTGCTGATAGTTAATGATTTGCTGTAAACTGTAAAACTCAGTGGCACAGCGTGATTATCGCCAACTGTTAGGACGCCCAGTGCATCTGCCAGGAATAACAGCGTTAATAAAGCTTTGTGAATATTTCAGCGGCCGGTCTGCTCCCTGCCCGCGGCTGTACTCCAATTTAGAAGTGCTGTATTCATTATGGGGCAATTTCCTCACAGTGCATTATGGGTAGATTCCCACAAGAGCTGAGGAGGACATCAGAGAGAGAGAGAAAGGTGTGGGAAAGTGAAGGAGGGAGAGATGGATGGATGGATGGATGGCTGCAGCTCCTCTGGTTGAGATAAAAAAGAAGCCCCATCTGTTTGATGGCGGCAGACGACAACACACACACACAAACACACACACACCTAACCTCATAGCTGCAGCATGGGGAGATTTCAGTCTCTGCACTTGAGCTGTAGGATAAAACGCTCCTCTGAGCTTTGAGGAAACGCTTTTAAAAACCAAGAGGAAAACATCAAACCGCACTGTCATGATGCTCAAAACAAGGCAGGATATAATTCTGAGGTGTGACAACTCGGGTGCTTTATTTTTCTACTTTTGTCTCGTTTTTAAATCAACAGTCGACGAGATATGTGAGACAGGGAAACCCGGGAACAAGGCAAACATCAGCGGCTCAGTCAGGAAACAATCCCTCTTTGCAGAAAAGCTGCAGAAACAACAAATTATTTCACGATCAATTAATCCGTTAATTCAATAGTTGCACAGTAAAAGCTGCAAAAGAAACCATGCAGGGTCTGGATGTGGCACATTCCTAAACAGGACTGGTTGGACGGAGAAATTGTTAACACTATAACAATAGTTGCTGATTCTGGGAAATGTTTGGAGTAATCGGCTTGTTTGAGCCGTTGATCAAGAGCAGAGTGTAGCCTATGCTCGGCGCTCAGGTAAGAGGATGATGCAGTGGCCTCTGTTCCCCAACCAGAACTCTTTTATTCCCGCGGTACATAACTGACCCTAATCTTATATTTATGAGAAGCCCTTGTCTGGTTATGCAGCATTATGAAGGCCACAGGGTCAGCATCTGGCCTGGTGTAACTGAGCGTGATGGACTGGATGGCTCTAAAACCCCGTTATCGGCGCTCTGCTGGGGGATCGATACTCTTGTACCCCGCTGCTGATCTGCTGCTGGATGTTTGTTCCCTCCATCTCTGACAGCTGGGTGAGAGACACAACTCCCAAGGCACAAACGGAGGATGTACAGAGAGAAAAAATAAATAAACCATACACAAACCAGATGGGACACACACATGAGAGTGGATGCTCTTTGTTGCAAACACACATCGATGCAGAGAAACAAATTACAGCTCAGAGGAATGGGGAGTTGCTGCTGTAAGGGAGTGGGAAAACAGCACTCTCCTCTCTCAAAGCTTCCTCCACAGCAGCAGGATCACCTGTCCTGAGCTGCTCAGCCGAGCGCACCGAGCGCTATTAGCTCCAGTCTTGTTCCACCAAAATGTAAAATGGCCCCCGTGGCTATAAGTGCGCTGCCATCGCGCTGAGTGGCTCAGCGGTTACGCAACCGACTTGGCTAATGTCGCTTTCCCTGAGATGTCAAAGAAGTCGGTGGCCCTCCCCTGGCCCCTTCACCCCCCCCCCTCCTCCTCTCCCTGATGTGATTATGAAGATTCACTTTCCAGCAGCCTCGGGGGTTCGATTAACATCCAGCGTGCATGTGTGCATGTGTGTGCGTGCGTGCGTGTGAAGCTGGCACAAGGGTCCAACTGAGCATGAACTCTCATATGAGTTACTGCAGAGTTTAATTTACTGTAACAAGAACTGTTGGCTCTGCTTTTATTATTCATCAAATACAGAATCAAAAATAAAAACAGTTGGGATTGAATAATGTGCTGTTCACTAAGATAGACACCAGAGGGTTTAGATTATATTGTTCTCCCCCTGTTAGGTTGAAAAGTGAGACCCTGTGAACCCCACCAACGTCCAGGCGGAGTCATCTCTCCATGTCGGCCACGGCTAAACATGACGAGGGGCTAATCAGCATCGGCTTCGGTTAAGAAGAGCAGATTGAGCGTCCGTGGGTGATGGAGGGAGGCCAGAGGAGGTTGGCACCACTCAGGAACAGGACCTGCTGGGCCAACCTGCCACTTGCTGCTATTCATATAACCACAACAGACTGAGGTTCAAACACAGACATGTTGATGGGCGACGATGCCTTCAGGTTACTGTCTTGTGATATCTTGTGTGCAAAACAAGTTACTTGCAACTGTAGTCTTTGTATTGCACAGTGACAAAATGGGATTTCTCAGAAACAGGGCTGAAACTATGAAACTAAAGGTGATCCAATACTTATTTAAAGGGATAGTTCAACTTTTTTGGCAAATTGGCCCATTGCCATAATCCCTATAATCATAGCAGTAGGTTCGTTACCTTTAATTGTCGGTGCAAGCTATTTTTAGAACGGTGGAGCAGAGCTGTGAGCTGCTCAGAGCTACGCTACGGAGGCTCATGGGATTTCTTGGTTTCCCTCATCAAACTCATCAAATACACAATCCAACAATTCCAAAACGCTCTGGTGGACAAGTTTGAAATAATCATGTAACGTTACGAAACAGAGTTGTTTTCGAGGCAAATTCAGAGACTTCTTGCTGAAAAACTGCCCCCAACGGTAACGCGCATCAGCTGTTTTGCATGAATTTACCTCTAAAACAACTCTGTCTCGTAACGTTCAGTTATTATCTCATAGCGTGGTGAATGTGCAGGTCACAACTTGTCCACCAGAGCGTTTTGGAGTTGTTGGATTGTGTATTTGATGAGTTTGATGAGGGAAACCAAGAAATCCCATGAGCCTCCGTAGCGTAGCTCTGAGCAGCTCGCGGCTCTGCTCTGCTGTTCTAAAAATAGCTTGCACCAACAATTAAAGGTAACGAACCTATTCCTAAAACTATAGGGATTATGGCAATGTGCCAATTTGCCAAAATGTTGAACTATCCCTTTAAACTCTTCCAACTTCAATTTTACACTTATCTTATTAATGTATTTTAATTCTCTGTTTGTGGAAGTGAGGCTCGCACAGTGTTCGGACCATTTTCCCATCCGTGGGCAGGTTTTTAAAGGTGGATGACACTAAAAAGCACTGAAACAGAACTCTCTTTGTAACGTGCAATAAATAGTAACAAGACACAATGGTGCGATACGCTTGTTTGTTTGGTGATCATGCAACCAGAGAAAGCTGATTTAAATATACAGTAACTGTGACCACATGTGGGGACTGAAAGCGCTGAATATACACACACAGCAGCACACCACACGGTCTCGCCCACACATGTGCACACAAAAATAGAGCTTTTCCTTCAGTGCAAGCGCCGACACAGACAATCCCCTCAACCACTCTTGGTCACTGACACGTAAACAAACCCCAGCGCACACACACATACACACACGAGCGCCCCGCATGCATGCATGCACGCACACACACACGCATATCCAGATGGAGGCTGACAGCATGCTTTGGGCAAATGGCTTCAAATGAGGAACACATGAGCCTCTCCCTGTGTGACGGCTTTCACATGCTCCCACAACCTCACACACCTCAGGGGTGAGAGGAGAATAGGAGAAGGGTGTGTGTGTGGGTGGGTGTATGGGGGAGAGAAGAGATAAGTAGAGGAATCAGGAGAAGATGCAGAGGAGAAGAGGGAAACAGAAAACAGAAGATTGTGGCAATAAATCACTCAGTGTGCATGAAGACTGAGATCTGCAGGGCAACACAGGTTTTGAGAGCATGTGAGGTCAGAAACCAACGTGTTTTTGGTGGTTTGCATCTCCTAAATGCAAGACCCCATTTTAAGCTCAGTGGTCTACAAATTCAAATTTACAAATTTTAACTCTGCAGCTTTATACCTGCTCTGGTTAATTTACATGCCCTGGATAATATTTTTCACTTCAACACTAACTGATGCATTTAACTTTATGAGTGCCACCTGGTTTCCACACCTGTGCAGAATCAGGTGAAGTCTATATAAGCACCTTGGTGGTCAAACACTTTGAAGGCATCAGTTTCAGTGTGTGGGAGCTGCAGTCATTGAAAAACAGCCACACTGGAGAGAGGTGGTTCTGTGGAGTCCAGTAAAAGCCTGTTTGTGCATTAAAATTGTGTGTGGGTGTGTGTGAGAGGGGAAAGCAGCAGTACAATGATAGTTTGTCAGCTGAAAATGACCAAATAAGCAACTACACCAGTCGGCGTTTCCGCTGGGGGTAGAATTTCTGAAATACCAGACAGAAATTTGGTGCTGGTTGATGCAGTTTCTAAAGTTTTAGTCTGTGTTTGGTTGAAAACCACAAGTGGGAAGTCAACTTCAAATGTGGGCCTCAAAGAATTACATCCAGCGATACATGGTTTTATTAACAAACCACTTCCTGTGTTCATCTCAGTTTTTTTGATTATACTGGCATTGAGGAAAGAGTGGAAAGCATTTGGATATTACACAACTTTGCCTTGAGCAGAGCAAGAGAAGATAAGTGTGTGTAGGCGAAGTGATGAATGTTTCTGCCCTAAAGTTGTATTAGATACACATGAGCTTAATAACGAGCTTCTCTCTGCAAACAAGAAGCTTCTTAGGATCTCTGTGTGTGTGTGTGTGGATTACAAGGCAGAATAACACAGAGCACAAGTTCATTCAAAAAAAATAAACAGGCAAAAGTTTCCACTGGCCTTGGTCTAATATTTACTCAACAGTCTGCATCAGTAGTGCATGTTTAGATGTTTCAGTGATGTGTTTTTATATTCAGCTTACACAGGTGACCAGAGCTGGAGGATCGACATGTTTTATACAACATCAAACATGCCACGCTTGATTTACAGTGAGAGCAAGAAAGACTGGGAAGGGAACCTGTCTGATATTTATATGCAACACAAACCAAATGCACTGAGAGACGTTCAGCTCCTCTCCTTTCAAACTGGATCTTCCTAGTGTGTGTGCAACAAACAATACTTTGCATTATCAGTCTGTCAACTCTCAAATAAAGTAGGTCCCAATACGATTCTGACTCCTATTTGACCCCTTAATAGAAACCAATAAATCCCCTCACAACTCCTTGAAGATAGGATCTCCCTTCACAGTTCATTTTCATTTTAAAGGATTCCCAGAAGCCTGACAATGTTAAAAATATCCAAAAAGTTTCCTGTCTATGTATCCATTTTGATCCCTTGGCGAGTGTTGAAAGGTTGGGTAGCACTGGAGCAGGGATCATGAGGATGAGGATGAAGCTGGGATATGTTTGAAAACATTTCCAGATCATTTCCACATCTTTATCACAGATTAGACCGTGTGGGAACAAAAAGGTCGACACGCTGATTAAGAGGAAGCCTTTTTGTCCTTCGGAGGCTGCGGTAGCTCTGCCCTTCCATGCAGAAAATTCAACAAAACCTGCACCCCTCCAGACGGTGATGTAATCTCTTACGGTTCTGATCTGAACATCATAGCCAAGGACGGGGAGCCAGAGACGCGTTATATAAGAGCACACACACACACAGAGAGAGAGATAGAGGAGGGAGGAAGGTGTGTGTGAACAAGCCGATCATTTAAAACAAAAGGCGAGGACAGACAGATGCAATAAGGTTACGTTGAAATGCACTCAGCGCCACTCAAAGCCGCTTTACTGAGCTGCATTAAAGGTACAAAAAATAAATAAAATAAACACGTCACATGGGAGACTTGCTCTCTCTGTCTCATCCTAATGAAATCAGATTTAATTGCACCTCAGAGAGCGACGCTGATGTCTCGTTATCAGAGTCCTGAGCACGGCGGACGTCCACAGACATACAGATTAGAGATTATAGGAAGCAATCAACAAAAAAGATCAATCCATACCCAGCACCTCCGGATTATAAACCATGCCCATGTTTTGCGTGTTCACTTTCTGGTGTGTAATTACTCTCAGCTCAAAGTCGTGCAGAGAGACACAACAGAGGTGCAATCAAGAACATGGCCTCTGTTTACCATAATTACAGCGCGGCTAATCAGCGTGCTCTTTACAGCAAAACTGTGAACGCAGCTCATGCGCTGTAAAAGCAAAACTGTGCAAGGAAAACACAGTTCTTATTTCTTTATCATAGTTAATACATTTAAGACAAAAACCGATAAGATACAAAGAGTTAGTAATTATGCGTAGACTGGTCTGTTGTGACATCACAAAGTTACAGAAATCCTGACAGCTCATTTTAAGGCGCTGTTTCCCAATAGCGACAGGCTGGGATTTGATTCTTTCTTCTTTTCTTTATTATACTTTATACATTTAAGACAAAAAGGGGTTCTCATTATTGTGCTTTAAACCGATAAGATAGAGTCTGTTGTGACATCACAAAGTTACAGAAATCCTGACAGCTCATTTCAAGGCGCAATTTCCCAATAGCTACAGGCTGGGATTTGATTCTTTCTTCTTTTCTTTGTTATACTTTATACAGGGGTTCTCATTGTTGTGCTTTAAACTAATAAGATACAAAGAGTTAGTAATTATGCATGGACTGGTCTGTTGTGACATCACAAAGTTACAGAAATCCTGACGGCTCATTTTAAGGCGCAATTTCCCAATAGCTACAGGCTGGGATTTGATTCTTTCTGATTAATCTCCCTTTATAAACACCTAAAGACTTTATCTATGTGCAGCACTATAGTTAGTTCCATCACTGGATATTTCCTCCATCTGCTTTGAGGACCATGCATGTCACCGTGGGGGTGAAGAGGCCACGCTGCTGGGTGCTGGCACACTCCCACACAATCTCCTTACATGACATCTCCCTCCCGCCCCTCTGTAAATCTTCAGCTGCTTGATGCATGCTATAAGCTGATGGTCACATTCCAGATGTCAAAGGCGCACACACAAATGATTACACTGACAAATGGGCCGGCCTCCAAATTCAGTCTATTTCGGTGGTGCTGGTGTGGGTGGATGCGGTTGCACAACATCACACCTGGAGCACAACAGAGGTTGAACTGCTGCGCTGGTTATTTCACTGCTTCCATATAAAATTGTGATAAATTCAGAATCCATTGAGTGATAAACATAGCCGGCCTCCATTCCGTTGCCTACTACGGGCTCTCAGCGGACGCCGGCCTGTGTGTAGCAGCAGCATGCCCCGGGAGAGGATGATGTAATGTCTTTTTAAAAACATCACTGTTGAGGGACACCCCCACTCTTCTGAGCGTTACGTCACACACACTGACCCAGTGATATCAGTGTGTCAGGGTCCAACTGCTGCTGCAGGACGCACTGGGTTGATACTGAGATCCTGATGTCATAAAAACCTGACTCAGGGATAAAAATCCAGACAATCAACATGAACACAACTCAGTAGAAACTTCATCATTTAATACCAAATTTGTCGATTTGGTAGCATCGCACAGCGGTTGCACACGCCATCGCCATGATGTTTCAAGCTGCAGCTCGAACATGACCCACTCAAATTTCAGCCGCCATCGTTTTGAAGTAGCTACACACACACACTGGCTCAGGAACAACAGCGCAAACTAGTGCTGTGGCGGTGTGATTGCAAACATCATTCAACGCATAAAGTATACACTCACAATGGTGCCTTTAAAGTCTATGATATACAGTCTATAAATCTCCTTTTTATGCAAAATCCGTCTTTTCAGACTCAACCCTTCATTTTAAAACACTGGCACACGTGAAGCTGAGCGTGTGTGTGTGTAGGCTACAGCCCCTCAGGTCCATGCACTCAACACAGTATCAACTACCCTGCTCTGTAACAGCCAAGAGGCCTAAAAGGCATTCTGCCAGATCTGCTGCACCACTGCTCCTGACTAATACAGCTGTAAATAAGAAAAGTGTGTCACCCCCCCCCCCCCACACACACACACACACACAAACACACATCCACCCACCCAATCATGTTTACCCCTATTTTTAATACCCATGATGAGCACACATCACAGTTTTCATGATCTAGGCTATACATCAACCTGAAGCCGTGTGAAAGCTGTGGATTCATACTGAAGCAGGTGATGAACAGCCTGCCATCAGCAAGCTGCTCCTCTGACAACCGCTGCTGTCTCCAAACTGAGGGATGGAGGTTTTTTTTTTTTTTTTTTTGTCTTTTTACAACCAAGACGCGCTGCAAATAAATCAGTCACATCCACATCTGGACGGGCGTCGAGTGCAGGGACGCACAAAGACACGCCTACACACACCACTCACGTCCAGGGTGAGCAGAGAAGACAGCAACAGTTTGGCGTCATTTTGGATAAAGAGACCAATTTGTGTGCACATTAATAAAACATTGTTGCTTTTGCATGCGCATTGCAAAGACTCCAGACATTAAAGGAGCATTTGTGTGCATTCAAACTGATGCTGCGTCGTCTTTATTCTATAGAACAGGAGCTTTAATAAAAGCCAGACCTGTGTGTGTGTCTGTGTGTGAACCCCACATCAACATGTCTGACTTATGGACACGGCCATCCCTCTGCGTCAAGTGCTCCCCTCCTGTTTATCTCACGCACCTGATCACTGCGGCCATGCACACAGCTTCATGATCATGTTCATATGTTGCATCGCCGTCGATTAATCACGCCCCTGAACGCATCCGACACCCAGCCTCTGTGTGAGGGTGGGAGACGGAGGAGGAGGAGGAGGAGGAGGGAGGGGGGCTTCAACGATGATGATCGAAGCGGCTGCGGCGCCTCCACACCTGACGGGAAACAATGCAGCCGTGCACGGAGCGCGGCACGGCGCGGCGAAGCGAAGCGCGCAGCCTCCTTATCTCGCCGCTCATTAGGCGTGATGGTGCAGCATCGCAAAGACAAATTGACATTAGTATGCTCCATAAAACCAGACCGTGCACCTTCCCGAAGCCAACAATCCGCCCACCCCTCTTCTCCTCCTCCTCCTCCATCAGCCTCCAAATCCCCCGATTGAAGGCGCGATAATAACCCAGAACGCGCCAATTGTGCACTGTGGATTTATGGGAATAATCTCCAATCACCTGCGCTGAAAAGACCGCTATTGCTTTACCCCCTCAAAATCAAATCGCCCTCGAAAGGCTATAGGTGAGGAGGGGGGTGGTTGGTTGGTTGGATGCACCGCTATTGTGTCGCGCACAGGCGAGAAGCCATTGCAAGTAGGTTAAACCGCTCGGGCTGGCGCAGACGCAAATGTCTCCAAAGAAAAGACACATAAACGCGCAAATGTCAGCGGATGATCGAGCGTAGCTACCTTTGCTCTCCTGTCCCTCCTCCTGAGTCTCCTCCGCGTTGGACTCCATGGCCGGCTTTGTCCCATCCATTATTGTAGAGGAATATAGTCTCCTTGTGGCACTTGTACCTTACACTGTGAGAATAGTGGAGCCTATCCCGGTGACTTGATGCTCTCTCTCTCTCGCTCGCTCGCTCGCTCTCTCTCTCTCTTGCACACACCCTCCCTCTCCCACTCCCTCTCTCTCTCTCCTCTCCCTGTTGAAGCTTAGCACTGTCTCTGTGTGTATATTGACAATCCAGTTTCAAGATGCAAACGCTCTGTCAGATTGGATTTATTTCGCACATGCGGATTAGCCGCCCCCCAGCTGATGCCAGATAACGCTTTTTGGCCCCTAAAACCTCTCTTAACCGTGGAGAAAAACTGTGCTGGTGGTGTCATATACTTCTAAAATATCTCCAAATGGAACAGGGATGTCTGATCTTTCTTTATTCACTCAACATCCTGCTGTGTTCTTCATTTGTTTCCTGTCTCTGATCTTTTTCTTTATATTCTCTATTCTTTGCCTCAGTGAAGCAGAGAAGGATATAAGGACAAAATGTGCAGGGGATGTAAATATGCAAACTCATGGGTAACCATGCATGCACAAATACACACTCACACACACATGCAACCACACACACACTCACCGCCCCCTCTCCATCTGGTGAGTTGAGAGAGAAACAAGAGAGAGTCAGGGAGGAAAGGAGGGAGATGAAGAGCAGAGTGGGGGGGTGGGTGGTGGGCTGTAAGAGAGTGTAAGTATTAAGATAAAAGTATGAATGTGGGTGAGGAGCTGGGAAAGAAGTGAGCGTGGTTTTTGGCTTCTTTCCACATCAAACTGGCCTGAATTTAAGTTTAACTTGAGAATAATATTTAAAAAACTAAAAAAAAAATCAACACTCATGAGTTAATTAACACTTGGTTATTTTAAGCTGCCACTCAGTGTTGTGTTACTGGATGATGATGTTCACTGTGAGTCAGTGAGTGATGTTGCAGTGTGTGATCCAACACTCATGTCCAAAGCTTTTATTCCCACTGGAATAGTGAAAAAAAAACAATAACTCAGTCTTTTGTTTTGATCTGATACACTTTCCTCTGTTGTGGAAAAACAGCTTCACTTAAACTGATTTGAGCTTTGATTGGATCACATTTGACCAATCAGAGCGTCTCTACTGCTAAACAGCCATGTGCCAGGCTTTACTTAAGAGGGGAGCCTTTGTTCGCCCTCCGAGGATGCCGATTGGCTGAGCCATAGGATCTTGTACACCAATGGGATCTCAACCAAGGTAAGACCTGGAACCCCTGAGAAATGGTTAAACGTGGGTGTGGTGTGTTTATCCAGAGAAGAGGTGGGGTGAGGTGGGGTGGGATAAACCCTGTTTTCTAATAATAAACACATCCTCAAACAATGGGACGCCATCTGCCATGAATCCTCTTAAATAAGGTTTTAATTCAGGTCCACGTGGCCCTGTTTCAGACAAAGCTCAGCCCGCACAACAGCCTAGGAACCCCCCTTCACACCCACACACACACACCAGACAATAGTGACCCCCCTCCCTCCACCCCAACAAGCCCCTAATGTTTTCATCAGACACCAGAACAGCTAACATGACATATATGACATTTAGTGGGTCCCTCTACCCCGAGGGCTGAAATTAACACCCACTCTGCACCATATGCTGGTGAATCAAAGAGGGTCGCCCATCACGCTGACTTTTTGACATTTAGATGTCTCTTTGATACTGAGCCATGAGGAAACCTGATCCAGTGCAGCGGCAAATGACCAACACAAAAGCCGCCTCGCTCAACACTGTCACCTGGGTTGTGGCTGACGATCCTGTATAGAAAATGAATCTGTCTGACAGGATATGAAAGAATTTAAAAAGGGGAACAGGACCTTTAAAAACACGAGGGAGTAGATGGAAGTGTTTCTTTGTTTTCAATTCTCTGTTGCGGACATAGGCTACAGTTTCTAATATTGGCTGCCTTCATACAACTGTTATCTGGTCTTTATGACCCCTTAAATCCACCATTACTCATTCTCACACACACATTTACATACTCCATACTATAAATATAGCAGGAAGGATTCAAAAACCACAACATGTGCCGCTTATCAGAACTTAATTGGCCATTTATGATTATATAATATAGTATAGTGATTGTGTTAATGCTGTAAAGGAAACCTACATGAGTTTGTGTGTTTTCTAATGACATAATTCTTACGCTATAAAAAAGAAAATCTCCACACGCTCCAAATTGTTAGTTATCAGGCTCCAAGTTTGAGTTTCAAGCCCCGTTTTTCTCCCAGAATTCCCATAATCCCTTGCTGGGTCACACAGATTAAGGACTTGTCCAGAAGATGAGATACAGTGCTCCCTGGCGCTCTTCACCATCACCCCCCCACCCCCACCCCTCTGTCCCACACACACTCCCAAAACACACTGCTCGGGCTCGGGCCCAAACCTCCTGCTAATGCAGCGTTCCAGAGGCGTCAGAAAGTCGCTGCTGACGAAAAAACGCAACACAGCACACAGTCTCTTCAAGTTGTAATTCCATGTGGGATTTTCTCCCCAAATTCTTTCCCTGCACATCAAATTTGAATTGCAATTGTGTGCATGTCTGTGTGCTTGTGTGCGTGTGTGTGTGGTCCTCAGTACAGTACACACCAATTACTTGTGTGCAAAGATATCAGAGCAGTCACCAGACTGTTTGACTAACAAATAAATGGTGGGAAACTATATCCCCGAAGGAAACGCCACACCTGCAAGCACAATAGCAGCACTTTTTTTTATAAAGACACACACACACATAAACGCACACTTGCCTTATTTAGCTCTGAAACTGAGGGCCAGAAAAATGATTTAGCTTTGCACACCCCCTCATATTAAAGGAATGTAAACTGTGTGGTGCGTGTGTTAAGTGGTGGGAGTGAGGGTTGTGTATTCATATCTAATCCCCTTCAGCTATATGACTGAATCTGTGTGGAGTGTTATTATTCAGAAATGAATGACAACAGATTGAGGCACAGACAGGACACCAAACATAAACCCAGATTGTGTGTTTTTGTGTGTGCGTGTGTGTGTCCAATCCAAACTTTCTGTCACATTTCGAAGCCTCATGTTCAGAGCTGACCCGCGTGCGCTCCGGCTGATTCTAAAAACCAAATTGCTGCGCTCCGGCTCGGCTCCAAAAAAAAAAACTTTCCTATCTGCCCGCACAACTCTTGGCTTCAATTAAAGGGAGAGTCTGCTGAATGCTTGTCTTCCCTCATTACAGCGAGACAGAGAAGAAAGAGTGCAGCCCGAATGGGGTCGTCCCGGACTAATGAGGACATTGCAACTCCTTCATGTCATTAGATGGATGTGGAAGTGGATTTAATGCGAGAGAAGAAGGAGAAGTAAAGAGGACACAACCGTCTCTGGACACCTCTGAAAATAAGACGTCCTAACTGGCTTTAAATCGATTTCAAACTTCAATTTCCACATCAAGCTAAAACTCTCGTGATGGTCACATCCTCAAACATCCGAGCTCTCAGATCTCAGAGTGATACAGGCTCTGCTGTTACCATGGAGACGTGCAACACCGCCAGTAGGCCCGGTTGCACTGATTCAGATCTTTTTTAGCGATGCTATCAGTTCCTGGAGAACTTCTCACGTGGCCTCGTATAGCAGCTCGACTACGCCGAGAGCCAGAAAACAGAAAAGCAAATTAATAAGACAGACGGAAAGAAATCTAATCAATGTGTCGTCACTGAAATGATTTGGACTCCGGCATGTCAACAGCAGCGGACTCGGTGCCGCTGCAGGCGATGGTTGTTGACATGCAGCCAGTGTGTTTCAAGCTTTCTGTGTTGCTGCCTGGGAAAGAAAAAATAAAGGGTGAATCCTCCTGTGGGCAGTCAGAGAGGGCTGTCAATACATGAATAAGTTGTGTCCTGTGAATGGAGGCGAAGACAAACAAGATGCTCCCATCAGCCTCAGCTCTACTTAGCGCAAACATACCTGCTTAACATCAGCCTGTTAGCTGTGTTAGTGTAAGCATGTTAGCATTTATCTCAAGCCTCACAGAGCCTGTTAACACGGCTGCAGACTCCCTGTTGCAAAGTGCATCAATGCATTGCCTAGTGGTGTTCAAGCTACTGGTTCATACATTCCCTAAAAGCTGCAGGATATGTAACATCCAGCAGCACTAACCTTATTTAAATGATAGTTACTGTTTCCGTCGTCTCCTTTTTTTCCTCCTGTGATCCTCCAGCCTCGCTACAGGGGTCGGATCGACTTCATAACTGCCTCCCTGACACGCCGCTCAAGACCGTTTTGCATCTCTTTCGTCGAGCGCTGACACCGCCTATCAGGCTCTGAGCTCTGATCCCAGAGGTTGACCTCGCCGCGACCTATACGGTATCTGTTGTCCCACGCCTTGGGGAAATCACTGCCACGCTGCTCAAAGCTATTCGTGTCGGCCTCTGTCTAACGCTGGGGTTCGAGGTCACAGAGTGGCACTTTGAGAACTGAAATCTCAATGCTTGTTGCTCCTGCACCTGTCCTGGCTAACTGCTGCTATCTTAACTTCACTGCGTCACACACACACAGTCCAACAGTCTCCTATTCATCGTCTGCAATCGTGAATGCAGCTGAAAGCATGAAAAGCATGCAGCCTTGAAAAAGAAAAGCAGATCATACTTGCATATTGTGGAGAAATAGTTCATTCTGTACTTTTATTTCTTACAGGAGTCCAACTTTCTCCTGCGTGCAACAGTTGAGGCATCACAGCTGTATGTTTCAGCCTGGTTGGGTGTTGATTTATCTGCCTCCATTAGTCAAATAGAAGTGTTTTATCAGAGATGCTGAAGTCAGGCCATCACATGGACATACAAAGATGTATGTAAACACACACTGGAACAAGCAGAGTGTCTCAGCGGCGGCTTTATGAGCCTCCCGCTGTTGCGTTAGTCTAATCCTTGCCATTTTAATGGGCTTCTGGCTTCCTCTAAAAGGGAAACCTTTGGCAGAGAGTGCTGCACTTTGCCTCGTCTCGTCTCTCACCTGTTAACTTCTACTAATTTCTCCAAAGAGATAATGAGCACAAGTGTGTTTGTTTGTGCATGTTGTGCACCAGAGTGTGTGTGTGTGTGTGTGCCCAGATCCGGGCTGTTAATCTGTGGGGGTGATGATGACCCAGTTTCCCCCACCTCCCCCCACCTCTCTCTCCCCCCACTACCCCACCCACCCCGCCCTCAACCGCCAGTCACCAAGGAGACGCTTGCCTCTCATCCCTGAACGGAACCATTCAATGCTGACGAAGGTTAATCTTGAACAATTTAAACATATTGGCAAATATTACCTAAATACAGTCAGTCTGATTGTGATTTGGAGATTTAAAGGAACATACCAAAGAAATGCAGAATGAGATTTGTCTGTTAGAGGAGGATTTTTTTTCTTTCTTTTCCTCTTTCGTTCACTCTGTATCTCTGTGACATCTGTAACACAAAGCAGACGCGGAGGCAGCGCTGATGCAAATTCAAGCAAACGAATTCCAACGTGCTTATTCATCATCCTCATCATCATCATCATGTGGCATCTGCGCGGCCTCAAACACCTGCACGTGCAAAGTTGTGCTTTGTGGTTTTAGGGATGATGTGATCAGCAGTGTTTCTGTTTCGGCCTCTCTCACACACCGACACACACACACACACAAACCCTTAAGCCCCGACTGAACGCACACCCTGCACTGAAAGTATGAAGCACATCGACGTGAGAGATGTATCTTTCCATATTGTCAATATCTGACTCCTGACAGTACTTATACAAATGGCTTAACCTACACACACCTCCACACACACACACACACACATGCCTACACACCCATCCCCCCACCCCCCACCCCTCTGTCCAGCAATTTATCCGACGAGCCGCTAATCCCGCTGGCCCAGATTTGGACCACAGTCTGCTCCACATGGTGTTACGTTGTCCTCGCCATCCCGACGACATATATGTATGTACCCTCACCCTGCTCCACATGCATCATGTGACCTGTGACCTCTGCAGATTCAGATGTCATGTGACTCAGGGAGCTGCTGCACCTGTGACCTACTGTACTGTAACTGTACTGTACTGAACGGCAGCACTCGCCGGCAGCAGTGTGGGATAATAAAGCGCTGCCTCTATCTACAGTATGCAAGCACACCATGAGTCACTGTGTGGAGGAAATGCAAGGCGGGGTGGGCACATCACCATCACCATCATCATCATCAGCATCACTGCAGAGGTGGTAGAGCAGCAGTAGGAGGTGAGGGAGAGCGACAGTTCACTACTGTCTGTGGGTCATGTGTGTGCATATAAATATATAGATATATTTATGTATTGCCTATTCTTTGCCTGCGTGGGCTTGTGTGATCAGATGTACGACGGTCTGCCATGTGCCGGTCGGGTTTTTTTTCGTAAGGATGCCTGGCTCGGAGCATCTTGTGCATCGCTGCGTCGCCATGGCAACAGGTCCTCTCAACGACGTCTGATTCGGACACATCAGAGTAGCCCCTGGGCTGAGCTTAAAATGCTCACATGCAGTACGAGGGGAAGGGGAAGGCTATTGGACTGCAGCCAGCCTAGATATGAAAGCATATATGAGGTTGCAATGTGGGTGTGAGGAGTGGATGTACGATTCAAATACATGCAGGAAAAAAAAGTGCACAGGTTTCAGTCAGGGATGAATCAATGGCACAATAGCACAAGACAAACCCTTTCCAAACATTACAAAACAGCCATTCTGACAATCAAAAAAAGCAAAGGAAAAGGCTGTGATATAGTTTAAACCATGAAAGAGATGAGTAAAAAAAAAAACAGACAAATCAATTCAGTGACTAATGAGCAGATGAAGCACAGATGCTGCAGAGGTTGGAGCTGACGCAGGCAGGGAAGCAAAGACTTCTGCCTGTTGCAGAGACATTATAAAAAAAAACTCAAAGCTGACATTCTCTCAAAGAGGAGATTAATGTTGGAAATATAAAAACTGTGAATCACTCTAGCCGGAAGCAGAGGAATGTTTTTTTTTTTTTTTGGTTATGAGACAGGAGGCGGAGTTGATTATCTCTGTCTTCAATAATTCTGTTGAATTAAGCCATGCTGGATACAAAACCCCAGAATAAAAAGCCAAGAGAGCATAGCAGCTAACTATCGTGTTAGCTGTAACAGTGGTTCACTAATTAGCCAAGCAATTATGTCACCGAGCATTTAGAGTCACATATCATCATATCTGGATGGACTGGTCTGTGCATAAAGCCTTCCCTTTGCTTTTGGATGAGGTTTCTTGCATATTGCACAGTCCTCTCCTTATTTACTGACAGATACACAACCTTAAGTCAATGAATCAATCATTCAGTTAATCCTGGGGACTGTGCATTGAGTCAGCAGAGAGTTTTTCAAGGCTTTAAGGATCAAAATCGTCTCCAAACTCAATATAAAAATCGAAGTAGTTGTGTTCAGCAATAGCCCATCAGACAATTATAACAGGACTGTAGTGTAAGTATTGGTGCGCTGTTCTTTTAATCAGGTCAGTGGATCGTTGCACTACCCCCTCACCCAGCTGATTGATCATTTATTCCTTCAGAATAAAACAATCTGCAGCCTTTGAAGTCTATCTGCATGATGGCTGCTACATTCAGAATCTATTCTGCAGATCGTCGCACAGCAAATCCACAGGAGAGGATGCAAGAGGATATGAATTTCCACATACGGCCAAGCAGAGACAAACTGCAGCGAGAAGGAGAGAGAGAGAAAAAAAAAGGAAAAAGAAAAAAGGGGGGAGCACAAAGAGCGAATTCATGAAGGAGGACGCGTGGGGGGGAGGGAGAGAGAGAGAGAGAGAGGGGAGAGAGAGGGGAAATGGAAAGAATAATGATGAAGACAATGAGCGGGGAGATGATGAGAGAAGCAGATGCAGATGAAAGATGGGATGATGATGCTGACGATGATGAGACAAAAGTAGCAGTTTGGGGGAACAAGAGGCAAAGAAGCGCTGGAGCTGGAGGAAAGAGAAGTTTACGATGGCTCCCTGCAGAAAAATGGCTCTGGTTCCCCCATCGCAGTAAATCATGTCACTTGGCTACATCCTGTCTGTTCTCAACTTCTCACCGGCCTGAAGGCGATAAACAGTCCTGCTGCCTTATTGGAAACAGATGTTGTGAATGGAAGAGAGAGAGAGAAAGAGATGTAGTGGAGGAGGGTACGAGGAGAACAGGAATGGATACACAGAGAAATGCTTGAGAAAGTTGGCGCCTTTTGCATCAGTGGCCTAATGAGATCAGAATGAATGCTACTGGCCTCAGGTCAGCCTTCAGTGCAACAGTGGCACAGACGGTGCTGAACTTCTGCCCAGACATTCTGGTCTGGTTACAGCTTCCCAAAACAAACTGGGAACCAGTGTTCTGTCCTCTCTGATCACAGACATCACAGAAAAGTTTTGAAACGGCGTCCCACACAAAGAGCTTTCTCATTTACACAGGAGGAACCAGGCATGCTGGTTGTTTCTTTACATGCAAGAACTGCTGTGTGCAGTGTGCACCCATGAGTTAATATGTGTTTAATATACACATCATCCCCCCTGTACTCGGTTGTGTGTCTCTGAATGATATCCAGTGCTGCTCTTTGCCCAAACTTTTAAAGTTTTATCTCCTTTAATGAATTAAAACTTTTCCCCGGCGGCAAAAACACTCCCGCTCCCTGCGTCACACATCCGCCTGTGAACACAACAGCAATTGTCTTCCGTGTTTCAAGCTTGTCCAGCCTTGTGTAATCCACAGTGAGGGAGCGGATCATTCCCTGTTAATCCAATCAACACCAACTCTCACATGAGGAGTTGACATGGGCAGGAACGAGGTGAGTCCTTATGGTTCAGCTGCAGTCAGGCGAGCTCACATATTACCACATTGAGAATATTCCCACATGATTGACCATTTTAAACAGCCTTTTTTTGGAAGCTATTTTGAGGTAATGTTACAAATGTAGGAAAGCATGCAAAAAGTATGCACATATTTTGAAAAGAAGTTCCTCATCCCTTGTTAAGACTTTACTCATGTCTTAATCTTGAAAATCTTTAAACCCTGTTCAGACCACTGACATGCAAAGCACACAAACACACACACGTGCACACAAAGAAATCAGGTTCAAAATGCACTGAAATTGGCTTTTTCTGCAGCCTGCACAGATCATCTTGCACTCTCATTTATATATTCAACTTTCTCATTATGGCCATAAATAATAGCCTATAACCCCCTCCCTCTCTCACTCACGCGCTCTCTCTTTGCCATCACTTGACCAACAGAAACGCAGGGTGAAAGTTGCCACACTCTGTTCGTTTTGAGCCTTTAAACTGATTAGCAGACACATGCAAAGTGGAGGCAACCGCAGCGACGGCAGCCTCCCCTGCGCCGCACGGAGCGTTTACGCACCCGGAAAAGACAGCATCCAAATGAGGAGGAGAGACAAGCACAGGCGTTTAAATGCTGCGCTTCCTTTTCATCAGTGTTGGATTAAAAAAAAAAAAAAAAGCGAGAGAGGAAAATGTAATGAGGATGACTTCACGTACCCATTGTTCAGCTCCTGTGGAAACTGGCCCCGAGTCAGAAGGCGAGGGGGGAAGAAGTGAGCTCCAACTCCCAGATGCTGTCCACAGGTTGTCTGGAGGGGGGCTGCATGCAAACAACTGGACGTCCTGTTTGAGAAACAGAAGAGCGGGGGGGAGTTGGAGGGCGAGGAGTGACGTCACGGCCGGGGCTAGAAATGGATCACACTTCAATAATCCAAACACACACCAAACAAATGTCCTTATTTGTACTCAGTGCCATAGAGCAATAACAGTATTTTTCGTTTCTTTCTTTTTTTTTTCTTTTTACAAATAATCCAGTCAGTGTTCAGATTTTATGTTTTCATTCTTTTAAATTCTTTGAGTTTCCCTCTGCAGTGCTTTTATTTTGGTATTTTTGCTTCGCTGTGCTGATAATACATTGTATTTCCTGGTATTTCGTGCATAATACAGTTAATTGATACCAAATATGCTTTATAGTCTCTCTCTCACTCTCAGAATATATGTGCAGGAGGTAAGACAAGGGTGATGCATCCTCACTAACATCCAGTGAGTCTGTGATGTTGGTTTTAAGGATGCACAACAGATAAACCTGTTAGATTTGTGAGCACAAGCATCAGACTGACCTATTTTTCATGAAATAAAAATACAAATCACATGCCATGACCTCATTTCACAGGGTCAGAAGGGCAGTGACCTCAGATGAAAATACCGTGCGAGCCTCACCCTGTTCACCACAGTGTCCTCTTTTATGCACAAGTAAAGCTGCTGCGCTCACATTTGCTTGTCAGTGTCCTCACTTATCCTTACACACCACAAAAGCTTCATATCACTCTCTTTGAGCCGAGATACATTTCTGCCCAGCGCACTGCAGGCAAATCAAGTGTTGACCCGAGTGAGACATGTTTTCCAAAAAGCTTACGAATTAATGTTTAACTTCATTAAAAAAACAATATTGGCCCAGTTTTTAGATGCAGCAGCAGTTATGTAATCAAGAGCACATTACACAAAGAGGTAACTAAGGATTCAGAGCTGACAACAGTTTTATCCAAACATGTAATACTTTATTATAAACAGAACTTATATTAAAATACACAGCCCTAAGTCCAAAATAAAAAAGGGTGCAGGCACAAGATATAAAAGAGAATAGTCGACACCCTCCTGATAATCCACACACAAACGGCTTTGAACTCCATGAAATGTCAGAGAGCCACAGTTTAGAGGCAACAACAAATCACTGTGCATGTTGAAAAGTGGGAGATCAGAAGCAGGCAGCCATGCAGCAACGCTTCTGAATTGGGAAAATGTTTCTGCGGTTAAACCAAGATGACAGACATAAAGAGGAGCTACTGCTGCATGAAACATCAACAGAGCTGGAGGGTAAACAAAAACAGATCAGGAGGAAACAGCCAGGCACATGTTGCTAAAAATCATTTGCATCACCCTGCAGGGCAGTTTTACTGTACCTCTGACTCTGAGCTGACTTTTACTTTTGAGGTTTTTATCCTAAAAACATATAGGGCTGAGAAAACTACTAGAAATCTGGGGCAGTGCTTTGTGCTTCTGCTTAAATGCAGTAAATTAAAAACATTTTACGTTCTATCACAACCATAAGTTTCCACTGGCTGCAGCAGCTGACAGGTCAGTGTCTGGCTTAGCTGAACCTCGGCTAATTTATGCAACTTTTTAGTGCTTAAAATAACTTCTAACCCTCAGCTAACCCAAACCATTAGTTCCACATCAGCAGCTTCATCAGCCACAATCCATTACACGACAAAGCTGCCGTCTCTCCCAGAGATCAGGGCAGGGATCTCCTCCAAACTCAGCCCTGCGCAAAAGCTGTTACAGCTTCAGTGGGATAACAGGCCAGTACTTGGGCTGCTTCAGGTCACAGTTTCTGTCGAATGTGAGCTGCATTGCCGCCTCCATGGCAAGAATCTTGGCTGCATCTTCCCCATACAGCTTTTTCATCTCGGCCCCTCGTCTCTCGCCAGGCCGCTCCGAGGGAGGAGCCAAGGTGCTTCGCCAGGAGACGGTGTGCAAGTCCTGGTCGGCCGGCACGTAGCTGTCCTGCTGCTCGGCCTCCATCTGCTGCTGCTTCTCTGGAGGAACAGGAAAAACAGATTATTTTTAGACACAGTCTCCTCCCTTTGTGTCTTTTTTTTTTCAAACATTGCATTTAACTACAACTGTGCATCCCAAGGCAGGACAAATGTTTACTGATCAAGTGAAGCTGGAGACTTCAGTTGTATCCAAGACATTGATGACAAACTTTTAACCTGGTAACCCTCTTGTGTATCTCAACACCTACAACCAATACTCTCTTACTCAGCTCCTCTCTGTGTTTCTCCGTCTGGGCGAAGTACTGCCGCAGCTCCTCGCTGATCTCCATGTTGCTGACGTCACACTCAATCTCGCTGTCCGAGCTGCTCTCCTCGCCCTCGTCCTCGCTGTCGTTCTCTCTGGCCTGCCAGTCTGTGTAGCGCCGGTGCCTGCTGGGATGCTGCTCCTGGCAGTAGCTGGGGCCGTAGGCGGCCTCCAGGGCCTTTCGGTACGCACGCCTGTGCCTCTGGTGCCAGGCCATAGCCTGCTGGTAGTGCTGCCAATAGCGGCTGTACACGGGGCTGGAAAACCAGGACATCACTGCGCTTATGTCCTCCTGCCAATGACAAAGATCATATTATTAAGCTTAGTTTAACATGCAATGCAATTTGCAATTATTTTTTATGAGAAATCTGCTGGTTTTAGATCAATATTGAGGTTTACTGAGCACTTTTGTGCACTGAAAAAAGGCATTGTGCATTTTAATGACAGCAGGAATGAAGGATTTCCTGAATCTTTCTGTTAAAACTACAAGACTGTGGTTAAGTAACTAGATAATAAGTTCCTGTGCAGTTTTTAATGCATCATTACTTGCTGAATACTCAATTCATCATAATTCACTTACCATGTTTGGAGCTGCCTGCACCTCTGTAAGTAGATCTCCCTGCTGCTAACTGCTAACAGCTAACGTCCAACCGTCTGCAAACCTGTATGGACAAATCAACAGAAAAATAAAGCTAAACTGACAACCAACTAATTAAAAATAGGTTAGGTCCGACTACATTAGCCATGGTATTAGCCCTGTTAGTGGGTGAAGAACCACGAGAGCACATGCTGCTGACAGCTTAAAAAACAGAAAAGCGGATGTTTTTCACCGAGTTACACAATAAATAACACAGCACGAATAAACACAAAGTTCATACATTGAAAGAATAAGACGTTTTGTTTACAAGCAGAATGCCGGTTGTTAGAAAACATGCACCTCTGTTTCGCCGGATGACTGGTTGTTTATGTTCCCATGATGCTTCCTGGATAAAAAAAAACTCCCAGCAGCCTTTGAGCTCACAGAAAGAAAAAAAAACTGCCAGCGAGGTGGCGCCATCTTGTGTACACTGCGCAGACGTCCACGTCCGACTGAAAAGTTACATTATTCTCAGCGGAAAATGCCTCGAAGTAAGTAAAAAAAATAAAAAAAATAAAAATTAATAAAGGGGACCCGGGGTTTAGCATTAAACAAAACTGAATTTTTACATAACTTTACGCGACGTTCACCTTCCCGTTTTGGGTTACCATAGCAGCTGGAAGTCTCGCGTCGTGTTCGTCTTCGTCCACAAGCGGGAGCTAACTAGCTAACTACCCTACCACCTTTCTTCTACAGCTAATTACCTGTCTCAGCTTGTTTGAAAACAAAGAAGAGGACGAAAACACACACCATGTGGGAAAACCTCGATGTGTTCACAAACTCAACCACCAAATGGACCCTCCACAACATCAACACAAACGTCTTTTCCAGCCAGGAGGAGGATAAGGATGATCCAGGTGAGAGTCAGAGGTGGGGTTAGAAATGTAATTTAGGTAACAAACAAACCTAGGGCTAACAGTCAGGTGCTTGCTTATACATTCACCTATAAATGTACTAGGACATATTTTTTATTACATAATTGGCTTATGTGATTTGTTCAACAGGTGTGAAGTTGATTGTAACTTAATTTTGAAATTGCATATTAGGGATTTTTTTTAAAAAGAAAGAAATTCCTTCAGGATAAGGGACAGAAGGGAGACAGGATAGGAAGAAAGCAGGAGCAGGAGGAGGAGGAGGACTGGGGAAACTAAGCTAATTAATTATGTTTAACAAGAAAATACAAAAATGAGGCAAGCAATGGCAATATCTTCACCAAGGTATTTTGCACTATTTAGGATTAAATAAGAGTGAAGTGAGGATTAAGTGCAGTGGAGAAAGAGAAGGAAGCAGTGTGATTTTATGTCAATCATAAAGACTGGAGTTTGGGTGTATATAATGTATAAAAGTCATATTTTCTCTATGTCAATTGCACTCCACATAACTGACAAACAAGATGGATGTTTTGCATGTAGCCTACATGGCAGCTGTCATAACTCCCTTGCCCAAGACAAATTTCCCATGGTGGGACAAATAAAGTTTATTTGATTTGATTGATTTGATTTGATTTGAATATATTGCCATTGTCAGGGTCTTATATCCCAACAAACTACATCTTTTATTTGCAAGTCTAGTGGAATGAGGACATTGTCATATTCAAGGAAAGGTGGAGTAAAAGAGAATAGTTGGGCAGAGTTGAGTGGTGACACATGTTTGACTATATCTGGGTCACACGTTGGCTTGAGGCTGCAAAGCTTTCAGAGGAAATGCGAAAAGACAGATGTGGCTTTTGAAAACACATTTCCCCCTCTGTGTTGTCTGAGTGGATGCATTAATACTGTAAAATCCGGGTAAAAATAAATGAGGTATTTTCTCCTTTTCATGGATTTCACATGTAAATCATTAATGGCTTCCTTGAGTCCAACCCCATGTTGGGGCGTAAACATTTTTCCATGTAGATTTACATGTAAATCTTACTCATGATATGAATGTCTTGATTTATACCAAGACATATTGAAGCCACAATAAATTCATAACCACCTCTGCTCTTCTGTTCTGTTCTGTTCTGTAGCGGTTTTAAAGATGGTGAGGACCCGGATTGTCTCCAGGTGATGGTGATATCAAGATCTACACCCACCCTGGGCAGAACAGTATGTGAACAACTACAAACACACAATTTTTATTTTTATTTTTGTTTTTTAATCTTTTAATGACATGTCGGTCGGTCTGCATCTCATACTCATGGTATTTTTCACAACTCACAACGTGCAATACACGTTTCATCTTTATTTTATACTGAGGCTGTGAAGTCTGACAAATTTTGAAAATTGCGTTAGTGAGAAGTTTTTTTTCTTTTACACCAGGAGTATCAATCCACAAAGGTTGTTTTAAAAAAAAATTTATTTCAATGGCTACTGGTATGATTTATGTGCTGCTATTGTGCATTTATGGTACCTATTAATGTCCTGGCAGGACAGTTGTCTGTACTTCTCCCTCTGCTGGCAGAATCACAGACAACACTTGTAGTAGAGCATCTTTGAACCTTGCCACAGGATGAATCCTTTGCAATCATGTTGAGCAGCCACATTATGTGTTTTGTTTGTTGCCAGGCTAATGGAGGCTATAACCCATAATCTAATACTGATTGAGTTCCCACAAGCATTAACAAGCTGCATGTACATAAAAATGAGCAGCAGAGAGTGAAATCCACATGCTATTCGTTTTCTTGTTATAGCAGTTTATTGTAAACAATGCTAAATGATAGAAAAATGTCATTGTTTCATCGAGTCTCTGTGTTTCAGTTTGTTGATCTGTGCCAGTTGTGGTTTGCAGTGGGTGAGATAGAGTAGAGGCAAATCTGCCCCCAGACACAACACATCATATATGCTTGTAACCAGTCGACAACCATGTATACTATACTTATCACTGTTTGGTTTTGTACTGTATTGGTGGTTGACCACAGAAATGAAACTACACCATAGCTTAATGACGATGCTGTGTAAAATGTTCATACTTGTCAGAAGACTGTGGTGTAGGAGCTTTCAGACTGGTTTCATATATCATTTACCTTTTGCGGCATTTCAACCTCAACCTTCACCTTCAAGCTCAGAGTCCGGGCCACTGATATCAAAACAGTCTGCATCTGTGAGGACCTGTTTGAAATCCTGCAAACCTCCATTTATCTATATCTTTCCCTACGACCTCCTGACTCTGGTGTGCTTTCAGTTTTTGTCAGGTGTTTTTTTTTTGTGCCAGTTTCCAGTGCAGCTGAGGAACTGAGCTTTGGACTGAGAAAGACATTATTCGCGAAATGAGTAGTTCTTGATTCCACCCCAAAACAAACAGATAAATCCCATGAATACATTTGTTTTTATCTGCGTTCATTCTTATTCAAACTCCGCTGTTTAATGTTTTTTTTTTTTTTTTTTTTATCTATGGTGCTCAGTATTTGCATTTATTTTTATACCATTTATTCCTGAAGCAAACATCTCTTGCCTCATAACACCCTAATATTTAATATATTTCACTATGACCAGTGAAATATATATATATATATAAAAAAATATATAAGTCATCAGCCTTTCTTGAAAGTTGACGCTGAGGTATGTTTTATTTTCTCTTCATGGTTATGTACTTTCCCTTTCTTTTCTTATTTGAGGACCAGGTGCTTGAGTGAAAACGATGCTTTACAGAGAAGTAGGCATCAATCACAGGTTTTAACAGGAAATACAAGCGGACATGTCACTTCCTTTTTAGGCCATTTCATCGTGAACATTTTCCATCCTCCCTTTGATAGTTTTCTGACATCAGTACCGTTCTGCTGTCTGGACATTTCTGCTACTATGGAGCAGTGGAAACTGTGGTTCGTTGTGCTTCTCCCGCTGTCTTTGTGTATTGACACAGAAGGTAGAGTACTGCTACTTTTTTTTATTATGATTATCAATTACACTTCCTTGCATTTTCCTTTTCTATTACACTCTAGGAAATTACAAACATCTCCTCTGATTGCAGAGGTTGTTGTGAAAACCACGCGTGAAAAACAAGATGTTACTCCAGTGTGCACCACTGCCGCGTTGCACCTCATCACGCTGATTGTATGTAAGATCAGCACAAAAAGCACCAGGGGACGAGAGTGTCGTCTGCTGTATGAACATGAACGGAAATTTGAGAGTGGATGCGACTCCAGGTTCAAACTTATGACAGATACCCAGGCTGTGTTCCTAAACCTGACCGGTTTAACACCAGCGGACAGCGGGAACTACAGCTGTGAGTGCTCACATATCCGTGGAACTGATCTTCTTCATCTCATCATCACTGTGGAAGGTAAATGTTTTATTTATTGATGCTGCTTCATGAAACCATTAGCACCTACTGTAACGTGGAAAGTCCATTTGCATTTAATGTCATAGTCATAATTTAAAGGAGCTCATTTGTAAGTTTTGCAAGGTAGCCAATGTCTGCATTACCAGCTGTTAACTCACCAGTCCGGAAATCGTATCACTCTCCAAACACGGCTGACCATTATTTATGCACTTTATGGAGACATAATGAATGTCAGAATGTATTTAAGAGAATAAATGAAAAAATGGTACTGAGCTCCAACATTAACATACAGTATGCTTTAAATGTGTTTCTTCCTTGTGTTTAATTTCTTTAGGAGATGAAGTCTCGGGCCCGTCTCCTGTGAGAATGCTCATTACTATGATTGTGATTTGTAACTCTACGGCGTTCATCATTGTTGCTGGAGTTGTCCTTGGACTTGTGATAAAGAAAAATCATTGCAGGTGAAAAATCTTCCCTCACATTGTCAACGTATCGTGTAGGTAGTTGGTAAATCATTGTAATTTAGGAAACTCAGCAGAATGGCAGCAGCAATACATGATACAACTCATAGTATGTACTATGGAGGAATCTTAATGTTCAGTTTGCAGTTAAGTAGTTAGTGTGTGAGGTTATTCAACTGATATCCACTTATGTAACTCTGCTATTTCTCCTTTCAGTCACTTCATGAAGGCAGGACCATTTGGGTTACGTTTTTGTGAAACCCCCTGCTCTTTGGTGAGCCACATTTTGCTTGATTTTATACCAATCTATCAATTTATTATGTAGCCAGCATTGTGTGTATTTGGCTGTTGGTCTTTGTAATAAAATTTGTAGCAGTAGACACAGAAGAAATATACTCCAGAATACTGTTGGTCTCAATTGATTTAACATAACCACATATAAGACCTCAGTGGAAAGTCTTCTTGTATGTTTAAGTGCACTTCCGCTTAAACCACAGAGCCTCACCAGTTTTTCTCTTTTTTTTTTTTTTACTTGTTTGGTGTCCCCACCATTTTAAAGTTGACCTGGTGTGAATGGAGTAAGGTATAAAGTCAATTTCATATGTGGGCCAAAGTGTTAACATGCAAGGAAATGACTCATGTGTGCTACAGACAAGAGAGGTGGTGTTTAAGAGCAGTGTAGAGGAGAACTCAGACAGGGGAATATAATGACGTTAAATGCTCAATGTTACTTTATGACTCACTAAGTGCCAATGATGACCTCATTAATGACACCTTTTAACACTGACCTTTGTGAATGGGGCAAGAAACTAATGACCGTTTATTGATATTCCTCCATAGGGCAAAAATGACCCAGATGACTCCTACATGTCCCTCCAGCAGCCAGACCATGATATCTACCAAAACATCCTCTCCATACGTCCTCAACACGGTGCCAAGACAACGTCAGCCATGAAAAATACACGAGCATCTGCATCAGTGACTGTCCATTTGGAACAGGAAGTAAACATGTCAGAATTTTGAAATCTATGAAACTATCTGAAGCAGTCAAGACAACTTAATAACCCCCAGGGCAAAATACTATACAGTATATTTCTATTTTTTTTATGTCGAAAGAGAGATAATATATAACATATATAAAATACTATTAAGTGTCCTGTACAAACCACTACACCAAATTATTATCTGTTTAAACGTCCCCAATGTTGATATCATATGAAAATTCTTGAATGTTTGTGGATTAAACAAATAAAGCTTTGAACAATGAATGAATAAAAATGAAGAGTCTCATGCTCTGTTAGGCACGTAAGATTTTGTCTCTGCATCCATGCACCCCTGGACAACACAATGCTTCCAAGAGAAGCTGTTGGTGCATAATAAATTGAAAGTAGAAGCAGTCAGGGTCACTTCTGTTTTAGTTTGCTTCACATCATCTAATACCTGAATTGGGTGAGAGTTTGAGGTTTTCATGTTGATCATAAAAGAACATTTGGATCGCAGAGCGGGGTTAGTCGTCTCCGTGGAACAGCGTCCTGTGCTCCGCTTGTTCAGATCTCTTGGCAAAATATGGATGGATGGAAACAGCTGTTTGTTCTGTTTCTGCCCGTGTGTGCTTGTATTGACAGAGGTACTGTACCAAAAGCTTCTTTACATTATGTAAGATTCATGATGTGATTTAGAATGGGATACACTGAAAGTCTGTTTTCTTTTTATTGCAGTGAGTGTTGTAAAAACCATTGGCAGAGAACCAGATATCACTCCTATATGCACCAGTACAAATTCAAGTGTCATTATATTAGTGAAATGTTTGATCAGCACAGAGACGCACTCGGGGGATGAGTGCAAGCTGCTGTATACAGTTGATGAGAAATTTGTCAACGACTGCGATTCAAGATTCACATTGCAATACAAGAACTCCTCTGTATTCATCCACCTAATGAATTTAACACTAGAGGACAGTGGGACCTACACCTGTGAGTGTTCATATGAAAGAGCAACGAGCGTTGTCCATTTTGATATCACTGTTGAAGGTAAGTTTCTTACTTAATCGGAAAAGATAACAATATACAGTGTTGTAGGAATACAGGTTGTCCTGACTTTGTGTGTGACTGCAGATGCAAAAGAGAAACGTTTCTCTGGCGTGAAGTTCATTGCTGCACTTGCCATCGCTGTTACTGTTCTGGCCATGTCAGTCGTCACAGCTTGGATCATCTGCGATCTCATCCACAGGAGAAATAATCCCAGGTGAAAAAAACTCTTGACCAAAAATGCTTTAAATAAGTGAAATGATACAAAAAATATAATAATGAGTGATTTTGCTTTTGAAGATGTATTTTTTTTTTTTTAATTCAGCTTTTTTTTGGTTCTATGCTTGTCCACACTAACTCGAATTCACTTGTTCTAACAGAGAAAACCCAAGGTCACAAGCATTTGCATCAACCAGATGTGAAACTCCCTGGAGTTTGGTAAGAACGACATTGTTCTGTTTTCTGAATTGGTTTTTGTTTTGTAATGACATGTGACCTATTGTTTTTTTTTTTTTTTTTTTTTTTACAACATACAGTTATCTTGTGTGATTAAATTCATTTACTGATTTGTTTTATTAGGAGCAAGATGATTTCTATGCGAGCCTTCAGCAGCCAGACACTGATGTCTACCACACCTTCAACCCGAGTCGACCTTATCTTAATACTGAGGAAGATCCAGCTAACAGTTATAGTAATCTGGAAGATGGAAGAGAGAAGGATTTATATGAGTTTGCTGTCTATGAAACTATCCAAAACTAAGTGTGAGATAATGCATGTGATGCCATGATGTAGCCATTCTGACTGGCAAACATATACTGTACTGATGCCAGTTTGAAATAAGTAGTTCTTGATATATTGTAAATGATGTTTTGTACATTACTGCTTAAAATGCATGAAATATACTGTACATTTGTTGATTAAACATTTGATTTTGTGTTAAAAAAGAATCAATTCACTTATTTGTGTCTTTAAAGCTGCTACAAAAATTGTAAATACTCCGTGGAGCGAGTGGTGGAGGTGAATCAGTCGCTGAGACCTTCAGCCATATTTGCATCTTGTATTGACTGTCTTAAATCGGTCGGTGCACACACAGTGTTCTTAACACTTTCCTGTCCACCTGTCATGTCCTGTGACGCAAACACTCGTCGTTAACAATGCGAGGTGAGTCTGAACGTACTTGGGTCATTTCAGTCAGCATGTATGCACTTTTCTCTCAGACTCTGCTATAGTGTCTTTAACTTCCTTTGCAGCAGCATCTCACTCTCACTCAGGCCACCTATGTGTGAGCACAGACTTTGAGGTTTAGGTCGCTGAAGTTCTGTAACGGGGTGTTGTTTTACGCCTACAGCACAGCAGTGCAGCCGCAGCACTGTAACTTAGATGTGGAGCTCAGCTTAGAGCAGTATGGAGAGATGGAAACTGTGGTTTTATCTGCTTCTGCTTCTAATGTTTCACATTGACAGCCAAGGTACTGTACACAAATTCCTCTCTATGTTTAAATTGCACAACACATTGTTTGCTATTGTTTATTCTTTGGTTTCAGTGTGTGATTTACAAAATTTTCATCCATTTACATATGCAAAGAAAGTGACTATTTAATGTAATATTGTAATTGCAGGGACTCAGCTGCTTGTGGAAACTGTTGGGACAGTACCATATGTCATTCCAGTATGTGCCAATCATACACAGGATAAGATCATACTGATAGTATGTCAGAACAAATCAGAGGGGATCAGAGAATGGTGTCTTCCAACATATAAACTTGGGCAGGGCATTGAGAATTGTGATTCCAGATTCACATTCATGACAGAGAATCAGATTATATTTCTCCACCTGACCAGTTTAACATCAGAGGACAGCGGGAACTACAGTTGTCAGTGCTCACATATTCTTGGAACCTATTTTCTCAGTCTCAGCATTATTGTGGAAGGTAAGTGACTGATTTATTTTCATGGATTTTGTGGTTCACACTTTGTACTTTTCTGCTTTTCATCCAGAACCAGCTGAATTATTTTTTCTGCAATTTGTCTGAGAAACTGAATTATAGCTTTCTGCATCTACATAAATAAACTACAGGGTTTGAAATGTTTATGTCATCCAATTGAACTCAACGTGTTTCTCAAAAAATTCATATCTTAAGATTTGTTTTACTGTTTTTTTTACTGACCTCCATATAACAGCTAAACTAGGGTACTTAACAATTATTCCCTGAACCACAAACTAAAATCTCTTGTTAGTGTTACTGAACCAATAAAATGTGGTAACCCACAAAGGCTGCATATACATTTCCTGCCACTAATTGCTTTAAAGTTTAAGCAAACACACTTTTGTACAGTGCTGCTTTTCTGACATTGTTTTTTCCCCGCTCTCTATTGTTAAAGGGGATGAAAGCATGAGCACACCTACAGAAACGCCTTTCAAATATATTGCAATTGTTGCAATCATACTCGTCATAGTAACTGGAGGTATCCTGGGACTTATTTGTAGGAAACTTAACCAAAGGTAGAGACTCATACTCTTTGCTATATCCTCCTGCATTAGAAACTCCTTTTTAATGCAGTGTTTTTGTTTGTTGTTTCCCCAACACAAGGCAACAGGAACCTATGACGAGTCAAGCAAACATGGTACAGTACATCAAGACGTTGTTCCTCCTCTACCATTTGTCTGCCACTCAGTTGTAGTTTGCCAGTAAAAGTCTGTGTTCCTCTGCAGGAGCCGGGAGACATTGAGCCGTACAGCACCTACATACAGACAGAGAATGAACTTTATTCATTTGCTGGGATATCCACAAACAGCATAATACAGTGAGGCTGATGCTGATTGTTCAGATATGTTCACCGGAGATCACACTGCTACGAAAACTTCTTTGTAGAGCTTTCATTGTACAAAACCTACAAATGCACGTTCTTCTGTTGAATAACAAGTGAAACAGGCCCTGCTGCCCATAAGGTAACAGTTTTTTTATTTTATTATTTTACTTTAAGTTTCCTGTAAATAAATGTATTATTGTTAGAGGTGTGAGAGTATGATACAGTCTACCACATGATGAAGAGAATGTATTAAAGTAAAAACATTGTTCCTTTGATGACCAATGTTTTGTACCCACAAACCCAAACTGCTTATATATATTATATCAAATGCTGTCACACAGCGGTTGAACTTTATCAGGTGTCATGTCGACCCACCAAAGAGTCGGCTGTCAGCTTCCTGCAGGAACTTCCTGTCGTGGCTCACATCTGCCTTGAGACTTTCTCTGCTGCTTATTTTTACAGGCATGAGAGCATTATAAAGTCTAAAATATTGTGAAGGGAAATATATTATCAAATAAAATAACAGCGAAAGCAAATTTTTTACTGTTGGACTTTTATAAGTGTCAGTCTGACTTGTATGTGCATGCCAGCTGCCTGCAGGAGCTTCTTGCCTTGAAGCTTTCTCTGCAGCCTCTATGACATTGCAAATGCCTTTTTACCTCACTCCCACGCAGATGAACAGAGACCCAGCAGTGAAGCATATGTTGTTTGCATGCTCTACTAAACAACCTCTGTATTTAGTAGGCTATTTGTTTGTTATTGCTGGCTCTGTTCCAATTATTGTTATCTCAGAAAAAGCTTGCAGCAAACCGTTTACAGTGTCCCACCCACTCATTTCACACAGGGAGAAATGTGGGCATTTCACACAGGGAGAAATGTGGGCATTTCACAAGTACTGTAGGCCTACGTAATTTCTTATCATTCTCCGAAGTTTTAAAAACAAAACACCTCTTGCTGCGTGTCAGCTTTGTCAAGTATTTCCTGTCATCTCTCTTCTGTCCACTCACTCTCAACTCCACGTATAGGAATCAAAATACTTGTGCCAGTGTTCCTTCACCCCCTCTTCACAGCCCACCTGAACTCTGTCACTCTTATATGGTCTTAGAGTTTGTTTTTTGTTTTTTTAAGTGTAGCCATTTTGTTCTGTCACTGTTTTACTTTCAGGTGCTAATAACTTGAAGGCAGAGGTTCTTTAGAGGCGCCTCCTTCTTAGAATAATTCACATCATTAACATGCTAGAGGTTGAGGTTGAGGTCTACAAAAATAGTAAAATAGCACAAATGTGTGTCTGTGACCTCCTAACATCAGGACAGTACATATTGCACCACCAGCAGCAGCAGATGCTTCTTGAGCAATATGGGTGGATGGACTCTGTTCTTTGTTCTGCTTCTTCCACTAACTGTGCGATCTAACAGTGAAGGTACTGTAATCAAAAATCATTTTTGGTTTTTATAAGGTCAAAGTATTGGAAGTTGTTATTCCGTAATAATCTTTGTCTTTGATGAACATTAAGTTAGTTTAAATCAGATGCATACTGCTAACTTACTGTTGGTTGATTGATTGACTGATTTATTGCAGTGACTGTTGAGAAAACCCTGGGGAACAAACCAGATGTCACTCCATTATGCAGCAATACTGCAGAGATGGATATCACGCTGATATTTTGTCGCATCAACACAGAGAGGAGCGGAGAACAGTGTCTTCTCTCGCGTCATCACGGACAAGACACTGAGAGTACCTGTGACTCCAGGTTCACATTAATGACAGAGAATCAGACTGCGTTTCTCCACCTGACCAATTTAACACGACAGGACAGCGGGAATTTCACCTGTCAGTGCTCACACACTGAGGGAACTAATAAGGTCCATCTCAAAATCACCGTGGAGGGTAAGCGGCTGATTTATTTTCATGCTTTTGTGATTCAAACAAAATTCAGTAATAACGCAATGTCTGTGATCACTGTAAGAACTTGACTGTTTCAGTTGTAAATTAATACTGTTTTCTAAATAATCTGGGTGAACCGTTTTCTTAAATTACATTATATCTTCATTATTCCTTATTGTGAGATGCTGTGTAATGTTGTGCATTTCATTTACAGAGGATGAGGAGGTTGAGGAGTATGAGGAGCACAGCAGTTTCATACAAATCCACATTCCAAGCGCTTTGATTGGTGCAAGTGTCCCCATTACACTTGGAGCTATTGTGGCATTTATCCATAAGTAACTATCATACTACATTTTTCAAGTTCAACTATATTTTTAGCTCAGCACTGGCAGATACATTGACAAAAATAGACATACCAATGTAAATATGAGCAAATATTTATTATTTTTTAACGACAGAATTAAAATTCTTCAATATAAAATCTTTAAAACAATATAGCTGCTTCAAATGCTATCTTCTCCGCATGCATTTCACTCTATTCTGTCTCATTTAAAGAGTCTGCTCAACGTCAACCACATCTGGATTGTCTGTAAATGAAGCTCCTGGCTCTGTGGTAAGTGATTTTCCTTGTTCAAAATGTTTGAAGCAGCTAATTTATTATTTTATACTGCACATAAAATAGCAAATATTTACATATTATCTAACATATTTAAAGCAGAAGTAAGCGATCCGGTGGTTTTGGCGAAATTCTTGTCAGCCGATGGAGTTAGCAGTCCCCGCCCTCGTCCCTACGTCACCACATGCACGCGCATTCCTTGGCTGCACACACAGAGAGGACCGCCCCTTTATGCCGTTCTCTCTCCTCATTGGATAAAGGTTGTAGGATACAAGGAAAGTTTTCTCCTCGGCTTACAGAGCAGAGTGACTGACAGACCCGTGTTTCAGACCAAACACTCTATATAAGTCGGAAGATATAACTATTTAAGACACAAACATTCCACTTACTTCTGCTTTAATATATTTTTATGTGCTGTTGTTTTCAAAAAAAATAAGTAGTATACAGTTCTTACCCATTTTAATGTTTATTCCTTTTGATTTGCACCATGTGTAGGAGTTTACCATTGAACAAACAAATACCTAGAAATATCTAATTTGTGCGAAGGATGTTTGAAGATCGGTGGAATGTGTTGATGTTTCAAGAAACTATATGAATATTTATATTGTAATAACAGAAATTATATAATAAATACATTAATTCAGGATTCACAGTGTTTCAAATACTGTTCCATCAAGACTTGTAAACATGATGGGTTACGTTTTTAACTGTTTTTCTATAGGACCAAGCAGATGCAGAGAACCCTTACATGAGCCTTCAGCAGCCAGCAAATGATATCTACCAAAGCGTGAAACGCCAATGTGACCCCAACACGACAAGTAGATCAGCAAACATTCACTCGGATGATCAGGAAGTAGATCGAAAAGACACTGACTCAGTGTCACTGAATTCACTGAACTATGAAAACATTGTAATTTGAAGTCAGATCAATAAATACAGATACATGTGGTGTGTTTGTTCATGTATGCTGTGAATGAAACCATTGTAATGTTTGATAAGTCAAAAAAATACAATAAAGTTTGGATGTATAACTCTTCTTGAGGAATTGCTTCAGTTTTTTGATACATGCCTTACTTTTTCCAAGTCATGCGAGTTCATCTTAAGATAAAGGCCTCAAAGGTTCCATTTTGTAGTAATTAACATGTCTTTTTTCATCATCAAGCAACTGTTCCATATTCATACTGTGAGGGTATCAAAGGGCTCAGTCCACAGAGAAATACACACTACCTGTATTCAGAATCTGAACCTTAAAACGAGCTGTCACTGTCGGGACTTCCTGAACCTTGTGATGCCACTGTTCTCAGCAGTGCCCCAAGCCCCGCCCACCCAGACCTGCCATCCAGCCTTGCAGGATTTACTTTCTATGAGTGTTTCCCTGAAATCTGATATAATTTTATTGGATCACTTGGAAACAGTAAACCAATCAGAAGAGAGGCTCGGATGGAGGCTGTCCTCTGATTGGTTCACTGACTTCTTGTTGCTGGAGAGAGGTCTGAAATAGCAGATGTGAAACTACACTGATGGCTCTGTTTGTTTGTTTTTATACAAATACAGTATATCTTCTAATTGATTAACTCAAATGACCACTTCAAATAAAACACTACACAGTAAAATATGAGACCTTTAAAACTACATGAAGTGATGTTAAGTGAACAAGTTAATTCACTTGCATCAGAGATATAATAATTCACTTGCATCAGGGATATAATTTGCACTGAGCTGCATAGACGGTGCTGCACTCGATTTACACTTTAAGCTCAGGCCTCTTAATGTGTGATGATGACCACAAAATTGATCTCAGTTTCAGCATGTTACGTGATGAACTCTCACTCAACTCACACACACATGAACTGACCTGAGTTATTTATAAAGTATGCATGAGAGGTCTTTTAAGACTGATGACAAAGTAACCAATCATAATTCTGCAGGTTAAGTTATTAAAAGACAGCTGACTGTCTTAGAGGGTATAAATTTGAAAGCAGAAGCTTGTAGAAGCACTTCCTTTTTAGAAGAGTTCACATCACCTATCAGCTCGAGAGCCAAGGGGCCGAGGGTTTGAGGTTTAGGTAGCGAGAGAATAGCACAAAAAATGACATCAGTACACCGCACTGTGCACCATCAGCAGCAGCAGCAGCTTCTTGAGCAGTATGGGTGGACGGACTCTGTTCTTTCTTCTTCTTCTGCCACTATCTGCACCATCTGACGGTAAAAGTTTTTGTTTTCATGAAGCTAAATTGATGCAACTCATTATTCTGCAATAATATTTGCTTTTGATGAACATTAAATTACATGAGTTTAAATCAGATGCTGAAATACAGCAAGTGCTACTGCTAACTAACTGTTTAATTGACTGATTTATTGCAGTGGCCATTGAAAAAACCCTGGGGAACAAACCAGATGTCACTCCATTATGCAGCAATAAAAACATCTCGCTGGTAGTATGTCACATCAACACAGAGAGGATCGGAGAACAGTGTCTTCTCTTTCGTCATCATGGACAAGACACTGAGAGTACCTGTGACTCCAGGTTCACATTTATGAAAGAGAATGAGACTGTGTTTCTCCACCTGACCAGTTTAACACGACAGGACAGCGGGAACATCACCTGTCAGTGCTCACACCCTGAGGGAACTTATAAGGTCCATCTCAAAATCACTGTGGAGGGTAAGCAAATTTAATATATAATAAATAATTGATTCATTTGTTAGCTGTATTAGCAGATTCTCACTATTTTCTCTCCAGATCCAGCAGAGGAGGAGAAGGAGGCCAACAGCTCCACAGAAAGGCCGTGGCTCCTAATGGCTTTGTCTGCTGCCATCGCACTCATCATTATAACTGCTTTTATCCTGGGATGTGTCTATAGAAGAGCACGTAATGGGTGAGAGACTGTTATCTACAAAGTTTTATTAATTTTTATTTTTAGGAATGATGAATAATTTAATTGAAGTAATTAGTAGTCGCAAAATTTAAAATTGCATTTACAACAATCCACCAATAATTATCATCCTATATGTTATATTTCTGAATGAAAACTACATCTTCTTTTGGTGCTTTAAGTTTTGGTGGTGATGCCTCTGTAAGTTGAATGTTTTACTGCAGTATTAATACTGTTACCGTTCTTCTTCCACTACTTCTGGTTTTCATGTGTCTGAAACAATATGGCTGCATTTGTTGTGGCTAAACGACGGTTAATTTACATGACTTCGGCAACAATAATTGGCCTTGTCTGACTGGCTGCTTTTATTTTGAAAATCAAGAAACATCTTCAAATAGCCTACTTATTTTAAGAATATCGCTTGGTTTTTCTTTTATGACTTGTTTAAATGCATTTCTGTGTATATCTCAGTAGCTCTGCTTGTGTTTTCATATGAGGCACTAAAGGAAGAAATAGTCTCTCATTTCCTGTTTTGCTAACAAAAAACTGTTTGTAATGCATTTTGTTTGTTGTTTTTCAACAGTAGAGAGCAACCACAGAGCTGTTGTCTAAACCAGGTAACGTGCAGAAAAATGTTCCATCCTTTTCTTTTATGCTCTCGATCTAAATGAAATAATATCTAACAACGTGTTCGTCTGCAGGAACCGCAAGACATTGAACCTTACAGCACCTTCATCCGGAAAGAGAGTGGACTTTATTCAACTGTCATGGTTCAGAGCTTCAACCCAAATAATAATAATAACAATAATTCAAACATGTTAATCAGAGAGGACATAAAGATTGGGCATATTTTGTAGAGACCTTTTTACATTGAACCCACTCCTGCATGATGTAGAATTTCATTACAAGTGAAGTTAGAGCTGTTGTCCACAAGATGGCACTCTTGGACTGTATTTCGATAAGGACAGAGGCTATTTCCACTGTATTCTTTTTTAAATATATAATAAAAAAATAACCCATCAAAACAAACCTGATTCTTCTCTGCTTTTAAAAAAAATTCAAATAATATAGATATCTAATGTTATTATTGTTGTATCAGAGCAGCAAACCTCTGGTCTCTAATAATACCACTGCTTTTTGTGTTGTCCATCCATGTCTTTTTTTCCATGACAATGTGTCTTTGAATGACTTGAGCTCACATCTGAACAATATCTACTTGCAATGCTTTGTGTAACCCGTCAGCACCCACACCCACATGTCACTCTATGATGCCACTGAATAACAATTCTCTGGTGACACACACACACAAAAAGAAATTTCTGTGGTAAAACTTTAGTTTGTGAAAAATAAATAAGGGTATCACACTCTAGGCTCCATATGCAAAAAATGACGTTTCGGCCCTGAGCCCGTCTTCAGCTTTTGTAAACTTTAGTTTGTAAAATAATAATGGGAGAAAATAGGGCCATCTACTGTACAAATGTCAGTATCATCTGAAAAAGTTTTTCACTAATGGTGATTTTTTTTTTTCAATACATTAAAACTGAATTAAGCATTTTGCCTTTTTGTCATGTGACAACTGAGATTTATTATGTATGACAAGAGATGACTCTTTTTTTTGCGTCTCTGCAGATCTGTAGATGAAGCAGATGAACCATGACTGATGAAAGATGAACCTTTACTGGTGAGTGAATGAATTTGTCCAATATGAAAAATCTTCATGGGTGAGAAATCCTTCCAGCACAACCTAAAACCTTCACGTTAAATATTTTTGCAAATGCAAAAGTAATGAAATTATGTCAGTATTGAATGTATGAGAAGGATTTTACTTCATTTTTGTGACGACTTTCAAACACCGTCACCTACACAAACTCTGTTCTTTGTTGTTGTTTTCCTCTGCGTGGCGTTCCCCTGCCTCTGTCATTCCTCTTATTCACAGAGGAAATAGCCCATGTCAAGAGTATCTGATTTAAAATAACTCCCAACCCATTCATGAGAAGTTCCCTCTTCTTCTTCCTTGTTTGAGTTAAAAGTACATTCCTTCCATATCTGTATATGAACTGAACTGAAATTATGCGGGGTCAGGAAAATGGGTTCAACCGGCGTGACTGGGAAATAAGTCAGCTGTCCTGACTGATGAGGCAGCGTTTTATCTGCATGTGATGCTGATAATCCTAAACTTTATTCAGACTTTTATAATCAAAATGATGTCTCTAAATAAAATATGCTATAGTGACAAACCTGTCATAGTTCCTGCTACATTAGTTTTGCCTGTTATGTCTTAGACTAACCAGGCATCCCTTGTCTCTGGACCCTTCCTGCTCATGCACACACTGTTTAAACACCTAGGTTATGCCTACTGTACAGTCACTGATATGATTGTTTGCTGCCCTGCACTGATTAATATGAGAGCAAACAGCGTAGGAGTCTTTGCTTAAGCAACTATTATTAACCACAAGACAGCGTCAATGTTTTTGGTGATTGCCAGCAACTTGTGTGCTAGTAAGGTATTTTCCCCACACTCAACCAGCTTGGTTTTGTGGCTACGGTTGTAAATAAAACTTAAGCATAAAAGTCAGAAAATAGATCTGAAAGTTAAGGATTTATTAGACCTGTTGAGATGCTGCAGAGCTGCAGAGACGTGTGATTGGGCACAAATCATTTAACATGCAACTTTTTTTCTTTCTTTTTCTCCAAATGTCAAACAAAACAACAGATCAAACAGAAACTTATGTGTAACTTTATTATTCTTTTTTTGGGAAAATGAAACTTAACATGCAAGAAAGCTGAAGTTGTTTTGCTGCCAACTGCCACACTGTGACTATCAGACAAATGGTACATTGAGATAATTTTGAAAAGAGAGAAGTGGCAACTTTGATCAAAGTAGTACACAGTACACCCCCTGTCTTAATTTGATTATACTAGATGCTGGCTTGCCTGCAGAACCACAAACCACAGGCTGTGCTAGGTGTAAATTACAAGCGTCAGATACCAGGTAGGCAGCACAGGTACTTCCCAAATTTTTTGTCTTGAACTATATCTGAAGTGATAGTGATAATTGATTGAGCAGTCACAGTGTTTTTGTTATCATTTTATATTTTATCTAAATATTATATCATGAGTCCATTAGTTGCTAACAGATGCCGTGTCAGATAATCTTAAGTAACCCTTCCACATGGCGCTTACTGTAGGTTCTTTCCTAACTTCCCCTTCACACTGTTTAGTAAACAAGATTTCACAGGAGTCTTATTTATAAGATCAGTAATTGCTTATTGAACAGCAAAGCTGCCAAGACAAGTCGGCCCTATGTGACCTCAACCTCTTGGGTTCATATGTGGCCTCTCCGCATGTGATCCCGCTCTCATCTTCCTGTTGCTTTATGAGATGTCCGATGAAAGATAAACTCCAGAGTGTGCGCAATGACTGAATAACCGCTAACAGTGTTTATCCTGATGATAAAAATCACAGGATGCATATTTCATAGAAGGGGACATTGTCAAGTACATTTCTGGTAAATTATGAGGACGCACATTCCTGGACAATTAAAGGGAATAAAAACTGTGTCATTTAGGTCCTGGAGTGACTCATTGCTACTAAGAGCTGAATCCATCTTACTCATGACGCAAATGTAATACTGTAAAAGCTGGAAAGAAGCCAACTGTCAAAGCAATGATGGAGCATCCTTGGAAAAGAAATAGGTTTATATTAAGCAGCATTCTGGAAAGGCTCAAACTAGGAGTGACTGGGATGATATATTATTGGATAGACTTTTTAACACAGGTGACTCATGATGAGTTGTGGGAATCCTAAATATTCCTGATCATGTTGCATAGAAATACAAGGACTTCCCCATGACCATCTGTGACATCAGCTCAGGTAGACCACAGCATACAGTACATGGTGTTGCCCAATGTGTGATTATGGTCATACATGTGTCACTTAAATATGTCATCAGTTCCCATAGTGTCTTAAATATCAATGAAACCTCCGTCCACCACTCACTAGAGACAACTTCTGCTTCAGGGGGATTTTTTTTTTTTCACTTAACCACTGTTGATTACTGGAGGTGTCACCAAGTACAGTAAGTAGTGTACAATTTACTGGACATTACTGTCGAGTGTGAGGTCCTTTGAAACCAAGCTCTAGAGTTACTAGTAAATTTCAGTTAAATATTTTTTCTTTTCTTTTTTTTCTTTGCAGTGACTGACAGTTTTGAGTTCAATGGTAAAATGTGATTCTTGTTACTATATGAATATTCTCCTATATCATCAGCATCGTCAAATGCTCTGTAGTCAGTTTTCATATCATGTACAAAAATGTAATTCAACCTCCATTTAGACTAATGTGAACATTTGCTGTTGATTACTGAAAGACTTGCTTTAAAGCACTCATTAGTTTGAAGATTTAATTAGTTGTGTTGCATTAGTTGTGCTTAATAAGCTGTCTAGAAATCCCCTGCTCTACCTCAACCCCAGCCTCTTTTAGTTTCCTTTTTGCTGCTGCCTTTAAAGAGGCCAAACTGAAACTGTGTCTTTAGTATACAGACAGCAGAAGAGCAGAATGTTGCACATCCTGATATTTACTTTGCTGATTAAAGGTAAGTGACCCAACCCCCTTTACATTCAATGTAGCCTACTAGTTTATCAATATTATTATTAGTATTATTATTATTTGTTGTGTTAAATCACAACATATTGTTATTATTATTATTATTATTATTATTATTATTAGTAGTAGTAGTAGTAGTAGTATTAATGGTAGTATTATTAGTATTATTATTATCATAGAGAAAAATGGACATTTATTTGTAGCTTTTCTTTGACAAAATCACCGTCTGAAAGCCAAAGCCTCTGCTCTTATCTGCTTGTACTGACACTCAGCCTCTCTTATTTTTAGCCTCAGCCTCGCAGATACGTGAATATGGAGATTCAATCGTTGACTATGGCAGTGAGGCACGTTACAGGTGCACTCTGGGAAACCCAAAAGGTGTGTTTCTGTCTTGTTTTGATGCAATTTTTTTTTACCTTTGTACACAGCTGATTTTACACAGTTTTCAGACTGCTGTCTTAAACAGCTCTGTAATTATTTCTCCTGGTTTATTCTGTTGTAAATATATATTGGTGTATAACCTCTTGGCTTCTCTCCAGGTGTGCTCCAGGTCACTTGGCAAAGGCTTTTTAAAGATGAGTCGATAGAGAATTTGGCGACCTACAGCAAGCGTTTTGGACAGCAAGTGAATGTCCCCACTGGAAAAGTGGTCTTGACGGAGGCATCGCTGAACTCAACATCCATCACTGTGAAGAATGTATCATGGCAAGATGAGAGCTGCTATATTTGCTTATTTAACGTGTATCCTGATGGTTCCCAAAGGAAGGAAATGTGCCTGACGGTGCAAGGTAAACTTGCAATTTTCTATATTTATATAAATATATGAATATGCATGAAATGAAAACTTTGAATCCTGTTATGTAAGATTATCAAATAGTATTATAATGATAGAAGCTGAAGATGAAAGCCCAAAACTTTAAAACTCCCTTCAGGTTTGACATTTGTTTTGACACCCAATTGCGTAACTTGTGTTGAAGTGGTCATATTCTCACAATAACTAGTTTCAATTCCCTATAAAGGAATATCCGTGGTGAACACATCATATGTTAACAGAAGTGACCCAGATGGAGGAAACACAGCGGCTGTGTTCAGCTGCTCCGCCACAGGCAAACCAGCCCCGACTATTGACTGGATCATTTCACCTGACGTCGACAGCAGAGAGCAAACACAAACTGCTACAGTGAGGAACAGTGACCAGACATTTACCAGCAGCAGCAACATCACTCTGAAAGTACCTCCAGACTGGGGTGGACATGTGGATTGTCTGCTGAACAATGGAATGAGAGGGCAGAGGCAGGAGAGGATCCCTTTCTCTCTTGTTGGTATGTCAAGTGAGTAATTTTTGTTTTACTCTTTGCTTTTGGCAGCATGGGTATTAAAGTAGCTGCAGAGGCTACACAGGTTGTATCTCTTCAGTCTACGGGAATCCTAAAAAGAGTTTCATTTTAATGCACTGGATGATCCGGTTCCTAGAATATTCAAAGTGACGAGTGTCTAAATGATTCACACTGATAGGAAGTGACTCTCTACAGTGGAATGCAGAGAGCTATGCTGTATAACTAACTACTGTAAATCAGTTTCTGCATCAAAGTGAACACCCTTGGAAATCCCAACCAATCTTGATCCATTGTTATGTGACCGTAGAAGATTCTCAGCAATGAGCATCTTTGACAATTATACGTGAACCAGATATGAATGTTTTCCCTAATAACCCAAGCGTCCCTATTGGTAATCAGATCAGATCAATGCGTCAGTGTCCCTTTAAAAAGGAACCTTGTAACTCTCTGACTGACTCACTTGATTTCCTGCAACTGAAAGCCTCAAGGTCCAAAGTGTAAACACCATATTGTTGTTCCCCGCAGTCATCTGAGCTGTGACTCATTAAATCAGATTCAATTTCACTTGGGACAAAGTAAAGGAAGAAAAAAAAAACCCATGTCACAAGATAACAACTTGTTGATATGGTTCAGAACTCTGATGAGTAATCTAAAATAAAATTGGGGAAGTCAGGTCAAGATGCGAAGAATTCAATTCACCAGCTTTAGCTTTTGGTTTTCTAACCAGGTGCTGTTTTTCCTCCAGGGAGTGCAGCGCCGTCAGGGACTGCAGCTGCTGTTACTGTAACACTCATTATCTGCATCGCTGTTGCTGCATTGCTGTTGTTTTACAGAAAAAGGTAAGATATGATTTATCATGTAAGATGTTTTAACTGTCAATGCACAGCAGTAAAGTTGAGTAAATATTCACCCAGTGCCACAGTATTTCATCTGTCTCCTATTCTCACTATCATAACCTGTTTCTCTTTTTCTCTCTCTGACAGGTTAAAGGCTAAGAGGAGCACAATTGAAAATGTGTAATGGTTTTGCATTTCAACAAGCGTCCAAAAAAAGCCTGTGTGCCTGTGAATGTTCAAGTGTGCAAGCATTATGAAAATCTGCATCTGCATCCCTTCTCTGCATCTGACTGCCAGAGATGTAAGGGGTGGATTAAGCTAAAGGTGGCTGTCCAACTACCTGTCAGGTTTCAGTTAAATGTCAGAACTTAGCACTTTAACTTTTATTATCAAGCTTCAAACTGTGGAATGTAAAACGGCTGGACCTCAGACCAATGTTTAGGAGGAGGAGTGATGTAAAACCTTGGTAAATTTAGTTTACAAAGACTCTGCATGTGAGTATAATGCATCACAAGTAGAGCGTCTAGGAAATTAGTGCAATAATAACCAACTACTTCAGACTGATCTAACTGGATTTTTAGCATAAGGGACTGGTGTATGTTGGTAATAGAGTCACTGAAAACAAGGAAATACCCCGTGGTTGGCATGAATTCAGACTGATGCTACAGTGACATCTAGTGGGTGTTGTGAGGAAAGGCCTGAGTTTTAAATTTGCAATGACAATATTTTCAATTAATCAGATTAAACACTGGCAAACAAAGCACAGCCTTATGAGACCCATCTAGATGATTTTAGTCTGTTCATTCTCTACCTAAGAAATGTGAACTTCAATGAGTTAAGTAATTGATATTCAAAAATTTGAATATTTATATGTATGTATGTAGCTATGGAGGTTGAATTAGACATTGTCACATGTGATTAGTCAGTCAGACAATATATTACATAATTATATTTTCTGCATGCTTTGTCTAAGTGTGTTGTTGATAGCACTTCTCTTGCACTTTTGCACGTGTTCAATGTTTGATGTAATTCCGATTATTTATTGTTTCCACAGACACACATACACATACAAATACACCCATAGCTAAACCGGGACTGTGTTATATTCCCTCCGGGGTTTTTTTTTTCATCAGTGTTGTGACTAATTATCAGTTGCTTTATGTTCAGTATGTAATGAATATTAAGTTGAAGTGTGTTCTAAGTTGTTAATATATTTATGGATGTTTGTTTGAATAAAATACAATTTAGTGAGTTTCACTGGTGTGTAATGTGTTTATTAGCCAACTTTGGATTTTTAATAAGATAGAAGACAAAGATTTACAACAGCTTCTCTGAACCACAGCAAACCAAAACAAAGGCTGTAACTCTACCCCTGTTCTTCTCCCTGTCTGCATCTTGAAGCGAATGTACCACTGTAGTGCAATTGAGAAGCCTGTGCTTCATGAGCAACGTAGTATTTGGCACACACATTTACCTGCCCACCTTGCCGAACCAGTTGAGACCTGCACAGGTAGTGACGGTTTGAATCAAACGGCTGTGAAGAGGAGATGAGAGTATCAGAAACATTATCAATGGCACACTATGGAGTTATACGTGCCTTTTTTCTGTTGGAAGTCTTTGAGAAAGGTGAGAAAGAGTTGCTACATTACTGTGTTTTACATTTATCCAGGCCAGTGGCATTTCTTTGTGTTAAAACTGAAAGAACCGCTTCTCCTTTTGTTTCCTTTGTGTGATGACGCCACATTTCAAGGTGTTTTACACCTAAGATGCTTTCACATAATTGAAAGATCTGATATAACATAACAACCAAAAAACAAAGCTTTTACTAAAATAAGATTTGTTTTTGAGGGCCAGCAATTGTTCACAGGAGCACAGTTACAGCACTAATGCAAAACAAGACAAAAGAGGTTTAAAGAGAGCACTAGTGTGATAAATAAATGGTAATAAAGACACTGTAATATGGTTGATCAATAGATTGTAATAAGAATATTAACCATTCAAAGTCTACAACTGCAAATGAATGAAAGACGGAATAAACACTACAACCAGATGCTCAACTCTGCCCTCTGTCTTTTTTTATTTTACAAAGGCTGATTCAAAAGGAAGTGAGTACAGGAAGTAGACTGTCCCATGTTGCGATACAGTAGGGCTCAAATAATCATTATGAACTGTTGGATTTGTGTTGTGTTTTAAATCAACCGTTTCTCTGACACAAACACATGTTTTCTGGTCATAGATGATGTATTGAGATCGTTTATGTGGATGGATAATTATGTGCTGGAATCATTCTTTGAACAGTTTTAAATTTGAATACCCACACTCTCCTGATTGGACTGCTCCATTGAGACACCGCGGTGCTTGAGTTGAACTACTCCCTTTTTACTGTAAGTGCCCTCTTGTCTCCCACATGGCACACACAATAGCTGCATGTCTCTTTTATTTGTCAGGACCATTTCTAAAAGGTAAGATACAGTATATGGTTCCCCAGAACCACAATGAGACCACAATTCCCAATGAGGATGTGATCTTGGTGTTTAGGACTCTGCTGTACATGGATGTTAGCCTGGTTGGCACGACTTTCCAATGTTGATACTCAGCATTGGGTCTGGCCAAGACGTTAAGAGAATCCATTTCTCAAAGCGCATCCTTCAAACCTGGTTTACCCGCCCCCCTCAAATGCCTCAGTCTGCTATTGGTCGAAGCCAGAACAGGCGGTGTCGAAGCTTAAACCAATCACACCGCTCTTGTCCGCTGCTCCATGCTGCTGTTTACAATGAGGTTCCGGTCGCTGCTCTACTGCAACACGCCTCTACCCAGAGCCGTTGGAGAGGCTCGACGTTGATTGGCTCTCGAAAAAGAGGGTGGAGTTCCCGAAAATTCGGGAGACAGAAATCCAGTTAAAGCAGATATCAGTGGAATGTTTTTGTTAATATAAGTCCTAAATAGTCCTATTTTCCGTCAGCAATCACTTACATGAAGTATTTCAGCCTAAACACGAGTCTCTCCGTCACTCTGCTCTGCTGTAACCCGAGGAGAAAATTTTCCTTGTGGGATACAAGTGTTATCCAATGAGGAGAGAGAACAGCATGAAGGGCTGTGTGTGCAGCCAAGGGATGCGCGTGAATGTGGTGACGTAGCACGAGGACCAATTGATGCCTGACAAGGGCGGGGGCTGCTAACTCATGGTGCGTTCAAAGAAACTCGTACTTTGTGTTTTTCCTTCCTGTGAAGTCATACCAGTTCGATCTGGTACGAGTTCACGGGTCGGAAGTTACGAGTGGCCGTTATAGGGAACTTTCACAGACAACAGGATGGTAAAAACACGAGCTACGGGTTACCTGGAACGCTACCAAGTCGTAGTTGTGACTTGAAGCTGTAACTTACGGTTTCAAAAGCCTGCCTTGAACGCAGCATTAGCCGAAACGGCCGTGAAGCTGATATCTGCTTTAATAGCACGGTTGGCCAGACTAGAAGTCAGCAGCGCTTTTGCGAGGCGTGACGTCACTAGTGTGGGCGCGACCAGGCTACATGGATGTAACTTCTGGCTTTGAGTTGAGGAGAACTATGACTACATTAAGAAAACCCCTCAAACATCTTTACTGTATCAATCAAAAATGTTCCCAACTGGCACATTTTTACAATAAGAAAATCTCAAAATACCTAAATGATTGATTTTCAGTCAACACAAAGTCTGTGTTATCCTGAAATTAAATGTGTTGGTTTTTGTCAGGAATTATCTAATGTAGTCTATAATAATAATAATAATAATAATAATAAAATCAAAGAAATATCCTTCATCTAGCATCTCAACATCAAAGAATAGTAATTTTTGTCCAGTTCTAGAGAGATTTTGACATGTGCATCCTCCGAGTATAATAGGTTTAATCATTTTCTATATACACTATGTAGTTTTTTCTCATGTTTTTTTTATTAATATTTGCAACTTTTGCACATGCAATAATGATCTGATAGAGGATATACTGTGAACTGGATTTTCATTCCCTCATTGCAGGTCTAACAGTTGTGATACAGACACAGCAGACTGTGGTGGCTGCAGTGGGAGGAGACGCTCGTCTCAGCTGTCAGCTCCTACAACCTAAAGAAGTTCATCAGGTCACATGGCAGAAAGTTTTACCTGAGGGGAAGAAGGACGTCGCCACGTACAGTGAACACTTTGGCTCCAATGTGAATCTTGACTTTGAACGTAAAGTTGAGGTAAAAGATGCTGGACTGCAGAGCTCCTCCATAGTCATCAGGAACCTCACGGAGCAGGATGGAGGCTGCTATCTCTGCTTGTTTAACTCCTTCCCTGACGGAGCTCTCACTGGTAAAACTTGCCTCCAACTCTATGGTAAGAAGCTGAGCAACAGGATCAGACAGAAGCTCATGTCTGTAGCAGCTCAAGTCATGTGATGTTTGTTCAATGTCTTTTCTCTGCAGAGCTGCATGAACCCATTCTACATGTCAGAGAATCAAACTCCTCTGAAGAGTCAGTTGTGTCCTGCTCGGCCACAGGACGACCTGCTCCAACAGTCACACTGAATGTCTCACAGCCACACCTCCACCTCTCACACTACAACACTGTCACTGTCAACAACAACGGTACAGTCACTGTCAGCACTACAGCTGTGCTGTCAGGTTTCCCTGACAACGATACACAGGTGGGATGTGCAGCACGAGTCCTCTCTGGTCACAAAGAGGTGATGATGATGATTCCTGAGGTCAAACAGACGTCTGCTGATGGTGAGAGACAAGTTCAGAGACAAGTTCAGAGACACAGACTGATGATCACTTTATGACTCTGATGTTTGTTTCTCCAGGTTTTGATCAGGAATCAGCATCTGATCACAGAGGCTTCAGTAAGTTCATGTTCAGATGGTCTCAGGTCAGTTGTTGCTGAATGAATGAATATCACAATTTCTTCCTCTTTTTCTCAAAGTTGGTACTTGGATTGCATTGATGGTCTTTGGTTGTGTTGTTGCTGCTGCTGTTGCTGCTGCTGTTGTCCTGCTTAAACACAGTCAGAAGAACAAGTAAGTCTTTAAATCAGTGTACAGTAACACCTTTGTCTGAGTCTATGACAGTTAATAAATGTTTGTGCATCTTTAAGAGTTATCACTTTGATATCACACAGGGACATGGAGATGAGTCACATGCCTTCAATGACAGTCACAGACAGTCACCGAACACCAAAGGTCACACAGAGGAGCAGTGTGGTCAGGAAAAGGACGCCTCCTGAGACAAATCAAGAAACCAACAGTCCAGCATCATCACCTTCAATACAATAATGTTTACAAGGGACAGATATCAATGATGATTCCACTGGAGTATTGATGACCATTTGCTGGTTGTAATTATTTTTTACCTTCCTTTTTGTACTGTTTATCGTTATGGATTTATTTTTATTTTCTATTTTTTCATTGTTTTTTTATGTACTGAGAATGCACTAAAGTAAAAATTAACTAATGGACATGCTTTGCACATGATTAAACACTAATCATGTGAAGCTGGACATAAATGAGACACCGTCTGTTGTTTCTTTGCCTGCAACTGTTCATAACAACCAAAAACATATGAAGCTTTTACTAAAATAAGATTTGTTTTGGAGGGCCAGCAATTCTTCACAGGAGCACAGTTACAGCACTAATACAAAACAAGAAATAAGGGGTTTAAAGAGAGCACTTCTGTGATAAATAAATGGTAATTAAGACACTGTAATATGGTTGATCAATAGATTGTAATAAGAACACTAACCATTCAAAGTCTACAACTGCAAATGAATGAAAAACGGAATAAACACTACAACCAGATGCTCAAGTCTGCCCCCTGTCTTTTTTATTTTTTACAAGGTTGGTGCAAATGAAACTAAATACAGGAAGTACTGTAGATTGTCCCATGTTGCGATACAGTAGGGCTCAAATCATCATGAACTGTTGGATTTGTGTTGTGTTTTAAATCAACAGTTTCTCTGACACAAACACATGTTTTCTGGTCATAAATGATGTATTGAGATTGTTTATGTGGATGGATAATTATGTGCTGGAATCATTCTTTGAACAGTTTTAAATTTGAACACCCACGCTCTCCTGATTGGACTGCTCCTTTGAGAGACACTGTGGTGCATGAGTTGAACTACTCCCTTTTTAAGTGGCATCTCATCTCTGACATGGCATACACAATAGCTGTGTGTCTCTTTTATTTGTCAGGACCCTTTCTAAAAGGCAAGATATATGGTTCCCCAGAGAGGCCAAAACTGAGAAGAAAAAAAAGAATCTTATAATATGTTTTGAAATTCACATCTGTTGTGGTTTCATTTCTTCATTGCAGGTCTAACAGCAGTGATACAGACACAGCAGACTGTGGTGGCTGCAGTGGGAGGAGACGCCCGTCTCAGCTGTCAGCTCCTACAACCTAAAGAAGTTCATCAGGTCACATGGCAGAAAGTTTTACCTGAGGGGAAGAAGAACGTTGCCACCTACAGCAAACGCCTTGGCTCCAATGTGAATCCTGACTTTCAACATAAAGTGGAGATAATAGATGCTGGACTGCAGAGCTCCTCCATAGTCATCAGGAACCTCACGGAGCAGGATGGAGGCTGCTATCTCTGCTTGTTTAACTCCTTCCCTGACGGAGCTCTCACTGGTAAAACCTGCCTCCAACTCTATGGTAAGAAGCTGAGCAACAGGATCAGACAGAAGCTCATGTCTGTAGCAGCTCAAGTCATGTGATGTTTGTTTAAGTGTCTTTTCTCTGCAGAGCTGCATGAACCCATTCTACATGTCAGAGAATCAAACTCCTCTGAAGAGTCAGTTGTGTCCTGCTCGGCCACAGGACGACCTGCTCCAACAGTCACACTGAATGTCTCACAGCCACACCTCCACCTCTCACACTACAACACTGTCACTGTCAACAACAACGACGGTACAGTCACTGTCAGCACTACAGCTGTGCTGTCAGGTTTCCCTGACAACGGGGCACAGGTGGGATGTACAGCACGAGTCCTCTCTGGTCATAAAGAGGTGTTGATGAAGATTCCTGAGGTCAAACAGACGTCTGCTGATGGTGAGAGACAAGTTCAGAGACACAGAGACACAGACTGATGATCACTTTATGACTCTGATGTTTGTTTCTCCTCCAGGTTTTGATCAGGAATCAGCATCAGCGTTGGTTGTGTTGCTGCTGCTATTGTCTTCGCTGTCCTGCTCAACATAATCATGAAGAACAGGTTGGTCTTTAAACCAGTGTCTGAATCCATGACAGTTAATAAATGTTTGTACATCTTCGATTGTCATTGAATCCCTCAGTCTCTCACACAGGAACCTGGAGATGAGAGAGAGAGAGGCCTCCAGCTACATGTAAGACTTGTCTAAACTGTTCATTATGTTCATTACCTGATCAGAATAAGATGTTTATTTCATATCAACTGAATATTCACACGGTGTGAGTGAAAATGTAATATTCTGTTTTATTTTAAGGACCAAAATATCTTCAGTGGACCAGGAAAACAACCAACATCATAAAACGGAGCTTAATTGACTGAATGTACAGTACAGTCTTTTTTTTAAATTCATATTTATAATAGGCACGTTCTTCACTTTTTTTTCCACCTGGGAGGACTTGACTTGTTCATGGAATGACTTTCAATGGATTTTAGATTCAGATGTTCCTAATATAAGGTTTATTGTCAGTGTTGTTGACCCCATAAAAGTTGGGGTGAAGTTTCATATCATGGCCACTGGAGGTCGCTGCATGTTCATATTTACTGAGGAACTTGAGGCGCTAGTGAAGGAGTTCAACCACAGTTCAACAGTTTACGAGTTCAGCATTTAGGCGACATGAAGTCATGTCAGTCTCATCTGTCTGTCACCATCTATCAACACAGGGCTCTAGCCAGTTATTACGATTTCTTTGTCTTTTTCTTTATTTATTTTTGGTAAACCTACAAACGAACTTTTAATCCCCTACATCCAGATGTGCTCAAACTTTCTATACTCATCTATGTAGTAGATTTGAGGCTACATAACTGAGAATGTGTTTATTTTAGTCCAGACCTCAGTTGTTCATTTATTTCATCATATTTATGTGTTATGTTCAAGTCATGAATGAACTGGTAGGCTACAGAATTACGCTACGTCACTGAAACGAAAGTGAAAGTGTTTGATTCAAATGCCCAGTGTCCAATAGTAGGAGCGGATCACTGCGCCGTCGAGCGCCGTTGATTGGATGACATTTCAAAGTAACGTACTTTTGAACCATATTCAAACTGAGCTTCCCCTGAGGAGAAGAACAACTACCAACGCCGCTTATCCAGCAACATGTCGAGCGGTGCAGGTCTACGTGTGATTCTTCTGCTGGACCTTCTTACAAAAGGTGAGGTAAGATGCGTTTAATCCTGTTTTATTTTGAAAGATAAATTTAAATGTTGCACGTGCTTACCCTAATGCCTTTACTTGTAGTGCTAGTGGCAAATGCAATATGTATCACTGAAATATGTAAATCTGAATGATTATTATATTATATTATTGTATTATATCGTATTACAGAAACAATGTTAATATGCAAGTTCTTTTATCGTCTTGCATGTGTAGATTAAACATAGCAAATGTGAGCACATGTAAAACCCTGTAACAACTTATCACAGCTGTTTTTAATTGATGGGTTTATTTGATACACATATGTCTTCATCTGTCCACATGGTTAAGTACTGCATGTGAAAATATATCAAGACAATCACTTGCAAATACACAGACACACAGAGTTCAAGCATGTTGCCTTTTCATTTCTTCGTTGCAGGTCAAACAGCTTTGATACAGACACAGCAGACTGTGGTGGCTGCAGTGGGAGAAGATGCTTGTTTCAGCTGTCAGCTGCTACAACCTAAAGAAGTTCATCAGGTCACATGGCAGAAAATCTTTCCTGAGGGAGAGAGGAACGTCGCCACGTACAGTACATACTTCGGTTCCAGAGTGACTCCTGACTTTAAAGGTAAAGTTCAGGTAAAAGATGCTGGACTGCAGAGCTCCTCCATAGTCATCAGGGACGTCACAGAGCAGGATGGAGGCTGCTATCTCTGCTTGTTTAACTCCTTCCCTGACGGAGCTCTCACTGGTAAAACCTGCCTCCAACTCTATGGTAAGAAGCTGAGCAACAGGATCAGACAGAAGCTCATGTCTGTAGCAGCTCAAGTCATGTGATGTTTGTTCAATGTCTTTTCTCTGCAGAGCTGCATGAACCCATTCTACATGTCAGAGAATCAAACTCCTCTGAAGAGTCAGTTGTGTCCTGCTCGGCCACAGGACGACCTGCTCCAACAGTCACACTGAATGTCTCCCAGCCACACCTCCACCTCTCACACTACAACACTGTCACTGTCAACAACAACAACGGTACAGTCACTGTCAACACTACAGCTGTGCTGTCAGGTTTCCCTGACAACGGTGCACAGGTGGGATGTGCAGCACGAGTCCTCTCTGGTCACAAAGAGGTGATGATGATGATTCCTGAGGTCAAACAGACGTCTGCTGATGGTGAGAGACAAGTTCACAGACACAGAGACACAGATTGATGATCACATAATAATTAAACTTATTGATCAATGATTCACATTTAATCTGCAGCTGCTTTATGAATGTTCAGAGTTACATGTCACATGTTTGTATTTTTCTCAGATTTCAGTTTGACTGTCGTGTTGACCTGTGTTTGTGTCGTTGCTGTCATCATCACCACCTTCATCATCATCGTCGTCATCTGGCTACTCAAACGTAAAAACAGGTAATCTCTTAAACTGCAGACTCAGTATCTGTCTTGTTGTTATGGTGATGATTTACTGACACTATAGAGCATCTATAAACACATGGCAAGGCAAGGCAATTTTATTTGTATAGCCTGTTTTTACAAACAGTTTGTCTCAAAAGGGCTTCACATGACATCATAACATCCTCTGCCCTCAGACCCTCACATCGACTGAGGAGAAACTCCATGGAACCCCCCCCATGGTTTTTCCTTACATCCTTGAGTCCGTCACGATCAGACTCTGAGAAGATCAAGACACCACAAAAAGAAAAGATAGACGTTCACGAGTAAGACATTTTCTTTATTCTTCACTTGTTGATGTTTATTATATACGGTTTCTTCAGCACTTGATTAAATCAGACTGATCATGTAGGTTCAGTCTTTAACCATTTTGAATCTGTACTTCTGTACAACAGTCAGCAGCTTCATCCACATGAATCATGCAGTGATTTAGCAGTTTCATAGAAATATGTGTCACATAATGTAACATAATTACAAGTCTTGTTTTGTTTGTAATCTGAAGGATCATAACACCTATAATCAAGAATGAGAATGAGCAGATGAGACTACGGACGTCAGCGTCAACAAAGAAGAACAGGCCAAACAGTTGCCACCTGAGGACATCACCTTCAAACGCAAAAAGACTTTCCTACGAAGAGTCATAATTCGGACGGATCAAACTGCATCAAAGAAGTGAAGCCTCTGTTCATAGTGGTGTCCTCAATTTAGGATTTTCATGGTAGAATCTAATTCATCAGATTTTGTCTTTAGTCGACTACCGTATTCATCGAATCATGTTGTTTTTTTCCTCATTGATTCATGATCTCATTTGCGTCTTTTTCCAGGAATGAGCTAAAACACCCAGATTAATAAATGTAATTCTTCAGTTGGCATAAGATCAGAATAACAGGAGATTCTCCATCCATTCTTGTCCTGATCTCACTCATTAGGCTCGTGTCCACAACATCACTGTCCCACTTTTGGGGACAGTCTAGTGATGATGCGTATGAGTTTATACTGTGAATTAACATGTATGTATGGCATATGAAAATGTGAAGTCTCATCGTTGTGTGACCATGATATGAGCATCAGTGCTTGTAGCCAGATCAGAGGTCGAGTGTCACAGTACCATGGACAGCGCTTCACTTGTACAGGTTCTTCACTTTTGATAGACAGAGAACTTGTCACTTAGTTTAATCTTGTAAATAAAACTTTAAGGCCGAGTTTAATTTCCCTCAATTGAAGGGAAACAAAATCAAGGGAGGAGAGAGAGGGAGAGGGTCACTCCTAGTAATCTCATGACTCCAGACAAAAACAAAGATTGTATAGGGTCTATTTTCATGTCTTTATGTTTGTATTTTTCCATAATTTTTTTTGAATGTCTTGTTAACTTTTTTTCTGCCTTCTGTTTTTTTTATAAAACACCTTAAATGGCCACATACTGTATATATGTCACAGTTTTCTCAGTTGATTTCCTGCTGTCTCTGTTGTAACATGTAAATAAATATTATCACTATGGGCTGTCATGTCAGTGGTGATTTCCATTGAGTCTGAACCATGCAGATCATCATCATTGTACATTTACTTTTCTTTCAGCTGAAGTTGTGTAATTTGGCCGCTGGAGGTCGCTGCATATTCAGATTTACTGAGGAGGTGTTACGGCGTCAGTGAAGGAACTCAACAGTTTACACAGAGTTGATCAATAACATGAAGTCACTGTCACCTGTCATCTATCAACATTAGGTTGTAGTTATTTTCTCCTCTGTGAACCTGCAAACAGACATTTACAATCCCTCCACCTAGATGTGTTCAACTGTCTTTGCACATCTGTGTGTAGAGAAGATTTGAACCACATCACTGAAAATGTTTTAAGAACGATATCATCTGTTCATTTATTTAATATATCTATGTGTTATGTTATTTAAGTCATGAGTGTATTGGTAGCCTACATTAGTTAAACGTTGGTACAGTCAAGGAAAGTGATATGATTTAAATCCTTCCTGTGTCCAGTACAATCGGATCACTGACTACATTGAGCAATGACTGGATGTTTCAGCTTCACGCGCTACCAACATTTGAACCATATTCATACTGAGCTTCAGGGACATGAGTTTATTCACATTTATTGGAAGACATGCAAAAAACAAAACAAATCATGGGAGTTCAGGTGCAAACTAGAAGTACAGGCTTCACATCTAAAATGTGACAAAACAAAACAAAAAAATACTACTTTGCTACTGTGAATGTTTCAGTGGTTGTCAACAGTAGCAAAAGCACCAAAGTCACAATAAATTCAATATCTGGAAACAAATTAAAATTGTCAGTAAAATCAAGCTGATGTGAGTAGCTAATTCCTCCTGTTGCTGCTGCTGTGCTTCTTTACATCCCAAAGTTTAAGACTTGTGGCAAAATAAACAGCCCACACAGACAGCTGTCATTTTAGATGACAGCTGTCTCTGCCAACAACAACAAGGTACAGCTACTGTGCTGTCAGGTTTCCCTGACAATGATACACAGGTGGGATGTGCAGCACGAGTCCTCTCTGGTCACAAAGAGGTGTTGATGATGATTCCTGAGGTCAAACAGACGTCTGCTGATGGTGAGAGACAAGTTCAGAGACACAGAGACACAGACTGATGATCACTTTATGACTCTGATGTTTGTTTCTCCTCCAGGTTTTGATCAGGAATCAGCATCTGATCACAGAGGCTTCAGTAAGTTCATGTTCAGATGGTCTCTCAGGTCAGTTGTTGCTTCATGAATGAATATCAACAATTCTTCTCTTTTTTCTTAAAGCTGGTACTTGGATTGTCTTCATGGTCTTTGGTTGTGTTGCTGCTGCTGTTGTCTTTGCTGTCCTGCTCAACATAATCATGAAGAACAGGTTGGTCTTTAACCCAGTGTCTGAATCCATGACAGTTAATACATGTTTGTACATCTTCGATTGTCATTGAATCCCTCAGTCTCTCACACAGGAACCTGGAGATGAGAGAGAGAGAGGCCTCCAACAACATGTAAGACTTGTCTAAACTGTTCATTATGTTCATTACCTGATCAGAATAAGATGTTTATTTCATATCAACTGAATATTCACAGGGTGTGAGTGAAAATGTAATATTCTGTTTTATTTTAAGGACCAAAATATCTTCAGTGGACCAGGAAAACAACCAAGATCATAAAACGGAGCTTAATTGACTGAATAGGCTGTTTTGATGGTGATAACTTCGACCCTTTTTAAAAAAATATATATATTTATAATAGCCTATGCACATTCTTCACTTTTTTTCCACCTGGGAGGAAAATGACGTTTTGTTGACTTGTTCATGGAATGACTTTCAATGGATTTTAGATTCAGATGTTCCTAATATAAGGTTTAGGTTTATTGTCAGTGTTGTTGACCCCATAAAAGTTGGGGTGAAGTTTCATATCATGGCCACTGGAGGTACCTATGATATTACTGAGGAACTTGAGGCGCCAGTGAAGGAGTTCAACCACAGTTCAACAGTTTACGAGTTCAGCATTTAGGCGACATGAAGTCATATCAGTGTCCCATCTATCAACATAAGGCTCTAACCAGTTATTACAATTTATTTTCTTTCTTTCTTTTTTCCTTTTTTTTTGGGGGGGGGGGGGGGTCCGTGACGTTAGTACAGTCAACGAAAGTGAAAGTGATATGATTTGAATCTGTCCAATAGTTGAAGTGGATCACTGCGTTGACCAATAAGTGGATGTTTCATTATCACCAGAGCGATAGATATAACATCGCTCTGATTATCACGCGCACAGTTCAGCCTAACGTAAATTTTGAACCATATTCAAACTGAGCTTCACCTGTGGAGAACAGCAAGTAACGTTACCAGCGCCTTTATCCAGTAACATGTCGAGCGGTGCAGGTCTACATGTGATTCTTATGCTGGGCCTTCTTGCAAAAGGTGAGGTAAGATGCGTTTAATCCTGTTTTATTTTGAAGGATAAATTTAAATGTTGCATGTGCTTACCCTAATGCCTTTACTCGTAGTGCTAGTGGCAAATGCAATATGTATCACTGAAATGACATATGTAAATCTGAATGATTTAATGTCTCTTTATATATTATATTATATTGTATTATATCGTATTACAGAAACAATGTTAATATGCAAGTTCTTTTATCGTCTTGCATGTGTAGATTAAATATAACAAATATGATCACATGTTAAACCTTATAACAACTTATCACAGCTGTTTTTAATTGATGGGTTTATTTGATACACATGTCTTCATCTGTCCACATGATTAGGTAGGCCTACTGCATGTGAAGATATATCAAGACAATCACTTGCAAATACACAGACAAACAGAGTTCAAGCATGTTGCCTTTTCATTTCTTCATTGCAGGTCAAACAGCTTTGATAAAGACACAGCAGACTGTGGTGGCTGCAGTTGGGGAGGTTGCTCGTCTCAGCTGTCAGCTCCTACAACCTAAAGAAGTTCATCAGGTCACATGGCAGAAAATCTTTCCTGAGGGAGAGAAAAACGTCGTCACGTACAGTAAACACGGTTCCAGAGTGACTCCTGACTTTAGAGATAAAGTTGAGGTAAAAGATGCTGGACTTCAGAGCTCCTCCATAGTCATCAGGGACGTCACAGAGCAGGATGGAGGCTGCTATCTCTGCTTGTTTAACTGCTACCCTGACGGAGCTCTCACTGGTAAAACCTGCCTCCAACTCTATGGTAAGAAGCTGAGCAACAGGATCAGACAGAAGCTTCATGTCTGTAGCAGCTCAAGTCATGTGATGTTTGTTCAATGTCTTTTCTCTGCAGAGCTGCATGAACCCATTCTACATGTCAGAGAATCAAACTCCTCTGAAGAGTCAGTTGTGTCCTGCTCGGCCACAGGACGACCTGCTCCAACAGTCACACTGAATGTCTCACAGCCACACCTCCACCTCTCACACCACAACACTGTCACTGTCAACAACAACAATGGTACAGTCACTGTCAACACTACAGCTGTGCTGTCAGGTTTCCCTGACAACGGTGCACAGGTTGGATGTGCAGCACGAGTCCTCTCTGGTCACAAAGAGGTGTTGATGATGATTCCTGAGGTCAAACAGACGTCTGCTGATGGTGAGAGACAAGTTCAGAGACACAGATTGATAATCACATAATTAAATTTATTGATCAATGATTCACATTTAATCTGCAGCTGCTTTATGAATGTTCAGAGTTACACGTCACATGTTTGTATTTTTCTCAGATTTCAGTTTGACTGTCGTGTTGACCTGCGTTGCTGTCGTTGCTGTCATCATCACCACCTTCATCATCATCGCCGTCATCAGGCTACTCAAAAAACAAACAAACAGGTAATCTTCAACTGCAGACTCAGTATCTGTCTTGTTGTTATGGTGACAATTTAACACATGGCTTTTCTTACATCCTTCAGTCAGTCACGATCAGACTCTGAGAAGATCAAGACACCACAAAGAGAAATGACACGTATTTACAAGTAAGACATTTTCTTTATTCTTCACTTGTTCATGTTTATTATATTAAAGTTTCTTCAGCACTTGATTAAATCAGACTGATCATGAAAGTTCAGTGTTGAACCATTTTGAATGTACATCATGCAGTGATTAAGCAGTTTTAGAGATTATGTGTCAAATAACATGTAACATTATAAATCTTGTTTTGTTTTTAATCAGAAAAGTCATAACACCTACAATCAAGAATGAGGACGAGCAGACGAGACTACGGTTGTCAGTGTCGTCAAAGAAGAACAGGCCAAGCAGTGTCCACCCGAGTCCATCACATCTGACACCAAAAAGACTCTTCTAGCTAACAGTCATTATTCAGCCAAGTGAAACTGCATCAAAGAAGTGAGGCCTCTGTTCATAATTTTCATAATAGAATCTGATTCATCAGATTTTGCCTTTAGTCGACTGTTCATCTAATCATGTGCATCCATCCTTTTCCTCTCACTCGTTAGGCTTGTGTGCACGGCATCACCGTCCCTCTTTTGGGGATTTAATTTCCCTCAATTGAAGGGAAACAACATCAGGAGAGAAAGAACCAGCCAGGAGCTCCGGTGCTCGAGCACACACTGTTGTGTTCCGAATCGAATCATTGAATCGTTGACTATCCGGGGTCGACCCTATTCAATAGTAACCCCATGACTCCAGACAAAAACAGTGATTGTATAGGGTCTATTTTCATGTCTTTATGTTTGTATTTTCCATAAAATGTTTAGATGTCTTGTTAACTTCATTTCTGCCTTGTGTTTTTCCTTTGTCCTAATGTCTTTTATAAAACACTTTATGTATATATATGTCACAGTTTTCTTAACTAATTTCCTGCGGTCTCTGTTGTAACATTATGTAAATAAATATTGCCACTATGGGCTGTCATGTCAATGGTGACTTTTATTGAGTCTGAAGTGAACCATGCAGATCCTCATCATCATACATTGATTTATTTTCAGCTGAAATTGCACAATTTGGCCACTGGAGGTCGCCGCATATTCAGATTTACTGAGGAGCTGTTATGCGTCAGTGAAGGAACTCAACAGTTTACACAGAGTTGATCAGCAACATGAAGTCACTGTCACCTGTCATCTATCAACATGAGGTTTTAGTCATTTTCTCCTCGGTGTCGGTGAACCTGCAAACAGACATTTACAGCCCCTCCATCCAGATGTGTTCAGCTGTCTTTGCACATCTGTGTGTGGAGAAGATTTGAACCACTTAACTGAAAATGTGTTAAAAAGATATCAGCTGTTCATTTATTTCATACATCTATGTGTTATGTTATGAGTGTATTTGGTAGCATACACTAGTAGTTAGACGTTGGTACGGACAAGCGAAAGTGAAAGTGTTACCAACGGAAACGCGCGCATTTCAACCAATATATCCATGATTTCAACCGCTCAGACTGAGCTTCGCCTGTGGAGAACAACAACTACCAGCGCCTCTTCTCCAGAAACATGTCGAGCGGTGCTGGCCTACATGTGATTATTCTGCTGTGCCTTCTTGCAGAAGGTGAGATAGGCCTATGCGTTACATTTTATGTTTTATTTTGATGGTTAAACTTAAGTTAAACGTTTCACGTGCTTAACCTGATGCCTTGACTCATAGTGATAGTGGCAAATGCCATGTAGGACTATACTGAAATATCATATGTAAATCTGAATGTCATTTTATATGTTATATAAAATAGAAACAATGTTAATATTCATGTTTTATTCATCTTGCATTTGTGTGAATTTGATATATTAACAAATATAATCATGGGGCAGTACACCGGTTCGAATCCCGCGTCGGGCAGACCTTTCCTGCATGTCATTCCCCCTCTCTCTGCCTCCCCCTTTCCTGTCTATCTCACTATGTACTATCAAATAAAGGCAAAAACGCCACAAAAAAAAAAACTTAAAAAACAAACAAATACAATCATATGTAGAACCCTGTAGCACTACAGCTGTTTTTAATTCATTGGTTTTTGTGTTCTGCACATACATCTTTATCTATTACATGATGAGGTACTGCATGTGAAAGACGATCAATTACAAACACACAGTGTTGCATCTGTTGTATTTTTATTTCCTCATTGCAGGTACAGCAGTGATACAGACACAGCAGACTGTGGTGGCTGCAGTGGGAGAAGACGCTCGTCTCAGCTGTCAGCTCCTACAACCTAAAGAAGTTCATCAGGTCACATGGCAGAAAGTTTTACCTGAGGGGAAGAAGGACGTTGCCACATACAGCGAACACTTTGGCTCCAATGTGAATCTTGACTTTAAAGGTAAAGTTGAGGTAAAAGATGCTGGACTGCAGAGCTCCTCCATAGTCATCAGGAACGTCACGGAGCAGGATGGAGGCTGCTATCTCTGCTTGTTTAACTCCTTCCCTGACGGAGCTCTCACTGGTAAAACCTGCCTCCAACTCTATGGTAAGAAGCTGAGCAACAGGATCAGACAGAAGCTCATGTCTGTAGCAGCTCAAGTCATGTGATGTTTGTTCAATGTCTTTTCTCTGCAGAGCTGCATGAACCCATTCTACATGTCAGAGAATCAAACTCCTCTGAAGAGTCAGTTGTGTCCTGCTCGGCCACAGGACGACCTGCTCCAACAGTCACACTGAATGTCTCACAGCCACACCTCCACCTCTCACACCACAACACTGTCACTGTCAACAACAACAATGGTACAGTCACTGTCAACACTACAGCTATGTTGTCAGGTTTCCCTGACAACGGGGCACAGGTGGGATGTGCAGCACGAGTCCTCTCTGTTCACAAAGAGGTGTTGATGAAGATTCCTGAGGTCAAACAGACGTCTGCTGATGGTGAGAGACAAGTTCACAGACACAGAGACACAGATTGATGATCACATAATAATTAAACTTATTGATCAATGATTCACATTTAATCTGCAGCTGCTTTATGAATGTTCAGAGTTACATGTCACATGTTTGTATTTTTCTCAGATTTCAGTTTGACTGTCGTGTTGACCTGTGTTTGTGTCGTTGCTGTCATCACCATCTTCATCATCATCATCGTCATCTGGCTACTCAAACGTAAAAACAGGTAATCTCTTAAACTGCAGACTCAGTATCTGTCTTGTTGTTATGGTGATGATTTACTGACACTATAGAGCATCTATAAACACATGGCAAGGCAAGGCAATTTTATTTGTATAGCCTGTTTTTACAAACAGTTTGTCTCAAAAGGGCTTCACATGACATCATAACATCCTCTGCCCTCAGACACTCACATCGACTGAGGAGAAACTCCAAGGAACCCCCCCCATGGTTTTTCCTTACATCCTTGAGTCCGTCACGATCAGACTCTGAGAAGATCAAGACACCACAAAGAGAAAAGATAGACGTTCACGAGTAAGACATTTTCTTTATTCTTCACTTGTTGATGTTTATTATATTACGGTTTCTTCAGCACTTGATTAAATCAGACTGATCATGTAGGTTCAGAGTCTTTAACCATTTTGAATCTGTACTTCTGTACAACAGTCAGCAGCTTCATCCACATGAATCATGCAGTGATTTAGCAGTTTCATAGAAATATGTGTCACATAATGTAACATAATTACAAGTCTTGTTTTGTTTGTAATCTGAAGGATCATAACACCTATAATCAAGAATGAGAATGAGCAGATGAGACTACGGACGTCAGCGTCGACAAAGAAGAACAGGCCAAACAGTTGCCACCTGAGGACATCACCTTCAAACGCAAAAAGACTTTCCTACGAAGAGTCATAATTCGGACGGATCAAACTGCATCAAAGAAGTGAAGCCTCTGTTCATAGTGGTGTCCTCAATTTAGGATTTTCATGGTAGAATCTAATTCATCAGATTTTGTCTTTAGTCGACTACCGTATTCATCGAATCATGTTGTTTTTTTCCTCATTGATTCATGATCTCATTTGCGTCTTTTTCCAGGAATGAGCTAAAACACCCAGATTAATAAATGTAATTCTTCAGTTGGCATAAGATCAGAATAACAGGAGATTCTCCATCCATTCTTGTCCTGATCTCACTCATTAGGCTCGTGTGCACAACATCACTGTCCCACTTTTGGGGACAGTCTAGTGATGATGCGTATGAGTTTATACTGTGAATTAACATGTATGTATGGCATATGAAAATGTGAAGTCTCATCGTTGTGTGACCATGATATGAGCATCAGTGCTTGTAGCCAGATCAGAGGTCGAGTGTCACAGTACCATGGACAGCGCTTCACTTGTACAGGTGCTTCGCTATTGATAGACAGAGAACGCGTCACTTAGTTTAATCTTGTAAATAAAACTTTATGGAGTTTAATTTCTCTCAATTGAAGGGAAACAAGATCAAGGGAGGAGAGAGAGGGAGAGGGTCACTCCTAGTAATCTCATGACTCCAGACAAAAACAAAGATTGTATAGGGTCTATTTTCATGTCTTTATGTTTGTATTTTTCCATAAAAATTTTTGAATGTCTTGTTAACTTTTTTTCTGCCTTCTGTTTTTCCTTTGTCCTAATGTCTTTTATAAAACACCTTAAATGACCACATAGGCACAGTTTTCTCAGTTGATTTCCTGCTGTCTCTGTTGTAGCATTATGTAAATAAATATTACCACTATGGGCTGTCATATCAGTGGTGATTTCCATTGAGTCTGAACCATGCAGATCATCATCATTGTACATTTATTTTTCTTTCAGCGGAAGTTGTGGAATTTGGCCACTGGAGGTCGCTGCATATTCAGATTTACTGAGGAGGTGTTACAGCGTCAGTGAAGGAACTCAACAGTTTACACAGAGTTGATCAATAACATGAAGTCACTGTCACCTGTCATCTGTCAACACAAGGTTTTAGTCATATTCTCCTCGGTGTCGGTGAACCTGCAAACAGACATTTACAGCTCCTCCATCCAGATGTGCTCAAACTGTCTTTGCACATCTGTGTGTAGAGAAGATTTGAACCACTTCACGTAAAATGTTTTAAGAAAGACATAAGCTGTTCATTTATTTCATACATCTATGTGTTATGTTGTTTAAGTCATGAGTGTATTGGTAACCTACACTAGTCAAACGTCGGTACAGTCAAGGAAAGTGAAAGTGATATGATTTAAATCTTTCCAGTGAACGAACCTCTCCATTGAGCAAGACTGAATGTTTCAGTCTCCTGTGCTTTACCATATTAATATGGAGCTTCAAGGACATGCACATGATTCTAGAGGGGCAGGGGCTCAAAAAAAAAATGTCAGGCCAAAATAACACAATATGTAGCTTAATGTAAAATTAATAAACAAAGTAGACATGTTGTGAGTGATATGCAATTGCTGTTTCTTTTATGTCAACAAATTATTGTCAACATGAGTTTATTCACATTCATCATAATACTGTGGTTTCATGCAAAAAAAAAAAAAATCATGGGAGTTCAAGTGCAAACTAGAAGTACAGGCTTCACATCTAAAATGTGACAAAACAAAACTACTTTGACTCCTTCTGTGAATGTTTCAGCAGTAGTCGACAGTAGAAGGTAGATAAGACGTGACAGTGGAGCCACTTTAACGTGCTGAGTCATATTCCAGAAAAGCCATTTGTGCATATTTAGCTAATCTAAAATGAAAGCTGTCTGTGTGGGCTGTTTATCTTGCTATGAATCTTAAACTTTTGGATGTAGTGAATCCAGAGTAAAATCAACACAGCAACAGGATTTGTTTCCAGATATTGAATTTATTGTGACTTTGCTGTTGTAAACATTGCTGTTCCTACTCAGGGCACTCATACTGAGCTTCACTTGTGGAGAGCAACAACAACCAGCGCCTCTTCTCCAGCAACATGTCGAGCGGTGCAGGTCTACATGTGATTCTCCTGCTGGGCCTTCTTACAAAAGGTGAGATAAAATGTGTTTAATCCTGATTTATTTTGAAGGTTAAATTTAGATGTTGTCATAGTGTTAGTGGCAAATGCCATAGATGGATAGATACTGAAATGACATGTGTAAAAAATGTTTATGAGAAAATCTGAATGATTTAATGTCACGTTATATTATATTATAGAAACTCTAAGGTCTTAGCTACCTTGGGTGTCCCATTTCATATAATACAAATACAAAACTTAATGTTTCTTACACTTGGTTTTTAAATTGATGTGTGAATGAAAATAAATAAAATGAAACAATGTTAATATGCATGTTGTTTTAATAATCTTGCACTTGTAAATTAAATACCAAATATGATCACATGTTAAACCCTAACAATTTATCATAGTTGTTTTTAATTCATCATGGGTTTATGTGTTATACACATATGAGGTACTGCATGTGAAAATATATCAAGACAGTCATTTATACACACACATGCAGAAGTGTCACATCTAACTTGTGGTTTAATTTCCTCACTGCAGGTCAAACACTTGTGATACAGACACAGCAGACTGTGGTGGCTGCGGTGGGAGGAGACGCTCGTCTCAGCTGTCAGCTCCTACAACCTAAAGAAGTTCATCAGGTCACGTGGCAGAAAATCTTTCCTGAGGGAGAGAAGAACGTCGCCACCTACAGCAAACACTTTGGCTCCATAGTGACACCTGACCTTATAGGTAAAGTTGAGTTACAGGATGCTGGACTGCAGAGCTGCTCCATAGTGGTCAGGAACCTCACGGAGCAGGATGGAGGCTGCTATCTCTGCTTGTTTAACTCCTTCCCTGACGGAGCTCTCACTGGTAAAACCTGCCTCCAACTCTATGGTAAGAAGCTGAGCAACAGGATCAGACAGAAGCTCATGTCTGTAGCAGCTCAAGTCATGTGATGTTTGTTCAATGTCTTTTCTCTGCAGAGCTGCATGAACCCATTCTACATGTCAGAGAATCAAACTCCTCTGAAGAGTCAGTTGTGTCCTGCTCGGCCACAGGACGACCTGCTCCATCAGTCACACTGAATGTCTCCCAGCCACACCTCCACCTCTCACACCACAACACTGTCACTGCCAACAACAACAACGGTACAGTCACTGTCAACTCTACAGCTGTGCTGTCAGGTTTCCCTGACAACGGGGCACAGGTGGGATGTGCAGCACGAGTCCTCTCTGGTCACAAAGAGGTGTTGATGATGATTCCTGAGGTCAAACAGACGTCTGCTGATGGTGAGAGACAAGTTCAGAGACACAGAGACACAGACTGATGATCACTTTATGACTCTGATGTTTGTTTCTCCTCCAGGTTTTGATCAGGAATCAGCATCTGATCACAGAGGCTTCAGTAAGTTCATGTTCAGATGGTCTCTCAGGTCAGTTGTTGCTTCATGAATGAATATCAACAATTCTTCCCCTTTTTCTTAAAGCTGGTACTTGGATTGTGTTCATGGTCTTTGGTTGTGTTGCTGCTGCTGTTGTCGTTGCTGTCCTGCCGAACATAATCATGAAGAACAGGTGGGTCTTTAACCCAGTGTCTGAATCCATGACAGTTAATAAATGTTTGTACATCTTCGATTGTCATTGAATCCCTCAGTCTCTCACACAGGAACCTGGAGATGAGAGAGAGGCCTCCAACTACATGTAAGACTTGTCTAAACTGTTCATTACCTGATCAGAATAAGATGTTTATTTCATATCAACTGAATAATCACACAGTGAGTGACAATGAAATATTCTGTTTTATTTTAAGGACCAAAATATCTTCAGTGGACCAGGAAAACAACCAAGATCATAAAACTGAGCTTAATTGACTGAATAGGCTGTTTTGATGGTGATAACTTCGACCCTTTTTTAAAAATATTTATTTATAAATAGCCTATGCACGTTCTTCACTTTTTTTTCCACCTGGGAGGACTTGACTTGACTTGAATGACTTTCAATGGATTTTAGATTCAGATGTTCCTAATATAAGGTTTATTGTCAGTGTTGTTGGCCCCATAAAAGTTGGGGTGAAGTTTCATATCATGGCCACTGGAGGTCGCTGCATGTTCATATTTACCTATGATATTTACTGAGGAACTTGAGGCGCTCGTGAAGGAGTTCAACCACAGTTCAACAGTTTAGGAGTTCAGAATTTAGGCGACATGAAGTCATATCAGTGTCCCATCTATCAACATAAGGCTCTAACCAGTTATTACAATTTCTTTTCTTTCTTTCTTTCTTTCTTTCTTTCTTTCTTTCTTTCTTTCTTTCTTTCTTTCTTTCTTTCTAGGGTTTCCATGACGTTAGTACAGTCAACGAAAGTGAAAGTGATACGATTTGAATCTGTCCAATAGTTGAAGTGGATCACTGCGTTGACCAATAAGTGGATGTTTCATTATCACGCGCACAGTTCAAAGTAGCCTGACGTAAATTTTGAACCATATTCAAACTGAGCTTCACCTGTGGAGAACAGCAACTAACGTTACCAGTGCCTTTATCCAGCAACATGTCGAGCGGTGCAGGTCTACATGTGATTCTTCTGCTGGGCCTTCTTGCAAAAGGTGAGATAAGATACGTTTAATCTATAGGTTTAATCCTGTTTTATTTTGAAGGATGAATTTAAATGTTGCATGTGCTTACCCTAATGCCTTTACTTGTAGTGCTAGTGGCAAATGCAATATATGTATCACTGAAATGACATATGTAAATCTGAATGATTTAATGTCTCTTTATATATTGTATTATATCGTATTACAGAAACAATGTTAATATGCAAGTTCTTTTATCGTCTTGCATGTGTAGATTAAACATAATAACAAATATGAACACATGTTAAACCCTATAACAATTTATCACAGCTGTTTTTAATTGATTACTGCATGTGAAAACATATCAAGAGAATCACTTGCAAATACACAGACAAACAGAGTTCAAGCATGTTGTCTTTTCATTTCTTCGTTGCAGGTCAAACAGCTTTGATAAAGACACAGCAGACTGTGGTGGCTGCAGTGGGAGAAGACGCTTGTTTCAGCTGTCAGCTGCTACAACCTAAAGAAGTTCATCAGGTCACATGGCAGAAAATCTTTCCTGAGGGAGAGAAAAACGTTGCCACGTACAGTGAATACTTTGGTTCCAGAGTGACTCCTGGCTTTAAAGGTAAAGTTCAGGTAAAAGATGCTGGACTGCAGAGCTCCTCCATAGTCATCAGGGACGTCACGGAGCAGGATGGAGGCTGCTATCTCTGCTTGTTTAACTCCTTCCCTGACGGAGCTCTCACTGGTAAAACTTGCCTCCAACTCTATGGTAAGAAGCTGAGCAACAGGATCAGACAGAAGCTCATGTCTGTAGCAGCTCAAGTCATGTGATGTTTGTTCAATGTCTTTTCTCTGCAGAGCTGCATGAACCCATTCTACATGTCAGAGAATCAAACTCCTCTGAAGAGTCAGTTGTGTCCTGCTCGGCCACAGGACGACCTGCTCCAACAGTCACACTGAATGTCTCCCAGCCACACCTCCACCTCTCACACCACAACACTGTCACTGTTAACAACAACAACGGTACAGTCACTGTCAACACTACAGCTGTGCTGTCAGGTTTCCCTGACAACGGGGCACAGGTGGGATGTGCAGCACGAGTCCTCTCTGGTCACAAAGAGGTGTTGATGAAGATTCCTGAGGTCAAACAGACGTCTGCTGATGGTGAGAGACAAGTTCACAGACACATATTGATAATCATATAATAATTATCCTTATTGATCAATGATTCACATTTAATCTGCAGCTGCTTTATGAATGTTCAGAGTTACATGTTTGTATTTTTCTCAGATTTCAGTTTGACTGTCGTGTTGACCTGTGTTTGTGTCGTTGCTGTCATCATCACCACCTTCATCATCATCGTCGTTGTCATCAGGCTGCTCAAAAGTAAAAACAGGTAAACTTCAACTAGACTCAGTATCTGTCTTGTTGTTATGGTGATGATTTACTGACACTATAGAGCATCTATAAATACTGGCTTTTCTTACATCCTTCAGTCAGTCACGATCGGACTCTGAGAAGGTCAAGACGCCACAAAGAGAAAAGATAGACGTTCATGAGTAAGACATTTTTTTTATTCTTCACTTGTTCATGTTTATTATATTAAAGTTTCTTCAGCACTTGATTAAACCAGACTGATCATGTTGATTCAGAGTGTTGAACCATCTTGAATCTGTACCTTTGTACAACAGTCAGCAGGTTCATCCACATGAGTCATGCAGTGATTTAGCAGTTTCATAGAAATATGTGTCACATAATGTAACATAATTACAAGTCTTGTTTTGTTTTTAATCCGAAGGATCTTAACACCTCTAATCAAGAATGAGAATGACCAGATAAGACTACGGATGCCACCGTCATTAAAGAAGAACAGTCCAACCCGTGTCCACCCAAGTCCATCACATCTGAAACCAAAAAGACTCAATTTGTCAGACAGTTTGTCTCAAATGGCTTCACATGACATCGTAACAACATCCCCTGCTCTTACACCCTCACATCGACTGAGGAGAAACTCCATGGGAACCCCCCCGTTTTTTTCCCGTACATCCTTCAGTCCTTCACGATCAGACTCAGAGAAGATCAAGTCACCACAAAGAGAAAAGATAGACGTTCACGAGTAAGACATTTTCTTTATTCTTCACTTGTTCATGTTTATTATATTACGGTTTCTTCAGCACTTGATTAAATCAGACTGATCATGAAGGTTCAGAGTGTTGAACCATCTTGAATCTGTACCTCTGTACAACAGTCAGCAAGTTCATCCACATGAATCATGCAGTGATTTAGCAGTTTAACAATGTAACATAATTATTACAAGTCTTGTTTTGTTTTTAATCCGAAGGATCAAAACACCTCTAATCAAGAATGAGGATGAGCACACGAGACTACGGACGTCATCAAAGAAGAAAAGTCCAAGCAGTGTCCACCCGAGTCCATCTCATCTGACACCAAAAAGACTCTTCTAGCTAACAGTCGTTATTCAGCCAAGTCAAACAGCATCAGAGAAGTGAAGCCTCTGTTCATAGTGGTGTCCTCAACTAAGGATATGCATAACAGAATCTGATTCATCAGATTTTGCCTTTGGTCGACTAATCATCGAATCATGTTGTTTTTTCCTCATTGATTCATGATCGCATTTGCATCTTTTTCCACTCCGGAAGAATGAGCTAAAACACCCAAATAAACAGATGTAATTCTTCAGTTGTTAAGATCACAATAACAGGAGATACCCCATCCATCCTTGTCCTGATCTCACTCATTAGGCTCGTGTGCACAACATCACTGTCCCTCTTTTGGAGAGAGTCTAGTGATGATGAGTGAGAGTTTGTACTGTGAATTAACAAGTGTGTAGAATTAGTGTAGTCGAGTGTCACAGTACCATGGACAGCGCTTCGCTTGTACAGGTGCTTCGCTATCGATAGACAGAGAACGTGTCACTTAGTTTAATCTTGTAAATACAATTTTAAAGACAAATTGAATTTCTCTCAATTGAAGGGAAACAAGATCAAGGGAGGAGAGAGAGGGAGAGGGTCACTCCTATTCAATAGTAATCTCATGACTCCAGACAAAAAACAAAGATTGTATATAGGGTCTATTTTCATGTCTTTATGTTTGTCTGTTCCAAACAATTTTTAAATGTCTTGTTAACTTTTTTTTCTGCCTTCGGTTTTTCCTTTGTCCTAATGTCTTTTATAAAAGACCTTAAATTACCACATACTGTAGGCTATGTCACAGTTTTCCGTTGATTTCCTGCTGTCTCTGTTGTAACATTATGTAAATAAATATTACCACTATGGGCTGTCATGTCAGTGGTGATTTCCATTGAGTCTGAACCACGCAGATCATCATCATTGTACATTTATTTTTCTTTCAGCTGAAGTTGTGCAATTTGGCCACTGGAGGTCGCTGCATATTCAGTTTTACTGAGAAGGTGTTAATGGCGTCAGTGAAGGAACTCAACAGTTTAAGAGTTGATCAACAACATGAAGTCACTGTCACCTGTCATCCATCAACATGAGGTTGCAGTCATTTTCTCCTCAGTGAACCTGCAAACAGACATGTACAACATCTACACGCAGATGTGTTCAAACTGCACTTGCACATGTGTAGAGAGGATTTGAACCACTTCACTGAAAATGTTTTAAGACCTCAGCTGTTCATTTCATGTAGCCTACTGTTTTTTAAGCCATGAGAGTGTTTTGCTAGGCTACAGAGTTACACATTAGTACCGTGGATGTAGCTATTTACAGACAAAGAAAAGTGAAAGTGATGTGATTTAAATCTTGCCCAGTAGTACCCAGTTGTGTGAGCGGATCACTGCGTTGAGCAATGATTGGATGTTTCATCCTCATGCACTACAACCATTTAAAACGGTAACGCGCATTTGAACCATATTCATACTGAGCTTCACTTGTGAGAACAACAATCAGCGCCTCTTGTCCAGCAACATGTCAAGCGGTGCAGGTCTACATGTGATTCTTCTGCTGGGCCTTCTTACAAAAGGTGAGATAAGATGCGTTTAATCCTGTTTTATTTTGAAGGTTAAATGTGGATCGTTGCCATAGCCTAGTGGGAAATGCGAGATGGATAGATACCGAAATGACATGTAGCCTATAAAAAGTGTTTGTGATGAAATCTGAATGATTTAATGTCACTTATTACATTTTATTATAGAAACTCTAACTCTTAGGTGTCCCATTTCACATAACTACAAAACTTAATGTTTCTCACACTTGGTTTTTGAATTGATATGTAAATAAAAATCAATGAAATGAAACAATGTTATGCATGTTGTTTTACTTGTAAATTAAATACCAAATATGATCACATGTTAAACCCTATTACAATTTATCATAGCTGCTGTTTTTAATTCATAAGTTTGTGTGTTACACATATGAGTTAGGCCACTGCATGTGAAAATATATCAAGACAGTCATTTACGTGTACACAAATGCAGAAGTTTAAGTGTCACATCCGTTGTGGTTTAATTTCCTCATTGCAGGTCTAACAGCTGTCGTGATACAGACACAGCAGACTGTGGTGGCTGCAGTGGGCGAAGACGCTCATCTCAGCTGTCAGCTGCTACAACCTAAAGAAGTTCATCAGGTCACATGGCAGAAAATCTTTCCTGAGGGAGAGAGGAACGTCGCCACATACAGTAAATACTTCGGTTCCAGGGTGACTCCTGACTTTAGAGATAAAGTTCAGGTAAAGGATGCTGGACTGCAGAACTGCTCCATAGTCATCAGGAACCTCACGGAGCAGGATGGAGGCTGCTATCTCTGCTTGTTTAACTCCTTCCCTGACGGAGCTCTCACTGGTAAAACCTGCCTCCAACTCTATGGTAAGAAGCTGAGCAACAGGATCAGACAGAAGCTCATGTCTGTAGCAGCTCAAGTCATGTGATGTTTGTTCAATGTCTTTTCTCTGCAGAGCTGCATGAACCCATTCTACATGTCAGAGAATCAAAGTCCTCTGAAGAGTCAGTTGTGTCCTGCTCGGCCACAGGACGACCTGCTCCAACAGTCACACTGAATGTCTCACAGCCACACCTCCACCTCTCACACTACAACACTGTCACTGTCAACAACAACAACGGTACAGTCACTGTCAACACTACAGCTGTGCTGTCAGGTTTCCCTGACAACGATACACAGGTGGGATGTGCAGCACGAGTCCTCTCTGGTCACAAAGAGGTGTTGATGAAGATTCCTGAGGTCAAACAGACGTCTGCTGATGGTGAGAGACAAGTTCAGAGACACAGAGACACAGACTGATGATCACTTTATGACTCTGATGTTTGTTTCTCCTCCAGGTTTTGATCAGGAATCAGCATCTGATCACAGAGGCTTCAGTAAGTTCATGTTCAGATGGTCTCAGGTCAGTTGCTGCTTCATAATCGTGTAATGAATGAATATCAACAATTCTTCCTCTTTTTCTCAAAGGTACCGCTTGGATTGTGTTGGTGGTCCTTGGTTGTGTTGCTATTGCCACTGTTTTCTTCACTGTCCTGCTTAAACTGATTCATAAGAACAGGTAGGTCTTTAAACCAATCTGAGTCATAGTTAACAGGTTTACTGATGCTGAGAAGCTCCACAGTGTTTGCTCGGGCTCTGACTTTCTTTAATCCTTCAGTCCATCAAGGGCCTGCTGAGAAGAACAAGACGCCACAAAAAACAATGAGAGATTCTGATGAGTAAGACATTTTCATTTTACCAAGACAGAAGACTTTCCCATGTCATTGTCACACTTCATTTTAAGGCAGCAGGTTTATCCACGTAATCATACAGTGATTTAGCAGTTTCATAGAAATATGTCACATAATGTAACATAATTATTCCAAGTCTTGTTTCGTTTTTAACCTGAAGGATCAAAACACTTCTAATCAAGAATGAGGATGAGCAGCAGACAAAACAACGCACATCAGTGTAATCAAAGAAGAAAAGTCCAAGCAGTGTCCACCTGAGTCCATCACATCTGACACCAAAAAAGCTCTTCTAACAGTCATTATTCAGACATGTCAAACTGCATCAGAGAAGTGAAACCTCTGTTCAGTATAGACTAATCTCAGGACTACAGATTAAAACTAAGATTGTTTATAGGGTCTATGATCATGTTTTTATGTTTGTATTTTCCATATAAATTGTTTTTAAATGTCTTGTTTACTTTTGTCTGCCTTTTATTTTTCCTTTGTCCTAGTGTCTTTTATAAAATACATGAAATGACCACGTTTGTCACAGTATTCTTTACTTCATTTCCTGCAGTCTCTGTTGTAACATTATCCGGACTCCGATTCCACCATACCAAGCGATTGCTCTGCACCACCCATAGACTGTATTTATGTGCACCACCAAAGACTTCTTTGACCATACCGTCTGGGTTCCACTAGGGGGCTCCGTAGAAGAACAACTGTCACCATCTGGTCTGGTGACATCACATTTGATGCGGCGTGTGGGTTGGGTCCTTGCGTCTCCGTGATTGGAGGAATCTTTAAACTTTTAGCGCGAATCTTGATCTTTTGGCGCGAGTTGGATCAGTCCATTGTGCTCTTTTGTTTAGGGGGGCATGTAGGTGTCACTTGCTCTGTTATAACATTATAATTAGCGAAGCCAGTCAAACACTTGTTTATCTGACATCAGAACGACTCCGTCAAAATCACTTGTATTTCTGACGCCTTCATTCATGTTGCTGTGTCACTTTGACAGATCAGTTCATCCTGGGATTTACCTGCTGCCGTAGTGACGTCATGTGAGGAGCAACTTCCTGCCTGGTTTGAATTTTCTCCTGAAAGTCCGTCTTGTGAAGCTGCAGCCGCAACGCAGTCATGTCGATAGCTGAGGTTTTACAGTTGTTTCTTGTATTGGTTATTTTCCTCAAAGGTAAGACAGATGAGTTCAGCGTTGTTTGTTTTGAAGGAAAATGTTTTGAAAAAGATCAGTCGCTTATTGTTATTGATACGCATAATGTAAAAGATATTGAGTGCGCATGTTCGGGAGGGTTTTAAGGTTAAAGAGCTCAATGTGACAACATTGTATTGACCCGAATACTAAACGGTATTTTTCTGTCGGAAATGACTGTATGTCACTCACCATAGTTATAGCCTAAATGACCGTCATTTTAGGCAGAAAACCCCTTTCACTGCAACACCAGGAGCTGGAATCAATTTTTTTGGCAAGTGTGAAAAGGCCCTTTACTACGGTAATTTTTCAAGAAGTAAAAAAAAAAAATACTGATAAAGGGCAAATCTTCTAACCATAACTTTGTCTTTTTCATGCATATTTTTTGGGCATTTTGCCTTTAATTGATAGTTTAGTGGAGAGACACAGGAAGTTGCGGGAGGCAGAGAGAGGGGGGTGGGGTGATATAAAGAGTGATATAGTCAATTTGAGTTGGGAGCTGGAATCATTTTTGGCAAGGAAAAAAATCCAAATTATGCATAGAGGCCCTTTACTTCTTTTTCAAGTCGTAAAAAGTAGCCTACTGGTTAAGGGCAAAGGGGTTGCTTATATTCGGGTCAATGCGGTATATTATAACAAATGTTTTAGTATAGTTTTTGAAATAATAATATGTAGCTACTGTATGTTGATTAAATACTCAGAAGGGTCAAGAAGCCCCAGACCACTTTCCAAGAATATGAAGAAACATTAAAATTAATAAGAAAAACTGCATACAAGATATGTATGTTATTTTAGAAATCCTGCATCAGTGCCTTTGCTATATTCTTGAAAAATATGCTCACATTAAGATTTATCATAGCCTGTATACATGTTTTATAATCTCTCTGTTTTCTGTGGGTATTTCATGTGTTATGAATGCATTCCAGGGCATGTTTACTGTATGTGACAGTAATATGTCCCCTTAGGAGACATTAGTATTACTCTAAGAGACGTATACTGTATGTCGTACAGTTATGTGAATCACACTGTTGGTCAGTAGCAATCTATTACAGATGGACACAGAGTTTGAGCCTCACAACTGTTTTTCATTTCCTCGTTGCAGGTCAAGCAGTTGTGATACAGACACAGCAGACTGTGGTGGCTGCAGTGGGAGGAGACGCTCGTCTCAGCTGTCAGCTCCTACAACCTAAAAAAGTTCTTCAGGTCACATGGCAGAAAGTTTTACCAGAGGGGAAGAAGAACGTTGCCACCTACAGCAAACGCCTTGGTTCCTATGTGAATCCTGACTTTCAACATAAAGTTGAGGTAAAAGATGCTGGACTGCAGAGCTCCTCCATAGTGGTCAGGAACCTCACGGAGCAGGATGGAGGCTGCTATCTCTGCTTGTTTAACTCCTTCCCTGACGGAGCTCTCACTGGTAAAACCTGCCTCCAACTCTATGGTAAGAAGCTGAGCAACAGGATCAGACAGAAGCTCATGTCTGTAGCAGCTCAAGTCATGTGATGTTTGTTCAATGTCTTTTCTCTGCAGAGCTGCATGAACCCATTCTACATGTCAGAGAATCAAAGTCCTCTGAAGAGTCAGTTGTGTCCTGCTCGGCCACAGGACGACCTGCTCCAACAGTCACACTGAATGTCTCACAGCCACACCTCCACCTCTCACACTACAACACTGTCACTGTCAACAACAACAACGGTACAATCACTGTTAACACTACAGCTGTGCTGTCAGGTTTCCCTGACAACGGTGCACAGGTGGGATGTACAGCACGAGTCCTCTCTGGTCACAAAGAGGTGATGATGAAGATTCCTGAGGTCAAACAGACGTCTGCTGATGGTGAGAGACAAGTTCAGAGACACAGAGACACAGACTGATGATCACTTTATGACTCTGATGTTTGTTTCTCCTCCAGGTTTTGATGAGGAATCAGCATCTGATCACAGAGGCTTCAGTAAGTTCATGTTCAGATGGTCTCAGGTCAGTTGTTGATTCAGCGTTGTTAAATTCTTCCTCTTTTTCTCAAAGGTGCCACCTGGATTGTGTTGGTGGTGTTCGGTTGTGTTGCTGCTGCTGTTTTCTTCACTGTCCTGCTTAAACACATTCATAAGAACAGGTAGGTCTTTAAACCAGTGTAACACCTGTGTCTGGGTCACAGTTACAGATTTACTGATGCTGAGAAGCTCCACAGTGTTTGCTCAGCTCTGACTTTGTTTAATCCTTCAGTCCATCACAAGGCCCTGCTGAGGAGAACAAGACGCCACAAAAAACAACGACAGATTCTGATGAGTAAGACATTTTCATTCAACACTCAACAACACTACACAGATGACTTTGTCATGTTATTGTCACTCTTCGCTTGTACAGTTGCAAAATTATTTTCCCAGCATCAACACCTGGTTTTGTGTTTACATATTTTATTACCTCCAATTAGCGTAATCTATTTAATATTGACTGAGCCGACGAAGTAATGTGACAAATGAAATGTGTGTTTTTATTCTCAGGTCCCAAACACCTTTAGTTCCACTGGAGAAAAATCAGTTCAGACTGTCTACAACCCCTGAGCAACATCAAGAAACCAACAATCCAGAGTTACCATCTGCAACAGCAAGAAGACTCGTTTTTGACTGAGGATGAGAAGATATGGTCGTCTGTCTCAGGGTGAGCTCCACCTTCACCCTGTATTCAGATTATGCCACAGTCAGCAAGTTTATCCACATAAATATCATGCAGAGTGATTTAGTGGTTTCATAGAAATCTGTGTAACATAATGTAACATCACAAATCTTGTTTTGTTTTTTTATCTGAAGGAACAAAACAACTTTAATCAAGCATAAGGACGACCAGATGAAACAGTGAATCCCCCAAAGACCATCACTTCTGACAACAGAAATATTTTTCCAGCTAATTACCAAACTGCATCTGAGAAGTGAAACCACTCTCATGACTCCAGATAAAAACAAATATTGTATATAGGATCTATGATCATGTTTTTATGTTTGTATTTCCTGTAAAAATTTATGAACTGTATTTTAACTTTCTCCGTGTATATATTTATGTGTCTTCTTGTACTTTTCCTTTGTCTTAATGTCTTTTATAAAACACTTCAAAATGACCTCGCTGTTCTCACAGTCCAGTCTCTTTACTTCATTTCCTGTGGAGTCCGAGTATTTTGTGCGCAATATATGACTCTTATAAAACCTACAAAACAAAAACAATTATGACTATATTCACTATACTCAAGACATCACAAAAACAATGAAATATTCTGGTGAGTAAAACATTTTCATTCGATTTTTATTGAGTCTAAACAATGCAGATCATCAGCATAATTTGGCCACTGGAGGTCGCTGCATAATTAGATTTTCTGAGGTGTTGTGGCGTCAGTGAAGGAACTCGACAGTTTACACACAGAGTTGATCAACAACAAGAAGTCATTGTCACCTCTCCTCGGTGAACCTGCAAACAGACATTTACAGCCCCTCCATCCAGATGTGTTCGACTGTCTTTGCACATCTGTGTGTAGAGAAGATTTGAACCACATCACTGAAAATGTGTTAAAAAGATATCAGCTGTTCATTTATTTCATACATGTCTTATGTTATTTAAGTCATGAGTGTATTGGTAGCCTGCACTTTGTAACTGACAAACGAAAGTGAAAGCAAAGATGAAAGTGTAACCTATCTTTTTGCCAATGTCCAATCGTGTGAGCGGATCACTTGCATTGAACGCCGTTGATTGGATGTTTCAGGCTCACCTGTGCTATTTCAAATGGTTAAGCGCGCATTGCGACTCACACTGAGCTTCACCTGTGGAGAACAACAACTACCAGCGCCTCTTCTCCAGAAATATGTCGAGCGGTGCAGGTCTACATGTGATTCTTCTGCTTGGCGGGGGCCTTCTTGCAAAATGTGAGATATGCGTTAAATGTTATGTTTTATTTTGATGGTTAAACTTAAATGTTTCACGTGCTTAACATGATGCCTTGACTCACAGTGCAAGGGGCAAATGCAATGATATGATATCATATGTAAATCTGAATGTCATTGTATATAGAAACAATGTTAATATGTTGTTTTACTAATCTTGCACGTGTACATTTGATATAATAACAAATATAATCATATGTTAAACCCTGTAGCACTACAGCTGTTTTTAATTAATGGGTTTTTATGTTCTGCACATACATCTTCATCTATTACATGATGAGGTACTGCGTGTGAAAGACAATCAATTGCAAACGCACAGTGTTGCATCTGTTGTATTTTTATTTCCTCATTGCAGGTCAAACAGTTGTGATACAGACACAGCAGACTGTGGTGGCTGCAGTGGGAGAAGACGCTCGTCTCAGCTGTCAGCTCCTACAACCTAAAGAAGTTCATCAGGTCACATGGCAGAAAATCTTTCCTGAGGGACAGAAGAATGTCGCCACCTACAGTGAACACTTTGGTCCCAGAGTGACTCCTGACTTTCAAGGTAAAGTTCAGGTAAAAGATGCTGGACTGCAGAGCTGCTCCATAGTGGTCAGGAACCTCACGGAGCAGGATGGAGGCTGCTATCTCTGCTTGTTTAACTCCTTCCCTGATGGAGCTCTCACTGGTAAAACCTGCCTCCAACTCTATGGTAATAAGCTGAGCAACAGGATCAGACAGAAGCTCATGTCTGTAGCAGCTCAAGTCATGTGATGTTTGTTCAATGTCTTTTCTCTGCAGAGCTGCATGAACCCATTCTACATGTCAGAGAATCAAACTCCTCTGAAGAGTCAGTTGTGTCCTGCTCGGCCACAGGACGACCTGCTCCAACAGTCACACTGAATGTCTCACAGCCACACCTCCACCTCTCACGCCACAACACTGTCACTGTCAACAACAACGGTACAGTCACTGTCAACACTACAGCTGTGCTGTCAGGTTTCCCTGACAACGATACACAGGTGGGATGTGCAGCACGAGTCCTCTCTGGTCACAAAGTGGCGTTGATGATGATTCCTGAGGTCAAACAGACGTCTGCTGATGGTGAGAGACAAGTTCAGAGACACAGAGACACAGACTGATGATCACTTTATCACTCTGATGTTTGTTTCTCCTCCAGGTTTTGATGAGGAATCAGCATCTGATCACAGAGGCTCCAGTAAGTTCATGTTCAGATGGTCTCAGGTCAGTTGTTGCTTCAGAGCTGCTGAATGAATGAATATCAACACTCTTTCTATTCCTCAAAGATGGCACTTCGATTGGCTTTGTGGCCCTTGCTTGTGCTGCTGCTGCTGCTTTGTTCGCTGTCCTCCTGTTTGTACAGATTCGTAGGAGGTAGGTCTTCAAACACCTGTATCTGAGTCTATGACAGTCAATATGTTTTCATAAGTGTGTTCACCTTTAACTGGTGAAATAATTATTTGTGTTAACTTTTATGTTCATCTCTTCAGCTCACGATTGAATCATACTTATTTTGTTATTTAGCAGTTTCTGGATTGTTAGATACTGTATATGTGCTATAATGAAACATTACAGTCTTGTTTTTTGTTTTGTTTTTTATCTGAAGGATCAAAAGGAGGAGGCCACCACTGTGAAAGGAGGAAAGCTTGAAACCACCAGTAACAGACAGTAACAGATTTGCATAAATGTATAAGTCTGTTTTGTTTTTGAATTCATTGGACAGACAGTTTTTATTTCTATTTTTTTTTTTTTTTTTTTACATTCTTAGTTCTTAGTTTTGTTTCTCTGAGCTTGATTGTTCTTGTACATAATATGTCGGCTATATGTGAACAATGGATGTAAGGGATGTGTTATTTTTATAAATAATGTTGCTGTTGTTGTTTTTATGTTGAATAAAACAGCATTCAAAAATGCAGAGAGATAATTTAATATCTTTAACAGAAACACCTTGCAGCTGTAGCCACTCCCCCTCACACTCAATAGTACAATAGTCACACTCATACTCAAGGACATATTTTATCAAACGAGACATGTTTCCAGCAGCAGTTGCACAACATGGCCACTAGATGTCTCTGCTGCACCAGGTTTCATGTGTAGAGAGAGTTCAGGGGGCGGTCTGGGAGAAAGACGCCCCTGTTAGGAACTCATTTTCTCGGGTTGTAGTTGAATGTATGAACCATGGATCTTTGTGTCCCACTTTCACATTACCTGCTGCACGGGGAGCATCTCTAATCCGTGGAGTCGGCTTTTCCCTCTGTGGACTGTCCGTAGGTAAGTGTGATGTTCGTTTTTTGCGTTTGTTTGTTTTTTATCATGGAAAAAGTCTTAACTGCATTTAATTGCATTGCAAACAGCATTGGAAAAACTTAATTCTAGTAGTTTTTAGTTTTTCAGTCACTTATTTGCACATTTAGATGTCTACAGCCAGTATTTAAGACGATGCCAGTCTATTTAGTGGACATGGAATGTGTTTTTAAAAAGATTTTAGGCTATTCATTGTATTTATGTAGGCTAGATTCTCCTATTTGTATATCTACACAAGTGTTTTTGACTTAGAGTCAAACTTAAGGTTGAGTTTATTTGAATTAATGAGGTTTTAATGTTGCATAAAATGTCCTTGTTGCATCTGGTACAACTTAGTGTAGAAAGAGAGTTTGGTGTATTTTTAATGTGTGATAATGAGATTCATTTTATACAATTAGACCCAAGAAATATCACATAGCATCTGTCCACTGGGGCTCTAGCAGCTGTGGGGAAAGTGCCCACTGCACATCTGGATGTAGAGCAGCTTGTTACCAGCTGATTGATAGAATCAGTTTTCTTGTGGCCGTTGTAACAGCCCCCACTGTCAGACATCTGTGGTGTTTTAGTAGTGGAAAAGTGATTTAAGTGTTGCCCAACAGGAGCAGGCAGATGTTTGAAGCCAGATGTTTGGCACTCATAAACCTCTGAGGTCTGGACTTTCTTGTGGGTTTCTCTTTTCTCAGTAAGTCTGATCAAAGGCCTGTTTATTCCTGTGTTTTACCTTTTTTAAGACTTGATCTGTTCCCAGTTCAGCAGCATCTTTCTGTTGCTCCCTCTTTACAGTGAGTGAGGAGGTGTTTACAGCTCACACACAGACATCCTGTGCTTTACTAATAGACTGACACATGTTGCCATCACCGACCTTCCAGAGTAATACCCTGTCATCCGGTAGCACATCACAGTCATTTTTCTTTTTACTGTATTGATTTTGAAATCTGTCTAGACCTCAAGTGGCAGCTTGTTTTGCTGCTGGATGATTATGTGTTTACTGTTGAGTGCACATGCTGCGGTGTAGCACATAAAACCTCCCATTAGACCCCAGGTGATGTTTCTTGAATCAGCATCTGTTATTTTTTATGCTTACATGCGGCATTACCACGGTGACCACCTCCCACAGTAGGCCTTTATGATGCACAAAAGTCCCCCAGAATATCTATCTAGTATTAACCTTTCATTACTAATCATAGTGTGATGTTGTGATGCTGAGGCGATGCTGTCATCGCTGGTGTAATCCTCTGACTTCACTTTGCCCATTACATTACAGCAGACAGTGCGCCAGGAAGATGCAGCTACTACTGTGCTGACCAGCAGCAGCTCCACAAGTCGCAACACTGGACAGCTGGCAGAGGTACAGTAGGCCTACACATGCACCACAGCCTTGCACACTTGATCATTTTGCTGGTTTAAACATCTTTATGTGGTCACAATATTACACATGTGGCTTCACGTCGAGGTTTCACAGTGAGGTTTAGTTTTGCGGCTGAAGCTGCTCGAGCTCTCTGACGCTGTGTTTGTTGGTCGCAGCTGCAGCCTGGATGCGATTCTGGTTCAGGGAGTGACTTGGTGACCCTGCTTCGGCGAGCGATGTGTGGACCAGCCCTGCTGCTGTGGATGGTAGGAGTGGCTGTCCTCAGGACGGATGGTATGACCTACATTTTGGATCATTAAATCAACTTTAAAACACAAACAAGTTCCCTAAAATGGCAGCGAGAGTGTTAACCATGAATATGTGTAAAACTGAGTTGCAGACTTGAGATCTGGACTGAATTTTTGGGGATTTTCGAAACAAACAAGCATATCAGTTTAGAAACAGATGGGATTTCAACAAAAACAATGAAATTATTATTTAGAAAACCAAGAAACTGCAAATACATAAACTGAAAATTAGACAAAACCTATAATTTAGGTGAAGATCAATTAGGAACATCTCAAATGAAGCAAGAGGTTGAAAGAGTTTCACTGTATAAAGGCGTAAAATCAGCCGGCTCATTATTCTGCATACATAAATGTGTGCATTTCAAGTTGTATAACAGACTTGCTGCTTGTGTCCTCCATCAGGTGAGGTCGCAGGCCCCAACGGCCTGACCGCAGAGGCCGGTCACTCCTTCATGCTGGGCTGCAACGTCACCACGAGAGCAGATGAAACTGTCAAGCAAGTCCGCTGGCTCAACAAGAAGGACAAGGTCGTCCTGGCATACGAGCTGGACATACCTGCACGCATCAGCCAACAGGAGGGTGTCGAGCTCGTCGCCTACAACAACAACACCAGCTACATCAACATCACGAGGGTGCGTCCTGATGACGACGGCTGCTTCCGCTGCATCTTTGACATTTACCCCACGGGCAAGCAAGAAGGCCAGGCGTGCATTAAAGTCACCAGTGAGTCCGGCTTCAGAGGAGCCTCACGTTGCTCCTAAATCTCACATTTCACTTATACTATTGTTCTTGTCTCCATAACAACAGCCTTTTGCAAGTGTGCTTATTTGGATAAGTCACATTGTCTTTGTGCAGTTCAGGGAGGTTCACAGAGAACTGTTTGGTAACCCTTTAATTTACCGGCTCTTGATTACATGATAATGTCTAGAAATAGCCTAGAAATTACTGTCAATTTCATAGTAATGGTGAGAAATATAGCCAAGAAATAACAACTGATTGCGTAGAAATAGCACAGACATAACGGTCAATTGCAGAGGACTTGGTGGAGAAAAATTCAAAGGATGAAAAGCATGTGTAATCTTTTGAAAAATGCAACATTACTAATAAATTGACTGTTATTTTTTGGCTATTTCTTGACATTAGAACATAATTAACAGCCTGTAAATTAAATGATTACCAACTGTTTTACTCAGGAGTCCCAGAAGTGCTGTGCTAAGGTCTGAAGTGCCAGATCAGCAGAGGAGAAAGCCACTTCCTGTTGTTACCATTATAGTTTTATTACCCTTTGCCCCCTCCTTGTTGCCCCTGAACCTGCACACAAGCCAGACCTAAACCTTCACAGCACATTTGATACCAGGCGCTCTCTCCTCATCCCCAGGTAAAGTGCAGCCGGTGGGCAACAAGACGGCCATCAGTGGGAAGCCGGCCACCCTGTCCTGCTATTATCCCCTCCATGAGAGGGTGCAGCAGGTGCTGTGGAGAAAGACGGCCGAGCAGGGCGACACCACCACCGTGGTTTCCTACGGCAAGACGGGTCACTACAGCGAAGAGGAGCACTTCAGGGAGCGGGTCGATCTGAGCCGAACTCTGGACGACACCGTGCTCACCATCAAGTCGGTGACGACGGAGGACGAGGCCTGCTACACCTGCGAGTTCCACACGTACCCGGACGGCACCAAGAGCGCCACCTCCTGCCTGTCGGTCTATGGTGAGTGTGGAAACGGGGACGACAAACAGTTTTAGTTGTTTTTTAATAGTTTTTTTTAAAATCCATATTCACCCTGAGAAAAGAAGCACAAGAAAGAAATACTTGTGTAAACATAGAGATCTATTATAAAAGATGGGGAAAGCAGAAAATAGAACATCTTCTTCAACACATTAACCACAAGCAATAACTCAAGAAAAAAGACACAATCCCCACAATCCCCACGGCCACAGCAACAAATTACTAACAGATGCAGATTGATGTATTTATCCACAAAGTACTTTTCACAATAGCTAATTTGAGCATGGAAACAGAGCAACATAACCTGCATAAACATAACAAAACTAAAGTCAATCAATCACATTAAAAAAAACAGGAGAAAAGCTGTAAAATCTCAAAAGTTGGAGGACCATTGTTCAAACCAAGTCCGATAATTATGGGGTTTGAGCAATGTCTCTGTCCAGTTCACCTCTCCTGTTTCAGTACAGTAATATACTGTAGGTTCAGAGGAAACGTGCATGTGAGTGTGCGCGTGTGTGCGTCCCAGATACAGCTCAGGAAAGGGAAGAGCTGTGTGTAAACAAAGCCGAGCTGCTGTAGTGGGTCATTAAACTACTGTTCTGACCTGCTTCGGGGGGGGAGACGGCGCTCCTTGTCGCCTCGCCAGAGAGGTGTAAAGCAAAGTGTGAGACATGAGTGTAACTTCACAAGTGGTAAGTAAACGTTCCAGGAGAGTGAGTGGTTGTTGATCTTCCTGCATGTGTGTGATAATGTCGACAGAAGGAGGGGTCCCACTGAGGGGAATGGGGTGATTAATTTGGGTGAGAGCCCAGGGGATGAGTGGCTCACTGTTTCCCTAGACACAGGGCCTCAGTGTGTGTGTCTGTGTGTGTGTGTATGTGTGTCTGTGTAGGTGTGTGTGTCTTTCTTTCTCTGCTAAACAAGCTTTGCTTCTGTGTAAAGTGATGGAACCAAAGACCCAGACGCACAAACACAGAGTCAGTAAAAGCTGCTCGGCCTCTGTTCTCTGTCTGGGTTTTGTTTCCAAGACGACTTGTGTCATTGTGTCCTCGGGGCGCGGAGATTGACAGGCGATGTGCTGCGTCTCTCTATAGCAGAGAGACAAATGTCCCTCTGTTGTCTGTGATTGACAAACACAGGCGGTACATTTATAGCTCAGTTCAAACACCATCCTTCTTTTTTTTCTTCTTCCAGTTTTACCCAAACCAGAGGTGAGTCACGTGACCTCGTCGCCGGGGGTCACCGAGGCCAACTGCACCGCCCAGTCCCGCCCTGCAGCCGAGATCATGTGGAACATCGGCGGGGACAACCGGACCCTCGGACCGCCCATCACCTCCATCTACGACCAGGGCGACGGCACCACCATAGTGACCAGCACAGTCCTCTTCCAGTCGGGGCTGCTCGGCGAACTGACCGTCAAGTGCATCGTGCACCACCAGGGTCTGGAGAAACCCCTGACGGTGTCCCTCAACAAAGAAAGTGAGGAGGAGTAATTATTTGTGTCGTCTTTTTAGTCCAGTCATGGAAAACGCATGGAAAATGTCAGACTAGTGAGGACTAGTCAGACAGATGCGTTAGGAACTGATGAAGCCCCTTGGATAAGACAAATACAAGTCCAGTTGCCTTCGATTCAGTTGTTGCCCAGAGATAACATGAAAAATGAGAAAAAAAAGTCAAATGTCCTGGGAAAGCTCGAGTTTTCCTGGGAAATTATTTATTGTGACATCAGTTACCAGAGCTCTGTTTGACTTTTTCAGACCCCACTAAGGATTTCTTTTCCAAAGAAGTATCTAGAGAGAAAATTTGAGACTTTGAGTTGATGAGTGTTTTCAGTACTAACCCAAAAACAACACATTTGCATTGTTCTATTATAAATGTGTCATAATTTCTAAGCACGTAAGAGATTACTTCATAGATAAGCTAGACTGTTCACCTTTAAATCAGACTTCTGGGAGAGAGAATGAGAGAGATTTTAACACCTTGCCAGGAGGACTACAGTCAGAAATTAGCCTTTGGCTAACACTGGCACCTTTACATTTATTAATGTTCATTAATGTGCACTGTCCTCTATAAATAAAGAAAAAAAAGAGAGGTATAAACATGGAAACAACTTGGTTAAATGTGTTGAGAAGAATGAATGGGACGGGGGATGTGTTAGTGTACGGTAAAATAACATGTCTGTCAGACTGCAGCAGCTGAAAATGATCAGGAACCTTGATATATGATTATCATGAAGTGAGAAGGAAAAAAGCACTGGTTCTCAAGGGGTAGGAGTCCTTGAGGGGGGTTCCTTAAAGAAAAATGAAAGAAGGGCGTGTCCATTGTAAAAAGAAGCTAAAAAAAAAAGGTTAAAATCCCTCCATGTTTTGTTTAAATACCAGTTAAACTCTCTTTGTGCTGAGGTGTGGTGGGAACAAAGCCTGTTTTCTCCATGTGTGTATTCCAGTCACAGGTAATTATGTCGGCTTTGATGTCATCCTGAAGCCTGTAACGCCGCAGCGTACGGGAAGGAGTGTTATTTTCGTACACGTCTCAGTCCACATGTTGTACATTTATGTGCTGCCCTTTTAAACATAAACAGAGCTGCGGCGTAAATGTGTACATGTGTGTTTTTGTGTCTTCCAGTGTCCACAGCCATGGTTGTCTTCCTCTCAGTGTGCGGTGTAATAGCGGTCCTCCTCCTCTGTCTGTGTGTGTGTCTCTGCAAGTGCTTCATCTGCACTGACGGTGAGTCCAAAACTGAACATTTACTCTTTCACATGACTTTTTGTCGTCTTTCCCAGTGGTAGCATGTAACATTTCAATTTACCCTGCTCCAAAATAGCTCAGAGAAAATAACAAGGTCATTTCTTGTTCTCTAGTGGTTTTCCAAAGGCAGTTTAGGAAGTGGAGAGGGAGGCTGCAAAACAATATGTAGCTCCTCCTATGAGAGGATCTGTAGGTTCTCAGCTCTAGGAGTTTTATGTTGGGATGTCTGCACTGCAACATATCTCTGATGGGAGAAAAACCAGCAAACACACAGGCAATACTCAGAGCATTGTTTCTCCTTGTGGCCTGTTGCGCCGGCCAAGTTCTGAGTGCCTCTTGTCATTGCAGTGATTATGATGGAGTGTCCACATTTTTTTCTGGTTCCATAAACAGAAAACATCCTGGGACTTTATGAGCCCTGTCACACTGAGCACAGGCTCCAAGAACCACAGTAGCACAGCGAAAGTCTGGCCAAATAACACATGTTTTGTGTTTAAAGCTGCTGATTTTTTAAGTCAACAGTGGTTCTGCATTTTGGCATCTTTCAGCCCATTGTCTCGGTTTGAGATCCTGCAGCTGTTTTCTGTGGTAAAGCTGTAAAAGCAGACAAACTGAGCAGCCAAGAGCCTGATATCTGCCTCAAAACAGGAAACACACTCAGGTGTTGATTGTGGGGGAAAATATGTACTGTCCCTTTAAAAGGGTTTAAAGGGTCTCGTAACGTTCTGTTATTATCTCATAGTGTGGTGAATGTGCAGGTCACAACTTGTCCACCAGAGCGTTTTGGAGTTGTCGGATTGTGTATTTGATGAGTTTGATGAGGGAAACCAAGAAATCCATTGAGCCTCCGTAGCGTAGCTCTGAGCAGCTTGCGGCTCTGCACCGCCGTTCTAAAAACAGCTTACACCGACAATTAAAGGTAACGAACCTACTCCTAAGGCTAAAGGGATTACGAGAATGGGCCAATTTGCCAAAATGTTGAACTATCCCTTTAAAGAAACCCTAAGAAAAGCGTGAAATACATCACATTCATCCAAAAACCCACCGAAAATGTCAACTGGCAGCTACTTTCCACACCGAGGTGACAGGGTGGACGCCTCGTTGTGTGTCATCACCCCTCCTTTGACTCCTGTCGGCACCTCTCTCACTATCTTTTCCGGGTGCTGTGGAAACAGTTTGGTTGCCAGCGGCGCAATGTGGCGTGTAGCCCACTTCCCCTTTAGCATTAATTCTCCGACCACCGAGGAGAGAGGAAGGGACGACCGAACTTAGCGGAGCAATGACAGAAGCTTTGGCTGAGGTTCTTGCTGGCCCAACAAGAGATGAGGAAGAAAAACAATGTCAAGGTTAGGGCGGTCGCACGGCTATTCTCTATTTGGCAACTTTGAATTTAGCTTGAATGTTGTTTTTTTGCGCCACATGAGCGAAGAGAAATCCCAGTGAATAGCCATAAAAGATTACAAAACAGCTCTAAATAGACTTTTATTTTATCAGCTGAAAGTGATGAATGTGTTTCCTTTTCTCTACACAGCTCCTCCTTGTCTTTGTCCTTGTCTTTTTCTTTTGAGATAAGATAGCAGCCGGTACATATTGTCCTCGCACCTCCCAATATCCCAAAAATGGGAAATCTGCCGCAGCATTGCTCAACACCTCATCATGTCGAGTTGAGAAACCCGTCGCCTACGTTGGTCTAACACAACAAAAGCCTCAATCGCACTGTTGATTTAAGAGTGTTTGTGTCTTCACCGCATCCCTGAATCATGATCTGAGTTTGTGACCATCCTGACAAACTCAAACACAGTGTTTGCATGTGATTGACGGACGGTGCTGTGTTGGACCAGAACTGGCTCACGTGGGCAGGGCAGAGATTGCAACAGGATCACGATGAAAATAGATTCTTCTCTGGAAGTAAAGCTTCCGTCTGCTTGAGACCTTTTCCACAAGTCTTTACCCACGTTTTGGATCCTGAGCAGAATAACAAGTAGATGCACCGATTGTCTTGAGTTAGCAGCCAGAAGAAAAGATCCTCTTTCTCAGTCTAATCCCTTGCGCTGAGATAGACATTAGGGGCCTGAGAGTGAGGAGGAGGAGGAGGGGCCGAACCCGAAGTTGACAGCCTGCCCACTTGATAACAACGCAGCCTCTCACACTTGACTGTACAGACACACACACACACTGTATTTCCCAGTCTTGGTTTGCATGAAATGTGCTGGAAACACAGGCTTTTACTGTGATGGGATTCAGATTGTGGTTCAGGGAAAGAGAGCTGTGATGCAAAGTGCATCAAGGCCTCTCGTCCTAATTCTTTCACTTCCAGTAAGACCACTCCATGTGACACTTACAGATTGGGCAACAATAGATTTTACACTGTATGATGCATCACATATTAAGCAACTGGCAGTGATTAATTAATTATAATATTTCCAAATAGTGCATGCAACTTCTTTTTACCTAAGCCCCACCCGCTTCAAACCATCAGGAACACAAATGCAAAGAGGAGAGAACACTGTTCAACTCAGTACAACTCAGTCGATTGATAAAATCTGAGTTGGTGTTAGTGCGGTGGCACTTCCTGTCTGAATGAGTGGCAGAGCCGTCAGCTGTCTGAAACTCAGAGACCAAACCCAAACCGTGGATGGTCTGAAACGTTGTGATGTCTGCGGCTGAGGTCGAGCTGCAGGCCGACCACAGAATAACTTTCGTGGTTCCCTGTGAAGCAGTGGGGCGGAGTTCAGCCTCCGCTTGTTTCAGCCACGGTTGGGAAATCAGGTTAAGGCCCGAGGAGGTTCTTCCAGTAAAAACGTTACTCGTCTATTTGCGTCCGTTTCCATGATTTTGTGGCATGGCCGGGTGGAGATGTAGCTACAGTATGGACTGTAAGGTGCAGCAGTGGTAGGCAAAGGAAGCTGACCACAGATAAGAGCCATTTATACATGAAAGTGCATGTTTTCAGAGGCACCTTTGATTCTGTGGCACCGCAGGAAGTACGAGGGCGGCGCCACGCCCGGTCCGGCTCACAATCATGGTCCGCCCTTGAATCATGAGGGCAGCACAGAGGGTAACACTGATTGTTCCTTAGAGATTAGAGATCCTAGGAAAAGGTGACACTGGCTGGTCAATATCCTGCAAAAAAAAAAAAAATCATATACCAAAATTTTTTTTTTTCCTGCGGTGTTGATTCTGTCACTCCTGCTCTAATTAGCGTTTAGGAGCTTCGTGTGAGTGATCCACCGCTAATTCACATAACTCACACTGCTGCCACATGACTGTTGAGGTGTGGCCGACGTTTAATCACGGCTGTGGAATTCCTGCAGTGTTTCATTATTGTGTTGCATGTGGTCTTTTTAGATCTGAGTGGGCGCTCTGGGGATTATGTGTGTGTGTGTGTGTGTTCAGACGTGTATGAGTTTAGATTTGCATTCCTGTGTTAGAATCACACCAATACCATACCAATCAGCTTATGAAGTTTTTCTCCATCCTTCCTCTGCTTTAAAAGAAAAAAAAGTAGATCTTGCCGTGTTATGTGATGTGTAAAAGTGAGTTTCGTGAGGCTGCAGGGAAAAAACCATCCCATGAACCAGTTCAGGGAGACAGAGATTGGATGTTTCAGTTCTCTCATGTGATGTGATAATTAATGACCAGTGGGCCGGTGTCCCAAAACACAGTGAAACTCAATGTGCTCGTCCTTGTGCTGATGAAATCTCAAGGACGCCGTGTCAGGGGGGGGGGGGGGAAGCAAAATACAGACTGGCAGAGGAAGGATTTGATCGCTGTGATTTAAGCACAAAACGGGAAATGAAACAATTGTGTAAAGTTTTGACAACTATTCTAACTGTGGCTCTGTCCCGTTCCTGTCCAGACTGATTTGGAGCTGCGGGCGTCACCGCTGCTTTGATGAAGGTCCAGCGCGGCTCTGGGCCTGACCTAGCTGCCCAGCACCGTGCCCTGCAGAGGGAGCGAACAGAGCTCTCACTGAGCGGAGCCAACACTGCTGCTTCTGCTTCCACCAGCTGAGAAGACCCCGTCAGTAAACACAACTGAAACCACTTCATCTAATGCCACATTTTAGTCTTCATGATAAGAATAGAGGGTTTTATCTGTTCACTTCATCATGGAGGGGCAGTGGAGTCAAACACTTGCATTCACTCACTTAGTTTGTTGGAGAGTTTATTATAATTAACAAAAGTCTGCTAACTTTTTTAGAAATCAGCTAATACCATCTAGATTAAACAAAAAAACAACTGTGGGGTCTTATGCCTCAGATCTCTTACTGTATTAAATATTGTAAAAAGTTACAGTCCTATATTTTTTCAACACACCTTGGGTTATTTACAGGTGCCATATTGTGAAATCCCATGTCTTTTTATACTATTATTATGACAAAACAATTTAATCTATTTTTTTTTATTGTATCAAAACTTGTATTGAGAATCTGTGCCTTGAAATTAGCCCTCAGGACTTCCTGTAACTTTATGATGTCACAACAATTCATCATGCACCAAATCCTAATCCTAATTCATCACCCAGTCTTGCGAGATGTGGTTTCTCTGTTGTATTATCAGTCAGAAAACAGAAGAGAGGCTCAGAAGACCCCACAGTTTGAAAGTAAATCATAAAAATATAAACAGTTCCCATTCAGACAAATGTATATAATATAAAAATAAACACGCCAATCTCTCAAATCAAAGAACAAAATGAACAAAAAAACACATCTGATTGGGAAAATAGTCTGTCAGGGTCTTCACTGTGGCTGAAGATTAATAGACACAGCTACATCTGTGGTAAAGAGTTATATATTATTATGGTATGTTATAGCTGCAGAGCCGCAGTGTGTGAGACAGTAACAGGAGACGTTTGTGTCTCCTCATTTTTTATATGTTCTGAAAGGTAAAGAAATCTGGACTGTGTGTGTATGAGAGAGAGTGTGCGTGTGTGTATGTGTGCACCTGTCTGACCTTTTAGAGTCAAACATTGTTACAAGTTACTTTTGTGTGCAGAAAATATGAATATAGGTCAGATTAATGATAGGTAATATAGGTTATAATATGAAATATATATATAACTAAAGTATAAGCTCACATGGGCTGTGTACAGTGAAGTCAATTTTTGTAGAAAATCTCATTTATCAAAAAGTAAAAAAAAAAAAAAGATGTCTTCTAGCACTGCTGTGGCTGGATTCTTACATTTCCACCTAACATCTGCTTACACATCTGTATATTAAGATCATTTCAAGGTTTAAATCCTAATATTATAGCGATGTTAAACATTAAATTTCACATTCCCACTCCTTTTCCATTGAATGTTTCTGTCTGTGTTGTTTTTGAGCAATATTCACTTCACTGTGTAAAGAGTTGATCAATAGTTTCCTGTACCGTCACTGAGGGGGGATCAGCACCGACTGGAACAAATAAAACCTGAGACTTTATCTGCTTTTGTCTCGCTGCTTATTTTATCACCTGGAGGTGTTTTTCTTAGTGCCTCAGATTTTCTAAGTGATGATAAGTGGTGATGATGTATGGAGACAGTGGGTGGTACAGTAACCTCGAGACAACGTTACACAATAGGAAACTCATTTCCTCTGCAGCCCACTCCGATGACTTTACTTTTTCTCTTCCAATGGTGTCGCCGTCTCGTCTTTTTTCTTTCTTTTGTTTTTGTTTCAAATGGTCTATGACTAACCAATGCAAATATTTCAAGCTTAAAATAGCTTCAAATTCCAGTTTCACAAGTGTTATTTCAGGTATTTGACACTTTGGAAATATCTATACACACAGTTCAACCTTGAAACTACAGAGTGTAATCATCCATACATTAGAAACCCCTGTTGTTTGAATGAATGAATTTGGCTTAATAATGTGTACATAAAACCCCCTTGCTTTCAGGATATAAGGTTTCCTTGAAAACATATATTATTATCCTAACACTTTTCCTGTAGGCCTACAGTACAAATGAATCATATTTTTTTCTTCTTACAGTTTCCATAAAGCTCACAAAGACAGGAAGGGGTAAGTTGTTCCTTTGCTACTCAGAGGCCCTGAGCTCCTATCGATCGTTATCAGTGTTATTAAAGCAAGTTATTTGACTATTCATAATAATAAAGGGCCTTATCTAGAGGAAACTGTGGGTTGAAATGGCATGAGTTCACTATAAAACCACCGGTGTGTTATTGTTTTTTGGTCCCTTGCTGGTTTTTACATATTTATGGAGTCACGCTCTTAGGAAATAATAGTTTCAATATTATTAATCTAATTTCTTTGGAGATTGTGAAGGATTTTGTTGAGTTGTCACCAACTCTATCACCAAGATAATGAAATATCGTCTAGCCAGTTGTATTTTACGTTCAATATACTGAGTTTTGCTTTTTCAACGCTAGATGGCGTCTTTTTTTCTTTTTTTTTCTGAAGTGAGTTCTCAGGTTTTTCCTTTCCCATGCAGATTTCATTCATATTTACTGTGGTGACTCTGTTGTACCAAAAATACCCTAATGAACATGTTTTAATGTAGATTCATGAAGAACCTAAAACATCCCCACTTCACACACAAAGTTTTTGGACTTCCTTGTTGTATGGAGGCAAAGTGTTTGCATGTGTCACATAGTGGTTGGTGGGCGATGCAGTGAGCTGGGTGGGGTGTTGATCAAAAGACAGTGTTTCTTTCTTTTTCTTTTTTTTTGGTGCGTGTCTGTGCTAAAGTGTGCATGCAGTGCAGCGATGTATACCTCAGCTTTTAGCACTTTAAAAACCACAGAGGTCGGATCCCACAGGGCAAGATCTGCCACGTGCCTTAGTCTCCACTCAACAACCCTTTTTTATAATGTATTTATTTATTGTGTTTTAGGTCATTTTATGCAACATTCATCTGTTTGACACTCCAGCTGGAAAAACTGTCTTTTATTCAGCCAACAACAAAGCAAAGAAAAAAAGATTATCACAAAGATCAGTGTGGTGTCTGCCCTGTTGCCACAAAATCACAAGTTCTCACTCAGGAGCTGCTTATTCTTAGATATGAAAACACTATGGTGCTACTGCATTATTTTAAAGTTTGATCTAATTTTCCTGCAGTCGACATGGACGTATACTGTTTTCATACATAGTTCCTGTTGAATGAAGATGTTGTCTGTGCTGTGACCTTTAGGATTATGCTATGGAGATCCGTTTGGTTATTTTCATTGTCTTCTAGCTGGTTTCAGTCTGAAGTGAAAGGTGTCATTTCCCGGATTCAGGGTGGGAGAGCTGATCTTGTGATGAGTTTTCTACACCTTCGAAGGTGACTCATAGTGCAATGTGGCACTGATGTTGGGATTTACACAAATTACCCAGAACTAGACTTCAAAAGGGATAGATACAGCTCAATGAAATTAATTATAGCTGTTATTCTTTATCATAAATATAGAAATATAAATATATATGAATATAAAATGAACATTTGCAGTTGTTAGAACGCACATTGCTGAAAAAAAACCCTGACAATTCTCTATGGCTTTTAACTTATTCAATGTTGATGTAGATTTTCAATGTTTTTTACTATGATGATTATCATTATCACTATTATTTGAATTGCTTCAACATCTGGATGAAATCTGAGCTTGATGAGTTAAGAGCGACGTGTCTCTGATTCATGTCTTCCACTGTAAAACAACCTCCATTCCTTTGTTTTCACTTTATGTGACTAGTGGTTTTAATTCTGCTTCCTGTTCGTCAGTCGACTCTCCGTCTGCACTGAACCCCAACAAGAAACGCTACATCAATCAGTTCCTCGGCAACAGAGAGAGTGAAGATCAGAGGTGGCAAGCTAACACACAGAGAAGCAATCACATTTAAAAGAAGTAAACTCCACCGGATGTGTGCACAAAACATTGACACCTATACAGGAAACAAAACTATTTACCTGTAGATGTGTTATACTGCACAACGCACAAACAAGCTGTGGTGGATTTAACAATGGAGGATTTCTCAACCATTAAATTTCACTTCTGTCGAGCTTGATTTACAGGAATTTAAAAGCTCTTCAAACTGTGACAGGAAAAGAAACGATTTAAATATTTCAAAAGTATTGAAACCCAATCAATCAGGGATATTACGTCACAATACAACGCCTTAAGCCCTGACTGACTCATTTTACACAGAAATCAGTGAAAGCTCAGATGGAAGATAGAAGTTCTGGTCCTGAGATGATTAATATGAAATGTTTTGATATATTTGATATCAATCACGGCGCTGATATCATGAGGTTTAACTCTGAAGATTGATTTCAAGGAACAGATGGGTCGTTTTCGTAGATGTGACGGACGCGTGAGGAGCCACGGGAAGGCTGGCAGCTCGGGTCTGGTGCGTTCCTGGGTTCTCCTGCTCCACACACACCTTTGGATAGACATCAGGTGAGATTAATTATTGTTCCCACAGTGTTATGTATGTTAACTTTTATTATTTTGTGTCATTTTGAATCTGTTTTGCTCGTCAGGTCAGAGGTCATCCCCCTCAGTGCAGAACCAAACAGCTGCTGTATGGAAATACCCAGATGTCTCACCTCTAGACCTCAGTGTCGATGCAAGAATTAGCGCTGTGACCACGATGATAAACGCCCCGACTGCGACAATGCGATACACACAATGCTGGGAAATCATCGAAGGGGCGGGGCATCCTGCAAATCAAAAAAAGGTGATTTTATTCGACTTATATGTGACACCTGAGAGACAGCAATCAACACACTGAGAGGGAGTCAGTTGACATCTCACCTGGTTGTTCGATGCCTGAATAATCAATATAAAATTGATAATCAGTCATTCAGTAACAGGAAGAAAACGTCAAGTGTGTAATGATTCAGGTAAAAGCAGGTGATACATTAAAATCTCTATAAGTAAACTTTACTTACTTGTGGTTTCCTCCCATTTGACAGTGGTGGATTCACCACCATCTATAAAACAACGTAGGGTTTTTAAGTCTTAATGAGAAGGGATGAAAGCTGCATTTTAATCAGTAAACACATGGTATCTTAGGCACAGATTGATGAAAGGGTTAGGGTTAACAGGGTAACAGAGACGTTGATGCTGACGCTCACATTATTTTTTACTTTGGACTACTTTTTTAAAGATAAAATGTAATATCCCTTTACCATACTTTAACTCCTCCCACTTTTGTTGTTATGTGATTGCTACTGTTGACATCAACAGGCAGTAGGTTTCATTTCCCCCTGAGTTTGAACCAGGACACTACAGTGGGAACAAACGCTATGTATAGACTGTTGAGGAAGTTTCACTCACCTTTAACAGAGACGTTGATGACGTGACTCACGCCATCTCCACTTTGACACCGATACAGACCTGAATCACTGCTGACCACTTTTTTAAAGATCAAATATAATATCCCTTCACCAGGGCTTAACCCCTCCCAATTTGTTGTAATGTGACTGCTACTGCTCACATCAACAGGGATAAAGGAAGTATTCACCTCAGCTTTAAACCAGGACATTGCCGGTTTTGAGCTTATGCAGAATTCAACAGGGCACTTAATGGTAAGATTGTGTCCAAGGAAGGCCTCGTAAACTGTGTTGCGATACACTTTAATAACTTCATCACAGTCTGAGTCTGGACCTGCAGGAGAAACAAGAACACAAACAATATAATATCTTGTTTTCACATAATATAAAGTGAATAGCTGATGTGAGTTGATATAAAGGGGATGCTATATGTGATACATCAGCCCCAATTCGTTTTCTTAGTAAGGTTGTGCAAGTTCCAGGTAAGACCACTTAACATTATAAGTTTAACATTTGAGTTTTCTTTTACTGAAATGATAAAGAGGACAGTCAGAGAGGAAGTGAAGTTTTAAAGCGGGTGGGTTACAGAAGTCAGCTTGTAGGAATGAGAGAAATTAATGAGATCACAGGAAAGAAAAATCTGTTTTCTCAGCTGCACCTGTGGTCATCAAACTGAAAATATAGGTCAGTTTTATAGGCTCTGACCTCAGCTGTGGCAGCTGTCTGATCACAACTGTAACTTCTGTTCATTTCCTCATCTTCAGATCAGATACAGTTTGGTCACGTTCACAGTTTAGGCCAAGATCAAGGTTTGAAGTCACATTCAGTCATCCGAGATAAACTGACATCCCACCACTTGCAAGACATTATGACACTGGTATAAATGGTAAATGGTCTGTATTTATATAGCACTTGACTATACCTGCAACGATACCCAAAGTGCTTTTACATCATGCATCACATTCACCCATTCACACACTGTATAGTGCAAGACAAGACATTATTGTTCATGATTGTGAGTAAATTAGCACATTAACCAGAGAGCCAGTCTCTTTGTTGTTCACAGTGTGCGGTTTTTGTGGTTTTCACACTTGCTGTTAGTCAGTGTGACCATGTCTTCTCTCCCCATATATGGTATGAAATAAAGTGATTTGATTGGCTGCACAGAAGCAAATGGTGTCAAATTTTCCATCAACGCAGATAAGAAACCAGCACTATTCTATTTCATTAAATGTAAAAGATACAATAATTTTGGTTTAATCTCTTCTCAGGAGACATGCTTCACTGATTTGGACTCAAACCGCACAGATGAGACTTCAGAGGGAGTTCTGCTTATTCCAGGTGAACAATCTGCTCTCTTATACCCATTTTTTGAAGAACTGGAGTAAAACCATTCATATACCGTATGATATGATATGATATGATATGATCACACACTTATATAAAAACCCTCCAGTGGTGCAAACAACAAACAGAAATCAGGACCAGTATTTGGTGCATTTTATTCTGTTGCACTGTTGCGTCCATGCAAATGTCCAGTACTCTGCTCTGGATTTACATGCGTCATATGGGCATGTCTGAAACATATTCAGTCTTTTTATGACCTTTAAATTGGCAAAAACAAACAAATCAATGTGATTGATATATTGGTGAATACACTCAGAGCATCAGAGAAACAAATACCTGCGCAGACTGATAGAGAACAATTTATAAACTAAAAAAATAATAAAACTTTAACTTACTATAAGCTTCCAGAGTCCCAATGAGCAACGCCATGATGGAAACATGGAGGATGGTCCGGCAGGAGTTAGATCTCATGGTGGAAACGTTTGAAGACGCAGCTCCTCTTCTGTCAAACAACTATTACTTTAGGTGTGCTCTACATACCACTGCACAGGCATGTGGTCGACTTCTACTTCCTGTTTTTGATGGACGGATGAAGCACACACACTCAGGCTACATGTTTTTGTTAACAGAACAGATACTTTGGTGGATTAATGGGAAATAAAGTGCAAGAGCGAGTCGGCGGTTACAGCATCTTATAATATTTTAAATCATGGACAGACAGTGTGTTATTCAATTGCACAGCATGATCAGATAATCATTACATTCCCCAACACAGACAATCACTCTAAAGGTTTGTGGAGCACATCTTTACAAAAAAAAGCTCATTAGTCATTAATTTAGTCTGAAAATGCACAGAGAGCTGATACAATACAGAGTGTACAGTTGTGAAACCATTACTGTTATCACAAAGGAGTAAATTCAAGTCACAGATGTGCAACATCACCGGAGACAGTTTTCATGTACGGTGAGAACTGCACTAGACAGTTTGCGTGAGTCCTGAAAAGTTACATACAATTCTGGTAACACATAGTGCTACCTTTGGACTTTCCCATGCTGTTTACCTCCAGTCTGACGTCTTTTATGTCTTTCTTCCCTCTTACAACGGAACTCAAAGTTTCACTGCCTTTCTCTGGTTCCCTTTCAGTCATGTTTGAGTGTGAGTTGCATTCAATAGAAAAGAAAGAAGCAGTGAATTTGAGGGATCTTTAAAGGATGGACCAAATGTCATTGATGGAAATCTTAGTAGTTCCTCCTGATTTCTGTAATCCTCTCTGTGAGTTCGTCCTTGCATCTTTGTGTAATCCGCTTCCCGTGCTCCTCTAGGATGAATCTGTCTCTCCACTTGCTCTGAAATGATTTTTGAGATTCATCCCCATCACTTCCTGAGGTCTTTAAGCCACGCGAATAGCTGCGTACTCTGAGAAATCCTCCTCTCTTCTCCGTGGTCGAGGCACAGGAGCCCCCGCTGGCTGCTGGTGGTTGAGTGCAGCGTACACGACAGACCCCCCTTCCTCCACCTCCTCTGCCGCGTTCCTCCGTCTGTCTCTGCCGTCCTTCACGCTGCTGTAAAGAACCTCGTTGTCTCCCGGTGTCCCGTTGGGCTGCGAGGACGGTCTCTGCCTGCGGGTGGACCTCCGGGACGGCGGGGCGGAGGGGCTTTGCCTTGGTGAGGCCTGCAGGCTGACATGTGGGAAGCCCTGCTCCAACATGGGGATCTCCATGTACTGTAAACATCCATATAAAAAACATATTGCATGAAAAAGTTTGAAGGAATACAAATCTGACATGGCAGATATACAATTTTCTTTGCTTACCTGGTTTTCTGCTGGTTGCTCTTTACTTGATTTACCTGCATGATGGACATGAGTTGGGGGTAAAATTAGTCATTATTTTACGTTCTCATGTATTACTTTCAATTTGGAATAGAAAAAAAATCACATGATTGTAAAAGTCAAATCATCTCACCTTTACATCCTCGCATTGATATGATGGATATAACAATCACTATGATGACAAATGTCAGAATCCCAGCAGCAGGGTACACGTAGTACACCAGTATATCGTTTAAATCAGTTGTAGAAGTCGACTCAACTGCAACATAACAAGTAGCTTGACTTAATATGAATGTGTTTACATTGGATACTACTCTATGTAAATACTGTATATAAGTAACACAGGCAAAACAAATGTTCAGCAAAAAGCAGGTGTATTAAAAACGTCACTACAAAGTCTTATCAATAACCTTTTCTTGTGTAATTCTCCACTGCAACGGTGGTAAATTCACTATCACCTATAAAAAAAACACAGGTTTATTGTCTCACTGATGTGACATACAGTAGAATGGCTGAAAGCTGCATCTGTTCACAAGCTCCACAGTGGGAACAAATGTTATGTATAGACTGTTGAAGAAGTTTCACTCACCTTTAACAGAGACATTGATGCTGTGACTCACGTCATTTCCACTTTGACACCGATACAGACCTGAGTCGTTGATGACTACCTTTTTAATGATCAAATATAATATCCCTTCACCAGGGCTTAACTCTTCCCAATTTGTTGTCATGTGACTGCTACTGCTCACATTAACAGGGACATAGATTCCATTCACCCAAAGTTTGAACCAGGACACTGCTGGTTGTGTGCAGAAATCAACAGTGCAGTTAATGATAAGATTGTGTCCAAGGAAGGCCTCGTGAACTGTGGCGCGACGCACTTTGATAACTGCATCACAGTCTGAGTCTGGACCTGCAGGAGAAACAACAACATTATCTATCGTGTTCACATAATATAAAGTGAATGGTGTGAGTTGTTATATTATATATAGGGACAATATACTGTATGTGATACATTAGCCTCATATCGCTCTTAGTAAGATTGTTCAAGTTCCACGTAGTAAGACCACATAGGATTAACAGGGGTAAAAATGAAACTACAAAACTAACTAAACACACGGGAAATAAATCACTTGGTGACATTTAGTTATTAGACAATTTGCACAAGATCCAGCAAATGCAGGAAGCGAGAGTGAGCTCCACCTGAAGTAAACTGTCCCATGGGGAACTTTAAAGCTGCATGTGTAGGTTTGAGCATTAAAAAATTTGACTAGTGGTTATAAAGATTTAATGTAAATGAGATATCTGGTATTAACAACAAGGATTATAATGATTTAATAGCATTAAATATTTAGGAAATTCATATTGGTGGGCCACTGTCCCACAGCGAGCCGTCATTAAATAATACCACTGCCATTGAACCACAGAGCAGCAGGCAAGAAAACCACAGAATAGATATAAATACACGAGTGACACTGTGGTCAGAGGGTGTGAAGAATAATTACATAAGTGTTTTGTATCTCAAAAGGAAAAATAATATAAACCGAATGAACTCTGGGAAAATAAATTCTTGACTTGGTTTTTTCTGAAATATTTTCAGGCTCTGTAAATTGTCTTGATGGGGCTCCTGTTTGAGGAGAAATTAACTGTAAGAAGCTTTTTGAACATGAGAAATATGTTTTAATAAAAATATCTTCATTTTCTTGTCATAGTGAAGCTTCCGCACTTTTTATGTGATGCTTTTACAGCAGATTTGTGGCCGATAGACCTATAGCCGCTATCTGTTTCAGCTTTTACACCAAACTGAGCCGATGGTGTTTTGAGGTCTCTTAAAACCTGAATCCACTGTGGACACCGAGCCCAGAGAGATTCATAGCTACACTTTAAGAGTTCATGACCTCCACAGAAAAAAGGCCTCACTCTTCTACCAGAGAGTTTGGGGAGTGGTTACACAGACTAAATAAAAAAAAAGAGCTGAGTTTTTAGTCCAAAGAGCTGATTTGACACAGCACAGACAGGAAAAGGTAACACCACATAAATACTGAGATGGCACAATATGCAAAAAAAAGTCACTTACTGTCAGCGTTTGAGGCAAGAACCAGCAGTGCCAAGATGGACACCTGCAGGACGGTCCAGCAGTGGTGAGGTCTCATGATGGGGACACCTCCTGTCATCTTCCACTCACGGACAATCCAAGTAGGAGATGTTCCTCCAAGCACATCTTAATTTTAATGTGCAAAATAGAGAAGCGCTGATGTTAACCACCGTACTGCTTCCTCTTTCTCTTGTGTCTGCCTGCTCCTGTCCTACCCCTGTCTGTTTCCCCCCGAAAATAGGGGCGGCGAATGCAGTGGAGGTGAACATGAGACAGTGGGTGGTCTTGATTCTGCAAGTGCTGCAAGTCCAATGTGGTGAAACATCTCAAAACAGAGGGGGGGTTCCCAGAGTTTCAGGTGCTGAAGCTGCTAAGAAGTCAAGAGCAGAGATGTGATGTTTTACTACAATCTCACCCTCTCACCCTCTCTTTTCATTTCCGAGTCTTGTTTCAGTGTGCGCACCTTAACATCTTGTCATTACTTTTTCTCAGCTGCTGTGGTTCAGCCTCTTCAAGCTCACTTCCTCTCCCCTCTCCCTTCCTTTCATCTCCGCCGTCTGCATCTCCTGCAAGCTTGTGTGGCTCTGTGCACAGTCGTGTGGTTTCCGTGGAGGATAAGACTGATGCACTGATGAGCAGATGGAGGACGTTGTGGCCTCTTGAGCTTTAATGACCACTCTGTTGAAGTGTGTGTGCGGTCGATATCAGGCAACACCAATAGCCTGTGGTTTGCTTATCTTATCTGTCAGGGGCTAATGCCGCCTCAGAGCAAATCAAGGTTAGACTGCATGTTACAGTAAGCGCTGTTTATAGACTTTGTATATGATGTCAGCTTTCATGCAACTGAGCTGTATTATGGGAAATGCACTATCAAGTCCCCTGAAGTAGGCCTATGCACACTGAAGGGAAAGTAGGCCTACTAACACAAGTTTAATGCAATATGTTGCATTTTCATACAAATTACTGTTATAATTGCAGTGGCTAGTACTACTTCAATATATTTCAACATTGATGTGTAAAACAAGAGAGGGGAATTAAATAATATTCACATCTAGAAACTGTGGATAACAGGTGGATATAATTGTTGTTGTTATTATAAAAGAAGACTTACACAAAATGGCTATTTTAAGAGTGTTATTGTGTCAATATATTCAGTGTTATGACTACTTTGATTAATATTTAGCCAATTCTATCTAGCCTACTTTATTCTGAGTAGTTTATAGGCTACATCTGCAAGGAGACTACCACAAAACTGATATAGCCAGCCTAGTCATTATTTGCACAACTGGGAAAACTCACCTCTTGTTATGTAGCCTGCCAATTAAGTGAAAACTGAGTAGTTTGGGGGCAAATAACCAAAGTGGAATATTTCAAAGAAGAAAACTATTGTTGGAAGGTTTGTTTTCCCCTGGAGCGACAGCACCGACGTGAGGCGTTCACGGTCAGTGCAGGCAGGTCGCCGGTGGCTGGATGTTTGGTCGCTGGCGGTGACGACTGCGCAGTCCTCCTGACTTTACGTGATGACGTACATCCTTACGCTTCCGACGGGCCGAAAATGGCGGAATACCTGGCATCCATTTTCGGCACAGAGAAAGACAAGTAAGTTTTATTCCATATTTAGCACAATAGTCGCGAAAATGAGTAGTTGTACAGTAACTTGGTTTGCAGCGGCTCTCTTCCGCTCCCGGCGGCGCTCAGTTTGTGGCCGCAGCGCCGCGTAACGTCTTCGTAAACCTTTCGTTAGCAAGAGGAAGCTAACGCGTTGAATGAAACTCATGAAGACAGCGAGCTAACCTGCTGCTAGTGGGTGTTGTTAGTTTGCGCCAAAATGTTTGAATTTACAAAATGTTCACTAGTTTTTTGGTGCACGAATAAACGTTTGAAGCATGTTTTATACCTTATTTAACAGCCCGGTTACGCTTAAGTTGGTCTAACAAACGAGTTTGTTAGCAGAGACGCTACACCGCTCAGGCGGATTGTTTTGTTTTCCTTTTTACCGGTGGAGTGCAGCAAAATAGCATCTTATACTTCTGAGGAAGGGCGTGATTTATGGGGTGGGGGTCAGAGAGGTTATAACCCCCCGGACAAAACCAAATCCAGCCAATATAACCGGTCATAATTGGTTAAGCCCATACTCTGCTCAGAAACATAATGAAAAGAGCTACAAGCCAAACAAAACACAACAAAAGTTGGTTCATCATATAAAAGGAGAAAAGAACAACTGTCCAAAGGAGGAAATAGTCATATCATTGAGTTGGAAAGCGAATTGTTATCATAAGTTAGCTGGTTGATAGTTTGCTAGTTTGCTATCTGGATGTAAAGTTAGGGGAGGATACCACAGAAATACACTGGTAGGATTTACCTGATCTGAGAACTGATCAGCTTTTCTCTCTGAATCAGATTTGGTCTTTACATTGTATTAATGACAAGGTGTGATGTGTTATGTTCATTCATAGCTGCCTAAATCACAAATTGACATTAACAGTTAGTTCATCTGCCTGGTAAGAAATAGCTGCACAGTGGCCAATGGTGTTATGATTCATTAATAATAAGCAGTAGTCCTAAACGTGTTAATCACCATAACTGATAAACGTAAATGCAATAAAAACACCTTTTACTTAATGAATATAGGAATGCCAAAATAAAGAGGTAAATTAGCCTTGTCCGGTTATCAAAGTTAATGATTTTGCACTCTTCCTTGCATTAGGACACATACACTGGCTTTTCTTGCTTTACAAAAAAATGTCTATGGGCAGAGAGTAAAGTTACACCCTTGCTTCTGAGCTGTAGTAAATATTTCAAAATTACATAATCATCTGAAAATTGTTCCTAAAATGCCATAATGTGATTAACTTTGGAGGGATAACATCCTGTGGGTCCTCGAGATCGTTTGAAATCAAATCTTAGTCGAGAGCAAAACAGAGTGTTTATTGTGATAAGTCTATTAAACTAAATATAACTAAAGACAAAGGACATTATTTGACATTTGGTTAGATGCAAAGTAGTAAAACAGGTTTAAGTATTTTTGGGATATAAGGTTTACCTTACCCATAAGAAATCTGTTGAATAATAATCACGATTATAATAGATAATGTTGTTCTCTCCGATCATCATAGTGTGAATCAGGACTCCTAAGTTAGGTGAAGACGTTTACACATGCAGCACAGCTCTGGGACATGTAAACAGTCATTTTGAAATGATAACTTGTTTCCTGTGATAATGATCGGTAATTTTCCTCATACCTGTTGTATAATAGTTACTCCTGGTCTGGTTTGTTTTGAGTGATCTACCTGATTGCAGTTTTTCTTATTACATAACAGCCAACATGTCCCCCTTGCAAGTTTGTGCCCATTGTTCTCAATGCATTTTTGTCCACAAACTATTAAAACACAGCACTCACACTGCTTCTATGTTCTTATGTGCAAAGACACCTACGATGACACTATGACTCTTTGTTTTCCAGGGTCAATTGTTCCTTCTATTTTAAAATTGGAGCGTGCAGACATGGAGACCGCTGCTCAAGATTGCACAACAAACCAACCTTCAGCCAGGTGAGGATGTGACAGCTGTGATTGAAAGGCATTGCTTTGGACTCTGTGTCCTCACTTTTTTTTGTTTTTTTTGCTGCTAAAACACTTCTGGCCATGTTTCAATGCTGTAACTCAGGAACAGAAGAAGAGATTGTTCCAACTTGACCAGTTGGCAGCGCCACACAGACACAATCAAATTGCTCCACCCATTACAAGTTTTTGTTTAATGTGTCATCACTTGTGTTAAAAAAAAAAAAAACATGTCCTGTCGGTTTTGTAGTTTCTTTCTCTTTTAATTCCCATGTTTTACCATTATGAATTGCTCCAACAATTTTTGTTAAGCATGCATTAATGAAACTATAACGATCTTATGTGTATGTGACACACAAATGCTGACTCTGCGACACAGGCCAGTTTACAAACCACTATAGCTTTAGGTTAATGAGGATTTAAAGCCATAATGAGCTTAACCTAAAGATGCACTACAACTTCCCTGTTGTCATAATGGTGGCTTTCTTTTCTTCAGTTTCAAGGATTGTTGTGGCTGCATGACAGTCAGAAAATATAAAAAACTAAAATATGATCACCAAACAGTCCTTTCTGACCACATATCTTTTTTTCTCTTCCTCTAACAGACCATCCTGATTCAGAACATCTACCGAAATCCTCAGAACAGTGCACAGACTGCCGACGCTTCTCGCTGTAAGTCAGAAAAATAAATAAAAGTAGATGTGAGGCGCTGCTTCAGCCCTGTTAGCCTGGACACCCCGTTATCTCCCGAGTACCCCACCCCAAATAGTCATTCACCTGTTATCAGCTGAAACTTAACACCACGCACAAACGCCTGCTTGTGGCAATCTGTTTTTCAGCCTTGAGTATCTGAAGCTCACGTGACAGTGCAGTGCAGTGCAGTGATGCCGCTACACAAACAAAATGAACAGTACTCACAGGCTGTGCTTACTGTGCTAGACCAATGAGGAGTGTGTATGTAAGGTGTGTGTTTATTAAATATGCAGAGTCCAGCCTAGTAGAGCTGAAGCAGAACCTTTTACACAGGTAGGTGTGTGATTAGAGGTCTTTGCATTTACACATTTTACTCTGCGGTTGATATAAAACAGTTTCTTATGACTGTTTCATATCAACACTTTTAACCTGAAAGGGTTAATTTCCTGAAAACTAAATTTTAAGGTTCCTGCAGACAATTGAAAGAACAATCCCAGTCTTAATTTAGCTTTGATCCATTTCTTTTTGTATTACAACTGCCTGAAATGTTATTGCCAGAGTTGCTGTTTCTATTGGGATCATTCAACTCCATTCAGCTTCACTTCAATTCACAACCTTTTCAAGCTAAACTACATCAACATCGTGCAGTGGAAATTATAGCCAGACTGTGCAGCCTGAAATTGTTACCTACTTTTGATATTTAAAACAATTAAAAGTAGGTTAAAACTTTTAATGCTTAGATCTTTGTAAGTGAGCTACAAAACAGTTAGGCGGTTGTTTCTGAGATGCTTGTGAATGCAGCTTAGCCCGTCACATAATTAGCTGGAACTTAGTGCAATTTCCTAAATATCTAATCACATCTTTTTCCTCCCCAGCTCTATATTTGGTTGGATTTATATCACAGAAGTTTACGTTTTGTATTTCAGACCATTTCCCTCTTGAACATTTACCTTCATAACCTTGAAAACTCTGCCCAGTCTGCTGATGGTTTACACTGTAAGTTCTCCTTTCATCTGCAGGACCCTCCAGCACCGACCACCTGATTTTTCTGTGTCACACCTCCCCACATTAATCTGGCTTAGCGTAGGAATATGTGTCCTCCAAGGACGTCTAACGCATCATGCCATTTCCTGGAGTTAGCGTAACCGGCCTCATGCTGCTTTGCATGTTTTCCTGGCCTAAGTCAAGAGAACCTGAGTCAGTGTGGTACAGTAATAATGTGCACAGATGAGCTTTGGTTTCAGATCCGTAATGAGGCTCAAGAGCTACGATTAACGGACTTCCCCTCTGCTCTTCCCTTTACGCTTTCACAGAACAGTTTCAAGTTTTTAACTCTGATTCATACTGTCCTCAACGCCCTCCTTCATGTATAGCCATGAGGTCACACAAATATCATGTGTTTTTACGTCATAGCCCCTCCGCACATACTGTCCATGCAGTTGCACAAAAAAAAAAAAAAGGTGAACCATTGGTAAATTTCACTGTAAAGTAAACTGTGCAAACTAAGAGGGGTCAGCTGTAGTTTTTCTACTTTGCTTCTGTGAAATAGGTCGAATTGCCACGAGCGAGAACAGGCTGTTTTCGTAGCATCCATCAACATACAGAATCTGTGTTTGCAAGAAAGCACCACGCTATGTAACTACACCTAGTTTTGTCCGTTCTAAGGATTTTTATCCCAGCATCTGTTCGGCTTCGCCCTGACTCCCCCCATGTTGACATTTTTTTAGGCGCAGTCAGCGATGTGGAAATGCAGGAGCACTACGACGAGTTCTTCGAGGTGAGCGACCTTTTGTGCCTGTTACTTGAGTTTATCCACAAAATTGCACAACATGACGTCACAGCTGTGTGGTCTGCCTTTGCTCGCGCTGCCAAAAGGTGCAACATGTCATTGCCAAAATGCTGAATCCGGAGTCCTTTATTAGTGCAGTCAATATTTACGCAGCAGGAATTTACCTCAGCGTTCCCTCATGGAAGATTTTCAGTCAGATAAATTGGCAATTTTCTGTTTTCATGGCTGTGGCAGTTTTCTGTCCCAGCTTGTGTTGTTGAGACAGGATGTTTTTAGGTGCAGCATTTTGAAAGGTAGATAAAATGTAAGGAATGCTGTGAATTACTCCTCACAGTGGAAACGTTTAATACAAAGCTGTAAAGTATAAAATGTTTTGGCAAGGAGAGTGAGACCTTCACTGGCAAAGCAACTGCACATGTACACAACACGTGTTACAGTAACAAACCACCCACAAGAGGTCGGTTAGCTGGGCTTACCGATTTCCTTGTTACCAAGAGCTAAATTTAACAGAAGTTTAGGAACCGGTCGGACTGGTTGAATTATTCTTTTCCTCCCTTTATTTCCAACACAGGAGGTGTTCACAGAGATGGAGGAGAAGTACGGAGAGGTGGAGGAGATGAACGTGTGCGATAACTTGGGCGACCACCTCGTGGGCAATGTTTACGTTAAGGTAGGAGATGCTTTTTTGTACTGATAAAACTGATATAAAAGAGGCTATTTTTCATGATTTTATACAAGAAGCTCTTGTTAAAAAATAAAATAGAAATAACCGTCCTGTGTGTGTTGCAGTTCCGTCGTGAGGAGGACGCGGAGAAAGCGGTCATGGACCTGAACAACCGCTGGTTCAACGGTCAACCCATCCACGCAGAGCTCTCCCCCGTCACTGACTTCAGGGAAGCCTGCTGCCGTCAGTATGAAATGGGGTGAGTAACAGCTGGAGATGTGATGCACACACTTCTTTTATGCATAGACTCCCGAAAACAGCCTGTCCCCTTGAAGCCGACATCCAATCAGCATTTAAGATACCTCCAAAAATGTTTGAACGACTTAATCACATTATAACCTGGCTGCTTTATTGCAATATTTAGAATATTTGACATGTTTTAAATGAAACCTTGTGTGTGCAGACTGCACAGGCTTTGGTAAAGGCAGTTTGGAGGAATGTCTCCAGCAAGACAATCCGACATTAAGCTTCAGAGTTCACCCTGTAGCTGAGCGACCAAGCAAAGGGCCCGAGGCCTCAGTATGTGGAGCCCTGAAAGCTCCAGGCTTTACTCTGTTAAAATTGGTTTATGCTCATTTAATTGAAACAGTAAAGCACAGTATCAACTGACATCAGGGCAAAGAGCAGAGAAAAACCCCAGAGATCAGGGACACAGGAACCCAGGAGCTCATTTTTTACCCACATGTCCTCAGCTGTATGAAGCCCCACTCTTTCCTGTGTTCCCTTCCTCCCACAAGACGCCGGTCTCCTACCAGCTGCATGGCCACGGTGGGAATTATCGCATTTTCTTGTAAAAGCAGTGATAAACTTTGTCCTTGCACAGTGTGAGGGAACGTCTGCTCCTCTCCTTTATGAGTCTCAGTGATTTTCCATTGGATCGGGGGTTGTTTGCTCTGCCAGCGATAGGACGAACACGAGGGAGATAAATCATCAGATGTTTTGGCGTGCTGGCGTGCCCCTCAGAATGTGTAACTAAGAGCCTTTTCGTTGTGGCACCGCTCCACCAAATACAGTGTCAGCAAGTTTTAACTCTGCATGTACTTTTCTCCCACAGAGAGTGCACCCGGGGTGGCTTCTGCAATTTCATGCATCTGAAACCCATATCGCGGGAACTTCGAAGGGAGTTGTATGGCCGCCGCAGGAAAAGGTGCGGAAATCTACAAAGCCGAAAAGTTTCTCCTCAAAGATGCATTTTGAATTTTGTAAATGACTCTTTACTTTCTCTCCCACCAGGCACCGCTCTCGCTCGCGTTCCCGGGAACGACGCTCCCGCTCCAGGGATCGACGAAGGGAACGCGAAAGGCCGCCGCAGAGGCCGAGGGATCGGGAGCGCTCCGGGCGATTCTGAAAGAAGCCAAGACTGCCCCACTGTCCCACCACAATCCCGCCCTCTTGACCCCAGCAGTGATGATGACAAAGTTATTTCCTTTTTTTTTTTTTTTTTGGTGAATTGTTGGAAGTGTTTTTTCTTTTATTTCCTTTTTTTAAGACAAGCTTGTGTCGCTTTCTCAATAAAACAGATTTGTAACTCTGGCAACGTTTGTTTGAAATAACATAGGTACATTTCCTTTGAACGGAAGCAAATCAGGCTAAGTAGGCACCAAAAGCTCAATAATACCCTGATAAAGGTTGTGATTATAACTCTCAAACATTTGGTCATAAATCTCTAAATACATCGACCCTAATAATAATAATATAAATGTAAGATTAATAATATAATCAGTGATAGATGGAAACAGGACTACGCCGCTGCAAATGGAACTAATACACTTCCTCTTTCCGTTACATGCTTTTCAGTTTCTTTTTTTGATAGTGACTGATGCAATATTGACCGAAGCTTAATCAGCCAGTGGTGTGAGCCTTTCTGCTCTGCACCTTTGTTTTCTTTGGAAGCAGTTAGTTGTTTGTTACTTATGTAATAGGTCATTTGATAAAATTAGAAAAAAGAAAAAAACAGAATTTGTTTCTGGGCATTACACAAAGAGTTTGGACGGTTTAAAACATAAAGTGTTAAAGTTGTACTCTGTAAGTCAGGGAGAAGATGAGTTGATATTCTATCTTTCATATTTGCAATTAATCAAATAACCCTGCAGTGAACCTGAGACTGTGTGGCTCAGCTTGTGGCATCTGCTCTCTGCTGTGCCAGGATGCTGCTTTCTACTACACTACTAGTGTGGTTAGTAAGAGAAGTGGTAGAAAAAAAACCCAGAAATCTGCTTGGTATTTAAATCTATTTTTGTTCCTAAATAATTCACAGCATTACAGCTTTTTCTGAAAATATGTATATTTAATTTGAATATATTTGATATGATAATAATCCCAGGATATGCTGACCAATTTAAATAACATAAAACACATTTTTTTTTACTGTTGATTAATGTACCATTTTGGTTGTGGCAGCTTCTCCTGAGAAGTTCTTGAACGTGTCACATGCGCTGCAGAGCATGCGGTGCGTGTGTTTGGTCAATAAAAGGTAAACAGATGGTGCGGACAACTTTACCACAGCCTTTTCCCAAACCCTTATTGAGAAATCTCTGCTGTGATTGGTCGAGCGGAACAAACAGACGCCCTCGCGGCAGCCAATGAGCGGCCACCGTGAAACTTTGACCACGCCCCTCTCTCCGTTTGGTCCACGTGTTCCGTCACGAAAGCCGCTGTCTTTGTCGGAGGCTGCTCACTCCGAGGTGCCGTGTTCAGGGGTCGACGTGAGCATCGGAGTCTTCAGTGATTAATTTGTTTTTCTTCTTACACATTTTTTTTTCTCCCAGCATCTCAATCTTCAGGTGAGTGGGGGTCAGACTAAAGGAGGGAGCGATGGATGGAGAGATGTAGGAGAGACGCTTTAAAACACGTGGTTTTTTTTTGTCGCGTTTGGTGCCTGTGGTTCAGATGTCTGATGCAACCTTGAAACTGCGTAGTGCAGATATTTGATGCGGTGTTTTATCAGCGCGTGTACTTTCGTTCCTTCCTGCTTATTTCCCTCTGATAATAAACGGAGAATTTCTCGTTTCTTTATAAATGAATGGCAATGATTACGAGAGGGGTTTTCGTTGTTTTTTGTGTTTTTATTCTCCATCCATCCATCCCTCCGGCGCTGAATCATCTTTACAATTCTTATTGTTTGTCGTTGTTTTATATTGTATATTGTTATATTTTATCAATGCTGTCATGTAGATGCTCTGTTATATTTCTATTAGGCGTTCAAGCAGTTTGCTGATGCAATATAGGGCAGCGGCTGATCATCAATTGACCTACTATTATATCGATTATTCGCTCAATATAATGTTGATATGTTCATCACAGTGTCCCCTCGAGCTGGAGACTTATGTTTAAAGGTCCTACGCCAAACGATGTTTAACATATTTAGCCATTTATTATATAATGTATAATATAGCCAAGAAAGGCAGCAGAAATCCACATACGAAACTGAAAGCCATTCGTTTTGGTATTTGGTATCAAATGTCAAATATTTTTCAGATTAGTTCATTCATCCTTTAGTCTTTAAAATATCACACACCAGCATTAAACACTAATAGTAGTGTCCAAGGGAGCTCAAGGTGTCATCTTCACATTCTTAACCCGCAAAACACTTGAGCCTGAAAGAAGGAAATGTCTGCCTTTTTTTTCAATTTCAATTAAAAAGGGATGACCCTTTATTAATATTATTTTAGTAGTAGGCCTATTTTGATTGATATGTGCTTTTCAATTTTTTATTATTATTATCAGTTTATAGCTGTGACCTGCCAACATCCACATAAAGGTGAAACATGGTTATTTCCATCTAAGTTTAAAGGTCACCATCATCATTAGGTTGATTTTTTTTTTTATTAGGTGTACATGTCCGGTGTGTTTTTAGGGCCAACATTCCTGCTGCTCACATGTGGCCCACCATTTGTTATGGCTGAGTGGGTATCTATAGGCTTGCTCTTCTTGTGCCGGTGACCAGCTGATACTTTGGTTGTGTTTGTTGCTGGTGGAGCAGTTATCTGAGCAACACTTAAGCCTATTTTTTTTTTTATAATAAGCTGAGATAGAATTAAAAAAAAAAAAGAAAAAAGATAGGGGGGGTCTACTGCTCTGGACATACCAAGGGAGATTAGAAATGTCACTACTTAAGCAGATAACCAAGTCTGATATGGTAAGAATATTACAAGGATTTTTCATTATGCTTGGTTTGATGTTGCCAGACTCAGATCAGGTGATTTGGCACTGCATTTCCTCGTCCTGGTAGGTATTTGGGGATTGGATTTCTGGCTTAAGTGCAGCATATTAAACAAATTGAAGTTTCTCCTTCGTCAAATCCCCTTTCAAGTCTTCCCTGCAGTGCACTCTGGGCTCCGTGCCGCATACTCTCACGGAGGATCAGGTTGCCCTGTTGAACCCACGTATCACCTACACTTTCCCACATTTACCGCAGCGGTTGTAGCGAGTGTAACTTTAATTAGCTGCATGACTAGTGGTTGAGATCATCTGATGCCAGAGTGAAGTGTTAGTTCTGGGCAGGAAACAGACGTTTAACACTTAACAACTTGAGAAAGATAGTCGTTTACCTCGCTGATGAAAGATAAAGAGATAAGATAAAAGTTGAAGTTTCTCCTTCTTCTTTTTTAGCTGTCAGTGATTGCTGGAGTTGAAAGGGCCTATCTAACTCCACAGCAGATTTCTCTCCCATGCAGAGCTGTTTGCTTAAGAAGACGTGGATGGTTTACTGTGTGGACATTGTCCCAACTCGGGCCGGAGTCAAAGAGGGGCCCTGGTTTAACAGCTGGGCCCCGGTGTGTGCACTGTGCATTAGTGAAGGTTCATATGAGCTGGATGGTGGAGAAACCTAATGGATGTAGGAACAAGTCAAACAGAGATGTTGATGGGCTAAAAGCTGGAAGGAGGCAGAGTTTTAGTTCAAGATTATCATCATTTGAGAATAAATGAAGCAGAAATTGTTCATTAAAACACCAGCAAAGGAGGAAAAAGGCCTATTATAGGTTACTACAAGAATAATAATAAAGAGATGATAATACGTTTTGGCATTTAAGCTTCACTGATGATTAATACTATTAGTTTACTGCCAGACCAGTCTTTATTATTTGGCAAACTGTGGGATGAACTGTCTTCTCCTGTCCCGAGGCTCATATAAACTCAGCTAGTTTATTGTGTAGTTAATAACCCGATTGTCTGGGTAAACAGTCAGTTACCCACTTCACAGCCCTGCTACTAAATTTACAACCGAGCAGTGCTGAACCTCAGTTTAAGGTAATGTTTGACATTTAGTTATACATTTGTGACTTTTACAAGCTAACTTACAACCAATGATTGGGTCATTTTGGGTTTACATTCACAAACAAAGATAATGTAAGACACACTGTCCGTTGGTGATCTGTCTTTACCAAGAAGTCTCATTGTTCCCTTTTCTACAGTGAGTAATAACTTAACTTCTCAGTTGTGGTTTCTACATCAGCAGCAGAATACACTTGACCAATTTTCTCATCATGACTAAGCAAAGTAGGAGTAGGGGTAAAAAAAATCTTGCAGTGCAGCAAAGGATGGAAAAAGAGCGAGTGCACTGTTAAAACCCACAACTTAGCATGACCAAGCATTGCCGGCACTGACGTGACTCAGCAATAAATGAGTAAAGGAGTGGTTCGCTGTTTGTTTTCCACTAGGTCCTGCTTTTATTGCATCATACATCAGTGCAGGTGGAGACAAATTTATAATACACTTCAGTTGTTTCTTTGTTGATAGTGTTTCTTTACAAATTACAAACAGTCACCTCGGTTTGTCTGTGTTCTCCAGGGTAAGCCATGCCGTCGGTTCCCTCAACCAAAGAGTCCCCTGTGAAGGGCCCAGTGTGCCCCCACGCTGCCAAAATGCTCAACCACACCAACGGAGAGTCCAAACTGCGGGAGGGCTCCTTCCCGCTCAACGGGGTCGACAAGCTGCCCATGGTCGGCGACGGCGAGGAGACGGCCCGGACCATCCAGATGAGCACAAAGAGCACCTCTCCCGAGAGGAAATGGATCCGGCCCGACCTTCCCAGCCGCTGCACATGGAGGCTCGGGGCCACGAACTCCGACTCTCCCCACACGCGAGTCCCGAGGTGAGTCTCATTTTTCAAGTCTCCGATGTTATGACATATGAAACTATTGCCTACTGAGGCGATGTAATGGACGTGAGAGCTGTTGAGGCCCGGCTTAGTCAGTAGTCACTTCATTTTATTCTCTTATGTGGTCTTTAATTTAATTTTTTTTTGGTCTGCTAGTGTTATGTCTTTTTAAATCTAATTGATTTCATCTCATTACTTGATTTGTCCTTTTCCTTTTCACTTGTCATTCATCTGAAACTCTTTGAACTGTGTTAGATGAGTGAAAAGATTGATTGGATTTGCAGTGGAAGCCAGTGGCTCACCTGGTAGAGCGTGTCATCATCTTTCTAACTGACTTTACTGCCTCACCAACAAAAGCTTGCGTGGGATTTAAATGCACAGACAGCTTTATTATTTAGTCTGTCTAAGCCGGTGAAAACCAGTCGGGACAAATAACTGAGAAGTGACAGTTGACACGTAAATTCCTGTTCTTTGAAAAGCGAGAAAGCAACAAGTGGCAGCTCGTGCGATATTACATCACAGCGGTCGTAACAAGTAAAAACAACCATTGTGTCGTCGTGTGAATCCACGTGTGCAGACGGTAACAGTGTGTCCTCCACTCTCTCCTCCCAGATCCCTCACCCCCACCATCCTACCCAACATCCTGCACAGGATCGGCGACACTCCCCTGGTGCGCATCAACAAGATCCCCAAAGCGTTTGGACTCAAATGTGAACTACGTGAGTCACACCCAACACACAAGCCAAGACACATACTCAGATAAGGCAGAAGGTGTGACTGTTGGTAACATTTGACACATTCACACCTGGGAAACTTGAAACAATATGAGAATTGCATCATTTCCCCCAAAAATGTAACCCTGAAGCAAATATTTTACAAATGTGTCTTTTTTTTAGTGGCAAAATGCGAATTCTTCAACGCCGGCGGCAGCGTCAAGGACAGGATCAGCCTCCGCATGGTGGAGGACGCTGAGAGGAGCGGCATCCTGAAGCCTGGGGATACTATTATCGAGCCCACGTCTGGAAACACTGGTAATTGCCTGCACGTGTTTGTACTCTGCAATGTGTGTGAGGCTACGGGGGGGAGGTGTCTTTTAAATATGTTGAGTCGAAGTAATGTAAAACCTCTATGTGTGTGTGTGTGTTCACTTGTGTTTAGGTATTGGACTGGCCCTGGCTGCAGCAGTAAAAGGCTACCGCTGCATCATCGTCATGCCTGAGAAAATGAGCATGGAGAAGGTGAGTGAAAATGAAACTATCACCTCTGTCAGGGGTCACACAAGTCTTTTTGTGTCTCTTTCATTCTTGTGTGTGGCATGTGGCGTTTCATTGCCTTTAATTGTCAGTGCAAGCTATTTTTAGAATGGCGGAGCAGAGCCGCCAGCTGCTCTGAGCTACTCTACGGAGGCGAAAACAACTCTGTCTCATAGCGTTCTATTATTATCTCATAGCGTGGTGAAGGTGCAGGTCACAACTTGTCCACCAGAGCGTTTTGGAGTTGAGTGTGATGAGGAAAACCAAGAAATCCCATTAGCCTCCGTAGCGTAGCTCTGAGCAGCTCACGGCTCTGCTCCGCCATTCTATAAATAGCTTGCACCGACAATTAAAGATAACAAACCTACTGCTATGACTATAGGGATTATGGCAATGGGCCAATTTGCCAAAATGTTGAACTATCCCTTTAATGTTTTATTTTGTTGCTCCCACCCAGGTGGACGTCCTGAGAGCTCTTGGAGCCGAGATCGTCCGCACGCCCACCAGCGCCCGCTTCGATTCGCCGGAGTCGCACGTGGGCGTCGCCTGGCGCCTCAAGAACGAGATCCCCGACTCCCACATCCTGGATCAGTACCGTAACCCCAGCAACCCGCTGGCTCACTACGACACCACGGCCGAGGAGATCCTGGAGCAGTGCGACGGTACGAAGACCTGAAACACAAAAAAAAAAAAGCACACAAAATAAAATCAACTCCTTTGTCTGAACCTGAATGAACTCTCCTGACAGGTAAAATCGACATGCTGGTGGCGGGAGCCGGCACAGGCGGCACCATCACAGGCATCGCCCGCAAACTGAAGGAAAGATGCCCCAACATCAAAGTAAGTTTTTCTCCGCTCAGAATTCAAAGAGAACAAGTCAAGTGTTTTTTCTCTAAGATTATAACTAATCTCATAAGTTAAGCTTTTGTGATTATTTTCATGCTCCTTGAGGAAGTGGGATAACCGCTGAGCCACTTATGAATGGTGTGATTTGTCTGCAGATTGTTGGCGTTGACCCAGAGGGCTCCATCCTGGCTGAGCCTGACGAGCTTAACAAGACCGATAAGACCCAGTATGAGGTAGAGGGCATCGGGTACGACTTCATCCCCACCGTGCTCGACAGATCAGTGAGTTCCAGGAACTTTTATTCCCTCTCGCTTCTCTTTTTGTTATTCTCACCCGACCCACAACAAACGCTAATCGCAAAATGTTTCGTATTGTTTCCCCCAGGTGATCGACGCCTGGTACAAGTCCAACGACGAGGAGTCCTTCAACATGTCTCGCATGCTGATCAGAGACGAAGGCCTGCTGTGCGGTAAGTGCTACGCGCCGGTGGCGGTGCATGCTTGCCAACGCCAGATGTCTGCGTGATGTGAAGTGTGAGCTAACGACAACGCTGCTTCCCGCCAACAGGGGGCAGCTCCGGGACGGCCATGGCCGCAGCGGTGAACGTCGCCAAGGAGCTGAAGGAGGGCCAGCGCTGTGTGGTCATCCTGCCCGACTCCATCCGCAACTACATGTGAGCATCCCGTCCAATAACAAGACGATGTGTTGATACATTCATAATTTTCCGATTCGAGTGGGGGTTTGAGAGTCAAAACAAGCAGAAAAAATGACAGTAACTGCAACAAACGAAGGACAAAATACAATGTGTAATTATTCAAGGCCTTCGTGCAATGCTGTTAGAGTTTAGTTTCCCTCTTGTATGTTTGTATCTTTGTTGTGGTATGTATGTTGTCAGTAAAGGACAATACAACTCTGTCTCACCCTCAAGGTCCAAGTTCCTGAGTGACAAGTGGATGGTAGACAAAGGTTTCCTGAGGGAGGAGGACCTCATGGTGAAGAAACCATGGTATGTCCGTTTAGTTTGTTCTGTACATTTTGTGCTGTGTGAATATGTGTATGTGTGTTTGTGTTCAATCGTCTCATTCCTCTGTGTCCGCTGCCAGGTGGTGGAACCTGAGGCTGCAGGGTCTGAACCTGTCGGCCCCCCTCACCGTCCTGCCGACCGTCACCTGCCAGAAAACCATCAAAATCCTCAAGGAGAAGGGCTTCGACCAGGCGCCGGTGGTGGACGAGGCAGGGTGAGTGCTCTGTCCGAACAGCTGAAACACTAGTCTGCACCTGTGTGTGTGTGTGTTGCACCTGTTGCAGTGTCAAAGGTCTAACCAGTGTTTGTGTTTGTGTTTGTGCGTACAGGTTAATCCTGGGCATGGTGACTTTGGGGAACATGTTGGCCTCCATCCTGGCAGGAAAGATCAGGCTGTCGGACCCCGTCAGCAAAGTGCTCTACAAGCAGTTCAAACAGGTCAGACGCGACTGTAAACATCTCTTCTTTTTACTCTGTTCCTACCTCTGATTGGCCGACAGCAGCAGCCAATGAGGGCGATTGGTTCAGGGAAGCATCTCCCAGGTTGGGGAGGCTGTAAACCAACTGAAACTCAACCTCTCAAGACGTTCTTTCATTTTCATTCACAGATCCGTCTGACCGATAACTTAGGAAAGTTGTCCCGCATTCTGGAGACTGACCACTTTGCCCTGGTGGTACATGAACAGATCCAATGTAAGTACACACACACACACACACACACACACACACACTTGAGTCATAACTGTGGCGCCCTCTTGTGGTAACATGATAAAAAGACACTAAAATTGATGCATAAATCAATCATATCTTTAAAGGGGAACTATGCAAGATTTTTTACCTTAATTATTAATAAACTCATTAATTTATTAAACAGCTTCTGGGTGATTGTGATTAAATGAGTGCTAAGACTAATAAGAATAAAGGCTCTTTGCCTTCCACCTAGCGTCTCTTTGCCGAAAACCAACCTTGCAAGATCAGCACCTCCACTCCAGTGTCCCAGCTCTCATCTCTGCAGCACCACAACACGGAACCTGTAATCTCTTGTTTATGACAGATAAGACTGCACAAATATTCACATCGTAACACGTATATGATATATAATGTTATCCACTGCTTCATAGATGTGCATATTTCCCCTTTAATATATGACGTATGGTATATTCACATACCTGTACATATACGTACATATAAATTAATCAATCAGTGTTGTTATTCTCAACAACTCAAACTGAGTGTACACATGCGAGGTCAGTGTCTTTCTCAAGGACACTGTGTTGACTGCTGTCGTGCTGCCACACCTACATTTTTGAGCTAACATTGGTCTGGCTCAGTGGCTCGGCTTTCATCCTTCTCTGATACACGAGTGTCAAAGTCCAGCTGCAGAGCGAGCATCGCAAAGACTGTTTGTGTGTTTTCGTCCAGTCCACGGCACCTAACCTTCAGGCTGTGTGTCAATACAGAGTTAAATAGACACTGAAATTCCTAAAAAGCAGCTCAAAGCAATTTTATAGTGTGTTTTTACATTGCTAATAAAAAATAGGCAAACTACAGACTCTCTGGACTTGAACAGGAAATCCCATTTCACATCAACACACTGAGGAATTTCTGAATTAAAGTCTGTGAAACTGTAAAGGACAAATTCTCAAGCTGTTTTATGTTTTTCCTTGTCTCTTAAGCAGCTGTTGAACACACAGTGACCTTTGTTAAGTGCCAGATCAAAGCCGGACACAGACAGACTTTTAAATGCTGTGTAATTGATTTTATGAGCCCAGTAATAAAATAAAAAGATGGACAAAATGTGTCTGATTTTGTCCCAAGCTGCACTAAAATAGTTTGGCATAAATGTAACTAGCAGGTGGAGGGAAAATAGAGTGAATATTACACATAAATTCTCATCACATGGACAGAAACATGACCAAGAGTCAATGCTATTCTGGCTTTAGAATTTTTTAGATGTGAAAATTAGTCTAAATATTCTTAATATGAGACAATAAGGAAACTTTATTTACAGTCTGCTGCCCTCAAGTGGCCAAAAAAAAGAACCAATGCTGCTCTTTTTTTGGTTATCGTCTAAAATAGACTATTACCAGTTGCATAATATGTTTACAAGCTTATACAACTCAGTATCATTAATGATTAACAATATTATTTGGATGTTATTATGAAAGCAGCATAAAAACATTGCGGTTCCTTCTCATCCTCCACCAGACTTGACAGACGGCTCCCCCAGTCTGAAGCAGATGGTTTTCGGGGTGGTGACGGCCGTCGACCTGCTCAACTTCGTCACAGTACGGGAAAGGAGGGAGCGATCGATGTCGGAGTCGACTGACGAGCTGAACTGAGCTGGCAGAGACTTGAAACACACGCAGGACGCTATTGTATATTTAATTCACTACAGAAACAAACAAGATGATTAGATGTGTCTGAAAGATTGAAAAAAAAAGAAAAAAAGGAAGTTTTAGTTTGAGGTTAGATCTTTTTCCAGTAAGAAAAAATTGATTCTTTTTTTATGTTTTAAGTCTTAAATGAGCAGTATATGTTGTCATTTAGTTATTTTGTTTTATTACTTATTTGAGGTATTTGATTTATGACTTATCTGCTTGTAGTGTTCAAAGAAATCTTTTGTAAGTTTGTAACTTATAGAGAGCTTTTTGTTTTGTATCAGGGTTTTAAATAGAGGCCTCTGTGTTGCTGTTCTATTCGTCAGAAAGGAATATGATTGATTCACTGCGGCCTTGTGTACCAATCAAACAGTAGTGATAAGAAAATGGTCTATCATCCACATTCATCTGATTTATCAAGTTTTGACAAGAAGCCAGTTGCTGTATATATGATCTTTCCAGTGTTGCTCACTGTGTGTTGCTTTTTCATTTGTGTATGTGTATACAAAAAGAAATACATGTGGAGTATGATTTCTATTGAAAAAATCATTTAGTGTTATTTCCCTCTTCTGTTTCAACACAGTGCCTGTGAATTAACTGTAAAGAGACTATTTACGCTTGGCTGTGTCGAGGAGAAACATTTTGTATTTCGTTACCTTTCCTTTATGAGTATGTACTGTATGATTAAATAAAATTTAAAAGAAAGTCTGACAACTGCCGCCCCAGTTATTGGAAAGAAAATATGACAATAACAAATCACAAAGTTGCATTTCATACCCATAGTCTTGAAGAGCGAGGAGGTATTTTTTTTATATCTAAACAGTACCATTATATATAGTATATAAACTCACACTAATTTTTACATCTTAAAATGAAATTTACTTAGTTTGGGCTTTACTCAGGTATTTTTATACCAGAAAATATAGCATTTGTGTTTCTGTTGCTTATTCATTTTCTTTTCTTTCTTTCTTTTTTAACCAAAATTGACAATGTAATATTTTAAGGCTATTATAGATAGGCTAACTCTCCCAAGATATGTTTAGGCCTACATAGTGTACCTAAACAACTGTCAAAGATAAGTATTTCAGAATGGCAGGCTAATGTGTGTGAGGATCATGAACGAAAAGGAAATGTGAACATTTGCTTTGCAAGTCAATTTATTGTGTGCGCCCCATAGACTGTAAAAAGAAGGTGCGCCCCTAAATATTCTGTTATTAAGTTAGGGGCCACTGTGGTTGCCCTGTATGATTTAATTCATTCATATTGCATATCTTTACACTGCGCATTAATAACTTTTCCCAATTTGTAAAAAAAAAAAAAAAAAAAAAAGGGGAAGTAAATGCAAATATTAACAGTCATTAGCGCTGTGTTTGTTTGTTTTCACCATGTGGTTTGTAGCGCATGTAATGGTCTCCTCTTAGCACCGTATCGGCGGAGCATAATTGGGCCGAGTCGTTTGATCAACGGTGTGTGTGTGTGTGTGCGTGTGTGTTTTGTGTTTAGACTCCGCCCCTACTTGGCGGCTCCTTCGGCGTACCCTGGTGTTGTGAAGGAGCGAGTCCCCATCCCTAAGCAGCGTCCAATCAGCGCTGTCAGTCGGAAGCCGTTGACCGTGGAGATGTATGTTGTGTGGTAGCTGCCTGCTACGAGCGAGGCTAGACAGGCAGTATGGCGGAGGAGGGCAGTGTGTACGAGTTAGAGGGGCTGGAGACACAATTACAGAGTTTGTTAAGCCGCTACTCCGGTGATGAGTTGCGTGCCGACAGCGAACCGTTCTGCTCCGACTTTCGCAAGGTAAGGAGCCGCGGCTGAAGTTTGCTGACAGGCTTGTTGTCGAAGATAAGAGCATAACGTAAATTGTTAGCCGACTGCCCCCTCCCCCAGAAGGAACTGGCAGCTACAGCGGATAGCATTAGCTATTAGCCGTTAGCCTCGAAAGCTAACACCCAACTAATCCGCTTTTCGCTCCATAAAACAGTTATTTTAACCGTGACGTCTGTTCAACTTCACACCATGGCAACGCGAGCCGAGTTTCACTTGATGCTGTCGAAGCGTCCGATCCAGCACATTGATAATATTTTGACAATGGTTGTGCACTGTTTAGCTAGCATGCTAACTCGGCTAGCCCTCAATCTACCTGCAAGTTAGCTTAGTTAGTGCGCTGGATGTTTACCAAATTAACACCACAGTGCACACAGTTTGGCTAACTTTTTCACAGCTTAATAACGCCCTTTTGAAACCATGTAACAACCCATTATCATGTTAGAGTCATACTGAAGCAAAACTAGATGTTGCTCTGTGATTAACAACCTGTATTATCATGTTTTTTAATTGAGCTGTCTCAACTCTTGTTAGCTTTACGCACTTTTGTAATAATAGGTAACACAGTTTCTCGACGTTTGCATAAAGCTATCCAGTGGTGCAGTCTAATTTGTTATAGTGGGTATACTGAAATCTTAATGCTTTTTAAGTTGGTACACTGTTTACACCTGTATAACACAGACTATAGTTAGATAGTTTTGTTGTGGTGGGTATATTGAAATATTAATGCATTTTAAGTGGGTATACTGTGCATTATATCATATAGACTAAACCACTGAAGCTATCTAAACGTACAGCCATGTATCTGGTGCAAATGTGCATCAAATGTCAGTTGTGGGAGGATTGCTGATAAATGTCCTGCCACATCGCAAAAGATTCACAGATAGGGTTACAGTATACTTACAACCAGCAGAATACAATGCAGTCCACAGCTGATTAAATTCCTACTTTGCTACTGACCTTGCATTAAAGATTATGAAGTACAGTTAATATATAAACAGTAAACAGTTTGGGCTCTTTATGAAGGCGAGTTCAAGTCAAACTTGTGTTGTGTCGCTTTGATGGACGATGATTGAAACTAGATACAGGACAGGACAAAGGGCTGAATGTAATAATGTTGTTGACATTCCTAACATTCAGGAGATTACATTGCTGCACACGAGTGATGTTTTGAATCTTCATTATCTATAAGCTCATCTATAAACTATTATTTCATTATATGTGATGGCATATTTTAATGATCCAACAAGCTGAAAAATACAATGTAAATATGTGCTAAATGCCATTTTGTGTTTGCAGACAGACCCTTGAGTTACATGTTATGTTGTGGAAGTAAGCTGCAGACATAACTGTTCCTATTAAGATAATGGATGTGGCTGGTCTGCATTTACTGGGCAAAGACTTGAGTATTATCATGCAGACATGTGCCCCAGTCATAATGATGATTCCCATGTTTTTGTCTCGTTTCCCTTCTATTCTAATGTCATACAAAATGAAGGTGTTTGTTGCGTGGTTGCACCTTTAGATTTATATATACCATGCTCAAAACACAGGTTATTAGTTTGGTTGCAATTACATCCTGTATTCATTGATGGCTTGTTGCAGCTTTAACTGGTTGTTATTGGTGACAAATGTATGAATTTCACCAGACCATGTGCAAGTTGTTTGCATGCAGTCAAAGTATCTCTTATAAAAGGCTAAATTAACAATAGTTTCCCTGTTATATTGATTTTTGACTCACCCTTGTTCTGCCCTTTCTCTGTGCAGCTGGTGGAGGAGTTTGCTTCTCGCTGGCAGGTGCCACTGCCTCAGCTCAGGATCCTTAAGATATCTCTCTGCTACTTTGCGCGAGCCTCCACCTCCTTTACATCAGACTCTGATCATGTGCTCCACACACTCAGCAGTTTGGCCTTGTGAGTATACATACCTTAAGGGTTGGCTTTCAGTCTTTACACATTGACATAATGGACACAGATTTAATTTACTGCCTTGAAACAGCAGCATGCTAGATTGTCCAGCAGCACGTACCTGTTGTTCTCACTATTGCTCAATGTCGAAGGCAGGTGATCGGTGAGACTGAGAGCTACAACCACATACTTTTATACCTCAACTCCCCCCTGCCATCTCTGAATCTTTGAATTTGTTGTGAGAGAGATCATATCACCACTTGTGAAAGAGGACATGTTTAAAACTGTGCCATCTACGACCACATCTGTGAAGTCCAGCGTATGAAAAAAGCTATTGCTGTTGAACATAATTAAATGTATTTTTAACACTGACCTGTCGATGTTCCCTATAAATGTGATTCCCACCTGCATGGCGTCTATGAGTCTGTCGTGGTGGTGACTCATCAACCTGTTATGTTAGCTCACCAGTACGTCACTTGTTCTGTGTTGGAGCTTTGTCAACAGTTGTTGCATGAATTATTGTCCCTGAATAACCAAATATCCAGATGTTGGCATTTATATGGAGCGTAAATTAGATTTGTTTTTTACTGTCATGTTTTGGTTGCTGCTTTGTTCATCAACCATACTGTATACTCCTCTATATTCACAAATACATAGATTTTTATAAAACAACACTTGGTAGTATTTTAATAAACAGAGAAAAGAGTACAAATGTTCATGTGTGATAAATTAAATCTCTGTATTTTTGTATTTGTCATCCACCTCTGAAGTGGTCCAGTATCTTCTGGGCTGTTGGTGGTGATGTTTATGGAATTGAAAGTTGATTGTGTTCATTGGCTCACACAAACCTATTTGTGAGCCAGGAAAACCCCTGGCACGCTGCCAGCTGTAGACCCCACTCCATCCATGAACTCTCTGTCCTCCATCCTCAGTCCCTCTGGGGTTCCCTCATTTTTCCCAATTAACTGCTTTCCACTGCCCCTTTTCTCCCCAACTACTGTCTTAGTGAATGAATTTATATGAATGTATCCAACAGAGCATTGGTTCTGAAGTTGTTTGGCTTCTATCAAAATATCCAAAGTAAACAATGATTTCTGGTCTCCTCACAGGAGTGTTTTTGAGTTGCTGCTGTTCTTCGACGTGGATGACTTCCTTCAGGAGCCACTGAAACAATTCACTGTTACATTCCAGGTGAGAAGGACACACATAAAATCAAATATCAGAGACTTTAGGAACTCATTTACAGGTGTATCATTGTAGTAAGAAAGTGATTTAGAATAACAGTAGTATTATAATTCTGTTTTTTCTCTCTTTGCCCTCTTCCAGGAATGTCATTCGGCCCTTGCGAAATATGAAAATGTTCACTTACATCAGGTGCAGCATTTGGTTCAGGGTGGCGGGCCTTGGGCCAGCTCAGTCTTACAGGCAATCCTCAGTGAGTCCAGTTTACCTCAGAATGAAGGTAGGTAACGTTCAAGATTTATTCAGGGGTTTAACAATCATGAATTCCAGACAAATGTGGATTTGGTGAACCCATAATTTGCTGTATAAAACTCTCTGACCACTGACACCTGTCGATCACATGTAAATACAAGTGAGTCGTTCACCTCTATTCGGTGTTAGAGTGTTACTTTGCCTCCATTTAAAAATGTTTATCATCATTTTATATCTCAAACTGATTCATACTGTAAAAGTTAAACTCTGTTATCTCTGCATGTCCCTTGCAATAACTACTGTTTGCAGCATTAATTGCTTTCTCCTGTGCCTTGGCCTTTCCGTAGTGGATGGGTGCATCAGCTCGGAGCTGCCGGTGTTCTTCGAGCTGCGGGTGCGCTACCTTTTATCCTGCAAGCGGGTCAGTGAGGCCATGGCCCTGGCTAAGTGTTGTGCTAGGCATCCCACAGCAGGACAACACTTGTTCTTCCTCCAGGTCTACCTCACGTGGCTTTACAAAACTTCACAGCATGACCGCCTACGGAAAGAGGTAGGTAGAGTCACTATTAAAGAGTAGCGTGTCTTTCAGTAAACATGTCGGAGCTATGTTTTGGGCTGAACCATTGCTTCTATTTTCATGTGTTTTCAGGTGGACGACTTAAGTGGTAAAGAAGCAGTACACATCATCTGTAGTTTGGAATCTGAGGAAGAAGATGACTTGCTACTAGCTCTCAGCAGATCCTTCCTCTTCCAGCAGCTCCGCAGGGGAGATATGTACTATCTATGGTAGATAAACTTAAATTTTCATTCTCATGTCAGCCTAGTTGTTCCCAATTTCTACAAAAACAATTAAGTGGCTTTAATTATAAACTCTGTTTTTTGCAGTGATCTTGTCTTTATATGGAGTAAACTTCATAGTCGGTTGAATACGTCAAAGGATGCGCTGCTTGAGGAGAGTCATCAGCTGATGCTGTCTGCCACGAATGTCAACTCAATCTTCCCGTTCATCAGAGCCATACTGCAAGAGGTGAGGTAGAAATTTAAAACCAGGTGCATGTTTAAAAGTTACGATTCCAAGATGTTCGTATCTCACCGATTCCTTTGTTTGTAACTTTCTAGCTTGGTGAAGATGGCATCCAGTTCTGCGTGGAGCTTTGCGCTAATGCCCTGGAGTCTTGCCTTCCCTGTGATGTCATTACCAAGTCCCTAATCTACAAAACCATTGCTGGCCTGCTTCCCAATGACCTGGAGGTTTGCCGGGCGTGTGCTCTTCTTGTCTTCTTCCTCGAGCGCACTGTTGAGGCCTACAAGATAGTGTACCTGCATTACATGCATCCGGATCAGGAGTACCACGTGGATCACGGCCCCATTGGGAATCGCGTTCGCTTTGAAACACTTCAGGTAGAGCTTCAATATGCACAGAACAGATAAACCACATTTGCCTGCTATTTTCCCATATCATTGTGCCGTAACATTTTCTCCTCCGTCTCCCCTCAGGTGTTGAAGAAGGACCTCTATTTCGACCCAGAGTTTTGGAACCTCATTGCTTTGCGGACAAATTGTTTGAAGTTGATGAGTGAGAAGGTGGTTAGCTCAGCCCTTGAAGAGATCATGGAGGACAAATGGATCCACAGCTATCGCACCAAAGAGCTTGGTTTTCGGTCAAGCACATCATCATGTCGGAAAGGCAGTAAAGACGCAGCTGCAAAGAAGCGGCACCATAAAGAGGACAGACATTATAAAGAGGGCACTGCATCCAAAAGACTAAAGATGGGCCAGGGCAAAACACGACTAAAGAAAGGCGCCCATGGGTCGCAGTCTCTGAAGGAAGCTGAACCTTTGAGGCGGTCGTTTTGGCAGCTGGACAGAATGCAGGAGGACGGTGGCAGTGGGCACAGACAGAGACGCACTACACGGCTCTCGGAGAAGAACCCGCCGAAACGAAGGATTAGGAGACCCAAGTGGCTTCTTGAAGACTCAGGAACTCTTGAGGAGAACAATGCTCCTCTGAAGATCAAAAAGCATGGGCATCAAAAGCACGACCATCGGACCCCTGGCGTGAAGAGGCCTGAAACTGGTCAGATCAAAAATAGTGCAAAACTCAAACCTTCAGTGAACTCTCATTTAAAGGCAAAGGAAAACAAGCACCAGAGAGGCTTGTCTGTGAACTGTCTTAAACAAGCCGCCCCTCCACAAGTCATCCTGGAGCTCTCCCTACCAGACAACGAGCTGATGGGCACATTTACTGAGGACTCTTGCAACAGACAGAGGGGCTTCCCTCAAGTGCTTCTGTACAAACCAACACTGAAGGTTCCCGACACACCGCAACCCGGGAAGACCATGCATCGCAAGGAGGTTGTTCTTAGAGCACGGGATACTACAATGTTTGTACAGCAGCTGCACTGCTACGCTCGCCGACAGAAAGGAAAAGGTAAAGGTTCGAATGTTCACAGCTCAGTATCGACCATCACACGCTCCTCTGTGCAGGGAAGTCCTCCTAAAACTCCACCGAGAGAGATCTGTGAAAAGCCCGAGGTGAAAGGCACAGCCACAGCTGAAACTGCAGCATCCCCAGTTTTAGAAAAAGACCTTCAAGCTCAAACGACAAAAGTGGTCTCGCGGAAGACATCTGTAGCAAGAGAGCTCTCTGTAAAGACTTCTGCTGAGACGAAAGTTCCTGTTGCTCCACGGACACCAACGGTGGCAAAAGTTACAAAATCCCCAGGTCGAGACAAGGTCAATGTATCTCCAAGCAAAACAGAAGGCTTGCATACCATCTCTCCAGCTAGAGAGCTCCACGAGAAGACCGCTGCTGTGTCACAGACTTCAGCAGCAGCGACAGAAGCCTCGAGGTTGGACAAGGCCCTGCAGGCTCAGACCGCCGCTTCACCAAGAAAGCTCTGTGAGGAAACCGCTGTCGAGATGAAAGTCACTATTGCCTCACAGAGCCCGGCGGCTGCTAAAGTGACACAGTGTGATACAAGGTTAGATAAGGCCTCTAAAGCCGAGGTTTCACAGACGACAACAGCCGAAGACAACAATCAGAAGACAGTTACCGGTGGAATCTGTCCGGTCTCCAGTACAGATGACATTGGCGCTGCAGATCAAGTACTCAGGTCCCTTTCCTCAGAGGCTGAAACTGGCCAAATTCCTGCGGCCCAAGAACAAGCAGACACTCCAGAGGTTAGCAACAGCACTGCTGAGGCAGATGTCACAGAGGATTTACCTAAAACCTCAAAAGGACATGCTCCTGGTGGAAAGGACACAAGCCCCAGAGGAAACGTCGTCACTCTCAGTAAAGTATCGGAGAGCCAGGTTCTGTATTGCCCAACAGACCAGGACAGTATGAATGACATATCTGATCTGACGTTGGTAACGGAGATGGTCACTGAACTCACGCCGGAGGCTCTTGCTCGAGATTGTGAGGGCGACAGACGGCGAGCTCCAGAGAACAGTGCTTCCAAGGAGTCGACAGCTGGTAGTAAACCTAAAGTACCTCACAAAAAACGGACTACCTCCGGCTGCTCTGTTCCAGACTGGGAGGCCTCAGCTGATATGCAGCTGAAGAAAGGGAACGGGGGAAATCAGGACATTGCTCCGGAAACATCTGAGGACTGCGAGGAAATGGAAGATGAACCAGAAACAGAGGAATCCAAACTGGAGTATTGTTGCACCTTCTGCAACAAGGTCTTTAAGGGAAGCCGCGTTGTAAAACACGCAATGTTCCACTATCGTAAAGACGAGTGCATGTTCTGCGGCACGATGTTCAAAGACGACCTCCTGGCCATGATGCACCTCTCCGATCACATAGAGAAGCTCAAGAGGATCAAAGAGGCGGCTGATAACAACGAGACCAAAGACACATCCAGACCGAAAGTCAAAGGTCGCCGTAGCGGGAGATTGAAGAAATCTGCTCTCTGTCCTAATTCAGAAACACAAGATTCGAGCCCCTCTCAATCCAGGAAGTTAAGATCTAATGACAAGTCAGCGAAGGGTCAGCTTTTACCAGAGAAGAAACAAAACACATCAAAGCACCTTAATAGAGAAACTTCTGTTCATAAAGTAAACGGACATATTGGCAAAAAGAAAGAGGCTGACACGGTGAAAAAGAACTCGGAAGCTAAGAAGGGACGTAAGAAGCAGGAGATCTCCCAAGAAAGAACAAATAAAGGATCTACGGATTCTAAATTGCCAGAAAACCAACATGTAAAGATGGCTCCCTCTGCATCTTCAGCACAGGTAGAGAGCGAGTTTGGTTGTTCCACTGAAGATAAAATTAAGGAGACAGATGGGAAAGATGCCGAGGAGGGAAACGTGGAGTCAGAGGAGAAACTTCGCTGTCCTGTGGATGGGTGCGCTTGGTTCACGGACTCAACGAAAAACCGCGTCGCACTCCTGTACCATGCTCTGGATGATCACAGTGGCGAGCTCAAACCTTTAGAACTGGCTTTCCGTGTGGGACACAGCAGATGTTCAATTTGCATGAGAGTTTTGTGGAGCTTCGAACACTTCCAGCACCACGTCGAAAGACACAGGACGTCTCCTCGGCATCCCTGCCTCCATCAGGGCTGCACCGCCAGGTTCAAAACAGGAATGGAAATGAGACGACACGCCAGGAGGCACAGTCCGCTGCAGGCAGTGTGCTGCGTCCCTGGATGTTCGCAACTATTTATTTGTCTCTGGGCACTAAACCTTCATGAAAAAGAACACTACGGATCCAAATCCACTAAATCAGACAAGATTACAAAAGAGCAAACGGGTAACAAACATGGCAACACGGCTATTGGAAGGAAGCACCAGGATCATAAACCAAAAGATGCCACTGCTGTAAATAAGACTGTGAGTGTAAAGCCTGCTCGGAAATTGAGAGGAAGACCTCCACATAAATTGTCATCAAGAAAACATGTCAAGCCCCTCTCCGGTGTCAGAACGTCTGTGTTGAAACAGGAGACACAAGAGAGAAATGAGGATTTAGGAAAAGATACAAATGTCTTAAAGAATCTCTCCAACAAAGATACCTCCACTGAGCCTGCTGCTCCTAACCTGAGAGTGAGGCAAACGTTAAGAAAAGGGCAAGTAAGTAATGCAAACCTGGCAGCACACAAAACCCACAGAGTGATTTCATCATCATTGTTAAAACACAAGAGCAAAGTGAAGCAGAAGTTAAAGAGAAAGCAGATTGAAGTAAATGCAAACGGTCCCAAACGGAGAGGTCGTCCTCCTAAAGTGAAGAAAACTGTGTGTGATGAAAACACTGGTCAAAGCAATGAAACTGGCACAGAAAAAACAGTTTTACAAACAGATCTGAAGAGCCCTGATGAACCTGTGAGTGCTGCTAAAGCAGCAGAGACTTCAGATGTGAGCAACAGGTTAACAGAAAAGGAAAAGAGTGAGCAGGACCAAGATGAAGCCAAAACTGCACAAACATCAGCCGATGAATCAAAGTCTAAGAAATCAGCCAACAAGAAAAATCATGTTAAACAAAAGCGGATATCGCACAATAGCTCAACAGTTGTGACAGATGACACTTTGAATCAACCAAGCACCACCACCCCCACCACCTCAGCAGGTAAAACACAGAAGCCAACCACTGACAAAACGAATAAAGTGCACAAAGTGAGAAAGCGCTCCAGCCAAACTGACTCAGATGTTCGTGAGTCAAAGAAGGACAAAATTACAAACAGCAAAGTCAACACCAAGACTGTCAAGAAAAAAATTCCTCTCACAGAGCCAGAGTCGGCCTCAAAAAAGACTGACAAGGCCAGGTCTGTCGTCCCACAAGCTGAACCCAGAGCAGCAGCCACAGTTGTAGTAGAGAGTTCTGCTGATGAGGATGGAAAAGCAAAGGCAGGAAACATGGAGTCAACACAAAACAGCAACACAAACACTGTGTCTGCTGTTACAGCGAATAGTTTGAACGAGGCATCTGCACCGCCCACCACAACAGGAGAAAAACCGCAGGAGGTAAAGACGGAGAAAAAGAAATCACACATCGTGAAAAAAGAGAGACATAAAGAGAAGAATATGAAAACGGCTTCTGTAAACTCAGGCAAAACAAATAAGAAGCACAAAGGTGTCGATAAAAACGGGGACAAGAAGACAGTCAAGAAGAAACGGCCGAGCAGTGACCCAGGCAAAACAGCTGCCTTGAAAAAGACTGCCAGTTCTAAATCCATAGTCCAACAACAGGATGAGGCCAAAACAGCTGCAGCATTAACAGAGAGCACTCTTGATAAGGAGGGGAAAGTAAAGGAAGAAGCCACAGATGCAACACTTGATGGCTCCGGTGTCTCCGTGCCTGCAAAGTCTCCCCCACCCACTGCCACTGATGAGAAAACACCCAAGGTATCAAAAAAATCAAAGAAATCCAATGATGTGAAAACACTTGACCCAAATAAAGCAAACAAGAAGCGTAAGAATATTCACAAAGACGGCGAGGCGAAGGCCGTGAAGAAAAAACGTAAAGATCAGGCTGATCCATCCTCGTCGAAAAAGCTGGAAAAATCCAAAACTGATGTGATGTCATCCGCTGAGGCCACAGCAAAGGTAGAGGAGGGGAAGACTTCAGAGGAAACGCCACAACCCACAGCCAGCAGCTCCACTCAAGTCAACGGGCAAGTGTCAAGAGAAGACTTGAAATCCACAGTGTCTAAGGAAGCCCTCGCCAAGTACAGCAAGACCCCGTACCTGCGGCTGCCGCCCACCGCCTACCTGGACGAGAAGTTCATCACCATGCCAAAACGGAGGAAGGAGATGTCGCTCTTCCAGAGAAGCCCCCCCACGAGAGAGGCTCCTGTTGCGGCCGCTCTGCAGAGACAACGATGTGCCAATTGCTTCGCCACTTTCAACAGCGCCGAGGAGCTGCAGGGTCACATGCAACTGCAGAAGTGCTCGAACCTGTTTGGGTTTGACTCCGACGACGAGGGTGAGTCCGAAGCCTTTGTTATTGAGTCGATTCTCAAATAAATAAAAATCCGACGACCACTTACCTCTTTTTTGTTTTTTCTGTTTCAGGCAACAGTTGAACAGGTCTAGTAAAGTCAAAGTGGACTGGTTCCTGGGATGGATCGTACCTCAACAAGATGATTGCTCTCTCTCAATGACTCGTCCATTATTTTTGGGGGCAAAGACTCATGCATCAGGAGTTAATCCGAGAGAAGACGGAGACTTTTGCTGCAGCATGTGCCTGTAATTCAAGGGGCCCGGGAGCGGCCAGAACACACGTCGCATAGCCAGTCAGTAAAACGACTACTGAACTGAACCCCAGTCAGACTGTTGGTAGAACAGCTAGTACTGAAGTGCCTGCTCTGGAAGCACCGTGTTGTTTCCAGCTGCTTCACCTGGTATGGAGATTGAACATTGTGGCTTAAAGACTGGACTCTTGAAAGCTGTGAAAAAAAAAACTGATGCTAGATGACAAGGCTGCTCCTGCTATCACTAGGATACATATTTTTCACATCAGTAAGCCATAAAATGACATTGTTTGCTTTTTGCACTCTTCTCATAAGATATTCTGTTAATCTCTTTTGTTTTTCCTGCTTTAACTCTCAAAGTAATGGGAATTGTACATTAAATGCTCATGCTTATTTTAACATCCTAAAGTTACAAACAATAATTTAGACAGTGTAAACATTGAAAGTTGAAAGATTGCTGAATCGAAGTTCTCTTTGGGATTTTTTTTTCAGTGTATATTTCTTGTTTAAATACTAATTGTATTTCTAATGCAAAGTTCCCCATGGGATTGATTAGGCCTGTGCTGCCTGTCCTCATTGTGACTCACCAGTAGGTGTCAGTGTGCACCAATCTCAATCTTCTACTTCAGATTTTTTTTCCTCTAACTAATCATAAGATGATATTGTTTGCTTTTTAGCATCGCACACAGTTGCTCCACTGTATTTAATGCTTTTCATTTCCGGTAACATCCATCAAGCTGCTTTTCCTTTAGCAATAACGACTACCAAAAACAATTATGAGCCAGTATCCCACTGATAAGTTTCTGGATTCTATAACTGATCATGTTTTTTAATCATTTGTTGTCAGTGGAGCAGCTGAGATTATGTCTTATATTGTATTTTTCTCACTTAAGTATAGATTTCACATTTTTATCTTCACTCAACGTGTCCAAGACCATTGGAGTGTTGTGATTTCTCTTTTAGGTTGAATGTTGTCTATAAGGATTCCTTCAGAGTGAGAGAAACAAGAGCTGTGGCAGTGAAAGTATCACAGTTTTACCAGGAGGCCACAGCAATCTTTCATGAGCAGCAGCAGGTTATATTTATTTATGATTCATTTTCTATCTTTTGTAAATATTTGAAGAGTTTCACTGGCTTATTGTATAAGGGGTTGTTGGAGCCAAGTTTATATTTTGTTCTTGAAGAAAAAATAAAACCTATTTCAAACGGCATCTATTCTATTGACCTTCCTATGGTACACTGCATACCACGGGAAGTGCATGGTTTTCAATCAGGAGAAGCGTACAGCCAGAGAATCGCTTTCCTAATCGGGTCCGGTTATCGTTAGTAGCAGTTCTAGCAGCCCTTTGTAAGCCCATTTGAAATATACCTGTTGAATGAATTGAACTTCATTGAATGAACTATTTTCTGATTTGAAAAGGAGACAAGCCCACAGCTGCACCCAGAAGACCTGGATTTCCACCAAGCGTCCCCCCAGGCTCAGGCTCCCCCTGTCCGACATTTCAGGGTAACTTGGCTGCAATATGAACACAGTACCTTGTCAGTAGATGTGTTTCTGGTAGCTGTAGATGTCTGTGTTCAACGTCAGTCTTGTTGGTCACTGACAGTGAGCGCTGAGGCAGACAGACAGTTACAGAGAAGCCAGACAGAAAGGTGATCGCTATAATCAATCTGAGTCAATACTGTTTATTGTGGTAGACAGAGAGAAAGGGAGACGGCTGGAGAGGAGGAGGGGGAAGAAGAAACGGGAGACCACAGAAAGAGTCAAGTTCCCGCTCACAGGTGTGTGTATGTGTCTGTGCATGCTAAGGGGGAGATATACTATTTCTCTCCGTTGTTGCGTGAAACTGGAGCAACGCAACGTGCATTTCTGATCATGTAGTTCAAAGAGAGTTTGCACGGAGCTGCTCTTTTAAAGGGCCAGTGGCGAATTATGAGCTAGGATATCTTTCATCAGTGAATTATGTGGGTTAAATGTGTGGTGGGAACTAGGATAATTTCACTAACTTTAAATGCAAAAAGATGAATTAAAATCAAAGGCTAAACTTATAACATTTACGGAAAATGTACCAGGGCAGACTCATAACTCATAGTTCATCTTACTTTTTAATCATACTTCAAAACAACTATAAATATTTAATCATAGAATGATAGAAGAATATCAGACTTTTCCTGGATCCGTATCATACAAACACTACAATCATTTCTACACTGCAGAACATCTTCATCTTAACAATCAGTGTTAAGGGGTTAAAATGAATCTTTTGCAGTGCAGGGAAGACAGACAAGTAAAATCATAGTTCATATCTCCATGGTAATTATTAAAACTACAGGAGTACAAAGACGTGTAAATAGTTTTGTTCCAGAACAATATTTAGTTATGATAGTGACTTAAATACAGTATTTTACAACTACAAGATTCAATCGTCAAAGTATCACAGTTTTAAATATGACAAAGATTTAAATATTTACAAAATATATTACATAAAATGTCTGAAGTTAAATAAGTAGAAGACTTAGAGCTGTGTCCAAGTCTTATCCGTTCTGACTGGATCCAACTGTGTTTGAAGGAAGTCTTCACAGAGCAGCACTGCAGTAGAGACAAGTAGAAACTAGAAGATATAATAACTGTAGGGAGTGTTTAAATAAGTGTTTAATCAAACAGGCTCTGGCATTAAACTCCTTCTCGCCCATAAAAAAAACAAGGGTACTTTCTTTCACCAGCATGGTAAAAGACAAAACTAAGTTTCAAAGCCTGAGATGGAGATTCGCTCCATCCCCGTCGTTACAGACTCGATCTGTCCACTCGTATCAAGATCCAGAACCTGTGATGCTTTGAAGAGGCCAACGTTTCCACATCGCTGCTGAAACAGGCCCCGACATCATCACCACATTGCATGAATTCTGCAAAACAAATCCTTCAACCTTTTTAAATACCTCATGACTCAGTGCTGCCAAAAAAAAAGAGTGTGAAGTTGCCTACAGCTTATTTAATCTCGAAAAAAAGACAACATGATGGAGTCTGGTCTGTTATTATCTTATTCCACTTTCCATTTTGCACAGCGAGCGGTGCCTGTGTGCAGCAGCTCGGTGGTTTCTGCTCTTGTTGGAACATGTCGGAGATTAATGCTTGCTCAGGGTCTGACTGATCCGTGCCACTCTTGCTGCCGCGCTCTCAGGTGGTCTCCAGGTGTGACTGGATGTTTCCAGTCAAGATCATGTTATTAGGAGGGACACTGAGAGTCCAATACCTCTCTTGTCTTTTTTTGGGGGGGGATTTTTACACCGCCGTCCCTCCTTTTGTAGCTCCAAATGCTACTCGTGGTCTGTTGTAATCCAATACATGTCAGTGTGTGGTTGCACCTTCCTTCTCCTCCTGTCAGGCGGCATTTCTGCTACTCCTTTGTTCTCAGGCCAAAACGTTTTCAAGCCTAAGTCTGCAGTCCTTGCTCCACTGTCTTGTCTGCGATTGGTTAATTCCAGTCAGTCCTCAGAAAGTCGGGGATGCACTGACAGACTTCGCGGCTGTAGTAAAACCCATTCTGGCACACACGTCTGGGCTTTCTGCAAGGCAACCTGTAACAACTGGAGAGAGGCAGAGAGAGAGGGTGGGTGAGGAGGAGGGTGTGAGCAAGAGCCAGAAAAAGCAAAATCAAGAGGAAGATGAAAGGAGGGAGTTGAAGAAAGACAGAAAAGGGAGGAAATTAGCAAGAGAGTGCAAAGTGCAAAAGACATAAAGAGGAAGATTTTTTAGATAATGGTGGAGGAGGAAGGAGGAAGAGAGAGGAACAGAGGAGAAATAAAAAAGAAGACACAAGGGAGGTTATACTCTCTTGGCATGCACACTATGGATAATTCAGATCTTCACATCCCTTTTGGATAAACACTGATCCAAGTTTTGTTTGTGCGCGCATCAAAAGATCCTGTGTGTGGGAGAACGAGGGAGGATTTCTCCAGAGAGAGGGGGGGGGGAAGAATAAGGTCACATTCTGGGAACTCTCCTTTTCAAAGTCACAGTAGGTGTATGGTCTTCTGTGCACCACCTCCTGTGACCAGATGTTGAGTCAAACCGAGGAATAGACAAAACAATGAACAGAATGATGGAAAGAAATGATATTGGCCTACACTTCCCTGCTGGTCGTACCAGCGACTTGAATGTCGTTTAAAATGATGTGTGAAGTCCCAAATGCTTAAAAACTACTAAGCTAGAAATTTTCTCCACTGTTTTGGCTCTATTATCACGTCAGATGTATTTTAGTCAGTAAAAATAAGTAAAGTCATTCCTGGGAAACAATAAAAACCCTATTGCATAACTTGCAAAAGCACTCTACCAAACAAGGGCAGAAAAGAGCCGAGGACTTGCTGATTTCAAATGATGCATCTCTTTAATGTCTAAACTGATTATTACTCAGCTTGAGTGATTTCTGTGAAATGTAACGCGTCGGTTTGCATGACTTGTGCATGAAATGGTGTTTTATGCAGCGTGTGGTGTGGCAGCGTTTAGTTTGGTCACTGATTGGTTTATTGGGTGTAACTAGATGTTTGGCTCGCTTAAGTGACAGCTAATCTCATCAAGAACTCGTTTGTGTAGTTTAGTAAACACTTTCTTAATCACTGGAGTTAATGTGAATTTGGGTTTATAAGCTGTGAAATTGCTGAATTTGACTTTGAAGAAGCATCCAGCAGTTACATGGGAGTCAAAACAGGGGCTGCAGCTTCACAACCACGGAAATGTAACTCATACCGAGTCTCAGTTTGAGTAACGAGCACTTATTATTTCATCCGTCTTAAGCTGAGAGCGTTTAGAGGCCCTGCCACCGAAGGTCACTTGTGTGTATTTCTGTGAACTTTCCCATACGTGTAAAAGCCATGATTGGGAATCAGTCATATCAAAGCGCGGGGGCTGCTGACGTGTTTGCCTTTGTATCCTGCCACTCCATCTGTCTCCGAGTCTCCGGCCCGCCTGTCTCACGGCTGCTCTGCTCACTGTCATCAAGTTCACCCGGTCTCCCTGCGCGTCTCTCTGCAGGCCTCCGGGTTCACAGGAAGGTTGATCTCCTGCACGCCGGCTGTGGGAACCGCAACACGCATGCAAACCCGCGCACACGCAGCTGAGAGCGTGATCGGACGCTCAGGACGCCCCGTGTCCATAAAAGGCCATATGGAAACATGTGAAATGAAACGGACAAAGCGAGTTTTTTTTTTTTCTGTTTCAACTTTGGAATGTTTGACATGTCCATTGAGATTTTGCCTCTAGCTGCCTCCTCTCAAAGCTCTGGCTCTCAGTCTTTTCCTCTTTCTCTCCCAGGGGGGAACACTTGAGATCGCATCCCAGAGACCCGAGCAGGGCCGAACCCGGCGCACAGGACCGGTTCTCCAAAGCACCAGCCACTGGTTCAGGTAATTCATGATGAGCTGACACAGAAATCTCTTCTGTTGAGAGTTCAGCAGCAGCGCATCACAAATCACAAATCTCCCCTAGTGTAGAGTTGGCTGTTCTCTCTCTTCGTAGCCATGTGGTATGTTGGAAGACACTGTGTACTGACCACAGTCATCTCTGTCCAACAGATCTGGACTCTTTGGGCCCCAGAGACCATGTTACATCACATACTGTACTAGCCCTCAGCATCCCATCACATATTATATGCCCTCTTCAAACACTTAATAAGGAGGTTTGAGTCTGTTCTTGGCCACATATTGTGACACAAGCCTTTATGCATTGAAATAAAAGCAAACAGGTCACTGACCAGAGTGGCAGAGCTGGACAGTTTGCGTAACTATGCGGTTATGTTTATGCAATATCGTAACAATGGAAAGAGGAACCAATGAATTGTTTCGATGCCAGGGTGGAAACCAGACTGTTTCTTATGAATATTATTATCATTGTGGTCAACCAGTTTATGTGGAACATGATGCACAATTTCAATGGAGAAAAGAGGAGGTGGCCGATGTGACACAGTCACACAGAGACAGGAACTGAGCTGATTGCTCAGTATTCTGATGCCAACAAAGAGGAAATGCCATCATCTGTCATCAAATTCCAGCTGCTGTAAGTGGAAAATGTTATTAACAAGCACTTGATTGATGGTTTTCCCTATACTGAAGCAAGATTTATCATTTAAGGCCAACAAAAATGTTTATTATTTCTTATTTGGTTGAGAGCAGAGGGGGTTCTTAAAGTTAAGAGTCGAGTTGGCAGAGAGCCAGAGATACTTGGGATAATTTCATCCCCCAGAGGAGACATTCTCCCTGTGCTTGTCCCGCTCTCTCCACAGGGAGGTCAGAGTGCAGCGCTGAGAAATTCAGTCAAACAGGACGCAGTGTAACGCAGGCTATGTCCACCTACCTGCACTTGTTGCGGTCGAACCTCTTGCCCTGCCGCAGACACGATTCCGCACTCTCCCTGCACTGACACAGGCAGGTGTCGGGGTTCAGCGGCTGGCTCTCGGGACACTGTGCGGCGCACACGCAGCCGCACAGGTCGTCATCCCACCGCTGGCCAGAGGGACACCACTTCCCCTCGCCTTGACCTTCACACTGGCATTCACCTGAGAGAGCAGCAGGGACACAATCAAAGGCAAGCCGTGTTAAGACTTTGCAGCGTTGTTATGGGTTAATTGTTTGGCGGTGGTGTCGTTACTTGTTTGATAGTTGCATAAACTTCCTTCCTCTTATCTGTCGTGATCTGACTGACAACCCTGTTCTCATAAATGTGCTATATTTACAGTAAACCGCTGCTTGTGAAACCCAGATGGATTTGGCAAATTGGTGTTTTTAAGGAGCGCTGTTCTTCTTCATCCTTTCTAGTGCTGCAGACTTTAAGCCTTTGATTCTGGTTTAAAGAACATTATATTTTCATGTGTCCTCAATAACTATAATGTCTCCTTACAGGTGTTGTGGTCCAGCTTCCAGCCCGGATCGCAGCTGTCCTCGGTGAGTCCGTTTCGACACACGCACTCGCAGGTTGACTCCTGCAGGACCCTGTTGGGCCCACACAGAGCCAGCAGACCTGAATCCAGTGAGTCTGGAGGCCACATGGAAAAGAAATAAACAGAGTTATTGTGTTGTGTTCCAGACCACCACTGCACGGCTTTAGACTCTTGGGCTTGTTTGTTAAACAGCCACAGCATCAGAGGTCAAAGTCCTAAGAGGCTTTCCCGAAATGACCATATAAACTGCCTAAATACCTCCAATTATTTATCTATCAAATCATTCTAATTCTCTCCCAGTGGCCTCTGTTTACAGTGGGTTATATAAATCAAAAGTAGGTGGGGATGCTAGGAGCTGTAGTGCGCTACATGATTGTACAAGTCAGATGCCACAAAGGCACTTTGGCTTCTCGTGTTACTGTTGGATAAACATTCCCTCAGGCTGAATTTGTTTCATATCATTTCATTCGCCGTCAACGCATCATCATCATCATCACGATCATTTGGCGGCGGTGGTGGGGAGGTTTTGAAACGAAATGTGACTCACAAGCAGTTGGGAATTTTTGGCCTAAATAAAAGCACAGCTCTCAAAACAGGAGATTTCTAAAAAGCTGTTGACAGGTTGTAGGTAATTTGTGCGCTCCAAGGTGACGGTACACAGATTACACAGCAGGTGGTTTCCAGTGTTGTGTTTACTCCTGACCCTCATGCGTTATCGTCACGCCACCCAAACACAGGCCGGACTGGAACATGCTGCTTCCATTTGGAGCTTGCGTATGACTTGTCTGACATCCTGGTCTCCACCCTCTTAACTGAGCATGTAACAATGCATTTTCTGTAAGTACTTGTGAGTTGTTGTTTGGATTTCTTGGTCAATTTTCATCGGCCAAATTTGTCACTAGGGTTTCATGTTGGCTAAAGTGTGTTTCTTATTTATTTAAGTGTTTCACAAGCCAATAACACAGTCAGAAACTGAACTAGTTTACCTGTTTCTCTCGCCGAGTAGTTTATGGCGTCAGCTGAGACACACACGCAGTTCACTGGATCCCAGAGCGACCCTGAGGCGCAGGGGACTTCAGGAGGGGAGCACCTACACACACACACACACACACACACACGTTTTATGAATGAATCACCGACACTGACTCAGAGACGTTTGCAACCACGCGTCACTCCGTGCTTTCTCTCTCTCTCACTCACAGGTGATCCGTCGCAGCTCGCCTGATGATGGAGTGGAGCGGCCGCTTGGGGAGGCACTCGCACGTCGTGTGGTTGACGAAGGTTACCATGACGACGGCGCGGTCCATCCTGGGAGGGGACAGCTCCATCAGCTGCCGGGAAAGACGGGATTAAGGTCAGAGAGGTGTGTCGGTAAGAAAACAATAACTCATCGCTTTTGTTCCTTTGTTCTTTCATCAGTTGTGAGTTGTGTTTGTGCAGCAGGAGTTGATGTAAGTGTTGCAAAACTTGTGCGAAGCTGCACGGTCTTGATGTCCACTCGGAGCCAAAGGGTGTCCCGTTGCAGTGAGGGGGTGGGATGTGATGCAGATGAGTTTGTTATGTAACTGGGTACATTGTTTTCTGTCCTCTCTCCTGAGGCGGTTTGAGGTGTAAGAGCAGTAAAATACCAACACGGTCGTGTAATGGAGCAGTGTGGAGAATAAACGGAGCGCTCACCGTCTTGTTCACCAGCGAGTGGCTGGTGTTGGCGCAGTAAAAGGCCTCGTTGGTGCAGCAGCCGCCGCAGCGATGCAGCGCCACGCAGCGAGGGAGGTAGAACTGACTGGTGGATTCTGGGTACTCTTTGGCAACCTCGATGCACACCTCTCTGGGCTGGCACGAGGTCCTCTGGATCTCCTCTAGGATGACTGAAAACACATGCCATTAGGAAAGTGGATTTAGTTTTTTGACACTGTATCTGAAACTAAGAGAGAATAGGAGTTTTAATTTACCTGCAATTAGAGGTTTCAGGGGGAAACGGGAGGGAATTATAGAATTAATCTAATTTTCATTTTCCAGTCCTCTCTCCAGCTTCAGGCTTCGTTTCTACATTTATTGCATTTACCACCCACTTTTGTCTGTCTCCAGTGCAATGAGATCTGTCTGGCATTCCACAAAAACATGATTTCTCTTGTTATATCACCACTGCTCTGATTTTTTTAAGCATTTTGGTGCTTTGGCCTGGCTTTTTTTTTTTTTTTAAATACTGCAGAATGAGGAGAGGAGGGGAAGAGCTTTTAAATGTCATCTGGCTCAGACAACAGAGAAATATCTCAGATGTTGTCGTTCTGAGCCCAACTCCAGTTCAAACACATTATTATCTCTTAATTCAACTACATTTGTCATGTTCTTTTTCTTATACCTTCAAAAGTCCCGTCCATTCTATAAAGAGCCTCCTCCCTCGGGTGACCCCACAGGTCGTCGTCGTTGGAGTGGACCGAGGGGCCGGCTGAGGTGGGGGAATAAGACGGGGAAGAAGAGGAGGAGGAGGAGGAGGAGGAGGCCTGCCATGCTTTCTTCCTCAGGCAGTGTTGAAGCAAACTGTACTCTGGGTACACAAGCTGCAATAGCTGATCCACATTGGTTACTGTCTCCAAACTGGGCTGGTCGTCTGACATCACCGGAGCCTGGAGGAGGGTAAACAAGGAACTTTAATAACATGAAATGCAGTTTTAAGAGAGTTTTCAGGCCCATTGATCCTGTTGTTTAATATTTCTGTCCTGATTCGGTAGGAAACCAATCAGACAGCGTCAGCTTTGCTGCTTTGTGCTGGATAAACAGTGAATACCTCTGCTACCAATGTGTTGTGACATGTTGCTGTTGGCTACTGTTAGTTATTATGGGTACGTGTGTCCTCTCCTCACCTACGCACACTTAACTTATTGTTATATTCAAATTCGCAAGGACACCGCAAAGTGTTTCCTTCATGCCCCCGTTTCTCAGTCTGTGTAGTCGAGCCTTTTAAAACCGCGCACTTGAAAAACTTCACCCAAGGCAAAGTGATAACACTTGAAAATACCTGCTGCTGCTGCTGCTGCAGTGCCCTTGAGCATGACGCTGTAATGTGACCTAGTTTTACCCACAGGCTTCTGGTTTCACACATCTGTGCTTTCTAGCACCTCACGGCTGCTTCAGGAGTAAAAACCCAGACTTCCCTCCATGACAGGTCGAACCTCCAGCTTCCTGTCACCTTCAGGGGGAGAAGCAGCTCCGCGTCGGCTTCAACGGACCAAACAAGAGTTGCGATTGTCGGGCTCAGCCGCAACCCACATAATCGCCATCACTGAGGGCTTTATGAGGTGGAAAAGGTTATCGCTCCACAAAACCATTCCTGCGGTGAGTCACCCCCGTAATGATTTTTTTTGGCTGCTGTTGTACTACTCCCAGATACAGTTAGATGATAGATTAAAAAGGTTAATTGTGTAACAGTTTCCGTGTCATGTGGGGATGGGATGGGGGGGGGGTAAATGTCAGCTGAGACTTTGAGTATCACACATTGGTTCTTCCTCCAGGGAGCGTGGGTGATTGTTTGGTTTCCCAGCGTGAGAAGGAGCGAGCTGGCACAGCTGGTCTTCAACCTTAACACAAACCAGATCTCTGCCGTTATCAGCTCCGCCATTTATCTCCTTCTCTGCCTCACTCTCTCACTCTTCCTGTCTCTACCCATCTGGCTCCTACGTCTCACTTTATAGCTCTCCTATGCATGTCATATCAAACGTCAACATCAGCACGTGATAAAGACAAACTGGAGCTCAGGCCGGAGGGAGGCGCGAGTATCAGCGTCATCAAGTCAATGCGTAAAATGAAATGAAGTGGCATCAGGTCATTATCAGGTGATGTTGAATGTGTGTTTCATAAGCCATAGTTGACGTCTTGTGGCCTCTCAGTGGGAAATGAAAAGAACTGACGACTGGTTTTTCATCATCACCGGTTTACAGTTACTCTTCATTAGGAGGGGTTTCCCTCCTCGGCCTTAAAGGAAATGAGCAATACTACGCTGCTGCTGCTGCGTTGGGTGAGGGACTCCTCTCTCTCTCTCTTTCTTTCAAGCTCTTCCCAGATTTCCTCTTTTTCTTTCAGTTCCCCTCTGTTTGCTTCGTGCGGTTAAGAAGTGGTCACATGACATGAGGTCATCGCCGTGGGACTATGAGGTCATGACAGGACAGTCAGTCGTCCAGCGCTCTGGGGTGTGTCCATCATTAGATACAGCTGGCACTCAGGCATGTATATGAACACACCCATGCATTCGTCCCTCGGTCTGTCTTCCTGCATCTTATGGCCGAAGCCGTTGTTGCACGATTGTCTTTGAATTCTTTTGATAACCGTCCAGTCCCGTCAAAATATGACTTGTAATTCATTCATTCTCTCAATTCCAAGCTGATTAGATATTACTCAGTAAATCTCCTCCTGCATTCAGACACAGTGTTTAACAAGAAAGGAAATAAATTCCCAGTCGTAAACTGATGCAGCCAACTGAACATTAAATGAGATATTACCACGTCTCATTGCCAGAGCTTGAGACATAATAACTTTATATTATGTTTCCTGGCTTCATCACAAACAGTGAAGTCAACACTGATGTGGATTGATCAGAATTTTAACAATGACTATTAAATGAGGATTTACAATCAGGATCTTAAAAGAAACTCACTTTGATTGTAAAAGACAATCAGACTGGTTGCTTTTAAGCTTTTGCTTATAATTAAAAATGCTAATATGCATTCTACAAATAGCTATTAAGGGATAAACATTGATGATTTATTCCCCATCTGAATGTTGCAACATGCTGATGACTCCATGTTGTATGTGTACAGCTCTACTGCTCTACCAGCCTCTAGATGTTTTTCTTGGAAACATCTCAACTCATTTGTTGAACTTGTTCCTGTCATTTAATAACCATTAAGAAACATTTTATCACACAGATGACTCATTCAAACTCATTCAAACTATGCAACTCGAGTGAATGAGAAAAGGTGCAACAGTGTTTTATGATTAAGAGACCAAGCATTTTTACAGATGGGAGAGAAATGAAACATCTTACCTCTGTGCCCATGTCTCCAGTTTGGTAATAGTCTGTATAGTCTTGTCCTGAGCACAAACTGCTGATATTAAGCATCCATAGGAGCAAAGCTGGTATCCACATAGTGAGGAGATGGAGAAGAGAGGATGGAGAGGAGATTACAGGGCAGAGGAGGAGGAAGTTAGTGTATTTATAACTGGATGTAAAGTGATAGATAGAGAGAGAGGAGGAGAGGAAGGTGGATGAGTCTGAGGTGAAGAGGAGGAGCAGGAGGGCACTACAGACTCAGCAGGTTTCTGTTTGCTCCCCTCTTCATTCTATCCTGGAACAAAGTTGCTCTTCTGGCGCAGGTTGTTTGAATTTGGAAAATCGTCCGAATAAATCATGATGAGGAAGTCTGGGTTTTTCACACAGCTGGTTTTTCGTTCTCCCCCCTCTTCTTCATAGGAAGTCTGTCCTGCTCCTCTCCCACCGCACGTCGTCCATTCTCGCCGCCGTCCGTGTGGGATGTTATCAGAGTCCCAATCAGCCTCGGTCGTTCCTCTCCGGTCTCTTCTTCGTGCCCTTCACACTGGTGCACCTCCTTGCTTTTCTTTATCTTTATTTTCCTTTCCGTTCAGTTCACTCTGCAGCCGTGCTCTTCCCTCCCTCTGTCTCTCTCTCTCTGATTATCACTGCCTCTTTATCTGTCTCCTGTTTCTCTCAGAAACCTTCAGGGCAAAGCTCTCGCTCTCTCTCTCTCTCTCCTTCGCTCTGTCTCTCTCTCTCTCTCCCCGGACTTTTCTCTTCTTCTCTTTTTTGCCGCTTTCTAAATCTGTCACAACTTTTCTGTCAGGCCGTCTGATCAAAGAGAGTGAGGGAGAAGGAGAAAAAAAAACGTGGAGGAGCTTATTCCAAATCCAGCTCTTGACATTGAGGTTTTTCTTTTCTTGAGAAAAAGCTTGAGGTTTTTAAAAAAAAAAAAAGAAAGAAAGAAAGAAAGAAAGAAAGAAGCTTTTGGTGTTAAGTTCTTTTCCAAACAGAGGGAATGTGCGTCCTGTTCATAGATGTCCTGCTGGAGTGAATGAGAAAAAAGCTACAAGAATGGAAGGATTGTCTGTTGTGGGTGGAGTGAAGGATCCGAGAGAGGATTGTGTTGTAGCTGATGTTGGAGCTGGCACTTTTTTTTCCTTCTTTCTTTTTTTTTCTCCACCATAAATTGCAGGCTATAGACTGCTAACAGGCACTGGCACACATTCTCCTCACACGTGCCATCATCCTCTCCTTAGTTGATTTGAATTCACCGCAGAGGTTTATTTTTACTGTTTTTATGACTGAAAGAAAAAAGAAAAAGAAAAAAAAAAAACAGGTTGGACTGGCTCTTTTCTTTTCTCACACATTCATTATCTTCTCCATCTTTGCAGCGCTGCGTAACAGCAGCAGCAGCAGCCATTGAGGTTTGTGTTCAGTAGCAGTGAATGTGAACGTGAGAGTTTCCTAACTTGCAGCTCTTAAGTGTCTTTTTATGAGCTGTTAATACCCACGCCGTCTCTCTGCTTTACGTCAGCTGCCCCCAATTCCTTCTGGTTTCTCTTCACCTCACTAAACACCGCTTCAGTGTCAAGACTCGTCTGTGTGCGTGTGTGAGAAAGACACAGTTAAAGCCATGAAATTGGCCTCACACCTGCAGCTCCCAACACCTTTTTCTGCTTTTACTCCTCCACACTTCATCAAGCTCCTTTCTTTTCTCTCCCCCCCCCCCCCCCCCCCCTCTCTCCCTCCTGCCTGCTCTGTCTGTCTTTCTCTCTGTGGTTTGTCAGTTCAAGGTCCTAAAAAAGACAAACTTTACATACCTCCTTAACTATACTGCCCCAAGGCTGTGGGCTTGTGTCTCTGTGTCATGAAGGAGGAGGAGGAGGAGGAGGGTAAGGAGAGGTGAACAGCAGAAGGAGTCGACATCTTTGTCTCAATTATGATAGATTTATATATATTCTCTTTTTCCTCTTTCAGGGCAAAGCAGTTACCGACACAGCTGTAAAATAAATTCCAGAGAAGAGGTGCAGACAGGACAGGTGGGAGAGAGGATGAGGAGGGACGGGAGCGGGGAGGTGTGTCTGGGAAACGCTCGAATGAGAAAACATCCGATTTTTTGGGCGAGTCACTGCCAGCCTTCTGCGGGGATTAAAGACGCACACACACAGCGGCAAGTGTGTGCTTGCAGTGTGCTTTATGTGTTGAAATCTGTGCAACCAAATTCCACATTCCAGTCATTGCTTCCTCCATTTCATCATGTGAGCAGGGAGCATAGAATTGGTGATGATAGAGAGGGAGGTTTATTGGTATGAATGTGTGCTTTTTTTTTTTAAAAAGAGAAATTACATGCTGCTTGAAAATGAACTGGCATGAACTGGCATTTAAACTCTGGTTGGTATTTATCGACCACAGTCCCCCCCAGAGGCCGACAACCAAACAAAGACGACCTAAACCTACGCAGAAGTGACGTCAAGTCACACAAAATTGCATACAAATAAGAGAAGGTCACAATTTTGTAATAACAGTACCGACTATGTGTTTCCTGTTTCATTAATAATTTGGCATGATCAGGACGGGTCCTCGGTTCAAAAGCTGACAGAATGATGTTGTTTCTGTCAACCAAATTGAAACTTCTACCAGTCCAGATTTTAAAATAATAAAACAGCCAATTTTTTTCCCGAAAATAAAACCGCAGTAATTTCCTTTGTTTGTGAAATAACTGCCAGGCCAGATGAACTTTGTGAACCAGCTCAAAAATTGCACTTATCTACAGCAGAAATATTTGCGGTAAACGGCTGAATGACAGTCAGACCTGTATCCACAGCAGAGGAACCAAAGAGAGAAGTTTCTTTTCAATCTTAAATCATTATGTGAATTCTTTAACCAAATAACTAAACCTGGAATTTCTCAAGACAGGGAAACTTTACAGTTGCACTTATTATGATTCTCATTAAAACAAATCATAGCTTATAGTGTATTCATGGCAACTAGGACCTCCATTTCATCTACCAGGTACAAGTTGTAACCTTGAGGTGAACACAGAGAACTCACTGAGCTCTTTGGTCCATGAAAACCAAAGAAGAAATGGAGAAACCAGACTGCTGCAGCATCTTCATGCAGTTGCTCTCGAGACATAAAGACAAACCTTTTCATTTACAACAGATGCTTTTATTTCCCTCATTTTCTTAAAATTTAGAGAAGAGGCTTTTTTAAATGAAGTGCATTAAGTGTTTCAACTCAACCTGAAGGCCATTCATCTCCAGAGAAAGATCACTGCAGATTTTTGGTACATTTGATGTGGTATCATATACTGGCAGAACACGTGTCATTATCACAGATATTATTCACAGCATAGTGGATTTAGTTACGATGCAATCCCCTTTAACAACACAAGCAGTGTTTATATTATTTATGGTTCAGTTTCTCTCTCTTTTCACAGCTGTCCTTGCTTGGCATCATCTCCGTTTATCAATGCCGTGTTTTTCAGCCTCAACATCCTGTGCCCTGCGGTAGATAGAGTACCCTTTGCACCAGACACTTGTACAACTCACACAGCAGAGTCATTGTCCTCCATGATTGTGGAAAATAGCTTCCTTTTTTTTTATATCTGTTTCAGTGTGGCGGTGCAGCAGCAGCAGCAGCAGCAGCATGGTGGAGGCTCCTCTCCGGGTTCGTCCGTCCATCCTGGTCTTTACACTCTCAACTTGGATGGCGTGCTGGAAACAGTCAGTAACAAACATGTGGCATCCAGTTAAAAGGATTTCACTATGAAGTATCACACTTTTAATTCTGGAAGCTTCTCAGATGAGCACCAGTTTTTAATTCAATAAGTTTATCTGGATCGGATTTAGTTTACTAGCTACTTTCCATCCGTAGTCCCTGGGCACATAACAAAACAAACATCCATACATGTGCATATATATTATACACCCACTCACATGACACAAACATTCAGGTACAAAACTGATTTCATAACAGAAGGAAATAGGAACATACAGTTATTAAAATACTTCATACTTTGACAAAGTTCAAAAAAATAATTAGATTAATGCTAAAAGAAAAAGCAGATTGAGCAAAGGCAGAGCTACGCTCAGGGATTTTCTGTCTAAGATTTCAGGGCTTTTTTGTGGAGCGACCTGATGGGTTTCAAGAGACAGATGTGTTGCACGTACTGTCCTTCCACATATCAGGTGAAGCGGCTGCGTTTCTGTTCTGTTGAGCACACAATACAGTAGAAGTGGTTGGTTACTGTGAAGGAGATTTCCTTCCAAACAACAGAGGAGCTCATGATCACTTTTAATCCTCTGATGACAAGCGAGGCATTAAAAATCTACGTCCTGTTTCGCCAGAGCCGGCAACAACAGACGATTGGCCTCGGATTTGGCTTCTGCTTTGACCGACTGACGCAGCGTGGGCCTCACCTAGAGACAAGATAACATGTAAATGACAACAAAGGTAGATTTGTACTGGAATCAGATTATATAACAGAACACAAATGTCCCTTTTTTTTTTAACATCCCTCCTCATTCATTTCTACTCAATACACTAGAAGGTTGTCAGTAGCCATGTCTGATTTGTGTGGGTCATGAGACGCTCGTGTAGTGTTGTTACACAGTCTGCAGGCACATAATTAAATGCTTTGTGGATTTAGAGTAATGAGGGCCTAAATTAACAAGACCTTTAATTACATACATGCTCACATGGTTGCTTTATGGAAAAATCCCAGTTACACAGTTGTTTCTTGAAGTCAAAGGTACAACGCACCAAACGGCTGCTTTGTTTGTTTGTTTTTTTATTTTATCTAAGGTGAGGATTCGGTCCCCCCGCCGGCGGCGACCCTCTGCCACGTTGACGTCTGCCTCGCGCGTCCTCTCAGCCTCCCGACACCGTGACTCTCTCTCCCTACGCTCACTGGAAACACCGGAAGGAAGAGGAATGTCACGAATTTCTCCACCACAGAGACAAAATTAACCTGAAAATCAGCCGGTGGTTGGTTTGCCCCAGGAAGTCTCATGTGTCGTGTCGTAACTGTCTCCGTCTCCAATAGGAAAGTTAGTGTTGCATGTCCTGATTGCTTTTAAATGACTGTGTATATGTGACCTGCAGCTGCGTTGATTCTTTTACATGAGGTGGAATTTGTATGTTTTTGATTTCAGAGGATTCCCCACTGGTTTGATGCTTGTTGTGGACCATGCTGGAGTTTAGAGACTCTCCTCCATTGGAAACCACAGAGGGTCCAAGAGAGCAGGGTTTGAGACAGTTGGCACGACTCAACTCAGCTGCATGTAAAAGAAAAACCACACCTGGAGGGTTTTTTTTCCCCCCTTGAACACTTTATCCAGTGTGTGTTTGCCCAGTTCAGAGCGTGTTGTGGCTTTGTCCAAGCTGAGTCAGTGATATTCTGGATCCTCTAGGCCAGAACTAGCCCTGGAAACACGCAAAAGGTTTCAATGGATCTCTGTGGAGCCTGGCTGGTGCGTGTGGCTTCAGACAGACATATGGTGCAAGTGTAGAAAGTACAGTGTGGTAATGTTGTGTTTGTATGGCAGTTTGCTGCAAGTTCCTTTGGAGCTGCTGTACAACACCTTGAGAAATGTTGACTGGGACTGACATGAATGAATGAATGAATGAGCTGGAGCTGGAGGGCAGATGAAGGTGTATATATTATACACATATTTAAGTGCACACAACGTTGTGCACTTTGAGCAAGCCTTCTGGGGACTTATGTTATTTATATACAGAATTTGTTCAAGAAGAAAATATGTAATTTTATACAGTTTTATTTGCACATAAGCACCATGTTGCACTGTGCCTTGTGCTGCTCCATGCCTGCCATCTTGTGGTTTGCTAATGTCACAACATCATTATCAATAGCTGTAATAGGACCCTCTATCTTTTAGAAAGTTATTAATGATTGAACCTTAAGGGATATTTGTTAATTTGCTTTGTTATATTTTATATTATATGACACTGTTTGAACTTACTGACCCGAGCAACGAGCCACTTTCTCCACAATGAGCCAGAGTCCAGACTGTGGACAGGAGGAGGAGGAGGAGGAAGACGACGATGACGACGACTTTCCTGAGCTTCAGGAAACTGTGTGTGATTCTGCACTGGGACTTTTCACTATGTTTCACCACGTTTTTTCTAAGATAAAACCACAGCAGGATTCATGTGGACTCTGGAGATGAGACTGAATCGACGCCAGTCAAAGAAGCAATGCAGGTTCAGCATCTTCCAAACATCATCATCTCTGTGATTTAACCCACAGGAAACATTTGCAATACTTTTTACACCACCATCACTATCTGGACTACCAACAAGAGACGTTGTCACATTTGCCTATTTATAAATCCAGCACGTTGTTTATTCTGTAATATTTCTATGAAGTTGTGAATTGTAATGAGATTAAACAGTTTGTTCCACATGTTACAGTCTCAATGAGGATAAAACACTGTCACGTTATTAATGGCTGAGTGAATATGTCATGTTCATTATGTTTCATCAAGATGAAACACTCCACATGAAGGACACGAGGACGACACAATGCTCAATGATATCAAACAAAACAGGTTCTGGGTCTGGTCTAAACTTGTCAGCCACTAATTGGCAGTCACACACACACAGAGGAGGTATCAGTGTGTTACCACAGTGCCCCCTGCTGGCCACACTCCCTCAGTGAATCAAGTTTATCAGATTTTTCTCTTGAAATTGTGTCGGTTTATTATTATAATTAGAGGCCAGGCAGTTTCTTCTTCTTCCTCCTAAGAAATCCTACTTCCCATACATGAAAAAACACCAAACTTTGCACAAAGCTCCAGATTTTTACATTTAAAAACTTACACTTTTGCAACTTTCACCAAAATGTCGCCTCAATACTTTAGAAACTTTTGTACATTTAAACTCAGTGCAAATTCTGAAGTCCATCACTCTGTTTTTTTTTTCTAAAACTGTAAAACTTATAAAAACCTTTGGTGTCACAATTTTTTGCTTAATTGACACCAAATTTGCTGCGACTGCATCTTCAGACCGTCTTCCACATCCACACACACTGTTAAAGCTCAAAGTCTAGTTTGGTCCACAAGGCGGTGACAAATCACCACCTCAATGTTTCTGAATAAAACACAAAAGTGTTATTTATAGATAAATTGTTACAGCTCAACTATTTGTGTGATTAAATGTTTATTTGTGTGAAGAATTACATCAGGTTATTTTTAAATGACAAAAAAGTAGGTAACTTTTTGGTAGGCTACTTGATTCTCTTTGTGTTAAGTTTAAGATAAATGTAAATGTACACACAAAGTTATGGTTAACAATCCATTGTGTAGCCAATCTTTTTTTTTTAATTTATGTGTATATTTTTGTGTAGCATGTATATTTGGGTGTGCATGTATCAATATATCTGGATACTTATGTAGCAGCAGATGCTTGTGTCAGTCTATTTATTGTGTTACTGTCTTCTTGATTGCTTAGTTGTTTTATTGTTTACTTGCTTCTGTATTGTTTTAATGCATTTGGCTGACACACTCATTAAAGCTGCAAGATGTCTTCAATCTGGTGCTCAACGAGGCCACGCCCCCCAGGAAGGCGGAGCTGCATCTCCATTGGTCGGGCACAGTGTGTGCAGGTGTGTCCTGACGAGCAGTGGCCTTTAAATTCTCCTTCAGTCTGATGGAGCTGCAGCAGAAGGGATGAGAGTTTGCTGCAGATCGTAGTAAGCTCATCTTCTGTCTTTCACTTCAGGTTAACATTATTTGTGACTTTCCCATTTCTTGTTTGTGCTAAGTGGCTCGTGCTAACAATGGAGTCTGCCATGTGCCTCACTTGGTACGTCAGTCATCGTAGACTAATGCAGCTTGCAGTTTGTAGACACTTGTACTTGTAGTTGTTTAGAAGCTGCATTGGTTTACAAGATGGCTGACTTACCAAGTGGAGCACATGGCAGACTCCATTGCTAGCACTATAGCCACTTAGCAGCCTTATTTCACTTCAGGTTGACCTTATTTTGTGCTTTGTTTCATGCTAATCTTTGTCTCCTTTCTACTTCTGCATGTATTCCACCCTAATTGGTACGCTTGGTAAGAAAGACACAAGGTAGACACCTTTTTGTTTAGTCAAACCACAGGACCAACACATGAGTAAGTTGGCTACATTTAGTCCTGTTAAACACTTTGTCCCTGTTCTTCCTTCTAGAAGCTGCCATCCATCCACCGTTGAGCCCAGATCGATGCATGGTTCAAAGAAGACAAAGACACTGAAGATTTGAACGTTAGTTTTATTGTCATTAAATGTTTGTTTCACCTTGGTCCATTTGTGGTTTGTGCAAAGTGGCTAGTGCTAGCAATGGAGTCTGCCATGTGCTTCAGTTATTGTAGACTAATGCAGCTTGCAGTTTGTAGACACTTGTACTTGTTTAGAAGCTGCATTAGTTTACAGGATGGTTTTAGTGAGGCACAAGGCAGACTCCAACGCTAACATTAGCCACTTGGCACAAACCAGTAATGGATGGAGGCTTAAAGTTGTTTGAAATGCTGTTTGACTCCTGTTTGTTTCACTCTAATCTTTGTCTCCTTTTTTCTTCTGCATGTCTTCAACCCTGAGCTAACAGGCTACAGCTAACATGATGGCTACCATGTGCTCCTAATACCTCGACTTGGTAAGAAAGACACAAGACATACACACAACTCTTGATTTTCTTTGACAAACATTTAGTCAAACCGCCATTTTCATTCTTAAAGGCGGATACATTAATTGCACTTAGTCTTCATTCTTCTAGAAACTGCCATCCACCATGAGCCCAGAGGAACTTCACTGCTTGGTTCAAAGAAGACAAAGACACTGGAGACTTGATGTTAGTTTTATTGTTTCTTTAGTGTTAATTAATTTCTGGTTTGTGCTAAGTGGCTAGTGCTAACAATGGAGTCAGCCATCTTGGAGACTAATGCAGCTTCTAAACTACAAACACAAGTGTCTACAAACTGCAAGCTGCATTACTCTCAAGATGGCTGACTCTCTTGGCCCTGGCTCCTATTTCATTTCAAGTTTACTTTATTTTGTACTTGTTTCACTCTAATCTTTGTGTTCTGTTTCTGCATGTGTTCAATCCTGAGCTACAGTGCCTGGTTACAGCTAACAACCATGTGCTTCTATGAGCTGCCTCTCTTTTGGTAAGAAAGACAAGACATACACACCTCACTACTTGAGTCAATGTTTTTTTGCCTGGATCCATTTCTGGTTTTGGGCCAAGTGGCTAGTGCTAGCAATGGAGTCTGCCTTGTGCTGCACTTCAGCCATGTTGTAAACTAATGCAGTTTCTAAACAAGTACAAGTGTCTATAAACTGCAAGCTGCATTAGTTTACAAGATTGCTGACTTGCCAAGTGAAGCACATGTCAGACTTAAATTCTAGTACTAGCCACTTGGCACAAACGGTAATGGCCACAGATCTAGCATGTTTTATTTGCAGGTTACTTTATTTTGTACTTTGTTTCACTCTAATCTTTGTCTCCTTTCTACTTCTGCATGTGTTCAACCCTGAGCTAACTGGCTACAGCTAATGGAGGCCACCATGTGCTTCTACTGCCACTACTTGGTAAGATGGGGATGCACACCTTTCTTTCACTAAACATTAGTCCAACTATTCTCATGTTTTCTCAGTTTGAAGTGCAAAACGGATGCATGACCAAATTCATTGCATTAACAAATACTAACTTTCCATGTTTCTTCTAGAAGCTGCAAATCCACCATAGAAGAACTTGGTACAAAGACACTGATGATGCAATGTTACTTTTATTGTGTGGGAATGTTTCTTTAGCCTTGATCCCAGCTCAGTGGCTAGTGCCAGCATGCCATGTGCTTCTCTTCAGCCATCTTGTAAATTAATGCAGCTTCTAAACTACAAATACAAGTGTCTACAAACTGCAAGCTGCATTAGTCTCCAAGATGGCTGAAGAGAAGCACATTACATGTTGGCAATAGCTACTTGGCACAAACAAGACTGGATCAAGGATAAAAAAGTTGTTCAAAAGTACAAAATAAAGTAAACCTCAAGTGAAAAACAAAATCTGTGGCTCATGTGTTTCACTCTAATCTGTGTCTTTCCAAAACATACAACTTCATTCACAAACAGTTGCCTCCATTTTCTCAGTCTGAAAGTTAAAGAACAAGTGGCCATAATTGGTTGCATAGTCTAAACACTTCAACTTTCCATGTTCTTCTGGGCTCAGTGGTGGATGACAGCTTCTAGAAGGAAGAACTTCACTGTTTGGTTCAAAGATAAACGTGTGGAAATGTTTCTTTAGCCTTGATGAGACTCTGCAGTTTTAGACCACACGTCTTGCTGCACGTGAACCATTGGGCTTCATCCAATGAGCTACAAATACGTTTGGCAATTAAAGGCTGACGATAAGGAAAAGCAAGTCGGTTAATTTATAGGTGTTTTCATCAGACCAGTAGCATGTATAATCACCCTGGTGTGCATGTATTTTAATGTTATAACAGTTGAGCATCACATGAGCTCCTCTGTGACCAAATTAACTCCCACTTCCTATTTAGACAGCTGAGGTCTCTGGTGATGAGGGAGGGGGGAGGCATCTTCAACAGGACCCAGAGTTTTCTTTCCCCTATTGCACAGTTAATTTGTCAGTTTGTCCTCGTACTCGTATTACCACAAACATAAACCATCTGTCCTCAGGCTCTGGGCAGTGTCCCCGTCCTCCTGTACATCCTGGCCCTCAAGACGCTGCTGCTGTGTTTGGGGTTCGCTGCCGGGTGAAGATCTACCAAGGCCAGAAGCAGAGGCCCAGAGGAGGAGGTCGGCCCAAGAGACGACGGAGCAGAGGACAGAAGCTGCTGCTGCTGCACCGGGGCTTTATAAGACCTAAGACTTAACAGGTCAGCCATTGATATGTGGCAACATTCAATAATTACCCTAGATTGAAAAAGGTTAAAGACCCCCTGGAGAGTGTGGAAGTTATTATATTGTAATCAGAATAAATAATGTCATAACTTCCATCATTCATCCAGATCCATCCAGTTTGTGAAAGGCAGGATGTCCTCAGTCTCACACTGACCACATTTAATCTGGAAAGTCAAGGACATAGATACTCCAACAGCTGCTTTGTCAAAGCATTTGATGGTGTCGGCTGGAGCTACCTCATTCTTGCTTTACAAGAATCTGCTTTGGTTTGGGACTTGAGAACATAATTTAGCTCATCTATAGCCATGGTAACACCTAAAGGTCAGAGGTCAGAGGCTCATTCTCATCCATATCACGATCAATTGGAATAAGTCTGAAGTAGTTTCCTAAACTGGAAATTTAAGTGGGAAGCTAAAAATGTAAAATACCTGGAGATACTTTTGAGTCCAGGACTAGAGAATTTGATGTTGGATAACTTCAATCCAGTATTGGCTAAAATAGGTTAGAACTTTTGCTCAAGGGATTGGGTACTTACAAATATCAACATGGGGGAGAATACAAGCTATAAAAATGGCCGTAGCCCCAAAGTTGAACTATCTTTTAAGCACGATAGCGTTGAATATCCCAGTGACCGTTTTCAAAGCCATAGATAAAATGTTCAGTTCATCGGTGCTGGGGAAAGGGCGAGGGTGAAAATAACAAGACTACAAGCTAAAGTACAAGGACAGACTCCTATAATAATTGTTCTTTTAGTGGCACCATTATATACATTCAAATGAAATGTACATCAGCTGTATAATGACTGTATAGGTGGAGTCAGTGGTGTCGTCTGTGTGATACTCAGGTATACTCAAATGCATTAATATTTTAAAACTGGTCTACCAGCAGAACTAAAATCAGACCCAACTCTAAGCATTTTAAAATCCAGGTTGAAAACATTTCTGATGTCATGTGCTTCTGGCTGAGCTCTTTTAAAGAACTTTAAATCTGAATCTTGGATCAAGCACCATACCATGCATGAAATACAAATCAATATTTCATGCTCATAATTTATTTAAAACATGTATTGTCATTTGCAAACCCCACATGGTAGTTAAAAGAGACAGTGAAGTTTGTGAATAAAAACACAAGCAAACAATAATTGGTTTGATGTAAAGTACATTGAGTTGCCCCTTGGTATGAAATGCGCTTTATACACACAACTATCTAACTATAGTGTATGTGATATACAGGTATGAACAGTGAACCCTCCTAAAAGTAGTATACCCACTAAACAAACAAGACGACACCACTGGGTGGAGCTCACATTGTCACAGGTCATTTTATTTTTGATAGCCTATAAATCATTGATGTGTAGAGAACCCGCTCATGTAAAGGTGTGTTGGTTTTAGTTATTTTGTGTATGAATGTATGATGTGTATTTGTTCACACAAACACTAATAAAAAGTAAAATAAGAAAGAAGAACATATAAGTCCAATGACTTAAGTTCTTTTTTCTTTTTTCTCGTCATGTTCATTGTGTTTTATCAAGGAGAAACACGACAATGAGTCTCTTGGAAATGCATTCGTTGGCCAATGACCTGACTTTAAATCCTGATCTTCTGGGTTCGATCCCCAAGAATAAAACTCATTTCTTTTATTTTTCCAAGTTTGACACCAAACATAGACTGATACTACCAAATCCTGCTAGTTCTCTTTTTGTATGAATGTGTATTCGTTCACACAAAAACTAATCAAAGTAAAATAAGAAAAAAGAACATATACTATGTCAATGACTTAAGTTCTTTTTTCTTTTCTCATCATGTTCATTATGTTTTATCAAGGTGAAACACGACACTGAGTCTCTTGGAAATGCATTCATTGGCCAATGACCTGACTTTAAATCCTGATTCTGGGTTCGATCCTCATTTCTTTTATTTTTCCAAGTTTGACACCAAACATAGACTGATACTACCAAATCCTGCTAGTTCTCTTTTTGTATGAATGTGTATTCGTTCACACAAAAACTAATCAAAGTAAAATAAGAAAAAAGAACATATAGATGTCAATGACTTTCTTTTCTCATCATGTTCATTATGTTTTATCAAGATTAAACACTACATTTGCCTACAAATGCATTTCCAGGGAGTCACTGACCTGACTTTAAATTCAGATGTTCTGGGTTTGATCCCTAAGAATAAAACTCATTTCTTTGTTTTCCAAGTATGACACCATCACATAGACTGACACTACCAAATCCTGCAAGTTCTCAGGATATATGGATCAGCTTATACTGAATGGATATACGTATGTACTATAATAGTAAATGTATGCAGCTGTCCTCCTGTCATCCAGTCTCAGGAGCATCGACAGGACAGATACGGGAAATCTTTCCTGCCACATACCAGCACACTTTATAATAACAGCTAAAAAAATCTGGTCATAACCTACAGTCACCACACACTTTTTTTTATTTTTTTTATTTTTTTATTTTCTACACAGTTACACACTTCACACTTTTTTTTATTTTTATTTTTACTTTGCACTAAAATCAACACTGCCAATTTGTTGTATATACTTTTGTACATGACATTTAATTTAAATGTTTTTAGTTCAATTTTTCTATTTTATTATGTATAGTTTGTTCTTTATATTCTTATTCTATATGTATGTATATATAATGTATCTATCATGTATGTATGTATGTATGTATCATCTATTATCTATCATGTATGTATCTATTATGTATACCATCTATCTATATCTATCTATTATGTATGTATGTATCATTATCTATCATGTATGTATGCATCTGTCTATCCATCTTTCTATCTATCTATCTTGTATGTATCATCTATCATGTATGTATCATCTATTATCTATCATGTATGTATGCAATATCTATCTATCCATCTATCTATCTTGTATGTATGTATCATCTATCATGTATGTATGTATGTATCATTTATCTATCATGTATGCATTTATCTATCTATCTATCTATCATCTATGCATCTATCTTGTTTGTATGTATGTATCATCTATCATGTATGTATCATGTATCTATCATGTATCTATCTAGTTTGTATGTATGTATCATGTATCTATCTATCTATCATGTATCTGTCTGTCTATCTTGTTTGTATGTATGTATCATCTATCATGTATGTATAATGTATCCGTCTATCTATCTATCTATCTATCTATCTATCTATCTATCTATCTATCTATCTATCTATCTATCTATCTATCTATCTATCTATCTATCTATCTATCTATCTATCTATCTATCTATCTATCTATCTATCTATCTATCATTTATCTATTTATCTATCTAGTTTGTATGTATGTATCATCTATCATGTATGTATGTATCATCGATCTATCTATCGATCTATCATTTATCTATTTATCTATCTATCTAGTCTGTATGTATGTATCATCTATCTATCTATCTTGTTTGTATGTATGTATCTGTCTGTCATGTATGTATGTATCATCGATCGATCTATCTATCTATCTTTCTATCTATCTAGTTTGTATGTATGTATCATCTATCTATCTATCTATCTTGTTTGTATGTATGTATCATTATCTATCTATCATGTATGTATGCATCTGTCTATCCATCTATCTTTCTATCTATCTATCTTGTATGTATGTATCATCTATCATGTATGTATGTATGTATCATTTATCTATCTATCATGTATGCATGTATCTATCTATCATCTATCTATCTTGTTTGTATGTATGTATCATCTATCATTTATCTATCATGTATCTATCTAGTTTGTATGTATGTAGCATCTATCTATCTATCTATCTATCTATCTATCTATCATGTATCTGTCTGTCTATCTATCTATCTTGTTTGTATGTATGTATCATCTATCATGTATGTATAATGTATCTGTCTATCTATCTATCTATCTATCTATCTATCTATCTATCTATCTATCTATCATTTATCTATTTATCTATCTATCTAGTTTGTATGTATGTATCATCTATCTATCTATCTTGTTTGTATGTATGTATCATCTATCTATCTATCTTGTTTGTATGTATGTATCATCTATCATCTATGTATGTATCATCGATCGATCTATCTATCGATGTATCATTTATCCATCTATCTAGTTTGTATGTATGTATCATCTATTTATTTATCTTGTTTGTATGTATGTATCATCTATCATGTATGTATGTATCATCGATCGATCTATCTATCTATCTATCTAGTTTGTATGTATGTATCATCTATCTATCTATCTTGTTTGTATGTATGTATCATCTATCATGTATGTATCTATCTATCTATCTATCTATCTATCTATCTATCTATCTATCTATCTATCTATCTATCTATCTATCTATCTATCTATCTATCTATCTATCTATCTATCTATCTATCTATCTATCTATCTATCGTTCCTTCTATCGTTCGTTCTATCTATCTATCTATCTATCTATCTATCTATCTATCTATCCGTCATCAGCTACTTTCTGCACCTCACTTCTCTCACACTCTCTCCTTTCTTCCTTTCCAGTCTGTTGTAACAGTTTGTAAATAAATGAGGCCATGCCTGCTGCGCTGTCTGAGTTGAGTTTTATCCACTTGGAAATGTGTAGAAGATCATCATCATCATCATCATCATCGTCATCATATTTCCATTTTTAAATGATGTATGAACTGTCTGGGTATCACTTCATTTGTTATGCATTCATCTGTAATTCTCTGTTTGTCCAGCTGCTGTCGTCATTGTTACCTTCATCATTGTCATTTTGCTCAAAAACAACATTATCAACAAAGACAAACATGTTGATGAAGAAGACTTTGACTCATGAGATGAATAAGTGACCACTTATGACAATCACACTGCAGTAGGATTTGGTTGGTTGGAGTTGGATTTGAACCTCTGATCTCTGAGTCCTCAGCCAGGAGTATTTTCCACTAGACTACCACTCAACCTGGGAATAACACTTGGGAATTTCTACTGCTTGTCACTGTTGGTGTGTTTGGTTTCTGCTGCTGTGCTGAGCGCCGCACGAGCCAGTACAAGTCCCACGTCTCCCACTCCCAGAGCCCATGGTGGCCTAGAAGGTAAGGCACCTGACTCTGAAGGCAGAGATTGCTGGTTCAAGACCCGGGGTTGCCCTTTGGTTTCTCTCTAATGGGTTCGCCTTGAACGTGGAGCTCAAATACACCAGGAGCAAGAGAAGCTGACAGCTAGGGTAGCAGAGTGGAGAGAGCTACTGGGTATCAGAGCAGGAGGTGGTGGGTTCAAGACCAGGAATAGGCAAGGTGTATGGGATAGGGGTAGATAGGGGGGGAGGAGAGATAGGAGGAGTTAGGGTAGGGGGAGGAGATAGGTGGGGGGGAGGAGAGATAGGAGGAGTTAGGGTAGGGGGAGGAGAGATAGGAGGAGTTAGGGTAGGGGGAGGAGAGATAGGAGGAGTTAGGGTAGGGGGAGGAGATAGGTGAGGGGGAGGAGAGATAGGAGGAGTGGGGGAGGAGCAAGCTGAGGGGGAGGAGAAAGATGAGGGATAGATGAGATAGGAGGAGATAGGGTTAGGGGAAGAGAGATAGGAGGAGCTAGGTGAGGGGGAGGAGAGATAGGAGGAGTTAGGTTAGGGGGAGGAGCTAGGTGAGGGGGAGGAGAGGTAGGAGGAGATAGATGAGGGGGAGGAGAGATAGGAGGAGCTAGGTCAGGGGGAGGAGAGATGTGAGGGGGAGGAGTTAGGGGGAGGAGAGATAGGAGGAGAGGGGGAGGAGAAAGATGAGGGATAGATGAGATAGGAGGAGATAGGGTTAGGGGAAGAGAGATAGGAGGAGCTAGGTGAGGGGGAGGAGAGATAGGAGGAGTTAGGTTAGGGGGAGGAGCTAGGTGAGGGGGAGGAGAGGTAGGAGGAGATAGATGAGGGGGAGGAGAGATAGAAGGAGTTAGGGTAGGGGGAGGAGAGGTAGGGGAGTAGAGATAGGAGGAGATAGGTAGGCGGGAGGAGATGGAGTGGGGGAGGAGCAAGGAGAGGTAGGAGCAGATGAGGGAGGAGGATAGATGAGATAGGAGGGGTTAGGGGAGGAGAGATAGGAGGAGCTAGGTCAGGGGGAGGAGAGAGGGGAGGAGCTGGGGGAGGAGAGATAGGGGGAGGGGAGTTAGGTGAGGGGGAGGATAGGTAGGGGAGTAGAGATAGGAGGAGATAGGTAGGCGGGAGGAGATAGTTAGGCGAGGGGAGTAGAGAGGAGAGGGAGGAGATAGGTACGCGGGAGGAGCTAGGGGAAGAGGAGAGATAGAAGGAGTTAGGGTAGGTGAGGGGGAGGAGAGATAGGAGGAGATAGGTAGGAGAGGAGAGATAGGAGGAGATAGATGAGGGGGAGGAGAGATAGGAGGAGATAGGTGGGCGGGAGGAGCTAGGAGAGATAGGAGGAGATAGATGAGGGAGAGGAGAGATAGGAGGAGATAGGTGGGCGGGAGGAGCTAGGGGGAGGAGATAGAGTAGGGGGGGGGGGTTAGTGGAGGGGGAGATAGAGTAGGGGGGGTTAGTGGAGGGGGAGATAGAGTGGGGGGGGGGGGGGTTAGTGGAGGGGGAGATAGAGTAGGGGGGGGGTTAGTGGAGGGGGAGATAGAGTAGGGGGGGGTTAGTGGAGGGGGTTATGAAGCCGGCGGGTATAATAATTTAGTGCAACATTACAATTAGTGTCTTTAGTGTAATGTTACTAGTGTTTTTCCTCCTCTCCTCTCCTCCTCTCTCTTCCTCGCTTGATGTAATGTTACTAGTGATGAATGTAATGGGTAATGGGTAATGGGTAAAGTCTGTGTTTCTTCCCCAAACGAGGAAGAGAGGAGGAAGAAAAAGAACTAAACTTTATTAATGTTGCACTAAATTATTATACCCTCCGGCTTCATAACCCCCTCCATCTATCTCCCCCTCCACTAACCCCCCCCCCTACTCTATCTCCCCCTCCACTAACCCCCCCCCCTACTCTATCTCCCCCTCCACTAACCCCCCCCCCCTACTCTATCTCCCCCTCCACTAACCCCCCCCCTACTCTATCTCCCCCTCCACTAACCCCCCCTACTCTATCTCCCCCTCCACTAACCCCCCCTACTCTATCTCCCCCTCCACTAACCCCCCCTACTCTATCTCCCCCTCCACTAACCCCCCCCCCCTACTCTATCTCCTCCCCCTAGCTCCTCCCGCCTACCTATCTCCTCCTATCTCTCCTCTCCCTCATCTATCTCCTCCTATCTCTCCTCCCACTCACCTACCTCCTCCTATCTCTCCTCTTCCCTACCTATCTCCTACTATCTCTCCTCCCCCTCATCTATCTCCTCCTATCTCTCCTCTCTACTCCCCTCGCCTACCTATCTCCTCCTATCTCTCCTCCCCCTCACCTACCCTAACTCCTTCTATCTCTCATCCCCCAACTCCTCCTATCTCTCCTCCCCTAACTCCTCCTATCTCCTCCCCCTCACCTAGCTCCTCCCCCTACCTCCTCCTATCTCTCCTCCCCCTGACCTAACTCCTCCCCTAACTCCTCCTATCTCTCCTCCCCCTGACCTAGCTCCGCCTATCTCTCCTCCCCTAACTCCTCCCCCTCATCTATCTCCTCCTATCTCTCCTCCCACTCACCTAGCTCCTCCTATCTCTCCTCCCCCCCACCTAACTCCTTCTATCTCTCCTCCCCCTCAACTATCTCCTCCCCTACCCTAACTCCTCCTATCTCTCCTCCCCCTCACCTAGCTCCTCCCCCTACCCTAACGCATCCCCCAACTCCTCCTATCTCTCCTCCCCCTCATCTATCCTTCATCTATGTCCTCCCCCTACCCTATCTCCTCCTATCTCTCCTCCCCTAACTCCTCCTATCTCTCCTCCCCCTCCCCTAACTCCTCCTATCTCTCCTCCCCCTGACCTAGCTGCGCCTATCTCTCCTCCCCTAACTCCTCCCCCTCATCTATCTCCTCCTACCCTATCTCCTCCTATCTCTCCTCCCACTCACCTAGCTCCTCCCATCTCTCCTCCCCCTGACCTAGGTCCTCCTATCTCTCCTCCCCCCACCTAACTCCTTCTATCTCTCCTCCCCCTCACCTAGCTCCTCCCCCTACCCTAACGCATCCCCCAACTCCTCCTATCTCTCCTCCCCCTCATCTATCCTTCATCTATGTCCTCCCCCTACCCTATCTCCTCCTATCTCCCCTCCCCTAACTCCTCCTATCTCTCCTCCCCCTCACCTAACTCCTTCTATCTCTCCTCCCCCTCAACTAGCTCCTCGCCCTACCTTAACTCCTATCTCTCCTCCCCCTCACCTAACTCCTCCTATGTCTCCTCCCCCCCTATCTACCCCTATCCCACACACCTTGCCTATCCCTGGTCTTGAACCCACCACCTCCTGCTCTGATACCCAGTAGCTCTCTCCACTCTGCTACCCTAGCTGTCAGCTCCTCTTGCTCCTGGTGTATTTGAGCTCCACATTCAAGGCAAACCCACTAGAGAGAAACCAAAGAGCCAACCCCGGGTCTTGAACCAGCAATCTCTGCCTTCAGAGTCAGGTGCCTTACCTTCTAGGCCACCATGGGCTCTGGGAGTGGGAGACGTGGGACTTCTACTGGCTCGTGCGGTGCTCAGCACAGCAGCAGAAACCAAACACACCAACAGTGACAAGCAGTAGAAATTCCCAAGTGTTACTCCCAAGTTGAGTGGTAGTCTAGTGGAAAATGCTCCTGGCTGAGGACTCAGAGATCAGAGGTTCAAATCCAACTCCAACCAACCAACCAACCAAATCCTACTGCAGTGTGATTGTCATAAGTGGCCACTTATTCATCTCATGACTCAAAGTCTTCTTCATCAACATGTTTGTCTTTGTTGATAATGTTGTTTTTGAGCAAAATGACAATGATGAAGGTAACAATGACGACAGCAGCTGGACAAACAGAATTACAGATGAATGCATAACAGATGAAGTGATACCCAGACAGTTCATACATCATTTAAAAATGGAAATATGATGATGATGATGATGATGATCTTCTACACAGTTCCAAGTGGATAAAACTCAACTCAGACAGCGCAGCAGGCTTGGCCTCATTTATTTACAAACTGTTACAACAGACTGGAAAGGAAGAAAGGAGAGAGTGTGAGAGAAGTGAGGTGGAGAAAGTGGCTGATGACGGATAGATAGATAGATAGATGATAGATAGATCATCATCATCATCTATCTATCAATTTCCCTACGGGGACAAATAACAAATAAATTACTACTACTACTACTACAGATAGATACATACATACAAACAAGATAGATAGATGATACATACATACAAACAAGATAGATAGATAGACAGACAGATAGATACACGATAGATAGATAGATAGATAGATAGATAGATAGATAGATAGATAGATAGATAGATAGATAGATAGATAGATAGATAGATAGATAGATAGATAGATAGATAGATAGATAGATAGATAGATAGATAGATAGATAGATGCTACATACATACAAACTAGATAGATACATGATAGATACATGATAGATGATACATACATACAAACAAGATAGATAGATGCATAGATGATAGATAGATGCATACATGATAGATAGATAAATGATAGATACATACATACATACATGATACATACATACATACAAGGTAGATAGATATTGCATACATACATACATGATAGATAATGATACATACATACATGATAGATAGATAGATGATAGATAGATATTGCATACATACATGATAGATAATAGATGATACATACATGATAGATGATACATACATACAAGATAGATAGATAGATGGATAGATAGATGCATACATACATGATAGATATACATACATACATGATAGATAGATGATACATACACAATAGATGATACATACATGATAGATAATAGATGATACATACATACATGATAGATACATTATATATACATACATATAGAATAAGAATATAAAGAACAAACTATACATAATAAAATAGCAAAATTGAACTAAAAACATTTAAATTAAATGTCATGTACAAAAGTATATACAACAAATTGGCAGTGTTGATTTTAGTGCAAAGTAAAAAATAAAAATAAAAAAAAAGTGTGAAGTGTGTAACTGTGTGTAGAAAATAAAAAATAATAAAAAATAAAAAAAGTCTGTGGTGACTGTAGGTTATGACCAGAATTTTTTAGCTGTTATTATAAAGTGTGCTGGTATGTGGCAGGAAAGATTTCCCGTATCTGTCCCGTCGATGCTCCTGAGACTGGATGACAGGAGGACAGCTGCATACATTTACTATTATAGTACATATGTATATCCATTCAGTATAAACTGATCCATATATCCTGAGAACTTGCAGGATTTGGTAGTGTCAGTCTATGTGTTGGTGTCAAACTTGGAAAACAAAGAAATTAGTTTTATTCTTAGGGATCAAACCCAGAACATCTGAATTTAAAGTCAGGTCAGTGACTCCCTGGAAATGCATTTGTAGGCAAATGTAGTGTTTAATCTTGATAAAACATAATGAACATGATGAGAAAAGAAAAAAGAAAGTCATTGACATAGTATATGTTCTTTTTTCTTATTTTACTTTGATTAGTTTTTGTGTGAACGAATACACATTCATACAAAAAGAGAACTAGCAGGATTTGGTAGTATCAGTCTATGTTTGGTGTCAAACTTGGAAAAATAAAAGAAATGAGTTTTATTCTTGGGGATCGAACCCAGAAGATCAGGATTTAAAGTCAGGTCATTGGCCAACGAATGCATTTCCAAGAGACTCAGTGTCGTGTTTCTCCTTGATAAAACATAATGAACATGACGAGAAAAAAGAAAAAAGAACTTAAGTCATTGGACTTATATGTTCTTCTTTCTTATTTTACTTTTTATTAGTGTTTGTGTGAACAAATACACATCATACATTCATACACAAAATAACTAAAACCAACACACCTTTACATGAGCGGGTTCTCTACACATCAATGATTTATAGGCTATCAAAAATAAAATGACCTGTGACAATGTGAGCTCCACCCAGTGGTGTCGTCTTGTTTGTTTAGTGGGTATACTACTTTTAGGAGGGTTCACTGTTCATACCTGTATATCACATACACTATAGTTAGATAGTGTATAAAGCGCATTTCATACCAAGGGGCAACTCAATGTACTTTACATCAAACCAATTATTGTTTGCTTGTGTTTTTATTCACAAACTTCACTGTCTCTTTTAACTACCATGTGGGGTCTGCAAATGACAATACATGTTTTAAATAAATTATGAGCATGAAATATTGATTTGTATTTCATGCATGGTATGGCGCTTGATCCAAGATTCAGATTTAAAGTTCTTTAAAAGAGCTCAGCCAGAAGCACATGACATCAGAAATGTTTTCAACCTGGATTTTAAAATGCTTAGAGTTGGGTCTGATTTTAGTTCTGCTGGTAGACCAGTTTTAAAATATCAATGCATTTGAGTATACCTGAGTATCACACAGACGACACCACTGACTCCACCTATACAGTCATTATACAGCTGATGTACATTTCATTTGAATGTATATGATGGTGCCACTAAAAGAACAATTATTATAGGAGTTTGTCCTTGTACTTTAGCTTGTAGTCTTGTTATTTTCACCCTCGCCCTTTCCCCAGCACCGATGAACTTAACATTTTATCTATGGCTTTGAAAACGGTCACTGGGATATTTAACGCTATCGTGCTTAAAAGATAGTTCAACTTTGGGGCTACGGCCATTTTTATAGCTTGTATTCTCCCCCATGTTGATATTTATAAGTATCCAATCCCTTGAGCAAAAGTTCTAACCTATTTTAGCCAATACTGGATTGAAGTTATCCAACATCAAATTCTCTAGTCCTGGACTCAAAAGTATCTCCAGGTATTTTACATTTTTAGCTTCCCACTTAAATTTCCAGTTTAGGAAACTACTTCAGACTTATTCCAATTGATTGTGATATGGATGAGAATGAGCCTCTGACCTCTGACCTTTAGGTGTTACCATGGCTATAGATGAGCTAAATAATGTTCTCAAGTCCCAAACCAAAGCAGATTCTTGTAAAGCAAGAATGAGGTAGCTCCAGCCGACACCATCAACTGCTTTGACAAAGCAGCTGTTGGAGTATCTATGTCCTTGACTTTCCAGATTAAATGTGGTCAGTGTGAGACTATCTGAGGACGTCCTGCCTTTCACAAACTGGATGATCTGGATGAATGATGGAAGTTATGACATTATTTATTCTGATTGCAAAGATTTTTTATCAGTTGGCCTATAACTTCCACACTCTCCAGGGGGTCTTTAACCTTTTTCAATCTAGGGTAATTATTGAATGTTGCCACATATCAATGGCTGACCTGTTAAGTCTTAGGTCTTATAAAGCCCCGGTGCAGCAGCAGCTTCTGTCCTCTGCTCCGTCGTCTCTTGGGCCGACCTCCTCCTCTGGGCCTCTGCTTCTGGCCTTGGTAGATCTTCACCCGGCAGCGAACCCCAAACACAGCAGCAGCGTCTTCAGGGCCAGGATGTACAGGAGGACGGGGACACTGCCCAGAGCCTGAGGACAGATGGTTTATGTTTGTGGTAATACGAGTATGAGGACAAACTGACAAATTAACTTTGCAATAGGGAAAGAAAACTCTGGGTCCTGTAGAAGATGCCTCCCCCTCCCTCATCACCAGAGACCTCAGCTGTCTAAATAGGAAGTGGGAGTTAATTTGGTCACAGAGGAGCTCATGTGATGCTCAACTGTTATAACATTAAAATACATGCACACCAGGGTGATTATACATGCTACTGGTCTGATGAAAACACCTATAAATGAACTGACTTGCTTTTCCTTATCGTAAGCCTTTAATTGCCAAACGTATTTGTAGCTCATTGGATGAAGCCCAATGGTTCGCGTGCAGTAAGACGTGTGGTCTAAAACTGCAGAGTCTCATCAAGGCTAAAGAAACATTTCCACACGTTTATCTTTGAACCAAACAGTGAAGTTCTTCCTTCTAGAAGCTGTCATCCACCACTGAGCCCAGAAGAACATGGAAAGTTGAAGTGTTTAGACTATGCAACCAATTATGGCCACTTGTTCTTTAACTTTCAGACTGAGAAAATGGAGGCAACTGTTTTTGTGAATGAAGTTGTATGTTTTGGAAAGACACAGATTAGAGTGAAACACATGAGCCACAGATTTTGTTTTTCACTTGAGGTTTACTTTATTTTGTACTTTTGAACAACTTTGTTTTATCCTTGATCCATTCTTGTTTGTGCCAAGTAGCTATTGCCAACATGTAATGTGCTCATCTTCAGCCATCTTGGAGACTAATGCAGCTTGCAGTTTGTAGACACTTGTATTTGTAGTTTAGAAGCTGCATTAATTTACAAGATGGCTGAAGAGAAGCACATGACATGCTGGCACTAGCCACTGAGCTGGGATCAAGGCTAAAGAAACATTCCCACACAATACGAGTAACATTGCATCATCAGTGTCTTTGTACCAAGTTCTTCTATGGTGGATTTGCAGCTTCTAGAAGAAACATGGAAAGTTAGTGTTTGTTAATGCAATGAATTTAGTCATGCATCCGTTTTGCATTTCAGACTGAGAAAACATGAGAATAGTTGGACTAATGTTTAGTGAAAGAAAGGTGTGCATCTTACCAAGTAGTGGCAGTAGAAGCACATGGTGGCCTCCATTAGCTGTAGCCAGTTAGCTCAGGGTTGAACACATGCAGAAGTAGAAAGGAGACAAAGATTAGAGTGAAACAAAGTACAAAATAAAGTAACTGGCAAATAAAACATGCTAGATCTGTGGCCATTACCGTTTGTGCCAAGTGGCTAGTACTAGAATTGAAGTCTGACATGTGCCTCACTTGGCAAGTCAGCAATCTGGTAAACTAATGCAGCTTGCAGTTTGTAGACACTTGTACTCGTTTAGAAACTGCATTAGTTTACAACATGGCTGAAGTGCAGCACAAGGCAGACTCCATTGCTAGCACTAGCCACTTGGCACAAAACCAGAAATGGATCCAGGCAAAAAAACATTGACTAAGTAGTGAGGTGTGTATGTCTTGTCTTTCTTACCAAAAGAGAGGCAGCTCATAGAAGCACATGGTTGTTAGCTGTAACCAGGTACTGTAGCTCAGGATTGAACACATGCAGAAACAGAACACAAAGATTAGAGTGAAACAAGTACAAAATAAAGTGAACTTGAAATGAAATAGGAGCCAGGGCCAATAGAGTCAGCCATCTTGAGAGTAATGCAGCTTGCAGTTTGTAGACACTTGTGTTTGTAGTTTAGAAGCTGCATTAGTCTCCAAGATGGCTGACTCATTGTTAGCACTAGCCACTTAGCACAAACCAGAAATGAATCAAAACTAAAGAAACAATACAACTAACATCAAGTTTCCAGTGTCTTAGTCTTCATTCTTCTAGAAACTGCCATCCACCATTGAGCCCAGAGGAACTTCACTGCTTGGTTCAAAGAAGACAAAGTGCAATTAATGTATCCGTCTTTAAGAATGAAAATGGCGGTTTGACTAAATGTTTGTCAAAGAAAATCAAGAGTTGTGTGTATGTCTTGTGTCTTTCTTACCAAGTAGAGGTATTAGGAGCACATGGTAGCCACCATGTTAGCTGTAGCCTGTTAGCTCAGGGTTGAAGACATGCAGAAGAAGAAAGGAGACAAAGATTAGAGTGAAACAAACACGAGTCAAACAGCATTTCAAACAACTTTAAGCCTCCATCCATTACTGGTTTGTGCCAAGTGGCTAATGTTAGCCATGGAGTCTGCCTTGTGCCTCACTAAAACCATCCTGTAAACTAATGCAGCTTCTAAACAAGTACAAGTGTCTACAAACTGCAAGCTGCATTAGTCTACAATAACTGAAGCACATGGCAGACTCCATTGCTAGCACTAGCCACTTAGCACAAACCACAAATGGACCAAGGTGAAACAAACATTTAATGACAATAAAACTAACGTTCAAGTCTTCAGTGTCTTTGTCTTCTTTGAACCAAGCATCGATCTGGGCTCAACGGTGGATGGATGGCAGCTTCTAGAAGGAAGAACAGGGACAAAGTGTTTAACAAGACTAAATGTAGCCAACTTACTCATGTGTTGGTCCTGTGGTTTGACTAAACAAAAAGGTGTCTACCTTGTGTCTTTCTTACCAAGCGTACCAATTAGGGTGGAATACATGCAGAAGTAGAAATGAGACAAAGATTAGAGTGAAACAAAGCACAAAATAAGGTAAACCTGAAGTGAAATAAAGCTGCTAAGTGGCTATAGTGCTAGCAATGGAGTCTGCCATGTGCTCCACTTGGTAAGTCAGCCATCTTGTAAACCAATGCAGCTTCTAAACAACTACAAGTACAAGTGTCTACAAACTGCAAGCTGCATTAGTCTACGATGACTGACGTACCAAGTGAGGCACATGGCAGACTCCATTGTTAGCACGAGCCACTTAGCACAAACAAGAAATGGGAAAGTCACAAATAATGTTAACCTGAAGCGAAAGACAGAAGATGAGCTTACTACGATCTGCAGCAAACTCTCATCCCTTCTGCTGCAGCTCCATCAGACTGAAGGAGAATTTAAAGGCCACTGCTCGTCAGGACACACCTGCACACACTGTGCCCGACCAATGGAGATGCAGCTCCGCCTTCCTGGGGGGCGTGGCCTCGTTGAGCACCAGATTGAAGACATCTTGCAGCTTTAATGAGTGTGACAGCCAAATGCATTAAAACAATAGCTACAGAAGCAAGTAAACAATAAAACAACTAAGCAATCAAGAAGACAGTAACACAATAAATAGACTGACACAAGGCTGCATGACCAATGGAGATGCAGGGTAGTGCAAAATGAAATTCCTTAAATTAAATACCAACCATATTTTATCAAGTTTGAAATTCTGGTGTTGCGACAACTCTAGTCCAAAGTGTGCTTCAAACTTAAACATCTTAAATATCTGATGCCACTTTTAAATATCTTCATGTATTAAAATATAAATGATGGAAAACTGAACTCATTTAGATGCATTTACTCCAAAATGAAACGACTCCAGCACAAGGATAAAAGAGAAATAACGAAAGTGTTGAAGTAAATAATTAATGAACCAAAACACAAAACTACTTATCAAAACCTTTTAATGTACAACGACGATCAATAGAAAAACACACAGTTCTACACAGGCGTCGTCACAGTGCATTTTTATTGTTATTATTATTAAAGCTGAGGCTGCTGCTTCCTGTTGTCATGACAACACAAACCACATCCTCCTCCTGTAACGACTGTAACTGTAACCAAAGTCCTTCTAGGCTAAGGATAGTTGATCATAGCGCTATAGTATGTACAGTTACAATTCGTATATAAACCTACTGAATACACACATGGCTACACATCAATGAGGTCCCAAAGGGAACCCCAGAAAAACAAACTAGCATTAATCAGAAATAAAGAAATGCTCTTACTGCTGTGCAGACAGTCAGTCAGCTCCTCCTGCTTCATCTTCACTGATGTTCACAAACACCTCTGACTCTCCACCTGGGACAACACATACACAAAAAACATTTAGTCACACTCATCCTGACATTTAGAAATGTTTGACCTGCAACAGTTCAGCTACAAATCACTTACACTGTGTTTTATCCAGAAACATTGAGGTGGCTCACTCCTGGCTCCAGCTGCTGATTTGGTGCCATCTGCTGGTCAAAGTATAGAATTACACCAGGTTAGTTTTACAGTAAATGACAGAAAAACCTGCAGTTTACATTTTAAACATTAATAAAGTTGACGAACACGTTCTTATTCTAATTCTCACACTTACACTATGCAGAAAAAATATAGCTACAAATGTTATATTAAAATGCATGCATGTCTGTTATCATTACTCTCTCCTCAGTGTGCACAAAGAGTTTTACATGAAGGGACGGTAGTTTTCTTTTCTTTTTCCTTTTTACCACAAAGTGGAAAATAAACTGTAAAAACATGAATCAGTTCTGTTGTCGCTCTAAGACGACTACAAAAGTACAAAGTCAACAATCCAGCCTGTCTGCATGAACTCACTAACATCTCCACATACTGTTAGAGCACAAAGTCTGGTCTGGTCCTCACCTCTCCTCTCTTCCCTGCAGCTCCGTCCAGGTCCTGAAGACTCCATCGGATCCACTTGTCCTCACGGGGACTGTCTGTGTCAGAAGAGACAGAGATGATGAACATGGAGGCTGCTGCGTCTCTGTCTTCATTTACTCTCCTGCTTCTTTTCTACATTTATGTCAAATAAACCTCTGGAAACTTTACACTTGTCTTTTGTCAGTGAACTGGGCTCTGTGGTGGACTGTTGTGTGTCTCTAGGATAAACAAGACTAAGGCTTCATTATGTCATCACACACACCTGTATCAAACATATGACCTGTGATTTGTTTCCATACATGAAGTTAAATGACAGACTGCACAGTGTCTGGTTCATTCTGAGGACATTTCAACATGTTTTTAATCAAATCAATCATTTCTCATTGGACACTGATCTAAAAGTCTAGAAATTAAATCATATTCCTGACATGAAAACACTCAGTGTTAGTTTTAGTATCACACACACTTCCTGTTTCACCTGCTAGTACCAGTTAGCTGTTAGCCGCTAAGCTAGCTGCTGTCTCTGTTACCATGGACACACGGAGCAGATGAACGTCTCTTTCTACGTCATCACGTCTCTGCAGCTTCAACAGCTTCTTCATAAACTTTGCTCGTCAGTTTAGTGAAAGTTTTATCGCACTTACAGAGACTTGGAGCGAAGTTCTCGTAGACTCAGGTGATCTTCAGGTTGTCTGTTTACTTCACACACGTGGGACAGGAAGTGAAGCGGTAAACTGTTCAATATATGTTCAATGTAAACTGCAGGTTTTCTGTCATTTAAAACTAACCTGGTGTAATTCTATGCTTTGACCAGCAGATGGCACCAAATCAGCAGCTGGAGCCAGGAGTGAGCCACCTCAATGTTTCTGGATGAAACACAATGTAAGTGTGATTTTTAGCTGAACTGTTGCAGCTCAAACATTTCTAAATGTTAGGATGAGTGTGACTAAATGTTTTTTGTGTATGTGTTGTCCCAGGTGGAGACTCAGAGGTGTTTGTGAACATCACACTGAAGAACTTTTCTGGGCAAATTGAGTCTTAGGCAACTGGACTTGTATTTGTCTATCTTATGTCTAAGACCCAGGTATTTAACCTCTATGGGAGTGGTCACCAGAGTACCTGTGGGTGTGTTTAAAAAGGTACTGGTTTCACCTGCCATTGTTGTTGAAACCAGTAGGTAGGCTATCTGTAGATCTCTAGCCAGAAAAGGAGTCAAACTAGCTATAGAGTCAAACATGCTGATCTATGTTGAAAAGGTTGAGGGGTCTGTCGGTCCCTGAACACCAGGATTCTCTCACGATCAGCACTCCCAGTTTTTTTTTTTTGTATTGTTGTGGTGCAATGGAGTTGCTCCTTGCCTGTCAACGCAGTGGTCGCTAGATCGAGACCATGCAGTTTTCATCATCTTCATCATCCTGCTCCAAAACAATCTTATCAACAAAGACAAACCAAACATGTCAATGAAGGAGACTGTCATAATTATTCACTTATTCATCTTCATGAGAAAACTCCATCTCTTCAGCTCAACATTCAATCACTCTGCAGTACAAAGTCCACATGTTCACACCTGGAGCTGCTGGTGGTCTGGTGGATCTGCTCATGTTAATGGCTGCCGAGGTCGCTGGATCGAGACCATGTGCTGCTTTTAGTTTGTGCATGGTTTGTATATGGTGCTGTGCAGGCCAGCTGACAGTCTTGGCTGGGCCCGGGACAAGATAATGTTAGATGGGCCCCCCCCCCCTCTCCAAGTGGTTCTTGACCACCACTATTTTAAAGGAAAATTAGGAAGAAAACAAATAAGAAAGACTTAAATGTATTAAACATATCTTTTTCCACATAGGACTAATTTGACAATAATAATAAAAAAAAGTCCACAAAAAAAAAGTCCACAATTTAATGAGGGCCCAGTTGTGGGCCCCCCCTCTTTCCTGGGCCCGGGACAGCAGACCCGTTTGTCCCCCCCTATCGGCGGGCCTGGTGCTGTGCCACAGTACGAGTCAGTACAAGTTCCACATTGAAAGGAAACCCACCAGGGAAAAGTAAAGTGCCAACAGCAGGTGTTGAACCAGTGACCTCTGCGTCCACAGTCAGGAGCTTGTCCTGTAGGCCACCACTGGATCTGGGACTCGAAGATCTGGGACTTGTACTGACTTGTACGGCGCACGGCACAGCAGCAGAAAGCAAACACACCAAAAGTGACAAACAGTAGAAATTCCCAAGTGTGAATTCTCAGGATCAGTGGTGGTCTAGTGGAAAATGCTCCTGTCTGAGGACTCAGAGGTTGGAGGTTTGAAACCAACTCCAACCAAACCAACTCCTAGTGCAGAGTGATTGTTGTATGTTGTTACTTTTTCATGTCATGAGTCAAAATCTTCTTCACCAACATGTTCGTCTTTGCCATTTTGCTCAAAAACAATATTATCAACAATGAAATATTACAGAATAAACAACAAGATTAACCTGTTTTAGTCCAGAATTGGTGCATAAATAAATAACTAGAATTATAAACATACAGCCGTGGCCATACGTTTTGAGAATGACACAAACATGAATTTTCACAAAACAAAAATGAATTGCAATTCACTTCAAAGTTGTTGTTGTCAAGAAGGATTCAGGGCGCCCAGGAAAGTCTGGCAAAGCACCAGGAGAAGAAGCCATTTCTCTCCCGGGGGGAAAATCATCGAGGAACGGACTGATGTCCTGCTGAGGACCAGGGTCAAGTGGTTTTTCTCTGATCGGTCCCCTTTCCTTTTTGTTTTGGAGCATCCTGAAAAAAAAAACCTGTCTGGAGAAGAAGAAAAGGTGAGCGCTGCCATCATTCCTCCTGTTGTCACGGCAACAGTGAAGCATCCATGAGGCCGTTCATGTGTAGGGGAGATGGCTCAGAAGAACATCCTCCAAGAGCAACTCCTCCCAACCAGCTGAGGAACTTGATTAAACCGGATGAAACTGTCAATAAGAAACATCTAATAACACTAAAAAGCAGAAAAACTTTGTAAAAACAGACACTGAAACTAGTTCAGATGTGGTTGTTGTGTGTTGTGCTGCAGGAAAAGTCACATCTGAACATTTTTTTAGTCAGTATGCATTCTGTTTATTCATTTATACAATTGCGCATTTAACCCCCAAGTCTATTTACACAATATAGTTCATTTCTTTAAATATAGTTAAGAACGGAAACATTCAAATTAGCTGTTAAGTGTTGCATTGTATAAAATACAGTGGCAAACATTTAAAAAATGCATAAAAACAATTGTGAACAGCACTAGATTTAAAAAGTGACATTATATCCAGTACAGCGAGTTTTCTTTTTGTGTTTTTTTTTTTCTGAATCTCTGTGCAAAAGTTTGCAAATCCCGTCAAAAGTCCAGTAGACGACTCTCCAGGCGTTTGAACCACGCGTCCAAGTTTTTTAGGCTTTAGCAACTTTTGTTCTACATGTGTGCTCGTGAAAGAAAGCTTATCAAAGGAAACCCCCTCTCCCCCTCCTCCCCCGACCCCTCACCTGCTGTGCTAGACACGTGCGGCGTTCCTCCTTCTTCTTCTTTATAGTGACAATTCATCGCTCAGACATGGGGGTGGAGGGAGGGAGGGAGGGAGGGGGCGATATCGACTTGAAACCTTTTTTAGTGTTGGGTCTCAGAGGAGAAAATCAATATAGAAACGATATGAAAATCAATGTGCAATATCAGTTAAAGACAAACTATAGTCAGACAGTGGCGCCCGTCACCGACGTCTCGCTTGCTACATTGAGAGGCTGATGTGCTCGTCCCCTTCCCATCATGCCATCTTGCAGACCACACCAACATCAGGGTTGTTTTTTTTGTTTTTTTGTCTTAAAGAACAGATCAGATACATAGAAAAATAATGGCAAATTAAAATACTTTTGTTTTTTTGTGTGTGTTTTTTCTTTTTCTTTTTTTTTTTAGAAAAATAGGTCTGTCATCTCTGGATCTGGGCGGATCACACACAGCTGATTGAGACCTTTTAGAGAATTTAGTCAAGTGCAGTCTCCATGCAATACGTAAGCTCGTGTCTGGATCTGTGGTTAGAAAACTAACAGGACTAATTCTTCTTCTTTCATGCAGTTCGTGGTTTCAGAGCATTTACATGTGTTGACGGTGGAGAAGCAGGTTTTTATTTGGTGCGTTGGATCGGTGTCTGTGTTTGTAAAGGCTATAGCAGGCTAATAAAGCTAAGGCTACTGAAGGCTCAACTCCTTTTGTATGTTTGTATGTTTGTGTGTATTTTTCAGACAGTTAGGATTATGTAGGAAAATTGTACTTTTTAAGAAGACGATGGAAGACCTGAAGCATGCGATCAAAAAGTATCATGAAGGGCGGTTGTTACTTCCTGTTCCCCCGGCGTCACAGTTGCAGTCAAAGTTTAAAACAATTTTATACACGCACGCACGCACACACTTGTATTGGACATTAAAGTCAAGGCAGAATGAGGAGGTGAATGATTCCTACAGCTTTTTCTTTTCTTGGTTTCTTTTATGCATTTCTTTGTTCCAGCTGTCGTCATAAATAACAGATCATAGGAAAATGTAAAAAGTTGATGCTACAGTGATATAATATCATATTATATCAATGTATTGAAACCAAAGCTAACAACAGTGGTGGGTAAACCACAACAAAAACATTTTTTACTCAACTGCAATTGCCTATTCATAATTAACCACAGTAAGCTACATTACTGTGCTGTATTGGTACAGTATTTGAGTTATGTCTGCGCAGGAAATTAAACTTGCACGGTGCCTCTGGAAAAGCATTTGAAACTACTGCACCGCGTTTGAAACATTAAATAAAACTCAATAAATTCTGAGGCTGTCCGTTTCCTTACATTTCTCTCATTGAAAAACTACACAAATGGCATTTAGATGATGTTCTGCATAAAAAATGAAGTGAAATAATAAAAAATCGGTTATAATAGTCAACCGCTTATAGTGCTCACATTGACTCTGGACCCACGTGATCACTATAAGTATGAGTAGTGTATTTATTTGGTTTTAGTGGTTTGGTCACATGGTTGCTGAAATATCATTTGGGCCGAGTGTGGATGGTTTATTCTACTTTGGTTTCTTCCACCTTGACAGAAACGTCCCCTACAAGCTTTGACTACAACTGTAAAAACCTCTACAATCATGCTTAATGTAATTATGTAATATTGATATGATGCAAGCAAATACATGTTAATAATTATTATATGTTGTGGTCTCGTGGTTTTTGTGTCTTTAACATTTACAGGCGACTTCTGATAGAGCTCAAAGTGAAGTCTGATATTAGCAAGCAAATCAAATTCCAACACAAACGGTCAGGTATAAAACTATTTCTTAAGTGTATTAAACTGGTTTCGTCATTATTGCTCTCAAAGGCTGACAAAAAAAAGTCTTGTTGTGCTATGGCATGTCCACGCAGCCTCTACGCACGCTGTGTTGTGTATTTGTTTTTTGTTGTTAGAGCTGAAAGAAGTGGCAATGTGGTGTACAGTAGGCACGCTAAATATACAGACAGACCTCCGTGCGAGTTTGCAACTGCTGCCAATTGTGTTGGAGCCGCTGATAAGAGCTGAAATAGTTCTTCAAGTTTCTTCTTTTTTTTGCGGTAGAAAACCAGAGTTGAGAGCTACAGTGGTGTGTGTGTGTGTGTGTGTGTGAACATGCCGAGGTCACGCCTGCTGAGTGTCAGCGTGTGTGAGGAGGAACATGCAACAGAAAAGAAAAAAGATGGGAAACAAGATCATGCATATCTCTTTTAGAAAAAGCACATCAGGTGCCTGGAGCTGCTGGCAGTGTTTCTATTAGAAGTATGTACACAGTAGTAGATGACCATTTACACATGTTAATAATATAGTGTATAAATACCTCTGTATAAATGGACTTTATACATCTAAATCAGAGTAGCAGGGGGAGGGGAGGGGGGGTCAGGGGGGCTGGAAGGAATGGAAGAAAGTCTACAGTTTGTTTTTGTTTCCTTTGCATATTCAGTCTCTTTCTTAGACCCTGAGTCAAGCTGGAGAGAAAAACCTTCAGTCAGTGTCGAAGGGTTGGGGAGAAGTGTGTGTGTGTGTGTGTGTGTGTTTGGGGAGGGGGGGCAGGGCAGGGCAGCAGGGGGGTCTACTTTCATGGAAGCCCCGGGTAAGAAACTGGCCTGTGGAGTCCCAACGTCCCTGAGCTGCTGGGGACGTCGGGCAGCGAGGCCTGGCGGCCTGAAGGGAACCTCGCCGGCTGTTGCTGCTCTGTTGTGGTGTGTGCGTTGTCGTCGTGGTGCTGCGTCTGTGTGTGTCTCTGCTCCGCGTCGCTCTCCATTAGTCCAGCTAGGTCCCCGTCTGGAAGAGTCTCTGTGTGAACGAGGACCGGGGACGGCTCTTTGGGTTTGTTGTCTGGACCGGGGCTCTGAGGGAGACGGAGGGGGACACACACACAGATACACCACAAAACCAAGTCTTAAAGGGGACATATTATGGAGATATCACTTTTTGAAGGCTCTTTCACATATATTTGGGTGTTTGTCTTGCCTTCCAGCCCCTAAAATGTGGGAATTGACAAAAAATGTGTAATTTTCAGGCTCCTGAGGTTGAAATCCACGTGGTTTTACGAGCTGTTCCCTCAGTTTTCTTCCAGTGATGTAACTAGGATTCAAATTTGCATAATACCACCCCTACCTGGGACCGGTAGAAGGGGCGGCAAGCTTGCCGCTTGCCGCTTGCCGTTCAAAAGAGCTGTGATGATTGATCCTTGGGGTATTTTGTCTTTAAGACACCTGGGAACTATTTTAATTTGTGGGAAAGGGCATAATATGTCTCCTTTAAAGGTCCCACACAGAATAAAGGCAGTTGTCCATGTGTTTTTATTCATTTTAAAGCAGGTCTAGGTTCTATATTGACAACAATAATATTTTACCACTGTTTGAATAAAGCTGTTAATTTATTCAGCCTACTGTGTCCATGTCTGCATTTGGGTCTATATAATCTCTAAAACATAACACTTGTGGTATAAAACATAAGAATATAATCTAATATGTTCATTGACAACTTTAGATATTCAGCAGACAGAAATTAATCAGATCAAAAAAAGCTACAGTTGTGTTTCATTATGTTTCTCCTGATTCAATACAAATGTTTGTTTATTAATAACTTGCGTCATCTAAAAGGAGTCCATCCATCCATCCATCCATCCATGTGTATGAGTGTGTATATGAGTGTGTGTGTGTTGCACCTGTGGCTGAGCCGGAGCGGGACCGAGGCTGAGCTCCGTCTGCAGCGCCGCCGGCTGGAGCCTGACGGTGGGTCTGTGGTACTCGGGGCTGGAGGTGACGGTGCTGTAGGCCGGGGGGCCGGCGGCGGCGGTGGTCTGCCTCTGGAGGAGCTGCAGGATGGCCTGGATGTCTGCCGTCATCTGGGACTCCAGTCTGACACACACACACACACACACACACACACACACACACACACACACACACACACACACACACACACACACACACACACACACACACACACACACACACACACACACACACACACACACACACACACAAAGAAACAAACACCACAACATGAAAAAACAAAACTCATCAGTAACATCTGGTGTTGATAGTAACTACAGACCGAATGACGATGACTATTTTTATGATTATGCTCCGATTAGAGTCAAATCAGGGACTCTAATAGTCCAGTGTTGGCATTATGGGATGCTGGGTGGCTGGATGGCTGGTCAGTCTAACACCAACCACTAGAGGGAGACTCAAACCTTCCAACTGCAGATAGTTGAGTGCTGCAGCAGGAAATGTGGCTCCTCTGCTCCTATCCACTTCCTGTAAACCCAGTAATAGTCTTAAATTCATAAAATGTCCCTTAACTGATGTTTTATTGTATATCATTGTTTATATTGACTGCAACAGTGCATCCGTTGAGAAAATAAATGATTTTAATGATGTTGCTAATTATCACACATATAAATCCTTTGTCAATATGAAGATTTAAGTCGAAATCATAAAGGAAATCACCTGCAGTGAAGTCTACAGGTGCATTCATTTATATAATGTGCTGCAACCACAAACAATATATTCAATTAACAGGTTTAAAGAAAACAACATACATAGAAAATGATGTATGCTTCTCTATATTTTGGGATTATTGTCTCAGACTCTTTAAACTTTCACTTTATTGTTTCATCTTCCAGCGGTGACTGTTTAGATCCTGAAACTTGAGCTCATGTCAACTTAAAATAGAGGTAAACTAAAATACCAAATACCTGCAACTGTGTGTCATCGTCACGTAATGCAGCAAGTTACATCACATCATAGAGTCTGAAGGTGGTGAATCACCTTTTCTCCCCACACACTCCCTTTTTTTTTCAGCTCATCAGCAAAAAACAGTCAAGGAGGAGAGCCTCCTTGTCGCTCCGCCAGGCGCCTGTTCTGCTCTTTACGGGGGATTCAGTCTGAATCAACACTTTGTCTGTGTATAATAAGGAGTAAGGTGTGTCGTGGCCACTGGCGCCATCCCACAGTTCCACTCAAACACAAATTCCCCCTTTTTCCTCTGTAAATGCACCAAAAACTCGTGGTGCAACTTCACCGTCGACTCCACCGCTGCTCCGACCTCGCGGCGTGACGTCAAGACTCTTTGCAACTCAACGGCGCTATAAATAGACGCCCACTGACTGTCTGCCTGCCTGCCTCCCCCTCATCTGTATCAGTGCACCAGCAGAGAATCACACGGTCCGCTCCTCTGCATCACGCCGCTGTCTGCCCTCACGTGTCTCTGTGTGAGTCCTCAGCCAATTATAGGCACCGTGGCAGCGGCTGGTGTGGCGGGCTCTTACAAGACGACTGTTGAGATGAAGTTGGAGAAAATAAAAAGATCCCAGAGGTGTCTTTAGTTATCTAAAGGTCAACAGCAGCCTCATCTTTAGAAGAACACACCAGGGCTCTTTCTTTTCTTTTATTATGATTTATTCTACATTAAAGGTGCCATATTGTAATAAAGTGAGATGTCCATGTCATTTTGGCTCATGATCAGCTCTAGTGTCGATTATCAAAGCCTCAGTCCACAGAAAGAAACTGAGCCTCACAACCAGGCGTCAGCACTTCCTGTGACTTTGTGATGTCACAACACAACAGTAACCGTTCACATGCTGCACATGGAGCCACCACCACCCAACCAACAGAGAGAGGAGATCTAAAACTGACCTGATTTTATTCATTAAAATAATAATAATTATAGTTACACAATGGTTGATTTATTTTGAATTTTCAAAGTTTTGAAATTTAGAGGCGTGCTGTAACCCCACCTTTCAAGATGTTCTCAAAAATTCAATTTTTGAGATAAAATTCATAAAACTTCATCAACCACGACTCCAAAATATTCAATTCTTTTCAGGAAGATTGAAAATGTTATTTGCATGCACTGTAGGCTCAATTTTCAATAAATCAAAAATCTGTGTGGATTGTTTGTGGAGGACAGTCTGAAGATGCTCTCTAGCAAGTTTTGGTTAATTTGTAATGAGTTTCAGTGGACAAAGGTTTCAGCAGTATTGGGGCGATATTTTGGTGAAAGTTTCGAAACTGTAGCATGTACTGTTGAATTTTCAAAGCTTTTACATTTAAACGCTAATTGACATTGACATTTTTTCACTGATTATGCATGGGAAGTAGGATAGGATTTCCTCGGAAGAAGAAAGAATAAGAAGAACATTGAGGAAAACAATACCCTGCCTGGACCCTTATAATTATTTTAGTAATTATATAGCACCTTTAAAAACAAGGGTTTACAAAGTGTTTTGACATTTGCAACAACAGTTACACATAAGCCCTAAAAGCCAAAAAAAACCACCAAATCTGGTTCTTAAAAACCCACAAGACATACAGGAAGAGTAAGCAACATGGAGCCTGGCCTCTGTAACTCCCAGTAGCTCATTTGTTTCATGTTCAGTTCAACTTGTTATCACAGCACTCAGCTCCCTCTGGAGACGTTAAAAGCTTCATTAAGTGCTGCAGCAACATGTGGAAACACACTGTGATGTGTGACGTCAGTGGGCTTCCCCTCTCTGAAGGATCCAACAAAACCCCCCAGCCCCTCCTTTAAAGGGAATATCGGAAAATCCTCCTCCTAAGCGGACGTGTCCCACCTGTTGAGGTGCTGCTGCAGCAGGTCCAGCCGTTGCTCCACCTCTCCGTAGGTGAGGTCCGTGTCGCTGTCGTCCTCCCCGGCCGGCGTCTCCTGACACTGGGCCGACTCCTCTGCGCTCTGGCTGGGACGCTGACGCACCCACTCATCTGCATGGTGCTCTGAGAGGGAGACACACACACACACACATATACACACACACACAGGGGGAAAATGATGTGTGTTATTAGAGCATCTCCTCCAGGGAAGCCTCTTCCTGTGTTGTGCCTGCTCATCATTTAGCCTCACTGAGCTGTGATCAGTTTCCACCACGGAGAGAAGAACACATGCTGTGACCCCGGCTGCTGGTTGCTCCCTCGCCTTTTTACAGTTTGTGGGTAGAAGTCGAGGAAGATTAAATTAAATTGGCGTTTCCTGTTTGCAGCTCTCTCTCTCTCTCTCTCGCCAGGAATCAATATCTGCTCTCTCGCTCTAGGAGAGAAATCCTCTTATGACTGCAACAGCTGAATTATGGGATATCGCGATCAAATCAACACGCTGACACAGCTCCTCCAGTCTCATACTGAATTTAACTTGGCGGACAGAATAAAAGGGAATCCTGCAGTAAAGGTTGTTGTGTGTATGTGTATGTGAACTGCTGGTTGATTATATGGAGGATTTAAATCCCCGACACCGGGTCATGTGAGGTCAAGCTGTAGAGACAAGCTGGTGTCTGCTCAACATGCGGAGACGGAGGAAGCTCTCAGACGACCCACATGAAGCTGCTGGCTGCTCCGTCTGTCTAAACTGCGCTGGGATCAGCAGGGATCCAGATTTCAGACCTCGCGCTGCTCTGCTGTGTTGCGTTCAAATTTCACGCCAACTGAGCAAATAATTAAACCTCATCCCTCTGATTTCCTAAAAAGATTTAACGACACAACACGTTATTTTACCTCATGTTTTCACTAAACCCGTCACTTGGTCATGACCTACGATCAAAGTGTGTGTGTGTGTGTGTGTGTGTGTGTGTGTGTGTGTGACCCCCCAGGGCTGGCTGCTGCGTATAATCCTCTTACGTTTTTATTACTGAGGGGGGTTTTAGGTTTCACTATAATGACACATAATCCTTGTTTGGACTTTTAATAGGTGTGACATTCCTCCTCTGAGGCTTAGGGAGCCAATTACTATTAAGTAAAAGTTTAGAGGACACATTTACAGTCATGGAGATCCAATTAAATCAGAATGAAAACAGTTGAATTCTACAAAATCATTTGTTTTTTCATGTTTTGACAAAATAAAAAGTCTTATTTGAGTGACAGCGGGGGAAGAAAAGAAAAGCATCCAGCTATTACAGTTGTTCTCCATTAGTTTGGCTCATTTCTTGAAACAACATGGACAAACCTCCAAACCACTTGACAATTGTATTTCTCATTAATTTCATCAAATTAGTTCATCTTTGCAAATAATTAAGTACAGGTAGCTACAGTTAGCACAGTGAATAGATGTAGACAGAACGTCTAAACATTTTGACTTGCAGTGCTCACACAATGCCAAAGGGATGATGCATTTTGGAGGCACTGACTATTAATATGAGAAAGGAATTTAGTTTTGACACATGAGTGAACCGTTTTGCAAGAGATATCAGCTTTTGCAAGTGATCTATGGTGTTGTGCTGAACTATAAGACTGTTTTGCCAAATGATCTTAAGAGTTTTGAGAATGTAATTCAGGGTTACTAACTACACATTTGACATTACAAAATTCCAGACCTTAATTTTTCAGACAAATAATTTGTGACATTTGAGTAATTAGATGTGTATCATGTAAATAAATTATGCAATTAATCATTTTTTGTTTTCATTATTCTGAATGTGTATGCCATTATGTCATCAAATAATTTCCAGGACATTGTAACTAGGTACAATAGAGCATACAAAATCATTTTCTCAAATAACTTTAGATAAAACCAAACCCATATTTCCATACAATAGTTTCCATTTTCCATACTACCTGGAAATGTATAAAATCAAATTTCATACTTGCGTAGGAACCCTGGTGATTTCTGTTTCAACAAATGAGCCAAACCCAACGGAGAAAACAAACAAAACAAAAGAGCAACGTAGCAACAGCGACTGTAGGGCGGATGTTTCCATCACCTTTATACGCCTGGTCCTGTGTGTCGTCTGCGGCCTGCGCGTCGGGAGCGCCGCTCAGCCCGAAGCCCAGGGAGTTGTCCCTCACCACCGGGTAGCCCAGCACGCCAGAACACAGGGGCCTCTGCTCCTCTTCCTCCTCTCTGCCCTCCTCCTCCTCCTCCTCGTCCTCATCCTCCCCCTCCTCCGCAGCCGACTCCCTCCTCTCCTCGGTTGCCGGGGCGGCGTAGATCTGCCTCCCCTGCTTGGCGTCGCAGTAGGTGGCTGCCGGCTCCTTGTTGTGGGAACCTACGGGGAGAGAGACGAGAGATCAGGAGGAGCGCTGAGGGGACACGGAGACTTCCTCCGGGGACGTCTGGGCTGTCTCATTATCTTCCGACAACACAGAGCCGGAGCTTTGCTTCGGGGGTTGAAGTGAGGACAAACAATGTTAAAGGAGCATTTCACAGTGTCCCGACCTAATCGTGTTATGTAACCGACAGATACCGTCCATGTGTTTTTTTGACCGACAACAAGAACAACGCTGTTCGTGGCCGCATTCTCCATTTTTGCTTGCGTTAAAGGGATAGTTCAACATTTTGGGAAATTGGCCCATTGCCATAATTCCTATAGTTTTAGGGGTACAGTAGGTTCGTTACCTTTAATTGTCGGTGCAAGCTATTTTTAGAACGGCGGAGCAGAGCTGCGAGCTGCTCAGAGCTACGCTACGGAGGCTCATTGGATTTCTTGGTTTCCCTCATCAAACTCATCAAATACACAATCCAACAGCTCCAAAACGCTCTGGTGGACAAGTTGTGACCTGCACATTCATACATGCATGCACACATGCTATGAGATAATAATAGAATTAGCCTCCGTAGCGTAGCTCTGAGCAGCTCGCGGCCCTGCTCCACCGTTCTAAAAATAGCTTGCACCGACAATTAAAGGTAACGAACCTACTGCTAAAACTATAGGGATTATGACAATGGGTCAATTTGCCAAAATGTTGAACTATCCCTTTAAATCTGGAGATGGTGATACTGTATTCACATGGTCCGTAACCATGGTGACCAATTAGATTTGCCTGAATCAAAGCCAAAACGCTGAGTGCTGCTGTGTGGAGGCTCAGCAGCCCAAGTCCTCCAAGTCCCAAACCTCCCGGCTGTTAGAAGTCAAATTTCGGGGGCCGCTTCTCGCTTCTCGCTCGCTCCACGCATTCATCTGGAAGCTGCCCGGCGGTCTGAGGGCCAAGGGGGGGGGCTACTGCTGTGATTTATCTGCACTGGAACTGATCTAAAGAGTGAGTTTCTCACAGGGGGGGGTGGGGGGGGCACATCAGGATTAAACTGTTTCATATAACTGACTGAAGACGAGCAGAGGTTAAACTAGAGGTTTAAGAGGAAAGGTTTTATCCAGTCAGGTTGGGGATAGGCTGGTGCAGAGATCTCTACTTCACCATGGCAGCAGCACTCTGTAAATACTCATCATTAGTTAACTCAGAAAACATGTTTTTAATCAACTTGTGTCAACGTGCTGCAGACTGAACGAGCCTCCGTATGGTAAAGAGACGATGTGTAATTAAAAATGTGAGAGAGTCTGCAGAGCCGTTTAGTCATATGTGCACTGCAATTAAAATACAACTAATTAACAACACTGAGCCATGACATTGTCCTTGTAATGGCATTTTCACCAATTTGTTCTGTCTTTAAATGTCATTTAAATAAAATGTGAATTTGACAGACACCCATAAAAAACAGGAACAGAGACAGCGTGAAAATGTATAAATATTGTTTTCTCCCTGTGGCAGTGAACACACCTAAAACAGCTCATTGTGAATAAAAGGTGATCTGTTCCTCAGGTCCTGGTCTTAGCTTTATGCAACAGTTTAATCCTGGCTCATTTGAGACTGACTTTTCACTTTAAGCCCTGCTTCTCTGAACCTTCTTAATCAAACACCTCTCAGGCTAATTAAAGTTTCCCCTGGTATCCTTGGATCAGACTTGATTTAAACCCGCTTTTCCTTAAAAATAACAGTGGTTTGCTCCAGTAAGCCCGGTAATCTCGCTTTATGAAACACTTATGAAACACGCATCAGGCACATTTCACAAAGCAAAAAGAAAAACATACACAAACATGAGCCACAGAGTTCAGATAATTACATCCCACTGCTTAGATTGGTAACACTTTATAATAAGTCCACACTATTAAGCATTAGTTAAGCATTAAATACTGAATTCATCATGAAGACTCATTAGCATGTAGTTTATAAACAGTTAAAAATGTTTTACTCATCATTGATAAGCACTAACTTTATTTATACACTACATACTAATGAGTATTAATGCGTTATAAATGAAGAATTTAGTATTTATTAATGCTTAACTAATTCTTAATAGTGTGTATTTATTATGAAGTGTTGCCCTTAGATTACATGATTGTTGTCTCTGACCTGTGGAGGACTTCCTCTTGTAGGACACCCGTCTTCGACAGTTGACGTCGTCCATGTTGGAATCCGTTGCCTGTGGGTATGTCGACTGTAAAACGTAAAAAGGTCAGTATATGATCAGACTGAATCATGTCACATATGATGACACACACATGTAGCGTGTAAAAAAAAAAACTGGTTGACTTTCCTTGAAGAACAAAACTAATAGTAGCTGCTAGGATTAGAAAATATATAAAATGTAATATCGCTGTCCAAATATGGCCATAAAAATGGAGGGAAACAGTATTTCAGTGTTTCCTTAACTAAGCAACACAACCTGCTGCTTGTATCTGTGTTTTTGTGGGGTAATCCTCCCAGAAGCTTCTCGTGTGTCTGCACACTTACACTTTGAAGGAGATGAATAAAACAGCTGACTGGTGTCCGTTCTTGCTAACACGATGCCGCGGGGCCGGGAGCCGTGCGCATCTTTCCGCTACACCCGATTCGTCATAATTACCGCCGGCGACATCATGCCCTCAGTACGTAACGTCTGCCACTGATACGCTCTATCTCTCACTCTTTCCCCTTCCAGTGAAAGGCAGCTGAGAGAGAAATGTCTGAAATAGCCCTCGTGCTTTTATTCCCACTACCACAGATAAATGAAGTGAATTGATAATAAAGCTATTCATCCAACTTAAATGGACATGGGAGATATATGTCTCATGAATAGACTTTTTATTCTAAGTTAACGCTCTCTCTTACTATAACTGATTTATTCTGAAAGTCTTCAGTCCGTCTCGCTGCCTCTGTGCCGTTCTCTGGTTACCTTGGCGCTTTCGTCGCGGAGGTCAAACGTCAGCTCCAGGTTTGTGAGGAAGTGGTCATGGAACTCTGGATACATGTCCAGCACCTCCAGGATCTCCTCCCTCTGGATGGTGTGCAGGTCGCAGTAGCTCAGCGCCCGCACGTCCGCGCACGACTTCCCCGGCTTGGCGAACAGGTGGATCATCTCGCCGAAGATGTCGTTCTTGCCTACAGGAGAAAGACAGACAGAGGTGTACATTGAGTTAAAGGGATACTTCACCCAAAAGGCTAAAAACAGATCAAATGTTTTTTTCAGAACAACTTTTCCATGTGGCGGCTTCAGGACACTTGGGTCAGTACAGACGAGCAGTATGGAGGTATTTGGATGTTTCATAGTGTGTGTTTTGGACGATTCAAAAGTGAACTCTATCCGCCACTATTACATGAAAATCCGTTGCCGGACCCCCCCTGGAACTCCTAAAGCGTTTTGATGACTCTGAAACTTCTCCAAACCCTTCCTTGGCATGACGATTTTGGGTGAAGTATCCCTTTAAAAGTTAAATATTGAGCACCTGGTGGAGTTGCATAATGTGAATACACCAGCATGGATCCTACATGGGACTGAATCAGATGACTGAAGTGGAATATGGAGGAGGCCTAAATATTCCAAATTAAAGGAATATGACGACAAAAATAAATAAATTATAAGTGTAAAACATTAAAATGAAACTGCAGTTTCTTAAAAAATGATCAAAACCCAACTCCCAGCGTTAATATTTTATCCTTTTCTATTCTAACAAATGAATAAAACTTTATATCTAAATGTTACAATAACCTTGAGTTATGGTAATTCACACATTTTCACCACCAACGACTGAGTCTGTTCAGGCGCAGTGTTACATCATGTTATACATTCAAAACAGTGCATCAACAAGGTGGTATATGGAAATGCAGGAATCAGCACTTCTCCTGCTGGAGCAGAGGAAATGTGCTGAGTTGTGTGTAACCTGGTTCTCCCTCATCATGACCCTATTATGTCACCTGTTTTCTCTACACCTCTGTATGAAAAAACAGCCATTTAAAGACGAACCACAGCAGTAGGAAGGAAGCAACCTGCCAGATGCTGAAACTGACTGAGAGGGGGGGTTTATTTTAATTATACTTGGATGCCGTCGCCATATTCGCCTCTTCTCTCCCTCTGTCACTTCACTTTCCTCCTGGATTCCCGTCTTTCCTAAACTCTCATCGTCTTTCTCCCCCCTGGTCTTTTCCTCCCCCTCCATCCCTTCCTGCTTCTACTGTCATCCATCTCTATTTGAAAGCAATCATGTCCTCTTTTTTTCTTTTTTCATCAGCACATATCCTCTGTGTCCTCCCCCTCTCTCTCTCCTGTCCTCTCCCTTCATCTGCGGCTGGCTCGGGGGCCGTGAGGCAGCAATCACCGACTTCTTTGAAGTAAGTTATTACAACGCACCCAACAGGGATCTCAGCTGCCGACCGGCCACATCACAGCTCAGCGGAGCCGTCTTTATTCAGCCAGCCCACCCGCGTCAGGTGAAGCTAGAGTCCTGGTCTTCTGTGTCATCAGCAGGAATCACAATGAGGTTTTGAGATCTTTTTTTAAATACATTACCAGACTGATAAGCTGCTACAATCTTCCTCTGACTGCTCTTTCCATCTCACCATGGTGTTCACTCTCACTTCAACAGTCAGGAGCATCGTACCAAACTAAATGTCTGAGGTTTAAATCGGGAAAAAAATCTGAGTAACAACGTTCAGATCATGTGCACCTGATGTGATTCAACTAATTCAATTAATCAAGAACGAAAGTGAGAGGGTGGAAACCAGGAAACCAGGTAATCCTGGGCAAGTCGACCACTAAATAATAATATCAAAATAACTATAAAGACAAAACAATATTTTTTAGCAAAAATGGACCCATTAACAACTATGAGTAATGTAGATTCAGTTTTTAATGCAGCTAAATGCCAGGCTAATTAGAAAGAAACAGCATAACCCTTTTTTCTTTTTTATCTCCCACACGCAGATGTCCATCTAAGTTTGCCGTCCTATATAAACGGTGCATTCAGACACATCTGTAACCGACGCCATCAGTTTGTTCTGCAACATAAGTTTCATCATGAGATGCCTTCAATGTACTAAAGCAGCTGATATTACTTTACACTGATAAGAGACAGGACGACTTTCTAAATACTGACAGACTCCAGCTGCTCTCTTGTCTTTCCAAACCTTTTTGCACCTCCTGTTCAATAGCCTACTTATTCCCTACATCATTTCACTTTTACTTAATTTATGGACATAAATGTTTGGATTTCTTTGAATATATATAGAATATAAACACAGATAACAGCATGATCTACCTCCATAAATAATGGAGGTATTAGGTCATTTTTAAAGTAGCTTTCAAGCCGAAAAACGTTTGTGCATCCCTGTGGTAAACTCACCGAGGATGGCCACGACCACGTCATCTTTGAGGATCTCGATGGAGCCGCGGGAGACGAAGTAAAGCGCGGTGAGGACGTCTCCGCCGTGGACCAAGGTGTCTCCGGGCGGCGCGTGCGTGGTCTTGAACCTCATGGCCAGCGCCCGCAGGCAGCCCTTGGTGGCGCCGCGGAACGCCTTGCAGCCCTGCAGGAGGCTCTGGTTGAGGTGGAGGCAGATGTCCGCCTGCAGACACTCTGGGAAACCCTTCAGCACCTGAGTGAGGAAGACGGGGCCAACGCACACACAGGATCATGGTGACTACATGGTCTAAAGAATCTCTCAGTGTTTTTAATAATGTGAGTTTTGGTTTTCGAGGTGAAGTTGGAGGTCGAATTGTCTGGATTTCCAGAGAGATTTGCTACAATTGCCACGTGTGTTCTTTCCTTCTTCTCAAAACCTCAAAATCATATCCTGCAGTAAAAATAGCCTGCAATGTTCTTCTTTCTCCTTATGCTTCAAAACTTACAATTTAGTCTTCTACTGGGTCTTTCAGCAACTTTTGATGAGAGACGGGACAGAACATTCAGAGACTGAGAAGCTGCAGATAATTGACAGCTCCAAACTCCAAACACGGGGCTCGGTGTTTGCTGTGTCTGCTCTCTGTTTGAGATGCTTTGGCACAAGTTTCACTGCCTTTACTGTATGTACTGCCATGATGAAACTACCTGGAATATGCAAAAACCACAAAATTCAGTCTAGTTTCCTACAACAGAGCGCCGCAGGAACGAGTCCTGAAGCCCTAGAGGTAAGTTTACATTTCACCACTTCCTGTTCCCTCATCCTCAAATCTCTGTTTTGTTTTTTTAAAAATCAGTTTTGGTTCGTGACTAAACAAAAGTGACTAGGAGACAACAGAGGGACGTTACTTCAACTTTAAAGCCTCGCACTCTCACTACGCTTTTTTTTAATACAACACAAGTTTAAATTTATATATATTAGGGCTGTCAATCGATTTAAAAAAAATTAACTAATTAATTTAGCAACAAATTAAGCCTGAAGCCAATAACGAATATTTATTTATGTTAAATCAGCAAATAAATGTAGAATAAACACAAAGAAAGTATATTTAAAGTCAAAGACAAATTTTAATGGCTTTCTTTAGACTCTGAACACAGTTTCTCACGTTAATTGCGTTAAATGTTTAAAATTAATCGCCAAAATGAACGCATTAACTTTGACAGCACTAATATATGACTTCACTGCACTGGAAGATGGTGATGCTAGTTCCTGGTTGGCCTATAAACATACGTCTTCCCTCTGGCAGTCGACACTCTGACCCTCATTTTGCTTTGTTGTTCTCAAGAAACAGAGAATTAAAATATCATTAATATTAAAACGTGACCCAACCTTATATATATATATGTATATATAAGATATAAGAGACATTTTAACATTTTATTTCTATATATATAAAAAAACAAACTTACCCTTTGAAAGACAAATAAACACAGACCACTGACGAAACTAATGATGGATCGACAACATAAAAGCGATTGTTAATATCATTTTCTTTTCAAACCGTGACACAACAGACACTAGAAGGCAGGGAAAAGGCTTCGAGGACACATTAGGGAGAGTCGAAACAAGAAAACACAAATCTTATCTTTTGTCATTTACACATGAAACACAATGTGTTGATGACAAGAGGATTGCAGGGAGGGGAGGGGGAAGGGGGGTAGGTGGTGCAGCCTGAACTGCTTTTCTGGCTCTGACAGGCTTTTTTTTTTTTTTTTTTTCTTTTTCAGAACAAAAACTGATCAGTAGATTTGGAAAGGAAAGACTGAACAACATTTGGCAAGCGCAGGTGCCACCACGGAGCGCGCAGCCAAGCCTCCCAGTCGTGGGAGGGAAACCTGGCAGCGCCCGGCGAGGCTGTGCCCACTCTCACAACAGGCGTGATTCACTCTGTCTCTGGTACCAGATGAATATCATGGGGTTTGTGTTTGAATACACAGATTTCATGCAAAAGAAAGGGGCACCTCGAGGCAGGCCACATGCAAGTCTCTCCACTGGTGGACTATTACTGTGGCCTGCTAGGGAGCGTTCAGTCACTGTTAATGCATGTTTGTCTTCTGGGCATGCAAAAGTTGATCCTGCAAATCTAGGCTGTGGCGTCATGTCCATGTGAGTAGAGTAGAGTAGAGTAGAGTAGAGTAGAGTAGAGTAGAGTAAAGTAAAGTAGAGTAGAGTAGAGTAGGGGTTGCATGAATTCAGAGTTTTTAAAGTCGACTCTAATGTTATGAAAGTCGAGTCCACGTCAACTAGTCGCTGATGACATCATTCATATTTTTCCTGTCATAAATAAAATCACAGGAGGAGGGAAATGCTTTGCAACAATCTGTATTCACTGTTTTTTAGGTGATGGGCACCTGTTTTTACCTGAAATTGCACTTTGTAATTTAATCATGGTGACTGTCTTTTAAAATCTTTAGTCTTATGATTGTTGTTATCATACCCTTAAAGCAGAAGTAAGCGATCCGGTCGTTTTGGCTAATGCTGCGTTCCAGGCAGGCTTTTGAAACCGTAAATTACAGCTTCAAGTCACAACTTAGGACTTTGTAGCGTTCCAGGCAACCCACTTGGGTTTTTCCGACCTGTTTTACCTGTGAAAGTCACTATAACGGCCACTGGTAACACGAGTTACGGGTTGCCTTGAATGCACCATAACAGTCCTCGTCCCTACGTCACCACATTCACGCGCATCCCTTGGCTGCACACACAGAGAGGACTGCCCCTTTATGCCATTCTCTCTCCTCATTGGATAAAACTTGTAGGATACGAGAAAAGTTTTCTCCTCGGCTCAGAGCAGAGCAGAGTGACTGACAGACCCGTGTTTCAGTCCAAACACTCTATGTACTGTAAGTGATTGCTGTCGGAAGATATAACTATTTAAGACTTATATTAACACAAAAATATCGCTTACTTCTGCTTTAACTGTGTATTTCAACCTGCACTTATAGTCTATTTATGTCAATGACTACAGATGGAAATTAACGTTCTTGCTAAATCTGCACGCTGCCCTGTTATAAACTAATTAAACTAAACTAAACTGACAGACAGCTCAAGCACAGAAATGAGTACACAGAACAGCAGCTATATAAACAACAAGCTGTAAATACACTCCTATATATAAGTGCAAAAGAAAATACAGTAGCTACTGTCCGTTAAACAATTAGGGAGGAAAAAACAACACGCAGTTTGTGTTTTTTTTTGTTGTTGTTGTACACGACATAAAGCTGCCTACGCAAGGTGAGTTTTTTTGTTTTTTTGTTTAATTGCCTGCTTATTCGACTGCGGTGGTGCGCTAGTGTTTCTTTTAATAAAGATAGAAGAAATAGAAGACAGTTTTAAGCGATTAGGGTGACAGACTAGTTTCATTCAGTCACTCAGCTGTTTTAAGCGTCTCTCCTCTTGAACTGCCAAAATAACATGATCAGCGACTAGTCAATGTCATGCTCAAAACGTCATTGTGGAGCAGTAAAGTCGACTAATTGATATAGTCTGTGCAACCCCTAGAGTAGAGTCGGTGGTGTGACAGATAAAACACTGTGAGAACGTGCTCTCTAATAACATGCATGTTTTGGACAATAATGAATCAATTACAGATTAAAGCTGTATCATATGTTCTGTCTTCTGCACATTAAAGCTAAAAAACAAATGACTCTGAGCATTTCAGACACAGCTAGATGAAGCTCTACCACCTAGGAACATGATGGACATTAGTTGTGTTAACACATGTACCTCCTGCTCTTACCAGAGTGGTGGGGGTCAGTCCATTTGACATGAGGCAGACATGGAAAAGACAAACTGATATAAGTACCATGAACAGTATCACGATGAGAAATGCAACAGTTCACTGTGTTCACGCAGTAACTGTAGCTTTCATTCAACTTGTGGCTATGACCAAACATCGCACATTATACTGTATATATATAAACCGTGATGAGAACAGTGCGCTATGCCGGCGACATAGTGAGTTTGCTTGACATCGATCGATGTGGTGTGAGCGTTTTTCATGGGGGGAAGGGGCTGAAACTCAGCAGACAAACGGCGATCGAGACATCAAACTCACACAAGTGAGTTTGTAAAGGAGAGAGGAAGCAACAGAAGAAAGCAACGATAAACTTAAAGTTAAACACATTTTCTTGAGCTATAAGTACTGCACAACACACACACACACACAGACACACACTCCTCTCGTACCATGTTCATGTCAATGCCGTTGGTGTAGCTCCAGGCGTGTTGGAAGTACTCCTCCAGCCTCTGCCTCAGCGGGTTGGGGATCTGGTGGAAGCGGATGAACTCTTTGACCCGCAGCATCTGGAGGTGATACCTGGCCGTACCTGAATACAACCTCTGGATGATGGCCGACACGTTCCCAAAGATGCTGGCGTACATTAGAGCTGGGAGAGAGGCCACACACTGATCACCCACCCAGAACACACACACACCTACCTGACTCAGGGCTGCATGAGACACTACAGGTGAATAGGGTAAAACATTTACTAACAGATATCACCATGAAACCTCCCATGTTTATCACTTACATTAAGACAAATATATTTTGTATTATAAGTTTTTTGTTTAAATATGTAAATGAGGCAATATCTAATTAAATATGCACTCATTTGCATACATTTCCAGAACAGAAGTCTGAACAATGGATAAAGCTACTTTCAAAATTCTTGTTTTACTTTGACATATGAAAGATTTTGGATTTTCATCTCTTTATTTCACTCTGTAAATGAGAAAGTACTGTCACCAGCCATGTTTTTAGGAATAAAATGTTGTATAAATCAGGTTGTGAATGATATATCACCAATCCCCGCTGTAAAAACCTTCAGAATATAGAAAGGAATCAATCTGGAAAGTTTGGTGTCTGTAAGTGCTGCTGAAGTGGAGATTTCTAGCTTCTAAACTCATTTTGAGGAGATTTGTATAGTAAAATCCAATAAATTGTTATTGTCAATCATACTTTTATGATCTAATGAGTAGAATCACTTCCTGATCATCTCCTGTATGCAACCTGGATTTTTAACATACACTACCGGTCAAAGGTTTTAGAACGCCCCCAATTTTTCCAGTTTTTATCGACGACAAGTGCCACACATTTATGGGAACTTAGTTGGGAAGAACCTTTGATTTCCATTGTAGAAAGAATGCCATTAGGTGTGTTCAGCTGTTATATCTGGACATTTTAGTTTATAAATTGACTCTTAATCACTTTCTAACTTCAATTTCATCATTTGCTCAATGCTTTCATTTCATTCAGAGTACAAAGAGACTGGAAACATGGGGGTGATCTCTAACTTTTGAGCGGTACTGTAGTAGTAGTAGTGAACTGTTGCCCTGCTGTGACTCACATCCAATGAGCATGACGCAGATGGAGAAGATCTTCTCAGAGTTGGTGTTGGGGGAGACGTTCCCGAAGCCCACGCTGGTCAGACTGCTGAAGGTGAAATAGAGCGCTGTGACGTACTTATCTTTGATGGAGGGGCCTGAGCTGGGGTCGCTGTAGTTGTACTTCTTTCCTACAACGAATCAAAAAAACAACACGAATGTCAATGAACAGCGGAAAAAAACATTGACAAACTGAACAACAGACAAGAAGAAGAGGATGGATCACCTATGGACACCCCCAGGTTGTCCAGCCAGCCGATCTTGTGCTCCAGATACGGCTTCTCCACGTTGCCGATGGCGTACCAGATGCAGGCCAGCCAGTGGGCGATGAGGGCGAAGATGCACATGAGCAGCATGAGGACGGCGGCTCCGTACTCAGAGTAGCGGTCCAGCTTGCGGGCGACGCGGACCAGACGCAGGAGACGCGCCGTCTTCAGCAGACCGATCAGAGTGGTGGTCTGGATGGAAGAGAGACAACAACCCGGCACGTCGGTACGTTTTAAAACTCGGAAGGTCGGACGCAAAGTGAACAAGATGTTTGTCGCCTCTCGGAGTCCGGGGGTCATGGATTAAGGTCACACAAACATGCGCAGCTTGGCTTTATTCACACACAACACAAACTGAACACGTCCTTCAAGGACTCAGCGTCCCTCACTGTCAGCAACAACAACAACACAACTTCACTGACAAAGACGTTGGACGCCGGCGGTGGCGGCGGCGGCTCTTCAAATCGAGTCTGGGCGTGGTGTGTAAACCCTCGTAGGAGAGTTTCAGCGTTTCATCTGCTGCCTGATGATAAGACGCTTCTCAACAACTGTGAAGTCTGTGATGACGGCAAAAATGGAAATATCAGCAGCTTGGATCCTTTGCCAGAGCGCTGACACACACATAGAGGACACAAACAGACTTGCATGCATACATTACAATGCACACACACACACACACACTTCCTTCTGTTCTGCTTAATTCGAAAGCACTTTAATCTTCCCGTCTCCATTTTCTAGCCAGACTAAATTAACACACAGGCAAGAGGAGGGAGGGTAGGGGGGTTAGTGCACAGCCATGACACAAGCTCCGATCTACTGTATTAGTGGCGCGCTATCTGTAAACACAATAAGAGAGACTTTGAGAATGCTAATAGGGCCTAGCTCTCCCTATCTTACCTGGCAATTATCCTAATATCCCGAGGGAAATCATGGCCTGCAGCCTCCTGTGTTAATTGTGCTTCGTCACGTCTCTGCTCTCATGCAGGTGAGAGTAAATACTACACAGGCTGTTCCAGGTAAGAGCATGAAAGAGAGTTGGTTGGTTAGAGGGTTTTTATGCCTTTGAAGAAGATTCATGAGGTGTGTGTCTCAGTGAGAGGGAGTGCTGTATCTGCTTCTGATGGGGCCATTAGAGAGCCTCCGTCTTCCCAATCTCGCCCCGAAATCACCGCCATCATTCACCGCCGCCCAGCTTGCTGCCTCGCCGCCGACTGTGAACGGTGAATAAATCGTATATATATGGCAGCGACGGGGGGAAGAAGGTTGTCTGTGTCTGTGAGAACGTGCAGGTGTAAAAGTGTGTGAGTGACCCGCACACGGATGACACAGTACACGTTGTACAGTATGAGGCCGACGCAGTGTGATGTTGATTAAAATCTGGGCTTACAGTAAGTCAGAGGCGTTTCTTTTTTTTTTTGAGCTGAGGGGTAAAGATAAAGCTTCCATTAGCAACCAGCTGTATAAAACATATCCGCTCAATATCCCTCTGGCCATCTGCCACGGTGGCCGTCCAGGCACGGCCACTTTAAAACACTGACAGTCCACCAAGGCTGTACTGTACCACTCCTTCTCCTTTAGTTGGATTTACAGTGGCATGTGCAAAAGTTTCTGTTCAAAATGTCTGTTAATGTGAACAGTTGAGCAAGTTGAAGATGAAACGATCTCCAAAAAGTTAAACATGTTAAACCAGAGGTATCAAACTCATTTTACTTCAGGGGCCAAATTAAGTGCAGTTTGATTTCAAGAGGGCCAGACTGGTAAAATAATAGCATAATATCCTATAAATAATAAGAACTCTAAACTTTTCTCTTTGTTTTAGTGCAAAGAAGCACATTATTAAGATGTTTACATTAAAGAACTATCCTATTACAAAATATATTATGACCAACCTGAAATTTCTTGAGAATAATACATGCAATTTCAACAACATAATGCCTCTTCTGTCTTCTATGTAATTTTTTACATCTGGTAAATTCATCCCACGGGCCGGATTGGACCCTCTGGCGGGCCGGTTTTGGCCCCCGGGCCACATGTTTGACACCCCTGTGTTAAACACTCTTTTGCAATAGTTTAATCACTATGTAAATGGAAATCGTATGTACAAAGCTATTGCTTCAGCCTACTGTACACCTTTTGGTTGCATGTATTACTGACCAATCTATGCATTTTAATCAATCAAATGAATAAATAAACTAAACTAAACTAAAATATCAACGTATTATTTTTGTTTTCTACAATTTTAGAGTGAAAAAGGGAAACAAAGCAGCAGCCTGCAAAAGAATGGGAAACCCAGGAGACTTGAGCTCTCAGATAACTTATCAGGTATCAGACAAGATATTTACGATTTACACACTGTGATAGTTTCCAAAGGGTGGGCTTCTTTTGAAAATGTAAAATTATATTGTTTTAAATGTAAAGGCAATGTGTCATCTGTAACTGTTCATCAACTGTTCACATTAACAGACATTTTGACCAGAGGTGCCCAAACTTTTGCATGATGACACTGCATACTGTAGCTGCACGCTGATGAGCTGCTGGAGAAATGAGCTAATTATATAGACAGCTGCTCTGTGTGCTCCACTAAAAATAGTTGAAAACTGCTTCTGCCAAAAATGACAAAATGCTGAAGTGTCCAGTGGTTGTTCTGAGGAGAAACAGAGCAGTGACCTCCACCGTGACCTACAACACACGTTCAATAAAACCACAAGAAGAAGCAAAACAGGATTTAAAATCTGAGCATCACATTTTCTCTCTCTGACTCATGGATTGTCCTTTCTTTGATTTCCTTTTAGTTTTTATTTACCTGGGCGTATCGTCACACAGGGGTATTAGACAGTGTAGAGCTGAGATCAAAACTGCAGTCTGTGACCAGAGTCCAATTCTGCTAGTCTGAAAATATAGATTAGTTCAGCTTTGACCACACTCCTCTCCCCCTGAAGCCTTTTTTTCCAGCTCTCTATGCACTGCACAGGTGAAGGAACAAGTCGACAACACTGCTCTGCTCTTTACTCTTAATCTGAAAAGACAGAAAACAAACTGCACACAGGGATGTCTTTGTTTGGGGAATAGTTGTACAACAAAAAAAACACAACTCTGACTGTGTGCAGCTGTTTGGTACAACGACCCTGCGTCCTCTTTCTTTGTTAAGCAGATTTTGCTGCAGGTTTTTTCGCAGCAGTGTATTTTTGCTCAGTCCGCTTTAACCAAAAAACGAGAGCAATGCACATTTTACTTGCTGATGTGTGTAGGGAAATCAGAACTGATTAAAAGCTGTTTTAATTATCTGTTTGTGCATCAAGCTTATATAATATTCATGATTTGTGGTTTCACTGACAGCCAATAAAAGCTTTCTACTCACATTAATGTCAATATGTGACTGAGTGCTGGTTTTTCCTCATGCACAAACATGCCTGACATTTGTTTAGGAGTGAGCCTGTCACAGAAATCAGATTTACATTCTGGTTTGGAGCAGTGAACCTACATAATTTGCAATAACCTCAGATTTCAAAGCCGTGTCCATGTGAGCGCGGTCCTCACAGGCAAATCTCCTCATCGTCTAGTAACAACAGGCCATTGATATGAAAATGACGGAGGAGCTCAAATGGCTTCCGTAGGTAAATTCGGCATCCTGCGGTGCTGACAGAGTGAGAATCAAACAACAAAAAGAAAAAGAAAGAAAGAAAGAAAGAAAGGAGCTCTCAGGGGAGATTTCAGCCTCAGCGAAATCAGCAAAAAAAAACTTAACATATTGTCAGAGATGGTTTCCAGGCAACAAAGGTGCACAAGATTAAGTCTAAAAATAGTCCCCGCCTCTGCAGCGAGAGCTAAAATACCACACCTTGAAGACGGCGAGCTAAAACTGTGCGTGTGTGTGTTATTTTTACAGTTTCCTCTGAACGTCTTTTCTGCCGCTGCAGCAGCCATGTCGCCGTGTGATGATGATGATGATGATGATGATGAGGAAGAGGAGGAGGACGCGGCGCATCGTGCCACGGCGTCGCTCAGCTGTCGGCTCTTTTTCCTCCACCTGCCACTCACTCCCTGCCGGAGGCCACGGAGCCCCGCACTCCCAACAACACACACCTAATGGTTAATAACGACCAACACACATCAATCTGGGTGTGTGTGTGTGTGTGTGTGTGTGTGTGTGTGTGTGTGTGTGTGTGTGTGTGTGTGTGTGTGTGTGTGTGTGTGTGTGTGTGTGTGTGTGTGTGTTACGTCACATATCCTGGCATCTGGCATCTTTACACATATCAGAAGAAGTGTGCATCTGCTCTTAGTTTTAAAAGTTATTCAGAAATCACAGCAGTGTTGGCTCACGCTGAGATTTATGTTCCCCCCTCTGTTTGCTCAGTTGTTATTGCTCCATATCTCTCTCTCTATATATAATATATATATACTGCTCTCTTGCTCAGCCCATCTCCTTCAGATGTACATGAACAAATTAGTTTCTCCCAGGCAGAGTGGTGAGGGAGGCTGAGACCTTTTCAACAGATTTGGACGGCCCGGGGGCTCCAGTCTGGACGGCCGAGGGAGCAGATGTGACAAGCAGCGAGCGTCAGATGAGTTTAGCCGTCCAAACATTCAAGACGAAAAAAAAAAAACAGCTCAGGACGACGACTGCCAGAGCCGTGTGGCCTCGTGTTGTGACGCAGCAGCGAATGATGCTTTAAAGTTTAAACGCCTCTGCAATTAAGATGCTACCTACTCCCTAATGCAGCAGCGCAAAGTAAACAGTTAATCTTCTGAGGGCTGGGGCCACGAAACTGAAATCTAGGAACAAATTCTGATCAGTGTAATTTATTGTATGAATAACTCAAATCTACCACAGTGTAGTTAAACCCTCACATGCCGTTACAGTCTCTCTCATTGAAATGTATCGACCTATTTCATATCTTGTTGGAATTCCTGCGCAGGTGAATAATTTATTTTGCTCGAGTTCAAGAAATTCAACAAGAAACTACACAGAATACGGAGGAAACTGATCGTCCTCTGGTTGGTCGAGCTGCCAAAACCCACGGTGGCTTCGGGAAATATTGAGACTGCTTCAGCGAGATTGTACTGAAGATTTTTTTATCACAAATGGTTAATATTGAATTTTTCTCACTTCTCTCCACTCTTAAAAATCAAACACTGCTTCTCATTAACAAAAGCGTTCAGATCCTTTATCCAGCTCTCTGTAGAGAAACTCCACAAGCTTCATCCAGGGGACATTTTATTCTACTCCTCCATCATGTTGGATGTGCAGCATCTGTAAAGCGTCTCTGCAGATCTTCTATGGGGTTGAACGTCTGGGCCGCTCAAGGACGGTCAGAGACTTGTCAGCGTGTCCCAGACTCCAGGTCTGGAGCACAAACCTCTTTGTATTTGGCTGCTTCCATCACTTCTAACCCCGTCCGTCCCCTGCCAGGTAACATTTGGAGCTCTGCCCGACGACGGGTTCAGTTTCTGTCTCGTCAGACCTGCAGAATCCTTTTCCTCCTGGTCTCCGTCGTCTTTTGCTGTTTGGCAAACTCCGAGCCTGGCTGTTCCGGCGCCGTCTGTCTCGCCACTCCACCACAGAGACCCGATTGAGGGGACGCTTGTCCTTTCGGCAGGTTCTCTTCTGAAGCTCGGTGACATCTGTACTATCCCCGGCCAAGTTCCTGTGTTTGCCTCGTTACTCAGTTCTCTGCAAAGAGTCCTGCTTCTGCACGTCGTCCATTTCACAATTAATGAGACCTCTGTGCTCCAGGGAAAAGGCTTTAGAAATTATAACCTCTCCTTTTCTCAACTTCCTTGGATTTCATGTCGTCTTCTTTGTCCTTGGACACAGTATCAACTATGAGACCTTGTATATATATTTATAGATGTGTGAACCTGCCAAATGAGTCAATATATTTTTCCATAGTCAGGTTTTAGCCCCATCTCAGGGATAATTAGAGGATTAATAATAATAAAAACATACTGCACCACTGCAGGAACGTGTCTGAATAGGTTTGTTAATGAAAAGTTTTGTGAAAAGTGTGAAAACGTTCAACTTTATATCGTTCTCTGAGGTTCGGTTTAGTCTTTCTGCTTATTTCTGTCGAATTCAAATCGATTAACTCATTTGTTGACTCACCTCATCTGATCCGGAGCCGAAGATGAGCAGGTCGAAGGGGATGGCGGCCACCATGTCTATGAGGAACCAGCCTTTGAAGTAGTGGATGGCGATCTTGGCCGGGTGGCTGACCACCTCCTCGTTGATGTTGACGTACGTGGTCCTGAAGTTGATGAGGATGTCCACGATGAACATGATGTCCACGATCAGGTCCACCACGTTGAGCGGCGAGCACGAGTAGCCGCACTCCCGCCGCCGCTGCTCCTCGATGTCGTTGAGGAGGAAGGCGGCCGAGTAGGGCGTGAAGATGGCCGTGTAGATGACCAGCAGCAGGATGAGCCAGTCCCACACCGCTTTGAAGGGGCTGTAGTGAAGGATGGTCCACTTGTCCATGCGCGGCGTCTGCAGCTTGTACTCGGGCAACACGTCGGCCCCCAGAGACAGAACCTGGAGAGGAGGAGGACGGAGAATTTGTCACTTGTTACTCAGTGAGATGTTGGAGGATTCATTTCACTGCTTCATATCTTAGAGAGGAGAGAGTGTCATCTCACCTTTTTTAAAATTTTTAATTTCAATCACAATTCTTATTCACTGCCAAGGTTACTGGTATAAAGGGATAGTTCAACATTTTTGGCAAATTGGCCCATTGCCGTAATCCCTATAGTTTTAGTAGTAGGTTTGTTACCTTTAATTGTCGGTACAAGCTATTTTTAGAACGGCGGAACAGAGCCGCGAGCTGCTCAGAGCTACGCTATGGAGGTTAATGGGATTTCTTGGTTTCCCTCATCAAACTCATCAAATACACAATCCAACAACTCCAAAATGCTCTGGTGGACAAGTTGTGACCTGCACATTCACCACGCTATGAGATAATAACAGAACGTTACCAGACAGAGTTGTTTTAGAGGTAAATGCAGAGACTGTTTGCCGAAAAACTGCCCCCGACGGGAATGCGCATCGGTGGTTTTGCATGAATTTACCTCTAAAACAACTCTGTCTGGTAACGTTCTGTTATTATCTCATAGCGTGGTGAATGTGCAAGTCACAACTTGTCCACCAGAGCATTTTGGAGTTGTTGGATTGTGTATTTGATGAGTTTGATGAGCCTCCATAGCATAGCTCTGAGCAGCTCGCAACTCTGCTCCACCGATCTAAAAATAGTTTGCACCGACAATTAAAGGTAACGAACCTACTGCTAAAACTATAGGGATTTGCCAAAATGTTGAACTATCCCTTTAAAGAAGCACTTTGCCAAGTTTGCATAATGAGGATTAGTTTACTCATTATCATGAAAGAGGAGTGCTACAAGGATCAATACTAATACAGCCACCAATACACTCACACTGCTTACAGACCTGAGAAGGTTTTAAATCAGTGAAATTCAGTGAAATGTAAATGCAGGTCAACATGAGCAAACATGAACTGGCGTATCTGTGCTTTTGCATTGTTAATAAGCAGAATGACATTTGTGGCACATGGTTAGGTAATGGTGTGTAATAAAGGTCATGCTTGTTGATATATGCTGCAGCATTGTGCCTACTGTACGTACTGTACAATCCTAATGCATTTCATTGTTGCTGAAACAGAGAAGCAGGTGACCTGAGGCAGCGATTCTGCTCTCCTCAGATATAAATCATTCATGTGGTAGGTGAGGGATGAGAAAACTGCTTCTAGTCTAATAATTTCAGAATTTAAACTATGCATTAAATCTATTTTTTTTATTCAGGACCAGGCAGAAAGTCCTGAGATTACAGCGATTTATCGTGATGGGATATGTGGGAAGTTGTGTGAGGAACTGTTCAGGAGTCTGCACCGACTGTCTGCAGAAAATCACGTTTAGCGTCGAGTGTGGAAGTCGCAGCCGTCGACGGAGCGACGACGAGCCTGTGTCACCGTCATTATCTCTGTTATTGCAGTTACCATATACACCCCGACGGCTTTTAACATCAGTATTACAGCAGCACCACGGACCATTTCGGATAAGAGTCTCAACGACTTGCAGGTAATTACAGGTGCGGGCAGAGGACACATCTATTCATCTAAGTGCCTGACACTTCAATAGGCAGTAAGCATTTTTTTTTCTTTTTTTTTTAAGGCCGTGGCTCCTTTGGCTGCTGATTATTGAAGCTCTGAGGAGGAAACCAAATAGAGAGAGAGAGAGAGGCAGGTAAAACGCATGAGCTGCAAGGGCAGAGAGACAATAACAATGTGGCAGGAGGAACTTCCACTACATTGGCATCCATCATCTATCTATTGTACTTTACCTATTTTATTCATTTATTATTATTATTATCTTTTTTTTATTCTATTCTAATTAATTCATTCTTACTCTATTTTATCCTATTACACCTATCTATTTGACTTCATTTTATCTACTCTAGTGTTTTCCCCATTGCAAGCGATTAAGTGTAAGATAGCGTTTCCTCGATGCCTCTAAATTCCAATGTTTTAAAAATGATTGTGTGAATGTGAATGTATGTGTGTCTCCCAATATGTGTCCCCTATGTTTATTGTTTTTATCATGTGAAGCACTTTGAGCTGCCTGATGGATTGACTGATTGATCACTCATTGCATTGCATTGTCTGTTTATCTCTGGCCTGTTTGCCTTCTCAACCCCTGTGACTGAGAGGAGACGACTGATGATGGGGATGAAGATGAAGATGATGCCGTTGGATGTTAACCTTGAAATCGACCGGAAACCACGAGCACAGGCAGAGGGGAACGTGTTTTTCATAATTCATTAAAAAGCGACTGCTTGTTTCGTTACAGTCACAAGTCGATTCGTAATCGCTATTGACTTTTAAATAAGTGTGCTTGCTTGGATTTCTTGTTTTCTCTAATGATTTCTGTTAGAAAAGACAAATTATGAGAGGAGAGAGACATCACGCTTCAGTCCACTGCAAGTTTAGCATCAATAGTGATGATACAAACAAAGATGGTCATTCTTGCTTTGCTCCAGCCTGAGGTGCATACATCAGCCCCTCGGCCTGCTGGGAAGCCTGCGAGGACTCGTTTGGTTGGCAGAGCGTCAGTCCTGGATTAACGTGTCGTAGCCAATGTGTGTCTGAATAAAAGATCCCCCGTCTTAATTATTTAACCGCCCTACTGTAGCTACGCGCGCCTGGCGCAAATGAACTCTCTGGTGGGATAATGCGAGGCTCATTCTGCGCTTGGCTCGGCTTCAGACGACATGCAAATGAGCGTTAGCTTTCTCCCCTTCTCCGGTTCTTCTCGCTCGGCCTGCATGGTCGGGGGCTAGGCTATTATTTATAAGAGTGGAGCTGTTTCATGTTTCTGCGCTCCGTCACGTGGCGTCCCCCCCCCTCATTAGATATGTGGTTCGCACTGATTCCTGATTCGGCTTTAGATAACGCAGAGATGTTTAGATTAAATGAGGACGTTCGTGGAAAGTAAGAGGGACGGCATCCAGAGGGAACAGCAGGTGAAGTCTGCTTTCTTTCTCAGTCGTCCAGCTCTCCGTCTGTTCGGCTCTCAGACGCCTCCATCTCAGCATCTGAGCTGATTTCAAGACATCTGCGTTCCTCACAGGCAGGTGTCTGTCTCCACACCCCCAAAAAACTGTGCAACACGGGATTACACGCAAATCATCCACGGATTATCTCTCTGTTGTTAGTTATCGTCGGTATAAATGCATCACAGTGTGCGTGAGCGTATATCCTCGGCAGCGTGTGTCTGACGCCGCTCCGCCTGACAATCTCCAAACAGAGCAGTAATTGTATACACAAGGAAGGAGGAGATAACAGTGTGACAGCACATTAAATGGTATATTAACAGACAGCGCAGAGTGACAGGAAACACGGTGGAGGAGGAGGAGGAGGAGGAGGAGGAGAGGAATGAAGCGAGTATCTGGCTGCTGTTTAACTGTTCAATTTGGGCGCAGTTCAGTGTCAGCTCTGATCCTGCTGCTTCTTATCGTTGGAAATAAAACTTTTGGACAGTCAACCAGTGACTTTCTACTTGTTTTTACTTTTATCTTGTTGTTCTACAAACAGCACAAATAATATTTAAAGCGGCAAACAATTCATTGCCTGGTTATATTCTGAAATGATTCATCAGAAGGGAAGGGGGTGTGCATAGAGCCCATTAAACTATAGAAAAGTTTGAATGTTCAAACATAATCCAGTTCAAAAAGAAGTACAAAGAAGATTTGGGTATTTACTTGCTCTGTTGGTGTTACCTTCAGTTTGTCTTTGTATATGTACATGTCTATATATTAGAGATAAGAGATAAAGATTAGTGATAATATATTAGAATAAATCCAGCTAAATTAACTTATTGTATAGATTATAATGACAAGGAAGCTTGATAGTTAATTTATGAATAGGGGGTGGGAGTTTTTTCAATTTTCAACTATTTTTATTTTTCATGTGTTGTCTTTGTAAAGTATTTATTGTTATGTCTGTCCATTGCTGTATTATTTCTTATTTCTTTTATTTCAGAAATAAACTGAAACTAACTAACTAACTATTCTGATTCCTGTGAAATTAACAGGATTGAATAAACTCACACCACCACCAGCAGCTGGTTTTCATTGCAGCTCCTCTGCTGCTGCCACATGCTCCAAAGTCCATTAAAAGCACATTAACGAGGCTGCCCCCTCTGCTGCTTAATAACTTTGACTTTCATGCTGTGCGGAGAGGTCGGTGCAGTCCGCTCCGTGTGTCTGTGTCTGTGCCTCTGGGTTCCTTCGGTCTAGGACCTTCACCTGCAGCTGCAAACAGGGGTCGACCTCCGCGCCCTCTCTCTGTTACACCGGTTAATGGGCAAAATGCAAAACCGAGACCTAATCAGCGGTTTGGGGCTTCGGCGTCGGCCCACCCCTGAGGATACATTAAACTTCCAGTCCCTACCCAGCATGCAGCGGCGGCGGCTCTCCGCCCTGACAGGGAAGGTGAGAATGACCTCTAACCTTGTCAGTAACTCTAGAGTTGGTGGCCTGAGCTCTGCTCTGATGCCGTCTGGCAGCAGTAAGAGGATCCCTGGTTATCCGCCGCGAGAGACAGACACCTCCGCCGTTTTACGTATCAGACCCCTTGAGTTTCAATTAATCATTCTGAGGCTCAAATGTGTGTGTGCGGTGTCACTGCGAGTGTGATTTGTGATGATAGTAATTGATACTACTGTATGATGATGAACACTGTCGCTCCTCTCCAGTCTGCGAAAAAACCGCAGATGGTCAATAAAACGGTGGAAAATGAATCATAAAGTAAATTCATGTTGAAGTTTTACTCCTGTTACTTTTTAATTATTTTCTATTTTTAGCTCCAGGGAACAGAAAAGTCTCCATCATAACTACGACGAGAAACTTTAATCCGCAAACAGATGGTCGGATAATGGGCTTTATGCAGCACTGATGATAATAATAATAAGAATAAGAATAATAATATCATGAGTGGTGTGAGGGATGTTTTTTCTGGGCTGGTGTTCATAGAGATGGAATATGCTTCATTTGCTTCTTTCCATTTATTTGAGAGCAGAACTGACTGACTGTGTCTGAGCTTGTCTAGTGCAGGTGGTGGGTGTTTGGGCTCCTCCTCCTATTTCTTCTTCCCTTCTCCCTCCACTTCCCCTGCCAGGTGCTGCTTTCAAGACATTTGTGATTACTTTAGAGAAAAACAAACAAGCCGGACGCAGCCAGACAACGCAGTGTGTCGGTAGCTTCTGTTGAGGGCTAAAGCACTAAAAAAATGTGTCAAAAAAAGAGACATAAATCTGTTTTGGTGAAATAATATGAAATATTTTCTTTCCTCCGCTTCAAAGTTGGAAGTATGACATCTGAAGTGCCTCATTTTTACATATTAAAGTCAGTATGTGAGTGTTTGCTAGTTGCTAGTGTATAAAGGGTTGAGTATGTCACTTAACACTGAGCACAGTGCTTTTTACCTGCGTGACCTTGTCGGCTACGATGTGTGTGCGGTCTTTGACTTTGGGGGCGATGATGGTTTTTTCCGAGGACGGAGGCGAGGGGCACTTCTTCTCGTTGTTGGCCTCGGAGAAATTGAGCGTGATGAGGGGGATCTTGTTGATGGTGCTGTACTTGTTGAGGTTGGAGTCGGAGGTGGAGCCCAGCAGGCTGGATTTGATCTGGCTGAGTGGCCCTGAAAAGAAGAGAGAGAGAAAGCGTCATTGTTTGAAGAAAGCTGCCGTGTCTCTCTCGCACCACGCTCGGGCTGCTGTTGATCTAACAGGCTTTGTCTGTGATTTGCCGACACCAGAGCACGGTGTGTGGTGTTCGTTCGATTGTTGTGACATGGCTCGTGAGGATGAGGTGGCCTTTACTGCTGGAGCGAGTTCAACCACAACACGACAACACTGAGAATAGCACAGATACTGAAATACAAACTCCACACCCGCTGGTTGACCCGTCTAGGATGAACAGGCCTTTTTACAGTTTCTCATTAAAAGATGATGAGGAACACCGTCGGTGGAAGAAAAGGAATGATTCAATGAATGCAAACGTCAACTCATCGATCTGCGTGATGGAGCCTGGACGTCGTCGTGAGTGACAGTGTTGTTGTTGTTGTTGTGCAAGTTCACAATTCACAAGAGCAGGATCTCGGTTCAGTTCACACTCATAGGTCACTATATTTTAAATTTAAATCTATTCCAGAAAATATGAAATACAGAACAATTTCATATTTTCTTATTTATTTATTATTTCAATAATTCTGCTTTCAAAAACATGCCCGTTAGACCCGTTGAATCAAAAACATCTCTGACATGACACATTTCATAAAAGTCTGCTGATTATTCCCTGAAATAAAAAGAGTTGCACAAAACAAAAAACCCTCAAACTGAGTATCCCTAACCTCTATCTTTAACTGCATAAGGAAAACGTTTATGGTAATAAATTCATTAGGAAAATCAAGCTTTTAGAAGATTCTGTAAAACACCCTTAAATAAATCCCTTAGCCCACAGACAGATTAAACCTGAAGTTTCAAGGTGTTTTATGCAACTGGGCCTTAGTCTTAAAATGTTGGTATGAAGGAGGGTTATTGTTCACTAAATCTAGCCGTGAAAAGATAATTTAGTATTAAATATTTAAAATGAATTGAAAGCTACAATGAACTATGCAAAACTAAATTAAAACTGAATTGCATTATTTTATTTGTACTGGTATTATAAGATTTAGGTAGATAAAAGTAGATATATCGTGATGAGGAGTGATGGGAAAAGGGAAAAGTTAATCGCTTTCTCTACAAATCAAGGCTTTCCTCAAATAAAACCAAACTAAAACGGCTTAATCACTTAATGAAATAAAAAAAGAAAAGCAAACTGAAAAACTAAATAAAAATAAAAACTAATGAAAACTTTAAAACTATAATAACCTTAGTATATGCAGTGACTGCAGTTGCACCAGTAGCTGCACTGTTTATACTTAAAGCTGGCTAGTGTGCTGCATAATTTCATGTTTTCAGGACAGTTGTTCCAGATGTTAACTCCTTTAACAGATACACAATGATTTATTTTTTTTTTACATTGGTTTGAGTCTTTGGTTTTTCTTTGGTTTTATCTGGTCTCCCTCATTTTAAACAGGTTTTGGACATGTGGAGGAAGAAGTTTGTTTATAGCTTTGTTCACAGTTTGCATTGTAATAATAATCAACTAAGTCCTTGAATTTTCAGATAAATAGTGGTAAGGTTTACTACTTGTGATTCTTTTGGCTTTCTTTTGCAATGAGCATTGTTCACTCTCACCGCAGTGAATAACACTCTACTAGTGCATTCATTCAGCATTCATGCACCACACTGATGAGTGTTAGAATAAAAAACGTGATGATCCCACGCAGGGCAGCATCATAAAATCTGACTCTGCCTGTTGTGAAAGCATTCAACACCGCAACACGTACGTGACAGCACTACAGACACTACACATGTGGCCTTAATTGAAGGTGATTAAAAGTGAAAAAAACAAAGAGAGATTTGCTGATTCAACCCCTCCTCTCCCCTTTCCTTCCTTTTCACAAAGTACAACACAGTGATTGAGAGTCAAGGACGGAGAAACAGACAGCTGAGGATGAGAGAGTGCATGCGCAGCGTCAATACATGCCACAGTAAAGAAACATCACTGCAGTGGTGAAAGAATAACTGAAAAGGAAAAGCTGAAGCCATACCCCCAGCCATCCAGGAGCGAGACACTGGCAAACCAGGAGAGAAAGAAATAGGAGGTAAAGGGGAGAGTGGGGCGGTTGGATTGCAGGGACAGTAATAATATCACATTTATGCATTTATCAGGAGGAGTCCACACACTTGTATCATCATTATTGGTCAGTTAGAGATAAAAAATGAAGAAGATCCCAGAGAGGAAGTGACCATATTTGGTTATCAGGAGATATAGGATGAGATGCATGCAGCGTAAGCTCTGCCACAGTTCCCCTGCATGTCAATACATAAATAAATAAAAGGAAAAAGATGAAGAGTGTGTAGTAGGATTTAAATGGAAATACAGTCGGGATTCTTTTTCATTCGCTAAGAGACGAAAAACAGAGGTTGCAGACAGTGGGAAGTTTCACGTTCATTGATTTTCTTCAACGAGCTAAAGCAAGAAAAGGGATTTAATGTGTGTTGCTCCATGCAAGCGCGTGCAGAGGTCAATGTTGTCATCGTTTGTTATTTTTTTTGGTTTTATTTATTTAGTTTTTTTTTCACTGAGCCTTTCCCCCCCGGGCGCCTGGCTGAGGTTCAGCAGGACACGTCGTGCACTGGGACTTAGTCATTTAGTGCTTTCGCGTGCGCTTCGAGGCTCCAAAACCAAAAGAACTTCACTAACACACATACACACACACGCTGTCAGTCATCCACCGGGGGAATCTGCATTCAACATAAACCTCAGTGACGCGGAGCAACTCATGCAGCAGGCAGGCTTCATATCTTATCCAACAGGCAGTCAACTCAAAATGCAGCAGGCAGCAGCTGTTGGTGTTGTTGCGTTACCTTTGATATTGCGGCCATTGTCTGCGACGACGACGGCAACACGGCATGGGGGAAGAAAGAAAAAACAAGAGGGAAGGGGGGAGTGGTAATGAGAGGAAAAAAATCTCTGGGTTTCTATCATGACAAATGGGGTCTGGCATTAAACTGCCACTAGTGTCCCCATGAAAAATTCATTACAGTGAAGTAGATGTATTACTCTGTCACCCACTGGGAGCTATCTGAATGAGGACGGGAGATAAGGGGGTGGTTGTAGGAGAAGCCAGGCCCGTCGGCGACACCTCTACCCTTCAACCAAAGGAAGGCCAAAAGGCTAATAAGTGATTTAGACTCAAGGGAAGATCGATAGCACCCAGTGCAGATGATCACTCATTAAAAAGCTGATTAAGACGCCATATCTCACATCTCCTATTCTTTTTTGGTCATTTACTTTTATAGATTTTTGATTTTGTATATAAACAAACAAGCAATCAATCAAACAATGAACACAAAGACCTATAGATAGGAAAAATATCAGGGGGAAAGTAAAAACGTACATAAAGAGACTGGTAAATACCTCCAGTCAAAAAAGTAAGCAATAAGAGTAAACAAAGTATATAAGTATTAAAGGGATAGTTCAACATTTTAGCAAATTGGCCCATTGCCATAATCCCTATAGTTTTAGGAGCAGGTTCGTTCGTTTTGCATGAATTTACCTCGAAAACAACTCTGTCTCGTATCGTTCTGTTATTATCTCATAGCGTGGTGAATGTGCAGGTCACAACTTGTCCACCAGAGCGTTTTGGAGTTGTTGGATTGTGTATTTGATGAGTTTGATGCAGGAAACCAAGAAATCCCATGAGCCTCCGTAGCGTAGCTCTGAGCAGCTCACGGCTCTGCTCCGCCGTTCTAAAAACAGCTTGCACCGACAATTAAAGGTAACGAACCTACTGCTAAGACTATAGGGATTAGGGCAATGGGCCAATTTGCCAAAATGTTGAACTATCCCTTTAATGATAGTACAATCAGAGACATATGTAGGCCTAATCCATTTTTTCAAAATTTTCAATAAATACCTCCTTTTTTTCTAAAGTAAAAGACGACATGTGGGTGTCACTGTCAGCGGGAGAGCCCTACCTTCACTCGCATGTCTGTCTCTGAACGCCGACTTCGAGTTGGACCCGAAGCCCTCTATGTCGTGTACCGACGAGGCTCTCCGAATGCTGCACACGCTCTCTCTGGAGGCGGTGGGAGTGAGGCCCGGGATCGACGGAGGAGCAACAAACGTGTCGTCCCGGCTCTGCTGTTGGGTCTGGTCAATGGCCTGGTCCGGGTATATCCTGTCCCAGGGCCCCTTGGGCGACGAGTGGTCCAGCGGCCCCGAGACGGGCGTGGAGCAGTGGCTGGGGCCGATGAGGGCGCGGGTGTCGTTAGCGTAGGAGGGGCTGCAGCTCTCGCGGGTGGTGGGGAGCTGGTAGTCGTGCGTGGCCACCGAGCCGTCGCTGTGGCGCGGCGAGTCCACCATGACGGCGTCCGGGTCCTCCTGGGGCAGGGACTGCTTGCTGATGCCCAGGAGAGGTAAGGCCGGGAAACGGAAACGAAAGAATCTCCCTTTCCCTGAAGAGCAGAAGAGAGAGAGAGAGAGATGAGAATGAGATTAAAAAGTGACACACTGAATATATTACTGTCATATTAATCCATACCAACGCCGCATCTGACAACAGTTTATGGTGACCAATAACACCGAGTGCGGAGCGCCCTTGAGCGACATCATCGTCACTCAATTATCATGAAATCATTTGGTAGCAGTGAGACCAAAAAAAAACAGTGCGCTGTGGTTTTTAATGAGCCACTGGGATCCACATAACCCCCACTGACCTTGTGTTGTGTTTTCCGTGGCGTGTGTTTGTACCACAGCTCGCTCGCAGTCTTAAACATCCCCGCTGATAACTCGCACTTGTTTGCCAATAGCACGGAAAAAGTCTGCCAATGCGGCTTTTTCTTTAAAAGACCCTGGCAGATCAAAACAAATGCCCACTCCGCCTCAGGCATGAGTTCAATCTTCAATTTCCCTCAATTATTCATGAAGGAGGACATTCGCTGAAATATTATAATGGGAAAGTGCACTGAGGAGTCAGACCTATAACGGAGTATGTGCCGGATTTTAATGAGTGATTGATAGCTCCTGGGGAGATGAAGGAAAGTGCAACGGAGACAAAGTGATATTTAAAAATACTGCTGGCTTTAACAGTCAGTTGTTAACGCAGAATATAAAAGTTAAAGCGTCTTTAAGTGAACACAACGGCTACATACGCACAGTATGCACAACGTTCACATTCTCCATTTGGCTGTATATGTGGCGATGTATGCAAACATGTCATGAGAGAGAGAGAGAGAGTCACGCTCACAGGATTTCACATATGGACGGCAAGCCATGGCCTGCATGTTGTGAATCATTTAGTTGCATGAACATATGTCCTACATATCAGAATCCTTTCACAGTCCTTCAATGCAAGGAAGCAAAAGGAAGAGCATATTTAAAGAATCTAAAGCTCCTTTAAAGGATGAAGTGAGATGTCAGTGTCTTTTTTTTAAATGTATCTATCATAAATAAGCTCTAGTTTCTATATTATTACTGTGAAAGTATCAAAACCTCAGTCCACAGAGAAATGCACACAGCCTGTATTCAGATACTGAGCCTTTAAAAAGGACTTCCTGTGACTTTGTGATGTCACAACAAAGTAGTGGCCACGCCCACACAGAGCCATCATCCAACCTTGCAGGATTTGGTTACTCTGATTTTCTTTTTTTCTTGCTTTACTTATAGATCTGTTCTGTTATATACACACCTGATCTGTGAGCCAATCAGAAGAGAGGCTCAGAGCCCTCGTCTCTTCTGATTGGCTCACTGACCCTCTACTTTGAGATGGCCTTTGCTCCTTAAAACCATCAATATATCGTTGTATGCATCACCACTTTAAATACAATTCTGGAAAAGAGAAAGATCTGGAGTCTGTACAAAACTATAGATGTAAAAAAGGCCAATCTACCTCATGTAATTTCTTACTCTTTTTGGTTAGCAGTTCCTTATTCGCTAACTCAGCTGTCAATCAGTTAGTACAGTCAACCAATCACGTTACACTCCTAGTTGTCTGTCCCCGCCCACCATTGCTGTCATCCATCTTGATCACGGAGACACACGGCGGCCATTACAGACATCAGAAGGGTTGAAAGTTTTCCAAAGTGTTGTGCGTGCATGAAAAATGTAAGTAATAAGTTTTGGATATTTATGTGCAATGTGATTGCAGCTTTATGTTATGTAAATGTAAGTTTTGTTGTTATCAGTGATAGTCACGTTTTTGCTAGCTTAATTGCTATGTTTAGCTTACTTTATGCTAATGCATCCACATGCTCAGTTCATGTTAAAGATTAAGGGTCTTATGTCATTTCTTTGCATTGTTAATTCGTTTCTTGCAATGTTTCATTGTATTTCAGAACCACATAAATCAATGCACTGTGGAAACTACCCTACATAAAAAAATTCTGAAACTCTACTCCAATCGTCTCTGTCTTTCACTGGACAACCGTCAGCGTGTCTGAGTTTGGCAATAATCAGCATTAAGTAACGGGTGAGAGCTACATAAGCTAACCGTACAGACGGGTGAGGGCTACAAAGGCTAACCGTATTTTTCATGGTCCTTCGAGCCGGATTCAGACTCACTGCGGATTGACATGGAGTATTCAGACGAAGAAGAACTTACTGCGTGCGCCGCGCCGCAGACATCGTTCGCCACATCACGGGACGACCGTGACCTAGGCCAGATGAAGCGTTCATCACCACCACCACGAAGTCACTACACTGAGGATGAAGACGAGTGGCAATATACAGCAGGCCGAGCACCATCATATCCTGTAAGCCAGGCCTCGTACTCACCACCACGATGGGTGACAAAGGATAGTTGGGACACCACCAGAGAAGAAATGAGGCAGGAGATGGAATATCTCCGTCGCCGGCAAGACGCCTTGCTGTTAGAAATGGCGAGGATGGAAATGGACCATGCTGATCATCGAACCCGGTCCAGATATGACAGAGAGGAGCCGTCATATCACTCTTGGTCCTCCTCCACACAACCAGTCCCAGCTCCTCGGCAAGGTAAGCAGGAGGCAAGGACAGAGCTAAGCCGACCTATTCCAGCCCCACGAACCAAGAGACCCAACGCTACCCCTGCACGCTCAGGCAGCCCCGTCTCAGAAATCGGACAACAGGAGCCGGTAAAGGATAGGTCATCCCACTACCATCGGGACTCCTCCAATTCTCGTCGATCCAGTGCTGATCGTTATAGGCAGGAAGCACCCAGACGGCGAGACTCCGCTCACCATCGCGACTCTCATCGCTCTTATCGCCAAGAACGTTCAGTGTCCCCCTCCCACCGTGGGTGTTCCCAGTATCGATCGCTAAGTCCCCCCTCCCAGAGTAGCCATTTGAGGCTGTATAAGGGACCCACTCCAAGCATACCGGACTTCACTCAACCAAATCCCAGAGAATTCTCACGGATGAAAATTGCCCTGGAAAACCTCCTCCCCGACGACGCCAATGAGAGATTCAAATTCCAGATCCTTATGGATCATCTCAAGGTAGAAGAAGCCTTATTGGTCGCTGACTCCTACTGTAACTCAAAGTATCCTTATTCTGATACGATGGCCGCTCTCGACAAGCAGTATGGGCAACCGCACCAGCTGGCCCTTCAGCGGATCGCTGAACTAATGGATGGTCCGAATATCGCCAGTGGTGACATCAAGGCCTTCAGGCTGTTCGCTCTGCGGGTGCGCTCACTAGTGGGACTGTTGGAGCAGCTGGGCAGGAAAGGTAAGGTGGAACTTGAGTGTGGATCACACGTCTCCAGACTCCTGGGAAAACTCCCCCATGACTTAAGATCCAGCTTCCGCCGTTTCATCCATCCACTCCGGACGCCCATTCCCACTCTGCTTGATCTGGCAGACTGGCTGGAATTTGAGATTCAGGTACAAGAGGATAACACAAGGTTCACTAACAGCTCGAGGAAGGAGCCCCAGGCAAAAGGTCGAGACCAGCGAAAGGAGCTCAAGCATGCTGTCCGGGCAACCACTGTACTCCTCGGCACAGAGACAAAGCCGCCAGGTGCACAATCGAAAGCTCCTGCCACTAAAGACAAAGTGAAAATGTACTGTCCCTACTGTGATAACGGGAACCACACGCTCAATACTTGCTCCAACTTTCAGCGGTTAACCCGTGAGCAGAAGGAGAGCTGGGTTAAGGAGAAGAACGGATGCTGGCGCTGTGGTCGAGACCATCACGCGCGGGAATGCAACCTTAAGATGCGATGCAAAACTTGCAACCGCCGACACTTAATGGTGCTCCACGAGGTTTCTGATAGAGTTCCTGAAAGGCCGGAGAAATCCCAGGATCCCATTGAGGCTGCCAACTCTGTCCTACTCAACACAACCAATGAAGTGCTGTACGTTGACAGGCCGGCTGCGGGTCGCAAGGTTCTCTTGAAGCTCAGTAAGGTCCTGCTGAGGGATGGAGACAGAACCATGGAGGCTTTTGCGATCCTGGACGATGGATCAGAACGCACAATCCTCCTCCATGCGGCTGCACAGCAACTTGGGCTCAAGGGACAGTCAGAAGACATAACCCTCCGCACAGTGCGACAGGAACTACAGGTACTTCATGGGGCGGCAGTCTCATTCACCATCTCTCCTGCTACAGAACCTAAGAGACTGTACCACATCCGGGGAGCGTTCACTGCGAAACAGTTGGGTCTTGCCAAGCACACTCACCCTGTTAGCGCCTTGCAACGCAAGTTTCGCCACCTGCAGGGACTGCCATTACAGCACTTTGTCGAGGCCCAGCCATTGTTACTCATCGGATCGGATTACCCCCACTTGATAACGCCAGTGGAACCAGTCCGTCTTGGACCACCTGGAGGGCCAGCCGCCATTAAGACGCGCCTTGGATGGACGCTGCAGGGCCCCGCGCAGGAGTTAAAGCATGGTTTCACTGAGCAGCAGTGCCTTTTTACATCCACTCTCCCCTCATCTGCGGACCTGTACAGTCAGGTTGAACGACTGTGGCAGATGGACGTGTTACCATGGCGTAGTGAGAAGGCTAGCGTCAGATCACGTCAAGACCAGGAGGCCATAGACCTTCTCGAGGCCAAGACTGTGAGGGTCGAGGTGGACAGAGTTCGACGATATGCAACCCCCCTCTTGCATGCCAAGAATATGCCTCAGTTACGAGCTCCAAAGGAAGCCGTGCTCCCACAGTTAAGAAGCATTGAGAAGAGGCTTGCTAAGGCACCTGATCAAGCAGAAGCCTACAAGGCTGAGATCCAGAAGCTGGAGCAAGCTGGCTATGTGGTCAAACTGGCACCTGGCGCTGAAGAGGATACAGCTACTAGCTGGTACGTCCCACACCATATGGTGCAACATAACGGCAAGAACCGCATAGTGTTCAATTGCTCATTCCAGTTCCGAGGAAATAACCTCAATGAGCTCTTGCTCCCTGGGCCTACCCTAAGTCCGTCTCTGCTCGCAGTTCTCCTCAGATTCAGAGAACATTCGGTTGGGATCAGCAGTGACATCCGTGGGATGTTTCATCAGGTGAGGCTCCTCCCTGAAGACAGGCCACTGTTAAGATTTCTCTGGAGAGATATGAACCGCGAAGAACCACCCAGCGTTTACGAGTGGCGTGTCCTCCCGTTTGGCACCACATCCAGTCCCTGCTGCGCAACATTCGCCCTTCAACAACATGCCAGGGACAGCAGCCACTCGGGGGATGCAGTCGTAGAGGTGGTCGAAAGGTCCTTCTATGTGGACAACTGCATGTTGAGTCTGACTTCTGAGGAGGAGGCCAAAGCGCTTGTGGATCAGCTTCGGAACCTCCTAGCTGAAGGAGGCTTTGACTTGCGTCAATGGGCGACCAATGTCCCCTCAGTGATCCATCATCTTCCTCCTGAGGCAAGGTCAGACAGTGCTGAACGCTGGATAGCGCAAGGGCAGGCAGACACTCAAGAATCGGCACTTGGGCTTCACTGGCACTGCCAGTCCGACACTCTGTCATACAAGTCCCGCTCTCCCGACTGCCCTGAGGTCACCATGCGCACCATCTACAAGGTCCTGGCTAGCCAGTATGACCCGCTGGGCTATATCGTTCCATATACCACCAGGGCCAAGATGATAGTCCAGCAGCTCTGGGCCAAGAAGAGAGACTGGGACGACCCCCAGTTACCCGAGGATCTCCTCCAGTCATGGAGAAGGTGGCAGAGTGAGCTGCCAGACCTGCAGCAGATAGCCCTTCCTAGGTGCTACAGCAGTCAGGAGATGGACTCTCCCACCAGTGCCAGAGATATACACGTGTTTTGTGATGCGTCGGAAAGAGCCTATGGCTCGGTGGCCTATCTCCGAACAGAGGACCCCAGCGGCAAGGTCGAGGTGGCATTCCTGACTGCTAGGTCGAGGGTAGCACCGAGGAAGCAGCAATCAATACCTCGCCTCGAGCTATGTGCTGCACTTACTGGGGCACAGTTAGCTAAGGTGCTTTGGACGGAGCTCTCTCTACCCATCCGCCAAACCATCTTTTGGTCCGACTCCACCACGGTCCTTACGTGGCTCCAGTCAGACTCATGCAGGTTTAAGGTATTCGTCGGCACAAGGGTAGCAGAGATCCAAGATCTGACGGACCGCGATGCTTGGCGCTACGTGGACACCTTGAGCAATCCCGCCGATGACATTACTCGTGGGAAAACTCTTGCTGAGCTGGGAAAGCAGAGTCGGTGGTACCAGGGTCCATCATTCCTACAAGGGACTCCTGAGCAGTGGGCTAAGAAGCCAGTCACTCCACCTGCAGAAGGAGATGAGTTCCGGAAAACCCTTGTCTGTGGCCTCACCACTACTGCATCGGCTCTGGACAACCAACCCAGTCAGTTCACCACCTTCGGCGACCTTCTGAAGGCTACGGCACGTTCTAGTCACGGGGCGGCTGAGGGAAGCCCCTCTGCCAGTGACTTCAAGGAGGCAGAGATATCTCTTCTCCAGCAAGCCCAACAGGATTGCTTTGCCACTGAAGTGGCACAACTGAGAGCAGGAAAGCCAGTACCCAGTAGCAGTCGCCTGGTCACCCTTGCCCCAGAGTTCGACGATACCACTCAATTGATCAGAGTGGGAGGTCGCCTGCGACACAGCACTCTGCTTGATCAGGACGCTATGCATCCGATCGTGCTTGACCCCCAGCACTGGATCACCAAGTTGATCATCAAAGACTTTGACGAGAAGTTATTGCACCCAGGTCCAGAGCGAGTATTCGCCGAAGTTCGTCGGAAGTACTGGGTCATCCATGGTAGAGAAGCTATACGACGTCATCAGCGAGGGTGTGCGGACTGTCGGAAATGGCGTGGAACCCCCCAAATTCCTAGAATGGCTGATCTGCCCCCTGCGAGACTGCGACTCCACAAGCCTGCATTTTACTCTACTGGAGTAGACTGTTTCGGCCCCTATGTAGTTAAGATCGGCCGCAGGAGCGAAAAAAGATGGGGCATCATCTTTAAATGTATGACGACGCGTGCAGTCTACATCGATCTCCTCACCAGCATAGACGCTGACTCTTACCTGATGGCACTCCGGCGTTTTGTGGCTCGGCGTGGGAAACCATTTGAGTTACTGTCCGACCAGGGGACGAATTTCAGGGGAGGAGAACGGGAGCTGAAGGAGGCTTTCGCCGCTCTCCAGCCCGAAGTTCAAGCCCAACTTGCCAGCCAACAAATCCAGTTCGCCTTCAACCCCCCAAGTGCGCCGCACTTTGGTGGTTGCTGGGAAAGGGAGATCCGCTCCCTCAAGCAAGCTCTGCGGGTAACCCTAGGCGCTCAGTCAGTGACAGAAGAGGTCCTGAGGACGGTCCTCATCGAGATTGAGGGGATCCTCAATTCAAAACCACTGGGCTATACCTCCTCGGACATCAGTGACCCGGACCCAGTAACCCCAAATTCGCTCCTGATGGGGCGGCCAGACGCGTCACTCCCACAGGTTGTGTATCCGGAGTCAGAAATGTTGAGTCGGAGGAGATGGAGGCACAGTCAGTTGTTGGCAGACCATTTCTGGAGACACTTTCTGAAGTACTACCTGCCCGGTCTCCAAGCACGTCAGAAATGGCAAACAGAAGCACCAGATCTCCAGGTCGGCACCCCGGTCATGATTGTAGACCCACAGTTGCCCCGAGCGCTCTGGCCCGTGGGACGGGTTTCGCAAGTCCTCCCTGGATCAGATGATCGGGTCCGGACTGTGAAAGTACAAGTTGGGGACCGCAGCTACATGCGCCCAGTGGCCCGGATCATTCACCTCCCTGCACTGCCTGATTAGGATCTCCCCTAATTATAGGGCCTTTATGATGATGTGCAGATTTCCATAAGAAATCTGGGGGCGGCTGTAAAAAAGGCCAATCTACCTCATGTAATTTCTTACTCTTTTTGGTTAGCAGTTCCTTATTCGCTAACTCAGCTGTCAATCAGTTAGTACAGTCAACCAATCACGTTACACTCCTAGTTGTCTGTCCCCGCCCACCATTGCTGTCATCCATCTTGATCACGGAGACACACGGCGGCCATTACAGACATCAGAAGGGTTGAAAGTTTTCCAAAGTGTTGTGCGTGCATGAAAAATGTAAGTAATAAGTTTTGGATATTTATGTGCAATGTGATTGCAGCTTTATGTTATGTAAATGTAAGTTTTGTTGTTATCAGTGATAGTCACGTTTTTGCTAGCTTAATTGCTATGTTTAGCTTACTTTATGCTAATGCATCCACATGCTCAGTTCATGTTAAAGATTAAGGGTCTTATGTCATTTCTTTGCATTGTTAATTCGTTTCTTGCAATGTTTCATTGTATTTCAGAACCACATAAATCAATGCACTGTGGAAACTACCCTACATAAAAAAATTCTGAAACTCTACTCCAATCGTCTCTGTCTTTCACTGGACAACCGTCAGCGTGTCTGAGTTTGGCAATAATCAGCATTAAGTAACGGGTGAGAGCTACATAAGCTAACCGTACAGACGGGTGAGGGCTACAAAGGCTAACCGTATTTTTCAATAGATATAATATGTTCTTTAGTAAACAAACATCAATTAGACTGTAGTTACACAACAACTTCGACACTTATTACATTTGCATTTATCAGGGTTTCTTTGTATAATACTGTAAGGCTGTGACCTTATTCTGCCTTGAGGTAAAATATGTTATGATTTAGTGCTACACAATAGAAATGAGGGTCATCACTAAAAGCTTCAGTGGAGTAGAAAACCTTGGTGTAAGTACTAAGTGCTTCATCTATTCATTAAGTGCAAAGAGATCAAGTGTGTTCGTATTAAGAGCCAGACAGGCATGTTAGGGTGTTTGAGGTGCTCTCAAAGAGGAGAGGAGAGGAGACTACAAGAGATTCTTGAAGACAGAGAGGGATCCTGCTCCTGCTCTGATCCAGCCTGCAGCTTGTTCAAAGTCAGTCTGGACTGAGACCGCTGCAGAGCCAGTGATGCCAGACCATGTTCCCCCCCGACTCGGTGTCTGAGCAGCAGCATCAGGCTGAGTGTTTTAACTAAATTAGACTGTGTAGAGCCAGAAGTCAGTCTAAATGCAGCATCATTGACTTGAATACAACTCAGGAGGGCAGCACAGGTTGTCCACTATCACCCCAGCTCCTGCATTCAACACCGAAGTGTCCAAAACACTCCACACTCCTCATTATCACCAGCTAGATATAACAGATGCAAAAGATGCAAGATATTTAACTACTGGGTGTCTGACTGAGCATCATTTGGTGTATATAAAGTATCTAAGGTTAATTTATTCTCTACTTCTAATTACAGCCTAAACTGATGTCTAATTAGTGCATGACTGTTTGTTTAGGTCGTCTAATTTGAAACAAAGAAGTTGGGCTATTTTAGCCCAACAAAGAAGTTGGGCTAAAATATAAACCAGCTTTCTCACACCTTTTGTATTAAAAAAAAAAAAAAAAAAACTACAGCAGACTGTATCTGATACTACAGTGTCTGCTGCTGAAGATGCATTCAGAGACACAATAGGCGATAAAAGAGAAAATAAACTAAATGTTGGTGCTCAGCGGGAGCAGCATCTTTATCTTTCTGTTTTCTGAGCCGCCTGCCTGACACATAGCAGAGAGAAAAAGACTAATTTTAGACAAAATGCTCCCAATCGGTTTGGGTCAGTGGAGTGTGTGTTTACAGAAAGTCTCCATTTGCATTTAACTGGTGGCTCAGTGCATGATCTGAACCTGCTGCTGCTGCTGCTGCTGCTGCTGCTGCTGCTGCTGCAGTGTGACCAAACCAATCATTTACCCTCTGAAACGAAGTTGTGTTGGTGTTCAAAGTTTGAAGTGAACAAAAACACCACCTGATGACTTCATTCCTTAAGCAGCAAACCCACTTTATATGCCAATGAGTCTGCACAATGCATCCGCCAGACCCTGTTTAGTGTGCAGTCTCATGTTCTCTGCAGCTCCGAAGAAAAGCCGCTCCCTCGTGCACCAACACTGACATTTATAACAAGTGCAGCTCTACAGCATTTCACATTCCTGACAGCTTCATTCAAACCACCACACCAGACCTGACTGTTCAAATTACAGTTTACCATAAAATGACTGGTAGCTGGTGAGCAATCACACGCCCCGAGCCCTGTGCCGACATATAATCATTTATTTATATATATATGTATATATATATATATATATATATAAACATATAAGCCATAAATCCTTTAATTAACTCATAATTCTGTCATGATTTCGTGGCGCAGAGAACATTGTACACATCTATATTTAGTCATGGTATTGAAAAGGCTAGTGCTGTTACTGGGCTGTGTGTTTGTGTGTGTGTTGCCTCTCGCTCACCTCACCCTCTCCAACCCTCTCATTCTTTCCCTGCAAAAACTCACCAGCAGCTTCTCACAGCCAATGGACGCACGCAGAGTGGCCCTTGTTGCTATGATACCGGGTAGTAATATTTGCATCGAATATTAATTGGGCCCCCTCAGATCCCCGTGTACCGTGGCGGCCGGGGAGCGAGATGTGCCTGCTTCCTGTAATGTGAGTGTGATGTGATTCAGATGTCATCAAGGGGGAAAAAGTAAGAGAGCGAGAACAATGAAACAATAAAGCTTCGTCCTCTGGTTAAAGGGGGACGAACACGGCTCTGTGTCCTTTTGTCTCAAAAAACAAAAACGCAATAGTGCAGTTAATGTGCTTACACACTGATTTGCATGAGGTGCTCTTTTACCTTAAGGAGTGTTTACCTGGGCTCCCAGTTCTCCTATTACTCACCGGCTCCAGAGAATAACACATGTAATCCTGCTGGGTCCCTACACTCAGAAAACTAAAGTGCGATTGCAAACCACAGTTAATAGCAGCTCGGCTGTTTTAGTGCATTTTGGGATCGAAACGGAGACAACAATCTTGTCAGCAATTAAAGACAAAACACACCAGCACTACTTCTTCTTTTATGTGTCTTGTGAAACAACATTTCAGCCTCTGCGTGGTTGAAACGCTGTCATGCTCTCCTCATAACACATCGCACAAATTTGGTGCGAAGGAGAAACAAGCAGGAGGCACAGTGACAGGTAACTCTGTCACTGTGCCACGCAATATATAATCACTTGAGGGGAAAATTAAAGCAATTATAATTTCTTTTTTTTCCCTGGTTTGACAGTGGAAAGCATTTCCAGCCTCTCTGCTGGTTACAGACACTAATAGATGTAGCACCATTAACTAAATGAGCTGACAGATCAGGCCCATTTGTAGCTTGTTTGGCCAAATGTCACAGAATATGAGTTTCTTTTTTTCTTTACAATGAACTCTATTTAGTCTTCACCAGTTTACATTTCAATTATGCTAACATCAACAATGCATGTTAACTCTGAACACTTTCATTTCATATTACTAGTGATCAACTCAAGACAGATAGGCTAAGTATCAGGTGTTGTCCACAGACTATTAATCAAAAGTTTAAAGGTTATAGCTACAACTTTTTCATCAAAATTATAATTTTTTTCAAAGATAATACATCCACAGAACATCTAGAGGGGTGCAGAATAAAAGTATTAAAAGGATACTTCACCCAAAACCGATAATTCACCAATTTTCTACTCAGCCGTCATTCTTTCTTTCTTTTGTTTGTTCGTTATAAAGCCCAAAACAAAAACTACAACTCATTGCTTTTAGCTGGTGATAGATAGACGGTTCAGTATCAACACTCGGGTTAAATCTGTGTATTATGCCTCTCTCGTCATTTTCTAATCCTCCACCTTCATGACTTGTTGATTAAAACACATTTCCACTTGCATAAGCATCAGGATGTTTATAAAGGAGAGTTATGATAGAATATCCTGCAGCCTCAGCTCAGAGCATCCCAGTTCCATAATAAAATATATAAAATGCGATGCATATCCTGGTGTTCCTTGTGAAATCAGTGAAACTTTTCACACTCCCCCCACCGAGCCCACTCATCTGGGCGCCCTCAGTTGAAACTATGAATTAAATTGCCTGCAAAAAAAGCCACATCAAAGCACAATGGGAGAGCTGTAGCCGGGTTCAGAATGAATGGATGGATGGTGGCTGAGCGACAAAAGCAATCAATAAGCAGCGGCTAATGCAGCGCGGCTCATTCCCCAGAAGGAGCTCAGATAATGCAACACATGGATCATCCACCGGCTCCATCTTTACCAGACTGTGGAGGTATTCCTTCAGAGTCGCAGCACTCCAGGTTTCACCGAGTTAAATTTACATCTGTACCAGTTTCTTGCTCTCTGATGTTCACTTTAATTATGCAGAGTTATTCATAATTTGTGACCTCTGTCCATCTGCTGGTTAAAAAAGAAAAAAAGTGCAAGACTAGGTCTCTGGATTTCTCTGACGGAGGGCTGAGATGACTCGAAGCCAAGAAATACACACTCAAATACAGACTCTCTGGTGGCAAAAGGCTGTGTGTAGGCAGAGGGAGAGAGGCGCCAGGTTCGCAAGAGCCCACTTTAGATATTATTAGATAATAGGGACCGTATTTTATGCTTTTTATTACAAGAGTTGGTCCATGAGCCAAGAAGATATATTTGTGGATTTAAAAACCTAAAAACCTTGTCAATGTAGTTTTACATCTCCTCTCTTCAAACAAAGGGAGCTTTGAGCTTCTCTTCTGATTGGCTGACTGTTTTTTTCAAGTGATAAAAGAAAAAATATAGAGCAGCGATGTCTTTGTTGAGACCTCACAAAGCAAACTCAAGTCCTGTTGGCTCAGTCTCTGACTGACTGAGCACTTATTAGTATAAATATAGTAGTATAATCAAACACATAGACATGTACCTTTACACAAGATGGGACCCTTGAGACATAGTCAGCTGAGCAGTTATTTCCCTTAAAGGGATAGTTCAACATTTTGGCAAATTGGCCCATTACCATAATCCCTATAGTTTTAGCAGTAGGTTCGTTACCTTTAATTGTCGGTGCAAGCTGTTTTTAGAACGGTGGAGCAGAGCCGCGAGCTGCTCAGAGCTACGCTGCGGAGGCTAATGGGATTTCTTGGTTTCCTGCATCAAACTCATCAAATACACAATCCAACAACTCCAAAAAGTTGTGACCTGCACATTCACCACGCTATGAGATAATAACGTAACGAGACAGAGACCAAGAAATCCCATTAGCCTCCGTAGCGTAGCTCTGAGCAGCTCACGGCTCTGCTCCGCCGTTCTAAAAATAGCTTGCACCGACAAATAAAGGTAATGAACCTACTGCTAAGACTATAGGGATTATGGCAATGGGCCAATTTGCCAAAATGTTGAACTACCCCTTTAAAAGAACAGAACACACAACATAGAGCCAACCCTGCTCATACGCCTCCCAACTCTTCACCACACACCCCATGAGACAACATGTGTGTTAAGGGCCTCATCCAATTACAGTGATCCAGAGGTGACCTCTGCTCCTCCACTCTGCTGCTTTATATGTCACACACATCAAAAAATGGAGAGAGGGGGAGAGAGAGAGAGAGAGAGAGAGAGAGAGAGAGAGAGAGAGAGAGAGAGAGGAAGGATCAAAAGCATGCTCAAGAACACCACTGGGGAACGGCATTATACACTATTACACCGACAGCTCTGGGAAGCTGAGTGGCCCCCAGCACTGCTCCGCCAGTTCATCAGGCCATCCTGGCAGCCTATGAGCTATAATTGGGCCAGACCTTTGAGATGATGGCAGGCTAACACATCAGTGTCTGCTAAACGCCGGTGTCAACATGCCAAGAGGAGCTGTCTCGCCAGAAAACTCCTGCAGCTGCACTTCGATGTGCGTCGATGTGTACACATTTCATTATGTGAAAGCGCTGTTTATTGACCACAGCTCTGCATTCAACACCACAGCCCCCTCTGGGCTGCTCACTACATATTGTATGAAGCCATACCTGCTTTCCTAACCGGCAGACGGACAGAATCATTTCTATACAAATGCTGTTTAAATAATTTATAAGTTTATAGTAATCAAGAAATCCGCTTAGTGTTTTTTTTTTATCTTTATACAATAGAAAGAGCAGGGTGAGGGAGGAGAAAGTGGGCCAGAGGCCAGCAGCAGGGATGGACATGGAGGGTCTTCACAGCAGGTCAGGAGCAATTATAACTAAAAGTCCTAGAGTGTCTCTGTTATAACTGGCTGAGAGAAAATATCGATAGCATAAAAGGGATTTTGAGGTTAAATTCTACAACAATTTCACAACTACAGTGGTTATGTGGTTCTTTAGCTGCTAAGGAGAAGTGCAATTGAATGTGAGAGGATGATAAATCACTCAAAAGTCCCCCTCACACTCAAAAGCCCCCCTCACTTCTAAAATGATGGCTACGCCCCTGTATTCTTATATTTTACACTTTAAGACACAGTAAGACATTTCACTGTGCATTGTAGTATGTATAATTGTGTAACTGGAGATCACAGTGTTAATATACAGTAGAACTTAGACCTGCTTCATAATCAAGAGGACATGGACATGCTGATGTGGGGCTTCATGTACCACATGCACCAACACAGTCAGGAGGATGGTAGGCTACTGTACTGCATATGAAACTCACGCGGCTCGGCTTTGGAAGGTGAGGTGTGATTGAGTTTCTCCAGCGAGTCGCTGCTGCCTTCGTCCAGGATGTAATCGAAGTTGAGGATGAACATCATGACCACGCCCTCCTCGTTCTTCACTGGGATGATGTGGGTGGCGCAGAGGAAGTCTGAACCTGTCCAAGGAGGAAATAACACACAAAAAAAATGACTGATTTGTTAAGTGACGCCGCTGAAATCACAAAACCCCATCAATCTTAAGAGGAGAAGTGTGCCTGATTTAAAATTCATAACTTTTCTATGCAAAACAAAGAGGATCAAACCCGATCAAAGGCTCGGCAGCTTTTCAGATACAGTACAGTTTGACCCTGGAGCTTTCCATTAACACTCTTTGAGATTCAAACATCTTACTCTAGATAAAGCTCTCAGAGTGTACTGTGTGTGTCTGTGTGTGTGTGAGAGAGACGAGGGTGAAAAGGTCGAGAGGTCCACTGAGAGAAGAGCTTGTGGAGCTGAATGATTTCATTTATCCAGACATTTATCCCCCTGCAGTGTCCTGCTGATCTGTACTTCACCTCCAGCTAACATTAGTGTAGTGTATCACCCAGATTCATTAGCATGGATCACTGAGGCCAAGTGACATGATAATGAGGGGTGTGCGTCCATGACTGTTGTTTTTAACCATGTGCAAGATGACACAACATCGAGCGTGCTGCGTGGCTCCCATTTGGCAAAAACCAATCAAAACACATCCATCACATTCACTGAGGACATCATGACAAGCTGTGATTAAGTAGCTGCTGCAAACAAGTCAACTACTGTACTAGAGCTCATTTATATACCATCATCTGTGAATTAAAGGGGAATTACGCCCCTTTTTAAGTCTGCACGTATGTTAAAAATAAATAGATAAATAAAAAAACACGATAGTAATCGGTCAAAGAAATTGTTATCAGTTAGTTGGTGAGTGGGTGAGCGAGTGAGCACTGCAATCGATGTCACGGTTTAACCCCAACACTACACACTGAGCCTTCAAGGTAAAAACAATCTTGCGTAGTTTCCCTTTAACCAACACACAGAATATAAAGAATAATGAAAAGTTGTGGGAGTCAGCCGTCGGCCACGACTGACACGCAGAGATACTGGCTCAAAAAATATATAAAATATATATTTATCAGCAAATTGGCTAAAGACTTCGACCTATCAACACATTTTTTAAGGGATTCATCAATGTATCGATCGATATCTGCAAACTGCGCCCCCACAAAAAAAAGAAATATAGAAGATATTACTTTTTTGTATTAGAAACTTCTAATTCCTCCATTAAAAAACAAAAAGATGCACCACACCAGCCTTAAGTGTTTCTAAATGACTCTCAATCAATTATTAGAGTCGCTTTCGGTTACGCGGTGGGAGGTAAATTAATGCAACACTAGTTGGGTCTAAATGTCCCTCATTTATCAAACAGCAGACAAGGAGTTAACAGAGGAGAAGAGGCGCTGCACTGTTTATAGCAGCTGCAAATATAAGTCTCATGGCAGTAGATAAGGTTCACTCTGACTGTATTGATGAGTTTAGGACGAAGCAGTGACATCACACCTTGGCAGCGTTGGCTAAATGAGCTGTGCAGAGGCTATAGGACCGGGATTACTCGTGGAGAAAATGAAACGTATATTAAGTTTTTAAATAATGAAGGCGGAAGATGCTCAGCCCTCACATTAGGCTGTAAAGTCCTGCTGTCACCACCGGGCTATTTATAGCTCGCCCAGCAGGCACCCGGCCTACGGCGTTTCTTTTCTGGGCGAAACACTGAGAGACACACAGACACACTCGCTGCATAAACACACATTAGAAACTGAAATTCTGATGCATACACACACACATAGTATATATATATATATATACAGAAAGCTGCCACACACAGAAACAGAACAATGGCAGGATGCTCGTCGTTTCGCTCTCAATTCTTATTGTGACGCAAAAATAAAAAAGCAAATGCTTCACCGCACTGGGGTTTGATTTATGTATCGGGGAGCCCTGATTCCACTGGGCTAAGCAGTACGCTGCCCCTAATAGTACATCAGTGTCACCACGAGTGGATGGAGCCATTAATTTCAGTCAGAGGGAGTAAGGAAGGAGGAGGAGGAGGGGGTGAAGCAGTGTCACGCCTCCTCTGCCTTCAGTAACAGTATGCAAAAGAAGTCCGTCCTGCAGGAGTGGCCTTGCTCATGTGTTGTTGTTTTATTGTTTGAAGGTGTGGTAGCTCCGTAGGATTCAGAGTGGAGCCGACACGGCCTTGAATGTCACAACTGAGGATTTAAAAAGAGAGAAAATGAGAAATTAACCAGCTCCAACTTACATTTTGGTAGAAAAAAAACAGACTTTTTTTTATCTCATCGAGCATCGAGCCCCTTGTTTTAAAAATACACATGAAAATACAAATGTGTCTGTCTCCATGGAAACAAGCGAGCTGCTCCAGAGGAGAGCTCGACAGCAAAGTGGGAACATTTCATTTCCAAACTGTACTTTTCCTTTCCAAAGTTTGTTAACTTTGTAGGATATACAGAGGTAAAACATCGCAACTGCAGCGAGTGTGTAACTACATCAGAGGTCATTTACCCTGCAGCACGCACACACATACACACATACACACATGCAACACAATCTCTTCTAAAGATATAGAATTTGCCATGTGTGAAAGTTACATACTCATGTTGCGGAAAACATCTTAATAATGAAACTTGTTCTTCTGCACTGAAACAAAGGGAAACATTTAGACTATTTATTTATAAGTTATTCTGCTTTTATTCTACTTGAGATATAGTATAACGAGTTTGACAGCCCATAATGTAGCCTACCTCCTCCCATCACATTCACATTTATCATTTAGAGAAATAAACTGTGCGTAGCGTAGTACAGAAGGTCCACATGCATGTTACAGCAGGGCCTCCGGAGGGGACATACCCAGCTCTGTAGAGCCCTCAGTGTGTGTGTGTGTGTGTGTGTGTGTACTCTAAAAATAAACCACTTGGAATCCATAGGCATTTATAATTCATAGGAGCTAAGTATTATGTTCTAGAAAGCATAATGGTCGGGCTTGTTTAGGCTGTAGAAGAATGAGAGGAGGCTGGTTGTTTCTGCGTGTGCGTGCGTATGTGTGTGTGTGAAGGACACGATAGGGTCACACAAAACAGACCCATAGAGACCGATAAAAATAAAAAAAATTCATTCACATGTTGTGTGGGTAGAGAGAGTGGATGATGTGCACGGAATATGCAGGGCTTGCATGATTTCATAATACCCACATTTTCGTAGCAAAAATGTCACATATACGTATCTTCGCAGAAAGTTGAAAAATGTTGCAAACCCCGCGAAGAAAACATGATGAAGTCTGCAAATCAGCAAATAGCTACCTGTGTAAAACAGGAAGCACACATTGTATTTTATTGTTTAATTTATTCATTTTTACAGAAGTTGTAGCGTTTTCTTTTTGTAAAGCTACAGAACTTGTTTGACTCATCAACGTTTTGTAAGTTTGAGTGACGTGTTTAGTAAGGTCTGATTTTTGCAAATTCACATAAAATTGCATAAATATGTTGCATATTCCATTGCCTTTTTTAAGAAAACATGCAGCATAATCAAGGATTTTTGCCCGCAACGATCAATTTTTCTGGAAGGACTGTTTATGGGGATGAATGGGAGGTTATTGTGCTCGGTGTGTGTTTGTACGTCAGACTACAGACGGCCTCTGTCACACTATTACAGTCATTGATCTGTGGGTTCAACACAGAAGAGAAAAGTGATTCTTCATCTGAGGTCGGGTGAGCTGCATCCTGCTCTCATCCTCTTCCTTATCTGGCTTCCTCTTGGCCTAATATTCACTAATATCAGATTATACTGTATGATATCTATTGTGAGCCCACTCTCTTCTTTTGCAAACCAACTCCAGAACAGAGATCAGACTCACACCGTGTAAATCTTCAAAGACAAACTGTACATGAAGTGTGACGAGGCGCAGCAGAATGAAGCTGACTCAGAGTTAAAAGCTACTTGTTAATATCATTCATCTTCTTTCCCCCATCATCACTCACTTCTTCTCACTCACTATTTTTCTCCTCCATGTCCTTGTCTGTCTTTCCCTCCCTCTGCGCTCTCTCTCTCTCTCTCTCTCTCCTCCTGGCTCTCTTGTTTTCTCCCTCTCTCTTCGTCCCTCCCTGAGAAATGACAGAGCGGCCGGCTCCTCTGCAGGAAGGCCACCTGACGTGTTAGAAGTGGACAGATCAAACAGATCCCGGTGCTGCTGCTGCGGCTGCTGATGCTGATGCAAATTTCTGCCTGTCTGCCTGCATATCCAGCCTCAGCAGAGGGTCAAAGACACACACACACACACACACACACACACACACACACACACACACACACACACACACACACACACACACACACATACAAACACACAAACACAGCCATGCAAACAGAAATAACATTTACATTTCTCAGTCGCACACTGGCATTGAGAAAGACAGCCATGCACACTCACACACACACACACACACTAATGAGGTTCACAGATCTCTGAAGCAGCCAAAGACGGATTCTGGCTCTCTCTCTCTCTCTCTCACACACACACACACACACATAGAAACGCACAAACACACAGCCTGCCGGCAGCATTAATTAGCAGAATGTTCTCTGTCCAACTAAATCTAATAAGCAGGCGATGGAGCTGGTTTACACGCTGCAGTGTAATGAGCGAACGCACCTTTGAAAGGCACTAAAACAACTTAAGTCTCTGACCTGAATATTTATACAGGAGCTGCACAGACAAACATAGTTAATGTGATACATCAGGTGCCAGAGCTCGTCTCCGTTAGTCAGACATTTAGGAAAAACAAACCATCACTTCACTTTTTTTCTTTTAAAAAGGAGGATCGTAAAATAGCATGACTCAGCAATCTCCTCCTCCTCCTCCTCCTCCTCCTCCTCCTCCTCCTCCTCCCCTGACTCAAATCTACAGTCATGCCTGGTTGGACTAAAACAGAAGAAGAGAAACAATCTGTTCTCTTCTGGTCTCTGAGGGTGGCAGAGAGAGGAAGGAGGCGCTGACTTGCAGTTTGGGAAGAAAACGGCGAAGAATCTGAAACTTTGCCGAGGTGAAAGTTGCTAAATGTCACTCCGTCCGTGTACAAACAGGATGTTTATGCGCTGCTGCTACAGTATAGCACATTGTTGCAGTGCGTGTGCTGTGTCAAAGTCAAGCCACCAGCCTTAAGCCAGAGTGGAAACGCGGGTCTTATCCTTTTAAACATTTTCCACTCGGCTTCATTTCCTCACAGCCCACCTGGATTAACAGGACTACCTGGTAATCTGTTGCTACACAGATGGCTCGGCAGGATGACGGCGCAGTATGGCATCCAGCGCGTACACAGAATATGCCAGATCGCAGCGTGTTAAAAGGGGGGGCGGAGGGCTCTTTAATGTTTCCACACCAAAGCTGTGTGTTATTGTTCACGTCTTTTGCACAAGGAGGGGGGGGCAGGGTCTTCTTCAAACACAAAGTCACCTCCACGCCAGTCGACTCATCCAAACCAAACACATTAGTCATGGAATAAACACAATTATCCGCGCAGGCAGATGGATGAATGTAGCAGCACATCCCAAAAAGAAAGAAAAAAAAAACACAGGCCGAGACAAAAGTCGATCATTTGCATAAGAAACATTAATGAAGGCGATGTAACTACGGTAACTCTCTCTGTGTTCGACCTTGAGGTGTTGGACCGAGGTTCAGATGAGGACGGCCTCATGTTGCACATGACACACCACGGACCAACTGCTCCCACAGAGCCGCGTCTTCATTAAAGAGAGCTATCCAATATACACCCCCCCCTTATGAAAACACTACCCTGCTCCCTTCAGCCTCCTGCCACCTCCCATTCATTTCCTTAACGTTATATTAATTACACTCTATCAGAGCTCAGCACTCCTCTGTGGCTCAGGTGATGCACTGACTCCTCTCGCACTTTCCTCTCACTTTCATTTCATTCATCATCACCGTGATGACAGATTTGTTTCTGAGGTTCAGGTAAAAGCTTTCAACTTCGGCTCTTTCAATAATAAGATAAATTCTTTTTTTTTCTTATCAATTTTATTAATCTCATTTAATCTCTCTTTAATCTCATTAAAAAAGAAAAACTGAACATATCACGTGAACACAAGTTCTCATAAGTTTCTTTTATTCATCTCTGGGATGGTTCTACACCTTCATTTGAGTCCAGATGTGTTGAATTAAATAGTTTTGACATGATCTGGAAATGCACATCTGTCTAAACAAGACAGTATAGAAACAATTGTACCACTCTGACTCCATCGTGGATCGTAACCCTTGTTATTTACAGTATTAAATACACAGTGGTAACCCTGAATTATCTTCTTTATGACGACACCACCAGTAATGCCATTTTTAGGTGATGGTTCATTGGTATAGGAAGAGAATTAAAGGGGGGTGGGGGTTTAATTCATAATAGGCCTGCACGATATCAGCAAAATGTCCGATGTGCGACGACACTGTTTTGTCACTTACGATAAATAAGCAAACTCCAAACATTATAAGTTGGCTAAACAGGAGAAGTCGTGTCAGAATAAATATGACAATCGATGCCGCGTGGATGCGTGGCATCGATGGTGTATTAGCGCGAATGAACTGAAGGCATGGTGCCTGTAAATAAAACATACTCATCACATTTCAGACAACTTTTTGCAACGTTTTTATCGTGCATGTGTGACCGATGTTGTTCTGGCCTGCCCTGAGTGGGTTTCGAACCCGGGGACGCTAGCCTTTTCGCCAAGAGGTCAATGACCGCTTGGCAAGTGGATTAGCACGTCTTTTATGGGTGAGTGAGTTTAACTTCAGTACCGCTAACCGCCACACGCTGTCACTTCTCCTTATTGGTACCTCATAACTGTGACTAAACCGGCGGACCTCCATTACACATGTTGATATCGTGAAGACCATGAAAATAAGATGAACTGGTCGGCCCTAATCCATAACAACACTGTACATACAGCTGCACATACCAGTCTTCAGATCCAGGATCTGTTCTCTGGCCCCATCACTCCGCTAACTTTGGTACAAATTGGTTCAGTGCATCGTTTTACATAATCCTGCTGACAACTGAGTTACTTTCCACCACCGACTGCTGCTTTTTATTTAGTGAATCCAGGCCACATCACAGTGTTGGACAGAGAGGACAGGACTCTGCACACGGCGGGCAACCACCTCCATCACACACCAGATTTCTTTGTTACGTTGTTAACAAGTACATTTTGCCCCCACACGACGAGGAAACTTCAATAATTGAACAACAGGGATTGCTGAATGTGTGTGTGTGTGTGTTTGAACATAGGCAGCACAGTGAGAGGAGTTTTAGTTTCAAGATGCTGGAAATTTCATTAGATTCTATTTCCACTATCAATAATTAAGACAGTGGAGCTCGACATGCGCTCGTTCACGGTGGAAGTGCAGACCACGGACCACGGACATACTCAATGGATCCATCTGAGCTTTTTCTCTCTCTGTCTCTCTCCTCGTCCAGCACTTTCCAATAACTTCAAAAAGGACAAAAGGCTAAAATACCAAACTCACAACAACAATGGCGGATCCAGATGTGGTTCTCTCTGCTCTTGAATCTCAGCTGCATCATCTTCTTCACAGTAATTCCCTATTATTTGGAAGGTATTTTGGACAGCCAATCAGCTGGAAGCATCCACACCAATGCCCGCCAATCACTGACTCGTCCTTGCGTACAATCGCCCGTACAGTACAGGCCACAGTGAGGAGACACAATAAAAACGACTCAACAGCATTTCTAAAATTCAATCAGACCTCTCCACACACACACACGTAGCAGTTTAACAGCTGCTGACTGGTTGTGTGTGACAGTGATTGTGTGTGAGTGGCATATGGGAATCCTGATAGCACTCATTTGCAGTCAAAATCATTTTAAATTGCAGCCTGTGCTTGTTTCCCCGGCCTCACAGACACCGTGTGTGTGTGTCATTAGGTGAGTGAGTGCATGTGTGTGTAATGTGAGTGACACTGATGTGAGCTGAGCCTCCTGCAGCAGGGAGCTGTTGGTTGGTGCTACGCTGCTGGAGGGGTTACGGTGACACCCCCTCCTCTCTCTCTCTGCAGCTCAGCAGGGAGCTTCTCCAGCTTGGCAAAGCTAATTGTCATCAAATCAACCTCTGTTACGCTGCGCCCGTGTGTCGGCTTGTCACAGCCAATCACTGCTGCAGCGTCGCTGTCCTCACCTCCGTGACTCTACATCAGGAGGGCGAGCCAGACATCTTCATATTGTGGGTGATGACTCGAGGAATGTGCGGCCACAGAAAGTCCTGTTTCAGCAGCTCACTTGAGTCGACACACAAGCTCATTAAGGTGGACAAATGAAAAGTTAAAGAGGAGAAGTGACCTTCTCTCAGAGCAAGGGAGGAAGGCTTATGTTTTTGTGCGCCGTTCTGGGGAAATGTGATCCTTTCCCCTTCTCCCTCGGGAACATTCGGTCGTACTAAGAGCTGTTTAACTCTGATGCCGGCGCTCTAATCCAGGAGGGAAAATGCTACCTTATCCCCAGGGTTACAATATCATCAGCGGCATCAGTGCGGCCTGGCTGGCAGTTCGACAGACCACGCCGTCACACAGAGAGGTCACATGTCAGGAAACTTTGTCCGTCAACAAAGCCCCAAAACATCTGGCTCCCTGGTCCTGTGAAAACTGTGAACAACAAACAAAAATATAACAACTACAAAAAAATTTAGATTTTTTGACACTTAAGGGATATTTCAACATTTTGGCAAATTGGCCCATTGCCATAATCCCTATTGTCATAGCAGTAGGTTCGTTACCTTTAATTGTCGGTGCAAGCTGTTTTTAGAACGGCGGAGCAGAGCCGTGAGCTGCTCAGAGCTACGCTACGGGGCTAATGGGATTTCTTGGTTTCTCTCATCAAACTCATCAAATACACAATCCAACAACTCCAAAACTCTCTGGTGGACAAGTTATGACCTGCACATTCACCAACAGAACGTTACAAGACAGAGTTGAGCATACATTTGCATAAATATCCTGCATATTCCATCACATTTTTTTTTAGAAAACGTGCCGCTTAATCAAGGATCTTTGCCCGCACAAAATAACTCATTTTTCTGGAAGGACTGTGAAAACAGCAATGAAAGTAATTGGGTCGAATAATCAGCTTCTGCCCTTGCAGTCTGTTTATGAGAGTCCTGTAATCAGAACCCTGCAGGACCCGTCTCATGTGTTGTTTTCTGAATATGAACTGCTACCTTCAGGTAAAACGCTATAGAGCCATCCGTTGTAAAATCAACCACTTTAAATTATCCTTTCTCCCCACATCCATCTCTCTTACTCTGTAACTCAGTGGAAAATGGTTGGTTGCTTATTAATTTTTATATATGCTTTCATAAATCCAGTCATCAATATGTTTCCTCGGCTTAATAACGTTACAACGACCAATTACAACAAAATACAAGCATGAATGAACCGTAAGAAATTGGTTATAGGTAAAAAAGAAAAAAAGAAAAAAGAAAATCCATATTATAGTGTACATCTCTATTCCCATATGCCACTGTGTAAGTGAACAGGCTGGACTGATGGGACCGGTGGGCGTGGCAGTGATCCACTGCAGCCTCTTGGAGGACATGAGCACCAGATCCCAGATAAAAATAATCAATAATGGAAAAGGACACGACTGGGGAGAGATCCTGGCACCGAGTCCAACTGACGATCGAATATATTTTGGGAAATGCAAACTTCAAGGTCGCTGCTGTTCTTGTTCTGGTGTCTGTTTAAAAGGCACTAAGCCGGACGAGCAGCAGAACTCATTGAATTTCAATCACTGTAATGTCAATATAATAAAATAGGATAGGATAGGATGATTCAAAACGATATAAAAAATTAAAATAAAAACATAGATATATTTAAATGTCTAGACTTCACACACGCTGCGGCGAATAAATGGTAATTTCAGCCTTAGAAACAGAGGATGAGTCACGGTGAGGAGCTGAATTTAGTCATCGCTTATTTGTCCTTGATTATGCTGATGTTGTTTCTCATCAGCCTCACTGTCTGGATTTAATGTACTCTGCTGCATTTTTTTTATTTTCTACCTATTCATCATTTCACTTGTCATTGAGCTCCATCTCCGTGTAAACAGGAACGCAGCAACAGTTTGTTTGCTAAGCTTATAGCCTAAGGAATTAGGACGAATTACAATTAAATGCGTGAAAGTGAAATTCGATTATATATCTTTTATTTTCCTTTCTATGCATTTTTAGTTGTGTATTACTGTATGTACGAAGAGTGGGAGTGTGTAGGCCCCATCGTCAATACAAAAAAAAGGCGTTGAAATCCCATTAATGTGTAAAATAAACTGTCATGTGCATTTGTGGCGGTGAAGGAGAAGAGGATCTGAGGTCACAGAGGGATGGGAAGCTATTCTTGGAAAAACAAGTCAACACCCAGGAATAATAATAATCTGTGGGGTTACCTAGGAGACCACGGATGCAAATTAACTACCAATATGTAGACGTGACAGATGGCGCAGCGAGCTCCTGTAGATGCCACAAACTAAAGTGACTTGGATGTGTAAATAATAAAGTTAATACATGAATATAAAGACAGATGTCTGCTTGTTAAGTTTAGACTCTAATGATAGTTGAGACTTTTTCGCTTTTCTCAACATTAAGCATTTTTAAATAGAAGAAAACAGCAATGAAATCATGTGAATCAATAACAACTGCAACAAAGTAGATTTCCTCTTCTGAGACTACGAGCCTTGGTCTATAGATTTGACTGTTTTCTGAACAAATGCAATAAAATAAAGGAGATTTCAGCTATACACCCCTGTAGGGTTGGATAGTGGGCGGGGCTTGGGGCATGGCTGCTTTGCTTTGTGACATCACAAAGTTACAGAGGTCCTGACAGCTTGTCTGAACAGAACCGCAGCATGTTGCAATAAATTTAACATCACTAAATATCTATAAAGACATGAGTATGACTACCCAGATCCAGAGAACAACTTCTCCTCAGAGCAAACTGTTTGCCTGAAGAAGGTCACAGCACTGAAACGTTGCCACCTTTAATTTTTCTATGCACGTATTGCAGTGTGCAGGAGTCTCTATATTCTACAAATAAATTGCACAAAGTGTGGTGATACTCTGCAAAGTCCAAATCCAAACAGGCTGAAGCAAAGGCAATTACAGTAACAACAGGGCGAGGTGTGAAGTGCTCCTACAGGCCAGAAGCTGAAAGCTGATGAAAGACCACGTTAAAAGCTTCACAGGCTCCGGTTCCTGTCTGATCGCTGCGCCGCAAAAAACCTCAATTACTTTTGTCAAATTATAAAGGAACCAACAATCTGTGCTGCAGACAGGAGAGCAGAAACAACAGCAACAATAACAGCCGTGGTGTGTCTCAGCTGGACAGACGCTAAGTCGGGGTTGGACCACCCTCATCCAGCACCACTTGCTGCTGCGATGATGAAACAGGCGCCATCAAAGCCACTACAGTCTGGTGCCGACACCTGCCTGGCGTTTAGAGGCGGGGCTTCTCCTGATGAGCTTTCACTTAATTCATTCCTAATTATTGAGTCATCCGGATCAAACAGTCGAAACACTCGGCCTGGACTAACATTAACATATAAATGACCTTGAGGCAGCAGAAAATCTGCCCTGACGAATCAAGGAGGGTCGGAGAAAATCTAATAAACATCTCAGACGGGGATGCATGGACCAAAAACCAAACAGCACCAAGATGAATGAATGAATGAAATGAATGAATGAAAACAATCAGGCCAGAACGTGATCTGATCTGATCTGATCTGATGAATGAGAGGCTGTTCATTCACAGATGTGCTCCCGGGCATATCCAATCTATGAATGGGAGAAAAGCAGGGATCATGAGCTGAAATCACCTACAGACAAATACTGTATGAGCGGCGACTGGCTGGGAGGAGAGAGAGGGGGGAGAGGGGGTGGGGGGTGAGTCAACATGTTTACAGCATGAATAAACCTTTAACTGTAACCACTTATGTGAGACTCTTCATAAAACGACGTATAATCTGAGGGAATAATCTTTCCTGCTCATATTTACCCCACAGTAAGGATGAGGAGGGGGAGGACGGGGGGCTGTCAGACTGTTTACTGTCTGTGTGTGTGGTAATACCATCACATAATGGCAGCATGTGTGTGTCTGTGTATGTGTGTGTGTGGGCTTAATCCATAGATCCAGCATCAGAATGACCTACATTTATTCACTGGCACGGTGCCTGCGAGCCGAGGGCTGTGAAGTAGATTTCATTAGAGCGTGGGGAGGTTAAACCGGTGGGTGATTGATAACGGCAATAATAAAATAAAAATATTGCAGATCAGACAGACAGTTACATGGCTGACTGCTGCCGTTATGTCCACGCCTCTCTTCTTTACGACTTGTGATCAAACTTTACATTTTCTGTTCCTGATAAATCACTCTCCTCTGCATCTAGTAAAAGATACAGAACCTAGAGCTGCTTTGAAAGAAAGAAAAAAGACATGGACGTCTTCCTTTAAGGGACCTTTAAATGACTTTGCTAACATCTTATGCCCCAGTTTTGTTCCTTAAGAGATAACCGTCTTGACCTGCAGGGCCGTGTGTGCAATCTTTTAGCTCGTTCTAACGTGTCAGTTTGACCTTCTTGAGGAAAACGAAGGCAGATCTGTGACATTAAAGAATGACCCAGGAAGAAGGCAATCGAAAGGAGATGGCCATTGACCGAATGGTTTATTGATCCCGTGGAGCTTCTTACAAATTAAGTGCGAAGTCTCCTGAGCGCCAATACAAACAGGCCAAGGTGGAGCAATCATTCATCTGTCGGTGGAGACTCTCCTTATTTTTCATGGAAGGCGGCCACAGGTGCATTACTCACTGCAAACTTTACCGATCTACAAAAGTCAGCATGAAATGAAACGTGAAATTGCTCGAGGAAATAAACAAACCAGAGACGTTCCCATTACCCTTAACTGTACCGGTACATGCTGCGCTTCAACTGGTCACAGCAGAGTCTGGTAGCTCTGAGTTTTTACTAGTATTTTTGTTGTGTTTTTGTCAACTACTGATGGAAACTTTCTGTGGGTAGTGGAGTTTGTTCAGGAGAAGAGCTTCTTACATTGAAAAACGGAGCAGGTTGAGGATGCCTCCCTGTTCCAGCTGAGATGAAGAGATGTTTTCGTGGTTGCTGTGCTGCAAAGGTTAAAGTCCCAGTTCTCCTCCCTTAACACAAGCACTTGGTTTTCCAGTGGGAGATACCAGTTGAGGATGGAGTAAAGATCTTTTCATCACGCACTACGTTTAAAGTCTGCACCCACGGCCTCCCCTTGGATTTAAGGGGCGGGTTTAAGGGTTGAAAATCACTTCTCCTCGCTCTTAAAAGAGTTGGGACACCCTGCCCCAACACGAGAACGTGCAAAACCGAGTGCTAGGGCTAAAATCGAGCAGAGGTGGCTGAAATGTAATCGTGGCTCAGCAAGCTGTTTAATATGAGCATCAGGTCAGGCAGCGTGGCAGAGAGCATTTCCCTCCCCCTGCAATGAGAAAATGAAAGGAAAACTACGAGGTGTTTTGTGTTGCTAACTATTTAATAATATGAGGAGGCTTCAGTCATCTTTCCCTGATGGACTCACTGGAGGACGTAGATGGTGATCGAGGCTATTCCACTTCATAACACCTTGATGGATGGAGAGATATAAAAGATAAAAGATGGTTTGTACCTGCAGGGATCAGGATTTTTAATTCTTCTGCAGACGGTACAGTAGATGAGCTGCCAGACAAATGGATTGCTCTTTCTAATCTTATCTTATTAGTACATGTTAGGATGCTAACAGACTACAGGAAGATGACTGACAGGTCAACATGTTAGGATATTGTGTCGAGCCTTATTCTAGTTATTTGAGCTCCTGTTGGTCTGTGACGTCACCGTGGCTCTAAACCAGCAGCGCCGAGTCAAACTGCTCAGCTTTAGTTGTTCTTGGCAGATGAACTAATCGACTCTGCTCCGGCATCGATGGCGCTTTCAGGCTCGACTAGCAGGTCCCTGTGGTGCTGCTCCATTCTCCGGCTTTCAGCCCCATAGGCAGACACGCCAGGATGAGTTTTAGAGCTGCAGTGATATTTCAAGTCTCTTTCAGTGGTTTCCAGGACAACACTATGCTTTACTTCACAGAGAGACTTTTTTTTTCCACAGGCGGGTGTGACAGACAGGAGGGAAATCATCTGAATGGTTCAGAAAGACGTGGAGATCAGTGATGAAAATGTGACCGGACTAGAAAAGCAGGGGCGATGTGTCTACTGTACATCCCCACAACAGTTTGTCTCCTTTAAACCACTCCAGTTTGATAATGACAACAACCAAGCAGAGTAACTACAAATCAGCTTTTCTTGCAAACGACCAATCTGTTGCTGTGGAGCTTCTCCTTCTTCCCAGCAGCCCCGGGAAACCATTAAACAGGCACATTATAAATGAGATCCACCGTGAGGCATGAGCGTAGAGGAAATCGAAGCCTCTGCTACAACACAAATCTGTCCGTGTCACTTTAGATTGAGAATAGGGTGTGTGTGTGTGTGTCTGTGTGTGTGTGTGGGGAGGGGGGCTTGTTCATTACGCTGCTTTCTCTCCGTCTCATGAGGACTGATGGGAGCGAATTGGACAGCCACATTCAAAGTCTTGCATCGTTTGTCAAGCGACTCCTTTATTTGTTTAATCCTTTATTTGGGTTCGGTCTGTGTTGGACGTGGCGGCGATGATGACGGATGTGATTTTAGGGCGGCCATGTTTCCGAGGTAACAGCCTCCTGGAGACAGAGCCAGGGCCGATGATGATTGAAGCTGCAGGACTGGATTCAAGTTTCTCCTCTGATATTCAGCAGCCCCTGACACGTCAAACTTACTTTAAAGGGTTAAGACTCTGTGTTGCTAACCCTCCTCTCGGCCATGCGCATTTGTTTTCAAAACGCATCAAAACGCTTTAGGAGTTCCAGGGGGGGTCCGGCTGGCAACGGATTTTCATATAATGGCGGTGGATAGAGTTCACTTTTGAATCGTCCGAAACACACACTACTACTACTACAACAACAAGGCTAAAAACAGAGATCAAATACATTTTTTCCAAACAACTTTTTCATGTGGCGGCTTCAGGACACTTGGGTCAGTACAGACGAGCAGTATGGAGGTATCTGGATGTTTCATAGTGTGAGTTATGGACGATTCAAAAGTGAGCTCTATCCGCCGCCATTATATGAAAATTTAATCCCCCCCGGAACTCCTAAAGCGTTTTGATGCGTTTTGAAAATAAATGCACATTGTCAATTCACCAATCAATTGACAATTTTGGGTGAAGTATCCCTTTAATTAAGGTAAAAATCCTACATAGTTCCTCTTTAAGCTGAATGTTCCTTCCTACTCTCTGCCTTCTCTCTTTGCACGCATTTCCGGTGATTCGTGCACACGCCCGTGGCGGACACCAACTGGTTGCCGTGCGCTCTCAAACACAGCTGCACCTGAGGATGTGGACGAGACTACGGGGCGAAACAGAATAAGAGCTTATCTCGTTTGCACAGCGGCCGGATCGCCAAGAGTTGGCTTCACAGAGAATGGCTTCCATCCAGTCACATCACACACACCCCTCGAACTCAGGTTGCCCCAGACAACTCCTATCATGATCAGTCATTATGTGGAGCTGGAGCCTTATTGACGAGGGCGTTGCATCAGCATTAGTCATCAGCCATTAGTTAAAACACTCAGATATGTAGCTCCATGACAGATGAATCCCTTATTGCATCTCTCTCTCTGTCTCTGCTGCCTCGTTCTGACGCCTGACATCAGGCACATGCAAAGGAAAAAGAAGTGGTGACGTACACAGAAGCACGTTAGATCAGCAACACGGCTGTCATGGAGGCTGACGTGTGCTGAATCGGCCTAAATGATCCCGCTTCCTCACATTTATTTCATTTCACAGCTGCCTGGTCGACTGCTGTGAAGTGAATTCAGATTTTTTTAAAACGTGTCGATTGCTTTAATAGTTAACTAGCAGCAGCGTGTTAAAGTAGACACAGTCTGACAAGGACTTGTGTGCAGCGCCTCAGCCTCCCACCAGTGTACAGTTACTATTAATTCCACTGTGTTGTTTGTACAGCAGCAGCAGCAGCAGCAGCAGCAGCAGCAGCAGCAGCAGCTCAGTGAGGAGCAGCCACAGATACGGGATGATCAGGAAAGGGTTAATGGACGTGACAGAGCAGGAACACACTCTGGTCTCTGGTTTAGGTCGGATTCTGAGGAGATTACACAACGACAGTGGCAGAAATTCTTGAAATGCAAAAAATTACATGCTAGACTTTCCGTCGGAAATGTGTCGGCCACGAAGTCGAGAGTGATTGCTTGCCGATATAGTTTATTTCCACTGTGCATACAGTATCTCATATAGCGTTTCCATTGTTTCAGTCTAACACAATTTCCTTCAAGTTCAATATACTTTGATTAGTTTGTTTGTTTGTTCATTCATATTGGTCGATAAAAAAAGAAGATTTTATTTTATTAAATCAAATCAATGTCATTCATGGCGCGCGTTCCAAAACAAAGCAAGTAGCAGCATCAATAAGAACTGAATTAGCACGACAAAAACAAAAACGACTCAGCTTAAACACTAATGAGAATAAATAAAGTTTTGAGATGAGACAGCAGCTGCTTGTTCTGACTGATTCGGTGCAAACTGTTTTGTTTGATTGGGGGTAAAACCAGTAATCTGAACATGTCACATTAGAGTCTAGAAGTAATGACTTTTTGTCTTGTCATTATTATTATTTGGAAGAAAAATGCAAATGAATTAAATAAATAAATCATCCCAGTACTTAAGATTTTAGAGACGTTCAGATTTAACTGTGCTCGTCACATTGTGAAGCTTCTGCAGTGATTTTAAAGGCGACACTGACAACACTAATCTCAGTGAGCATCACCGAAGCACGGGCAACTTTCATCTATTTATAGCGTGACATTTTCTTTGCTATTTGCGAAAGTGAGAGCTTTAACCATGCGCTGAGCTTATGGATTTCTTGATACACCAAGAATACCTCCAGGAGTATGTGATTATTCCATCTGAACCGGCGAACGCAGAGGCAGACGAGAGGACAAGTGTTGAACTGTTTATTTTCACTCGGAGGTTTTTGAAGCTGTCATTAAAGACCAGGATTTAAATGCTTAATCCCTAACTTGGCCAATTTATTTGCAGATTTGAGCCGAATGCATTCATTAACGAATAAAACAGCCCAGAAGAAGCAATCGTGTAAAAAAAAGAAGAAAAAAGACAGACGGGGTTGTGTTGTTTAAGTTGAGAACGGATCATCTCTTTACGAAAATCAGATTTCTCATCATGTCATTGTCTCGCTCCCCTGTGAGGCAGCGGTGTTTTAAACAACCAGTCATGTGTCTGCACAGGAAACAAACCCCTAATCACGCCTGTGTTTATTGTTCAGCCACATAATGGATAATTTAATGGAATAATGGAAACTAATTATTTTTTCCGTCCAATTCTCTGATGCATTTTAAAACAGACGAGAGGCTCTTCATGAAAGTCCCAGTAACCTGCTGTTGTGCTTTGTGTTTTCTTCCATACGTTCTCTGCAAACTGGATCCATTATGAACTGTTATCAAATGTGGGGTTTTTTTGTTCTTTAAAGGGATAGTTCAACATTTTGGCAAATTGGCCCATTGCCATAATCACTATAGTCACAGCAGTAGGTTCGTTACCTTTAATTGTCGGTGCAAGCTACTTTTAGAACGGCGGAGCAGAGCAGCAGGCTGCCCAGAGCTACGCTATGGAGGCTAAAGGAATTTCTTGGTTTCCCTCATCAAACTCATCAAATACACAATCCAACAACTCCAAAATGCTGTCGTGGACAAGTTGTGACCTGCACATTCACCACGCTAATGGAACGTTTTGAGACGGAGTTGTTTTCGAGGTAAATTCATGCAAAACCGCTGATGCGCGTTGCGTTCAGGGACAGTTTTTCAGCAAGCAGTCTCTGTATTTACCTCCGTTTCGTAACGTTCCATTATTATCTCATAGCGTGGTGAATGTGCAGGTCACAACTTGCCCACCAGAGCGTTTGGAGTTTTTGGGTTGTGTATTTGATGAGTTGGATGAGGAAAACCAAGAAATTCCTTTAGCCTCCATAGTGTAGCTCTGAGCAGCTCACGGCTCTGCTCCGCCGTTCTAAAAAAAGCTTGCACCGACAATTAAAGGTAACGAACCTACTGCTATGACTATAGCAATTATGGCAATGGGCCAATTTGCCAAAATGTTGAACTATCCCTTTAAAATAATGACTGGCGACGAGTTTGTCCTTCGCTCATTTACTGTAATTGTGTGATTTTTTTTCTTTGCCATCATCTGTCTTCAACACATCTCACGTAGTGCACCCACAGAGAAGTCTGCATCTTATATACACACACAGACACACACAGACGCGCTACATTATGCATCATAACTAAGGTCTCCTCTTATTCTCTCACGCAGACACAGCTTTATTTCTTCTCCCTGTTGCATTACTATGTGGGATGATGACAGAAAAATGCAAAACAAGATCTCTGTGTCTCTCCACATGTTGACTCATAGACGCTGTTTCAGTAATACATCGTATTATTATCCAATACACTTCACATACGGCTCAGCCTGTAGTAGTGAATATGATGCAATTTTATAGCTTTTTGTTTATACTAATGTAGAATAAAATGAAATAAGAGCACAGTGAGGCACTTGACTGAAAATCAAGACGATGCAAAAAAAAAAAAACAGCTCAGCATCTAAATGTCAAGAGCAGAGATTCAGAATATATATTTAACGAGAGCTGCAGCTTCTCCTGTGGAGGTCACAGAGAAACGTCCACTGGGATTAGAAAAAAAAGGAGGCCAAAGTTTCAACGAAGGCACAAATCATAAAGCATTAAGATTGTGCTGACGAGCAGATTCTCCTTCGCGGACTGTAGAGGACAGTGGGCGACGCGTTTATGAAGACCCCGGGTCACTGGCTTACAAAGAAGAAGGAGGAGAAGATTGCCTGGCAGAAACCCCCAGCGGTCCGCTACACGAGAGGAGCAATCAGCCTCAGCCTGCCGCAACGACATTCCCCTGGAATTCCAACACGGGAGACAATAGAGATATGAGCTGAGTGTGTGTGTGTGTGTGTGTGTGTGTGTTGAATAGAGGCCTCCCTCCACAGAGCAGTGAGCATATCTGCAGTCGTTTGAGGTGTCATAGTCCTACAGAATGTTTCCCGCAATCCTTGCTCTCTCTGCCTCATGGCTATATGTGGGAAGAAGAAGAAGCAGAGAAGCTGCTATAGTGAGGGACATGCAAAGTATAGTTGAAGAAAAACCTCTACGTCTCTACGCCACCGGAGCCACGGCGATGTAGTAACGGAAGAAAATGAAGTAGATAAATCTGAGAACATCTGTCCTCAAGTTCTTCTCCACTTTCATCCGTCTCCATCTCCTGGTTTTTATTTCTGCTTTTGTCAAGATGTTTCTGAGAGTCACAGCGAGGTCTTTTAATGTTAGTAACGTCAGACATGATCCACGGCGACGCTTGTAGCTGCAGCTCAGAGGGAACTGGGAACCTGGATGATGCTGAAATGCTGATTGGAAGATAGAGAGCGGTGGGTGGAGCAACAAGCCAAAACCACAAAATCCAAACATTATGGCTGCCGAAACTGCTCGAAAATGACGTTCGAATATTCGCTCTAAACAAGAAAAACATAGGTTCTTTCCACGGTTTTTGTCGCGTCTTACTTTCACTTTCAGCAGTGAGCGACGCTGTGCAAGTGCAGCTCCTACGACGACGGGTCGAAAATTAATTTTCATTTTCGAATCTCTGTTTTTTGTAAATATTCATATTTTATTTCTGCAAATAAAATCTGTACTATTGTTGTCAGCTAGATCGGTGTTCCAGATTAACATGATTCCTCAGTCTCTGGTGACATAGTTTATGATTACCTGCCATACATTTCTTACATATAGCTCCTTTAACTGTGTTGCACCTACACATCTGCTCCTGTTTTACTCTCATTGTGATCCACTCTTTTTCAAAGACGTGTTTTCCCACTGGAGCTGCTCGCCTCTGCAGTCTTACCTCAGATTTTGATCATAAGAGTGTGGCACAGTGAGAGATATAAACGGTTACGCGTATTAGAGGAGCGTGATACAGGATGACATACAGTAGATGCATTATAAAAACACAACATGTGTTTGTATTATCCTTCTGTAAACTGGTGATCTATACCCTGATGAATCGTACAGCCACACTTGCCTAAGACGCGGGGAGATGAACGGAGCGGTGCGGCTGGTTGGAGCCGGTGGACGACCTTCCCTGGGGAAACTCTGAGTCAGGTGAGAGGAAAACACTGAGATAATTAGAGGGACTGATAGAGAATGGTAATGAGGCCTTTCCCCCCCGCCCCACCGCCCTGCTGTAGGGTCCAGCAGTCAGAAGCCCTCGAGCTCTTTTTATCCAAGTCTCCAGTGGGCCGGCAAGTGGAGGGAGGGCATCTGCCCGTCATTGATTTCCCCCCCTCCGATGTACCGGTTTTGAAGATCAATGCAACATGAAGGTATTTGTGTCCTCATTAATGCTGTTTGCTCAGCGGATCAATGCCGACTCAACCCCCCAGCACGGCCTGGCTGACAAAACAATGGCCCAGAGAGCCATCAGACCTGTAAGGGTCAAGTCTACAGATTGTACCTTTACCTCTATGATAAACTCCATTATCAGAGTAAAGTGACAGATTATTTTCAGTAAAGGTTCAGTTTATATCCGTCAGCTGGGCGTCATGTTCCCCTGACCTTGTCTTATTGACTTCAAAAGAAAACTGTTGTTTGGTTAATTAACTCAACAAATATTCCCACGAGGTTCCTACATCATGTTATGTTGTTGTTACGCAATGCACTTCACTAATGGGAGCGTTCGCTAATGTTTCCTGTATTAAAACCTTCCTCCAGCAGAACGGGTCCAGATAGCTGCTCGAGCACGGTGCAAAGTCTAAGACAATGTACTCACAACCTCATACAGTAATACGTTGTCAATACTACTATTAGTTAAACCGTCACAAGCTGCTTTTTCTGAATTATGTGTATTATTTTGATAGCTTAGTATACAGTAGTACTGAATGCACAATAACAATGTATGTTTATGGCACAAGGCCCAGTTCCATATAAAACACAATTTTATACCATATATAAAGTAGGGCTGTCCCTGCTCTTTGGCCCCTGGTCTAGTCTATATCATATTATATAATAAACACTATATTGATCTTCGTCTGCTGTTGCCAATCCATAACCCAGAACTCTCCTATATTATGGCGCTATCATCATCATCTACCATGTAAACAGCAACTGCAGCACCCAGAGGAACATCGGTGCAGTAAAAACAAAACAAAAAGTCTCTGAAATATAGAGGAGTATTGATGAAAACGACTGACTGAGCTTCTTATTTGGTCATTGTGGTTAAAGGAGGGTTGTGTGTGTGTGGGGGGGGGTTGTATATTGGCTCTCTCAAGGGGAACAGGCTAAAGCAAAGCACTCCACTCAAAACACAGTCTGACATCTCCACTCTGCCCGTTCTCCCTCAAGCATTTCTCTGCAACTTTATCTGGCTCTCTCTGGACCTTTGACCCCACACATCTCTGTCTCCAAGGATCCTATCGTCTGTAACTGTTCTGTAAAGCCTAATCTAAGTTACCTCTGGCCCTCTGGGTTTTGTACACCTATGGATTACACACTCACACACACACACACGGCTAAATGCAGTCCATCTTGAAGGAGCACGTGGTCAGAGCTCCTGTCACACATCAGATGTCAGGAGAAATCCTCCAGGCAGCATGCTTGGAACAGGTTCAGTAATTATTGTCTCACAGTTTTGCCATTACATTACATCTGTACTGGTCTAAATTATATGCCTCACCCTTTTTTTGTCCACTAACACTGGCTGGTGCACAGAACTCCCTTCTCCTTAGCTAATCTTTTTGGTTCTGCAACGATAATCAAGTGCATTCAACCTCACAACCTCATAAAAAAACAGTTAAAAAGCTGTGAAAAATGTTGTTATGTGATTAAAAGTACCAAAACACACACACACACACACACACACACACACACAGGCACTGCAGGATAAAACACAATAAAGCCTGGTGGTTTATTTCCACTGTGGTCCACTAACATACAAACAATAACAGCAGACGAGCACACATAGGTCTTATAAAACTATTAATCCTCATCTCTGCCACGGTGAAACTTCACCAGAGCCTTAGGCAGCGTTACGTTACGCAAGGAAGCTTAATCATCTGAATACATATGTCATTGTTGGAGGTCACTCTCCCCGAGCCGACCGGTTTAAACTTTCACTCCGCCGCTCGCCTTGTAACTCATCAAAAACAATAGCAGCTGTCACGCCGAGTCATGATCTGCAGGCACATGCACGTCGACGGGAGATAGATTATCTAAACCGTGGGAGAGGTGTACGGACAGATGTCGGGGCTGAATGCTATTTTCTGGAGACGGTGAGAACAGAAACAGAAACAGAAGAACCACGCACTTGACTGTCTTCGCGTTTAGTCTTCGGGGAAGTGAGCTACATCCCTCACCCTACATCCCTGCACGGTGCCCTGTGCAGCACAGGCTAATGAACCTCTTCTCTTTCTCAGCCACCCAGCGCCTGCATCACTTCAAAACTGGACTTCACAGCAGAGGAAACCATCACAGCTGCTCTTCCTCCCCTCAGGGTACTGAATGGGTGCACTCGGTGATTTGCTGCTGCAAAATGCTCCAGATACTGTAGAGCCGACTGAGTACTAAAAATTACTCACTGTGTACCTCCAGTGTTAGACATTGTAAAAGTCACCCATAGCACATTCATCCTACAGCTGCAGATCTTGCATTAACATGGCTAAGTCTCTCAGTGTGTGTTTTTTTAAAGGGATAGTTCAACATTTTGGCAAATTGGCACATTGCCATAATCCCTGTGTTAGCAGTAGGTTCGTTACCTTTAATTGTCGGTGCAATTTGTTTTTAGAACAGCGGAGCAGAGCTGCTAGCTGCTAAGAGCTACGCTACGGAGGCTAATGGGATTTCTTGGTTTCCCTCATCAAACTCATCAAATACACAATGCAATAACTCCAAAACGCTCTGGTGGACAAGTTGTGACCTGCACATTCACCACACTATGAGATAATAACAGAACGTTACCAGACAGAGTTGTTTTAGAGGTAAATTCATGCAAAACCGCTGATGCGCGTTCCCGTCGGTGGCAGTTTTTCGGCAAGCAGTCTCTGCATTTGCCTCGAAAACAACTGCATCATAATGTTGCATTATTATCTCATAGTGTGGTGAATGTGCAGGTCACAACTTGTCCATCAGAGCGTTTTGGAGTTGTAGGATTGTGTATTTGATGAGTTTGATGAGGGAAACCAAGAAATCCCATTAGCCTCCGTAGCTTAGCTCTGAGAAGCTCACGACTCTGCTCCGCCATTCTAAAAACAGCTTGCACCGACAATTAAAGGTAACAAACCTACTGCTAAACTCACTGTAGTGATTGTGGCAATGGGCTAATTTGCCAAAATGTTGAACCATCCCTTTAACAGACCGCGGTGACGGCCTCATGTCATGTGCAGGTGCATGTCGAACTCACCATCCTTGCGGTGGTAGGTGATCTCCACCTTGCGCTCATCCGAGCCCAGCAGCGCCTGGGCCATCTGGGCCACCGCGTGCCGGCTGGTGAACTGGCCGTGCAGGAAGTCGCAGGTGCACGGCTTCTGCATGACGTCCGGCCGGGAGAAGCCCGTCATCTCGCAGAAGCCGTCATTACAGTAGATGATAGCGCAGTTCTGCACCCGAGCATTGGCTATGATGAATTTCTTATCTGTGAAGATTGGAGAGAGGGAAGGAGAGTGGTGAATAAACACATTAACGTGAATATGGAGAATTACAAAAACATCAATACAGGTGCAGTAGCTGGGTGTAATGGGTTTACACAAGATTATCCTCCATTACATCCTAAGCCCCTCCAGTGAAATCATGAAATAAACTTCATACAAGCAGGTTGAAGCGCTTTATTAAAAAAAATATGTGATGTGAACATTTGTGGTTTGCTTACAGTATATTTGCCACTTTATTACAAGTGGTCAGAAGACCCAACATAAGTGGAGGATTTAAAAAAAGAAAAAAGGGCAATAAAGATATTCTGGTGATATGATCTCAAAGTAATTAAATCCTTTATAATCCTTGTTTCCTATAAGCAAACTGCAATTTGCAGCAGAGGCGCAGGAGGAGAGCACTTACTCCACAGCACAGGACTATAGCCATAAAGAAATAAAAAATATATAAATAACTCCTACCCAGGTGTTTGATAAGGCAGCAAGCAGCAGGGTAATTAACTTAGAATAATGACTTCCAATATAGACCTCTGCAGATGTAAAATGTGTGTGACACATCTACATCACAAGCCTTGTTGTACAGTAAAAGAAGGATGTAAGTAATTGCTCTCAGGATGCAGCAGGAGACACAAAAGGCGGCACAACACAACACAGCACAACACAACACAGCCAATGATAGGTATCTACTCACTTTGTCCCTCGAATTTACGTATAATTACTCCCAAAAATGTGTTTTGTGGCGCAACATGCCCCCTCCGGACAGGCATGGTTCCCCCTCCTCAAAGAAAAGGTGATGTAAAAACAAAGAGAAAGGAGAAAGAAAAAAAAGGAAGATCTTTGGCTGTCCAAGTCAGATCGAGCCGGTCCCCGTCCTTTCGCCAAGTTCCAGCGGTGAGAACCGAAGCCAGAGGGGGGCTCCCCGTTTCCTTTGTCACCACTCAGTCATCCTTGTATTGGGAAAATCTCTTCCCCCCCACCCACCCCCTACTCTGTTTTTTTTTTTTTTTTTTTTTTTCTTAGGTGGCTTTCTCCTCTCCCCCCCCGTGTTTCCCCTTATTTCAACTCCGACGCGTCCCCGGTTGAACGCATCGCAGAGGCTTCCCCGCGCTGCTCCCCGACAACAAGCTGGAAAGAAAGGAGTCGATCACCCGCAGCTGCTCCAACATCTCACCGCCGCTCGCTCCTCGAAAGCGCTGTGCGCGTTTGTTGCGGCGCGTGAGAGTGGACGTAGGCTATGATGTGTGTGTGTGTGTGTGTGTGTGTGTGTGTGTGTGTGTGTGTGTGTGTGTGTGTGTGTGTGTGTGTGTGTGTGTGTGTGTGTGTCTGTCTTTTGTTGTGAAGGGAAGACTGATGGTCTCTGAGGCCAATGGCTGAGAGGCTGACGCACCGGAGACGCGCAGCACCGACACCGCTGCTGAGGGAAAACCCACATGGACGCGTAGACAAAGCGGCAGACGGAGATGTCTGTAGTAGAGAGAAACACGGCCGGTAACGGAGTAGATACACAGTAACGCGTTACAGTGTGTTTTCTATCGCAGGCTAGCACATCTACAGTATAACACCATTAATTTATCATAATCACCTTATCCCCTTATATTTAGCCTAATACATTTAAGTCCCAATTATGAAAACAGCTCAAAGCCTATACTACCTTCCGTTATTGTCCACGTGCAGCGAGTATGTTAAAGCTTGACTCATACTTTGATATTAATAATATAGAGCAGCAGCATGATGAGAAAAAAACAGAAACAAACATTAATGGAGGTCCTAGAACTAATGAGACATTGCTTTCGACACTAATTTGATTTCATCTGGCGCACCTGTGACTTTTTTTTTTCTTCTTTCTTCTGAGTCACGAGCCCAACAGCGCCCACTGTGAGGGTGACGTCAGAGCAGCACGCGCAGGTGTAAGCTATGCCATATCGCGTGTCGTGTGGTGTGTGTGTGTGTGCCCCCTCCACGGCCACGATGACCGTGTTTCTAAATGTCTTCCGTAGCCTCCAGTTTTGCGCTTTTTACGCAGCCGGATGAAAGGTGACAGGGAGAGAGAGAGAGGAGGAGGAGGAGGAGGAGCTGACCATGGTGCTGCCGAGGCTTCTCACTTTTCCTCGAGGAGACAAGGGAAGGAAACTTGCGCAGGAGACAGGAGACAACAGAGGGAGGGGTCTTCGTCATTTTGGTTCTGTCCAATATCGTTGTTATAGACTGAAGTTAGATTTATATCTGGGCTTGTGTGTAACAGAAAGGGGTTTTCTGCCTCAAAATGACTTTATGTCACTCACCAGAGTTACATTTAGAAGATCTGGCCTTAACCAGTACTTTTTACCACTTAAAAAATGAAAAAGGGCCATTGCAACTCGTAATTTGGAGTTTTACACCTAAACAACATGATGGATGACTATATCACTGATATTTTGAGCATCCGTGGAAATTTGATCAGTGATCACTGTTATTGTCATTGCACATGTTTCCTTTGCATTCGCATTTTGTCATTATGTAAAGCACACTGAGTTGCCTTGGTATGAAATGTGCTATATAAATAAAGATGCCTTGCCTTGCCTTGCCTTGCCCTGTGTGTGTTTATCTGTCGGAGGCAGGTCTGCATCATTATGCCCTCACTTCGTTAGCATAAAATGGGATGTTGGGGAGAATTATAGATGATTGTTGGGGTGGTGGTTGTTGTGGTGGCAGCACTACATTGTGATTCAATGAACAACACAGAGTGAATGTCTTTTCTTTTCTCAATTTTTACTTTACTAGTGCTGTTACCACATTTTAAAGAAAAAACAAAACACTGGCAGGTCATCTGAAGTGGACCAAACTCCTCCTCCTCATGTCTCCCTCTCAGCAGGGACGTGCACATGACTATAGAGGGGCAGGGGCTCAACATCAGAAAAGGGCAGTATGTAAAATTTCAGGCCTTAAAGCAGAAGTGAGTGATATATTTGTGTTAATATAAGTCTTAAATAGTTATATCTTCCGACAGCAATCACTTACATAGAGTGTTTGGACTGAAACACGGGTCTCTCAGTCCCTCTGCTCTGCTCTGAGCCGAAGAGAAAACATTTATCGTATCCTACAGTTTTTATCCAATGAGGAGAGAGAACGGCATGCAGGGCTGTGTGCAGCCAAGGAACGCCGTGAATGTGGTGACGTAGCGACGAGGACTGTTATGGTGCGTTCAAGGAAACTCGTATTTTTCCGACCGTGAAGTGGTACCAGTTCGATCTGGTACGAGTTCACCGGTCGGAAGTTACGAGTGGCCGTTATAGTGACTTTCACCGGTAAAACAGGTCGGAAAAACACGAGTGGGTTGCCTGGAACGCTACAAAGTCGTAAGTTGTGACTTGAAGCTGTAATTTACGATTTCAAAAGCCTGCCTGGAACGCAGCATTAGCGAAAACGACCGGATCACTCACTTCTGCTTTAATATCAAAATAAATAAATTAAAATAAATTACAGTCACTATTTAGTCGGTAGAGAAAGCCTGCACGCCTTCAGGACTGCAGTCAACACGCTGGACCAATTTCCCAACTTCCCGAAACAGAGTCATGACTTCTGAACTGGTAGGCCAATATGGTATTGGGGGCCCATTAACATTGCAGAAAAAAAAATGTGTGCAAGTGCAAGTGCAAAATAGAAGTAGGCTAAGCCTACAGGTTACACACACAAAACCAAGAAATGACTACTGTGACTGCTACTGTGCATATTTCAGAACAGCAGCAATATTTACAACAGCAAAGTCACAATTACCAGTAACTCAATATCTGGAAACAAATTCAAATAGTCAGTGAAATCAAGCTGAGTGAGTGATTCCTCCTGTTGCTGTTGTGGTTCACTACATTCAGGACGGGGTGGGGCTTAACTCTTAACAAGCAGTTAGCTAAACAAACACAAAATATATACGAAATTAAGCTTGTTGAATAAGTGGACGGCGAAGTCTCTCCACTGTCACGTCTCATCTACGTGCGGCACACACAGAGTTATCGATGAGGCAGCAGCTTCTACTTCTCTCTCTCTCTGGACGTGCGTGTGAGGGAGCGCGCACCGCGGGGCAGCCCCGCCCCTCAGTGAGGGACAGAGCGGAGCAGCAGCGGACAACACACACACCAACGTACATACACAATACCGTGTATATTACAAGGAAACGCGTACGGTAGATAACCGAGGCATTTTTACAGCGCGGTTGTTATATCCTCATGCACAACAGGAATGCATTTATTGAAAAAGAAAACATTTTAAAAAAGGGCACTTTTTAATACGAGGCAAAAAGGGCAGGTGCTCAAGCACCCTTTGGGCCCTATGTGTGCACGTGCCTGCCTCTCAGACATGCATGCACAACAAACACACACACACACCCAGACTCTAGGGAAACATCTGTCCTGCTCTACACTATAACTCTCCCTCCATCTGGTACATTGAGAATACAATGCACATGGAGGTGAGGGGGGGAGAGGGGATGGAGAGAAGGCAGCATATGTTGCTTTTACAACCTCTGCTCCCGATCACACACAGAAAAGCTGTATTTGTATCCGCCTGCAGCTTTTGCAGAGACTATTGTTTGCTTTAGCGCATTAATATGAATTAATCAACAACGGCTATAGTTTCTCATCACACTGTAATGACATTTGAATGCACGACACATTTTTTCCTTTCCATTTCACCCCTGTCACACGGCCAGCACGACTCACTGACTCACAGCAGTGCAACAGTAAAAGGCTAGGCCTGCCCTTGAGTCATATCCACAGTAAATGGAGTGACAGCATTAATTAATTGTATTTTAGCTCATAATATGCTCCCTGAACGGACAGCTGGTAGCAAAGAACAGCAATTCCTTTAGAAGACAGGAACACCTGCACACATGGATCAAAACCAGTGTTATTATTTGTAGAGTGCAAATAATGTAGGTATTCAATTTTGGGACCTTGCAGAAATATGTGCACTGAATAAAAATGGTGAACGACAGGATAAAGCCTCATTCAAATCATTTCTAAAGCCATTTACAAGATGCATGTGAGCCCCTCCGGTCCAGACCTCCATTGATAGGTTTTTATTATTTCATTACCTACAAGACAAGGCTGTGAGAAGACAGAAACGCACGGCCCGGGGAAACGGGAGCACAATGCTCCAAAAGAAGATATAGAAAGCTGCAACCTGCAGTACCAAGGCCATTTCCAGTGTTGCTGCTGCTGAATCCCCATTGGCTGTCGCTCTTTCCAAACGATGAACCTCGAACAGTTTTATGACATCATTAGCAGGCAGCAGATCCATGACCATTTTTCTCTCGGATAGCGACCGGGGCGTTTATTGACGTCCAGTGCAGGAGAGATGAGGAGAGAACAAATCTTTATTAGACACAGGGAGAGTGTTAGGCCTTCGTTGCTAATTTTGTGTTTTAGTGCAAAGCCTCGTTATATATGTGCAGTTTTACGAATCTTGATGACACTTTCTCTTCAGTTACTGAAATGTTTCACTAACTATAAACTATAAACCATAGACAGATATCCAAATCTAACTGGTGGTGTGTTACTGCATCTCCATAAAGTCTTCTCCTTCCCGTTAACCCCTGAATATCTCCGACCAGATGGTTTATAGGAAGTGTATTGGCTATAAATAGATAAAAGTGTATTTACTCTTCATCTGTCGAGAACATCACTTATCTGTTTACGGCCTTCATGAGGCTGCATCCTCCCTGCCAGGTTTTATGAGTTATACGGTGAGAGAAGGAAATTAAACTTCATCCCTAAGATGCTGTTAAAGCTGTAATTAAGTATAAAGTGAAAATTAAACAGTGCAAGCGGGAACACGCAGGTCGACACTCAGGAATGCTGTTGGAAAGCCAGTAAAGATATTTGCTGTGTTATGAGTTTACCTGTGTTTCATTAACAGCAACAAAGTGATCAACACCAAAGCATACATTAAAAAACTAGAGCCTTTTAGTTTCACTGGAAACACTGTGTGTCGCCGCATTATCCTGCAAACCCTACAACTATACACACGCTGAATACATGTGATATAGGTTGTAGAGGCTTGGTGACATGTGGATTAATCATATTAGCTGCGTTTCCATTAAGGAAGTTCCTGGTAAAGGGACAGGAACCGTTGTGTCTTCTTAAAATTATTAACCTAAACTTCTGTCCGGCAAATATCCTATTATAAAACAACCATGTTGACAGAATTCATGGAGTTTAACATAATTCACCAACATGCATTTTATGTTTCAATTCAATTCCCAGCTGTGTGGCCCTTTACTGACTCCATCGACGTCAGTATGAACCCTCTGGGAGAAAAAAATACTGCCCACTGGCCAATTGTCTGTATGTGTATGTGTTATTCAGGGGGGACGGACGTCATCTCCAGAAGTGAGAGGTGAAGGGGTGTCACCAATGAGCTTCTTTTAAGGACTGTATGATTACCCAATGCTACTTTTAATTGGAGGAGTTCACACTCCAACAGAGGGAGGTCAAAGATGATGAATTTCTCCGTCAGAGGTCAGTTGACTTCGACATACAGGCAAATTGCAGCAGTTGCTGTTAAAAATCAATTTAATTTGCTGTTAAAAAACTTTGCCAACAACCGGGGTTGAAATGATGGAGTACGTCTGCGGCCGTGTCTTCATTTAAAACAGGGATGGATGTTATTCACCGAGTTGTGGCGTTGCCGTACGTGCCTAAGTTGAAGAAGGATAGAGCAGAGCTAAAAAAAAAAACAGCCACTTTATAATTGGAGCTGAGTCAGCAGGCGAGTGATTACAACGCTGCCCTATGGGATCATTACCATCATTATTGGAGAAAGAAAAATGGTTATTACTGTGGAGTGTAACCTTGCCTTCAGCCCCGCTAATTAGGTAGACTAATACCAAACACTGCACGCTTTTGACAGACTGCCACTCTCGGATAGCAAGGAGGTCCACATTCGGCAGAGAAAGCGCTCCATCCACAGCTGCTCCTGAGGGGCGTGGCCAAACGGGGGCTTCCTTCCTCCATCAATCAATAGAAAAAACACACACACCCTTCCCTTCCACTGAATCATTTAAAATTAGTTTTGTCATGCAGAATTTAGAGATGCCACCTGCCAGGACGTCAAGGTGAGGGTCTTCAAAAAGGGGTTCGTTCTCCAGCTTTTGTGAGCGTACCAAAAGCTAACATGGTTAATTAACGTGGGCCGCCGACAAACCAGCAGTGATTTCCCCTGGTGGTTGTAAAGGATCTCTATTACTACGAGGCATTTTCTCTGACCTCAGCTCATGAGAGAGGCTCGGCGTGCTGCTGCTGCTGCGGCTTGTGCAGCAGTCATTAAATAAACCCGGCCGGCGCAGCCTAATCCACTCAACATCAGCTCATTCATGACTACAGAGAGGAACGGACAGCATGTGTGTTTGAGAGTACGCATATTTATACATATCTGGTTGTATCTGGAGCATCTGGGAGTCCCTCTACTGCAGTATTTTAGAAATGCTAAATTTAGGGTGGAATAAGGTGAACGTAGATTATGACCATGCATTTTTTATTGCTTTCTATTCACATTTTGTGCTCTTAATTCCTTTGACTGATGTCTGCTGCTGCAATACTGTATATTTTTCTGATCTTAATCTTAATCTGACACTCCAACTCAGAAGATTTTGGGCACAGAGTTGTTGTTTGACCAGAGAGCCACTCTGTGCGTGCAAACATTGAATAATCCCGAAGACATAATGAACGTTTTCAGTATGCAAACATTACGTTCAAACATTCACATGAAAAGCACACATGAAACGTTGGAACGATATATGAAAACCAAGGTGTAAACAGACAATTCAGCTGTCCTGTATGTTGCATTTAAGTAGGCTGCACCTTATAATCTTGTTGTTTACTGCCAGGTAGCATCATCTTACTACTTAGAGCATCAACTTTGCTGAAGGACTGAGGACCACCACCATGCAGGTGTTAAGCTCAAGGGGAACTATGCAAATCCGGTCGCTTTGTCACTGTTTTGGTTGGCAAATAATGCTCAGAACAGCACCATACTTCAGCAGCAGTACAAACAGGGTCCCATCCCATCCCATAGTAAGAAGCATCAAACATCGGCTAGCTTTGCCTGGTTTCTATTGAAAAGAGACGACAAAACAGCTCACCCACTCCCCTCCAGCAGTTTGCGAGTTGTGCAGTCGATTACCGAGTGCAGTAGAGTTCCGCAGCTCAAGGATGAAAATGTATGATTATTACTCCATGGAAATGCAATCAACGTTCCTATGTGTCTTGCCTACCAGTTTATGACAGTTATTATCGAGTGCTGACAGGGAAAAGAATGGAATTGAGCATTTCTAACTTTAGGTATTTGGAGGAGAAAATCACATAAACAAACGCGAGATTAGATGTGACGTCACGGCCGCACTGCCTATGCACATAGCGGTCGGCAAATTTGATCTCTTGAGAGGAATATCCCTTTAAGTAGCTACAGTTTGCTACAAAGGAAACACTGACAACTGCTGCTTTGCTTTGTGTGCTACTGAATTAGCTGAGTATGCTATCTATAGCATGCTAATTTGATCTAATCCTCCTCTTCCTTTCTTTATAGAGCGTTTCATGCTACCGTCATAAAATGCACTAATCCGATTCATCACATAACTACACACTGACCCATCCACCGCACACATTATGCTTCACCCAATAATTGTTCCATATGTCCATTGTTGATTTTATAAAAATAGAAGCCACACCCCCTGCAAAAGAAATGATACTGTGCAGTAGAAGTCCTGAAATGTTCAATTAGTGATGTTGAGGATGATGGTAACGATTAATAAATCATGATGATGATGATGACAGTGTGTCAGAGCTGGGTGATGATGGTTGTGATAAAAACAGGAGCATCAATGAGTCCTATTAGCGTGTCTCCTTCGTGAGAAAATAAATTCCCCTCTGTGTTAATCTCCCCACTGGCATCGGCCTGTAGCCTCCTTGCTGCTGCTGCTGCTGCTGGGAGTGTTTTTGAAAGGAGAATATCCCCCCGTAAGCCCGACTCTATCAGCTCACTTGGTCCATTCATTTTTAGCTTAATCTGTTCAGTATGTGGAGCAATTTAGATCAGGCGGCCGAGGCCTTGGCCCCTAATCCACGGATGACTCCCGGGGCAAATGGCTGCCTACACCCAGGAATGACCCTCTCATTCTCTCTCTCTCTCTTTTCTCTTTCAGTTTATTTCTGCCTGTTCATGTTTTTGTTGGCCTTTGATCTCCGCTCTGCCAGGAAAATCTAAGACATTAGGGCAGAGCAGAAAAGAGTTAAGAGTTATCATTGACGATGCATGGACTTGGACGCATCCTCCGTCCGTCCGTGTCTGTCTTTTTCCACAGCCTGGCCTCTTCCACACAGATAAATGTCTCACCTTTCCACATCTCCTGCCTTGCTATCTTCTGGGAGCTCAGTGGTTCATGGGAAATACGCGGCGGGGACGCGGTGTTGGCGTGCCTCCGATAACCCCACGTGTCACTCTGAGATACCGGGGCCGGCGGCTGCCTAGCAAAACCCGTGGCTTTGTGTTCTGTCAGTGTCGCCATCACAGCTAAACGCCTGTGACTGCACAGCTCATCGCCACTGAGAGGTGTCATCTCAGAGATGTATCACCCCACACATGTCCCCGGCTCTTTGCGCGTCCACTCCGGAGGTGTCAAAATGGAGTGACTCTGACTGAGGGGTGGCGTGTATTATGTGTGTGTGTACTTGTATGTCCTTTCAAGAACAAATCAGTGTTTTTGTGCATGGACAGCGCGGCCATCTTGGCTTGTTATCACTTCTAAATGGAGCCTGATTAACCTGTTAAAGGCCTCTGGGTAGACATTAGAGATTTCACCTCAACATTTTCATTGAATTAAAGAAAAAACACAACACTATAAACAGCAGTGTGATTATAATCTTCTCCAAGAAACCAATCAGTGGTGCTATATTGGGATAATAACAACGCCAATGCACAACTACACACTACAGCTGTGCAGTGATCACAATAATAAGTATCAGTAATCATCATACACGCATTTAATACTATTTATGAGGAAGGAAACACATTCAACTCATGAAAAAAACTCATCTCATGACAGAGACTTCAAATTGAATGAGTTGATGACAAATTATATCAAAATAATCAAAGGTCATGACATCATAATGTTCTAAAAAAAATAAAACTTTCAGTCCATTATCAATGATGCGGAGCTAAACGAGTGGTAAGACGTCGCACTGGTTGAAAAATGTTTTCATTCTCTGAGCCATTTGCTTCCAATAGCTTTGAAGGCCTGTGTTTCCTTCATCCTGGCTGACAACATGTTTGTTTTTCACTATAATATGTAAAAATGATGAGGTAAGACACAAGCGAGAGATGCTGTGGTTAGCTCGGGTGCTAACGCTAACACTTTGGAAGTGCAGATTTAGCGCTCCGTGTCCTGGATCGATGGCAGGAGGACAGTAAGTAACATTATCTGATCAGATCAGTGAAAAAGCTTTGTTGTGCTTCCTGTCTTCACTCTTGGGTATCACTCTGGTGTTTATCTAACTTTAAAAAGCTACCGCCACAGGATTATGTAACGACAACTGGTCGATCCATCACTGCCACCTGACTGAAATATCTCAGCAACAATCGGATGGATTACAATGGCGGTTTGTTTAGGCACTTATGGTATAAGGTGTCCCCCCACTAGCGCCACCCTGAGGAGGGTATTTGTGGTTTGAGTGATGATGACATCATCTATCAGCCTTAGTTTGCATTTCCTGCACTAAACTCCAGTAATTGGTATAGAGGTATTTATATCGAGCCATGTATTATTAAACTGATCAAAAAAATAATGCAAATCTTTATCCTGTCACATCAACCATCAAGTCAATGATCTTAATCTCAAACTCCAAATTGCTCCACCTGCTGCAGAGTTGCATTAGCACACATCCCAAGTCAGGTCTCCGATTGGCTCCTTGTGCCAGTTCCTATGAGCATAGCACCCAGTCCTGTTTCTGCATTTAGCATTTCTTTGCCCTATAATGAATCCTGCTGAGAGACAAGCTCTCAATGAAGTCCTTTTGTCATTTGAAATTACGGCAGTGGCGACAAAGCTCCAGAGTTAAAGCCTTATTACCTCCCTCTGTCTGCTCCTGCACGTGCCACTCAACTTGTAAACGACAGATTTAAACACCTGAGATTTCCACTCATCATACACCTATCATGTGTGTAATTTAATGAAGCTGTGTGTCATCTTGTCACCGAGCTAAAAAAAAAATCACAAAACAAGTCACATGAATCATCCTCTGGCAGTAGGAGTTAGTTGGCGTGTGAATCTGAGGAAGTCGCTTGGCAGCACGACTAGTTTGAGCAACATTAAATTTTAAATATAGCCTACTTTCTGCAAAGATTGGGCAATAATAAAGTCATAAATGTGAAGTGAATATAGTCAATGGTTCCACTCTGAAGTCACTGAGGTGACCGATGGGATCTCTAGCATCACTTCCCTCCATAAAGTCTCCTTGGACAGAGTTTAAAAACAGTCTGCATACTCTGAGCACTATGCATTCTACGCACAGACATGATTAGACCAACATTATTATGCATTAGTGTTGACAGAGCACACAGGGAGCCAGATATTTATAGCTTTGTTTACACACTGAACAGCTCTGTAACCTGGTAATCCCTTGTATTTCTCTGATGAATTTGTGGCCCGTGCAGAAGGTTCAAATCTATCCTTTAAACATTTGGTGTGGTTACTGTGTTAGTTAAAGGGATAGTTCAACATTTTGGCAAATTGGCCCATTTGCCATAATCCCTATAGTTTTAGCAGTAGGTTCAAGCTGTTTTAGAGCGGCGGAGCAGAGCGTTGCGAGAGTTGTTTTAGAGGTAAATTCATGCAAAACCGCTGATGTGCAATCCCGTCGGGAGCAGTTTTTCAGCAAGCAGTCTCTGTATTTGCCTCTAAAACAACTCTGTCTCGTAACGTTCCATTATTATCTCATAGCGTGGTGAATGTGCAGGTCACAACTTGTCCACCAGAGCGTTTTGGAGTTGTTGGATTGTGTATTTGATGAGTTTGATGAGGGAAACCAAGAAATCCCATGAGCCTCCGTAGCGTAGCTCTGAGCAGCTCGCGGCTCTGCTCCGCCGTTCTAAAAACAGCTTGCACCGACAATTAAAGGTAACGAACCTACTCCTACAACTATAGGGATTATGGCAATGGGCCAATTTGCCAAAATGTTGAACTATCCCTTTAATAAGTCAAGCTAATGTGCAGGGAAAAACAGTGTTGTTCAATCAGTTTTGATCAACGTCACCTTTCGCAGTGCTGAGACCTGGAGTTTCCAAATACAAGACAAGAAATAAAATATATTACACACATGAGTATTTCCACCTTGAACTGCAGTGAAACAATGAGTCTCATTAAAAAAACAGGTCCGACAACCCGACAACATTAGCGCTGTGTCGGCCACGGCCAGTTGCAAGCTGAACCGTCTCCACAGCAGAAATATGAGAGTGACTCTCAAGGTGTGCTCGGTCTTGTCAGATGATGAAAGGCTTGATGGCCTCCGATGGCCTGGCTGTTCGGAGGTTATCCCTCTGGAGACCAGGGCTGCTTCCTGTGCGACGGCTCCATTCCTCCTGTTCATTACCATACTGTTGTCAGAAAGCTCTGGACGCACTCCAGCCAACCGAAGCCACCACCCCTCCTCCTCCTCCTCCTCCTCCTCCTCCTCCTCCTCTGGTGTCTCTCTCTCTCTCTCTCTTTCTCTAATTCTGTGCCAGCTCTAGCCGATCTGGAGGGTTTGAGGGGTGGGTGGGTGGGGGTTGGATCGGGAGCCAAGGTTGCCGTGGCAACTTGTCCTATAGCCCTATCGCTGGATGGATCATCCCCTCGGCTTGTGTTCCCCCCACAACGACCATCACAGAAGAGTCAACTTCTTCCCCTCTGCAGGATTTTCCCTGTTTAAAAAAAAAAAAGGGCAAAAGCTCTTTGATTCCCCTTTTTTTTATTCTTCGTGTGTCATTTTCTGTCTCCCGCTCCCCCCCGAGTCAGCAGGGTTAGGAGGAGGATGACGTTTTTGTGTTGCAGCCACAGTCAGATGAAATAAGCAATGGTGAAGTGAAGCCACGGGGTCACACTCCTCTGTGGGATTTCCCATCATGCCTCCTCCACTGACAAGGCATTAGAGAGAAGTCGTGGCGGCTGCCAGGGGTGAGACTCTCCAGGGAGGAATATGACATCTGCAGCTGTGAAGGGTTTTCAAGATTTATACCTGTGTACACACACAGACAGACACACACAAGCTTATTTCTTGCAAATAAAAAAGATCCCTGTACGCCGCTGGAGTTTGCTCAGCATCGTACGGTAAACAACGAGCGGCCCAGCGAGCGGCGTAACCGACCTTTACAACTGTGGCGAGCAGAGGAGCAGCTCAGGATGCGCCACACGTCCATCCAGAGTCCACGTCGGGCTGCGCCTCCGCTGCTGCTGCTGCTGCTGTCGGCCAAGAAGATCAATCTGAGGATGCGGTGGACGCTGGCTCACCTGGTCTGATGCCTGGGCTCATGAATCTCAATTTCTGCTCGGGCTCACAGACTGGTTGGATGGAACGAAAAACAGCATGAACCCACCGACCCAATCTGGCTTGTACAGGTCGGTCATGGTGAGGAATCAGTTCTTGGAGGCCCAGATTAGATTAGATCTGACCATGAAAACCACCAGGATTCATCCTCTGGTGGCGACAAACGTCCATTCAGACCTGAAAGTCAAACTGACGTTGCCTTCCCTAAAGACTCAGTGTATTTCCTGCTTAAAAAACAGTGGACATTTCATTAAGATTGATCATTACTTTAACCTCTGTCCATTCATTACCATTCAGATGTAGTGCCTGCTCTGTAAACACTCTGGTTCTCTCTGGCCTGTGCTGCCAAGTTTCCAAAGGCCTCCAGGTGTTATTAGTGATTTGTCCATAAATATATTTACACCCAGGTGCATTAATCTTCGAGGATGCTGGATGTATTAAGCACCGTGATGACCACATCGCTTGAGATTAAACCCGACAGCGCTGTGTGAAGTGTACGTGCGCCGGCATCAGCCACACTCACTTTAACCGACCCGAGTTTGAGCAGTAAACACTTCTCTCCCCACGGGTCCAGAGAAAACAGCTACATTTCTGTCTGGTTGCGCTTGACAAATCAAGTCACCTGGGGAGCTGGAGAAGTTTCTAAATCTGGCGTCAACATTTCTCTGCTTCTGAGAAGATGTTTGAATAACTCCCGACTGCCAGTGCAGAGTGCACGTTCCTGCGCCGTCTTTGCAGGGACCTCAATCCGATTCCTCACCCTGACTCTCCTCCTCAGGTCCAGCATCCAACACCAGCAGTATAGTGGGACCTGCAAATGTCCTAAAACAAACACACATACACACCCTTCATCGACCCAGGTGGGACAATCCATTTAAAAGATGTCATACAAGGTGAAGTTAGCCACTGATCAATCTCCTCCATTGATTTATGGCTAATGACATTGAGAGATGACTGCAAAAAGCTGCTACATTTAGCTCATTGACACGCCGTATCGAGTGACGGATGGCTGACTGTCAATCATTTGGGAGGAGAGTAGAGCTCCCCGCCAGCTAATTGACAATATAAAGGGCTAAATATAAGATAGGAGGCTATTTGTAGCACGTCTGAGATTGGGCGTCTCTTTAAAATGTGATCAGTGTGACTGGGTCCATTGCTTTGGTTTAGTCATTAATCCAAATGCATGAGGTGACGCCTGGATTACAGCGATAAAAGAAGAGTCAGTTCTTTTGAAGTGCCTCTGAGCAAAACACCAATCACTTTGATGTTTCCAGTGGAGTGGATATAATCAGCCAACAAGATATATTCACTCTAGAGCTGCAACAATTAATAGATTAATCGCACAAAAATCGATTATTAGGTTAATCGTCAACTACTTTTTATAAGATTTTAAGGGAAAAAAAGTCAAATTTCAGCTTCTTCAATGTGAATATTTCTGGTTTCTTTGTTCCTTTAGTATCTCTTGTGGTTTGGGAAACACTGATTGACATTTTTCAAAAATTTTTAACATTTTATTGACCGAAAACTAATCAATGAATTGTTTAAATAATCGACAGATTGATTGATAATGAAAATAATCGTTAGTTGCAGCCCTAATTAATTCAAAACCTCACTCACTACATTCAATGCCAATGTTTTCCTCATCTATGTGTGGAAGTCAGGCCCAGTGGTGGAGTCCATGTGATACTATACTCAGTATAAACACTGAAAATGCATTAATATTTCAGTACCACTACAAGCATTTTTAAATCCAGGTTAAAGACATTTCTGTTTTCATGTGAGCTCTTTGAAAGAACTTTAAATCCTAATCTTGGATTCACACTCTAAATCCTCTCAATTGTTTTAATACAGATTATGTTTTGGTTTTATGTAAAGCACATTGCCCCTCGTATGAAATGCGCTGTATATAAAGCTGCCTTACCCTGCCTACAGCAAATCTATCTAATAGTCTATGTGGTACAGGTATGAACGGTAACAAATTAGACTACAGTACCACTGGACAGGCCCATCCATCAACCCCCACCGTTGGTGCAAAAGTACATTTGCATTGGACATAATTATTATATTATCCTGTTATATACCCAGATGAACACAGAAATGAATGGGGTGGTGGGAAAAAAAATTAAGAATACGTTTTTTCCTGTCCTGAGCCTGGATTTATTGTTCGTCACTCTTCCTTTCTAAAAGCCAATAATCGGCACTGCCGGTCTGTTGAGTGCACAAGCAGCTTACTATCCCAACCCAAACGTCCACGCAATCGCTAAAGAACCGACATTATTAATAACAGTGGTGCGTTTTAAGGAGCCTTGCTCTCACGCTGAAAGTTAGTTGAAGATTGATTGATTCTCTTGAGGCGAGGAGAAGATTAGATCAAAGCAGAGCAAAACTAAAAGAAGAAACTTATCTTGCACTGTAGCCTACATGCTGCATACTGGACGGTCAACACATTCTGAGGACATTTCACTACATCTAATCAGCAGCACTCAGTCACAGTCAGTCAGTCAAGACGTCCGCTGCCACTGGCTGATTTCTAATTAAATGGACCAATTATTCATTTTGCCAGAGACACGCTGCTGTTTGCAGGCTGCTATCATTTCTTGTGCATCACCCTCCTTCCTACTGCAACAATAATTAACTCCCTTGGCTTTTTTTACACGGTGTATTGGTGTCTGTTTAACAAGGCTGAAAAACAACCAAAGCCAGGCATCCACACCGTGTCTTAGCTTACCCCAAGTTATAATGATGTAATTAAAGCATTTAATTAGAGCTTTCCACAGCTGACGCCATCGGTCGGTGTAACAGGAGCCTCTGCCTGCTGCCTATCGAGGGCAAGGGGAAACTATAGAAGCGTCCTATAAACTCAGACGGTGACTGCCAGAGCGCCAGCAGGATTCAGTTCCTCTTATAGGGCACCTCCGAAAGCAGCTGGCCTCATTAGACGCTACAAAGTTATGTAGAGGTAAGGAGGGAGGACGTCAGCTGGAGAATCGCCCGGGATCTTTTTACCTTTGCTTTGGGTTTTTTTAAATGTCAATGATGGTTATGAACCACACCGGGCTGCACCGAGTCATAACTCCCCAGATTGGTGCTGCTGCTACATTACACATATATGTGATATACCGCAGTGTGTGAATATTTAATGAGGTGGTTGTCAGTGCACGTATGATGCAGAGGCCGCGGGTGTCAAACAGTGAACTCAAACCTATAATATATATATGTGTATCTATATATATGTATGGAAGAGGTAATGAAGAGAGGTAATGAAAAGGAAAACAAGAACAAGAACAAAAAAAATGTTAGAAAAATGAAGAGTAAACTTTTCCACCTATAGTATATAATATCTCATCTCATAGAATGACTACTAGGTTCATATCGCCCCCTGCTGACGATGTGATATAAGCACAACTATCATATATCTGGTCATACATCACACGTATACTACTGCTGAATGATTCAACTACAAGCAAAACTCATTTGTTGTTTAAAAAGGGACTGCAAAAAACGAACAAAACCTCTTTTTGTGACACTTTTGCCGACAGAAACACCTGATGGATGAGAGTATGAAGACCTACTCCTAAAGAACAACACTAGACGTTAAGGCTATAATAGAAGAAACTCTCCATTCATTCAGCATTAAACTGACATTTCTAGACTCAGTGTCACAGATAAAGTGGTTCTGATCCTACATTAACCTCTGACATCTCACTCTGAATGATCTGGCCTTTAAAATGATGCGACTTTGACTTTGTATTGGTGATTTCCTGTTTTATTTTGAAATTCTTCTTTCCCTAATGTCCAGTTCCCTCCCTGATGTATTTAATACCTACAGTACCTCACAACCAAAATGACTCACTTCCCTGCATTTGCCCATCTGTCGGCTCCACTTAGCCCAGTGTTTTCCAACCTTTGGGTTGGGATCCCACGTGGGGTCGCCTGAAATTTCTAGTAATTTATAAAAGAAATTACTGATAAAAAATCTGTTTTTAACTAACACCACACACAATCTTAAACAACTGTATCTATACTTTCACTTTCTCGAATATAAATCAAGTTCAAATAAAAGGCAGCATAAAAATATCTGAGCTGGCATCTTGAATGACAGGGGGGTCGCCAGAAATTTGTGATGTCAAAATGGGGTCACGAGCCAAAAAAGGTTGGGAACCACTAACTTTACCATTCCCTCTTTGGTGCTAAAGAAAAGAAAACGCAGCCGTTTTCGTCCGAGTCTGGAAGAAACGTTGTGAGTTCAGCATCAGGCGCCAGGCCGCTCCTTTACACACCAACACTTCCACTTCCACTTGTTAACCAGTGTCTCCATTGCATCCTCTACACCTCCTGCCTTGTAAACTCAATCACCACCACCTTCTCCTGGTGAGACAAAAACACATTTAGCTGCAAAGACAACTCACAAACAGCCCGATTTAAGACAGATCACAATCAAGATGATGGGAGCAAGACATCCAGTAAAAAGAAAAACCTTTAAAAGCAGTTCAGTGAAAGGCCGGCATAAGTTGAACAGAGCCAGGTTACCTGTTACCTCCACTTTGCTGGCTTCATATTTCACAGATGGGTTCTCTTGCAAGGACTTGGACTGGAAAAGACTTGACTAAATATATTCAAGTGTTAAATTCCAGCACTGGAGCAGCAGTAGCATCATGTTTCTGACTGAAGAAAGCTCGGCTCACATTTAAACAACGCCACGAAAAAGTCCTGAGCAGCGTTCATTTGATTAATTGCGATCATTTACAAGTTGTTCTCCTGGAAGGGGGGAACATTATAAGCCATTATGCGACCCATCTGAAAGAGGAGCCGAGCGGCGCAAACACACAATCAAAGGCATCAGTTGACCTCGAGGTGGAAGGTCACGACGAAGCTTGATTTCACGACTTGACTTGTGTCTGGATCAATCATTTACCGCGCCTCGTCAAATTAAAGCTCTCTGTCTGTCATTAACTATATAACCACTGAGGTAAACGCAGGAGGAGCAGGGTGAAACCGGAGCAGAGAGAGAGAGCAACACACCTGCCTGTCTCTACCTCCCTCCCCTTTTCTCCATTACACATGTGTTGTCTGGTCTGTGTCGAGGACCCCCGGGTGAGATGAGCCCCCCGTCATGTCTGCACAGATCTAAACCACTTTAGAGGATGAGCAGCGGCCTGAGCTCCCTGCAGACGTCCTAGCGCAGCACTCTGTGCAGAATGAGATCCTGCAGTAGCCCCTGTTTAGCCACAGATAGCGGCTAAGTGCCCTGTTAGTTCACTCTATCTCCAACCCTTCAGGCTTGATTCCCAAGAGCCTCTTAAGAGATGCTGTGCAGGGTTTTTTTTTTTCCTTCTTCCTCTTTTTAAAAGCAGCTGAGCTCAGAAAAACACATTTGTCACACCGAGGAGCTTTACAGGTATCAACGCCTGTTACAGCCCATCATCCTGCTCATATAAGTTTATATGCACTGGCTGCAGTTATTAAACTACTAAATTAAAGCATTTGTTTTCTTTTTTACGACCTCTGTCCCCCAGTAGAGTTTTTATGTGCAGTGCTGTTGTGTGTTCCCATATTAAAATCAAACTGGTGACTTTCCCACCCAAAGAAAAGCTCAGCAACTTTATAAAACAGCTGGGAACAACTGAAGGTTGAACCAAATGTCAATCAAACAGGAAGAAGTAGTGCTTTTTAGAAAAAAAAGGGACTATTTTCCACTGCAGATTTGTACACGTTTAGGTTTCTAGTTGGTGTTTAGGGGTTGGCAAGATGAGCAATTCAGGAAATATCTTTTAAAAATGGTTTTAAAAGCATCAGTCATGTTGGTTTTATGTTATTTGAACCATTTTTTAACAAAAGCACAACTGATGACCCTGAAAATGTCAAATTGTGTAACCACAAAAGAGTGATATACAGTATATACTGTATATATTAAATATTTTTTTTAAGTTTACTTATACTTATAAAAAACATACTTTCTTCTGAAAACATGTCATTTAAATAGATGGATTGTATTTTGTTTTGGCTGTATTTCTATATTTAAATTTGAATGCATTTTGGCAACACTGAGCAGGACATATCCTAAAAACACTGCTTTTTTAAAATAAATAATGTGACAATTTATGTAAAAAGGTGTCAAGAAACATAGTGTTGCATTGTAAAAGTGAATTACATTTATTCCACATTCGAGTCCAGATTTATTTTACACCACTTGACAATGGGTTGCATCACGTCATCGACCCATTTACTGTTTGTTTTTGTTTTTTCTTTCCTGTTGAAACATGAAACTTGATATAAATGTTGCATTTGGGGTTTGTCTCCATACTTCTATTTAAATGCCCTACTTTCATGATATTATATCACTGTTGCATGAACTTGCATGTACATGTTCCATCAATTTCACCCGGAAGTCGAATACCCCAAACTTTTTGTGTGAGAAGTGTATATCTTTCTGGTGCATGAATAAAACATATCTGAATCTGAAATGCAAATACAGATGGAAATAAAAACAAACCGACAGAAAGTTAAAGCAGATATCAGTGGAATGTTTTTGTTAATATAAGTCCTAAATAGTCCTATTTTCCGTCAGCAATCACTTACATGAAGTATTTCAGCCTAAACACGAGTCTCTCCGTCACTCTGCTCTGCTGTAACCCGAGGAGAAAATTTTCCTTGTGGGATACAAGTGTTATCCAATGAGGAGAGAGAACGGCATGAAGGGCTGTGTGTGCAGCCAAGGGATGCGCGTGAATGTGGTGACGTAGCACGAGGACCAATTGATGCCTGACAAGGGCGGGGGCTGCCAACTCATGGTGCGTTCAAAGAAACTCGTACTTTGTGTTTTTCCTTCCTGTGAAGTCATACCAGTTCGATCTGGTACGAGTTCACGGGTCGGAAGTTACGAGTGGCCGTTATAGGGAACTTTCACAGACAACAGGATGGTAAAAACACGAGCTACGGGTTACCTGGAACGCTACCAAGTCGTAGTTGTGACTTGAAGCTGTAACTTACGGTTTCAAAAGCCTGCCTTGAACGCAGCATTAGCCGAAACGGCCGTGAAGCTGATATCTGCTTTAAAGGGTTAAACTAATGGAAATGGAAAGACACGCGTGTCTAAAAGGACAAGTGAGTGACCTGCTCTGATATCGCAGCTCTTTTCACTTGCACAGACTGAACTAACCGTCCGTCTCACCACTCGTCTCCGTAGGACAACCCTATATGGGCTATAGGTTTACGGACACCGATACACCTGGGTTACGTCTAAGTGGCTGAGGGTTAAAATGGCTTTTTTTTTCTCTTCTAAGAAGGATGCTTTTACTGTAACGCACTCTATAAACATCTCTATTTCCAGGACACGGCTCGGTTTAAAGGGACCTGTCAATCAAACTCTCACATGGACAATGTCTTTCCACTGATCTGAAGTGGCAGGAGGAGTCACTTTCAGGCGAATGGAGACGGAGGTGAAAGGGCAACCCGATCCCTTCCCCGTCCCCGGCGAATCGAGTCGTTGGGAATCTCCTAATGAGCTTCACTTAATGAGTAAAGATCAAACCTACAGACGGCAACTCACCGGACAGAAGAGCTTTCTGATTTCATTTCCTGTTTTATTTTTTTTAGGTATTTTACACCATCTTGAAGGAGAGTGTGTGTTTGTGTGCCATAAAGCAGGTGTTAAAGTAGGAAATAACTAAATGGAAAATGACAACACACACTCTTTCTGCTCGATTGTGTTTTAAATATTCATGCTGGGGAAACTCTATAAGAGGAGAATGGCCAAGTTTCCTTCTAGCCCGTCTGACGTTATCAACAAAACACCTACATTTTCATCCAGTTACAGTACAGCACAGACAGCACACGCTGCTCCATCAACATACATCTGAATGGATCCATCGTCAGGACTGTCACAACAAACCCACTTTGTATTAAGTCTCTGGGAAACGGTTACATCCTGAGTGTCAGAGTGTCACGGCGTGGGAGTCAGGAATCATAAATCATCCGGATGATGAAAGCACGAACAGAACAAAGGCAGGAGTCTGTTTTATGCTGGTGTCTAATATTAGCACTACACTACACTCTTTTCAGCAATAACATACTTTCTATCACTCACTGATTTGCACTGAGTATATTTTTTAAAAAGTTGAATTCAAAGACACAATGACAAGAGTTCAAAGAAAAGCTAAAAACCAAACAAGTTTAACTATTTCAGTGAAATATGAGGCTGTTGGTTACCATAACGACCAGCAGAGGGCAGTCCTACTGCATATATGATGCCCTGACATCCCACTGACCACGTTCAATCACTGCAGTGATTCAGTGATCAATGATCAGTTTTCTACCAAAGCAAAACAAACTAACTAACAAAAAAACTGTCACAATAGAATAAATAGACCTCCATATTTTATTATGCCAATTTTTATCCGCAATTTCCAGCTGGCTTCGGCCTTTTAGCTCAGAATATTCATAATAAACTCAATATTCAATGTGTTTAGGCTGAAGGTTTTAAGTTTCCACATCTCGTTCTTATGTAATATGAATATTTAATCATTAAAACTGGTTGTTCACATGTTAAAACAGACAAGAGTTAGACATTTAAGTCACAGCAGGAATTTAGGACACAAAAGACATAGTAAGTGAGTGATTTAGAGATTACATGGTGAGTTTACTGTCACTTAGGCTACTGTTTCCTTTCCAACTCTTATCATCAGTTTAGGACATTTTCAGTTACATCACTTTGTTTTCTGCTGAGTTGTTACTTAACAAACTTAAATAAAGAATCACTTTAGTTGTATTTGTGTCATTTTCCACTGTTCTTCTTCTCCTATGGGTAATTTGCGCTACAAACTGTTAATCTCCGAGCTTAATTTCTAATATTCAACAGGAATCTATTGACATTTACATCTTGGATTTAGTTGCAAACAGAAATCTAGTTTTTATCTATATGTTCCAATGTTTAAAGCCAATAAATGTCTCTTTTTCTACTTCTTCTTCTTCTTGTGTGTGTATATTATTAAACTATGTTCAGGGTTATACTATAACAGAGGCATAAAAGGTTCAAAAAAAGACAATTATTGTGTTATTTGCAATTATTTGTATGCCAATTATCAACTAAAATAATATATTGAACACTTTGAAGTGATCGGTTTCATGTTGAAAAGGCCTTTTCCTGACAGAGCTGTGGTCTTAACCCAGTTTGTCCTCAAGGTGGCGACAAAGATCAGCAACGACGGTCCAAACAACCACGACCATGATGGACGATCTGTTTCATTTCTCTCTCTTACATATAAGAAACTGAAAAGTCAAAAAAAGAATTAATTATTTAAAAAAAAAAACCTTTCCTGATCTCTTCCTGTGCAATCAAGGACGGGATGAAATTAAGAGCTCTTAATACTTGAAGCAAATGATACTTTATTTTAAATAAAGGCCAACGCATTCAACTGTGGCTGCATTTGAATTATGTAAAAAAAGAAAAAAAGAAGCAGACCAGAGAGTTGAGATGAGACATTTTGTTTTCCATCCTGTTGAAATCTCAACTTTCTTACCTAATAACGTCACGTCAATTACACCTTTTATTTATTATTTTTTACATCTCATAGTGTAAAATATGAATCGACTTCCTTGCATTGAGGTCTGAGGTCATCAATCGGAGTGTGTGTGTGTATGTATTCATATTGTGTGTTTCACATCAGTGAGGGAGGCGAGAACCTACAGGTGGGCTTTTTCTCCCGGGGCGTGGGAGTGAAGAAGGAAGTCAGGTAACTAAATCAATATCATGTGAATTATTAAGAGCTTCCTCCGTTGTCACGCACCGTGGATTCTCAAGAAAAGATACACTCCCTCCCTCCCTCCCTCCCTCCCTTCTTCCTTTCCTCCCTCCCTCCCTCCTTCGCTTGTTTTCTCACTCCCTTTCTACATTTCCCTTCTGTAAGTTTTCTCTTTTACCACCAGATCAACACACACACATACTCATGCATGTACACATAGCTACATACTATACGCCTTGTACCATTTCCACACATGTGCAGTCTCACACACACACACATGCACTGGTCTTTAAGCTCACCCTTGTTGGAGTGCTCATTAGTCAGTGCAGTGATGCAGAGTAGCCCTGTCATTAGCTGAGAGCTCTGTGTCCTCCACTCCCATCCCTCTGTTTTATTCTTCTTCTCTCCACCAAGGATTCGTCTTCATTTTATCTCCGAAGCCAGGGGCATTCCAGAGATCTACATGACAAAGATCTCCCTAATCCCACTGAAGTCTAAAATACCTTCTGCAGACCGTCTTTATTAGCAGAACTGAGATCAGGTATCCTAATTGCCTTTTGCCGTGTGTGTGTGTGTGTGTGTGTGTGTGCGTGTGTGCGTGTCACTTGTTACTGCTGTTAAGCTTAAAACTGAGAGGAAACAGAGTTTGTTCAACTCTGACTCTGTTTCCTCTGGTTCAAAAGTCTTATATCCCTGCTCCTCCTAACATTTCACTATTTTATTTTATTTTATTTTGGGTGAAGTGCTTATTTGATGTCTTTGGGTCAAAACCAGTTATTAAATGAAAATTTGGACCAAAGGAAAAAACTAGATGGTTCTTAAAACTTAAAACAAATTCATCTTGTGATAGATAGATAGATAGATAGATAGATAGATAGATAGATAGATAGATAGATAGATAGATAGATAGATAGATAGATAGATAGATAGATAGATAGATAGATAGATAGATAGATAGATAGATAGATAGATAGATAGATAGATAGATAGATAGATAGATAGATAGATAGATAGATAGATAGATAGATAGATAGATATCCGTCTCTCTCTATATACAGTTTGTTATCAATAATAAAATACATTATAATATAACAGTCTAGTAAACAGATCATCTGTATCTTTAAACCTCCACTTGTTTCACATCTGTGCTTTTTCTTCTCTTAAACACACCCGACCAAATGCAGACAGATTCACTTTGAGATATTTCCAGCTCGGCTACGATGGATTTTTCTTTTTTTTTCTTTTTTTAAATGTCAGGTTTGGGTGTCAGTCCTTCAGAATCAAAGACTAATGGCCTCTTTCATCACTGTGCAGCAACATTCAACAATTACAGAGTGAGAAATACATCATGGAGGAGGCAGTGATGAAATGTCTCAGCGGAGTGTGGTGTGGTGTGGTGTTGTGTGGTGTGGTGGTGTCTGTGATCCAGCATCCAGCACAGACCCAGGAGGCATTTGGAGTCGGGGGGGGGGGGGGGGGGGGGGGGGCGGGGTGGTGGGGGTCTTGACTCCCACTTTCACTGGACTTAAGGACCTCTTACTCTGATGCTGCGATCACTATAACTAATGCTGTCGCTCTCTGCACCTGTGTTTAGCCGGCAGCTGAACTTCACATCCATTTCATGTGAAAGGCATTCTGGGAAGTGTAGGAAATAAATAACTAGAAAACACCACACCCACCGACCTCCTGACACCGCTGCAATCTGATTTTCCCCCCAGGCACACTGGATTTTGACTCAGACCAATACATCATTTTCTAATCCGCCAATGAAAAATAGTCCCTGACCAAACTGCTCCTGTTTGATGTTTCAAAATAAAACTCCAGTTCACATCGTCTTCCTGTCGACCATGAAAATTGATCTGATCTGATCTGAGAAACTGATTGTTTCTAAAATAATAAGTGAATGAATAAGACTTTCTTTTAGACTTTTACTATTTGTTTGTTTTTGGAGCTCATTAACGGGATGGTTCAACATTTTGGCAAATTGGCCCATTGCCATAATCCCTATAGTTTTAGGAGTAGGTTTGTTACCTTTAATTGTCGGTGCAAGCTATTTTTAGAACGGTGTTTTGCATGAATTTACCTCTAAAACAACTCTGTCTAGTATCGTTTTGTTATTATCTCATAGTGTGGTGAATGTGCAGGTCACAACTTGTCCACCAGAGCGTTTTGCAAGCGAGTTGTTGGATTTGATGAGTTTGATGAGGGAAACCAAGAAATCCCATTAGCCTCCGTAGTGTAGCTCTGAGCAGCTCGCGGCTCTGCTCCGCCGTTCTAAAAATAGCTTGCACTGACAATTAAAGGTAACGAACCTACTCCTTAGACTATAGCAATTATGGCAATGGGCCAATTTGCCAAAATGGTTAACTATCCCTTTAACATAAACACATGCCATTTAGTATAAAATCAGGTTTTGAATGATTTCAACAGTAGTTAATGACGGATCATTGTCAATAAACTCACTGAGGATTTATGTGCTCCGTAACCTATAGAGCCATTACATCCTGGAATATAAAACACAGTTGCTGAGTTGGTGCATGCATGCACCATAAATGACAGTCAACTTCTGCTTCTGGAGGATAAAGGACGTGTGCAGCAGTAAATGCTCGGCCCCGTCCAATCAGCAGGGATCACTCAGGACCTTGTAAACCTATGATTTTCTGGCGGACACTTTGGTAGCATATCAGAAACAAGACTTCCTTCCCTTCCCTTCTCTCTCTCTCTCTCTCTCTCTGTCACTTCTTTAGCGCTTGTGACACTAATGCGTGTTCATCATGTTTAACCCCAAGAATCCATCACAACGACGAGACGTATTTATTCTTCTCAGTCGTCAGGAATCCCACCCCGCATCCCCGGTCCTCATTTGTCTGAGTGGGAGACGGCTCCGTCACGCAGACTGATGGGATACGCCGCTGAACACATGTTATCCGATCAGTCTTCCTTTCCCTTTTTTTCCTCTGGCTGCTGTTTCTTATCTCCCAGTCGGCCCTTCTTGTTTACCGACACCATCACTTAAAACACAACATCCTCTTATGTCTATTAAGGCTAATGACCGTGTTGTAAAAAATCTATCAATCTGCACACACACACACACACAGCCAGGGAGAGGTTGAGGAGTTGTAGAAGTTGTTAGAAAACATGCCAGGTAAATTTTCCGCAGCAGATATTCCTAACAAAACACGACTCTGAAGTACATTTGCCAGAATGAATGTAAGCTATTTCTGACACATAAACACCCATCACACCCAACCTGCTGTGTTACCAACCACCATCAACAATGCAATTAATGAACACAATGATGATAGCACCAGGAGGACAATCCTCTTTGCTCATCACGCATTCCGCGCTGCATGCTATTACAAATGACCAAACACTCCATATAATAGCACATCATTTAGCCGATGTCCTTCGCTGGCTTGGCTCCCCGCATACCCTACACTGGCCATCAAAATCTCTGTGATAGAGCACATTAATTACACCCATCCAGAGACAGCTATGATTACAATTTCACACGTTTGAATGGACTACAGCCATTTGCCACAAAACTGCAGAGGCAGAGCAATGACTTTGGTGAGGCGGGGAGTAGGGGGTGGCGGCGGTGGCGGTGGGGGTCGTCGGTAATTCTCCGGAGAACTGCAGATGCAGGATATGTGGACGCATGGATGCTGACAGCTCTGGCGTTTAAGCAATGTGCTGTAATTGCATGCAAATGGACCTGAATCTGTATCTTAACACATCTTCATTAGCCGGTTCACAAGTGTCTGCAGCTTAGATGGAGGGACAATGGAGGGTTGAAGTTAATTCTTAGTCGGCGAGTTCTGTTTTCATATTCGACAACTTTAATTAAGCGATAGATTAAGTTTTGAAGGGATGGTTTAATGCATTGAATCCCATGAGTGGTCTAATAAACAGCAGAATAGAATCAGTCAGTGGATATCTAATGGGGTTGAAAATACACACAGACATCTATATTTCATCAACCAAGTGCTTTTCCCCCCTAATTTAAATAGAACTTAAACATTACACTAAATGTCTTGGTGTCTTTCTGCTGTGCTGCATGTTGCCTCAAGAAATGTAATGATGTTTGATAATTACAAGAGGAAAAGTTCAATATGACTAATGTGTTCTCACTTTTTCAGAAGTTACGATATCATGAGTTTTACTGTAAAAGCAAACTTAAGACATATACCTTTTTCGCATGGCTTTTGATTCGATTTTACTTTTTTACTTATTACCTGTTTCTCCTATCCTTTTATTTATCTATTTTAATCGTTTAGTCTTCAGTCTTCTTAGCCTATTAACTAATGTTTGTTACCTTAGGTTGTTGGTGCAAGCTGTTTTTAGAACGGCGGAGCAGAGCCGCGAGCTGCTCAGACCTACGCTACGTAGGCTAATGGGATTTCTTGGTTTCAAACTCAAATCCAACAACTCCAAAACGCTCTGGTGGACAAGTTGTGACCTGCATATTCACCACACTATGCAATAACAACAGAATGTTACCAGACAGAGTTGTTTTAGAGCTAAATTCAGAGACTGACTGCCAAAAAATGACAGGAACGCGCATCAGCGGTTTTACTTGAATTTACCTCTAAAACAACTCTGGTAGCGTTACATTATTATCTCATAGCGTGGTGAATGTGCAGGTCACAACTTGTCCACCAGAGCGTTTTGGAGTTGTTGGATTGTGTATTTGATGAGTTTGATGAGAGCCATCCACATTGAAATGGATCTGGTCAGGATCGCATTTGAAAACCACCTCCTAATATGGCTTGAATCAGATTCGTACAAAAATCCGATCTCATGGAGGTTTTTGCCTATTCAGACTGTCAGAAAAAATTAACTAGATAAAATCTGGATCAGATTAGGAGTGGCAGTGTGAACAAAGACATAGAGAACAGGACATGCTACTATTCTAAAGTTCCTAAGCAACTGACTTGTTGAAGTCCACACTGTTCAACTAGCTTTGTATAACATTTGCACATTTTAACATGTGAGCAAACACACTAAGATAAACTACATATGACCCATTTTGCATGTTACATGTTATTAACCCAACATTGATTGATGCAGCTTTAAACAGAACAATAGAGGGCAGTACGAAGGGCAGGACGGATGTGTTTCCAGCTCTGATTTAAACATAAAGAACAGCTTTGGTGAGTAATAATCAGTGATGGGGATGAAGCATGTGGCAGCACGCATTATATTCATTCTCTGTAAAGGGTGTCTGGAATCGTTTTGACCTGTAATCCCCAAGATTATAGTGGCTAAACTGCCCACTGTGTGTTTTCTTGCTCTTTATCAACTCATGGTATGCTAGGCTGAGAGGACTGCTGGCCTCTGGATGCCCTTAGCCTGACATTCAGGGATCACAGGGGTAGCTTGCTGTGCGTGTGCACGTGTGTGTGCGTCTGAGTGTGTCCACGTGCGCACAGGCTCCACCGCTGCCCTTGGGGCGGAAACCGGCTCCTAGGAGGTAACAGTAGGTCAGGGGGTTAGAGCAATTAGGAAGCAGTTGGAACCATTAATAAGCTGATATATCAGTTACACTATTGTTGATATAGACTGCCTTTTCAACTATAGGCTGGAAGTAACCTCTGGACAACTCACTGTACTCCTATTAGGCTCAAGACTTGCTAATAATTGCCACCCACGTTTTTAGTTCACAGCCTTTAAATAACCCCAAATTTACACCGAAATGACAAAAATGCTCAGAAATTATAATTCTTAAAAAATAACAAATTAGTAAGTGAACCTTGGACATGATGGCCGGCGCGGAGAAAACTCTTTCAGCTCTTTGCCACGTCTTCAGGCAACATGTCTTCTAAATTCACATCAGGGTTTTTTTTTTTTTTTTGCTTCTTTTTTTTTGGGTGTCGGGAGGGTTTCACCTGTGAGCCGAGCCCACCTTGAGCAGTTTGATTTTCCTCACTGTGCCTCCAAGCCAGGCTGTGAACTTTCAAAGGCTGCGAGCAAAGCCGCTGTGAAAACTCAGACAGGGAGAAGGGGAGCGAGGGAGCGAGGGAGGGAGAGGTGTGGGGGGGTGGGGGGGGTGGATCTAAAAAGCCTACAAGCTCAGGAGCTCTGTGGCTGAAAAGGATGGTGGATGGATGGGGTGGAGGTTTCTTTCAGCCCGGGTTGTTTAGAAACCATAGAAATGCGGGTAGTAATGGGGATTGACAAGGCCACCCACGTGAGGGAAGGACGCGGCGGCTGCATGAGAACGACACGGCGTGCATCCCCCCCTCCACCTTCTCCTGAGCGCGAGGTGCTACCCCGGTGAGCGAAACACCAACCGGCCCTCCAGCTCAACAATAAGGCTCTTCCTGCCGCCGCCGTGCCTCTCTAACCCGCAAGCGGGAGGGATAAGCGGAGGAACACAGCGGCGCTCCCCAGGAGTAGCAGAGGCCATTTTGTCAAGCCACTGAGTGACTGACAGGAGCTGACGATAAAGGGAGAGAGGAGCGGCGTTGAAGGATAGCGGCCTCGGTGATGGAGTGCTCGTGGGGAAGAGTGGCTATTGAATCCTCTTTTTAATCTGTCTGTCAAGGTTATTGAAAGTGCTGTCTTCGTTATTGCACGCCAGCCTTGGAGTTGGAGGGGACATAAGTACGAGGACACGCCCTGTTCCTGCGGGCAGATAAACAAGCTGTGAGCGAATAGAATACACACAAATGCAAAACTTATTCATGTGCAATGCAGCTGAGAAAGTTCTGGTAAAAGGTGCTGAAAACAAGCCTGAATGGAGGGGAGCGAAAGTGCACTACATCCGTATTGAATCTTTAAACATTTGGGTGGCCCCGAACATTGATCCCATCAAACCCCGGTCCTCACATTTTTGATCCGCTCTTCACACCAGTGGCTGTTCTTTTTGCCCTCACACAATCTGCGTCTACCCCCTCCTCAGGTTAGACCGAGGGAGGGGGCTCCACTCCAAACTGGACCCCTCTTTTCAATCGATGTTCATCAGCGGGTCGGAGCAATAACTTGTCAATGGGATTCTCATTAGGATTCAAGTATGCTTTTGAATAATATTGTATAGTACTGAATCACACTGACAGATGACTGGGTGAGTGGCAGTTGAGAGCTTTGTCATGGAGTGAATTTTAATCAAAAGAGGGGACGGTGTCAGGCGGGAATTGATGTGTCTGTATCAAACCACTGATACTGCATGTTCCTGTTTGATCTGATAATCTTTAAAAAGGAGTTTATCACTTTAAATAGAGGTTCATACAAACACTTAGTCCCTTTAAAAGGATGAAGCTGCCTTTCTTTTCCCCATTACTGTATAAGGAGCCCAGACCAACTGCACATTACTCTGCCTCTTAACGCATCCTGACTTGGTGCCAGTTGGCGCCAAACCACTGATTGGTCACTGGATACATGCATTAAAAAGTTCCTAAAATGCTGTTTTTACAATAAGAAGCCCTAACACCACTAAAACAACACTTAGGGATAGTTAAACATTTTGGCAAATTGGCCCATTGCCATAATCCCTATAGTTTTAGCAGTAGGTTCGTTACCTTTAATTGTCGGTGCAAGCTGTTTTTTAGAATGGCGGAGCAGAGCCGCAAGTTGCTCAGAGCTACGCTACGGAGGCTAATGGGATTTCTTGGTTTTCAAACTCATCAAATACACAATCCAACAACTCCAAAATGCTCTGGTGGAAAAGTTGTGACCTGCACATTCACCACGCTATAAGATAATAACGAAACGTTACGAGACAGAGTTGTTTTAGATGTAAATTCATGCAATCCCGAGCCGTAAGTGTAGTTTTCACCGGTCTTTGGACAGCAGTGGAGCACATGGACACTCCGAGCTACATTCAAGGTTGATCTATACTGTTGACATTCGGAGAAAGACACTTATCACACACTGATCCTTTAAAAACGATGTCCTTATCATGTCAGCTCGGAGTGCAAAGCAAACTTCCTGTAGAAAAGAAACAATTCCCTCTGTTCCTTCGTAACATCCCCGGCTGTGTGAATTGCATGACCACCCAAACGGAACTAAATGTAATTACGATCTACTCAAGGTTAATTTGGTCAGTAATGGTATTACGTATATATGGAGTTGCCTCTTTTTTTTTTCCTTTTCTAAATACCAGTCCATTAAATCTCTGTTACGAGAAGATGACACTGAAATGAGACCAAGCATATACACATTAAAAATAATTAGTTTGTTCTGTATGTTTTTCTTGAGAGCAAGATAAGAGTTGAACTAAGGTAAGATTTTATTTTTTATGATTATTACCACTGATCGTCTCTTTGTTTGTTACAGTTCCTTTGTCGACTCCTAATATCCTTCTGGACAGACTGAGTTATTCATGCGCTCTGGATAAAATCGATCAGTCGACGTGCTCTTATTTGAGCTCCATTCAAATTACAAATAAAAGACGGTCTTTCAAAAATTGAGCTTTGCTAACCAAGGAGTGCTACTTGAAAAACTGGCATCTAGCCAAGAGAAATAACCTTCTTTTCTCTTATTCATTTCATTTTTAAAAACTTGGTCAGAGATTGCCCTTAAAGAGAATAATTTTCATATGCCAAAGGCGTCTCTTTGTTATCCCTTGTAAGCACAGTTTTCTATCAACAAAGTGGTCTGAAATTACCAAATAATCCGTCAAGAGCCGCTGCTTTTCAGAGCGCTCTACCTCGTATCAAAGGCTTACCTTGCCTTGTATTCAAATTTTTCCTGCATTATTTGACTATTCATTTCTTCGAAAATAATGAACCTCTGGAAGATATAAAGTCTCTAAAAGATGTATTCTAGTGCTGCAAAATCACTTATTTGCTCATGAGAAGCCGGCCAATTTGTGCTGTCCCTGAACCACAAATGGCTATCAAGAAAGACATAACAAAAGCTACTGTATATGATTCGCCGTCTATTCAACTCTTTCAGTCATGTCCTTTATTAATATAATGTACTAGTCTGACTGTTTAGAGTTTGAAAGGGAATGTCTTTCATGCTATGCAGTCGCCACTAGTCTCACACACACACACACACACATATGCACATATGGAATATTTGTTTAAGAAGGAGATTGTTATGACCATAACATTATCAGCTACAGTTTACACTCCCGCAGCAATTAGGATGTCTTCGTGTGTGTATGTGTGTTCCTTCTGTAGATGTGCACTGGTGTGTGTGTGTGTCTCGTCACAACATATGCCGGAGCCAGTGGGGAATAGTTTTCCCCAGAGAGTCTTCCACACAGCCCTCTAGTCAGTGTCTCAAATTAGAGGGAGCAGCGGCATAGCTGTGCCTCATCCACTTTAATAGCATTTTAACTGTTATTGGAGCTCTTATATATGAGCATTCAGTGATGCTGGTCATGCCGGCGTGCCTATGAAAAGGACAGTGCCACAATAGCCTCCAACTGAACTGTGACAGGCCAATTAATGAGCCTTCATTGGGAAACAGTCGTTACATAGGTCACCTAAGAAGTGTAATTAGAATGCGATGTAGATTCTTATTTTTATTGAGAGCGTTAAATTGAAAGAGGGAGCGCAATCAATGGCAAGTTGTTATAACGATGTGGGTTAAAAAAAAAAAAAAAAAAAAAAAAGGTGACTGTTTATGTTGGAGAAGCAAAGCAACTCACATGCAAGAGTGAGCACACACAACACACAGGCATAAATGTCGCCCGTGAGGCTTGATAGATGTGTCACAGTGGGGATGTGAATGGGAGCCAATTACATTTATAATGTCAAACGTGGTGCAGAAATTAGCTTCAGTATTATTATGTGGAAGCTAATTGCAAGGAAATGCTAAAATGATTTAAATCACCAGGGCTATTTCAAGACATTCAGACATTTTGAAGATAGCTACAGCACTAACAATTTGTACCACCCATTTTATAATTACATTTAATAGGTTGTCTTATCAGCGCTCTAAAAGTGGATTTGGATTATCGCAGGCAGGACCAGACCGAGAGAACAAAATTGTATTTTTCTTTTTCTTTTTTTTTTGAGCGATGAGTGCCGGCCATTCTGCTCATAGGGAGAAGAAGAGGAGGGAGAGATAATATTCTGGGGGTTAAACTCTTGGATTGCCTTCTTCAAAAGGTAAAACGGAGCGGAGCGCTATTGGTGGGCGCCGCGCTTTGTGTTTTCAAGAAGGCAGGCTGGAAGGTCTACTATTGGCATTCACCGCCACTTAACTACCCGGCGCAATAGATTTCCTACAGTATGCAAAGACACATACAGAGCATGTTGCCAAGCCGTGCTCAGGAATTGACCCCCATCCAGCGGCACTGACCTCACCATTGTTGGCGCTCTCAGCATTCAGATTGTATGCTAATAAGGCCAACGGATGGAGGGTAGGGGAACCAGAAGACGTGCTTTGTTACTAAGTGTATAAGCAACACTTAAGTTGCTGCTGCTTGTTAATGTTCAGGGTCCAACACCACAACCGCTTCTTTTCTTTTTTTAAACAGAAACACAGTATGTACTGTAAGTATTATCCATGAAGGATGAATATTAAAAGGTCAAAAGGAATTAAATGCAGTCTAGAAAAAAAATCTTGACAGAAGTTTTTCCCACCAAATTCATTTCACTTAACGGAGACTGTTCTGAAGGACACTCAACACTTTAATGTAGAGCGTTTCATTGTTTGAATACAAGATGGTGAGCCCAAGTTAGCTGAACGTGTCAAGTGCTGTCTGAACTGTGACTCGGAGTCACAAAAAGAGCTACAGGAGAGGCGTCAGGGAGGAATAATGACAGCGAGAGAAGTCGATGAATGAAGGAGGCGCGATTGGGAAAATGTGGGATTGTGTGAAAGGACGGCGTGGAAGAGGAGGAGGAGGAGGAGGAGGAGAGGTGGATCTGTATTCTGCCAGCGTGTATACAGGCCCGGCGAGGGCTTAGGGCTCTCTGTGTCCGCAGCAGCACCTCAAAGCCTTATCCACAGGTGTACAATCAGCAACATAAGCAATAGGCCCCTTTTAGCCTAAGACCACATCATCCGCGGGCCGGCCATGCAGACCCAGGGTGCCGCTCAGAGCTTAGCAGGAGATTAAGGTCTGGTTCTGGTGAAGGAGGAGGAAATGTATCATTCATAAAGCAACATTTCCTAATGGTGTATGATGTTGTCTGCACCACGTCTTAACCATTTAACCTCTGCCTCAAATGAATTTCCCTTTTTCTTTTTTTAAATCCACCTATATGCTACCTTTACATTCATCTGCAGGTTTGATTTTTGGTTTCTGGTAGGAAGTGGCTATTATTCCCTCCTACAAAACGACCTTATCTGCACAATAAGTAACGCATACGAGATGAACAAAGCTGTACGATTATCCAAAATACCGCTCTGCCGCTTGACTCCAGTTGTTTATTATGTGACGCAATAGGTCGACCGGAAAGTGGGCCGTATTAACCCGCTGAAACGACGCATATCGCCACCTAGTGTTGAGGAGGAGGACACGTCCCTGTCAGATATCCGATTTTCTCAGTTGCAGAAGTCCGATTAGATGCCAAAATCCTGTCCTATGTTTTTCCCACTGCTTCACTGTGACATCATAAAGTTACAGAAGTCCAGATGGCCTGTCTTAAGGCTCGGTTTCTTCTCAACAAGCTGTGTATACTTTAATAGCTACACAACCTTAGACCTGCTTTATAATGAAAAGATGTCTAGATGGCGCCTTTTTAAAAGCCAAGCAGTATTTTATTATTTCCTTATTCCCTACACTTGACTTACATTATTACAGTAATTACCAGTGTTAACATGCTGCACTGTCCTGAATTAAAAAGAAAAAACAAGACTATATCTGTTTTAAATGCTTCTTTATTTATTATTAATATACTTTTTGCGAAGCTGTGTTAACAACATGGCGATCTCCTTTTGTTGTGATTATCTGAAGGCTATGTGTGAGTACATGTGAATACTTTAGTATGTTGCAGTGAGCTTCACAATGAAATAATAATAAATAATGTGTGGTTGCGGGTTTGCATTGAGGAGAACTTGGTGATTCATAGAGTACGCAACAGGGAGATGTGTGTGTGTGCGGTGATGAGTTGGCCTTGATTTTTAAAGAGAGAGTGGCGGTAATCAAGCTCTGTGCGTTGTTAATTCCATGTTCCATTATGTGCTTACATGCATGGGCACACGGTGAACGACTGTACTCTGCACACATGGTTCAGCCACTCACCTCATCACACACACACACACGGATACAAACAGAGGCAGAGCTCTATACATGAAGCATCTCTGTCTCTGTCTCTCTACCTCACTGTGAGTCATTAGCCATTCCAGACGCAGGGTGATCAGCAGAGCCAGCCTGGCCTGAGACAATTAGAGACCCCAGAGGTGGCTGCACATCACAATGAGCCCCGCGGCCATGATTAAAACATCAGCCGCGCTCTATGCAACGCTGACGGGAGGAGAGAGAGAGAAGAGAGAAGTGGAGGGGGGGTTAGCGGGGGAGAGATCACAAAAAAAACACATGAAGGGATTGAGAGTTTAGTTCTATCAGCTCCCTATGTTCCTGATTAAAAGAGGTGTTTGTTCATCATTTCATGAGCTAGAATAAGTCATTAAATGGGGGTTGGGCTTCATGTATTCTTTATTATTCATACATCCCTCCCCCTTCACCACCACACACGTAACACGCACACATTACACAACTGTATCTGGGTGATTTAAGACACTCAATGTGCAATGGAGTCGTCTCGTCCGAGTTCTGTCCTTGTCGGATCGTTGATGGAAACATGTCCGCCTCCTCAACACTAGGTGGCGATATGCGTCGTTGCAGCAGGTTGATACAGAGCCCTTTCCATTTGACCTATTCCCTCACCTATTAAACAACTGACAGTTCATGCATGCGCCCATGTAGGCCTCAGCAAAATGTCCGATGTGCGATGACACTGTTCAATATCGCGATGACGATATGACTTGCAATAAATAAGCAAATGTGCATATTAGGGTTGCAACTGACTAAATAACTATCTGTCGATTATTTAAACGATTAATCGATTAGTTGTTTGGTCAATAAAATGTTGAAAAATGCTGAAAGATGTCAATCAGTGTTTCCCAAACCACAAGATGACGTCCTAAAATCTCTTGTTTTGTCCACAAACCAAAGACAGACCCAGTTTATTGTCGTAAAGGATAAAAGAAACCAGAAATATTCACATTTAAGAAGCTGAAATTGGAGAATTTTGACTTTTTTTCTTTAAAAAACTACCCAAACCGATTACTCGATTATCAAAATAGTTGACGATTAATTTAATAATTGATTATTGTTCTTTGATTGATTAATTGTTGCGGCTCTAGTGCATATTAACCACACATTTTCTTTTTATTGTTTCAATAACTAATGTCACTGCACACTGTCCTTTTTAAATAAATAAATGAATAATAGTTCCTGTGTCTTTCGAAAAACGACAATCAATATGCTGTAGTACATACACCAAGCCTGGAGTGGCGCTGTAACACTGCCACACAAATACACCAAAAACAGCCAGCCCTACACACAGGCATCGTCCAGTTTTCCGTCAGATTAAGGCGTAAACATGCAGAGGAAAATTGGTTTCCAATCGCATCATCTGGGCGTTTAAATGGATGTGGAGAAGTCGGACTAACACATTTACATGAACTCTAGTTGTTCAGTTATAGACGGATTAAAGGCCATAATTCGTTTTTTTTCAACTGTCATGTAAACGTAGCGACTGACTCCCTTCATCTCTGCTCACCTGGTTCAACAGTGACCTCAGGAAAAGATGTGACAATATTCACAGGCCATCAAACCAAAGAGAGAAGGACGACTGCAGCCGTCAGTGGATTACCACCGCTGCGACGCTGCTATCTCCTTTGACATTTGTGGCTTTGATATGTATCTCAGTGAAGGGAGATTTAGATAACAAATCCCTCAAGTGCTTCATTGAGCCGAGGTGCATACTATTCAAAAACCTTATGGAGCGGGGCTGGGAGGGGGGGGTCGAAATAACTTGAACACCACTTGAAATAGCACCTGACGTTTGAAGTAACCAAATCACAGTTACAAAAGACAAATCAAACAACGTCCACGTGAATGCGTCCATTCAGGCATTCCTTCAGGTATTTAATTCTCTTTTTGTGTAATGGAAAATCCAAAGATAAAGTTAAGTGTCTGTTTCAAGGTAGATTTACTTTACAATTAGGCCTACCTGTGAGAAAAAGTTTTGCCAAACAGAGTCCAAGTTACTTTCAAAAAGAAAATAACGGAAAGAGCGATAGAAGTTTTTCTATAGCTGCATATATTTGATTATTAGCAGCAATTTATAGTAGGAGAGCGAGTCCAGCATCAAACTTCAAAACAGTCTTTATGACTTTTTTTTGCAACACACTATAGTAATAAAAGGCCGGCTTTATTTTCTCAGAGAGACTGATGAAAGAAGAGAATGAGAGATAGCATTCAGTTGTAGAAGTTTGGTGGTAGTGGGGAGGGGGACATGACATCGTTACCACAACTTTCTGTTAGCAAGTAATTATAACACTGATTCGGTCCAGCAGAGTTGTAATTTATTTTGCTGGCCTCTGTTTGTTTACTTGTCTGTTCATCTCTCAAGTTGGCTTAATGAAGTGAGCAGGACGTAAATAGGCTGCTGCATGAAACAGGAAGTCAAGGCGAGGCTCCTCCTGTTCACTTGACTGGGACGCCACATTGTCTGTTGGTTTTTAAAGGGCCAACTCCACCTGTTTAGCATTGGATGACGATGAAACATGACTACACATTTCCCATGGTGCAACTTGACCTATCTATCTTGGACTAGTCCTGACTCTGACGTCTCAGTGAGGTCATTTACACTTTTCAGGACGACTGAAATTTGTAATTAAAAAAAGAAAAAGAAAAAAGGTGTCATCAACTTTTATTTTGTCCATCTGCTACCTGCTACAAAGCTTGGTATCGCAGTAACAAGAAGTCTTAAAGGTACATTGTGTAGGAATTACTCCCATCTAGCGTTGCGGTTGTATATTGCAAACAACTCAATCGTATTTTTCATGCTGCATTCATGTGAAATTGGGCAGACCGCAGAGCCTCTATGTAAACAAGTGGTCCGTCAGCACGAGGCAAAACAATACACGTGACAATATGTTGTCATGGCGATGTCGTATTGTTTGCCTGACCCACGTTTTACCGGCTTTCTCTCGACTTCTGTGACTAAAATGACATCTGGTTTGTTACCGACGGCCGTCTGCCCGACTGCAGGTGAATGCAGCATCAGTGTAACGCTCCGTTCCTTACCGTAACACTTCAGTTTGTTGATGGGGGTGATTACTGATTAATGAAAAACATACTTTTTAATGAAATAATCGATTTTCGTGAATAGATAACAGGAGAAGTTACACAATGTCCCTTTAAGTGTGACATTTTTAAGAGAGGCTGAGTGGGTCAACACAACACTGAAAAAGCTTTAACAAGACACTCCTCGTCTGCTCTATTATTAGCCAGCCTGAGAGCACACACTCCCTCCAGTCAGGGAAAAACCAACCTATTCACTGGTATTCCCACTGTGCTGTGCCCCCGTATTCCCAGTCCTCGCTGCCTGGGCCGACCCTCATCTCCCCCCTGACTCCTCCTCCAGCTCCTGCCACCCCACCCTGCTCCACCTCCCCTCAAGAGCCCGGCTGTCCTCTGATCTGGAGCGACACCACCGCTTACCCAAAGGCAGCGGTCCTCCCGGAGAAGGCTGCAGCTCTCCCCGAGTCCCTGCGGTGCGCGGCCCTCTGTCCCTCTGTTCTTATGGTTCAGTCACCATTGAGCAAGGCCACATGGGAGCTCCACTCCAGCACTGTGGTCCCACCACGGAAACTCCACTGTTCACCCACTGTGCAGCTTTCTGTCCCTCCGTGGAACCTGAGGTCTGCGGGTTGGACGTAAACCTGTTCGGTCAAAGGTCAACAGTGCAAATATTTCACCAAAAATTCAACTTCAGATGAACCAAGAGAGAAGGAATAAACAAGATGGACGCAACATCTATTCGTGCCTCTGATGTGGCTCTGAGGTTGCAGCTGCCGACGCTGTCTCATTGCATTTAGGATGTTGCTGCGTCCCCCTCCTGTTCTGACACACGCTACAACAGCTAATTATATGTGATAGCTGGTATTATTCAATTCAGAAACAGTCGTACCTCAAAGAGCAAAGAAAATTACAAAATTGATTTGATGACAGCTAAATTGCGAGAGAAGGCCTTGATTTAACCAGCCAATGTAAATGAGTCCAATTTAGACACATGTAATGCAGCGGGCAGAACGCGGCAGAAAATGATCAGGCCGGCCAGTCACAGATATTAAAATGAATTATATCTAATCGGAATTTTAGTCACGCTACATTAACTAATAGAAAGTTATTAACATTTCAAGAGCGTGGGGGGGAGGAAGAGGAAGAGGAGGGAGGCGGGGGAACAGAAAAAAAAACGCTTTTGCCTGCAAAATTAACAGTGGCTGGGCTGACCTGTGGGCTTGCGGATGTGAACACTGTAATGACAGCATAATGGCATATTTACATTTAAAACCTCACTGGCTAATATTCAGATTCAGAACAGACGCTAAGTCAAGGAATATTTGGTTTGGCCTCCTGGCCTCCCAGCAGAGGGTTTCTCTGATTTCAATAGTACAGTCTAACTTTTAATTTCTTTTTTTTTCTTATTTCTGTGTCTGCTTTTTTTTTTTTTACGACTTGTCTTTGGTATGGTCTCCGTACAGTACGTCTTTAATCTAGGATGTTACAGGAAAGTGCCAACTCCTTCCCTTGTTATTTCCTTCATCTTTTCATTAGAGCGTATCTATAGAAATATTACGCGTCTCCACTTGTGTTTGTCTTTGTTTCTCCTCCTCCCCCGCCCCCCTCCTGATGATCCCAGTCTGTCATTAGGCTAAGAAGGCCATCCCTGACAGCTATTTTACCTCTGGCAACGGAGTTTTGTATTTTAAGTGTTTCACTTTTATATGTTTTTTTCTCCCTTTTTTTCCACCAATATGACTTCAGTGTCTTATGCTTCTTCAATCCACTCTGTTTTTAAGTTCAAGGGCTGCGGAGAACACAGAGGCGCGTTCAAAGACGCTGCGTTTGAGACGGTTGATACCTGCCAGGTTTTGCTAATTGTCAAAGAACACTGAGAATATCCATAATGAAACGGCGCCCACCAGTCAGCCAAGGACGGCGCGGCATTCAAAGGCGTTTCATCACTTATCACACAACCACCACAACTGAGCCATTAGTATTCACAACATATTAGAAGCTTCATGGACATCATACAAGACGGTTTCGGATAAACTCAAAGCGTCGTCAATCCTTAATAAAGGCGTCAAAGTCTTTCCGTGCTCGTGAAGTTTGTTTTCCCGACCGGGGGGTTATTCAAATTCTAGTGTTTTTCAGTAAGTGAATAGAACAATTTACATGCACACAGTGTGAATGTGTGTCTGTATGTGTGAGTGTGTGTGTTTCTGTGTTATTGTTTCTGGGTTTCGCCAGAGTTGGGCTGACCTCTGGCTCAACACGTTCAGCGCCAGACATCACCGCTCCTCTGCTCTCCTCATTTCCACTCCTCCGCTTGTCTGCAACCGCTCTGTTCATCCGCAGCAAGCGATGAAATTTTTACCCAGGACAGACTGCCTTTTTTATAATTTAGCACTGTATGGGGGGGAAGACAGCTCCTAGTATGGTGTAGCGATGCATTTAATGTTTGATTCTTCAACAAAAAAAAACAAAGAAAGAGCTGTACTGCTGCTGCGTGGTGGGTTGTCATTGTGGTATAAAAAAATACATTCAGATCTAAGGAGGGGTTAGTGTGTGTGTGTGTGTGTTTGCATGAGGGTGACACACACAGGATGAGACAATATCTGGGGTTCACGCGTGTCAGGATCGAATCATAACATGCTCCCTTTACGAAATGTACCATGGTATTTGAGGAAAACGTGAAGCCTCGCTTCTCTTTGTCCTTTTATTCTGACACTTTTAGCTTTTGACATTCATATGGTCGATGTGTGTGTGTGTGTGTGTGTGTAGGCTACAGTAAGTGTCTGCATCCGTCCCTGCAGTGCTGTGTTTAAAAATTTGAAAAAAAAGAAAAGAAAAAGCAACAAAGACCGTCTCCAGCTCTGACGTCCAGACTGCAGACCTTCCTCTTAGCCCACCATCTGCTCCCCAGGTCACCACCACACACACATCCATGCTGCCTGCTAACTTAGTAACCGTTTCAATATGCACTGATGTGTTAAATGCTAAGAGACTGCATGAGCTCTGATTTTTCTGTCTGAGGAACTTCCCCAACATCCACATTTTAAACACAGAGCAGGAAATTGTACCAAACGCTTTCATGTCACATCATCACCTCACATTAACCTGGGAGGGAGGAGAACAGACATTTGATATTCTTTAAGACGCAAGGAGATCCAGAGTATCGTCATGGATACAGGGAGCAGAATTGAGTAGCTTTGTGCGTTTACGATGGAAATGACATGTACATAAATACAGGACCAGTCTCACTTTACGAGTCGACGCCATATGACAGAGGACAGGAGGCAAGAATAGAGTCAGGTGACCAAAACAAAACAACCACACAGCTACATCCACAACGATGTTGGGTGTGAAAACAACCACATATTCACATCACAGATTAACTACAGTATGTGCACATACATCAGGACCTAAATTGTGATTATAACGTGGAGAGCTGCAAAAAAACTGGCAACTTTCACAATGCAATTACTGATCTGATGATTGGCACCGACCAGGCGCACTTACAAGGTTGTGTAAAATAACTGCCTTTAGAAAATTGGAGATGTTGACACAGCACATTAGATACAGTCTCTGCAGACGCACGTGAAACCAAACCATCAACAGCAAACAGACAGGCCAACCACAGCAGTCTAGAGATTTAAAGCAGATAATATAACATCTACAGCAAAGGTCTTCAACAGGGGGTCATGCAATTTTTGGTTGATTATTAGCCTAAACTTTGTATATTTTTTTGTTTCCACATTTGCATATAAATACACATTTTTATATTATTTAAAGTAGGGAGTCCCTGCTTCATCTCTCCATTAGTTTGGGGGTCCTTCACCTGAAAAACGTTGAAGACCCCTGATCTACAGTTTGATCCATAGAGCACGTAAAGTGAAGACACAACAGCCCAAGTGCAAAGCAGCAGAACCAGACACCGGAAGTAACAACTAGGAGCGAACCACGTGATTACTAATGGGGGGAAAACACCAGAGGAGAATCCATGCACAACCTTACAGTCTATGTGCACAACACACACCTTGAACTTATGAACGGAGCTCTCTCTCCCGCTTGCCTTGCTGCAGCTGTTAGCATCGTTAGCATCGCCGGTCTCCCGCTGCTGCGTGGCTCCTCCGGCTCCCGCTCCGTCTTCATGCAGGTCCTTCATTTCCTGTCTTACATGATTGGACACACTGATTAATCCAGGTGTGTCGCTAAAAAGCTACAGGCTAATGAACAGCTGTTAGCTTCTCTTGTTTTTTGTTTCCGGGGCTCCACGTTCAGGTTGCTTAGTGACGTAGCCTACGTTGACTTCTGACCTCTTCAATGAGGTCGTGATTGTATGTCGCAGCCAAAACACACCATATATATTTTTTCTTTTTCACATTTAATCTCGCGTTCGTGCTTTTTATGTTTTATTTGATGCATTTCATGGCTTTATTTAATAAGACAGTACAGAAAACAGAGTGAGAGAGAATGAGGAAGTGACGTTATATTGACGTAGTGACGTAATAGACACTACCAAAACAAAATAGGCTACTTAACTTAACTGTAAATCGATTATTAATGTCAAAAAAATACACAGAAAACACAACACTACACATAATAGTAGGCTATTATCAGGAAATAAATACAAGTTTATTTATATTTCAATATTTAATTCATGGTTTCACATCTTTGGAAAGTGCTGTCTACACACCCATGAATAGTTTGCAAAAAAAAAAAAGTTACAAACCCAGTGAACATGAAGCATTGTTCGGCAAAACATGTGCATTTATTGCATACACCTCATAATGACAGTAAAAAGAGAAGGTATCTGATATGACAAATGAATAAAAAGCACCTTGTCATACATATACTTGCAGGATAACACAAAACATTGATTATGAGTCCATTTCTGGCTGTTCACAATGCGTTGGCTGTGTTGCTCTGGTGATAAATGATAAAACAGACCAAGGACAGCTTGTGTCAAATGTGTTTTTTAATATCTTGTTGCAACACTCTTGAAGAAGAAACAGCTGCAACGTAAAGTCAAAAGCCTCATCCTCCAAGAAAGTTTCACTTTCCAAATCTTTGTTTGCTACTTTGCTGTGGTAGTTAAAGAACAGCAGCAACATTACAGCAGGTAGCTGGTTTTAATGTTGTGGCTGATCACTGTTTACAGCATGTTGCTGTTACTTTATATAATTAGACTCCCTGTAATGGCAGGTTGAAGGTCTGCAGGAAAAACAGAGTAGAGGAAGTCAGTGAGAGTGTGGGCATCTGCTGGTTTATGTTTTATGTTCCTGTGGATGTGTGTGTGTGTGTGTGTGTGTATCAGACCACACATAGAGCATACATGTGAGCCTGTATGTTTATGAGTTGTTGTGTCCGAACTGAGGTGTCTGTCTGCGTCTGTTCGCACCCTGTGGTAAAAAAGAAAAAAAACACACAAAAAAAAAACAGTTTGTCTCCCCCCACCACTTTACAAATGAAATCAGTGCTGTGAGGCTGTGGATTAATATCATAAGGAAGGCCAGAGTGGGCCATTAGAGTGGTGTAATGTTGCTCCGGGGCCTTGTGATGGATGGCCATCGGCGCTACGGCCCTATTTGCACACAGTCACCTCTGTGGTGGCCGCCATTAGCAGGACATGGGAGGTAAGGGCTAAGGGATGGTGGTGAGGTGGCTAGACCAAGGTTTTATTAGAGAGGTGCGAGTGTGTGTGTGTTTTTACTTCACTGTATGTGCCGGTGCGAGTGTGTTCATATCTGTGTGTTTGCAAGCAATTATGAGTGTGTCTGCAAAGTGTGTGTGTGTGTGTGTTTCGACTCTTCAACAGACAGATGTTGCGCTCCCCGCCCTCCACTCTATCTAACGTGTCTGTCTCTCTCAGTGGACGGCGGTGGTAGGCAGCAAACACACTCAGTGTAATTAAGACAAATTAGCCCGGATGGCAGCTCGCAATAACAGCAACATATGTTGGGAGGTTTGTGTACAGAAGATTACAATCAAAATCATCATTAGCAAACCACTTATCACAAACCTTGGTAGATTAATAACGCCTCGATTTCTTTTGAATTATTTATCTCACTCTTCTTTTACTTACACACATTTTTTTTACTCCATTTGCTCTCTTTGTTTTGTTTTTTTGTCGTCTTCCTGTTATTTCCATCTCTCACTTTCAGAGACAAAACTGGCTTCGGATTCTCCATCTCTGGTCCTGGACTTTGTCATCTGAAATGATAAATGCCACAATTAGATTCTGTCAGGAGGCGTAAGCTAATGCTGATGCTAACAGTAAAACTTTCTGGACCGACGTTTTTTAAATTAAGAATATTGCAGCCAAAGCTACGATGTAATGCTTGAAATTAAAGAAATTCAAGGAGGCCTTATTGTCATTGCCACAGCATGTGGAGAAACAAAATACAGTTTTCTCTACACTCCCACATAAAACACATAATAAACATGTAAGACGTTTAACATTAAAAAGCAACAATATTAAAATCAGATACGTTATTAAAGGTGCATACTGTAAAAAGGACCTGCAGACAAAGTCAGTGCACAAAAAAGCATAGTGCAATGCATCATGTAATGCTTATAAGCTTATCTTCCACCTTGGAATTGAATTAGGAGGATCTATTGATTTCTTTTGATGTAAAGCTGCAGTCTTTGCCGTTGCTTGTTGGTTGTATTTTCCACAACAAACCAACAGCAACACAGTTAAATGTGTTTAGTGGAGCTGAAACACCATGAACACTATGAAACACGCTGCTAACAGCTAACAGCTCTGGCTGACTTTGTAATGTTTCCAGCTGAAAGACTAAATCTCTTTTTTTTCTCCATGTTGCAGCACGACAGATAAGATGATGTGATTTCTTTTCGTTTATTTATCTCATTCACTCTCCCCATTCGCTTTATTTAATTCTCTTCCTCACTTTGTTTCTCTCGTCTTCTCTCCTCTCCTCCTCGTTCCATCTCTCTGTCTTGCTCTATCGCTCTCCATGTCACTCCCCTTCTCCTCACTTCTCTCTCCATCTCCCTCAACATTTCAAAAGAATGAATTACTTTGGGCTGTCACTTGGCCCTGGCCAAGAATTCATTTTTGTGGGTCAAGTGTTTCAAACTGTCATCTTTGACAGGAACCATCTCATACAGTAACTACATGGATGGACCTTGACTTGGAGTGCTTTCGTTTTTTTTTTTTTTCCTTCCTTTCTTTCTCCCTCCTCTCTTCATATGCATGCTAAAAAGATCTCGGCTATTGTTGGTACAGAAAGAAGGAGGGATAGCGCGTAGCCATGAAAAGGGCGGCAAAGCAGAGATCAATACTGGATTAATAGATTCAACTCCACCACATGCAAAGTTACATGAGGTGTGAAAATATCAAGGGCTCCAGCCGAACACTGAAACACTCCAGCGTGAGGATAAAAGACGTCACTTGACACAACAGGAGTGCAACGACGTTTAGCTGCACCAAGGTTTTCAACACCATGGATTCATTACAGATAAGAAAGATGCACAGAAACACAAAAAAAACCTTATTAGTGTGTGATGAGGTAAAGATGAAGTGAACATAAAGTGCATGTGTGTGCATGTGTGTGTGTGTTTGCAGGGAACAGCAGGGCTTCAATGGCATTGGACTTGAGCAGACAATCTATTTACAGTGTGCTCAGGGGAGCTTATAAACAAATGTTGAGTAATTTCAGCCAGGAGTAATTACCCTTGCCGTTGACAAGGAGAGTGTGTTAGCACTCCCCTTCACCCTCGGCCCTGTCCAGAAGGCTTGGAGCTTGTGCGCAAACACACACACACAACACACACACACACACACACACACAACCGTACACACAACTATGGACGTGCAGATGCACATCCACACAGAGGAGAACTTCCTCGTGTATGTGTGGCATTTGTCCAGCAGTCGATACCACAAACACCTCTTCAGCTTTGTCGCCCGCGTATCTGAGAGTGAGCTGATGAAATATTCCTGTCTGCTTTGAAAAATACTGTTTATTTATTTCCACTGGAGCCTGTAATAGACACAGTGTTAATAAGCTGCGTCTGACATAATCTGCCTCTGGCGGACTCTGTGGTTTTTTTTGTTTTTTTAACCAGCAAAAGGCAACGCTCCACCTGAAAAACATGAGGCTCTGTAACAGTAAAGTTGTACAAGTTATATATTATTATTCTAATACTAATATGTTTACTGATCTATATAAAGGCTTCATTTTAATATTTAACTTTTGTGTTTATAAGACAATTTTAAAAATGAAATACATTATTTTCTAGGTAATTGTCAAGAGATGTATTACTATTTATTCATTTTATAAGGACCAAGCCAAGATAGTGTTGTTTCCCTAAACTAGGTTAAGCTTACTACTTAGGTAGTAGTACGGTATGTGAGTTAAGTAGATTTTGTGAGTAATTGTGGAAGCAGCTTAGCAAAGACTAAAGGTTTACATGGATGCGAGTGGAACAAACGTATGCTAACACTGCAGCTACACGTAATGTCAAATGATACGTATCAAATCAGAAGAATTGAGTCTTTTTTTTAAATGTTACATAGGAAAATAAATGTTAATGTCTGGGGATTAAAACAACAGTTTCTTCTTTTATAATAATTAATATGATAATTTAAAATGAAAAATAGCAGATTAAACAAAGGATAGGTTTGTGTTATCTCACTCACCTTCATTATAATTCTGTGGACGCGGTCATCAGGCCAACAGATCATGTTATTGAAAAAAAAAAAAAAAAACAAGCAATCAAAGTCACATTCATTGCTCCATTGTTTTACATTTTAATCATTTGCAAGACTTAATTACAGGATTGAAATGTAACTAACGAACAAGCAAATTCATTTTCACCTTAACCTCTGAAAGGCAAGCGGGGCCAGGACGCAGGCTTTATCCCATCTGATCGATTATGATCTCTCGGCTCAAACCGAATAGATTCCCATGCAAATTCAGCCGGATCAATCCGCATCCCTGCCCGATCAATGAAACAGCTTTTCCAGACCTTCCACAGGCAATTGTACGTACGATTAGGAGATGAGATGATAACGACTGGAGAAATAACACAGGATCAGAACAGATTAATTAGATCAAAACAAAACAAAGAAGACCTGCACATAACTGGTGTGTAAAAAAAAAGAAAAGAAAAGAAACTAGAGTGGAAGAAATGCAAGAGAAGGCAACTTCTTGTGTGGAGCTTTAAAAAGCCACAGCAGAGGCCTCTCTCCCCCTCATCCCTGTCTCTGTTCTCACAGCCTTTGATTCCTATTGAGCAGGGTAAAGATGTGAGAGAGGTGGCTGGCTCCCCTGACGCCCGGCCGTCATGTGTATTCTGCTGCTGAGACTCGGAGGTTCGCTGCTGTGACAAGAACAAGCTCCTCGATACACAGATTGAATTTCTCCACCACTTGAATGTAACAACTTATATATCAATATGTTTTCAGCAATACACCGATTTGATTTCTTGCTATAGATGAGCAGATTGACGCCTTGATTGTTATTTGTAAGATAAGATAACGTAACCATTAATCCATAATCAATGCCATCTAAATCAGTTTTTCACCTTTAATGTCATGTTTTAGGCTTCTGCAAACTTCTCTTTGTATGATTATGATCTGAGGTTGAGTTGAGTTATCTTAAAGGAGCTATACGTAAGAAATGTATGGCAAGTAATCATAAAATTACTCAATATGTCACCAGAGACTAATGTTTATGTTTTGATTTTGTGGTTTTGGCCTGTTGCTCCACCCTCCGCTCTCTATCTTCCAATCACAAAGTCAGGAGCATTTCAGCATCATCCAGTTTTTCCAGTTCCCTCTGAGCTGCAGCTACAAGCGTCATGGATCATAATCTGACGTTACTAATGTTAACAGACCTCGCTGTGACTCTCAGAAACGTCTTGACAAAAGCAGAAACAAAAACCAGGAGATGGAGACGGATGAAAGTGGAGAAGATGACACACCTTTGAGCTTTTTGCACAATAATCTGTTTCCCCAGTGCATGTTTACAGCTTTATCCGCTTAATTTCCTTCTGTTACAACTGCAGCAACAGTTTGTCCACACTCTTACATTCTGTACAGCTCTTTTAAATCTTTTGCTCTCCACCAATTCCACAGACTAAATGCATGGTCAGGTCGCAGCTCTAAAATATTACTTTTTTGAGATTTCATTTGACATTCAAAGCTTTTTTTTTCTTTCTTTCTTTGTCAAATTTATTTTGTCATTTGTAAAACATAAATTCTTCATCAGGCTGGTCAAAGCCATGAATACCTGGGTCTAGTTGGTTCAAACACGTTGGGTTCAGCTTCAAGTCTCGAAAAAACCTTTGCACATGGTAGAAAGAGAATTGCATCAGTGGTATCAGCTGGGAATAAAAAAAAAAAACTGAGGTCAGTGAAGAGAAAGTCACATTTTCACATTTCACTGAAGCATTTCAATGTCAAACTTCTCTGCTGTGTGTCCTCCACATCATATATACACTAAGTCCTCCACTTTCCATTTGCAGAGAGAACATCATTTACATTTAAACACACTCGCATGCGTCACATGTGCGATATCGGCGTACGTTTGTGCATATGTGTGTGCGTGATGTACCTGTATATGTATACAGTTCTTTGTCCTGTCTTTGAACAACTCTTTTTTCCTCCCAGCTGATATAAAATGCTGGGAGGAGGGTGTTGGTGGTGGTGGTGGTGGTGGGCTGCGTTCAGCACCATTGTGTTGCCGTGTTGGCCGTGGACTGCAGGAAGTTGCGCTTGGCACCAGGCCCAGAAGCAAGGTGAGGACAAACCCTCCCTACAACAAACACACACACACACACACACACCGACACCCACAGAATTACGGACGTGTACGTACAACATTGTGTGCGTGAGCAGGTCTACCTTTCATCCGCGCTGAGGTTTTGGAAAGGCTTCACTTTGCACAGGCTCCTTAATTCTCCCTTAATTCATTTGCGCTCCAGATTCACTTGGCTGCTGGGATAACCTGGGAATGATAATGAAGTGAAGGGGGGATAGAGAGAGAGGGGGGGGGGCATGAAAACATCATAGCACATGGCTCCTTCTTCTATCTCCCCTTTGACTGTGTTCAGAATGGATTTAGGGCTTTTCACCGAGTCTTTTAAGAGAAGATGGATCTTATTAGAGCTGATTGTTAGTCATAGGCCATTTCTGCCTCGGGAACCCACCTTACTTAACCCTTTCAAGGATGCACCGGGAATGTATCATGGCTGCAGTTGAGCATTTTATCAAATCTGAATCCTTTCAAATGTTTTATCCATTCTACTACTGGTTTTAGGCTTAACCCTGTTTCCAGACAAGAATGCTAATACATCTGGATTATTATTCAGTTATTACTTTACCTGCTCTCTCTCTATAATATCAGTGTGCAGCATCTCCTGTATGATTCATGTCAGTTGTTGCAATTTAATTATGGCTAAAGGAGCTACTTCGGCTACATAGTTAGCGTTAACAGCCAAGTTAAGCATCAAACCTTAACAGATGTTTTTTGTTCTGCTTCTATTCTATCATGTCTTTTCTTGTTCCCGGTATCCTATAGCACTTGTGCTGATATTCATAATGAGAGGCATTCTCACTTAATATCATAATATAATGTTATTCAATCAACAAAATAACACCTCCATCAGCCCAAGCTACAGTAAAAGAAACACTTTTTCCCCAACTTGCAAAGAATGGCAACTATATATAAAGCCAGGGCCGTTGCTAGGAATTCTGGGGCCCCTGAAAGAATACTAAAGTGGGCCCCTGACTTTTCCACTTTTTTTCTTAGACTACATATGTATTATCATTTTTTATTTAGCCTACTTTGTTTTGATGCTAATGCAGCATTACTATGAGTATTAGTCAGGGTCTTATGCAGAATAATTCAGTCATACAAAGATTAGACTACTGGGGGTTTTTGTGGGCCCTACTGGGCGTTGGGCCCCTAGAGTATTCATCACCTTTCTCCCCTATACAAGAGCCCTGTATAAAGCTCACCAAGTTCCCATATTAACACAACTTTTAATTGTATTTCTTTAAGATTGAAAATGGCTTTTAAGCATAAACTATAAATAAAAGACAGTATCTCAGAGGATCCGATGCTGTCACGATATTGAACTTTCAAAGTGCAACGATTAGTTCTACTTTTGAACAATGGATCATTTCGTTACAGAAAATCACCTTGAATCTTCTGGCTTCACTTAATTGAGCTGTATCCAATGTCTTGGCTTAAATAAGTATTCAGAATGAGTCAATTACTTGTCTGTAACTAATTGATCTTGCCTGAAACAATGGCAGCGGAGGAGACGTCCCAGCAGGACGGAGGCCTCCCCCTCCAGGAAAGCAAAAGTAAACGCTGCCACTAATTGAAATTATTTCGATTAATACGGAGCCTAATCAAGGTTAACTACACGGCATCGCAGCGGGTCATGCAGGCGGAGTACTGCCGTTCCCTGTGTCTCCTTTTTGTTTTGACCCAGAACCTCTGTGTTTTGACAAATCTCGCCCTCCTCAATACACAAAGTAACAATTCATCCTGCGGAGAAGACCGAGCAGACACGGGGAAGAAGAAGGAGAGAAAAAAAAAGCAGCTTGGAGCAGGGCCGATCGATAAACAGAGTCGGAGCTGTGATTTATTTACCGCTGTGTGTTATGTAGAGCCGAGAGGAGGGAGAAGAAAAGCCTTGTGATATGGCCACAGGCAGCCGACATAATGGGGCCCTCTCAATCTTCAGTGAGTGGCTTGTTGGATTGTCAGGCAGGTTTCCGCCGGTGTTCAAAAGTGCTATCCGATCAAACCCCCGAGACGCAGGCGACCAGACAGATGATTACTCACTGTAAACGATCCAGGAGGAGAGAGAAAAAAAAGAGGGAGAGAAATAACTACAGCAGATATTGATGACTCAATAGACTCCCTGACAGACCGTTCCATTTGTGTCGAGATAAAAAGTGTTGACTGTCTTGGATCACACGTAATCTGGGGCCTGTTACTGAGCATAAAAACCATCTTTAATGTCATTAAATCCAGATCGAGCTCCTCACCTTCCTCACCCCTCCTCCTCCTCTCCCTCCTCCTCTCTCCTTCTTTCCGTGTATCTGGCAGCTTGCTACAGTACAAGCATTTGAGAACCAGGGAGTGGGGGGATGGGGCTATGAGTTGTGTTGTTGTTGGGGTGGTGAGGAAGAGGAGGAGGAGGAGGAAAGGCATGGGTGAACAAGCGGAGATGGGAGAAGAAAAAAAGAAACCTCGGAGGCAATCATTTCTGGCAGAGCGGTGGCAGTCAGTCAGTCTGAGTGTGTGTTTCTCTCTCTCTCTCTCTTTCTCTCTCTGTCTTTTTTTTTTTTTTTCCCAGTAATTTCAGACGGTTCGGACGGGCCCGACACTCAGCGAGGGCCAACAACAGTTTACACACTGCTGATGTCATCACATTTTGACAAACTTCTCAATCTGGAGTGACCTTCGTGGCGCTCACACACACACACACACACATACACACACACCTCTCTCTCTCTCTGTGCATCTACTCTACTCCCCCTCAGCTCTGACTGAGCACAAGTCGCTGGTAGCAGGGGATGTTTGGCTTTATTACAGGGATTCGACTACTTTACATAATAACCTGCTTTTACACAGTAATGAGGAATATGGGCTGGAATGCAGCTTCTGAAATCCTGAGGGAATAAAACAAACTTAAAGAAGGAAGGTGATTTGTTTTTTTTGTTTTTTTTTTAATCAAGTGTCTCAGGGTTTGACATAATTTTTAAAGGGATACTTCACCCAAAATTGATTATTCACCAATGATCTACTCACCATCATGCCAAGGAAGGGTTTGGAGAACTTTCGGAGTTCAACGCAACGGATTTACATATAATGGCGGCGGATAGAGTTTTTTTTCATGTGGCTGCTTCAGGACACTTGGGTCAGTACAGACGAGCAGTATGGAGGTATCTGTATGTTTCATAGTGTGTGTTTTGGACGATTCAAAAGTGAACTCTATTCGCTGCCATTATATGAAAATCTGTTGCGTTGAACTCCAAAAGTGTTTTGATGACTCCAAAACTTCTCCAAATGCTTCCTTGGCATGATGGTGAGTAGAAAATTGGTGAATTATTGATTTTGGGTGAAGTATCCCTTTAAGGCTACACATTTCTATTCAATTATGGTGTCAAATAGGTCCTGATTTCAATTTAATTCAATTCAAATATCATCAGTGGACCATGAGAGGAGGTGGCAGTGTTCATCTTACATTAGATGGACTCAGTTACTGATGATTAACTTGCAAATTAAGCATAAAAAATGTGTTTTACAACAATAAAATGTTTTAGTTATAAAAGATACTGAACATTTGCAGATGTTCTGATGTCTAAAAATGCAAATCAGCTGCAGCAACCTGTGGAGGAGCTCAGCTAGGACTGACACTCTGGGTCTGTCCTCAACAACCCTTCACCCCCTCCCCTGCACATCTCCTCCTTTTCTATCCCCTCCCCTCCCCTTTGCTGCTGGAGGCCTTCACCTTGGGGCCCAGCTGACTGACAGCTGTTGATTTGGATCTCTCCATCACACGCCAGATAAAAGAGGGATTCAGGACTCATTCGTGCTTCTCCCTCTCCGCTCGCCGTTCCTCCCCTGCAATCCTCCGCCGCAAACGCAATTCCCAGGCACCGGACTTCAACAGGGGCCTCCTAATGAAGTCATTCCCAGCACACATGATTGGGTGAGATTGCCACACCACCACCACCACCACCAGCAGCAGCAGCACCAGCACCACTGATGCTGCTGCTGCTTCCTCCCATCCCCCCACCTCCACTGAGTGTACTCATGTGGAAACAGCAAGTGGTTGTGTGCATTTTCTGTGTGCATCCACTCCCTCTCTCCCTCCCTCTCTCTCTCTATCACGTGCATGTGTGTTTATACATTTGCGACACCTTTGCGCGCGTGTATGTGTGTAGGTGTGTGTTCCTTAACTAAGCTAACACAGCCTGACTGGCTACTAATTGGATGTCTCCATCGGCGGTTATACACACGGCGACGTGCTGGCATTACGGCTGAGAGAGAAACCACATAGGAAACTATATACACCTCCACCACAATGCACTGTGGGAGAAAATAGAACAAGTGGGATTTTCCTTCACCTGGCAGTTAGAGAGGAAATATCACATGATGGTGGTGTCGGTACAGGACGTGCTGCGATCAAATCAATCACACAGGTAGAAGAGAAGTGCGTTATTTCAAGCTGTCCATCACTGTCACACTTTGATGAGTAATGATCTGAAAAAAAAGGTAGACAGCTAATGAATCACCATCTAAAAAAAACAAAACCGACCCCACCCACGCATCCACATCCACACACCCAACAAATACAAACAGCAGCGTGTCTTGGTGGAGGTCTTGCACAGCCTACTGCACATCACAGTCCCTGATAGTTCACTCAGCGACACCTCCTCAGTAGGAATCCTCCAGAGACAACCTCGCTGCCTGTCAGTCGGTCGGTCTGCCACTCACTGCTAACGCGACAGCCCGTCCCTGAGAGCCTGTGAACACTCCACAAGCGCCGCCAATCTGACAACACACACACACACACACACCAAAAAAAAGAAAAAGAAAAAAAACCCAGAGAGTGTTTCTGAAGGTACCCTCCTGTGACGCCCGAAAAGGCTTGTTTCAAGTTTTTTCCCCTGCTGAGGGAGGAGGGCATCGGAGTGAGGATGACTCAAGTCTGACTCCCTGTTAGCGAGGGGGCTGAGCGATCAAACACAACTGATTTTTGGCGGCTTTGAATCTGGATGATGGCGCGAGAGGTTTGTAAAGAGAAAAACGCCGAACTGATAACAGCCAGCTGTTAAAACCTAAAGAACATCTCAGATCTCTGATACCTCCCAGATACGACGGCCTGGGCTTTATTCTCTCTAAAGGATGGATGGATATTTACAGTTTAATTAGAAAATCGCATTATTCTTTATATTCTATCAAACCCTGCAGGTTCATTCCTGTTGTGATTTAGATACTGAGATAAGTGTCAATTAATAGGCGTCTAACATATGATTTGCATAAGAATAAATGCAATGCATTATCAATATGCCAACATCATGCATTATTAAAGATGAACACCATTAACATAATAATATATTAGCATAATCAAGCCCATCATTTGCATGGGAGATGTTCTTGTAAACCACACAGGATCTCCACACGTCAGCAAGAGGTGAAGCCAATTCAGTGTGCAACATCATCATCATCTTCATCATTCACATTGAACATTCATTTAATTAGGGACGTGTATGTTTGTTGGACTTTAACTGGAAAAACTATAGTCTCTATTTACTCTTTAGTATAATTTATTGTTATCTAACTTTCCAATAGTATAAGACAGGTCATATTAGCTACAAACCACTAATTGGGATCATACAAGTAGTTTTCCTTCATAAAGAAAAATAAAAAGTTTACTTCATATATAATAAAACACAGCATTGCTCACTTGGGGGCTTTGTTGCTACATGGTCTTTAGGTTATGGTTACTGTCAGCTGATGTTAGCTATATAGCCATAGCAGACATTATTGAGTCCATACATTGATTTTAGCTCCTCTCTGAACTTATCCCATACATGTCACTTCAGGCCACAGCAAAAGTTCCAGCTGTGTTTTTTAAAAGTTTGGCAACACACCCGTCGGCAGATATCACAGCTCACAAACCCTTTTTTTTTTTTTTGCTGTTTGAGATTGCGGAAACTTCACCCTCTTTTTCTGCAGATCACTTCAGCTTCTCAGATATTTTTCTCCGGCCCTGCACACACAGCTGGTTTAATATCTACTTACAGATTTGCAGTCATGTTGCAGGTCAGGGGACTGTGAAGGCCGTTCCAAAAAGCTGCAGTTTGTGCTTCTTGAAGTAGTTTGTGGTTCACTGGCCTGTTGTCCAAGTCGGCCTCTCTTCACTTGCTTGACTGACTCCAGGACATCTGCATCCAGAATTTAGAGATATTTAGTGGAGCTTATTTTTCTCTTTTCCCCCTTCTACCCACACGCAATGTTACCTGAGCCACTGGGTGCCACACAAAACATTCATGTTTCCACCCCCATGCTGTCAAGAGAGATGCAACCTACCGAAAACTGACTTGATAAGTTGGCCAAGCTTTTGCACAAGATATAAAATACATAAATAGATAAATAACAGTGATGAACATTAACATTTAAATAAAGTTGTATAGAAATCAACAAAAAGTGCAACCCAAGGCCTTGCAAAGCTACATTACACTTACATATTCATCTTTAAGCTGTTATTTTCCCATTCAGCAGATGCCAAGCATCACTAACATAAGTGCTCCACTCTGCTCAGCAGCTGGTTGAAATGCCCGTCGCCTACTTTCACTACAAAAGGAGCAAATTCAAAGTTTTTGCTGTAGCGACGTAGCCAACGTTAGCATGAGCAGCTGTTTACGCTGCTGTGAGTTCAGCATCAAACTTCAACTGCTTCACTTGGCCAACATCTGTCTCCAGCTGTGGAAGGCAGCAGCCCTTTAGTGGTTTTGTTTCTATTTACATCACTGCTGCTGTGTTTGTGTTAGTGTTTGAAATGAATCAGCTAGTTCTGGCCTGCAAGGTTAAAAAAAACCAACTCTTATTTTGAAATTTTCAAAATGGCCGAAGTTCCTGTCACCAAACGGATGCTAATGCTAACAATGTAGCACCAGCAAAACCTTTTAGGCCCAGGCCACTTTAACCTCCTGGTTCGCTTCCCTAATAGCACTAGCAAGGCAAAGATAATAAACCACTCTGGTGCACTCTGTGAAATAACACATTTAGAGTTTGCAGATAATAAAACAAAACAAACAAGAAAAAAAAGAAAAGAAAGAGCAATACCCAGATCTTTTCTGCTTCTTACTTGCTCACCATGAGGAAAAAACTCAACATCTGCAAGAAACAGCTAACAGGCCGCAGACATTTAATAAGGACACAAATATTAATCTTATCATCATGTAGCCTAGGTTTTAAAATACCTGGTAGCTATGTGGAACTGTCCCCTTACCGACTACCAGCTGCCTGCAGCCCAGGTCTGAAACATATAAAAACAGTTCATATGACACACACATCTGAACAATAGGCTATAAACATCTGAATATAAACCCATGTTGCTTTGTTTGCCTGCTTACCAGCATGGCGTGAGGTGTGCACCTGCCTAACTGCCCCGGCCGGAAACCAACAGACACACCTTTGTTCCTTCTGCAGGTCGACATATTCCTACCCGCCTCTTAATTTTTGCACCTAGACCTTTCCTACTTGGTGCCACCTGCCACAGCACATTGGCTACATGCTATATGGACAGCTACAGTTCAACTATAGTTACTTGGTTGCTGGTTTGATTGATTCCCAGCTGAGACTTAATGCATTGATCTCATCACATTAAGGCCAAAATGTCCCAATCTATTGTTGTGGTCATCTATTTCCCATAGTGTTGGTCTGCATGGACATTATGTGAACAGGAGATAGACAATATAATTAATTGCAATTGTACCATTTGGAGTTTTTGTCATTAAATCAGAAAGGTATGGGTTTTCAAGTTCAGATTCAAAGTGAAGCAATGTGCCCCTGATAAAATAAAGCAAAGGCACTTAGCATGTGTTCTCCTAGTTAAGATTCCCTCTCAGCAGTAATACAATGTTTCTGAGTGTCTGCTGGAAAACAAGTGGAAGGTCAAGAACACGAACAATAGATGTTGATTCCAATTATGTGTAAAGCATTGAACAAGATGCGCTAATGATGGCGTTGTCGGGAGAAAAAAAAGGTGTTTATGTGCTACTCTCCTAAAGCCTGTGGAACAGTTTATTAAGCAAAGGCTTTATTTCCATAAAGGCTGATAAGACTTCAAATGATTCACTGAAAAACAGTCCTGGCATCAGCACAGCGAAGCAAAGCAAAAAAGCAAAGCAGCGTGTGTATTTATCTCTCCCGACGCCGGGAAGACAATCAAGACAAAGATGATAGCACATTTTGAAATGCAGCACAGAGACATAATGAGATTGCAGCTACTTCAGGAACAAAACCAGACAAAATGTTTTTTTTTTTTCATAAATGGCTCCTTGTTTTATTCACTCACACCAAAAAAAAGGCCATCGTTTTCAATTAATGAAGCAGGGAATTGAGTCCGAGGTCCTGCGGGATATGGATTAACCATGATGGCTGGAGGGCCCAATCTCACACTGAGCCGTTTGCATGGAGGAATTTCTCATTCAAGGCCCAGACCCCCCCCCCCCCTTAACACCCTCCACTGCCCAACCTCCTTCTACCTCCAGCTCATCCATCCATTCCTCATCCTAAGGTGAGTTGCTTCAGTGCAGACCGCTATTAGTGGTAGGGGGAGATAAAACTGTAAGTGTTGCTCCCAATTAGTGCATCAGTGACCGCTCTGTGCCTCCTCCACGGCGAGGAGGGAGGCAGGGGAGGAAGGGGAGGAAGGAAGGAGAGAGAGAGATGGAGAGGAGGTGGGTGGGGGTGGGGGGGGGTCCACAGCGGGTGAAAGATTGGAGGAAAGGATGACAGGAAAGGAGAGAGCGGCGTGAAGAAGACGACAAGGGGCTTTGGAGAGGAATGAAAGAAGGGAGTGGGTTGGAGAAGGTATAGCTGAGATAAAGAGAGGATGGGAGATGAAACAAAAAGAAGAGAGTGGTGGTAGGCTACAGACTACAGAGGGAGGTGTGGGGGGTGGGAGTGACTAAAAAATGGCTTAAGCATTCATTTTGAGTGGCGAGACAGGTCCTATTAACATTTAACAGCGTTTGCGCAACTTGGTGTGGAGGTTAGGATGCAAATGAGGAGGAATTAAAACTGGCCAGAGGTTTGTCATTGATGGATTGCAGTCCGGCGCTACTCACCACTTCCTAGTGTCCATCACAGGCGATTACTGTATAATTAAACCTTATTTCTGGACTCTCTGGCGCATAATTACTTGTGTGGGAATGTAACCATCATCTAAAAGCTCCAGCAAAATGCTTTAGCATTTAGTCTGGCAGGCTGCAGTCATTTCACAGTCCAGTGACAGATAGAGCCATCTGATGATCGGCAAAAGAACAGTCACTTTTAATAAGAGGTGGGAAAAAAATATTAGGCGACAGTGTGCTGATTATAGGAAAATTAGGCTTTCAAGTGGTAAAGTCCTTTGTGTTATTTGCATAATTTATTCCAGCTTTACCCCCCCACCACCCCCTCTGTTCAACCACCACCACCTCTCTCTCTCTCTCTCTTTTTTTTTTTTTTTGCGAGCTGTGGGCAATTTCCTCTCATATTTGAATAGATTGCACATTTAAGACTACTTAAGGAAAATGATCACTTAGCATATTTTAATTGTCGTGCAAAGAGCGAGCGGAGGTGTGTGAGGCGAAGCTTATGGAGCGAGGGCCCTTTAAAGTGAGGGAGGACGCGGCCGTGTTGTGGCAGATAACCTGGAGGATCACGCACACACACACACACACACACACACACACACACACACACACACACATGCACTGACTCATGCAAACTTATCACGCACAACATTTAAATTATGAATAAAGGAGCCCAGTTTGTTTCATATATTTCCTGTATCATGTGATTCATGATGTGGGACAGCATCTATAGAACTAAATGATCAAAAAAATACAATAATTGACAAAAAAACAAAAGCTTGTACTGTAAATGATTACTGATCATGGCTACTTTATGTTTCGATGTGGAGAAATAAAAGACGACAGCAGCCCTCTGCTGCTCTCTAACCTGTTGTGAAGCATCTGAGTTCTCACAGATAATTATAGAGGCTATACAGCAGCTTCCCACACCTCACCACCACCACACCGTATATATATATAATGATAGCCTAGAAGTGCGGTGGGCAAAATGCACATCATTTTCATTAAGAGTGCTCACATAATCCAAATTCTTTGTGATGGAGGAAGATAATTAATGCTTTAATGTTTTGGTCTTGCCACTCTCGCCACAGCAAGAGAAATGAATTGTTACATTTTAATGAGAGAAGCGACAGCTTTGGCTTCTGTGCAACACGGATGATTTTATAATTGCACACAAGGGTGACTAACTCAAGGCTCATTAAGGTGATTTTTCAGCTGGGCTATTTTTTGGCAGGACAATACATTTATTTTTCCATTCTACTGATAAATCATAATATAATAATTCTGATGATGATAGTATTTCTTGATGACCGGAGACAGACAAACCAAAAAAACAACATCTACAAGATATAATCTCCCAAGAAAATGTCTTTAATGAATCGTTTGTTGCTGCTTGTACCTCAGATTACATGAAAATACATTTAAGTTGACTGCAAGTATGGCAACATATTCACACATATAAACAAGTGGTGCATTTGTATTGTATGTATAGGTATGTACAACAGAAACACGTTACACTCTGGTTTAAAGTTGTGCAAGTGTGTTATATATACTAACAATTTATAAAATTCAACACACTAAATAAAAAAAAGAAGAGTGTGCCCACGTATATACACATTCACACGCGCACAACCACAGTAGTTCACAAAAGATTAAAGCAAATGTATTGGATTATACATTTCCAGGTCACCTTTAGGTCGACCCCAAACTCCCCCCCCCCCCCCGTTCACAAATCGCTTGTGAGTGTGTTTCTGACGTCAGTGTTATGAGGTGTGTGTGTGTGTTTTGCCTATAGCTCGGATCTGACACACAGTGACAGAGACCCACACACACACACTAGGCTATGCTGCAGCCTGCGGTTGCACCATCAGCTAAATGTTTAAGTACAGTCATCTGAGGTAGACTGCGCAAAATTTTATGGTGTTATTCTCCCCACATCTTCATCTTCTTTTTTTTTTTTTCTTTTCAATGCATTTTTCACAAATGTCTGACATTTGGAAAGACGTAAATCAAATACCACGTGTGTTTTGTAGCCATGAGGTAGAAAATGCTTTAAAGAAGAACTCTAGCGTCCATTTAAGGAAAGTTTTCAAAAGGAAAAAAAACAAAAAAACAAAAAAAAAGCTAGATTTAAACACCATGTAGAAAAAAGATCAAGACACAAAAAGAAGAGACCACAAAAACACGTAACAAACAAGCGTAGCATTGACCGGTGTGTTTCAAGTCGTCTGTTTGTCGGCGCTGGGGAGCGGGCTGAGAGAGAGCGCCTGTGCTGTTGTTGTGTGCTCTGAAGTGCATTAGTAGGTTTTTCTGTCTAAAGGGACTCTCTCTCCAGAGGATCTGCTGACAGAAGGAATTCTGGTACAGATTGTTTTGAGGGTGGTTTTCTGACGGACCACTCTGCTTTCCCCTTGTGCTGCCGCCCGCCACACCGCCACACCGCCTGGCTGTCTTTGCTTTCCGTCAGTTTTGCTGATGCTCAGCAGAACTCCCCCCCCCCCTCGCATCAGGTGCCTATACTAGAGATAGCAACAGAGAGGGCCTGTATGGAGCTCCTACGTCAACAGAGATATTCTATAATATATAGATAGATATATATTTTAAAAAAAGAAAAGAAAAAAAAGGGGATGTACGATAAAAAAGTGTTTAAATTGTCATCGAATCAGATAAATGGAAATCTCCTTCAGGATAAATACCAGAGAGACAAACCGTCAGTGGTATTGAGACATTTCAACAAAACGATATTACACACAAAAATGCTTTAGTGCACATACAATAATCTTAAATACCTCCATGCCACAAGTAGAGCTAATGGACAGCTTCTTACAGAGGCAATACGGAAGAGACAAAAATACATTCCAATGCAATACAATGGGCAACAGATAGAAGACTAGTGCCAAGACTCCCCAATCATGTTACAAAGCTTTTCAGTAAACTGAAAATGCACTTACGAGTATGTGCTTCATGACATCTGTTTAGATACAGTGGGAAAAAAACTGACAATACAGTTACAGAGGGTATAAAATGACTGGGTTTGAATTGGATTAGTTAGTCTGATCTGTTCTTTTTGGATTTAAATGAACTTTTATGATGCAGCCCCATTAAAATAACGCAAGTTTTTCCACATAAAAATTGAATGAATGTGAGATATGTATTAGATTAAGTGGCATGGCATTTCTATAGCTAATCCAATTCAAATACAGCCAATCAGCGTGCGTAACAAGGCAACTCTGCAAAACTTCCAACCTCAATATCCGTGTGGTGCCACCATCAAATCCAACTTAAAAACTAGGAAAAAGACTGACTTGAACTTTCTTGACGCTTGTTAACTCACACAGGAGAACACACGAGCCGCTGACTGATTATTTTATCCAATGCAGCATTTAGCATTTTACTACAGTGAAGTAGACAAGTCAAACATGTAAATTTGAGACCCACACAGAGAGATACGGTAAATTATGATTGATATTAGTGTGATTTAAAACACCATGTTGACATTTTGGGGAAATATTATTCACTTTCTTGCTTAGAAGTTAAGATGAGAGGGTCGATGCCGCTCTTTGTCTTTTTAGTATTTTCTGCAAAATTAAACTACAAGTTGGACGTTGTTTAATGGTTTAGACATTGAAGCCTATGAAGCGTATTATATCCAAATGGTTTGTTTTCAAATTTTAGTTTGCAGACGGTCCCGTTGGTGTCTTTTATTAACTTTTTGAATAAAGCAGGTTTTATTATTGGCCTGTTTTCTTTCTTTAATGCTTTTTGCTAACACTAGATTACCGGTAACTGGCACTAGTTTGGAGAGCGAGTGACAGCGATCCTCTCTTCTAGACAAAAAAGCAGACTGAAATATTTCCCAAACTATTCTTTTTAAATCATTTGGAGGCATTGAATTGAAGCATCAAGTTCCTCCGCATCTTCCCCGTCACTAAAACAACAGGACAAATGAGCTATTTGAGGTATTTTGCGCAGAAGTTAGCTGACTGATGGGACCTCTCTGCAGCCTAACCATACAGTAATATAGCCTAGATCACAGATTATAAACAATGTTGATTATGGTTGTTTTTAATAAATATACAACTCCCCTGGCCCCCCCTCCCCCCTCCCACCCTCCACACCTCAAAACCTGCCTGTCTCTCAAACAAACCCACATGTTTTTTTTTTTTTAAAGCGATGGAAATTGGAAATAAGCTTCAGGATTGGTCGAGAAGAAACATGTAAGGAAAGCACAGATCTGCTTAGAGGGGGACAAAAAAAAAACAGAAGGAAAGAAATAATGTTTTTACTCTCACTATAGATGATGTCCCGTCGATCCGGGACACATCTCGTACATTCATCGTCACCTCTTTGCTATTTATCCTATAGCCAGCTGAGGTACACCTAACACTGCTGAACTGCTGGACATGAACTGCCAAAACCACCTCGGATCCCTCTCTCAGGTCTTAGTGCTTTTCGTCAAGATATCTTGAGGTACTGTACAATTCACAAACGCTTTCCTGAGTTTTGTTTGTTACGTTTGTTCGTATGTTTGTTTTGTTTTTGTTTTGCAGACACGGGATCAGAAGAGATGAGTGTGAGTAAGGGCCCAGACTGCCGCTCTGATGGATTTACTGCTCTTAGCAAGACAAATACAAGAATGATTGACCACCGGCGATTGGCGACTGTCAATCTGTTGTTCAGACTCACTGCTGAAGTTTTTAAAGCTCTTAATAATCATCAGCTCATGCCATGAATGTAGATTGTGAGGCAAAGAAAGAAAGAAAAAAACCAGAAAGCACCACTTCAGGCACTTGGATAGCCAAACTAAACCTCAAGAACAAGAACAGAAGGATATATACACGGACACTGGGGCGTCTTTCTTTCTTTCTGAAGCCAACATGTGTAAACAATGCCTGGCTTTCTGGAGTGTCAAGATTTCAAATTAAAAACTCTTGCTCGTTAACTGCGAAACTGCCAGTCGTCGTCTCGTCAAAACCAGGTCTCTTGGAGCGTCTCGACCCTGCTTGTGAGAACTCGGTGGGCTTGTGTTGGCCTTTGTGTGCCTTTCCCTCCAGCACAATGCGTCTGCCCTGAGGAAAGGAATTGTGGATGCCTCTTTTTTCTCAAGGGCGGGATCTATCTTTTCACTGGCTGCAGCCGAACATTTTGTTCCACTCAGTGTATGTGTCAATCTCTTTCTGTGATATACTGGCTTGGAATTTACAAAAGACACTCTCAAAGTCCTGGTAGGTGAGGGGCCTTATCTGTCCCCGGGGCATCATACCTGTCATGTCCATGCCCTGTGCAGAGACGTGTAACAGACCTACAAGGGCTTCCTGGCAGAGTCTGGCCAGATCCAGTCCGGAGAAACCCTCTGTACGCTGGACCAGCAGCGCCAGCTCCTCCTCGCTCAGGCAGTACTTGTGCTGAGACTGGACCAGGAGCTGGTTCACCATCTGGTGTCTGGCGGCGCCGTCCGGCAGGGGCACCAGGACCCTGCGGGAAAAGTACCTGCGCAGCCCCTCGTCCATGTCCTGGGGTCTGCTTGTGGAGCAGACCACCAGCACTTGGTTGCCGCTGTCCTCTCCGGAGCCCATGAGCAGCGAGTCCAGCTGGGCCAGGAGCTCGCCCTTCAGCCGGTTGATGGGGCTCTCCTCGCTGAGGTGGGCCGACAGCAGCATGTCCACCTCGCTGAGGAACAGCACCGAGGGCTGCCGGCACCGCGCCACCAGGAAGGACGCGCGGATGATTTTCTCTCCGTCGGCCAGCCACTTGGTGGCCAGCGTGGAGCCGCTGAGCTGCAGGAACGGCGCCCCCAGCTGGCTGGCCAGGCAGCGGCCCAGCAACGTCCTGCCGCTGCCGCGGGGGCCGAACAGCAGCACGCAGCGGGGGGCCGGACCCAGACTGCTGAACATGTCCGGACGGAGGATGGGCCACAGCACCTCCTCCTTCAGCGTGGCCTTGGCCAGCTCTAGACCGGCGATGTCGCTCCAGTCCACGGGGGGGCCCTGCTGGACGATCTCCGAGGTGACCATGTCCAGGAGGTGGGGGTCGCTGGTCTTCAGCTGCTCCTCGGCCGGCGGCCGGGAGGAGGACGAGGACGAGGAGGAGGTCGGGCCCGGCGCCGAGTGGGACAGGTGGAGGCGGTGGTCGTCGGCGCCTTGCTCACTGAGGGAGGGGGAGGTGAAGCTGGCGAGGGAGTCCGCCGAGCGGGACCCCCCCAGGGTGGAGGAGACGTAGGTGGGCGGAGTCAGCGGCCCGGCCGTGTACTTCCTCTGCTCTGACGACATGCTGGACTGCTTCTGAGGGTTAAAAGACACGGACGACTTCTCGGCGCTCCGGTCGAAGCCCCCGCCCCCGGCGCTGTTAGAGCCCCCGTTGGCGCTGCTGCTGTCCGCCGCCACCCGGTACATGGGGCTGTCGGCCGCGCCGCGGGCCTGGCCGTAGCCGAAGCTCCCGTAGGACGAGTCCATCTCGGCCTGGCCGCTCATGTAGAAGGCCTTCCTCTTCAGGGAGTTGGAGGAGCTGCCGCTCAGCGGGGTGGGGGCGATGGGGGGCAGGTTGTGGCTCTGGTAGGGGTATCCAGGTAGAGCGGAGGAGGGGGGGAGGGGCGTAGGGGCAGCGATGCCTGAGGGGAGGTAGGAGGAGGGAGGGGGCGCTCCCCCGGGGCTGTAGCCCGGTCCCACCGAGCTCTGGGCCGGGTATCCTGCTGGGGGGTAGTTATAGCTGGACAGGTTGGGGGAGCCTCCGTTGTAGGCCGGGACCAGCGTGGGGTGGGAGGGCGGCGGGGGCGGCTGCAGGAGCCCGGAGCTGTGCAGCGGGGAGGGGAGGGCGGGGGCGGGGGCCGACTGCGAGCTGTAACTACCGTGCAGGTAGGAGCCGCCGTAGGCCGCGCCGTATTCCTGAGAGGGGAGGGAGGACGAGTGCAGGGCGGTGGCGCTGTGGCTGCCGCAGCTGCTGCTGGAGTAGCTGGGCTCGCTCAGCGTGCTGGACGCCAGCCCGGGGGAGCTGCACATCCCCGACACCACGTCCGAAGCCGACGCCACGCCGCCTTTCCTCACCGACACCCCCTCCGGGAGGCAGCTCATGGGGTAGACGCCGTCCTGCCACGGCTCCGACTCCCCCTTCCGCCCGTTCATGACCCCCGGGGCCTCCGAGTACGAGCCGGGCATCTCCAGGATGCCGGAGTACTTCTCGGCATACTTCTTGAGCAGGTTGGAGGCGGTGAGCGCCGAGATGTCGTCGTTGGCCCAGGCGTACTGGTAGGCGGCGGCGGAGCGCTGCAGGTGGCCCGGCACCGCCCGGTAGGCCTCAGCCTTGTGGGCGGGCGAGCGCGTGGTGGAGGAGATGTCGAAGTGCTGTTCGGCCCACTGGCTGTGCTCGGGGGTCCACTGCATCTTTAAGCCTGCGAGGGAAGAGACGACAGAAGACAACTCAGGGTTCCCACTCTTTTCTTGAAATCATTTCCCTGGACTTTTTCAGCTGCTACATGTTAATATAATAAACCCCCCGTCCCATTCAAAACAGCTGTACCTTGTTTAGTACATGATTGTTTCTATGTTTATTCCTCTCTCACCCCCAGAAGTCTGATGTGCAGTTGGTTCTCACTTATATATGAAATAATCTCTTACACGTTTAGAAATTATGACAAATTTATCATAGAACAACGTCCAACACTGGAAAACTCATCAAATCAAAGTCTCTAGTTTGCTCGCCAGGCACTGAAAATGGCAAATTGAGCTCTGGTAGCTGATAAATCATTTTCCATCACATTTTACTTCTTTTTCTCCTTTTTTTGTGTGTTTTTCATGACTGGAAAATGGTTTTCCAGGTTTTCCAGGACACGTGGGAACCCTGCGAACTGCGCGTGAACACACTAAATTATTTCGGTTCTAATTGGAAAGGCAACACCTTCAAATTGGCGAAGATGGAAGGCGGTCAATTAAAAAGGCGACATCCATCTTGAGGCTTGTTTTTTATATATATCCCCCTCTGTTTTTTTGTTGTTGTTGTTTTTAAATGTCAAACTAGACATGTATTGTTGATTTCTACAGATCATAAGGAGGGCAGAGTGTGTGTGTGTGTGTGTGTGTGTGTGTGTGTGTGTGTGTGTGTGTTGTGGCTACAGAGGGATGCTGGGAAGGCTGGTTACTGCAGCCTAATGCACCCCGGCCAGACCAATAAGACAGAGGCATTGAGGGTCATTCTATAATCCCCGGCTCATCTGAGGTGGCTGGAGATGGGTTTGAAAATGCGCCTCGCCGTGCACCTCAAAGCAACACACACACACACACACACACACAGACAGACACACATACACATACTCATACACCCCCACCCCCCTCTGCTTTCATCCAACACACACACACAAACCTCTACTCAGACACACAGGCATTAAAAAAAAAAAAAAAAAAAAAAAAAACTATCTATGCCTGCACTCAAGCGTGCTGACGTACACACACACACACACACACGAGCTCACATCCACTGACCCAGACGGACAAACACAGGCACGCACACAGGAGCTGTAGCGAGCTATGAATTACAACACATTGTGTCTCAAGCTTAGTTCCTGTCTGCACAGCTCCACCTTGACCTCCTCTCTCCACCGCTCTCTTTACCTTTCTGTCTGCGTCTCTTCTTCACGCCTCCCCGCTGCCTTCTCCTCCTCCTCCTCACTCTCTTCTCCTCTCTGCTTTTTTCTGTCATCCATTTTCCACCTCCCCTCCTGCTACTAGATCCTCCTTTATTTCTCCTCACCCCCCCCCCCCTCTCCTCCAGCCGCCCCTCCCCTCTTTTATTCTGACTCCATCTATTTCGATATATATCTCTCCTTTTCATTCTGCTCTTTCTTCACGGCCACCCCTCTTTTTATTTACTCCCTCTGTGTCCGCTTCACCTCCTCCCCTCCCTCCCCTCCCCTCCTTCCTCGCTCCATCTCATCTCAGACACACTCACCTGGCTCTCTCCCCCCTTTATTGCCTCGGGAGGCTGGAGAGCCACTGTTTCCTTTAATCCCAGCCAGTGCCATCTGCAAACACTGACAGTCACACAGCGACTCCATCGTTGTCTCACTATCAAAGCCGCGTGGCTATCAAAGGCTGGACGGGGCGTAATCACAGCAGCCGCACGGCAGATTGAACCCCGTTTGATTTGACTTAGTGCACACAAATAAAGGATAATATCGGTGTCATTTAGGCTGCTTCCTCTGACTTATTGACTAGCACTGGATGCATGTAGAGAGCCACGGTTGGGGGTCTAGTGAGCAATACCTGCCTTGGAATTGGTTTCTGTGTGGTTTTTTTGTGCTTGTAAGCAGACATGCACAATAAAATCCATTCACCGAGGAGCAAATCTTCCCTCTCTCTCATCCATTTACGCTGCTGAAAACACACACACACACACAGAAAAAAAAACAGGCAAGCACAAACACATACACGTTCACACTCTCTTGCTCTCTTTTCCGAGGGCCTTGTGTTTGTTTGGTAACAACACACAGCCAGGGAGGGGGGGAATCCCCAGACTCCTATTTCCTCTCTGATTCTCCTCTCTAGCCATCTCTCGGCAGACGCCAGTGGCTAATTAGCAGAATGGCGATCTGCTAATTGTGTTAATTTACAACATTTTAGCCGAGGGGAGTCTAGCAGGGGCTGGCAAGCCTGTCACCATCCCAGCGTACCGAGTGAGGAACGCCTCAGACAAAGAGCCGAGCGGAGAGAAGTTTTTTTTGCATTAGCTGGGAGGCTGCTCTGAAACAGAGAATATATTAAGTGGAAGCGGAGCAATCAGAGGGCAGTGTTTCAAGGAGAAAATTACAAGTCAGGAAGAACTGGACAAAAGGAAGAGAAAATACAGCTCTAGGCTAAACACAGATTTCACAACACACCCTCTAATCATTTTTATATAGTGTTGTGAGCTTCAGAAAAAATGAAAACAAGGATTAAAATATCTTCTTCAAGTTTAACACACAACAAAAAGAAAACGACTCAGTCACTACATGTATGTTTCATGTGAACTGAAAACCTTTGTGCTTGGTATAACTACGTTTTTATACATAACATTGATTCTCTATATAATAAAAGAAAGAAAGAAAGAAAGAGGGCTTTACTCTGTCGTTCCCTCTTCTATCCTTTCGTTTCTCACTAACTCGAGTGGCAGGGATTGGCTGTGTGGAGTCACATGACCAGCGCTGTCAAGACTAGAAAGGCTGTTGCAGCTATAGCAGAAATGCTGCGTCAAAATTATTGATAATCATCGATAATTTATCAGTTATCCAGACCGAGGCTCGCCTGATTTCAATGTCAGGAGAAAAACTTTTAAATGAAAGAAGCAGCACATTTGATCAGTGTCTTATCTATAATATTATATGATCCTATGATGATATGAACAGGAAATGATCATTGTATTGTCTTATTGAAGAACGGTTTTAAAGGCTTCTCCGTTATAATGTTTGTTGCTCTGAAGCCGAGCTGTGATCTGCAGCCACGGGCCAGATATTGGTTCAGCATTGCACAGGAAATTTCTATTATTCCTCCTTCATCTCTCGACAACACGCACCGAACGACACGTGGCAAAGGCCACACAGCTTCAGACACCAGAACCCGCCTTTCTCTGGCTAATCTACAGTCCGGTCCCTGCACCTGACTCTGCCGCAGTCGCTGCACCACGTCGCTCCAGACCGTCTGGTCCTGGAGCTTTTTCACAGGCCGTGAACCTGCTTCACCGACGCACGCTCAGTCTCTTGATTGTGCAGTGCAAAAAAAGAAAAAAAACATCCACTATCACATGTCACCGACTGAGTAATCTACCATTCAAGTTTCCTAATCAAGCCCTCCACCGCTGATCAGGGGATTAACAACACTGGCAAGTGCTTGACCTCGTCCCGCTGCTGATAATATCAGGAAATGCCAGTTTTATAGAGCAGACGCTATAGGATGATGGAGAGAAGCGGTGATTAATAAAACAAGGCCACATAATGATAATTAGGAGTTATGTGATATGACCTGAGAATATTTACACCTTGCAGTGTTTAGCTATTCATCACCGCCCCTGCAGAGGAGCTAACTTTAATGAAAACATGAATCTGTTGTATAAATCTCATTATGAACTATAGGAACTTGAAACATAACCAAAAATATCTACATATATGTATATTCTTTGCATTTGTACAGATGTTTTTATGGAGTCTAACAATTTAGACAATGTGTGAGACTTGTGTCTGCAGGTGCTCAGTCAAATCAAGCAGAAATAAGCTTGTTCCAAGATCATTATTAGTTGATTTAACATAACACATGGAGAGGGGAGAAAAAAAAGGAAAAAAAAAATCTGCTCTTGGATGATAGAAAGACGAATGAGGAGGAGAAGGTCAGAAAGCAAACACGGAGGAAGATGAGGGGAGAGAATAGTAGAAAGAGAAATAACAGAATACACTGGGCTTTGTGAATCATAAACTCTTCCCTCCACAGAGTTTGACACTCCATCAAACTCTGATATGTCCTCCATTTAAAGAAACATGGATCTTTCTAATTCCATCATTAATAAAGATAACATATATAAAAGAGTGTGTCAGGCTCCATCAGGGCTTTCATCTCTTTTATAATGAGGTTAATGCAGAGACGCAGTGATTACCCCTGCAATGCAAATGAAGGCCAAATGATAACTTGCACTATTTAAATAAGGTAATAGCGATTACTCCACGTTATTCAAATGAGGACAGATGCTTTGAACCGAGCGCTTTGAACTCACTGCTCCTTCTCCAAAACATATGGAAGAGCTGGAGGAGGATTGACTTTGGTATCATTCAGGATGTAGCCTCTAATTCAATGTGATGTAAACCAAGGGCAATGAGCAAAGCAAAGTCGCTTAGTGCGGAGGTGCAGGACGGGCGGTGCTGAAAAGAATAGTCAAGGTAGCTTGACTTGCTACACACTCCTTCATTCACTTTGAAAGACCTCCAAAGTCCCTGCAAAGTCCTTCATTGTCAAAGCGAACACAAGATCCAGCATGGTGGGTTTTTTTTCTTTGGGTGGTAACTTGAATCGTTGAAACGTTTGTGTTTCCAAAGTTTTTACCGCATCTACTGTACCAACGAGCCAGCACAGGAGAGGGAAGAGGTCGTTCTCCATCACCCCGTTTACACCTGGTATTAAAGAGGAACTGTGCAGGATTTGTAGCTCAACTATGCTACATTTTTACAAACCCTTAACCCGTAACCTCTTGTTCATGACAGATAAGACTACACAAATATACACGTTGTAACATCGTATATGATATATAACGTCATCTACCGCTCTATTGATTGCTTTCTCGCCAGCTTCGTTGTAAACAAATGCACATGGCCGAGAGGAGGGTTAGCAACACAGTGGAAAAGCGACCGGACTTACGTAGTTTCCTCTTTAACATGAGGTTTTTCAGTGATGGGATTTCAGTCGGATAGTGTTTGACCACCATATTCGGGTCATTAAGGTATTTATTTTATTTTTTCTTTTTGAATTCACCCACGCAGAAAGAAAACAACCTCAAGAATCCAGATTTAAACCAGATACTATATGAGTGGTTGAGTCCTCATCACCACCAACGCCAACGCCAACGCCGACCCTTGAGCATTTGCTGCACGTCATCTCTCACTCTTTCCAATTGAAAGGAAAGAACAACCTCCTAAAAGTCCAATCAATCAATCAATCAATCAATCAAATCCATGTACAGTTGCTCTTGTCTTGACGACTGGTTGTTGGTCTTTCAGTCCATCAAACCTGAAGTCCACACTACTTCTCCATCAGCCACTCTTTCTGTTTTAACTTTTTTTTTTTTTTACAGTTTCACTTTCCTTTTGTGCTGCACATGAAGCCTTCATCTCTGCCACGTGTCACACACTAAAAGCTGATAGTTGTAGCCTGCACATTGTCCAATCAACAACAAAAAAAAAAACTCTCTTTAATAAAAACATCAACTCGCCTGATTCTGAATGCCACTTGTCCAAAAAAATAAGATAAAAAAAAAACTTTCAAGGCCTTTTTCTTATTTGAACTATGAAGAGAATTAAAACTCTGTGTGTTTTGGCTGCAGCGGCCTTCAGCAGGGTAACAGGGCATCACACAATACACTTTAAAAGCTTTGTCCACATTTTCCTAAATAGTCGTCGGCGGATCGCGTCTATTCATTCAGAGTCCAGATCCTTGATGGAGCTGCAAGGCTGCGCGAGATTTGATTTTGCCCACAACGGGGTTTTGAAGCCTGGGGGAGAGGGAGAAAGAGAGGGGACGGGTGGGATGGGGCGGGAGGGGGTTACAGGATTTGCAAAAGCACATGGAGGGACACATGCAGCAAAGTGTGCGAGTAAAGAAAGCAAAAAAGAAAGTGTGTTTGTGCTGCAGTGAAAGAGGGAGGGAGGGGCGGATGGGGAGGGGGGGGGGATCGTGCACTCAGCTGAAACAACATCCAACAGAAAATCTTCTCCACCTTCTGAAGTGTCAAGTCTGCCAGCACTATGTTTTTTTTTTTGTTTTTTTTGGTCCTCTCTCCTCCAGCCTCCACATAGAGAAGCCTAATCATTCTCATTACACTCGGCGTCCATCTGCATCAACAGAGCTGCCTATTACTGTGCGTGTGTGTGTATATGTGTGTGTGTGTGTGTGTGTGTGTGTGTGCAGTAAACAGCTCTTTAGAGAGAGCTAATGAGCTCTTTTAAGTCTGTCCGCCGTGTGATTCTGCAAGCGGGGTGTCAGAGCAAACTGCCCATTTTGGTAACGTCATAATTAAGCCGCGTGAGCGTTGGGAAGAGATGCCGGCACACATGTTGCCGCCGCCGACATGCCCACACACACATACACACATTTACACAATTACACACACACACACACACACACACATGCATAAATATATTTCTGAGATGAGATGTACAAATGTGTGCGGCCTTCTTTGTCTTTTTAACATAAACAGACACGCAGGACCTTCAAAAACAAACTACCATGTCACATCCTCTTAAGATATCTGTTCCACGAGAAGAAGGAGAAGAAGGAGGAGAAGGAGGAGGAGGAGGAGGAGGAGGAGGAGGAGGAGGAGGAGGAGGAGGAGGAGGAAGGAGCTGACATGACAAGCGATAACTTCATCAAGAGAGACCTGTTTTCACACCACCGGGGAAATCTAAGCAGCCAGTTATTCAAATCCTTCTCAAATACACCAGAGGGGATCTGTTAACCTCTTAACTGCTGCAGCTCAATGTGCTATTGTTTTATTGTGTGGATATGAGTGTATAGGCATGCACACAGAGCCTCTTGTGTGTCTGCGTGCGTGTGTGTGTGTGTGTGTGTGTGTGTGTGTGTGTCTGCGTGTGTGTGTGTGTGTGTGTGTGTGTGTGTGTGTCTGTGTGTGTGTGTGTGTGTTTGACAACCTCCGGACCACCTTGTTAATGAGTCCGGCACACTGTGACTAAGCCACGGGCGATGCTGTATTGGCACACAACCTACTGTACAGAGTCAAATAATGTGATTAGGTCCTCCAAAAGGCAATTAATTATAAAATTAGTCATGAGCTTGTGTCACACACACACACACACACAGACACACACACTGACACACATACACACCATAATCAAAACTCTCTCCCAGCGCTGGTGAATTCGTCTGTGATGCCAAACCGGAAAAATAAACGATCTGTGTTCGTTAAAAGACAAAAAAAGATATATGAAACGAAACAAACGAGATAATGTGTTCAGCTAAATTCCTCTCCTCCTCCTCCCTTTCTTTCTTTCCCACCATGCCAGACTTTCTAACCAACAATAACAACAACAACTACGACGACAACGACAACAACGGCGGCGGTTGATAAGCGAGTAAACAGAGCGAGTTCAAAGTCTCGACGGCGAGCAGTGACCGGGAGAGATGAGCTGTCACTAACTCAAAGACAGTAAGGGTGAGAGGAGGGGGAGGGGGGGTGACAGCTCCGAGCTGCAATATAAGGATATTTGACAAATGACGGCGTCTTTAAAACAAAAAAAAAAATCAAATATTCATTGTAATCTGTGATCTTTGACCTCCAGACAAGTTCTTTTTTTTTTGCGGCTTCGACTTTAAAACTTTGAGCTAAAAAAAAAAGAAGAAAAACCCAAAAAAAATAACTCTTTTCTGCTTTTTAAACACGAGGCTGTATTTAAAGACTTGAATCTCTAACTAAATTCCGGAGGCATATCATGGCCGCCCCTGCCCGGCTGTATCAGATCTTCCTTAGAGCTGGATAAATTGACACTGTCTAAATTTCCTTTCAGTAGACAGACTATTGAATGGGTGGGTTAAATGGGTAGGGCGCAGTTAAACAAATGCTCCGGATCAAGGAAATTGTGCGTGGCTTCTTTTGTCATCCAGAGAGGAAATTGAGAGATATTCGGCGGGGGAGCTCCGAGCCGCTAACGCACCGGCATTCATCTATAATGCACTCGGCCTGTCCGTCAGCTACTCCATTTCCTGTGACTAGCGCAGCGTGCCTAATCACCCCAGCGCCACGCGGGGTTCCTTCCTCAAAGACAACCCCGGCACACACACACACACACACACACACACACACACACACACACACACACACACAGGAGAGGAGATGCATGCAGGACACAGCAACATGCATAGAAGAAGCATCAGGCCCGCTGAGGCAAACAGATTATTCTTATCTGCTGAACAAAAACATCTGTAAAGACTCTCACCACCACGGCGCTCTAACAGTGTCACAACCCCAACAGCATCTCCACATCTCCTCTTTCATCACTCACAGGAGAAAAAACCTTTCACAGGAATCCACACACACACATAAACACACACACACACACCAGTGGAGTGGTGGTGTGAGTGTGTGGCTGATACAGTGAATGACACACCTGTGTGGTGGGAAAGTCAGGTGAGATCACACACCCACATGTTGAAGCCTGTGCCTTTGTCTCTTTGTCTTTATCACATGACAAATAAAAAATGTGCAACTGATGAGGAAGATGATGATGATGATGATGATGATGATGATGAAGATAAACTGCAGGCAGAGACTTAACGGACAATTAATTACCTTAATAAATCCATCTGTCAAAACATCTGCACTCATTCAGCTGTTAAATCTGATTCCCTCTTATTTCTAATCAATTAAACACCGATAAACTATTTATTATCTTTTATTAAAACCTTTTGGTCGTGTGAGTTTATTCTATTGTTGATACATTAAATATTTTCTATTTAAAAAAGAACCTTATTAACCTCATATTAAGTAAAAACATATGATTTATTGTGGTTATAGAAGCTGTTAATGGCTAACAAGTTATCTATCAACTTTATTTATGGATTCTAAATGATTACTAAAGTCTTTATGTGGTTATAAATAAAAGAATTAACAAAAAAACATCCAGTAACACTATAAAAACAATGAGTAAAAACATATAACAGTTTATCAAATAAGTAGACACTGCTATTAGGTTAACTAATGATTTATAAAGCCTCATATAAACATTAATTAAGCTATTACTGAGGATTACATATCAATTATATGCTGTCACTGATTTGTCTGTTAATTGAATAAATCTTTTTCAGCACCAACAAATCATTTATTAACTTGATAAATACATTTGTAATTATCTATAATGGCTTATGGAGCATTTCCTAATGGGCTGTAAGTAGTTACTAAACAGCAATTTATTAACTTATTAATCATAAAATAAAGAATAAAGATTAACTTTAGACTATATTATGATATTGAGTCCATAAACTTAATTATGACCTTTAAATGATGCACATATATATATATATAATCTCTAAACCTTAAAGTGAACATGAGCAGGTGAACAGGAGCCGTCAAACATCTGCATCCAGCTGCTGCTGCTGCTGCTGCTGCTTCTACCTGCGGTGCAGCAACAGGATCCTTCAGAGCGGCCCCTGAGGTTAACATGGGGCCACACACTATCAATACTGGTCCGACGCCCCCCCAGATCCATACCCCACCACTTTGTTTACCTGTGTGTTCAGTAATTAAAATAGATTTCTGCGCGGAGGCTTAATCCTTTTAGAAATGACATTGATCCACCGACACCGGTGCAACAGAGCTGTGTCCAGACTCTGCCTGCTTTTATTTTTGTTTTTTTCCTCCTCCTCTCTTGCTGACACTCTCTACATACAATCTCCAACCAAACCCCCCCTTTACCCTCCTTTTCCTCCTCGATTGAAACTTTGGAAAGTCCTCGACATGAAGGACGTCATTTGGGGCCAGGCGGGGAGGAGGAGGAGGAGGAGGAGGAGGTGGCAGGTGGAGATAATAGAAAGGAAGCCTCTAACCCCGTCTAAAGCTGTCTGTCTTCGTAAATAAAATGAGATAATTATTGAGTGAACAACATTATACGCCGACGACGACACACTCTTTCTTCCCCCCCCCCTCCTCCTCTCCCGCCAGCGCAGTTGTAAATCTCAACAAACACGGTGCTTTTGGACATTAAGTGCTCACTAAGCACAGTGGATGCATCATATTTCAAGAGCAGGCGTTGTGTGGGTGAGGAGCTGGGGAAAATGGAGTGTAATGGTTATCCATTATCTTATACGGCAACGGCGGCGATGATCATTTTCAAGTGACTCATTTCTGGAAGTACCTATCTATTGGCCACTTGGAGAGAAGACTTTGATGGCTAATCCAAAACAACTATTCAGAGGTCATTTGCTGCGGCAGCACAGAGACACTCTGCACAAGAGAACGCTCCAGCCTCCCTCATTATTCAAATCCAATCCTCAGGAAGATCCACATCACAAACACAGACACACACACACACACACATAGCGACTGGCCGGGCCGCAGCCACCGGGAGTGGGCGATTACCTCCACAACACACACACACACACACACACACAGAGTCCAGAGTGGAAACATTAACAATGCATCAACAAATGAATATATCACAATCTGAGTGAGAGAGTTTTGAAAAGCGCACAAGAGATATTTGTCACGGGAATTAAAGAGTGATACCGGAGTTTATTAACATATCAACGCCGGGTGGGAAAAAAAAGCTGGGTACAAGTGAGAGCTGTCACATTATTCAATCATATTATTGTATGTTTTATTCAGCCGGGGTAAATAATGTATTTTTAGAAGTGTAGGTGTGATGTTTGTTTGTGTTTGTGTGTGTGTGTGTGTGTGGTCTCGGCTCCACATGAATGGTTACTTAACACCACGCTGATTTCCCCTCAGCAGTTAGAGAGAAACCAGGCGATGCTCAATGATGCATCACCGTGTTTGTTGCCGCCAGGCGGTGTGCATATGTGTGTGTGTGTGTGTGTTTTCTCTTTCTGTGTGTGTGTGTGTGTGTGTGTGTGTGTGTGTGTGTGTGTGTGTGTGTGTGTGTGTGTGTGTGTGTGTGTGTTAGCATCACTGGCACACAGACAGACAGCCCAGGAGTGACTGCCGGAGTGTCACCATCTGTGGATGCATTTATGTCTGTCTGCACTGGGCTGTGTGTCTCTGTGTGTCTCTATGTGTGTGTGTGTGTGTGTGTGTATGTGTGTGTGTGGGTGGAGGGTGGGGGGAGTGGACACAGGCAGACAGTCACTGGGCCACAGTTTCATAGTTTATAGTATATAACAGGGCTATTGTGTAGAACTTTGCAGCTTCTACAATAATTATGTTGAATACTTTTTTTTCCATTCAAACTTGAGTTAAAAAAATATATTTCAAAATAAAAAATAAGACTTTTTATTCTCTTTTATATTACTAAAAACTGTAATTTCATCACCAGGCTCAATAAATAAAAGTTTAAAATGTTTTTTAAAGCGTTGGATTTATTGGTGAGTTCAATAGTTGGTGCAGATTGACGCTCATGATGTGCGAGACTTGTGTGTGTCTGTGCGCGCGTGTGCACCTGCCTGTGGGGTACGTGTGGATGACCTCTAACCCCCCCCGGCCTGTGAACTCATGGTGCATGTTTGAAGTGTCAAATCCTGCACACTTCGTATAGATTCTGGCAAGATCTGCCAACCTCAACGCCTTCTCTCTCTGTTCCAGTGATATAAAATAAAATAATATATATTTATATAGAAATATAAATAAAAGATGTGGAGCAGAATTAGTCTCAGAAAGCCTGTTTTTATGCACCTGAGTGGAAATTGGAAGTAAAAAATAGTGCGAAAAAGTTTTCACCCTTAGCGGAGGTGGGAATAAAGTCTGAATAAATCATGATGTGCTGGCCTCAGACCAGTGACCAGAATGCAACACTGCTCAGATTAATGCATGAAACAAAAATAAACTCTATCATTCTAAAATCAATTTTCATTTACAACACCTCACTTTTTTTATATATAGTAAACCCCCGTTTAAATCTATTGCTGGAGGCTGATGAACCAATCGGGAGAGAGGAGGCTCTGAGCTTGACTGCTTCGTTGTGACATCACAAAGTCACCAAAGTCTGTTTTTTTTCACCTTTCTCCATGGACTGAGAGTTTAATACTTTCACAGTACTAATATAAAACCTAGAGCTGCTTTATAATCAAAATAGACACAGAAATCTGCCTTTATACGATATGAGACCTTTGAAAATTTAGTTTAAGAATCACTCAGAATAAAACACCGTTAGCAAGTGGAGATTAAAGGTCACACTCATGTGTCTAAAAGTGGATTTAATTATAGAAAACATCACTTCTGCTGAGTGAGTGTGACGTCATTTCTCCTGATGAAATGGGAGGACGTGTCGCGTAAGGTCACGGAGTTGGATTCTAACCCACACACACTCATCACCAGTTCAACTCCAGCTGCTTTTATTCCCATCTGGACTCACATGTTATGGTAACGTTATAAGTTGTGTAGGTGATATCACAGGAACCGTCAAACACATCTGTAAATGACAGCGGCGAAACGGCGCGTGCGTCTTTGTAAATCCACTGCGGGCCTCGCATCACGCTGGAATTCACACAGGTTGTCTAAACAGTCAAACAGCGGATCAATACACCCATCGATCGGTGGCATTGAGACTGAACCGGTCGTGTCGAGGGGGCAGGAGATTCTCACTACAGCTCTGTGCAACGCTGCCGCCTGGAGAACCACACTCACAAACAGGGATTTTTTTTTTTTTTTTTTTTTTTTTTACATATGTAGTGTGGTATAAACTGCAAATCTTCATGCACACACAACATTTGCACTCCGCTCGTCTCGCTCTCTCTCCGACACAGACACACACAGTTCTCGGGACGCTCATCTCTCAGGAGCAGATTCAGGTCCTGTCTGCCGGAGTCGGAGCGCTCGGGCCGGCAGTTTGTCTCAAAGTGAGGGCATCCAGTCAGCTCCGGCAGCTGAATATCAAGCTGCCTGCCCGCCGCGTCTCCTCGCACTCCACTGACACCGTCGATAGCTCTGCATTATTCATGGGGATCGGACGGGGGCCGATGAGATGGCCTCTCTCGCTGAGGGCTGGATTTCAACGCTTCTCCAAAACTTTTACAGGGGGGGTTGGCGGACGCGTGACACCTCCGTCAGCGAGGAATGCGGGAGTTTGAAAGCAGATTTTTTGCTGCCTTTTAAATAAAAGTCCCTCCAGAGCTAAAATAGCCCCACTCTGAAAAATAAAGTACATATCATGACTCCCTTGTCAGCTCCTCTTGTTCGCCATCAAGTCAATAAACAAGGATCACAAAGTTAACATGAAATCCTGAAGCGTCTAATAAAAAGAAAACAAATCATAATTTCAAATGCCTGCTCATCCGTGTTCACTGATTTCCATTACACAGACTAAAAGACATCAATTAGCCAAACCAAACCACATCGGTTCAGGACAAAGGGAAAAGAAAACAGACAGTTATTTGGAGTGAATCAAACAAGACGCAACAAGAGAGGGAACCAGAGGCAATGAAACACGTCAGGCTGCTTGATATCAGATCTCGGAGGAGAAATTTGATGGGCACCGATGAGCAGAAGGCATCTCAGGAGGATTGGACAGAGGAGAGATTTAATGTGATCATAGGGGACGCTCATCTTTCAGGGAACGGGGTAATAATGAGCAATCAATAACGTCCTTAACAGAGTTAGAGCGAGTGGCTGACAGCAGATGTAAGGCTCCGGCTAACAGGCCACGTCTGATCTCACATTACCGCACTGGATCTGGCTCTAACATGCGTGCTGCACGTGCGCGTACGTGCACACCGATAGCATATGGAGCAGCATGCACCAACATATGGACTCACACACACACATTTTACTCTGCCTCTCCTTCTTTCCCTTTCTGCAAGCCTGTTTTTCTCACCCACATACACAGACACACACTCTTCTTCTCCTCAGGTGACATCCACCAGCATCGTGTCATTGTGTATCGATCAATAGCTGTAATCACATTCACAGGCGATGAACATGGACGCTGGGAACACAGGCCTCCTCTCGGTTTATCTGCCGACGGCTGATTTCACAGGTTACAACGGCGACGACGGCGACGATGCTGCTGCTGCTGCTGCTGCTGCTGCACACTCGTGAGGTAATGAAAAAAAACACACACACATACACACACAGACGCAGCATTTACTTATTAAATCGACAAAACTCTGTCTCCTGCCGTCCACGCCACTTAGGCTTCCCCGCCATCACACGCCCAGTCTGAGCAAGGCCACGCGTGAACATGACACGCTACATGTAACAATCTGTAAAATATAATCACAGCAGCGGCCGAGCTGGGCTTTTATTTTGAAATTCAAAACTGCATATAACATGTTCCCTATCCAAGCTATTGTTCTCTTTAGCATCATTAGCATTTCCATTTATTATCAGTCCAACTCATCACTTTCTTTTGTCTATAAAAGGTTGAAATAGCTCAAACTGTCAATCAAAATCTGAGGGGAAGGGGAACTTGTCGATGAATTGACACTCAGTCAGTCAGTCTGTTAGTTTAAGGCCCCCGGTGTGCAGTAAACGCAACTTATTCTTTTTTTTTTTCTACATCGGCAGCCATCGCAGCCGCAGTTTGTAGCATCTCCTCTGAAAAACCACCACAGCGGCCGAGACGTTTCATCCCCTCCGTGTGTGTTCACCACTCTGCATCTTTCAGCCTGATCTGGAGTAAGAAAGACCAGGACCTTGATAACAGTGCGACTGTATGTCGGCAACTTCATCTACACATATTCTCAGCTTGATATTTCTCAGCAGCAGCAGCAGCAGCAGCAGTTAGAAAAAGTCTTGTTTTCCCTCTCACTAAATAAATAATTACAGCTTTATTACTGTGGGGCGCCGCAGGGAAACACAAGGTCTCTACTTGTCTGTCGTCTAGAAATAAAAAACGCAAAACTACTTTGCTCGTCTCCGAATGACAAGAGACGACTCACTTCTTTGGGATGCTTAATCATCGTGGTGCTGGTATCCACTTCTACGTTTGTGTGTGAAGAAGCCGAGGAGGCAGAGAAAGGGTGTATTGAAGTGATGAGCTGTGATAAGGAGGCGACTGCGCTGCGCTGTGTGTCCTGTTGGGAGGGGAATGTCATTCCACCGCCGAGGTCCCAGGAGGGAGATGACTCAAGGCCGAGGAACGCTGAGGCCAACAGAGCAGCCTGAAACTCAGCCCGTCACATTCTCATTTTGGAAACTTGCGGTATTTGTCACATCCTGCAAAAAAAAAACGAGCCGGATTTTTTTTATATTTTATTTCATTTCACTTCACCTGCTTCTTTGCTCTATAGACAGTTTTTTCTTTTCTTTTTTTTTGTAAACAACATCATGCATTTGCGGATGCTTGTGCTGCTAACAGCTGACCAGATGTGTCCAAGGGTCTCGGCGTCTCCTAGCAACAGTGAAATGTTATGGCACAGATTTCTATAGTGTGTCATTTCCAATGGATCCTGCAGCCACTTCTGATTTTTTTTTTTTTTTTTTAACTTGGAGAGATTTGTGTTAATTCTCTCCCATCTATCTACCTACTCTACCTGCAGTTCTTCAGGTTGTTCGTTGCTCTCCAACGTGCCTCTTATCTTATCAGCCAATCGGCGACAACACGCGGGAAATGAGACGTGCGGCCAACAACACTCAATTACCATACAGCAGCACGCAAATCAGGGCAAACTGAATTGCTGCTGACGTTAAAACCAACTAAGTCATTAGTCGCATCCATATAGGGAAAGCAAAAGCGCCGCGGGAACGAGGGGGGACAGAGGTGTTGTTTTATTTGGCGGCGTGTACGTGTGCAAAAGAGGAAGTGGTAAACTTCTTCCCGCCGCACGGACGCAAATCCGTCCTTTTTTCTAATCATGAGAGTGTGTTTGTTTTTTGATGCAGCCCCTTAAATTACTGTACTTGTTTGCTGCTTCTGTCTGGAGACGGAGAGAGAGAAAGGAGGAGGGGAGGAGGAGGGAGGGAGGGATCGGACATATATACGGTATAAAGAGAGAGACAGAGATAAAGACAGGAACAGATTCACAGAGAGAGAAACAAAGACTGAGACAAACACATAAGGCGAGAGAAGGAGGGAGAGAGACACAGACAGAGAAAGAGAAAGAGAAAGAGAAAAAGAGAGAGAGAGATAAGGATGCTGGATGTGTGTACTGCATCCCAAGGGATCACTTACTCAGTATAGACACAGTACTGGAGGACAGAGCACAACAAGGGTTCATTGGCCAAAATCTCTCCTCTTTACACACACACACACACACACACACTCTAACGCACACACACACACACACAATCCCTCCAAGCGATATTCCTGTAAGCACTCGTCCACTGAGAATAACCGCATTGACTGAAGTGGAGTGGAGGAAGGAATGGAAGAGGATGATAGAAAAAGGGGAGGAGGAGAAAAAATAAAAACGGAGGGATCAGGACCAAGCAGGAGGATGATGATGAGGAGGAAGAGGAGAGGAAGAGGAGGAGGAGGAGGAGGAGGAGGAGGAGTGTCCACCTGGCCGGTGTCCAGGGGAATTAAACAGTCTGTTTACCATCTCGGCGCGGCGGCGGCAGCAGCAGCAGCAGCAGCAGCAGCAGCAGCGCCATGTTAGCCTAATGGCACGGACACGAAGCCAATTGATTTGTGGACCAATAGACCTGTCCCACTGCACGGGCAGATTACCTAGATCACTGGCTCCGCATCGAGTAGACATCGCTTCTCATTCGCGCCCCACAGGCAGTGGAATGTGAACAAGGTTTAATGTGTGTGCGTCTGACTCTCTCTCCCTGTGTGTGTGTGTGTGTGTGTGTGTGAAGCTTGCATATTTGTACACGTGTCCCTGGGATTAGAACATGAAACAATGGGGCCGGGGTTGTAGGCTGCTGTATCTGCCGGGGTTAATTCTCCACTTGGATATTGTCGCCGTCAGGTAAAAACGTGGCTCCTCCATTGGGTTTGATAACACCATCATGTCTTAAAGCGCTCACGCTACCCTATTACCCCCTTCCAAAACACTGCAATCCCAGAATGCTCTCCTTCCTTCCCATCCCGCGGTTCCTAGAGTCTCCGAAAGCAGAGCCGTTAGCGATCAGGCCCCTCGACTGCAGAACTATCTTCCTTTTTGATAAGTCTTATAAGTTAGGGCCGACTCAGGTGAGCCCTGAACTATCCCCTGGTTATCCTGCTATGGGCCCAGACGGCTCAGAGACTTCCTGTGATGCAGCCGGCTCCTCTCACATCCCATTACTAACCCGGCGTCGCTCTGCAGGTATTTCTGCCTCCAAGAGCTGCAGAGTCCAGATCTGTGACTGCAAAACCAGCAACACACATTATCACCAGTCCTCATTAAAAGTCTGATTGTTGTTATCACTCAGGATTTCTGTTGTTTTTTTCTATGCTGCTTCTTCAATGGCGCTTCAAATGGGGGTACATTGGGTCTCTGCTATATGAATAGTGCAATGCGGTATAAGTGAAAGTGAAAGATTTTTCTTATTGTTACACTGGGAATCATGTTGTGTTTTTGGTTTTTCCTTGTGAAAATTAATGATTTCAAACTCACTGTACTTTAAACATCAAATATAATTGTGAATGTTTTTTTGTTATCTGCTTTACATGATGTTGAATAAGATGTGATTGCACCAAAATGCTGCCTTAACAGTGTATTTTAAGATATTTCTTAAGGTACAAGCTGAATACATATGACTGTCACTCTAATTATCAAACTGAAACAAAGATACACTGCCGGTCAAAAAAAAAAAAAAAGTCACCACTTGGATTTAACTAAGCTAATAGGCCAGAGCCTCCCATTGGATAATTACTGCATGGATGATTATGTTTCAGCTGGCAACAACTTATCTACCTACTGTAACTGACACATCCTGTGGTCGTGGAAAAGATATTAATCTGTTTCAGAAGGGTCAAATTATTGGCATGAATCAAGCAAATAAAACATCTATCTATGCTGAGACTAAAATTGGGTTAAGAACTGTCCAACACATTATTAAAAACCGGAAGGAGAGTGGGAAACCATCATCTCCAAGGAAGAAACATGGTCCAATGTGACCACAGAGTCCAGACTTGAACCCCACTGAGAATCTTTGAAAAATTAATGCAACTCTGGATGTTGTGACATTGCAGAAGCTTATTGAAACGATGCCACAGCAAATGTCTGCTGTAAACAAAGTTAAAGACAGTCCAACTAAATATTGTGTGACTTTTAAAGGATGAGCTAAGGTTAGTTTATAATAGAGCTAAGCAGCCTGAAAGTTAGTTAGCAGCTATTCATTTCAGTTAGACTTTGATTTTTTTTTAACCTTTTAAGTTTAAAGAGGCACTAGGCAAGATTTTGAAACAGCTTTTCAGTAACTGTGATGGTTAAATGGCTCTCTGCCTTCCACCTAGCGCCTCTTGGCTGAAAACCAACGCTGTAGGATCAGAGCCTCCGACTCGTAATCTCTTGTTTATGACAGATGACTACACAAATATACACATGGTAACATGGTTTATGATAAATAACGTTATCCACTGCTCCATGGATTGATTTCTCACCGGTGAAAACGAATGCACATAGTTCCCCTTTAAAAACAATGACATAACAAATTATAACCAGAAATCCAAACAGCTGTTTTCAGCCTCCAAGCTAGCTGCTAGCAGAAACTTGCCACTCGACAATACAAGCAATAAACAATATAAATATTTTATAATTACTAAAGCTGAAAATCCAATTTGCTGGATAATCTAAAGTATTATCTTATAAAATGACGCTCTCATGTGAGCTCAGTGAGTAGGCCTATTATTTATCCATCCACAGGGTTACAGTTGGCTCTGAGCACGATGCACGTTTGCAGCATTAACACTTCACACTCTTTCTAATTGAATCTTAAACCCAAATAAAAAAATAAAAAAAAAGACTTGCTGCGCGACAATAAAAAGACCACACAACGCGAAACTACAGTCGTCTGTGTGTATGGCCGTGCAGTGGGAATAATTCCACATTTTCCACAGTTTTCACTCATGTCACTGTCCCGGTTGATAAGCATGAAAATCCATTTATCTACAAAGGAACTGTATGGCCCATATTGGACAATGTCTCTTTCATGGACCCTCGCAGGCCCTTTTTTTCGTCCACAAAGCCGCCCAACTGACTCCACCACGTCTGTAATAGGCCACATTCATTTGATACAGACACATCAAGGGAGATATTGCAGCGGTTTTTCGCCGTGCATCAAGAAAGGACTGGAGCTGGTTCACAGAAACAACAGTATGCTCTCAACATAAAAGAACAATGGACACAGGCAGATGCTGATCGCAAAGAGAAAAAGAAAAAAGAAATAAATAATGAAAAGACAGAGGAGAGGACACACGGCGCAGGCCTGCATATAAACACCAAACATGTAGCCGTGCATGAATGCATGAATGGGAAACCATATGGAGACACGGTGAGGCTCACTGTCATTATCATTCAGCCTTTTCCTCCTTGTGAGCAGGAATCAGGATGAAGAGGAGGAGGAGGAGGAGGAGGAGGAGGAGGAGGAGCCGTCAGATTACAGATTAGAAGGTGGGGAAGTGGTGGGATTAAACATGTGGTCTAGATGCTTGCCACACTAATACAGCTCACAGCTCACCGGCTAAGGGCGTTGTCAAACCCAGTCCTGTGGGTTTTTACGCTGTGGCTACAAACCGCACTGAGGGAAACGTTTGAAAAAGGAAAAACAACTCTCCTGGATATTGTTATCGAAACACTTTCCACTGGGGTCAATGTTATTCATTGCTCACCTAATCCATATTTGTGTAAATGAGGTGCCGCGGAGCTTTTACAACAGAAGGCAGACACACACACACACATGAGAAAAAAAAAAAAAAAACCTAGGAGACTTTGGTATTAACAACGACGCTACGTCTTAACCACCCTCTGGCTAATGCAGCTAATGAATGAGAGAGCGCTAGCAGGCTAACGGCTCTAATTCTCCTTCACAGGCTATCATGTTGCAGCCCGGAGACAGATCAATACCATTTGCTCAACACACAGGAGGCCCGGGAATCTATAAAAGGGCTTTTATTGAGTAATTAAACACCCATTACTGTCCCATGCAGCCAAACAATAAATTTGATCAGGCCTCTCAGGCACAGATCCAGCCGTGATTAATACTCAGTGCATGCATGACATAAAAGACCACAATGACATTTTACTAAGTCCTGTCTTAGACCCTTTGACAGTCCAGGGGTGGTGGTGGTGGTGGTGGTGGGTGGTGGGGGGGTAGGGACAGGAGTTGGGCTGCTTACAGTGACAGTTTCAAGGTTGGTTAGTGCAGCAGCAGCTTCAGAGAGAGATCCATGTGGACCAGCGTCCAAACGTCCCTGCCAGACTGGGATGGAAGCAAACCAGAACCTGCATCAAACACACACTGAAGTCCCACAGCAGCCACGAGCTCAGGATAAAAAAAAAACTAAACAACAACCCTCTAATATTTGCACTTCAGCCTCAGGAACCAGAACTACAATTATAACTATGACAATAATGATGTTACAACAGTGTGTCAGATTTAATAAGTGTTTACGTTACTTTATTTAACTTCTCTCTCTGTCGTTGTAAAATCGATTTCAATTCACAAATTGTGACATTTTACTCACATCCTGAGAGTGTACACACACACACAACACACTACTACTCTATTTTGACAAATACTACAATTCTTGTTCAGCATGTCACATTCGTATTAGTCCTTGCTTTTTACTATTCACCCCTTTTCACAGTAAACCGTGGGTTGGGCGCTTTTTTTTTTTTGCTGCTTTTTTCCCCCCCCTCAATTTCCCAATGTCCTTTTCTACACTTGCACAATTCAAAAACCTGTTACAATCACATCCTTGTTGGAGAATATTTAGCGTTGTTGAGCCAACAATATGGCATCTGGGTGATTCTCCTAAATATGAATGGCCCATTCACGGGGCTCAATGGAGTCGCTTGGCAATGGCCCGTCTTCCCCTCCCTCCTCCATACTCAAAACAATATTCAGCGCAGCAGTCTTGGCACTTTTCCCCGAAATCAACAAAAGAGGAACTCGAAGCTGTCCCTGAAACCCTCAAAGCATTAAGCCTCTGTGAGATGCAAGTACTTGGCACAAGCAAAGCGATTTAACGACAATGGGCAAATCATACAGTGCTTTGTGAGATTTAGGGGATACAATAGCACTCCGTTTCCAAAGCACACATTAGTAAGCATGTCATTGGGACCCCCTGGGGGGATTTGAGCAGCCCAGAGGATTGTGTAGTGAAGAGGATAAATATATGTTACTGGGCAAAGACGATGGACCGCTGCCAGTGCCTCCCTCCTTCACACAACATACTGCGTGGAATACATTAATAGAATAATCTTCTCGCAAACTAACCCACCAACTGAACCCATTTGGCTTGTAAAGCATATACATTGCAGCACATCCAAAATCAATTTACAACCATTTAACAGAGCTCAAGGGGTGCTGATGAGGAGAGTCTTGACTTATAAATATATATATATATTTATATTAAATATATAAATTAAAAAAAACAAGCTCCCGCCATGAAAATAAGACACAAAAAAAAAAAATACACTTGTTATAAATGTGCGGCGCTTGCAGCCATGCTGACCTCTGAGTACTAAACAAAACCAACAACGGACAAGCAGACACCCACTCAAAAGTCAATACCATGCGTGCCTCCTATTCCTCTTGTATGGTTAATGCATGATGCCAGGTAGGGGAGACAGACGGAGAGTAGGATCTCATTATACACTGCATGCTATCATTAGTTAGCTACCACATGTGTCCATCCTGCCAACAGAGTCGAACAAGCAACATCCTAATGCTCTCGCCTGCTTCCAGTGGGGAAACTTGGCCCACACACACAAACAAACACACACACACACACACACACACACACTGTAGGAGCATGCACAAACACAATCACAGTCACACACACACCTTCTTTGCTTGACAAGCCAGGGTGCATGGACATACACGGGTTTAAAGTCACTTTTTTCCAGCAAAAATATTTAACTTCTCCGATTGCGGCTCCTCTAATGTGAGGATTTGTTGCCGTTTGTGAGTTTTGTGTCATTGTTAACAGACTTTGTGACACGGGAACGGACAAAACAAGGCGGCTAAAGATGTCACCTTAGACACCGGGAGGCAGGGATGCTTCAAATTATTCTGTCAATGAACTGATCACCTGAAAAATAGCACAACTCTAGGCACTTTTTCTTGTATCACCAATAATAATAATAAAAAAAGGTGAATACATGATGAATTGTGAGGATTTGTTGCAGCTCATATGTGACACATGAAGCTGTAAATGGAATTTGAACAGAGGTTGATTGATTGATTAATAGGATAAAACTAAAAGTCGATCAATGGCTTTCAGCAGACGCTACTTAGCAGCAGCAGCAGCAGCAGCAGCAGTTGCTTTTGCTCTCGTTCCCAGTTTGTGTCCGTCTCCCAGAGGCCACAGGCAGCTCAGTGATGCTGTGCCACACGCCCAGCCACTCAACATCCTTTGTGTCCATCCCTTGGCAGCCTGCCAAGCTTAAACACACACACACACACACACACAATCCAGCCTCATACCCAATGAGCCATTGTTCATTAACGCGCACGCACACCTTCGCTGCCTCGCAGACACAAAAGTGTCCGAGTTACTTGGGAGATGCCGCGCTAATCAAGACGTTCAGAACTCAGCTGCAGACGGGAAGGTGGCGGGTGGGGGGCAGAGGGGCAGAGGGGAGTGGTGTGGTGTGGATGGGTGGAGGGGTGGAGGAGGGGGGGGGGTGCAGCGGCAGCAGACGGCCACTATCTATAGCCAACGAGGCTCACTGTTAACAAAATCAGATCATCCAGCCAGAGCCGGCGAGAGAAGAGCAGCAGTGAAGAGATTACAGTCAGATCCTTCCTGTCATTTTCTTTGGCCCCTGTAAGAAAAAAAAAAAAAAAAAAAAAAAGCCTCTCGTCGTCTGCGTCCTCCATCACGGGGGCCAAATGAGCGGCGAGCTCCTCTGCACATCAATGCGCAATTTAACTTAAGACTTCCATGGCAATAACCTAATTAGAAACGGCGCCTTCTCATTTGGAGGCACAATGTAAAGGATAAGCTGCAACGCCGCCATGTCTACTGAGGTCTGATGCTGCAGGATTTTTCACAGTGGAAGTTGGATTTTTTTTTTTAATAAGTCCTTAGCATATTTAACGCTTCCACACTGAATGTTTTAATATCTGCCCGAGAATCCGGGCCATGGGTGGTGGAGGTGGTGGTGGAGGGAGATTGCCGGCGAGGAGTAAAAGGCAGATGAGCGGGGGTCGGTCTGCTTAAAATATTCAGGAAAAAGGGGGGCAGTGGTTCGTAAAAGAAGGTGGGAGGAAAAAAGAAAAAGAAAAACCCACAGCTTTGATTTGATTAAAAAGCTCTGAAAATGACACATTACATAAAATGTAGGAACTTCAAACATTCGGGGGGATTCAGAGTTCAAAGAAAGTGAGATAATGCTTTTAATGCTGGAATTAACATGGCGGTGAATTAAACAGGACGGAGGTGGAGGAAGCTGGAAAAATCTAGTGGCACTGATCTAAGATCAGCTTCGGCTGCTGTGGCGGGAACGACTGCGACCTGAGCTGACCCTGGAGCAGCTGTCGTTTGCCTCTGACACACTTCTGCACAAAAACTTCCATCTCGTTTCTTTGCTTTAGATTTTTTTTTTTTTTTTCCCTCCTCCGACTGGAAAACATTAAAAGTGACACCGGCTTTTAGTCGATTTATGATCGCGGCCACTGAAACATCTCAGAGCTTTCAAGTGTTACGCATCACCGTGACGCATAAAAGGCATTATGGCGGTATTAAGTGGCCTATCACAGGTTACAGCAGGGTACACAGTGGTAAGCTGGCAGTATTACTGCACCCCTGAGTCAGTCCTGTGCACCTGAAGCATCAGATTTTGACTAGATAATAATCAGTCAGCAGTGGGTGAGGGAAGTGAGGGCAGAGTGAATATATGTTTAAATCAATCAGCCGTCAATTGTCATTCACACCAACACAAAAATCCCCAAAATGTCTTTTTAAAAGGGAAGAAATGGAGCGATGAAAGAGGAGGAGGAGGAGGAGGAAGGGGGGGTTGAGTGGATCATGGTGTCAAGGATTTAAGGAATTGGCGTCCGCTCATCTACGGAGAAACACGTCTCGGGCAGCGGCGCTGTACCGACAGCTGCCCGCCGTCTCCAGGAGAGGAACTTAGATCAGTGAGGAGGAGGAGGAGGAAGGGGAGGAAGGGGAGGAAGAGGAGGAAGAGGAGGGGAGGGGGGGCTGTCAGCGAGCATACAGGGAAACACACAAAGACTTACACAGCCCCACTACAGTTAGCTGACACACAGCCCCCAGCACTGTCTTCTGGGACGGAGGGAGAGAGGGAGAAGGAGAGAGAGAGAGAGAGAGAGAGGAGGGGAAATAAGTGGACAAAGAGTGAAATAGATGAGAGAGCAAGGAGACAAGACAGGCTGACGCACTGTCGAGCAAAACGACGTGGAGGGAGAAAAAAAAAAAAGAGAGGAGGAGGAGGAGGTGGTGGGTGGTGGTGGGGGAAAGGGAAAGAGAGAGAGAGGAAGATGAGAAGACAGAGAAATGGAGAGAGTGAAACAGACAGACAGGTCCGAGAGGGATTTGTTCTATTTGCATGCGCCGGGGGCTCCCATGGGGTCCGGCTCCGCTCAGCAAAGCCGAGAGCACAAAAGATAACACTTAACATATTTGCTAAAAGATGACAACCCTGCCTGGATCTCGTTTGAAGAGGGGCCTCCTTTGTCAGGACGTGCAGACAGCAAGAAAATCCACTGATACGGACACAGCAGAGGCTAACAAATGTCTCCCTCCGTATATATATATATGTGTGTGTGTGTGATGTCTGTCTAAAAAGCACAATATTTCCCCCCTTTACATCTGGCAACTCGGTCCCCACGGGTCGGATCGCACGGTGGCTCCGGGACGGTAAAACAGCTTTTAATGGTAAACATTACAGACTGATAGAAAGTGTCAGGATAATTTATTTATATGGTCCCACTGGGAGTAGCTGAGCCGCCCCTGTAGCACGCCGGCTCTCTCTATCTCCATCCATTTGAGGGAGAGAGGTCCATATTTAGATAAATAAAGGAAGAGTAAAGAGGTGGCTGTTTGTAAAGCAGTTCCTCTCTTCTATTCCTATTATCTCCCCCTCTCTCTGTCCCTATTAGCCGTAGCGCGGGGGCTGCCAGAGATGTGAGGCGATACGTTATGTGTATAATGAGGGGGATTATTGCTACTGTCACTGCAACACGCGCGCAGGCAGCGGCTGCACGGGGACGGATCTTAAGCCGAGGACTGTAGCAAACAAATAGACTTAGAGGGAATAAACAAACCGCTGAGTGGTGTCTGCGTTATTTACATTACGCTGGGGGGAAAAAAAAAAAAAAAAGGACAGACACAGGTACGGTTCTCGCGCTCCAGCTTCCTCACGCACAGCCACACACGTGAAGTCAAATTTCAAAACACACACACACACAAACACAGTCCACGAGTCCACATATCTGCAAAACTTGATTCTCCAAACTGAAGTTTTCAAATGCATCTGCACAACCAGACGTCTTCATTTCTGCTTTGATGTCTCCATTAAAACACTCATTATTTAAAATTAAAATAAGAAAATAAAATGTAGATGGTTTGATATTTAAATAAACACACATACACACACACACACCTGCTGCTGCTGTCTGTTTCCTCAGATTAAGTTCAAAATTACTGTATATTCACACACTGCTAGGATACATTTTCTATTTGCATTACAGTCAGAACACACACACACACACACACACACACCTACTACACAAACATGCAAATATTTACAAAGTACACACACACACACACATACACACACACGTGCATCAGCAGGAGGAAGGGGGAACCAGCACATGACCTACTGTAAAGCAGGTGTGTGTGTGTGTGTGTGTGTGTGTGTGTGTGTTGAGTTCTCACTAATAGCTGCTACAAAAAATACCAAGAATGTGCAACCATGGAACTTCAGCCTGCATGTGTGTGTGTGTGTGTGTGTGTGTGCGTGTGTGTGTGTGTGTGTGTGAAGGAGCCACCAACATGATTATTCATTAGAAAAAACTGCACTTGCAACCTGGTGGGATGTGTGTTTCAAATCTGAACAATCTGCCATTGTTCCACATGAACGTGGAGGAAAACACATTTTCATTTTTTAAATTTTTTTTTAACACCTGAGATTTGACTGAACTGGACTCTGAACTGGTGTGTGTTGCTCAGCGTCGTTAACGCTGCTGTCAGCAACACATGACGACCAACAGTAAATCATTATCTCTAAATCCATATTCAATGAAATTTAACATTAAACATCTACTAATACTTATCAATATAGTGCAGCTCTTAACAATAAACATGCATTTAGTCTTTCCATCGTTCACTCACAATCACATGTCCTCAATACGACTATTTTCTATCCTTCAATCAAAATAAAACTTGTGTGTGTGAGTACAAAATGAAAAAAACTTATATTTATATTTTAAAGCAACAGGTTTGTTTTAAAAAAGTAAAAATATATATAGATTTTTGCCACAGTTTTGTTGTTTATTATCTACAAAAAAACTAATTAAAGCTGCAGTGTGTAGTTTAGTTGTAAGGTATTAATTAGGACGTGCTGCTGCTATGTGTGTATGTGTGTGTGCAATATATAAAGATGAATAAATAAACTTCAACATGGCACCTGTGCATTTCTCCTATAATAAACAACACAATTTACACGTCAAGCTTAAACACAGTCAGTGCTGTTGTTGCTGCTGTTGTGAGTTTTACACCTTGTAACATGTGATTCAGGAGAAAACAAATAAGACTAATAAGAGATGATGGAAGATCAACCTACCATAGACGCTGCTGCTGCTGATCATGTCGTGCTGGAACAGGGAGAGGAAGAGGAGGGAGAGGAAGAGGAGATGAGAGCATTGGAATTAATGTCTGGAGGAAGAAAAAGCAGAAGGGTTCCCTCTGAATAAAAAGAATTAGGACACTTTTTTCTTTCTTTTTTGGGGATGTGGGTGGGTTGGGGGGGTCCAGCACTGCTGCTCGGATTTCAAGTCGTGTGAAAGGTGGGCCCTTCCAAGTCTTGGAGCGAGCAACTCAATAGAGAGAAGGCATCTTAACCTACATGCATCTCATTAGAAAGTGGAGCCCGGGATGACAGGAGGAGAAGAAGAAGAGGAGGAGGAGGAGGAGGAAGAAGAGGAGGAGGAAGAGGAAGAGGGGTCAATCAACTAGTGATGCAGAACTGAAGTTAAATCTGTTGATAACGCCCTGTGATCAAATATAAATAAATAAATAAAATGAATAAAACGCTCCCTCTCTTTTAAAAAATACATGCTGCGGTGTCATTGTATCCAACTTGTTGTAACCGTAACCGCGAGAAAAAAACGGCTGGAAAAGCCTCCGCGTGCATGCACCGCAAGTTGTGTATGTGTGTGCATGCGTGTTTTTTAGTGAGTGCCGCACAGGGAACCTGTAGTGCAGCTACGTGTCCGTTCCTGTGCGATTTTAAACGGTGGCGCAGGTGCGCTCCTTGAAAATCCGATAAAACGGCAGAAAAATATTAAAAAATAAAATATTTTTAAAAAGACGCACGCTCCAATTTCCGCGCAGGTTGCGTGTTTTTGCAATAAGGGAAACTTGTCAAATCACAAAGTGCACATGCATTATTGGGCTCGTCTGCACAGAGCGCTGCCTCGCAGAGAGAGAGAGGCTGTCTGCTGCTGACCACTCTGCGGATCCCCCGGACGATCCTTCCTTCCTTCCCTCTCTCCCTCCTCTCTCTTCTCCCCGCTTCCTTCCCTTACCTGTGTTTTTAGCGACAGGTCGACCTCTCACGTGGGGCTTCAGGGTCGCATCGATCCCGGGGAGGGCTGCTGCTGCTGCTGCTGCTGACGGTCGGGCTGGAGACGAGCTTAAGCCGGGTTGCGTGCGAGCTGAAACCATCCCAAGTTAACGCAGGAAACACTGACCACAGCCACTGCCATGTTGGAATTTCACCAGCCCCCTTGAACAGCTGCTTCTCAGACTGACCAGTACGCTCCCCACTGCGCATGCGCCTGCAGAGAGAGAGAGAGAGAGAGAGAGAGGGAGGGGGGAGAGGAGAAGAAGAGAGACAGAGAGGGAGAGAGAGAGAGAAAATCCTCAATTCCAATTATTCCCATAAGGTTGTTATGGGCGTCTGGTTTGTATGGAGAGGTCACGTGGTGAGGAGAGAAGGAGCAAATGAAGAGATAGAAAGAGAAGAGAAGAGAGGGGCTCATTAACAAGTCACCTCTGTTTATCTGGATTAAGAAAATAAAGGTGTGAAGACTTCTTTTGTTTTCATGCCCATCAACTGACAAACAAGCAGACATTGACTCATTACAGTAAAAACACATGTCGACAAATAACTAACCATGATAAGTTAAAGGAAGCTGATGAGATGCAGGGACTCAACTCGCTTTGGCCAATCAGATCGCAGGAGGATGATGCATAATCATAATCAAAGCTGCAGGGTGAGAGAGAGCACATCCAACACAGGACACAGAATCATCATCAGCGGTTTGATTCCCAACTTAGATGAATATCATATATCTTTACTTTTACTATTATCAATAGACCAATCAATATCAATCAGTAAGAGCCAATGAGGTAATAATAGCTGCACTTTAAACGCCCATATCTGTCCACCTCCTGGGGTGAGGACGGAGGACGCCGGCGCCACAGTCCACGTCCGTGTCTCCCAGTGATAATTATAGCAGCAATATGGTTTCAGCAGTGGAAGCGCTAATTAGAGTGAAAATGTCCCAGTTAGCTCGTTATCAAAGCGTCATCAGAGGGGGGTTAAACAAGACATCAAAGATGATGGAGGGAGGAGGCACCGGCACCTCGCTCGCTGCAGTACGTTTGAGACAGCGAGGGAATCGAACCCACACATGAAGCTGGAGAGTGTGATCTGAGAGGAAGGGAAGGAGAGGAAGGGAGAGGAAGGGAGGGGTCAAGAGTGCAGCACTGAGTCACCATCAGTTGTTTCCTTTGTACCTCCACCTTTGTTTATTACAGAGCATTACAACACACTGTAATTAATTGTCTTTTTTATGTATAAATATATAAATTTATATATATAAGTCCATCAATTCATTTAATTGGTCACGCCTGCAATGCAATCAAGGGTTTCTTTTGTAATTAAAATTGATTGAAAAGGCAAATAACTGCTGTAACAGCTCCATAAAGAAGAAACCTTCTCCTTCTTCTTATTCTGTGTTTTCTGCAGCGCTGATTATTAGTTAGTAATTAGAAAAATCCTACAACGCTTTAAGTGAGAGAAAACAGGGCTTTGTGTGTGTGTGTCTGTGTGTTACCAGGCTTCCTGTCTGATTTACATACACTGAAGGCAAAGGTATCATTCAAGTGTGTTGAATATGCAGTGATGCTATAAAAGGCTCCACACACTGATGTGGGAAGTCTTGTGTAGGACACTTTGAGGTTTTAATTTTCTAACACCCTTTTTTTTTTTTTTTTTTTTTTTTTTACTGATTTGTGATTGTGACACAACCTGCATGTACGTATACGTGTGTGTATGTGTGTGTTTGCGGTGGAGGCGATTTAACGGCAACATAAATCTAAATAGATTTTAACTCATTAGCCATTGGAGAGGTAATGATGTAAGTCTGCCACTAATGAGCTTAAGCTCTTAATTGAATAGGAGGAGGGGAGGGGGGAGGGGTAGAGGGGGGTGGGGGAACGCGCACACACACACACACACACACACACTCATACGCACGCACATGCACATTACACACAGCATGGACGCCCACACAACTCTCAGCTGCACAAAAGGATGCACACATAAAGACACGCACGCACACACCTACAAATACAATCCCGCCTCCTGTGTTGGTATGGGGTCTCTGTGTGTGTGTGTGTGTGTGTGTGTGTGTGTGTGTGTGTGTGTGTGTGTGTGTGTGTGTGTGTGTGTGTGTTTTCCTCCCTTCTCTGGGGTCATGATGGAGGGAGGAGGAAGAGATGGGGAGGAGGAGGGGGGTGTCATAGTCACATGACCAGCTAAATTTCAACTCCACTGCCTGTGGACTTCCAGTGTCGGCCTGCATCACTTCAAATCTGCACTTTTATTTATGCTTTTTTTTTTTTTTTTTTTTTTTGCCCCTACCTCCCCTTAATACATACTCTAAAAATAAATGAAATAACACACTCTTGTTCATGTGAAAACAAGTGAAAACAAAGCCGGCTTTTCAGAATAAGAGCTTAATCAAAGCTAATCAAACCTTCTGGTGCGAATAAAACGCTCCGTATTTGCGGAATAAGGAAAAAAAAACATGCAACAGAACAGAAACAGAAAACCCACTTGCTTTGATGTCACCTCTACCAGACGCATTTCAGATTTTTTTTTTTTTATTCATCTCTTCTAAATAATTATCATCACTTAACCTGCCATGTCTGCGACGACGTAAAAATGTCACAATCAATTTGCACAAAAGAGAAAGACGGGAGGCTTATAGGATGAAATGTCCACTCTTTAGAATAGACCCTGCTCCCTTGGTAATACAGTGTGGAAATGATGATATCCAATTTCTTAGTGTCTCCCTATGAAGTGTACGCTGGTATAAACAAAGCCCAAGTGAATGGGGGGTAGGAGTTGAGGTGGGGAGGGGGGGGTACAATCTCAAAGCAGGAAAATCCAGAGGGAGAAAGAAGAAGAGATTAGACTGTTTCCAGTGCTCAGATAAAGACGAGGGGAAATAATGTTGGAGAATAGAGGAGGGAATGGCTAGTGTGTGTGTCTGTGTGTGTCTGTGTGTGTGGCCGATCCTCTTTTATGAGCCCAGACTAACGCCCTGATGGGACACAGCGTATATTTGAGCAGAGCCTATTGAGCATAAGCTGCTAAATTTGGCAATAAAGGGAATGTGATTTACTGTAAGCTCCACTGGGCCGAGAGCGACACAGCCCACGGCATGTGTACACACACACACACGCACACGCGCGCGCACGCACACCTGAGAGTGTAAAAACACACACATACACACACATACAGTAACAATAACTCACTCACTCTGTTACTGTCTCTTGCTCTCTCCCTCATTCTCCCTGACACACACACACACAGAGCGAATGCCTGACCAGCTTTCCTCTGAGCCCCACACACATACATTTACACACACACACACAGTCGCGCAGCCACTCATGCGGCTCAGCGGCAGTGACTTTGACAAATAACCAGGAAGTCCTGGTGTTGGCTTAAAAACTCCAACTTGTTCAGTTGCAATTCTGCATTTGTCCTGCTTTAATGGCTGTGGAAGTGGCTTTGGAGGTAATCTGTCAGTGATTGATTAGAGCCCGGCCAAATCCCCTCACTGAACACATTGGTAGGCTGCCGGCCCGCCCGCTGCTTGTACCAGGCAGAGAGAGAGGGAGAGAGAGATGCAGAGAGAGAGGGGAGAAGACAGGAAGACAAGCGCTGACACACACTTCTCCGACGTGCGAGCAGAGGAGTCAAAATGGGAAAAGTTCATCCACACTAATAGGAAGAAAAACATCAAATATTAACCACAATATTCAAGAATCAGGAATGTCTCATCTTTTAACCCGATCTGACATCCTACTGTAATAAATAACATTATACAAATATAGTAATATAATTTATTAGGATGAAGGAAGGGGAAAAACACAACAACAATAACAGAGGTCATGTGAGGTCACTGGTTCAAAAAGTCATTTTTATACAATTTAAAACCAGATCAAGAGGAGCTGATGTATAGAAATGTTTAGAAGTTTACTTGACCCACCGATGGACCAGTGAATGCATCATTTAAATCTGCAAAACCTGACATGCAACATATTAACATTAAATATGCCCTAGTAAAGTAAAAGCTAATATTTATATAATGTATACTCCATTACTATTAATAAAAATAAAAAACCTGCTTTCATGTCAAAATAAAAGCCTTCTGTCTTTGTCATTTATTGCATTTAAGCTGGAGGTGGATTTTGAACTGTCAATTAATAACATGTTATGTTATAATGTTAAGATGATTTTATTCTGACTTTGAACTGGCTATTAAAGGGTTAACGAGACAATTCCTGATTGAAATTTTTTTTGCATTTCTTCGACGTGGATGGAAAAGATGAAGCGTCCGAAACTCGTGAAACCACTCACGTCGACATGTCAGAGGCGTCGTCCGGATCTGAGCCTGAAGTTTTTCCTTATTCCAGACCATCAGCTGAAGAACCCAGGACTCTGTCTGCACGCTGCGGGGGGATTCGCTGCCTTGCACGCGGGCGCCTCGGCAGCACTGATGTGAGTAGGATCCTGTGTCATGATCAAAATGCAAATATCACTAAATAGTCAATTAGTAAGGGTTGACACTTAACACAGGTGTGATCACAACAACTGTAACTGTCAGTGCTACATTTGATGTGATTTGTTCTGGAGTGGAAACTGAGAAAAAAAGAGTGGATGAGTCTCTTTGCAGCTAAAAATCCATATTATCTTTCCTCCTTTTTTTTTTTTAATGGCTGCACCGATTTAATCAATGCTTATATTTCACATGCTGTAGCCTAAATGAATTAGTCCACAGATAATTACACTTCCAGTGATGTAATCATCTGTTTTCATCAGTTTCTACTGTACTAATGCTGATGACTGTATCAGAGTTTTACATGTAGGACAGATGAATCTACTTACAGTACAAGCAATCAAACCAAAACCATAACACAATTATAATTAATCTGACATTTATGTGCAACATGTTGCTGAGAGTGGTGGAAAAATAATCTCTGTGTGAGTCGGTTCTCAAAATAAGACCAATATTATTTCTGTCCCTGTTTCCAATCAGTCACAACTAATTTCCACAGCGAGAAAAAAAAACACAAAAAACATTAGATTTCTTTGTCTTTTCTTTTATATTCAAAGACGAGCATGTCCCTTTGCCTGTGGCTGACCATGAAAATGTTCAGCATGAATCTTAATATCACTTAAGTGATAATTATTCCGCTCGCCACAAACCTGACGAACAAAATGGAATTCAATCAGAGCCTGCGCATAATGACAGTCATTATGAAAATAATGAATAAAAAAAGTAATAATGACATCCCTATCTGCATTCAAACCTTTTTTTTTCTCCCCTCACACATCTCCATGGTGATCTGTTTTTTTTTTCCTCCCAACTCTACATTCTGGCTGGCCCATGGCCGCTTTAATCACATTGTTTATGGTAAACCAAGCGTTGCACACTAGCACTGTGCTTGGACTCATTTAATTAACCACTTGAGAGGTGTAGCTGAGTCTACGGCGGTCCGGCGTTGTCTCCTGCAGTGGTGAGTGCAGGGTTATTGTTGCTGACCAGTCCATCTCTCAGCAGCTCCCTGCGTCTCTCTCTCTCTGCTGAGACAAATCTCCCTCTGAACAAGAATTTGCCTTTCAACCATTAATGCGAATCAACGGCCCCGACAATCAAGAACAATATAATTATGAGGAAAAACATCTCACTGGGGTTGTGGAGAACAGATTACGCATGCTGAGATTAAATGATAAATCACTGGCTGCTATTCCATTACAGCCTCTTGAGCTGAATACAAAACAGTGACAGTAAAAATGTCAATTTAACATCATATTATTCAGATTTTAAACCCACAACTGCACCTATTCATAACACCAGTCATTATTAAGTGCATGCACCTGCGCGAAATACAGTTCCTTTGCATGTTTTGAGTGTTTTTGAGGTTTTCTTTGTAACGTGCGAGGATTTTCCTAAGCTTTCCACACAGCAGAAGTGTGTGTGGTGGACCATGTCCTTGAGGTTTACTCTTTTGATTCAATAGCGCTCCACATGGATGGACTCAATCAGATACCTCAAACCCAGTGAAGGGTGATGCTCAATGGAGCTGAAGTTACACTACAGCAGCTCCTCGGAGAAAAAGACGGCCTGGTTCTCAGACGATGTTTACATGTAAAGACACTTCTTCATCTTTTTTCTTTTCTTTCTCTCTGTGGAGCCGACACAGCACCTGAATTTTAGGGATGTAAACAAAGTCGTTTTGACTTGTTAACACAGCTAAAACACTTAATTGTTGTCGCTGGCATGGAAACATATTTAATGTTCGCAGAAAACAACAGAATTTCTGAGCATATGGGAACCGAGGATACAGTATCAGTGTCTGTTAAATCCGACTGTGTATTTAAATCATCAAACATCTTGAAATCTGCGTTTATCACAGGTGTTTGGCTTAAAAGGGATTAAAGGGTTGTGAGCAAAAAATACTGTTTCATTTAACTGTACAAATCCCATCTCGTCTCTACAAAAACACTCTCACACGGCTCCTGAACAATAGCTGTGAAGGTCTGGCTAAGGAACTTGAAATGGCCAATAGGTTTCTGGCCCTCGAAGCCATTACTCCTTGAATACCTTGAGGATAATGAAACTGGGCCAAGGGGAGAGTGGAGATGGAAAAGTGTGCTGTTGGAGTGCAATGAGCCATTGCAAATTTCTGTTTGAACCCATAACACTGCGGCCATGTGACAAATGATAGCAAACACGGAGCCCGAGCCACTCGCAGCAGATTACAGTCAGCTCAGATTCAACTAAAACTCAGAAAAGATTTCCTTCTCGCAGCTCGAGTGGACTCATTATTTAACCCAGTTCAGTTGACAAGAACCTATTTGTGTTTGTGTCAAGTCAAGTAACATTAAGGATAGAACAGGTGTAGTATAAAGTTTGCATTGTAGTCTAGTAGTGCCTCTAAACTTAAGGTTAAATATCGTATAAAAGCAGATGTCCATGTCTTCTTTGATTATTGATATCTATTAGAACAAAGTGCCAAGTTCACAGAAAAACACACACACAGCCTGTGTCAGAAACCGAGACTTTAAAATGCACCGTCAGACAATCTGTGTCTTTGTGATGTCACAAAACAGTCAACCTCAGCCGCGCCTCTGCTCCACTTAAAGGGAAAGTTCAACATTTTGGCAAATTGGCCCATTGCCATAATCCCTATAGTCTTAGCAGTAGGTTTGTTACCTTTTATTGTCGATGCAAGCTGTTTTTAGAACGGCGGAACAGAGTCGCAAGCTGCTCAGAGCTACGCTACGGAGGCTAATGGGATTTCTTGGTTTCCCTCATCAAACTCATCAAATACACAATCCAACAACTCCAAAACGCTCTGGTGGACAAGTTGTGACCTGCACATTCACCACGCTATGAGATAATAACACAACGTTACGAGACAGAGTCTCATCTGATTGGTTCATTACTCTCAGAGCAAACCACAAATCACAAATACATCTCTGTGGGGCGGTGCGTGGCGCAGTGGTTGGAGCGGCCGCCCCATGTGGAGGCTGCAGTCCTCGGCACAGGCGTCCCCGGTTCGGGTCCTGCGTCGGGCGGACATTTCCTGCATGTCATTCCCCCTCTCTCTGCTTCCCCCTTTCCTGTCTGTCTCACTGTGCTATCAAAATAAAGGCAAAAAGGCCAACAAATATACTTAAAAAAAAAAACAAATACATCTCCGTGTGGATCAATACTTCAAATAAAACACAGGAAAAATGATTCATGTGATGAATTCTTGAAAAATCTGTAGATGTTTGCCCTGTGGAGCGAGATAGGCAGTCTTGTTTCCACGTTGTCTGCTACAGTAATGGATACAGATACAGTGTGACAGACTACGTCATCTCTCACTAAATACAGTTTAAAAGTTTGTATTTGTCATACTGTATCGCAGTAAAAATCGATTTCCTCGGAGCAGGGAAATACATTTCTTCTTGCACTTACAGCACTGAGGAACGACCCAGACAATTTCTGCAGTGAGTCACATGTCAGTTTGTACCGGCTGTATCTGAGAAACGAACATTGGCTGGGAGCAGACTTCCTGATTGGTCATTTTGAAGCAGAGAAGTATGTCTGCATGTCCTGACCTCTGCCCGTTGTTTCTTCATGCTCCCGCTGTATAACAAGACCATCACACAGCAACGACGGGAGACAGGTCTCAGCTGCTCGCGCTCTTATCAGAATGGGCTGCGCGGAATGAGACGCCTCGAGGAAGTATCAGTAAACAACGCTATAGGGTTCCAGTTGCTATACGCTCAGGCGCTCATGCAAAATTCAGCACTTTGTAGACCGAGATGGAGCCGAGGCAGAAGTCAGGGGTTATGTTTTAACTGGTGAACCTTCAGAGCTCCACTATTCCCCCTCTAATTCTGAAGGAAATGTTTGCGGATTTGACCTGAGAGCATGAAACAAAAAAATATTAATTGCTGCATTTATACATGAAGAAAATTCAAACAGCTGCTGCTATTGCTGAGCTCCAGCTCCAACCAGTTATCTCTCTCTCTCTCTCTCTCTCCATCCCAAGTCTTTTAATGGTGCGATCGCCCTTAACTCCACTGTAAATCTCTCCCCAACAGCTTATGGTTCAAATTAATGGCCCTGCCATAAGTGTTTGAATTTCATGAATTGTAATAATACTTACATCACAAGACACATGAAGTCATGTCTCCCTCTCTACAGTGGAGATATGATACATTTTAGAGGGATGCACAAAGTGGTCCCCTGGTAGAGTAGTGATGTATTCTAATAGACTGAGCTGGCCAACCCCCGGGTGCAGATATTCATGATTCATATTTGAAGGCTGCAGAACATTTAAATGGGACATTAAGTGGCGAAGAAGATTAAAACACTATTGGCTTTGTGGAATAACTGGGACGTTGGCTGGTAGAGTATTATGTCTTTTTTTCCCCCCCCCCCCCCCCCCCCCCCCCACTTAATGGTAACTATCCTCATGGTGAGGAGTCAAAATATATTAGAGCTGAGAGAACTATACCTTTCAGTTCTCCGCTCATTTTATGTTGGAAATATCAATCAAACTTGTAATTCTGCTATCTTTTTGCATATGTATTGATTTCTACAAAGTGGGTGAACAATGTCTGAGCTTCAAGACAAGGAGGCAGCAGCAGGAGGAGGAGGAGGAGGAGGAGGAAGACTGTCGAGCCCCTGGTTATTAAACTTTATGTGTGTGTTCTCCACCTGTTCTCAACAAACAAGGACATTAATACACAATACGAAACAAAAGAAACTGATGTGCTCGACTCACAGTCTGAAAATACACCGGGTGCCGACCCAAAACTCAGCACAGCGGCGTCAAAACGGACGCGTTTCAGCTCAGAAAGCCAAGAAGAAAGAGCGTTTTTTTCCATATTGTTTGTTGTTTAACATAACTTTCTTTAACAAAAAAAAAAATCCCCAAATTATGAATAAAATCAAATATATTCCACTCGGAAAGTGAAGCAAGTTCACATAGCAAGCACAGGCTAAATTGTAAACTAACTAGCTGCCAAAGCTGGTATAAACAAATCATCATCACACAACACAACTGAGGTTATCATTACCAGAAAAATATAGTCATGAACTCTAGAAAACACATAGTTAGGTTCAAATGCTCATAGCTATTTCGAATAATGTTGGTGGCAGCTAAAAAAAAAAGCCATCACCAGAAAATGGCTAAAATCAGATGCAGCAAAAATGGAGGATTGGGTCGAGGTAATGCTTAATATTTATAGAATGGAGAAGCTGATTTTCTGAGTTTGACTAAAAACAGATACTTTTAAAAATTACTGGGGAAAACTGGGTTAATTTTGAGAGCAGACTTTGTATTGTAGATTATTGACCCCCTTGGTTCAGGCTACAAACTTGTTAATTGTTCATATGTTTATTTGTTATGTTTTTAAAGGGACAATGCAAGAGAGGTGTGAAAATAAGGACAGGAGTGAAAAAGTGTTTTATTTCACTTCACATTTACTTGCGAATTCATGTCTATCTATGTCTCTGCTCCCTGTTGGAGAAGTATAGGAATGTTTTATACTGTTGGAAAATTATATAACGGAATATTGATATGTGGAATCAAAAAAAAAAAAGCATGGCTAACTGTCAAATACTGATATTACAGTATCACATTATGAGTCAGTGCCAAAATAACATACTGTATATATATACATCTATTTATTTGTTCACTTCAATTTTAAGTCAAAATTGTGGCAATATGGTGTAAGTGTAATTTGTAAGCTACAGGTAAGGTTATAAAACTGACAGATAACGTCCTTGTCTGTCACAATAATCTTACAACTTCATCGCGCCGTTGTTATTACGGGTGCATGTTGTGTGAGTGTGTGGACTACAGATGTGTGTGTGTGTGTGTGTGTGCGTGCTGGAGCAGGAGGACACAGGCTTGATGATTCCCCACCCCCCCCTCCGTCCCCGTCTCCTGGTGACTGTGGAGCCAGCCAGCCGTGGCGAGGCTGCCATAACTACCAGTTGAGCTCTGTCAGGGAGATGACCCACTCTCTATTCAACAAGACCTGCCACCCTGACAGACAGACAGACCGACACAGAGAGAGCGTGACAGACAGTCAGACAGGTGGCGGGCGGCGAAGACAAAAGACACAACATGTGAATATTTTAACTCTCGGATGAATCGGAGAAAATCGCAAACTCACTGAGAACAGGGGGGGGAGATGGAAGGAGAAAAAAAAGCCGTAGGTGTAATTGGATGGCAACAGCGCAGGTCAGGAGTCAACGGTCTTATTTGAGGGCTAACACCATTTAAGACTAATTTGAGACTATGTGTTATTGTGCCTTTAACTAAGTTTCTAACCTGATCCGTACAGAGGTTCGTTGTGCTTTTAAAAGAGACCTGCTGCCCTGCAAAAGGCCATCTAATGGTTTTTCAAACCCACAGTATTACTTTAATGTACCGTGGATCAAAGGATAAAACAACCACTTCTGCAGAGGAGGAGGGGAGAGAGAAAAAAAACGTGTGCGGAGAAGATTTTAGATTTTCTTTATGAAAAGAAGTCCATTTGGGTTTTAACTGTCGCCAAAGATTATAGACTTATAGCCTTCAACAGCACTTTAAAGCAAAAATCAAAGTGTATCTCAGCTCGTACAATACGTTTCCCAAGGGTAAAAAAATATTATATCAATTCAATGCACAACAATTTAACAAATGTTGATATCACAACATTGAGTTTGCCTCGATTCAGGTGTGATTGGATCGGATTCAGGGGCCGGTGATTGACAGGAGACGACACACAACACAATCACTTCCATTCATATCAAATCACAAAAAGCAGCTAAAGTATTATTTGACATTTTTATTCCTATTTACTATATAGTGCCACATTGAGCATTACAGTTTTCACTGTCCATAAAAAGGAAGGTTTTCAAAATAATGTTCCAAATCTCATATAGTGGATTCTCACATTGATATTGTTAATGTTAACTGGCTTATCTCATCATGTATGTTCATGTGTTTAGTGTGCATCCAGGTACAGTGTACCTGTCCAAGGCTTTGGGTATGTGTGTGTTCATTTTGTCATTGGTGTTTGTGTGTACGTAGCGAGGTCAGGACCCTGGCTGGAGGCCCGTCCCCGGAGAGCTCGCCTCCAGCGTGGCCAACTAACACTACAAACAATTAAAAACCACTGCTGCCTCTCCCCCAGGGCGTTCGGCTTTATCCAGCTCGGGTCGGGGAGGAATCGCTGCCTCTGCGCTGCAACATGATTCCAAACTAAACCCTCGGTATCTGGTCTATAACGATGCTGGGCAGCGCAGGAGATGGAGAGGCAGAATCGATACGGCTACAGCCTGTGGACCAGTGTGGAGACAGGGGCCTATTATTAGGACGTCCTTTCTTTACCACCTGAGCCACTTACACACTTAGGAGAGTCACACACACACACACACACATTCAGCTCCTCCTCTGTCAAAAGAGCTTGGATGTAGGAACAAAATGATGCTTTCGGGGGGAAACAGACAGAATTATTACAACATAAAAGCCTATTTTCCAGTCCCAGCTGTCCTGAATGTTCACATTACAAAATCAACACGCTGCTGCTTTGAATTCACTTGAATAAAAACAAGACTGATGTAAAATGAATCGCAACTTTGAAAGCGAACGAATAATTCAGACTCCTGCCTGCCTGATGCAATAGTGTGAGTCGGCTCCAGAGAGGGCCGCGCCGCACCGCACCGCACCGCACCGCACCGCACGTTTGAGGGAAATTCAGGATTTGGATTTTCGAAGCAAGAGTGGATGAAGTTAGTGCAGTGAGGTAACCAGTCAGCCAACCAGATATCTCCCTAGGCATATGCTGTGTCCACTGCTCCAGAGCCCCGCTGTCAAAGCCATTGTGAATCCTAATGATCACAGTGCATCCCAACCACTCAAGACACACACACACAGACACAGACACACACACACACACATACACTCCCTGGTCTTCGCTCCAGGGGTCCTGACAAAACAGGAGACGGCGGGGACTCGTCAGAAGACAGCACTGCCGGTGCGCTCCACCTGCTCACTGATTCTTACGCCTGGAGGAGCCTGAAGGCACTGCCATCACACACCCTCCCTGTCCATGGCACACACACACACACACACACACACACGAATACACAAATCAATAGACACACACACGGATGCCCACATGCTTACAGACACACATAGATCCACAATGCATATACACCCAGCTCCCCCTCGTCTCCTACTTCCTTACATACCTCCCACCTCTTCTCCTCCTCCTCCTCGCACCCTTTCCTCCCGACTGCAGAATGCATGAAACTACATACACAAACACACCTACACACACACCCTCTCACCTGTCAGGTAGCATCAGAGGAGGAGAGGGTTGAAGAGACGTGACAGCATGCTGAAGGAATCGTGTGCCAGGAACACAAGACCTCTCCGCGTTCACCTCTGCTGTGCGAGGAACACAACGAGCTGCAGCCCCTCACCTTTGTTAAGGATCAGACCTGTTTGGAGAGCGCTGGAGAACCTCCAACAGTCGGAGCAGCGAAGGCACGCTGAGGAGACGAAGGTAATGCATCCGAGTGTCGAGAGCAAGTTCTGATAATCAATAGGCGCGCAGAGTAAGTCGGAGAGGAAGAAACAAAGACAGGAAAGAAGGAAAGAAAGCATGGGGTAGGGAGGGCCAACACATGCAGCCCCAAGGCCTTTTCACTATCCATCAAATTCAACAAGTTGGCCCGAAAGCTTGCAGCTGCCGTATGTGGTGAACCATTTGCACAGTCAAGTCCAACAAGTCAGCAGCAGCCGGCAGATGATTTGTTAGGAGAAGAGGAAAAAAATCCACCATGAAAACACTTGAAAACTGCAGGAAACCCAGCTAATGCTGCTGCACTTTGGGTTTTCTTGGCCAATTTTCCTTGATTGATGCTGTTTCGGTTTTTAGAAAAGTGGCCAAACATCGGCAAAGTTATATCGCCCCCAATATTTCAACAGCATTCAACAACATAGCAAACAAATGATGATCAAACATCATTTAGGTTTCTTTCTTTTCCACTAATGTCAAGATCAGGAATGCACCAATGCCAGTACCAATACCCAATACCGATCCAATTGTACTTTACAATGCAACCTGCAACATTTCCATTGCAAATATTGCAAGTAGCCATTGAAATTGTTGCCATAGCAAGTGTGAAATACAGACAGCTGACTTGTGATGTAGCACAAACATAGAACTGAAGGGAATAGATGAAAATCACCATTATCCGATACCCGATCAAGCTATTATTTAGTCAATATATGGGCCTATATCCAATCTGAACATCAGACCAGTGCATCCCCAGTCAAGATACACAGTAATACATGGTTAAATACAGTGCTAAGAGCCTCAGATAAAATATTTAACCTTACAGTGTCAAGAACACTAACTAAAATAACACACAGCTGTACATAGCAACCATAGTAATACGTTCAATATCTTTGGATCCATTTTAAATATATAATTGAAATTAAGAGACTTGTCATTGACCCTGTGGCACACCGCTGACCTGAGGAGGTCATCCCTGCCCACTGCAGAAAATATGCTGATATAGACCTCAGCCTCCCATGACCCCAGGGAGGGGGGGAGATTATGAAGAGAAAGAGCGCTGCAACTGAAGGCTGCGGTGAGGTTAAGTCCACCATAAAAGAATGTGTTCAATTCACTCTTTCTTTTTTATTTTTCCTGTTCAATTATCAAATTTCCTGGAGGCAATCTTGTTTTCCTGTCCTTAAGATGCACAGACAAGGTGTATAGTCATCGGTACACAATAAATAAATATGGCTATAGTGGAGCATATGTATCCAAAACACACTGCATGAAAAAAAACTCAATGTATTCATGCTAGGAGAATAAATTAATAATATGTCTGCATGCGCTGGCCTTGGGAAAACATCCCCTCTTTATAATTAAGCCAGTGGCAGACTCCAGCGCAAACCTCTGCATCTCCTCCCGGTTTGAGGGGAATGTTAAAAGCCGGCTGCAACTAATTGGTTCCCCTGCCTCCTGTTTGTCATGGGAACGACACAACAATCAACACCCTCCATCAACTCCTCCGGAATCGGGAAGTGAAACAACAGGGTGGTTGTTTCATGTCACACCAAATAGACTGGCTGTCAGTCGGCCACTGGTGAAGACTGATGTCACACATTAGTCACTTACAGGGAGGTTGATTTCTGTCCATCGCCTGTTCGGACTAACCCCTGTGTCTATGTAAACTCTGTCAATTATAATAAAACACAGTCAATCATAAGTTCTTTGTCTGTAACTTGCGAGTGTAGGAATTAACTTCTCCCACTCTTTTTCTAATCTTCTAATTTCTTTACTTCATTTACTTTGAGGGAGCTCTCCAGCATTTATATTAAAGAAAAGCCCCTCCACGCAGATTTAAAAGGGCCATTTGCGAGTTAGAGAACGCTACTTGAGCAATAACTACCCATCTCTAGTGTTAGTTATCCTCTGTGTCCACAAGGGCCATTTGCACAAAGCGGGGTAGGAGGGAGGGATGGTTTTCTCTTCATCAGGAAGAAGTGGATCTTCTAAAAACAGTCATTTTGTTTCTGCGTCTTCCCCCTCCCCTCCCCCATCACCCGCCCTTACATCTCGAGAGACGGGGTTGCGGGCTGATTCTCCACGTGAAGGGCCTCTCGACGCTCTCCAAACTTACATCATGCATTGTTTCGCCGCCTGGCGTGTTTTGCGGGCTCTTGGCCCATTCGGGTGGCGGATTTGAGTGTGTGTAGGTTAGTGGGTGGGCAGCAGGAGTGGGTTCTCTGCGAGGGGCAGGAGATGCTGGAATTCCTAATAGAACATAATTGAAAATGAGCACTTAGCCGTCGGCTGCAGTTTTTCCTCGTGTACGGTGAAGGGCTGCTGTAATCATGTGCTAGACACTAGCTATGTTTCCATCCACTTGTCAATCGAATTATCTGAAGATCGCTTAAAATATTAATGCGAATAAAGCCGGTGAAAGTGCGTTTCCATCTGAGAGCTTTAAATCCAATAGAAACTTGTGCGTAATGACGCCGCACGTTGTTTTGCGATCAATCGATTGTTGTATTGAATAGATTACTTGCATTTTAAGGTGTTTCCATTCATTAGGCAAACAAGCTAAAAGTTGCCTTAGAAACCTCTGAGTGTTTTGATGAAGATGCAGATGCACCTAGCATTAGCTTAATGCTACATGACAGTGGAAGTGACCTGTGGTTTGGGAACGAACGGCAGCGCTCCGATCAGTTCTGGGAGATCGTAGGTTGAAAGACTCCTGCTGTGTCTCTGAAAAGCTGGAAATACGTAGCAGAATCGACGTAAAACGTGATCGCAATTCACATTTTTCCGACAAAGAACTGTTTCCATCAGCATTTATCACTTGCGATATTTGTTATTCACGATATTAAATCAAACTTTACTGTTTCCATGAGGCATTTTTAATTCGATACAACTTAATGTGCATAAAAATGTGCGGATGGAAACAAACCTACTGTTGTACTCAAAATGCAATCAACAAGGGGGTTGGTGGATGGTTTGAATTTTACCCAAAGAGAAACAGATCATTAAGCTTCTGGACCGATCTGTCGCGCTAAACTTTTTGTCCTTCTTGGGGAAAGAGCTGCAGCCTTGAGAAGTTTTACTGAAATGCCACAACATTCAGTGAGTAGGCAGCTGAAGTGGATGGCATGCCCAAAGAGCCTCCACCTCAGTATTTCTTTCTCTTTCTCTTTGTCTTTCTCCTGCTGCCTCTGTCCATAACTTTCAGGACAAATGGTACACTCACCCTTTGCTACTTTTGCCACCCTCAGATACACTCACCATGAGCTTTCAGTGCATGCTTCACTCAAGATAAGTCCTTGTTCCATTTGTGCAAGTTGAAAGGCAAAGAATAAACTCTTTAAAAATATGTTGAGCTGAGGCATGATCACCTCTCTGAAGGACATGTTGCCAGGAAAGTGGAAGATGGTGAAATGGTCAGAAAATTCTGCTGAATGGCAAAATAACACTGCTATTTGCCTCCATTGTGCTCCATAAGGGTGTGAGGACACAAAATGTATTTACGGGGGTAACCTTGGGAGTGGAAGCAAATCAAAGAAGGAGAAGAAGAAGAAGTAGAGAGGAAGAGAAAGACAAAAGTAGAAGAGAGAGAGGCAGGAGCTGCCTGAGGAGTGGAGCGCACAGACAGGGGAGGTCACATGATCCAGTTCTGATAATCCACACATTTAAACGGTTCGACGGCGACGGAGCTGAAATTCTATAGCCGCCCGCCTCACTCAATCAGCCACAATATCTTGCTCCAGCAAACAGAAGCTGTGCTGCTGCCGCTTAGCACCAGGATAATGATCAGATTAAAAGCTTTGACTGGTGAGACTTGGACTAATGCCAGGTGATGGGAGCAATTTGCTGCCCAATCAACGTCGGACGAAGAGGAGGAGGGGGGGAGGGAGTGCACCATTGGATACCGGCGACAGCGGGGAGGGGTTAGGAGGGCTAGGAGAGGAGGGGGAGGTGTAGAGGTGGGGGGGGTGGAAGCATCCCAACCCCAAAAAGCAGCAACAGTTCCTACTGTCAGATTCCATTACACCCCAACCCACCGCTACGCCCACAACCACTATCAGCGTCCTCTCTCTACCTATAATCAACTTCCTCCTCTTCTTTCCTCATCTTCCTCGTAGCAAAGGCAGCGTCAAACACAATAAAAGCCGAGGAAGTGAGGATAAAACAGAAACTTAGGGCAGGCAGAGAGAGTGAGGAGATGAGAGAGACATGAGTGGGCCGGCGTGCTAATCATTGATCGGATGATTAAGGCAGATGAGGAGGGCTTTTTCCCTCCGTGAAGGATCTGATTGTCGGTCTCCTCCCGCCTGCTGTCCAGGGAGCACGCCGGCGGCAGCGGCTCCGGATCAATACACTCAATCACGGCTGAGAGGGGCAGCGTCAGTCACGCTGTGCCAGACTATTAGAAGCAAGTAGGCAGACAGTGAATAACTCCATGCTTCCCTGGTCCCACCTCACACCACAGGGGGAAGCGATGAACTGGCTGGCTGGAAGGAATGTGTATGTGTGTATTGTCACTCCTGCTTTTGGTTTGGTCAAAGGAGTAGTTCAACACTTTGTGGAAATCACCTCTTCTTACTGAAGGCCCTCACACAGCGGGGGACGTATTTTTCATGCAAGTAATTCATATATATTTCTTTTTTTTCTTTCACACAGACCACGAATGTTACAAACGTAAACAAACCGCTGCTGAATACTTGAGGGATAAATGGCGAGTATGCGTTGTACAGTTTTAAAGGAGACATATACTGCCCCCTTTCCACAAATTAAAATAGTTTCCAGGTGTCCGTGACATGCTTCGGTCAAAATCTCCCAAGGACCAAACATCACAGCTCTTTTCATCCGCTCAAAACAGCCCTGTTCAGAACGGCTGGTTTCAGCGCCTGTCCCTTTAAATGCAAATGAACCACTGCTTGCCCCGCCCCTTCTACCGGTCCCAGGTAGGGGTGGGATTATGCAAATTCGAAACCTAGTTACATCACTGGAAGACAACAGCTCGTAAAACCAAGTGGATTTCAGCCTAGGGAGCCTGCACATTACAGATTTTTTTGTCAATTCTCACATTTTGGGGGCCGGAAGGCAAGACAAACATCCAAATATAAAGGGCCTTCAAAAAGTGATATTTCCATAATATTTCCCCTTTAAGGCACAACATGGAGGCAAAGAACCACCTGATGCAAAGCGAAACTTATAATTATCGCGTCTGTTGCATTTTGAATGTTTTTGATGGTAACTTTTACGTGTAAGGGTCTTAAGACTGAAAATACGGACTATTATCTTAGCTGAGTAGGAAGCCAAGCTCTGTGCAAATCTAACAACATCACGGATTAACACAAACGGTATATTGCTTCCAAAATGAAAGTTGAAATTACATGCTTTGGATTAAAATGGTCATGCCTAGCCGCCATGCTACGGTAAGCTTGTTAGAGTGCTAAATTCAGAAGACGAAAATAATAGAGAGTTAACACTGGCGTTGCTGTCCATTGCTGGAGAAAGTCATTGTCAGGTGAAAGAATGAAGTTTGATGCTGAACTCGCAACTTTTCTTCTAAAGTGCCAAGTATGCAGCTGTAAATGACAACAATAGCTACATAGCTATAGCATATCTTATAAAAAGCTCCTTTCAGAGAGCACTGAGGCCCAGGTATAGTTGTTTTGAGTGGACACAATTATAAGAATGAGAGTTTTCCGTATAGCTATCCTGTGAGGCGCAGACCACCTTTAAATAAGCACTTAGCTGGACTTTTATTCATATGTATAAGGGTGTTGGAATAAAAACACAGCTCTTATTTTGTGATCCATTATGTGAAGCAGAGTATTTGTAAAAATCGATAACTGATACTTGAGCTGCACCTCGTCCTTGTAAGACAAAAGCAAATATTCCAGCACTTCACCAGTCTCGCTGACTTTAGAAATAAAACAGCAGCAATAACAATTTCCTTTAGTGTATCCTTCACCTTTTCACAATGCTCCCTTTAGATTCTCAAGTCCCTGCACTTCAAAAATATAACACTGAAAATCATTTTTTCCTCTTTGCAGACAAAAGGGAATAACAAACCACTGTGAGCTCTGCCGCTCTGATGTGGTGTCAGCAGACTTGTACATGCAGTCTAGCACTCGTCCTCCTCTTCTGCCTGAAAACCTTGTGCACTGACAGAAAAAAAGCCTCGTGCCCCTATAGACGACATCATCCTATGTGGTGGGTGAAAGACTTGTTAGCGCTGTAAGAAAGGCGGAGGGAGGACGGCACTTCTCAGACAGCTGTGTCCCTGACAGACAATGGATGGCCTGCGTCCATCTGGGTGCTGCAGCCCTGGACCAACATGATGTATACATCTTAAATAGCCAATGGGAGCCATCAATCCCTCCTTCACCATGGTGACCAGCGGTGACAGCCAGCCGAGGACCACCGCCCCTATCCATCATCTACTGTATCTATCTTTATCTTTTCTCGTGCAGACTGTAAACCAAAACAAATACATTATTTGGACATAAACAGATAATAGAGTCAAATGCAGTTAAATTTACACAAAAAAACTTTATTGAAAAAATAAAAGTTTGTCGATGAGAAATCACAGCAGAACGGATGTCCGGAAACTTCTCTTTTAATCCAACTTTACGCTGTTATGACCTAGTTTCGTGTCTGTCTATCTATCTATCTATCTATCTATCTATCTATCTATCTATCTATCTATCTATCTATCTATCTTTATCTTTTCTCATGCAGACTGTAAACCAAAACAAATACATTATTTGGACATAAACAGATAATAGAGTCAAATGCAGTTAAATTTACACAACAAACTTTATTGAAAAAATTAAAGTTTGTCGATGAGAAATCACAGCAGAATGGATGTCCGGAAACTTCTCTTTTAATCCAACTTTACGCTGTTATGACCTAGTTTCGTGTCTGTCTATCTATCTATCTATCTATCTATCTATCTATCTATCTATCTATCTATCTATCTATCTATCTATCTATCTATCTATCTATCTATCTATCTATCTATCTATCTGTCGAGGGTCTGTCTGTGTTCCCACCTTATCACCAGGTGTTTTAAATCCTGTATTATCCCTTCAGTAGACCCTGCGTTGGAGTTGAGTGTTTGCTGCATTCCTCTCTAATCTCTGCCTTTAAAAAAAATAAAAAAATAAAAAAAAACATCGCAGGCAACCTTGTCAGCCGAGCAGTGGAGATGCAAAGAGGAATTGGAGGAATGGCCTTGCTACAGGACCATTCTGAATATGTTAACAGCGCTGCTTCCCTTGAACTGTCACAACTTGAAAATCCACCGTGTTAAGAGCTTCACATGCAGGCGGCCATGAATATCTGCCGTTTCCATAGACTTGGCCACAGAGGCTCTTAAAAAGCACTTGTTGTAATACATGACCAATTTCCCGGCAGCGAGTGCAGGGGAGTATTAACATCTCCTCAGCCCGGTTCGGTTTTAATGTGACGGAGATGTTATTAGAGCGATCACAGGCCCAAATGAATGGCCAGTGGAAGCGCCACAGCGGGAGAGAGAGGGGGGAACGCACCGACCTTCGCCTTACCAAGGACAAGGACACTTGTGCTCGTAAAAAGGGGTGGTCCAATTGTTCACACCAGCCATGGCTGCAGACCGAGCCTTGAAGTCAGGCTTACATGTTCATATTACACCCGGTTAGTCAGCTGTTAGTTCACGCTGTCCGCAAATCAGCTTCAGTGATGATCTGAAGTCCTTTTAATACCATCTTAAAAAACCTGAGTATACCGCGTCTATAAAAGCTTGATGCCCGTGGAGAGGATCTGCTGTTTTGAATAATTTTCTAATCATTTATAATAATGTAAATTATGACAATTTCATGGTATCGCTGTAAAAATCATTTAATGATGATGAACAGATGCACAGAAATATTAAACGTGTGTTGTTGTGTTTTTTTGAAATTCACTCCTACTGAGCTCTTCTGTGTGTAAAGTGACTGATTACATTAAGAGACTTTAATATCTCCGCCATCCATTTGATTAATTTTGCTGTCCTGCATTGTTGTGGCAAGCAGTTCTCCCTGTGACGAGAGGTGCTTTCGTCTTTGAACACTTATCCTGGCTCCCTGCCCCCTTTGAAGTATAATTATTTCACTGTAATTAGAAGCGAATCATGCTTAGTAAACACAAAAACACGGTCTCTTCAGATTAATAAGCCGGGGTAATGCGTTAGGCATGGGGAGTTGCTTTGAATGGGCTTTGGCTGTGCTCCAATTCAGGCATGATTCTCATTGTGCAGCAGCTCCCAGCCTTGACGAACTGACCAGTGACTAGCAGAGGCGGGAGGTGTGTGCATGTGTGTGTGTGTGTGTGTGTGTGTGTGTCGGGGTGGGGGGGGTGTAGAGTGAAGACACAGCAGAGAAGCAGCACAGGTCTGTGTCCAACACTGGATTCTGCTATTGTTCCAACACAAAACATGTTGTTCTTTGTTGTCCGCTATTAATAATACATTGGCCCAAATCTGTAAGTCAAATCCAGCAGAATTAGGCATGAGGAGCCTTGTCAAAAAACACACACAAAAAAAAACCCAAACAAACTGACTGTTACATAACTTATGAGCATGCTGTGAGACTTTTCAGTCATGTAAAATTTAAGATATTTGATTAAAATTCCACCCTGACGTTTGCTTTTTCAGATAATTTGTTCAGTTTCTCTTCACTACACATTCAAATGTAATGGATATTTAGTTGAATTCATTTTAAACAAATGAAGAAAATAAAAGTGTTCCAGTTTTTGCACTTCCAAACACACATAATACAAACTGAATCTAAACAACAATCAATTTCATATCCAACTAAAACAAAAAGAACTCCTGCAGCCTTTCCCCTAAAACACATTCAATTAAGCTATCAAACCCAAAAAGAGGAAATGCTCTAATATTTACTTGGCCGTTTCAGCAGTTATGCAGAGGGAGGAGGGTGGGAGGAAGTGAGGGGGGGGCAGTTGGGGAGGGAGGGTGTCGCTCTCCCAGCAACTAATTACTTAAGCAGTTGTCAAAGGTTTGAAGCTCGCTCTTGAATTCCAATGAACACTGTCCATGGACAGCGGTGGTTTTGCATATATTATGAATATTTCAGCTTCTCCCAGTAACCTTGGTGTCGTTTGGCAGATAGGGGCTGGCAGAGAGCCATTTAAAAGCTTCTCTGTTGCAGAAGGGAGGAGACAGGGTATTAAGCTTTATCTATACTTGACATTTCGAAGCATTTTGTAATTAATTCATATAGAAAATCTTTCTCCCACCCTTTCTCTAAATGACTGGCTTTGAACATCCTGTAGCTAAAAGGTAAACCGCTTTTGTTTCTGTGAAAGGACACCAGACGCAAAACCAAAGTGCTACATGGCAAACCTACACATCACAACACAACACACAGAAAGCTTCAGGCACACACACACACCGCGCATCGAGTCAAAATGTGAAATTTGTTCTTTTTAAGCCAGAGGATCTTCCACTCCAGCTCGTGTGGACGTTTCTGATTAAGCATGCTGTTCAAGACTCAAGGTAAGCGCTCACGTCGCGCAGCAAGGCCCTGAATACCAGCACACGGCTCTGAGATTCTCAATGTGAATAAAGATGCACATGTAAATGTTAAGAAAAGTGAAAAGCGCAGCCAGATGGACAAAACTATAGTCTGTCTGCGTGTCACAACTCCTGGCACAGAGCCAAAGACACAGGTGTGTGTATATGTGTGTGTGTGAGGGACAGTGTGTTTATGTGTGTGTCATCTTTTAACACACAAACCGATCCTGTGATGTACAGAAGTCCCTAAATTCTAAAAGTTTCAACGCACACCCACAGCGTGCATGTTTTCTTCCTCCACCGATCACACAAATAGACAGATTTATTTTCCTATAGGCTACGTCTTGCTGTTTGTGTTGCTCGGCTGAAAAGATGAAACATTTCTAACTTTAGTCAGACCTCCAGACGCCGGCCACAACAATCCGGCCTCGCATTTTATATTTCTGCTGCTTATTTATGCTCCAAAAATGGCCACCAGCTACCACAAGCATCCATGTTGAACAGATAAAAACCCACAATGCAGCTGGACTGTTTAGTTGGAGACTTAGTTGAGACTGGATGAGAGAGCAGAGATGAGACGTGGTGTCTCTCTCTTAACTCAACACAACTTTGTTTTCCTTGTATTATCAATACTAGTGACTCAAGTGACATCACTTGAGGATAGTATCAGAGACGGAAAATGCACAATACAACTTGTAAACAAACTTATTGATCACAGATTTAATATGTCCAAATATATTAGACCTATTTTTTCCTTATGCAGTGATCATAACGCGGATAGCTGCAAGAAAAACTGGCAACTTTCACAATGCATTTTAGGCTAATGATGTGATGATTGGCACCGATCAGGCGCACTTACATAGTTCAGTAAAATGAACACAGGACACAGGATACAGTACATTAGATACAGTCTGAAAATCACAGGACATGTCTGTTCTGATGATACAAGTCAGCTGTGTAACACTCAAGCATGTTGGAATCACAATAGCCTAAGTGTAAAGCAGCATCCCTCAACAGAGCACCAGTCAACACAGTGATATGGACAGAACAGAAAATAGCATGCACACACACCGACACATATTGCAAACTTACTTTGAACGGAGTTATCTCGTCGTCCACATCCTCATCTAAAGTCCTCCATATCGAGGCTGGAGGACCGGGCTGGTCTTGGATCCGTGGCCGCTGCCTGAGCACCACCTGCGGCTGTTAGCTAGCAGCGCTGAGCTCCCGCTGCTGTGTGTGGCTCCTCCGGCTCCAGCTCCGTCTTCAACCTCACACGGTTTCGCTGAAATATCCGATAAGGAAACGGAGTCTGAACAATTAAAACATTCACGGGCATCCATTATTAGTTAGTAGCTACAGGCTTCTTTTCTAGAGGAGGGTCTGGCGAGCGAGACTAGCTACAAGCTAAATGCTACAACTTCTCTGTTCCGGTCTCCATATTCAGGTTACCTGGCAACGTACAGCCAGCCAGGCCGTGATTGGCTCTCACAGCCATCAATCAAAAACACGTCACACACTTGCTGTAAGGTGCACTCAAAGGAAATTAAATAGGCTACCTAGATTAAAAGAAAAAACAGCAGAATATACACAAACACAATAAAAACAAAAGTCCTATTTTTAATATTAATTTAAGTATTAAGTAGGCTAAATTAATTAATAAATTAAAAGAAAACAACACAAACGTATACTGTATCTGGGCATGTTGGACCTACAATTACTTAGGCTACTGAGTTGCCATATTAACCACATAACTAAATAAATAAAACAAAAATTGTATTCTCAACCACCGTAGTATTAATATTGTCTTGTGAACTATCAGGCAGGAGGATAAAGTTTTTTTAATTGAATTGAAATCTGGGAAATGTGTACAAAAGTATCATGCTCCTGACTGTTCCCACTTTTGTTAGTACCTGATTATTATTTTATTAAATCTATGAAGATGTTTGAGATGTTTCCCACCTGTGCTCTACACGTCAGGCAGCTGAGTCAGGTGCATGTGCTTAGATACGACAGGCCAGCCGCACGGTGTATTTAAATTTCTAAAATCCTCGTGTTTTTGGGGGACTGGATAAATACCATATCCATGTTTTCCTTGATGGAGGCTGAGCTCTTCAGTACTGTAGATGTGATATTTGCAGTAGCTCAGCCTCTTTGCTGGAGGTGATGTCAATCCACTGAGATGACTAGGCAAGTGTAAAGACTTCAATCTGCGGCTGTGGCTCATCTAAAGCCGAACCCATCCACACCATTGTGTCCATTTTCTAAAAGAGTGAGTGAGTTAGAAACAGCGTGGGGGTAGTGAGTGTGTTTGTGTGTGTATGGATTTGTTTGTGTGTGTGTGTGGAGTGAGTGTGCCTGTCCAAGAGCTTGCCAACTGGGATTAGGGGAATGTGAATCAGTGAGGGACCACCGCGGTGGTATCCAGTGGTGTTGAGTGTGCCCCCACCCTCCAACACACACACACAAACCACAACCACCCCCTCCCTCTACCTCCACCCCTGTGCTCTCTTTCACAATCCACCCCCCCTCCCTCCCCCCCTCACCTCTCCTCTCCTCCCTCCACCCCCACTCCATCCTTGTCCCTTGTTTCTGCCTCCAGCTTTAGCACTTCCTAGTTTAGTTCTGCCCGAGTGCAGAGCGGCTCTCTCTCCAATTTAGTGAGTGGCAGGGAAGATGCGGACTGGCACCGCACTGATTCAGTGAAGTGTGTGCGTACATGTGCATGTGTGTGTGTGTGTGTGTGGAGAGGCCACAAAGAGAGAAAGAAAGAAGGGAAGAAATGTAAAAGTATATAACATTTAAGTATAAATATAGCTCATTAGCAGATGAGCAATGTCTTCATTTCACCCCTTTAATCTTTGAGTGAGTGTTGCCATGTGACCTGTGTCTTTCCTAATTAATAACCCCTTCGTGTGAGAGAATACGCAGCCAAAGAGAGGCTTCAAAAAAAAAGAAAGAAAGAAAAAAGAGGCCAAATCATATCTTCCATCAGCTTCGATGCTTTATCTCTAAATCCTCTCTTTTCATAGTGAAGACTGGTGTTTGCACAAGGGCTGCTTCCATGTGAAGCCTGTATCTGTAGAAAGCTCCGGCTCTCTATGAGAAGGCCAGCGCTCAGTCTTCAGGGTGCCATCCTGTGGCAACATCAGAAGAAATGTCAAAGATTTTGAAGGCTTGGTTAAATACGACTGGATTTCTTTGCCTTAAACCTTCAATGACATTTTTGGCTGTCGGAAAGGTCAGCGTGCAGCTCCTGTGAAATGCTAGCTCTTTTGGGGTGAACTTCAATACAGGATAATAAATCCCTCTCTCTATTTTTCCCCTCCATACTTCCAGCGCCCGCCACAATAGCCGGTCAACAAGTAGGAAAACATACAGCGTTTGATGGATATATCTGTGTGGCGTGTCTTTTGTCCGATAAATCTCTTTGTCCTGAAGCAATTACGATATATTTTTGTCAGTGAACTGCACGTCTGACATATTGTCTACAGAATCATTAAATACATTTCATTCCAATGCCAAGCCAGAACAAATCGACTCTAAAAGCAGGATAATGAATGTTCTCATCTAGGGGGTAAGTGCAGTGTTTGTTAATTGAGATTGACACTTCACTTGTAATGAAATTGGATAAAGCGTTGCCATAAATATCTGTAAATAAAGGTTTTAAGTTCATAGATTTGAGGTTTAACATTTCACTACTGCAAACTGTAGTGTGGTTTCATAGTCATAATACAAAAAGATTGATTGTTTGATTGTGTAAATGTTTGGATTTGTTGCAGCAATTCCATGTCATTCAGAGCCTTTATTCACAGATACAGCAGCCAACACACATTTTATAAATTTCATTTTTACAATATAGCCTACTATTTAGAGCTTAATAGCTTAAATATTTCCTATCAGTGGTTCCCAACCTGTGGGTCAGGAGTCACTGCTGGGGCACAAGGACAAGGTATACATGCACATTCACCACGCTATGAGATAATAACAGAACGTTGCGAGACAGAGTTGTTTTAGAGGCAAATACAGAGACCGTTTGCCTAAAAACTGCCCTCGACAGGAACGCGGTTTTGCATGAATTTACCTCTAAAACAACTCTATCTGGTAACGTTCTGTTATTATCTCATAGCGTGGTGAATGTGCAGGTCACAACTTGTCCACCAGAGCGTTTTGGAGTTGGATTGAGATGTCACATATACAATAAGAGTCAACTTGAAGGTGAGATGGAGAAACTTCAGAGCAAACGTAACGAGCACTGAGGGAAGTGGAGATGGATCGAAGAGCAAGAGCCTGAGAGAAAAAAAAGGGAAAGAGACCAAGGAGCTGAAAGTCTGAGAAGTCAGAGAGAAAGGGTTGAGGAGGAGGAGAAGGAGAAGGAGGCAGGAGGCCAAACTGAGATCATCAGACTCCGCCCAGCACCGGCCTGCTGCTGCTGCTGCTGCTGCTGCTGCTGCTGCTGCAACAAGCCAAGTATCAAGCAAGTATCTCATTTATTTCTCACCATTTCTTTCAAAGTGCATCCTTTTTACATGCTCGTCACATTTGTTTTGTTCCTATAAAACAGCAGAGAGACCCCAGACGTCCAGGGCCCTGCTCCGGCTGCAGGAGTCTGGACCGTCTGCACAGGAACAGGAGGAGATGGAGAGGAAGAAAGAAGAGACCTGTAGACTCAAAGACCCGTATGGAGTGATTATAAGCCATTTGAGTGAGCAGGAACAAGATCCTCAGGAGAAACCTGCTCTTACCTTTAAACCTTCTTCATAAAACTTGTTATTTTGTGTTATTTCTATAAAATATGTTGGTTTTTGGTTTTTTTTTTAAACATAATCTCACACCTTTACCTGTTCACCTATCCTTAATCCTTACTCTGAACTGGATCAACTCACAGCCTGGAAAACAGGGAATCTAAGTTACATACTTCTGTAAAGGAACAGCATCATGGTGCTAATTGTAAATATTGATCACAGAGCCAGGTATTGGTTTACAATCCCTTTTCATTAGTTGCAGTTGTTTCACTGACAGAGAACATGTTGTTAACAGTCGGCAGAATTATTGTGAAATATAATACTGAGAGTGTATGAGGATGTCATCATTATCTCAGGTGCATTTGACAGGGGGTAGACAGTAAATACGTCATTATCAGAACTGGAACATGGAGCTCCAACTTCCCCGTGCACTTGAACGCCTCTGCTGTAATTCTACCCCTGGCTTTACCAGAGGATGTTGCACTCCACCGTCCACCAGTGATGCACAATTACTCCTTCAATATGATGCCACACAAAGACGATTTGGAGAGATGGAGAATCTGATGAAAAGCATTGAACAGGAATTAAATCATGTTTTCCACACCATAGGTTCAGAAAATGGTGCTTGAGACACTGGAGAGCCCAGAGGCAGATTCCAATCTGTGGGCTGAAATTGGAAATGAACAGCGGTCCCGTCTCCATTCTGACAGCCTTGTGTCAATAAAAGTCAGTTTCCCTCCATTGCTTCCCATCGCTGACCACAAAGGGGACTTTTTTTTCTTTTCTTTTTCTTTTGGCAGCTACAAGCCACAGCGACGGATGGCTACAGTACTCTAACCTGCAGAAAATGGTGATTGCATTTGCAATAAGTTGGATTTTAATGATGAATCAGAGCATATACAGAGAGAGGACAAACACAGTCTGTGTTATATTATATATACAGCAGCGAATTGGTTGTTTTCTGCCTCCAGAGTGAACAGCACACGCCGGCTCCCTGTGCTGAGGAGATCATATAGTGTGATTTATGGTTCTGGGGTGAATTATGGAAACACTGACCTTCCCTTTACATCCCATCAAACAGATAACTGGCCAGTAAGTTGCTGTTATGATAGCAGGAGGAGGGGTGGAGGCACTGTCATGTATGTTTACATGTCCTGTTGCGGCCTGAACGGCAAATAGAACCAGATTCATATCGGACACCGCCGCCTTTGATACATGAATAGGAGTCGGATATTTTGGATGTGGGTTTGAGCTCCCGCGTGATGCGTGATGGGATGTTTTTTTTTTTCTTCCAACATCCATATACATTTTGCAGCTACACGCTATACACAACCTGCACCTCACGGCCTTGGCTGTACAAAATAACATTAACGGTTGCATCTCTAATTTTTTCTTTTCCAACAGAATGTCATGACAATACCATCTCAGAGGTTTTTTTTTATATTATTATTTAGAAAGAAAGAAAAAAAAAAAAAACCTTCATCTCCCCCACCTTTGTTTGCACTTACAATTTGCATATCAAAGAAATCCCATTGGGACCTGCTTTGCATATTTACATCTGATTAGTAACTTTAAATGAACATGTCAAAAATGGTCGAGTTTTCTTTTTTGAATGTGCGAGGACTACCTAGCTTGTATAATTAGTGCCAGCACATGTAACGTAGCCAAAAAACAAAACAAGCTGATTTCAAACAGCACAAGAGGCACCTTTTATATTGCCTTTCATTAGGCGTACTCAAATATTCCTGTCTCACCTTGGACCTCAAAGCTTGCTAAATGATAACTCCCTTCGAATGATAAAGACAAAAATATGTACTGTATGTTTGTGGTAATATTTCTTTGCAATGACATTAGGTCTTGTAAATTCTATCAGTTTGCTTCTGATGGGAATATTTTTAGATGTACGGAGGAAGAGTTTGAAAAGAGAACGTCTGGGTTCAAGGTCACTTAGTTCTGTGACAAAAACAATCTGTCTGCTTACCGTCATATAGTTCAAAGTCACAATAGGGTAAAGTGATATTCTGTCTTCTTACCTGACAGCAGAGTATGTCTCAATGCTGACATGTTATTCCTCTCATTCTGGAGACCACAAGTGAGATCTGAAACCAAATTTAAACATTTTATTTTCCCTGTGTTTTGTCACATGTGGGAGGGACAGACTCGAGGGCCTGCGCCTTCTTATTCCCACCAAGTTGAAAACTTGACATGTTTGACGTTCAGTGTGTGTGTGTGTGTGTGTGTGTGTGCATTGCAGCATGTTAAGGAATTGAAACCAAACTTTTCCCAGCTGAAACTTCCTGCTCCTGCAGGCCACAGTCTGCACACAGGGAGCCTAAAAATGAACTAACTATGTGATTATTAATTGGAGTCTATTTTGATTCAGTATTCCACGCTGCATATCGTCACGGGTCCTCAGTGGGATTGTGTCTGCGTAGCAGTGTGTTGGGTGGGGGGAGAGAGAGGGAGAGAGAGAGAGGTGGGGGCAGTCTGGAAGGCTGTGCCGTTAGGAGCACGGCTCGCTACCCGCACATCGGCATACCAATGAGTGGGGTTAAGAAGGCACGGCTCCTCACGGAGACACCGTTCCTTCAGCAGACCCAATCCGCCAAGTCTCCACGGACCTATTTCCAAAAGCTGCTCCTAATGTGGGCCTGTGTCAATCACCCCACAGACACCTCCTCCTCGCCCCCCCTCTTCTCCTGTCCATATGAAATAGTCATACATTAGGAACCAGGGGACAGCACCTCGCTGTCTAGGAGTCCTCATGTATTCTAATGCAATTCAAAAGCTGTGGGTAGTTAAGAGGAGGACAGTAGCTGCTCGTTACACCCGCTCTCTATGGAAGCACTTCCTCCTTTTTTTTTTTTTTTTTAGTTTTTCAAAGAGTTGGATTTCGACATGCGAGAACTCGGCTTTCTTTTGTCTCTGTTTGTTTGTTTATGAAGAGTCATACTGTGCAGGCAAGGAGAGGCTTTAACAGAGGGAGCGTTGTTCTGTCAGCCAGTGGACGGGGGCTCGATATTGGATCTCGCAGTGACATGTTTATGTGACAACATCGTTTGACAGCTTTGACACTCCATAGACAAAACACCTTCAGAAGAGCAGACAGTATGCCCGCTCAAAACAAAATATAGGGATACCTTTTTTTTTGCTGCCAAATGTAAACTAAGTTGATGGACTAATTTTTTTATTTATTTTTGTTCAGACTTAGGCCTCGGAGTGCATTTCAAACATCGTCACTGCTGCATCTGGCAGCCGCGTCTGCAATGCCTAAAATTATAACGTGTCTTGACTGACGGCTAAAAAATAAGCAGCTGGATGCAAAATGGTGATTGTAGTTCAGATGAAAAAAGTCAAGATGTTTACGAAGAAAGAGCAGTTTCACTACAGAGCCAGCATTAGCTTTAGCGTTAGCATTAGCTGGAGGCGTACAGCAAAGGTCCATGGTTTGGACTTGGACCAATGGCTACTGTGGTTAGGATTAGGTCCATTGATTGATTGATGATGTATTGATGGATAAAAGGATTTCAAGTCTACTTTTTTTTTCTTTAAATGTTTTTCCAGGTTGAGGAAGAGAGAGAGGACAAGAAATTTCATGTCAGCCTTCAACACAAAGCTGCCTCCCATTTAGTTTTGGACATAACAGCAAGATCTGTCCATTTCAAATCAATGAGGAGCACACACACACACACACACACACACACACACACACACACACACACACACACACACACAAAAGAAAAAAGAAGAAGAGAAAATCAGAAACCTCTTCTTACAAACTTTGGTAGAAAATTGTGTTTTCATGTAGCCTAACACCCAACGTCTTGTAGCAGATTGTAAAAAGAAATATTTTCAGGACCTTTAAATTGGTCTTTAAATGTTTTCTTTATTTTCTTGGTCAAGTGCAAGGTCCAGTTGAAATATCTGCAAAGCTAGGGAGGGCTTTGCTTTTAAAAAAGATGCACAATAAGGTTCAGGTTTTTTTTTCTTTTTTAGAAAACTGTGTAGGCCTATTTATCGTGGAAATTCCTACCCATAGCTGTGATCTGTGAGTATTTAAAGCAGCAGGATGGTTGTGTTTACCACTCACACAATGCAATGGGCTCATTTATAGTGTGAACAGTGATGTGATAACTTTTAAAAGGAGTAATCAGTAGTCAGTAATCTACAGTAATTACCTCTCCAGAGCAATTTGTCCCCAACACTGACTACTTGTGGGTTGGTTTTGGTCTCACTGGGGAATTGTTGATACAAGAAAAAATACAGAATATCACCGGACGAACTAAACGTTTTAGGTAAAGCGAACTGAACATATAGCTATGTAGCTACAGTTTGGTGTAGTTTGGACAACGTCTGCTGGAGTTCAAACCACTTTTTGTTCCATGGAGAAACACTGAAACTCAAGACAAGCTCTGCAGTTTGGCGCACAAAGGTCTTGGGATTGGACGAACCAAGTTTGATGACGATCAGATCAGTTCTCTAGGAGCTAGACCAAGACCAAGTCCAAGACTGAGACCAAACCAATGCGAGACCATTTACAAAACCATTCCTGTATTTAGTACCAGTTCTTATAATAAGCATGTGGCTTGATATTTACATTATTCCTTTTTAATGTAAGATCTATAATGGAAACAAAGTTTGGACTGAACAGAATCACACAAGTCTCTCACTTTTGGCACTGGTGCAACCAAGTCTTTCAGATAACACAAGCATATACTTCTGAACAATTTAGGCAAGGCAAGGCAAGGCAATTTTATTTCTATAGCCCGTTTTTACAAACAGTTTGTCTCAAAGGGCTTTACATGGCATCACAACAACATCCTCTGCCCTTAGACCCTCACATCGACTGAGGAAAAACTCCATGGAAACCCTTTTAACAGGGAAAAATTGGAGAAACCTCAGGGTGAGCAACAGAGGAGGGATCCCTCACCCAGGACGGACAGACGTGCAATAGATGTTGTTACATACAAGAAAACAGTTTATAGTTTAATCATCTTAAAGTTATTGAATTACATCACATAATCCAAAGTGAGCGAATGACAGGGAGAGTCCAGCTCGACCAAGACCGAGACAAGACCAAGACCTTTAAAATGTGGTCTCGAGTACCACAACACTACCAGGAGGAGTTTGTAAAAGCAGCCCATAAATCAACAGCACATGTGTGTTTAAACCATGGCTAAAGGAGGAGCCCCTTCTTTAAATCAACTCCATTAAACATGTGTTGGAGCAGGTTTATAGTGTCGGCCTACAGTATAGACTGATAATAATAATAAACACTATTCCAATAGGGTCGTCACATCATATAAAAAAGTAGGGATCATCCTTTTCTATCCTGTATTGACTCCTGATTTATTGCAGCCTGGGGTCTTATCACTCTACAGCGAACACATTATCCCACTATAAGGAGTCACACTGCGGTGCCATGGAGGCAGCTGGCACTAAGTTCCTCCATGACCAAGGATCCAATCTCCTCTGGGGTCAGAGTACATGAAGCGTCCATGGCTCGTCCAATAGCACCATGCTTGGCTGAGTGCGGCACACGCTGGGCCGGAGCTATGGTGGCATGGACCACGGGACGTGAGCTAGGATGAGTAAACCACAGGGATCTGAGTGGATTTACTCTCCTGTCAGCATCCTTTCTGGTCAACAGAGGAGCTATTGTGCTGCCTCAATATGTTAGCAGCAACACAGAGACAAAGAGGGACTGAGGGAGACAACAAATAAAGACAGGTGGAGAATGGTGTTCACAGACGGGAGGTAACAAGGACGCCTCATTCATTTTTTTTTTTTTTTTTGAAAAATTGGCTTTTTATCACAGAATTAAACCATGATAGAAAAAAGGAACTGAAGGCCATGAAGCTTGAAATTATCAACACTTGAAGTATAGTTTTTTGCTTTGCTTATACTGACGTACAACTTATCTCCCAACTTAATTTAATATATGTGAAAAGAAGATGATAACCCAATTAATTGTGAGGAACTCTGCTATGTAGAGAATGTGGATTTCTTTCAAATAAATACAAAGTGTTGAAGGCTGTTCCTTAGAAAATCTTTCTGCTGGAAAATTTGGCCAAAAATATTTATTGATTCAACCACATTCATTGTCCTTAAATTAATTTTTTTCTTTTTTAGCACGCAGACATTGTGTATTAGCGCTAATATATCACTGACTAAACTCAGTCTTTAGCAGAGTCTCTGAAAATGTTGTGTTGGAATATAAAAAAAAGGAAAGGGTCACAGGAAGATGAAAAAAAATATTGTGTTTGAAGGCATCGCCTTTGAAAAGTTGTTGGATGCCAAAATCTGAGACACCAACACGGTGTCAGGATAAGCGAAGCGGCGCTGCAGCGGTGACAGCTGTAATGAACAATTCACATGGTTGTTGTTTTCGCCTGCTGCTTTTGTGTGTTACCATTTACTAAGGGAGCGTCTGACTTAGATTACTTTTCCTCTTCACCTTCATCCACGTTGCACAATTCTCCTTGAATCCATTGAATTAGTTGTTGTGAGGCTTAAGAGAGCTTGTTTCCCTTTAAACTTCTGTGCATTTATATGTATTTATTGTAAGTATCACAGCTGCACAATATGGAGTCAAGTGAATTAATTGTAAGTGATGAAACAGACAGACAGACAGACAGAGAGCAGCTGCACCTCCTTTTTGAGAGGAATCAGACTCTGCTTGAACTGTTTTCTCCTGATAATGAACTAATTAAAATCACTCTGCCGGCAGATTTTATTGTTTCAATTAACACAATAACCTGTGAAGAATTTGCTTATTAGTAAATGTTTATATAATGGACAGTAAGAAAACCATTCGGGGTCAAAAAACAGAAAAAAAAGAGGGAAATACAGTATGTATTTTCTCTTATTTCACTTCAACCAACAGTGCCCAGTTGATTCAGTCAATCAGTACTTTTACATGACACTGGACAACTAAAGTTCAGCTAAATGTTATTCCGATTCAGACTGGACTTCTCCACATCCGACTAAAATGAGTTGGGACGAGGAAAGACTTAGCTCTGAGCACTGCCGAACTTGGCTGTACATGTAAACGCACTGAGAGACATAAGTGGCTGACACTGAAACGCTCCATGAACAGGATGCACTCATTTACATTGATCATGATGTCATCACTGTCTTCCGATTCACATAATTCACAACATAGGCTGTCAATAAATGAATAGATAATGCTACAACTCCATAAAACACAGGTAAAGATACCGAGGCAGAAGACCAGGTTGAATAAAACCATGTATGCAAAATGAAAATGAACAGGCCACAGCATTTAAAGGGGAATGGTCTCTTCTCCTCTGTGTCTCTAACCCTCCTCTCCACCATGTGCATTTGTTTTTAACGAACGGTGATGAGAAATCAATCCATGGAGTGGTGGTGGATAACGTTATTTATCATCTACCATGTTACCATGTGTATATTTGTGTAGTCTTATCTGTCATGAACAAGAGATTACGGGTTACGGGGCGCGTTATGTTTGTGTGGCGGTGTCGCAGAGACGAGAGATGGGACACCGGGTCGGAGGCTCTGATTTTACAAGGTTGGTTTTCAGCCAAGAGACGCTAGGTGGAAGGCAGAGAGCCTCCATTCTCCCTGGAACTAGTTACAAGTCATTTATTAAACCAGCACTGTTACTACACAGCTGATTAAGGTACAAATGTAGCAGAGTTAAGGTAAAAACCCTGCATAGTTCCTCTTTAAGAGAGATTACCTACTACTTAAAATAAGTTTTAATCCAGTCTCTGTTTTTCTCATTAGCAAAATAAAAGTCCATAAAGTAATTACAAGCCATAATAGCAAAGAGCTAAAAGTTAAGTACTGACTTTTTTTGTTGAAAAGCGAACCATTCGAATAAGCCGCCCTTCCAACCACGACAAATTGTGCACTTTTTCTACAAATCCATTTCATATGATAAGACCTTGAGTTACACTTGATTCATAGAAAAATAATAATAAAAAAAAAATCTACCATCCTCTTTCCACAGTTACTACAGTATATAGCATGAAGCACAGTGGAGGAATTTATCATTACTGTGGGAAGCCTGACGGTATGTGTGCTTTTAAAATTAATGACAAGAGCACTCTGACTTTTTAGTCCATCTAAAATTTTCATTAAATTTCATTATTCAGCTGTCTCTGTGGCCCTGAATTAATAAACTGCAGGTATTATATCATGAATTCATATTACATTTGAGACCGATAGAGCCAGGTATGCTGCTTTACAATATCCTCAAAACATACAATTAAAACTAAGTTCAAAGTAGTTTCTTTAACGTGAGACTTTTCTGCCTCGAGGACAAAGGGGAAGACAGCTGCTGCACACACACACACACATACACACACACATACACACACACATGCTCAGATGCTATTTTTGTAGATGCTGAAATCAATGGTCCCAACATGTATCACTCAATGTGAACACATCTCTTTTTATACTGACACTGACAGATGAAGAGAATATGATAAAGATTTTCCCTCAATGGTTGAAAACCTGCAGGCGTTAATGCAACTGATTTATATGAAGTTAAAGACGCCACCTGCAAAAAAAAAGCCCTTTATATTTAACATGGTTAAATAAAACGTCCAGGAAAAGTAATCATACTTGGGCCCACATGCTGGTTTTCCTCTGGCCCATACAGTCTGGTTTTAAGATGCTCCCTCCACACCTGGCAGACAGCAGCGAGCCAGACTCTGCTCAGATTTGGGAGTTCAGTACGCGGGGCGCTCAGCCTCGGGGGGGGGCAAGGACCCAGGTATGTGTTGGGCCAGAATTGAGCTACGTGGGACCGACAAAACTGAAAATCATTTCGGCGGAGCGAAGGGAACATTTCAGCCTCTGCAAAAGTCATCACAGGCGAAAACAGAGAAGAAACACAACTGGCAGGATTTAACTCAAACTCAAATTATCTCTGACAGACACTGTCAGGGAAAAAAAAGACCTTACTGCTTTTTAAAACACACATTTTTACATAAAACATCTGTATCGTTTGTCTGATGTTTTTCCAACAGGGAGAGAAAAATGTTTTTGTCAGAACTCAGACAAAATGGACAATTTGCTGTATCGATATATTTTTTTCTTTCTACATAGCAGATCTCTGTTGTGTTGATGGTTCCTGTTTGTCCACCACCCTGCAGTACAGTAAGTGTGATGCCGCTGAGGTCAAAGCTACTTTTAGGCCGTCCAAAGAAGCAGAGGTGGGAGGTGGCGGCGTGAGCAGCTGTTAATAGCACTGCCCTCTGTACTTCAGCAAAAAGTCAGATTTTTACATTGCACCAAGGAAGCGCTGCCTTTCACCACATATCTCGACCTCATGATGGATGTAGAGGAAATAAGCGGGTTTAAAAGACAAAAGATAAGAATTAGAATGATTAAAATCATGCAAATAACTACTGTATGTTTCCAACCTGGCTTTAAAGAAACTGACAGAACAACTGAACGCTGCTTGACTTAATTTGGTTCTGGTTCAGGGTCCAGACCACCTTAGGGGGTCTGGATGCTTCACATGGACCCTAATAAATCTAGTAAAGCATGTTCTGAGGTCGGATGCAACATGGTCCAGTTTCCTGGTGTGTGTAAGGACTGCAGCGTTCTGGATCAGCAGCTGCAACACGTCTAATTGGATCTCATTGTTTAGACACCAGGTAAAGACACTATTACATTAAAATGAATGCATGGACATTGGACAACAGTTTTTTTGGTTGTTGTACAATTTCTTTTTTTGCTATTATTGATCGACATAAGAATAAGGGAGGCTGCAGTTGTGATAAAAGGTTTGTTCTTGGATTTTGGCTCTCAAGTACTATTTGTATGAGTGTGTGTTTGTGTTTGTGTGTGTGTGTGAATAGCTCCATAACATTGTGTGTGTCCTTGATTCACAAAACCTGTTTAATTCATCAAATAAAACACTTACAAATCCAAAGCATAAAAAAATCTGAAACCACTGTTTACTTACTTGTTTAGAGTTAGAGTTTCTTCTGTTTTGCCATAATAATAATAATTATTAATGTCTTTTTTATCATTCTACATTAATAGAACAATGTGAGGCCACTGGTAGGAACAGGAAATTATTTGTGATTTAAAAAGAGGACCAGGATTAAACATTTAAACCAAGACAAGTAGATATAAAACACACAGTAAAACATAAATCTATGATCATAATCAGTGCTTGGCCATTGGGCTGTATGTTAAGAGTTAAATCTCACTGGATGATTAGCAAGTTCCTTTGTCATGTTCCTGTGTATGTACGTCCCCCCCACTACAGACCATAATTGCCTGCACAAGGCCAAAGCAAAACAGCTATGATGATTGCTGCAAAGTAACAACGCAGTCTTATAGGTAAATTCCACACACAAATAACTACTTAAAGCGCTCGCGGTGATTTATAAGATCCTTTCAGAGCTGCTGTCTGAATGGAGAGAGAACGACTCAGTTCAATACACACTCAATATGTTTTCACAGCTTCAGTGAGGATAATTACTCTGTTTTATTTTAAAATTAGAAAAAAAAATTATGTTTAAAATTAAAAAACATCAATTTGAATGACTTGCATGCATAATCAACATGCAATTGAGAGATAATGTTGATATTGGCATTGGTATCCGTTCATCAAGGTGCGTTTATCAATGGCAGTGGGTCGACCACCATAAACTCACTGTACCTGCACATAAACATAAATATATGAACCTGTGTATTAATTGAATAGCTGTGAATGCACATGAACGAGATGCAGACTGAGCACAGTTTGATATGAAACACAGTGTTATACAATATCTATAGTAGGGGGGTTGAAGACGCCTGCTGTCGACTAATTTGTGTTTAATTCCCCTATAAGAATTAAGGTTATATAGACATAAACCTCCTGTTGCAGAGAACAGAACAAACCATGGAAGATAATGGAGACAAAATGTAACTAATTGTCATATAACCCTCAAATTGGGGGCCATGAAAGTGTCTAAATAATGGCAGCTAATTTGCCTTGTATTGTGCTTTTCTTGATGGGTTTAAATTGAATGAGTCAGGATCCATTCTGGCGTAATGTGAAAGCCGGGGCACCGGTTCACACCGGAGACATTCAAGGTCGAGCTGCTCCAAATGAAGGCTTGACGTCTTCACGTCGGGGGAGTGAAGAGATTTAAAGTAAGGCAGCTGAGTCAATGGACGGTCCGGTTGCATATTTGGCACCTTATACATGCAACCTTGAGTTATTGTTTTTTTTTTTTGTCCCTCCCTTCCCTCCCTCCCTCCTCCCTGCATTGAAAGCTTTTCTAGCCCTTCTCAAAATTATATTCTTTTTTGTCACCCACATTTAATGGCACAATCAGGCAGGAAAAAAAAATTGCAGTCACAAATTATTCATTGTAATCCTCCATTTGAGGACCCTAATGCCTCTAATTGGGCTTTTATGACTTACAAACTGTATCTTCCTTTCTTTTTCTCTCTCTCTCTCTCTTTCTTTTTTTTTTATTTTTTTATATATTTTTTCCCCTCTGGCGTTTGTTTTTCTTCCTTCCCGCCATGGTGCGGAGTGACATTGAGCCTCTCCCTGTCGGGGTGCTCTCTTGTCTCACTCCAGTGCACATTTTCGCTGTCCCCCTCCTCTCCTCGTCCCCCTCCTCCTCCTCTCCTCCCCCCCAGACAATGAGCTTTTGACTGAATACATTATCTGAGCTGTTGTCCTGTTTGTTGTTGTTTTAGCATCCAAGAAAAAGAGATGAATTATTAATGACGACAGACAAAAAAAAAGAAAGAAGAGGAGAGGAGAGCAAAAAAAGAAGAAGAGAAAGTGTTTTTTAGGAATGCTGCGGCTCCATCAAGAGGCCCGCGGATAAGACCGTACAACATAAATCTTTTTATAACACGGCCTGAGATTTATAGTGTAATATCATTGTACGCATCACAAAGCTATAAAATACCTATGATAGTTAAAATGTAGGTACAGTAGAATAAAAACAAGACTGTGGGGAACAGCTGAGCACAGGAACTCAATTATAGGCTACTCATAGGTATTTTAAGCTCCACACAATTCACACTAAACTGCCTGTGTCACTAAAGAAGAGAGTGGTTTATCACTTTATATTATATATACTTACATACTTTCTGTCCACTTATAATATATTGTTTAAACCATTGAAAAAAAAGTGATTATTGCTCCATTTAAAGTTACAATGGTGCATTTTGTATTGTTGCGTTTTGTATTTGCAGCTCTACCTGCAAGGGCAGAGGAGTGCACAGGTTTTTTAAATGTTGAAATTTGAAATGCTAAATTCAAATTTAAAAAGAAGTAAAAAATAAAATAAAATAAAATAAAAAATTGGTAGATGGTCTGGTTTCTGCATAAAGAAACTGCCTTTACTCTATAATGGGAATCAACTGCTGCACAATGACAAACCAGGAACTGGAGGAGGAAGTCACACTGGACCAAACCTGACCGCCTGACGCCTTCGACTTTCACGAGTTGGTGTGGTTGTCAATAAAGATCCCGAGACTATAAGAGACATTATGTTGCTGCTTGTTAAACCCATTCCTCAACTTGTCCTTTCCCCCATAAAGAAACATTTCTATGGAGTCGAGACGCCTGTAAAAAAAATAAAAAAATAAAAAGGAGTTCTTTTTTATACTGCAAACACTGTAACACACTCTTCACTGCTTATTGTAGCTGTGATGTGACTTCAGGTAGTTTTTGTCACATGGGCAGAAGATTTACTGTGATTACACCTGATTCATTAATAAAAACAACTATAGTGAGCCTGGGTTGGTTGTTTAACCTGTTAACCTGTTCACTTTAAATCCATCATCAGTCCAGGATTTGCCCCCCTTTCCAAAAACATGAGTGTAACAGTGAACTCTGGGCCATGTTGTATTGTGAAGTCTGAGTTTTGTGTTGGATCCAGATGGGAAACTGGATTGAAAATATCTAAATGCAGTAGTGTCACATCTTAAAGCTCATTTTGTTAAATCTAAACTACCAAAATAAAAGCCCCAATGAGCAGGCAGCAGCAGCAGCAGCAGCAATAGCAGCGTCGACCGGCCTGAGCGTATGTCTTAATTAGAGCCGTCAGAGTGAATGTAGTTTTTTTTTTATTTCTCAGGCCCATGGAAATGCTGTCAGTGTGTCTTAAGCAGGGCTAGCTGTGCCCCCTGTTGGTCGCACACGAGCACTGCGTTGTCATTCAAAGCTTTTAAGTTCTCAGTGATTCTACTACTACTACAGTACAGCCAACTGTTGTGATCATTAGAGTGATTAGACCGGAGCAGCAGAGTCAAAGATATAGGCTGCAGGTGTCAGGGCACAGGGAGGGAGGGGGAGGAGGGGGGAGGAGGAGGGGGGATACATTGTTTTGCATTAAGGTTCTCATTTGTTTCTAAGAGCAGAGGCTTTTGAGCAGCAGTGACAAATTAAGTGGCGAGATTGTGTCAGTTTGTCACCACGTTGGATCGGAGATGTCGACCAATTCATCACCGTGGAAAGCTGCTGCACTTCCCCCCCCCCACTTCCCAACACCACCACCTCCTCTCCCACTCTCTCTCTCTTCCTCTCACTCTCTCTCAGGATTCAGTGATAAGGGATGAATGAAGAAAAATGACAGAGAGATAGAGGCTTGTCCACTATCTATCACACAGCAACAGGGCCCATCGTGCTCAGCCATCACGCGCTGCCTGCCTGCCTGCCTACCTTCTTTTTTTTTTGCTTTTTTTGTTCCTCGCCCTGTTATTTCATACAGCCGGTGCTGCTGCCGAGCACCATGAATCAAAACCAGGCTTGACTTTGTGGGTTTATGTCAAAGCGGGCTCCGCTGTGTCCTTTAACGCACAAGGCACAACAGTGAATCATGATTTTTAAAAAGGCCTCGGCTCAAGCAGCTCGCAAATCCGCGTAGTACTTGATTGATTTTAACACTCACTTTTTGGATTATCTATTTTTTCCTTTTGCTGTTTGTATTTATAGCACCTCTTTAAGTCCTTCTTCCCTCAACCACGAAAGAAGAAGGAGGAGGAGGAGGAGGAGGGGGAGGTGGGGTACAGTAGGAGGGGGTGGGCTGCCTGTTTGGAGTTTACAGGATCAAAGAAGAGGTAAATATCATTTCCATAACATTTGAACCAGTTAACCACCAGCACAATGCAGAGAAACACTACTGTAAGCGCCTGACAATGCCAATGAGGCAGGAACTCTGTGATTTGCCGCTCCGCCAAAGAGGATGGAAACGAGCGCAAACATGGAGGAGGTCGCGGGGGTCAACTGTGCTCTCCCTGCATCACTTTCCAAGAAGCCCCTCCAGCGTTGGTGATGTTTTAGGCAACCGTGCCTCACTTTGGGAGGAAAAGGGGAGGAGGGGGGGCGGAGGGGAAGGGGAGGGGAAGGGCCTGACGGATGCCATTCCCAAGGTGAATGGAAAAGAATAGCATTAAGCTGCTCCACACTGCCTGGGGAGGACTACATCGCTTTTGGTGATTCATCTATTGATTATTTCTACCCAAGCATTGAGGTGCCATGTAAACACACATATATTAGCAGTCTGCCATACACACACACACACTTATACACACCCACCACCCCGAACACACATGCAGACGCGGTGGATCCAGCGAAGCAACCCCCCCTCGGGCCTCTTTTGCTTGTTTTATAATCAGAATCTGACTCCTGCCAGCTCGTGGGCATCTCCACACCACCATCTGATGGAGAACTAAATAGAGATGAATGAAAAGATGAAGGAATAAATAAATGATAAATGTGCATTACCGCTATTTGTGTAGGCCAGATATTGCCTTATTGATTTGAGCTGGGTGTTTTTTTTTTTTTATCTGTGTGTGTGTAATCGCAGTATGTGGGCCAAGTCATATTGTTTTGCTTATTCTGTGCAAAATGAGTCAAATTTGAATTTTTTCCTCAGTGAAGATCTGAAGGTAAAGTAGCGTTTAATCAGATATATGAGATCACAAAGGAAACGTTCAGTGATATGTGGATGCGGTGTTGTACACTTTTGTCGACAACTTCTTTTTATCTTTATCTAAAGAAAAAGCTGTACAAACCTCTGGGGGGAAGGGGGTTTAAAAGGCCAGATCACAAAGAGATTCTTATACAGGTCTTGATTTACCTCTCTAATCTTAATTAGATTAGTCTGGCCCACATCTGGGGATTGAAGTCCAGATGTGGAGGTGACATCTATTATACAGTAAGGGCCAGATTAGGGACCAATGTGGAACTGGATGAACACTATAGTCCAGAGACAAGTTTAGGCTGGATTTATTTCTGCAATTGGTAACACTTTATAATAAATACACACTTTTAAGTATTAGTTAAGCATTAAGTACTAAATTCATAATTTATAACACATTAGTATGTAGTTTAGAAACAGTTAAAAATGTTTTACTCATCATTGATAAGCACTAATTGCATTTATACACTACATACTAATGAGTATTCATGCGTTATAAATGAAGAATTCAGTATTAATTAACCAATGCTTAATAGTGTGTGCTTATTATCAAGTGTTACACCCTTCAACAAACTCTTACTGTTGAATTCTGACAGAAAAATGAAATATTTTCGGCTGTGAGTGAAGCGAACTGCACACTTTGGCCCCGGCTGCCTGGCCAGCCAAAATTTTCTGTCTATAAAAAAAATAAATAAAGTCTCAATTGCCTCACCCCCCCTCACCAACTACCAGCGACCCTAGGAGGATAAACGCTATGGATAATAATAATGAAAAAGTCTTAATTCGCCGAGAGTGAGACTGGGAATGGGACCAGAAGATTTTGAGCATCAAAGGCCTTTTACTAACCTGAAATCATCTGGATTAGGAATCTTTAAAATACCTGTGAACCTGTTTAAACTACTTAATAAATCAATACTTCTGAAAACAGATACTACATTTCAAACAGAAATGAATATAGCGATAAGAAAAATCTTCTTTTGGTTCATTCATTGTCTAAAATCACAAACTCCCTCTATCATCAGTTTATATAAGAATTTATATATTTACATTACATTGTTTTTTTTATAGTGTAGCAATGATCACGAGGTTGTTGTTTTTAACTCCTGTCTCAAAAACGATGCATAGTAATGCACTGTTCAAATAGATTGCAGAATATTTCACATTTATTTATCGAGAAAATACTAGATGAAGAGTTGGTTCTTCATCTGCTTTGCTATTTTCTTGTTCCTTTTTGTCTTGTGGTGTTAATTTCTACATTATTGTTTTGCATTATGATGTAATATTTACTTGGGGGCACCACAGGAAGTGTAGCAGTGGTTAATTTACATTCAAAAGAAAAGAAAAAAAAAACAATAAGAACGAATAAATATAGACTTATATGGGAAAACCTTGTTGCCCTATATTATTACAGCTATGGCTGCAAACAGATTTTTCATTATTTCATATAATGAATATCATTAACGTGTGTAAACAAGACACTGAGTAGATAATTGCCCAGGTTATTCTTAATTCAATATATCACATTTTCCTTGTACACAGGTCTCCTTTTAATACATTGTTGATCCAGCCATTCATTATGTAATTTTTTTTTCAATTCATTTGTAATTTCTTGCATATTTTTCTAATTTATTTAAGGGGGTGGGATGGCTCTGACATTTTTTATCTGTTTATTCAACATCACAACACAAGTGTGAAAGATAGTCCACGTTTGTTTAGGGGTTGTCAGCTGGAACAGTTGTGACTCTCTCAGTGATCTTGCATTCACGCCACGGGCCCCTGCTCATTAATTTGTTTGAACCAGGAGGTGGCCATGTGACTGAAGTGTCCTCCAGGATTTCGACTCCCTCTGTTTTGTTCATGTCACTCCCCTCCAATCGCCTCCTGAGACAATAATCAGCCAAAAAAAAACAAACAGAACAAAACCCTTCTCTGTGCCGACGACGTCTTGTTGATGATGTTGCTGTTCAAAAGGTCCATCGGTGCTGATAGCAGTTTCATGCCAGGTGCTGGATCGTAACTGTACATGACAGAGTAGCATTTCCTGTTCTGCTGCATTATGACTCCAGCTCTCTTGTGTCTGCATAATCATGAACGCTGCTGCTCAGGTTGGAAATTCAACCTTTCACTGCTTAGGAGGGATAATGCCAGAGTTGTCACTTATATTGGATATCATTGCTTTGGGCAGGAAAAAGAGCTCCCATCCACAGTGTATATATATGTGTGTGTGTTTCTTTTTTCCACGTTTAAAAAAAAAAAAAAAAACTCATAGATGTGGCTCTCTCCCTTAGGGGCGGTAATGGCATTCTCCATGACAACGGCAGTGTGACACGGCTGTGCCCTTGAGGGCCGGGCACCCCCTCTGGGGGGAGCGCTGCAGAAACACGACAGGGTCAACGGTCACCTCCCATCATCCACCAGCAACCCGTCCTCCTCTCTCTCTCTCTCTCTCTCTCCTCAGGTAGAGCAAGGAATGTCGGAGAGAGAGAGAGAGAGAGAGAGAGAGAGAGAGAAAGAAAAGTCTTGAAGCGAGCCCACTCAGTCCAGGCCTGGCAAACAAGGAGGTTTAGCCACAGGCGGTTCTGGCTTGGTCTCTACCTCGCATAGCTCCTTGCTGTTCCTCCAAGGCCAGGGCTGGATCAATACGTATAGTAGTGCGGATTCTTTTGGCACCCAAGTATAGCTATGCAGTACTGCCCTGAGGTATGGGTCCGTTAAAGACATAACAGTGTGTGCATGTGAGCAAAGTGGACTGAGTTTATTCAGGAAGGTGCTGAGATGCTTGGCATAAAACTGATGCTTTTTTATTTATTATTATTATTTTGTCTGGAAATGCAGGAAATCTCATGTCGCCTTTAAATATTGCACATACTTTTTTTTTTTTTTTTTTTTTAAATCTGTCCTTCGTAGGAATATGGATTCTTGAACAGAGATGATGGCCGCAGAGAAAAATCCTGAGACATATATAATATAGTTCCTGATTTAAAAAGGAATAATCGCTGTTATAGTTTCTTTTAAAATGTGTTATTTGTTATAAATGAGAAAGGATGTAAAAATGTGCATTTAAAAATGATGCTCTTCTGCCACCTAGTGACAAAAAAAACAAACCAGTCTCAAACAGTGTCCATGAGTTTTACTGCGTGAACACATACAAAAAAATATATACAGTATATATATACATCCTGAGGGAGGAACTAAACATAGAATAAGCCAATAGGTTGAAATTACATGATTGCTTTTGTTTTTACATTAGAAATTGAAAGAAAGAAAGAAAAAAAAGGAGCTCTGACGTCAGCGTCGTATCCGCTTTGGCACATCTTAAAAGGAAGTTAAAAAAAAACAGGACATTGTCAGTTCAACAACTCGTGTCCTGTACATTTGGCCTCCTCCACAACAGAAAATGTTTATGTTCAACCTGTGTGCATAAAGATAAAAATAAAACCAGACGACATTGGCACAAAAATTAAAAGATACAAATAAATAAAAAATAAATTAAAGTGAATTCTTCGTTTGAAACCTGACGCAGTTTGTTTTTAAGTGGTTGAGTTGAGTTGTATGGAGGTCACATGCTGCGTGTGCGGTGTCCTCAGTGAGCTGTGAATCCTCACGTCCATTCAGACCTGTGTGAGGAAGCAGCTCAGGCACCTGCAGCAGAAACAAATATTTACATTAGTAAAGCAAGCACAGTCACGGACAGTGAGTCAGCCACCAAACAGTCCTGTTCAATACTGTACATCATTACACAAACGTCATGTAAGACCACACCTGTCAATGTCACTGATGGCATTAAATACAGGCATTAAATACAAGGCAGAGTTGTTTACGAGGTAAATGCAGAGACTACTTGATGAAAAACTGCCCCGACGGGAACGCACATCAGTGGTTTTGCATGAATTTACCTCTAAAACAACTCTGTCTGGTAACGTTCTGTTACTATCTCATAGTGTGGTGAATGTGCAGGTCACAACTCGTCCACCATAGTGTTTTGGAGTTGTTGGATTGTGTATTTGATTAGTTTGATGAGAGAAACCAAGAAATCTCATGAGCCTCCGTAGTGTAGCTCTGAGCAGCTCACGGCTCTGCTCCTCCGTTCTAAAAACAGCTTGCACCGACAATTAAAGATAACGATCCTACTCCTAAAACTATAGGGATTATGGCAATGGGCCAATTTGCCATAATGTTGAACTATCCCTTTAATATATCACAGTTACAGTAATTATCTAAGTCACGCACCGTACTGATATGTAGACAGGGGTGGTGGAGAGGGGAGTGGATCGTGTGGAGCGCTGGGGGCCTGCGGGTTGAAAGATTTCCCTCTCCGACTCTGGAGGCGGGACCTCTGCACAGCCATGGCAACGGCCTGGGCGAACCTGGACGGACCTGCGCTCATCCGGTCCCGAAGCGTTGGTGCAGCAGCTGGTGGCGGTGGCGGCGGCGGAGGAGGAAGAGGAGGCTCCGACGCGGCCGCTGAAGTCGACTCAGCTTGACAATTGTCGCTGATCTCACTGGTCAGTCCGTCTGAAGCTGGCAGAGAGGAGGTGTTCATGTACTCCTCGTCCATCACTTCTACGTCTTCGGTGAAGAAGATAGGAGGAGGAGGAGGAGGGAAACTCTCCTCATCCTCGTCTTCCTGTACCACCTCCTTTTCTTCCGTGTCTGTACTTACAGGCGGCTCACCGGGGCTTTGGAGTAATTCCCTCTGATCCTCTGAGTTTATTTGACCGTCGCTGTTGTCTGACAGTCGAGCTGATGACTCCTCATTTGTGACTTCAGGTTCATGCTCTCCCTCCTCTTCCTCCTGCCCTTCATCCTCATCCTCTTTCTCCTCTTTGTTGCCCCCTCCCTCAGAGCGAGGTGAACCTGGACCTTCCTCACGTGGCGGTGGAGGAAAGTCCGGTCCCTCAGACTCCTGCAGCTCCGGACCAGGTGGAGGTGTTTCAGCATCTGGTCCGTCAGGTGGAGATGTGTCCTCCTCTGTCTCAAGACAAGCTTCACTCTCAGGCTCATCTTCTACTCTTACCTGGTTCTGGTCTGAGACATCACCATTGACCTGGTACTGGACTGAGACCTCTTCAGTTACTTGGTTCTGGTCTGAGACATCCAGAGTTACCTCACACTGGTCTGGGACCTGGTTCTGGTTTGAGACATCCACAGTTACCCGGTACTGTTCTGGGACCTGGTTCTGGTCTGATATGTCCTCAGAGACCTGGTACTGGTCTGAGACATCACCAGTTACCTCACACTGGTCTGGGATTTCACCAGTTACCTGGTTCTGGTCTGAGTCCTCCTCAGAGACCTGGTTCTGGTCTGAGACATCCACAGTTACCCGGTACTGTTCTGGGACCTGGTTCTGGTCTGAGATGTCCTCAGAGACCTGGTACTGGTCTGAGACATCACCAGTTACCTCACACTGGTCTGGGATTTCACCAGTTACCTGGTTCTGGTCTGAGTCCTCCTCAGAGACCTGGTTCTGGTCTGAGACCTCCACAGTGACCCGGTACTGGTCTGGGACCTGGTTCTGGTCCGAGTCCTCCTCAGAGACTGGGTCTGGGTCGTGGAGTGTCTGTCTCTTCAGGGGGACGACCTTGAAGGTGGTCGTCCCCTTCCTCTGCAGCGGATCCTCCCACTCCGCCGCCGTGGGGAGGTCAGACTTAATCACAGACTCCAGCTCAGAGCAGAAATCTCCGTTATTCTCCGGACGCCTGTGATTGGCCGACAGGAAGGAGCCGGCGTACAACTTTGGGAAGGTGGCGGAGTTCTTCAAACGCTTGACCAGCGTCCCTTTAGACACCGAGGACGTCAGGACTTTGGCCAGAGCGCAGCGGGCGTCGGACAAGTCCTTCCCTCGGAACGAAGGCAGATAGGGATCGAGCGACGGACGTGAGGAGGATGAGGATGACCTGGTTTTTGATGGATGTGGTGACGAAGACGCAGACAGCGATAGGTGAACAGAGTCTGACTCATCACTTTCTCTCCGCTCCTCCGCAGCGTTCACAAAGTCTAGCGTCCCTGGAGAGACAGGAAACACTTAGTGACACGGACACGGGTATTTCAAATTAAGAGACTGATGTTCTGCATAGTAAACACATGCAATGCAACATTTTTAAGAAGTTATTTAACATGTAAACACATAAGGAGCAGATGATTTTTTGTTTTTATTTTTTTTTAACACGAAGCCAAGTCTTTCAATTGAATTATTGCAAAAAAAAAAAAAAAAAAAGACAAACACTGATTAATAATGAAAAATCCAGCAGATAAACTTTGTATCATATTGCATTAAGATGAAAGAATCATAGAAATATCAAAACTTTAATATACAATCAGTGTAGATAAGATAGAAGCAGAGAAAGGAATGACTACAACATAAAAAAAAAACATGATTATAATAAAGACGATATTATAGTGTGGGTTTTTTGAAGTTGGTATCTTTACGCTTTAAGTGTGTTTGTGTAAATAAAGAGATCAATCATTATTAGATCTTGGTCCAGGCTACTGATGAGATTTCCTCATCATCACATCATGATCAATTGAGTTAAGTATCAACGTTGCAGACCTAATCAACTGAGATGATTCAAGTACTAATGTTTACGTGGTTTTGGTTCTGATTCAAAGGCACAGAAATGAGTTATAAAGTCTGATCAATGACACACACACAAATAAAAAGACCAAAACAAAAGTAATTACACAGTTTCCATAAAAACAGACATGCAGAATAAGCAGACAATTAAAAGAAAAACATGACCAATAAATAGAAAAAAGAGTTGCAGCAGGTCACAGGGACACACATCGATAAAAAGCCACTAAAATGGGAGAAGGAGGAAGAAGAGGCCAACGCAGGAGGAGGACGGACGGAGAGGAGGAAGAGGGATGATGGAAGGAGGAGAGGAAAAGGAGACGACAGCAGCAGCGGCAGCAGCAGCAGCAGCCCTCAGTCACCCACTTCAGGTAACACAGAGTCTGTAAGCAGGGGGGAGAGAGAGCTCGGCTTTAGGGTTTAAAATCTGCACTGTTCACAATCAAGTCTCACACTTAAAGCAGATATCAGCTTCACGGCCGTTTCGGCTAATGCTGCGTTCAAGGCAGGCTTTTGAAACCGTAAGTTACAGCTTCAAGTCACAACTACGACTTGGTAGCGTTCCAGGTAACCCGTAGCTCGTGTTTTTACCATCCTGTTGTCTGTGAAAGTTCCCTATAACGGCCACTCGTAACTTCCGACCCGTGAACTCGTACCAGATCGAACTGGTATGACTTCACAGGAAGGAAAAACACAAAGTACGAGTTTCTTTGAATGCACCATGAGTTAGCAGCCCCCGCCCTTGTCAGGCATCAATTGGTCCTCGTGCTACGTCACCACATTCACGCGCATCCCTTGGCTGCACACACAGCCCTTCATGCCGTTCTCTCTCCTCATTGGATAACACTTGTATCCCACAAGGAAAATTTTCTCCTCGGGTTACAGCAGAGCAGAGTGACGGAGAGACTCGTGTTTAGGCTGAAATACTTCATGTAAGTGATTGCTGACGGAAAATAGGACTATTTAGGACTTATATTAACAAAAACATTCCACTGATATCTGCTTTAAGTAAAAGCCACTACATCCCACTGCCTTAAAGGGATAGTTACCTTTACTTGTCGGTGCAAGCTATTTTTAGAACGGCGGAGCAGAGCCGCGAGCGAGTTTGATGAGGGAAACCAAGAAATCCCATTAGCCTCCATAGTGTAGCTCTGAGCAGCTCGCGGCTCTGCTCCGCCGTTCTAAAAACAGCTTGCACCGACAATTAAAGGTAACGAACCTACTGCTAAAACTATTGGGATTATGGCAATGGGCCAATTTGCCAAAATGTTGAACTATCCCTTTTAGATTTTAAACCTCCACACATAATGATTGTGTAAGTGTAGGAGGTGCAGGCTTTTTTAATGACCATCAACTCTCGGCTGGGAGTTGTGTTTTTTCACGACTCAGCAGGATGAAGGGAGTGAAAACCAAGACACTGACGCTGCAGGAGGCGATTTAATCTGATAACTGCAACAAGAGAAACCGCCTTCAACTTTCATTATTTTAAAAAGCTATTTGCACAATGAAATATTGCTCTTATAATCACGGCGCACTAATAACAGAATGACCATTGTCCATTCAAGTCTGTGAAAGCAGCTCAGTACAAAAAAAGAAAGTAAAAGAATAGAGGAGCCGTGCACAGAGAGGCTGAACCGAGACGATAAAAGCAGCATATCAGACGGACTAATACAGGGGAATGAAGTCTTGGACAATGGAGGGATTTATCTGGGAACAGACTGAAGCCAACATGGCTCTGGGTCACTTTAATTGCCCTGAGCGGGGTTAAATTGCTCGGACTGATAAAAGCAGGCGTTATGTGCTGGATTTAACTGCTAAATCTGATATTTGCTAAATCTTTCTATTTGATGGTATTCACTCTGACATTTTAATCTTGATTTAACTTCAATCTCTCTTGACCCTGACTGAAGCCGTAAGGATTTGGCAGATATAAGAACAGCTCCCCCCACCCAAACCACCCCCTTGTCTACTCTAAACCCATTTGATTTGCACTGAAATACTGTAAAAGGTCAATTGGGATTATTCCACAAAGCGTATTTCATCTGAGCTTGTGATTTTCAGAGATGCTGAGTCAACTTTCAACCACTAGATGGCAAAATAAACAGCAGGAGGGTTCAGCTCTGGGTTCAAGCAGTGTTTGAACAGCTCTTTTGATTACGATTGTGATTAAAACGAGATCCAATCACTCAGCTCAGAGGTCGTCAATGAAGATTGTACCTGTAACCCTTGTGTTTGGCTGCAGCTCCAGCGGTGTGTTTGCACACGGCGGGGGTGGGGCCCTCCTCTTGGTGCTCCTTAATGTGGATTCTGCAGATCTCTATAGAGAGACAATGACGTTATTGAAGGACATCACAGTTTTTTTTTTTGCAATATCTGATCAAAAACTCGAAGAACAAGACGACAAAGAGGTTTAAGTGTCTACCGGTGGCTCTCTTAGATGACATGTGCTGAGGTTGTTGGGGACGCTCTGCGACACACCCAGGGGCGGCTGCGGCGCTCGCCTCTTCTTGGGCATGTCTGCCTGCAGGGTGTTAGAAGGAGAGCAAACATCCCGCTCATTCACACTGACCGCCACCTGCTTATTGAGACCAGGCGACGTGGGAGCACTCACTGCTTCTCCCTGCAAAGATAAAACATGATCTGATCAGAGGCGGCGTCCCGACTCGAGACAAAACAGTTGACATCGGGTGTCGTCAGGAGCTGCCGACGCACCGTCACCGACTTTTTCTTCTTTCTTCTAAACAAGCTGAGGAACCCGGCGTTCTCCTTCTGTTTCTTCTCTTTCCTCGGCAGGTCTATAAAACGATCAATAACCGAATCAGTGCACCATCCAAAGCAAGAAAACGCTAAATCTTTGTGTGAATGTGTGTACAATATGTGTTACCTTGTGTCAGCGCAGGTGGTGCGATGAGCTCTGCTGGTGTGTCAGTTGTTTCGGAGAGAAAATGACGCCATCGTCCAGTTTTCGGTTTGCACAGTGTGAACAAATGTAAATTATATGAATGAAACATCATTATCATCATAGTGTTGTGTTAAATGTCAGCTCAGGGAAGAAAGCGTTTGGATTTTGTGACATATTTCTTAAACCTTGTTCTGGATTAACAGCTCAAGTGAAAACACAGGAGAAGTGTAAAATATGGTCACATCGTCCGTGAAACTGATGGTTTACTCAAAAACCATCTAACCAGCAATGAAACAGCAGGAAACTGAGCCGTACAAATACAACAACAAACACACGCAAGGACAGAAAGCATGTAATAGTTGCTTCCTATGGTGCATAAATGTAAAAGGGACTCAAACTGTTCTATTTGCATGATTTCATGTTTTCTCCGTGCACTGCCTGAGCTCTCAGGGCTGCAGGAGCAAAGCTGGAAAAATGTGGTATTTTTAGGTCCAAGTCTAGAACTTGAAAAGCCTTGAGCATGAAAAGCACAGAGCTTCTTTACAAGCAGCATCAACGCAACAGCAGGAGAACACAAAGAAGAGCAAGAGTCTGTGTAAAGTGAAAAATGAGATTCGATTGTAAACATTTTAATTAGGTTTTTAATAAACTATATAGAACTGAACTGTGGAGTTTTAATAAAACATCCCTCTATGATGTGATGAACTCAGAACACAAATATAGTTTCTCTTTACACGGACTTAGACAACTACACAAAGCACACACAGGGTGTTGGAACAGGAGCGGTCACGTCACCGTGTCCTGTCCTCTGACTCACCTGCTTCGGGTGTCTTGGCTCGGAGCCCGTGCTCCGCTGGCTCCGTCCAGGCCGTGTCTCTGGCGAACAGCTCCCTCAGCCCGAGGTCGTTCAGGGTCTTGGTCAGGTCCAGCGGCTCGTCGGACTGGGAGTCTCTCAGCAGGACGGTGCTCTCCACTTGAAACTCGCACTTGTCACACACGGCCGGCAGCAGCGCGTCGAGGGGCAGCGTGGGATTCACCCGCACCACGGCCTTGTGGGATCTGTTGTAGTTGATCAACAGACGCACAGTCGCCTGCAAAGATGAACAATAAATACTTAACTTCAGCTTTTTTTATTTGCACATCATATAACCTGCATAAACAATGAAAATAATGAAATTAAACATTGTGCAGGAGAGGTGGAAGCCAAAAAAGGCTTATGAAAATACCAGTGGTGGTCTTCAAAGTAAGAAGATAGAAAAAAAGACAAATTTACATGGAAAAATTAAAAATACTGAATGAATGAAATAAAGAAAAAAAAAAACTACAGATAACAGTGCAGTAAACTCTAATCTCTCATTCACCTCTGGCATATATGGCCTCCTGGTCTTCTCCTCCACCAGTCTGGGCTTCAGGACAATCTTGTCGGCTTCCAGAGATCCGATCGGCGAGTTCGGTTTGAAGCCGATGTTGTTCTTGTTCGGCGAGAGAACCTCGACGGTGTAGTCGGAGGGATTCAGGTGGTAGGTTGCACAAAGGGTTACCAGGAGGTCCATCACCGGCGTACTGGAGACAGAGGAGGAAGAGAGAGAAGAGAAAACGACTGTAAACTCTGAAAAAACTGTTGAAAAAGGGGGGAAAAGTTCACAAATGGCCGACCTTCCGTGCACCGTGGCGTTCTTCTCCGCCCCTCCTGGCAGGACCACAGACAGGAAGTGGTCCCTCTCCAGCGGATTTACCTGGTCCTCCATCTCAAGGGACATCCTCCCCCCGTAAAGGGAGCCGAGACTGTTCCCAGTGTCAGTCAGGTGAAGCTCCTGAGACATGAAAAACATTGCAGTGATTAAATTCATAGCTTTTAACAGTGAGGCGCCCTGACCCCCCCCTCTCTCTCCCTCCCTGTCTGACTGTTGGTGTCCATGTGAAATGTCTTACAGTGGCTTGAAAACATCCCAGAGGTTTCTGACCCCACCACAGTATCATAATAATCCCACTTCAAGGGCTTTTAGTGACCATTAAACTGCAATTTATATCTATTTTTCATTATCATTTAATTTGCAGATTGTTTCTACTGCTTTGTCAGGTCATAATTTGATTTCTTAATGTTTAAAATCCAGTCCAGAACCCAAAGTCACTGAGTTTACAGATAAAGGAAAGCTAACTGTTTACAAATGTAATTTCCCATAATTCTCTGCTGCTTTAAACTAAACTTTACACCTGTACAATGGGCTTTATGCACAGCTCCACTACTTCCTGAAATAAGACAGCTCCTTTATTTCCTGTCTTACATTATTGGACCAACTGATTAATCCAGGTGTGTTTGATGACCTCACAACAATGGTCAGACAAATCAGTTGGTCCAATAATGTAAGACAGGAAATAAAGGAGCTGTCTTATTTCAGGAAATAGTGGAGCTGTGCATAAAGCCCATTGTAGTAAAACCTTCTTCATACTCTGCCAGAATAATTGATGAACTGTTTCAAATTAATTCAATAGTCAGAGTCAGTCGGATAGGGTTTTTGTTGTAGTGACGACATAGATAAATAACCATTTAGCTTAGCTTCGGTTTTGTAGCCTGTGTTCATCATTTCAAACCTGTAAAATGACAAATGCATCAGTTTGTTTGACGAATATTGTGATAAATTTAAGGTTTACCTGGGGGGAAAAGCGTTTTCCTCAAACGTGAGTTTGAAGTACTAAATCCACCACTTGGTTATTTCGACACCAAAATTAGCTACAACAACAAAACAAACGTCAGACTAATTAGCTACAACCGCACGTCAACGTTTCCAGCTTGCAGAAGTTTCTATGAAAAAAACTGCGGAGTTCACTTCCGACGAGACTCAGGAAACTTCTCCTCCTCCCTCTATCTCTGTGTCGCTCTCTCTCTCTCTCTCCACCTTTGACCTCCAGTGTTTCTGTTTTTTTCTCTCCTCTCCATCTCAGTTTAAATTAAAGTCGACGCCCTCTGTGTATTTTAAGCTCGTGCTTCACCGGAGCGTGCCAACTAAAAACAGCTGTGGCGACTGAGTAGGCGACAGAAAATTAAACTAAATCTACACTTCATTAACGTTCAAAACTGATCAATTTACATTTAGACTTTTTTTTTCATTCAATTTCGACTATTTATTTATTTATTTTGCCTATATTAGACAGAACAGTGAGGGTATAGTAGTCTGTGATCTCTTATATAATGGCCCAGTCAGTCATATAGCAGAAAAGCACTTATTTAATTTTTTATTGTAGCCTATATATTTGGCTGTGTTTTCCTCATTTAGGCCTACTTTATATTAATTAACATTTATAATACTCAAACATAGCCTTTTTATTCAGTTGTCATGATGCTATTAGATCTTAGATTAAAAGGATCCCAATAGGATCATTGGTCCACACTGGAGGGAGAAGCTATGGTTGACATATTGGATTAATACTATAAAGAATCCATAAGAAAAACCGTCTTTCTCTACAAAACAAATATTTGTTATAATAACCTCATATAGGGACACGGCTCCATTCAGCCTGTGTTTGTCCCCAGCCATGCTGTTCAAGCAGTAATGCTGAGATCTAAATAAGCTTACACACTGTCTCCAGTAAGAGGGATTAGTACTTTTAAAAGCCCGTGTCTCTCCATGCTACCATATACACAGGCACTTAATTGATTACATATGTTATGTAAACTACACTATATTGTGTTCTGCACTTACCTATGTCCATAGCTTGTTCCCATTGTCTTTCAGCTTTCTCTTCTGGTGGGGGGAGAGAGAGAGACGAGGGAGTGAAGGCTCTTTCCTTTACAATCCCTCGTGTTCAGCGGACAAGCCTACACCGCACCTACAGTACAAGGCCTGCCCCAGTCATGTGATCTCACTTTGCATGTCTGTATTTGTGTGTCCTGTGTGCGTGTGTGTGTGTGCTTTGCAGGTGGCATTGGTGGAGGAGGGAGGGAAGGGTGAGGAAGACTCTGCATTGTATCGTGTCCCCAAACCACATCAATGTTAAAAGAAGAATACTAGTCAATAAAAAAAGGCCTTTAATCCTCATAAGCTACTGATCCTCTCTATTATTGCTCATCTACAGTACCAGTCTGTCATACTGTAGCATACAGAAGCACTGAGCTGTAAAGTTAAATAAAACATTATTATTATCATATGTCATTGAACATAGAGTTAGTTATGTGACAGTATTTCTGAGCAACAGGGTGCGGTCCATCAAAGAAGAGTATCCTGACCATCATCAAACCAATATAGAGTGTTTTTCATCCTCTCTCTTGCTTTTACTTTGACTTTCATTGTGTCCTTATTTGTCTTTTCCAAACCTTCTTGTGTAACCTGAATGAAACAAGTTCATGTCGGTCAGTTGTACGGTCTTCAACGTGTGCGTGAGAGTGGCTGTGAGCCTCATAGTCTTGTTAGATTAATGGGTTAGATGCATTTAAATTAGCCTTAATCTTTGCACCTCTGTAGTTTAAAGAAAGACTATTTAAAACTACTACAATGACCTCATTTGCACTTTTTCGTTTAAAGGGATAGTAGCATTTTTTTTTAAAGTGGGGTTATATGATCTACAAATAGCCCCTAAGTACTTTAATTGCAGTAGAAGACTCTCTGCACTCCTCCCGTTAGCAACCCCAGCCCATAGCCCTGCCCAGAGATTTACAACATACATTGTTGTGAATGGACCCAAAGAAACGGCCTATTTTCGTGGCCTAAAAGAGGTTTTACCTGAACAAAAAATACACAGTTCCATTGTTCGCTATAATAAAAAATTTTCCAGCCCCTCAAAGTGCAGGAAAAACGCAGTTTTTATTTGGACCTAACCAACTGCTGATCGGCGGGCGCTAACCCTGGGCGGAGGGATAGGTGAGTTGGTTAGGTCACGTAAAACCTCTTTTAGGCAGCGAAAATAGGCCGTTTCTTTGGGTCTGTTCACAACAATGTATGTTGTAAATCTCTGGGCAGGGCTATGGGCTGGCGTTGCTAACGGGAGGAGTGCAGAGAGTCTTCTACTGCAATTAAAGTACTTAGGGGCTATTTGTAGATCATACAACCCCACTTTAAAAAAAATGCTACTATCCCTTTAAAGAAAGACTATTTAAAACTACTACAATGACCTCATTTGCACTTTTTTGTTTAAGAGATGATTTCAAACTGGTGACATGGATTGTCACTTTTTTTATACGAGATAATGTTTTCTACCTTACCATGAATCAAACTGTATTATTTTATATGCAGTCTGCTGTAGTATGACACACAGCTCTTGGTTCATCTGCATGCAGTATAGGTGAGCAGTAACGGGCGGTTAAGTGGGAGTTTTAATCAAATTAAGCTCGGAGAACACATGGTGCACGCCGACTGTAATCTTGTAATCTCATTGTGTCGGTCGGTCTGCGAGTGGAGAGACTCAGTCGACTCCTACAGTAGCTGGCTGCAGCAAACGGATGAGAGATGTGGGACCGTCTGGGTTAATGAACTTCTTTTGATGAGTAACAGATGAACAGAGAGCCTGTTAGTCATAGCATGCACTGCATCATCACTTATTGTGTGTTATGAAATGGAAGAGAGGCCAGGACAGACACATTAGCCTGTACGCTGTTATAAAAAGGTGTTAAACAGACATAGATTTACCTCAAAGACCTATATAGCAACAGTCCCCTGAACTAGAGGCATGTGAGGGAATAAATGGCGTGATATTGACAAGCTTTATGTTTCCTGTCAAAGGAAATTAAAATGGAAACAATATGATTTCATTTCCCGATGTTAACATTCATGTGTGTTGCTCGTGTAAACTCAGGAAGTGTGTGCTTTTATTTCAGCCAGCGGTGTACAGAAAGTGTAGCTACTGCACGACCAAACTCTCTTTGTGTTTTTAATGCAACACAGACAGGGATCTATCACGAGGGCAAGAACCAGACGCAGAGGGTTAACACACTGAATGCTTCCCACACACGCACACACATGCACACCTCATTCTGACAGCGCACAGGGCTGAACAAGGCTCCCAAATTCATCACCTTCCTTCTAATGAAACATGCAGCAAAGTCACACTCAGCTGCAGAGGAGCCCAGAGCTCACACTGCACGGTGGAAGATCACCAAGGACACTCTGTATGTGCGTGTGTGTACTGTATACACTCACTCCATGCATTGTTAACAGTATTTCATACCATGAAAAATCTGGTAAACATTCACAAGCCCCTTACTTACAGCCTTAACTCAGATTTCTATGACAAATGACAGCTTCAAGGCTCTTTAAGTCACAGTTCAACAATTTTATAGTTTTATATTTGGGTTAAAATCCCTTTGAAAAGTTGTGTATTTGATTTTTGCTTACAGAGCTGTGATGTGAAGTTTTTTTTTTTTTTTTTTAAGTCTGACTTGCATGCATACTGAAGTGAAACTGCCAGCGCCCATGTGAGCGTGACATAAAGGGTGTGTCCACACCTCTGCTGAGGGTTTAAGGTTCTTCTCTTTAGGGTTCTCCTCCTTCTTTTCACATGCAGTCATTTTCAATCTAAAGATGCCACACTGTAAAGGTCGTTGTCCTCCTTTGTTTGTTCACTTACACAAAAAGTTAACTTGGTGCACTTCCACCGTCTGTCCAGCAGGTGGCAGTAATATACAAGAAAAGAAATGAAAAAAACTAAGGGGGTGCACTGAGTTCTGTCTGCCAATGTGGTCTCCGCCTCTGTACGTGAGCACGCACATGCAACCTCACTGACACCTCAATCTCCGCAGGCATTTCCGGAAAAAGCTCTAATATCATTTTAGATTTTTTAATGTATTTATCATATAAGAATAAAACCCATATTTCAACCTTTTCTGACACCATCAACACATAGGCTAACCTGTAATGTCAATATAAGGTTAGAGTTGTATTTGTATAAAAACTATAGGCTATATTTAAAGGTGTTAACTTAAGTTAATGATTGATATTATCAAATGAACTACAGTTGTTAAAGATTATTTATTATTTTATCAACAATATAACTTTTTATTTTCATAATTTAATATATAACCAATGTTGAAAAATTCATTTATTCTGCGTTGATAAACAGCTCTAATGTAGTTTCATGTTTTTTTTTTTTTTTTTTTTTAATAATCTGCAAATTGAATAGAAACAGTGACTTTCTTTTTCTTTTTTTATAAGATAGCCTTTTACTCTTCTATAAACATGGGGTAACTAAATAAGACAAACATGTCATGTCATGTCTATCAGTTCAATGAAGAAAACAGTATTGATTAATCCAATCTGTGTATTTTGACAGCATTCACGTGCTTGTCCAGCTCAACAACAGGTGGCTGTTGCTCTGCTTCCCTGGTGAGTTTCATATTCCCTGGCAGTGTATCCTCCATCCATCCATTCATCCATCCATCTATCTATCCATCCAATCATCCATCCATCCATCCAGGCCATCTTGCGACAGTCACAGCTTTAAGGACATTCACCCTCCTTTTCAGCCTGCGATGCCAAACCAACCGGAAGCGCGGATTGATTTCTCCACGGCAGGCAGAGGCAGCTAAAGAAACAGGGGGGGGAAAAAAGAAAAGAAGAAATCAAAGCAGTGCTTATTAAATGATAATCCACGAAGGCATCGGTCGCTGTTTCTCGAGAGGAGAAGGAGAAGGTTTTCCATTTCACATCGACATTTAGGAGTGTTCATTCGGCGATGGGATCTACCTTCAGGGTCCCCACCTGCTGGGCACCGTAATGGTGGTAAGTACCTCCATCCACATTCATGGAGAAGCGGCTCAGCTTTTATTTACATGAACATTATAGCGACTGTCACTGTCACTGAGATGCAACACGGTCTTTTGTCTGACAGTGAGGTTATTGAGGATTAATCATTGATTCATCAGCTACATTAAAGCGCGTGACAGGCGTAGCCTAAATACACAACCACAGTGGAGCGTATGATTAAAAAAAAGCGTGCCATTATACCGCTGTAGTGTAATTAAGCTTTAATATTAGTAGGATATTTCCTTCGTGGAAGAATTCACTGGATGTGTGTTTTTTTTTTTTTTTAAAGATAAGACTGGTGACATTTTCTCTTAATTTGCAATCAAAAAAAGAAAAAGAAAAAAAAGCACCAGGCTCCACGTCGTGACAAAAAATATGGTTTGAATAAAAGCGTACTGGGAAGGACCGAGGCCCTTATGGTGTGAATTATCATTATTATTATTATTATTAACTGTTTGATGCAAACTCTGACGACATATATAAATACTGGCAACAAAAATGGACAGGGTAAAAAACAAAACATGTAGGCCTATATAATAATACAATAATAATAAAAAGGCCTTTGTGTGTTTCTGTAAACCAGTTGCTGCTTATTTCGGGTGTCGATTACAAGACAGACAGACACACATACACATCTGGCGAGGACACGCCCAGACTCATTCAAAAGGTTTATGGCAGGACTTGTTGTGGAGCTATTACATCACTGAGCCTATAAGGAGAGATACACACCTATAGCCTATGTTTAACAAATGTGTTAACGAATAGTGTGTTTGACCTTTATTGATGTTGTTGCTATGGTAGTATGTGAATATAACAGGTAGGTAGTAGTTTTAGTTGTCATGTTGGCTACCAGGTGGCTCCAGGAGCATCACTGGTAACCAGGCGATGTAAAAGAGGGGAGGCTGCTGTAGCTGAAGCAATTAAAAGCCCCCACCCACCTGCTACACCGGTGTGTGTGTGTGTGTGTGTAGTCTGTGTGTGTGTCGCCTTTCTTGTTATTTTTATGCTCCTGGGGAGTCATGGTGCTGCTGATGCTGATGCTGATGCTGGTGGCGTAGCTGGAGGAGGAGGAGGAGGAGGAGGAGGAGGAGGAGGAGAGGTGGGGGTGGGAGCAGGAGGACATGATGATGGCCGCTCGCTAATCAGCGGTCAGTACAGCCCATAATGCGAAAAGTGTTGTTTGTCGTGGAGATGAAGTGGAGACATCATCATCATCATCATCATCACCAACATGGCGACAGCTGCTGCTGCTGCTGCTGCTGCTGCCGCGACAACCCAGGTCGCCTGTCTCTCTGTGGGCTGTTTCTCATTCATAAAGAATCATACATATAGATGTCGTCTGCTCTTCACCTGTTGGCCACAGGAAAAGGAGGGAAAAAGTGTTTAAAAGTGACAATATTCGACAATAACAGCCTTAGTTTGTGTTAGTTTTGCCAGATTGTGGTGGTTTCAGCACCATGGACAGCAGCTGCAGCTCCACAGACGTGTTGTCGTACCGTTGTCGGGTCTGAATGAACAGCTGGGTTCATATTTGTTTACCTTCTAAAGCAGGTGTCCCTCTTCTCCTGAGCAGCTGCTGGACAGAGAAACATCTGTCTGTGGGAGGAAGAGAGAGAGAGAGAGACAGAGGAGGTGAAGGACAAAAATGGTTAAAAGGTTAAAAATGGATTTCATTATTATTTCACAATTGAAACTGAAACAATAAGCAGGAAAGGAAAGGAAAGTGTGTGTGTCTCTTATGGCCTTTGACCCCTGTTTGCAGGAGATCGCTGGTTCGATTCCACACTGGGATGATACTTTACTGCATGTGTGTTCCCTTCATTCTCCTGTCATGGCAAAACCGCCAAAAAATAACACCACGAACGAAGGAAAAAAAGAAGATAACCCACTTTATTGATCTGAATCAGACTTTTTTTTGCACTACGTGGACATTTCAGTGATATTTTAGCAAATTTGCTGTATCGTGTAAGCCAGGTTACTGCTAATATCATAGATATACCATGATGAAGTGTGTGCCTACATGTCTCCAGTCTGTCATGTTATATCTGGCCGTGCTGATGGAGCTCAGAGGTGGGTGTGGGTGTGTGGATGTTGGACCCACGGGGTCGATCAGGCTTCACAATAATCCCTCCTCCTCCCACCGCCACCACCACCACACAACAGCTCATGCTAGACAAACTGTCAGGCCGCACATCACAACCGCGGCTCCCGGGGGCAGTGTTTGGGACACAAGCAGATGTGTTTTATGAGAGGCCCCTGTGGGAGAAGAAGCTGCAATTAATTCACAGTGTATGGATGGATTCGCCGGCTGCTGTGGCTTGAAAGAAATGGTCAGAATTAAACGTCTGATCGTGGCCGTTTCCAGGACAAAAGGCTTTGTGACGGAAAATAATCAGCTGTCAGCTACCAAACCATTTCTTTTTATTGGTCAATTAGATGCAAGTTTTAGTCTTTAGGAAGATTTAATTATATCACTGCTTTCAATATTTACATACGCATCAGTTTTCCAATCATCGTGTAATGTAAGGTGGATTGGAATAGTTGACTTTTATGCATAGAATTTTAGAAGTTTAAAGGGATAGTTCAACGTTTTGGCAAATTGGCCCATTGCCATAATCCCTATAGTCATAGCAGTAGGTTCATTACCTTTAATTGTCGGTGCAAGCTGTTTTTAGAACGGCAGAGCAGAGCTACGAGCTGCTCAGAGCTACACTACGGAGGCTAATGGGATTTCTTGGTTTCCCTCATCAAACTCATCAAATACACAATCCAACAACTCCAAAACTCTCTGGTGGACAAGTTGTGACCTGCACATTCACCACGCTATGAGATAATAACGAAACGTTAGGAGACAGAGTTGTTTTAGAGGCAAATACAGAGACTGTTTTCCGAAAAACTGCCCCGGACGGGAACGTGCATCAGCGGTTTTGCATGAATTTACCTCTAAAACAACTCTGTCTGGTAACGTTCTGTTATTATCTCATAGCGTGGTGAATGTGCAGGTCACAACTTGTCCACCAGAGTGTTTTGGAGTTGTTGGATTGTGTATTTGATGAGTTTGATGAGGGAAACCAAGAAATCCCATTAGCCTCCAGCGTAGCTCTGAACAGCTTGCGGCTCTGCTCCGCCGTTCTAAAAATAGCTTGCACCGACAATTAAAGGTAACGAACCTACTGCTAAAACTATAGGGATTATGGCAATGGGCTAATTTGATCGTTGAACTATCCCTTTAATGTCAATATGGCTTAAATCTCCCTCTTGCTGTACCCAAATAGAAAAATTGAGAGACGTCACTTGTGATTCTGGTTCTGCCGGAGGGAGGGAGGGAGGGAGGGGGGCGTGGGGGGGGGGGGGTTGTTCCTGTTTTCTGGGCCAGCACAGTGTCCCGGGAGCAACCAGGCCCACCTGTGAGGCTCTGCAGAGACTGGGAGGCACCGAGGCTACGCTGATGAATGTCTCACAGGGGTTTTTTGTTTTTTTGTTTTTTGGGAAGGTCTTGATTTGTTTGTGTCTGTTCCCTCTTTGTCCTGTGAGATCAAGATGGGCTTCTGGGTGCAGTGGAGTACAGTACAGTCTTGACTTTTTGTAGAAACAAAAGCCACACAATCACCATCAAATCCATTAGTTTCCACAGAGAAAGCAGCTCATTGATTTAAATCTTCCGCAACATGAAGCCATTTACCAGTTAATTATGCATCGCTCTTTTAAAAAAACACTTTCTTCATTGAGAGAAAATGTGGTTGCAGCAATGAATAGACCGAAAAAAACAGAGGGTTAGGGAGTCAGCAGGAGAACGTGTCAAGCTCCTGTTCCTGCGTCTCTCTGTTTGTCTTTTTCTCATGCGGTCCACCTCAGCTGTTGCTGGCTATTTCTGTGTCCCCCTGTGAATCAGCTGAAGGCGTGTCACCAACGTCAGACCCCATATTTACTGCCTCTGCACAGCCTCCCTCCACCCTACCTGTGACCTCTCACTGCTTTGATTAAAAACACTGTGCCCAGAGGTCGGCACTGCACAGCACGGTGCAATGCAATGCATGGCTTTTTATTTTATTTTATTTTATTTTTATCTCCTGTAAGGAACAGAAAGCTGGTCGAAGGCGTATCAATATGTTCAGTTTGTGATTCGTCCATGTCATCAGTCATCGGTTATAAAACGAGCATCACAGCGCCCTGCTGGAAGCATCGGACCATTGTGTTAAACAGTAAAGCACTCAAATTGGTATTAGTCACTCCATCAGCCATTTGCATGTGAAACGTGCAGCCTTTCAAACGCAGCATCTGTGTGATCAGCCGACCACAGGAGGAAATTCCATTCATGTTCAAATTATGGTCGAAATATAATAAACTCGCTGTCATTTTTTTGTTCTGCTGTTAATTTTAGACACAGAAATCTCTTTACGTAAATGTGATGGCTGCCTGATTAAGTGCCTGAGTCACTAAGAGGTACGTAAACGGACAAGGTCAGGCTGAGTAACATTTCAGTCGGAAGAGAAGACTGTGGGATTAAAGATAAAGCTGCAGCAGGAGAAGGTCAAACAGAGAGATATTAATGTCAGGTGACTCTCGATTAATAAATGATCATTGTCATGGATGGATGGATTTCAGTTACTTAGATGAACCAGCAACCTCCTACACAAGGAGTGATTGGACGCAAGGCCGTAATTACTATATACATTGAGGGGGCCACATCCCCCCCCAATATTCAGATATGCTCAAAATGTCCCCCCCAATATATAGCTAGCTGATTAAAAAAATAAAAAAGTATCCCATGTGTTAGCGAATTTACGGTATATATACAGTATATAGAAAGAGATAAATTTGGTCCCCCCCAATGTTGACTCCATGGTTACGGCCTTGATTGGACGCCATGCTCAGTTTAATTCATCCAGACAGGGTTTCCGACCTCTATAGGTGAAGCCAGCATCTATTTCCAGAAGTCTGGCCTTGACCCCCTGACCAATCCGCTTCCCCCCCCTCACTGCAGCTCCCCGCCCCAGCTGAGCCCCCCGCTGCCCTCTGAAGAAGCAGGATGACAAGATGGCACAACTGCTTGTACCGCCCGGACCCGACAGCTTCCGCCCCTTCGCCCCCGAGTCGCTGGCCGCCATCGAGAGGCGCATCGCCGAGGAGGAGGCCCGGAGACCGCGGACGGAGCGCCGCAGCGACAGCGATGATGAGAACGGTCCAAAGCCCAACAGCGACTTGGAGGCAGGGAAGTCTCTGCCCTTCATCTATGGGGACATCCCGTCCCCGCTGGTGTCCACTCCTCTGGAGGACCTGGACCCCTTCTACAGCAATCAGAAGGTCAGCCTCTTTCTCTTCTCTTCTCTCACATCGATGTTGTACTCTTTGTGCGTCATGATGTCTGCTACATTACATACAGTACACACATCTGTGCTTTTTAGTCCCTAAAAGCTTCTACTTAATTACCCGATGCTTTCTGCAAACTATTTTAAGGAAGCACTTTGGGCAGATGCAGCAATTTCCTCCCACATACTGTAAGACAAACTTCTGCTACAGCTTAACACATTCACCTCCAATCTGTCTAGTGAGGGCAGATCAGTCCTGCAGAGACTCTGTAAGCTGTGACTCATTGGAAAAAATATATATATGTATTTATTTTTAAGTGATTATTATTATTATCTGGCATTTTTGCCTTTATTACATCCTGAATAAGGACTGGAGACCATATGGGACGTGATCTGTAACCACTGTCAGAAGTATTTTATGTAGTGTTGTGCAAAAACCGTTCATATGTTATTTTTTATTTTTGGAATATTATGAGTCATTTCACTTTTACAAATAAGAAACCAGAGATCAGAAGAAAAAACAAAAAAACAAATGTGAAATTGGCAAACTTGAATCAGCAGCTACAGGCTTCTACAGAGTAAAGGGCTCATCCTGATAATAAGGAAAATGACTTGTATTGTCATTATCCCCCATTAATATTATTTGGGGTTTTCAAGAGGGACAAAATATGTTGTTAAATACTGTTGTGCTGCTTGGAAAAGCCTTCATTTAAAAGTCAAGGACAGCTTAATTTGAGATATTTATACTGTTCATCAAACATCATTATTGGCTAATAAAGTTACTGCCAAAAAGCAAGAAAAACAGTGCAGAGATAAAAAGATTTAATATAGTTTAATGTTTTTTGGGGGGTTGCTATAGAGTGAGTTACTTAATCATTTATTTATTTGAGATATGATATGAATTTATGGTGTGCGTATTAAAAGTTTAGAGATATGTAGTATGCACATACTCATTATATGTTTTGATCTATTTCTGTGTCTTAAAGTGTATGTTTTGTTGTAGTTTTATATTGAATACATGTTGATTTATCTTTATTAAAATAAGGAAATACAGTAGAGTTATAGTAGAATAGAATAAGCAAGGAGGACAACTGGAGAGCAATGTAACGGCACAAAACCCTAGTTTGTCCTCATGTATTTTTTCATGATCTTGTGATTGATAGTATCATGTGAGTGTAACGACTGGCTGATTCCTCACAACATTTAACTGGGCCAGAATCAGCAGCCTGTCAGCAGGTGAGATGTTAAAACCTGTGTCAGCATAGAGGCAGAGTCTCCGCTGCACAGGCCAACAGAGGTGCTAAATGCTAATCGGAGCTGCTGTTCCAGTTGAACTACGGTGCCAAACATGTGCTGCCCGGGGTGGATCCATCCAGCTTCATTACAATAGATAACCAGATGCAGCTTCTCTTCTGTTTGGATTTATATACAGTAGCATGATGCAGATTTTAATCTATCTTTCTTTTCTCTCTCTTCTTTTTCAGACCTTCATAGTATTGAATCGTGGGAAGGCAATCTTCCGTTTCAATGCCACTCCTGCCTTGTACATCCTAAACCCCTTCAACCCTCTAAGGAGGGTAGCTATTAGAGTTTTAGTACACTCATATCCTTTTCACAGTCCGCTACGGTCACAGCTTGATTTGGATTAAAAGGGTTTATCAGACAAAAGACGGATTTAAATGAGCCGATGTTGAAGACTAAATGTCAGGATTGGTTCAGACTTTGTCGTAGAGCAGCTGAGCAGTTTAAAGACACTTAAGGTTAAACATGTTTTCTATGTGGATGGGATGGGGATTTGTCAGCGTTCAGGTTTTCATGCAAATTCTCCTCTGCTGTTGTTCCTTAACTCTGTTTTTTCCTTACGATGTTCAGCATGTTGATCATGTTCACCATCCTGACCAACTGTGCTTTCATGACCCTCAGTAACCCCCCGGAGTGGGCCAAGAATGTAGAGTAAGTCCTCCATCTCATGTACATTTTGACAATTCGGTTCAAAACCAGAACAAGAAGAAGACGGTTGTATATTTATAGAGTTGGTTGTGTGAGCACAGACAGGATATACGACTACGTATGTCCATTAGATGTGGCTGTAATCACATTACACAACAGATTTTGTATTGATATGAGGCGTCTGTGTTCATGTGGTTTTCAGCCACTTATATTCCATTAAGGTTTTATCTGAGTGTCCCAGACTTAAATGAACGGTATTTACACAGACATACTGTACATGCCTGTATCCCTCAAAGCATGATGGGAACTGCATTTCCATAACTCATAGGCCTTAGTATTGTTTAATAATTACATGGCACATCACATATTGTATACTGAATGTGAAGGGCTAACATTTCAGACTAGTAATCCGAGAATCCAAACTGATTCTTTTTTGTTGTATTAAATAAATGTATTGTTTTTATTCTGTTTGGCACTTGGAGTCATAAAAATAATATCTGTGGTCAAATGTGTAATATATAGAACAAATCGCCTACTTCCGGGTAGAAAACCAGCACATAATTTGAATGAGAACAATAGTAACGAACGAGAGTTTAGCTAGGCTATATGTATATATATCATGTTTTTCACACCTCTATCACCGTTTAGACAGATCTGAAATGATTGAAGAAACATTACTATTTCTGTGTGCACGAGAAAAGCAGTTTTGGCAACAGCAAAGCTAACATCAGGACGTCAACTGTTAAAACCCTCCCGTTGTTGGACACGACATGAAACTACTGTACTGCAGTTAGCTCAATCATGTTGTAACTAAGATATCCGCTGGAAAAACATTTTTTTTCATGCAACGTTTATTGAGTCACTGAGTTATTAAAGTTAAACATGTAACAGTTAGCCCTGCCAATCTACGACAGGCTAATCATGACTAATTACAAAAACGTGCACACAGAAATAATAATCTTGGTTTCTGGTTTTCTACCCAGAAGTATGTAAACAACAAAGCGATTCGTTCTATGCCACAGCCAAATGTTTAAAAGGCTTAAAACAACATACAGTAATGATACATGTCAGTGTGTAGGCTACATTATATTATTGTAACAGAGTAATCCAAAGGAAATGTAATTTACTAATACTACTAATGGCATGAGTGTGTATAGGTGCAGTAAGACAGATGTCAGTAATGTACACTGCAGCATCTTCAGGACATAATGTAATAACCAGAGAGCTAATAAAGAAATAAGCTACTGTAGGATTGGAAGAGACAGTGACGGAGGGGCACTCACCGAGTTAACCCACATTGTTATGTCTCTCAGCGTGTGTTTTTCATTTCCTCTCTGCTTTGGCAGGTACACATTCACAGGGATTTACACCTTCGAGTCCCTTATTAAGATCCTGGCCAGGGGCTTCTGCGTGGGGAAGTTCACTTTCCTTAGGGACCCGTGGAACTGGCTGGATTTCAGTGTTATCCTCATGGCGTAAGTATTATGACAAGCATAGTTAGGATCAGCTTAACATGATCTGGCGTAGATTAAGAGGCCAAATGCTTTTAATGCTAATCAGCCCAGCAGCCTGTTAAGTCCCACTGAATGTGAGAAGAAGAGCAGAGAGATGAAGAAGAGGGGCCGTGATAATGTGTGTGTTTTGATAGCGAGGCGGCCGTAAATCTCAGCTCTGCCTGTTATTATGGATGTGAGCCCCCCAGAAGCTGGCAGTATCCTGGCCTAGTTCGCCTCATGCTTCACTGACTTCAGCTACAGAATAAGCCGTTCAGCATTAGGCCACACAGTGGTTCTGTGATCTCAGAGGAATAGTCACTAGGTGGGTTTACATGGACAGTTTTATACGGTTTCAAATAGGTTTGGTTGAAATCAATCTGTTTGAAGATTTCAGCTTCAGCGTATAACAACAATATCGATTACGGAAGTGCGACAGCTGAGCCAAAAACAGAACAGAAACATAGAAATGCATCATTTGTTGAGTGCAGTCTTTGCTGTTATAATATTTCTCTTTATTAAACAGCAGCGTGACATATGTGTACTGGAGTCGGGAGTGCGTATGCAACATGTTGCCGGCGTAATATTTTGATCTGTAGTCCTGAGCATGCACAGAACGAATGCAGCCAGAAATCAACCCGTTTCAAGGTATACATGACAGACAGAACACTTTAGAAAAGGTTTAAATTACCCCCTTCGTTTTTAGGTGTTTATATGAAGTATTTTCAGTATCGATTTCGTCTCCCAAACCTTTTTTTTTTTTTTTTTAAGTATATTTTTTGGCTTTTTTGCCTTTATTTGATAGCACAGTGAGATAGACAGGAAAGGGGGAGGCAGAGAGAGAGGGAATGACATGCAGGAAAAGTCTGCCCGACGTGGGATTCGAACCGGGGACGCCTGCATCGAGGACTGTAGCCTCTACATGGGGCGGCCGCTTTAACCACTGCGCCACGCACCGCCCCCTCCCGAACCTATTTGAAACCATTTAAAACTGTCCATGTAAACCCACCGACTGTTAATCATGTGATTTAAATGATGACGCTGGTTTTTGTTCTTCCAGGTGTCTGTGTTTATGTGTGATGGGTGTCTTGCCTGACTGTGCAATGCTGTGTAGTAACTGTAACATTTGATCCTGCAGGTATATAACAGAGTTTGTAAACCTAGGCAATGTTTCAGCTCTGCGCACATTCAGAGTTTTGCGAGCTTTGAAAACAATCTCAGTCATACCAGGTAAGGCTGCCCCGGCCCTGCTGCCAGCACTCCTGCCATTTGTCCTCTGTGTGTGACCGTTTGCCGTTCCCTCCTCTCCCCCCTCCTCCCCTCCTGTGACCCTCCCCTTGTCTCGTCTGTGTGGATGCCTGATTTGTGTGCGTATGTGTGTGTGAACGTTCCTTTTCCCGAAATGCCCCCCCTTCTACCACACTCCTCCCTCCTTCCCTCCCTCCTTCCTTCCCTCCTTCCCCTACCTTCCCTTACAGATATGTCACAGAGTTTGTGGACCTGGGCAATGTCTCAGCACTGCGAACCTTCAGGGTTCTGCGAGCCCTGAAAACTATATCAGTCATCCCAGGTGAGAGAGCCATCAAGGCAAAAACCCATTGGGGTTGATGAAATGCTAACGGCTAACTGGCGTTTCCGCTAACATCCCGCCCCGCCCCCACCACCCCCGTCTCAGCTCATCTCACTGTAGCTAAGCCTGATGACGCTCGTCGCCGCCCCTCATGCTGCCTTCGTCCCAAGGCCCAGTAAAAGCTGGAATCTGGCTCCAATCTGCACAGATTGACAGGATTCATAGCTTTTCGATAAACATCCTTCAAGGCAGAATTATTTTTTGGTTGAAATCTATTCTTGCCTTGGGAGCCTCACGAGTAGATTTTGTGCACTATTTATTTATTTTTTTCCTTTTTTGCATGAGACATTGCAAAAGCCGATTTTCTGGTGGCAAGCACTTGTGTGTGTAGGGTTCCTCCTCACCTTGTTTTTTCCTGTGCATGTCCTGTTCAATGTTGTGTGTTTCTTTGGAGAAACTGTGTTGTGGTGAGTGGTGGTTGGGTTATGGCACTCTTTCAACACTATTCACTTCACAAACCTAACAACAACAAGAAAAAAAGGTCACATACAGTAGAAACCACGACATGATTTCATTCACTACATTTAGAGCCAGTTTAAATACGGTGGGTTCTGTTTTTGTGGCAGTGCAAAGACTCGTACATACACATGCTTGTGTGTTTCTGTCTGGAGGCTAAAGGTGGTGTCAACCCCCCTCATCTAAATATGCACATTTCCCAAAAATGTTCCAAAACTATCCCTTTAAATATGTGTCGCTGCCATCAGCAAGCGCACGTTCATTAAATACTTGATTCCCAGTGCTGTGCAACACATCAGACTCTCCTCCCACACAACTTGCTTCATGCTCCACTACAGCTGCATGAAGAACGTATGAGACCGGTTATGTAAGTGGCTGAGACAATAACAGTTAATGAGCAAAAGCCACCCTCCAGTTTCAATCACCTCACTCAACGACCTTGTTCATTGTGAATAGAAACACAGTTCAGTGTTGTGTGCTGGTCTTTGCAACTGTGCTGTAAAGAGCCCACAGGACAAAAACACAGATTTATAAAACATTCAGCTTGGTCTCAAGGGGATTGTTCAACATTTTGGCAAATTGGCCCATTGCCATAATCCCTATAGTTTTAGGAGTTGGTTCGTTACCTTTAATTGTCGGTGCAAGCTATTTTTAGAACGGCGGAGCAGAGCCGTGAGCTGCTCAGAGCTACGCTACAGAGGCTCATGGGATTTCTTGGTTTCCCTCGTCAAACTCCAAAACGCTCTGGTGGACAAGTTGTGACCTGCACATTCACCACGCTATGAGATAATAACAGAACGTTATGAGACAGAGTTGTTTTAGAGGTAAATTCATGCAAAACCGCTGATGAACGTTCCCGTCGGGGGCAGTTTTTCAGCAAGAAGTCTCTGTATTTACCTCTAAAACAACTCTGTCTGGTAACGTTGTGTTATTATCTCATAGCGTGGTGATTGTGCAGGTCACAACTTGTCCACCAGAGCGTTGTGGAGTTGTTGGATTGTGTATTTGATGAGTTTGATGAGGGAAACCAAGAAATCCCATTAGCCCCCCTGGCGTAGCTCTGAGCAGCTCACGGCTCTGCTCCGCCGTTCTAAAAACAGCTTGCACTGACAATTAAATGTTGAACTATCCCTTTAACGGTGGAAAAAACGAAACAAAACAACACATCTACAAGTGTTGAGTCCATGATTAGCAGAGATCAGTGTCCCCCTGGTTCCTGTATGACGACAACAGTTCATACAGGAACCTCCACTGCAGATCCCCCTGGCTGCTTGCTACTGTGAGCTCTTATTAGTAGCTTCTCTATACAAGCTTGTGGCTGTAATTAGCGGGCAGTAATCACTCTGCGATGTCCCCTTCCCGCCCCCCCCGTTGCCCCCCCCCTCTCTCCCTCTCCCTCTCTCTTTCAGGCTTGAAGACCATCGTCGGCGCCCTGATCCAGTCTGTGAAGAAGCTGTCGGACGTGATGATCCTCACCGTGTTCTGCCTCAGCGTCTTCGCCCTCATCGGCCTGCAGCTCTTCATGGGCAACCTGAGGCAGAAGTGCGTGCGCGTGCCGCTCGCCACCAACAGCAGCAACGTCACGGACGGCTCCCTGTTCTCCAACGACACCCTGGCGGACGCGAACGCCACGTTCCTGCAGAACGCCACGCTCCTGCAGAACGCCACGGGGGGCAGCCCCTTCAACTGGACCGAGTACATTCTTGACGAGAGTAAGCCGACGAGTGATGGCGTGGTGGCTGCCAGGCGCCGTGTCGGGGGGGGGGGGGGTTAACCGGGGTCAAGTTAGCATCCGCCCCAGCTGGCCTGAGTCAGATACCGGCTACTGCGACTGCAGAGACGGGTCAGGGTGGCGGCGGTGGCGGTGGATGTGTAGGGGGAGGTCAGGCCCCGCCGCCCGTGATAGAGAGTGACAGCGATGGCTGGGAGCAGAGGCTGTGCTCGCTAACAAGGGGCTGGTGGGAGAACGCAGCAAATGTGGCGGATAATCGCCTCAGCAATAAATCCCTCCTCTCCTCTCCTCTCACCCTCCCTCGCCTCCCTTCATCATTCTCTCATGGCCCATCTGTGTGGCATGAGCAGCCTAAAGTGCTAGAGGAGGGTGAGTGAGTCAGTGACCGCCACTGGGATGGCGAGGAGACGACGGGCACCGGCTTCATGACAAGCTGATGCCATAGAGAGAAACGGCTGATTAGAGCTTGGCATCTTTACAGTTTAAACAAACATAAAAAGAAGTGGTAGACTGCTTTGAAAGTAAAGTGACTAATGTAGTTGGGTGTTAAAATAAAAAAAATAATAAAAAAACAGAACCTTTCTTTCTGTTTTTACACCCACGCAAAAAAAAACAACTTCATATCCACTCTGACTTCTCGTCGCTCTGTCTCTGCTCTCCCCTAGATAATTATTATTACCTCCCTGGCCGAAGGGATGCTCTGCTCTGCGGGAACGGCAGCGCCGCTGGGTAAGACTTGACATGTTTTATTTATATGGCCAATTAGATGCACCACAAAGCTGAGCATACACAATTAGTGTCGACACTCGCCGCCACGCCGAGGCATCGCGGGAGTCCGAGCTGGTTAACCGCGGCTGCTCTTCATTTAACGCGTTGCGGCGAATGTTTAAACTCATTTTCACCCATTTGTGAAGTCGGCTGGTTTCTGGAATGATGAGGTCACAGGATTGATTCACATAGCACATAGGAGGAGAGATTAGCTTTTAAAAAGATGTAATCCAGGTGTTTTTCATTTGTCAGTGCAGTGTTTAATGAGCTCTGAGCCTTTTGGACTAGAGATGAAACATCTAAAGTCAATCCAGATCAGCGATAGCAGCCTGAGATGAAACATGACCTGATTGGTTGAGACATCAACACATGTCAGCAACGATCGCTCTGAACCTCATCTAAACTTTAGAGCAGATGCTTCTTTAAAAGCTCCCATATTCTACACTCTATCACTGTTGTATTTGAAGTTACATTCATGTTTATTTATGGTTTTGTTGACTGTCCATCTCCTCTCTCAGGCTCTGTCCAGAGGGTTTCGTCTGCGTGAAAGCCGGGCGTAATCCAGATTACGACTACACCAGCTTCGACACCTTCAGCTGGGCCTTCCTCTCTCTGTTCAGACTCATGACCCAGGACTACTGGGAGAACCTCTATCAGCAGGTTGACACACGTTTTTTAATCCGGTCACTTTGATTAGACTTCATAAAGATAGGGAACTTTACTTATTCCAATCTTAAAACAGATTATGCTAAGAAATGTATAGCAATGAAGTAGAAATGTTGCCCCCTTCCAATTAAAATGCTGCTTGGTTGTTATTTGATGCAATAACAACTTAACTCTTAACATCAGTCCAGGGACAGCAGATGTAAAAAGCCTTTTGGCTAATTCTGGCATGTTTACATTTGTTAAAATGTTTTAGTAATGTGCATTGTCCCTGATTATTAAACCTTTAAACAAATAAATAGAAAAGAAATAAGACCTTTTACAAAATATGGCAACAATTCTTAATTTATAGGTAGACTAATCTCTCTGTATTGGAGCTTGATTTGGTACAGTATGAACTATGAATAGGGATGCTACAACATGTCTCTCTCAGTATCTTTGATTATTGTATAATGTTCTTTCTTTCTTTCTTTCTTTCTTTCTTTCTTTCTTTCTTTCTTTCTTTTATTTATTACTGTCATTATTATTATTATTTTATTCTTTTTTATTATTCTTTTTTTCCCCACTTCCTATTGTCCTGTCACTGTGAGTTCATTTCATTTTTACTTTGCCACCTTGTGAACGTTGAATTTTCCCCTGATTTGATTATGTTGTGGCGTTTGTAACTGTAACTTTGTTCTTGGAAAAAAAAGAAAGACTTCATAAAGATAAACTCATAACAACCCGTCTCTTTCTCTCTCTGTGTTGGATCTGTCAGACGTTGCGCGCGGCGGGGAAGCCCTACATGATCTTCTTCGTGCTGGTGATCTTCCTGGGCTCCTTCTACCTGGTCAACCTGATCCTGGCCGTGGTGGCCATGGCGTACGACGAGCAGAACCAGGCCACCATCGAGGAGGCCCAGCAGAAGGAGGAGGAGTTCCAGGCCATGCTGGAGCAGCTGAAGAGGCAGCAGGAGGAGGCACAGGCAGGAGCTTTCATTCATTCATTCATCTTTTTTGTCAGGAATTCGATTACAGGCTCGACATCGCAGTTCATCAGCGTGTCCAGTGCAGCTCCGCGTTTCATTGTGTTTTTTGTTTTGTGAACTGAACATAGACGAGTATCCGGGGAGGTTTGTGTTGATTCTTCAGCTTAAAGACGAGCCAGCTGCCATAAGCAGCGCCGTCGCCCCTAGCAACCCAGAGACTCACTGTCCTGGATGACTGACAACCCCCCACCCCCCACCGCTGCACCTGCGGTGTCAGGAGATTGACCTCAAGAAATGAGGTGGAAAAGATCAGATGGACGCAGAGTGCAGGTGAAACGCTGTTTGGTCTAACAGCCTGCATGTGGTCTCTATAAGAAGCTCATTATGGGATGGTTAGAGCCCTTTTCCCTTATGTTTCCTGAGCAGCGGAGCAGTTACTTTGACAAAGTCAGAGTCTATTTCTGTCCTGCTGCAGGTTCATGTGTCAGCTCTGAAGGCAGCGACGGGCGATTCACAGCAGAGCTCAATGTATTTTCCCCACAGGAAGTAGATCTGATTAGATGGAAATAGATATATAGTTAGTTATATATAGATGGATGGAAACACAGTCGGCTAATTTGCTACAGTAAAAGTGGATGAATAGCTGACATGTTCAGTTTCTGCCACTCTGAGGGGTTGTAATATGGATTTTATGTATCACTATGAACAATATCCACTTATATTTAGTCTTTTTTTTTAGACTTTATTTATTTGCACATATGAAATAGAACAATACATTTACATATCTCTCTTAAAAGGGAGGAAGATACGAAAAAAAATGTGCAGGTGAGGTCGGAAACCCTAAAGGCTTATAGCATGACCTCACCTTGACCTAACAAATAATTTAAACAAAGTACAAATACAAAAAAGAAAAGAAAAGAAATGAAGTAAATTAAGATGATGATAACGACACTAAATAAATAAATGGAAAAAAGTGAGATTAAAAGAGAAAAAAAAAAAAAAACCTAATACAGATAAATTAAGTTCAAGTACTGCAACACAAAAAAAGAAAAATTGTGTAGTGTTATTAAACATCCACTGTAAAGTCACATGGGTAAGGATAAAGAAAAGTTAGGAGCTGATTCATATACAGTGTGTTTATTATAGGGCTCAAGCTCTGTCTGGCTGCTCCTCAAGACTTCACAATGTTTTTATTTTTTTGACATAGACTCACATTGCACATGAGAAAAATGTGTTAAAAACCTATTTCCTAAATCTTAAGAAGTTCATGCATTAGTAGTGATTTATTCTCATAGTAGAAAAGGCTGGTACCTAACCTGGCATCCACACACTTCTTATTGTAATGAGTAATATAAATGCATGGATTCAGAAATGTTTTGGTTTGCATGAAAACAATCAGGCGTCCATTTTTAGAAGGTGTCTGAGGCTCGTTTGGCTCTCGATGCCGCCGCCGCCGCAGCCACAGCCACAGCCAGGCTCTCTCCTCCGCTCCATTCCACGAGAGCCTTTGAGACAGGCGCTGGGTCGCCATGACAACTGTGTTTGTGCTCCCATTGGCTGGCAGGTTGCCGCAGCAGCAGCAGCCACGGAGAGCGGAGAGTACAGCGGGAGAGGGGGCCCCACCTCCGAGTCCACCTCCTCGGGGACGTCGAAGCTCAGCTCCAAGAGCGCCAAGGAGCGGCGCAACAGGCGGAAGAAGAGGAAGCAGAGGGAGGAGGAGGAGGAGAGGGAGGGGCGCAGGTTTCACAAGTCCGCGTCCGAGGACAGCATCAAGAGGTCCAGCTTCCGCTTCTCTATCGATGCCAACCGGCTCTCTTATGAGAAGAGATGCTCCTCGCCCAACCAGGTATACACGGCCCTGACACAGCAGATATGTTAGGGAGCAACCTCATTTACAATATATCCGAGACAGAACGCAAAACATTTGAAACATACAATGAGCATCATATGAGAAAAAACAAAAATAAAAGTGATGAAGCTAGAAGAGACAGAGATAAACTGAAAAACAGAGAAGTCTTGTCCTTTTGCAAAGTTTGCAAAGTATTCCAGGTTGAACCCATTACTGGATTCAGTACCAATGCTCATAATAATCATGTGGCTTGATATTTATATTTATTCTATTTTATTTATATATTAGTTTATTGAACAGGGACAATGCAACACTAATCAACAGTATTTAAAAGAAACTGCTAGTGAGCCAGAGTTACAGTAGCCAGTAAGGCTCATTTTCATCCGTTGTCCCTGGCCAGATGTTAAAGGCAACCTGAAAACCCCCCCAAAAATTAATTAATGCATTAAAATACAACTTACATATGAATTTACCTGATAAAAGCTCATTATAACAAATACGACATGAACTGTATAAAAAAATTGACATAATGGCATAACGACAGCTCATGATGGCAGGCTGGTATGCAGACAAGAAAAAAAAACATGTAAATAGCACATAGAGCTGTGACATTAGCACAAACAATAGTTAACACTGAGAAACAGTCCATTAGAGACATTAGAGACAGTAATGGACAAAGCAGTGGCTTAAATGCAGGCAGAATGTGGTTTACAAGATTAGTGGGCACATTATTTATTATCTATTAACCACTGCATTAACTGCCTTTTAAAGGAACACTGAGAGTATTATTCCTCAGATGAAAAGTGAAGGAGTGACAGAGAGACATTTGCTGCAAAAACAAAAAAAGAGAAGACGTTACTGCAGCTGTAGACCGAGGCCGGGTCTCGAGTACTACAACACTACAGCAGGGTGATGATGTCACTTCACATCTGTCACATCACACTGATAATGTGATAAAAAGCTCTTTCCTCCGTTGTTATCTCATGACTTCCTGTCTAGCTACTCTCCGTCTTTTTTCTCAGGACCACCCAACATCTAAAGTGATAATTTGGTGTCTCCCCCCCTCCCTCTCAGTCTCTGCTCAGCATCCGAGGCTCCATCCTCTCACCTCGGAGGAACAGCCGCGCCAGCCTGTTCAGCTTCCGCGGCCGCGCGCGCGACATGGGCTCCGAGAACGACTTCGCCGACGACGAGCACAGCACCTTCGAGGAGAGCGACAGCCGGCGCGGCTCGCTGTTCCTGCCGCGACGCCTCGAGCGCCGCTCCAGCGCCGTCAGCCAGACCAGCCTCGGGGCGCCGCGGATCATGCTGCCCGCCAACGGCAAGATGCACTGCACCGTGGACTGCAACGGCGTGGTTTCTCTGGTCGGTGGAACATCCGTAACAACCTCCCCTGTAGGTCTCCTGCTGCCTGAGGTGACTTCATTGTTTCATGCTTTATTTTCCCCGTTCACCCTCAGTCCTAATTCACATTCTTTGTTTTGATCTTGTTGATAAATTAATGATAAATTAAATTTTAATATTAATATATTAAATATTCATGTTTGCTAGTCTTTTTTCTGTGGTGCATGACTATAGTTAAAGGGATAGTTCACCCAAAATTCAAATTTCACTCATTATCTACTCACCCTCATGTCGACTAAGGGCTGGGAGAATTCTGTGCAGAATTCTGTGAGTCCTCTGTGCCTTCTCGGAGTTAGGGGGGGGTCCGCGCAGCAGTATTTGTATATACATACATATAATGGTTGTGAATGGGGCTCACTTTTCTTCGTCCAAAAAGACACACCAAAAAACATCCATATACCTCCATACTGCTCGTCTGTAATGTCCCTCTTGTATTGAAGCCCCGACATGAGAAATTGTTCCGAAAAAAATTAAATAAGTCCATATTTTAAGCTTGTTTGTAGCGGAAGCTCCCAGTGTCTCAGTTCAGTGCTCTTCCTGACCGGCGGAACATTGAAATTTGAATTTTGGGTGAACTATCCCTTTAATGAGATAATGTTGGAAAATGTCTATCATTTCCAGCCCCAAACCCATTGATTCCTGTGTGATTCTCATGACTCTTGTATGAACAGTAGTAAATGCGATGCTCCCTTTGTTTCAGGTAATTTCTCGAATGAGTACTAATAAATATTAAGAATAAGAACATGCCAACTTCAAAATTCAAACCCAAAACCAACCTTATTCAGTTCAATTTCAGTTTAATTCAGTTTTTTAATTGAACTGCTGGTTTCACTTCGCTCCTTCAGATTAGCATTAGATGGAGTGTTGGAAATGCACGTCATGAAGCAGACGGACTCATAAAGGTCCAACGCCACACAGAACCAATTATAGGTCAGACAGATGAGTCACACAGCCATTAGACCGGGTCTAGTCGGGGAAAACAAGTGGAAATACCTGTGGAGGTGTATCAAGTGGAAATCTTTCTGATTATTATTGCTCAATTCTTTCTGTTAACTTTTATTTTTATAAATATATATTTTTTTATTCTAGGGAACAACCACAGATACAGAGCTGAAGAAACGTCGCTCTTTCCACCACCCGTCGATGGACTATCTAGATGAGCCGGGGGGGCGGCCCAGAGCCATGAGCGTGGCCAGCATCCTCACCAACACCATGGAAGGTTAGGAGGACGACACGGCGATCAATTAAACACCACAACAGGAGGATTATTCCAAAAAAAATAACTTGTTTTTTTCCTTTTCCAGAGCTGGAGGAGTCGAGACAGAAGTGCCCCCCCTGCTGGTACAGATTCGCCAACAGGTGTCTGATCTGGGATTGCTGTCCGGCGTGGTTGAAAATCAAGGAGGTGGTCAACATGGTGGTCATGGATCCGTTTGTGGATCTGGCGATAACGATCTGCATCGTCCTCAACACCCTGTTCATGGCCATGGAGCATTACCCCATGACTAAAGAGTTTGCCACCGTCCTCTCAGTCGGAAACCTGGCGAGTTATTTATTCATAAAGTAACAGTAGAAAATCTCTTATTATGTGAGAGATGCAGTGTAGAGGTAATTTCCTTTATTTCCACTTCGTCACCAGGTGTTCACAGGCATCTTCACCGCAGAGATGTGCTTCAAGGTTATCGCCCTGGACCCCTACTACTACTTCCAGGAGGGCTGGAACATTTTCGACGGCATCATCGTCAGTCTGAGTTTGATGGAGCTCGGCTTGGCCAACGTGGAAGGCCTGTCTGTGCTCCGGTCCTTCAGATTGGTAAGAGCTTTATTAACCCTCCTGCTGTCCTCCTGGGTCAAGGAAGGAAGGAAAGAAGGAAGGAAGGACAAAGGGAAAGAAGGAAGGAAGGAAGGACGAAGGGAAAGAAAGAAGGAAGGAAGGACGAAGGGAAAGAAGGAAGGAAGGAAGGACGAAGGGAAAGAAAGAAGGAAGGAAGGAAGGAAGGAAGGAAGGAAGGAAGGACAAAGGGAAGGAAGGAAGGACAAAGGGAAGGAAGGAAGGAAGGAAGGATGAAGGGAAAGAAAGAAGGAAGGAAGGACGAAAGGAAAGAAGGAAGGAAGGAAGGAAGGACGAAGGGAAAGAAGGACGGAAGGAAGGAAGGACAAAGGGAAAGAAGGAAGGAAGGATGAAGGGAAAGAAAGAAGGAAGGAAGGAAGGAAGGACAAAGGGAAGGAAGGAAGGAAGGAAGGACAAAGGGAAGGAAGGAAGGAAGGAAGGAAGGAAGGATGAAGGGAAAGAAAGAAGGAAGGAAGGACGAAAGGAAAGAAGGAAGGAAGGAAGGAAGGAAGGACGAAGGGAAAGAAGGAAGGAAGGAAGGAAGGACAAAGGGAAAGAAGGAAGGAAGGAAGGACGAAGGGTAAGAAGGAAGGAAGGAAGGACGAAAGGAAAGAAGGAAGGAAGGAAGGAAGGAAGGAAGGAAGGAAGGAAGGAAGGACAAAGGGAAAGAAGGAAGGAAGGAAGGACGAAGGGAAAGAAAGAAGGAAGGAAGGACGAAAGGAAAGAAGGAAGGAAGGAAGTATGAAGGGAAAGAAGGAAGGAAGGAAGGACAAAGGGAACGATGGGAGGAAAGAAGGAAGGGAAAAAGGAAGGAAAGAAAGATGGAGGGAGGGAACAGACCAGGTCAACTGGATCAAAAGAGGAAGGAAGAAGAAGTAAGGACGAAGGAAAGGAAGGAAGGAAAGAAGCAAGGGAAAAAGGATTTTGGAAAGAAGGAAGGGAGAAAGGAAGGAAAGAAGGAAGGATGGAGGAAGTGAACAGATCGGGTCAATTTGACCCAGAAGGACAACAGGAGGATTAAGACAAGTTAAGTTAAGATGAACTTGTGGAGCCGGGGTGAGAACACAGCGGCTCGCCTAATAACGTTTGTGTTATTAACGAGGGAATGGTGTAATGAGAGCTTTTGTGCGCCACCTGAAAGGCCCCGCTGAGACCTGCTGTGGCCTTTGGGGCACAATGTGTTGTTCTTCTCTTCATCTGATTAGGTTTCTTTCAGAGCTGCTGCACTGTGAGCCCACACTGTACTGCAGTGCTCTTTAATCAACTGAGAAGACACACAAAGAAATTTGGCCTGCTTTTAAGGGAAGGTAGTGGGAGATATCTGGAGATATACGATACGATACCATTCGAATTACTTTAATTTATCCCCAAAGGGAAATTCATTTGTCCGACAGCTCATCTACCATTTGCAGAAGAATTAAAAAGCCTGATGGCTGCAGCTGCAAAGGATCTTCTGTGCATTAAAGGAACACTATGTAGTTTCCAACCCCAGCTCAGGCTGCAGCAGTTGCACGATTCATCCTATCAACAGTTTTTCTACAACTTGAATGAGTTTAGACACAATATTTTAAGGTTGAGAAGCAACATAGTATTGCTTTAAAGGGGACATATTATGGAAATATCACTTTTTGAAGGCTCTTTAACATATATTTTGGTGTTTGTCTTACCTTCCGGCCCCCAAAATGTGAGAATTGACAAAGAAACCTGTAATTTTCAGGCTCCCGAGGTTGAAATCCACGTGGTTTTACGAGCTGTTCCCTCAGATGTCTTCCAGTGATGTAACTAGGTTTTGAATTTGCATAATCCCACCCCTACCTGGGATTGATAGAAGGGGCGGGACAAGCAGTGGCTCATTTGCATTTAAAGGGACAGGCACTGAAACCAGCCGTTCTGAACAGGGCTGTTTTGAGAGGATGAAAAGATCTGTGATGTTTGATCCTTGGGGTATTTTGACCGCAGCATGTCACAGATATGTCTTTAAGACACCTGGGAACTATTTTAACTTGTGGAAAAGGGCATAATATGTCTCCTTTAAAGATGTAGCAAAGGCTAGCTGTCTTATGGCTACAGTATGAGAGAGAGTGGTGTCGATGAGCTCATCAAAATGAACCTGAATATGAACCAAACATTTAGATCCAGAAGATGAAACAATCTTGTCATTTTCTTTTTAAAAACTCAGCTGAGGGTCTTCAAACTGGCCAAGTCCTGGCCCACTCTGAACATGCTGATCAAGATCATCGGGAACTCGGTGGGCGCCCTGGGGAACCTGACCCTGGTGCTGGCCATCATCGTCTTCATCTTCGCCGTGGTGGGCATGCAGCTGTTCGGCAAGAGCTACAAGGAGTGCGTGTGCAAGATTTCCGACAACTGCGAGCTGCCGCGCTGGCACATGCACGACTTCTTCCACTCCTTTCTCATCGTGTTTCGGGTGCTGTGCGGCGAGTGGATCGAGACCATGTGGGACTGCATGGAGGTGGCGGGGCAGTCCATGTGCCTCATCGTCTTCATGATGGTCATGGTCATTGGAAACCTGGTGGTATGGTCTTTGTTTCCCCTCTCAGTCCGTCTCTGTTTGAGTATTAATCATGTATCTGTTGACTAAAGCGGTTTTGCTCTGCCTGATGCCCACTAGGGCTGCAACTGATGATCATTTTCATTATCGATTAATCTGTTGATTATTTATACGATTAATCGATTAGTTGTTTGGTCAATAAAATGTTCAAATATGTTGAAAAATGTCAATCAATGTTTCCCAAACCACAAGATGACATCCTCAAATGTCTTGTTTTGTCCACAAACTAAAGGGATACTCAGTTTATTGTCATAAAGGAACAAAGAAACCAGAAATATTCACATTTAAGAAGCTGAAATCAGATAAACTACTCAAACTGATTATTCGATTAATTGTTGCAGCTCTAATGTCCACGTCTCCCCAGGTTCTCAACCTCTTCCTGGCTCTCCTGCTGAGCTCCTTCAGCGCCGACAACCTGGCAGCGACCGACGACGACAGCGAGATGAACAACCTGCAGGTCGCCATGGGCCGGATCCAGCGGGGCATCGCGTTCATCAAAACCACGGTGCGGCAGTTCCTGCAGAGCCACTGCTTCGGCGGCGCTGGCGGCGGCGGCAAAGGATCCGGTCTGGCCGAAGAGAGCAAACCCTTGGATGAGCTGCACAGCAACGGCAAGGGCAACTGCATCTCCAACCACACCTCCGTGGAGATCATCAAAGATCCCAGCGGGCTGTACATGACGGAGGGCAACGGGCGGCCGGGGGGAGGGCTGGTGGTCGGGGTCAGGCCCGGCGGGGACACGACGGTGAAGTACCCCATAGAGGAGTCAGAGTACATGTCATTTATTCACAACCCCAGCCTGACGGTCACGGTGCCCATTGCTGTGGGCGAGTCGGACTTTGAAAACCTTAACACGGAAGATTTCAGCAGCGACTCGTCGGACGTAGAAGGAAGCAAAGAGGTAAGACGAAAACTCTTTGATTGGACGAGCCACGTGTCTGTCAGAGATTGTGCGTGTATTTGATTAGCTGCGTTAGGCCTACTTGTATCTGTGCTGAGATCAGTCGATTGAGATTTGCAATCGAGGCGGCAGAGGTTGAAAATAACCTGCTGACTCACTTGTGCATGCACCATGCTGTGTTAGTGAGGGAATCTTCTGGAGGAGCAGGAAGCAGCAGTGACATTTAACAATTAGCAGCGTATGTGTCAGTGTGTCAGTGTGTTTGTGTGCAGCGCGTATAGCTGACTCACTGGTAATGCAGCTCACAACCCCAACGCACACCTGCACAAGAGACTCGTCTGAGATGTTTTTATACCACACCTGCATATCTGTATATTAGCAGGGGAGCGAATCTACATACAGGTGCATCTCAATGAATTAGAATATCATGGAAAAGTGTATGTATGTCAGTAATTAATTTATTTTATATAATAATATTTATGTCAGTAATTAATTCTTTTTTTTATAATAATATTTATGTCAGTAATTCAATTCAAGAAGTGAAACTATTACATTATATAGATCCATTACACCAGTGGTTTTCAACCTTGGGGTTGGGACCCCACGTGGGGTCGCCTGGAATTCAAATGGGGTCGCCTGAAATGTCTAGTAATTGATTTAAAAAAAATACTGATAAAAATATTTTCTTAACTAATTATTATTCTTTTAAAATTATGACTAAAAACACCACACAATCTTAAACAACTGTATTCTATACTTTAACTTTCTTGAATATAAATCAAGTTCAAATAAAATGCAACATATAAAAATATCTGAGCTGGCGCATCTTGATTGACGGGCGCGGGGTCGCCAGAAATTTGTAATGTCAAAATGGGGTCACGAGCCAAAAAAGGTTGGGAACCACTGCATTACACACGGAATAAAACATTTAATGTCTTAATTTATTCAATTTCTTTTCTTTGTAATGATTACATTCAATGAAGAACTAAAATTCAGTATCTCAAAAAATGGGAGTATTACAAAATACTAATTAAAAAAAAGTATTTTCAATATGGAAATGTCTAATGGAAATGGACTTTTCCATGATATTCTAATTTATTGAGATGCACCTGTTATTAGCTCACAAATCCCATAGTGGTATCAATCTTTTATTATTACAAATCAGTCGTTTTCATCCCGTATTTAAAAAGCAATGCTAAAGAGATTACTCACAACTATGACTAGTTTAATTTCTAGTTTAGTTTATGGCCTATTCTGGCAGAGTAAATGCCAGGTACCCTTGTTAAGTGTTGCCAGGCTGACGGAGCAGTGGGGACCGGGCTCCCTGGTGATGTCCACCTGCCACTGTGGGTGTGGTGCCAGTTCACTGTGATCCAAAACAAACTCAGGGAGACTATTTCTAGCCCCGCCGCGGTGGCAGCAGCAGATGCTCCATATATGGATTCCCTCACCGCCGGCGTGGCGTCCGCACCCTGTAGCCAGGTCCGATCTCAGATAGCCAGCTTTAATTTAATTTAACGTGAACGTTTGTTGTTGTGCGAGATGAATATGAATGTCGCGCCTCATTACACAGTGTAAAAAAAACACAAAAAAAGAAGAGCAACCCACTCTTTTGTGAGCGGGGAATCTGAACTGTGTGTGTTTGTCTATGTGCGTGTCCTGCGGCCGAGCCTTGTGGGTGAGAGCCGAGTTTGAGGTTGTGTTGTGTGCTGCTGGCTTTTGGTGTGTGTGTATGACTTACTTTGTTTAACTCCCCCCCGTTTGTTATTGCAGCTGTGTCACAGACGCTCTCAAGGTTTTCAGTGAGAGGATAATTGTAAGACCACTTTATTGTACCATAGCACTAACCATGAGGACTGCCTATGCCATTTACAGACAAACAACATATTTTTTCATACCTTCAATGGATTGCCCATTTTCGTTCTTTGCCTGGTCTGCCCTCCGCCCCCCCACCCTCCCTTTTCCTTCCCTTCCCCGAACCCCCACCCTTTTGCTTTAACCTGCCCCTCCCTTCTCCCATACAGCAGCACATTCACTGCTGTGGGTTTCCCTACCCTCCTCCCACCCCCCTTCCTTCCCCCCCTTTCATAATTGATCTCCAAGCATCAGGCTGTCTTGCAGTTACAAACCATTAGGAATGAGCAACACCACCCTTCTTTTTTTTTCTTCTTTTTTTTTTTACCATTGATATATAAACTCATCTAACATGATCTTTTGCTTTTGATTTCATTGCTTGGTTTTTGACTTGGTTTTTTGGGACTTGATTGGCATCCAACACTCTCGAGCTTGAGAATGAAGGAAGAGAGGAGGTGGAGGCGGAAGAGAATGAAGACATATTAAAAAAAAAAAAAAAAGATAGAGGAATGAATTTTGCTGTAGTTTGACAAAATTCATTTGTCTGGTTCATAGCCCATGCATACGGACATGAAATACTTGTTTTATGATGACAGAACTCTTTCCATGGAGATAATCAGTCGATGCAGATTTTTGCAGAGTGGCAAAACAGATAACACACGGCAGCTCAAAGTGATTTGTGATCACACAGTGAATTTGATCTGTTTCTTTTCTCCTCAAATGCTGTAATTAGAAAAAATTTAAACATTCAAAATGACACTGAATCCTGCAGGAAACGGTGCATAGACACAATTATCCCATTAAGACCTACTACTGTATGGTGAAAGACGGAAGGTTGCACATGCTTTTAGTTTCACGGTTCGGTCCTGTCCTGTGGAAGTGACGTCGTCGAGTCTTCAGCCTTGAGCCGTCAAAAACGTTCTTGTGGCAAAAACCTGCATAAAGAACTACATTTCCCATGATGCATTTCGGTCTCCTGATGCGAATTTTAGCAAATGATGATGCATTTAATTTAAAATCCTAATAATATCAACATTTATTGACCTTATTCTTTCTTTGTGATCACTTTCTTTGAAGTGTTTTACATGGGAAATAACCAAAAAACAAAAACCTTTGCATATTTAATTCTACTCTATGTATATTCTGGTCTTAATGGGTTATTGTAGATTGTCCTGTGTGTTATCCACTTTCGTTTTACTGCAACTATCTCGTCCTTCAATACCAACTTGCCATCAAAAATCTGACATTTCTAATACAGATTTTAAGAAAAGCATGGTAGGGTGAAGAGTTAAACCCACGTCCAAATGAGTTTCCTGCAGAAGGAGAGACAGAACGGGAGGGAAACAGCCTTCCAGAAAAAAAAACACGATGCACTCGCGAGCAGCATGCTTCCATCATTCCCACGCCGTATTAGCTGGGTCCCACGGCAATCAGGGCTGCTGCACTGTCTAGGATGACATGTTCCTACACTTCACACACACTAGACAGATCAGACATGAGGCTGCATATCACCATGTTTGCCCGAAAAAAAAAAGAAAAAGAAACCTCACAACTCCCAGAAAGAGTCCCACTTCATGCACATGATGACAGGCTGTAGGGTTTCAGAGAGGAGAGGAGGAGGCAACACTTGTTCTTACATGTGTTTTTTTTGCAAATCAGTGAGAGGAAACATGAAAATCTTAGTCCTGTATGTTTCTGGGTATGCATGGGTGATAATTCAATATGTTTGACATATGGGAACATAAAGGAGGGGGAAAAAAAGCCAGACCACATGCTGTCTTATAAACAGTGCACAGTACTGGTTTTTGCTGGTAAGCTAATGTGGTTATCCGTCTACTTCAACACAAACAGAAGAAGCTTGTACACCGCTTTTCAAGGAATGGAAATAATGTGTTTTCATGTCACTGAGGAAAATGTTGACCAATCGCTCTGGGGGCGGAGTCTAGGGTTCAAGGGTGGGGGTAGGAGGGCGGGGGGTGGTTATTTATTAGTAACGGGATCAATTTTCTAGACGAATGGATTTGATGTTTTTTCAGTGGACATGAAAATACTGAAGCACACGTTCTGCTTGGTACTATTTCAGGCTTGGATTGATAATGCACTGGAATACTGCATGCACTCTTCCTCGAAACTGAGGTCACATCAAACGTACCCACAGTGCATTTCTGCAACGCCCCAACCTTCCCCCCCCTGTGCCATGTGTCGCCACATAATCTAATTTGAGCCATCAGATAAAACTGACATCAAAGCCTGTAGGTACATTTGATCGATGCTGCATGTTGATGATAAGAGCCCAACTCTGTGAGCTATGACAAGTGCCTGGTCTCCGCACTAAGGTAAAGAGTTGGAGTACATGTGAATGGAGAATAACCAGCTCAGAAGGTTGGCTCCTAAAAAAAAACAAAAAAAAAAAAAACAACTGAAGCTGCAGAGAGCGCGGTGTAACTTTGTGTTTCATCCTCTTCCCAGAAGCTCGATGTTGAGCCCCAGCGTCTGAGCTCATCGGAGGGGAGCACGGTCGATATCCGCCCCCCAGGAGACGGGGTGGACTCTGTGGAGATGGAGCCGGAGGAGTCGCTGGACCCAGAGGCCTGCTTTACCGAGGGTGAGGGAGGACGATGGGTGTAGAGAAAGAAAAGAAAAAAGGAAAAAAAAAGTGGGCCAGTGCGATAAAAAAAAGGTGGAGGGAGGTGAAAATGCTTCCGCAGCACATTTCAAGACGAAGAGTGAAATCGCGTTAACTGCTTGTGCTTTAGCGCCGGTGTCTCACACTCACGGCTGAGTGACAGTGAATGTGAATGCTCAGCAGGACAGAAAGAGAAGTGGTCTGTGGGATCCTGTGGGCTCGTAATGCAACCTGACATTTTATCACAATACTGTACCTCCTCATCAGGATGGGATAAAGGAGCCGCCAGGAGACCAAAGGTGTAACGTTAACCTTGTGTCTCTAAATCGTGGGAATCGGAAATTATAGTCAGACCAAGGAAAAAGTTGGTGAATAACTACTACTCATAACCCTGTCAAATTATGTCAGTATTTAGCTATTACTTTAACTATTTGCATAATGTTAATGTAGTGTTACTTTAATAGAAAAGTGCATCGTGATTTTAAAGCAATAGTTTTGGCAAATTGGCCCATTGCCATAATCCCTATAGTCATAGCAGTAGGTTCATTACCTTTAATTGTCGGTGCATGTTGTTTTGAGATCGGCGGAGCAGAGACGCGAGCTGCTCAGCTCACGCAACGGATCATGTATAATTATGTAACATTACGACACATGAAGCAAATACTGGGAACTACTTGCACTTTGAAAATCCCTCCGCCCAGCAACCGTGTCTTGTTACATGATTATCTCATAGCGTGGTGAATGTGCAGGTCACAACTTGTCCACCAGAGTGTTTTGGAGTTGTTGGATTGTGTATTTGATGAGTTTGATGAGGGACAAGGGACCTGTACCATTCACCTCTATTGTGTTCACTGAGCAGCTCACGCCTCTGCCCTGCTGATCTAAAAACAGCTTGCACCGACAATTAAAGGTAATTAACCCACCCCTATGACAATAAAGATTATGGCAATAGGCAAATTTGCCAAGATGTTGAACTATCCCTTTAAGTTTGCAGCATCATAACTGCATTTCTGACGTTCATAACAAACCAAACCGTTTGAAAACCGGTCAGAAACTGAGCAAGTCCTGGTTATTATAGTAGAACATGCATCATAAGCTTAATGCTCTAAAAGGAGCGAGCGGACCGAGCCAAGATGGCGACGCCGTGTCACTGGGCAGCAGCAGCATCAGGTGAGTCATCTCGTCTTCTTCTGGTGGTCCGTGTCTGCAGGCTGTGTGCGCAGGTTCCAGTGCTGCCAGATCAACGAAGACAGCAACAACTTCAGGAACTGGTGGACGCTCAGGAAGACCTGCTTCATCATCGTGGAGCACAACTGGTTCGAGTCCTTCATCATCTTCATGATCCTCCTCAGCAGTGGAGCGCTGGTGGGTGACCGTGCTTTTGCTTTTTCCCCTGTTGAACTCGTGATTGTTCCCGACACATTCATCCTTCATTGGTTATCCGGTTGTGTGCAGGCGTTCGAGGACATCTACATCGAGCAGAGGAAGTCCATTAAGACCATGCTGGAGTTCGCCGACAAGGTCTTCACCTACATCTTCATCCTGGAGATGCTGTTGAAGTGGGTGGCCTACGGCTTCGTCAAGTACTTCACCAATGCCTGGTGCTGGCTCGACTTCCTCATAGTGGATGTATGTATATTGTAGAATATATCCATGCGCCGGGAATCTGTAGATGTTTTTGATAATGAGGTTTTGCTGCTCTTTTCCTAGAGCATCTTATTCCTGGTTATCACAGATACATATACAGTGGAAACGGCTTGACTATTATAACCGATTTTTTATTATTTCACTTCATTTTTTATGCAGAACATCATCTAAATGCCATTTGTATAGTTTTTCAATGAGAAAAATGTAACGAGACGGACAGCTTCAGCATTTACTGAATTTTATTTAATGTTTCAAACATGGTGCAATCGTTTCAAATGCTTTTCCAGAGGCACCATGCAAGTTTAATTACCGCGCTGACATCATAAAATGACCAAAAATGAACACTATAAGGGGATTTCTTGATCCATATAAGTGGTTGATTACTATATTCGTGATCACTATAAGCGGTTTCCACTGTATTCTGGTTTATTGGATCAAAAGTTGCCCCTTTATGCACTCATTAAAAGCACCATAAAGGTGTGGATTATTGCAGACTGCCATATCTTTTTATCTGAAATTCACTCTCTGAAGAATCTGATTCATTTGATTCATTTTTAAGCAGCGTTAATACTTTATTATCTCCTGAACTGTGCTCAGACGGATCATTAATGCCAAATGAACCGTCTTCTTCAATCACTTTGAAACACCCCCTCGTGCCAGGAACCTTTTTTTTTTTTCATTGTTTCCCACCTTTCACCCTGCCTGTCTGTGACATTATCCTCTCCCAGGTGTCCCTGGTCAGCCTGGTGGCCAACGCTCTGGGCTACTCTGAGCTCAGCGCCATCAAATCTCTGCGGACGCTGCGAGCCCTGCGGCCCCTGAGGGCCCTGTCTCGGTTTGAGGGCATGAGGGTAAGGAGACGAGGAGTAGCAGCGACATGGAAACCGCTCGCAAATGATTATTGTTCATGGGGCGAACCTGGAGAATATCCTATAGCTCCTCCAGCTGCTTTCTCGTAGTTTTTCTTTTTCTTTTCCAGTTACATTACTTTTGTTATACTTGTGTCTTTAAACCTGTAGAGACACGTTCCTTGTTGTCTGCTTGCCCTCTGGAAAGCTCCTCAGAATAATTTAGATTTCCATTTCTAGACTGTCACATAGCGCTGGGTTAATGTTCGATGTATAAAAGTGATGCCAGATGGTTTCAGATCAGTTTGAGTGTGACTGTCCTGTTGCTACTTCTGTAAAGTTGATCTTTTCCTTGCAATTCAACACTGTACTTCTCCTCTTCTTCCTCTTCTCTGCATGTCTCTCTTCACATTGTGTCGATGGATTTACTGCATATAGCTGTTCTCAGGCATTGTTTTTTCTGACGTTGCTTGTGTGGTGCCTTTGACCTGTAATTTTTTTCTTTGTTGTTTGTCTTTTTTCATTTACAGTCAAACAAAATGTTGTGACTTCATCCCGCCTCTCTAAGGTTTTTTTCTGTTTTTGCTTTTTTACCTATCAAATGTTATCAAACTTTTTCACCTGTCCACCTTCTTCTTTCCAACTGTCACGTTGTTAAATTTCTTTGTAGCTATGTATGGTGTGCACACATGAGATATTAAATAACAGACTAGTCCATAGTGATTAAATCTAAAAAGTCAAACAGCTGACATCTCCATAGGAACGACAGGAGTGGCTGAATTTGTGTCTGTGCTTCGGCCCCTCCAGGTTGTGGTGAACGCTCTGCTGGGGGCCATCCCCTCCATCATGAACGTGCTGCTGGTCTGCCTCATCTTCTGGCTCATCTTCAGCATCATGGGGGTCAACCTGTTCGCGGGGAAGTACTACTACTGCGTCAACACCACCAACGACGAGGTCTTCCCCATCGAGGTCGTCAACAACAAGTCGGATTGCTTCAGCCTGGTCAACGAGAGCGCCCGCTGGAAGAACGTCAAAATCAACTTCGACAACGTCGGCGCAGGTTACCTGGCTCTGCTGCAAGTGGTGAGTTGTTGTTTTTAATAGGGGTGGGAGAAAAAATCGATTCACATAAATATCGCGATATATTTTTTGACGATTCTTAAATCGATTTTTTTTTTTTTATGTTTTGGGGGAGGGGAATGTTTTTTAAGTATTGTGCAATGTGCATTTGTTAGCCTTTTTTTTTTTTTGAAAAGGGTTCAAGTTCACTTTATAATGGAATATGTTAATTTTTTATTTTGTGTGCAGATAAATGTTAAAAATGCAGACTAAAAATCGAGAGAATCGGCAATATCATACAGTAGAATCGCAATTTAAATCGAATCGCCATCCAAAAAATCGTAGAAGAATCAAATCGGGAGAAAAGCATATCGTCCCAGCCCTAGTTTTTAAGTTATTTATTGTGGCATTTTTGCCTTTATTAGATGGGACAGTGGAGATATGACAGGAAATAGGTGTTTACTGTAATTAGGTACTAATCATCACATAGGTGTTAAAATTACATTTTCCATCAATGCTAATCACTATTTATATATTATATATGTGTCAAGGGGAAGGTTTTCAGACTGGGATGGAATAAACAAATGGCACTCATCACAAAACAACAAAAAAAAACGCAAGGGAAAGCAAAAAGCAGCAGGAACTAACACAGTGGGTACTCGCATGATGAACCAACAAAGAGCAACGGGGAAAACACTGAGCTAATAGACACACAGGGGGAAATGAGACACAGGTGGAACAATCACACACATGAGGTGAGACACATGAGGTAATCACAGGAGGCAGAGCAGAGGATTACAGAATTAAATACAACAAAAACCTGAAACAGTGATCATTTCAGAATAAAAATGTGCTAAATTAGTGAACATTTGTGCATGTATTTCAAAATAAAACATACAAATGTTGCTTTAATGTGGTGCAGCAACTCCCATTCATTGTTTTTCCTATTCTACTGTACACTCTTCAACGGTTTCCAATAAAAGTCTCCCCAGATGGTTCTGTGTAGTAAACCATCTGGCAACACAATATAAAGATGTCAGTCAGAGTTACAGCTTTGCTTTCCACAAAAAATAATAAAACAGTGACAAATACGAGATGTTACCTCCAAGTAAATAGGAGTTTTGCAGAGATTGCACTTGTTCTTCTTTGTTATCAAGACACACAACTTGATCGATGTCTACAATAACAATAATATCCAGGTTTTAACCCTCTCTCTTTATTCATCTGCTTCCAGGCAACGTTTAAGGGTTGGATGGACATCATGTACGCAGCTGTGGACTCTCGAAATGTAAGTCAGCTTTTTCTGTGTAGGAAGGAAGGACCGACAGATACAAGTTGTGAAAACCAGTAACTTTATTTTTTATTTTTTTGCTCGTTCCAGCTTGAGGAACAGCCCAAATATGAAGTCAACCTGTACATGTACCTCTACTTCGTCATCTTCATCATCTTCGGCTCCTTCTTCACCCTCAACCTGTTCATCGGTGTCATCATCGACAACTTCAACCAGCAGAAAAAGAAGATGAGTTGCACACATACATACATACATACATCCAACCGGAGAGGAAGACTCTGTAGAATCTGTACTTGTCACTACACATTTAATTCAGAAAAGGCGTTCTCTCTCTAATTTACACTCACTGACCTTCAACACATCGCCCCAGGGACTGTAACGTTTTATCTGCAGTGAGTGCATTTCATATATCTGAAATATCCTGCAGAAACAACATAAAAGAATCAACCAGTGTCACTAATGTTTAGATTTTGTAGGTAAAAGGTTAAATTTCAGGTCAAATATAGAAGAAAATCACAGGTGCAGAAGCAACCGAGGCTCAGATTTAGCCGAAACAACAGAGCCACAGCTGCGTTAAAGAAAGAACTGAGCCCCAGACTAATGATTATCTGGAGCACGGTGAGGACCTGCCGCTGCCAAGGATTACTGAGGGAGCATGAGTCACTGAGAAACACCCTGCCTGCACACACACACACACATATACACACACATATATACACAAACGCAGTGTCACAGTGGATGTAGTCTGGAAATCTGGCCTCTTTTCAACCGAGCGCTAACAAGTAGGAGTGGCAACGCCCAAGAGAGGATGAGGAGAAGATGACAGGCAGGGAGGACAGAGGGGGAGGGGGAGTGTGTGTGTGTGTGTGTTGACTTGACTGACTGACTGACTGACTGAGACACCGTATCAGTTGGTGTGGCGCAGCAGCCCCACAGCCACGACGTCACACAGATGGTTATTCACCGTTAACACCAGTCCTCCCTCCAGACGCATCACACACCCAGTGAGCTGCATGACTGTGATGTGATGTGTGCCTCCAGTTCATGTCATGGATTAATGAGAGTATGTACACATACGTTGAAATGTAGACAATCTAGATCTAGAATAAAGGTAGACAAATATAGTTAGATATATAGGCTCTAGGTTCTATATTAAAGAGATAGTTCAACATTTTGGCAAATTGGCCCATTGCAATAATCCCTGTAGTTTTAGGAGTAGGTTTGTTACTTTTAATTGTTGGTGCAAGCTATTTTTAGAACGGTGGAACAGAGCCACGAGCTGCTCAGAGCTACGCTACGGAGGCTAATGGGATTTCTTGGTTTCCCTCATCAAACTCATCAAATACACAATCCAACAACTCCAAAACGCTCTGGTGGACAAGTTGTGACCTGCACATTCACCACGCTATGAGATAATAACACAACGTTACCAGACAGAGTTTTTTCGAGGTAAATTCATGCAAAACCCACTGATGCGCGTTCCCATCTGGGCAGTTTTTCATCAAGCAGTCTCTGCATTTTCCTCTAAAACAACTCTGTCTGGTAACGTTCTGTTATTATCTCATAGCGTGGTGAATGTGCAGGTCACAACTTGTCCACCAGAGCGCTTTGGAGTTGTTGGATTGTGTATTTGATGAGTTTGATGAGGGAAACCAAGAAATCCCATGAGCCTCCGTAGCGTAGCTCTGAGCAGCTCGTTCTAAAAATAGCTTGCACTGACAATTAAAGGTAACGAACCTATCCCCTATAGGGATTATGGCAATGGGCCAATTTGCCAAAATGTTGAACTATCCCTTTAAAACCTGCTCTATTGTAATCAGATCAGGACCCAGCACTTGTTTTGAGTACTTCACCGTGCGTGGTTTTAACCAGGTTTTTGTTGTGCTGGCTTTACTTCGGAGGTCAGGACATCTTCATGACGGAGGAACAGAAGAAATACTACAACGCCATGAAGAAGCTGGGATCCAAGAAACCCCAGAAACCGATTCCTCGGCCGACAGTAAGACCTCGCTACACCACACGCTCAGACTGAATTCCTTTTGCTCTGGATGAAATTATGACAAACACCTCCTTTCCCCCCCTGCAGAATGCTTTTCAAGGCTGCGTGTTCGACTTCATCACGAAGCAGGCCTTTGACATCGTGATCATGATCCTCATCTGCCTCAACATGGTGACCATGATGGTGGAGACGGACGACCAGACGGCGGACATGGACGACATCCTCTACTGGATCAACCTGGTCTTCATCGTGCTCTTCACAGGGGAGTGCACGCTGAAGATGATCTCCCTCCGTCACTACTACTTCACCATCGGCTGGAATATATTCGACTTTGTGGTGGTGATCCTGTCCATCGTAGGTGAGGAGATGGTTTTAATGTTGCATCTTCCCACTGGAATTGGGGGAAATTGTTGGGAACACTGTTTTTTCATGCACTGATCAATTGAGAGAGATGAGATTTTGGCCTATTTTTCTGCCTTAACATGTATTCTTTCAGACAAGTCGAAAGAAATGGTAGAAAATCCACATTAAGGTTTTTATTTTACTTCATTTTGTCTCTTTCGTCAGTAAATTTCTCCTAAAAGTTAGCAGCTACTGTGACATACTGCACTGTGCCTGTTGTCTGACACATGTCATGTCAGGTATCATTGTAAAGCTCTCTCTCTCCTGAACAATGATGTAGGCTCCAAAAATTGTCATTTCCTCTGTATCCTCAACCAATTGTAAAAGTATAATTTACATAAAAACTCTATGGAATTCTACCGTACAAGTCCTTAAAGGCCGTTTTCTCAAAATTAGTTTTTCCTCAGACTCTGAGCTTCAGCAGCACTTACAGACACCAAACCTTCCAGTTTGATCCCTTTCTATATTCTGAAGGTTTTTACAGAGGGGATTGTTGATATATCATTCACAGCCTGATTTATACAACATTTTATTCCTAAAAACATGGCAAAATTAGATTTTTTTTAGGGCTAGTGACAGTATTTTCTCATTTACAGAGTGATAAAAAGAGATATCCAAAATCCCCTCTGTAAAAACTTCTGACTCAACAAAATAAAACAAGAATTTTGAAAGGGGCTTTATCCATTGTTCAGATTTCAGTTCTGTAAATGTATGCAAATTAGCACATATTTCATTAGATATTTCCTCATTTACATGTTTAACATAAAATTGGACAAAACGTGTAATACAAAAAATATTTGTCTTCATGTAAGTGATAAACTTGGGAAGTTTCATGGTGATATGTGGTAGTTAAAACTTTTACCCTATTCACCTGTGTCCCCTCTTAAATGTGACTTTCCTTCTTCTTCTTTCAGGAATGTTTTTATCCGAAGTCATAGAGAAATACTTTGTGTCGCCGACGCTGTTCCGTGTGATCCGTCTGGCCAGGATCGGCCGGATCCTCCGTCTCATCAAAGGCGCCAAGGGCATCCGGACGCTCCTCTTCGCCCTGATGATGTCGCTCCCCGCCCTGTTCAACATCGGCCTCCTCCTCTTCCTGGTCATGTTCATCTACGCCATCTTCGGCATGTCCAACTTCGCCTACGTCAAGCGGGAGGCGGGGATCGACGACATGTTCAACTTCGAGACCTTCGGGAACAGCATGATCTGCCTGTTTCAGATCACCACGTCGGGCGGGTGGGACGGCCTGCTGGCGCCCATCCTCAACAAGCGCGAGCCCGACTGCGACAGCCAGCTGGAGCACCCGGGGAACTCCTACAAGGGGAACTGCGGCAACCCGTCGGTGGGCATTTTCTTCTTCGTCAGCTACATCATCATCTGCTTCCTCATCGTGGTCAACATGTACATCGCCGTCATCCTGGAGAACTTCAGCGTGGCCACGGAGGAGAGCGCCGAGCCGCTCAGCGAGGACGACTTCGAGATGTTCTACGAGGTGTGGGAGCGCTTCGACCCGGACGCCACCCAGTTCATGGAGTACAGCAAGCTTTCCGACTTTGCGGACGCTCTCGATCCGCCGCTGCGCATGCCCAAGCCCAACATGATCCAGCTCATCTCCATGGACCTGCCCATGGTGAGCGGCGAGCGCATCCACTGCCTGGACATCCTGTTCGCGTTCACCAAGCGGGTGTTAGGCGAGGGCGGCGAGATGGACGTGCTGCGCGGGCAGATGGAGGAGCGCTTCATGGCGTCCAACCCCTCCAAGGTGTCGTACGAGCCCATCACCACCACGCTGCGGCGCAAACAGGAGGACATGTCGGCCGTCATCATCCAGCGGGCCTTCCGCCGCTACATGATCCGCCTGGCCATGAAGAAGGCGTCCACGCTGTACAAGGAGAAGCTGAAGGAGGGCAGCCGCGACCCCGACAAGGACGTCATGGTCGTGTGCAAGTTCACCGAGAACTCCACCTCGGACAAAACGGACATGACCCCCTCCACGGCCTCCCCGCCCTCCTACAACAGCGTGACCAAGTCGGACAAGGACAAATACGAGAAGGAGAGCCGGGAGAAAGAAAACAGAGTGAAAGACTTGAAAGAACGGAAGAAATAAGACTTTTTTCTCAAAATGGAACAAAAAAATAAAACATGAGGGAAATTTGTTTACAGCTTCTAAAAAAAAAAAAAGGGGGGTAGATACAGATACAGATGATACAGATACAGTAGATGTGCGCTTGTGTGCGGATTGTCAAGAGGTGAGGAATGCTATGCCACGTAGGCCTAACAGTTAGTGTGGTTCTGTCGTCGATGATGAATATGTGAGGGAAACAAGTTATCCAGCAGACACTGCCAGAGACCGAGTGGGACGTGGAAAAAGCCTCTCTGCAAAACGCTTGTGATTTTCCTATTGGTTGTTGTTACTATCTGACACACTGTAACTGTGTGTACTGTTAAGTTGTCTGTAGCTAGTGCTGCTGCTACTACTATAAAACCAGTGTCTTGAATTTAACAATCGCTGTATATCACTTAACAAGTACTCTGCATTTTTTTTTTTTTTTTTGGTTTCTTTTATTTTTTGGTAACAAGGTTTTCTTTTTTTAAGAGAAAGAATGTTTTCTACTTTTTAGTGTCATTATTGTGCGAATGTTGCCCACAGCTGAGCTTTCACTGTTGTAAAATCACCAAGGGCAGACACACACACACACACACACACACACACAAAGTCGATGCTGGAAAAAGTTCGACAAAACAAAGTCGCGGGGTCGGTGACAGTATAACGGAGCTGAGACAACAAACATACCGCTGAAGTACAACGGACAAAAGTGCGTGCTACACTACACACTGTGCCATCAGTGATTGTTCTAACCTGTGTTGTGGTTGTGCTTCTATCTGGACCTCCGCCATCATCGCCCCCCCCTCCACCCACCAACCCCCCAACCCACAACTTCAAAAACACACAAAGTCTCTCCGTACAGAGAAGCTGAATGTATGCAAGCAGAAGGAACGAGACACATTTTAAAGGAACAGTTTGATGTTTTGGGGGGAAAACGCTGTATCCTCGGTTGAAGTTCGATGAGAAGATTGATCCGATATAATCCGTTCAAAAAGCAAAATAGAAAAAGCAAAGTTTAAGGATCCCAGTTTTGATTCTGATACCAGTTGATCCCGTCATGTTTTGTTCACATAATAAAATAAGTGAAAAAACGAAAAGAGCCTCAGTCTCAGCATTGGCTTTGATGAGGTGTTTGGCTCTAGAGCGAAGCTGTGTTTGTTTTTTCCTTTTGTTTCCAGTCCACTTCAACTGTGAACGGCACACACCTGGCAGCTGTCCTGAATGCCAGTCACTAAAAGTTAATAAGATGATAAACTGAGCCACTCTTCTTCATCAAGTGTGTAATAAACTATATCCATAAATGTTAATCTACCATTAGAGAAATGAAATGATTAAATTGATGGTCACCTTATCCCACCATGAAGATACAGGATGATGTTGATGCTGGATACTCTGGAGTAGTTCCCCTGCGGCAGTGGGTCGACTGCATGTCTGCAATAATAAACAGTCACGGTTTGGTTTGGTTTGGTTTGGTTTGGTTAGGTTAGGTTAGGTTAGGTTTGGTTTGGTTAGGTTTAAGCACAAAAAATACTTGAATCTTGGACGATATTTGTTATCGTGGTTAGTTAAGTTTCTTGAAAGAGTTATAGATCATAGAAACAAAAACAAAAAAAGACTTAGTCACTTTTTGCTCTTATCATAATTACTTTCAGGCCACTAGATGTCACTAAACGATAAAATGTAACACTGGGTTCATGATATTCAACGACACAAACGACCTCTGGGCTCATTTTTTGACATCAATCTTCTCATCTAACTCTCCACAACAAGGTTATTTTTGTGTTTCCCAAAACGTCGAAAGCATTTCCTTTAAGGTCACACTCACATCTACTCGTCCATCCATCCGCAGTGTCTCCTCCCTCCCTCCCTCCCTACCTCCCTCCCTCCCTTTCTCTCGCCTCTCATCTCCCAGAGCTCTTGTAAAGAAAATATCTGAATATACTTAAAAGATTTAAAAAAAAATGTCAATCTTTCTAACATGACAATATATCACATTTAAAAAGTTATAATATCACTGATGTTTTTCCTGTTGTCCTTGGTTTCAGTTGAGACACGAGTGATTTCAATGTTAGTGGTTTGGTTTGTAAATAATATCGCTATCTGGGCCCACAGTATGCATCACACTTACATTTGATGTAAGAGCACTTTTTAATCCCCACTGCTATGTAATACCACGTGTGGCCGTCATACATGTAGGTGTGTGTGCGTGACAGAAAGAGAGAGAGAGAGAGAAAAAGCGCGAACCCGTGTGTCTGTATTTGTACGTCCGTTTGTGCAGCCGGTGTGCGTTTGTGTGCAACTGGGGTCTGCAGGTTTTTGCTTGTGTTCTACTGATATAAATAACATTTTTACTGTAGATATGAGTCCATTTTTCCATATGAGTCCTCGGGTTTGATTTACATTTTTTCTAGAACTGTTTTTCGTTTTCCCTTTTCTGCACTGTAACACATGATGAAACACATGTATGGTCCCATATCTGTAGATATACAAAAAACCATGAAGCAATCAGTAGCCATCTCTCATTGCGCTTGTAGTGTTTTAGTGAACTGCATGCAAGAAGTGACTACTGTCCGCTCATATGGTAATATCATTTTAAAGCCAAAAGAATAAAGGACATATTTTTTGTAAATGCTTGTTTATTTTGCTCTTTTTTCTTTGTTCGGTTCTTCAAAAGTTCATTTTTTTTGTTCTTGTTGTTTCATTTCATTTTTTTTTTTTGTTCCTGTGAGTGACATCATCTCTTTGGTCTGTCATCTGAACCTGAGGTGTGATTGCTAAACATGGCGGGAAACATTTGGTCAAACAGGATCTTCCATGTGGTTCAAGTACATGTTACACTTTAACTATGTATCAGTTTGCAAAATGTGACAAGTGACTTTTCTTTTTTTTTTTTTTTTGTTATAACCAAAGATGTGGCAACAACTCACAAAATCTAGATTTCCAAAATAAAACCTATTTTGGGAAGCGGCATTTTGCATGCAGGACGCATTCATTCGGTGTAACTGACGGATGTTTTTTTCTTTTTACACGATTCTAGCAACAGAAAAAAACAAAAAACATTTCTAATATTTAAATTGACAATGAATGAACTCTAACCCTGACAAGTCAAGTTCCTCAAGGCCACCTTACCTTTTCATTGAAGAAAGAAAACCCCACAACTGTCACTGAAATAACTTGAAACTGACAAAAGTAATAATTATTAAAAAATTAAGTGAAAATTAACTCATGAAAATCAGACATTGCTTTTGAAAAGTGGTTCAACAGAATTATTTTAAAAAGCAAACTAATGAAACTGGCCTGGACAGAAATGGTGGTACAATTCTTAATATGTTGTTGCAAAACCTTTTTGAGCCAATCACTGCAGTCCGGTGGTTTCTGTGGCTCTTAATGAGACTTGTGCACCTGTCGACTCGTTGTGACCGGGCTGTTTGACCCTGGGCAGCACATTTGGCTCCAGAACGCCTTGAGATTTCATTGCACCCTGCACAGATTCAAGACGAGTCATCCATTTTTCACAGTAGGTACAGAGCTCCTTTCTTTGCATGCTTCATTTTTGCATCTCATCTTTTCACAAAGCGTGTGGGAGAACGTCTTTTGGTCAGTCTCAAGTTATTTCAGTGACAATTATAGGTTTTTCTTTCTGTAACGGAAGGATACACCAACAATGTTGTCCACATCTGTATTTTCAAGAAACAAATTAATAAAAAAGAAATGTCTATGGGACTTGAACAAGTTGCAAATGAAGGCAAGAAGAAGCGGCTCAGACTGTAAGTGGACCTTGAGTGTTTTGTAGGAATGGTGAGGGGAATGAAAGGAGGATAGAGGATAATTCAACTGCATGAAGAAACTAGAAGAGCTGTAGGCTATGTCATGATATTTTCACATGTTCCCTAATCAATACATTTAGTGTTATAGTGTTATATGATGCAGACTCAAGCACCAACATGTTGAGGAGGAGGAGGAGGAGGTGCTGGGATAGACAGAAGAGAGACAGAGGTGAAAAAGCTGAGACTACCCCCACCCACCCACCCACCCTCCCTCCCTCCGAACGCTTTGCTGATCCTGCGCCTGCCTGCTTCTCCCTTCCTGTTGCCTGGCAACCAAACATCACAGCTCCCCTGTCTGTGATTGATCAACAGCGTCTCCGAGCTTGCTTACCCACAATACCTTGCTGGCAGAATGTGTTCTCTTCTTCTTGTTCTTCTTCCTCCTCACACCATGGACACACACCTTCAGTCTGATTATATAAGGAAAGGCAGAGGTCTCCTCCTCATCCTCATGACCTTGTGTTCCTAACGACATCCAATGGGAGAATCAGAGCTGGACTGTGCATTCACCGGCTATTGTGCACAAGCACCTGCTGCAGAGCCTGTTTGTTGTGTGGTTGTGCAATGAGCCATGAAAATATGTCTATACATGAATCAGCTGGAATACAGAGCTGCCTCCTCACACCCCACCATAACAAATGACGTCAAAGTAGGTACCTCTGCACAGACTTGTTGAAGTGTTTTTTTAGGTTTCTGTGAGGAAAAATTGAATCATATTTATTTTCCTGACAAAGGACAGATGCTCTGAGCGAAAAACCAATGTCACACATTGTCCTGAAGCTGAATCAACAACTTCACTGACGTCAGAAAATCATGATTTAACCCCCTCATGATGGAGGAAGATGTCAGAGGAAGCTGGAAGAAGTTGATTTTTAATCCACGGCTGCCACCTGCTGGTGGAGAATATAAACTACAGCTCTCACCACATCATGTTTTATTGTCTTATATCTGAGCAAATCACCCACCAACACAAATTAATTAACAACCTACAAACTGAGATGGATTAAAAAGTTTAAAAGTTTTTTTTTTCTTCAAATTTTATTCATGGAAATGTACAGAACAAGAACGTTTGGCCCCCACTTGTCGGCAGTATTGAGAGACAAAGTATAATTCCTCTGACCCAAGCCTGAACTGATCTGAAACCTGGAAGAAGTGCAGCTTTTATCATCACATCGTTCACATGACTGTAAAATGATAAATGACACCCACGGACAAACGTCACTCTGCTTAGGATCAATGCAAGAAAGTTGTTGGCAGCCATAAATGCTAATGTTAGAATGTTAATATCAGTTCAATATTAATAATAATAAAATAATATGTTGATATTTAGCATACTGCTTATCCTTGTCATTCAGCATTTTAGTAAAATCACAATTACATTTGCTAATTAGTGTTAAATTAGCCATGTGACATCATCTTATTTCAAGTTACTATTGCTAATGTGTTAGCAATTTCCTATTTACACAAATGGCTGATTAAAAGGAGATTTCCGAGGTGTATTTGTGTCCAATAATTGAGAATAACTGGTAGTTTTAGTCTCTATCACTTCCAATGTGCCATTAGCTGTTAAATGCTCAGCTTTCTTTATAGACAGGTTGCTAATAATGACTAATGTAGACAGTTTTAACAATGCTTTTGTGCTGAAACGCTGCCTGCTGCGATGCTCATGGTATGAGAGCAGTAAATATGAACCAAAAACAGTTGCTAACAAGCATCAGATATGTTGTTAATATAAAAATATTTATTTATAACCACTTTAAAATTCATTCTGTGGGATTATAAATGTCCAATATACCAAATCGGAGGAATCAATCCCTAGTTGTGATGATTAAATCTGGACCTTGTAGCTATCGTTACTAAAAAAAAGAGTGTTGATAATAATTCACATGAATGTCCGTGTTTTGCCAGTGACCTCATTTATCATTTTACAGTTTGTGTGAGACTGGAAACATCGTAGATCAAATGAACACATGCTACACAGACAGGCATTTAAGAACGATTAGCAGCGAGAAGGCGACACCAGCACAATGGGAAAATAGTGAAACAATACAAACATCTCAGAATCGTTCAAAGATTCGTCATGGATGCCCGTCACAACCAGAAAAACATGCTGTAATGGTCAAAGACTTAGAACAGGGGCAAAACGATCCTCCGTGTCGTTACAGGTGGCTTACAGAAACACTGTTTCATTCAGCTGAATCGTGACTATCTTATAGCTTCATAGTCATTTATCTTAACCAACAAGTTTGAAAAGGTTTAGAGACAAACTGAGCTAAAATTAGATCAGGTCTTTCAGCCGTCTGTCTGACTCTTTTCTCTTTGGAAGTGCACTTATCAAGAATAAATCAAACTCTGATGGTTGAAGGTCACAATTCTTGAATAAAGGTTTCCAAATAACAACCCATCCATCCCCTGCTTCGGAGCATCAGACGCTCTCCGAGAGAGACGCGTCTGTCTTTTCATCCGGCGACGCTCCTTGCATTTGCATTTGCATTTGCGGTTTCTCCTGTAATGGCTCTTTTGTTTCCTCCCCGGCCGAAGATGCGCCAGGAGTTTGGAGCGTCGTCGGGGGCTCCGTGGGGTCGGGGAGCGTTCGGCAGTGGAGTCCTGTGTTTATTTCAGACTCTAATGCGGTCTCTACTGTGGGGAGCGTGGGAGTGATGCTGACATTTCCGCCGAGGAAAGCGGGAGTGTCGTTCCCAGAGCCGTCTATGTGATAGTGCTGCATGGGGGGGGCTGTGTTGTGGAAGGGGCTACCGAGGCTCATCAGTGTGTTATTAGAGTAACTCAGCACAGAGGGAAGCGGCACAGAGTATGGCGGAGGGCCTGTTCCGTGTAAAGAACAATCCCAATCTTCCTCCTCCTCCTCTTCATCCTCCTCGTCATCGTCCTCTTCATCCTCCTCGTCCTCTTCATCCTCCTCGTCCTCCTCCTCTTCCTCGGGGTCGATTGTTTCTAAGCTGTGCGTGCTGCAGTCCGACAGCCCGCTGCAAACGCTGCTGCCGTCCTCGTCTTCCTCGTACGCCTCATCCTCCTCATCCTCATCATCGTCGTCGTCATCCTCCTCTTCGTCGTCATCCTCCTCCTCCTCCTCTTCCTCGTACTCCACCTCATCTAGACGCGAATCCGAGTCGCCTGTGTTCTGCAGGTGCATGATGGGAATGTGCGGCGTGCCACTCATCAGTGGGAACTGCAGGTTCGGCGGCGGCTGCTGCTGCTGCTGCTGCTGCTGCTGCTGGACCAAGGAAGAGTCGCCATGGTAACCGTTGCCGTTGGTTACAAGCTGCTGCTGCTGCTGCTGCTGCCGCTGTTGCTCCGGCTGCTGCTGCTGCTGCTGCTCCTCGCGGCTCTTCTCCAGCTCCAGCTTCATGATGGTGTGCAGGAAGTGGGTCCGGACGCGGACGGGGTTGAACTCCAGGCGTCCCGTGGCGTTGCTGCAGCCCTCTTTGGTGCAGCCGCAGGGAAAGGACATGCGGTCCACCTGCAGGACAAACAGGATGAGTCAATACACAAGTGTAGGACGGTGTTAACAATGCAGGTAAACACAGCTGCTGTTTGCTCGTGGTTTCACTGATACCATGGACTAGACGTGGTCAGGCTGCTGTGTGCATCACTAATTTGGTTTCTTGAGGATAAATTCAATAATGCACAAGGTGAAAAAATGTTCTAAGACCTTGAAACTGCTAATATGAGCAGTGGTTACATGTATGTTTCTGTTTTTCAGAAGAGGATGAATATATTTGTGGTGCTAACAAACATAACAAAACATGTTTTGCCCCAGTTAGTATTTAATACGTTGATACTGTAGCTTCACTTGAGCCCTGGTGGACATAACTTTTCATTCATGTCATTTCAAAACATACTGAATCATTAAAGGTCCAATGTGTCATAATTAACATGTTGGCAAAATTTGAACATACTACCCATGAATATATTTGTATAAGTGTATAATCGCTATAAAATAAAATTTGTTTGGTTTTCGTAGCCTTATAATTCTTCTTTTATATATATATATATAACAAGGGTCTTGCTTTAGAGAGTGTCGCCATCTTGCGCCGCCATGTTTGTACGGCAGCCCGAACGGAAAATCCAGCCAACCAGAGAGCACGTTTCAAGAGTTTAACATTCATAAATAAACCGAGGAACAAAGAAGGCGGCGGAAGGAAAGAAGAAGGAGGAGGAAACAGCAGACATATCGTAAAATGGTTTAGATCTTAACTAATCTCTCCATGCTCCTGAAATACTCCCAGTCGTGGTAAACATTTTTTTTTGTCCTCGGAGGCCACCTGGATGTGACAGTTTTCCTCCTATTTTACACACTGGACCTTTAACGTCAGCATCCATATGTTACTATGAGAGGGAGTGCTAACCGCTTGTATGTCCATCTCAATTTAAATGTATAATTTTGGCAAATTTCTCATCTATTTTTTAATTATACCTAATCTTGATTGGATTTTCAGATTTTACTGCACAGACAGACATGAACAACACTTGAGTATTATAGATGGGCCTCACCACAGTTCCATTTACCTGGCACTTAATGCCGGCCAGGCTGCAAGCACAGGTCTCGGGGTCACATATCCCACGGCAGCGGCACCCGCACTCCTCTCGGGACACGCGGAGGGTGCGCAGCTCGTGCTTCTCGTCCACGTCGATGCGTCGCACCCCGGAGGAGCGGAGGAGGGCGCGGCGTCTCCTGGTGGTCAGCGGCTGGAGGAAGAAGTAGTCGTCCACCTCCGTGTTGTCCACGTCCAGGTCGTCCTCGGAGATGTCGTCGAGGGTCAGGGTGTCTGCCTCCACGGAGGACACGGTGCCGTTCTTGGTCAGCTGGACAGAAAGAACAAGTAACATTTTAAAGTAGGGTGATTCTCTGAATTCGGTGGTTTGAAAAAAAAATAACACTTTCAACACTGTAACAATGACTCAATCCCCTGACAGTGTTTTTTGTTGCAGGGTTGAAGATTTTGCATAAAAGTAGCCAAAAATCCTTAATTAGCCAAGGCATGTAGCATCACATCACAGTAGGAAATCATTATTTGATATGTCTTTTTCAGATTTTTGTATTGTTTTTGTTCAAGTAGTCAGGGATATTATATTAACAAAGAAAATTAAGTTAATTGCAATTTTTATTTGGTTTAAATTCAATAAAAAAGCAATTCTGGTCAATGGGGACATACAAGTTTGGCTGTCATCTACTCCTTAGTAGATTTTTTTTTATTGTTTTTTGTGTTTTATAATCCAAAGACACATGGATCCATCAATTTATGGATTTAAAAGACAAAAAAATATGTAAATCATTGAGTTAAATTCAGAGAATCACCCAGAAATTATTAAATGGACAATTTAAATGTCCCACAGACTTTGAGTTTGATGGCGTTGAGCTTCTCCTCTTTGAGATGATCCCTCAGCATGATGCGGTGGCTCCTCTTCTGCTCCATGGCGAACTCCCTGAGGGTGAAGCGCCTCACCCCGCTGTGGCGCGGCGACATGCCCAGGGTGCTGCCGCCCTGCGTGGGCACGCTGGTGAAGCCTTGGCGCCGGTTGAAGTAGTAAACCGTGACGCTCTCAAAGTGCACGTTGCGGCCTCGGAGTCGCTTCGACTGCTGCTGCAGAGAAGCTGGAAATGGAGATGGAGACATGAGCATGCACTTTAAGTAGTGTTTGGAAATGCTACTAGTAAATGCTGGTTTAATAAGACTGTAGCTTCTGATCAAATCATGAATAAAACACAAAGATTTGTCTGTTCTGCTTCAATACTTAGGTTTGCTCATTACTAATAGGTGACACCAGACCAAGTCAGACTCTGTCAGCCAAGATGTAATTTTATTTTATTTGGGTTAATGTTTTTTCTTTGAAAAGACAATTTAATGTACTTGATACTTGATACTTACATTAACTTTCTCTCTATATGGTTGAAAAGGGAGGTTCTCTGGTGAAATTATGTTTTAAGAAATTATTTTAAAAGCTAGTATCAGTTTGTCTTCTAGAACAAAATATCCTGGTCACCCATATGTGTCACCAGTATTGAGGTCAGTTTTAATGTCACATGTCCTAGACTGGATATTCATGTTATATTAGCCCTACTTTACATGACCCAGTTTGATACGATTGCGTCAGACTTCCATTAATCACCAGGTGAATAGAAAACAAAAGTGGCCCCACAACAGATCCACCACAAAGCCATCCCATAAAACTGTGTCACAGGGTTAGAGTTAGGGTTTAAAATGGAGCAGTTACAGATGTTGTACTGTGACAGCAGTGTCTATACTATTTAATATGACTCTGTGTTATGCTATTGAGCTACTTGCACTTAATTCTCACATTTTAATTTGCAGTATTTTACTTTCAAACTGTGAATAGCTGCCCCTGCTTCGGTCTCTTTGTTCAATCAGATGTCTCCACAGTTCATCCAGAACAAACTACCCGTGAGCTGCTGACGTGAGCAGTGTGGTGCTGACTGTGTTCTTACAGTCCAGCAGTCCAGAGGGGACAGGATGGTTGAGACTGTCGCTGCTGTTGCCGCTGTCGCTGCAGGAAACCTCGTCGTCATCAGACCCCCGCAAGGAGAGGTAAGGGGGCGGGCCCTCCTCCAGCTTCCTCTTCAAGATCCCACTCATCCTGGGGCTCCTCCCACTGCTCACACCTGCACAAAAGACACAGCTGGGTTTAATATAAAAAATAATGCAAGAAGACATGTCCAAGATGCTACAAAATGAGAACCCTAAAAAAAATTTCATCTGTACACCTGAATATTTAAGGATTGCGTTCAGTCATTTCATGGAATATTACATATTTAAATATGCGTATAATTCAAAGCATAGCAGGATTGGGGATGGGGGAAGGGGCCGGGTGTGGATGTTGGAGTTTTGTGGCGTGTGCTGTTAATATTTCAGAGCTAAAAAAAAAAAAAAAAGAATGTTTTTTTAGGAGTTGGTGGAGAACAAAATCAGAGCAAAATGAAATATGTATAAAGGAGCAGATATACTGTATAAAGTGAAGAGGGTGAATCATTTTAGGTTGGTTTTAGCCTCACATCCCTGCAGCTTGGTCTCAGTCTTCAATACACAAATGTATCATTAAGGTGGTTCAGTTGTATGCAGGATTACCAAGGTCTCCACTCAAAAACTCTGAAGAACTGTGTTTAAACCTTGAAAACTTTAATAGCAAATCGCAAAATGCTTTCCAAACTAATTTTGCTTTATTGCTAATTTATTGTCGGACCACTCAAAGATAAGCAGAAGACAAAATTGTCCATTTTCCCTGCATCATGGGTCAATATTCATCCTGAGTCGCTTGCATTTATGAAATAAAATGAACTCCCATTCAGTTATAAAGGATTCAGTAAAAAAATACCTTGAAATTCCTATTTTTGAGAGAGAAACTAACGACTGTTTTGTGTCGTTCGGTGACCTTGCCAAACGTTGATGCCTCAATCATGAAGTCTAAAGCCCATTAACATTTTAATACACTGATATTCTCTTTTCCCATTGGTTGCTTTTGTGAAAAATTGGGAGTGTGTGGTGACACCTGTGATAAGAGCTGATTCGTACACAGTGTAAAGTTCTCTCCCTCTCACACCGCTGATGACGCCGAGCGTGCGGCTTCTCCCTTCACCCTTCGTCCACACCGGCGTCGTATACTGACACTTACATTTCAAAATTTCTGAAGAACTGTTGAGCTGACTGCTTGGACTGGTGGAGGATTACATCATATGCAGCAGAGCTTAATGCTGGGCCAAGCTTTTCCTCTCTGACCGGCTTTGTCTCCCTTCTCTTACTTCCTCCTGCCATACAAATCCCCTCCTTCTCCATTTCTCCTTTATTTATCCCTCACTTTTCTTTATTCCTGATCACTATTTCCTTTCCTCTTCACTCTGTTCTATACAGCCTCCCACAGTATTTACTCTAGCTCTGTAAAAGCACCAATAATAATATCTCTCTATATACTGTATGTAATCATGTTGCAGCTCCAGTGTAGTGCAGTGTATCATCCTGTGCTGTTTCCCATGCTGCTTTAACCTAAACATTCCCAGTCAAGCTCTAATGACCGGTGCCGTTTAGAGCACACACACATGCACACACACACACACACACACACACACACTATACATACACATGTACAAGACCACTCACGTGTCCTCATGCATGCGCAACCTCCCACTCCCCATGCATGCCCACATCCCCAAACACCAAACAGGAAGGCTCTTATTGACAAATGTAAATGAGCATCAAGCTGCGATGTGTTTAAATCCCTCACTACCTTTATGTGTATGTGTGTGTGTGTGTGTGTGTGTGTGTGTGTGTGTGTGTGTGCATCGAGGCTTTGAGTATATATGTGTGTCTGTGTGTGTGTGTGTTTGCAACCATCACTGACCTGTTTCCTCGGCTTTGCCTTTGGTTTCCAGGAAGTCCTCGACTCTCTCCTCTGCATCACACAGTGTTCACCAGCAGCAGCCAAACATCCCCATGTGTCGTGATGATGCAGTGAGGGCTGCCATGATGCCTGCTCTCTCTCTCTCTCTCTTTCTTTTTCTATCTCTCTCTCTCTCTTTCCAGCAGCCTCTGGCACTATTGTGCAGCACTGAACACTTCTGCCTCTGCCTCGCTATCTTATATGTTCTCCCTTTGCACCTTCATTCTATGCTCATGCTGTCAGCTCTCTCTCTCTCTCCCTCCCTGATTCTCCTCTGCTCTGCATCCCCCCTTCCTCTCTCTCTCTCTCTCTCTCTCTCTCTCTCCTCCTCACAAAGACTTGTTAGCTCGATGCTGCTGCCGGCTGAAGCGCTGGAGCTTGACTGAGGTGAAGCAAGCCCTTCGAGATCAGAGAGAGAAAGGAGGGGTGGGTTGGTGGGTGGGTGGGTTGTAGATGGGTTGGTGGATGTAATGGGGTGGGGGTGGAAAGTGTAGATCCCTGCCATGTGAAATACCCCCTTTTTCCACAGGCTTCAGGAGAATTAATGACATACATGTAAAGTAAAGTGTTAAGCTATGGAAACGGTGAGTTTCTCCACCTCTTTCTGGCCTCACAGGTGCAATCTGGTTTTCCATTATATTCCATTTCTCACACTGACAATTTGCCAGGGTATTTGTCATGCAAATGTAATGTGGTTTGTCTGCTTTGTAATGTTCCTTTTTTTTCTTTTTTTAATTTTTATAAAGCTAATTTGAATTTTAAATTGATAGCAGAGAGAAATAGATCTGAGGAAAAGAGAGACAATGGTTTGATGAATGAAACCAGTGGTTTTCACTGCACTGAAACATGATGAAAGTAGCAAATAAATATGTGAGTATGGAGATTACAAAGAAAAAGGCCAACATAAAGGCAGAAAACGGATGTATTACAGAAACATTTAAGTTTTCAGTCTAGCTGCCCAAATACATGTATAAAGCTTTTACTGTATAAGCTTTTGTGTTATTTTTTTCTATCTGAACATTATGTTCCTTCAGCCTTCATGTGTCTTTGGCCTTGTTTATTTCAGAAATTAACTTTACTTTTGAATATATTACAGTCTATTGGTGACAGATTTATATTTCTATACTGTAGGCTTTGCTTGGTGCCCAGTAATTACCTGGTTAAAATAAGTAGGCCTATAATGTGTAGGCCTATACATAATGATACTGAATTATACATGCATTATTAAATGTAGCTATCCTTACCAAAAATGACGTATTTACCTGTGCTAATGTTGCTAGCAGCTAGGTCAATCAAGTCAAGTGCCAAGTGCCATCGGTCAATGGGGTCAATCCAAGTTGACTTGTGCTGCGTTCGAGACAACTCGGAACTCGGAATCTCTCAGTTGAAACTACGAAGGGTACAACACCAATAAAAAAAAAAGAAGGAAAAAGGAAGAAGAAGCAACCCAACATCAGTAAGTAATATCTTATCTGTTATTTCCCCGACTTTCCCGAGTGGGAGCTCGGACATGATCGGACTTTTTCAAGTAGAAGCCCCGAGTTCCGAGTTTCTCGAACGCAGCATTAGCATAGCCATTAGCTCATACGCAGACACTCTCAAAGGTTAGTTTTCAATTTCTATGTGTTTTTATTTATTTATCTATAAAGTGTGACTTGTACTTATGAATGAATGTAAAAAAATAAAAATAATAATAATAATAATACAATGTAAGTAAGTGATTGACATAGCCTAGCCTATGTAGCATCAACTGTAAAACAGATGACGACATAGTGTGGGCTAAGTTCAAATATATTTTTGTTAGCCAAACAAAACAAAATGTTATCAAATGTTAAAGATAAGAATATTGTGCCACTCTTTATTATGTTATGTTTAAGTGCAAAGACAAATTCACACTCACAGGATATGACTAGTTGGCATAAACAGACACTACTCCAGAAGGTTAACAACGATGATGTCTTTGAAATATGACGTGATTTACCACCCATCGCCCACTCATCAGCCCCTAAACATTGTTGCTATAGCAATGTTCAGTTTCCTTTATACTAGTAGGCTAGTGCATGGTTAAAAGAAAATCAGGGAATAAAAATAGGCTACTAAAAGTTTTAGCCTTGAGTTTACATGTTCTGTAGCCTAAAGACAGAGTTTGCATCATCTCTCTCTGTGTGTGTATGACGTTTTCTATTTTGTTTATTTATTATTTCTGAATGCAACACAGAATAATAAGAAAACACTGTGGATTTCCCTGCCTCATAGACTTATTTAGGACATTTAGGTTGAATTTGTGCTGCTGTGAATATTGCATTCATGATACACAAGGGTTGAATGAAATGATAAATAAATATGAATTTAAATAAGCTCATTAGGGTCAAGTAGCAGGTCGTTAAGATCTGCAACAGTGCTCCCAGCAAGTGAGGGGCGTCATCTTTAGTTCAAAGGGTAGGCTAATTAAAAAAAAGTGCCCAAGCTTGTTATAGTATTATGTATATTTATGTTTTTGACTGTGAAATTTGCAAATTTGCTCATATTTCATTGCATATAAGGGCCTGCAGAAGTCTGTGTTTTAAGTTGCTATGTTTAAATGGGGAAAATACATTATACTGGTTCTATATGTAGGTGATTATAATTGTCAAGACTGCTCTGGCTTCCTCCAGAAGGTTTTTTTTTTTTTTTTTTTTTTTTTACTGCTGTGCTTTGAATCGTCTTGTTTTCTCCCAGCAAGGATGGACTGGCGATGTGCGGGAGAGGCAGAGTGATCCTTCCAATCAGCTTCCATGGCAACGGGCCACGAGAGGGAGGGAGGGAGGGAGGGAGATGGTGGTGGGGAGGTTGGAGGAAGAGGAGGAGGAGGAGGAGGCAGTTAGAGGGGTTGAGGGGAGGTGGGGGCTGGGCTGTGGCAGCTCCGAACATGGAGAGAGAAAATAACACAGTGTGTCTGCACAGAAAAATCTAAACAATGGTGGTGGTTAAGGAAAAAAATCAACATTTTAATAACTATAGTTGGACTTGTCAGGTTTGTACTTAGTAGCTGCAGTACAACATACGCCAGTGTCTGCGTTAGTGAAGGAGAAAGCAGTAGGGATGAAACATTAATGATTATTCTCCTCTATATCCAAATATAATAAGTGTCCTGACCACACCTTAAGTCTTTTGCTGATGTCACATAATAGAGGACACTGCAAACCGTCTGTACATGTAGTGCATGTGGCTCTGGCCTGCACATCCTCACATGCAGTAGAGCAGATAGTGAGAAGAAAAAAGCAAAAACAAAACCTATAGTACCAATCAAATTAATTACTGTAATTATTTTTTTGTACTATTCCCTGAGGAGGACTTTCATCATGTCATCTGTAGCTGCTAACTGTGTCCTATAGTGACCTTTCTGACATTATAATGAAAATCTTATTTTCTAAATTCTACTAAATAAAGATTCAGAGGGAAAATGAGGGAATTACTAATTATTATAAATATAAATATTATCTAAAAGAAGTTATCTATGACGAGCATGATGTGAGCCGTACCAGCAGGGGGAGCTCTTGGCCTGTGACACTGGGAGGTTTTACTCCAGCTTGAGTCAGGAGGAGCCCGTCATTAATTCCCAGCCCCTTGTCCAGCTCTGCTGCCCCGGCCAGGGTAATTGTTTCCCCAGGGACTTGGACGAATGGCTCAGCTGTCTAATTGCACTGTGACCCACAGACCCCATGTGTGTGTGTGTGTACGTGATAGTCCCACTGATACGGCTCTCTGAGACTGTGCTGTGTGTGTGTGTTTGTATATATATATATATATATATATATACAGTATATTTATATATTTGTATCTCATATTGTTCCATTCAGTTGTAATCAACACATCAATGATTCACACTGTCTTGTTGTCATGGTTGGCATCGTTCAGGGAACATTTGATGCCAAATGTGGAAATAAAAACAAACATAGCTGTGAAATTCTGTGTTGAATGAGTGGAAGTTTTGATACTTTTGAATAAATACTATAGCATAGAAGGAATTATCTGCTTGTCGTTAAATACAGCCAATTACACTGTCATCACTCCAGATTTTAGGCTACAGTATGTGAATATCAGTTGTGTGTGATCATGTATCGGCTTTTTCAACTGTAAAATCTCAAATATGTTGTATATACAAAATATTTGTTGCATAATTATTATTATTACATATTCTGCACTGTTTTCTGACCCAATTGCAGAGCCCATGCAGCCCACCAGGGGGCAGCAGCCCACGGGTTGGAGGCACTGACGTGTACAACTGTAGTTGACTGTGATGGACCAGACTGCAAGTCTCAGCAGACCTGATGAATAAAGGTAAAATATCTCATTTTGAGAAATGAATAATGTCAGATGTCAGGCAAACAGAGCCCCCACATGTTTATGGATGTGTGTGTGTGTGTGTGTGTGTGTGTGTGTGTGTGTGTGTGTGTGTTTAAACCCAGGCTTCTTAGTTGCATCCCTGCACCCACTCAATTACAGCAATTGCATTCACCTGGTGGTGGTTGGCTGCACAGGTGTGGCTGATGTCTCGTTACCTGCTGTTTCCATGGTGATGTGATTCCTGCCAGTGGCCAGCAGGTGGCAGACTTGGCTTGTAAAACACACACCAGGCACAGACAGGACTGTTGCCCTCCCAAGGGCCCTTCTCATTTAAACGTTACAGCCCCAGCAGCAATAAATGATGATGTTTTTATGTTGAATATAATGTCATGATGGATTTTGCTGTCCATAATTTGTATTAAATCGGTCCAGTGCTGTGAAAAAACGCTGTAAAATAATAATAATTGATATAACACGGGCATTATTTCCATGAGTAGCACACAGAGCCTGCTGTGGTCACTGTGTGCTCTTGTTGAATTTAATGGGATATTCTCTTAAGGCTATAAAAGCCCAAGGTAAATGAGATTTTATTTTTTTGAAAGCATGTCAGCCTTGTAGCTCACTGAAGGACCCACGCAAACTGTGCAATGTCTCATCAGAGCGACCGCCTTGCCAATACACAGGCCTTCCATCTTTTATTGTGGTTTATTGCTCCTTTTAAACCAGAGGACAATGTTGCAACCAGCTGTGATGAATGCGAAAGTGGGAACCGTCGCTTTTGCCTCTACTCCAGGACGAGGAGGAGGAGGTGACTGAGAACCAATCAGGAGAGCAGATGGCATCTCCGTCTGTCTGGTCTGTTTAAAGAGCACCACAGGCGAAGCCCCGAGTCAAACAAGCCAGCTACACGGCCCGGGATGATCTCAGAGCTTCCACTGTTGCTTTTTCCAGCCTGGAGACATCAAGTTTTAATCCGCTCTCTGAGCTAAACTCTAAATCATAACACAGAGCAGTGTAATCCAATCAAAAGGCTTTCCTGGAATTAACTGATCTCTTATAAAGGGGCATTACAGTCCCGTAAAAAAAAAAGAAAAAAACATAAAACAGCTATTGAACTGTGTGCAGTCCATACTGTTACAGCAATTAAATGTACACAATACCCAATAAAACACCATGATAATGTGCACAGCATTATGGGTAGTCGCCCCTCCTTTATAGTACAGATGATACATCTTCAGTATCTTTTAATTAAGAATCATGAGCTGTGTTTATTTCAATACAATCTCGCACTGTATTTTCTTTGTAATTTGTTTTGATTATTAAGACGACAACATTTTTCCTTTTTTAAGCACAAGAATGCAACTCATTTATATTTATCTCTTGTGTTGTCAATGGAAGAAAATACATCTTGTGTCCTACTTCCACAGAATAATCCAACTAATAATAACTAATATTCATCTAAAAACTATTTCCTATAATTATCAATAAAAAACACTGTGAGTTCAGACTTGTCAGTTAAAAAAAATAACTGGAGACATTATTTCTGGAAGGAAACGCTGCTGCTGAGACTTTTCACATCTTGTCTCCTTTTTAAAGCCTTGAGTAAAACAAACTGAATTCCTTTCTCCTCCGTTGTGTTGACAATCCTGCCAAACAAAACACAACTATGAACTGTGTGTGCAAATACAACCGAGGTTAAGCATATGAGTGTGTTAGAAAAAGACATTCTGCTTTTCAAGTGTTTTTCTCATGGTCTTTGACAATGGAGGCTGTAAGGCCTGGTGCATTATGATGCTAAGTGAGAGAAATACTTGTACTTGCGCCTTTATTTTGAGTGTTTGTGCTGTAAATGGTGCTTTATCGCTTCAACCACGATTCTGGAATCTCAGGGACAGTTTTAGACAGATGTGTACCGTACACACAATACATGCACATACTGTCGCCTCCAAGGCCACTTCCTGGTCCTCATGTGGACATCTGGGAGGCGCATGAGGTTTCTCAGCATCCCTTAAAGCAGAAGTAAGTGATATTTCTGTGTTAATATAAGTCTTAAATAGTTATATCTTCCGACAGCAATCACTTACATAGAGTGTTTGGACCGAAACACGGGTCTCTCAGTCACTCTGCTCTGCTCTGAGCCGAGGAGAAAACTTTCTTTGTATCCTACAAGTTTTATCCAATGAGGAGAGAGAACGGCATGAAGGGCTGTGTGTGCAGGGACGAGGACCAATAGATCCATGACGAGGGCGGGGGCTGCTAACTCCATCGGCTGAGAAGACGTTATGGTGCGTTCAAGGCAACCCGTAACTCGTGTTTTTCCGACCTGTGAAGTCGTACCAGTTCGATCTGGTACGAGTTCACGGTTCGGAAGTTACGAGTGGCTGTTACAGTGACTTTCACAGGTAAAACAGGTCGGAAAAACACGAGTGGGTTGCCTGGAACGCTATACAAAGTCGTAAGTCGTGACGTGAAGCTGTAATTTACGGTTTCAAAAGCCTGCCTGGAACGCAGCATTAGCCAAAACGACCGGATCGCTTACTTTAATAGATCTGATCCCCAACGAGCAGGAAAACGGCATTGTTCCTTTTAATGTTTAGGTTATTAAAAGTAACCACAGGCTTCATCTGTGCAGCGTATTGTCATGGACATGGTTTCTTCAGACTGACCCAGCTGGGGCGTATCACCTCATGACTGGATGCACTCCAGTTTTCTTGTAACCACATGTGGACGACCTCGAGGTCATTAAAACAGTTAAAGTGGACTCCCTGCTACTTGTGTTTGACCAGCTCCCCAAAAGTTCAAGTTCCCCATTTCTCCATTATGTGCACTGCTTCCTTCCACCCCAGGAAATAAATACAAATACACCAAGATAACACACAAGGTACAGTGTGACTCACAAAGCCTGTACAGATAATACACTCACTCGTCTCACAACAAACAGCTCAGTTAATTTAGTTTGTTCTCTCATGTTTTGAGGCATCAAAACAAACTGTTCTCATATCGTTCTCTGCAGGTGCAGAATAAATTAGATATGTGCTGGGTGTTCCCCGTGGTTGTTACATTCAGTTAGAGGGTGAATACAAGAAGCATAGTTTCTTATTTTATCATTTGTTTGACTTGATCATACTGTACACATGTGCAATGGTATAATAGGTAGCAGCTGGTAAAAATAAGGTAAAGTCTAAACCTGACCTCCTCCACCTCCTCCAGCCAACATGTCAGCTATAAAAGGGGCATCTGCTCTGCTGCTTTCAGGCCTCCTCCTCCTGGTTCTCATGCATTAGCTGGTGAGCAGGGTCTCCACTTTTCTGTATGACATGTAATTTTAGTAACTAGCTTTGTGCCCTTTACGTCGACCTGCTGCTGTTTCACCTTGGTCCCATTTTGGATTTGGTTTGTCCTTATTTTTTTTGTTTAGTTCTCAGTTTGGATCAGTTGTGCTGTTTCTACATTGTTTTGGACTTTGTCTTCTGTATTTAGTGTTTTTTTTTCCTTTTCCAGTGCAGCTGGGAGCTGTGCGGTCCTCACACTTTTTACGTTAGCATCAGGACACATGATGTTGGGGCATGTTTGTGCTGCACCAAAGGTGAGTGATTATGGGCATTGAGCTCTCTGGAGCTTTGTGTAGAATGATTTTAAATAAATGTTGGGCTTGTTAAATTTTAGATATTCATTTGTTCCATCTGCACTTTATTAATTAAATCATTTCTTGTTTTTTTTCCAACTGCTGCAGTCCTGACCATCTTGAGTTTCTTTAATAAAATGAGTTGACCTGCATGTTTGATTGGCCAACAGAGCAACAACCACAGCCGATCATACCGTGGGAATCACACAGCCAGATCAGCATATTCCCTGCCCTATAAATACCAACCGCCTAACTCTGGGATTAACTGGAGCTGTCACTGAAATGAAAAAAACCTCAGCAGCAGAGCTAAAGGACCCTGCTGAAAGCAACATAGAGAACGGCGGTGTTGTTTGGAGTTTTACCTTGCATGAGCTCTCAGCCAGATCGTTCAGAAAAATATGGGCTTATTGAAATGGAAGTAAATCAGAAGAGAAATCGTCCATGCATGTCATAAACAATGTAGAAGGTCGTTTTCCTACAGTACCACCGACTGGAGAAATCTCGGATTCAGTCCTTCGATTTTCTTCACAATTGCTTTATATATACAACTTGAAGTCCGACAAGTGGTGCATCAAGAGCAGCAATATAATGACATCATCAGCACCACCTATATACCCGCTCCTCAAGCTTTAAATATCCTAAAGCACACCAGTTGTTGGTGTAGGAAAAAGGTCCTAAAGGCTAGAAAACTCATCTTATTTTTATTTTATTTTATTTATTTATTTGCCAAGCATGCAACAATGCACAATATGGATCCTATAATTTGTGCACGCCACATGGTGGTAATCAATGATGCTCCTCACCCTGGGAATCACGCCTGTCCTCTCTGCTGCTAAGGGCAGAGATGCTGCAGCAGAGGTTTGGTTTTTGAGTGGCTGCAGATGAAACCTCTGTGGTGCCCACACACTGCAGTCTCCTTCTGGCCAACAGTATTGAATAACATGCAACTTTAAAGGGACAACGAGGAGTTTTGGAAAAGCGAAGCGTTTTCACACTACATTTATGAGCCTCCGCGCGCACCGTACATTTCTTTGACCGGGCGCAAGACGGACTCATGTTTTCATTCATCAATAATTAAAGTCAGAGGTTCAAAGAGGTTCACATACCACCGTAGTTCCGACCATAAACAGCGATGCGGCTGCGTTATTCTCATGATTCGCAACGAAGGAAACGCTGGTCGGCTCGACCAGCACTTCCGCCACCACTAATAATAACAAAATAACGATAGAGACAGAACGATATATTTATCGAAAATGGGCCCATTAACAAGTGTGGGTAGCGGAGATTCATCCACATTAACGTGAGACTTTTTTATAACCGAATAGAAACTCCTCGTTGTCCCTTTAAGTTAACCACCTCATTGTAAATAACAGCAGAGGAAATTAATTGCATTCATGTTGCTGCAGGCATGTGAGCATGTAGATATTATAATGATAATAATCCTGACAGATGAAGCTACAGATTGGGATTTTGTTTCATTTTAAATGTCCTATTTACCACTTTTTTCTTTACAAGTAGATCCAGTTTGTAGCAGCTGTGAAGATCTGTGCAGAAATCAGCAGCTGTTGTAAATGTGGTGGTGGATGAGAGCAGACAGTTTGATGGTGGGTATGAGTTTCCTCTCAGAGCTGTGTGTAATCATCTCCATGTCGGGTTGATTTGCTTCCGCCTTTAGTTTTTGTGGATGAGACAAAACCAAGCGCGTGCACATTGTCGGTGGATGGAAACCTCCGTCTTGATCGTGAAGAGCTGGAGACCTCTGACTGGACGGCTGAAAACCTTCTTACATTTTTCAGCAGCTCTGCAGGCTCCATGCATTTAATGGTGTTTTATTAGTGAGCTGGAGAGTGACTGAGGAGGAGGAAACAAGCATTCAGGATCACTAAGGCTTTTTACCTTGAATGAATGAAAGAAACGGTGTGTGGGTGGGGTAAAAGCTGCGCCGCTGAAAAGTGTCAGCGAAATGAACCTAAAGTGCTTGGTCTCAGTTCTATACGTAAAAATAACCGCAGCAGAGCTATGCAAGGAGAGACGATGACGTGTTATACTCACATGCACACGCACCTGGAAGACCTGACCTGAGCTGGACTCACCTTGAAACTACACAATACCCATCTGGCCTTTTGTATTGTTTTTTCCTTGTGTGTCTGTTCCCCTATTCTCATATCTCACATTGCTTTGTAATACATTTTCAGTGACAGTTGTGTAGCTTTCCAGTAGACCTCATCATGACCTCTGCAGCTGTATTATACGTCCATCTCCGCAGTGTGTTCAATCAACGCATTCACAAGGACAACCACAGAAAGCACATGTACAGTATTCAATAAATGCACCCTTTCTTCAGCGAGTGCATCCAGATGAGGTGTTTATATAACACAATCTGTCGGTTTGTCCCCAGTGGAGCTCGCTAATGATGCAGAAGCTAAACGAGATAACAAATGAGAAACACCAAACTAACACGGAACAACAGAGTACGATAATAACCCCTAGTGGGAAAATATATTTAAAGAAACACATGAATTTATAATGTTATAAGTGCAAAAATTCAAATATAGCGGTTTAGAAGTCTTGCCCTTGTGACATTGGAACTCTTTCAGTTTTTACAGCTGCACTCAAACATCCAATCTCAGTGCAGTTGTTATGTCCATGCATTTCTCACATACAGTACTTACCTGAAAGGACTCCCTGTTTTCACTGATGGTAGACCAGACTACTTTACATTACTATTCTCAGGCCCCGATCAGATGACCTGTTTGTGTTATATTGAAGCCGGGGTACAAAGTAAAGCCCAAGTAACTGGAGTAGTAGCCTCGCTGTAATGTGATCCTCGCTGACTGCTGTGTGCCTAGAAAGAGCAGGACAGGAAGTGTAGTGTGTATAGTGGGAAGTACAGTGAGGAAATGAGACGCTAGAACCAGAGACTGGAGTACTCTGGTTAACAAGTTTAAGTGAACTCATCCTATATGAAGTCAGACTCAGGTCCTTATGCAGGAGATCGCTGGTTCAAATCCCAACCATACACTTTACAAAGAAGATTTGAGACACATGCTAAAATGGAAACACAAAGTTTCACATACTGTAGTTATTTGGTTTATACGTACTGTAGCTTTAAAATGCCTCTTTTTTTCAATAGTCTGATCATTGTTGTCCTCTCTGGCAACAACTGTGTGAGTTGAAGTCAAAGCATTTCTCAAAATTCCCATAATATTAACAAAGCAACAACAATGAATCATGTGCAGTGATCTGGGAAAGGATTTTTCTGGCTCTAAGTCGTTGACAGTTTTTCCAGCTGAGTCTGTTATGTGTCGTCACTGTTGAGATCCTGTTTCCAGACATTTTTTTTTTTCTTTTTCTTCTTGGGAACTATCGTGGACCATTTTGGCTTTGTTAGTAGAAAAACCATGCTAAACTATGTTAAGTGGGTGTATTTAGTGACATTTTTAATGGCTTAGTGGAAAATGTGATGTGTGCACACATACTTTCTGGCACTGTAGACACAATAAAACAAGAATAGTTATTTCCATCTTCTTATCTTATCAGGAATGTCATTATTCAGCCTGTCCTCTGAATAAAAGTCATCTGGAGTCCTTGGCCACGAATTCAACAGGGGGCAAACACGGAACCTGCAACATCTTTTATTTAATAGAAGCAGACACAGTTAATACCCTGGTGGATCTTCACCAGAAAGTCTCTCTGAAGCCCCACTAGGCCTGAAATATTGTCTTGTTGTATTAAAGAAAGACTGCTCTGGTGCTCTGTGTTAGGGGGCATTAATATGTTTTCTCTCACACCGGATTCCAGTCAGCCCTGCACTTTAAACTGTGTGTGTGTGTGTGTGTGTGTATTTTCACTATGCCATAATAAGTCAAGATGTGTATCACAGAGAGACAAGTCCGGAAATTCTCTTTGGAGGCATATATGCTCTCAAATAATAGTCTATTTCAACAGGGAAAAACAAGAACTTAGGGGCATTTGGGTAGCTCACCCCTGTAGCCTACCGCACTAATGATCAAATCGCATCAGCCTTGGTTTGAATCCCCTCTGCTGCCCTTTCATTGTTGTCTGTGATTATGTAATGCTGCGGCTGATATTTACATTTTAATCAAACCCATAGTCAAACTAGAAAGAAAATGTCCTAACGGAAAATGCGTGTGAATGCTGAAAGCCATTGCTGAATTAGCAGAAGAAATTGACAAAGACATGCAAGAAACATGTTTTAGGCAGGAATTGAACCCATGACTTCATGACCAGTGACCTGACAACCTTTTGGCCACAGACACCTGCGTGACAATGAGTTTTATACTATCAGCACAAAGTAGGCCTATATAGGACTAGATTTTACAGTCTATGGACTAGATAGACAACAAAAAACGGCAGAAGAATCCAGAATAATGATAAAGATTACAACAACAATTTCACACTAATAAACAACTACAATGAGCCTTGGTGATACTAGCACTGGCTTTGTAGACGGTTCAAATCATAGAATTCATTGCCCACTGCTGCAGGAGGCCCCGCCCACAATCTTTTTTTTTTTAATTACTATTTATTTATTTATTTATTTATTTATTTATTTATCATGAATGTGTAGTATTTTCATTAAAAAAAAAGAGATGAAAGCGAATTAATACTAAGAAATTAAAATGACGTGTTTTTAAATTTCCGCCGGCCTTGCTGAAGAGGTCCGACATCATACGTCACCTACGTTACCTTGCAACCTCTATGCTTGCAACCTGAACGCGGAGCCGGAAGCAAACGTGAGAAGTTCACAGTTGCTGTATCAGCCTGTAGCTTTTAGCCAAAGGAAAAAGGACGACCGTAGACGTTTAAATTGTTCAGTCTTCGCTATCGGATATTTAATCGAAACCGTGTGAAATATGAAGACGGAGCTGGAGCCGGAGGAGCCACACAGCAGCGGGAGCCCGGCGATGCTAACGATGCTAACAATGCTAAAAGCAGCAGCAGTATCAGGTGCCAAAGATTTATTCCAGCTCCTGATGTTGCCAAAGAAATGACTTCATGTTATTTATATAACTCTGGTGAGTGACATAAAGTCATTTAGAGGCAGAAACCCACTTCACTGCAACTCCAGGAATCCATTTTTGAAAAGGTAAAACTCCAAATTATGCATTGAAATGGCACTTTACTCATTTTTCAAGTGTTAAAACGTATTGGTTAAGGTAAAATCTTTAAAAATGTGACTCTGGTGAGTGATAAAAAATCATTTTGAGGTAGAAACCTAACTCTCTGAGCAACACCAGGAGCTGGAATCAGTTTTTGGCAAGAAAAAACTCCAATATGTGTTGCAAATGGCCCTTTACTCGTTTTCCAAGTGGTAAAAGGAACTGGTTAAGGTCAAATTTTACATTAGGCCTGGAAATATTAAATCTGTGATCAAAATGTAAACCTCAGTCATTATGCATGAGTGGTGCAAGGATATTAATTGCATATGGGATTGTCAACAATAAGTGGCCCTTTAGCTATATCCCACTTATTGCAACCATTGACTCGTATTCAAAGCGGCAGAATCAGATATAAAACAACATTTGTATATATGTATTTTTCATGTGCAGGTGAGTAAGTGCTGTAAACTATGCTGCAGCCTCAGTGGACACAGGATCCAGCAGAAAGTGACACACATATCTCTGGGCCTCCCTGAATAATGTATCCCCCACTGGAATAAATGGAGTGATACTGTGTCCTCCAAAGTACTATCAGATGCATATATCATGACGGTTCATTCATTAAGATTAGATTATCTGGATTGCCTCTCAGCTCCTTTCTCTCAGTATTGATGTGTCTGTTGTGACTGTGACTGACTATTTCTGGCTTGTAACTCCGCTCTCTTTGTTTCTACCCCGCTCTCTGTAACTAAGCTGTCATTCTTCTCCGGCTTCCTCTTGTCAGCTGCTCTCACTCTCCCCTCCATCATTTGACCCTCTGCTCTTCTTTCTCAGCTCATGCAAGTATAACAGGCTGACTTACTTAAACCTGGAAAATGTGCGGCACAATATATATAGTGAGAATCGCACCTTATAAACGTGGCAGGGTAAGTGAGGAGCGGCTGAAAAGGGAGTCGTGCAAGAGGAAGCCGAGTTAACGTGTTGATTTCCCTTTTCTCGCCAGGGCCGAGTTCAGGAAAACACTCCCCAGGAAGCGCTAGTGAAAAGTTAACAATAAATCCTCCATCATGTTGTGCACAGGAGGCTGGCAGGGTGAGTTGTTATGCTCCTTCCTTGATTTGATCAGGAATAATGAGCTTTCCGATACCCACCCAGGCCTGTTGTGAAAGAGAGGATGGGTGAGGCAAAAAAAAAAAAATCTGTTAACTCTCTCCTGAAAGCTTTTCTGACCAGCCGATTGAAAAATAAAGCAGATCTGATTGTTCCCAGCATTCAGCCCTAGGCTCTGCAGGATTCACCTCCCCAGTTTTTGGTTTCCCACAGTTGCGTAAAAATAATAAGTACAGCAAATCAAACAAGTGTTATTCCTTCAGATATGCTTTTCTTCCCTTCTGACCTTCAAAACACACGCACAAGCTTCTTAGAATTAACATTATAGTCTTACAGTATCAGTTTTTTAACCAATTCCTACTCTATTTAAAGTATCACCAGGAGGCCTTGTGCTTATTATGCAGCAGTGCGTCCCCTCTTCTACTTAACTTGAACTCCTAATTTCTAATAATGCTTCACATTATATTTAAACATAGACATTACAGCTGTCAGTGAAATGTAATGGAGCATAAAGCCCAGTACTTTGTCCTCAGAAATGGGCCAAGCAGAGCACAGTGCATGTACTTATGTATAATACATGTGCACACCACTACTGTTGTTTGTCTGCACTTATTTGGGAGTAGTGCGACGTGCAAAACAGTGTTTAAAGCCAGATATAAAGCATTTTATGATCAGATATAAGGGTTTACAGTTGAATATGATATATTATAATGTCAAGTAACAAGCTGATAAGATCAGCCACTTTCTCCTCTATCTCAATTTGCTTTTCTGAGCCCACATGTGAGTTTACATAGGCTTCTGTGTGTGTGTGAGTGAGTAATTACCCGGCAGAGGGAGAGAGAGGGAAAAAAAAAATTCCCTGTGAACTTTTTCTTTTCTCCTCCTCTTTCCTCCAGCGACTCGCTGTGCCTGCAAAAAACTCCCCAAACCCGGAGAGGCTGACAGACAAAGAGCAACCACAGCAACATCTCCATCTCCTATTCCTCACCCTCTCATAACTCCCTCTTTTCCTCTCGCTCACTTCCTCACCCCGACCGCTTCACCTCACACAATAGACTTCCCCCCTCCGAGCAACAGCCTGAAGGGAAAAGTGAAGGAGAGGAGGAGGTGGAGGAGGAGGAGGAGGAGAGGAGAGGAGAGAGGGGGGGGAGAGATACAGTTTCTGTACAACAATGGAAATTCAATCAGGAAATGGAGAGGAGGTGGCGAGCGCAGTGTCGGCGACCTCGGGCTGCGTTTCCTGCCGTCCCTCTGGGCCGCAGGTAGAGCCGTCAGACATCCCAGCGCTGAGAGAGGAGCCGCCGGCTGCTAAGAGGATTGAAAGGTTCGCCATCCCACTTGATAGTCTTAAGAGGATGTTTGAGAAGCCTGCTGCGGCCGAGTCGGTGAGTACTGTGGATTTTCACACTGTTATATGTGGTGTGACCTGAACCTTTCTGTTTTTTATTATTTATTTTTTTTATTTGTCCAGTTACTTTCCACTTCCCACTCTATGAGGCTGCACTTTAAGCTGAGTTTGACGGATAGATGAATGAACTTGTATTATCACCGAACTGAAAGAAACTTTTAAAGTGCAAACTTTGTGGTGGTGAGAACACATTTATCTTCCGAGTCTGTTGCAGTTTCTGTCCTCTACTACTTTTAACTTACAAACTGGGATGGTATATGTCTCTCCATTTGCTTTCACTCCCTGGCTTTTTTTTTTTTTTGCACATTTCCGTCATTTCCTCTCCTCTGGTGAAAAACACTCAGAGTTTCACGTCTCTTTGCGGGAGGAGAGGGCAGATCTTTTCGCTCTCCTGCTTTGTTTTTCCATCTCAGCTGGCTGCTCTGAGAGGAAAATCTAAGTCTGCTGGAAGTGAAGTGGGTCATTATGAGAAAACCTCCCATTTACCAAATGTCTGATGATGAGACAAGAAGGTCCACATGACCTACTTTTTCCCTCCTGAAGTGAAGTCGTCTTGACCTGTCAAAATGTTCCAAGGACAATGAGCTCAGTCGTGCTGCATTTCTTCAGAGGGATTTAAAACATAACCCAACTGAATCCTCATGAGCCGCTGTGTTTTGGGGGTTTTGTAGTTCTCAGTGTTGGTGCCAGTTGCAAACTGGTGGCACAGATCACACAGCAGCAGCTGCCTCCATGCAGTGCCACTGGGGTTGCTGATATTCGACACCCTGTTATTTAAGACCTATTTCGGGGAGCTTTATGGTTAAGCAGGATTTTAAAAATAACCCTGTAATTGGTATGTCGGCTGCCGCTCGCTGGAAGCTGCGCGAAACTTCTCCGTCAGGCCAGAGTGGAGACGGAGAGACGTGGAGCTATTAGAATCAAATCACATCTGGCTCTGGAGATGAAAACATTTTCCAGATTACTGTGGTTAATGAGCCACATCACTGAGGCCAAGATAGAGATCTTCGCAGCTTTTCTTCTGCTTTCCAGTCTATTATTTGTCAATGGACATATGTTTGGGCTGCAACAGCATAAGTCATAACAGCCTCCCATAGATAAGAGGGTTTATTACAGCTGTTTTGCATTCCACTGTGTCTCATTAGCTGTTTGCTATCTGGAGCTTATAGCTTTTCTCAGCCGCCTTTTGATGCGCAGAGTTCACCGAGGTATCACTTCTCTTCTGTTTAAGCAGCTAAAAGCTACTGTAGTAAATACTAGTGGATCAAATGACTGTATGTAATGTGAAGTGGGTCGCTTCCAGTGACAAACCCGCAGAGAATCATCAATGGACTGGACTTGTTTTCAGGGCCTGCAGCTTTTATGTCTTGGCTCGGTCTCATTCCTCTTATCTGTGTCGACTGCGGCTGCAACAGGCAGCTGGTTGCTGCTTCTGCTGCTTTTTCTGGGAGAAACCAACTTTCCCCCCGACCAACACAGCACAAGACATTTCAGACACGAAGTAGCAACAAAGGGCTACATCCACAGTAATAGTTGTTTTGATTGCATCCTGTCTTCTCTCTCAGCTCTGGCCAATGAGTACAAGCCGGTCCAAAGATTCACCCTCGTCCTTGTCCTTTGCTTGGCTGCTTCCCTCTTCCTCCGACAACGTCTTGCCCTGTGATAATCACCATGTTTTTGTTTGTAATCATAGCTTGTGTCTGTTTCATTGCTTATCCCTGGATGTTTATCATCACTTGTCTCCAGGACGACTGCTTTAGTGTCCGACCCCCCGCCTGCATCGGCTCTGCTCTACGGGGACACCGTGAGCCTTTCCTGTCGATATGACTCACCAGCTTGCCACTTCTCGATCACTCCCAGCTGATTCGGGTTTCACATTAGTTTTTCTCCCCCCACAGGAAATGCAGTATTGTTTATTCTGTTTTAGATGACAAGCTGCACAGCTGGTCAACATATCTGTGACAAACTGGCATCGCTGCACATGGTCTATTGGCGTTGTGTCATGAGTGTGTGCAGTCTGTTCCTATATTTCCTTGAAAAAAAAACAACCCAGGCTGTAGTCAGTGTTAATGGAGCATATGGGCAGCGTTCCCAGATTCCCATAGAGAGGACAAGGCTAGAGCAATGCAGCCGGCTGCTTATAAAACACGACCTTGTCTCCGGCTCATTTGTAAGGCTGAGCTTAATATTTGATGATGCGCCGTATTTTTCTTTCTCTGGCCGCCGGTTTCATTTATTTAAACGCAGCGATGTCATTGGACGGCCACAGACATAACAATGACTGATGGTTTCCCAGGTGGTCGTTCAGCTGTGGCCAAAAACTCTCTAGCGTGCAGGAGGAGGCGAGGTGTCCACGACGTTCCCAGCAGTTGCAGATGTGAAGTGATGCAATGGTTTATCTTGAGTGCAAAGAGCGTGTTTTTCCGCTTGTGTGGCTGGACGGAAACCTCCGGGGACGCTGGCTTGTGTTTGCAGCATCTGTCTGACCTCCTGGTCATGACTGCACACACACACATATACACACACACACCGATGCATGAGACAGATGAGGTGATCCTGTGCCTCGGTGTCACATCTCATCATGCGGGCCGGTTATTATTCCTAGAAGCACACACGACGCACACGCTTTTCATTTTCATTCATTTACATACATGCAAATACGCAGGAAAATAGGCCACTAATCAAGGATGTTGAGCATTTGCACTTTTCATATTTTGTTCTGGCTCATTAAAATGTGCAAGCATAAATTAGCCGTTACATAATTTAAATGTTTCTAATACTCTTGAGTTATTGTAATGGCTGCTCCTAGCCAGTAGGGGGCAATGCAGCCTCTATGAGCCTGAGGAGAGAGAAAACAGGGAGTTAGAAACAGTACAGACCCTTACCACAACAAAACAAGTGGAGCATTCGGAGACAATCGCTAATCACCTAGGTGTTAATTGGACTTGATTTCTTTCATGCCGGGAACTGTGTTGAAAATGTGTGAGGCATTCAGATTATCAGGATTTGCGTAACTGCCAAAATATCTAATTTTGATGTGCTCTGTGAAAAATGTAACGCAACATAAAAGCATTTAAAAGGATTTCATACTGTGGGATTAGAGCGGGTTAACAGGATAACACAGCTGAGGGGAGAGAGAGAGAGGGAGAGAGTAACTTTCTCAGGTGTTTTCTGAATGAATGAAATGTACATAAGCGCAGACCGTGGAGGTCGTTTGATATTGACATTCATTTCCATCCTGAAACTATATTTTCTCTTTCATAATATTCCTTCAACAAATGTTTTTTTCATTTTTTAAAAAGGCACTATCCAATTTCAAAGGGAGCATTTCAAGTCACCTCTCTCCAGCTTTTTTTTTGCTGTATGTGAAAGCCTTTTGGCTAATTGTGAGCCGTTTTAGAAAAAAGACATCAATCAATATGCAACACCGTTCTTAAACGCACTTAATTAAATGTTAAATAAACTAAAAGCCGCGATGTGTCTCTGCAAGACGTCCCATTGATCCCGGGCTCGATGGTGTCCTCATCAAGTCCGGTGAGCTCGTAAAAATTCCATTAACTTTTACCAGGCATCTCTTTTCGTCTCAGTTTCACAGATTCAAATCTTTTAATGGAGCTGGCAGCAGCAGAGCCCTGTGTGTGTGTGTGTGTGTGTGTGTGTATATGTGTGTGTGACGCATTGCCGGTCTGCTGTGTGATGATGACTTGTTGCTCACAGCCTTGCCTCAGTCTGAAAATAGTTGCCCAGTTACGTGGTCTCTCAGCAGAAAGTCCCCGCTTCATTTGACTCATTCAGACAAAAATCATTTGTCCACCTGCTCGTCGACTTTGTTTATGGATTTTGAGAATTGAGACGTGGATTAAAGTCTGCTCTGTGCTGCTGTCAGTGCTTGTTAAGACTGCCCTTTTTATTCCAGAGGTATTGTGCTAGCATGTGCACCGCAAAGTAGGATAATCCATTCCCACAGCTGGATAATGAATGCATATCTCTAGGCTTTTTTTTCTCCCCATAGAGATTGTTACGTGACTCAGACTGTCTATTCTCTAACGCAGTTTGACACCCACAGCCCCACCAGAGCATATGTGTTCAACAATTAGCCAAAAGACCTCAAGGCGTACTGTTTTAATCATTCATCCTAGCTACAGCAATATGTCGATGTGAGGGCAGCACCACGCCATCTCTCTCCTCCTCCCTCGCTCTGTGCCATTCATCGCTGCCATAAAGTGGGAAAGAAAGGGAAGGAAGCGCTTTTCACAAAAGGTCCCCAGTGTAAATCCTTTTGGCTGCTGTGTATCATAAACGAACACATAATCATTAACTGGAGCTGTGAAAAACAAAGCACAGAGATGCAAATAACAAGTTCACAGTTTGACCGTGCTAGCAGCTCTGTGAGGGAAAGACGGTTTAGAAACAAGACGCAACACGAGCGAATGAATAGTGGAGTAAATATTGGACTCATTTCTCACATATCTTCTAAACATTTAGACACGGAAATTGACAAATTAGGAGAAAATTTACTTTCTTCATGACCTGTCTCTGTCTCGACAACACACTCTCACGAGATCTGGTACAGATCTTCTACCAGCAAACGTTTGCGAATGCCCGCGCTACCTAATTTTGGCAATACTTAAAGGTCCAATGTGTAATAATTGGCAAGGTTTATTTGCAAAATCTGAATATACTACCCATGAATATATTATGTATAATCGCTATTAAATAAAATTTGTTTGGTTTTCGTAGCCTTATAATTATTTTTTTATAAGGGTCTTGCTTTAGAGAGTGTCGCCATGTTTGTACGGCAGCTCGAACGGAAAATCCAGCCATCCACACAGCAGTTTAGCATTATAGCGAGCACTTGTTGTGCATTTGTCCACCTTTGGTACACAAACTATTAATGTATCATATCATTTCACTTTAATTAGCACTAAACTTATGCGGCTGAGACTGATTCAAATCCCAGTAGTTTTGCAGGTGTTAAGTCATTAAGCAGCAATGTGAATTTATTAAAATCTGACCTCAGTAAACACAAAACTCACCTTTGTATCGTTGTGTACACTGACTGAAAGACTCGAGTTACATTAACATGTATTTAGAATTAATTAAGTGTAATATTACTTAGTTCTTTTAAGGACAATAGGGAGTTGGATCTGTATAATAAAACATTCCCCTTCATTAAAGTTCAACAGATGCTGAGATATTTTATTTAAAAGCACAAATGTCAAGCGACAGGAGGTCAGGGGACCATGAATGTTTAAATTTTCACGGCAGTTCATCCAAAAGGTGTCAAGATATTTCAGCTTTCGGAACCGAACGACTTTTGCCATCCCGGTTAATAGAAAAAGCAGTATCCTAAGGTGACACGAAAGTTCGTCATGAGGTTATATTGCACACACACACATAATTATAGATTTAAAAAGCCCCAGAATATGAACTCGGCATGCAGAATGTCAGGTCCATGTTTCGGTGTATATTTGGAGAGGCTGAAAACAGAGCCGGATCCGGAGCCACTTTGGAGTCGTGGTGTATAAATAGTGGTGCACTGCCGGGTGATGTTGGCAAGAGGGCACGGAGCCTGATGAAAGAGACTGAAATATGATTTACATTCAGCGAGCACAGGGCCATATTGTGAAAGAGAGGACAGAGAGTGGATGGGAGGGGCAGGCAGAGGTTAAAGAAGATGAAGATGGATAGGACGGATGATGGAGGATCGGTGTGAATCAGCAGGGGGTTGTGGGTGAGGAGGGAGGGGGAGGGGGAGGGGGGGGGTTAAGAGCGGGGAATCCAAATGAAGACAGAGTTCATTCTTTAGCAGGTGAAGCAGCTCGTACGTCTGATTAACAAATTATATTCATGTTTCAATAATGATAAGCTTCATCACGCTTCCACTTCAGGGCTGCACAATCAGACTGACACTTTTCTCATTTTTCACCCCCCCCCCCCCCCCCCCCCCCTCCCGCTTCCTCGCTCCCCTCCACATCTCTCTCTCTCTACTTTACGGACGAGCAGATGTCTGTCTGGGTTCACTCCTTCTTTAGATCACTGATAATCAGGCCGGAGAGATCCAGAATACAAAGTGAGCTGAACTAGATACTGCAGCATCACATATGAAGCTATATAGTGTTCATATTATGCAGTAATAGGGGTGGGAGAAAAAATAGATTCACATAAATATCGCAATATCTTTTTTGACGATTTTTAAATTGATTTTTTTTTTCAAAAATTGATTTTTTGGGGGATTTTTTTTTGCACCATTAAAGGGATAGTTCAACATTTTGGCAAATTGGCCCATTGCCATAATCCCTATAGTCATAGCAGTTGGTTTGTTACCTTTAATTGCAAGCTATTTTTAGAACGGTGGAGCAGAGCCGTGAGCTGCTCAGAGCTATGCTACGGAGGCTAATGGGATTTATTGGTTTCCCTCATCAAACTCATCAAATACACAATCCAACAACTCCAAAACAGCTGTGACCTTTTTTTTTGATGATTTTTAAATCGATTTTTTTTTTTCAAAAATCAATTTAAAAAAAAAAATATATATATATATATATATTTTTTTTTAATATTGTGCAATGTGCATTGGTTAGCCTTTTTTTTTTACATACAGAGAGTACAGGGTTAAGTTCACTTTAAAATGGAGTATGTTCATTTATAGGCTCCTACAGTATTTGTGTGCAGATAAATGTTAAAAATGCAGACTAAAAATCGAGAGAATCGGCAATATCGTAGAATCGCAATTTAAATCGAATCTCCATCCAAAGAATCGAATCGGGAGAAAAGCATATTGTCCCAGCCCTATGCAGTAAGTTGTAACACATTACATATATGCATTATCAGTGTTATATTAACATACACTGTGCACTATGCTACTATACTACGGAAGCACTGAGCACATCTTCAGCCTGCATTAACGATCTACTAATGTCCCTGTTAGATTTTCCCAGTCAATTCACACAGGATGATTCTGCAGCCAAGCTCCAAATCATTGGATGTCTGTCAGACTTTAATTTATCTGCTCGCTGCTCACTAGATCTGGGTCAAATTTGTCATTCGCAAATGGACCCAGTTGGGCAAACAGAATCGCTCTGCTTTAACAGCTCCCACCCCACCCCACCCCTCCCAGAGTGGGTCTGAGCGAGGAGGAGGAGGAGGCACTTAACCCTGCAGAGATCCGGATGGAGGTGCAGGGTGAAGCACCGAAACACTGGTTGTGCCGTGGAGTGGGCGCTGGATTACTCAGTGTGTGGTTGGATGTTTGAAAGACATGAAAGATGCAGGATTTTCTTTGTACTGTTGAGGTCACACCAGAATAGTGAAATTAATCAGGAAAAAGCGCAAGAACCAAATAAGCTTCAGCAGATTCTTCATCAGAGCAGGCTGCTATTTGGTCCACCATGTGAATTTATAGGTCAGATATCAACATAAGCCGAGTGAGTGAAAAAATTAGCATGGATTTGCTTCAGCCCCGTGCGCGTGGTGTATCCACTAATCACGGGGATTCTGCTGGAATAAATCAATTTTGCTGTGAAATTTCGCCGCGCCTGAGGAATTACTGGAGCATAGTGTTAGTTCAGGCAGAACACTTAAGTCCTGCTCATATTAGCTGAGTAGCATCAGCTGTTTCATTCATGCTCCGCAGTCACTGGCAGCCTCACCAGCTGTGTGACTATCAGCTGACTAGTTGTGCTTCATCATAGACATGCAGGTGCACTGCGCCGCATTTGATTCGTGCGTGCTAGCACTGTTTACTTCTTGTGTTGTATTTTTGGTGTCAGTTTTTGGAAAGGGGATTAGTTTCTCATCGTTAATCATTTAACCATTTTCTATAAATGGTCAGCTCCTTCACGCCTTCATATCCTGTGAGTGTTTTTGACTGGAAGTGTCCTAATTAAAAATGAGGAAGTCAATAATCCATGTCTCCGCTACACATGTCCTGTTGCAAAGCTACTAGCCCCATGGGGAGTGTTAGTAAAAGCTAAAAATAGGAGCAGCAGGTTTAGGCTGAGAGGCTGCTCAGCAGGCCAGCAGCTGACAGCTGTGCTTGTATTGGGCAGATCCCAGGTGTAAATGTGAGGAAGATGAGGATCAAACTGTCAAAGGAATGCGAAGGTGAAGTCCGTCAGTCACTTTGAATCTGTGAGGCTTGGTTGGAGGCAGGAAAGTGAAATCAAGGATGACAAAACTCAGCGAAAACCCAGGTCACACCAGAAATGCACTTGACCCATTTTCCTCAAATTTTATTTTAGATAAATACCAACTCAAGTTTGTTGTTACTGCACCATTAAAGGGATAGTTCAACATTTTGGCAAATTGGCCCATTGCCACAATCCCTATAGTTTTAGGAGTAGGTTTGTTACCTTTAATTGTCGGTGCAAGCTATTTTTAGAACGGTGGAGCAGAGCCGTGAGCTACTCAGAGCTACGCTACGGAGGCTCATGGGATTTCTTGGTTTCCCTCATCAAACTAAAGTTAAAAATTCATGCAAAACCACTGATGCGCGTTCCTGTCGGCAAGCAGTCTCTGCATTTACTTCGAAAACAACGTTCTGTTATTATAGCGTGGTGAATGTGCAGGTCACAACTTGTCCACCAGAGCGTTTTGGAGTTGTTGGATTGTGTATTTGATGAGGGAAACCAAGAAATCCCATGAGCTTCCGTAGCGCAGCTCTGAGCAGCTCGTGGCTCTGCTTCGCCGTTCTAAAAATAGCTTGCACCGACAATTAAGGTAACGAACCTACTCCTAAAACTATAGGGATTATGGCAATGGGCCAATTTGCCGAACTGTTGAACTATCCCTTTAACATGCATCATCTATCACAGTCTGACTTACCTAGTCTTAATTAAAATGTATTTGCACCACATATTTGCCTCGCTTCATTAAACAGAGGTTTTAACAACGGAGAAAACAAACCGCTGCACTCTTCCGTGGAGCAGGATACAGGAGAGGAGGAATTTGACAGGACACCACCACAAACGCTGCCGAGGGAAAACTCTTGACTAAATGTTGCATCATGCATCCAACACATTCACACACACAGCCAGGGATGAAAACACATCATAGTTTTTTTTTCATTTTTTATTATTATATGTGTCAAAACACTGCCAGGGAGGATAATGAAGCACACGCTGTGACCGGTGCAGCACAGTCTGTGCCCTTAGCTCATATATCAAGATGGTATGAACTAGCACAGCCCTGTTTGTTTGTCACCATAAATGTGAATCATATACCCCGCTGGCTTTGTTCCGGTTCAATATCTACGTCGAGTCTCTCTTCATCTCTGTTTGTTCATTTCCTGTGCTCGTGTCTGTTCTGATGGTTGTCCATCCCCGAGCTTTTGCTGTCTGTAGCTAACCCTCTCTGCTCATCAGGTTCGGGTTGTGCGCCTGACTTTTTTCCAACCATCCTCATCAACACTATTCTCATTCACATTTTGATTCTGTCTGTCTTTGGGCCTGTGGTCCGTCTCTTTCTCTATTCCCACCCGCTTGTTTCTGGGCCGTGTCTCTTTTGTGCCCATGAGTGCTTGAAATATTGATGTGGGTGGTTCTCGCTGTTCCTGTGTTTAGTCATAATAACGGAGGTCGATAGAGGATTGGAAACAAAAAACAACAAAAAAAGAAAAGTTTTTTTTTTTTTTTTTGCACTTCTGCTGGAGTGCGAACGGGAACACTTGCGGCAACAAACAAAACAATGGCAGAAAAGAAAGCAGCTGCACAGAGAGACAGAGAGAATGCGTGATAGCTGAGATGACCTTCGGATAAACAATGCACACGGTTGTGTAACACCGACACGGAGGAGGTGATGGAGGACGGCTGAGGATTAGCCCTCACTTCAGACAAGTCGAGTTAAAAGAGTTCAGCACACCGATCACAAGGTCGATGGCTCAAAACTCCTCCCTGTGTGAATATGAGGCCCTTTGAGTGGCCAAAAGGAACAGAGAAGAATAGGTTATATAAATTATATATATAAGTAATTGGCTCATTTATGAACTGTTACAACAGAACAAGCTGATCCTGTTTTATCATTTCTGATGAAAAGTGCTTCTTTTGTACCAATGTGCTTCTGAGATCAAGGACATAATCTTCAGAAGAAACAAAAAGAGGAAGGAACAGATCCTGATTTGAGTGCCAGACGAGGCCTTCAGGTGAATACTTTTGTAGTCGCGCAAATCTTTTAATAATCCATTGAGTTATATACACAATAAAATCAGTGAAAGTTGTGCAGTAAACAAGTGCACAAATCAATATATCATTCTATATTGATGGCAAAACAGTTCTCGGGCTGCGTGTTTGTTTTCTCATGGGCCGTAATCTGGCTCATATACAACCTGCAGCGCACCGAAGAAATCTTCCAGCTGTCATTTAATGATAAAGGACAGAATCCTTCCAGATGTGGAAGAAGGGCTATATCAGCCAGAGGTTTTCGTTGTGCTGTGCTGGGAACGGGCTTTGCTGGCATGTGTTAAACTCCAGAGGATGACGTCGTCCCTGTTGTTAGTCTGTATCTGCTAAACATCAGCGTCTTAGCTCTGTCACTGTGTGATTATTAGAAAGAAAATCCTTTAGTTGCAAGTAGGGGTCAATGCTATTGTTAGACAAGTTGCAGTAGAACATCGTGCACAGTGGCCATGGCTCAAAAACATCTGCAAATTGATTTGGTTATACTGGCTGATTTTCCATCTGCTCTCTGGAGCTCACTAGAGAAATGGAAATCAAACAGAAAATAAGTCAATTTACAGTTATGGTCTACTCAATTTCTCTTTGGTGAGGCGAGGTATTGTCTGATTTTAAGCTCAGGTTGGCACTGGCGTTTATTTTCTACATTTTTTATTAAAATGATGTACATTCTGAGGCATATTAAAGGTAAATACATACCTACTTCCAATCAATCTCCCTACATCCGTCTCTTTTAAGATGATCATGTCATGCACTCATCTATTTTATTCACGCGTCCTGTATAATTTAACCCTGGAAGTGTTGCAGCCGAAGCAGAGGAGGCCTGAAGGAGGCAGCTCCACTGGAGGCTGAGACGTGATGATCATATCCAGTCAATCCCAAAAAAAAAGAGGTTCATCTGAACTAAAATAACCCTGATGGCATCCGTTCTCCTGCAGAGCCACAGGAGACACTTTACAACTGGTTTTTCCAGGCGGTGTTTGGACCGTGATGACAAGTAACCTTTATATGTGCTGAAACATGCAGCAGAGAGCCCTTTAATTGCTCTAGTAGTTTCTTTAATTACCAACAGGATCCCTGGTGGTGTAGTGATGGTTATATAGGAGCATTTAGCCCACAATGACAGGAGGTATGTCACATGAGTATTTAAGCTTATTAGACCCAGTGTTTTTCAAATAAATGTAAACCCCCTGCTGCTTTAAAACACACATCCACTTTTAGTTCAAATATTAATGCAACATTATAGTCAGACAGGTGATCCGGCTTCTTTCCCTTTCATCAGTCCTCCTAATGTCACACCTCTGATACAGCATGCTGTTGAAGTGGTGACTAAGGCTTCGCATGTTTATTTTTATTTCATCTCACTTATCATTAAATGAAATCTAAATCTAAATCTTGAGATATCTCTCCCTCTTTCAATTTTATCCTGACTCCTGACTCCTGACTGTATTCTACAGTAGTTTCCCCCCTTATCAACAGCCTCTTTTAGGTCTTTTCCATTACAAGAGCCTAGAGGTGGACTGAATCCAGTTGGGTGTTGTTTTACATCCCCTCTCTCAGGCTCTGAGTCTTTCCTCTGATTGGCTGACTGCTTTCTGACTGATCCAAAAAGAAAAAAGCAGATTTCAGAGAAGCCAAATCCTGCAAAGTCGGATGGTGGGTTCAGGTCTGTGGCAGTATTGATTTGACAGTATTAAAATAGAACCTAGACCTGCTTTATAATACAAAAACACATGGAAACTTCACTTTAAAAGACCCCGAAGCGTATCTCCTGCTAGTTTTTAGTGTGATTTTAGAGTTTAATTACACGGTTTTGCTGTTGCTTTTTGATACGGACCCCTGATCCCACTTTGAGTCACAGTTTCAGAATATCCCTCCAGGTAGTTGTGGACAAACAGTGGAAAGCTGCACCTGCACAGCATCACTTTGAAATGACTGCTAAGACCTTTTGGCTCGCTGCTCTGTATTGCTGGAGAAGGCCAGGCGTGTTGGAGAGAAGCGAGTCCAAAGCAACTGGTTGTCTCAGTCGGGGCCCAGTGATTTGTTTACTGTTGTCAATCCTCATGAGTCATGTTTCGAGAGCAGGCACTTGTACGCCATGCCAGCCGACACATAAGGCAGCTTTCACAGCCAGAAGCACTCACTCCGAGAGCTGTCGGAGGGGAGTGTGTGCATGTGGCTCGACTGTGTTTGCAGATTCACTGGTGTGTGCACCGATTGCAATTGACAAAGAAATCCTTTTTTCAATTTAAAAAGAAGTGCTCAGACAGCGAATCACGTGAGAGCGACTTATTTTCCTGGCAGGCTCCCAATAGGTCGCCGTACACTGACCCAAGTATCGTGCTGCTATAGTGCGGCAGTAAATGAAAACAGCATTAATGAAGCCCGGTGAAGCTGATGGACAGAAAAACAAATAAGCTCCAAATAACACCACTATTAGAAGGTGTAATGGATTTTTTTTGAGACAGTAGGATTTGGGTCAACAGGACTTGATTGTAAAAAAACTCCTCAGAATACCGGACTTTGGTTGTCATGGCTACAACATCAAACGCAGCGATTCTGCAGGCATTGACGCTCCTATCTTTGTCACCACGGCTCCTTAATTGCTTTGAAAAGATGATGGTCTGGGTTAAAATAAGTGCTTAGGTAATCATTGTTGTCAGGGTTACAATGAAAGCAAAATGGGTGATTTTGTTAAATGGTCATGGTTAAAGGGATACTTCACCTAAAATCAATAATTCAGCAATTTTCTACTCACTGTCATGCCAAGGAAGGGTTTAGAGAAGTTTCAGAGTCATCAAAACTCTTTAGGAGTTCCAGGGGGGGTCCGGCTGGCAACGGATATTTCATATAATGGCGGGTTCACTTTTGAATGGTCCAAAACACACACTGTGAAACATCCAGATACCTCCATATACCAACAGGGTAGCTGTCGACCCGAACAACGAAAGGGCAGGATAGGGAAGAGGAAGGTATGAAAAAGAAAGATGGAGGGAGAGTAATCCCAAAATAAGATCTTCTTTTAAGGAGGTGGACGACCTCTCCCTCTCTCCTCCTCCTCCTCCTCCAAAATGTCACATCTAATACTGAACCCACAGACCTGATCGATTTCAGCTGCTACTGTGCTGTAGCTCCTCCAGCTCCACTAAAAGCACTTGGAGCTTTTTTCCGAGCTATTTGAGCTTTTCAGGTGTGGAAGAGACGGAGCAGCTCCGTAATAACCAGCATTCAGACCCATCACAACTACGGTTATTTGCCCAAAATGTAAGCCTATCGATTATGATCCATTTTCAAACACCATCCCATGGTCATAACCTTGAGTGAATAAGCAGATACAGCTATATAAATATTATCAGTGCATAATTGCCCTCGCGCTGGCTCTTTCCCTGTGTGAGATACTCTGCAGAGCACTGGGATAACCCCACTTTCTGGAGGTTAAGACAGTATCACAGCATCCGAGTGAACAGTTACATCTCTACATCTGACTTCCTCTCGCCGTAGTGGCACGTTCGCCGCCGTGGGTGGAGGAAAAATAAAACCTCAGGCTCCGTTTTGGACTAATTGACTTATTAAGACTGACATTTTCTTAAACAGAGGATGACACGGGAGGAGGACAGATGGAGAACGTTTGAGGAGATGGAGGCGGACAGCCCTCCACGGAGACCTCGCGTGCGTTCCAGCATGTCATTAAAGTCCTACACTAGTGGAAAGAAACCGGGCTTGTTAGAGAGGACGGGGAAAAAAAACGGCTGACATGAGACCATCGGCGTAAAAGTGGTGAAGTCACTGCACGCGTGACAGCGAGCTCATCGTTTCCTGGATGGGTGCGAGCTCTGCTGATGTCTCCCTCTAATAGGCAGCGATGTGAAGGTGCAGGGTGAGGGATGTCACCTCCGCAGGCCAAGAGAGCGTGTACTGCTGTTACCATGGTTTCATTCACCATCACTGACTCCACTGGCCTTTTTTTTTTTTTTCCAACGTCGGCGACTGTCACGCATGAAATAGTCCCAGATGGCCTTTTGGTTTGATTTCATTAGCTGAGCATCTTTTTAAAGAGGATCCCGTGATTTTTTTTTTTTTTTTTTTTCTCACACGGATTATCTCCCGCGACAGACTCGCACATTTAGACAGATTTCACCGAGCGCTGTCCCTTATTAACTCTGTCAGTCTGTTGGAGATACACACAGACACCCACCCCCCCTCCTCCTCCTCTTCCTCCTCCACCACCATCATCATCCTCCCTCCGTCCTCTGTGGGCAGCCTGTGCCAAAGAGAACATATGGCCGGGACTCGGAGCCAGATAGCACCACCGCCGCTGCTCACCCACTTATTGTAGCTCGTGAAACGGCGAGACGTCTGCTAGATTGGTAGAACCATCAGCATTCGGTCCTTTCTTTTTTTAGTAGCAGCATCAATCAACCATCTGATTACTGTATAATTTACTAAACCAATTAAATAAAAAATCTGCGAAATATTTTATTTTAAAGTAGCATGAATGGACTAATTCAGCTATTATCCATCCATCCATCCAAACATGCTCTATGATATTAATCTTTCATAATACCTGTTAATCATATCCTAACAAATTCAGTTTGAATATTTTGTTGCTGATGCTATTATGTTAGAAGCACATTGTTAATGTCTCCTCGCAGACTGGCTGTTCATTTGCTTTAAAAAAAATTGCCTTTGTATGGGCTCAAAAAAAGAGAAAGGTTCCTTTTTAGCAGAAACATGAATAAGTTTGGGCCAATTTCCAAGTTAATGTATTTTTGAGAAACCTATTTATTCAGAAATCCCACAGTCTGTGCCAAACAGCACTGAGATGGCTCGCCTCTAAGGAGCAAATGATAGTTGAACATAAAAGAAGGCAAAAAAAAATCTATCTTTTCAAGCTCAGCACTGAATTTTATATTTAATGTGAGATAAGATGTTACCGCAGCAAATGTATACCTGCAATTAGACAGTCAATGGCAGCAGATGAGTGATATTGCACAGATTATAGCACATGGGCATATGGTGAGCTGTCAGTGATCTACTGTGTGCAGTCTGAAGAAGACTCTGGGACAAAATCTGATCCCAGTCCCACTCCGGTGGCTCTGGGTCGGCCTTTACTGATCAGTGCTTCTGCCTTTTCTTGTTAGCAGTTGGAGGTGCTGCTGCAGACCACACCGGAGAAGATGGATGATGCCGCGCGGAGTCATAAACGGTCCACAGGAGTGTCCCCTGCACTCCACAAGACAAGTGCATTAGTGTTGTCAGTCCAGTCCAGTTTGTTATTCAGGTCAACACCCAGGTTTATTTGTGAGAGACTCCACCAGCAGCTTGGTTTTAACAGGTTTAGCTGGTGAACTGAGCTGAAACCCGACATGTATGTTTAATAGTGTAATCTTCCTTTCAGTACCGGCCGTGCAATGAATCATGGGATAGGTTTAGGCCTTGAAGGATCCACCAGATGCTTCCTTTGTTGCCCCGAGAGAAGAAAAAAAACGAGGCTGCATTTGAAGAAGTCTTTGAAATGGAACAGCCTCGTCACGCTGCTGTCGCACAATCGATCTACACATGAAACCTGTGAAGGACGCAGCCCCTGGATTGAGACACGCGCTGTAGCTGTAGGCTCAGTCAGATTGTGTGTCGGTGTGCAAAACACATGCAAATAGACAAAACAGACGACAATGCACACTAAAACATGCAGATATTCAGCGCTTGTGTTGCTAAAATGAAACAAGATATTCTCTGGATTTGTTTGCATGTCATTCCTGAGGTTGCAGCGTCTTTCAGCTCTCAGGGCCACTCGCCGACTATCTGGTTGCGATACGCTCCACTTCCTGTAGCGTGCACACGGCCGATCCTTCAATTAGATTCCTGTTGTTTAATTTACAACCGAGAAATATTGTATTCATAATTCACGGCGCAAGCGAAGTAACCAGAAACCCAAGGAGAGATAAATGTTTCAGTGGCTTTAATGGCCCTCAGTCAGTGACATTCACTACTTCAAAGTAACAACGTGTTGCCGACTAAACTCTGTGTTTAATATCAGCGGAGGAGTGATCAGGGAGCGGTGGTTAGCAGCAGCAGCAGCCTGGGCGGACTCACACTTCACTTCTCTGAGCCTCATTTGATGTGAGTGCTACTTCAACAAGAGAGCCAAAATAACAGTGACAGGAAGGGAGAGTCCAAGTGTACATGTTTTATTGAGTTGTGTGTTTGTGAAATACTGTAGGAGAGTATGCAAATAGCCGTGGCGTGGATGCATTTCCTGGATTTGCTTAATGGGACAATGTTTTGTCCTTTTGGTGCATTTCTGAGATAACGGTTGACACCTTCAGCAGAGAGAAGACGACCAAGCAAGACACACACAGATTCATGCATGCATACGTCTGTGTGTGTTTGTGTGTCACATGGTTTTGCAGTGTGTTTGTTGTCAGTCTGCGCTGACGCCAGGGAAGAAACTGTCAAAAAAAAAGAAATGCTATGGGGAATACATTTGATTTGCAAATGAAAAAAAAAAAAAATCTGCACACACATTTGCAAAGACACACAGGTGTGTTTGCCCCCCCCTCCCCTCCCCCTAGAGAGATGATTTGCAGCTGAATAGGCGTGTTGCACAGGCTGACTTCTAAGTTTCCACAAAACGCTTCCAGGGGAGAAATAAAGAAAGAAAGAAAGAAAGAAAGAAAGAAAGAAAGAAACCCTGAGGAGCCAAGGACGGGGCGTTTAGCGGTGTTGTAGCGTTTTACCAGAGGAAGCTTCAGTCACAGCTACATGTAGATTCACGCTGCTATTGAAATGCAACTAAATGCTGCTTTACACTAAAACTCTCCAGTGTTTACTCCTCGTGCTGCGTTCAAGGTCGCCTCTCTTTGCACAGCAACAAAGTTTCACAGGAATCAGCAGCTTGGACTTTGCTGTATCATATTTGTGTATTTGAAGTATGCACGTCAATGTGTGTGTTTTTCCTGTGTGTGTGTGTGTCCTGCAGCTCTCCGTACCCTTTGCAGATGTTTCCTCTGATCTCTCTCTCTCTGTCTCTCTCTCCAGGAAGTGACCAGCGTCCACTCCTCCCCGTCCAAAAGAGTGATGTCCAGTAGTCTCACACATCAGACCATGGATGCAGCTCCAGAGGACGACACACTGTGTGAGTACAGTTGGGATTTGTGTTTTTTCTTTCTTTTTTCCCCCAAAAGTCGAGGGTTAAAAGTGACTTTTGAAAGCAGCTTTTTGATGCAACCTCCTCTGTGTTATAACATGTGAAGGGAGGCTGATTGCATCATGGTTACACTAGTCTGTCGAGCAAACAGCCAAAGCTACAGAATGCTTAATGCAATGTTTTGTCCCATTTGTTCAGTGAGATAAACATTTGGCAGAAAGCAGCTTTTGAAAACTAGATTGCAGTTTGCCAGATAAGGCTCCCTCCCTCCCTCCCTGGCAGCTTTTTTTTTTTTTTTTTTCCTTTGTAATGGGAAGCTTGTGGCTTGTTAGATAGTGTGCCACCACACTGCGGTGGCGGCTACCCCTACCTCCAGTTTGTTTTACACCGACGCTGATAGCGCTGTGCACACAGATGGAGCTTCTGGTCCAAGGTGCAGTCTGTGGATCACAAACACATTAAAACCAAGCAGGTTGTTGGATTATCGGCCTCTGGTGTGGCCTATAAGAGTCTCAGTGTTAGATAAAGTCAGAACGACGACCTTCACCACAGCGACCAGTACTGTAGCTACAACTGCTCTCAGACCAGCGCCGTCCCTCTGAGAAGCACCAGCTCCCCATCAGTGACTTTCAACTATAGCTGAGTATCTAAAGAATAATCTGAATGAAGGCAGGAGCTTAGTTAAACAAACAGTGATGAACCATGAAGTGGAGATTTTTCTAATTAGATTTGAGGCTTTTTGTTCTTCCTCTTCCCTTCAGCACGTGGCAGTAATACAAATGAAGGGAGTGGGAATGACATGCAACAGGGTTCCCAGTCAAACACCAGCCAGGAATAGATACAATAGATACTATAGATTGATAGATAGATAGATAGATAGATAGATAGATAGATAGATAGATAGATAGATAGATAGATAGATAGATAGATAGATAGATACTGTATTGATCCCGTGGGAAATTCATTTTCTCAGCTGCATCCATCTCATACAGTGCATAAAAACTGTGTAAAACAAAGATAACAATACATATTCATAAAAAGTACATTGGTTATTTATTTTATTTTTTATTTTTATTTTTTTCTAATTAGATTTGGGGCTTTTTATTCTTCCTCTTCCCTTCAGCACGTGGCCGTAATACAAATGAAAGGACTGGGAACGACATGCAACAGGGTTCCCTGTCAAACACCAGCCACGGATAGATAGATAGATAGATAGATAGATAGATAGATAGATAGATAGATAGATAGATAGATAGATAGATAGATAGATAGATAGATAGATAGATAGATAGATAGATAGATAGATAGATTTAGCTATAGGCAGATTCAACCACTGCCAAGATGGAGACAGTAGAGCTTCAAAGTCATGTTTCATCCACACACATACACACATACTATATATAATATATTGAAATCCCTATGCAGTAACTTGTAAATGAATTTGACACTATTGTATTTTCCATCTTTGCTGAGCATCAGATTTGTTCATAATTAAATAAAAGCCTGTCCCATACAGACACCTGTCTCCAATAGAAGACGGGGTCAGTTCAGCAGTTGAAGCAAATAAAAGCCTGAGCTTCTATCGGAGAATTTAGGGTATTATATTTGAAATCTATCAGTGTAGTTGATTTTTTTCTTTAGTGCTTGGCCAACACATGTCTGTAAATGTCACACCAGTGTAAACTGAAAAGGGAAACAGTGTGTGAGAAAGTGGGAATCCAACGTGTTGACAGGCCTCAGAGTCGTATCTAGGTGTTAACCGTGCACGTGCTCATAAACACAACCGTGCACGCTCACAGATGCAGGCGGAGAGCTGCTCCATCTCCACCTGAGATCAGTCTGGGGGCTTTAGCGTCGGGCCGTCTCTTCACCTCTGTGTCTAAAAGCGGAGCGTGTTGACGATCCTCTGCGTTCCTGCTGACCCGACGGAGCGACAAGCTTTTGTCTTTGCTGACAGCTTGTCAGTGACAACACTGCACGAGCTCGGCACCGGGTCGAATGACTGACTGCGGTGGCAGGAGGGGGCTTCAGGAGATGTTCCCTCCAAAGCCACAATGTTTAAATAAAGCAGTGTATAACTGCACTTTAAACAGATGCAAAGCTCACCTCCAAATCTCCACGCTGCCGCCGCTTTCTAAATAGACACCCTTGTTTACTTGTTTCCTCTCATGTTACACCACAATCACCACCATGAGACTGTGGATGGCTTTGTGGCACTCACAGCAGATAGGAGAGCCTTTAACTCTATCATACTGTATATATTCGTTATATAAGAAGGTTATATAAGAGAACTTTTCAAAGTGTGAAATGCTGCCAGTTGGAGGAGGATTTACCAAAAACAGTGTTTTTGTTTTAATTCATCTCCTCCCAGACTTGCCTGCCAAATAATGATGTCTTCATAATCTGATCCTGAGGATAAACTGAGCTTTTCTCCATGTCCAATTCACATTTAATTCCCTTTAGTTGCTGTTACAGCACGCAAATTAGATCTCAAGACAGGGCCAATATTGGGGAATTTAAAGCTGAGTCTGGTTCCTGGTTCCTCCATGTGGAGCAGGTCCTAGAAACATCATGTGTAGTGTTTGTTCTAGTAGTTTAAAGAATACGTTCCTTCACCCCGCTGAGCAAAGAAATTCATTTCATCACAATATCTTCTCCCTTTCATCTTGATTAATGGTGGAAATCGATGATATTTTTCTGTTTTATCTGTTTTTGCCAACATTTCATCTTTAAATTGAGGCGCTGTATCTGATAAAAGAGGAGAAAATGCATTCTTCGCTTGAGTTGAATTCTTTTAAGCAACAAAACAAACACACTAAAGGCCCAGCTTTAAAACTCAGGAGCTTTTCTCGACTTCAGCCCGAGTTGGTCTGGTGGCTTAGTTTGCTCGTCCATCCATCTGCTCCGCTCTCTGTCAGGGCCGGGGAGAAGCCGTTGTTTCCTGGAACCTTCAAAGTGTGAAAAGTTCAGCGTTATTTTAGAGCTCGATGTTCATGCCAGTGCACAGCGTCGGCTACGCGGCACGGCTCAACGCGTCGCCCGTTACGCCCGTTTGATCTGGATGACTCGTGGTAGAAACATCACTTCCACAACAACTGGCAGGATGTCAGAGGGTCATCACACAGCATCAGATAGACAGATAAACAGTGGGTGCATGTTGTGCTTTAAAATGCAGCGATGGCACAGCGCTGTTAATTATTTAAGTGTGAGGACGCAGTGACAACGATGTTCAGTGGTCAGGATCAAGCAGCAGATAATGTTCTGTCAGTCTCCGGACATCCTAACGTGAATTTTTATTTTTTATTAATTGTAGCTGCAGGCATCTCAGTGCCACCATATAATGATCAGTCCTTTACACGACATTATTTATTATTATTAGCACTAACCCAAAAGAAAAAAAAGAAAGTTTTTATACAAATTAATACATACAATTTGCATATATGTTGTTTATCTCTGGAGCTGAATCCTGCTCAGGTCACTGAAGGTCACTTCCTTCTAACTCCATGGAAGAGAGGCTACCACACACACATACACACACACCTCTTCAACATCCTGATTAATTTGCCCTCCACTGGCACAGATTATACACACACATTTTATATGTGTTCAAAGATGAGGACGGATATTTTTTGATTCACTTTTTTCCATTTTTCAAACTACTCTGCGAAAGAAAAAAAAAAACTCAGAATAAAAAACCCAACTCTGAAAGACCAGCGTTTTTTTTTTCAAGCCGATTTTAAATACATTTCCAAAGGAATTTGCCTAAAACTGCTCACAAAAAAGTTAGTCTGGAGCCCTGATGCGCAAGCCAGATAAGCATCTTTATGACAATATGCGCTAGAGCTCATGGGAAATGCAGTCTTCATTCTGGCAAAACACCTCACAGTCAGTTTGCACCTGTTTAATTGCAAAGAGAAACTGTTGTCACACCTGTTTGGTTTTACACATGGGAATGTGTCTTATGCTCTTCAAAAAAAACCTTCACTCTTGTTATATTATCAAAAACTGAATCTCTTTAGTGTCAAATTAAAGATATGAATCGCATTTTAGTTAAAAAATCATTTTCTCTGGAGTGTGGACTCAGCTTGGGGACATTCTGGGGCCCTTTCATTAGGTATTCAGCACGGGTATGTTTATTTTCCACTTTAACAGAAAATCCATGTTCAATTTCAGTGGGATTATCAGCAGAGTGCAGCTTCTCTACCAGCCTGATAACCACGCTTTTCTCCAGTCGATGTGCTGCCAGCGGCTCCTCGTGGGGTGGTCTCCTGGTGAACACCCTCACAACGCCTTGTGTTTCACACATGAGTTCAGGCCTGATGGCAGCTAATATTATGGAGTGAATAGATTCCTGCACGGCTACGTCGGTCTGATCCTCTCATGCGTGCGTCGGATGTAGGTTGGAGGAAGGATTGAAGGAAAAGCCTCGGGCACAACATGAGGTCACCGGTTTATAACAGGACCTTTGCCATCGCTGTAGGGCAAACATACGTCGAGGAGTGATGTATGAAAAGAGGAAGTGAATAAATAAACACAGAGAGAGAAAGGAAGAAAGAAAGGAAGGATATCAATCTGTTTTTTTTTTATCCCACACTTATCGATTTCCTGCCTGAGTTTTTTCTTGATTGTTCCGTGTTGTTGCTCAAACCTCTTGAGCTTCTGCTCAGCAGGAACTGCACTTAATTTGCTGAGGGGGTTCAAAGGCATCTCACTTGCAGAAACACAGTGTATAAGAGGGATTTTTAGAAGGGGAACAAAGGTTTGGCCTTCTAAGGTTAGGAGTGCCTCCTCTTGAAACAGTTAAGTAGCTTTGATATTGAACTCAAGACTGATGGAGCTATAAGAATATTTGATATTGAAGTAGTAGCTATTATACATGCATCAGGTATCAGTACTCTGCATACTATAGAGAGGTTATATCAGTATACTGGGAGTCCATGTCATTTGATTCCATCTATTTTAAAAGCATTGTATGATATTGGTGGGGGGGGGGTATATACGTTTCCATATTTGTTTTCCAGCGGAAAGTCAGATAAGAGGACGACCCTCATGTCTGTGTGCTAAATATGGAGCTAGAGCAGTGTTTTTCAACCTTGGGGTTGGGACCCCACGTGGGGTCGCCTGGAATTCAAATGTGGTCGCCTGAAATGTCTAGTAATTGATAAAAAAAATGACTTGTAAAAATATTTTTTAAACTAATTATTATTCTTTATTATGATTAAAAACACTAAACACAATCTTAAACAACTGTATTCTATACTTTAACTTTCTCGAATATAAATCGAGTTTGAATGAAATGCAGCATATAAAAATATCTGAGCTGGCACATCTTGATTGACGCTGGGGTCTCTGGGGTCGACAAAAGTTTGTGATGTCAAAATGAGGTCACGAGCCAAAAAAGGTTGGGAACCACTGAGCTAGAGGAAGCAGTGAGTTAGCTTAGCTTAGCATCAAACTGGGAATGAATGGAAACAATTAGCTCAGCGCCAATAAAAAAAGAAGAAAAGAATGGATGATGTTTTATTGGATGGTTGGAGCCTGTGTGTGTTTTTACACAGTTTATGAAACAATATGGATGAAGTGTATCTCTGCCACGCGCGCTCATAAAATGTCATGATATTTACCATATTAACAAGCAGCGGTTTCTAAATGCCAAATGTCCCGCCTGTACTCTCCTGAGCAAACGATACCAAGTGTCACAGCGTGGGACGTCTTTGTCCATAAGACCGCTCTGACGTGAGGTTAAGAGCATGTCGGGTACCTTGGTACATGGCACTAAAAAAAGAAGCAAACCCACATCCATTTACCCCCTCTCCCCTAAGTCCATCCTATTTTTTAACGGAGGGGGGCTTCTAAAATAAAATCAGCTGTCACAGGATCCCCAGGCCTCACTGAGCTGTAGCGAGCACTGCTGGAGCTGGACTCCAAGCCTCACTGTCTGTCTCTGCCCAGGATTTGCTTGCTGTGTTGGGTCAAGGTTGGACAACTCATTTGCTTTTTATTTTTTCCTTTTTTTATTATTTTATTCTTCCTGGGGGTCTGTTCTGTTGGATTTTCTATTGCTGTTAGACGTAAAGAGCGACCTACACAGTTAAAGAAGGTAAGAGATGTGAGGCCCACGGCCGTCAGCACCACTCTTTTTAAAGTGATTTGCCTCCTAAGCACAAGTGGAAGCAGGGAGAAGAGAGATTGGAAATGGTAGATGACATTTCACCTGATAATGAATTGGTTTGATGTGCCCAGGCGGCGGCAAGTGTGGCGTGTAAAATCGGGAAGAAGATGAAGCGCAGGGGAGCTGAATTGTGTCGGACTATCAGGGGCAGGAGTTTCATAAAGAATGAGATGTGATATCGCAGCGTGTTTCCGTGATTCCACCAGGATTTGTGCGTTGTCATAAAACATGCATTGGCCCTTTTCCTCTCCGCCTTTCAGACGTAACCGGCAGTGCTGTGATCTGGCCTATTCTGAAAGCGTGGCAAATGGGAGACAAAGTGCTTAGCCTAGCATGAGGAAGCACTCGGGGCCCGATCCGTTCTCAATGTAAAGAAGTTATTCTGATAGATTTGACAGCTCAATTATTGTGGCTGTTTTTTGCTTTCATCGGTAAAGGAAGAAATCGCCCCCCCTCCACGGCTGACATTTCAATTAGTGCTGCTCGTTTCCGACTCCTCCTGTCAAATAACCTCGCCTTGCCAAAAGGTTTCGGTCAGTAAGCGCTGAACAGTAGATTGCGTTGCTCAAGAGGAGAGAGTTTGGAGGGGGGGGGGCAGGTTCTGACACCCCTGTGATTATGAAAGGGCCTCTGTTTGACACAGATCTACGGGTCTGCAGCGACAAAAACTCTGAAATGACTCTGGTTGGTTCTTCTTAACTGCATTCCCCTCGTTGGTTGTCTCACTTCACTTCCTCCTCTCATTGCCTCAGCGACAGGGGGGGTCAACGGTCCTCGGCTGGGCTCAATATAGCCACCGAGTCGTGCTTGCCCCCCCTTTCCCAGCCTCTCCCACCACCACCACCACCACCACTACCACCAGCCAACACTTGTGCTGTGGAATTGAAAAGATAAGAAGCCAGACAGAGGGAAATCAGCGCCGGTGGTGGATGTGGAGTGACACAGGTCAGCAGCAGCAGCGAGGGGCCGCGGAGACGTTCGGTCTGATATCAAATCAATCCTGCAGTGTAAACAGATATTTGGCCCCCTCATTATATTTGGATGGTCGTGTTTGAACGCTATTATTAATGCTAATTAAACATCCGCTCGTTGCTGCCAGGACTAATTAGCGGCAGCAGTGGGAGATGGTGAAATGATTTTGAAATCTTTGAAAATATTCTCATTAGAAGTTTTGACTCGACTTTTCTTCCCTCTGACACACATGCATCCCGACACACACACTTCCACTCTATAAATCTCCTTGTTACAGGGGAACATGACGCTGCAGACAGAGGCAGTTTATAAAAAGGCTGGGTTTATTTTTCTCCGCCAGTCAGCCTCCTCCCTCCCTTCCTCCTCCTGGTTACCTCACCTCCCTGCTATGGCAGCTTTGTGTACAGCAAACCCCTTCTCAGAAGCCGGCGATATCCAGAGCGCTGTTGTCACCGCACTCGGGGATCAAAACCCTCGCGTCTGCGCCTCTCCGCCTCGCTCCAGACTGTGACGTGAACATTCATCTCTGGTGATGAATGAAGGCATTATCCTTGCGCTTCTGTCATCAGGCTGCTATTGGGTAACGCCGCAGCCTCAGGTGTTGGATTTCTGACCCATATTTAGAGGATGCGTTAGGTAAAAACCCCTGTTTATTTTCAGATGCTGCTGTCTTGAGCAGGCTATTTCTACCCCCCCACCACCCCCAACCCCTGATGGTTTACTGGTTACACTAACATGCCAGACGTAGCAGAAGGCTAAAAATGGTGGGATGAGGAGAACATGCGTTTGTCACATGGCGTCTGTATTAAGGCCGGACGCCACGTATCTCCAATACTTGATTCTATAATTCATTCCCTAGAGATTAGAATAAACTAGTTCACAAGGACAAGCATGACTCAGCTCAATATGTTTATATTTTTATAGAAAAGGTGAACCGCAGATGCAATGGAAATTTAATTTACCCTGCAACCAAAAGACCCAGTGGTTCACAAACATAAAAGATATGCTGTGACCTCAGTGCTTCTTTTTCTCTGTTGCATAAATGTTCATCAGTTGCAAACTAGAAAACATGAGCATGCAGATTTTTTTTTTTGCTTATTCATGCTGTTGGTGTATATACTCTGCCAGTAAGCGCTGGATTTGTTACTAATCTCTGTTCTAGTCCACCAAGGGGACTTGAATCAGACCGAAGCATTTAAGAAGCAGCTGCTCGAGTTCTTGTGAAACAAACATCAATCAGACATATAAAGTAAAAAGTGCAACTCACTGAACTCAACTTTTAAGCCAAAAGTATAGAACGTGGAGAAAATATGTCAGCACCTACTGCAAAAAACCAAACGGGGGGGAAGAGTTACAAAAGGCCAAAAGGTCACAACGTGAGCACATAATGAGAAAGAATAATTTCTATTTATATGGTCTTCTTTGATCCCACAGTGTTGTTGCCTGGAGAGTGAGCGCACACCACCAGCTGAAAGGTCCAGTGTGGGTGTATGCGAGCTTCAGCGGAGCCTTCTCTGTTGCCTAATGATGCTTTGTAGCACTGGAAAGTCAAATGTAAAATCAATGGTCCTCTCTAATTGGCTATCCGCGGGGATGTGCTGCGCTTATATCGTGAATCATAAAGTACAGCAGCGCTTTGTGATTGATGAGCATCGAGCCATCAGCTTTTTCTCAACGGATTCCTTGCCCCCCCCCCCGGCTGGGCTTTAACTTTAAACTTTAAAGGTCCTTTGTTGTATAAAGGCAGATTTGCATGTGTTTCTTGATTATTAAGTTCTGTATTAACACTATGGAAGTATAAAAGCTCAGATACCGAGCTTTAAAACGAGCCGTCAGGACTTATGTAACTTTGTGATGTCACAACAAAGCGCTCACCAATCTGTTGCTACGTAGATTGAGTTTTTCTTTACTTCTAAAACCACAAATGTATCGAGCACCGTAAAACACTTTGGATGTCAATGGCAGCAGCTGACTGTGCACATTATCTGAAGAATTGTGTGTAATTATGTAATATTTTAACAAGGATCTTCTTCTGACTGCAGCAGCTAAATAAAAAATCTATTCCATTGATTCTTGCAAAAACAGTCGCCTCCACCTGTTCCAGTGTAATGACAGAAAGATCATATACACAAAACGGTCCCTTAAGGCTAATTACAAAAGGCCAAGCCCTGTCTGAGCTTCGCCAAGCAGCCAAGAGAGTAATAATAAGGTTGTAAATATCAGCAGATCTCAGAAAACACATATTGAACAAGAGGATGCAGCTCAGTCTGGTTTGAATGCATCAATGAAAGGTATTTGCATCTTGAAATTAATGTTTTTTTTTATGGTTGTGTGTGCAGCTGCAGGCAGCCCAGCTCGATCCAGGGCAGGACTTCCTGAGGAGAGGACCCCGAGCGGAGGAGAGGACCAGGAGGTCGAGTCGGTGTCGGTGAAAGAGCGGCTGGCCATGTATCAAGCTGCCGTGTCCAAGACAGAAAGCAGCAGCTCCTCCTCTGCAGCGGTAAGACAATCCCCCCCCCACACAGGATGCAACGAGAGACGGCAGAGAGGATGTACAGGGCAACCAGAGAGCGCGTGTACAGTGTTTTGATTAAATAGTTAAACTGACATTGTGTGATGGACGTGACGGGAGTTTACGACCACATTTCTGCCATTCAGATCCAGGGAGGGAATAAATCTGCTGCTGTTTCTGGGCTGTTAGAGGCTGAACGGAGGGGAGGAGGAGGAGGAGGAGGAGGAGGAGGAGGAGACGGGAGCTACAGCACACAGGGCTCTGGGACTATTTGTCAATGTGTCACTGGGGTCAGAGCAGGATGGGGAAATAAACCAAACCTCAAGAGTGTGAATGGGAGTCGGTATGAATCATCAGCAGTCATGTCACACAGGGAGCTGCTGCTTCAGCAGGATGTATCAATAATCTTCCACACAGTGCATTTAGGAAATCATAAGCCTCATTTCACAGCAGTTGGATCAAGTTCAAAACATGGAACCTGCACTTACTCTGCTGCTAAACTGGAGCACAGTTTTACTTTATGAAAAAACGTCAGACTCCTAATTTATACTTTTACTCCTCCACTAAATGCTATGAAGCCAGAATTAGTGATTGACTGACTAGTTTTGTCAAGAGCGTCTACGATGGTTGTGAAAGTCTAATAATGCCACATGTAATAATGAATTCACAGGGGTCTGGTTAATACATTTTGCAAACAGAGCAAGTAATAAATCTGTTTTAGACAGGCTTTTAGACATTATGCAGTAATTCACAATCAAGTGGAACAAAACAGAATGGAAAAAATGTTGAAATTCACTGGAATAGAAATTATAAATAAGGGTTTTCTGTGACAAACTGTGTAAAAATGTGGAAAGCAAGTCCACAAAGCAACACCATTTCTGAGTATTGCTGTATTATTAGTCATTACCAAGGACAGATGAAAAGCCTGAGTGGCTTTGAAGAGGCTGCCTCCACTTTATAAACCCAGTAATCCAGCTGTATGAGCAGTTAGTCAGCCAAGGCCATTACACAGTGTGTGTGCGCGCTCAGTTCTTAAAATAAAAGCAGTATAGCAACTGGAAAATGTCCGTTCAAGCACATAGATGTTACAGTTGAGTTTAAACAAACCAGTCAAACTGATGGGAGGGGAGTTGGGTCAGAAAACAGCAGCTATTAGATCACAATCTGGAAGGATCTGCTGCTGGTTTAGCTCATATAGCCCCAGTGATAACATAAATGAATAATTTGTGCTTGTGTCTAAAATATATAGATGAAACAATCTGTTTTTTTTTCCCAAAGTGAACTTCTTCTTTTTTTGTAGCTTAGGTACAAAGCAATATCAGTGAGATTGGCCAGTAATAGGCAGCTCTGAAGTTGGAGGTCAGTCCTCAACCTTAAGAAGTTTCAAAGTTTTCTTATATTGACTTGTCAAAACTCATTCAACCACTGATCAATTTTTATCAATCTGACAGGATTTAATGAAAATTTCCTTTTTATAAACTCCCTCTTGCAGGGCACACACACTTTAATTGTATAATACCTTGTTAGATTAAAAAAAGAAAAAATTGGTCTTGACTTGATGAATATCCAGCTAAATCAGGAAATGAAGCAGCGCCAGTTTTGCCGTTATCAGCATTACAGAACTGACAAAAACAAGCAGGCAGATAAGGTACAGCTTAAAATAAAATACTGTCATGAATCAGGAGCAGGAAGAACATGACATTGACATTGCAACCCAATACCAGAGACGTCGTCCTCTTGATGATGGTATGAAGTTCAGCTTTGACAATATTGAAAGATTCCCAACTTAATCTTCAAAAAACCTTCAGGTCAAAAAACAAATTCTCTTTCAGTAATCAAAGTCAAGCATGTAATTGGACCAAACCAGGTGTTTACAGGTGGTGACCTGCCACCTCCTGGTGCCTTGGGACATGACAGGACAGGACAGGACAGGGCACTCTGCATAAGACTGTGATATCATTAATGATGATGATAAATCAGTGGTGCGTAACAAAAATATTAATCCGAGTTAGAAAGTAATTAAAAAACATTCTGAATTCTGATAGATAATTAAAACAGTGAATTATTAAACATAATTAAATAGTAATAACTGCAGCATAACTTTATTCTGCTAATATTCAGTGAGTGCGTTATAGCTGTTAGCTGGTCACAGGTCTGCAGAGCAACAAGCCACTTGAGGCAAAGCTTTACAGCAGCACAGAGGAGAGGTGTTAACATAACGCAGAGTGCTTTTCCAGCAACACAACAAAGCTCGGCCACAAGTGGCACGTTGCTTTTAATGAATGGCTGCGAGCACATAATCACCCTGAAAAGAACCCCCATTGGATGAACTCGACAAATCCTTTATATTAGTTTATTGATGGCTTAATAGCAGCTATTGAAAAGTGTGGGTCGTCCCAAACAGCAGCTCCACTCAATAACCTATGACTCACTTCGGTGACTGACAGTGCCGGCTACTGACAGCTGAGTGTGTACGTGTGTGTGTGACAGTGTGTAGTGCTGGGGTCATTGGAGTCGTGTTTTTCCTCCACATTTTGCAGCTGTTGTCTACGTGTCCACACACGAGTGACAGTGTGTCATTCAGATGATGACTTCCCGCCCTGCATACATATATATATATATATATATTTAGCACTCTACTGCTACAACCATTATGTCCTCCACATTTTCATTCAAAAGGAAACAAAGGTAGTGATGTCACAAGGTATAGATGGTGAAGAAAGCAGCAAACAAGTGTCATTCATTTCACTTTTCTATACCATAGTTGTGTATAGGCAGTAAAAGCACATGGTAAGCAACTTGTGTTTACTTTATTAGCATTTAATCAAAACCACAACCTTTCTTCCTCCTCCAAAGAACACTGGTATTTTAGGAAGACATTTTCTTGGTTAGATGGTTAGAAACGATGACCTCAGTCCTTAAAATCAATATTTTTGATCTATGAAGCTACTTGGCTAAGCTAAGCTAAGATAAGCTAAACTAAGCTAAGCTAAGCAGTTAGCTCAGCATGTATTGTCCCTATTTTAAATAAATAAACTTAAACGATAACATGACCAATGTAATCTGGGGGAAACAATCAGCTTCATCCAATGTAACTACTCTACACTAAAATACATGGTGTATGTAAAATCATTAGCTCCAGCTGAGCTAGCTTCTCTCCATGTTTCCAGTCTTTATGCTAATCCAAGCCAAGCATTTTATGGCTTTATCTTTATTATAAATACTGCAATGATGAGAGGAAGAGTCAATCTTTGAATACATCGCAGTCTGTGCACTTGACGTGACGGTTCATCTCAAAACATAATTGACAAACCAAATTATCAGGATGGAATTCCCAGGATTAATTGGGTGCTTCTGTTCAAGAGAAGATATGATACAATGAGAAAATGTAAAGAAGCAGAAACAGAGCAGCAGACACACTCAGTGTCTGAACCCCCCTGCATACGAAGTCGACATTATATGGCAGTAATTATAAATGATTTCATGTCATATCAATGGAGCTATTGTACCCTGGAGGAGTAAAATATTGATAACACGGTGCCCTGTCAGAAAGTGTCACTGACCTAAACTCCTCTGCAATAACTTGCAAATTGCATTGCATCGCTAATTTGCATTAAAAAAAAACCCACATAATCTCTCTCTCACACACACACACACACACACACACAGCAGCAGCAACCTTGGAGACTCTCATACAGTATACTGCACTTTCCCAGAAGCTATATATGCGGAGGCCTCCATATGAATATTTTATCAGGAAAGTAATTGATAATCTGAAAAGGAGATTATAGTATCATACAGTCAATATGCAGCCAATATGACCAGCGGAGGATTTTATGCATAGACTACAATGAGATGTAAACAGTCGTCTCCTACACTGCTCATCTCTGCAAAGAAGATTTTTTATTCTACAATCCTGGGGAATAAATCCCTCTGTAACTTGATAACAGTTATTGAAAAGTTTTTTGTCCCAACAACTATTGATGTCTATATATCAAGTATTTTTCTGTTCCCTACAGTACAAAACCTCACCTACCACTTTTACTGTAACACAAACCATCTAATCTCCATCGTTGATGTTTTTTTCATACCGTGTCTAAAGGAGAACGGACACTGCTGATGTTTCCAAAAGTAGGCTATTAGCATAATGCATTTCTACTCACTTTTATATTAGCATAAGTGAATATATAACACATTCGCAAACAATGAGAATATTCACAGTCACAGTCAAATCCAATCTCTCAAATCCCAAGTATAAGGCATATAGGCTGGTGGTGTGTCATCTATCATACATATACAGATTTCCATATGTAATTTGTGTTATCTGCTTTCTGCCTATAGATGATGGATGAGTCGGAGGCGTGCTCGCTGCCTGGTGGCCTGGCCAGCGTGAAGAGACAGTTTGAGAACCAGGAGTTCACGTCTTCGTCCTCCCAGTCCAGCGTCACTCAGATTCATTACCAACAGAAATCCGTGCAGGTGAGAAACCAATAAAACATGCACTGTATGTTTCTATACTCCAGGGATGAGATTTTTCCACATATTCATCTCATGAAAAAGGGGGGAAAATCTTTGCATAAACACTGAGGAACACTTTCACCAGCTAGTTAGCTGTCTGCTTTATCTTCCAGACAGGTGTTTCATACACAAATCACACGTTTCCTTTTCGTGCAGCAACTTTCTCATAAAGCCAAGACAAGAAGTCACTGGAGAATGTGTGTGATAATATCTTCACATATTGAGTATGCAGCTTTTGTATAGAGGAAATGAACTGCATGGGTATAGATATATGGGTAATGTATGACTGCACATTATCTAAATTGTGAAAAAGGGGTAGATAACATAAGTTTGCTTCATTCAGGAATTACAATATTGTTATTTTTTTAATTGTTTTATTTTATTTTTTCAATGAATAAAACAAATATATATAAAAAATAAAATAAAACAGTGAAGACATACCAAAGATGGCAGGTTAAAGGTTGTTTCCCGCTCCTGTTTACATTCTGCTGTTGCTCCTAATTGGAAAAAAAAACTGGGCGCCCTCCTGAAATGATGTTGCAGGTCAAATCCAAGAGCACACCTTGAACTTTGCTCATCTGTCTGCCACCGTCACCCGGCGCATGGGGAAAATGCCAGAACACGTTAGCGCCGGCGGTGGTGGTGGGGATTGGTGTGGGTGGGGGGGTTGGATCTCAGTGAAGTAAGGTCAGTTCTGCCCCTCCACGCGTCCTCCCCATCTGCTCAGTCAGGCGCGAGGCAGAGCGGATTCATCGAGTGCACAAGGACCTCGCTGAATGCTAAATTTTACATAGTGATATTCGTGAGGAGGAAATGTCTGAGTCTGTTTGATCAAGTTATTGCTTCAGTGCTGCAACAGGAAAAAACCACTTCCAGCTCCGGTTTCCTTCACAGGTGTAATATCCCGGCTGTGTTTTAAAACCGGCCGTACATCAGGAAAGATTGTATTATTCCAACATAAGTGCTTTCCCAAGTACAGTACAGCACCCTACCCACAGCCACCACCCTGCACACACACACACACACACACACACACACACACACACACACACACACACACACACACACACACACACACCAGCACCATCACCATCCATGTATCTTTCATGTTAACAGCAGAGGATACAAGCTCAAAAATCACATTTCTCTTTCATCTCCTTCAAATTGCATGAAGCTCGCTGGAGGAAACGGTCGGTGCGGTTTCATAGACTTTTCGTAATCTTTTGCTGTTTTCTCTCCAACACCGAAATCCTCCTTCAGTGGAATTTAAACTCGCTAGTTCCCTCTGAAGCGGCGCAGTAATGGAAAAGCATTTGTAAGCAGTCACAGAGGGATTTTATTAAAGCTTTTTCATAATATAAAAACGACTCTTCTGCTGTTTTTCAGAGCTCAGAGTCACGAGGTGATAAAATTTTAGTGTCTGTGTGTGTCCCTCTGTGTGTGTTTGTGGCCATCACGCTTCATTCCTGTCTCAATGTGTTTGGCAGGAAGTGTCGAGCTCCTCGCAGGTGACAGTGAGAAGCAGTGCCAGGGAGGTGGTACCCACGACAGCCATCTTCCACAGTCAACAAGAGGTACACACTCACCACTGTGTCATCACATCTTTGTCTCTTACCTCAGGACTTCAGCTGTATTTAAAGGGATAGTTCAACATTTTGGCAAATCACCTCGAAAACTTGTAACTTGTATTATCTCATAGCATGGTAAATGTGCAGGTCACAACTTGTCCACCAGAGCGTTGTGGAGTTGTTGGATTGTGTATTTGATGAGTTTGATGAGAGAAACCAAGAAATCCCATTAGCCTCCGCAGCTCGCGGCTCTGCTCCGCCGTTCTAAAAATAGCTTGCACCGACAATTAAAGGTAACGAACCTACTCCTAAAACTATAGGGATTATGGAAATGGGCCAATTTGCCGAAATGTTGAACTATCCCTTTAATGAACATCATATAGAAAGTACACCACCTGCTGCTGAGGAGCTGCCAGTGTGCTAATCAGTTGCCACCATCTTTTCACAGGTGGTCCATGATCAAAGAGCCCACCATAACAATGTGGCTGGCAGCTATGGGAACCATTACAATGAAGAAGGTTAGTATGCACACACGCCTTTTTATATTGTAATTTGCACGTTTTTATCACACCTCTGCTTGTGTCCTGTATATTAATGATTGTTCCTACTATGGGTGAATAAGGGATGAGCTATAAAAATGAGTTGGAGTGCAGATGATTTTCTATTCAGTGCATAGCAGCAAATCTAATCAGGGCAGAGTCAGGAAGGTAAAATATTGGAAAGTGGAAATTGGGCAATCACCGCTGCACGGTTTCAGAAAATGAAAACTACTCAGGTTTTTAATGAAATGATTTATTTCCCTTTCCAATCCCCCTGAGCTCCCTCACTGCGAATGACTTAATGAGGCAGCCTTCTTCTTGTGTCTAATTCAGTTATGCTCGTCGGAGGAGAGGACCTACCAAAGGTTTCCACTCAGGCTTTGAAGCAGCAGTATGAAAAAACGATTGAGGAAGCTGCGCCAGCCAAGGAAATTAAGGTAATGATGCTGTCTGTTTATCTAAATAGATGAGAGTTTGGTGTGTGTTTTTTTTTCTATGAAATATCAGTATGAAGATGAGGCCACATCATGAAATCATCAAAAGGAAATTGCTCATGCCATGCATTGATGGAGAATAAATTGGAATGGATAAAAGACCTCATGTCATTACACAGTCTGAAATATTTTTTTCAGTGTTAAAAGGAATATCCAGTCTAAGTCTTGAACTCATATTACTGCCTGCAGTTGAAGTGATCTTCAATGAATATTTCAATCAAGGCTGTAATTAGTAATGTACATAATAGAAAATGAAGCGTCAGTATTTGTGCTCTAACATCCAAATTAGGATTGTTGTTCTGTTTTCTAGCTTTGGAAAATAAAATTGACTCATCTGCTGCAAAACTTATAAAATTATCATTTCTAATGAAGAGTATTGTAAGTTTTTAAGCTGTCTTTTTTATCTTCATCTTCACATGAAAAAAAGTGTCTGAGATTTTTTTAACTAGTGCACAATTTTCTTCTTTTTCTAACAAAACAACTCACGAACCAAAGGTTGACGTGGATGTCAGCCAGTTTCAGTGGGTGCCAGTTAATCAGTCCTCCAAAGCGTCGGTAATGACGAGCTACGACTCTTCCTCCACTGTGAAGACCGCGGCAGCCTCGTCGATGACGTCCAGCTCCTCAGTGGGATACGAGGTAACAGACCACTTCCCTCCTCCTCCGCCTTCAAACCTGGTGCAGGTGTCACAGGACGTCCAGGAGTCCACCAATCAGACTCAGGAGTCAGCATCCCAACATAAGCAAACTGTTAATAAGGAGCAATACATCAAACACAAGAGTATGGCTGAGCTAAAGCGCCTTTACAAGCACATTCATCCAGAGGTCCGCAAAAGCCTCGAAGCTGACTTCTTGAGTCAGCTCACAGAAGCGGAGAGGAAGGACCTGGAGAGCCAGGAAGTGATGGGCGATGTCCAGCAGGCCTGCTACATCTTTGAAAACGATGGCAACGGCTCAAGTCGGTGCTCGAGCCCTGATGGGGAAGACGTGGAGTGGGATGAGATCCTAAGAGGCGAAGTGCAGTCCATGCGCTGGAGGTTCGAAAACAAGCCGCTAGACACGATCAAAGACGACACCCCAGACGAGAACGAGGTGAGTAATATTGCTCAGCAGGAAATCATCGCTGGTAAGGATGTCAGACACACAGCTTGGATGTTTGAGACTCAGCCCATGGATGCTCTCGGGACAGAGACTCTCACTTCAGCTGAGCAGTCACAGAAAGCCATAGATCTGGCGAGAGGAGACGTCCGAACTGCTACGTGGCTTTTTGAGACGCAGCCACTGGATTATTTGAATAAGATCTACCAAGAAGACGAGCAGGAGACAGAGGAGGTTGTTGTCACCAAAGACATCACCGGGGGAGACGTCAAAACCGCCAGGTATCTCTTTGAGACCCAGCATCTGGATTCCCTCGGCAAAACAGAAACCATTGAGGAAAGCCACTTCCTGAACCTGAAGTCAGAGCTGGAGGAGATCAAAGGGGACGTGAAGACCACAACGAGAATGTTCGAGACCCAGCCCATGTGTGTCATCAGGGGGGATTCGGGGGAGATGCTGGAGATCACCACCATCCGCAGGGAGGAGACTGTGGAGAAAGGAGACGTGAAGACATCACGGTGGATGTTTGAAACCCAGCCGCTGGACATGATCAGCAAAGACCCTTCTCAGGTGAAACTGATCTGTGGTATTTCGATGGAGGACAACGCTCAAGGTGGCGTGAACAAAGGCAGGTGGCTTTTTGAGACAAAGACCCTGGACAGCATTAACGACGAGGAATGGGAGACCTCCAGGAAGCAAAGGGAGGAAATCATCGGAGCTGATGTGAGGAAACACTGTTGGACTTTTGAGACGCAGCCCATGGATACTCTGAAAGACGATGTCAACGCTCGACCTTTACCCTCGGAGGAGATCGTGGGAGGTGACGTCCAATCGGCGAAACATCTGTTTGAGACGGTCCCCATGGAGAATCTCAAAGAACTGCTGGAAGTGGGGAAACTTCAGAAGATGGTTGCATCGGAAGAAGAGAAGGGCGACGTGAGGCATCAGAAGTGGGTGTTTGAAAGCCAACCTCTGGAGAACATCAGGGAGGAGAAGAAGGAGTTTACAAGGACTGTGAACATTGAAGATCTTGACAAAGGAGACGTGACCAACTATAAGGAACGGTTTGAAAGCATGGATCTGAGTAAATGCGAAGGCACGCAGAAAATCCAAGTTGAAGGCGTCACAAGTGGGTCGGTCCAATCTAACAGAGTTCTTTTTGAATCCACGCCTATGTACGCCGTGCAGGACAGCTCTGGACACTACCACGAGGTGAAGACCGTGAGGCGAGAGGAGATCGTGAAGGGAGACGTGCGCAGCTGTAGGTGGATGTTTGAAACGCGTCCTATCGATGAATTCGACGACAGCATCAATAAGTTCCAGCTCATCAAAGGTATATCCAAACAGGAGATCGAATCGGGCGATGTCAAAACTGCTAAGTGGTTGTTTGAAACTCAGTCGCTCGATGCCATTAAATCTTTCAGCAACTGCGAAGACGAAGAACGTAAAACCGAGGAGGGCGTTGAAATACAAAGAGGCGACGTGAAGACTTGCAAGTGGTTATTCGAGACTCAGCCGATGGACGTTCTGTATGAGAAGGGGGAAAAGAGCGAGACTGACGTGGAGGAAGTGCAGAAAGGCGACGTCAAGACGTGCACCTGGCTCTTTGAGACGCAGACGCTCGACAACATACGCGATCACACCGAGTCCGAGTCCGAGTCCGAGACCATTCTGAAAACCTGCACCGTCAACCAAGAAGACATCCAGGGAAAAGACGTGCGTCTGGCTCGCTTCCTCTTTGAAACGGAGAACCTGGAGAACATCACCGGAGAAGACAACAGCTCCTTCAGGAGGGTTACGGAAATAGACGTCCAGTCGGGCGACGTCTCCAGGATGAAGTACATCTTTGAGAACCGCTCCTCGGACATCATGACCTCCACCTCCGAGGAGATGATGCACAGGCTGAAGACGCAGCAGGCCGAGGACATCCAGAAGGGAAACGTGGGCAACTGCACCTGGATGTTCGAGAACCAGCCCATCGATGCCATCCGCGAAGACGTCACAGAGGGGAGGGAAGCCCGCACCGTGACCGATGTTCAAGGCGGCGACGTCGGTCAAGGCCGATTCATTTTTGAGACGTTCTCCCTGGATAAAATTAAAGAGGAGTCCTCTGAGACTGATATTTCTCAACTCACCAGTATCTTTCGAGATGAAACGGAAAGAGGGGATGTGAAAAATTACACCATGATGTTTGAAAGTCAGCCGCTGTACGCCATTTGCGACAAGGAGGGCCATTATCATGAAGTCACTACAGTCACAAAGGAGGAAGTCATGAGGGGCGACGTGGTGGGGGCCCGGTGGCTGTTTGAAACAAAGCCGCTGGATTCAATTAGAGATTCAGAGGAGGTCTACGTTATTAAGGCTGTGACTGAGGAAGGCATCAACAAAGGAGACGTGAGCTCTGCCAGATGGAGGTTTGAAACGCAACCTTTGGATGAAATTACAGAGGAAATAAAAGTCAGATCAAAAACAGTGGCTGATATCCAAGGCGGTGACGTGCAGACAAACAAGCAGCGTTTTGAAACCGATGAGACGTCTCAAAAGTATATCAGGACCGTGAGTGTGAGCGAAATCCAGAAAGGCGACGTCAGATCTGCCACATGGATGTTTGAAACCCGCACCATTGATGAGATCCACGGCGAAGGCGCCGAGTACGATGGCATGGAGAGAGTGACAAAGGAGGAGGTAATGAAAGGGGACGTCACACAGTCTGTCTGGCTCTTTGAGAAGCAGCCTCTCGACAGTATCAAAGACACTGATGGCACTGAGCTTGTTGTGACAAAGGAGGAAATCCCACAGGCTGATGTGAAGTCAACAACATGGCTATTCGAAAGCACTCCGTTCCACGAGTTCAACGAGAGCAGCACGGAGAAGACGGAAATATTAGGTAAAAGCATCAAAGACACGCTTCAAGAGCTGTACTGTCAGAAAATGGTGGACTCGCAGGGTATTCTCATCCAGACCGACGAGATCGGCGACGTCCGCATGGCCAAGTACAAACTCATGAACCAGGACGCGCCACAGATTCAGAAAGAGGAGATAATCAGAGGGGATCTGAGCAACATCATGGTGAACCTCCTGAACCGCAGAGAGGCCACGGAGAGGGGGATAACTATCGACCATGAGGAGCGGGGCAACATCAACACCACGGTGAAGCAGCTGTTCAACCAGGAAAGGGGAGTCAACGTTGAAAAAGAGGAAATTATCCGCGGTGACATTCAGGAGGCCATTAACAATCTTCTCAAGGACGAAGGCTCCTCCAATCGCGGCATTCTGATTCAAGAGGATGAGAAGGGAGACGTGAGGCTGACGATCTACTCCCTCCTCAACAAAGGTGAGAGGAGGAGTACGGAGAAAGAAGATATCATTCAAGGGAACGTCAGCAAGACTCTTCATCGTCTTCTCTCCAACTCGGGTGGAGAAGACGCTAGAAGGATAAAGGTTAGCGACACAGAGAGGGGCAACGTCAGCTTCTACTCCACCTGCATCGAGTCCGGAGCTTTGGATTACCTGAAGCAGCTGCAGAGTGAATCGGATGAAGTCGAGGAGGAAAAGGTGGAGAAGGAGCGAATCATCGGAGGCGACATCGAAGAGACCAAGATACTGCTGAGGAAGAAGCAGCAGCAGGTCGGCCGCACCGTGGCGGAGGAGGATATCGTTCCCGGTGACGTGCACAGCAATGTTAAAGTCTTCATGATGGAGCCAGCTGTCACATTTAGAAACATGGAGAAAGAGGATATTGTTAAAGGTGACCTCAGCGCAGCCATGGACTCACTGACCCAGGCTATCAATCAGAAAGTGGTGTTAGAAAAAGAGGAGGTGGTGAAGGGAGACTTATCCACTACGTTGAAGTCTCTAGAGGAGGCCCAGCGTCAAGCCAAAGAAATGGAAAAGCCGGAAATCGTCAGGGGAGACATCAGAGGCGCTCTGGAGTCACTGGAGAAATCTGCAACGACTAAAACAGAAGTGACTGTTGAAGATTTAGTGCCAGGTGACATCAAAGGCACCCTGAGGTCCCTGGAGGAGGCGACGCAAACTGTGAAAGGAGTGGAGAAAGAGGAGATCGTCAAGGGAGACATCCACACCGCCATGCAGAGTTTACACGAGGCGTCGTCAGAGAAAAAGGTCTTCCAGCATCAGGTGAGCGAACAGGGCGACGTCAGAGCCACGATGCAGCTCTTCCTGGAGACGAACACGTCTCCCAGGATGCAGCGCAGGGGCAGCATCGAGGGGGACGTGAGGACGTCCATCAAGTGTCTCTACGAGGGACAGGAGGCGACGCAATTAGAAAAGGAGGAAGTCGTCAGAGGGGACGTTCAGGGGGCCATCAAGTGTCTCATGGAGAGAAAGCAGTACTCTAAGCCCAAACGTATGTATCCGCAGAAAAAAGCAAAAGCGCCCACGAAAAACCCATTAAGTGTAAAGCAAAAGGAGCATGATTGCATAGATGAAGCTAAGAGTGAGAGTGTGGCAGTCAATCCAGCCCCCGCTGTGAAAAACCTCTCCCAGAGCAGTGAATCACAGAAGCACACACAGAGGCACATGGAGAGCAAATCAGTGAAAACACAGGTAATAACCCAGGAGGGCCGCTCTGTTACTGAAGCCAAGGCAGACAATCCCACAGGGGCCTCGCAGCAGAAGAGTACGAAGGAGCAGAAGGAGAAAGCCCCGCCGCCGCAGAAAATACAAGCTCCTAAGCCTATTATGATAAAGAATAAACAAACGGCTCATAATGAACAAACAGAGGCGAAAGCGGCTGATGTGAGTGTGATGAAAGACGTGCAAAAGACGAGCGTGTCAAACAAGCAAACGTGCGAGACAAAGACGATCAAACAGGTGCAGACGACGGTGACGGAGAAAAGTGTCACACAGCGGCAGAACGTGACGGTGTCGGAGCAGGCGTCGTCGGCGACGGCGACGTCTCAGAGGCAGATTGAGAATAAGGCCGTGATGCAAAAGCACAGCGTCAAGAACATGAAGAGCGATCACCGTAGCCTTGATATGAAAGGGAAAGGGATGATCAAAAAGGCAAAGCCGGAGATCCACTTCCCCCCTCCGCCCGCGTCGCCGCCTCCGCCCTCGGAGTCGGAGCTCTCCCTCCCTCCGCCGCCGTCGCCGGAGATGGAGAACCCGGTGTTCGGCGACCTCCCGCCCCCGCCTCCACCTCCTCCTCCTCCTCCTCCGTCCGAAGCTGAATTTTTCCCTCCTCCTCCTCCACCTCCCTCTATGAGCGGCCAGGATTTCCTCCCTCCGCCTCCCTCCCTGCAGGAGCTTAACGCCATGCCTCCTCCTCCTCCTCCTCCCGCAAAGCCGGCAAAACCCGTCGGCAAACCTTTATTCAAAGTGCCGAAGCCCCCGGAAATACAGAAACCGGCCGTGCAGGTGAAGCCTAAATGGCAGAAAAAGCAACCGACCCCTCCTCCACCTCCTCCTCCTCAGCCTCAGCTCCCTCCTCCTCCTCGTCCAGAAACAACACACACAGCTCATAAAGAAGAAGCTAAAGTTCAACAAGTGAGAAAGGAGACGACCCAACACATTGAAACAAGCAAACAGATCCAGTCTGAATCCGCAGCGGTGGTGACGACAACAAAAATACCAAACACCCCGGTGGTGAAACCGGTGCAAAAAGAACCCAAAAAGTTCGTCCCACCCCTCAAACTGCCCCCGCCTCCCGACCCCGCCCCATCCCCGACCCCTAGGCCGTACGCCCGTAAGTTTAAAACCCCTCTCATGATGGCGGAGGAGAGGTACCGCCTGCAGAGGATGGAGAAGGAGGAAACAGACAGGAGCTGCGTCACAACTCCCACTTCTCCGCCAGCGAGCGATGAGGTTTCTGACAGAGACGTGTCGACAGAAGTGACGAAAGCAAAGACGGAAGAGGTTAAGACCGTTCCCAGAGAAGAAGGAGAAGCGTTGCCTCAGCAGCACTCCCCTGCAAAGAAAGCCGCTTCCCAGATCCCTTTGAGCAAGCCTTTGATCCCAGTGGTAAATAAGAAATCAGCCACTGGATCTTCAAACGTGTCTGTGGAGAAGAAGCACTCCTCAGAAAAGGAAATACTCGCCTCCACCTCAACTTCAACCGACGCTGTTAAAAAGAGTGAAAGCGCGCCCAGACATCAGAGCGTCTCTGTCTCTCAGTCCAGCCACGAGGCCTCAAATATCCAAGTCCAGTCATGCTCCAATGTGGTCACCTCCTCCTCCGTCGTGGAGCAGAAGCAGTTTATTAAGAAATCCAGCGCCAGGTCTATCACTGCCACACAGAGCGCCGTCCAGGAAAATGTAAATCTTCAAAGCCAGGCTGCGGTCACATTGAAAGCTGAGGATGTAAAGAATATTAATGCGGCTCTGACACAGGAGGGGAAAATGAGTCCTTCTCATCCCACTAAAATTCCAAAGGTAGCTCCGAGTTTCAAGGTGAAAACCTTTAAGATGCCGACGGAGAAGAGAGAGGAGAGGTGTGACAGCCTGGGACAAAAGGAGGTAATGAAAAGCGAAATGCATTCACAGCAAGAGAAAAGTAAAGTGACACAGACGAGTGAAACAAATGTGAGTCAGGAAACCGTCCAGCTGACGAGAAGCGAGATGAAAACGGAAATGAAAGTGAAGGAGAAGAAGAGCCAGGCGACCCCGCCCGCGAAGGAGGTCGAGGTTCAGGCGAAAAAGGGAAAGCAGACGGAGGTGAAGCTGTCGCCATCGGTTTCGCTCCTAGTGCCGAAGGTGACGAAGATAACATCTGCAGCGGCTCATCAAGGGCAAGGCCACGTATCCGTCTCCCACACTCAGCAGAGCGTGAAGACGCAGCAGATCCAGAGGCACGAGGAGAAGAAGGAGGAGGTGGTGGTGACACAGCAGAGCCTTCAGAGGGGAGAGGCCGCTCACGTGCAGATAAAGCAGCAGGAAGCGAACAAAATGCAGATAAAGGTGGGGAAGACAAAAGGTACGGCTCAGAAAGATGAGGCTCATTCGGAGGAACTCACAGAAATAGAGAGACGTAATGTGATGCAGAGGCTGGTGGCTCAAATAAAAGAGCTGGAGGGCACGCCGAGCAAAATAGACTCCAACGCTGTCAGGATGATTATAAGCGAGCTCCCTGAGTGGGTGACTGGCTCGGATGAGAGGAAAAATCTCAGCGAAATAGCGAAACAGCAAAGCAAGAAAAAGCTGAAAGAGATGATGGCCTATGTGAAAAACAATGTTCAAACAAAGCTCACAGTTCTGGAGGAGAAGCTGACGGCCACAGAGAAGCAGGGAGAGGAGGAGGAGGAGAGAGAAGAAATAAAAGCTCCTCCGCCGGCGGTGCTTCCAAAACCAGACAAGAGAGGAGGAGTCGTCGGCATCGGTGGAGCTACGACCAAGACGTTCGGTTTCTCCAAAACGGAGAAGAAGAAGGTGGTGGTGGAGGAGAGGAGGAGCGAGGTGTCGGAGCGCAGCGTGTCCTCTCCGTTGGCCAGCATCCGCACGCCGTCCCCCACCTTCATCAGCATCGAATCCAGGAGGGTGGACTCTCCGCTCGGGGTGACGCCGTCCCCGCCGCCGTACAGAGCGGTCGGGACGCCGCCGCCTCCCCCTCGCAAGACGTACACGCCCACGTCCGCCCTGAGCCGGGCCACGCCCTCCCCCACCACGAGCCGCTCCGAGAAGCTGATGAGGCTGAGGGACACCACCGGCTCCAAGCTGTCCCACTGCGTCACCCCCACTCCGCCTCCCGCGCCGGCGCCCGAGAGCGACAGAGAGCAGCCGTCCCCGTCCCCGTCGTTCGGCGGCGACCGGCAGACTCCCGTGGAGACGCAGGAGCAGGGGGCGGTGGAGACGGGCGACTCCATGATGACAGTGAAGGATAAGAAGTCGTTCTTCGAGGAGGCGCAGAGGGCCGAGGTGAACCGGACCTACCTGAGGAAGGATCCCATCGATATTCCCGAGCGTCTCGGAGAGGACGCCGAGGAAACGCCCGACGGCGTGAGCGCAGATCTGCTGAAGGAGGATCTCCCGCGGGTCGACCTGTCCAAGCTTGTGAACAGATTTGAATCCCCGAAACCGAAGGTGTACGCCCGGAAAGACCCCATCCTCATCTCGGAGAGGCTGGGGAGCGACACGGAGGACGCAGAAGCCGACCCGCCGACCCCGAGGTCGGAGGACGTGCCGATTCTCAACGTTAAAGCCATAAAGGACGTGTTCGAGACGGGAGAGCTGGGCTCGCAGGCCGCCCGCGAGCTGAGGGAGCAGATAGAACGACGGGAACCCGACTCGGTTTATTCGGAGCCGCCGGCCGGTCACTCCGAGACGACGTCCGTCACCGAGCAGTTCTGCACCGTCGACGACTTCGGGAACATCACCAGCGAGACGAGGAGCGAGATGCACTCCTCCGGGACCCGCGGCAACCCTCCGTCCTACGCCGACGTGGTGCGGGGGAGCGTCCCCACGGTGGACGTCCCGCCCGACGCCACCACCGAGGAGCTGCTCCGGAGCTTCCAGCAGTCGTGGGCGGAGAGCCAGGGAGTTTTCCAGAACCTGGGCTTCAGCGTCACGGAGCAGAGGAGCTCGCAGATCGTAACGCACCAGCAGGAGACTGTCGTGACGGGTAAACCGCGGCGTGCAGCATGAGGACACTAAACCCAGCGTGACGGTGTGTTTAACATGCTTTGTGTGTGGAATTTGAAAGCATCGTCCGCATTGTGTGGAAAGAGAAACATTAACAGGAGTTTGACGCTGTTATTCATGTCCCTTGAGTTCCTTTTGAAGTGTTTTTTTTTATTTTATTTTTTTAATTTGACACGTCTCCCCTGAAGCTCAGAGCAGCTTGCAGCTTAAAAACTGGCAGTTAGCCACCTTTTAATATTCACAGGTTATGTTTTGTCCTGTTTATTCATGCCTCTGATGTGTGGAGCCGGCGATGATGCTAACATATTGAACTAATATTTCTTTCTGCCTGAGCGTGAGATGTTGTTTTCACTGTGAAAACAACCCTCATTTTTATTTTTCAGTCGAAAATAAGGTTTCACCTTTTTTTATTTTTTTTATTTTCCATGTTCGTGATGTGAATTTTGAAAATAAACTTTTCTTTTTGTAATAGCGAAATGATTACAGTGGGGTCACAGAATGGGAATGTGGACCGTTTTGTAATTCTCTCTACAGCTGTGGCTGTAATTATGAAAAGACCTCTCAGAACTGGAGTAGTCAACTAATTGCATTTCTAATACTAATACTAATTATAATATAGTTTGTTTTTCTACAGTGCACATCCAGAAGGAGCCACACTAATACAGTGGATAACAACTGTCTAATGGTGTTTGCTCTCATCCCGTCATACAGTTTAATTTAGTTTGTGCTCTCTCTTTAAACATTGTGAGTCTTCTGGTAATATTTAACTTTACAGGGAAGTTTTTTTTATAGCAGTAATGATAGTTAGAATAGGAACTGTAACTTTAAACACAAATAGTTCATATGACAACAGTCATTTTAATCAATTTTCACACAAAAAATGCACCTTTGCTGCTGTACATCGACTTTAAGGGACTAAAAGAAATCTTACTTGTACTGGTGAAAGGTGAGACTGTGCTGCAGGAAATTGCTGCTCCAGCTCAGCTTAACCTGTATGTAATTGTACTATATATCAAGGCCCAATCAGCTCCTTGTACCCACAACTTTAATGCTGATTTATTAGCAATTTAATGTAATGAATGTAGTGCATGTAGCATGTAGAAATAAAAGGGACATCACAGATGTGAAATTAACTTTTTCCTTCTTGTTCTTTCTTGCAGAAAACTCGAATTCCAGAGTCCGAACTGTGCAGGGTGTGTCGGAAGAGGGTGTATCCCATGGAGTCACTGATCGCAGACAAACAAAACTTCCATAAAAGCTGCTTTCGCTGTGAACACTGCAGAGGCAAACTAAGGTGAAGCTGCTTCACACGGCACAGAGACGTGTCGCTCCCTCGCCTCGCATCGTTATTAACCCGTCTGTTTTCCTCCCTCTTCCTCTTTCTCTCCTCCAGCCTCGGCAACTACGCCTCTCTCCATGGACGAATGTACTGCAAACCACACTACAAGCAACTGTTCAAGTCCAAAGGGAATTATGATGAGGGATTTGGGCAGAAGCCACACAAAGAACAATGGACTAATAAGAACCAGCAGAACTCGGCTGAACAAAAAGTCAAATCACCATCGCCTAAAAAGAAAGTCATAGAGTACAGATGTTCCACTGCTCAGGATAACGACGCGAATAAGTCAGTGGATGAGAACAAAAAGGCCACAGCGAAGATTTCTGTGGTGTGGCCTCCGCAGAGCGATTCTCCGAAGAAAGCCTTCACCATCGAGGAGGAGTTGAAGTTGGTAAAGCCGTCGTGGCCCCCGAAGGAGGGCTCAGCTCTGGAAAATGACCCCCGGAACGAGCCTCTGTTTAAAGAGACTGATCTACCTGCAGCTGAAGTGCAAAATGGAGCCCAGGAAAATGACTGGGCGAGAAAGTGTGAAGAAACTCCAGCAGAGCCGCAGAGTCCAGCCCCCCCCGTAGCCGTCGCCGAGGAACCAGCCTGTGTTATTCACACTCAAGAAACTAAAGAGTCAAACAGTAGCTCTGAGGCTCAGGCACAAGTGGGCTCCCAAATGGACTCTGAAGTGCACCCTGGAGTGGAAAAGAAGGAACAAAGTGATGGGAACGGCCGTGGAGCTGTGGAAAGTCTTAAAGAGCAAGAGAAGGATGAGGGAGAAAGTAAAGAAAAAGGTGTGGAGGACGTGAGAGTGAACGGACATGACGGACAGACAGAGAGCGCAGCAGGTGAGAGGGAAAGCCAGTTGGAGAGAGACGCGGCGATGGCAGCAAAGGTCACGCTGATAGATGAGGCGACGGCGGCGAAGCAGGGGCTGAATGCAAACTCCAATAACAACAATAACACAGAGCAGACACAGCTTGACCGTGAAATCCTGCTTCAAGGGCTTAATGAGGACGAAGACGAGGAGGAGGAGGAGAGGAATCAGTCACCGTTTCCGACAGATACGAGCACTGGAGCCGGTTCCTTTCAGGCCGACGGCTGTGAAGAGCCAACAACATGGATGCCAAGTGACGTGTTGCGCTTGGCACAGAGGGACGACGCTTTCGTGCCAGCGGGTGCCAAACGCGCTGAAGCCACAGACTGCTATACAGACGCTGATTTCCACACGGAGGAAGCCGAGGGAGCGTGCGCTTTCAAAGACGAGGACAACGACGGCCATGCGCAGCCAAAGATCGGCACGTCCAGCTTCCTAGAGGACATTTTCGCCGGCCTGAGCACGAGCACCTCCAGCCTGCTGTCTGATCTCAAATCTGACATCTTCAGCGGGGAGAAGTCGGCGCTGGACGACCTCTTGGATTTTGGGATGGAGACGGGAGACACGAAAGTAAAAGACGAGGGCGCCGACAGCTTTGTCACAAGAAAGGACGGCGCCGCTGCTCTGTGGGAAGATGAAGGCGATGAAGGCCTGACGGCGGAGGAGCAGATCAAGAGGAACAGATACTACGACGATGATGATGACGATGACTAGTGACAGACAGAACCCCCCCCCCCCCCCTCACCCCCATACCCCACCAAAACCAAGCAGCATTGACCACTTTGAATTTCACATCCATGTCCATGGAGAGATGAACTGCTCTGACTTTATTTAGCGTTTTTTGTACTGAGTTTTAAACCCATACTCTGGCTCTGTTATCCAACACGTAGCTTAGCTTGATGCTGATTGGATGCACCTGGTGTGCAGAGAAGTGGAAACTGTCCTTGTACGTTACTTGGTATTCATATCTATATTTTTGCTGACTGATCTAAACAGGGCTTTATTTTCAAATTTTTTGCAATATGTGCATTAACCCAGAGCTGTATTTCCTTTGAGCGACCGGCTGTCAGCTTTCTTTTGTGTCTGAATAAAGAGGCTTTTTTTCTTTCTTTTTTTTCCATTTCTATCAAGGTTGAAATAAAGCTTTATGAACTCAACAGCATATGACTTTTTAATCAGCGAGTGCACAGAGGAGCTGGACTGAGCTGTATCCCCCCTTTGTGAGGCGGGCCGGCTTGATGTATAGCCTACCTAGATAACACAGTCCGGCTCAGATCTCTTTGGCGAAAGGCGTTATTGATTTGCACTGATTGAGCAGGCCTGTTGTAGGAGTTACAGATTTTTCCATTAGGTGGCTTTTGTCACCTCTTGACAGATTTCTTCCCCGGCGCCTCGGTTACAGCTCGGGCACGCGGGGGTAATTGCCTGAAAAGAGGATATACTGCAATGTTAATTACCCCAGCTAAAAAAAACTGTACCTCAGTGTCAAAAAAAAAAAGTGATGGTTGTACAAAATTCACTCTGGGGTCATGCTACGTTGTGGTGACAGTTCCCTTAAGCTGGGGAAACTCTGTTGCTGGTTCAATAATTCAGCATCCTCTCTTGAAATGCTGTTTGGCATCTTTTTTAATTGGGTAATTTTTTTTTCCTGTAGCATTTTCAATGCAGTTTTGTACACTTCTAATTGTTTATTCCCCTGCCAAGCAGTTATAAACCCATACAAACTGCCACTGCTGTTAAAAAAATACCCCCAAAACACCCAAACAATGTTATATTTAACAATGAAAAATGCAGAGATTGGAAGTCTGTTGAATTTCCAGGAAGCTTTTCGATCAATAATCACACACACTCAGCATGCCGTGTGTGTGTGTGATTGGCCACAGCCGTATTTTGTAATGTTAAATATTGCTAAATTTTCCACGATGTCATATCGTTCTCTTTTTCTGCGCAGTCTGTCCCTGCTGTGTTTACTTTACCTTGTACCTACCATGGCAAATAAAACTTTGAACTGCTGTTGGCAGGTTCACTTCTGCATCATACCATACCATAATATTAAAACCCATCATAATGCAGCCTGGACTAGTGCACCTACCTGAAGATATGAAGATATTTCAAAGTGTAAATGTGGAACTCCAGCTAGATTATTCTTTTAAACCTGTTCCTGACAAATCGAGTGCCTCGGTGGCCTGGGGGGGGGGTTTACTGATGATAACAACACTGCCAACTGTTTCCATTACCGTCATTATGAGGTTTATCTTCATTTTCATAGGCCACCGCGAACACAAAACCCAGCGCTCCTGTCTTCATTAGCAGTTTTGTTTTGCTTTACCACAGGGGAGCGCCCACTCAGACAGTCTGCTGCATTTGAAGTAAACTTTCCCAAATGTCTTCTTTCTTTTCTTTTTTTTCTCCTACAGAATACCGACAAAGTCCTACAAAGTTGCATCATACGGTTTCATAGTGTTCATCACTTATTAACTACAATGAATCCATCTCAACTCCAACAGAAGTATTAGCCTGCAGGGACGTTTCATACAATACAATACAAAGAGGTTATTGTGACATTTTTGGCAACATGAATTAACAGAAGAATTTAAGAATCCAGCCACATTCATCATGTATCCCTCACATCCTGTTTGTTTTCTCTCTCTGATGAAAGTATAAACCTCAAGCTGTGAAACCAGATGTATGTTCACGGTTACAGGCTAGAAGAGAACCAGCTGTGATCCGGATTAATTCTGCTATCTGGTCCTGTTTGAGCCCGGCTGAGACCCCCGAGGCTCCATGTGTCTCACTTGGACTTGAACTTTGGCTGAACTTGGACCACGATTTTACACAGTGAGATGATTGTAGCGGTTGATCTTTCACTTCCTGTGGGGTTGCAATATGGGAGGAGAAACATTCACCATTAGACATGGGGATGAGATGTGGTCCAATAGTCATAAAATGAACACTCCCTGTTAAGTGTTTGGTCTGACATTTGGCTAAACAGCTGTTGGGAACGTTAACAATGTAATCCAGTGTTCAAGGATGAGAGAGAGAGTTACTGAGGGACAGTTACTGGAATAAAGGGGTTTTATTCAGATGAGATAAAGCCACTTTTACATTAAAGACCCCTAAATTGACACAAATTGGACCAAATTTTGAAACAAAGACCGGAAGTACACAAATATTAGTTCTGAGCCTGAATAACGTTACTTTTTTAGTTAATGTAGGCTACGTACAAATTAGGGCTAATGCCGTGACTTTTTGGGAAATATTTTGAAGAAATTTCTGGAAAAAGTGGTAAAATTTCTATAATTGTTTTTTAATTTTAGAAAAAAAGGTAAAATTTAGGGGAGACAAATTTGATAACCCCCTTGAACCCTCTCAAGGACAACCAGAACTACTGATCTCAACAATGTTATTTGCAGAGCAGCTGTGTGGTGGTTAGGTATAGGCATCCCTACCTTTACCCCACCCTCACCCTAATGTCAGCTGGGATTGCCTCCAGCCGCCTGCATGGATAAACACTGCAGACAAGGTATGGATGGATGGATGAAGGGAGGGAGGGAGGGATGGATGGATGTCCTATCAACTCCACTTGTGATTACATGGAGCAGCAGCTCTCGCTCTGCAGCCTCCATATGTTCATGTTGCATTAATAGTATCACTTTATTGAAACGAGCCTGTCCTTGACAGCCCCTGTCAATCATCCTGCTCATACACACCCACCCGTTGAACCCTCCTCCTCCTCCTCCCCTACACACTGTTACCCGGGATGTGGGTTTATTTTTGCCCGAGCTGCCATCAGCTCACTCCGGCGTGACAGTTGCAGTCGCTCCGCTGCTTGAAAGTCAATCCCCCGGTTAGACAAAAGCAGCATCCATCCATCCATCCATCCTTACATCCCTCCTCCTCCGCGTGCACCTCCCCGGCCGTGGCCTGATTGGCTGCTATCACCCTCCCTAATCAGGCGGCCGCTGATTGGTCGGCTGCTCTCCTCTCTCCTCCACCGTGGAGAGAGACGCAGAGCAGAGCAGAGGAGGCATCGGCGCAGAGTGGAGCGGACGGAGCGGACGGAGCTCGGCGGAGCTTCAGCAGCCAGGACAGAACAGGACAAGTTGTTGCCGGCAGGACACGGAGGACAGACAGCGGTAGGTGGGCGGACACGGCTTAAAAAAGAAGAATAAAGGGGGAAAAATGTCTGCTTTACCTCGTGTGTCACGCTCAGTCGCTGTTAGTTGCTGCAGCCGCTGCAGCTCGGACGCTGATTTAAGTGAAATTGAGTTAAACGTGTCTGTGTATGTGCGTGTGTTTGTTATCTATGTGTTTAGTTTGTTCATTGTTATGTTTTGGCTCTAACGTGGTGAAGGATGCGTTAATATTAACAGTAAGACGTGAAACTTGATATTGAAGCTTCACTTTGGATATTTCCTTTTTTTTTTTTTTTTTGTGTGTAGCCTATGTGTGTGTGTTAGAGGTGTGTAGTCTCCCCGCTTCACTTCCTCTGTCATGCCATTGGTTTAAATGAGAAGAAGCTCAGTGGTGTGTGTCTGTCTGGGCTTATTGCCATTGAAACGTGTGAGAGAGAGAGCGAGGCAGAGACCAAATAAATCCAGATAAGTAGATGAGGACATTGTGCATTTCATAAAGCTGTGTGCACTTTATGGACTATAACATGGAGCATGGGGGCTACAATGATTTATCTGGCTGCTAATCCACGTCACTTAACATGAGCTAAGTGAAATCCATCAGTCCTCTGTTTCATTGCATAAAGGGGTGATGAGTTCCCCCCCCCCACGCTGGGTTTTTATCACTCTTCCTCCTCCTCCTCCGTGGAAGTGAAAGAGACAGTGGAGATGGATGTAACCCACTGTGGCAAGCTGCTCAATGGGATTTTTACCTTGTAGTCAAGAGGTCATAACAACAACTCACAGCCAGTGTCTCCTGCTCGCTGTGAGCAGTATGGCTAAGCCTCCAGAAATCCATTTCTAGCAATTTATTTTGACAGCTTGCTTTGAAACACGAATGCCACGGATCTGAAAACGCAGGACTGATCCTCTCTTTCTTTTTCTTTCTTTTGCCTTTTTTTTTGGAATTACAGCACCCCCTTGAAGTGGTTACATCAATACTGCTCTACACTGTTTCTTGTCGTGGAGTAATCCCAGAGAAGCCAAGTCCATCTCTTTTGTGAGCAACCGTGGCTTTCAACCTTACAACGCCGCCTATGTCGTTAATACCGGCAGCTCTGCCAAATTCTCTCATTTAAGCCTGTGTGTTGGCGCGCGACCAGGTAGCCTACTGATATTGCACAAACCAGGAAAAAAAAGAGAAAAGAAACTGCTCCATTTAATTTCATAAAATGTCCCACAGTCCTCCGGTCACCTCCCCCATGACACAAAACACAGTGGGTTAATCTCAATTAGGCGATGACACATCAAAATGGGCACCTGGCACACATGGGTGATCTCAGCGGGGAGCGATGGACAGACGCGGCCTTGGACCTCTTCTCTGGTCAATCAATCAATTTTGCTCTTGGCACGTGGCAACGTCACAGCAGTGTCACTGTGGAGGCACTTCCTGTCACTGCAGCTCCACAAAACTGTTCACATGTAGAAACTGTTTACGTCTTAGAAGTTCCTGATTCCTCTCTGGGTTGGCTGAGGTAACTTCAGGGTATGATCTACTTCTCAGACATTGCTATATTTAGACTTTTCCTTTTTAAGAAGTTAGAATGCTGCTAACCATGTATTCGTTAAAGGGATAGTTCATTATTTTGGCAAATTGGCCCATTGCCATAATCCCTATAGTTTTAGGAGTAGGTTTGTTACCTTTAATTGTCGGTGCAAGCTATTTTTAGAACAGTGGAGCAGAGCCACGAGCTGCTCAGAGCTACGCTACAGAGGCTAATGGGATTTCTTGGTTTCCCTCATCAAACTCATCAAATACACAATCCAACAACTCCAAAACGCTCTGGTGGACAAGTTGTGACCTGCACATTCACCACGCTATGAGATAATAACAGAACATTACGAGACAGAGTTGTTTTAGAGGTAAATTCATGCAAAACCGCTGATGCACGTTCCCGTCGGGGGCAGTTTTTCAGCAAGCAGTCTCTGCATTTACCTCTAAAACAACTCTGTCTCGTAACGTTCTGTTATTATCTCATAGCGTGGTGAATGTGCAGCTCACAACTTGTCCACCAGAGCGTTGTGGAGTTGTTGGATTGTGTATTTGATGAGTTTGATGAGGGAAACCAAGAAATCCCATGAGCCTCCATAGCGAAGCTCTGAGCAGCTTGCGGCTCTGCTCCGCCGTTCTAAAGAGAGCTTGCACCGACAATTAAAGCTAACGAACCTACTCCTAATGTATTTTCCCAATTAAAATTTGACCAGAAGCACAATACAGATTGGGATTCAGATGTTGAGTTGTAGTTCTACCCCAAAAGAAAAATTATTATGTGAGCTTTTTGACTGATCGTCCACCGTTAACTCGTCATTACCTGTTAGTTAGGGTTAGGATCAATAATTTACTGTTAAGTCTGAAATGAGACCCTGAGAGTTTCCCCTGTAAGCCCACCCCCCCAAATCAATGCTTTTCACCGCCTCTCTTGAATTCCTCTACACATTAAATCACTATTAAACACATCTAAGTCTTACCACAGCCTTTATACATATAAATAGGCTGTTTACATCTGCTGCGTTGTAAACTACATCTTATTGACATCCTGTGAGAGGAAGCAAGCCCCTGGGTGTGCGACTAATAGTCCTCGTTTTTAACTCATTTAACCCTCGTGTGGGGGTTTTATATGTGAAGGCGTCCCGCCTGTCAGAGTTATTGGCCGAATTTAACACACAGAATTGATCTTTTTAGATGTTGTAAAGTAAATAACTTGATGCCGTTCGCGTTAGTAGCACAGAGGAGGGAACTGAAACAATTTTTTTTTTTTTGCAGGAAGCCCTCAGGCCGGACCGAGCCTCTTAATTATATCATATTTTTGTCCAGGAAGTGATTGGGCTTCGATTTATAGTGTGTCGTGGCGCTCCCTGATGTGATAAACCGCATGTGTCAGTGATGAATGGCGATTATAAAGCACGCGATAGAAAAGTGCATTACAAAGCAGCTTATTAACTCGTCCACTATTTCAATGCACTCACTGCGATTTTGCTTTTCATGTGGACACAGTTCTGAGGAGGGATCGTCTGTCAGTCGCTGGGTCGGTGTTTGGTTCGGCCCTCGGGGAGCAGATTTCTTTCAAGTGCACAACTTGGCTCGTCAAATGTCACTGTTGTTTCATGAGGAGAGGACCTTTACTTAATGTTGAACTTAGCCTTTTTTGTCTACGTTTTTCTCTGTCAAGAAGATCATTGATTTAATTTTATTTTTGGCAAACATTCTGCAGGATTTATCATCATCAGTCCGTCAAAGTCTTTGTGCACTGACTGTCAAACAGAGAGGAGGATGGGATGCCAATCTCTGTTGCTGAGTTAGGGGGCACGACCGCAATCATAGATACATCCAGATGTGCATGGACTAGTTGGCAAGTTAGCAACGATGTGATTGGCGGCACATCAGAGATGAAAGTGAAGCAGAATATCACAACTTATTGGACATACTGTATGTATCTGCACCAAAAGTAATGGTGCAAACATTGAAAGCGCCGTGCTGTGGTGTTTTTTTCACCGCTTTCCCAGACCCTCATCTCCTCTCAGGTGACAGTGAGTGACAGCGATGACATGATAAATATACATTTATGGGAAATGCATTTTCCTTTCTGCAAGGCCCTGAGGCATGTGAGCCAACATGTCAGTAATGTATTCCCTCTTTTCACGCCGTCATTTTAACACTAACTTTGCAAACACAACACTCTTCAGTGTAATCAGTTGTGATTTCTCCTACATAAACACTCCCTGTGGCCACGTGTCAGTCTCCCTCCGCTCTTCAGCAGGTAGCTCAGCAGCTGTTGAGTGCAAACAAGACAGTTTGGGAGCTTAAAAACCATGAGCATCTAATTGTCGGGAGCGTAGATCCTTTAAAAGCCACAAATTCACAACTCAGACCTCTAGGATTCGGCGCCGTGACGCAGCTCATCCCATCGCTCCATGAAACTGATGTTAATGCTGGATTAAGCTGCTGCGCTGCACAGCTGTCAACGGTTTCATTAGGCCTTGCCTCCCAAAAAAAAAAAATCCACTTGTCAGACTTGCCTTAGCGCCATAAGTGGTGGCCTCCACAGCTGTTATCAATAAATATAATGTCTCTTTCTATTGATATGATTGTGTAATATCTGAATCAGGATGAGCGAAACAAGCTGCAGCGTTACTCATAATGACTTGGCCCCATTCTGAGCTCTGTAATGTTTAATATATAAACAGATACAACTTAAATGTTGATTACATCTGACATAGTGATAACAGCTGGAGCCGCCTGATTTCCCTCTAATTATAAATTGATTTTATTATTACCAGACAGGGAGGATAAGGGTGTGATTTTAATTCAATTTCAATTTCAGTTTTTTTTGTCAGGCTTTTTTCATTTGTTATTTGTATCGTATAGAAACGGACAGATGTGATTCCTAAAAAAGAAGATGTGTCACTCGGTTGGAATTGTTGGACACAGTGTTTTTCAGCAGGGTTCAGGAGATTTGACCCACTCCTTGTAGATTTGCCATCTAGTCTGTTTTTAGGGATGCACAATAGCTATCGGTACAGATAATTATCGGCCCGATATTGGATGATAATTAACGGCCAAAATAAACAGATTTTTTTCCATTTTAGAGCCAATCTACGTTGATTTGTTCTGGTCTTTGTTGTGATTACAACTGTAGTGATGTCGGTTATATTATTTGGTAAAGTCGGAGGCAGAGCTGTAATGTAAAACTCATCTTTACTCACTATATCTTAGCTTTTCTTATCCTCAGATGTGAATATAAACTAATAAAAAAGTTATTGGTTATCGTATCGGTGGAAAAAAAAAGAGTTATAGTGCATCCCTATCTGTTTTCTTGTGTGGCATCTTTGCAAATGTTATATTTACAGTACATACGTTGTTTTTTTGCTTTTCTGACTTTGTGAGCTGTTTGGGGTTTCTATGGTAATGCATACTGTATTGGCGTTGTGTAGGTGGAGAATGATCTCTGTGATCGTCAGTGTTCAGTTCGATTACCAATACCTTACACCTTCACCAGCGTCAGGCAGATTCTGGACTCGTTTGTATTGACCTGTGATTGAAGTGCCGTCTGTTGAGTGTGTGTGTGTGTGTGTGTGTGTGAGTTTAACACACTTTAACACACGTCATCCTTGTCTTTTATTCCTGTGACATTGTGAAGCGGTCACAGTCACCTCAGCTGGAGGTCACTGTGATGTTTTTTCAGTTCATACATTAATTATGTCATGACACCGCCTCTCATCCAAAAGGTCAGAGGTCAACATCATCAATAATGTTCTGCTTAAACACATCTGGCTGTTCTGTGGCGCTGTGACCCAGGAGGAGGCTGTCAGACTCAGCACCGCTCGCACATATTGTCTGGTATTTGTTTTTTTAGTTGTTTTGGGTTGCAAATAGAACCTTTGGTCCTAACAGCGACGTGGAGGGACGGTCAACAACACAGAGAGAGGTCTGCCTGACATAAATCTGTTGCTCTAAGGGGAACACGACCCCCTATGAATGTCAGAAAGCATCCCTCAAGGCTAGAAGCTGTTAGCTCCAACTTTGTCCACTTGATAGGAAAGATAACAGACTTGTTCAGGGTCATTTGTGCAACATAATGTCCTTATTGTTGTTAATATTAGATATTTTTTTCCAGTTTGTTGTGGAGCCAGGAGGCAGCGGTAGAGGAAATCCTTGGAGGTCACCGACCTTTCCCGGAGGCGGGGTCAACCAACAAAAAAAAAGCCCATTTCCCTCGGGGGGGCATCAGTAAACTCTTGCATTATTGTTATTCACTTGACCTTTATGAATAATTAATGACTGTATTATTCAATTTAATTGCAGCAGGGGGGAAGCAAAACCCAGTTCCCCGCCGTTTTCACCTAGAATGAATGGTTTCTCTGCAACAACTCATAAATTACGACGCATTAGATTTTTATAACCGTCTGGCTGCGCTGGAGTTCCAGATAGCAAGAGGCTGTAACTTAAAACGCTGTCATCTTTTATAAGGTCTCGAGTTGTGCGCCGCTGTGGGTGTAGTGTACGATTCCTCTCTGATTCTGTTCTTTCTCCGAGGGCGTTCGCTGGTTTTCACATTGATGTGCTCTGGCCTGTGCTCCCCCCTCCTCCCTCCCTCCCCCTCCCTCCCCTCTCCCTCTCTCTCTTGTGTGGGTCTCTGTGGAGAAGGGGTTTGGGAAAGCTACACAGGCGGAGCGGCGCGTTTCATCTGCCGATCTCAGCGCGTTGTGATCATGTCTGTGTCTGCCCGTCCAAACTTTACTGGATCATTTGATGAGCACGTTGGCTGGGGCTCAGCCTTGTGTGCCCCCCCCCCCCCCCCCCCCAACCGCCTCCATCCCCTAGCTGCTACACGGTGGGCACAGATGATCCAACATCAACAGGCTGTGATCATGCTCACCCACCACTCCTCTTTAAACAACATGGCACATGAATAAAACAGGGAGCAACAGCCTGCTTGGTGGTTGTTATCTGGCCACAGTGAAATGACTGTAATAGCAGAGCCAAGCAGGAAATGTGTTGTCATCCATTCTCCTTTTTTTTCTTTTTTGTTTACGAAAATGAGAAATGCTAAGGAATGACAGAGTAATAAGTGGTTGTTAGTCAGACACACACATCCTCATCACTGGTAGATTTCAGGGGTCACAGGTGAATTGCATCGTCCCTGCTGACTTGCGTTTTATTCCCTTTGCGCGCGGCAGCACCGAGGGTCACGGCCGCTCATCTTTCTGATTATTCTAGACAAAAGGAAGCTGCTGCTGCTGCACTCACTTCAGGCACACACACCGAGCCAGGAAGGAAGTTCAAACGATCGCTGAGGATTGTGTTTGGATGTAAGAGAGGAAATGTGTTTTGTGTGTGTTACCTTCAGTTTGTTTCAGAAAGATGAGTGTAACCCACATGTGTTCTGCTCCTTTTAGATTTCTTCTGTCAAGCACCTGGAGCGTCCGGTGTAGCAGCAGCAGCCACCAGGACGGGTGAGTCAAGTCAAGTGTGTGTGTTGTTTGTGTGTTATACTGTATATTCCTGCAGATTCCTTTTGTTGAGCAACGATGAGTTGCTGTGGTTTGTGTCTCAGTAACGCATTAACGCAAATACAATTTTAACGGCATCAATTTTTTAGCGCAAGATTATCGTTCTTTGTGACCTACAGTAGTAAAGTTGTAGTTTTTTCATACAGTAAGCTGTGTTTACGGTTTCATGCAGGGCCGTTGCATAGGGGAGAAAGGCGATGACAATTCTAGGGGCCCACAGCCCAGTAGGGCCCATAAAACCCCCCCAGGAGACTGATTTTTTGTGTGACTAAATTCCTCTTATACACAGTCAATCAAAAAAGTGGTGATGAAAAGTCAGGGGGTGGGGGCCCACATCAGTATTTTTTCAGGGGGCCCAGAATTCCTAGCAACGGCCCTGGTTTCATGTGTCATAGTTCTGATGGTTGGACAGATGAATTAGTCCTCTAACACATCCTACAGAGTTTTTCAGCATAGAAGCAACTCAGGTTTAAGTGTTGGGATGAAAGTAACAGCTGTGATATCGTCCCTCTGCACATGAACAATGAGCCTGCCTGTTACTCTGCTGTTACCGCGGTTATTGATTAAAAAGCACACTATATAGCCTACTCAGTGTATACAGAGCTGGAGCTGTGGGCCTGCTGTCTGTATGTGACTGAACTCTCTCGTCTTTTTTTCATAATCGTTCTCATCAGATGAGTCAAAACTCTCAGCCTCTGCAGCGCCGTCATCCTCCGTTTATTGATACACAGTGTTACATCGTGTGAGATTCTGCTTCAAATGTGAATGACTGCTCAAAGTGAGAGTGTTAGTGTGAAATATAACACTACACGTTGTTGTTTTCAATAGAAAACATTTGCATAAAGCGTATTAAGGGGTATTAAAATGATAATTAAAGGGACATTTAGAAAATGTGCGAGTTGACTATGACATTCTGTTAAATATTTGAATTGATTGACAGCACTAAACCGGATGCAAGTCTCTCCTGTTTATGCTCGTAGTGGTATCACATGGACGGTTGGAGGGAGGGAGGGAGCGCCCCCCACACCCTCTTATCTCCTCTCCTAGTCTACCAGATGTGGTTGCACGTTGGCTGCCGTCGCCCCCTCCCCAACAAACACACACGAGGCACACACAGCCTCCGCCACCGCACTTGGCATGGGATGAGTGCAGAGCTGCGTCTCCTCGCCCTGGGTTTTTTTAATTGGGTTCTGATGATGGGACTTTGCTGGTTTGCCAAGCTGGCCGCTCCGACTGTTGATGCCTCCCAGTTCTCCCCCTCGGTCAAGGAGATGATTGGATTTTCATTGAAATGCTCAAAAATAAGTAAATAAATAAATAAATCAAACTAAAAGGTGGATGGGTGAGCCCTGCTAACTGGTGGAACTACAGGCTGTTTGGCCTCCAGAGCACTGGATATATAGACATGATACAAAGACGCTTTGTCTCCGTCAGGGCCAAGCTGTCGCCTTATCTCTGCTGCCGTATGGAAACCATGTCACTCTAATTTAGAGCTTGTGAATGGAAAGTTTACGTGGCCCATTATGAGGAGCGCGTTTGAAAAAAAACCCTGTGGCTCATGAAACCATCGTTTCCAATATGAAAGCCTTTTTTTTTTTTGCTCAACGTCAGACAGCAGCATTATGCTTCTACTACAGCTTTAAAGCTTCATCATGTTTCTCGGTTTCTGTCTGACCCCTCCCCCTCCTGATGTTAATCCTCTTTATGGAAGCCCAACATGGTTTTGTACTGATATTTATATGATTGTGTGTGTGTTGTGGGGGGTTGCTGTTTTTAGTTTTTCATCAAAATTAATTAAATAGCGAATCGCCACAGAGGAAAGTGTTTAATTTTTATTTTCGGAGGCTGTATGTTTAACATTTTGTTCTGCTTTTGGCACAACTCTGGAGGTGATATTAATATCTTGCTGTATGCACGGTTGATTTCAATCAGCATCTGCTCTGAATGAGCACACATTCCTCTGTGGACCTGACTAACCCATTTGAATAGTTGCTTGTTTGACTCCTAGGCCTAATTATAGAGCATGCACTATTCTATGTACACAAACACCATACAGAGCATCATTAATCTCAGACTGAGCAGATGCAGTGGTAATTATTTCAGGTATGTTTGATACACTTGATGCATGTTTAAGCGTCCTTGTCCTCTGAGGCTTGTATGTAAATTTGACATTTTGCTTCTCAAAATGATGCGAAGCATATTGAGTTTAAGGGCAGGGAGCTTTAATGCAGAGCGGTCTTATCCCCGTCTCATCCCTGTTGGTCTTGTTAACAGTCTCCGCTCTCGGCTGCGAGCAGAGAAATGCATTTTTACGAGACCGACAGACCCAGATAATAAACTTTCCGAGTTGACCTTCTGCTCTGAACAGATGCTTCCTTTCCAAAAGGTAAGAGATTGATCTTGATCTCTTCTGCCTCCACTCCGCTTGATGGAATGAAGGTGCAGTGGGTTGCCATATGCACATTGTGTTAAATGTGGAGCACCACGGGGGCTTTTGTGCTGCTCAGAGCTGTAAAAGCTGTAATTGACAGATTTGTACATGTGAAGTTTCTGGTACTAGCGGAGACAGCGTTGTGCTTCATGTTGGTGGGGCATCACTGGAGAAGTCAATATCCAGCTCTGATTCGCTGCCTCCACTCACATGAGGGCGTTTTGTTCAGCTCAGTATTGATGACTGTGAAAAAGGAGGAATTATTCCCTGAAAAGTTGTGAGGGGGTTGGAAATCAGGCCAGAAAATAGATCCTGGGTCCAATTTTCTGTCTTATCACCCCCAAGAGAGCTCCATTTTCTCCTGGTCTGCAATTTCATCAATTACTAGTTTATGTTTGTTTCATCTAAAAGGCCCATCACGAAATAGTCAGAATTATCCATCATGCTTTTTGTTTGTTCCATCTCCTAAAAACCCAAAATGCTGCAGTCACTGTCAAATAAGAAAAGCAACAAATCTTCACAAATTGGAGGCTTAAATTTTAATTATTATTGGATTACTAATGAAACTGCTGTTTTGCTGTCCATGTAGTAGTGGATAATGTTATACTCTCTAAAGCAAGACCCTTGCTATATAAAAACCAAACAAATTTTATTTTATAACGATTATACACCTATAGAAATACAGTATATTCATGGGTAGTATATTCAGATTTTGCTAATAAACCTAGCCAAATATTACACACTGGACCTTTAAGTCAAAACCTATCCTAAAAAAAACATCATACATCCTGATATTTGAACTGTATTTGCACACTGCACCAGCCTGCTTGGACCTAGATCTGATTACCACCTTGAAATACGACTTGCTCCATTTAAGTGTAATTGATAAAAGCATATCCAACTCCCTCAGGTGCTGCATGGTGATGGGTTCAATCTGGCTGTGGCCTTGCAGTGGGAATAACGTCTTTTCATATAAGAGCATGTTGATGCTGAGTGGCCAGCCCAGCCGGTCTCTGCTTTACATTGCACTATATAATATTTATAGTAGTAAGTCTTGTTTTTACATGTATAGGTGCTCATAGGCTGAAAGATGGAGGGCGGATGTGTGTCTTCCCCTTCTGTGATTGTTGCCTCATTTATTGGTTTCCTTGCCTGGGAACAGCTCGGAGAAAAAAAGCTTCAAAAGGTCAAATCACACAAGTTAGGCTGCCTGAATGATAATGGGAGAAGATTTTTTCATTCAGCGCATGTTTTTGCTCCGGCTCCATTATCTGTACTTTTTCCATTTTGTATTAGACCTAGCTCGTATGTGAAGAGAAGTGGAGCTGCTCGTTCGGTTGTTTATCTATGTATGTATGTGTGAAAATGCTCATCTTCAATCCTTTTTTTTTTCTCATCTGTGAAGTGGTGTAGAGTTTTTTTTTTTTTTTTTAAAGGGAACAAGCCTTTGAAATCATTGGCCTGCTGAAAATCCGTGATAAACCAGTTGAGTAGAAGGTGCTGCGATGGTTTTCAGCATCCACGTCAGGGATCGTACTTTATCTCCATGTGCTGTGAGCCTGGCCGGTTGTTTGTCTCTATATGTCGACTCCATGAGAGAGCGGAGTCTGCTCTGGGCCCTCCTCGACCCTGAAAGGATAAGCGATATAGCTTGTGGCAGACTAACAAAAAAAAAAGAAAAAAAGAAAAGGCAGATATGTGCTGTGATTACATACAGACCACAGAGGCCCGTGTGGTGGAGGCACTGATAAATAAAAAACAATATTGGGAGTATATCCGAGTGCACACAGTCAGTTTTTCTCTTTTATTTATTGCACCAGACGTAGTTTATTTGTTGTTTGACTGTGCTCTTGTGGTGGCACAGGGGTAAAAAAAAAAAAAAAAAAAAAAAAAAGGCTCCCCTCGAGCAACACAAGAATTCATGGGATAGAGGCGAAATACATTTGAGGTGTTTGGTGTAATCATTTCTAGAAGCGTGTTTATTCTCAGTCCTTCAGCGTGCCTCGTTTTTTTTTTTTTTTTGTGTTTGTTATTTCTGTACTCTAGGCAAGCAACACACTTATCTTCCCAGAAAAGCCTGTGAATATGTAGTGTATTGATTTGAATGCTGCATGTTGCACTCCATTAGCCGGCGAATTCTTGCCTTGCGTGCGTGCGCGCTCCACGACACGAATGCTGTGATCTGAAAATGATGAATCACTTGTCTGGAGCTGCGTTTCTCGATAAAAAAAAAAAAAAAAAAAAATCCTTTTATCTGCTTAGATTACCCCAGGAACGCCTACTGTCGCGCGTCGTCCCCTTCACAGAGTAGAACAACGCAACAGGACCGGGCTAATGTGTGTTCTGGTGAGACGTGAGATGTGTCCTCTCTAATATGTGGACTCCATGCATTTTTCACGATGCGGTTGATTACATTCTTCATATTTAATCAGCTCCAGGCACCATGGGTTTTACATGTATAAGAGCGGCCATTAAAATTCAGTATGTTCACATTACATGTATGCATATACAATAAGTCTTTGAGTCTGCCTGGACTTGCACTGCTCTGACACACTCATAGTTGTGCATTTTCCTGATATTATCCCCACCCTCTGTTTACAGACGGATTACGGTTAAGCCTCTCGTCTATCTGTAGCATCTTCATTGTCTGTAATGAGTTTGAACTGATACCTAGCTAGTGATTTATCCTCAAATAACACTGATTTAATCTCATCTCATATTGACAGTTCCCACTAAAAAAACCGCCGAGAGCCGGAATGACAATGAGAGCCGTAATTACACCTGAAAGCAACAAAAACAAGGAATACGGCGACCACGCGGAACAAAGGCTGTCAGTCAGACGGAGAATACTTTCTTGTTAATTTGCCGGATTTATGCAGAAGCACAGAATAATGTCACGCTCGGGATCTTTGCCCGCTCACAAGCTCAGCAGGTAATCGTACTGTTCAGATCATCTTTCATTGATTGGAGGCTGCTGTCATCCATCTTGCCTGAGGGGGACAGCAGCTCCGGCTCAATCATGGACGCCCCCCCCTGACCTTTTCCGGCTGGAATCCACTTTGGAGGAAACGGACAGTTGACGTGTCCCCGCCGTGGACGTTTTGCAGTGTCACCCTTAGCAACACAGTTTCTCAGAGTTATTCACCTGTTATGATACACAGAGGAAAAAGGTGGAAAGCGTGTCACCACCATCCGTTCGCCGCTGCCCCGACAGCTCCCAACATTCATTCACGCTGACATATAAACAGCCTATGTGTAATGAAGCGGAGGGTTGGTTTGCAGGATTGCAGCTCTGACTCCCCACAGCCTTTTGCAAAAAAGCGTTTGATGTGCCGTGGCGCCTAAAGACTCCACAACAGTCCTGCAGGTTCAAAGCACGAAACGCACGCAGCTGTCCCCGCGCATCGCAAAATAGGACACAGACGAGTTTCACGGCAGCGAGTCGCCCAGTTTACCCCGTCACTTTGTTCAACACGGGTGATGAAAAGCTCGTCTGTTAATCCATCATGTTAGATGAAGGTGTGTCGGCTGCAGCTGCCCTCTAAATTTCCCTGATTGAAATCATCAGTCAAAGTGAGCCGTGATTCATTCTCATGTGGCCTTTCAGTCATTTGGAGCGCAGCATGGCAGGCTGTAAACTGTAGCTGGGCCCAAGCAATGCAGAAAAGCATAATAGCATGTCAGCGTGCTACTGTATGCTAATTTGCACTATATATATATAGTATATGAATTGCAGCTGACATTGTGGAGCGCTGCAGGGTCGACATACAGTAGTCTGTGGGCAAATGTGGACGTTAGCATCAACCTGAGCAGTGAAGGTGGACTGGTGAACAGATGGGTTTGTATCTTCTGCAGATGTGGTGTAATGATGAATAGCATCCCTGATAAACACTGTAGTCTATTCTAAGAGACATATAATCTCATTTTCTCTCATTAGCTTGCGTTTACCATGGGCTTGAATTAAACCATCTCATCAAAAAGCCCATTCCAAAACAATTAGACCCTTCCAACAGGAAGTGCTAAAAGCTAGTCTCCAGATTCAGGACTCATTCCTGCAGCTCTGTCTTCAGTATTAGTCATTCAGGTGCTTGTTCATAAAGTAAATTATAGAAAAGATATAAATGTTGACCCACTGATGACTCCCTGGAGTCACAAATGGCTCGACTTCGTCCTCTGGGGTCCACGTCTGTGCAAAACGTCATTTCAGTCCATTCAGTAGACGTGACAGGGACATATCATGGAAATATCACTTTTTAAATGCTCTTTAACATATATTTGGATGTTTGTCTTGCCTTCTGGCCCCCAAAATGTGAGAATTGACAAAAAACATCTGTAATGTGCAGGCTCCCGAGGTTGAAATCCATGTGGTTTTACGAGCTGTTCCCTCAGAATACCACCCCTACCTGGGACCGTTGGAAGGGGCGGGGCAAGTGGTGGCTCATTTGCATTTAAAGGGACAGGCACTGAAACCAGCCGAGCTGTGATGTTTGATCCTTGGGGTGTTTTGTCTGTAAGACAACTGGGAACTATTTTAATTCATGGAAAAGTGGCATGTGTCTCCTTTAAGATCTGGATACAGGCCTGGATGTTGTAGCTTGTGACTTTTTCATTCTGGTGTCTCATTACAGTCGGTGTAACCAATAGTTTTAGGGCTTGTTTACCCACTTGACCTTTAGAAAAAAGCTTCCAGGCTCCAATCATCACTTAGCTGCGAAATCTGTCATCAGACTTTTTTTTGTTGACAAATAGTGTGGAGTGAGAATCTGTGCAGTGAAGTCAACCTTCTAAAATGCGACTCACCTGGGATCTACATTTCTAATACGTCGTAATTTCGCCTCAGGCTGTGTGTTGGCTCCCAGATAGATGATTTTGTGTGTCAGTTAATAAACTCTGCAGCTTCTCAAGAACCAAGAATAGTCGCATTTTGTTTGCTTCTCCAACTCAGGGAAGTAAAACAGAAGCGAACAAGCTCGGGCTAAATTTGCATTTTTACCTGAGGGTGAGCTGAGGTCAGTAACGCTGGGTGGAGAATGGATACAAACTAGTCAGCTAATTAGAAGTTCCTGTTGGATTTACATGTAGCCTACATTTGTCTGATCAGATTGGAGTCAATAGAAGTGGCTAAGTGCTAAAGTGTGTTACAGATAAACTTGTTAGTGCAGGTGAGGCAGGAAAGAGAAGAGAGAATGTGGTGGTCGGATAGATTTAACTCATGAATATGCAGCACAGAGGAAAAAAGGCACAGATTTATATAAATATATAGCAAAACATCCAGGTGTCGACTTGAAATCGACCTGCAACACATTTATGTACATTTTCTGCAATTTGAACTGTATTACATATATTATAAATGCATATAATAATAATGTGGCTTTATTTTAGTTTGTGATCACAACATCACAGAGTTACAAATGCACCATTGGCTTGTTGTTTTGCTGTTGCTGGCTGCTTTACAGTGAGAGTGACGAGTGAGGACGGCCTCTGATCTTGTTGTTGTCGTTTCGTGGCGGCAGGTGTCTCGTCTTTCAACATGACACGAAATGGAAGAAAAATAAATAAAGAAATGTGAAAAATATTCCCTCTGTCTGTGGAGCCTCGCATATATACATAAATATACCGTCCTAATTATGAGCACATCCTTTCTACTGGACTGTCGTTACTTACTTTAGTGTTTCCATGATGGCAGTGTGCTCTTTGTGTGACGTCCTGGCTGCACACAGGCCCATGATGTAGAGTTATTACTCCCCTCCATCACAGCATCTGTGGCAGTAGGCATCCCATTTCCTGTGCATTCATCACCATTACCACGGCAATCAGCGGCTGCTGGAGACCGGCTCAGGCTGTAGGAAACGCACTACGTTGCTACGGCTGGTCCAGATTCACCCACCACCACCACCACCGCCGCCACCACCCCCTCCCTCCCCTCCCTCCCCATCACTTTTATCGAGCGCTGTGATCTATTGAAGGAGAAAGCTGGAGCGGTCTTCAAATAAAAGCTATAACTCTGCGGCTGTGGAGAAGGAAATCAGGACGCAGGCATGTCCTCGCAAGACAGACACCGTCCCGCCCCCACCCTCGGCTCGGATGTGTATAGTATACGTAGACATGCGTTCCTCCACCCTCCACCCTCCACCCTCCTTCTGTTGCTGCCTTCTCACTCAAGTTTATCATCAGCTGCTCCCTGTAGATGGCTTATTGCCTTTTCCACCCTCATCTGTCCGCCTGGCTGAAAAGGCCTCCCAGGAAGAGATTAGCAATCCAATAACTTGTGGAGCATCCACCTCAGCAGCAGGTGCTCCCCAGAGTGAATGCTGATGAGAGCAGCCAGGACTCTATAATAATAACAGGCCAGCCAGTATTTGCTAACAGCCAGCAGGCTCCCTCAAGCCGCGGCCTGCTGCTCTTTAACTTGCTGTAAAGTTAGAGCAGAGCAGGCGTCAGTGGCGTTTTGTACAGTATGTGTGTTTTTTTACCCCCACGTCACTCATATGAATCAGGAATCAGAGATTTTCAAATGTACATCATGTTACAGATGTGGTTGAGATTCATTTAGAACGACACTGGTCACTTCTCACTTCACTGTGATTATCAGTAATTGACCTGTGTTTAATTTTGTTTTGGACTCTTGACTCTAAGCTTTCATTTTAGCTTTTGCCTTCTTCTCCATTCACAAACATCTGCAGGTCACAGTATTTACAACCACTTAACCTTGGATTACACTGTCTATGTCATCACCAGTAGCTGCACATCCTGACTTTGCTCGCTGCACATCGTCCGTCGTCATGTGACAAAACCTTCAGGTGCTGAAACTTACAGCAGTACTAAAGAACTTTCAGTTTTGGTTGAGTTTGGCGGCGCCGGTGGCCCAAAGCGGCAGTGTTTTGCCTGAAGGAAGACTCCATTTCCCATGAGCACTAGCGCGTAGCACCGTAAACATCCTGATCTCCCGGTGCATGGAAATGAACAGAAGACGTCCAAACTAAGTTTCTGTTACCAGCGGATCATTTCACAGTAAACACACATACGCAATCCGACGCAAAGGTGCCGCATTGCTGCTCCCTCCTCGTCGTGACTTGCGAAAGTGAAAGTGAAACTTAAGTGAGAGCCGGGTTCCTACCATGCTCCTCAAAGCTGCTTAGTGCCAGTGAAGGCGATACAGACCCCCTCAGGCCATGACAGAGGTGTCATTCAACTTGTTTTAAGTCGATGTACCATCACAAAAGTTATGAAAATATTATATGAAGGTTGAAAAGTTCCTTAGTGTTGCTTTAAGATTAATCCACAGTGTGCATCTCTTTTCCCTTTTGATTTTATTGTGAAAATCCAGTATATATATTTTTATAATATACAGTATATCATCTATAACATATGAATGTGACATTAACAGTATAAGATTTCCAAGCACCGGCAAATAAAATGCAATAATAGGATTATATTTTAAGACTGCAACAACAAATAGTATAGTTATGTTATTATCTGGGTTGAGATGTTATATTGCAGATAAAACCAAACCTCCTTCTTACTCTGCTTTGTTCATTAATTAACTTCAGTTTTATGACTTGCAGTTGCACACTTTAATGCTTGTTGTTTTTTTTTTTAAACCACTCTGAGTGTCTCCTGTTTATCTTCCCTCACTCTGTGGCTCAGCACCGGTAGTTAAGTGTCACCTGCGGATTTACGGAGCTGTACTACACCTTTTACTGTGCTGTTTTGTTTGCCCCGTTATTATAAAAAGCCCATGGGTGTACGACAAAAAACACTTCTTTTGAAATTTTAAATACTGGTTAGAAGCCAGGTAATGAACTGTGAAAGGTTAATCATGTAGTCAGGGAAACTGTGCAGTCAATAAACAAGTCGAAGGCCTGTGCAGATTTTACAATCTTCATAGACAATGCAGGGTAAGTACAGTAAATAAGATGGAGACATTAATGTCAGTGGAGTGATGTTGCCTGGTATATTTCACACACACAAGAAGAAGCTAATCAGTGAGGGTTATTTATGTGCTGTGTAGAGCTGCATTTCAATGAGCAAAGGGCAAGATATGCACAATAGTGTGTCTGCAGCTCCACAGGCTGGGCGAACTCCTTCCTTTATTATCCCGTACCTGCTCCAGAGCCTCCTGCACAAACACCAACTCAGCACAAAACAAACTCAGGGAGGGGTGTGTGTGTGTGTTTTCTCTTTCAAAGGGGGGAAAACACAAAAGGGCTTAAACACCCTATAGCGTCTCTGCAAGTCATCTCCCTCGTCTATAAATCCCCTCCGGCTCTCTGCTGCCGGGTGTGCATGCAGTGAATTTATGCGCTCTGCTTGTGTTATCTGTAGTTTGTGTTTTCTTCAATTTCATGGGGACTTGTGTTTCATGATAAAGAGCCGGTCGGAGTCTGTTCCTTAAGGCCAGCTACACGTGATAAGACACTGTAGTGTTGTTATAATATATGAATCACAGTGGTGACTAACTCTTTTTGTCGGCTCCCCACATCTGGGCTTCTTTTCATGCAGCGTTTGCAGGGGTCAACGGGGATTATTTTTAGTTTGCAAACATGAAATGTCACTCAAACCGCTGAGAGAAGACTTCCCTGTGATGTTCATCACAGCTCAGTGTCGTTGGCAAGCTGAGATCATGTTTTTCTTCTTTTTTTTCCCCCCAGATGCTGCAGACATCATTCACAGTATCTATTTTTGATAACTAACTATTTGCATTGCGAAAGAGACAATGATGAAAGGATTGTGTGTTGGATGTTCGCCGTATTCAGCGAGTGGAAAGAGCACAGACTGGTGAACAGGAGGCACAGGTGCAATAAAGGATCTTAACTAACTGAGTGAAGTACAGAGGCCCAGGAGGGACATAGCAGGTGCACAGATACTAGTCAGGAGAGTGAACCCATAGGTCCACAACAAACAAAGACAATCCTCCCCTTCACTGTTCTCCTGTAATTGCCGTTGGCCTAATCTGTCCCCACGGCTTCCTGTCTGTGGAAAAAAAATAAAGAAATAAAAATACACATAGTGCTGAGCAGTCATCTGGCACGAGAGTCGCTGCCTCGGCTTGGCGTTCTCCAGCCGGCAAGATGAGGAACAAATGAAAACTGAATCACCAGGCTGGGAGATTAATGGAGGAAAATGAAACAGGATGGATCGGATGGTGCGGAGAGGAGACGCCGGTGTTACAGGTGTCTGGAGACCAAAGACGGATGCCAGGCTTCAGATTCTGGCACCCAGAGGTTCCTCGTGTTCCAGCAAATGATAGGCCTGTGTCATAATAAAATGGGCCGCTGAAAAGCAGCGTGATGTTAATTGGGACGGGCATTCCCTCCTCCTTCATCTGCAGGACTCCTTAAGGAGAGTTTTGTCTTCTTCGGACACACGTACATCTAATTCAGCTTCATTTCACTGTGAGATTAATAGCGGAGTTGCACTGAAGAGTCGTTTTCCGAACAAAACTACCCTGAATTTCTTCCTCAGCCGAAGTTGCTCTTCCGTTCATCATTAGCGAGCGGCTTCTCCTCCGCTGACATCTTGGCCTTTTTATTTTTCCAATTGCACGATTGAATAGAGAGCTTTATCTTCACAGGATTAGTATGAAATTGAACTTTAATGCCACGGGGATGACATTTGGTTCAGTTTTATTGACGACACACAGGTGTTCTTTTTCTCTGCTTCTTTTTCCCCCGCTGCTCTAATGAATATAGATTGTGTAGCCTGAAGTTCATCCACTACAGTCCTCACTGTGTGTCGATACCATAAGCATGTTTTTAAATGTCACTCATACTGTAGATATTGGCTGTATTGAAGGATAAGAACTTAAAGAGGCTGAACAATCCGATGTGTTTGTTATGAATTCCTACAAATGACTTAAAGGTCTCATATTATATTAGGTGAGATTTTATGTTTGTTTTTTTTATTAATGAAGGTCTGAGTTCAACAGTCAACAGAGAAATACACATAACAGCCTGTGTCAGAAACTGAGCCTTAAAACCAGCTGTTTTGTAACTTTGTGATGTCACAACGAAGCTAAAATCTGATATTTGTCTATTAAGAAACCAGCCAGCCAATCGGAAGAGACGCTCAGAGCATCCTGACTTACCTGTTGTAACTAGAGCTCCAGAGAGAAGCCAAGAGTAAAATGTAAAATATAGGACTATTAAAGCAGAAGTAAGCGATCCGGTCGTTTTGGCTAATGCTGCGTTCCAGGCAGGCTTTTGAAACCGTAAATTACAGCTTCAAGTCACGACTTACGACTTTGTAGCGTTCCAGACAACCCACTCGTGTTTTTCCGACCTGTTTTACCTGTGAAAGTCACTATAACGGCCACTCGTAACTTCTGACCCGTGAACTCGTACCAGATCGAACTGGTACCACTTCACAGGTCGGAAAATCACGAGTTACGGGTTGCCTTGAACGCACCATAACGTCTTGTCAGCCGATGGAGTTAGCAGCCCCCGCCCTCGTCATGGATCTATTGGTCCTCGTCCCTACGTCACCACATTCACGCGCATCCCTTGGCTGCACACACAGCCCTTCATGCCGTTCTCTCTCCTCATTGGATAAAACTTGTAGGATACGAGAAAAGTTTTCTCCTCGGCTCAGAGCAGAGCAGAGTGACTGAGAGACCCGTGTTTCGGTCCAAACACTCTATGTAAGTGATTGCTGTCGGAAGATAGAACTATTTAAGACTTATATTAACACAAAAATATCGCTTACTTCTGCTTTAATATTACTATTTAATTATATCAACCATTTACATTTGCAGTATACATAACAAACTTGTTATCAGCTGTCACAGCTTGTCATCCTTTGTTTGAAGACTCCGGATAATGAATGAATAAATGCTTACAGAAGCTTTTTTTTTTTTTTTTTGCAGTGAGCTGTCCCTGCTCTGCGCCTCTGGATTATAGATTGGGCCTTTAACAATCAATGACAGTGTGGTTGTCAGAACAGATTAGTGGCATAAGCTCCAGTGTATGCCTTTATAATACTCTTCACACTGTAACTCTCAGAAGCAATAAGACGCGGCAGCTTAGTGCAGCTACAGCTAATGTTTGTCACCTTATTGGTTCCCATCGAAACGTCGTCGCCTTTGAGTTCATTTCCAACCCGCCGGCGTCAGAGTCAGAGTTGCGCGCTTTGAGGATTTCATTTGAGGTTATTTTTTCAAGTGACATTTTTGTGAAGAACTTGACATTTTGATCAGATTGATAAAAAAAAAGAAGATTATTTTGACAGCCGAGTTCTCAAATCAGGCCGGGGGGAGACGAGCCTCAGCAAAGGGAATACAAACAATGTTTTAACTCACCCTTGTTCTTTCAACACCAATCATCCATCCATCCTGCATGTTTTCCACGGCAGGGGGCTCACCATCTGTTGTAATCACGCCAGAGCGATGCCCTTCCATTTACATTTTCCGTGTTTATTGAGGTGTGAGGCGCTGGCATGCAGATGCCATTATTCTGCCTCTCGCTGGCTGATTTCCCAGCCCGCTCTGCTGATAGAGGTGAGCCGACGACAGCCCCCGTGCAAGACGAGCGTGGGCTTGTGGGCAACAAGTGTAACACAGTAATTATGAGGAACGGACAGCAATCAAGCCCGGACTTGGATGTTCAGGCTGCACGCCGTGTGACATCCCGCTTTCTATTTAGAGAATCGATGGGGAATGTGGCGTTTTATGTAAAAAAGCTCTGGGTGGATCGGCAGCCAGGATTTAGAGGCTGAGGTTCACAGGAAGATTTCTTTTGTTTTATTTTCCGAGTCTGACTCAGCTCTGCTCTCTTTAGTTTTAATCAAAGGATTAAAAATAAGTTGGAAGTTGTTCTTCTCCTGCCAGAGCACGCTGACGTGAACGCTCGGCGGGGAGCGGCTCTTTCATGTCGCCCCTGTGTGACCTGCTTGTTTCAATTTGCTGCTCAGTGTGAAGCTCTTTTTAATGTGGCTTTAGAAAAGTGCTTAATGCATAAAAATGATTATTGTTGTTATGAATATAATAATCTCGGTTTATTTTCTTTATACAGCTATTTTGCCATCAGTTTCATCTTTTTATCTCCATGTTCTGCTGAAGTTGAAAGTCTGCTTTCACTGTTTCACCTGCAGTATGTAGGGACTGGAATGACAGGCTTATTGATACTAGTGCTACTACCTATTGGTATCATATTAGTCCTATAATCAGTAATCCAGATTTTGAAAGGATTCATTCACAGGTGTCTAACCCATCAATATCTGGCTATAAGTTTGCCTATTTATCTGAAAAATGAGCTGTTATGTTGGGTTTGAGCTCTTGATACATATTTTTATAGTGGTTTTATGAAACATGTCCACATTGCAGTTTGGTTCTGATCCATAGTTGTATATAAAACTGCTGGTAACCAACCAGAATGGCCAGAAAAGTAAAAACCTGAGCCAGTCACTCACTGTTGCACCACCTGCAGAGATTAGTTAGGTAACGGTTGTGTAATAATGAGGTGTCACGTCATACATTGTAGTTTAGTTTAATCCTCATGAGAGGAAATGTTTAATACAGCCCTATCTGACAGGAGTTTTCACCGAGTTATGTAAATGCAGGTAGCACAACGACACGGTTTCTGGCCCTGATCTGTCGCTGGTTGTATGTAACTGTAGCTGATCATGATTTGACATCATTTGTCATGTTATTCCTGGAATCGGAGCCATGGAGGGTGAAAATATCATTACATCAGAGGTCAGACCACAGGACAGGTGTTATCAGATATACTGACAGTGCAGCCGGTGTCAGTGGTAAAGTGTGAGAGTATTGTATGAGTTTGGGAGGACTCTTGTCTAAACATGTTATTTTCCAGGTGAACTGACCACACAGGCTGGTGCTCGAGGGAGAGGGCCTGTTTTTTTTGTTTTTTTGTCTGTGTTGTATAAGAGCAGTGAAGCTCAAATCCTGTTGTGTCACAGCTTTTTGCATAACTCACACTTTGCACTCTGGTGCATTGGAAACACAAGCTTGGAAAATATTGATTTGAACCCATCTCGGTCTGCTGAGGATCCATGCAAGCATGCACGCAGGCGATTAGAGTTCAAGATCTGACACATGCCTGGGCAAAAAAATGGGCCAATCAAACCGCACATGGGCGCGTGGAATTAAATCCATCTCGGGTAATTTAATGAAATTCAAGCGTCTCGTCCTCACAATTCTCACCCCAATTAAAGATGGAAAAAACGGAGGGAGGGAATTATTAAAAGAACAGTTGGGCATAAGTGGAAATCAAAGAAAGCCCCCGTTTCCTGGCTCCCTTTTGAAAAATGGATGTCAGTGGAACTTTGTTAGCAAAGGTTAACGCGGTCATTAGGATTCAGTCGGCAGCACCTTTAATTTATTCCTGGAGTGGTGTCATTCATTTATGGATCGGTTCCATATTGAGGGTAATGGTGGTGGCCAGATTCCCACTGCTGAATTATCATTTAGGACAATGGTGTGTCTTAAGACCAGACACTTAACTCAGCGTCTTTGTCTCTGACTCACAGGACAGGTCTGGGATCAGCAGCAGCAGCAGCAGCAGCAGCATCTACTCTCTCACAGATGCACAAACTGAATCTATGCAGTAGGCCTGCAGGATATCTGATGTGCAATGACACTGTTCAGTATCACGATGGAGATATGACTTGCTATAAATGAATAAGCAAATATTCAGGTGTGCATGAATAACCATACAGTTCCTGTGTCAGTAATCGAGGTGCACTGCAGACGAGTGAGTTTGGAGCTGATGGAAACGCACCTAAACCGAGTCGAGTAGAGCTGTAACTGTGTAGTGGAAAAGGATGCAAAGTAATAGTAACTGGTAGATTATGTTGATTTATGTTGCAAGAGTGCATTTTATCACAGTATGTTTACTTGCACATGTTGGCAAAACTGCAACTATTTAAATGGGCTCTATGCACAGCTCCACTACTTCCTGAATTTCTGAAAGGCAGCTCCCAAACTGATGAATCCAGGTGTGTCTGACCTATGTGACTACTCAGACACACCTGGATTAATCAGTTGGTCCAATAATGTAAGACGGGAAATAAAGGAGCTGCCTTAAAGCAGATATCAGTGGAATGTTTTTGTTAATATAAGTCCTAAATAGTCCTATTTTCCGTCAGCAATCACTTACATGAAGTATTTCAGCCTAAACACGAGTCTCTCCGTCACTCTGCTCTGCTGTAACCCGAGGAGAAAATTTTCCTTGTGGGATACAAGTGTTATCCAATGAGGAGAGAGAACGGCATGAAGGGCTGTGTGTGCAGCCAAGGGATGCGCGTGAATGTGGTGACGTAGCACGAGGACCAATTGATGCCTGACAAGGGCGGGGGCTGCTAACTCATGGTGCGTTCAAAGAAACTCGTACTTTGTGTTTTTCCTTCCTGTGAAGTCATACCAGTTCGATCTGGTACGAGTTCACGGGTCGGAAGTTACGAGTGGCCGTTATAGGGAACTTTCACAGACAACAGGATGGTAAAAACACGAGCTACGGGTTACCTGGAACGCTACCAAGTCGTAGTTGTGACTTGAAGCTGTAACTTACGGTTTCAAAAGCCTGCCTTGAACGCAGCATTAGCCGAAACGGCCGTGAAGCTGATATCTGCTTTAAGTTCAGGAAGTAGTGGAGCTGTGCATAGAGCCCATTAAAATTGGTCTAGAAAGGCTCTTTGACCTAAATTGTCTGTTTTTCAATTTTAGATTTAAGATCGTGATAAAATCGAGATCGTTATTTTATTTTTCAAAAACCGTGATATGATATTTTTGCCATATCGCCCACCCCTATGTCAGAGCAAATACAATATATCGATTGTTGGATGTCTCTTGTTGTTGTTGTTACGTTACATTTAGGCCTTGCGGTGTAGCTGTAGGTTACAGGCATGTAAATAAAATGCACTCATCAGTGATGAAACCTAAATGTAACGTAGTCATCACATTTCAGGCAACCTTTATGATGTGTTTATCCTGCATGTAGACACGGCCATGGCGATGACCAAAGGATTAATTGTGCAGCCCGACTCTGCAGTCAGTAAAACCTTATGTCTGGAGGTTTAACACACCTGACTCTTTGACGACGCTGCTCACTCTTCATTTTCACTTTCCTCCCGCAGTAAAAAACCAAGAAACAACAACAACCACACGTCGTCGGCCCCGGCTGGTTGACGCTCAGGAAAATGCAAAGGCGTTTTTGTTGATGCCCACGTCTCTCCTACTGATTAATGGCTGGAGGTGGAGGACCCATGTTGTGGCTTTGATGAGGCAATTTGTACAGTTCTGCAAGAAAACAATGGCAGTTCATTTTATTGCAATGCGTCTCCAGGGAGACATCAGCGCGGCTGCTACTGCGTACAGTGAGGAGTTTAGCCCAACAATAAATCAAAAGATGCTGGTGTGCCAGGGAGGGGCGGCGTTACATCTCACTCTTTAATGGCCTATTTGCTGCTTGTAGCTCCATTTGGATGCAGAGTTTGAAGCCGTCGTCTTACAGTATTCAGTTATGAATACAAAGCCGGGGACTGTTAACGCTGCTGCTTTTCATGCCTCCCTCTGGGGCGTGCAGGAAGCCAGCAGTGGATCATTTAACCGTCGTGTTTCTAAACATCACATTTTCCAGATGAACAAAACAGCAGCGGCGAAGCCCGGGAGTTACAATTACAAGAGTAAAAGGCTTGATGCTCGTCAATAACAAAAAACTTATCAATAAAGCACAATCATGTTCATTCCAGTAGCAATTACACCGCATGAGCCATTTGTTAGCCTGATAGACACAACCAACCAAGACACACTGTGGTTACTCCCTCTCTCTCTAATATAATAGAAACAATGGACTTCCTGTGCTGTCTTTACATTTTATAAAGTTGTAGGTGGATCAACTAGTTGTAAAAGAATCAGTTTGAATGTTCAAAGTCAGTTCTCTGAGCAAAAAATTGTAAAGAAAATCAGCTTTTTCAACCGTTTTGACTTCGGTTCAGACAAAATAAAAACATGTATTTATTAGAAAAGGCTCAATATTTAGCAGATAGTTTGGTTTCATAAGTTTTATAAGTCATCAGGGTCGTCATGAGAACAGACAATTGGTATTTGTTTTTTTTTCACAGTACAGTAAGTCGTAGCTGCCGGAGATGTAATTCCTCCAGGACTGACGAAGGCGGTGCAATAAAGCATCCCAGTCCGACATCAGGAGGCAGACACGGTAAACAATAACCACAGAATGATTAATAGCAGCTGCGGCAGCGAGTGCCAGAGCAGCAACAGGTCCACTGTGACATCACGTCAGGGGGGGAAAAACTAAACAAATGCACCAAGACTGCTGCTGCTGTGTGTGTGTGTGGAGGCATTTTGAATTTGGTACAGATCAGCAGACAACCAGGAATGTAAAATGAAAACATTGTGCTAGTTTTTATTTGCTGTTGTGTTATCAAATTTGATATAAAGAATTGTAAAACTTAAGTGCGGAATAGAAAATATTTTTTATATAGTGACATCAAGTTCCCAGAGAAGACATGACATCACATTTTGTGTTCATTTAAAAGTTACATAAAACTAAATAGAATCAAACACTGACAGTGACATTTCTGTTTCATAAATACAATTCACTGACAGTTGAATAATCAATCAATCAATGAATCAATCAATCGATAGAGTTGTTATTTCATTTGCTTATATAGCATTAATGTAATTAGGTATTTTGCTTGACTGAACCACACAGCATCAGTCAACAATCGCCAACAATATTAAATAGATTCATAGTGGAAAAAGTCTAAAATTGCCCAGTGGAGTTTGATAATCTGCTGTAATTAATTCCATTAATAAAGTGCAAAGTGGTTCTTCAAAGTTCAGTGTTTACCTGAGGGGTAAGCAGCCTCCAGTGAGCAGTGGGTTTAAACTTGAAAGGAGAAGTGATGCAGGAGGAGTGCGTTATAAAGAAACTGATGGACTGAAGCTCTTTTATTGTTGCTGGTGAGGAACAAATTTTTTTCTATATAGATATACTATATATAGATATATACAGTATAATAAGAATATCTTCTCAGGAGAGTGTAAAATATGTGTATTTTAAGTCATGTGTAACGTTGGGCGTCTCTCTGTCAGTAACATTAAGTGTTGGGATGGCAGGCAGATGCACACTGTATACGTTCCTGTCAGCCCTCATTGCAGACACAGAGGCGCAGTGTAATCTTGGAATAGCACGAGTTGAAGAGGAGCCAAACGCACAAGAGTCGATGTCACCCACATAAAAATATATGACATATAAAATTATATGGCAACCATCAATCAGTGTTACTAGTTTTTTTCTTGCCTTGGGGCTCCTACTTGAAACGGCACCGTGTGTCACGTTGACACGGAGCAAATGAAAGGCAAATTCAACATAAAGTGTTGGTGCGGTTGTTGCTCCACGAAGCCTCCAGAGCAGCTTCAGTTCGGCGCTCCTGGATATGGATCCACATGCGACCTGCAGAGGAGGAACACCTGCACTCACTTACTCAGGTGTTTCCTTTCATCCGTCACCGGTTTCGATTCTACACTTCCCGTCATTACTATCATGATCATCATTTGGTGAGTTAATGACGGGCGGTGGGAGACTTGGCGTGCTGTAGCAGCCGGCGCGATAGTGAATTAACTACAGCAGCCAGGAGTTTGGAGGTAGGGCTGTGTGTCGCTTTGGCCCACATTATGAAGATCAGTTGGCACCATCAGCGCCAGATAACCAGCGTCTGCAGCCTGATGAATATTGATTATGTAAATGCGACTCCGGAGCGGCAGTATTTCATAGCCTCGTACTGTAGGTGGTTTGATTAAAGCTTCCAGGAGTCAACAAGGTGAGGGAGCTGCTGCTGATGCTGAGTTTGCATATCTGTATGTGTTATTCTCCAAATGCACATTGCGGTGACAGATTCAGCTGCTAATGTTTCCATGTAAAAAAAAAAGAAGAAAAAAAAGGAAGGGGGGCAGCGAGCAAGCATTAGTGCTTGTGCCAGGGCCATCATTACCGTGTTAGTGCAGGATATATGAGCAGCAGCCATCAGCACAGTGTACAGCAGGTCCACTTGATTGACTTCTTGGACTTTCCATGTTTTCGGGGGCTGTGCGAGCCGACAGGAGTCAGCAGCCCGGCTGAACCCAGGCATCTGATTGGAGATGTGCAGAAAGGCCCAAAGAAAGAATCAAAGCTTTACATGTGTTAAAAAAAGAGGTCTGGGTTATGTCTTATTTCTTCTTCATAAAGACCCAAAACATGTCCAGTTCATTTCTCTACATAAACAGTGTTGCTTGTAGTTGTCAAAGCATAAGTACAGACAATTAGCACATTTGCAAACACGTCCTAATCACCATTAAAAGCTCTGAGCTGGGACCCTCAGTGCTCCGCTGTGCAGCAGTTCATCCCTTCAGCTGTGATGCTCATATTAAGGGAAACAACTCCAGAGCAGTGTGAAGCCTTACCAGAGGAGGAAAAAGGCTGTTTATTTCTTTTGATGGACATTTAAATGAGATATTGTGTACGGTATTTATGTTTCAGAAATACTTGAACCTGAGCCCTGCTGTACCATGATGACAGCTGTCACATCACATCTATAAAGGGTGAGTATTAGAGGCCTACCTACTGCTGTGTGTTTATTTCGTCTTCTTCTTTTAACGCAGTGTATTAGTTGTGTGTTGGTGCTGATTCAGCTTGGAGGATGCAGTAGCAGTAATGTATTACATTGAACAGAGAAGTGAGGGTAGCCTCCACTAAATGATATACAATCATACACACTGTAAACATCAGAAACTCATCTGTGTCTCTGCAGAATAAGCCGATACCAGTGTGTGTTACAGTATTAAAGCTACTACTATGCCTGCATGGATGTGATATGATTATTATTGTTGTTGTAAGGTCTGGTTCATGTTAAACCCTTTGAAAAAGATGAATGAATAGTAGAGTTGTGGGTAGGTAGTTGCGCTGGCTGCTATTTTTCAATCTTTTTATAATATTTATTGGCTGCAATCTCTCTATTATGCACTTTATGCACTATCTATCTACTATCTATCTATCTATCTATCTATCTATCTATCTATCTATCTATCTATCTATCTATCTATCTATCTATCTATCTATCTATCTATCTATCTATCTATCTATCTATCTATCTATCTATCTATCTATCTATCTATCTATCTATCTATCTATCTATCTATCTATTCTATCTACACTGCAAAACTCAAAATCTTTCCAAGAATATTTGTCTTATTTCTTGTAAAAAATGTCTCATTTCTAGTCAAAACTAATCTCTTTCCACTTAAAATAAGACTCATCACCTAAAAATTAACTTGTTTTTAGATCATTTCACTTGTTTCAAAGAAATTTTCACTTGAAATAAGTAGAAAAATCTGCCAGTGAAAGGAAGTTTTTGTGCTCGTAATAAGGAAGAAAAACTTGCTCACTAGCAGATTTTTCTACTTATTTCAAGTGAAAATTAGTTTGAAACAAGTGAAAATGATCTAAAAACAAGTTCATTTTTAGGTGATGAGTCTTATTTTAAGTATAATGAGATTGTTTTGACTAGAAATAAGACAAATATTCTTGGTACAATATTTGAATTTTTGCAGTGTATCTATCTATCTATCTATCTATCTATCTATCTATCTATCTATCTATCTATCTATCTATCTATCTATCTATCTATCTATCTATCTATCTATCTATCTATCTATCTATCTATCTATCTATCTATCTATCTATCTATCTATCTATCTATCTATCTATCTATCTATCTATCTATCTATCTATCTATGATTGGTGGAGAGAATTATAAGAGGGAGCGGTAACAGACATCTTATCTAAGCATCATTAAAAAAAGAAAAGGCAGGTTTTCTGTAGAATCATAGGTGGGTTTAGCTCCTTTAGTTGATAGAAAATAAATGAAATATCAAAACTGGACAGATACATCATAATTAGAATGTTTTCCTCCAGTGGCTGTCTCCTTGTGTCTGATCAGTTTCACCAATTCCAGACTGCAGATCTAGATGAGGACGTGTTGTTGTGTTTTTCTTTTCTTTTCCTCTTCCAAAGCGGGCTCATGATGGAAGTGACAGGGGAGTGAGGCTGCGAGCCAGACCAATGTGTGTGGTTTGTTTTCACTCAGAGATGCTGTTTCTCCCTCTCAGTCATTAGTTGTTATTCTCAGTGAGGCTGCCTCTGAATGGTCGCTGACAGCATAGTAGTAGCAGGCTAACCTTTTATAGAAATAACAAAAAAATCCAAAGTAACAATGTACTCATTTAGTTCACAGACCTACACAAAAGGACGTCAAAATGAGAATCTGGAAGTGCGATTTTTCACAACATTGAACCCCGAGCAGCAAAGGGAATGAGTGTCGCAGGAGTGAAGGGGTGAATACTGAAGAGAAACAGAGACGCTGTGAAGAATAATATTCTGTTTTTGCACCCCACTCATCCTCCGTGTCGCTCTATGCATAAATGAATACAGATAGCTGGGTGGAAATCAGTACAGCTAAGAAGTTGCTTGGCAAAAGATGTTGCTGCTATCAGTCCCCTCAGCCACCGTCCAACCCTGCATACAAAACCTCCCCCCACACACACACACACACACACACACACACACACATACTCATCACTGTGTCTCGCCTAAACAATCACTTTGGCTGATATTTCCTCTCGCAATTGCTTTTCTCCATCCATTCATCACCCATACAATTTTTTGCTGGAAATATGTTATTACTGCATGCAGATTCCTGGGTGTTGTTGGGTTTGCATATTGACCAAACTTGCGTACGTCATCATGAAATCACAAAGTTTTTTTGCGAATGAACAGACTTTATTTCTACGTATAATGCGGCGGCGGAGAGATTATAGTCCGGCTGACAGGCTGTCAGGATCCACCGCGTAGCGCCGTAAACCCCTTTCCAGGAAGGTGAAAAACTAAAAAAAAAAAAGAAGAGAGTTCACCTGTCATTTTCATCAAAATGAAAAATCTGCGGTGGCTCCTGAGAGAATACATTAGGAGGGATAATAAAGGTGTCGGAGAGCACCCTGGGGGATTTTCTGGGGATAACGGTATATTTTCTGGTCCATAAATTCTAACGCCGCCCCATAGATGAGCATGGTTTTTGGGATATAGAGTACGTGTACAGAAAAAAACACCTTTATATAAATAAATAACATTATAAATGCAGATATAAAACAGATTTTTCAAAGCTGTTAAACGCCTCCGTGAATATGACAACAGCAGGTTTGTCTCTAATTTAGCCTGGATGATTAAAACTATAAAATAAAGCAGCATCTGTTCCTATTTAAAGTTCTTCCTCAGGCTTCAGTGTTAAAAAGTGTAAAACAATATACTCTGTAAGTTTCCTCCCATCTTGTCAGCTCTCTTGTCATTTCAATCCTTAACTGGAAACCCAGAGTGCTTGACTGAAACATCTCATTTTCACTTTCAACCGGAGTCGTCGCTCACCTGAGTTCTTGATTGGTTTGGCTGAACCGTCCCCAAAGTGTGATGACCCACAGGAAGCTCCCACAAGGTGTTAGTGAGGTCAGGTTACCTGAAAACAAAACACCTCAGGTGTTACAGAGGCATAAAGCATCTTTTAAACCAGTGTTTCTCAACCAGCAGTACTTGGACCCCTAGTGGTACATGGTGTAAATGCAACTGGTACTTAAAACAACCTTTACCTTTACAGACATTTATCATTTACTTAAACAGTGACTGGAGCCATCATTATTACCTAAAACTGTAGAAGCTAAGCTAAGCTAATTGGCATTTTTTCCCCAATCCCATATGTTTAAATGGGAAATCGGTCGTATTTTGATAAGAAACCACTTGTTGATGGTTTTGATTCACTCTCCTTTTGCATTACGCCGTTACTGCAAACTCAACACTTCCTGTGTTCTTTTTAAAGCATTAACCAATCAAATCATTAAAACTCACAAAACTTGCAATGTTCAGTGTACAGCGATATGCAATTAATGATGCAGTTAAAAATGATACTTCTATTTCTGTTGTATTGGGACTTTGTGGTAGTGGTGGGGCGATGGAGGGGTCTGAAGGGTTGCTAAGCGTTTTTAGATTTAGAAGAAGACATTTAACATTGATGCAAAATTATAAAACAGATCAAAGTCTGAATATATGAAATCAATGAGACTCTAAAGCAGCATTAAAACAGCACTAGACGCATAATGAAACATTAAAAGCTCATTAAAAAAGGTGCGTTTTAAGCAGGGACTTGAAGGTTGGGAGGTGTGTGTGTGTGTTTGAAGTCTCTGATGGGTGAGAGTGAGCTCCAGAGGGTGGATAAGCAGATGTGAGGATGTATTGAGGTTTACTGAGAGTTGCTGTTGCAGTAGATTAGTCTGGATGTGATAAAAAAAGTCTTCATGACTGTATCACCCTTCAACAATAGACCGAGTGAGTCAGTTTGATGTCATTGAAAGGTGAAGAATGTCTTCTCATATCCATAGCTACGGAGTAAATGAGTAAATCATCTGTATGCTTGGACCAAGGTCTTGTAATGCTGCTGATATTCTGTTTGTTCAAATGGGTTTCAAAGGAACTGATCCAAAAAGAAAAGCCCTTGTGTGCAATATTTATCATTTAGAGTAAAAGCTACTTGATTTAAAGCTGGAATCCAGGGTGTGAACAGACTGACCCATCTGAATTTCCCTGTTCAGAGCGTACTGAACGAGTAAAATACTACTAATAACAATAATGATATAATATAATAAATCCTGAAATAGAATTTCTAACCAGGATTAGATGCATCGTTCATGCGTTCACTTAAATAGATTAAAATCTGGATTATCCCAGTGGTCACCCACGTTTATCTTGTTCATGCTTCAAGTTTAGCAAAGTAAACATCGCTCTGACAGAATAGTTAATTCATATCCGAACCCAGTAGCATAAATGATCATAGCTACATTAAATTATGTTAATGTAGGAGGTTTAAAGACTGTGTTGCATCAGACAGACCCACCACAGCATCGTATTCTGGTCTGTCTGAGTGTCCCATGTGTGTTTTCATCTGCAGCTTCACAAACCTCAGGATTTGTGCTTTTTTTTCCCACACTGCACTACATTAAAAAAAAAAGATCTTGTATTCAAAACACAAGTGAATAATGTGCCGCACAATGCTTTCCTTAGATTTTGAAGGCGACTGTCGAAATACTGTCTGATGATTATGGGATAATATGTTCAAAGCTGCTAACACAGTTTTATATATTATCACAACAACAGATTGGAGACTCTTTATTACCTCTGTATCATTCTGCTGCTTTGTGATTATGCATACGTCGACTAAAAACAAATGTTTGCCCATCTTTTTGATTAGCTCTCAATTGTTTGTGATGAGATTCTGTCAGGGAGTCAGTTACAAGGAGGAGGCTCACAATGCAATCACAACCCATGTCTAATAAGCAGCTTTGTCTCAAAGCTCCAAAGCCAGAGTGCGCCGCGCCCGCATGCAGCTGCTGCAGCGACACAACCGAACCCATGTTGGATTTAGTCAATAGCTCATTTACTGAGCAAGGCCAAATAACTGTGTGGACACTTGAAAGTCAATGGCCTGCAGCCTTCACCTCCTGCGTCAGGCTCCTCCGCAGCAGATGCCTGTCCAACCTGGCTGCAGTGATTCAGCACATTCACTCACAGGAGCGTCGGTGTCGAAGGCCGACGCTGATGTTGCGTGACAAGGTCTGTGGCTCAGAGTCAGCGTTTTCAGTTTCTACCAAAAGGTGTCGGATGGAGGTTGAGGTGTAGGGTCAGTCAGACCTGTCAGGCTCACACCACACCACACATCGGGTCTGGAAAGAGCTGCACTTCCATTACTGCAGGATCTTTGTCATGTTGAAAGTTGAAACTGACCGCTGAGTTAAAGGTGTACCGTCTAAAAATACTCTAGAATCTAGATTTCAAATCGTATGAGCCCCAAAAACTGTCCATTAAAGGAGAATTCCAGTCATTTTCTAAATAACGCTCTACAGCTCCAGGTCCCCGAGTGCAACCATAGGAAAAGACTCGAGAAAAATATGTGCAGCCAGGACCTATAGCTCTCCTCCTGCTAGCTGCTCTACACTGCAGTTAAACAGCAAAGTAATGGGGGCAGCTCTTCTTACTGTGCCTCTATAATGCTCAAAATATCACTACACATGCTTTGCAACATCCACCAGTTCCTTACCACACAACACTGACTGTATATAAACTAAAGAGCAGTGCTACATGTGCTACATCTCTTCAACATCTTAGAATCTAGATTAAAAAGCGCTTTAAATAAATAAAAGCCCTGCTGTTGGTGATTGTAGTCCTGCAAATCATCTGAGAAATTATTTAGTCTTTCTTCTTCCTATAAGTGTTTATAAATCCTGCTAAGTGAAACTCCTCGGGGTGCCATGTCATTTTGCATCGGTTGTGTTTGTCTGTCGAATTATCTTTTTGTGTGCCTGTGAAATTGACTGACTGTTACTCAAGTTTTATATTTTCTATCTCTCTTTGTCCTCTGCTGTTTTCATTGTGTCATCTTTGGTGTGCAATTAGGAGCAAACAAGATGTGTTGAAGGTAGACATCTGTAGACATTTAGGTATTTTGCACTGATTTGAGATTGTGTAGTCCCCATGAGTCATTGATGAACTCGCTTTAATCAACCATGGAAACTATTGTTATCTGGAGCTCCAATCAGCAGCGTGTGTGTGTGGTGGAGCTATTTTTAGAGCGCTGCTGATTGTTCTACGGGACGGGTGTAATTACTGGTGATCAGGTGACCAATCAGCTCCAACCTGCACCTTGATGTTGCTTATTGGCTGGTCTGTATGGAGATATCCATGTGTTTGTGTCGATATCGCCTTCTGCCTTTTTCTTTCACCACAAAGCTTTCTTGAAACGCTGTCTCTCTTTTGTCTGAGTAGAGTGTGTGTTGATAGAGGGAAGGATGGAGGACAGAAGCTAATGTGCTCTGAGTGACGTTGGGTTAAATAAACTAGATTGACTTGTTTGAAAAACAGATTTTTAAGCTGTTGCTCTGCCTCCGAGGAAACGCACTCGCCACTCGTCTCTGACAGCTGGATGCTTCCGCTTGCACATCACAACGTACACTTAGTGTCAACGCACAGCGAGAGGATGGAGGATGCAGGTTGGACCGGGTGGTGGAAACGTAGAGCTGAAGGTTTCCATCGATTATCCTTCACACTTTGAACACAGCTCTCTCTGCTGAACACCAACTTCATGGCATCCGTGTTCCTCCTCCATTTTCTATCTTCTTCATTTCTTCCTGGTAGTCCGACTCTACTCAGTAAGCATTTAAGCACATTCGAAATGAGTTGTGCTGATGAAACAGTGACAGTATGAGAGGAGGAGACACTTTGATTCATTCATTACAGTATTAGCTGCTCTGTGCACATCGAATCAGAGACGGATCATTCACACTGACGTGTTCTTTGGAACAAGAGTTAAAAAAAACAACTAATAGCTGATTGACGCCTTCCTCGTCAGCTCTCCGTCTCATGAACACGTGTGTTGTGCACATTTCATTTCGTTTCATTGCAGCGACGCATCAACCACCTAGAGGTTGTGTGTGTGTGTGTGTGTGTGTGCGTGGCATTTTGATGTGCTGTTTCCCGCCGACAGGTTCGGGATAATCACTTCACGACTCCCATGAAATTTCCTAATGAGCCTTTCGTTGAATGTCAATCCGCCTTTACCTGGGTGGAGCGCAGCTGCATGGATTCATCCAGACTCTTCCCCCCTCCCTCACCCCCTCCTTCCTCCTCCTCCTCTTTCTACTTCTCCTTCTTCTTCAGCTTCTTCTCCTTCTTCTATTTTTTCACTTCGCTTGCTGATTTGACAGATGTTTTTTCTTAATTTTATCCCAGGCTATTTCCCGAGGTTCCATCTGGTGCTGCTGAGAAACAGGGGCTGATGGGAGCAGCCAGTCAGACACAAACACAACACACACACACATACACATATACACATGCAAATCAAATACTTGCAATACACCTGGGCCCAGCCAGCGTTCTGTTTTCTGCGACTCCCCCTGAAGGTTTATGTACACGTTGTGCGTGCGGATACATTTCTACAGAGCTGAAGAAGCATCAAATAATAATAGTAATACACACTTCTGCTCCACTGGTGGAACCAATGAGCAGAGAGCGTGTTTGTCCTTGCATGTGAACGAACACATCAGCTGCTGCGTGACCCAGCTAAGAGGACGCGTCACCGGAGGATTCACCTTCCTAACCGCAAAAAAAAGCCAGACGGAGGATTTTCCCCTCCAGCCATCAGCTGTGTCTGATCAGCTGCAGTGGTTGGAAATGATAAACATGTGCTAATATGTGATCACATTCACCTCTCGCACTGGAGGGGACAGGATCAAATCCACCACAGGTCCGGTCCGGTCTGGTCTGGTCTGGTTTTGAAGCTCCTTGGTTTTCTTGTTGCATCCACAGACTGGAAATGAGGATGGATGTCATGTCACCCACAGGTTTCTGAAGCTCAGAGTGAGCTGTTCCTGCCGCTGACATCGTGCTCACACCTGACACTCACTCAGCTAATCCAAAAATAGGAGGAGGCTGGCGTGTGTGTGTGTGTATGTGTGTGTGAAGCTGAGACAGTGGTTGTGACAAGTCGTTGTCAGCCTTAAAACTCAGAATGTGTAACTTTTCCATGAGAAATGAGCAGACCCACGTTAAATATTTAGGGGCGTCGTATGGCAGACACCACATATACAGAGTGCATGTCATTCTCCCTCCTCATTAACTTGTCTCTTCTGACTATCCTATCATTAAAGGGATAGTTCAACATTTTGGCAAATTGGCCCATTGCCATAATCCCTATAGTTTTAGCAGTAGGTTTAATTGTGGGTGCAAGATATTTTTAGAACGGCAAGCAGAGCCGTGAGCTGCTCAGAGCTACGCTACGGAGGCTAATGGGATTTCTTGGTTTCCCTCAAAAACACAAACACATCAAATACACAACCAACAACTCCAAAACACTCTGGTGGACAAGTTGTGACCTGCACATTCACCACGCTATGAGATAATAACACAACGTTATGAGACAGAGTTGTTTTAGAGGCAATGCAGAGACTGCTTGCTGAAAAAAAGCCTGGTTTTTGGAGTTGGTTTCATCCTTCAGCCTTGGGCTTTACCACTTTCACACAGCACTCACATAAAAACCAGCGTCCTCTGGCTCTCTGTCGCCGTCGTCTGCCGGCACATGATCGTCACTGCCGATGCACAATGAATCCTTGGAATAGACGATGAAGGACTAACCTGCTGGTGGACGACCTCCTTTTTGAAGGAGTCTAGCCACTGTTACGCAAATGTTTTTTTTAAAATCACCCCCTGAAGTGTGTTGTGACCTCTGGTTTGGGACAAAGCTGCAGAGGACGACGTTCCTGCTTCAATTCAATGGGTTTGTGTGTTAGAGCGAGGGGAGCAGATAAAAGATCGTTGCACAGTTGTGTGATTTAGCTGTAAGTTTTAAATTGCCTCCCCCTCACTGGACATAATAAGTTGAAAGCAGCTCAAAGTGGATGTTAATGGTAGGTGCATGCGCCCTGAAAAACTAGACAATTATTGTGCATGTCTTAGAAGACACGTCTTTCCCTTTCTCTCCGCACATATTCAAGAGTGTTTCTTTTTTTCCCCTCTCACTCCTAGTGGTAGAAAGAGAAGAAAGGCAGACCAATTACAGTGAGTGATTTTTCTATTTGGGCTCTTCCAAGAGTAAGAGCTTTCTTTTCTTCTCCAGCGTGTTTTTGTTAATGTTGTGCCGTGGGCAGTTTGGTTTTTGTCCTCCTCCAAGTACAGATTATTCCTGCTTTGGGATAACTTGTTAGTTTTCGCTGTGCAGAGCTTGTCCTCCTTCCACCCCGCAACAGACGTTTTATTTCTATTTTATTTGCACATCCCTTTATGATCTGTAGGTTGCGTTGCTCTTCAACTGTTGGTGGTGGTGGTGGTGGTGGTGAGGGAGGGGGGTTAACGACAGCTTTAATCCTATTGATCCAGAAAACCGATCCTTCCTAATCCTGTGAACATGAAAGTTGGCCATTGTGATGAAGGAGCAGCAGCAGCTTTAGAAGTTCCCCGCCAACAGCCACGAGCCGCCACGTCAGGTTCGACCGGCGTTTTAGCAGTCAGTTCTCTAAGAATCTATTATTTGTCTCCTCCTATTCTTTTTTTTGAACGTGCTGTTGTTGCAGACTCAGACAGAGAAAAGAGATGAAAGAGCATTTTCAGATGAGCCTCAGGGAAACAGTCTGACGGTCCGACTTCACTCGCCTGCTTCCCACTCTGCCTCTCACTTACCCACCTTGTGTTGTTGCCTCTTACTCTCCGTCTCTCTGTTGCACTCTGCACACTTACACCCTCCTTTAAAGCGATAGTTCAACATTTTGACAAATTGGCCCATTGCCTTAATCCCTATAGTTTTAGGAGTAGGTTCGTTACCTTTAATTGTCGGTGCAAGCTGTTTTTAGATTGGCGGGGCAGAGACGTGAGCTGCTCAGCTTATGCAATGGAAGCGCATGGTACTTTCGCCTTTCCCTCATCAAATACACAATCCAACAACTCCAAAATGCTCTTGTGGGCACGTTGTGACCTGCACATTGATGAATTTGCTAAGGGAAAGGTGAAAGTACTACACGCCTTGCAGAGCTCACGTCTCTGCCCCGCTGATCATGCACCGACAATTAAAGGTAACGAACCTACTCCTAAAACTATAGGGATTAAGGCAATGGGCCAATTTGTCAAAATGTTGAACTATCGCTTTAAAGGAGGGTGTAAGTGTGCAGAGTGCAACAGAGAGACGGAGAGTAAGAGGCAACAACACAAGGTGGGTAAGTGAGAGGCAGAGTGGGAAGCAGGCGAGTGAAGTCGGACCGTCAGACTGTTTCCCTGAGGCTCATCTGAAAATGCTCTTTCATCTCTTTTCTCTGTCTGAGTCTGCAACAACAGCACGTTCAAAAAAAAGAATAGGAGGAGACAAATAATAGATTCTTAGAGAACTGACTGCTAAAACGCCGGTCGAACCTGACGTGGCGGCTCGTGGCTGTTGGCGGGGAACTTCTAAAGCTGCTGCTGCTCCTTCATCACAATGGCCAACTTTCATGTTCACAGGATTAGGAAGGATCGGTTTTCTGGATCAATAGGATTAAAGCTGTCGTTAACCCCCCTCCCTCACCACCACCACCACCACCACCACCAACAGTTGAAGAGCAACGCAACCTACAGATCATAAAGGGATGTGCAAATAAAATAGAAATAAAACGTCTGTTGCGGGGTGGAAGGAGGACAAGCTCTGCACAGCAAAAACTAACAAGTTATCCCAAAGCAGGAATAATCTGTACTTGGAGGAGGACAAAAACCAAACTGCCCACGGCACAACATTAACAAAAACACGCTGGAGAAGAAAAGAAAGCTCTTACTCTTGGAAGAGCCCAAATAGAAAAATCACTCACTGTAATTGGTCTGCCTTTCTTCTCTTTCTACCACTAGGAGTGAGAGGGGAAAAAAAGAAACACTCTTGAATATGTGCGGAGAGAAAGGGAAAGACGTGTCTTCTAAGACATGCACAATAATTGTCTAGTTTTTCAGGGCGCATGCACCTACCATTAACATCCACTTTGAGCTGCTTTCAACTTATTATGTCCAGTGAGGGGGAGGCAATTTAAAACTTACAGCTAAATCACACAACTGTGCAACGATCTTTTATCTGCTCCCCTCGCTCTAACACACAAACCCATTGAATTGAAGCAGGAACGTCGTCCTCTGCAGCTGTGTCCCAAACCAGAGGTCACAACACACTTCAGGGGGTGATTTTAAAAAAACATTTGCGTAACAGTGGCTAGACTCCTTCAAAAAGGAGGTCGTCCAGCAGGTAGTCCTTCATCGTCTATTCCAAGGATTCATTGTGCATCGGCAGTGACGATCATGTGCCGGCAGACGACGGCGACAGAGAGCCAGAGGACGCTGGTTTTTAGTGTGAGTGCTGTGTGAAAGTGGTAAAGCCCAAGGCTGAAGGATGAAACCAAAACTCCAAAAACCAGGCTTTTTTTCAGCAAGCAGTCTCTGCATTTGCCTCTAAAACAACTCTGTCTCATAACGTTGTGATTATCTCATAGCGTGGTGAATGTGCAGGTCACAACTTGTCCACCAGAGTGTTTTGGAGTTGTTGGATTGTGTATTTGATGTGTTTGTGTTTTTGAGGGAAACCAAGAAATCCCATTAGCCTCCGTAGCGTGGCTCTGAGCAGCTCACGGCTCTGCTCTGCCGTTCTAAAAATATCTTGCACCGACAATTAAACACTACTGCTAAAACTATAGGGATTATGGCAATGGGCCAATTTGCCAAAATGTTGAACTATCCCTTTAATGATAGGATAGTCAGACAGAGACAAGTTAATGAGGAGGGAGAATGACATGCACTCTGTATATGTGGTGTCTGCCATACGACGCCCCTAAATATTTAACGTGGGTCTGTCATTTCTCATGGAAAAGTTACACATTCTGAGTTTTAAGGCTGACAACGACTTGTCACAACCACTGTCTCAGCTTCACACACACATACACACACACACACACGCCAGCCTCCTCCTATTTTTGGATTAGCTGAGTGAGTGTCAGGTGTGAGCACGATGTCAGCGGCAGGAACAGCTCACTCTGAGCTTCAGAAACCTGTGGGTGACATGACATCCATCCTCATTTCCAGTCTGTGGATGCAACAAGAAAACCAAGGAGCTTCAAAACCAACCAGACCAGGACCGGACCGGACCTGTGGCGGATTTGATCCTGTTCCCTCCAGTGCGAGAGGTGAATGTGATCACATATTAGCACATGTTTATCATTTCCAACCACTGCAGCTGATCAGACACAGCTGATGGCTGGAGGGGAAAATCCTCCGTCTGGCTTTTTTTTTGCGGTTAGAAGGTGAATCCTCCGGTGACGCGTCCTCTTAGCTGGGTCACGCAGCAGCTGATGTGTTCGTTCACATGCAAGGACAAACACGCTCTCTGCTCATTGGTTCCACCAGTGGAGCAGAAGTGTGTATTACTATTATTATTTGATGCTTCTTCAGCTCTGTAGAAATGTATCCGCACGCACAACGTGTACATAAACCTTCAGGGGGAGTCGCAGAAAACAGAACGCTGGCTGGGCCCAGGTGTATTGCAAGTATTTGATTTGCATGTGTATATGTGTATGTGTGTGTTGTGTGTGTTTGTGTATGACTGGCTGCTCCCATCAGCCCCTGTTTCTCAGCAGCACCAGATGGAACCTCGGGAAATAGCCTGGGATAAAATTAAGAAAAAACATCTGTCAAATCAGCAAGCGAAGTGAAAAAATAGAAGAAGGAGAAGAAGCTGAAGAAGAAGGAGAAGTAGAAAGAGGAGGAGGAGGAGGAGGGGTGAGGGAGGGGGGAAGAGTCTGGATGAATCCATGCAGCTGCGCTCCACCCAGGTAAAGGCGGATTGACATTCAACGAAAGGCTCATTAGGAAATTTCATGGGAGTCGTGAAGTGATTATCCCGAACCTGTCGGCGGGAAACAGCACATCAAAATGCCACGCACACACACACACACACACACACACACACACACACAACCTCTAGGTGGTTGATGCGTCGCTGCAATGAAACGAAATGAAATGTGCACAACACACGTGTTCATGAGACGGAGAGCTGACGAGGAAGGCGTCAATCAGCTATTAGTTGGGTTTTTTTAACTCTTGTTCCAAAGAACACGTCAGTGTGAATGATCCGTCTCTGATTCGATGTGCACAGAGCAGCTAATACTGTAATGAATGAATCAAAGTCTCCTCCTCTCATACTGTCACTGTTTCATCAGCACAACTCATTTCGAATGTGCTTAAATGCTTCGTGAGTAGAGTCGGACTACCAGGAAGAAATGAAGAAGATGAAGAAAATGGAGGAGGAACACGGATGCCATGAAGTTGGTGTTCAGCAGAGAGAGCTGTGTTCAAAGTGTGAAGGATAATCAATGGAAACCTTCAGCTCTACGTTTCCCCATACCTGGTCCAACCTGCATCCTCCATCCTCTCGCTGTGCGTTGACACTAAGTGTACGTTGTGATGTGCAAGCGGAAGCATCCAGCTGTCAGAGACGAGTGGCGAGTGCGTTTCCTCGGAGGCAGAGCAACAGCTTAAAAATCTGTTTTTCAAACAAGTCAATCTAGTTTATTTAACCCAACGTCACTCAGAGCACATTAGCTTCTGTCCTCCATCCTTCCCTCTATCAACACACACTCTACTCGGACAAAAGAGAGACAGCGCTTCAAGAAAGCTTTGAGTGGTGAAAGAAAAAGGCAGAAGGATATCGACACAAACACATGGATATCTCCATACAGACCAGCCAATAAGCAACATCAAGATGCAGGTTGGAGCTGATTGGTCACCTGATCACCAGTAATTACACCCGTCCCGTAGAACAATCAGCAGCGCTCTAAAAATAGATCCACCACACACACACGCTGCTGATTGGAGCTCCAGATAACAATAGTTTCCATGGTTGATTAAAGCGAGTTCATCAATGACTCATGGGGACTATACAATCTCACAAATCAGTGCAAAATACCTAAATGTCTAAAGACGTCTACCTTCAACACATCTTGTTTGCTCCTAATTGCACACCAAAGATGACACAATGAAAACAGCAGAGGACAAAAAGATAAGAAGAAAATAAAAACTAGTGAAATGACTTGAGTACGAACAGTCAGTCAATTTCACAGCGCACACAAAAAGATAATTCGACAGACAAACATAACCGATGCAAAATGACATGGCACCCCGAGGAGTTTCACTTAGCAGGATTTATAAACACTTATAGGAAGAAGAAAGACTAAATAATTTCTCAGATGATTTGCAGGACTACAATCACCAACAGCAGGGCTTTTATTTATTTAAAGCGCTTTTTAATCTAGATTCTAAGATGTTGAAGAGATGTAGCACATGTAGCACTGCTCTTTAGTTTATATACAGTCAGTGTTGTGTGGTAAGGAACTGGTGGATGTTGCAAAGCATGTGTAGTGATATTTTGAGCATTATAGAGGCACAGTTAGAAGAGCTGCCCCCATTACTTTGCTGTTTAACTGCAGTGTAGAGCAGCTAGCAGGAGGAGAGCTAGGTCCGGGCTGCACATATTTTTCTCGGGTCTTTTCCTATGGTTGCACTCGGGGACCTGGAGCTGTAGAGCGTTATTTAGAAAATGACTGGAATTCTCCTTTAATGGACAGTTTTTGGGGCTCATACGATTTGAAATCTAGATTCTAGAGTATTTTTAGACGGTACACCTTTAACTCAGCGGTCAGTTTCAACTTTCAACATGACAAAGATCCTGCAGTAATGGAAGTGCAGCTGTTTCCAGACCCGATGTGTGGTGTGGTGTGAGCCTGACAGGTCTGACTGACCCTACACCTCAACCTCCATCCGACACCTTTTGGTAGAAACTGAAAACGCTGACTCTGAGCCAGACCTTGTCACGCAACATCAGCGTCGGCCTTCGACACCGACGCTCCTGTGAGTGAATGTGCTGAATCACTGCAGCCAGGTTGGACAGACATCTGCTGCGGAGGAGCCTGACGCAGGAGGTGAAGGCTGCAGGCCATTGACTTTCAAGTGTCCACACAGTTATTTGGCCTTGCTCAGTAAATGAGCTATTGACTAAATCCAACATGGGTTCGGTTGTGTCGCTGCAGCAGCTGCATGCGGGCGCGGCGCACTCTGGCTTTGGAGCTTTGAGACAAAGCTGCTTATTAGACATGGGTTGTGATTGCATTGTGAGCCTCCTCCTTGTAACCGACTCCCTGACAGAATCTCATCACAAACAATTCAGAGAGCTAATCAAAAAGATGGGCAAACATTTGTTTTTAAGTCGACGTATGCATAATCACAAAGCAGCAGAATGATACAGAGGTAATAAAGAGTCTCCAATCTGTTGTTGTGATAATATATAAAACTGTGTTAGCAGCTTTGAACATATTATCCCATAATCATCAGACAGTATTTCGACAGTCGCCTTCAAAATCTAAAGGAAAGCATCGTGCGGCACATTATTCACTTGTGTTTTGAATACTAGATCTTTTTTTTTTAATGTAGTGCAGTGTGGGGAAAAAAAGCACAAATCCTGAGGTTTGTGAAGCTGCAGATGAAAACACACATGGGACACTCAGACAGACCAGAATACGATGCTGTGGTGGGTCTGTCTGATGCAACACAGTCTTTAAACCTCCCACATTAACATAATTTAATGTAGCTATGATCATTTATGCTACTGGGTTCGGATATGAATTAACTATTCTGTCAGAGCGATGTTTACTTTGCTAAACTTGAAGCATGAACAAGATAAACGTGGGTGACCACTGGGATAATCCAGATTTTAATCTATTTAAGTGAACGCATGAACGATGCATCTAATCCTGGTTAGAAATTCTATTTCAGGATTTATTATATTATCATGATTATTGTTATTAGTAGTATTTTACTCCAGTACGACTCTGAACAGGGAAATACAGATGGGTCAGTCTGTTCACACCCTGGATTCCAGCTTTAAATCAAGTAGCTTTTACTCTAAATGATAAATATTGCACACAAGGGCTTTTCTTTTTGGATCAGTTCCTTTGAAACCCATTTGAACCAACAGAATATCAGCAGCATTACAAGACCTTGGTCCAAGCATACAGATGATTTACTCATTTACTCCGTAGCTATGGATATGAGAAGACATTCTTCACCTTTCAATGACATCAAACTGACTCACTCGGTCTATTGTTGAAGGGTGATACAGTCATGAAGACTTTTTTTATCACATCCAGACTAATCTACTGCAACAGCAACTCCTCAGTAAACCTCAATACATCCTCACATCTGCTTATCCACCCTCTGGAGCTCACTCTCACCCATCAGAGACTTCAAACACACACACACACACACCTCCCAACCTTCAAGTCCCTGCTTAAAACGCACCTTTTTTAATGAGCTTTTAATGTTTCATTATGCGTCTAGTGCTGTTTTAATGCTGCTTTAGAGTCTCATTGATTTCATATATTCAGACTTTGATCTGTTTTATAAATTTTGCATCAATGTAATGTCTTTGAAATCTCTAAAACGCTTAGCAACCCTTCGAGACCACTCCATCGCCCCACCCACTACCACAAAGTCCCAATACAACAGAACTAGAGTAGTATCATTTTTAACTGCATCATTAATTGCATATCGCTGTACACTGACATTGGCAAGTTTTGTGAGTTTTAATGATTTGATTGGTTAATGATTAAAAAGAACCCAGGAAGTGTTGAGTTTGCAGTAACGGCGTAATGCAAAAGGAGAGTGATCAAAACCAGCAACAAGTGGTTTCTTATCAAAATACGACCGATTTCCCATTTAAACATATGGGATTGGGGAAAAAAATGCCAATTAGCTTAGCTTAGCTTCTACAGTTTTAGGTAATAATGATGGCTCCAGTCACTGTTTAAGTAAAATGATAAATGTCTGTAAAGGTAAAAGGTTGTTTTAAGTACCAGTTGCATTTACAGCATGTACCACTAGGGGTCCAAGTACTGCTGGTTGAGAAACACTGGTTTAAAAGATGCTTTATGCCTCTGTAAACACCTGAGGTGTTTTGTTTTCAGGTAACCTGACCTCACTAACACCTTGTGGGAGCTTCCTGTGGGTCATCACACTTTGGGGACGGTTCAGCCAAACCAATCAAGAACTCAGGTGAGCGACGACTCCGGTTGAAAGTGAAAATGAGATGTTTCAGTCAAGCACTCTGGGTTTCCAGTTAAGGATTGAAATGACAAGAGAGCTGACAAGATGGGAGGAAAACTTACAAACAGAGTATATTGTTTTACACTTTTTAACACTGAAGCCTGAGGAAGAACTTTAAATAGGAACAGATGCTGCTTTATTTTATAGTTTTAATCATCCAGGCTAAATTAGAGACAAACCTGCTGTTGTCATATTCACGGAGGCGTTTAACAGCTTTGAAAAATCTGTTTTATATCTGCATTTATAATGTTATTTATTTATATAAAGGTGTTTTTTTCTGCACACGTACTCTATATCCCAAAAACCTGCTCATCTATGGGGCAGCGTTAGAATTTATGGACCAGAAAATATACCGTTATCCCCAGAAAATCCCCCAGGGTGCTCTCCGACACCTTTATTATCCCTCCTAATGTATTCTCTCAGGAGCCACCGCAGATTTTTCATTTTGATGAAAATGACAGGTTGAACTCTCTCTTTTTTTTTTTTTTTAGTTTTCACCTTCCTGGAAAGGGGTTTACGGCGCTACGCGGTGGATCCTGACAGCCTGTCAGCCGGACTATAATCTCTCCGCCGCCGCATTATACGTAGAAATAAAGTCTGTTCATTCGCAAAAAAAACTTGTGATTTCATGATGACGTACGCAAGTTTGGTCAATATGCAAACCAACAACACCCAGGAATCTGCATGCAGTAATAACATATTTCCAGCAAAAAATTGTATGGGTGATGAATGGATGGAGAAAAGCAATTGCGAGAGGAAATATCAGCCAAAGTGATTGTTTAGGCGAGACACAGTGATGAGTATGTGTGTGTGTGTGTGTGTGGGGGGAGGTTTTGTATGCAGGGTTGGACGGTGGCTGAGGGGACTGATTAGCAGCAACATCTTTTGCCAAGCAACTTCTTAGCTGTACTGATTTCCACCCAGCTATCTGTATTCATTTATGCATAGAGCGACCACGGAGGATGAGTGGGGTGCAAAAACAGAATATTATTCTTCACAGCGTCTCTGTTTCTCTTTCAGTATTCACCCCTTCACTCCTGCGACACTCATTCCCTTTGCTGCTCGGGGTTCAATGTTGTGAAAAATCACACTTCCAGATTCTCATTTTGACGTCCTTTTGTGTAGGTCTGTGAACTAAATGAGTACATTGTTACTTTGGATTTTTTTGTTATTTCTATAAAAGGTTAGCCTACTACTGCTATGCTGTCAGCGACCATTCAGAGGCAGCCTCACTGAGAATAACAACTAAATGACTGAGAGGGAGAAACAGCATCTCTGAGTGAAAACAAACCACACACATTGGTCTGGCTCGCAGCCTCACTCCCCTGTCACTTCCATCATGAGCCCGCTTTGGAAGAGGAAGAAACACAACAACACGTCCTCATCTAGATCTGCAGTCTGGAATTGGTGAAACTGATCAGACACAAGGAGACAGCCACTGGAGGAAAACATCTAATTATGATTTATCTGTCCAGTTTTGATATTTCATTTATTTTCTATCAACTAAAGGAGCTAAACCCACCTATGATTCTACAGAAAACCTGCCTTTTCTTTTTTTTAATGATGCTTAGAATAAGATATCTGTACTGCTCCCTCTTATAATTCTCTCCACCAATCATAGATAGATAGATAGATAGATAGATGGATAGATGGATAGATGGATAGATGGATAGATGGATAGATGGATAGATGGATAGATGGATAGATGGATAGATAGATAGATAGATAGATAGATAGATAGATAGATAGATAGATAGATAGATAGATAGATAGATAGATAGATAGATAGATACACTGCAAAAATTCAAATATTATACCAAGAATATTTGTCTTATTTCTAGTCAAAACAAATCTCATTATACTTAAAATAAGACTCATCACCTAAAAACTAACTTGTTTTTAGATCATTTTCACTTGTTTCAAACAAATTTTCACTTGAAATAAGTAGAAAAATCTGATAGTGAGCAAGTTTTTCTTCCTTATTACGAGCACAAAAAACTTCCTTTCACTGGCAGATTTTCTACTTGTTTCAAGTGAAAATTTCTTTGAAACAAGTGAAATGATCTAAAAACAAGTTAATTTTTAGGTGATGAGTCTTATTTTAAGTGGAAAGAGATTAGTTTTGACTAGAAATGAGACATTTTTACAAGAAATAAGACAAACATTCTTGGAAAGATTTTGAGTTTTTGCAGTATAGATAGATAGATAGATAGATAGATAGATAGATAGATAGATAGATAGATAGATAGATAGATAGATAGATAGATAGATAGATAGATAGATAGATAGATAGATAGATAGATAGATAGATAGATAGATAGATAGATAGATAGATAGATAGATAGATAGATAGTGCATAAAGTGCATAATAGAGAGATAGCAGCCAATAAATATTATAAAAAGATTGAAAAATAGCAGCCAGCGCAACTACCTACCCACAACTCTACTATTCATTCATCTTTTTCAAAGGGTTTAACATGAACCAGACCTTACAACAACAATAATAATCATATCACATCCATGCAGGCATAGTAGTAGCTTTAATACTGTAACACACACTGGTATCGGCTTAATTCTGCAGAGACACAGATGAGTTTCTGATGTTTACAGTGTGTATGATTGTATATCATTTAGTGGAGGCTACCCTCACTTCTCTGTTCAATGTAATACATTACTGCTACTGCATCCTCCAAGCTGAATCAGCACCAACACACAACTAATAACACTGCCGTTAAAAGAAGAAGACGAAATAAACACACAGCAGTAGGTAGGCCTCTAATACTCACCCTTTATAGATGTGATGTGACAGCTGTCATCGTGGTACAGCAGGGCTCAGGTTCACGTATTTCTGAAACATAAATACCGTACACAATATCTCATTAAAATGTCCATCAAAGAAATAAACAGCCTTTCCTCCTCTGGTAAGGCTTTACACTGCTCTGTAGTTGTTTTCCTTAATATGAGCATCACAGACTGAAGGGATGAACTGCTGCACAGCGGAGCACTGAGGGTCCCAGCTCAGAGCTTTTAATGGTGATTAGGACGTGTTTGCAAATGTGCTAATTGTCTGTACTTATGCTTTGACAACTACAAGCAACACTGTTTATGTAGAGAAATGAACTGGACATGTTTTGGGTCTTTATGAAGAAGAAATAAGACATAACCCAGACCTCTTTTTTTAACACATGTAAAGCTTTGATTCTTTCTTTGGGCCTTTCTGCACATCTCCAATCAGACGCCTGGGTTCAGCCGGGCTGCTGACTCCTGTCGGCTCGCACAGCCCCCGAAAACATGGAAAGTCCAAGAAGTCAATCAAGTGGACCTGCTGTACACGGTGCTGATGGCTGCTGCTCATATATCCTGCACTAACACGGTAATGATGGCCCTGGCACAAGCACTAATGCTTGCTCGCTGCCCCCCCTTCCTTTTTTTTCTTCTTTTTTTTTTTTAAACATGGAAACATTAGCAGCTGAATCTGTCACCGCAATGTGCATTTGGAGAAATAACACATACAGATATGCAAACTCAGCAGCAGCAGCAGCAGCAGCAGCTCCCTCACCTTGTTGACTCCTGGAAGCTTTAATCAAACTACCTACAGTACGAGGCTATGAAATACTGCCGCTCCGGAGTCGCATTTACATAATCAATATTCATCAGGCTGCAGACGCTGGTTATCTGGCGCTGATGGTGCCAACTGATCTTCATAATGTGGGCCAAAGCGACACACAGCCCTACCTCCAAACTCCTGGCTGCTGTAGTTAATTCACTATCGCGCCGGCTGCTACAGCACGCCAAGTCTCCCACCGCCCGTCATTAACTCACCAAATGATGATCATGATAGTAATGACAGGACGTGTAGAATCGAAACCGGTGACGGATGAAAGGAAACACCTGAGTAAGTGAGTGCAGGTGTTCCTCCTCTGCAGGTCGCATGTGGATCCATATCCAGGAGCGCCGAAGCTGCTCTGGAGGCTTCGTGGAGCAACAACCGCACCAACACTTTATGTTGAATTTGCCTTTCATTTGCTCCGTGTCAACGTGACACACGGTGCCGTTTCAAGTAGGAGCCCCAAGGCAAAAAAAAAAACTAGTAACACTGATTGATGGTTGCCATATAATTTTATATGTCATATATTTTTATGTGGGTGACATCGACTCTTGTGCGTTTGGCTCCTCTTCAACTCGTGCTATTCCAAGATTACACTGCGCCTCTGTGTCTGCAATGAAGGCTGACAGGAACGTATACAGTGTGCATCTGCCTGCCGTCCCAACACTTAATGTTACTGACAGAGAGGCCCAACGTTACACATGACTTAAAATACACATATTTTACACTCTCCTGAGAAGATATTCTTATTATACTGTATATATATAGATATATACACACACACAGCAACAATAAAAGAGCTTCAGTCCATCAGTTTTCTTTATAACTGCATCACTTCTCTTTTCTAGTTTAAACCCACTGCTCACTGGAGGCTGCTTACCCCTCAGGTAAACACTGAACTTTGAAGAACCACTTTGCACTTTATTAATGGAATTAATTACAGCAGATTATCAAACTCCACTGGGCAATTTTAGACTTTTTTCCACTATGAATCTATTTAATAACGTTGGCGATTGTTGACTGATGCTATGTGTGGTTCAGTCAAGCAAAAGACCTAATTACATTAATGCTATATAAGCAAATGAAATAACAACTCTATCAATTGATTGATTGATTATTCAACTGTCAGTGAATTGTATTTATGAAGCAGAAATGTCACTGTCAGTGTTTGATTCTATTTAGTTTTATGTAACTTTTAAATTAACACAAAATGTGATGTCATGTCTTCTCTGGGAACTTGATGTCACTATATAAAAAATATTTTCTATTCCGCACTTAAGTTTTACAATTCTTTATATTAAATTTGATACCACAACAGCAAATAAAAACTAGCACAATGTTTTCATTTTACATTTCTGGTTGTCTGCTGATCTGTACCAAATTCAAAATGCCTCCACACACACAGCAGCAGCAGCAGCAGTCTCGGTGCATTTGTTTAGTTTTTTCCCCCCTGACGTGATGTCACAGTGGACCTGTTGCTGCTCTGGCACTCGCTGCCGCAGCTGCTATTAATCATTCTGTGGTTATTGTTTACCGTGTCTGCCTCCTGATGTCGGACTGGGATGCTTTATTGCACCGCCTTCGTCAGTCCTGGAGGAATTACATCTCGGTAGCTACGACTTACTGTACTGTGAAAAAACCAAAAAAAAAACAATTGTCTGTTCTCATGACGACCCTGATGACTTATAAAACTTATGAAACCAAACCATCTGCTAAATATTGAGCCTTTTCTAATAAATAAATGTTTTTATTTTGTCTGAACCGAAGTCAAAACGGTTGAAAAAGCTGATTTTCTTTACAATTTTTTGCTCAGAGAACTGAATTTGAACATTCAAACTGATCACCGATTCTTTTACAACTAGTTGATCCACCTACAACTTTATAAAATGTAAAGACAGCACAGGAAGTCCATTATTTCTATTATATTAGAGAGAGAGGGAGTAACCACAGTGTGTCTTGGTTGGTTGTGTCTATCAGGCTAACAAATGGCTCATGCGGTGTAATTGCTACTGGAATGAACATGATTGTGCTTTATTGATAAGTTTTTTGTTATTGACGAGCATCAAGCCTTTTACTCTTGTAATTGTAACTCCGGGCTTCGCCGCTGCTGTTTTGTTCATCTGGAAAATGTGATGTTTAGAAACACGACGGTTTAAATGATCCACTGCTGGCTTCCTGCACGCCCCAGAGGGAGGCATGAAAAGCAGCAGCGTTAACAGTCCCGGCTTTGTATTCATAACTGAATACTGTAAGACGACGGCTTCAAACTCTGCATCCAAATGGAGCTACAAGCAGCAAATAGGCCATTAAAGAGTGAGATGTAACGCCGCCCCTCCCTGGCACACCAGCATCTTTTGATTTATTGTTGGGCTAAACTCCTCACTGTACGCAGTAGCAGCCGCGCTGATGTCTCCCTGGAGACGCATTGCAATAAAATGAACTGCCATTGTTTTCTTGCAGAACTGTACAAATTGCCTCATCAAAGCCACAACATGGGTCCTCCACCTCCAGCCATTAATCAGTAGGAGAGACGTGGGCATCACAAAAACGCCTTTGCATTTTCCTGAGCGTCAACCAGCCGGGGCCGACGACGTGTGGTTGTTGTTGTTTCTTGGTTTTTACTGTGGGAGGAAAGTGAAAATGAAGAGTGAGCAGCGTCGTCAAAGAGTCAGGTGTGTTAAACCTCCAGACATAAGGTTTTACTGACTGCAGAGTCGGCCTGCACAATTAATCCTTTGGTCATCGTCATGGCCGTGTCTACATGGATAAACACATCATAAAGGTTGCCTGAAATGTGATGAGTGCGTTTTATTTACATGCCTGTAACCTACAGCGACACCGCTAGACCTAAATGTAACGTAACAACAACAAGAGACATCCAACAATTGATATAATGTATTTTCTCTGACATAGGGGTGGGCGATATGGCAAAAATATCATATCACGGTTTTTGAAAAATAAAATAACGATCTTGATTTTATCACGATCTTAAATCTAAAATTGAAAAACAGACAATTTAGGTTAAAAGAGCCTTTCTAACAAATTTTAATGGGCTCTATGCACAGCTCCACTACTTCCTGAACTTAAGGCAGCTCCTTTATTTCCTGTCTTACATTATTGGACCAACTGATTAATCCAGGTGTGTCTGAGTAGTCACATTGGTCAGACACACCTGGATTAATCAGTTTGGGAGCTGCCTTTCAGAAATTCAGGAAGTAGTGGAGCTGTGCATAGAGCCCATTTAAATAGTTGCAGTTTTGCCAACATGTGCAAGTAAACATACTCTGATAAAATGCACTCTTGCACATAAAAGGTGCCCCAGACGATCCTACGATCTCTGCACTTTGCAGGTCGAATTATAATGTTAGTTGTGGAGTTTGTTTACAGCGCTGCAAGCTTTCCACTCTTCTAGCTCTGCAGCACCACTACAGGCCTGGTGTATGTACTACAGCGGATTGACAGGGTTTCCACTACATGCATTTTTTCTAAATTATTCTAAACTAAATTACTGCTTCAGTGTTGGGGCAGATGCACGATAATAATCTACCAGTTACTATTACTTTGCATCCTTTTCCACTACACAGTTACAGCTCTCGACTCGGTTTAGTTGCGTTTCCCATCAGCTCCAAACTCACTCGTCTGCAGTGCACCTCGATTACTGACACAGGAACTGCATATGGTTATTCATGCACAGTAGTATTTGCTTATTCATTTATAGCAAGTCATATCGCCATCGTGATACTGAACAGTGTCATTGCACATCTGACATTTTGCTGATATCCTACAGGCCTACTGCATAGACTCAGTTTGTGCATCTGTGAGCGAGTAGATGCTGCTGCTGCTGCTGCTGCTGCTGCTGCTGATCCCAGACCTGTCCTGTGAGTCAGAGACAAAGACGCTGAGTTAAGTGTCTGGTCTTAAGACACACCATTGTCCTAAATGATAATTCAGCAGTGGGAATCTGGCCACCACCATTACCCTCAATATGGAACCGATCCATAAATGAATGACACCACTCCAGGAATAAATTAAAGGTGCTGCCGACTGAATCCTAATGACCGCGTTAACCTTTGCTAACAAAGTTCCACTGACATCCATTTTTCAAAAGGGAGCCAGGAAACGGGGGCTTTCTTTGATTTCCACTTATGCCCAACTGTTCTTTTAATAATTCCCTCCCTCCGTTTTTTCCATCTTTAATTGGGGTGAGAATTGTGAGGACGAGACGCTTGAATTTCATTAAATTACCCGAGATGGATTTAATTCCACGCGCCCATGTGCGGTTTGATTGGCCCATTCTTTTGCCCAGGCATGTGTCAGATCTTGAACTCTAATCGCCTGCGTGCATGCTTGCATGGATCCTCAGCAGACCGAGATGGGTTCAAATCAATATTATTTTCCAAGCTTGTGTTTCCAATGCACCAGAGTGCAAAGTGTGAGTTATGCAAAAAGCTGTGACACAACAGGATTTGAGCTTCACTGCTCTTATACAACACAGAAAAAAACACAAAAAAACAGGCCCTCTCCCTCGAGCCTGTGTGGTCAGTTCACCTGGAAAATAACATGTTTAGACAAGAGTCCTCCCAAACTCATACAATACTCTCACACTTTACCACTGACACCGGCTGCACTGTCAGTATATCTGATAACACCTGTCCTGTGGTCTGACCTCTAATGTAATGATATTTTCACTCTCCATGGCTCCAGTTCCAGGGATAACATGACAAATGATGTAAAGTCATGATCAGCTACAGTTACATACAACCAGCGACAGATCAGGGCGAGAAACCGTGTCGTTGTGCTACCTGCATTTACATAACTCGGTGAAAACTCCTGTCAGATAGGGCTGTATTAAACATTTCCTCTCATGAGGATTAAACTAAACTACAATGTATGACGTGACACCTCATTATTACACAACCGTTACCTAACTAATCTCTGCAGGTGGTGCAACAGTGAGTGACTGGCTCAGGTTTTTACTTTTCTGGCCATTCTGGTTTGTTACCAGCAGTTTTATATACGACTATGGATCAGAACCAAACTGCAATGTGGACATGTTTCATAAAACCACTATAAAAATATGTATCAAGAGCTCACAACCCAACATAACAGCTCATTTTTCAGATAAATAGGCAAACTTATAGCCAGATATTGAAGGGTTAGACAGCCGTGAATGAATCCTTTCAAAATCAAGGAGGATTACCGATTATAGGACTAATATGATACCAATAGGTAGTAGCACTAGTATCAATAAGCCTGTCATTCCAGTCCCTACATACTGCAGGTGAAACAGTGAAAGCAGACTTTCAACTTCAGCAGAACATGGAGATAAAAAGATGAAACTGATGGCAAAAGAGCTGTATAAAGAAATAAACTCGGATTATTATATTCATGACAACAATAATCATCTTTATGCATTAAGCACTTTTCTAAAGCCACATTAAAAAGAGCTTCACACTGAGCAGCAAATTGAAACAAGCAGGTCACACAGGGGCGACATGAAAGAGCCGCTCCCCGCCGAGCGTTCACGTCAGCGTGCTCTGGCAGGAGAAGAACAACTTCCAACTTATTTTTAATCCTTTGATTAAAACTAAAGAGAGCAGAGCTGAGTCAGACTCGGAAAAGAAAACAAAAGAAATCTTCCTGTGAACCTCAGCCTCTAAATCCTGGCTGCCGATCCACCCAGAGCTTTTTTACATAAAACGCCACATTCCCCATCGATTCTCTAAATAGAAAGCGGGATGTCACACGGCGTGCAGCCTGAACATCCAAGTCCGGGCTTGATTGCTGTCCGTTCCTCATAATTACTGTGTTACACTTGTTGCCCACAAGCCCACGCTCGTCTTGCACGGGGGCCGTCGCCGGCTCACCTCTATCAGCAGAGCGGGCTGGGAAATCAGCCAGCGGAGAGGCAGAATAATGGCATCTGCATGCCAGCGCCTCACACCTCAATAAACACGGAAAATGTAAATGGAAGGGCATCGCTCTGGCGTGATTACAACAGATGGTGAGCCCCCCTGCCGTGGAAAACATGCAGGATGGATGGATGATTGGTGTTGAAAGAACAAGGGTGAGTTAAAACATTGTTTGTATTCCCTTTGCTGAGGCTCGTCTCCCCCCGGCCTGATTTGAGAACTCGGCTGTCAAAATAATCTTTTTTTTTTTTTTATCAATCTGATCAAAATGTCAAGTTCTTCACAAAAATGTCACTTGAAAAAATAACCTCAAATGAAATCCTCAAAGCGCGCGACTCTGACGCCGCCGGGTTGGAAACGAACTCAAAGGCGACGACGTTTCGATGGGAACCAATAAGGTGACAAACATTAGCTGTAGCTGCACTAAGCTGCCGCGTCTTATTGCTTCTGAGAGTTACAGTGTGAAGAGTATTATAAAGGCATACACTGGAGCTTATGCCACTAATCTGTTCTGACAACCACACTGTCATTGATTGTTAAAGGCCCAATCTATAATCCAGAGGCGCAGAGCAGGGACAGCTCACTGCAAAAAAAAAAAAAAAAAAAAAGCTTCTGTAAGCATTTATTCATTCATTATCCGGAGTCTTCAAACAAAGGATGACAAGCTGTGACAGCTGATAACAAGTTTGTTATGTATACTGCAAATGTAAATGGTTGATATAATTAAATAGTAATATTAAAGCAGAAGTAAGCAATATTTTTGTGTTAATATAAGTCTTAAATAGTTCTATCTTCCGACAGCAATCACTTACATAGAGTCTTTGGACCGAAACACGGGTCTGTCAGTCACTCTGCTCTGCTCTGAGCCGAGGAGAAAACTTTTCTCGTATCCTACAAGTTTTATCCAATGAGGAGAGAGAACGGCATGAAGGGCTGTGTGTGCAGCCAAGGGATGCGCCTGAATGTGGTGACCTAGGGACGAGGACCAATAGATCCATGACGAGGGCGGGGGCTGCTAACTCCATCGACTGACAAGACGTTATGGTGCGTTCAAGGCAACTCGTAACTCGTGTTTTTCCGACCTGTGAAGTCGTACCAGTTCGATCTGGTACGAGTTCACGGGTCGGAAGTTACGAGTGGCCGTTATAGTGACTTTCACAGGTAAAACAGGTCGGAAAAACACGAGTGGGTTGCCTGGAACGCTACAAAGTCATAAGTCGTGACTTGAAGCTGTAACTTACGGTTTCAAAAGCCTGCCTGGAACGCAGCATTAGCCAAAACAACCGGATCGCTTACTTCTGCTTTAAATAGGTTAATAGTCCTATATTTTACATTTTACTCTTGGCTTCTCTCTGGATCTCTAGTTACAACAGGTACGTCAGGATGCTCTGAGCGTCTCTTCTGATTGGCTGGCTGGTTTCTTAATAGTCAAATATCAGATTTTAGCTTCGTTGTGACATCACAAAGTTACAAAACAGCTGGTTTTAAGGCTCAGTTTCTGACACAGGCTAGGCACAGGTTATGTGTATTTCTCTGTGGACTGTTGAACTCAGACCTTTATTAATAAAAAAAACAAACATAAAATCTCACCTAATATGATATGAGACCTTTAAGTCATTTGTAGGAATTCATAACAAACACATCGGATTGTTCAGCCTCTTTAAGTTCTTATCCTTCAATACAGCCAATATCTACAGTATGAGTGACATTTAAAAACATGCTTATGGTATCGACACACAGTGAGGACTGTAGTGGATGAACTTCAGGCTACACAATCTATATTCATTAGAGCAGTGGGGGAAAAAGAAGCAGAGAAAAAGAACACCTGTGTGTCGTCAATAAAACTGAACCAAATGTCATCCCCGTGGCATTAAAGTTCAATTTCATACTAATCCGGTGAAGATAAAGCTCTCTATTCAATCGTGCAATTGGAAAAATAAAAAGGCCAAGATGTCAGCGGAGGAGAAGCCGCTCGCTAATGATGAACGGAAGAGCAACTTCGGCTGAGGAAGAAATTCAGGGTAGTTTTGTTCAGAAAACGACTCTCAGTGCAACTCCGCTATTAATCTCACAGTGAAATGAAGCGGAATTAGATGTACGCGTGTCCGAAGAAGACAAAACTCTCCTTAAGGAGTCCTGCAGATGAAGGAGGAGGGGAATGCCCGTCCCAATTAACATCACGCTGCTTTTCAGCGGCCCATTTTATTATGACACAGGCCTATCATTTGCTGGAACACGAGGAACCTCTGGGTGCCAGAATCTGAAGCCTGGCATCCGTCTTTGGTCTCCAGACACCTGTAACACCGGCGTCTCCGCACCATCCGATCCATCCTGTTTCATTTTCCTCCATTAATCTCCCAGCCCGGTGATTCAGTTTCATTTGTTCCTCATCTCGCCGCTGGAGAATGCCAAGCCGAGGCAGCGACTCTCGTGCCAGATGACTGCTCAGCACTATGTGTATTTTTATTTATTTTTTTTTTTTTTCCACAGACAGGAAGCCGTGGGGACAGATTAGGCCAACGGCAATTACAGGAGAACAGTGAAGGGGAGGATTGTCTTTGTTTGTTATGGACCTGGGTTCACTCTCCTGACTAGTATCTGTGCACCTGCTATGTCCCTCCTGGGCCTCTGTACTTCACTCAGTTAGTTAAGATCCTTTATTGCACCTGTGCCTCCTGTTCACCAGTCTGTGCTCTTTCCACTCGCTGAATACGGCGAACATCCAACAGACAATCCTTTCATCATTGTCTCTTTCGCAATGCAAATAGTTAGTTATCAAAAATAGATACTGTGAATGATGTCTGCAGCATCTGGGGGGAAAAAAAAGAAGAAAAACATGATCTCAGCTTGCCAACGACACTGAGCTGTGATGAACATCACAGGGAAGTCTTCTCTCAGCGGTTTGAGTGACATTTCATGTTTCCAAACTAAAAATAATCCCCGTTGACCCCTGCAAACGCTGCATGAAAAGAAGCCCGGATGTGGGGAGCCGACAAAAAAGAGTTAGTCGCCGCTGTGATTCATATATTATAACAACACTACAGTGTCTTATCACGTTTAGCTGGCCTTAAGGAACAGACTCCGACCGGCTCTTTATCATGAAACACAAGTCCCCATGAAATTGAAGAAAACACAAACTACAGATAACACAAGCAGAGCGCATAAATTCACTGCATGCACACCCGGCAGCAGAGAGCCGGAGGGGATTTATAGACGAGGGAGATGACTTGCAGAGACGCTATAGGGTGTTTAAGCCCTTTTGTGTTTCCCCCCTTTGAAAGAGAAAACACACACACACACACCCCTCCCTGAGTTTGTTTTGTGCTGAGTTGGTGTTTGTGCAGGAGGCTCTGGAGCAGGTACGGGATAATAAAGGAAGGAGTTCGCCCGGCCTGTGGAGCTGCAGACACACTATTGTGCATATCTTGCCCTTTGCTCATTGAAATGCAGCGCTACACAGCACATAAATAACCCTCACTGATTAGCTTCTTCTTGTGTGTTTGAAATATACCAGGCAACATCACTCCACTGACATTAATGTCTCCATCTTATTTACTGTACTTACCCTGCATTGTCTATGAAGATTGTAAAATCTGCACAGGCCTTCGACTTGTTTATTGACTGCACAGTTTCCCTGACTACATGATTAACCTTTCACAGTTCATTACCTGGCTTCTAACCAGTATTTAAAATTTCAAAAGAAGTGTTTTTTGTCGTACACCCATGGGCTTTTTATAATAACGGGGCAAACAAAACAGCACAGTAAAAGGTGTAGTACAGCTCCGTAAAACCGCAGGTGACACTTAACTACCGGTGCTGAGCCACAGAGTGAGGGAAGATAAACAGGAGACACTCAGAGTGTTTAAAAAAACAAAAAAACAAGCATTAAAGTGTGCAACTGCAAGTCATAAAACTGAAGTTAATTAATGAACAAAGCAGAGTAAGAAGGAGGTTTGGTTTTATCTGCAATATAACATCTCAGCCCAGATAATAACATAACTATACTATTTGTTGTTGCAGTCTTAAAATATAATCCTATTATTGCATTTTATTTGCCGGTGCTTGGAAATCTTATACTGTTAATGTCACATTCATATGTTATAGATGATATACTGTATATTATAAAAATATATATACTGGATTTTCACAATAAAATCAAAAGGGAAAAGAGATGCACACTGTGGATTCATCTTAAAGCAACACTAAGGAACTTTTCAACCTTCATATAATATTTTCATAACTTCTGTGATGGTACATTGACTTACAACAGGTTGAATGACACCTCTGTCATGGCCTGAGGGGGTCTGTATCGCCTTCACTGGCACTAAGCAGCTTTGAGGAGCATGGTAGGAACCCGGCTCTCACTTAAGTTTCACTTTCACTTTCGCAAGTCACGACGAGGAGGGAGCAGGCAATGCGGCACCTTTGCGTCGGATTGCGTACGTGTGTTTACTGTGAAATGATCCGCTGGTAACAGAAACTTAGTTTGGACGTCTTCTGTTCATTTCCATGCACCGGGAGATCAGGATGTTTACGGTGCTACGCGCTAGTGCTAATGGGAAATGGAGTCTTCCTTCAGGCAAAACACTACCGCTTTGGGCCACTGGCGCCGCCAAACTCAACCAAAACTGAAAGATCTTTAGTACTGCTTTAAGTTTCAGCACCTGAAGGTTTTGTCATATGACGAAGGACGATGTGCAACGAGCAAAGTCAGGATGTGCAGATACTGGTGGTGACACAGACAGTGTAATCCAAGGTTAAGTGGTTGTAAATACTGTGACCTGCAGATGTTTGTGAATGGAGAAGAAAGCAAAAGCTAAAATAAAAGCTTAGAGTCAAGAGTCCAAAACAAAATTAAACACAGGTCAATTACTGATAATCACAGTAAAGTGAGAAGTGTCGTTCTAAATGAATCTCATCTAGAGTGAGTCTAAATGGGTTTTAGTGGGTTTCATCACCTGTTGCTGGTTCTGCTGCTAATCATTAATTATCAATCACAACCACATCTGTAACATGATGTACTGTACATTTGAAATATCTAATTCCTGATTCGTACGAGTGACGTGGGGGAAAAAAACACACATACTGTACAAAACGCCACTGACGCCTGCTCTGCTCTAACTTTACAGCAAGTTAAAGAGCAGCAGGCCGCGGCGGCTTGAGGGAGCCTGCTGGCTGTTAGCAAATACTGGCTGGCCTGTTATTATTATAGAGTCCTGGCTGCTCTCATCAGCATTCACTCTGGGGAGCACCTGCTGCTGAGGTGGATGCTCCACAAGTTATTGGATTGCTAATCTCTTCCTGGGAGGCCTTTTCAGCCAGGCGGACAGATGAGGGTGGAAAAGGCAATAAGCCATCTACAGGGAGCAGCTGATGATAAACTTGAGTGAGAAGGCAGCAACAGAAGGAGGGTGGGGTGGAGGGTGGAGGGTGGAGAAACGCATGTCTACGTACACATCCGAGCCGAGGGTGGGGGCGGGGTCGGTGTCTGTCTTGCGAGGACATGCCTGCGTCCTGATTTCCTTCTCCACAGCCACAGAGTTATAGCTTTTATTTGAAGACCGCTCCAGCTTTCTCCTTCAATAGATCACAGCGCTCGATAAAAGTGATGGGGAGGGAGGGGGCGGTGGTGGTGGAGGTGGTGGTGGTGGGTGAATCTGGACCAGCCGTAGCAACGTAGTGCGTTTCCTACAGCCTGAGCCGGTCTCCAGCAGCCGCTGATTGCCGTGGTAATGGTGATGAATGCACAGGAAATGGGATGCCTACTGCCACAGATGCTGTGATGGAGGGGAGTAATAACTCTACATCATCATGGGCCTGTGTGCAGCCAGGACGTCACACAAAGAGCACACTGCCATCATGGAAACACTAAAGTAAGTAACGACAGTCCAGTAGAAGGGATGTGCTCGTAATTAGGACGGTATACGGTATATTTATGTATATATGCGAGGCTCCACAGACAGAGGGAATATTTTTCACATTTTCTTTATTTATTTTTCTTCCATTTCGTGTCATGTTGAAAGACGAGACACCTGCCGCCACGAAACGACAACAACAAGATCAGAGGCCGTCCTCACCTCGTCACTCTCACTGTAAAGCAGCCAGCAACAGCAAAACAACAAGCCAATGGTGCATTTGTAACTCTGTGATGTTGTGATCATAAACTAAAATAAAGCCAGATTATTACTATATGCATTTATAATATATGTAATACAGTTCAAATACAGAAAATGTACATAAATGTGTTGCAGGTCGATTTCAAGTCGACACCTGGATGTTTTGCTATATATTTATATAAATCTGTGCCTTTTTTCCTCTGTGCTGCATATTCATGAGTTAAATCTGACCGACCACCACACTCTCTCTTCTCTTTCCTGCCTCACCTGCACTAACAAGTTTATCTGTAACACACTTTAGCACTTCGGCACTTCTATTGACTCCAATCTGATCAGACAAATGTAGGCTACATGTAAATCCAACAGGAACTTCTAATTAGCTGACGAGTTTGTATCCCCACCCAGCGTTACTGACCTCAGCTCACCCTCAGGTAAAAATGCTAATGTAGCCCGAGCTTGTTCGCTTCTGTTTTACTTCCCTGAGTTGGAGAAGCAAACAAAATGCGACTATTCTTGGTTCTTGAGAAGCTGCGGAGTTTATTAACTGACACACAAAATCATCCATCTGGGAGCCAACACACAGCCTGAGGCACAATTACGACGTATTAGAAATGTAGATCCCAGGTGAGTCGCATTTCAGAAGGTTGACTTCACTGCACAGATTCTCACTCCACACTTTTTGTCAACAAAAAAGTCTGATGACAGATTTCACAGCTAAGTGATGATTGGAGCCCGAAAGCTTTTTTCTAAAGGTCAAGTGGGTAAACAAGCCCTAAAACTATTAGTTACACCGACTGTAATCAGACACCAGAATGAAAAAGTCACAAGCTACAACATCTAGGCCTGTATCCAGATCTTAAAGGAGACATATTATGCCACTTTTCCATGAATTAAAATAGTTCCCAGGTGTCTTACAGACAAAACACCCCAAGGATCAAACATCACAGCTCGGCTGGTTTCAGTGCCTGTCCCTTTAAATGCAAATGAGCCACTACTTGCCCCGCCCCTTCTACTGGTCCCAGGTAGGGGTGGGATTATGCAAATTTGAAAACTAATGACATCATTGTCAGACAATTTAGGGAGCAGCTCCTAAAACCACTGGATTTCAACCTCGGGAGCCTGCACATTACAGATTTTTTTAGTAAATTCTCACATTTTGGGGGCCAGAAGGCAAGACAGACACCCAAATATATGTTAAAGAGCATTTAAAAAGTGATAGTTCCATGATACGTCCCTGTCACGTCTACTGAATGGACTGAAATGACGTTTTGCACAGACGTGGTCCCCAGAGGACGAAGCCGAGGCATTTGTGACTCCTTCTGCTTTACTTTGGTGTCATCAGTGGGTCAACATTTCTATCTTTTCTATAATTTACTTTATGAACAAGCACCTGAATGACTAATACTGAAGACAGAGCTGCAGGAATGAGTCCTGAATCTGGAGACTATAGCTTTTAGCACTTCCAGTTGGAAGGGTCTAATGGTTTTGGAATGGGCTTTTTGATAAGATTGGTTTAATTCAAGCCCATGGTAAACGCAAGCTAATGAGAGAAAATGAGATTATATGTCTCTTAGAAAAGACTACGGTGTTTATCAGGGATGCTATTCATCATTACGCCACATCTGCAGAAGATACAAACCCATCTGTTCACCAGTCCACCTTCACTGCTCAGGTTGATGCTAATGTCCACATTTGCCCACAGACTACTGTATGTCGACCCTGCAGCGCTCCACAATGTCAGCTGCAATTCATATACTGTATATATATATATATAGCACAAATTAGCATACAGTAGCACGCTGACATGCTATTATGCTTTTCTGCATTGCTTGGGCCCAGCTACAGTTACAGCCTGCCATGCTGCGCTCCAAATGACTGAAAGGCCACATGAGAATGGAATCACGGCTCACTTTGACTGATGATTTCAATCAGGGAAATTTAGAGGGCAGCTGCAGCCGACACACCTTCATCTACATGATGGATTAACAGACGAGCTTTTCATCACCCGTGTTGAACAAAGTGACGGGTAAACTGGGCGGACTCGCTGCGTGAAACTCGTCTGTGTCCTATTTTGCGATGCGCGGGGACAGCTGCGTGCGTTCGTGCTTTGAACCTGCAGGACTGTTGTGGAGTCTTTAGGCGCCACGGCACATCAAACGCTTTTTGCAAAAGGCTGTGGGGAGTCAAAGCTGCAATCCTGCAAACCAACCCTCCGCTTCATTACACATAGGCTGTTTATATGTCAGCGTGAATGAATGTTGGAGCTGTCGGGGCAGCGGAGAACGGATGGTGGTGGTGACACGCTTTCCACCTTTTCCTCTGTGTATCATAACAGGTGAATAACTCTGAGAGCTTTGTGTTGCTAAGGGTGACACTGCAAAACGTCCACGGCGGGGACACGTCAAGTTTCCTCCAAAGTGGATTCCAGCCGGAAAAGGTCAGGGGGGCGTCCATGATTGAGCCGGAGCTGCTGTCCCCTCAGGCAAGATGGATGACAGCAGCCTCCAATCAATGAAAGATGTCTGAACAGTACGATTACCTGCTGAGCTTGTGAGCGGGCAAAGATCCCGAGCGTGACATTATTCTGTGCTTCTGCATAAATCCGGCAAATTAACGAGAAAGTATTCTCCGTCTGACTGACAGCCTTTGTTCCGCGTGGTCGCCGTATTCCTTGTTTTTGTTGCTTTCAGGTGTAATTACGGCTCTCATTGTCCATTCCGGCTCTCGGCGTTTTTTTTAGTGGGAACTGTCAATATGAGATGAGATTAAATCAGTGTTATTTGAGGATAAATCACTAGCTAGGTATCAGTTCTAACTCATTACAGCAATGAAGATGCTACAGATAGATGAGAGGCTTAACCGTAATCCGTCTGTAAACAGAGGGTGGGGATAATATCAGGAAAATGCACAACTATGAGTGTGTCAGAGCAGTTGCAAGTCCAGGCAGACTCAAAGACTTATTGTATATGCATACATGTAATGTGAACATACTGAATTTTAATGGCCGCTCTTATACATGTAAAACCCATGGTGCCTGCAGCTGATTAAATATGAAGAATGTAATCAACCGCATCGTGAAAAATGCATGGAGTCCACATATTAGAGAGGACACATCTCACGTCTCACCAGCCTGGTCCTGTTGCGTTGTTCTACTCGGTGAAGGGGACGACGCGCGACAGTAGGCGTTCCTGGGGTAATCTAAGCAGATAAAAGGATTTTTTTTTTTTTTTTTTTTATCGAGAAACGCAGCTCCAGACAAGTGATTCATCATTTTCAGATCACAGCATTCGTGTCGCGGAGCGCGCACGCACGCAAGGCAAGAATTCGCCGGCTAATGGAGTGCAACATGCAGCATTCAAATCAATACACTACATATTCACAGGCTTTTTCTGGAAGATAAGTGTGTTGCTTGCCTAGAGTACAGAAATAACAAACAGAAAAAAAAAAAAAAAACGAGGCGCGCTGAAGGACTGAGAATAAACACGCTTCTAGAAATGATTACACCAAACACCTCAAATGTATTTCGCCTCTATCCCATGAATTCTTGTGTTGCTCGAGGGGAGCCTTTTTTTTTTTTTTTTTTTTTTTTACCCCTGTGCCACCACAAGAGCAGAGTCAAACAACAAATAAACTACGTCTGGTGCAATAAATAAAAGAGAAAAACTGACTGTGTGCACTCGGATATACTCCCAATATTGTTTTTTATTTATCAGTGCCTCCACCACACGGGCCTCTGTGGTCTGTATGTAATCACAGCACATATCTGCCTTTTTTTTTTTTTTTTTTTTTTTTAGTCTGCCACAAGCTATATCGCTTATCCTTTCAGGTCGAGGAGGGCCCAGAGCAGACTCCGCTCTCTCATGGAGTCGACATATAGAGACAAACAACCGGCCAGGCTCACAGCACATGGAGATAAAGTACGATCCCGACGTGGATGCTGAAACCATCGCAGCACCTTCTACTCAACTGGTTTATCACAAATGTTCAGCTGGCCAATGATTTCAAAGGCTTGTTCCCTTAAAAAAAAAAAAAACTCTACACCACTTCACAGATGAGAAAAAAAAAAGGATTTGAAGATGAGCATTTTACACCATACATACATAGATAAACAACCGAACGAGCAGGCTCCACTTCTCTTCACATACGAGCTGGGTCTAATACAAAATTGAAAAAGTACAGATAATGGAGCCGGAGCAAAAAACATGCGCTGAATGAAAAAATCTTCTCCCATTATCATTCAGGCAGCCTAACTTGTGTGATTTGACCTTTTGAAGCTTTTTTCTCCGAGCTGTTCCCAGGCAAGGAAACCAATAAATGAGGCAACAATCACAGAAGGGGAAGACACACATCCGCCCTCTATCTTTCAGCCTATAAGCACCTACACATGTAAAAACAAGACTTTCTACTATAAATATTATATAGTGCAATGTAAAGCAGAGGCCGGCTGGGCTGGCCACTCAGCATCAACATGCTCTTATATGAAAAGATGTTATTCCCACTGCAGTGCCACAGCCAGATTGAACCCATCACCATGCAGCACCTGAGGGAGTTGGAATATGCTTTTATCAATTACACTTAAATGGAGCAAGTCGTATTTCAAGGTGGTAATCAGATCTAGGTCCAAGCAGGCTGGTGCAGTGTGCAAATACAGTTCAAATATCAGGATGTATGATGACTTAAAGGTCCAGTGTGTAATATTTGGCGAGGTTTATTAGCAAAATCTGAATATACTGCCGATGAATATATTTCTATAGGTGTATAATCGTTATAAAATAAAATTTGTTTGGTTTTTTATATAGCAAGGGTCTTGCTTTAGAGAGTATAACATTATCCACTACTACATGGACAGCAAAACAGCAGTTTCATTAGTAATCCAATAATAATTAAAATTTAAGCCTCCAATTTGTGAAGATTTGTTGCTTTTCTTATTTGACAGTGACTGCAGCATTTTTGGGTTTTTAGGAGATGGAACAAACAAAAAGCATGATGGATAATTCTGACTATTTCGTGATGGGCCTTTTAGATGAAACAAACATAAACTAGTAATTGATGAAATTGCAGACCAGGAGAAAATGGAGCTCTCTTGGGGGTGATAAGACAGAAAATTGGACCCAGGATCTATTTTCTGGCCTGATTTCCAACCCCCTCCAAACTTTTCAGGGAATAATTCCTCCTTTTTCACAGTCATCAATACTGAGCTGAACAAAACGCCCTCATGTGAGTGGAGGCAGCGAATCAGAGCTGGATATTGACTTCTCCAGTGGTGCTCCACCAACATGAAGCACAACGCTGTCTCCGCTAGTTCCAGAAACTTCACATGTACAAATCTGTCAATTACAGCTTTTACAGCTCTGAGCAGCACAAAAGCCCCCGTGGTGCTCCACATTTAACACAATGTGCATATGGCAACCCACTGCACCTTCATTTCATCAAGCGGAGTGGAGGCAGAAGAGATCAAGATCAATCTCTTACCTTTTTGAAAGGAAGCATCTGTTCAGAGCAGAAGGTCAACTCGGAAAGTTTATTATCTGGGTCTGTCGTCTCGTAAAAATGCATTTCTCTGCTCGCAGACGAGAGCGGAGACTGTTAACAAGACCAACAGGGATGAGACGGGGATAAGACCGCTCTGCATTAAAGCTCCTGCCCTTAAACTCAATATGCTTCGCATCATTTGAGAAGCAAAATGTCAAATTTACATACAAGCCTCAGAGGACTCTGGACGCTTAAAACATGCATCAAGTGTATCAAACATACCTGAAATAAATTACCGCTGCATCTGCTCAGTCTGATAGATTAATTGATGCTCTGATGGTGTTTGTGTACATAGAATAGTGCATGCTCTTAATTAGGCCTAGGAGTCAAACAAGCAACTATTCAAATGGGTTAGTCAGTCCACAGAGGAATGTGTGCTCATTCAGAGCAGATGCTGATTGAAATCAACCGTGCATACAGCAAGATATTAATATCACCTCCAGAGTTGTGCCAAAAGCAGAACAAAATGTTAAACATACAGCCTCCGAAAATAAAAATTAAACACTTTCCTCTGTGGCGATTCGCTATTTAATTAATTTTGATGAAAAACTAAAAACAGCCAACCCCCCACCACACGCACAAACAATCATATAAATATCAGTACAAAACCATGTTGGGCTTCCATAAAGAGGATTAACATCAGGAGGGGGAGGGGTCAGACAGAAACAGAGAAACATGATGATGCTTTAAAGCTGTAGTAGAAGCATAATGCTGCTGTCTGACGTTGAGCAAAAAAAAAAAAGGCTTTCATATTGGAAACGATGGTTTCATGAGCCACAGGGTTTTTTTTTCAAACGCGCTCCTCATAATGGGCCACGTAAACTTTCCATTCACAAGCTCTAAATTAGAGTGACATGGTTTCCATACGGCAGCAGAGATAAGGCGACAGCTTGGCCCTGACGGAGACAAAGCGTCTTTGTATCATGTCTATATATCCAGGGCTCTGGAGGCCAAACAGCCTGTAGTACCACCAGTTAGCAGGGCTCACCCATCCACCTTTTAGCTTGATTTATTTATTTATTTATTTATTTTTGAGCATTTCAATGAAAATCCAATCATCTCCTTGACCGAGGGGGAGAACTGGGAGGCATCAACAGTCGGAGCGGCCAGCTTGGCAAACCAGCAAAGTCCCATCATCAGAACCCAATTAAAAAAACCCAGGGCGAGGAGACGCAGCTCTGCACTCATCCCATGCCAAGTGCGGTGGCGGAGGTTGTGTGTGCCTCGTGTGTGTTTGTTGGGGAGGGGGCGACGGCAGCCAACGTGCAACCACATCTGGTAGACTAGGAGAGGAGATAGAGGGTGTGGGGGGCGCTCCCTCCCTCCCTCCCTCCCTCCCTCCCTCCCTCAACCGTCCACTGTGACACCATACGAGCATAAACAGGAGAGTCTTGATCCGGTTTAGTGCTGTCAATCAATTCAAATATTTAACAGAATGTCATAGTCAACTCGCACATTTTCTAAATGTCCCTATAATTATCATTTTACTACCCTTAATCGCTTTATGCAAATGTTTCTATTGAAAACAAACAACGTGTAGTGTTATATTTCACACTAACACTCTCACTTTGAGCAGTCATTCACATTTGAAGCAAAATCTCACACAGATTGTAACACTGTGTATCAATAAACGGAGGATGGCGGCGCTGCAGAGGCTGAGAGTTTTGATCATCTGATGAGAACGATCTATGAAAACAAGACGAGAGAGTTCAGTCACAGTCAGACAGCAGGGCCACAGCTCCCAGCTCTGTATACATAGGCTATAGTGTGCGTTTTAATCAATAACCGCGGGTACCGGCAGAGTGATTGACAGGCTCATTGTTCATGTGCAGAGGGACGATATTACAGCTGTTACTTTCATCCCAACACTTAAACCTGAGTTGCTTCTATGCTGAAAAACTCTGTAGGATGTGTTAGAGGACTATTCATCTGTCCAACCAATCAGAACTATGGACACATGAAACCAGGGCCGTTGTAGGAATTCTGGCCCCCTGAAAAATACTGATGTGGGCCCCCACCCCTGACTTTTCATCACCACTTTTTTGATTGACTGTGTATAAGAGGAATTTAGTCACACAAAAAAATCAGTCTCTGGGGGGGTTTATGGGGCCCCCTACTGGGCTGTGGGCCCCTAGAATTGTCATCGCCTTTTCTCCCCTATGCAACGGCCCTGCATGAAACCGTAAACACAGCTTACTGTATGAAAAAACTACAACTTTACTACTGTAGGTCACAAAGAACGATAATCTTGTGATAAAAAATGGATGCCGTTAAAATTGATTTGCGTTAATGCGTTACTGAGACACAAACCACAGCAGCTCATCGTTGCTCAACAAAAGGAATCTGCAGGAATGTAACACACAAACACACACACTTGACTCGACTCACCTGTCCTGGTGGCTGCTGCTGCTACACCGGACGCTCCAGGTGCTTGACAGGAGAAATCTAAAAGGAGCAGAACACATGTGGATTACACTCATCTTTCTGAAACAAACTGAAGGTAACACACACAAACACATTTCCTCTCTTACATCCAAACACAATCCTCAGCGATCGTTTGAACTTCCTTCCTGGCTCGGTGTGTGTGCCTGAAGTGAGTGCAGCAGCAGCAGCTTCCTTTTGTCTAGAATAATCAGAAAGATGAGCGGCCGTGACCCTCGGTGCTGCCGCGCGCAAAGGGAATAAAACGCAAGTCAGCAGGGACGATGCAATTCACCTGTGACCCCTGAAATCTACCAGTGATGAGGATGTGTGTGTGTCTGACTAACAACCACTTATTACTCTGTCATTCCTTAGCATTTCCTCATTTTCGTAAACAAAAAAGAAAAAAAAGGAGAATGGATGACAACACATTTCCTGCTTGGCTCTGCTATTACAGTCATTTCACTGTGGCCAGATAACAACCACCAAGCAGGCTGTTGCTCCCTGTTTTATTCATGTGCCATGTTGTTTAAAGAGGAGTGGTGGGTGAGCATGATCACAGCCTGTTGATGTTGGATCATCTGTGCCCACCGTGTCGTATTCAGAAGCAGCTAGGGGATAGGAGGGGGAGGTTGGGGGGGGGGGGGGCACACGAGGCTGAGCCCCAGCCAACGTGCTCATCAAATGATCCAGTAAAGTTTGGACGGGCAGACACAGACATGATCACAACGCGGCAGATGAAACGCGCCGCTCCGCCTGTGTAGCTTTCCCAAACCCCTTCTCCACAGAGACCCACACAAGAGAGGGAGAGGGGAGGGAGGGGGAGGGGGGAGGGAGGGAGGAGAGGGAGGGAGGGGGGAGCACAGGCCAGAGCACATCAATGTGAAAACCAGCGAACGCCCTCGGAGAAAGAACAGAATCAGAGAGGAATCGTACACTACACCCACAGCGGCGCACAACTCGAGACCTTATAAAAGATGACAGCGTTTTAAGTTACAGCCTCTTGCTATCTGGAACTCCAGCGCAGCCAGACGGTTATAAAATCTAATGCGTCGTAATTTATGAGTTGTTGCAGAGAAACCATTCATTCTAGGTGAAAACGGCGGGGAACTGGGTTTTGCTTCCCACTGCTGCAATTAAATTGAATAATTCACTCATTAATTATTCATAAAGGTCAAGTGAATAACAATAATGCAAGAGTTTACTGATGCCCCCCGAGGGAAATGGGCTTTTTTTTTGTTGGTTGACCCCGCCTTCCGGGAAAGGTCGGTGACCTCCAAGGATTTCCTCTACCGCTGCCTCCTGGCAACACAACAAACTGGAAAAAAATATATCTAATACAAACAACAATAAGGGCATTATGTTGCGCAAATGACCTGAACACGTCTGTTATCTTTCCTATCAAGCGGACAAGTTAGAGCTAACAGCTTCTAGCCTTGAGTGATGCTTTCTGACATTCATAGGGGGTCGTGTTCCCCTTAGAGCAACAGATTTATGTCAGGCAGACCCTCTCTCTTGTTGTTGACCGTCCCTCCACGTCGCTGTTAGGACCAAAGGTTCTATTTGCAACCCAAAACAACTAAAAAAACAAATACCAGACAATATGTGCGAGCGGTGCTGAGTCTGACAGCCTCCTCCTGGGTCACAGCGCCACAGAACAGCCAGATGTGTTTAAGCAGAACCATTATTGATGACGTTGACCTCTGACCTTTTGGATGAGAGGCGGTTGTCATGACATAATTAATGTATGAACTGAAAAAACATCACAGTGACCTCCAGCTGAGGTGACTGTGACCGCTTCACAATGTCACAGGAATAAAAGACAAGGATGACGTGTTAAGTGTGTTAAACTCACACACACACACACTCAACAGACGGCACTTCAATCACAGGTCAATACAAACGAGTCCAGAATCTGCCTGATGCTGGTGAAGGTGTAAGGTATTGGTAATCGAACTGAACACTGACGATCACAGAGATCATTCTCCACCTGCACAACGCCAATACAGTATGCATTACCATAGAAACCCCAAACAGCTCACAAAGTCAGAAAAGCAAAAAAAACAACGTTGCAAAGATGCCACACAAGAAAATAGATAGGGATGCACCATAACTCTTTTTTTCCCCCACCGATACGATAACAATAACTTTTTTATTAGTTTATATTCACATCTGAGGTTAAGAAAGACTAAGATATAGTGAGTAAAGATGAGTTTAACATTACAGCTCTGCCTCCGACTTGTAATCACAACAGAACCAGAACAAATTAATGTAGATTGGCTCTAAAATGGGAAAAATCTGTTTATTTTGGTCGATAATTATCATCCAATATCGGGCCGATAATTATCTGTACCGATAGCTATTGTGCATCCCTAAAAACAGACTAGATGGCAAATCTACAAGGAGTGGGTCAAATCTCCTGAACCCTGCTGAAAAACACAGTGTCCAACAATTCCAACAGAGTGACACATCTTCTTTTTTAGGAATCACATCTGTCCGTTTCTATATGATACAAATAACAAATGAAAAAAGCCTGACAAACAAAACTGCAATTGAAATTGAATTAAAAATCACACCCTTATCCCCCCTGTCTGGTAATATAAAATCAATTTATAATTAGAGGAAATCAGGCGGCTCCAGCTGTTATCACTATGTCAGATGTAATCAACATTTAAGTTGTATCTGGTTATATATTAAACATTACAGAGCTCAGAATGGGGCCAAGTCATTATGAGTAACGCTGCAGCTTGTTTCGCTCATACTGATTCAGATATTACACAATCATATCAATAGAAAGAGACATTATATTTATTGATAACAGCTGTGCAGGCACCACTTATGGCGCAAAGGCAAGTCTGAGAAGTGGATTTTTTTTTTTTTTTTTGGGAGGCAAGGCCTAATGAAACCGTTGACAGCTGTGCAGCGCAGCAGCTTAATCCAGCATTAACATCAGTTTCATGGAGCGATGGGATGAGCTGCGTCACGGCGCCGAATCCTAGAGGTCTGAGTTGTGAATTTGTGGCTTTTAAAGGATCTACGCTCCCGACAATTAGATGCTCATGGTTTTTAAGCTCCCAAACTGTCTTGTTTGCACTCAACAGCTGCTGAGCTACCTGCTGAAGAGCGGAGGGAGACTGACACGTGGCCACAGGGAGTGTTTATGTAGCAGAAATCACAACTGATTACACTGAAGAGTGTTGTGTTTGCAAAGTTAGTGTTAAAATGACGGCGTGAAAGAGGGAAAACATTACTGACATGTTGTGCACACGTTGGCTCACATGCCTCAGGGCCCTTGCAGAAAGGAAAATGCATTTCCCATAAATGTATATTTATCATGTCATCACTGTCACTCACTGTCACCTGAGAGGAGATGAGGGTCTGAGAAAGCGGTTGAAAAAAACAACCCAGCACGGCGCTTTGATGTTTGCACCATTACTTTTGGTGCAGATACAGTATGTCCAATAAGTTGTGATATTCTGCTTCACTTTCATCTCTGATGTGCTGCCAATCACATCGTTGCTAACTTGCCAACGAGTCCATGCACATCTGGATGTATCTATGATTGCGGTCGTGCCCCCTAACTCAGCAACAGAGATTGGCATCCCATCCTCCTCTCTGTTTGACAGTCAGTGCACAAAGACTTTAACGGACTGATGATGATAAATCCTGCAGAATGTTTGCCAAAAATTAAATTAAATCAATGATCTTCTTGACAGAGAAAAATGTAGACAAAAAAGGCTAAGTTCAACATTAAGTAAAGGTCCTCTCCTCATGAAACAACAGTGACATTTGACGAGCCAAGTTGTGCACTTGAAATAAATCTGCTCCCCGAGGGCCGAACCAAACACCGACCCAGCGACTGACAGACGATCTCTCCTCAGAACTGTGTCCACATGAAAAGCAAAATCGCAGTGAGTGCATTGAAACAGTGGACGAGTTAATAAGCTGCTTTGTAATGCACTTTTCTATTGCGTGCTTTATAATCGCCATTCATCACTGACACATGCGGTTTATCACATCAGGGAGCGCCACGACACACTATAAATCGAAGCCCAATCACTTCCTGGACAAAAATATGATATAATTAAGAGGCTCGGTCCGGCCTGAGGGCTTCCTGCAAAAAAAAAAAAAGGCTTCACTTCCCTCCTCTGTGCTACTACGCGAACGGCATCAAGTTATTTACTTTACAACATCTAAAAGATCAATTCTGTGTGTTAAATTCGGCCAATAACTCTGACAGGCGGGACGCCTTCACATATAAAACCCCCACACGAGGGTTAAATGAGTTAAAAACGAGGACTATTAGTCGCACACCCAGGGGCTTGCTTCCTCTCACAGGATGTCAATAAGATGTAGTTTACAACGCAGCAGATGTAAACAGCCTATTTATATGTATAAAGGCTGTGGTAAGACTTAGATGTGTTTAATAGTGATTTAATGTGTAGAGGAATTCAAGAGAGACGGTGAAAAGCATTGATTTGGGGGGTGGGCTTACAGGGGAAACTCTCAGGGTTTCATTTCAGACTTAACAGTAAATTATTGATCCTATAACCCTAACTAACATCAGTCAGGTAATGACGAGTTAACGGTGGACAATCAGTCAAAAAGCTCACATAATCATTTTTCTTTTGAGTAGAACTACAACTCAACATCTGAATCCCAATCTGTATTGTGTTTCTGGTGAAATTTTTATTGTGAAAATACATTAGGAGTAGGTTTGTTACCTTTAATTGTCGGTGCAAGCTATTTTTAGAACGGCGGAGCAGAGCCGTGAGCTGCTCAGAGCTACACTACAGAGGCTCATGGGATTTCTTGGTTTCCTCATCAAGCTCATTATACACAATCCAACAACTCCAAAACGCTCTGGTGGACAAGTTGTGACCTGCACATTCACCACGCTATGAGATAATAACAGAACGTTGTTTTAGGTAAATGCAAGAGACTGCTTGCAGAAAAACTGCCCCCAACGGGCACGCGCATCAGCGGTTTTGCATGAATTACCTCTAAAACAACTCAGTCTGGTAACGTTCTGTTATTATCTCATAGCGTGGTGAATGTGCAGGTCACAACTTGTCCACCAGAGCGTTTTGGAGTTGTTGGATTGTGTATTTGATGAGTTTGATGAGGGAAACCAAGAAAACCCATTAGCCTCTGTAGCGTAGCTCTGAGCAGCTCGTGGCTCTGCTCCGCCGTTCTAAAAACAGCTTGCACCAACAATTAAAGGCAACGAACCTACTCCTAAAACTATAGGGATTATGGCAATGGGCAATTTGCCAAAATAATGAACTATCTTTTTAATGATTACATGGTTAGCAGCATTCTAACTTCTTAAAAAGGAAAAGTCTAAATATAGCAATGTCTGAGAAGTAGATCGTACCCTGAAGTTACCTCAGCCAACAACACTGAGAGGAATCAGGAACTTCTACGACGTAAACAGTTTCTACATGTGAACAGTTTTGTGGAGCTGCAGTGACAGGAAGTGACTCCACAGTGACACTGCTGTGACGTTGCCACGTGCCAAGAGCAAAATTGATTGATTGACCAGAGAAGAGGTCCAAGGCCGCGTCTGTCCATCGCTCCCCGCTGAGATCACCCATGTGTGCCAGGTGCCCATTTTGATGTGTCATCGCCTAATTGAGATTAACCCACTGTGTTTTTGTGTCATGGGGGAGGTGACCGTAGGACTGTGGGACATTTTATGAAATTAAATGGAGCAGTTTCTTTTCTTTTTTTTTGCCTGGTTTGTGCAATATCAGTAGGCTACCTGGTCGCGCGCCAACACACAGGCTTAAATGAGAGAATTTGGCAGAGCTGCCGGTATTAACGACATAGGCGGCGTTGTAAGGTTGAAAGCCACGGTTGCTCACAAAAGAGATGGACTTGGCTTCTCTGGGATTACTCCACGACAAGAAACAGTGTAGAGCAGTATTGATGTAACCACTTCAAGGGGGTGCTGTAATTCCAAAAAAGAAAAAAAAAGGCAAAAGAAAGAAAAAGAAAAAGAAAGAGAGGATCAGTCCTGCGTTTTCAGATCCGTGGCATTCGTGTTTCAAAGCAAGCTGTCAAAATAAATTGCTAGAAATGGATTTCTGGAGGCTTAGCCATACTGCTCACAGCGAGCAGGAGACAGTGGCTGTGAGTTGTTGTTATGACCTCTTGACTACAAGGTAAAAATCCCATTGAGCAGCTTGCCACAGTGGGTTACATCCATCTCCACTGTCCCTTTCACTTCCACGGAGGAGGAGGAAGAAGAGTGATAAAAACCCAGCGTGGGGGGGGGGGGAACTCATCACCCCTTTATGCAATGAAACAGAGGACTGATGGATTTCACTTAGCTCATGTTAAGTGACGTGGATTAGCAGCCAGATAAATCATTGTAGCCCCCATGCTCATGTTATAGTCCATAAAGTGCACACAGCTTTATGAAATGCACAATGTCCTCATCTACTTATCTGGATTTATTTGGTCTCTGCCTCGCTCTCTCTCACACGTTTCAATGGCAATAAGCCCAGACAGACACACACCACTGAGCTTCTTCTCATTTAAACCAATGGCATGACAGAGGAAGTGAAGCGGGGAGACTACACACCTCTAACACACACACACACACACACATAGGCTACACACAAAAAAAAAAAAATGGAAATATCCAAAGTGAAGCTACAATATCAAGTTTCACGTCTTACTGTTAATATTAACGCGTCCTTCACCACGTTAGAGCCAGAAATTAACTATCAACTAACTAAACACATAGATAACAAACACACGCACATACACACACACGTTTAACTCAATTTCACTTAAATCAGCGTCCGAGCTGCAGCGGCTGCAGCAACTAACAGCGACTGAGCGTGACACACGAGGTAAAGCAGACATTTTTTTCCCCTTGTTCTTCTTTTTTAAGCCGTGTCCGCCCACCTACCGCTGTCTGTCCTCCGTGTCCTGCCGGCAACAACTTGTCCTGTTCTGTCCTGGCTGCTGAAGCTCCGCCGAGCTCCGTCGCTCCACTCCGCGCCGATGCCTCCTCTGCTCTGCTCTGCGTCTCTCTCCACGGTGGAGGAGAGAGGAGAGCAGCCGACCAATCAGCGGCCGCCTGATTAGGGAGGGTGATAGCAGCCAATCAGGCCACGGCCGGGGAGGTGCACGCGGAGGAGGAGGGATGTAAGGATGGATGGATGGATGCTGCTTTTGTCTAACCGGGGGATTGACCTTTCAAGCAGCGGAGCGACTGCAACTGTCACGCCGGAGTGAGCTGATGGCAGCTCGGGCAAAAATAAACCCACATCCCGGGTAAGAGTGTGTAGGGGAGGAGGAGGGTCAACGGGTGGGTGTGTATGAGCAGGATGATTGACAGGGGCTGTCAAGGACAGGCTCGTTTCAATAAAGTGATACTATTAATGCAACATGAACATATGGAGGCTGCAGAGCGAGAGCTGCTGCTCCATGTAATCACAAGTGGAGCTGATAGGACATCCATCCATCCATCCATCCATCCGCTCCATCCATCCATCCATCCATACCTTGTCTGCAGTGTTTATCCATGCAGGCGGCTGGAGGCAATCCCAGCTGACATTAGGGTGAGGGTGGGTAAAGGAAGCGATGCCTATACCTAACCACCACACAGCTGCTCTGCAAATAACATTGTTTAGGCTAGATCAGTAGTTCTGGTTGTCCTTGAGAGGGTTCAAGGGGGTCCCCACATTTTTCTCCCCTAAATTTTACCTTTTTTTCTAAAATTAAAAAACAATTATATACATTTTACCACTTTTTCCAGAAATTTCTTCAAAATATTTCCAAAAGTCACAACCATTAGCCCTAATCTGTATTACATTGACTAAAAAAGTAATGTTAATCAGTCTCAGAACAAATATTTGTGTACTTCTGGTCTTTGTTTCAAAAAATGTGTCCAATTTGTGTCAGTTTAGGGGTCTTTGATATAAAAGTGGCTTTATCTCATCTGAATAAAACCCCTTTATTCCAGTAACTGTCCCTCAGTAACTCTCTCTCTCATCCTTGAACACTGGATTACATTGTTAACGTTCCCAACAGCTGTTTAGCCAAATGTCAGACCAAACACTTAACAGGGAGTGTTCATTTTATGACTATTGGACCACATCTCATCCCCATGTCTAATGGTGAATGTTTCTCCTCCCATATTGCAACCCCACAGGAAGTGAAAGATCAACCGCAACAATCATCTCACTGTGTAAAAATCGTGGTCCAAGTTCAGCCAAAGTTCAAGTCCAAGTGAGACACATGGAGCCTCGGGGGTCTCAGCCGGGCTCAAACAGGACCAGATAGCAGAATTAATCCGGATCACAGCTGGTTCTCTTCTAGCCTGTAACCGTGAACATACATCTGGTTTCACAGCTTGAGGTTTATACTTTCATCAGAGAGAGAAAACAAACAGGATGTGAGGGATACATGATGAATGTGGCTGGATTCTTAATTCTTCTGTTAATTTATGTTGCCAAAAATGTCACAATAACCTCTTTGTATTGTATGAAACGTCCCTGCAGGCTAATACTGCTGTTTGAGTTGAGATGGATTCATTGTAGTTAATAAGTGATGAACACTATGAAACCGTGTGATGCAACTTTGTAGGACTTTGTCGGTATACTGTAGGAGAAAAAAAAGAAAAGAAAGAAGACATTTGGGAAAGTTTACTTCAAATGCAGCAGACTGTCTGAGTGGGCGCTCCCCTGTGGTAAAGCAAAACAAAACTGCTAATGAAGACAGGAGCGCTGGGTTTTGTGTTCGCGGTGGCCTATGAAAATGAAGATAAACCTCATAATGACGGTAATGGAAACAGTTGGCAGTGTTGTTATCATCAGTAAACCCCCCCCCCAGGCCACCAAGGCACTCGATTTGTCAGGAACAGGCTCAAAGAATAATCTAGCTGGAGTTGCACATTTACACTTTGAAATATCTTCATATCTTCAGGTAGGTGCACTAGTCCAGGCTGCATTATGATGGGTTTTAATATTATGTATGGTATGATGCAGAAGTGAACCTGCCAACAGCAGTTCAAAGTTTTATTTGCCATGGTAGGTACAAGGTAAAGCAAACACAGCAGGGACAGACTGCGCAGAAAAAGAGAACGATACGACATCGTGGAAAATTTAGCAATATTTAACATTACAAAATACGGCTGTGGCCAATCACACACACACACGGCATGCTGAGTGTGTGTGATTATTGATCGAAAAAGCTTCCTGGAAACAAATCATCATTCAACGGACTTCCAGTCTCTGCATTTTTCATTGTTAAATATAACATTGTTTGTGGCAGTTTGTATGGGTTTATAACTGCTTGGCAGGGGAATAAACAATAGAAGTGTACAAAACTGCATTGAAAATGCTACAGGAAAAAAAAATTACCCAATTAAAAAAGATGCCAAACAGCATTTCAAGAGAGGATGCTGAATTATTGAACCAGCAACAGAGTTTCCCCAGCTTAAGGGAACTGTCACCACAACGTAGCATGACCCCAGAGTGAATTTTGTACAACCATCACTTTTTTTTTTTGACACTGAGGTACAGTTTTTTTTAGCTGGGGTAATTAACATTGCAGTATATCCTCTTTTCAGGCAATTACCCCCGCGTGCCCGAGCTGTAACCGAGGCGCTGGGAAGAAATCTGTCAAGAGGTGACAAAAGCCACCTAATGGAAAAATCTGTAACTTCTACAACAGGCCTGCTCAATCAGTGCAAATCAATAGCCTAACGCCTTTCGCCAAAGAGATCTGAGCCGGACTGTGTTATCTAGGTAGGCTATACATCAAGCCCGGCCCGCCTCACAAAGGGGGGATACAGCTCAGTCCAGCTCCTCTGTGCACTCGCTGATTAAAAAGTCATATGCTGTTGAGTTCATAAAGCTTTATTTCAACCTTGATAGAAATGGAAAAAAAAGAAAAGAAAAAAAGCCTCTTTATTCAGACACAAAAGAAAGCCGACAGCCGGTCGCTCAAAGAAAGTACAGCCTCTGGGTTAATGCACATATTGCAAAAAAATTTGAAAATAAAGCCCTGTTTAGATCAGTCAGCAAAAATATAGATATGAATACCAAGTAACGTACAAGGACAGTTTCCACTTCTCTGCACACCAGGTGCATCCAATCAGCATCAAGCTAAGCTACGTGTTGGATAACAGAGCCAGAGTATGGGTTTAAAACTCAGTACAAAAAACGCTAAATAAAGTCAGAGCAGTTCATCTCTCCATGGACATGGATGTGAAATTCAAAGTGATCAATGCTGCTTGGTTTTGGTGGGGTAGGGGGGTGGGGGTGGGGGGTTCTGTCTGTCACTCGTCGTCATCATCATCGTCGTAGTATCTGTTCCTCTTGATCTGCTCCTCCGCCGTCAGGCCTTCATCGCCTTCATCTTCCCACAGAGCAGCGGCGCCGTCCTTTCTTGTGACAAAGCTGTCGGCGCCCTCGTCTTTTGCTTTCGCGTCTCCCGTCTCCATCCCAAAATCCAAGAGGTCGTCCAGCGCCGACTTCTCCCCGCTGAAGATGTCGGATTTGAGATCAGACAGCAGGCTGGAGGTGCTCGTGCTCAGGCCGGCGAAAATGTCCTCCAGGAAGCTGGACGTGCCGATTTTAGGCTGCGCATGGCCGTCGTCCTCGTCGTCTTTGAAAGCGCACGCTGCCTCGGCTTCCTCCGTGTGGAAATGAGCGTCTGTATAGCAGTCTGTGGCTTCAGCGCGTTTGGCACCCGCTGGCACGAAAGCGTCGTCCCTCTGTGCCAAGCGCAACACGTCACTTGGCATCCATGTTGTTGGCTCTTCACAGCGTCGGCCTGAAAGGAACCGGCTCCTGTGCTCGTATCTGTCGGAAACGGTGACTGATTCCTCTCCTCCTCCTCCTCGTCTTCGTCCTCATTAAGCCCTTGAAGCAGGATTTCACGGTCAAGCTGTGTCTGCTCTCTGTTATTGTTGTTATTGGAGTTTGCATTCAGCCCCTGCTTCGCCGCCGTCGCCTCATCTATCAGCGTGACCTTTGCTGCCATCGCCGCGTCTCTCTCCAACTGGCTTTCCCTCTCACCTGCTGCGCTCTCTGTCTGTCCGTCATGTCCGTTCACTCTCACGTCCTCCCACACCTTTTTCTTACTTTCTCCCTCATCCTTCTCTTGCTCTTAAGACTTTCCACAGCTCCACGGCCGTTCCCATCACTTTGTTCCTTCTTTTCCACTCCAGGGTGCACTTCAGAGTCCAATTTGGGAGCCCACTTGTGCCTGAGCCTCAGAGCTACTGTTTGACTCTTTAGTTTCTTGAGTGTGAATAACACAGGCTGGTTCCTCGGCGACGGCTACGGGGGGGGGCTGGACTCTGCGGCTCTGCTGGAGTTTCTTCACACTTTCTCATACAGTCATTTTCCTGGGCTCCATTTTGCACTTCAGCTGCAGGTAGATCAGTCTCTTTAAACAGAGGCTCGTTCCGGGGGTCATTTTCCAGAGCTGAGCCCTCCTTCGGGGGCCACGACGGCTTTACCAACTTCAACTCCTCCTCGATGGTGAAGGCTTTCTTCGGAGAATCGCTCTGCGGAGGCCACACCACAGAAATCTTCGCTGTGGCCTTTTTGTTCTCATCCACTGACTTACTCGCGTCGTTATCCTGAGCAGTGGAACATCTGTACTCTTTGACTTTCTTTTTAGGCGATGGTGATTTGACTTTTGGTTCAGCCGAGTTCTGCTGGTTCTTATTAGTCCATTGTTCTTTGTGTGGCTTCTGCCCAAATCCCTCATCATAATTCCCTTTGGACTTGAACAGTTGCTTGTAGTGTGGTTTGCAGTACATTCGTCCATGGAGAGAGGCGTAGTTGCCGAGGCTGGAGAGAAAGAGGAAGAGGGAGGAAAACAGACTTTGGTTAATAATGATGCGAGGTGAGGGAGCGACACGTCTCTGTGCCGTGTGAAGCAGCTTCACCTTAGTTTGCCTCTGCAGTGTTCACAGCGAAAGCAGCTTTTATGGAAGTTTTGTTTGTCTGCGATCAGTGACTCCATGGGATACACCCTCTTCCGACACACCCTGCACAGTTCGGACTCTGGAATTCGAGTTTTCTGCAAGAAAGAACAAGAAGGAAAAAGTTAATTTCACATCTGTGATGTCCCTTTTATTTCTACATGCTACATGCACTACATTCATTACATTTAATTGCTAATAAATCAGCATTAAAGTTGTGGGTACGAGGAGCTGATTTGGCTTTGATATATAGTACAATTACATACAGGTTAAGCTGAGCTGGAGCAGCAATTTCCTGCAGCACAGTCTCACTATTTCTATTTCAGTAAGATTTCTTTTAGCCCCTTAAAGTCGATGTACAGCAGCAAAGGTGCATTTTTTTGTGTGCAAATTGATTAAAATGACTGCTGTCATATGAACTATTTGTGTTTAAAGTTACAGTTCCTATTCTAACTATCATTACTGCTATAAAAAAACTTCCCTGTAAAGTTAAATATTACCAGAAGACTCACAATGTTTAAAGAGAGAGCACAAACTAAATTAAACTGTATGACGGGATGAGAGCAAACACCATTAGACAGTTGTTATCCACTGTATTAGTGTGGCTCCTTCTGGATGTGCACTGTAGAAAAACAAACTATATTATAATTAGTATTAGTATTAGAAATGCAATTAGTTGACTACTCCAGTTCTGAGAGGTCTTTTCATAATTACAGCCACAGCTGTAGAGAGAATTACAAAACGGTCCACATTCCCATTCTGTGACCCCACTGTAATTATTTCGCTATTACAAAAAGAAAAGTTTATTTTCAAAATTCACATCACGGACATGGAAAAAAAAAAAAAAAAAAAAAAAAGGTGAAACCTTATTTTCGACTGAAAAATAAAAATGAGGGTTGTTTTCACAGTGAAAACAACATCTCACGCTCAGGCAGAAAGAAATATTAGTTCAATATGTTAGCATCATCGCCGGCTCCACACATCAGAGGCATGAATAAACAGGACAAAACATAACCTGTGAATATTAAAAGGTGGCTAACTGCCAGTTTTTAAGCTGCAAGCTGCTCTGAGCTTCAGGGGAGACGTGTCAAATTAAAAAAATAAAATAAAAAAACACTTCAAAGGAACTCAAGGGACATGAATAACAGCGTCAAACTCCTGTTAATGTTTCTCTTTCCACACAATGCAGACGATGCTTTCAAATTCCACACACAACGCATGTTAAACACACCGTCACGCTGGGTTTAGTGTCCTCATGCTGCACGCCGCGGTTTACCCGTCACGACAGTCTCCTGCTGGTGCGTTACGATCTGCGAGCTCCTCTGCTCCGTGACGCTGAAGCCCAGGTTCTGGAAAACTCCCTGGCTCTCCGCCCACGACTGCTGGAAGCTCCGGAGCAGCTCCTCGGTGGTGGCGTCGGGGGGCACGTCCACCGTGGGGACGCTCCCCCGCACCACGTCGGCGTAGGACGGAGGGTTGCCGCGGGTCCCGGAGCTCCCGGAGGAGTGCACCTCGCTCCTCGTCTCGCTGGTGATGTTCCCGAAGTCGTCGACGGTGCAGAACTGCTCGGTGACGGACGTCGTCTCGGAGTGACCGGCCGGCGGCTCCGAATAAACCGAGTCGGGTTCCCGTCGTTCTATCTGCTCCCTCAGCTCGCGGGCGGCCTGCGAGCCCAGCTCTCCCGTCTCGAACACGTCCTTTATGGCTTTAACGTTGAGGATCGGCACTTCCTCCGACCTCGGGGTCGGCGGGTCGGCTTCTGCGTCCTCCGTGTCGCTCCCCAGCCTCTCCGAGATGAGGATGGGTCTTTCCGGGCGTACACTTTCGGTTTCGGGGATTCAAATCTGTTCACAAGCTTGGACAGGTCGACCCGCGGGAGATCCTCCTTCAGCAGATCCACGCTCAAGCCGTCGGGCGATTCCTCGGCGTCCTCTCCGAGACGCTCGGGGATATCGATGGGATCCTTCCTCAGGTAGGTCCGGTTCACCTCGGCCCTCTGCGCCTCCTCGAAGAACGACTTCTTATCCTTCACTGTCATCATGGAGTCGCCCGTCTCCACCGCCCCCTGCTCCTGCGTCTCCACGGGAGTCTGCCGGTCGCCGAACGACGGGGACGGCTGCTCTCTGTCGCTCTCGGGCGCCGGCGCGGGAGGCGGAGTGGGGGTGACGCAGTGGGACAGCTTGGAGCCGGTGGTGTCCCCTCAGCCTCATCAGCTTCTCGGAGCGGCTCGTGGTGGGGGAGGGCGTGGCCCGGCTGAGGGCGGACGTGGGCGTGTACGTCTTGCGAGGGGGAGGCGGCGGCGTCCCGACCGCTTTGTACGGCGGCGGGGACGGCGTCACCCCGAGCGGAGAGTCCACCCTCCTGGATTCGATGCTGATGAAGGTGGGGGACGGCGTGCGGATGCTGGCCAACGGAGAGGACACGCTGCGCTCCGACACCTCGCTCCTCCTCTCCTCCACCACCACCTTCTTCTTCTCCGTTTTGGAGAAACCGAAGGTCTTGGTCGTGGCTCCACAGATGCCGACGGCGACGACTCTCTTGTCTGGTTTTGGAAGCACCGCCGGCGGAGGAGCTTTTATTTCTTCTCTCTCCTCCTCCTCTCCCTGCTTCTCCGTGGCCGTCAGCTTCTCCTCCAGAACTGTGAGCTTTGTTTGAACGTTGTTTTTCACATAGGCCATCATCTCTTTCAGCTTTTTCTTGCTTTGCTGTTTCGCTATTTCGCTGAGATTTTTCCTCTCATCGAGCCAGTCACCCACTCAGGGAGCTCGCTTATAATCATCCTGACAGCGTTGGAGTCTATTTTGCTCGGCGTGCCCTCCAGCTCTTTTATTTGAGCCACCAGCCTCTGCATCACATTACGTCTCTCTATTTCTGTGAGTTCCTCCGAATGAGCCTCATCTCTCTGAGCCGTACCTTTTGTCTTCCCCACCTTTATCTGCATTTTGTTTGCTTCCTGCTGCTTTATCTGCACGTGAGCGGCCTCTCCCCTCTGAAGGCTCTGCTGTGTCACCACCACCACCTCCTCCTTCTTCTCCTCGTGCCTCTGGATCTGCTGCGTCTTCACGCTCTGCTGAGTGTGGGAGACGGAAACGTGGCCTTGCCCTTGATGAGCCGCTGCAGATGTTATCTTCGTCACCTTCGGCACTAGGAGCGAACCGATGGCGACAGGCTCACCTCCATCTGCTTTCCCTTTTTCGCCTGAACCTCGGCCTCCTTCGCGGGCGGGGTCGCCTGGCTCTTCTTCTCCTTCACTTTCATTTCCGTTTTCATCTCGCTTCTCGTCAGCTGGACGGTTTCCTGACTCACATTTGTTTCACTCGTCTGTGTCACTTTACTTTTCTCTTGCTGTGAATGCATTTCGCTTTTCATTACTTCCTTTTGTCCCAGGCTGGTCACACCTCTCCTCTCTCTTCTCCGTCGGCATCTTAAAGGTTTTCACCTTGAAACTCGGAGCTACCTTTGGAATTTTAGTGGGATGAGAAGGACTCATTTTCCCCTCCTGTGTCAGAGCCGCATTAATATTTTTACATCCTCAGCTTTCAATGTGACAGCCAGCTGGCTTTGAAGATTTACATTTTTCCTGTGACGGCGCTCTGTGTGGCAGTGATAGACCTGGCGCTGGATTTCTAATAAATGCTTCTGCTCCACGACGGAGGAGGAGGTGACCACATTGGAGCATGACTGGACTTGGATATTTGAGGCCTCGTGGCTGGACTGAGAGACAGAGGCGCTCTGATGTCTGGGCGCGCTTTCACTCTTTTTAACAGCGTCGGTTGAAGTTGAGGTGGAGGCGAGTATTTCTTTTCTGAGGAGTGCTTCTTCTCCATAGACACGTTTGAAGATCCAGTGGCTGATTTCTTAATTTACCAACTGGAGTCAAAGGCTTGCTCAAAGGGATCTGGGAAGCGGCTTTCTTTGCCAGGGGAGTGCTGCTGAGGCAACGCTTCTCCTTCTTCTCTGGGAACGGTACTCTTAACCTCTTCCGTCTTTGCTTTCGTCACTTCTGTTGACAGATTGTCTTTGTCAGAAACCTCATCGCTCGCTGGCGGAGAAGTGGGAGTTGTGACGCAGCTCCTGTCTGTTTCCTCCTTCTCCATCCTCTGCAGGCGGTACCTCTCCTCCGCCATCATGAGAGGGGTTTTAAACTTGCGGGCGTACGGCCTAGGGGTCGGGGATGGGGCGGGGTCTGGAGGTGGGGGCAGTTTGAGGGGTGGGACAAACTTTTTGGGTTCTTTTTGCACCGGTTTCACCAGCGGGGTGTTTGGTATTTTTGTTGTCGTCGTCGTCACTGCTGCGGATTCAGACTGGATCTGTTTGCTCGTTTCAATGTGTTGGATCGTCTCCTTCCTCACTTGTTGAACTTTAGCTTCTTCTTTATGAGCTGTGTGTGTTGTTTCTGGGCGAGGAGGAGGAGGGAGCTGAGGCTGAGGAGGAGGAGGAGGAGGAGGTGGAGGAGGGGTCGGTTGCTTTTTCTGCCATTTAGGCTTCACCTGCACGGCCGGCTTCTGTATTTCCGGCGGTTTCGGCACTTTGAATAAAGGTTTGCCGACGGGTTTTGCCGGCTTTGCAGGAGGAGGAGGAGGCTGAGGCATGGCGTTAAGCTCCTGCAGGGAGGGAGGCGGAGGGAGGAAATCCTGGCCGCTCATAGAGGGAGGTGGAGGAGGAGGAGGAGGGAAGAATTCAGCTTCGGACGGAGGAGGAGGAGGAGGAGGTGGAGGCGGAGGCGGGAGGTCGCCGAACACCGGGTTCTCCATCTCCGGCGACGGCGGCGGAGGGAGGGAGAGCTCCGACTCCGAGGGCGGGGGCGGCGACGCGGGCGGAGGGGGGAAGTGGATCTCCGGCTTTGCCTTTTTGATCATCCCTTTCCCTTTCATATCAAGGTTACGGTGATCGCTCTTCATGTTCTTGACGCTGTGCTTTTGCATCACGGCCTTATTCTCAATCTGCCTCTGAGACGTTGTCGCCGTCGCCGTCGCCTGCTCCGACACCGTCACGTTCTGCCGCTGTGTGACACTTTTCTCCGTCACCGTCGTCTGCACCTGTTTGATCGTCTTTGTCTCGCACGTTTGCTTGTTTGACACGCTCGTCTTTTGCACGTCTTTCATCACACTCACATCAGCCGCTTTCGCCTCTGTTTGTTCATTATGAGTCGTCTGTTTATTCTTTATCATAATAGGCTTAGGAGCTTGTATTTTCTGCGGCGGCGCGGGGCTTTCTCCTTCTGCTCCTTCGTACTCTTCTGCTGGCGAGGCCCCTGTGGGATTGTCTGCCTTGGCTTCAGTAACCAGAGCGGCCCTCCTGGGTTATTACCTGTGTTTTCACTGATTTGCTCTCCATGTGCCTCTGTGTGTGCTTCTGTGATTCACTGCTCTGGGAGAGGTTTTTCACAGCGGGGGCTGGATTGACTGCCACACTCTCACTCTTAGCTTCATCTATGCAATCATGCTCCTTTTGCTTTACACTTAATGGGTTTTTCGTGGGCGCTTTTGCTTTTTTCTGCGGATACATACGTTTGGGTTTGGAGTACTGCTTTCTCTCCATGAGACACTTGATGGCCCCCTGAACGTCCCCTCTGACGACTTCCTCCTTTTCTAATTGCGTCGCCTCCTGTCCCTCGTAGAGACACTTGATGGACGTCCTCACGTCCCCCTCGATGCTGCCCCTGCGCTGCATCCTGGGAGACGTGTTCGTCTCCAGGAAGAGCTGCATCGTGGCTCTGACGTCGCCCTGTTCGCTCACCTGATGCTGGAAGACCTTTTTCTCTGACGACGCCTCGTGTAAACTCTGCATGGCGGTGTGGATGTCTCCCTTGACGATCTCCTCTTTCTCCACTCCCTTTCACAGTTTGCGTCGCCTCCTCCAGGGACCTCAGGGTGCCTTGATGTCACCTGGCACTAAATCTTCAACAGTCACTTCTGTTTTAGTCGTCGCAGATTTCTCCAGCGACTCCAGAGCGCCTCTGATGTCTCCCTGACGATTTCCGGCTTTTCCATTTCTTTGGCTTGACGCTGGGCCTCCTCTAGAGACTTCAACGTAGTGGATAAAGTCTCCCTTCACCACCTCCTCTTTTTCTAATACCACTTTCTGATTGATAGCCTGGGTCAGTGAGTCCATGGCTGCGCTGAGGTCACCTTTAACGATATCCTCTTTCTCCATGTTTCTAAACGTGACAGCTGGCTCCATCATGAAGACTTTAACATTGCTGTGCACGTCACCGGGAACGATATCCTCCTCCGCCACGGTGCGGCCGACCTGCTGCTGCTTCTTCCTCAGCAGTATCTTGGTCTCTTCGAATGTCGCCTCCGATGATTCGCTCCTTCTCCAACCTTTTCCTCCTCGACTTCATCCGATTCACTCTGCAGCTGCTTCAGGTAATCCAAAGCTCCGGACTCGATGCAGGTGGAGTAAAAGCTGACGTTGCCCCTCTCTGTGTCGCTAACCTTTATCCTTCTAGCGTCTTCCTCCACCCGAGTTGGAGAGAAGACGATGAAGAGTCTTGCTGACGTTCCCTTGAATTGATATCTTCTTTTCCGTACTTCCTCCTCACCTATTGTTGAGGGAGGGAGTAGATCGTCAGCCTCACGTCTCCTTTCTCATCCTCTTGAATCAGAATGCCGCGATTGGAGGAGCCCTCGTCCTTTAGCAGGTTGTTAATAGCCTCCTGAATGTCACCGCGGGATAATTTCCTCTTTTATCAACGTTTGACTCCCCTTTTCCTGGTTGAACAGCTGCTTCACCGTGGTGTTGATGTTGCCCCGCTCCTCATGGTCGATGGTTATCCCCTCTCCGTGGCCTCTCTGCGGTTCAGGAGGTTGCACCATGATGTTGCTCAGATCCCTCTGATTATCTCCTCTTTCTGAATCTGTGGCGCGTCCTGGTTCATGAGTTTGTACTTGGCCATGCGGACGTCGCCGATCTCGTCGGTCTGGATGAGAATACCCTGCGAGTCCACCATTTTCTGACAGTACAGCTCTTGAAGTGTGTCTTTGATGCTTTTACCTAATATTTCCGTCTTCTCCGTGCTGCTCTCGTTGAACTCGTGGAACGGAGTGCTTTCAAATAGCCATGTTGTTGACTTCACATCAGCCTGTGGGATTTCCTCCTTTGTCACAACAAGCTCAGTGCCATCAGCGTCTTTGATACTGTCGAGAGGCTGCTTCTCAAAGAGCCAGACAGACTGTGTGACGTCCCCTTCATTACTTCCTCTTTGTCACTCTCTCCATGCCATCGTACTCTGCGCCTTCGCCGTGGATCTCATCAATGGTGCGGGTTTCAAACATCCATGTGGCAGATCTGACGTCGCCTTCTGGATTTCGCTCACACTCACGGTCCTGATATACTTTTGAGACGTCTCATCGGTTTCAAAACGCTGCTTGTTTGTCTGCACGTCACCGCCTTGGATATCAGCCACTGTTTTTGATCTGACTTTTATTTCCTCTGTAATTCATCCAAAGGTTGCGTTTCAAACCTCCATCGGGCAGAGCTCACGTCTCCTTTGTTGATGCCTTCCTCAGTCACAGCCTTAATAACGTAGACCTCCTCTGAATCTCTAATTGAATCCAGCGGCTTTGTTTCAAACAGCCACCGGGCCCCCACCACGGTCGCCCCTCATGACCTTCCTCCTTTGTGACTGTGGTGACTTCATGATAATGGCCCTCCTTGTCGCAAATGGCGTACAGCGGCTGACTTTCAAACATCATGGTGTAATTTTTCACATCCCCTCTTTCCGTTTCATCTCGAAAGATACTGGTGAGTTGAGAAATATCAGTCTCAGAGGACTCCTCTTTAATTTTATCCAGGGAGAAACGTCTCAAAAATGAATCGGCCTTGACCGACGTCGCCGCCTTGAACATCAGTCACGGTGCGGGTTTCCCTCCCTCTGTCACGTCTTCGCGGATGGCACGATGGGCTGGTTCTCGAACATCCAGGTGCAGTTGCCCACGTTCCCTTCTGGATGTCCTCGGCCTGCTGCGTCTTCAGCCTGTGCATCATCTCCTCGGAGGTGGAGGTCATGATGTCCGAGGAGCGGTTCTCAAAGATGTACTTCATCCTGGAGACGTCGCCCGACTGGACGTCTATTTCCGTAACCCTCCTGAAGGAGCTGTTGTCTTCTCCGGTGATGTTCTCCAGGTTCTCCGTTTCAAAGAGGAAGCGAGCCAGGCGCACGTCTTTTCCCTGGATGTCTTCTTGGTTGACGGTGCAGGTTTTCAGAATGGTCTCGGACTCGGACTCGGACTCGGTGTGATCGCGTATGTTGTCGAGCGTCTGGTCTCAAAGAGCCAGGTGCACGTCTTGACGTCGCCTTTCTGCACTTCCTCCACGTCAGTCTCGCTCTTTTCCCCCTTTTCATACAGAACGTCCATCGGCTGAGTCTCGAATAACCACTTGCAAGTCTTCACGTCGCCTCTTTGTATTTCAACGCCCTCCTCGGTTTTACGCTCTTCGTCTTCGCAGTTGCTGAAAGATTTAATGGCATCGAGCGACTGAGTTTCAAACAACCACTTAGCAGTTTTGACATCGCCCGATTCGATCTCCTGTTTGGATATACCTTTGATGAGCTGGAACTTATTGATGCTGTCGTCGAATTCATCGATAGGACGCGTTTCAAACATCCACCTACAGCTGCGCACGTCTCCCTTCACGATCTCCTCTCGCCTCACGGTCTTCACCTCGTGGTAGTGTCCAGAGCTGTCCTGCACGGCGTACATAGGCGTGGATTCAAAAAGAACTCTGTTGGATTGGACCGACCCACTTGTGACGCCTTCAACTTGGATTTTCTGCGTGCCTTCGCATTTACTCAGATCCATGCTTTCAAACCGTTCCTTATAGTTGTCACGTCTCCTTTGTCAAGATCTTCAATGTTCACAGTCCTTGTAAACTCCTTTTCTCCTCCCTGATGTTCTCCAGAGGTTGGCTTTCAAACACCCACTTCTGATGCCTCACGTCGCCCTTCTCTTCTTCCGATGCAACCATCTTCTGAAGTTTCCCCACTTCCAGCAGTTCTTTGAGATTCTCCATGGGAACCGTCTCGAACAGATGTTTCGCCGATTGGACGTCACCTCCACGATCTCCTCCGAGGGTAAAGGTCGAGCGTTGACGTCGTCTTTCAGAGTATCCATGGGCTGCGTCTCAAAAGTCCAACAGTGTTTCCTCACATCAGCTCCGATGATTTCCTCCCTTTGTTTCCTGGAGGTCTCCCATTCCTCGTCGTTAATGTCCAGGGTCTTTGTCTCAAAAAGCCACCTGCCTTTGTTCACGCCACCTTGAGCGTTGTCCTCCATCGAAATACCACAGATCAGTTTCACCTGAGAAGGGTCTTTGCTGATCATGTCCAGCGGCTGGGTTTCAAACATCCACCGTGATGTCTTCACGTCTCCTTTCTCCACAGTCTCCTCCCTGCGGATGGTGGTGATCTCCAGCATCTCCCCCGAATCCCCCCTGATGACACACATGGGCTGGGTCTCGAACATTCTGGTTGTGGTCTTCACGTCCCCTTTGATCTCCTCCAGCTCTGACTTCAGGTTCAGGAAGTGGCTTTCCTCAATGGTTTCTGTTTTGCCGAGGGAATCCAGATGTTGGGTCTCAAAGAGATACCTGGCGGTTTTGACGTCTCCCCCGGTGATGTCTTTGGTGACAACAACCTCCTCTGTCTCCTGCTCGTCTTCTTGGTAGATCTTATTCAAATAATCCAGTGGCTGCGTCTCAAAAAGCCACGTAGCAGTTCGGACGTCTCCTCTCGCCAGATCTATGGCTTTCTGTGACTGCTCAGCTGAAGTGAGAGTCTCTGTCCCGAGAGCATCCATGGGCTGAGTCTCAAACATCCAAGCTGTGTGTCTGACATCCTTACCAGCGATGATTTCCTGCTGAGCAATATTACTCACCTCGTTCTCGTCTGGGGTGTCGTCTTTGATCGTGTCTAGCGGCTTGTTTTCGAACCTCCAGCGCATGGACTGCACTTCGCCTTTTAGGATCTCATCCCACTCCACGTCTTCCCCATCAGGGCTCGAGCACCGACTTGAGCCGTTGCCATCGTTTTCAAAGATGTAGCAGGCCTGTTGGACATCGCCCATCACTTCCTGGCTCTCCAGGTCCTTCCTCTCCGCTTCTGTGAGCTGACTCAAGAAGTCCGCTTCGAGGCTTTTGCGGACCTCTGGATGAATGTGCTTGTAAGGCGCTTTAGCTCAGCCATACTCTTGTGTTTGATATATTGCTCCTTATTAACAGTTTGCTTATGTTGGGATGCGACTCCTGAGTCTGATTGGTGACTCCTGGACGTCCTGTGACACCTGCACCAGGTTTGAAGGCGGAGGAGGAGGGAAGTGGTCTGTTACCTCGTGTCCCACTGAGGAGCTGGACGTCATCGACGAGGCAGCCGCGGTCTTCACAGTGGAGGAAGAGTCGTAGCTCGTCATTACCGACGCTTTGGAGGACTGATTAACTGGCACCCACTGAAACTGGCTGACATCCACGTCAACCTTTGGTTCGTGAGTTGTTTTGTTAGAAAAAGAAGAAAATTGTGCACTAGTTAAAAAAATCTCAGACACTTTTTTTCATGTGAAGATGAAGATAAAAAGACAGCTTAAAAACTTACAATACTCTTCATTAGAAATGATAATTTTATAAGTTTGCAGCAGATGAGTCAATTTTATTTTCCAAAGCTAGAAAACAGAACAACAATCCTAATTTGGATGTTCGAGCACAAATACTGACGCTTCATTTTCTATTATGTACATTACTAATTACAGCCTTGATTGAAATATTCATTGAAGATCACTTCAACTGCAGGCAGTAATATGAGTTCAAGACTTAGACTGGATATTCCTTTTAACACTGAAAAAAATATTTCAGACTGTGTAATGACATGAGGTCTTTTATCCATTCCAATTTATTCTCCATCAATGCATGGCATGAGCAATTTCCTTTTGATGATTTCATGATGTGGCCTCATCTTCATACTGATATTTCATAGAAAAAAAACACACACCAAACTCTCATCTATTTAGATAAACAGACAGCATCATTACCTTAATTTCCTTGGCTGGCGCAGCTTCCTCAATCGTTTTTTCATACTGCTGCTTCAAAGCCTGAGTGGAAACCTTTGGTAGGTCCTCTCCTCCGACGAGCATAACTGAATTAGACACAAGAAGAAGGCTGCCTCATTAAGTCATTCGCAGTGAGGGAGCTCAGGGGGATTGGAAAGGGAAATAAATCATTTCATTAAAAACCTGAGTAGTTTTCATTTTCTGAAACCGTGCAGCGGTGATTGCCCAATTTCCACTTTCCAATATTTTACCTTCCTGACTCTGCCCTGATTAGATTTGCTGCTATGCACTGAATAGAAAATCATCTGCACTCCAACTCATTTTTATAGCTCATCCCTTATTCACCCATAGTAGGAACAATCATTAATATACAGGACACAAGCAGAGGTGTGATAAAAACGTGCAAATTACAATATAAAAAGGCGTGTGTGCATACTAACCTTCTTCATTGTAATGGTTCCCATAGCTGCCAGCCACATTGTTATGGTGGGCTCTTTGATCATGGACCACCTGTGAAAAGATGGTGGCAAATGATTAGCACACTGGCAGCTCCTCAGCAGCAGGTGGTGTACTTTCTATATGATGTACATTAAAGGGATAGTTGAACATTTTTGCAAATTGGCCCATTTCCATAATCCCTATAGTCATAGCAGTAGATTCATTACCTTTAATTGTCGGTGCAAGCT